>NC_090922.1:912398587-915324420 GCF_040938575.1 Ambystoma mexicanum | reverse complement strand
CCTGCTTGGCACGATGAAAAGTGCGGGCAGGGAGTGGGCGCAGCCATTAGGCCTACAGGCAGAGGAAGAACAATGGACCAATCAGGGGGAGTGGGAGGGCTAGGGAGGCGGGAACTAGAAAGTCTGGTTTGGGGAAGGGGACTGGAGCACATGGGCCTTGGGGGGCATACGGAAGCAAAATAAACACTAAATAAAGACAAGAGGCCCAAGGGTCTTCAGCGGCTTAGCGCTCACCTGCTTGGGACGATGAAAAGTGCAGGCAGGTAGCGGGCGCAGGCATTAGGCCTACAGGAAGAGGAGGAACAATGGACCAATCAGGGGGAGTGGGAGGGCTAGGGAGGCGGGAACTAGGAAGTCTAGGGTGGGGAAGGAGACAGGAGCACACAGGCCTGGGGGGCACAGGGAAGCAAGATAAACACCAAATAAACACAAGAGGCACAGAGGGTCTTCAGCAGCTTAGTGCTCACCTGCTTGGCACAATGAAATGTGTGGGCAGGGAGTGGACGCATGCAATAGGCCTACAGGCAGGGGAGGAACAATGGACCAATCAGGGGGAGTGGGAGGGCTAAGGAGGCGGGAACTAGGAAGTCTGGTTTGGGGAAGGGGATTGGAGCACATGGGCCTTAGGGGGCACACGAAAGCAAAATAAACACCAAATAAAGACAAGAGGCCCAGAGGGTCTTCAGCGGCTTAGCGCTCACCTGCTTGGGACGATGAAAAGTGCGGGCAGGTAGCGGGCGCAGGCATTAGGCCTACAGGAAGAGGAGGAACAATGGACCAATCAGGGGGAGTGGGAGGGCTAGGGAGGAGGGAACTAGGAAGTCTAGGGTGGGGAAGGAGACAGGAGCACACAGGCCTGGGGGGCACAGGGAAGCAAGATAAACACCAAATAAACACAAGAGGCCCAGAGGGTCTTCAGGGGCTTAGCGCTCACCTGCTTGGAACGATGAAAAGTGCGGGCAGGTAGCGGGCGCAGGCATTAGGCCTACAGGCAGAGGAGGAACAATGGACCAATCAGCGGGAGTGGGAGGGCTAGGGAGTAGGGAACTAGGAATTCTAGGGTAGTGGGGAAGGGGGCCGGCGCACACAGTCCTTGGGGGCACAGGAAAGCAAGATAAACACCAAATAAACACAAGAGGCCCAGAGGGTCTTCAGCGGCGTAGTGCTCACTTGCTTGGCATGATAAAAAAGTGCGGGCAGGGAGCGGGCGCAGGCATTAGGCCTACAGCAGGGGAGGAACGATGGACCAATCAGGGGGAGTGGGAGGGCTAGGGAGGTGGGAACTAGGAAGTCTAGGGTAGGGAAGGGGACCGGAGCACACAGGCCTGGGGGGCCACAGGGAAAAAAGATAAACACCAAATAAACACACTAGGCCCAGAGGGTCTTCAGCGGCTTAGCGCTCACCTGCTTGGGACGATGAAAAGTGCAGGCAGGTAGCGGGTGCAGGCATTAGGCCTACAGGAAGCGAGGAACAATGGACCAATCAGGGGGAGTGGGAGGGCTAGGGAGGCGGGAACTAGGAAGTCTAGGGTGGGGAAGGAGACAGGAGCACATAGGCCTGGGGGGCACAGGGAAGTAAGATAAACACCAAATAAACACAAGAGGCCCAGAGGGTCTTCAGCGGTTTACTGCTCACTTGCTTGGCACAATGAAATGTGTGGGCAGGGAGTGGACGCATGCGATAGGCCTACAGGCAGGGGAGGAACAATGGACCAATCAGGGGGAGTGGGAGGGCTAGGGAGGCGGGAACTAGGAAGTCTGGTTTGGGAAAGGGGACTGGAGCACATGGGCCTTGGGGGGCACAGGGAAGCAAAATAAACACCAAATAAAGACAAGAGGCCCAGAGGGTCTTCAGCAGCTTAGTGCTCACCTGCTTGGCACAATGAAATGTGTGGGCAGGGAGTGGACGCATGCAATAGGCCTACAGGCAGGGGAGGAACAATGGACCAATCAGGGGGAGTGGGAGAGCTAAGGAGGCGGGAACTAGGAAGTCTGGTTTGGGGAAGGGAATTGGAGCACATGGGCCTTAGGGGGCACACGGAAGCAAAATAAACACCAAATAAAGACAAGAGGCCCAGAGGGTCTTCAGCGGCTTAGCGCTCACCTGCTTGGGACGATGAAAAGTGCGGGCAGGTAGCGGGCGCAGGCATTAGGCCTACAGGAAGAGGAGGAACAATGGACCAATCAGGGGGAGTGGGAGGGCTAGGGAGGAGGGAACTAGGAAGTCTAGGGTGGGGAAGGAGACAGGAGCACACAGGCCTGGGGGGCACAGGGAAGCAAGATAAACACCAAATAAACACAAGAGGCCCAGAGGGTCTTCAGCGGCTTAGCGCTCACCTGCTTGGGACGATGAAAAGTGCGGGCAGGTAGCGGGCGCAGGCATTAGGCCTACAGGCAGAGGAGGAACAATGGACCAATCAGCGGGAGTGGGAGGGCTAGGGAGTAGGGAACTAGGAAGTCTAGGGTAGTGGGGAAGGGGGCCGGCGCACACAGTCCTTGGGGGCACAGGAAAGCAAGATAAACACCAAATAAACACAAGAGGCCCAGAGGGTCTTCAGCGGCGTAGTGCTCACTTGCTTGGCATGATAAAAAAGTGCGGGCAGGGAGCGGGCGCAGGCATTAGGCCTACAGCAGGGGAGGAACGATGGACCAATCAGGGGGAGTGGGAGGGCTAGGGAGGTGGGAACTAGGAAGTCTAGGGTAGGGAAGGGGACCGGAGCACACAGGCCTGGGGGGCCACAGGGAAAAAAGATAAACACCAAATAAACACACTAGGCCCAGAGGGTCTTCAGCGGCTTAGCGCTCACCTGCTTGGGACGATGAAAAGTGCAGGCAGGTAGCGGGTGCAGGCATTAGGCCTACAGGAAGAGGAGGAACAATGGACCAATCAGGGGGAGTGGGAGGGCTAGGGAGGCGGGAACTAGGAAGTCTAGGGTGGGGAAGGAGACAGGAGCACACAGGCCTGGGGGGCACAGGGAAGTAAGATAAACACCAAATAAACACAAGAGGCCCAGAGGGTCTTCAGCGGTTTACTGCTCACTTGCTTGGCACAATGAAATGTGTGGGCAGGGAGTGGACGCATGCGATAGGCCTACAGGCAGGGGAGGAACAATGGACCAATCAGGGGGAGTGGGAGGGCTAGGGAGGCGGGAACTAGGAAGTCTGGTTTGGGAAAGGGGACTGGAGCACATGGGCCTTGGGGGGCACAGGGAAGCAAAATAAACACCAAATAAAGACAAGAGGCCCAGAGGGTCTTCAGCGGCTTAGTGCTCACCTTCTTGGGACGATGAAAAGTGCGGGCAGGTAGGGGGCGCAGGCATTAGGCCTACAGGCAGAGGAGGAACAATGGACCAATCAGCGGGAGTGGGAGGGCTAGGGAGGAGGGAACTAGGAAGTCTAGGGTAGTGGGGAGGGTGGCCCGAGCACACAGGCCTTCGGGGCACAGGAAAGCAAGATAAACACCAAATAAACACAAGAGGCCCAGAGGGTCTTCAGCGGCTTTGTGCTCACTTGCTTGGCATGATAAAAAAGTGCGGGCAGGGAGCGGGCGCAGGCATTAGGCCTACAGCAGGGGAGGAACGATGGACCAATCAGGGGGAGTGGGAGGGCTAGGGAGGTGGGAACTAGGAAGTCTAGGGTAGGGAAGGGGACCGGAGCACACAGGGCTGGGGGGCCACAGGGAAACAAGATAAACACCAAATAAACACACGAGGGCCAGAGGGTCTTCTGCGGCCTAGCGCTCACCTTCCTGGCACGGTGAGAAGTGCAGGTAGGGAGCGGGCGCAGGCGTTAAGCGTACAGGCAGGGGAGGAACAATGGACCAATCAGGTTAAGTGGGAGGGCTAGGGAGGCTGGAACTAGGATGTCTGGGATGGGGAAGGGGACCGGAGCACATGGGCCTGGGGGGGGCACATGGAAGCAAAATAAACACCAAATAAACACAAGAGGCCCAGAGGGTCTTCAGCGGCTTAGCGCTCACCTGCTTGGCACAATGAGAAGTGTGGGAAGGGAGCGGGCGAAGGCGTTAGGCCTAAAGGCAGGGGAGGAAGAATGGACCAATCAGGTGGAGTGGGAGGGCTAGGGTGGTGGGAACTAGGAAGTCTGGTTTAGGGAAGGGGACCGGAGCACATGGGCCTGGGGGGCACATGGAACCAAAATAAACACCAAATAAACACAAGAGGCCCAGAGGGTCTTCAGCGGCTTAGCGCTCACCTGCTTGGCACAATGAGAAGTGCGGGAAGGGAGCGGGCGAAGGCGTTAGGCCTAAAGGCAGGGGAGGAACAGTGGACCAATCAGGGGGAGTGGGAGGGCTTGGGAGGCGGGAACTAGGAAGTCTGGTTTAGGGAAGGGGACCGGAGCACATGGGTCTGGGGGGCACATGGAAGCAAAATAAACACCAAATAAACACAAGAGGCCCAGAGGGTCTTCAGCGGTTTAGCGCTCACCTGCTTGGCATGATAAAAAGTGCGGGCAGGAACAGAAGCAGGCGTTAGGCCTACATGCAGGGGAGATCCAAATAGACCAATCAGGGGGAGTGGGAGGGCGAGGGAGGCGGGAACTAGGAAGTCTGGGTTGGGGAAGGGGACCGGAGCATCTGGGCCTGAGGGGGGCACAGGGAAGCAAAATAAACACCAAATAAACACAAGCGGCCTAGAGGGTCTTCAGCGGTTTAGCGCTCACCTGCTTGGCACGATGAAATGTGTGGGCAGGGAGCGGGCGCAGGCGATTGGCCTACAGGCAGGGGAGGAACAATGGACCAATCAGGGGAGTGTGAGGGCTTGGGAGGCGGGAACTAGGAAGTCTGGGTTGGGGAAGGGGACTGGAGCACATGGGCCTTGGGGGGCACAGGGAAGCAAAATAAACACCAAATAAAGACAAGAGGCCCAGAGGGTCTTCAGCGGCTTAGCGCTCACCTGCTTGGGACGATGAAAAATGCGGGCAGGTAGCGGGCGCAGGAATTAGGCCTACAGGCATAGGAGGATCAATGGACCAATCAGGGGGAGTGGAGGGCCAGGGAGGCGGGAACTAGGAAGTGTAGGGTGGAGAAAAGGACCGGAGCACACAGGCCTGGGGGGGCACAGGGAAGCAAGATAAACACCAAATAAACACAAGAGGCCCAGAGGGTCTTCAGGGGCTTAACGCTCACCTGGTTGGCATGATAAAAAGTGCGGGCAGGGAGCGGGCGCATGCGTTAGCCCTACAGGCAGGGGAGGAACGATGGACCAATCAGGGGGAGTGGGAGGGCTAGGGAGGAGGGAACTAGGAAGTCTGGTTTGGGGAAGGGGACCAGAGCACATGGGTCTGGGGGGGCACATGGAAGCAAAATGAACACCAAATAAACACAAGAGGCCCAGAGAGTCTTCAACAGCTTAGCGGTCACCTGCTTGGCACAATGAGAAGTGCTGGCAGGGAGCAGGCATAGGCGTTAGGCCTACAGGCAGGGGAGGAACAATGGACCAATCATGGGGAGTTGGAGGGTTAGGGAGGTGGGAACTAGGAAGTCTGGGTTGGGGAAGGGGACCGGAGCACAAAGGCCTGGTGGGGCACAGGGAAGCAAAATAAACACCAAACAAACACAAGAGGCCCAGAGGGTCTTCAGCGGCTTAGCGCTCACCTGCTTGGCACAATGAGAGGTGCGGGCTGGGAGTGGGCGCAGGCGTTAGGCCTACAGGCAGGGGAGGAACAATGGACCAATCAGGGGGAGTGGGAGGGCGGGAACTAGGAAGTCTGGGGTGGTGAAGGGGACCGGAGCACACAGGCCTAGTGGAGTACAGGGAAGCAAAATAAACACCAAATAAACACAAGAGGCCCAGAGGGTCTTCAGCGGCTTAGCGCTCACCTTCCTGGCATGATTAGAAGTGCGGGCAGGTAGCGGGCGCAGGCGATAGGGCCACAGGCAAGGGAGGAACAATGGACCAATCAGGGGGAGTGGGAGGGCTAGGGAGGCGGGAACTAGGAAGTCTGGGTTGGGGAAGGGGACCGGAGCACACAGGCCTGGTGGGGTACAGGGAAGCAAAGTAAACATCAAATAAAGACAAGAGCCCCAGAGGGGCTTAAGCAGCTTAGCGCTCACCTGCTTGGCACGATGAAAACAGCCGGAGGAGCGGGCCCTACCTTGTCCAGCCTTGTTAAAAACCTTTGGGGCAAAAACCTTTTTTATATTAACCTGCGCTTTGTCCAGCGCTGTAAATGTGTGAACATAAGCTGACAAATCTTTCAGGAAAGAATCCCCAAACAAATTACCCTGAGCTGCAGGGCCACCTTCCCTCTCTGACATGTCTGCCAGTTTGGAATCCAACCTCATTAATAATGATTTCCTCCTCTCCCTACATATGGAGGCATTAGCATTGCCGAGCAGGCATACTGTACGTTGGATCCAACCCCTTAATGCGTCAACATCTATCGGGGTATTAGAGGACGCCGCCTCTTCTGCCATTTCAAAAATCTGCGTGACTGGACCCAGGATGTCCAACAGTCTGTCTTGACAACTACGCCACGCTTTATCGACCCCCTTCTTGGGGTCCTTCCCTTTCTGGGAAAGAAAAGCCGCCATAGACTGGTCTATTTCTGGCGCTAGAGCTACCTTGTCGGCGAGCAACGGTCTAGGGCATTCCGCCCGTAACTTATTACGATCCTCTTTGGCCATAGGGCGCCGGATCCAGAACTGGAGGAAAGAGGAAACCTCCTCAGAGGGTTGCCACTCAGCAGACCTGGGGTGTTGTATCAGGGCAGGATCAAAGAAAGGAACACCACTACCATCCAGCAGGGGACCCCCTTGAGGGACTACCGAGGTCACCTTCCTTTTTTGCCTCTTAGGGGGCGAATCAGAATCATCTGCACTGTCAGAGCATGAGACATCAATAGGGGGCTCCACCGGCGCGAAAGGCGCGGGGGCCAGCCAGGGGGTGGAAGAGATAGGTCGAGATTCTTCCCACCCGCGCTTTAAATTACCCTTAGGGGAAGCAATAGGAGATATGGCCACTAGGGGACTGAGTTGTCCCTGGGTATGTTTAGTTTTAACCTTACATTTTCTGGGTGCCTGGGACTCCACAGATGGGACAGCGTCCTGGGAGGGATGAAAATCCGCAATGCGGGTAATTAATCTGTCAAAGGCTGACGCCAAAGTATTATTCAAATTAGATAAAGCGGAGTCCAAAGAGGACTGAATAGCTTGAGCCACTAAAGGCTGGGAATGACAGGCTTGATCCCCAATGTTTTCAAGTACCTTCTCACTTTTTTTGGCAGTGCGCACTTGAGTGCTGGCATCTGTAGAGGAGGGAAGCACTCCTTTGTCCATGACAGCACCAATTTCTTTGGTAAAATAGAGATATATATATATATATATATATATACCGTTATTTAAACACAGCCGGGTCAAAGCTGCACTCACACAAGCCGAGCAGGCTGTAAGGACTCAAGTTAATAGTGTGCCACAAACCACAGATAAGGGCCACCAAGGCAGAACATGGGCAGTGTCTGAATTCCCACAGACAAACACGCGAGCAGCGTGTGAGGGCAAAGAAGCAACATTTTTAAACCTACAACAACTGTAACACTATTACTAATTTATAAAAGAAAATGGAACATATTACGAAAAAAATAAAAATATAAATTTTTTGTGGCGGAGAGCAGGCACGAACTGCTAAACCTGCCTTTCACAAGGCAGCACGCTTACTGCGTGAGCCACAGAGCTCCCTAGGCTACAAAGCAACAACAATGTGAGTGAACTCCACGCTCGAATAAATCACCTCAGGCGAACGCGGGCGAGATAAACAAACGCTCCGCTTGCCTGAGGAAAGTCACAGCATATACAATGTATCAAGTAAAAGAAACGCGTTCTCCCAAACGCTGCTCCCTGAAACCAAGTGATATAATTAACACTTCAAAGCACACAGTCTAAGAGAAAACCAGAGGTGTGACTTAGCTTGTGGGTCAGCAGCAAAGAAAGAGGGGGAGTTACTAAAGGAATGGACCTATATTGGGACTGGCTCGCTCCCTATTGGCTACCCCCAGGGCATGACCTGCCCACCATATTGGACTGGGATGTTTCCCATTGCATTGTTATAACGTTGTGTTTTTTGAAAACATTTCGTTTATAAAGTTTTTTATTCTTTGCTGCTGTGGTTCAGAGTAAAGATTGAAATGCATAATATGAGCCTCCTGTCTTGCCATAGAATCAGGTGGAGTGGGACGGCTAGGCCCAGAGGGTCTTCAGCGGTTTAGCGCTCACCTGCTTGGGACGATGAAAAGTGCGGGCAGGTAGCAGGCGCAGGCATTAGGCCTACAGGCAGAGGAGGAACAATGGACAAATCAGTGGGAGTGGGAGGGCTAGGGAGGAGGGAAATAGGAAGTCTAGGGTGGGGAAGGGGACCGGAGCACACAGGCCTGGGGGGCACAGGGAAGCAAGATAAACACCAAATAAACACAAGAGGCCAGAGGGTCTTCAGCGATTTTCTGCTCACCTGCTTGGCATGATAAAAAGTGTAGGCAGGGAGCGTGCACAGGCGTTAGGCCTACAGGCAGAGGAGGAACAATAGACCAATCAGGGGGAGTGGGAGAGCTAGGGAGGTGGGAACTGGGAAGTCTAGGGTGGGGAAGGGAACCGGAGCACACAGGCCTGGGGGGGCACAGGGAAGCAAGATAAACAACAAATAAATACAAGAGGCCTAGAGGGTCTTCAGCGGCTTGAGGCTCACCTTCCTGGCACGATGAGAAGTGCAGGCAGGGAGCGGGCGCAGGCGTTAGGCGTACAGGCAGGGGAGGAACAATGGACCAATCAGGGGGAGTGGGAGGGCTAGGGGGGCGGGAACTAGGAAGTCTGATTTGGGGAAGGCGACGGGAGCACACAGGCCTGGGGGGGAACAGGAAGCAAAATAAACACCAAATAAACACAAGAGGCCCAGAGGGTCTTCAGCGGCTTATCACTCACCTGCTTGGCACGATAGAAAATGTGGGCAGGGAGCGGGCGCAGGCGTTAGGCCTACATGCAATCAGGGGGAGTGGGAGGGCTAGGGAGGCGGGAACTAGGAAGTCTAGGGTGGGGAAGGAGACCGGAGCACACAGGCCTGGGGGGCACATGGAAGCAAAATAAATGGCAAATAAACACAAGAGGCCCAGAGGGTCTTCAGCGGTTTAGCGCTCACCTGCTTGGCACAATGAGAAGTGCGGGCAGGTAGCGGGCGCAGGCATTAGGCCTACAGGCAGAGGAGGAACAATGGACCAATCAGGGGGAGTGGGAGGGCTAGGGAGGTGGGAACTAGGAAGTCTAGGGTGGGGAAGGAGACCGGAGCACACAGGCCTGGGGGGCACAGGGAAGCAAGATAAACACCAAATAAACACAAAAGGCCCAGAGGGTCTTCAGTGGCTTAGTGCTCACCTGCTTGGCAAGATGAAATGTGTGGGCAGGGAGCAGACGCAGGCGATAGGCCTACAGGCAGGGGAGGAACAATGGACCAATCAGGGGGAGTGGGAGGGCTAGGGAGGTGGGAACTAGGAAGTCTGGTTTGGAAAGGGGACTGGAGCACATGGGCCTTGGTGGGCACAGGGAAGCAAAATGAACATCAAATAAAGACAAGAGGCCCAGAGGGTCTTCAGCGGCTTAGTGCTCACTTGCTTGACATGATAAAAAAGTGCGGGCAGGGAGCGGGTGCAGGCATTAGGCCTACAGGCAGGGAAGGGACGATGGACCAATCAGGAGGAGTGGGAGGGCTAGGGAGGTGGGAACTAGGAAGTCTAGGGTGAGGAAGGGGACCGGAGCACACAGGCCTGGGGGGGCACAGGGAAACAAGAAAAACAGCAAATAAACACACAAGGCCCAGAGGGTCTTATGCGGCTTAGCGTTCACCTTCCTGGCACCGTGAGAAGTGCAGGCAGGGAGCGGGCCCAGGCATTAAGCATACAGGCAGGGGAGGAATAATGGACCAATCAGGGGAAGTGGGAGGGCTAGGGAGGCGGGAACTAGGATGTCTGGGTTGGGGAATGGGACCGGAGCACATGGGCCTGGGGGTGCACATGGAAGCAAAATAAACACCAAATAAACACAAGAGGCCCAGAGAGTCTTCAGTGGTTTAGCGCTCACCTGCTTGGCACAATGAGAAGTATGGGAAGGGAGCGGGCGAAGGCATTAGGCCTATAGGCAGGGGAGGAAGAATGGACCAATCAGGGGGAGTGGGAGGGCTAGGGAGGTGGGAACTAGGAAGTCTAGTGTGGTGAAGAGGACCGGAGAACACAGGCCTGGGTGTTACCCGGGGCTCAAGGGGTTAACGCTCATGAGCCCCCTCCGTTGGAAAGGCGGAGTGTTGACTGGGCAAGGGAGTTATGGGGCACGTGCGCAGCAAGCGCCAGTTCCTGCTTGGTTGTAAAAGAATAAAGAAGTTCCTCCTATCTCTCCGTGTGTGCGTCCTTTATTGGGCCTAGATCCCCAGGCAACATTTGGCGACGAGGATTTCTCCCGCACACTGGAGTCCTCCTCCTCCAGCAGTCCACTCGTGGTGGGCAACCCAGCGAACCTCCTCCTCCTGCTCCACCTCTGCGCAACACGGCACTCCGCCGGATCCGCCTCGCCGGACCTCCTCCACCGAAGCTCCGCGGAAGCGATCCCGCCCGCGCCTCCATCCTGTACCCTGCCCGTCGACGCCTGGCCGTAGAAGAGGCCTGAATCGGCAAAAGCGGCGGACCCCCTTTGCTGAGCGCCGGGTGCACGTAGGCTCGTCCTAGGCCCGACTACCTCGCCCCACGCGTCGCCTACGCACGTGCGGGCCTCGTCTCCCAGGCGCCATGAGCACCTCCAACCCTGGTCCAGCCAGGGCTCTCCTCAACTGCCGCGGGTGGCGAAGTCGATACAACTACGTCTGCCCCCGCCGTTCACCATGACTCCTCAAGCCACCAAAGGCCCCAGGTGGACCGACTGGATGGATGATTTTCGTCATTTCGTGAGAGGATCCGGCGACGGGGACTCCCCCAACATGAGAGACATTTTCCTCAACCTGGTAGGGGGGGAAATCAAAACGGTTGTCAAGGCTATTCCGGCCGCAGACCAAGATACGTTTCCCAAGTTGATTGGTGCTTTGGACAAACTGCTGATCATCGAGGTCAACCGGGACTATGAAAGATATTTGTTCAACCAGTGCACCCAACTCCCGCAAGAGACTGTCGACGAATTCATCACACGTCTACGAGTGAAAGGGGCGAACTGCCAATTTGATGCGTTCTCGCTAGAGGAAGCCATTCGGCTGAGGGTGATCGAAGGGTGCCTCTCCCCCGCACTCAAGAAACAGCTACTCAAAAAACCGCTCACCATGCCCGAGGTCAGCGAACTTGCCCGCATCCATGAGAGAGTGGATGCACAGGCCTCAGCCATGGGACACTCCAACAACCCTAAAGCAGACACGGGGGAACTTGTGGCCGCCACACTGCCCCCCCGTCAAGGAGACAGGGGCCCTCAGCCATACAGACCGCCGACAACCTCTCCGACGTCCACCCCGCGTCTACAAAGACAGTGCTACCGCTGCGGGATGTCCTTCCCCCATTCGGGGTCCTGCCCAGCCCTGTCCCAGCGATGTACCAACTGCGGGAGAGAAGGACACTTTCACTCCGTCTGCAGGGAGGGCGTACCTTTTCCCCCGATGCGACCCCAGGCGGCCCCCAGAATGCTCTTCCGGCCGCAGCCCCTGCAGTACAGTCAGCCAAGACCATACCAACAGGGCCTCGGGCAGAGGCGCTATGTTCGAGCGATGGATGAATACCAAGCGGCAGGATATGCCCCACCGTATGACCAGACTGAACAGCCTAGACACTTCACGGACGAATATGACAACCCTCCTGCAGACTACAGGCCTGAGACCCTCTACCAAGAAGACCAGGCGATGGCCTACTACGCACCGCAGGACCAATATGACCACGACGAGTTTGTGAACCTTATACTCGATAACAAAGAGGCCAGGGAGGCCCCGCAAATCCCGCTCAAGATGGGGAACTGCCAATTTCAATTTATGATTGACTCCGGGGCCACAGTGAACATCATGGGTGAACAAGACTATGACCGTATACCGTGCCCACCACAGCTTAATCCGTCCCGTTCCAGAATTTTCCAGTGGGGAGCTGCCACCCCGTTACAGACGGTGGGCCAATTCACCCAATGCCTTCTCCTGAATGGGCGGCAAGTGGATGCGACCATTCACGTGATACGGTCTCTCGCCAGGAGTCGATGCCTCCTCAGCTACCACACGGCGTCGCATCTGGGGCTGATCGAGATCCACGTGAATGTGGGAGACGTAATCACCGCCGCAGCGGCCAACCCCAGCCCGGGGAACGCTGTAGGATCGATAGCTTCTCATCAGACTCAATCGCTCGTCTCACAAGAAGACATTGTGGGTGCCTTCCCCAAGCTATGCGAGGGGCTAGGAAAGCTCCGGGGACCCCCCATCAGGCTCCACATCGACCCCGACGTACGACCAGTGCCGCAACATCCCAGAAGGGTTGGCTTCCATCTTCAGGAGACAGTTTCGGAGGCACTCCAGCAACTGCTCCGCGACGGCATCATCGAACCGGCGACGGGGCCGACGCCGTGGGTGTCCCCCCTTGTGGTGGTACCCAAGGAAGGGGGAAAGATCCGGTTGTGTGTGGACATGAGGGTGGCCAACACGGCGATTCAACGGGAGAGACACCCGGGACCATGTATCGAGGACATGATTGTGCTGCTGAACAGTGCCCAAATGTTCTCCAAACTGGACCTAAATCAGGGATACCATCAGTTGGAGCTCCACCCTGATTCCCGGCCCATAACCACGTTTGCGACACACGATGGGCTCTTCAGATACCGGAGACTGAACTTTGGAATCTCATCGGCCGCTGAGATTTTCCAGGAAGCAATACGCCAGATCATCCGACCTATAAAAGGGGCTCTCAACTACAGCGACGACATTCTCGTCTTTGGATCGTCCAAGGAAGCCCATGACAGGGCACTACACGACACTTGCGAAGCCCTTCAGAGAGCCGGCCTCACGCTCAACATCTTGAAGTGCCGGTTCAGTAAAACGAAACTCAAGTTCTTTGGACACATCTTCTCCAAGGATGGCATGATGCCTGACCCCGAGAAGGTGGAGACGATCACCAACCTCGGCGAGCCCCGGCAGGTGGCGGACGTCCGCTCGTTCCTCGGCATGGCAGGATACTGTGCGAGGTACATCCCCCACTACGCCTCCATCACAGACCCGCTGAGGAAACTGCTGCAGAAGGAGTCGTCGTTCGAATGGACACCGGCCTGCCAACAGGCCTTTGCGGACATCAAGCAAGCCCTTGCGGAGGCTCACCGTCTCGCATATTTCAACCCACTGTGGCACACCGAGGTGGTAGTGGATGCCAGCCCCGTAGGCCTCGGTGCCATCCTGGCCCAAACCAGTGGCGCGGATGTTAACCCCAGACACGTGGTTGCATACGCGAGCCGAGCGCTGTCGACACCTGAACTAGCCTACTTCCAGGCCGAGAAGGAGAGCTTGGCAGCGGTCTGGGCGTGTGAGCACTTCCACAACTTCATAATCGGCAAAAGGTTCACGCTGATCACCGACCACCAGGCACTTCTATCACTGTTCGGGAACCCGCACACCAAGATGCCACCGAGGATTGAGAGGTGGGGCATCTGCCTCCAGGAATATGATTATGACATTGTTCACCGCCCGGGGGGCGACCTCAACCCCGCAGACTACCTCTCCCGACACCCCGTAGGGGCCCCGCTCGCACGGAAGGGTGACGTCGCGTATGTGCAGTATGTGGCAGCCCAGGCGTTGCCTCCGGCGCTGTCCCTTGAAAGGGTAGCGGCCGCATCGGCAGCCGACCCGACGACAGCCCTGGCGATTAGCCTCACGACGGCCAGCAAATGGAAAGATCACCACAGAGCCATCCTAGCTCACCCGGGGGTGAACAAACAAGAAATTGAACGGCTAGCCCGTGTACATGGTGAACTTGCGGTGAAGGACAATAATATCCTGCTCAGAGGGTGCAGGATCGTCATCCCCGCCACACTCAGGAGCAAGGTGGTCAGCATAGCGCACGAAGGTCACAGAGGAGCCGAGAACACGAAGAAGCAGCTCAGGTGCCACGTGTGGTTCCCTCTCCTGGATGCAGCCGTTGACGAGTGGGTAAGGAACTGCCACGCCTGTCAGTGCACAGCCCCTGCAGAACGTCCGCCCCCACTCCAACATACTCAAATACCTGATCACCCATGGGAACGAGTAGCCATGGATTTCTACGGGCCGACCGAAGCGGGTGACTACATCTTACTCTTCATAGATGAGCACTCAAGGTTCCCGATTGCCAAGGTGGTCAATTCCACGGCGTTCACTCAAGTGGCGGCGACGATAGAAGAGGTCTTTAGCGAGTGGGGGATCCCCAAGTGGGTCAAGTCCGACAACGGACCACCATTCTGTGGACACGAGTTTGGGACACTGGCAGAGCACCTGGGGTTCAGGCACATGAAGATCACACCGCGCCACCCCCAGGCAAATGGAATGGCGGAGCGCTTCATGGCGTCGATCAAGAAGACTATACAGAGGGCACGGTTTGACGCAGTCGATACACACCAAGCGCTATGCCGCCTGTTAAGAGACTACAGGAACACTCCTCATGAGGTCACAAATAAGACGCCCGCCGAGCTCATGTTCCGATATGAGGTGCGAACCCGCATCCCGAGAAGTACGGCGCAGGCAGAGCCGGCCGACCATGATCTGCTCCAGAGAGACGCGGCGGCAAAGGAAAACGCGAGGCTCCGTACCGATGCACGGAGAGGAGCGGTGCCGCCGGAGTTCCAGGTAGGAGATGAAGTTCTGGTGCAACAGCCGATAAATAGAAAGACAGACCCGCGGTTTGCTCCAAGCCCCATGAGGATTGTTGCAGTGAAAGGTACGATGGTGACGGCTGAAGACCAGAATAGGACCGTCACCAGAAACTGTCAGCTGTTCAGGCAATACGCAAGAAGAGAAAACACAGAAGGACCTCAGAGGGCACTCTCACCAGAACCAAGGATGCAGAGGGATGATGAGTGGTTTCCCCCGGAAGGAGATCCCGGGGACATGGGCCAGAGTGGAGCGACTGAAGAGGAGCCAGATCTTGGGACTCGAGGTGAGAGGCCGAGACGACTCATAAAGAAGCCGATGAGACTTGTTGAAGAGTGCTGAGTTATTGTTTGGACACAGAGTGTCAAGTTGATGTTTGGACATATTGTCCGGGGGTAGTGTTACCCGGGGCTCAAGGGTTAACGCTCATGAGCCCCCTCCGTTGGAAAGGCGGAGTTTTGACTGGGCAAGGAAGTTATGGGGCACGTGCGCAGCAAGCGCCAGTTCCTGCTTGGTTGTAAAAGAATAAAGAAGTTCCTCCTATCTCTCCGTGTGTGCGTCCTTCATTGGGCCTAGATCCCTAGGCAACACTGGGGGGGCACAGGGAAGCAAAATAAACACCATATAAACACAAGAGGCCCAGAGGGTCTTCAGCGGCTTAGCGCTCAATTGCTTGGCATGATAAAAAGTGAGGGCAGGAACAGGAGCAGGCGTTATGCCTACATGCAGGGGAGAACCAAATGGACCAATCAGGGGGAGTGGGAGGTCTAGGGAGGCGGGAACTAGGAAGTCTGGGTTGGGGAAGTAGACCGGAGCACATGGGCCTGGGGGGGCACAGGGAAGCAAAATAAACACCAAATAAACAAAAGAAGCCTAGAGGGTCTTCAGCGGTTTAGCGCTCACCTGCTTGGCACGATGAAATGTGTGGGCAGGGTGCGGGCGCAGGCGATAGGCCTACAGGCAGGGGAGGAACAATGGACCAATCAGGGGAGTGTGAGGGCTAGGAAGGCGGGAACTAGGAAGTCTGGGTTGGGGAAGGGGACTGGAGCACATGGGCCTTGGGGGGCACAGGGAAGCAAAATGAACACCAAATAAAGACAAGAGGCCCAGAGGGTCTTCAGCGGTTTAGCCCTCACCTGCTTGGGACGAAGAAAAGTGCGAGCAGGTAGCGGGCGCAGACATTAGGCCTACAGGCAGAGGAGGATCAATGGACTAATCAAGGGGAGTGGGAGGGCTAGGGAGGTGGGAACTAGGAAGTCTAGGGTGGCGAAAAGGACCGGAGCCCACAGGCCTGGGGGGGGCACAGGGAAGCAAGATAAACACCAAATAAACACAAGAGGCCCAGAGGGTCTTCAGTGGCTTAGCGCTCACGTGCTTGGCATGACAAAAAGTGCGGGCAGGGAGCGGGCGCAGGTGTTAGGCCTACAGGCAGGGGAGGAATGATGGATCAATCAGGTGGAGTGGGAGGGCTAGGGAGGCGGGAAGTAGGAAGTCTCGCGTGGGGAAGGGGACCATAGCACACAGGCCTGGTGGTGGCACAGGGAAGCAAGATAATCACCAAACAATCAAAAGAGGCCCAGAGGGTCTTCACCGGCTTAGCGCTCACCTGCTTGGCACGATAAAAATTGTGTAGGCAGGGAGCGTGCGCAGGCGTTAGGCCTACATGCAGGGGAGGAACAGTGGACCAATCAGGGGGAGTGGGAGGGCTAGGGAGGCGGGAACTAGGAAGTCTGGTTTGGGGAAGGGGACCGGAGCACATTGGCCTGGGGGGGCACATGGAAGCAAAATAAACACCAAATAAACACAAGAGGCCCAGAGAGTCTTCAGCAGCTTAGCGCTCACCTGCTTGCCATGATGAGAAGTGCGGGCAGGGAGCGGCCAGGCGTTAGGTGTACAGCAGGGGAGGAACAATGGACCAATCAGGGGGAGTGGGAGGGTTAGGGAGGCGGGACTAGGAAGTCTGGTTTGGGGAAGGGGACCGGAGCACACAGGCCTGGGGGGGTACAGGGAAGCAAAATAAGCACCAAATAAACACAAGAGGCCCAGAAGGTCTTCAGCGGCTTATCGCTCACCTTCCTGGCACGATGAGAAGTGCAGGCAGGTAGCGGGCGTAGGCGATAGGCCTACAGGCAAGGGAGGAACAATGGACCAATCAGGGGGAGTGGGAGGGCTAGGGAGGTGGGAACTAGGAAGTCTGGGTTGGGGAAGGGGACCGGAGCACACAGGCCTGTGGGGGCACAGGGAAGCAAGATAAACACCAAATAAACACAAGAGGCCCAGAGGGTCTTCAGCGGCTTATCGCTCACCTTCCAGGCACGGTGAAATGTGTGGACAGGGAGTGGGCGCAGGCGTTAGGCCTACAGGCAGGGGAGGAACAATGGACCAATCAGGGGGAGAGGGAGGGCTAGGGAGGCGGGAACTAGGAAGTCTGGTTTGGGGAAGGGGACTGGAGCACACGGGCCTGGGGGGGCACAGGGAAGCAAAATAAACACCAAATAAACACAAGAGGCCCAGAGGGTCTTCAGCGGCTTAGCGCTCACCTGCTTGGCACAATGAGAAGTGCGGGTAGGGAGCGGGTTAGGCGTTAGGCCTACAGTCAGGGGAGGAAAATGGACCAATCAGGGGGAGTGGGAGGAATAGGGAGGCGAGAACTAGGAAGTCTGGGTTGGGGAAGGAGACCGGAACACATGGGCCTGGGGTGGCACAGGAAAGCAAAATAAACACCAAATAAACACAAGAGGCCTTGAGGGTCTTCAGTGGCTTGGCGCTCACCTGCTTGGCACGGTGAAATGTGTGGGCAGGGAGTGGACGCAGGCAATAGGCCTACAGGCAAAGCGGAACAATGGACCAATCTGGGGGAGTGGGGGGGCTAGGGAGGCGGGAACCAGGAAGTCTAGGGTGGGGAAGGGGACCGGAGCACACAGGCCTGGGGGGCACAGGGAAGCAAGATAAACACCAAATAAACACAAGAGGCCCAGAGGGTCTTCAGCGGCTTAGCGCTCACCCGCTTGGCACAATGAGAAGTGCGGGCAGGGAGCGGGCACAAGTGTTAGGCCTACAGGCAGGAGAGGAAGAATGGACCAATCAGGGGGAGTGGGAGGAATAGGGAGGCGGGAACTAGGAAGTCTGGGTTGGGGAAGGAGACAGGAACACATGGGCCTGGGGTGGCTCAGGAAAGCAAAATAAACACCAAATAAACACAAGAGGCCTTGAGGGTCTTCAGTGGCTTGGCGCTCACCTGCTTGGCACGGTGAAATGTGTGGGCAGGGAGTGGACGCAGGCGATAGGCCTACAGGCAGAGCGGAACAATGGACCAATCAGGGGGAGTGGGAGGGCTAGGGAGGCGGGAACTAGGAAGTCTAGGGTGGGGAAGGGGACTGGAGCACACAGGCCTGGGGGGCACAGGGAAGCAAGACAAACTCCAACTAAACACAAGAGGCCCAGAGGGTCTTCAGCAGCTTAGCGCTCACCTGCTTGGCACAATGAGAAGTGCAGGCAGGGAGCGGGCACAGGCATTATTCCTACAGGCAGGAGAGGAACAATGGACCAATCAGGGGGATTGGGAGGGCTAGGGAGCGAGAACTAGGATGTCTAGGGTGGGGAACGGGACCGGAGCACACAGGCCTGGGTGAGCACGGGGAAGCAAGATAAATACCAAAAAAACACAAGAGGCCCAGAGGGTCTTCAGCAGCTTAGCGCTCACTTGCTTGGCACAATGAGAAGTGCGGGCAGGGAGCGGGCACAGGCGTTATTCCTACAGGCAGGGGATGAAAAATGGACCAATCAGGGGGAGTGGGAGGGCTAGGGAGGCGGGAACTAGGAATTCTGGTTTGGGGAAGGGGACCAGAGCACATGGGCCTGGGGGGGCACACGGAAGCAAAATAAACACCAAATAAAGACAAGAGGCCCAGAGGGGCTTCAGCGGCTTACCGCTCACCTGCTTGGCACGATGAAAAGTGCGGGCAGGTAGTGGGCGCAGGCGTTAGGCCTACATTCAGGGGAGGAACAGTGGACCAATCAGGGGGAGTGGGAGGGCTAGGGAGGCGGGAACTAGGAAGTCTGGTTTGGGGAAGGGGACCGGAGCACATTGGCCTGGGGGGGCACATGGAAGCAAAATAAACACCAAATAAACACAAGAGGCCCAGAGAGTCTTCAGCAGCTTAGCGCTCACCTGCTTGCCATGATGAGAAGTGCGGGCAGGGAGCGGCCAGGCGTTAGGTGTACAGCAGGGGAGGAACAATGGACCAATCAGGGGGAGTGGGAGGGTTAGGGAGGCGGGACTAGGAAGTCTGGTTTGGGGAAGGGGACCGGAGTACACAGGCCTGGGGGGGTACAGGGAAGCAAAATAAGCACCAAATAAACACAAGAGGCCCAGAAGGTCTTCAGCGGCTTATCGCTCACCTTCCTGGCACGATGAGAAGTGCAGGCAGGTAGCGGGCGTAGGCGATAGGCCTACAGGCAAGGGAGGAACAATGGACCAATCAGGGGGAGTGGGAGGGCTAGGGAGGTGGGAACTAGGAAGTCTGGGTTGGGGAAGGGGACCGGAGCACACAGGCCTGTGGGGGCATAGGGAAGCAAGATAAACACCAAATAAACACAAGAGGCCCAGAGGGTCTTCAGCGGCTTAGCGCTCACCTTCCTGGCACGATGAGAAGTGCAGGCAGGTAGCGGGCACAGGCGATAGGCCTACAGGCAAGAGGGGAACAATGGACCAATCAGGGGGATTGGGAGGGCTAGGGAGCGAGAACTAGGATGTCTAGGGTGGGGAACGGGACCGGAGCACACAGGCCTGGGTGAGCACGGGGAAGCAAGATAAATACCAAAAAAACACAAGAGGCCCAGAGGGTCTTCAGCAGCTTAGCGCTCACCTGCTTGGCACAATGAGTAGTGCGGGCAGGGAGCGGGCACAGGCGTTATTCCTACAGGCAGGGGATGAAAAATGGACCAATCAGGGGGAGTGGGAGGGCTAGGGAGGCGGGAACTAGGAAGTCTGGGTTGGGGAAGGGGACCAGAGCACATGGGCCTGAGTGGGCACAGGGAAGCAACATAAACACCAAATAAAGACAAGAGGCCCAGAGGGTCTTCAGCGGCTTAGCGCTCACCTGCTTGGCACGATGAAAAGTGCGGGCAGGTAGTGGGCGCAGGCATTAGGCCTACAGGCAGAGGAGGAACAATGGACTAATCAGGGGGAGTGGGAGGGCTAGGGAGGCGGGAACTAGGAAGTCTGGGTTGGTGAAGGGGACCGGAGCACATGGGCCTGGGGTGGCACAGGGAAGCAAAATAAACACCAAATAAACACAAGAGGCCTAAAGGGTCTTCAGCGGCTTAGCGCTCACCTGCTTGGCACGATGAAATGTGCGGGCAGGTAGCGGGCGCAGGCATTAGGCCTACAGGCAGAGGAGGAACAATTGACCTATTAGGGGGAGTGGGAGGGCTAGGGGGGCGGGAACTAGGAAGTCTAGGGTGGGGAAGGGGACCGGAGCACACAGGCCTGGGGGGCACAGGGAAGCAAGATAAACACCAAATAAACACAAGAGGCCCAGAGGGTCTTCAGCGGCTTAGTGCTCACCTGCTTGTCATGATAAAAATTGCGGGTAGGGAGCGGGCGCAGGCGTTAGGCCTACAGGCAGTCGAGGATCGATGGACCAGTCAGGGGGAGTGGGATGGCTCGGGAGGCGAGAACTAGGAAGTCTAGGGTGGGGAAGGGGACCGGATGTAACGCTCACCTGGCTCCCACGGAGGTGCTGACCTGGTCTGGATTGCTGTGACCTCTTCAAGCGTGATGCGCAGTATTCGAAACACCGACTGAACTGGACCCCCAAATCTGGCTTGTCTGGCCCTTAGAAAAATCTTTCTGTAGGTGGAGAAAGCGGATTAACTGACTGCAGAGTATTGTGATTGCTTCTCACCTCCCCTTTGCTCTTCTCTGACAACCTCCGAAATCCCCAATCAAGGCTCACCTTAATGTTTGAATGGATGAGCTCTCCATCCTGCTTCTGGTGCAGTGGTGCGTATTTGACCAGTTACTTCACTGGTTTCGGAAGGCGTGTTGGAATTGAAATGATATTATGCCTCCTATCGCAGTATTTGAATGTGTATTGGCCTACGCCACGTTGTTTAAAATATCATGTAAATAGACTCCGCGGCAAGGTCTTGACCTTAACAAAAAGTTATGTAAGTCGCCATCTTGGATTTAGCCGCCATTTTAGGTTCTCTTGTAAAGTGGAAGTCACCCTGAACATCAAAATGGAGGCCGAATAACATTCTGAGTGAGATTCTGGCCGTTGTGACCTCCGCACACACGAATAATTAATATGCCTGCAGGCCACTTGTCGGGGTCGCGAACTAAGACCATGTCCTATCACTGACCTATGTGTAAATGAACAACTGTATCAGCAGAACTGATCAAAATGCATACATTATAGGATTGACCTGGCAAGGAACCCTAGGCCTGGTCCCAAGAATGGTTAACCCGCACGGGGGTTGGCCAAGGGCTGGATAAATGATATAAAAGCCCAAGTATTCCAATGTACGGTCTCTCTACTAATGCATCGAACCCTCGTTGAAGTTCGTTACGTTACTCTGAGAGTCGAATAGCTATCCGTTTGTCAATTGACTTTTGGTAACTGTTGTAGCTTTTACATAAAGCACTTGTATGTCCTTTGTAACCTGTGTTGGTGTGTTTCCTTTGGGCTTCCCAGCCTCATATCAGTTTTTATGTTTTCACAGTTGGCGCCCGAATAGGGACCCTCAAGATTGATGCCGGATCATTGAAGGTTGACGCAGACTATCGAACTGGGATCGGACGGTGTGATTCTGCGGGCCCGACCCAACGAGACGCGATACCTCGGCAGCGCTGCACGATCCGATCCTTGGACGATAGTCGTGTGGTCTGACACAGCATCTTGACGAGGGTCCATTTTTGAGGCGGGCAGATTTGTCGAAACCACCAAACACAAGCTAAAAATTCGTTAGGTAAGTTCTTTGATAAACCGTACGGTCCTCCTTAGGTTTGGTCAGGTGCAGTCGTGACCCGGCTCTTAATTTAACCCTGACAATTTCAATTTGGCGTATTGTATCTGCAGACACAATTATTGACCAGGTAACACCAATTTTTTTGAGAAATGCCTGGGAAATTGTCTTGCTGCTTTAGGGCTCTGTTAGCAGCGATCGACAATATTTGGAATTTAGCCGCCTGGCACCACAGGAGGGGTCGCCGGCATGTACTATGTACTGTAAGTATGGCATTGGTAGTATAGTATTTAATGATATTTGGCACAGACAGACCAGACATGCCTCTGAATTTCAGTGGCCAATCAATGGCAGTTTTGAGATCTCCCGTATTGAATACCTAGAATCAGTCTTGCTAAAAAAGAAGGCTAGACCTGCAGCCTTTGATGTTTTACAGAATTGGAAAAAAGAAGCGTTACAGCAGCTTAAAAGTAGGGATAAAAATGCACGCCGTCATAAAACAAATGCCGAAAAAGCGTTGTTATATGATAAAGAAAAACATTCAGAATCAGTTAAAAATATGGATAGGGCTTTTTCACTTGGAATCCAGAAAATGTACCCCTCTAAAGATTTTCATGTTTCCGGAGAATTTATTGAAAAATTGTTAAACGAACGCAGGCCTGGTGCCTCTGCGCCGCCTCCGTATGATCCTTTCTTGGGCGCTCTGCCCATTCCTGCTGTTGTTCCTGCTGTTATTCCTGTTCCCCCTGTACAACCTATTGTTCCTATTCCTCTAGTTGTTGTTCCTCCACCTATCGCACCGCCCCTTCCTTCTGCGCCGATAGTTGCACCTTTATTAAATTTACCTGCACCTCCACTCCCTAGTGGGCCCGTATTGACTAAAGTTGATCAAAGTGCAGGATCAAAGATCGTCACTCGTAATACTGTTTCTGCAGATAAGAAACAGGAATTGTTTGCATGGGCTAAGCACTGTATGGAGAAAGGTGATCAAGTTCATGTTTTTTCCACATTATCTAATTTGAACAGTTTTCCCGAGAAAAATGTTTTTATCGAAGGTTTGGGGACTCATTTGTGTGATGTGGGGTAGATTACAAAATTCGGATCTTCCACAAGGGGTGAGAGATCTAAATGCTTTGGCACTTTCGAGGGACACAGAGCAGAAAGTACATGGTCATGTTGAAAGATTGTTTGAGTATAGGAGGGACTTTGAGAAAGCACGAGATGAGGATGATGAAGACGACAGTATGTATGTGCAGAAACGGTTCCTTCCGTGTCGTAGATCGGCACCTGAGGAAGTACGAATTTGTACCAAAGATGCGATTCGATGGATCTCGGATTCATCGATTCCGCCAGATGAAGTATATGGCACGTATAGTCAGTATACAGTAGAAATGGAAAGAAAGGTAATTCAGGTAATGGTACAATACCTGCAAGAAGAATGTGTAAGAAAGAAGATTAGTTGCCCCATATAATTGTTGAGGATTTGTAAAAGGGCTTTTTCGCCCGACACTTCTTCGGCTGCCTTAGCGCTCGAACTGGCTCTGTTGCTTAGTACACGGCCGGAGGTACCTATATCTCAGTTGCCTATGAGAGAGGTTCCTCCGACCTTTACCCCAAAGGTTGAGATTCTCGCCAACGCTGGGACTGGTGCCCCCGCTGTGGATATCCCTGCACATTATGTATCACAATTCGTTCACGTCCCGTTTTCACGACAGGAAGTGAACACTATTAGACAATCAGTTCCCGATATCAGGAAAAACCTGACGGGGTTTTACAAAGAGATAGAGTGCGTCTTGCAGTCCTCTGTGTTCACCTTAAGTGATATTGACTTGTTATTCCCTGTACTCCTACCCGTAGATGTATGGAAGCAGGTTCGGACAATAGACGATGTGCCAGGGTTGGGAGATACGTGGGCTAATATGATTAGGATTGATGGGGAAAGACCAGCAGGTGAGAAACCACCACAGGTAATACTTACTTTGCCTGATAGAATTGTTGCAAAATTAAAAACTATAATTCCAGAGAAAAGAATTATTTGGGACAAGCTTACGGCCTGTGTTCAAGGGAAAACTGAAGGCGCCACCGAATTCTTTAACAGATTCGAGCAGGTATTTTCTGACTTCAGTGGGCAGGATTTGGGTACAGAGTCTGGGAAAAGGTTGTTAGTGGACAAATTTGTACGTGGATTGTTGCCCGACATCCAGTCACAAATTATGTCCTCTGAGAGCGCTTGGCAGGCAAAATCTCAATCTGAGGTTTTGCACATGGCTCAGTATTATTAGAACCATGTTAATAATGAGAAGGAGAAATTAGAAAAGAGGAAAGGAGATTTGAAAACCAAAGTATTACTACAACAAATTGTTAGAAACCCCAGAGGAGGCACGACACAGACCAGAGGTCAGTATGTCCCAAAAGGAAATGCTCCTTTGGGTCCTGTGAATATTAATCAATGTGCTTATTGCCGCCAGGAAGGTCACTGGCGAGCACAGTGCCCCGTCGTTCGATAAAGGTCAAACAGTGCGTTTGGGAGTATAGGTAGACGACCTAGGGGCCGCCCTGTAGCAGGGGGCCCTGATAGAGGTCAGTTTTTGCAAGATCCTCAGAAACCTTTTTCACGGGAAAATCAGACCTCGAGTGTGGACTCGAGGAACATATTTGATCACCCTTCTGCTGCCTACCTTTCTGAAGAGCTTCCTTCCGACGATACTCTATTTCATTAGGACTGCCCGAAGCAGGGTTTGGAGCCTTCACCTATTCCCGTTAAAAAGAAAGGCCCCTACGTTGAATTATTAGTATGGAATAGGAAACACCAGTTTTTAATAGACACTGGAGCACAGAAGTGCTCCATTGATCATTCTCGGGTTCCAAACATTCCACTGTCAGGGCAAACAAATGTTTCCGTAGGGTTTTCTGGCATACCAATTGTCTGTCCGGTTTCTTCACCGGTGTCTGTTTCTTTGGGTCCCTTTACGGACCATTGCCCTTTTCTTCTGACTTCAAACTGTGGAGAGAATTTGCTGGGGTTGAATTTGTTAAAGAAATTGAATGCAGTAATTCATTGTTCCTCTGATGGAGTACGGCTGACGGTTTCACCACAGCAACTTCCTAATTCTCAGTTTCTGATTCGACCTTTACCTCCCGAGTTTAGCATTGTCCCGGAATGTTTATGGGCGGTTGACGACAATGATGTCGGGGTACTACAGATTGAGCCCGTTAAAATAGTTTTGAAACATGGAGTGAAACTACCACGCATTCCGCAGTATAAAATATCAGTTGTGGGCGAGCGTGCTTTGAAATGTATTGTCTCCGATTTTGTGCATTGTGGGGTGATCGAGGAGATTACAGGTAGTTTGTGTAACAGTGCGATCTTGCCTGTATATAAGAAAGGTGACAATGCAATCCCATACCGGTTCATAATTGATCTTCATGCTATTAACAGAGTTGTCGCCCCACAATTTCCAATCGTGCCTGTTGTGACGATGATATTGACAATGATCCCTGCTACGGCTACGCACTTCAGCGTTGTGGATTTAAAAAACGCTTTCTTTAGCATCCCTATACATAAGGAAAGTAGATATTTGTTTGCGTTCACCTTGGGGGGACGCTCATTTAAATTTACTAGGGCACCTCAAGGGTATACTGAAAGTCCAAGCATTTATAGTAGAGCTTTGAAAGAGCAGCTCAACACCCTTGAATTGCCACCTACTTGTACACTGCTTCAATATGTCGATGATTTGCTTTTGGCTGCAGACTCCGAAAGTGCTTGTAAAGAAGGCACTGTACTGTTGCTTGTTCATCTAGCTAAAAATGGTCATAAAGCTTCGCTAAAAAAATGTCAATATTGTTGTCAGGAGGTCGCCTATTTAGGCTACCTCCTGTCAAAGGAGGGGAGAAGATTGACACCTGAAAGAATAAAACACATTTCTGGCATGTCTGTTCCAAATACACAGAAGGAAGGAAGTCAGAGCCTCAATAGGTGTGGCTTCTTACTGTAGGTTGCGGATCCCAAACTTTTCGCTAGTGATAAAACCGATGGTGGCTTTGACGAAGAAGGGCATTTCTCTGCCACTGCCATGGAAATCAGAACATGAACGATCATTTGAGCTTCTCAAAACCGCATTTTCTCTGCACCGGTTCTGGGTACTCCAAATTATAACAAGGCCTTTGTGTTGTTTGTGCATGAATGTGATGGATGTGCTTTGGCTGTGTTAACACAGGAACACGGAGGGAGGAATAGGCTGTGCGGCTACTACTCCTCCGCCCTTGATCCTGTCGCATGTGCTTTGCCAAGATGTTTGCGAGCTGTCGCTGCTGCTGCCGCGTCTGTAAAACAGAGTGAGGGAATGGTCCTAGCCCATGATTTGATTTTGATGGTACCTCACTCTGTAGATATCCTATTGAACAAAACCCAAACGCAACACCTCACCTCTGCACGGTTAACAAGGTATGAATTAATTCTGTTTGCCCCGCACATTCAAATTAAGAGGTGTTGTGTTCTTAAACCGGCTGAACTCTTACCTTTCCCGCAAAACACTGTTTGCGGTGGCGAAGAATTAAACGACTGCCTGTATACCACTGAACAAGAAACGAAGGGCAGGATAGATCTTATAGATACTCCTTTGGATAATGCAGAATGGGAGCTTTTTTGTGATGGCTCCTGCTTCAAACTCTCAGATGGTACATCTACAGCTGCTTAAGCAGTTACTACATTGAGTAAAGTTGTTGAAACTAAGAGAATTTCACATAACTCCGCGCAGGCCGCAGAGATTATAGCATTGACCCGAGCTTGTGAACTCTCCGAAGGGCGTATAGTAAATATATACACTGATAGCCAGTACGCCTTTGGGGTGGCTCACAACTTTGGGAGGCTCTGGCCGGAAAGAGGGTTCCTGACCTCACATGGGACCAAGATTCAGCATGGCCCCTTGATAGTGCAATTGCTCTCGGCACTCTCACTCCCTAGGCAGTTAGCGATCATGAAATGTGCAGCACATCGTAAGGTCATAGATGATGTGGGAAAAGGGAACGCTTTTGCGGACCTGATAGCCAGGCAAACGGCCACAGACCTTAGCACAGACATGTATGCTTTGAGGGAAATGAAAGATGCTTATATAATGGATGAAGGTATTGGGTCTGTGCGAGATATTCAAACTGATGCCACAGTAGAAGAATCTAAAAGGTGGGCCGAAGGAATGGGGAAACTAGATGAAGATGGGTGTTGGGTGGATACATCTGAAGGAAAATGATTGCTCCCTGATTCATATGTACTGGCAATGGTTACGATGGCACATGCTCCTACACATGTGTGTGCTCAGCAGATCACGAAAATGTTAGAACAAGTTTGGGTGAATAACAATATTCCGGAGACTGCCAAACATCATGTTCGGAATTGCATGATGTGCTTCCAGCACAATGTGGGTAAGGGAACAGTAACTCCAAGGGGAAGCTTTGGGCCCCCTTCTGTTCCCTTCGAGGTCATTCACTTTGATTTTATTGAGATGGAACGGTGTAACAATCTGAAATATGTTCTTGTAATTATTTGTGCCTTCAGTAAATGGGTCGAGGCTTTCCCTGTTAAAGATGCTACCGCCATGACCACTGCAAAGATTATGGTAAAAGAATTCTTTCCTCGATTTGGGCTCCCAAGGGTAATTTGGTCGGACAATGGTCCTCATTTTGTTGCAGCAGTAATTTTGCAGATATGCACAGCTTTACATATTGAGAAACAATTTCACTCAGCTAGACATCCTCAGAGTGCTAGGTTGGTGGAAAGACACAATGGTATCTTAAAGAATAAGCTTGCAAAAACATGTGCCGATACCAAACTGAAATGGCCAGATGCCTTACCTATTGTATTATTGGCTATGCGTACCACACCTCAAACTAAGACTGGGCTTTCTCCATTTGAGGTAGTGATGGGGAGACCTGCTAACATTTGGGGTCTCCCAAAACCTAAAGCCCTGAGAGAGGTGGAAATTGTATTGCTTGTAGACTACTGTAACCAGTTAACTAAAAACCTGTATTTCATTTATCACCAGGTGCATTCAGCTTTACCTGTACGGTTCACGGGCCCAGGACACGATATACAGCCTGGAAGTTGGGTCCTACGAAAGGTCTTCCTGTCTCGCTCCTCGTTGGAAGGGGCCCTACCAGGTGCTGTTGGTCACTCGGACAGCAGTGCGGGTGGCTGGGAAGAAACACTGGATCCACGCAACGCATGTCAAGAAACTTCCTCACCCGACGCCACACGTTACAGAAGAAGCAGAACCCCTCGCTGATGCTACAGTCTCTGATCTTGGAGTAGCAAACAGCGCTGTGAGTGCGTCGGAGAATTTCTCTGAGCCCGTGGAGCTTGGGGAACAGTCCATTTCGTCTCCGCACTCTCTTGAAAAATCACTTCCGGAAAACACTGTTTCAAGCTCTGCGACTTCCGTCGCCTCCGACACGTCGCTTCCCTCAGGAAGTGACGACACCTTATTTTCTGATCAAACAATCTTGGGTACCAGCAGGTACAACCTTCGACGAAGAAAATAGAACTACGACACGGGTTTTCCGTGCATTTGGGAAAGGGAAGTGATTGGAAGTTTTCTTTTGTATAAGAAAGTTTCTGTTGAACAAAAGGGATTCTGCTGGCTAGGGTTGGGAAGGACTAAGAAATCGCGCGACCGTAGCGTCGCCAGCAACGAACATTGGGGTCGTCGATTGAGGAACTACAATGCCTGCCACCTCCACTGCTGCTCCCCGCACTGGACTTGTGAATAAGGGGGTGACCAACTTGGACAATGAACAATGTGCCTGGGCCCCGAAAACGTACTGCTGTGTTTTGATAATGATAATTGTTATTTTTGCGATTACTGCTGTAAGACTTTGGTACTTTGAAGAAATCTATCCTCTAAAACCTCTACTACCGACCGAGATTGTACCAACTGCTTTGACTCCCTCCGTACACCTTCACACTCTGTCCCCTAGAGACTCCCAACATAGACAAAAGTATTATAACAACACTCTAATGATAGTAATGAATGCAACGCATGCCATTTTTAATAAGAGTAATTGTTGGATTTGCACTCATTTACCGCAACATGGGAACAAGGGACTAGGATGGTATATTCACCCTTTACCTTTAACGACTGCTTGCTATGCCTCTCTTAGAGCACTATTCTTTGGCCGTTGGAATGATAGCATCTCAGGGAACTTTGATGGAACTAATTTGAATGATATCGAGAAACGTGAATTAACTCCCCCTGGGATGCTCGCTTTTTGCAAATAGAAGTAAACCTAATGTCGCTTCTATTAGGCCGCCTGATAAACTGTCTCTTCCTTTTCAAATTTTAATTTCCTTTAAAATGGCTCCGATAGGCAATAAGGACGCCGTGCCTCCTTCCTACTCTATAAATCATAGCCCTGACTCGGTCCCCTTTTGTGTACAAAGAAACGGCACTCGGCCAATGGGAGATTTTGAAGGTTGTATGAACATTGTAAATTTGACTGGAGAAAACAGGCCTCTGTATGTAGGGGGGCCTGTTTATTTTGTTTGTGGTAGTTTAGCATTTCCCTGGTTGCCCAAGGATTGGCAGGGAACCTGTTATTTAGGAATCCTGTTACCCGGGGTATTTGTAGCTAGTACATTGGAGGTTTCTAAGGCTCGCCCACGGCGGGACAAGAACGGAGATACCCCTGGGCAAGTATTGGGAGATATAGCAAAATCAGTTGCGCCCTTTTGGGGACAAATAACAAACTCTGAGAACATTAGGGGATTAACAAGGGTACTGGAGAAAACGATCAACCGGACCACGGACATACTCTACAATATGACACTAGAACAAAAAGCAATAAGATTGGTACACTCCAAAATCGGATGGCATTAGAAGTCATTTTGGCGGAACGAGGTGGAGTATGCAAATTGGTGGGGTCCGCTTGCTGTGTTTTCGTACCAAATTCCTCGCCGACAATTTTTAAAGCAAAACAGAACTTGCATATCCTAAGTTCTGAAGTACATATCCCTGTAGGAGATTGGAATCTTAGCACCTGCTTCTGGGATTCTTTACGATCTTGGGGCTGGAAGGTGCTTTCTGTTATTCTAGTTATTTTGGGGATCCTGCTATTCCTTTGTTGCTGTTTTCAATGTCTAGTAAGTCTTGAACATGGGAGGCCAGGCGGGTCTCGATCCACATCTTTGAACTGCCTTTGTGTTAAGAGCCTGAGCCAGAGTGTGTCATCTTGTCTACAGGGACCGCCTTACTCCGAGCTGTTCAACTTGGGGAGGAGAGCTGACATTTGTTCTTTTAAACACTGACTTTGCTTTACATACATATATTCCTTTTCACACATTTTGTACTAGGTATAGGGCAGGCATTAGGTTTTTGTTAGTATAGGCCATTTTGATTTGACTGTTATGTTTATAATTGGATGGTTGAGACTTTTCCCATCTTAACTATAGGGCAAAGTAGGAGTTTCTCCAACCCCATTGAAACTTCAAAAAAGGTTTTACAAATTTTACCTTTTGTGCCTGTGTCATACGTGCGACATAATTCCTCCCTTACAATGAGCAGAATTTTAGAAATAGTATTCCACACAAATACAAATCTTTGTTGATGCACACACATTAGTGAGAGCAAAAATGTTAGCAGTAGTATATCAGTAAGGAGATATGTATCACACCATGATAGAATGAAAAGGCAAGCGTGTAGGTCCAAGTATCATGCATACCATGGCCTAGGCCTGGATGCAAATGAAGATATCAGACATCCTCGGCACTCGAATAGCTGTTAAACTGATATGAATGTTGTAGCAAGATGAACGACAAATGGTAGCTGTTTTGTATGCCCATTGATACCGCACGCATCTGGGGCGCCCAAGGTTTCAGTACCATGGGAAGTTCCAATTATAGAGGCGCAATGCCTAGATCATCCTGCTCCATGTAGAATAAAAGGCACCTTCCAGGCACACAGCGTACGACTAGAGCTTGCCGATCCAGATACCGTGCAATGCAAAAACAACCTGAAGAACTTCAACTGCTTACAACAGCCATATTTAGTGATTGATGGCGCAAAGTATGTAAAGAACAAGTGGAAGGAAACTACGTTCAGTTGCCGAGTAGAATGCCTCCTGGTATACGAAAAGAAGACCGTGGCGTTCGTGGGAAAAACATGTGCACAAATATGGAGAGAGCATGTCACAAAACAGACATGGATTGCAGCAATGGAGAAGCCTGTGAAAGTGCACTGATTGGAGAACTATGAGCTGTTCTTCCACAGCCAAGGGACTGTCTTTTTCAGCTCCAATGAGTGATGCAGCAGGACATTTTTGATTCCAGAATAAAAGAGGGGCATGGCAGCTGTGATGGATTACTACTGGGTGTGTGGCCAACAAGCATACTTGTACCTCTCACCATCATGGGGGGGGCTACTGTTAGCTGGTCACGCTGAACTCAGCACTACTGGTAGTCCCAGAAGAACATTGGAGAGGGGGGCAAATACCTGACAGAGTACCAATAGTTTCTCTGGTGTTCGAAGAAGAGAACCCAATGCCACCGCCAGAATTTTGCACCCTCTCTGGGAAGAGATAACATGATAAACTACAAAGGAAAAAGAGGGCCTCCAACTATCTATCAAAAGACTCAACAGCACAATTTGAGGAGATACCTGAACTGGTTGTTCAACTCTGCTGAAACTGGTTTTGCATTGCACTTGCTACATGACGAACAGGCAAGAAGTAATGCCAAATGGCTGCAGATTGTATGATGGGAACTGGTCCAGTTGCTGAACGACACCGAGCAGGGTTTCAATGTCATAAAGGTCGAGCTGCGGGCCATAAGGTTGATGACGATGCAAAACAGATACATCCTGAATATGCTGATGGCAATAGAAGGAGGGGTGTGTAAAAAGATTGGGGATTCATGTTGCAGATGTGTACCTGCAGAAGATGTAGAAAATGGAGTGTTGGCCCACATCGCAGCGGCAGTGCATGCTTGGGGGTGTGCATGAAAAATAATCTGGTATCCAAGGAGGTGATTGGTTCGATATCACTTTTGACTGGGCATCATCCTGGCTAAGAGCACTTGTGAAGATTCTGGTTCCTGTCATCATGTTCATCCTGGTTCTTTTCTTCACATGCCAAATGAGACTCTGCTGTTGTGCCAAAGCAGCGCCTAGTAGCGGAAGGAGGATGGTTTCAATTGGCGTTTCAAAAGTACCTCATAATACAAAAGAAATAGAAATACAAACTGACACCCTATACCCCGCATGGTCCCCATAACCTATGGAAATGAGGTCAATAGACTGTACCACATGATTATTGTTCCTCCCCTGACCCTGAAAATTATGCAGAAGTATGGGTAGATTTTGCAGGGGATGGGAGATATATCTACATGACACTCCCGAAGAATATGCACAAGCAGGAGAAAGCCTGCAGGATGTAGGATGTATGTAAGTCATGGATGCCAGTAAAGGGAACACTACCATATGAAGCTGCAGTAAGGAGGGAAAATGAACGCAAGCATGCAGAGGAATTTGTTACTGCAGAAGTAACAAAAGGGAGGAATGTAGGGAAGCAAATTAACCTTTCCCACCACCCTAGGCAATTTAGAGAGATAGACGTGCAATATACCAGTGGGGAGAGGACCGTGCTAAGAAACACTGCACAAACACAATATTGCATAAAATACAGATGTATAGACTAAGGGCCTGATTCATGGAATCCGGTGCAGAAATTATGCAAGAGCTGCGTGCCGAGAAGGGCCCTGCATGAGCCGCGGCACCGAAAAAATATTGCACGCCACGTGTATTCATGGAGTCCAAGACTCATTACTAACCATCACGCAATTCACAACAAGCTGCGAGAGGAATGCCTACACCATGGCCCCACGCAAACCAAGAAGCAAGCCAAAGGACTAACATGGCGCAAGCCTCAGCACCACCCCTGGCCCAGATTCCAATTCCCCAGAGAAATCGCATGCCTCACCTCGCAATCCCAGGTGGCACCCCAGAGAAAACGTGTGCCCTGCCTCGCAAGCCCAGGCGGCATCCCAGCTAAATCGTGTGCCTCACCTTGCATTCCCAGGCTGCACCCCAGAGAAAACACATGCCCTTCCTTGCAAGCCCAAGCCACATCCCAGCAAAATCGCATGCCTCACCATGCAATCCCAGGCCACACCCCAGAGAAAACACGTGCCCTTCCTCGAAAACCCAGCCCGTACCCCAGCGAAATTGCATGCTCCCTCGTAGGTGTAGGCTACACTCAATACAAAAATTTGAGTCCCCCTACACCCTTGGCACCCATCCTGTCTACATACCCCCCTACTGCACATCAACCACTGCAGTCCACACACCACACACCCAGTCCCCCTCACCTGTGATTTCACCCACAGGCAGCCTCATCCAGAACCCCCCCCCACAGGCACCCCACTCCAGACTGGACAACACCCACAGGCAGCCCACATCCCCTGTGACAGCCCCCACAGGCACCCCTTCAGACTGGACACCCCCCACAGGCCCCCCCTTCCAGAATGGACACCCCCCACAGGCAGCCCCCTCCAGACTGGACGCCTCCTGCAGGCAGCCCCCTCCAGCTGGACACCCCCCACTGGCATCACCCTCCAGACTGGACACCACCCCAGCCCCCCTCACCTGTGACACCCCAACAGGCCACCCCATCAGGACTGGACACCCCCCACATGCAGCCCCTCCAGACTGGACACCACCCCTAGCCCCTTCACCTGTAACACCCGCACAGGCAGCCCCTTTCAGACTGGACATTCCCACAGGCAGCCTCCTCCAGACTGGACACCAGCCCCCCTCACCTGTGACACCCCCCACAGGCAGTCCCCTCCAGACTGGACACCTCCTGCAGGCAGCCCCCTCCAGACTCAACAACCGACACAGGCAACCCCGGGAAGACTGGATACCACCCCATCCCCCCTCATCTGTGACACCCCCCACAGGCATCCCCCTCAGGACTGGAGACCCCCCACGTGCAGCCCCTCCAGACTGGACACCACCCCAAGCCCCCCTTACCTGTGACACCCCCCACAGGCAGCCCCTTCCAGACTGGACATTCCCACAGGCAGCCTCCTCCAGACTGGACACCAGCTGCCCTCACCTGTGACACCCCCCACAGGCTCCCCATCCAGTCTAGACACCCCCCCACAGGCAGCCTCCTCCAGACCAGACACCCACCACAGGCAGCCCCCCTCACCTGTGACACCCCCATAAGCAGCCCCCTCCAGACTGGACAGCCCCCACAGGCAGCCCCCTACAGACTGGACAATACCCAGAGGCAGTCCACTCCACACTGGACAAGCCCCACATGTACCCTCCTCTAGACTGGACACCCCCCACAGGCAGCCCCCTCCAGACTGGACACCACCCGCCAGTCCCGCTGACCTGTGACACCCCCACAAGCATCACCCTGACAGTCTGACACATTACCAATGCAATGCATGTCTGTTGCTTACCTGAACTTCTGTGGTCTGACAGCACCATGAATTGCAACACCAACATGTATTCTGCAAATCCCAGCAACTGGAATCACCGGAGGTCCACCCATGAGTGGAGCATCTGCTCACACACCCTCCCAGGCCTTAATCATCCCCCACCATACACATGTGACAAGTGAGTGCAAAAACCTGTGCATGCTGCCCATGGCACATTGCCAAGGCTTCAAAGCCCAGTGCCATAGTGTGTGCCCACAACATAAGCAAACATACCAAAAGTTGTTGCAAGACCCACAAACATTGGGCAGGCCTGTCACAGCCTGAGCATGAGTGAGCTGTGTGGCAAAATACCTGTCAGTGAACCATCACATGACAGACCCATGCATGGCAGATGGTAGCAAAGTCAGAGAGAGAATGACTCACAGAGACTGGTGAATTGTGTAGCCACTCAGGAATATGAAATATAGGCCACTACTGCATTCCAGTGGTAGAGGTTGAACAACAAATGAGAGAAGGTATTGTGTGACTGCCCATACTTGTAAAGGTGTATGCAAGACATGTGTTTTACACAAAAATAAGCAAGTAATGTGCTATGAACGTGACCATGGAACACTCCCACAGTAAGCCCACCTCCCGCCACCCCAACCACACTGATGTTAAACACAGAGTGATGCAGCACAGGTAAATCCAAATCCAAAAATACAGTGCACACCCATTCGTCTGATGGACCCACCTCCACATGTCAGGCACATGTGCATCCTGTCATCCGCAACCATCCCTTCAACAACAATACACAACCATGCTGGCAACAAGTCACATGACTTGCAATGGAGAGATGCACTGGCTGAAAATAGAAATAGCAAACAGGCCGACACACAAATGAATTGCACAAAGCGTAGAATGTAACAAACAGAATGATGTATATTGAAGAAATATGTACACAAATGAACTTCGAATGAAGGTAAAAATAGGCCATGTAAAATATGTAAAAAAATCATTTCCTTAAGCCTAAAAAACTATATACAATAAAAACGGGGAAGTAATGTCTGAAAAATCTGGGTAAAATAATAAAGAAAGGAAACCTAAACCTAAATAACTATGTACACAGGTAGCCGTATAGTCCAACTCCTACTCGCCAATCTCACTTAGGCTCTTTACCAGGGCTGTGTCCAGCACCACATCCTCACTCCTCAGGTGGGCCTCTCTTCTTTCTTGCCTGGAGGGCTTGTAGGGTCTCTCGCATCTCTGTCTCTATTAGGTCAGCTTCCCTGCAAGTGGCCTCCAGGATGGCAGCCCGCCTCCTCGCCAGACGCAGCACAATCCCAGCCCTGACCAACACAATCCTCGCTTCCTGAGCCCACTGCCCCTCTGCTCCGATCTGCTGCCCATATCTCCAGAACATGGAAGAAATTCTGTCCCTCAGGACCATGCGTGCTATCCACCTCCCACTCCGCACCTGCCCACTTTGTATTTTATTCCCTGAGAAATGTAGCCTCCTACTGGTTGCCATGGCCCCCGCTGGAGCAGCAGCTCCCAGCCTAGCCTTGTGCTGCAGGAGCAGCACACCCAACAGTATCCAGCCCAGGGACCTGAGGTAAGCTCATAACACAACAACTGTAGCCAAGTAGCCCCTCCGAGGTCTACACAAAAGATAGGGGGGCAAAGTAGTAAGTTAACGGGGAAATGCCCTTACTTTATGTACTGGGTAACACGAAAAATAGGGCAAGTGCCAACTGTAATGTGATTAAGTGAAAAACCAACGCTGAGTATGTTTTCCCAAAACCAAGCAACCAGCCTGTTTTTTGGAAAAACTACTGTGGTTGAGGGCAAAGTTATTTTTCAAGAGAACTAATGACTGCTGTATGTTATACCGCCATTAGTAACAAGGCTGTGGAGGAGGACAGAAAAGGATAGGGTTGAATTCTAAATATCCCTTTCTCCTACATTTATCTAACCCTATGTAGTGCTGGTGTATCGCCTACAAACAGGGGACAGGATAAGAAGAAAAACTATTCACTTTTGGTTGTTGTAAAACATTCAGCCTTGTTTTGGTCATGCCCATCAACCACTCTCTTCCACTATGTGTCTGTATTGGAAGAGCCAACTAGCCAGATAAAAGGTCGGTGTTTTAGTGATTGAGTGAACACACATCCATTGGGTTATACATAACTTTAATGACCCAGGGACTGTGTGTAGACCCCATATACCGAAGTTTAAAAGAAAGACACGAACACAAGTTTGTAAAAACTTGAAAACTGTGTTCTAAACCAACATAAAGACAAAACAGATCATACTCCACTATGCATTTTTCTTAAGTCTTATTATTCCTGCAACTGGTGGGGTAAGGTTGGTTTAAAAAATTGCTCATAGGTAGAAAGTTCAATTAGTATCTCTAAATTGTAGCAATTACTGTCTACCGGTTTCAGCGGCACGTATTTGTTATGGCCACTTTATTTAGGGCAGTCTTTTGGTATTTTCAGCAAGCTGGTGTATCTAGTGGTTTTCATACCGGCATGTTGAATTTTAACAAAGAGGGCAGGTATGTATACTTTACCACCTCCTTTGTGTGTCTTGGGTCTGGGACAGACGGGTGACTCTATAGCATTCGTGGATGTCCTATAAGGGTTCCTTCTTCCAGTTTGCGTCCCGCATGTAATCTATCGCCCCTCTGAGGTCACCACTTCCAAGTGGCCCACTGCCTGCCCTATCACCAGTATCCAGATTTTAATGCTCCTGATGTGCCCTGCCTACCTCTACTACACATTTGGCGATCCACACTGCATTTTCGCACCTACCACAACCAAAATCCTGAAATGCGACCTGTCCCTAAAATGGCTGCCCCTATGGTCCATCATTTTGCCTGACCTTGTCCTACAGGCACCAGGCCTCTAGGAGCCTGCCGATTGGTCCAGACTTCTTCTTTTCTGTTGACTATCACCGGCAGGCAGAAGCCGGCCGGCAGAGTAAGGCCCAGGAAGAAGGCCAGCTGACTGATCTGACCGAGCGCAGCCGGTGCTCGGTGCATAGCCTTCTGCCCACGTCTCACTGTGCCCTTACCCTAAGTGTCCTTTGTTGCTGCCTTCCATTGCCTGCCTCCATACACGCGACTGCTCCCAGCGTGTAGTACCAACTGGCCTCATCGCCTGAAAAATGAGACCGCCGAACACAGGTAATCCAAGCTGTTTGCAGCGTACTGCTGAACCTTGTACCACACCTCCTATACGTTGTCCAATCTAAACACTGCTCTGTTGCTGCCTGTATCTAATCTACAAAATGTGCACATAATTTATGTTCGCCACCACACCCAAGTATTACTGTACTGCATCTCTTTAAGTTGGCACACTATGCTAATCTGCCTATTGTAACACTGTGCCAGCCAGCCCTAACTAATGGCATAACCTGTAACTCCACCTATTGCTGCTTGGCCTGCCTACCTAATGGATTAAGACACCCAACCTCTCTCATGCACCATATCTCAGCCTCTAGCCCATCTAACCTGATTACTGTACTGCCCCACCTCAATTAGTTTTGTGTGGTCCTCTGTAGACTAGAATGTGAAGTCTACTCCGTGCCCTGCTACACTGCTCCGCACATCTTGCCTTGACCTATGCCCGTCTCTGATTGTCTCCTGGCACGCTGCCTGCCTTAGAACAGGCCATGTTTGTGTCTTCACATTATACTCAAACAACCTAATTCATTTGATTCTGCCTATCTGTATCTGATTTTGCCTATTGCTTGTTGCCTCAGCTGGTTGTTTTTGCCTACCTCCTACCTCCTACTGCCTTAATTATTTGATTCTGCCCACTTCCTTATCGTCTCAGTTACTTGATTCTGGATATCTGCAACTGCCATTTTGTCATTATTCTGATCAAGACAGCTCTTTCTCAAACTACTCATATTACAGCAGATTCGGCCTATTTGCACCACTTGAAAGCAATTAGATTAGAAAAACGCAAAAGTGAACAAATTTGGAGGCAAGATCCCTCTGACACTAACAAAAACAACCTTAGAAAAATATCCACCCTTTACAAAAAAGAAGTCATCCTCGCCAAACAATCTTCATACAACCTGCATGTTACTCATGCTAATTCAAGTACTAAAGAATTTCAAGTACTAAAGAATTGTTCACAGTCCTTAAAGAGAAAGAAACACCCATCCAAGCCCCAGATACCTGCCTCAAGGATAGAATATGGTGCACCAGCATTCAGAGTGACCTATCTAACAAGGTAACAACCCTCCAAGCTAAGATTAACAACAAAAAAGAAACTCTCCTCCTTGCCCCTAAGACTAACATAACTTTCGTGACGCTGCCCCGGCCTACTCCGCCACTTCCCAATCTACCCATACCCTGCTCCAACTTCAATAAAGTATCCATCTCAGAAGTTGAAAAAGTCATCCTTGCCCTCAAACCTTCTAACTGCCACGGCGACCCCTGCCCAGTCCAAATCATAAAAGACGCTGCACGCAACCTATCCCCATTCATCTCCAAACTCATAAATGCCTCCTTCTCCACTGGCGCCATACCCAATAACTTGAAACAGTCCTGGGGTCCCCCACTACTTAAAAAACAAACACTTGACATGTCCATACCCACAAACTATTGCCCTATCACCAAAGTCCCGTTTTTGCTTAAAATTCTAGATAAGGTGGCTTACCTTGAAATCCAACAATATCTGGAATGTAACCACCTTTTAGGAGTACGCCAGCCAGGCTTCAGACCACAACATGGAACTGAAACTGTGCTAATCGACCTTAAGGCACAAATAGATGCGTTGAGAGACGATGGTAAGGCAGCATTATTGCTGCTACTTAATCTCTCAGTGGCATTTGTCCTAGTGGACCATAAGATCCTATGCAACCACTTGGGCTCTGCCACCCATTTCTCACAAGAAGCGATAGGATGGATCTAATCCTTCCTCGACGATAGAACAATGCACGTCTTCTCACCCTTAGCAGCCGCTGACCCCATACCCATCACCTGTGGTGTGCCCCAGGGCTCCTTTGTGTCCTCTACCCTGTACAACATCTTCACAAAGCCCCTTTTTGATGATCTATATGGCCTGGGTATCACCTACACCAATTATGCCGATGATACCCAGATCCTCATCCTGTTGACGGGCGACTACAAAAAAGTTTGGCCTTTGTGAATAGAGTGTACCTCATCATCCAGGCATGGATGGCCTCCCATGGTCTATGCCTGAATGATGACAAAACGGAACTTCTCATTCTCGGCACTCCTGTGAACCTTAACAAACTATACCACAACTACTCCAATTTCAAAATAGACGACAATAACATTACAGTAGCAAAGTAGGTCAAAACCCTTGGATTCTACTTAGACTCTATGTTAACCTTTAAAAAACAAGTCAACTCCATGGCCTCATCAACTGCTTACACATGTAAGCTAATCAGAGCAGCCAAGCCCTTCCTCTCCTCCAACAACTGCATCACCCTAGCAAGAGCCCTTGTCCTATCCAAACTGAACTATTGTAATGCCTTATATTTAGGAAGTAACAAATACATCACCAACAAGATTCAGATTTTACAAAACAATGCCCTAAGAGCAGCTCTAAGTATTCCTAAGAAAGCCCAAATCTCTAACCTCAGAAGATCCAATAACTGGCTTTCCACAAAAGACAAAATCCTCCTGAAAACAGCTTCCCTGGCACACAAATGTCTCCACTATGCCTCCCCACAATATCTTATAGACAGATTTACGAGACAACCCTCCAACCGTCCCACGAGAACTTCTAACGTCAAACTCCTAACGGCACCCATATTGAAACATACAAAGACTGGTGGAAGCAGTTTTTCGGTCAAAGCTGCCCAATACGGGAACTCCCTCCCTCCGCCCCTGAGGGAAGACCTACCCTACCTACGCTCTAGGTCCAACCACATCCATTGGATCAAGGAAAATGACATCTGCCCTCTCACTACACATTCAATGTTATTCCTGTACCACCTGTACATACTGTATATATTGTCTACTGTGTTTTTGACGTACTGTGCAACCAGCCTGTCTCATGCCTGTAGTCTGTTCATGCTGCCTTTCAACAACTTATTGTATAAAATGTATGATCTTGTACAGCAATGTAACCTAAGCTGAACAACCCTCTTGATGCCTATTAAGCCCTGATACCCTTGGGTCTGGCATGCATTACAAATATTAAAACAAACAAACAAACAGTGCCCGGTTCCTGCTTTGTGGTACGCCCTTTGAGCTGATGACACTACCTCAGTGTGTACGACCCGTGCCTTGCTTCTGAGTGCCTGCTGTCCCTCCATTGCTGTTGACCCTGTCGGTGCCTGGGTAGGCACAGTGACCACCTCAGCTGATTGACCTTGGACTTGCAACTCAGGAAGGTATGTTTGCAGCTTCAACTTGAACGCAGCTCGGTGCATGGTACTGCTGCATTCCATTGAATGCAGTATTTGACCAATTGTATACTGTGACAATGAAGTGTGCATTGACCATGCAATTTTTGTGTGTGCATCCTACATTTTGCAGGCATTTATCCTTGCTTGCTGTATAACATTGCTTTGTGTTGTCTGCTTATGTCTTCCTCTGTGAATGTATGCATCAAGCATGATCCTGCCGGCAGTGCAAGAGGTATTTGTGTACTTGCATTCTTGTGGTTTGTATCACAGCTGCACTCTACAAAATGTGCAGCCAACTTGCCAATCAATCTGCATTATATTTTGTTCCTACTCCTTCACAGTCCCTTTGTAATACACATGCATCTCACTTATTTTTAAAAAGCCGGGAGATAGTTAACATCTTTATGACATGCTCTTCCAATACAACCTTCCCTCCTATGCTCCCCCATCACTCACTCTCCTCCTTCCTGTGTCGCTCCTGACCCCCCGAAGAAGTCACCAGAGTTGCAAACTCCACAAATGTTTCTTCCGAAGAGGTGGACCCATGCTCCTCCAGAACCATCAAGGGCAACATCTCCTCTCTGGCCCCTTTTCTTGCTGATCTCTGCAACCACTCCTTTGCTGCTGATTCATCTCCGTCCTCCCTCAAGCACTCCCTTGTGCACCCCATCCTTACAATACCATCTGAAGACCCTTCCTGCCCAGCCAACTAATTCACCATTTTAATCACCCCCTTCCTGGGTAAAGTGCTCGAGAAGTTGGCCCTCCCCCTAATACATGCCTGTAACTTACTTGTTGGTGGTCTACATATACACCAGTGTAGATTCAAAGCTTTCGGAGCCACAGACACTGCTCTCCTGAACACCCGTGAAGACCTGCTTGCATCCCTCAATTCCTAATCCCCTGCTGTCCTCATCCTCCTTGATATCTCATCTGCATTTCACAGAGTGAACCATTCCATCCTCATGAAAATGCTCCATGATACAATTCTTATCGTGGAGCCGGCAGTGGAGAGGCTTAGCTCATTACTAACTGACCATTCATTTTAAACCATTCTTGGCTCTTTCTCCTCCCCTACTTCATCCTCCACCATTGGCGCCCCCCCAGGTCTCTATTCTTTTGCTCTGCGTCTTTGACATATACATGTCCCTGCTGCAATGTTTCATTGATTCACGCTCCCACAAATTCCAGTGCTATGGTGATGACACACAACTCTTAAGAAAAAGTTCACACTGACACACTTTCACCTTCATTCATCCCTGACTACCTTTCCTTCATCCTGGCCTGGAACACTGCAAATGACCTCGGCTTGTACACCTTCAAAAATGTGAGTCTCCCTATTAGATCCCCTGCAGCCTACTTCTTCCCTCACTCTGGCATTCATCCATGGGCTCATCCCCTGCCCCCTCCCCCGAAACCAGGAATCTTGGATTCATGTTCAACTCCACCCTTTCCTTCATCCCTCATATACTGGACATTGTCAAGAAGTGCCTCTTTCAGCTTTTCCTTCTCAAATTAACTGTAGACTTCCACACCTTCCCCCAGAGACTCAATGTTACCCGTACTCTTGTTCTCTCCAGGCTAAACTACTGCAATAGCCTCCTCCTTAATCTTCCTTGCTCCACCCTGTGACCCCACCAGATTACACAGAATAGGGCAGCAAGACATCATTGGCCTCAGGCCAATCTCTCATCTCTCCTGCCCTACAAAGCCTTCACTGGCTCATGGTCTCAGCACGTATTAAATTGTAATCGTTCTGTATCCTCAACATGGCTATCTGGGGCTGTGAACCACTCTATCTTCAACACTTTCTGATCAAATACTCCCCTTCTGGACTCCTGCATTCCTCTGGCAACAACTCTCTGTGTGTGAAACACCTTGCTATAGAAAGGGGTGTTGGTCGATCGGTTTCCTCAGCAGGCTGCCTTCTGTGTAATAGCCAGTGTCCAGTCAAAGTTACGAATACATAGTTTCGAAATGCAATATTTTCGAAACAAAAGGATGGAAAATAAATGTTCGAATGCCTTTTTTTATGTTTTTTTTTTTTTTTTTGGTTTCGTATAGGAAAAACTACTGTTATTTCCCCAAAAAAGGAGGTTTGGGGGGGGGACCTCCCAAAAAAAATTGCATTCAAATTATTTTTTTTAGATTCTTTTGGTTCGAAAGTATTGCATTCGATGCTTTTGTATTAGAACCTTTGACTATAAACCGTAATAGCCTCACTCTCCCTCTGTGTCTTGAGCAAGACCCCCTTAAGTTCCCAATAAGCCTCAAGTCCTTTCTATTCTCCTCTTCCTTCTCCTCCTCTTTTCCCTGCTTATTATACAGTAGTGTGACTGATGTGCAGGACCCTTATGTATCCTTGGGGCCCTGACCCCCCACATCTATCATCCAAGCCACTGAGTATATATGGCACTTGCTCATGCTCAGCCTCACCATGGGAGGTTGCACTTACATATATCTTTTCTTTTCTTAACACTTCACCCCAAGCAGTTCTCCATGAATAACTTAGAATAGTTTCCCTTAACACCCTCCCCTGTAGACTTGCATGTTGGGAGCAGTCACAAGGTATAGTAGGTTTGTCTCCCCTGCCAGTTCTCTCTGTTGTAATTCATTGTCTATCTTCCACTTTCCCCACCCTGTTGCCCTGTGTGCACTTTGAGACATTTTGGGTAATTGTATGAGTTCCTTAACAAGTGACCAAGACATAGGTTTATAACAAATGTGCACTCATGACTGTGTTCAGTGCACTGTCCCAATACTACGCAGGTGATGGCATGCCTTATCATGTCATTGGAAGTCTTCCAATGGTGTCCCTGCTTTTTAGTAGGATCAATTGTCTGCATATGTCTTTTCATGTTCATGCAGCATGTTGACTGATGCGTGCATTGTGTATGGGCCATCCTCTATGAAATGGGGATATGTGACATCCACATTTGCTTCATGTCATTGAGGAGGACAGGCAGTGTGTGGGATGTTGTTGGTTGACAGTGTGTGTTTTGTGTGATTGCTTTGAATGCAGTGTGCAGGTGTTTCTGCATGTGTGGTGGGAGACATGTTGATGGTTATCTTGTGAGTTGTTGTTTGCATGTGTTGTATGTCACTGAGGAGTGCCCGTGGGTGACTTTTTGGGTGCAGGGATGTGTTAGTTGCACTATGTTTCATTTTGTTCATTGCCTGCAGATCCTTCCATCAGGTAATGATGGCTATTTAATGGGATTAAATTTGACTGTCAACTGCATGCAAGGGGACAGGTAAGATGTTCATTTAAATTGATCCGTAGGGGATGTTGAGGAACTTGTGGAACAGTACTGCACTGCTTTTCTACACACCAAAATAGGGATATGTGTGTGCTCATCATGCGCACTATGGGACATGTGTGCACATATTTCCAATTGTGCTTGTTCTATTGTGTGTCCATGTAAATAGTTGAGACCATGTTTGGCTCGCAGGTCAGACATAATTTTTCTGGATTTATCGATGCTTACACATTTGAACGGTATGTTAGTTACTCAGATCCACCAGAGCAGAAGGGGACCACTACAGTGCGTATGGTGCGCAGTATACATATCCTTTTACATTAGATATGGGATGGTTTTGGTGATACATAGGTGATTTAATTTAATGGTTGGCATGGTGGTAGTGGTGTAATCCCTCCTCAATGTTTTTCTTTTGGAGACACAAGATGAAATGTCTTTTAGTTCTAAGGGATGCCCACAATTTACCATTTCCAGGGGCACTTTGTCAGGGTGGTTTTGTGGGTACAGTGGATTGGCCCATTGTATTAATTGAATGATGTAAAGACTGAAGGGGGTTTTCTGTACTCCTGCCCTCTATATGGCAGAGTATAAGCACAGAGCACCGCAGCCATGATTCTCTATAGGGTAGCAATGGACAAGCAATCAAGGCTTAAGCTTTCAGAAGGTGATGCGGGCTAGTTCTTAAGTACAGTTAAGTAGCCACGTCCCCACAAAGGAATGTCCACACACTATGTTATTGATAACACAGTCCTTTATATAAATAAGGTTCAGAATATATACCCAATCAATAACACACTTTTTATTCTGGCAATTCTAATATGGTAAATATATCCAATTTCTAAGTGTTACCACAGTTCACGCTTGAATCCTTTAAAATAAACCAACTGCTGACAGTTTCCAATGGCATACAAATCAATTAGTAAAGTGAATCAACAATAGACATGGGAAAGAAGACACGTTGGGTTAAACAAATGGCAGAATACTTTGCCCCTACCAAAGACACAGTCCTGTGTCAGGATCCCCCCACCTGGGAAACCTGTAAATAAAGTATGTTAGCAAGCCCAGTCCATATGTTGTTTAGAAGAGTCTTGTTTCCTTCTAAAATGTTCTACCTGGTTTAGCAGAGTTCTTTGATGAGTCGTCAATGGATCCCTCCTGAGTGAACTCCCTTTAAGGCAGGAGCCACAGTTTATCAAGATTCCTCAAAAAAAAGGTGAGCAATGCTGTTGAGACAGCAGCTTTGACCTTTGCGGTGCTCGTCGACGATCTGTCATGGATGTCTTGTGAAGACGAGGTGTGTGGTACACCTCAATGACGAGAGTTTGTTGCTGCAACGATTCAATGAAGAACGTAGGCCCAGCAAGGGTATCGCGTGGTTGCGTCGTGGCGTTGACGATCGGGACTCGAAAACAGCTGGCTTTCGGATCTTTGTCGGCATCTTGTTGGACTTCTGGTGGCAGGAAACCCACTTGCGGATTCTCCTCAGTTTGTCAGTGGACCCAAGTTTCTCTGGCGGGACAAAGCAGTCAACGGTGATGAGCAAGGGAGTCCTTCATTTCAAAGTGCCTTAGGCAATGGAGCATTGTGCCTCCGGTCGGTGAGGTTACAGCGGTTCTCCGAACCTCGGTCGACAGTGATGGTCATCGATGGCCTCGACGTCCTCCTACTTTCATTCAGATTCCTCAGCTGTCCCCTTCTCCTGTTGACAGCCGTTTTGGGACTGACTTCCAGGGAGCCCTGGTGAAGGTTAGCTGGTGCATGACGTTCCCTCGTAGTTCGGGAAGAGGTGTCCTAGCCAGGTCCTCACTTGGATCAGTCCTCGAAGGCACAACAGCTTTGAGATTGCGTTGAAGGAAAGCAACAGCAATTCTTCTTCAGCTTCTGAACTTCTGCAAGTTTTGACTTCAGCTTGTGAACAATTCCAGTAAGTGAGAGGTCCCCCAATATACTGTTCTGTCTCTAATTCACGCTCCTGGGCCAAGCTCAGCAGCCAATCATTCAGAAGGGCATTGAGCAGGCAGGCAGCCAATGCTCTCAGTGCATTCAGGCCATTCTTCTCCATCCGGACACTCACAACAAGGAATGTGTATTGGGACCAGTACCAAGCCATTTAGCACTCCACACTGCATTCATACCAGTTTCGGGCAGGCTTGTCTCATTCATTGTGTCATACACCATAAAGCAGACACCCATAACATGATATGTATATTGGTCACACACTCCATTCACCCTGGTCCCACCCCAAGGGTGTACCCACAACACACAGTCACTGGGAAGGCTACAGCCAGTCTTTCCTGGACCTCCCCACAATTTCACAATTCCAAATATGGAGCTTCCACCCAGCAGCCAGTCAGGGGAACTCCTGTTCAGAAAACAACACAAAACACACATGATAAGGGAGTACAGGGAAATTACATGGAGGCTGTGTCCCTCCAATGCATTTCCAGCATCACAATGGACCCACCCAGACTGAGGTTAGGGTGATATAATCTCCCACGAGATTGACACCCTCATCCAGATGGTCAACATACCTTCTGGAAAGGGCATCTGCATTATCATAACTCTTCCCTGGTCTATGCGCAATAGTGAAGTCTAGCCCTGGCAGGCTAATGGACCACCTGAGCAGTTTCGGGTTTTCATCATTCATCTGCATAAACCATTTTAAGGGCTTATTGTCTGTTTGGACCTTGAAGGTAGACCCTGTAAGGTAGGGCCTAAAACACCTAGGCTCCAAACTATGCTAAAACATTCATTTTCAACAGTAGCCCACCTAAGTTCTCAACCCTTGAGTTTTCTACTCATGAATATGATAGGATGTTCCCTCCTTTGTCATCTAACTGGGTCAATACAGTTCCAATTCTGGTGTTGCAGGCATCACTCTGAACGATAGAGGGTTTTCTGTAATCAGGCGCACACAACACATGTGCCCTACACAGACTTTCCTTCAAGCCATTAAAGGCCCTCTGACAGTCTTCTGTCCAATTATCCTTCCTCGGTTGTTTAGGCGAATTCAGAGATGTCAGAGGGGCAGCCATGGTCCCATAGTCTACCATGAAGTTGTGGTAATACCCAGTGAGGCCCAAAAAGCTCTCACCTAGGTTTGAGTAGCGGGAGTCTCCCAGTCATGTACATCCTGTACCTTACTGGGGAGAGGTTGGATTCTACCCCCTCCTACCTCATGACCAAGGTAAGTGACTTTCCCCTGAAATATCTGGCACTTGGTGGCCTTGATAGTGAGTTTAGCCCTTTTGAAGGCTTGCAATACCTTATCCAAATGAGTCAAATGCTCCTGCCAGGTGTAACTGTAGACAGATATGTCGTCTAAGTAGGCCACACAAAAAGCCTGCAGCCCACTGAGCGCATGGTTTACTAATCTTTGGAAGGTGGCAGGTGTGTTTTTCAACCCAAAAGGCATGACTCTAAACTGGTAGAGCCCTCAGGTGTTGACAACACAATATTTTCTATGGCATGGTCCATCAGAGCTATTTGCCAATAGCCTGAGTTAAGGTCAAAGGTGCTCACAAATTTGGCAGCACCTATGGTGTCCACAAGCTCATCAGCCCTGGGCAATGGGTGCGCGTCAGCTTTTGTGATGGCATTGACCCCTCGGTATCCACACAGAACCGCCAATCCTTAGTGCCTGCCTGGGGACTTGCCTTGGGGACAGTACCACTGGACCGGACCAGGGACTGTTTGAGGGTTCAATAGCACCCAGATCCAACATCTTGGCGACCTCAGCCTGGATGTTGCTCTTAACCATTCCTGACATTCGGTAGCACCTGCTTTTGACACACACACTGTCACCAGTGTCAATTTCGTGCCTGCACCACAGGGAGAGGCCTGGTGTCAGTGAGAACAGAGAGGGCATACTGCCGGAGCAAAGCCCTACAGGCCCTTTGGTGTCAGATATATAGAGAGATGCACTCCCTCCAATGAGCCATCCTGAGGGTTGCTATACAGCATATCATGAAGGGGCTCACTCACATCCTCCTCTTGCTCTGAAGCTAGCAGAAGGCATAAAACTTCCTCTTGCCCATGGAAAGGCTTGAGCCTGCTGACATGGAATACCTGAGGCGCTACCCCAGGGACTCCCATGTCAACCAGATAATTGACTTTGCCCATCTTGGAGATTATCCTGAAGGGTCCAGTACACTTATTTGCCAAAGCCCTAGGCTTGGTAGGCTCCATCACAAGGATCTCCTGTCCTGGAGTCCAATCCACTTGTGATACGTTAAGGTCATGCCAGTATGTGTTCAATTCCTGGCTGACCTTAAGGTTCGCTGTCACCTGGCCCATCATCTGTGTCATCCTCCGTCTGAGGACTAAATCATAGTCCCTCACTTGCTTGGCAGGACCTGGAGGGGGCTTCCAAGGCTTCTCTGATCAAAGGGGCTGAAACCAACACCCTCTTGAGGTACCTCTCTGTAAGCAAACAGCAGGCATGGAAGGAAGAGATCCCATTTCCTCCTTACGCTCTCTTCCAATGCACCCAGCATGCCCTTGAGAGTTTTATTAAATCTCTCAACTAGAACATTGGTCTGGCGATGGTGGGAGGTGGAGAACGTGTAGGTTACTGCACACTCTTTCCACATCGCTTGCATGTAACTCAACATGAAGTTGGATCCTCTGTCAGAGACCACCTCTTTAGGGAATTCAACTCTAGTAAAAATGTGCAGGAGTGTCCTGGCAACCACCTTGGCTGTAATGGTCCAAAGGGGTATAGACTCAGGGTACCTGGCGGCATGATCAACCAGGACCAGGATGAACCGATCTCCACCAAAAGTGGGAGGGTCAAAAGGACCAACAATGTCATTTGCCAACCCTCTCAAATTGTGTGCCAACCACTGCCAATGGCTGCAGTGGGGCAATGACACTGGCCCTAGTCTTTCCAGACAACTGACAAATGGGACAGGTCAGGCAGTGGGACTCCACTTCTATTCCCATCCTGGGCCAGAAGAAATGTGCAGAGAGCCTCTGTTTAGTCTTCTTGGTCCTAAAATGACTGACTAAGGGCACCTCATGTGCCAACTGCAACAGGAAGGGCCTGTAAACCTTGGCTACCACCAACCTCTTCAGGGCACGAGGTTCAGGCTTGAGTGTTAGGGAGAATTCTCATAAATGGTTGATTTCCCGTGCCTACTGAGTCCCTCAGCAGCTTTGCTGGATTTCTAGGATTTTTTTTTCACCTGGTAAGAGTGTGAGCCTTTTTTTCCACTCTTACAGGTGTTTTGCTATGTGTATTTCTACTTTCGGTGTGATCTTGGGTACTGGAGCCTCACCTACCCCAGGGCATCATATGTTTCATTTGTGTTACACAGCACCTTCAGTGCAGTGACACAGGGTTGTCTTTTAGACTTCCCACCGACTCCGTTTTCTGGGGCTGACTACAGTCCCCCATAAAAGGGTAAAGTTTCCATTACCTTTACCTTAGTCACTTCAAACCACAGACCCAGTACACCCCATCTTCCATTAAGACTTGGCTTTTGGCAGTGGTATCTACCCTAACTTGTCTACCGCGATTATCTTATATAAACATGGTAATATTTTAGGCTATTATATTAGCCTCAAACATAAACCCGCTTGACCAAATACATTTTATTTTTGCTCTGGCTGGGTTTATTTGCCATTTCTTTTTGTTAAAGTGTTTCTTGTGATTTACTCTGCGCGCCAAACATGGTTTTGTCCCTTTGTTCCTCGCCTTTTCGCATGCTTCCACACAGAAGCCCTCCTTTAGGCACCTGAGAGTCTGGATAGGCAGGATGTGAGGGAGGGCTTTTCGGATCCCTGCCATGGGTTCCCTTGGTAACCCAAGTCCCACTCTTGCCTGATTGGCTAAGGGGACTGGCCTTGCCAGGCCAGCCACCCTGCTGTGTGATTGACAGCCAGGCTCTATGAATGGGGGACAACTGCATAAAAAGCAGGTCTCTGGGATTGGAAGAGCAGAGTCGCCACTGGAACGATAGAACCAACAAGGAACTGGAAGAAGAGGACCCCTACAACAACTGAACCGCCGGTGAAGCCCTGCTGCAGGTCCGAATCTCCAGAATCCGACGACAGAGAAGATCCTAAAGGAAACTTCTTCCCTTGAGCTGGTGGGACAAACCAGTTCACCCAAACTGCAAGCCAGGACCCCTCCTCTGGTCGAATTCACTGTACAGAGCTACAGTGGGCCGGATAGCCAGGAAGGTCGGACCCTGCTTGGGTTTCAAGGAGCGCACCTTTTATTCGTTGTGTGGCGCTGCTGCTGGTTTCTTCCCTGGGTAGTGCAGGACCCTCCAGTCTTCCTACTTCTGATCAGTCCGACGGTCACTTCACGAACCGTGAGCCTGCTGGAACTACCAGGAACGTCTGCTTCAGCTATAGCCCCCTCTCCGTTTTAAGTTACTGTGCAAATCAGGTTGTGCGTTTCGTTCAGCCGCGGTGAAAGTGTTTGAAATCTTTCTCCAATCCGAAGGCTTGTCCTTCTCTTCTCTTTGAACTAACTTTTCTACCAACCAACCTCGTCCGGAAACCGTGCCACGAACTTTACCGTGAACTACCCTGAACTGTATTATCTTGAGCAAAAGACTTTTGAACCATTGACTTTGGCCCTAAGCCTTTTCTATCTGATTTTATCACTGTAGTCTCTCTTGTTCGCTTGCCCTGAGTACTTACCTGTTGGTGTGGATTCATTTATGTTAACTTTAGTCTTTCCCTCCCTTTTAAATTGCTGGAGTGCCATTTTGCTCCCACTTCATTTTGTGAGCTTAACTTATCTGGAATTTAAGGGAAGTGGTGTGGTGTATTAAGAAAGTGATTTTTAGACGGCTTATAACAGTGTAATGTTATACAACTGAAGAGTGAAATAAATGTACATTCTGTTACTTGAAAACCTTGAGTCAGTGTTTGCCTGAATCATAAAGAGGAGAAAGATCCTCCTGTCGCGCTTTTCAAAATAAAATAATGACACTAATGGTGATTTACAACGAAAAATGTATTTACAAGTCATTAGATTTAAGCATAGATGGGACGGACAAGCCTGGATGTAATAACAAAATCAAAAAAATAATTTTTTATACTGGTACTTGGACAAAATCCAGTTAATTTTCAAATTATGATGTCCTTAGTTGAATGCACTAAGTATTAAGTATTGAGGTAAAGATCCTGGTATCAAAAAGTTTCTGGCGTAAAGACATCGAAAAGAAATTTGCTCATTGGCTGAAACCTGAAGTGTGCTCAGTTATCGTCACTGAGTTCACTGATGCGATGTTGTAGTCCACTTAGATTCCAAATTGTAATATCCTTAGTTGTGTTCACTAGGTATTGAAATAGAAGTTCTGGTTTCAGCAGGATAATTTATAAGAGTGATTGAGGCTCGGAAGTTTGTGGTTTTGGCAGAGCGAAGCTCTATGGTTCCTCAACCCAATTGAATTTCCAAATTGTAATATCCTTAGTTATATCCACTAAGTAATGTATTATAAGTCCTGGTTGAAGCAGTGTGGTTCCACTTCGAAGGTTGTGGTTTAACAGAGCGAAAACAATATGGTTCCTCTTGGAAGGTTATGATTTAACAGAGCGAAAGCAATATTGTTCCTCAACACGTGTTTCCCCGCCGCTGATGTGCGGCGGTTCTTCAGGAGGATTGTGGTATAGAACAATTGTGTTCAAATCTGAAAGGAAGGAGGAAGAGAAGAGAGGAAAAAAAGGGGACAAATAACGGTCGGTGGGAAAGCAGTATGATATCTTGTTTAAAATATCACATTGTATCTCAATACAATGTCACAAGTAAAGCAGGATGAGTACTTACTTGTGTACAAGATCAATGGTGTTGGTATAATGATTCTCACTCTATGGTAGAATACGTTGTTTGGTCTGTAGCACAGGGTCTTATCTGTTGAGAAATGGGTATATAAGAATACTTATCTCGATGTATGTTGTTACTATGTGTATTAGCTCAGGTCTAATATATAGAAGAAGTGCACATAATGATAAGATTAATGTGAAAATATGTGAGGTTATATGGTACAAGTGACAGGTTAAACCAAAAAAGTACTGAGTTGGGAAAAGATTTAGGTGCACTTATAAAGAAATGGTGTGGGTATGCATGAATCAGATGGAGAAAACGGGAGGTAAAAAGGGTTGTATGGGGGAAGTAATTTAAGTAGTGTTACATGGGTGGAGGTTAATCCAGTCCAGCTTACTTCTAAAGAGAGGTGAAGAAATAGAAAGCTGCTTACCACTGAGTAAACAATGTCCTGCCCGTTCGGATTCTGCTGCCGTGCTGACAGCATACAGTCTTGGCGAATATATGTGTATTCGCGGGCCAACGCGAGCGCGGTGACGTCACGCGCATGCACGTTTTTGCGCGATGATGTCATCGCTCCCGTGCAACACCGCACTACTATGGTGTGATTAAAATAACGGAGTAGCTTGCTTTCCAGGCACCCGTGTATTTTTATACACATTATGTCAATGAAAAGGTATGATTCTTATAAAAAATATATGTAGAGATGCAAGAATAAAAACTAGAAGATATGCTAAATGTAAAATTGTGAGTGATATGCATGGTAATTACTAAAACATATATGTGCCGATAGGCAGACACATGTTCTGAGTGTCAGCACCATGAGTGCTAAATCTGATGGTTTCTGGGGTGCAGTATTAACGAGAAAACTGGCTGTGTCAATCCTGGTGGCGGCTCGACTAGCTAGGTGGTATGTGATGGCTCTGATAGTATTCTATGTACTATGTGGTCAGAAGAAGAGGATGATAGAAGGAAAACAAAAAGTTGCAGTGGACAGGGTCATGATACAGTCACAGTGATGGGAAAGACACATATGCAAGTAAGGCCTAGTGGTGCCTGAGCCAGCTAAGTGGTGATATATGTGTTCACGGTAGATGGGACAATCATGGTGATGGAAGCATGAGAAGGCCATTGTAAACAAATGTAGCATGTAGTTTGTAGAGATCCAAAGGGTAAGAGAGAGGGTGATGAGCAAAACAATCTCTCAAAGGCCGGGTAGTTCTTGAGAGTTTTCGCTTTCTTGAATGTGATTGTTGGTTTGGTATCCAAGAATGTCGTAAGATCAGGATCTGATCTGACCAAACCAACAATCACATTCAAGAAAGCGAAAACTCTCAAGGATTCGCTAAGTCCATCTCATTTTGAAGCCAACGTCGCCACCAACAACCCAAATCCACCAACTATGTGGCTACACAAACCTACCAAAGGTAATTACAAATGTGGACAATGCACAATGTGCAAGTACTCGGATAATGCTAGAACCACCATCACCAAACCAAATGGCACCACTTACACTATTCAACAATTCATGAACTGCAATAGCAAATTTATAATATACATCATCCAGTGCCCATGTAATAAGTTTTACATTGGGAGCACCATCAGAAAACTTAAAATCAGAGTCAGTGAACATATTCGGGCAATCGTCAACCAGGACTTAAGATCTCCGCTAGTCACCCATTTTCAACAAACGCATCTACCGACTCAGATCAACCAATTGAAATTTTTTGGAATTGTCAAACTAAAACCTGCCCCCCGTGGAGGCAATATGGAACTGAAACTTAGCCAACAAGAAGCTCGCTGGATCTGTCTAATGGACACTTGCAACACAGGTCTAAATAGCGACCAGGAACTATGCCATTTTCTGTAAATCTATGGTTCAGCATACTCTGCATGTCATCTCACTTCTCCCATTTTTTGATATTCTTACAAACTTTCTAACTACCCGGCCTTTGAGAGATTATTTTGCTCATCACCCTCTCTCTTACCCTTTGGATCTCTACAAACTACATGATACATTCTTTTACAATGGCCTTCTCATGCTTCCATCACCATGATTGTCCCATCTACCGTGAACACATATATCACCACTTAGCTAGCTCAGGCACCACTAGGCCTTACTTGCATGTGTGTCTTTCCCATCACTGTGACTGTATCATGACCCTGTCCACTGCAACTTTTAGTTTTCCTTCTATCATCCTCTTCTTCTGACCACATAGTACATAGAATACTATCAGAGCCATCACATACCACCTAGCTAGTCCAGCCGCCACCAGGATTGACACAGCCAGTTTTCTCGTTAATACTGCACCCCAGAAACCATCAGATTTAGCACTCATGGTGCTGACACTCAGAACATGTGTCTGCCTATCGGCACGTATATGTTTAGCAATTACCATGCGTATCACTCACAATTTTACATTTAGCATATCTTCTAGTTTTTATTCTTGCATCTCTACATATATTTTTTTTAAGAATCATACCTTTTCATTGACATAATGTGTATACAAATACACGGGTGCCTGGAGAGCAAGCTACTCCGTTATTTTAATCACACCATAATAGCGCGGTGTCGCACGGGCGCGATGACGTCATCGCGCAAAAATGTGCATGCGCGTGACATCTCCGCGCTCACGTTGGCCCGCAAATACACATATATTCGCCAAGACTGTATGCTGTCAGTACGGCAGCAGAATCCGAACGGGCAGGACATTGTTTACTCAGTGGTAAGCAGCTTTCTATTTCTTCACCTCCCTTTAGAAGTAAGCTGGACTGGATTAACCTCCACCCATGCTACACTACTTAAATGACTTCCCCCATACAACCCTTTTTACCTCCCCTTTTCTCCATCTGATACATGCATACCCACACCATTTCTTTATAAGTGCACCTAAATCTTTTCCCAACTCAGTACTTTTTTGGTTTAACCTGTCACTTGTACCATATAACCTCACGTATTTTCACATTAATCTTATCATTATGTGCACTTCTTCTATATATTAGACCTGAGCTAATACACATAGTAACAACATACATCGAGATAAGTATTCTTATATACCCATTTCTCAACAGATAAGTCCCTGTGCTACAGACCAAACAACGTATTGTACCATAGAGTGAGAATCATTATACCAACACCATTGATCTTGTACACAAGTAAGAACTCATCCTGCATTACTTGTGACATCGTATTGAGATACAATGTGATATTTTAAACAAGATATCATACTGCTTTCCCACCGACCGTTATTTGTCCCCTTTTTTTCCTCTCTTCTCTTCCTCCTTCCTTTCAGATTTGAACACAATTGTTCTATACCACAATCCTCCTGAAGAACCGCCGCACATCAGCGGCGGGGAAACACGTGTTGAGGAACAATATTGCTTTCGCTCTGTTAAACCATAACCTTCCAAGAGGAACCATATTGTTTTCGCTCTGTTAAACCACAACCTTCCAAGTGGAACCACACTGCTTCAACCAGGATTTATACTACATTACTTAGTGGATATAACTAAGGATATTACAAATTGGAAATTCAATTGGGTGGAAGAACCATATAGCTTCACTCTGCCAAAACCACAACCTTCCGAGCCTCAATCACTCTTATAAATTATCCTGCTGAAACCAGAACTTCTATTTCAATACCTAGTGAACACAACTAAGGATATTACAATTCGGGGGGCGTGGCTTGGACGGCCATGTAAAGGGTCGCACTCTGGAGGAGCTCCGTTGATCCTGTCTTGATCCTGGTGGATAGGTGCGTCCACGGGGGCCGGCCGACGCTGGAAATCGATGTCCAGGTGTGGGAATGCCACCACCACACCCGCTGAAAGTTTGTGATGTCTGGGAGACCCGGAAACCGAAATAAATGCGATTGACTGGGATGAGCCCTGAGTAGGCGGACAAGACAAAATGGCGGCGACACTTTGCGACACCGAGGACCGTGAAGTCATCGTCGCGATCACGAGCGCAGGACCTACGGGTCCCTTTGTGTGGGGACTAGTACACGATGAGCACTGCCTAAGACGCACGGTGGTCCGGCGAGCTGGAGGGCCGAACAGATGTAGCTGCGACGATGAGACCGTGGGCCCGGGAGCTGGGGTGTTTTGGGCGTGTTGGGTGCCCCACGGTGTGGTGGGCCAGGCTCGGCGCCCGCACCGAGTGGATGATCTCCCTTCGGCGCCTGGCGGGACGGGCCCCCGCCCGACACATACAACAGTATGACCACGAGAGGTGTGAGACCCAAGGCCAAACAGCCCACGATGGAGGCCTACGCCAAATCCCCCTCAGGGGCGGAAGGAGGCAAGAACAAAGAGACCCCTGTGGCGGTCGCAGAGTCGCCGGGCATGATACAGGAGGTGCTGGCGGCGATTGCGGACTTAAAAGTGTCATGGGAGACCAAGTTGGGCCTTGCCATGAAAGAGTTGCAGGAAGGCCTAGACCTCAAGATCGGTGCCGTCCAGGAGGAGGTAAATCTGCTAAAACAGGATGTGAGGGCGATCTCGGAGCGCACGGGGACCATTGAGAAGGAGACGGCCACGAACACGGCAGACTGCGCTGCTCATAAGAGGGAGCTTCACGCCCTTGTGCAACGGGTGGGCAACCTGGAGGACAGAGTGGAGCAGGCGGAGGGACGTGCCAGACGCAACAATATTCGTATTGTGGGCCTACCTGAAGGAACGGAAGGATAAGACCCCACGGAATTTGTGGAATCCATGCTTTTGCAGGAGATTACTGGCGGGGTGCTGACCCAGAGGTTTGCAGTCGAGAGGGCGCATAGGACCCTAACCAGGAGGCCGCCTCCTGGGGCCCCCCCGCGGCCGGTGATCGCAAAAATTCTGAACTACCGAGATCGCGAAAAGATTCTCGAATTCTTTCGAAAAGGGGGAACGATTGACAGAGGATCGGCCAGGATCACGGCCTACCCTGACTACACGCTACAAGTACAGCGGAGTCGGATGCACTTCGGGGCGGTGAAAAGGAGATTGCGAGAAGCTGGCCATCGCTATATGCTACTCTACCCGGCCAAATTGAAAGTTTTTTACAGAAACAGATCCCTGTTCTTTGAAACACCGACTGAAGCAATGGACTGGCTGGACCCGCTGGGCAGTCCTCAGGAACCGGGCATCCAGGCGGAGACTACGGAAGATAAGTAGCTTACGGCTGTGTCGCCTAGGGCAATGGGGCCGAGACATTGGGACTCGAATATAGTCATTTATACGGCACATGGTGCGTGTGATGTGGTGCTGACTGGCTGGCCCATTGGGCGTGCCTACCTTTGGTTACATGGCTGGGAGCTCCAAGAGGGTTCCTTTGTCCCCAGTAGTAACATATCTAGTTAGTTAGGTCGCTGTTAGATCGGCGACGCCCCGCGGGGTCCTACTCCTCGTATACGGGAGAAGACCAGACGCGGGTGGGCCTGAGATCCAGGGATGGAGCTGGGCTTTTGTTGGGGTGGGATGGGTTGTTTGCTGTGGTTTGTAGTTGGGAAACAGGGAGGGGGGATGGGGATCAAGGATCGGAGAGCCGGCGGAGAGTTAGACAAAGGGAGCATTGTGGGGAGGGCGGGGTTGAGTACAGACCGAACTGATGGCATCGGATAATCTTCGCATAGCCACCTGGAATGTCCGAGGCCTCAATAGCTACCTCAAGCGAAACAAGGTAATGCGATACCTGAAAAAGATGCGGGTAGATATAGCCCTGCTACAAGAGACCCACCTCACTAGGGAGAAATTGGAGGTGGTCAAGAGAAAGTGGAAGGGCAATGTGGTGGGTGATACGTACTCGGCGTATGCTAGAGGGGTTATCACCTGGGTGGCGCCGCACGTGCCGTTCCGGGTGCTTGACTCGATAGTGGACCCGGAGGGCAGAATGGTGGCGATAACAGGACTCCTGGAAAACAGGGAAGTGCACATCTTCAACCTGTATGCCCCCAATCATGATACTGCAGCCTACTTTAGATCCCTCTATGGCAAACTAGGCCCCCTGGTAGGGGGCGCGATGGTGTGGGGTGGGGACTTCAACTGCGTCTTGGATCCCAGAATTGACCGGTCCGCTGATACAAAAGGGAAAATGTCGCCGGCGGCCAAGGCGCTCGGGACATTGCTGGGAGACCTGGGACTGGTAGATGTGTGGAAGAAACTCCACCCCACAGATAGGCAGTATTCGCACTATGCGGCGCCATATGACTCATACACGAGATTGGATTATGTGTTTGGGACTGCCGAGATAGCGGGAGAAATAGTGGGGGCAGAATACAAGGCCTGATTATTGTCGGACCATTCGCCCCTGGTGGTAGAGTGGCGACATCAACCCCTTAGGCCTCGGGTCCCCACATGGAGGCTTCGGTCGGAGGCACTTCAGGATGGGGGGTTCCGGGAGGACTTGAGGGTTGCCATCGGGGAATACTTTGAGATAAAAACGGGTAGCGTGCGCTCTGTGGGAACTCTGTGGGAGGCCTTTAAGGTAGTGGTGCGTGGAGTGGCCATCTCTAAATCCAAGGGACTTCAAGGGGGTATCGAGAGGGAGCTTCAGGACACCGAAAGGGAACTGGAGAGCCTAGCTCGTCTCGAGAACGCCACTCAGGAGGACAAGACTAAGGCGAGGGACCTTCAGGTGGCGTGCAGTGCTCTTTGGGATCGACTATGCAGATTGAACCACAGGAAATACACCGAGAGGCTGCACGCGGGGGGCGACAAGCCAGGCAGACTGCTGTTGGCTTGGCTGTACAAGAGCGAGTCACCCCGGGTGGTTATTCATGAGATCTGTGGTGAGGACGGTTGTCTTCGCAACACCCAGGACGGGGTGAACGAGGAATTCCTCAGGTTCTACACATGTTTGTATGAGGACACTGGGGAAGACAGGAGTCAGGACATTCTGAACACACTCGAAGACATTGGTCTGCCCACCCTAGACGACCTGGAGCGGGAGGAATTGGACGCCCCTGTCACTTCAGACGAGCTGGAGGTGGTGATCCGGGGCCTCCCCACGTGTAAGGCACCTGGATCGGATGGATTGCCTAGTGAGTTTTACAAGGTGTACGTGCAGGAGCTGCTCCAGCCACTGCTGGCCATGTTTAACGAGGCATACGAACAGGGAGAACTTCCGTTGTCCCTCCGTGAGGCCATGATTGTCCCATTACTGAAACCAGGCAAGCCGGCTGTCGAGTGTGGATCTTATAGACCTCTGTTCATGCTTAACCAGGACAGCAAAATACTCACGGCGGTGCTGGCCAACAGGTTGAAGAAGGTGATCGGCAAGCTGATCCACCCGGACCAAACGGGATATGTCCCGGGCAGGAATATCACTGATAACCATAGGAGGCTGCACCATGTTATCGACCATACTAAGGACGACATGGGCGAGATGGCGATAGTGTCGCTGGATGCGGTCAAGGCCTTCGATTCAGTGAGATGGCCTTGGCTAAAAGCGGCCCTGCAGGGATACGGCGTGGGTCCTGGGTATATCAGATGGGTCCAGCTGTTATATAGCAGCCCGGTGGCGAGGGTCAAGACAGGAGCCACAGTCTCGGATGCCTGGCAACTCAGTAGGGGGACCAGGCAGGGATACCCTTGGTCACCCATGTTATATATACTCGCGCTGGAGCCGCTGGCGATATGCCTGCGGCAACAATACGGAGAGGTGGGCATTGGCACCGCCAGCGGCAGTCACTTAATATCTCTGTATGCGGACAACATGCTGCTTTACTTGCGCTACCCGGAGGAGAACCTGCAGTATGTACTGGAGGTACTGGATCATTACGCTGTCCTCTCGGGCATAGCAGTGAACCCCAGGAAGTCTAGCTTGTTCCCTCTGGGCAGGTACAGGGATGTCCCGCTGGAGAGGCTGCCTGTGTTGCCAATACCGTGGCGGACCGACACGTTTAGGTACTTGGGGGTAAATATCTACCACCAGATTGAGGCGGTACACAAGCATAACACAGAGAGAGCCATAGAGGGGGTCAGGAACAGCATGGCATTCTGGTCTAGATTGCCCCTGTCTATGATGGGGAGGGCGGCCTTGCTTAAAATGGTGGTCCTTCCCAGACTCCTGCATTTCTTTGTGAACGTCCCGTATTTGATCCCTAAGAGCCTATTTGTGCGACTTCATAGTATGTGTAGGGGCTTCGTGTGGGGTAACTCCAGGAATAGGGTGGCCCTGTGAAAGCTCCAGAACCCGTGCGAGAAGGGGGGTATAGGGCTTCCCAACTTCGAACTATATTATCTGACGGGGCAGCTGTTGTATGTGGCCAGGTGGTTGTCTGATGAAGATTCGGCAGAATCTAGGTTGCTGCGGGAGGACACGGCCCCATACTTCCTAAGAGAGGTGGTGTGGCTACAAAGGAACAAACTGACGGGAAGAGGGCGGCTATTGAGGTTGGGATGGGAGGTCTGGCACAGAACGTGGAAATAGATGGGGGAGTCGGAACCGCTCTCTCAGCAGGCCCCGTTGGTGGCACTGTGCGGAAACGACTCCCAACTGTTTCAGTCTGTCCGTAGACATTGGGAGCCGGTGGGCCTGGCCACGCTCGGGGACATATGGCAGGAGGGGGAGGCGTTGGACTTCCAAAAGTTGCAGGATGAGACGGGGGTGCATAGAGGCCAATACATCACCTATGCCAGGCTTATGAAACGAGTAAGAGAGAGATGGCCGGAGAAGGCACTGGCAGATGACCCTGATGCCTCCCTTGACACTATGTATGATGTCTCAGAGGGCGGGCATGAAATATCACGGATATATGAACTCCTTAGAGCGAAGGCTGGGAAAGAGTTGCTCCAACTGAGGCATGAATGGGAGGAGGAGATGGGTGGACCTATGACGGAGGGTCAGTGGAAGAGGGTCCTGAGGTATCATAAAAAGGTGTCCCGAAATGCACGGCTCCAACAACTCCAGCTGTACATTACTCACAGGGCCTACTTGACTCCCCAGAAGATCGCAAGGTTTGGAGGCTCGATCACTCAAAAATGCCCCAGGTGTGGGGAGGTGGATGCAGGGTTGCTGCACATGTTTTGGGCCTGCCCGGAAGTGTATAGATTTAGGGAGGAGGTTAAGATGAAGCTCGCAGGTGGGGGAGTGGTGTTGGACGTGGGATCGGCTTGGTCGTGTATGCTTGGGATCTTCCCCAGGCCCAGACACTCTAGGCACCTGAGCAAGATGAGGGACCTGGCATATGTTCTGGCCAAACGCAGGATTGCCATGAACTGGAAAGCGGCCAGCAGGCCGAGAGTGGAACTATGGTGGGCGGACTTCGTGAGGTGGGCGGAGGCGGAATCCGTGGTATGGTTTGAAGCGGTCACTAGAGGGGGCGAGGAGGAGATAGGGCCCTTGCTGGCCTGGCGACAATTGGTGGCCTCTATGACCAACCCACAACAGGGTTTGGACGAATCTGAGAATTCGGATGATGGGCACACGGACAATGCTCCACCCGACGGTGCCCCGACTGATGATACAAGGGAGCCGGCTCTGCCTTGATGGGGGGTGGGGGGAGTTTTTTTTTCGTATTTTTTCTGTGTTTCTGTAATGTAATATGGTGCTTCGACGACGACATGCTGTAACAGTTGTGTTGTGTTGTGTGCTGTTTGGTTTTCTAAAATATAAAATCAATAAAAAATATTTTAAAAAAAAAGGATATTACAATTCGGAATCTAAGTGGACTACAACATCGCATCAGTGAACTCAGTGACGATAACTGAGCACACTTCAAGTTTCAGCCAATGAGCAAATTTCTTTTCGAAGTCTTTACGCCAGAAACTTTTTGATACCAGGATCTTTACCTCAATACTTAATACTTAGTGCATTCAACTAAGGACATCATCATTTGAAAATTAACTGGATTTTGTCCACGTACTAGTATAAAATTTTTTATTTTTTTATTTTGTTATTACATCCAGGCTTGTCTGTCCCATCTATGCTTAAATCTAATGACTTGTAATTAAATTTTTCGTTGTAAATCACCATTAGTGTCATTATTTTATTTTGAGAAGCGCGACAGGAGGGTCTTTCTCCTCTTCAGTTTTCCGAGCCCAGGTCCGCCTCTGTGGCATCCCTCAGTTGCAGCATCTTGAATTCCTTTACAATTGTCAATCGGTTTAATATTATCCACCTAGAGCGCCATCACTGTTTCTTAGGCTGATCCTTTTCCTTCTTTACTACCAGTTTTGCCTGAATCATAGTAATTGTTGTCCTTTGTGTAACTATTTGATACTGCTCACTTAATCTTGAGATAAATCTGGCTGTTCTGCTACTGCTACCACTTTAACTGTGTAGTACAGACTTGTACCAAAGGTGAAATTGTACTGTCACTTGTAGTCTTAGTTGTGTGTGGTGTTCCCAAAGGGTACTGCATATAATGATGCCTAACAATGGTGTACAGCGGTGAGGATCAAAGTGTAGTAATTACACTTAGAGTGCTGTTATTACCTTGGATCAACTAACCACAAGGCTAACATCACTAAAAATCAATATTAATCATGTCTGATACGGAAAGCCACAGTCAGGAGTCCCTCCTGAGGTACACTGCTGATTATTTAAGAAACATGTGTAAAGAAAGGAAACTCTCTGGCAAATGCAAAAAGTCTGAATTGAATGAAAAATTGTTAAAGAGTCCAAGTCTAGGGGGTGGGTCTGAAATGCCTGACTCCTTAGCAAATATGGAAAGTATTGAGGATGATAATGTATCTGTTACTGATGAATTGGAAGAAGTAGATGTGTCTCCTAATAAAGGTCCCTTGCCTGCCCAGCAACCTCAACCCTTATCCACTGGGACCCCTCACAGGTCCTACACTCAGTCCTGAATTCATTGTTCTAGAGAAAATGAGGCTTGAACTGGAATTCAAACGTTTAACCCTTTAACTGCCATGGGTATTTCCCCCCAGTGCCAGGGCCTTTTTTGGTGATTTCGCTATGTGGCCATTCAATGGCTTGAAACTTTTTTGTTACATGTGCTATCTCGGCCAAATTTGACTCCTTTTTCCCACATGTAGGTGGTCATAACGCCACACAGGAATACTAGGTTGCTGTAGGGGGATGAGAGAAAATAAGCCAAAAGAGTGAACATTTTGGGTTTTTTCAAAAAATGCCAATAAAATGATGTACAAAGAAGCCTGTGTTTTTTTACTTGTAAGAGCTAGGAACAAATGGTTTGCTGTGCTGAGTTCCCCAATTTCCTGGCTTTCAAGAACAGGCTGAGTGGAAATGAAAAAAAATTATTTTGATGTGGTTATCAACCGTTTTGTGAGAGGTAGGCGATTTTGGCCATTTTTGCCAATTGGACTGCATGGACGGAATGGGAGAAAAGGGTAGGAAAGCAGAGTACAGAAAGGCATATATTTCTGAAAAGTAGACAAAATTCCAAGTTTAGGAAGGGATGATTTGCGTAGGTCAGGCAACAACTAGGTAGCGGAAACTAACATAGATTGGGGGAAAAGCAGGAAAATGACCGAAAGAAAAGGTATGTGTTGGACATGGTTGGCTTGGTACGGCAATGGCTTCCATGAATTTTGAGAAAAGCAATGCTTCGCTACATTCCCCCGGATCTTGCAGTTAGGAAAGCACACATTTTTTGTAGTGTTTTACAAAACAAGCAATACCACAAGCCAAACACTGAGCCATGGGACACAGGAGTTTTACGCTCACGGCCTGAACAGACGCACTTAGCATGTGTAAATCGGGAAAACCAATGTGGTGAGGAACGGAAAGCATACATTTTTTGAAAGAGCACAGGTAGACCTTTTCAAGGGTAGGTGACTTGTGCAGGATACAAAAGTGTATGGTGCCTAAAGCAGCACATTTGGGAAATAAAAGGGTTGTGTGACAAAGGGCACCAGCAAATAGGTAAAAACGTTATGAAAACCACACACACACAACACATGGCCTACCGTCCCACGTTCCCACATGGTGTCCCGATGAAAATGATACCTCACATGTGTGGGTGCACCTACCTGGCCGCCAAGGGAAAAGCCTAAAACACAAGTAACCCCAAGTCTGTTTTCAGACCGGAATTTCAGATGCTCTGCCGACCGCACAACATACAGATATGGGCCTCGGGTGTCCAAGCCACCAAGGAAAACAGGGAACCCCATGCATTTCCGAAAAGAGGACACATGTGGAAATACGCAGAGGTATGATTTGCGCACATCGCCCCAGAATTTATTACCCAGACACCCCCGCAAAGTCCGAAATGTGGGAAATAAAGCACATTTTCCACACATTTCGCTCAGCTCACCCATCAAAACACGCCCCCAATAAAACATGGCCTATGATCCTGCGTTCCCAGAGGTGTCCCGATGAAAACAGTACCTCACATGTGTGGGTGCACCTACCTGGCCGCCAAGGGGAAAGCCTAAAACACAAGTAACCCCAAGCCTGTTTTCAGACCGGAATTTCAGACGCTCTGCCGACCGGCACAACATACAGATATGGGCCTCGGGTGTCCAAGCCACCAAGGAAAACAGGGAACCCCATGCATTTCCGAAAAGAGGAAACCCGTGGGAATCCGCAGAGGTATGATTTGAGCACATCGCCCCAGTATTTATTACCCAGACACCCCCGCAAAGTCCGAAATGTGGGGAAAAAATGCATTTTCCGCACATTTCGCTCGGCTCACCCATCAAAACACGCCCCTAACAACATATGGCCTACCGTCCCGCGTTCCCACAGGTGTCCCGATGAAAACAGTATCTCACATGTGTGGGTGCACCTACCTGGCTGCCAAGGGGAAAGCCTAAAACACAAGTAACACCAAGTCTGTTTTCAGAGGCTGTGCCGACTGGCACAACATACAGATATGGGCCTCGGGTGTCCAAGCCACCAAGGAAAACAGGGAACCCCATCCATTTTGGAAAAGAGGACACCCATGGGAATCCGCAGAGGTATGATTTGCGCACATCGCCCCAGAATGTATTACTCAGACACCCCCGCAAAGTCCGGAATGTGGGGAAAATAATGCATTTTTCGCACATTTCGCTCGACTCACCCATTGAAACACGCCCCCAACAACACATGTCCTACCGTCCCGCATTCCCACAGGTGTCCCGATGAAAAAGGTACCTCACATGTGTGGGTGCACCTATCTGCCCGCCAAGGGGAAAGCCTAAAACACAAGTAACCCCAAGTCTGTTTTCAGACCGGAATTTTAGATGCTCTGCCGATCGGCACAACATACAGATATGGGCCTCTGGTGTCCAAGCCACCAAGGAAAACAGGGAACCCCATGCATTTCCAAAAAGAGGACACCCGTGGGAATCTGCAGAGGTATGATTTGCGAACATCGCCCCAGAATTTATTACCCAGACACACCCGCAAAGTCCGAAATGTGGGGAAAAAAACGTATTTTCCGCACATTTTGCTCGGCTCACCCATCGAAATACACTCCCAACAACACATGCCCTACCGTCCCATGTTCCTACAGGTGTCCCGAAGAAAACGGTACCTCACATGTGTGCGTGCACCTACCTGGCCGCCAAGGGGAAAGCCTAAAACAAAAGTAACCCCAAGTCTTTTTTCACACCGGAATTTCAGACGCTCTGCCGACCGGCACAATTAACAGATATGGGCCTCGGGTGTCCAAGCCACCAAGGAAAACAGGGAACCCCATGCATTTCCGAAAAGAGGACACCCATGGGAATCGGCAGAGGTATAATTTGTGCACATCGCCCCAGAATTTATTGACCAGAAACCCCCCGCAATGTCTAAAATGTGGGAAAATAAACGCATTTTTCGAACATTTCGCTTGGAACACCCATCCAAAAACGGCTCCAACAACACATGACCTACTTTCTCGCATAACCAGACGTGTCCCGCTGAAAACGATACCTCACATGTCTGGGTTCACCTACCTGGCCGCCAAGGGGAAAGCCTAAAACACAAGTAACCCCAAGTCTGTTTTCAGACCGGAATTTCAGGCGCTCTGACGACCGGCACAACATACAGATATGGGCCTCGGGTGTCCAAGCCACCAAGGAAAACAGGGAACCTCATGCATTTCCAAAAAGAGGACACCCGTGGGAATCTGCAGAGGTATGATTTTCGCACATCGCCCCAGAATTTATTACCCAGACACCCCTGCAAAGTCCGGAATGTGGGGAAAAAAACGCATTTTTTGAACATTTCGCTCGGAACACCCATCAAAACACGCCCCCAAAAACACATGGCCTACTGTCCCGCGTTCCCACAGGTATCCCGATGAAAATGGTACCTCACATGTGTGGGTGTACCTACCTGGCCGCCAAGGGGAAAGCCTAAAACACAAGTAACCCCAAGTCTGTTTTCAAACCGGAATTTCAGACGCTCTGCCGACCGGCACAACATACAAATATGGGCCTCGGGTGTCCAAGCCACCAAGGAAAACAGGGAACCTCATGCATTTCCAAAAAGAGGACACCCGTGGGAATCTGCAGAGGTATGATTTTCGCACATCGCCCCAGAATTTATTACCCAGACACCCCTGCAAAGTCCGGAATGTGGGGAAAAAAACGCATCTTTCGAACATTTCGCTCGGAACAACCATCCAAAAACGGCTCCAACAACACATGGCCTACCGTCCCGCGTAACCAGACATGTCCCGATGAAAACAGTACCTCACATGTGTGGGTGCACCTACCTGGCAGCCAAGGGGAAAGCCTAAAACACAAGTAACCCCAAGTCTGTTTTCAGACCGGAATTTCAGATGCTCTGCCGACCGCCCAACATACAGATATGGGCCTCGGGTGTCCAAGCCACCAAGGAAAACAGGGAACCCCATGCATTTCCGAAAAGAGGACACATGTGGAAATACGCAGAGGTATGATTTGCGCACATCGCCCCAGAATGTATTACCCAGACACCCCCGAAAATTCCGAAATGTGGGAAATAAAGTGCATTTTCCACACATTTCGCTCGGCTCACCCATCAAAACACGCCCCCAATAACACATGGCCTATCGTCCCGCATTCCCACAGGTGTCCCGATGAAAAGGGTACCTCACATGTGTGGGTGCACCTACCTGGCCGCCAAGGGGAAAGCCTAAAACACAAGTAACCCAAAGTCTGTTTTCACACCGGAATTTCAGACACTCTGCCGACCGGCACAACATACAAATATGGGCCTCGGGTGTCCAAGCCACCAAGGAAAACAGGGAACCCCATGCATTTCCGAAAAGAGGACACCAATGGGAATCGCCAGAGGTATAATTTGTGCACATCGCCCCAGAATTTATTGACCAGAAACCCCCCGCAATGTCTAAAATGTGGGAAAATAAACGCATTTTTCGAACATTTCGCTTGGAACACCCATCCAAAAACGGCTCCAACAACACATGACCTACTTACTCGCATAACCAGACGTGTCCCGATGAAAACGATACCTCACATGTCTGGGTTCACCTACCTGGCCGCCAAGGGGAAAGCCTAAAACACAAGTAACCCCAAGTCTGTTTTCAGACCGGAATTTCAGGCGCTCTGACGACCGGCACAACATACAGATATGGGCCTCGGGTGTCCAAGCCACCAAGGAAAACAGGGAACCTCATGCATTTCCAAAAAGAGGACACCCGTGGGAATCTGCAGAGGTATGATTTTCGCACATCGCCCCAGAATTTATTACCCAGACACCCCTGCAAAGTCCGGAATGTGGGGAAAAAACGCATTGTTCGAACATTTCACTCGGAACACCCATCAAAACACGCCCCCAAAAACACATGGCCTACTGTCCCGCGTTCCCACAGGTATCCCGATGAAAATGGTACCTCACATGTGTGGGTGTACCTACCTGGCCGCCAAGGGGAAATCCTAAAACACAAGTAACCCCAAGTCTGTTTTCAAACCGGAATTTCAGACGCTCTGCCGACCGGCACAACATACAAATATGGGCCTCGGGTGTCCAAGCCACCAAGGAAAACAGGGAACCTCATGCATTTCCAAAAAGAGGACACCCGTGGGAATCTGCAGAGGTATGATTTTCGCACATCGCCCCAGAATTTATTACCCAGACACCCCTGCAAAGTCCGGAATGTGGGGAAAAAAACGCATCTTTCGAACATTTCGCTCGGAACAACCATCCAAAAACGGCTCCAACAACACATGGCCTACCGTCCCGCGTAACCAGACATGTCCCGGTGAAAACAGTACCTCACATGTGTGGGTGCACCTACCTGGCAGCCAAGGGGAAAGCCTAAAACACAAGTAACCCCAAGTCTGTTTTCAGACCGGAATTTCAGATGCTCTGCCGACCGCACAACATACAGATATGGGCCTCGGGTGTCCAAGCCACCAAGGAAAACAGGGAACCCCATGCATTTCCGAAAAGAGGACACATGTGGAAATACGCAGAGGTATGATTTGCGCACATCACCCCAGAATGTATTACCCAGACACCCCCGAAAATTCCGAAATGTGGGAAATAAAGTTCATTTTCCGCACATTTCGCTCGGCTCACCCATCAAAACACGCCCCCAATAACACATGGCCTATCGTCCCGCATTCCCACAGGTGTCCCGATGAAAAGGGTACCTCACATGTGTGGGTGCACCTACCTGGCCGCCAAGGGGAAAGCCTAAAACACAAGTAACCCAAAGTCTGTTTTCACACCGGAATTTCAGACACTCTGCCGACCGGCACAACATACAAATATGGGCCTCGGGTGTCCAAGCCACCAAGGAAAACAGGGAACCTCATGCATTTCCAAAAAGAGGACACCCGTGGGAATCTGCAGAGGTATGATTTTCGCACATCGCCCCAGAATTTATTACCCAGACACCCCCGCAAAGTCCGGAATGTGGGGAAAATAATGCATTTTTTGCACATTTCGCTCGGCTCACCCATCGAAACACGCCCCCAACAACACATGGCCTACCGTCCCGCATTCCCACAGGTGTCCCGATGAAAAAGGTACCTCACATGTGTGGGTGCACCTACCTGGCCGCCAAGGGGAAAGCCTAAAACACAAGTAACCCCAAGTCTGTTTTCAGACCGGAATTTCAGACGCTCTGCCGACTGGTACAACATACAGATATGGGCCTAGGGTGTCCAAGCCACCAAGGAAAACAGGGAACCTCATGCATTTCCAAAAAGAGGACACCCGTGGGAATCTGCAGAGGTATGATTTTCGCACATCGCCCCAGAATTTATTACCCAGACACCCCTGCAAAGTCCGGAATGTGGGGAAAAAAACGCATCTTTCGAACATTTCGCTCGGAACAACCATCCAAAAACGGCTCCAACAACACATGGCCTACCGTCCCGCGTAACCAGACATGTCCCGGTGAAAACAGTACCTCACATGTGTGGGTGCACCTACCTGGCAGCCAAGGGGAAAGCCTAAAACACAAGTAACCCCAAGTCTGTTTTCAGACCGGAATTTCAGATGCTCTGCCGACCGCACAACATACAGATATGGGCCTCGGGTGTCCAAGCCACCAAGGAAAACAGGGAACCCCATGCATTTCCGAAAAGAGGACACATGTGGAAATACGCAGAGGTATGATTTGCGCACATCACCCCAGAATGTATTACCCAGACACCCCCGAAAATTCCGAAATGTGGGAAATAAAGTTCATTTTCCGCACATTTCGCTCGGCTCACCCATCAAAACACGCCCCCAATAACACATGGCCTATCGTCCCGCATTCCCACAGGTGTCCCGATGAAAAGGGTACCTCACATGTGTGGGTGCACCTACCTGGCCGCCAAGGGGAAAGCCTAAAACACAAGTAACCCAAAGTCTGTTTTCACACCGGAATTTCAGACACTCTGCCGACCGGCACAACATACAAATATGGGCCTCGGGTGTCCAAGCCACCAAGGAAAACAGGGAACCTCATGCATTTCCAAAAAGAGGACACCCGTGGGAATCTGCAGAGGTATGATTTTCGCACATCGCCCAAGAATTTATTACCCAGACACCCCCGCAAAGTCCGGAATGTGGGGAAAATAATGCATTTTTTGCACATTTCGCTCGGCTCACCCATCGAAACACGCCCCCAACAACACATGGCCTACCGTCCCGCATTCCCACAGGTGTCCCGATGAAAAAGGTACCTCACATGTGTGGGTGCACCTACCTGGCCGCCAAGGGGAAAGCCTAAAACACAAGTAACCCCAAGTCTGTTTTCAGACCGGAATTTCAGACGCTCTGCCGACTGGTACAACATACAGATATGGGCCTAGGGTGTCCAAGCTACCAAGTAAAACAGGGAACCCCATGCATTTCCAAAAAGAGGACACCCGTGAGAATCTGCAGAGGTATGATTTGCGAAAATCGCCCCAGAATATACTACCCAGACACCCCCGCAAAGTCCGAAATGTGGAGAAAAAAATGCATTTTCCGCACATTTTGCTCGGCTCACCCATCGAAACACGCCCCCAACAACACATGGCCTACCCCCGCGTTCCAACAGGTGTCTGGTTCTGGTGCCGTGAAACCTAGACTTGTCGAACTATTGTTAGGGGGATTGATTTACTTATAGTAATTGTGATTGAAGTTGTTTGCCGTATTAGTGCCAGTGTGTTTTCCATAGATGTGTTTTTATAAATAAATAACTATATATCTTTACACTGAAGATCTGTTCCGTGTTTGCTTGTTCTACCGTGTAAATTGCCCTATTTTGTATACTCTACATACTGCCTAACTCTTCTTGAGGGAAGTCTGACTGCTCAGCCACAGCTACCAAGTGAATCTGCGTGGTACAGACTGCTACCAAGTGGGTTTACCGCCAAACACCTGTAGTCCTAAATCTTTTGCAGTGGTCCCAGAGGGAACTGCACAGGTTTCCGCCTAACACCTACCGTCCCACGTTCCCAAAGGTGTCCCGATGAAAACGGTACCTCACATGTGTAGGTGCAGCTACCTGGCCGCCAAGGGGAAAGCCTAAAACACAAGTACTCCAAGTCTCTTTTCAGACTGGAATTTCGAACGCTCTGCCGACCGGCACATCATACAGATATGGGCCTCGGGTGTCCAAGCCATCAAGGAAAACAGGGAACCCCATGCATTTCCGAAAAGAGGACACCCGTGGGAATCTGCATAGGTATGATTTGCGCACATCGCCCCAGATTTTATTACCCAGACACCCCCGCAAAGTCCGAATTGTGTGAAAAAATATGCATTTTCCGCACATTTTGTTCGGCTCACCCATCGAAACACGCACCCAACAACACATGGCCTACCGTCCCGCGTTCCTACAGGTGTCCCGATGTAAACGGTACCTCACATGTATGGTTGAACGTACCTGGCCGCCAAGGGGAAAGCCTAAAACACAAGTAACCCCAAGTCTGTTTTCAGACCGGAATTTCAGACTCTCTGCCGACCGGCACAACATACAGATATGGGCCTCGGGTGTCCAAGCCACCAAGGAAAACAGGGAACACCATGCATTTCTGAAAAGAGGATACCCGTGGGAATCCCCAGAGATATGATTTGTGCACATCGCCCCAGAATTTATTACCCAGACACCCCCGCAATGTCCGAAATCTCGGGAAAAAAACGCCTTTTCCATATATTTCACTCGGCTCACCCATCGAAACACGCCCCCAACAACACATGGCCTACCGTCCCGCCTTCCCACAGTTGTCCCGATCAAACGATACCTCACATGTGTGGGTGCACCTACCTGGCCGCCAAGGGGAAAGCCTAAAACACAAGTAACCCCAAGTCAGTTTTCAGACCGGAATTTCAGACGCTCTGCCGACCGGCACAACATACAGATATGGGTCTCGGGTGTCCAAGCCACCAAGGAAAACAGGGAACCCCATGCATTTCCGAAAAGAGGACACATGTGGAAATACGCAGAGGTATGAATTGCGCACATCGCCCAAGAATTTATTACCCAGACACCCCGCAAAGTCAGGAATGTGGGGAAAATAATGCATTTTTCGCACATTTCGCTCGGCTCACCCATCGAAACACGCCCCCAACAACACATGGCCTACCGTCCCTCATTCCCACAGGTGTCCCGATGAAAAAGGTACCTCACATGTGTGGGTGCACCTACCTGGCCGCCAAGGGGAAAGCCTAAAACACAAGTAACCCCAAGTCGGTTTTCAGACTGGAATTTCAGACGCTCTGCCGACCGGTACAACATACAGATATGGGCCTAGGGTGTCCAAGCTACCAAGGAAAACAGGGAACTCCATGCATTTCCAAAAAGAGGACACCCGTGGGAATCCGCATAGGTATGATTTGCGAAAATCGCCCCAGAATTTACTACCCAGACACCCCTGCAAAGTCCGAAATGTGGGGAAAAAATGCATTTTCCGCACATTTTGCTCGGCTCACCCATCGAAACACGCCCCCAACAACACATGGCTTACCCCCGCGTTCCAACAGGTGTCTGGTTCTGGTGCCGTGAAACCTAGACTTGTCGAACTATTGTTAGGGGGATTGATTTACTTATAGTAATTGTGATTGAAGTTGTTTGCCGTATTAGTGCCAGTGTGTTTTCCATAGATGTGTTTTTATAAATAAATAACTATATATCTTTACACTGAAGCTCTGTTCCGTGTTTGCTTGTTCTACCGTGTAAATTGCCCTATTTTGTATACTCTACATACTGCCTAACTCTTCTTGAGGGAAGTCTGACTACTCAGCCACAGCTACCAAGTGAATCTGCGTGGTACAGACTGCTACCAAGTGGGTTTACCGCCAAACACCTGTAGTCCTAAAGCTTTTGCAGTGGTCCCAGAGGGAACTGCACAGGTTTCCGCCTAACACCTACCATACCACGTTCCCAAAGGTGTCCCGATGAAAACGGTACCTCATATGTGTAGGTGCACCTACCTGGCCGCCAAGGGGAAAGCCTAAAACACATGTACTCCAAGTCTCTTTTCAGACTGGAATTTTGAACGCTCTGCCGACCGGCACATCATACAGATATGGGCCTCGGGTGTCCAAGCCATCAAAGAAAACAGGGAACCCCATGCATTTCCGAAAAGAGGACACCCGTGGGAATCCGCATAGGTATGATTTGCGCACATCGCCCCAGATTTTATTACCCAGACACCGCCGCAAAGTCCGAATTGTGTGAAAAAATACGCATTTTCCACACATTTTGCTCGGCCCACCCATCGAAACACGCACCCAACAACACATGGCCTACCGTCCCGCGTTCCTACAGGTGTCCCGATGTAAACGGTACCTCACATGTGTGGTTGAACGTACCTGGCCGCCAAGGGGAAAGCCTAAAACACAAGTAACCCCAAGTCTGTTTTCAAACCGGAATTTCAGACGCTCTGCCGACCGGTACAACATACAGATATGGGCCTCAGGTGTCCAAGCTACCAAGGAAAACAGAGAACCCCATGCATTTCTGAAAAGAGGACACCCATGGGAATCCACAGAGGTATGATTTGCGCACATCTCCACCAGAATTTATTATCCAGAGACCCCCCGCAAAGTTCGAAATGTGGGAAAAAAATACATTTTCCGCACATTTCGCTCAGCTCACCCATCGAAACACGCCCCCAACAACACATGGCCTACCGTCCCGCATTCCCACAGGTGTCCTGATGAAAACCGTACCACACATGTGTGGGTGCACCTATCTGGCCGCCAAGGGGAAAGCCTAAAACAAAAGTAACCCCAAGTCTGTTTTCACACCGGAATTTCAGACGCTCTGCCGACCGGCACAACTAACAGATATGGGCCTCGGGTGTCCAAGCCACCAAGGAAAACAGGGAACCCCATGCATTTCCGAAAAGAGGAGACCCGTGGGAATCGGCAGAGGTATAATTTGCGCAAATCGCCCCAGAATGTATTACCCAGACACCCCTGCAAAGTCCGAAATGTGGGAAAATAAACGCATTTTCCGCACATTTCGCTCGGCTCACCCATCGTAACACGTCCCCAACAACACATGGCTTCCCGTCCCGCGTTCCCACAGGTGTCCCGATGAAAAGGGTACCTCATATGTGTTTGTGCATCTACCTGGGTGCGAATGAATAAGGCTAAACCACTGCTATCCCCCACAAAAGATTTGGGGAGCCAACCTACAGATTTAGGCCTCGGGTGTCCAAGCCACCAAGAAAAACAGAGAACCCCATACATTTCCTAAAAGATGACACCCGTGGGAATCCGCAGAGGTATGATTTGCGCACATCCCCCCAGAATGTTTTACCCAGACACCCCCGCAAAGTCTGAAATGTGGGGAAAAAATACATTTTCCGCATATTTCGCTCGGCTCACCCATCGAAACACGCCCCCAACAACACATGGCCTACCGACCCGCCTTCCCACCATTGTCCCAATCAAAACTGTACCTCACATGTGTGGGTGCACCTACCTAGCCGCCAAGGGGAAAGCCTAAAACACAAGTAACCTCAAGTCTGTTTTCATACCGGAATTTCAGACGCTCTGCCGACCGGCACAACAAACAGATATGGGCCTCTGGTGTCCAAGCCACCAAGGAAAACAGGGGACCCCATGCATTTCCGAAAAGAGGACACCCGTGGGAATCCGCAGAGGTATGATTTGCGCACATCGCCCCAGAATTTATTACCCAGACACCCCCGCAAAGTCCGAAATGTGGGAAAAATAAATACATTTTCCGCACATTTCGCTCGGATCACCCATCGAAACACGCCCCCAACAACACATGGCCTACCGTCCCGCCTTCCCACAGTTGTCCCGATGAAAACTGTACCTCACATGTGTGGGTGCACCTACCTGGCCGCCGAGGGGAAACCCTAAAACACAAGTAACCCCAAGTCTGTTTTCAGACCGGAATTTCAGACGATCTGCCGACCGGCACAACATACAGATATGGGCCTCAGGTGTCGAAGCCACCAAGGAAAACAGGGAACCCCATGCATTGCCGAAAAGAGGACTGCCGTGGGAATCTGCAGAGGTATGATTTGTGCACATCGCACCAGAATTTATTACCCAGACACCCCCGCAAAGTCCGGAATGTGGGGAAAATAATGCATTTTTCGCACATTTCGCTCGGCTCACCCATCGAAACACGCCCCCAACAACACATGGCCTACCGTCCCGCATTCCCACATGTGTCCCGATGAAAAAGGTACCTCACATGTGTGGGTGCACCTATCTGGCCGCCAAGGGGAAAGCCTAAAACACAAGTAACCCCAAGTCTGTTTTCAGACCGGAATTTCAGATGCTCTGCCGATCGGCACAACATACAGATATGGGCCTCGGGTGTCCAAGCCACCAAGGAAAACAGGGAACCCCATGCATTTCCGAAAAGAGGACAGCCGTGGGAATCTGCAGAGGTATGATTTGTGCACATCGCCCCAGAATTTATTACCCAGGCACCCCCGCAAATTCCGAAAGGTGGGGAAAAAAAATCATTTTCCGCATATTTCGCTCAGCTCACCCATCGAAACACACCCCCAACAACACATGGCCTACCGTCCCGCCTTCCCACAGTTGTCCCGATGAAAACTGTACCTCACATATGTGGGTGCACCTACCTGGCCACCAAGGGGAAAGCCTAAAACACAAGTAACCCCAAGTCTGTTTTCAGACCGGAATTTCAGACGCTCTGCCGACCGGCACAACATACTGATATGGGCCTCAAGGGTCCAAGCCACCAAGGAAAACAGGGAATCCCATGCATTTCCGAAAAGAGGACAGCCGTGGGAATCTGCAGAGGTATGATTTGTGCACATCGCCCCAGAATTTAATACCCAGGCACCCCCGCAAAGTCTGAAATGTGGGGGAAAAAAATAATTTTCCGCATATTTCGCTCGGCTCACACATCGAAACACGCCCCCAACAACACATGGCCTACTGTCCCGCCTTCCCACAGTTGTCCCGATGAAAACGGTACCTCACATGTGTGGGTGCACCTACCTGGCCGCCGAGGGGAAAGCCTAAAACACCCGTGGGAATCCGAGAGGTATGATTTGCGCACATCGCCCCTGAATTTATTACCCAGAAACCCCTGCAAAGTCCGAAATGTAGGACAAAAACACATTTTCGGCACATTCGCTCGAAACACCCATCGAAATACGCCCCCAACAACACATGGCCTCCCGTCCCGCGTTCCCACAGGTGTCCCGATGAAAAGGGTACCTCATATGTGTTGGTGCACCTACCTGGGTGCGAAGGAATTAGGCTAAACCACTGCTATCCCGCCAAAGGGTTTGGGGAGCCAACCTACAGATTTAGGCCTCGGGTGTCCAAGCCACCAAGGAAAACAGAGAACCCCATGCATTTCCAAAAAGAGGACGCCCGTGGGAATCCGCAGAGGTATGATTTGCGCACATCGCCCCAGAATTTATTACCCAGACACCCCCGCAAATTCCGAAATGTGGGAAAAAAATACATTTCCGCACATTTCGCTCGGCTCACCCATCGGAACACGCCCCCAACAACACATGGCCTACCGTCCCGCCTTCCCACAGTTGTCCCGATGAAAACGGTACCTCACATGTGTGGGTGCACCTATCTGGCCGCCAAGGGGAAAGCCTAAAACACAAGTAACCCCAAGTCTGTTTTCAGACCGGAATTTCAGACGCTCTGCCAACTGGCACAACATACAGATATGGGCCTCGGGTGTCCAAGCCACCAAGGAAAACAGGGAACCCCATGCATTTCCGAAAAGAGGACAGCCGTGGGAATCCGCAGAGGTATGATTTGTGCACATCGCCCCAGAATTTACTACCCAGACACCCCCCGCAATGTCCGAAATGTGGGGAAAAAAACGCATTTTCCGCATATTTCGCTCGGCTCACCCATCGAAACATGCCCCAAACAACACTTGGCCTACCGTCCCCCATTCCCACACGTGTCCCGATGAAAACGGTACCTCACATGTGTGGGTGAACCTACCTGGCCGCCAAGGGGAAAGCCTAAAACACAAGTAACTCCAAGTCTGTTTTCATACGGGAATTTCAGACGCTCTGCCGACCGGCACAACATACAGATATGGACCTCGGGTGTCGAAGCCACCAAGGAAAACAGGGAACCCCATGCATTTCCGAAAAAGGAACACCCGTGGGAATCCGCAGAGGTATAATTTGCGCACATCGCCGCAGAATTTATTACCGAGACACCCCCGCAAAGTCTGGAATGTGGGAAAAAAAATGCATTTTGCGCACATTTCGCTTGGCTCACCCATCGAAACACGCCCCCACCACACATGGCCTACCGTCCCGCATTCCCACAGGTGTCCTGATGAAAACCGTACCACACATGTGTGGGTGCACCTATCTGGCCGCCAAGGGGAAAGCCTAAAACACAAGTAACCCCAAGTCTGTTTTCAGACCGGAATTTCAGATGCTCTGCCAAACGGCACAACATACAGATATGGGCCTCGGGTGTCCAAGCCACCAAGGAAAACAGAGAACCCCATGCATTACTGAAAAGAGGACACCCGTGGGAATCCACAGAGGTATGATTTGCGCACATCGCCCCCAGAATTTATTACCCAGACACCCCTGCAATGTCCGAAATGTGGGAAAAAAAATACATTTTCCGCACATTTCGCTCAGCTCACCCATCGAAACACGCCCCCAACAACACATGGCCTACCGTCCCGCCTTACCACAGTTGTACCGATGAAAACGGCACCTCACATGTGTGGGTGCACCTACCTGGCCACCAAGGGGAAAGCCTAAAACACAAGTAACCCCAAGTCTGTTTTCAGACCGGAATTAATTTCAGACGCTCTGCCGACCGGCACAACATACAGATATGGGCCTCGGGTGTCCAAGCCACCAAGGAAAACAGAGAACCCCATGCATTTCCGAAAAGAGGACAGCCGTGGGAATCCGCAGAGATATGATTTGTGCACATCGCCCCAGAATTTTCTACCCAGACACCCCCGCAACATCCGAAATGTGGGGAAAAAAACACATTTTCCGCATATTTCGCTCGGCTCACCCATCGAAACACGCCCCCAACAACACATGGCCTACCATCCCCCATTCCCACACGCGTCCCGATGAAAATGGTACCTCACATGTGTGGGTGCACCTACCTGGGCGCCAAGGGGAAAGCCTAAAACACAAGTAGCCCCAAGTCTGTTTTCAGACCGGAATTTCAGACGCTCTGCCGACGGGCACAACATACAGATATGGGCCTCGGGTGTCCAAGCCACCAGGGAAAATAGGGAACCCATGCATTTCTGAAAAGTGGACACACGTGGCAATCCGCAGAGGTATGATTTGCGCAAATCGCCCCAGAATTTATTACCCAGACACCCCTGCAAATTCAGAAATGTGGGAAAATAAACGCATTTTCCGCACATTTCGCTCGGCTCACCCATCGAAACACACCACAAACAACACATGGCCTCCCGTCCCGCGTTCCCGCAGGTGTCCCGATGAAAACTGTACCTCATATGTGTGGGTGCACCTACCTGGGTGCGAAGGAATAAGGCTAAACCACTGCTATCCCCCCCAAAGGGATTGGGGAGCCAACCGACAGATTTAGGCCTGGGATGTTGCAGCCACCAAGAAAAACAGGGACCCCCATGCATTTCCGAAAAGAAGACACCCGTGGGAATCCTCAGAGGTATGATTTGCGCAAATTGCCCCACAATTTATTACCCATACACCCCTGCAAAGTCCGAAATGTGGGAAAATAAACGCATTTTCCGCACATTTCGCTATGCTCACCCATCAAAACACACCCCCAACAACACATGGCCTACTGTCCCACGTTTCCACTGGTGTCCTGATGAAAACTGTACCGCACATGTGTGGGTGCACCTACCTAGGCGCCAAGGGGAAAGCCTAAAACACAAGTAACCCCAAGTCTGTTTTCAGACCGGAATTTCAGACTCTGCCGACCGGCACACCATACAGATATGGGCCTCGGGTGTCCAAGCCACCAAGGAAAACAGGGAACCCCATACATTTCTGAAAAGAGGACACCCGTGGGAATCCGCTTAGGTATGATTTTCGCAAATCGTCCCAGAATTTTTTACCCAGACACCCCTGCAAAGTCTGAAATGTGGGAAAATAAACGCATTTTCCGCACATTTCGCTCAGCTCACCCACCGAAACACACTGCCAACAACACGTGGCCTACCTTCCCGGGTCCCCACATGTGTCCCAATGAAAACGGTACCTCACATGTGTGGGTGCACCTTCCTGGGGTGCAAAAGGAAAAGGGTAACCCACTGGTAACCCCAAGCCTTTAGCCACTGCCCATTTTGTTCGTGTGGGCAATTTACAGATTTGGGCTTAGGGTGTCTAAGCCAGCAAGGAAAACAGGGAACCCCATGCATTTTCCAAAAGAGGACACCCGTGGGAATCCACAGAGGTCTGCCTTGCGCAAATTGCCCCTGTTTTTATTAGCCACAATCCCCGACAAAGTGTGATATTTGGGGGGGAAAAAACACAATCTTCACTTTGTCTGGGTTTCTGGGTAATAAATTCTGGGCCGCTTCACGCAAGTCAGACCTCTGTGCATTCCCACGGGTGTCCTCTTTTGGGAAATGCATGGGGTTCCCTGTTTTCCTTGCTGGCTTCGACACCCTAGGGCCAAACCTGTAGGTGGCCCACATGAACAAATTGTGCTGTGGCGAAAGGCTTGGGGTTACCAGCGGGTTACACTTTTCCTTTTGCGCACCCGGTAGGTGCACCCACACATGTGATGTACCTTTTTCGTCGGGACACCTGTGGGAACATGAAAAGGTAAGATATCTGTTGTTGGTGACGTTTTTCAGTGAGTGGACACAGGGAAATGTCTCTGAAATTGGCTGGAAATGCAGACAATTCTCAGACATTTCGCTCTGGCCACCCACCGAAACACACCGCCAACAACACATGGCCTACCTTCCCGCGTCCCCACATGTGTCCCGATAAAAATGGTACCTCACATGTGTGGGTGCACCTGCCAGGGGCGCAAAAGGAAAAGGGTAACCCACTGGTAACCCCAAGCCTTTCGCCACTGCCCATTTTGTTCATGTGGGCAACCTACAGATTTGGGCCTAGGGTGTCGAAGCCAGCAAGGAAAACATGGAACCCCACACATTTTCCAAAAGAGGACACCCGTGGGAACCCACACATGGCCAAATTGGAGGGACGGCCCATCTCATGTATCCCTCCCCAGGGGCAGATAATGAGGGGTTGTCCTGCACTCCTCGTTGGGCTCAGGCGTCTGTTCCTAGGAGCAGATATCTGGTCCCAGAGAAGGCTGCATGACATGACACCCACTCCATTGTGGCTGTGGGGGAAGGGGGTCAATGCCCCATCCCTTTAGAAACTTCCCAGGCCCTTTGGGGTGCCCCACACCCCCCCTAAACAGCGTTCCACCATTTTCCTTTTTTTTCTTTGTTTACGAAACTTGCCTTGGTGCAGAGGGGCACATTGGTGTGCCAATCTGGCCCTGGGGTGCCCAAACCTTACTGTACCACCCACAGGGGGCCTGTCCCACCATTTCTGGGGGCCCTCGCCCCCTCACCCCAAATGGGTGGCAGGAGCACCTCATGCAGGCCTCCCTGGGCCTCCTACAAACGGCTGCGTGAGGTACACCCCCCCTCCATTTGGGGTGGTGGAGAGAGGGCCCCCAAAAATGTTGGGACAGGCCCCCCAATGCATGGGGCAGTAGGGTTTGGGCACCCTGGGGGCAGATTGGCACACTAATGTGCCTATCTGCGCCAAGCAAAGTTGGGTAAACAAAGAAAATAATACAAAATCGTAGGCTGCTTTTTAGGGGGGGGCTGATGGCCACCCTAAATTGGCAGCGAATGTTACACTGCAACGGGGGGTGGCACTCACCCCCCCACCCCAAATGAAGGGCCCCACCTCATGCAACTCTGCATTGATCTGGTGACATTGCTGCCCATGGATCGCGCGCCCTGCGCCCGATCCGCGGACAGCAATGCCACACAATGGGTATCGTTGGAAAGGGGAGGATCTCCCCTTTCCAACGATACCCGCCACGATCTCCGGCTTGAAATACAGCCGGAGATCGGCACGGAGAAAGAAGGGCTCTTACCTTCTTTCTTTCACTGCAGCAGCCGAAAACGGCTGCTGCCGTGATTTTACTTTCGGTTTCACGCCGATGTGCTTTACGCACGCCAACGTGAAACTGAAGGTAATCCAGCCCCCTGGCAGTGAGGGGGGACCTCCCCCTCACATAGCCCGGGGGTTGGATTACAGTTTTGTGCAATCCCTGCTTTGCTATGGAGCTATCTCGTCCTTGGCACCAGGGAGGTAATCCCAAGGATGAGATAGCTCGTCCTTGGCACTAAAGAGGTTAAATGCTCAAAATGAACACACAAATCAAGAACTGAAACTCAGAGAAATGGAGTTGAATCATGAACTACAAATGAAAAGATTGACTCTTGAAAATGCTTCTCTCCCAGGGTCCTCTAGGTCTTCCAGTCCTAGGAGAGCCTGTATGCCTAAAGAAATTGTGGGTATGTAGAAGGTTAAGCTTGATATTTTGGATTGGTTGGCAATGTTTGAGTATAACCATGGTATTCAAGGTCTCACAGGGAAATCAAATGCTTCCCTGGCTCTTCTCTAGGCTACCCACTGTTGCATCTGATGCTGTGATGGAGTTGGGGGAGGTGGATGGGATGGATTATGAGTGAGTGAAGCTAGCTTTAATTGCTAGATTTGGGAAGACTTAAGAGGGTTAGGACCCTCAAAAAGCATGATGGTACCCCTTGGGCTACCTGGGTATGTGAATGTTTGAAAAACTTAGATGGTTGGATTAAGGGTTATAGAGTGAAAACTTATGAAGGAATGAGAAATCGTGTAATGTTGGAGTCTACTTTTGATGTCTGCTCTCCTGAGCTCAGACAGCACTTGGCTGATTCTAAGGAATAGATCCGAAGAAGCTAGCTAAGGCTGCTGACTTATGGGTTGCCAACAGGGCTACTAACAAGGATTCTGGGGCTACTCAGAAAAAGAATGAGGGGAAACAACCAAAGAAAAACAACAAAGAGAATTCTAATACCTCCAATCCAAAAGAGGGTCACAAAAAACAACATAAGGATAAACCACAAGGGAAAGCAAACCAGGCTAGTGTACCACCAGATGGAGGTCAGAACAAACCCCCATTCATTAAGACATTTGGGAAATGTTATGTTTGTGGGTCAACTGACCATGTGAAAGGGGATCCCACATGCAAGGGTAAACCTTCAGGGGTCCACACTGTCTCCTTAGCCTTCTCCCGAGAGGAAGAAGTCCCTATGGCAAGTGGAAACTTTCACCTACTGGCTGATGAACCCATGAGTGTCTCAGCTAGTGTTTCTTTAGTGTCCCTGGGCTTGTGGGAACAACCGAATTTAGATGTCTATAATTCCATCCCAGATAATACTAAAGAGTAGTATAAAGATAGTGTTCTTGTGAATGGTCAGGAAACCCCTGCCATCAGAGACACTGGACCCAGCATAACTGTGGTGGATGAATCGTTTTTCAAGGTGGAGGATGTTGCTAAGGCACTCAAAAAACCTCACCAAGTTAGCTGGAGGCCCTGTGCAAATGCTTCCCCAGTTACCAACTCTCATCCAATGCAATGATATGATTGTAAAAATACCTGTTAATGTGCAGAGTGAAGTACATGGGAGAGTACTGTTTGGTAATGACGTGAACACTCTTGGAGTTGTGTCCAGCCCCCCCAGGCCTCCCAGTAAGAGGAGACAGGAGCTCACTAGGTCTGCAAGGGAGAGAAACATGAGAGGCTCTCCAGAGGAGATGGTAGAGGAAACTATCACTCCCACTTCATAGGTGTTTCTCACTGCTATTTATAGGAAGAATGAGGCAAAGGGGAAACCCAAGACCTCCAGGAAAAAGAGAGACAGCACCCCTGTGCTACCAACAAGGTCAACACTGAGATTGTCCAAGATCACACCTGTGATCCCTCCACGTGTTGAGGCAGAGTGTGAGGTGCAACCTTGTGTAGTTGAGCCAGTATCTGAAGAGTCAGATATGGTAGAAGACACTGGGCCTCATTACACAGACGACGGTGCTTTACCGATTCCGCCTTGGTTAATGGGGGAATTACCTCCCCATTCCAAGGTTGGCGGGGCGGTAATTCCCCATTCACGAAGGCCCTTCCACATTCCCATTTGAGCCCCCATAGGGCTCAATGGGAATGGGGAAGGAGCAAATAACGTTACCGCTATTCGCGGTACTGTTATTTGCCCTAAAGTCCCTCAGTGGGTCCCTTCCTTAACGTGTGGTCTGACCACATGTTAAGGACGGGACCCGCTGAGGGACCTCATAGTATGGCGCTAAGGGATTACTGGCACCGGTGCCCTTACCGGTGCCAGTAATCCCTTAGCGCCATCCGTGTAATGAGGCCCACTGTTTTAGTTGGAGATCTTGACCCTGTTGAACATCCTGAGCTGCAGTCTTTACTGGCAGAAGCTGGACCCAACAGGGCAGACTTTAGCAAACAACAGAGAGAGTGGTCTATTCTTGAAAGTCTTTTACAACAGGATGCTAACCAACTTGATGGGCAAGAAGTTAGGAAGCACAGGTTAAGCCTGGAAGATGGCCTATTGTACAGTGAAGCAACTGAGTCTACCCCTGGGGACTGCAAAAGACTTGTAGTGCCCCTTGAAAACAGACTCCAGTTCCTACAGTTGGCCCAGGAGATTTCTTTGGCTGGTCACTTGAGTTTCAAGAAGACCAAGGAAAGGCTCTATCTCTACTTCTAATGGCCTAAGAAGGGTTCAGAAGTTGACAAATTCGGTAGGGGCTGTCACACTTGCCAAACCTCTGGCAAGAGTGGAGCCAAGAATGTGGCACCCCTGGTGCCTCTTGCAGTGGTGGAAGTTTCTTTCGAGAGGGTGGGCATTGACATTGTCAGTCCCCTTGACCCTCCCACATCTATAGGGAACAGGTTTATCCTGGTTGTAGTAGACCATGCTACAAGATACCCAGAAGCCATACCTATGAGAACTGTTACAGCTCAGGCTGTGGCTAAGGCTCTACTTGGTATTTTTACCAGAGTAGGGTTTCCTAAGGAAGTGATATCCGACAGGGGATCCAATTTTATGTCCCACTACATGCAAGCCATGTGGAAAAACTGTGACAAATGGACTGGTACAGAGGTTTAATCGTAATGTGAAGAGCATGATAGGAGCTTTAGAGCAACCCCTTAAGAAAAAGTGGGGCCTTCTACTGCCATTCCTTCTCTCTGCATATAGAGAAGTCCCTCAGGAGGGAGTTGGTTACAGTCCCTTTGAACTTCTCTATGGCCATCCAGTCAGAGGTCCATTGGCCCTGATCAAGGAGGGGTTGGAGAGTGCTCCTTCCCCCAAAGCCAGTCAGAGTGACTGACTATGTAATAGCTCTCCGGAGGCAGAAGCAAGTGATAACTTAAAAGCAGGTCAGGCTCTGGTCAAATATTGGTATGACCAGAAGGCTAGCATGGTTGAGTTTTCTCAAGATCAGCTTGTATTAGTTATGGTGCCCACAAGGCAGAGGGCCTTGCAGGACAAATGGATAGGACCCTTCAAGGTTGTAGGCAAACCTGGAGAGGTGAACTATCTGGTAGACTTAGGCAGACCTAAGGAGGCTCCCAGAGTCTTTCACACCAACCGTTTAAAGGCTTATGTCTCGAGACCAGAAGTAGGAGCTTTGCTTCTAGCTTCAGCTCAAGAGGAAGAGGAGAGTGAACATCTACTTGACCTCCTCAGAGGCCAGCCTTTAGATTAGCAAATAGAAGGAGTTAATCTTTCTTCTCAGCTGACTTCTGAACAACAGGAGGAGTGCACAGTTCTGTTGAATCAGTTTGCCTCCCTGTTTTCACTATCACCAGGCTTGAACCCTTGGGGCAGCATGATATTCTCACTGGTGACTGTTTACCTGTTAAAATCAGAGGTTACAGAATGTCAGAACATGTGAAATCCCACATCAAAGGAGAGGTCAACAAGATGCTTGATCTCGGGGTTATAGAGCCCTCTACAAGTCCATGGTCTAGTCCAGTAGTTCTAGTAGCAACGGCTTGATCCAAGGAGTTGAGATTCTGTGTGGACTACCGAGCTCTAACTGCAGTCACTAAGAATGATGCCCATCCTTTGCCAAGGACAGATGAACTGGTGGATAGACTTGGTTCAGCCAAGTACCTCAGTACATTTGACCTAACCTCAGGCTATAGGCAGATAGCACTGACAGACCATGCCAAGGAGAAAACTGCATTTTCTACCCCAGAAGGCCTCTACCATTTTAAGGTTATACCCTTTGGACTAAAGAATGCACCTGCTACATTTCAAAGGATGGGTAATCAAGTTCTGAATGGGATGGAGGAGTTCTGCATGGCATACTTGGATGACATTGCAGAATATATTGACCACCTAGGATATGTTTTGCAGGCTCTTGAGCAGGCCCATCTGACCAAAAAGGCAAGCAAATGTCAAATTGATCAGAGTAAGTGGTCTACCTTAGTCGGAGGTAGGAGGAGGTGAGATAAGGCCATTGCCCAGCAAAGTACAAGCTGTGCAAAACTGGGCCACCCCTACTACTCAAACCCAAGTGAGAACTTTTCTAGGTCTCACTGAGTACTACAGGAATTTCATAGAGAACTATGGGTCCATAGCTTCTCCCTTGAATGTAGTCTCCTCTCCGAAATTACCTAAAAAGGTTAGATGGAATGTGGAGTGCATTCAAGCCTTTGAAAGCCTGAAGAAAGCCCTTTGTCAAGCTCCAGTCCTAAGAGCTCCTGATTACCACCAACCCTTCATTGTGCAGACAGATGCCTCCAATATAGGTATAGGTGCAGTCCTTAGTCAACTGGATGAGAAAGGTAGGGAACACCCCATTTGCTTCATCAGTATGAAAATGAAGGAACCAGAGGCAAGGTGGGCAACCATAGAGCGTGAATGCTTTGCCATTGTGTGGAGTTTGAAGAAGTTTAGACCATACTTGCATGGATCTACTTTTGTGATTCAAACTGACCACCAACCCTTGAGATGGTTAATGCAAATGAAAGGGAAAAACCCAAAACTTCTAAGATGGTCAATCTGCCTGCAATGGCTTGATTTTACCATTGAGCACCGAGCAGGATGTCACCACCATAATGCTGATGGTCTCTCTAGGATGTTTTTAACCGACTAGAGGTAGAGATTCATCCAGGAGTGGATTAAATCCTCCTGTCCCTTAGCCTGTGGGGGCGAGTGTTAGGGAGAATTCTCATAAATGGTTGATTTCCCTTACCTACCGAGTCCCTCAGCTGCTTTGCTGGATTTCTAGGATTTATTTTTTCACCTGGTAAGAGTGTAAGCCTTTTTTTCCCACTCTTAAATGTGTTTTGCTATGTGTATTTCTACTTTACATGTGATCTTGGGCACTGGAATCTCACCTATTCCAGGGCACCATATTTTAATGTGTGTTACACAGCACCTTCAGTGCAGTGACAGAGGGTTGTCTTTTAGACTTCCCAAAGACTCCATTTTCTGGGGTTGACTACAGTCCCCCAGAAAAGGGTAAAGTTACCATTAACTTTACCTTAGTCACTTTAAACCACAGACCCAGTACACACCATCTTCCATGGCATATTGGAAAGGGTTAATTCATATCCCTTTTTGTATGTACCTCTTGGGGCATTGTTTCACTCCCTTTACATTAAGACTTGGCTGGTGGCAGTGGTATCTACCGTAACTTTTCTACTGCGATTATCTTATATAAACGTGGTAATGTTTTAGCCTATTACATTAGCCTCAAACATAAAACCGCTTGACCAAATACATTTTATTTTAGCTCCGGCCGTGTTTATTCGCCATTTCTTTTTGTTAAAGTCTTTCTCATGTTTTACTCTGCGTGACAAACCAGGTTTGGTCCCCTTGTTCCTCGCCTTTTTGCAGGCTTCCACACAGAAGCCCTCCTTTAGGTGCCTGAGAGTCTGGGTAGGCAGGATGTGAGGGAGGAGTTTTCGGACCCCTGTCATGGGTTCCCTTGGTAACCCAAGTTGCGCTCGTGTCTGATTGGCTAAGGGGACTGGCCTTGTCAGGCCAGCCACCTGCTGTGTGATTGACAGCCAGGGTGTATGCATGGGGGAAAACTGCATAAAAAGCAGGTCTCTGTGGACTGGAAGAGCACAGACGCCACTGGAAGGAAAGAACCAATGAGGAACTGGAAGAAGATGACCCCTACAACGACTGAACTGCCCGGTTAAGCCCTGCTGCAGGTCCAAATCTCCAGAATCCGACGACAGTGAAGATCCTCCAGGAAACCCCTTCCCTTGAGCTGGTGGGACCAACCAGTTCACCCAAACTGCAAGCCAGGAGTCCTCCTCTGGTCGAATTCACTGTACAGAGCTACAGTGGGCCGGATAGCCAGGAAGGTCGGACCCTGCTTGTGTTTTAAGGAGCGCACCTTTTATTCGTTGTTTGGCAGTTGTTTGGCGCTGCTGCTGGTTTCTTCCCTGGGTAGTGCAGGACCCTCCAGTCTTCCTACTTCTGATCAGTCCGACAGTCACTTCAGGAACCGTGAGCCTGCAGGAACTACCAGGAACGTGTGCCTCAGCTACAGCCCCCTCTCTGTTTTAAGGTACTGTGCAAATCTGGTTGTGCGTTTCGTTCAGCCGTGGTGAAAGTGTTTCAAATCATTCTCCAATCTGAGGGCTTGTCCTTCTCTTCACTTTTAACTCAATTTTCTACCAACCAGCCTCGTCCGCAAACCATGCCACGAAATTTACCGCAAACTACCCTGAACAGTATTATCTTGAGCAAAAGACTTTTGAACCATTGACTTTGGCCCTACGCCTTTTCTATTTGATTTTGTCATTGTAGTCTCTCTTGTTCGCTTGCCCTGAGTACTTACCTGTTGGTGTGGATCCATTTCTGTTAACTTTTGTCTTTTCCTCCCTTTTAAATTGCTGGAGTGCCATTTTGCTCCCACTTCATTTTGTGAGCTTAACTTGTCTGGAATTTAATGGAAGTGGTGTGGTGTATTGAGAAAGTGATTTTTAGACTGCTTATAATAGTGTAATGTTATACAACTGAAGAGTGAAATAAATGTATAAAACCTTGAGTCAGTGTTTGCCTGAATCATAGTAACTGCTGTCCTTTGTGTAACTATTTGAGATAAGTCTGGCTGCTCTGCTACTGCTACCACTTTAACTATGTAGTACAGGCTTGTACCAAAGGTGCAATCATACTGTCACTTGTAGTCTTAATTGTGTGCGGTGTTCCCAAAGCGTACTGCATATAATTCTGCCTAACAGGCTCACTACAAAGGAGCTCACCCTCCCAATAAATCTTGAATGACCTAGTCACTTCACCTTGTACCTGGGCCTCAAACTGTTTCCTTAGACCCTCGAGAGAGTGGCACTCTCTCTGACCCTTACAAAAGTCTCCTCAAGAAAGCCCTCCTTCAGCCAGCAGGCATTGAAGGTCAGGGCGATCCTCCGTGTGGAGCACCTCTCCCGCAGGAGGACCTGCTGGCTCTTCTCCCTCAGGAGTTGAGTCTTGAGTTACCACTGGACCCAGCCTGTCCGGAGCATGAATCCCAGTGGCTGCTGCTGAAACAGCAGGTAGTGAAAGAGCCCCCTTCGCACAGGTGTCTTCTTGCTCTTCTGTCTTGCCTTGGGTTTCACCTTTGGCTTGGTTACCTCACTAGCAGTCGAACCAGGTGCGACCTGTGATCTACTAACTGCCGAAGCAGTTAGGGGTAGACCATCAGAGATCAACCCAACTCTACTAGATCATTACCCAACAAAATGTTAGCAGGTAAGCTGTCCTGAACCAGGACGGGAAGCTTTGCTGTTTTGTCCGTAATCGTGAAAGTGGCTAGGGCAACAGACGATCATTTGGGAGGCCCACCAGCTAACATGGTAGTTCTCAGAGGAGCACCTATATAGTCCTCTGGCATAAGCAGGGTGCTGTCCACCACTGTCATACTTGTGCTATGTCTCTAAAACCAGTAGAAGGATGGCCCTTCAGGAGGACACTTCTGAAAAATCTACGGTTGTTTTGTGGTATTGCAGCAAGTACTTCTGCATACTGTTCCCAAGCCCCAAAGGACACTAGGAAAATCTCTGCAGGAGCACCAAATGTGATTCCTGCAGAGGAGGGGAGGACAGTGGCCTCCACATCAGGCATGAAGTAAGGGTAGGTCAGGCTGACAGGCTGGACTCCACGTGCCTTACCTTTACACTTGGGGTCACCCTTCTTGTGGTCCAGAGCCCTACAGTCCCAACAAGTGCCAGGAATGCGAGGTACGGTACTGGATCCACTTGCAGCCTGCTTTGCAGCAGGAGGACCACTACTCTTACTCCCACCCACATAGGATTTATCACCACTATATTTTGGGGTCTTAGGAGAGGAAGGTTTAGATTTACTCAACTTTGACTGCTTTTGGGTCTCCTCAGACTTATGGGAGGCCCCCTTTTCTTTGTCCTTGTCCTTAGCACTTGGTTCCTTAGGGGACACCCGGTGAGAGACCCACTTGTCAGCCAGCCTGGCCCGCTTAAAATGATACACAATGTTATGGTCAGCAACATACTGACGCAGCTCTGGTGGACAGGCTTCAGAAAAATGCTCAAAAAAACAAAAGGTGGGACAATTCAACCAAGGTTTTCACCTTGTATCCATCAATCCTCCCCATCATGTTCAAATGTGAAACATTCACCCAGTCAATCCAAGACACATTCTTTCTTTTCTTATATTCCCTGAACCTTTTAAGGTATTGGGTAGGTGTCTTGCCAAACTTGGCAATCAAAGCAGACTTCATGCACTCATACTGACCCCTTTCTTCCACAATCAGTTTCAGAATACAGTCATAACCAGTCTGAGGCACTCTACTTAACAAACATTTAGCCCAATCTCTTTTATCAACATCATTGATTCCACAAGCTATTTCAAATGCTCCAATTCAGTGGAGGATATCAGAACCCTCTGCATACACTCCAACCAAATCTTTCTTAAACCTGGTGGCAGGGGACCTGACACTCTCAACTGGTTTGGCTGAAGTCTCCACTCCAGCTTTCACTAGCTTGATTTTCTGACATTCAGAGCCCTTGTTTTTAAGTTCAAGATCCCTATCTTTGAGTATCACTTGCTGTGCCAAATCCTCCTTCTTTAGGCCAGTTTCAGTTTCCAACTTTGTATATTCAAAGGGCAATTTCATCCTAATAATTCGAGCTCCAAGGCATTCCCTGAAGAAACATTGTTGGGTTTTGAAATAGAGGCAGCAGGAGTGGTGGCATTCCCAGAATCAGATTCAATAACAACGCCAGGGGCAGGGTCCTAAATGGTTGCATCCCCCCTTCATTAAAAGCTTCACACATCAGTCTGGTAGTCCACCAGGGCAGATATCAGCTCAGCCCTAGACTTATCTTCAAAGTCTTACTCCCTTGCTTCACAAGCACTCTGGAGAGCCTCTAAGCTCATCCTAGTCAATTTACCATTTGCAATAGATTCCATTGCTTATAATGTAGTTATCTTAGTACACAACTAAACCTCAAATTTAACAAAGTTTGGATATTTTTAAAGTGGCAAGGTTGCACACTGATTCTTAAAACCATTAGCATCCCACCGCTGCTGCCAGTGTAAAGATGGAGGGGGGTTCTGTACTCCTGCCCTCTATATGGCAGAGTAGAAACACAGAGCACCACAGCCAAGATTCTCTATAGGGTAGCAATGGACGAGCAATCAAGGTTTATGCTCTCAGGAGGTGATGCAGGCTGTTTCTTAAGTACAGTGTAGTCGCCAAGCCCCCACAAATGAATGTCCACACACTATGTTAGTGATAACACAGTTCTTTATATAAATAAGGTGCAGAATATATACACAATCAATAACATACTTTGTACTCTGGCAATTCTAATACGGTAAATATGTACAATGTCTATGTGGTACCACAGTTCACTCTTGACTCCTTTAAAATGGACCAACTGCTGACAGTTTCCAATGGCATACAAATCAATTAGTAAAGTGATTCAACGATAGACATGGGTCGGAAGACAAGTTGTGTTAAACAAATGGCAGAATACTTTGTACCTACCGAAGACACAGTTCTGTGTGAGGATACCCCCACCTGGCAACATGTAAATAAATTCTATTAACAAGCCCAGTCCATTCATTGTTTAGCAGAGTCTTGTTTCCTTCTAAAAATGTTCTAGTACCCCAATGTACCTGGTTTAGCAGAGTTCTTTGATGAGTCATTGACGGATCCCTCTTGGGTAAACTCCCTTTGAGGCAGGAGCCACGGGTCATTGAGATTCCTCAATGATAAGGTGAACAATGTAGAGAAAGCAGCTTTGCCATTTGCGGTGCTCGTGGACAATCGGTCGTGGACGTCTTGCGAAGAAGAAGCTTGCGGTGCACCTCGATGATGAGAGTTCAATGCTGCAAAGAGTCAATGAAGAACATAGGCCCAGCAATGGCATCGGGTCATCAGCAATGACGATCGGGACTCGACCACGTCTGGCTTTCTGATCTTTGTCTGCGTCTTGTGGACTTGGTGGGAAACCCACTCTCCTTCGTCTGCAACCTCGACATTCTCCAGCAGGACAAAGCGGTTGACAGTGATGAGCAAGGGAGTCCTTGATTTGAAAGTGTCTCAGGCAATGGACCGTTGCAGCTCTGGACGACAAGGTTACAGCGGTTCTCCTAACCTCAGTCGACATCGATGGCCTTGACGTCCTGGTGCTTCACTTCAGATTCCTCGGCGGTCCCCGTCTCCGGTCGGTAGTCGGTTTGGGACTGACTTCCAGGGAGCCTTGGTGAAGGTTAGCTGGTGCGCGATATTCCCTCATAGCTCGGGAAGAGGTCTCCTAGCCAGGTCCTCTCTTGGATCAGTCCTCAAAGGCACAACAGCTTTCAGATTGCATCGAAGGAAAGCAGCAGCAATTCTTCTTCTACCTGCTCGGCTTCGAGAATAAGCATCAAGTTTCGACTTCAGCTTCTGAACAATTCCAGTAAGTGAGAGGTCCCCACATATACTGTTCTGTCTCATTCACACTGCTTGGCCAAGCCCAGCAGCCAATCATTCAGATAGCATTCAGCAGGCAGGCAGCTAATCAGGCTCACAGTGCATTCAGGCCATACTTCTCCACCCAGACACTCACAACAAAGAATGTGGTCTAGGACAAGTACACGGCCATTCAGCACTCCTCACTGCATTCATACCAGTTTCGGGCAGGCTTGTCTCATTCATTGTGTCATACACCAGAAACCAGACACCCATAACATGCCATGTATATTGGTCACACACTCCATTCCCCCAGGTACCACCCCAAGGGTGTACCCACAACATACAGTCACTGGGAAGGCTCAAGCCAGTCTGGCATGTACTCCCCCACCATACCATATATGGAACTTCTACCCAACAGCCAGTCAGGGGAAGGGACAGAGTCAGGGCTTCCCAGGACCTTGGGAAAACAAGGTAACAGGCAATAGAAAGCAAGAGGACACAGGGGCCATCTTGTCTCCTATTATGAATTAACTGATTCCAATGGCAGGGACTGGGTCTCCCAAATGGAGGATACTCAGAGCACCTGTCAAATTCAGCATGGAGCACTTTACAGAGCACATATTTACCTACAATATCACCCAAATGAAATTGGTACTCATTTATCGACCTCGGAAAGATGAAAGGCTGAGTTGGCCTTGCCAGGATTCGAACCTGCGACCTGCAGATCACGTTCATATCGCAGCAGCAAGCACTCAACCCACTGAGCTATCTTACCAGCACATGCCCTGTTCATCCAATGCATTTCCAGCATCACAAATGGCATCTGGGATGTAGCAGGATTGTGTGAACTCCACAGGGGAGGGATTTTAGGTGAAATACGATTGCACAAGCTGGGTATGTGCAGCCTCTCCATGTGCCCTTTGCCCAGTCATACACAAGCGGTGGGCCTGTGGGTGTGGATGGTGTGCACCACCATGTCCCACGGGACTCCACGCCGTGTTGCAACATTGTGAAGGACACATGCTGCCACAATGATCCTGCAGACTACTGGTGGTGTTTATACCAACACACGACTAGAGTGGTCAAAGGAGCGAAAACGTGACTTGAGCCCTCCAAATGTGCTCTCTACTATGCCCCGAGTTGCAATATGAGCCCTGTTATATCTTACCTCGGCAGGTATGTTGGGGTTGTATATGGGGGTCATCATGTATGTGCTCAGAGGTTAGGCACTGTCCCCTGTAAAGGTGAGAATGGTTGTCATTGTCATTTGTTGACAGTGTCTATTGGTCTGTGTGCAACATGCATGCATGTTCATGGCCGTTCATACTCACCAATGAGCCATGTGTTGCCATGCTTCACAGCTTCCAGGGCGCAGTGTAGAGGGGACATTCCGAAGATGTAAGTATCATGGGTGCTGCCAGGATAGTTGGTATACACTTCAATAATGACGCCCTTGGCATCACACACAATCTGAACATTGATGGAGTGCCAGTGTTTCCGGTTCAGGTAGATGTGCTCTGTTGCTCAAGGTGAACGTAGAGCAAAATGTATGCAATTAATGCTACCTAGCACTTTTGGAAAGTGCGCCACCCCATAAAAATCCTGGACCACTGCTTGCCTTTCTGCAGGTGTTCTGGGCATATAGATATGCTAGCGGACAGAAGGATGTGCAGTCATTATTGCCAACACCCGGTGTAGTCAGTGTGACTGTGTTGCCTGTGAGCTGCCACCGACTATGGTGGTCAGCTGGAATGAGCCATTGGCCAAAGAATGCAGTACAGTGAGCACCTTTTGCAAGGGCTCAGTGCTTGGGAGCGCATTGGGGGTGATGTGAGGTCATCTTCCCACTCCGTGACCAGGTCTAGGATGATATGGCGGGGGGGACCTATAACTGTTATATACCTGGTCATCAGGCATCCCAAAAAGGCTGGTCCTTGGGTGGAATATCCGGGCCCTAGCCGTCCTCCTCCTCTTGTGGGGTCCCAGGATGACTTCTGCAACACATGGTGCATTCATCGTGCTTGTATACATGAGTTTGTTGATCGTGCATGCTTTTTATGCATATGTTTCTGTACGCATTGACATTTATGCCTGCTATAGTGTGTCATAGGTGTTTTTGGATTTGCGAATGGATTTCCACATACGGCGATCCGTTTTCCATTCCATGAATACAGTTTTTATGCACGCGTATGGGCGGTGCGATTGTTTGACTGTGGAACGTCCCTTGTAATGCCAATGTTTTTGCTTGTTCTTCCTCATTCCACATCTTCCACCCTCTTTTTAGGTGGCTGCACTGGCCCAGCCGGCCCTTCCCTTGGGGTCTTGCGCAAGGCATCTGTGGGGTTGCAGTGACGTGTTGGACCGGTTCAGATTGCTCGCAAGTCCCAGGTATGCTCCACGTGTTATGTATTCCATGAATTGATGAGCAAGGACTTGCATGTGATTTTGCGCGCAGGTCCTGTTTTTGCTGCGCAGAATATTCCATAAATCGGGCCCTTACTGCGCGCATATAAGGAGGCGCCATTTTTCTAGTTATGGTAGATACATTCAGTCCTGTATGGCCTCACAGTAAACACAGGCCCGATGAAGAAACCTGAACAGGCCCAGAGGCTGATGGTTGAAGGACCTGCGCTGATAATTCCAATAGAAACTTCCCTTTGCTCCTTAACTGTTGTGATTATTTGTTATCCCAAAAAAGAATGCACCTTGCAAGGCTGCAAGACTGCAACAGGCTCCTCGCTGCGCACATTCATCACAGCCAGGCCATCAACAGACCTCCAACCCCCACCCAGCCCACCAGGAGTTATGACACCCACCACTGACTTGAATTCCATGATAGTAGGTGACCTCAGACCACCAACCATAAAACCAGTGTTGCTAAAAGATCTGAAAGAACATGACCATTTCACCGTATTCCATAATGACACACTTTTCAATACGAGGTACAGGGAAGAATAAATTACAGTCCAAAGTAAGGGTGGAAGCCTTGGGTGCGTAGAGTGTGATAAGAAACTGAGCGAAGAATGTGTGTATCAGCATGATCGTGATCCTCTCCCTGTACCAGTCCCAGAGTTTCCTAGGTGCAAGCCATAATGATAGAGCAGCATTGTCTTGCAATAGTAACTTATGAAGAACATGACCTCCATTCCCTGGCGAGCTGAGTCCAGCTGAGCCCACGTGATGGAAGACAGGCGGATGGGGCTGGGGCCAATTGCAGCCTGTCATCCCCTTTGGAGCAGGCCCATGTAGAGGGTCTCATCAACCATCCACACAGGCTTTTACTGTATGTATGATGTAGTTATGATGATGTGTTGCCTTATAACCTTCTGCTTGTACCATTTTTCAGCAGAGCGTTCTTGGGCAGAAGAGTTCTTTGCTAGCATCCTTATTTTTGTGCTATTAAAACTTGTTATCCTTGCAAGAAATCTCTAGGCCTTTTTTCCCAAGTGGGTTGTATTTTTTCTGGCGTGAGCAATCAGGGGCATGCCTTCATTGTTGTTAAATGATTTGGCTGAGTCGACAAATTTTTGTTAATCCGTAAAGCCAATATTTTAAACCACACTTAAGGTGCTTAACCACATACTTTCTACATTTTAGTTTGTGAAAATATTCAAGTTTTGGGATTCAAGGACTACAGTACACTTCTGTCACAGTGATTACTTTCAGAATTCACAAATCACATTATAAAGCAACCTGGCAATACATACATCTTTATGGAACCATGTTAAGCCGAGATAATATAAGCCTGGCCTTATTTGCAAAGTCCAATTGGAAAATACAAGTCCCACAAAGAAAAATAATAATTACCTTATGTAGACGTAAAGAAGCACCAGAACACCTTTTGACTCAACATCCGAGCCCTACGAACACCGAAGCCTTCTCAAATGCTGCAAAAACATTTTAAAATATGAATTTTATCCAAGGCCGACTTTTAAAATTCCAGAATTACCAATGCCAGCTCCAATTCCAAAGAGCTCTTCTCCATTCACAGAGAGTTAGAAAACTCAGTCCCTACGCCCTCCCATTCCAAACTGCCCTAGCCAATAAGATTGTCTCTCTGAAAGACCATATCATTGCCAGAAAAGCCAAACTCCCCATGAAACCTCTCCCACAGTATCCGCTAATGTCCTCGCCTGAGCCTAGACCCCCCCTCACACGCCCCCTTCAGCTTCTACCAAATCACCCAAGCAGATATCCTTTAAAACCATTTGCATGCTAAGACCTTCCAATTGCAAAGGTGACTCCGACCCTGCCCACATTGGCATGTGCTGCCACTCTGACCTCAATCATCACTGAATTTATCAATGCTTCCTTCTTAGCCAATTCTGTCCCCACCTGCCTCAAAGCAGCCTCGGTTACCTCACTCCTAAAGAATCCATTGCTTGACCCTACCCTACCCACAAACTATCTATCACCCGATCACCACTGTTCCCTTCCTCTTCAAAATCCTGGACCGCATGGCTCACTCCCAAATCCAACAATTCTTAGAACAACATTGCTTACTGGGTGTAAGACAGTCTGGCTTCCGCCCCAAACACAGCACTGAAACAGCACTCCTAGATCTAAAAAGTAATCTAGATAACATTTGTGATTTTAGTAACATTTCGATCCTCCTCTTCCTTGACCTTCCGGCTGCCTTTGACCTGGTTGACCATGATATATTCTGTGAACATCTCACCTCAGATTTCCACTTTTCCACTGAGCCCACCACCTGGATCAAATGCTTCTTGAGCAAACCCACCTCCAGAATTTTAATCAGTGACTCTGCAGCAGATCCCATCGTGACCCCTCTTGTAGTCCCCCAAGGATACTGTTTTATCACCTATAACTTTCACTAAAAGTAACTCACATTCACTAAGCCCCTTTTAGACCATCAAGACTTGCAAGACTTCCTGAGATTGTGTATAACACCCAGATACTCATCCCTTCCACAGGAAGCTATGCAGATTACTCTCTTGCTATCAACAGGACCTTTAGCATCATCCAGAACTGGATGACCTCCCACAAACTAGGCCTTAATGATGATAAAACAGAGGTACTCATTGTAGGCACCCCATCCCATCTCAAAAACATAGACCCTGTGTTCACTTCCATTTCCATCGATGGCTCTATTATACCAGTCACAAAATGTGTCAAGACGCTTGGAATCTACCGAGATGCTGATCTCTCTATGGCTAAACACATTAATGCCCTGTCATCCTACACAGCTTACACCTCCAAACCTATTTCCCTAAGCAGACAGTTACTCACGCCAAACAACTGTTTCACACTCCCCCGAGCATTCATAAACAGCAAGATGAATTTCTGCAATGTCCTTTTCATGAGTGCCACTGCAAAGAACATCGCCAAACTCCAACTGTTGTGAAACAAAGCCATACATTCTACCTTGGGTCTAAGATCCTCAGACCACATTTAATCTTCCAGGCGCGATGTTCACCGTCTCCCCGTCAAAGCATGCCTCAAATTCAAAAATCTGACTATCACAGACTACTGTGGTCACAAAAAGGTGCCCCTCTACATCACCTCAAAACCCTATGTGCATCCCTTGGTTTATAGTCATAATCCCGAATTTAGAAATCCCGAAAAAATAAATCTCGAATAAAAAAGGCCGAAAAAAAAAATATCGAATTTTTTTTATGACGTTTTTTGTTCGAAATGGGGGGGTTCCCCCCAACCCCCCCTTTTTTTTGTTTTTTTGTTTTGACTTATTTTAATTATATAACTAGAGCCAAAAAAAATATATGAAAATTCGATATTTTTTTTTCGGCCTTTTATATTCGAGATTTTTTTTTTCGCGATTCTGAATTCGGGATTATGACTGACCACCGCATCCCTTATGTTCCTCTTCTAGCCTCACCCTGGTTGCTCCGTGTTTCAAGAGAAAAAGAGCAGGTGGGGCAAGCTTCTGTGTTACTGCGCCATCCATCTGGAACTCTCTCCTTGCCAACATAAGAAATGAGTGCTCCTACCAAACTTTCAGAAAACTAGAGAAACGTGATTGTTTAACAAATTTGACTAATGCCACACTGTTGGACTCCTATGACCTTCTTCGTGACCTCTGTGGAAGCATTGTGATACCTCTAGGTTTGGGTGTAACATAAATGTAATAAATAAAACAAAAAAAATACACATATACAAAATTTCTGTTTTATTTATCACTTTAAGATACACACTAAAAGAAATAATGTAGTAAGTTCACCTGTGGATAGAGATTGCTTGTCACAGACGTTCAGGTCATCTACAGTCATCCACATAAAAGGAAACCCTTTTTTGCACTTGAAGCTAGTATGCATCATGGAAAGGATTTCATCTTTAAAAGGAGCTTTGTGTTACTGACTTTCACTTGGCAAAGACACAGATTTGGTAGGTAAGATAAGTGTTGTGTGGGTGGGTGTCTTTCATTTGGTAAAGGTCCATCACTATGCTGAATGCACACCCATGCCTAAGAAAGGCAAACACTCATGCTTAAGTGAGGATGCAAAGAAAGGAAATGCTTTATAACTGTAACTGCATAGCTGTTTAAATGGTGTCTTTTGTCATCTGCATTTTGTATTCCTCTATTGACAGCTGGATAGGGGAGCCGGTCCCTTCAGCAATGCCCACAATCGGATGTGGGTGCCACAGCCATTGAGTTAAACTGCTGCCCATTAGCAAGGCATTGTGACAATCAAAAAAGTGTGAACAATGTGCAGGCAAGGACGTCTTGGACACTTTCACCAGCTGCAGAACATCTGAGAAGCCATCAGCTGTGAAAGATAATGCAGCAAGCATTCAGATGTCCTGGTGTTCTGCTCTGTGGAGCCATGTCTGTCGGTAGCAAGCTGTCCCCCTACCGCCATGGTTGGTATGCTACTGCCTGTTGCCATGTTGCCTAATGGTAAACCCACCTCCCCCAGTTCAGACCTTTTTTAAACTTTTATGGTGGTTCTGGAAAGAACCATAGTTTGAAGAATGAGGGAGTAAGGGAGTGAGGGGGGATGTAGGAACGATAGGTGGAAAGTAGACCATTTTCTTATGACAAGTGTTATATATATTTTGTTTTCCTTGTTTTTTTTAATTAACAGTAAAAAAAAAAACCTGAAAAGGAAGTAAAAACCTCTACAAAAAACAAAACAAAAATTCTGGAAATGTCTCCCATGCTCAACTCAGGCATCATCAATTGTTTCAAAAGGATTTGCATTAAGTGCTATTGGCCTGTAGAACTTCCTGCGGGTGAAAACGCCCCCTGTTGGAGACCTGCGTTGTGGAGGGTCCAACACAGGATCCGCAAAAAAAGTGACACTGTCATCATTGGTAAAAGATTAAGTCAATGGTAGTGGTCCTGAGGATGATGCAATTGGTGGTGGTGGTTCTGCCTCCTTTATGGCCTGTGGCATAGCAGGTCCGGGAGCGAGTTGCTGGGCATTGCGACTAAAGCAGATTGCCTGTTGCAGGGACCTGCTCCTTTAAACATTTTTCCACTTCCCACCAGTGGTAATGTGTCAGGTAGTTGACAAACGATATGTGGTGCATAGGCTCTGCCCAGAAACTGTAGAGAATACTCTCCTGTGCACCTTGCCACAAAATGTGCACTGTCCCTTTTTGACAGCTAACAGTGGATTGTCTTTAGGGACCTTGAAGTACTGCCAGCACAGGAAAAATGTGAATCTCCTTTGGCGGTACTTCTTGGGTGGAGCTGGCTGTTCTGCATATTCAATGTCTTATGGGTCTTCAGGAACCGTGACAAGGTTGATCGCTTCATCGCTGAAGGATGCCTCGGGATGTTGTGCCTCTATTTCCAGAAAACATGTAAAACAAAAAAAAAAACAAAAGGATCCAAAAATCCTCAGAACGGAAGTAAAAAAGTATATATATAAAAAAAAACAACAGAAAACCAAGTACAACAAAGGGAGTACACAGAAGGAAATGGTTTGGTTAGGAAAAAGTGCCCTTTGGACAAATAGGATGGTCAACATTTGCACTGTGACTATCTGAATTTGTCTCCAAAGCGATGAAAAAGTGTAAGGTTTTCTTGAGTAAGTATATATGATTCATGATCTGTGTGTCTATGAACCAAACAGCACTCACATTTGAGACTGTGCATGTGCTCTTACGCCAATCCATTTGCAAAGTTAAGCAACATGGTGTGTTTTGTTTTCAGTTTTTATTGAACCTTTCCAGAAGACAGTGCAATTATCAATGTATTTGTAGTTTTTCATTCTCCCATTACATGAAATAAAGTTATTGGAAGATTCAGATGCAGTTTTTATTTCATTGAGTGTATACGTGATTCTCGAACTGCATTCTTGCTCCATTTACTCATCCTCATCCCAGTATCATAATTCATAACGTTATTCGTTATAGATAAATTTTGGGTGGGGGATAGAAACATGGTACACTTTGAAAGCATTATTTTATCTCATTCTCGATTCACATACTATCTTCATATGTCTCCTTTTTTGTTAACTCTTGATCTTAATACTCAATGAAATTAAATATAAACAATATATGAAACTTATGCACATGTGATTGGAGATGAGTGACTAATGAAAATAGGCAATATTTTAAAATGTGTATGTAATTCAGAGTTTGCTGAGAAAGTATATTTTGTTTCTATATTTAGTTCACTATCCAAGTACTGAGACAAGTAAGAGGGCTGAATGGGTATCAGATTCAGATTTGTGGTGAGTGGTTAAAGTGGACATAAAAAAACAGAAAGCAGGGATTTCTCATGTTATGAGTAGAGATTTCTCTTTAGTATGAATACTGTTCATGAATCTAGATCGCATATTAGTATGTCCCACTTCATCATCAAAGTACTTGTGTAGATCTCAATCTGAATATTAATTTGAGGACAAAAGTTCATATTTATAGGTAGTACTTAAAAGGACTTTTGGGTTCATAATGTGTATGGTGTATTTGTTCAGAAGTGAAGTCATGATTTAATATTCTGTATGCCACAGAACCCCAATATCACCATGCCGCTCTTCCTTGTTTCAGTACCACATTACCACCCACTCACTTTTCCTGGTCACAGCCACCCACTAACCACACCTAACTATTCCTTGTCACAGTCCACAGTACTCCACCTCAGTTTTCCTCGTCACAGTTCCTAACTACTCCATGCCACCTTTCTTCGTCACATTCCCCAACGTCACAACTTTAGACTTCTTCATCATAGTACACCATTACTAATCCCTTCTTATCTAGCGGATACAAAAAAGGATGGAATACTTGTTGCGTAGCTTAAGAACAGATGTTGATAACAAATGATATGATATCAGGTATGTTAACAGAAAAAAGACAGAATTACAAGTTGTGGGAGGTATAGCATAAAAAACCCTTGAAAGCTAAGATGAATACATTCAGTGCAACAAAATGAAATTCACTAAAAACATTTTAGCTTAAGCATCGTTAAGGGAAAACGTCTGATGCAATGAATCCCTTGAAATATGGTGAAAAACCTTTTGTTGAAGTTACATTAAGGTGCTGATTTAATGCAAATAAAAACCTCTGAAATTCGACAGGTTCTGGAAGCTACGCTACCTGAACTATGAATCCCAAATTGCGGGGCCCCTAAGCACATGAAACACATCACATGTTTTGTCCTTTTTAAAATGTCTTGGTGTTTCTGTAAAATTTAAGACTAAATGTTCACTGGGACAAAGAAACAATCTTCAGGCACTGATGCTCCAGCACCAGGAAATACCTCCAGAAGTTTGCAGCCTTCAGGGAAGTCTCTGCCTTATATCTCTGTGGTGAAGCAGAGGGGACCCAGATCATGGCATGAACTTCCATCACTGTCACTTGCTGCTCATTGTCGTCACTGCTGCTATCGTCGGACAAAGATGTGCTCATTTATCCTTGCACGGTTAAAGAAGAGCAGGATGTGGGTGGAAAAATTAAAAAGGAAAAATGCACAGCTTAAAAGAACAATGTCACTGAAAAAAAGTTTTAAAAAGTTAAATAAAAAACTAAAATAATCAATTAACAAAACAAACACTAGACAACACAGGGGACACAGATTGATGAAAAGAGAAGGAGAAAAAAAGGATGGGTAGATTTTTTGCTTTGGCCTTCTCACAGGGGTGATAGTTAGCCAAATAGGAATCAGGATTTGATCACGAGAGCTAGGCAGCACATGCTGCCTCAGAAAGCTCATGTAAATGAAAATCGAGTTGCGATAATGGGTGAGAAGGCATCCAATGAGATATTGGGGGCTGGGTGGCTGGACTTCATTCCAATGGAACGGGCCGAACACAGAAAAGGAATCATTTACAATATTGGAAAATAGTTTTCACATTGTGTGAATACATCAGAAATGTTAGCTAGTGTGTCACTGGACATGAATTATAATTTATTATGCGTTTCAAAACCTTGTTTTTGAAATCTGTATTGCAACTGGAATTTCATGTGAACGGGGAAATCTTGTGGCAGTAACAAGTAAGGCAGCAGCCAATGGGATGTTAAGTTTGGGGGCTGGACTTCTTTTCAGCGGAAATGGGGAAAACATGAAATCCATGCTTAAAAATGTGGCAACCTTATTTTCACATGGCTTAAATACATAAGAAAGTTAGTTTCTGTGTAACTGGGCACGAAATGTAATTGCCACATGAATTTCGTGTGAATGGGAAATCCCCTGGGAATAACGGGCAAGGCAGAAACTGGTGTGATCTCGAGCTTGGGGGCTGGACTTTGTTCCTATGGAAACGTGGGGAACACTGAAAAACATGTTTTAAAATATGGGGAATTGTTTTCACATAATGTAAATACATCAGGAATGTCAGTTTGTGTGTCACTCTTCATGAATTGTAATTTAGGATGTGATTTACAACTTTGTGGGGGAAATGGATATTTGGCAGCAATAAACGCTGAGGAGGCAGCCAATGGGATGTCGTGTATATTTGTCAGGTCTCAGTTCCCACGTGAAAGTGGCAAACACAAAACACATGCTTTAAAACGGAGAAACAGTAGTTTTAATAATCTGAACTTGGCAGGTATATGTGTTGGTCTGACACTGGATGGGAATTACATTTGGGGATGTGTTTAAAACTTTTTATTTCAAATGGCTATTGCCACTGAAAATTCTCATGAGCAGGAAATCACGGAGCAATAAGGGCTGAAGAGGCAGTCTGTGAGACTTCATACATTTTTGGTGGGACTTTCAATAGTGTGATTTCACATGGGATGTGTGTTTCTGTGTCAAAATTGGGGATATGTACAATAATGTTGTTTTGGAAAGTGCTATTGCTGTGGGAATCCTACATGAACGGGAACTCTCACTGAAATAATGGGTGAGGCAGTCACATGTTTATCCCATTTTGTGTCAACAACTTTATTTTGCAAACAATGGCAAGTTCTTATTTGTTTAGATAAAGTATTTGGGTGATAGAAGCTATTTTCTGCAATATCCTCCTTGATTGGAGAGAAGTGAAAAACTGCTGTATTAGTTGACAAGGACATAGGAACGTGGAAGCGTGGTCACAAAGTACTCATCATCATCATCATCATTATTTTATTTCAAAGGTTTTCATTTCGTAAACGTACACACACAAATTACATATTGTTAAAATCTGTAAAACAATAGAGATTGTTTAAACATCACTAATCATCCTTAATTTTTTCTTAAAATGTAAAACATTTTCAATAAAAGCGTTAATCGAATTGGAGGGGAAAACACCAACATCTTGGCCTCACCCAGGTACAAACCTTATACAGTCTAAACATGGGCAGAGGAAACTTCCTTCTAAGTAACTTTAAAATGGGACGGACAAATAAAAAACGAGTTATATCTTCCACCATGGAGATGTCGTCGGTGCAAAAGGGGTTACATATAGACTGTGCCTTACAACTAGACCAATTTCCCAATACCAAAGGTAGGGTAAACACTTACTATAAGATTAAACATACTACCTCTCTTAGGTGGATTGGGAAACCAACTTCTAGAGTTCTCCTGCCTTAGCTGAGGTATATGTTCCAGAGCAAGTTGTACAGTAGGCTTTTCCAGCTCATGGTTACGAAGGGTTCATTCTTTTTCCTCTAAGAATGCAACTTTAGGTTTTGAGATAGCAATTGCCCCTTCCTCGAGGGACCTAATTAATGAATTACTAAAACCCAATGCAAACAAAGCTTGCTTTATACATTGAACTGCAAACTGTGACTCATTACCCCTAATATGCCACAGTCTTTCCCACAGCAACAGTGGTTTTAGGCTTAAGGTGTCAGAAATATAGCCTCAACCTACTTCCAAATGCACACAATATGTGAGGTCCCCATTCGATAAACCAAACAGACAATTAAGAAAGTGGTACCCTATCTCTGGATTGGGTTTGTGGAGGAGTGCCCCACACTCCTGTGCCCTAGCTCGTAGTTGGTACAGCTTTAGCCTTATATATTTGGTGAACCGTCTCCAACTGATGTTTGTTTTGATAGTGATGTGGTTTTTTGCTGCATTGCAGGATTACAAATACGTTCATTTGTTTAGACACATTCTGGTTCTTCTTCCACCTTTTTCTTGAATGATAAGTGTGAGTTTTCTGAAGAGTGTTTTATAGATAAGGGTATTAGTAGTGCTGTAAATGAAGGAACTATGTCTCAAAACATTGTCTATGCAGATATTTTTATTTTTGTTATTTTACTTTGGATGGAGTAAATGATCAAAGACTATTTGTTGATCTTGTGGAGGGATATTTTTATTGACAGTACAGAGTTTTACATTTTCGATAAAAGGAAATTAGTCTGACATGTGTAGAAGGAGCACTGCCACAATGTAAAACTTTATTTGTATTCTACAAATAGATTCGTTATAATAATTAAGGAGACTGTTCATCAGAATATAGAACGTCTTACATTTGTAGCTGTAAAAAACTCAAAGCTCTTTTAAGAGCCATCATTTCAATATATTAATCCATTAAAAAACGTAAGTGCAAGTGTTTTTACTTAACTTCTCCTGGATTTGACATGGGAATGAGTTAGGTTTAAAAAATATATATTTTCAAATTTATTTAAACCTGTGTAAAATGAAAAGTCCTTATAAGGACTTTTTAGGGTACAGTGTGTTTATAGTTTACCATAGTTTGCAGAGTTGTCCGAATGTTGTCGAGGAAGAGAGCATATCCATCAACAGTTCAATAAACTCCATCATGTCTGTAAAAGTTAGACATGTACAAATTGTTGTTGTAATTGGAAGTCATACATGTTTGTGATAGGTTTCGAAAGCAGAAGCTACTTTGCTAATATTTCTCTGTGATTTCTCAATTTAAAAAATAAACTTGGTCCACTTCAATTTTTGCCACTGTGTCATTTTGGAAAAAATGAAGGTGCTGTGAGGGGAGGATTCCTTGGGTTTTGCCAAATCTTTCATCATAATTTAAGACTCTGACATACCCCAAATAATTCCCTACAAAACTATTGAATATGAGATCTGGATAGTCTTTTCTTTAACGTAGAAAGTATTTTTGGAAATATCATATCAATCCAATTAATTTAGAAATGTGAGCATTTTAGATCAATGCCAATAGGCACATTTCTACAATACATCATCAACCAAAAATACATGAGTCACACACAAACCACAGAGTTTTACTGTGTCACATCCTGTCTTCACTTTGTCCCAGATTTGAGAAAACGAATGGTACTTTGTTCTTGTTCTGTTTCTTCATGTGAATAATAATGATGTGTCTGTGACTCTGTTTATAACTGGTTTGTTTGTATGTGTCTTCTGTGTTCTTTTATGTTATGGGTTACATTTAAAATATGTCACCCATCTTGTGAAATTTTGAACATTCTATGTCATTGTTTTGTAAGGGGTTTGTAAGCATCATTTTAAATTGCACTGTCATTGTAATTTTAGTATGGCCAGTGAGATGCTGGTTTGTACTTGACCTTTTTTGAATGTAATGTAATGGCTGTAACAATATTATGTAATTGATTTTAAATATGTGGGAGCTGTTAAAAAAGGTTGGCGTGGCTTCATGTAGACATGTGTGTGATCGTTTTCTATTTAATAATCTTTACAGTAACATGCTCTTTAAAGAGGTATATTTGCAAACTGTATGCACTGACTAGCTATATGGGAGATACAATTCTGTCACGTATTAATTAGTGTGTTAGTGCATTAGAGATGTATAGGGTAAAAGTGTTTTCAAAGATACAGTGGCTTTGGAAAATAATGATATGCTAAGTGGTCAGTGTTTCGGCCATTAGTGTGTGTATTGCAAAATAGTACTTTGGTTCATCAGTTCTAAGGGATTTACTATGGAGGAGAAATCTGAATCAGTGCATTCTTTTTTTTATTTAATATACTGCTATTTTCGGATTTTTATGTTCAGCATGGAAGATGGTGGTTGATGACTGTATTTGCTTAAGGAGGAGCAGCAGTTACTGTGTGTCATTGAGCTTTTTGTGTAAGCAAGGTGCAGACTTTGAAGTTGTGTGTAGTCACATGAAAAGGTACTTGCTCTTGTTTGTAAAGAAGGGTGATTGATAACTTGACTATGCACACATCAAATGAAAAAGGATATTGTTCTTACTGCAGGATGCCAGTTTAGAAATGCATAAATGCCATATCTCAAAAGACTGGTGTATTGAATGTCAGGCAGTATGAATACATGTGAATCTATACGGGTAAAGACATTTAGGTTGCAGTACTAATTAAACATATAACTTTTTCCCCATGGATGCACTGGTCATTTTTCAGACTTCAAGCACATTTCTAATTTACCTATTTGGATTATTGTTATATGCTCACACTCAGACAGTCATGTATGTAGTTTAGCGTTATCATTTTAGCATGTACTGTAACCTGCATTATATACTCAGTCAGTCACTAAGTAGAGGTTGGACCTGGAAAGGAGAGTTCAACAACCAATAATGCACTTATAAAAGAGTACAGTGAAACACAAATGTACGTGTTGTGTAAATTGCCATTGTGCTGCACATCCATTCACCGTCATTATGACTTAGAACACTCATAGGGTTTTATATTTTCTGAAACACACTTATACCTTAGTTCCAAAGTATATGTGCAGTGTAGAAACATGTATGACTATATAAATATATGCTGAAGGAAACGTGTGAACGGATGGCATTGGCGCCTAAGATAAAGTTGTCACTTATATGTGTATAGATATTTCAGGACTTCCTGGTCTGTGGAAAAACCTGAAACACCTTTTGCTTCCCAATAGTGGGATGCTCAATCATTAATGAATCCTTGTTATTTAGTATCACCTTAGCTTGGCTGGCTTGAAATGCTTAACAGGGGACGCTAAGGTTGTAAAGGATGTATTCATGTGAAATGTAAGTTACATTGTAATGTGGAATCAAGCACTTGAAGTGATGTAGGTCCCTCAGCTGTGCTTCATCCTATTCATTCTGTTCATAAAGTTGGCCATTAAAAAGGTAAACTGGCATGTACTAGTGATTGTGCGTGTGAGGGGAGAGAGAAAGGGAGAGAGAGAGAGAGGTTGTATATTTGCTGAAAATCAACTGTGCTTGAAAAGATAGTGTAGCAATATAATGGATTGAGTCAACATGTTTGTTTAAGGAACTGTTAAAATGGATCCTAAGCTCATTGTATTACATTTCCATGATGTAAAATAACATTATATTTCCCTTCATTGATATATGCTTACACTAAAATTAGTGGAAGCAATAGTTGGTATTGTTTTGTGCATTTGTGAAGTGTAGAGTTCAAATACTGCGAACGCACCTTCTTTCATGTTATTGTAGTCTGCAATTATCTATGTGCAATCTTAAGAAACAATGGCACTCATTCGTTTTGATTATTAGGTGCTATTTTACTGAAGGTCATTGACTAATACTATTGGAGTTATGTAAATGGTGGGGAGAAATGGAATCGGGTTTTATGGACATACTGGTTGTGGGTCGTATCTGGTAATTTAATAAACAATTGATCACGTTTAGTCATGTTCATTCATTTGGCCGTTCCCAGTCACTGAATGCATATTGGATAAGCCTGTGTGAGTCAATGAGATCATATTTGTGGGCACTTGCACTATTTTACAGCTGTTGGAATGTTATAGTCAGGAAATGTATGGTAGTGCTTGGAAATTGTCAGTTTATTGATTTGTATCTAATTACTAGCAAAAAATACTCCTTCACCGAACGGGTTCTGTGGGCAGATATGGCAACACTCATCACTTCTTGAAAATCAGTGATCCTGTAGGTTGCTGTGGTTGCCAGACATTTTGTCGAAAAAAATTTGTCGACAGGACATTTGGTCGAAACCATTTGGTCGAAAACCAAATGGTCGAATTTTTGTTATTTTTTATTTTCACTTTTTTTTTTTGGGGGGCCCCCCCCAACCCCCTTTTTTTTCTAAAAAACCCTTTTTTTCCCTAAACTACAACCTAAAAAATATATATCTATAAATTAAAAAAAAAAATTCGACCCTTTGGTTTTCGACCAAATTACGTCGACCAAATGTCTTTCGACCAAATGTCTTTCGACCAAATGTCCGGACACCGGTTGCTGTTTCGATTCGCTTATCGCTTCATGTTCTTTGCCCTCTGAAGCAAACTGCACTGAGAATGGACGTGTGTGTCTGGCTGACATACACCGAAGCAGACGTTGGGGGGAGGTGAGAGTTGGTGTGCTTCTGCATACTGGGACCTACTGTGCTCTGTCCCCACCTGTTGCCTCACCTTGGCATGGTGCAGTCCTTTGCAGTGCATTATGGAGCAAATGTCTCAGAAACTGTCCATTCTAGCATTGAGGACCAGTCCTTCTATGACCACATTGTTGTTTCGTCGATTTCATGTGTGAAGGTGCTGAAATCCGGGGAAAGGGTTTTGGTGTCCAAATGTCATGTAGCCAGTAATGTCTGGAGGGTCCTTACAGGTAACTATGCAAGATGAATGCAGATTGGTGAAACGGTTTGGAATTGAATACAGAACAACACTTTCCGAAGCCACAAACCCATCCACAAACCCACACATTTTCACTTTTATAAATAGAGAAGACCAGCAAAAGTACCCATTCTCCAAACTTGTTCTGTAGACAGACATGATAACACTCATCATGTGTTGAAAATGAATGATCCTGTAGGTTGCTGTTCTGCCTCACTGTGCCATGGTGCAGTTTTCTGGAGTGCATTGTGGTGCAAATATCTCTGAAACAGTGTAACTTAGGGCCTTGAATCCTGGTTTTAGGGCCCTTGAGTTTTGTTCATTGTGTCGGGACCAGTTGAGAAACAAAATGTGTTACTTCCCTTCCCAGTTCACATGGTTTACGGCTTCGTCAGCAGGTACCATCTCACAAAAATCCTCTGGAAAAGTAATTTCACCTTAGGCAGCCAACAATGTTGTTTCCCTTCCCAGTGAACATGGGTTACAGCATTGTAAGGCTTGTTTAGAAAAGGGGTAATTCATAGAATTAAGCGCACAAGTGACGCACACAGCTGGCGCACAGTGTGCGCGTGCGAAAGTCTGCGCCAGCTGCATGCGCAAAAATCCATTTCGGCGCACAGCGTATTCATGGATTTTAGCCACCAAAAGCAGCCGCAGAACAGAGTAGCACAGCGACCCTGCAGCAGCGCCAGTAACGCCCCCAAGAATGCCCCTCATGCAAGAAAAAGCCATCAAAATCCCCAATCCAGTGCAAAGGGCTACGCTAACCCTGGACCAGTATACAGGGCTGCCACACAGCCCACGGCAAGCGTGGAACGTGTATTCCTGGGGTTTGCGGGAAGTTTCACCCGCAATTTCAGCAGGGTACGTGTATTCCTGGGGTGCGGGGAAGTCTAACACGCGATTTCAGCAGGGTACGTGTATTTCTGGGGTGCGGGGAAGTTTAACATGCGATTTCAGCAGGGTACATGTATTTCTGGGGTGTGTAAGGATATTTGGCGTGTTACAGTACAGAGTACAGCACTACTGCACAGGTAGCAAACAGCACAGAGTACAGCACTACTACACAGGTAGCAAACAGCACAGAGTACAGCACTACTGCACAGGTAGCAATTTTTTTTCGCAGCACCACCACAAGGGTGCGGTGCATTGCTATATGTGTTACCAGATTAACAAGAAAAGACAGGCTATTCAGTCAAAAACGATTTTAAATATAAAATGCAAATCCAGTCCCTCATTGTAAAAGCACACATTTTTACATTCAAAATGCATACTCTGCCTATATTGCTAGAGACACATTTGAAAATTAACAGCTAACCTATTAACCATTAACCTGACTAATAAAACCTTATTTAACATAACCCACTAATAAAATGTGTTCTCCACTGCAGAATTAGGCATACTCTGAAAGCCATTTAAATGTGTGTGCAGATTTTTTTTTTCTTCTCTTCTCTGCCTGCTTCTCCGTGTTTTTGTGCACAGTAACTGCAGGAAGAAGGAAGTCAGATTTGCAACAATTGCAAATGTATAAGCGAAGCTATTGTTGAGAGTAGGAGGATGAGAGATGATGGATTTCATTGGGACACGTCATACAGAGGGCTGAGATGAAAGTTTTAGTGGGCAGTATCGGGGAAAAAGACAGGCAGACATTTTTTCTGCACTACTGGGGAGAAGACCTGGCTGTGGGACTCCTGACTGAATGAAGATTCCTGCGTCCTGCTACAGTCAAGATTTGGCAGAGCTGGGAGGAAGACCTTTTCCTGGTTGGAGGCATTCCTATCTGCAAAAGCTAAGAATTCCAGGCAATGACCCCGGTTTGAAAAGGAAAGGCGATCCTTTTACTGGGGTTAATCTTCAAGGGAACCACATTCCGAAGGAGAACAGCTGAAGAAAACTCTGAACAGATAAGGTAATTACATAAGCGTGGGAGCCGTGTGTGCACGAAAATATGCAGTCAGTGTAGGAAAGGGGATTCCTGTGCGTGTCTTAATCAAATACCAATGTTGCAATTTGAGTTCTGTTCTCCGCCACTCTCTTTGCAGTGTGTCCTAGACAATGCTTTTACTGTACCATTTTATTTATTTCTGTAAAGAATGAGATCGTGTTTAAATGCAACTTTTATAATACAGAAAAATATTTGAAAACAGACGGGTGGTGTATTTACTATTTACCATTACAATGCCGATGATGTGGGGAGATTTTTAAACAGTGCAATGGTCATTTTAAGACAGATGTGTGCATGTCAGAATCAGTATGAATAATTGTGAGTGACTGTAGCATAGCTCGTTGGAGGTACATGAGCCAACGGGAAGAGAGACTCTCTGAACATAGCTCCCTACCGTATATAAGGTAGTGGAAATTACCACAAGACTACCATATATAGCTCTCTGTCGTAAATAAATCAGTGAGTTCGCCCATGGTGGCACACCAACACTATCACTGAAAAATGTGGTATTCCTAAAATGTAGGTCTGAGGTCTCTCTAGTGATCACACGAAAAATCTAAGCAAAGATAAGGGATTCTGGACATTGGGGCCACAAATAAAACAAGGGAATTATGCTCACCAAAATACCACCAACCACGTATACCAAATATGCAGGTCTGGGTGCTGAAATAATGCATGTCCATTGTATTATTGTTGCACATGGCCAAATCTGAATACAAAGAGTGATTATTGCTAAGTTATTTTTCGGCGGTAATAAAATACCGTCAGGCCCCAAATCTCCACAAAATACCCTACATATTTATGGTGCGTTGCAGGCCGGGAAAGTGATCATAGAGTACCTACTGGGCGTGGCAAGCGTGTCTCACACTGCCATTTGCACATTAAAGGGAACCCATTTTATAATAGCAGTGTGCCACTAAAAACAAATTTCAGAATGTCACAAAGGGAAACCACATTCTCAGATCTAGTGCAATATTTAGAGGCAAAGTTATTTGCACATGGGAATTGGTCTTCGAATAGCACGTTAGAATGGAGTAACCGCATTCAGGGTGAGGTGCAGAAAGAAAAACTAGACAATATTTTTGCAGAAGGCAGCATAATTCAGGTCTGCCTTACAAGATTATTGAATGCAGCCGATAAAAGTGCAGAGAAAGACTGTTTAATACGGCTGTGCGGCAAAATATGGTTTACTTTAAACAAGTCCCTGCGAATGCAAGAGAATGATACTCAGCTAATTAACAGGTTAAAGACTGAATTAGAGGGGGCAAATAAGAATCAGGAAATGTTGAGAGCAGAATTGGATGTATGCCAAAAAGACATGCAATTAAAATGCAGAGACTTTGATACTCAGTTATCCAAAAGCAAGAAACAATTTGAAGATAGTGAGCAAGAATTGGCACACTTAAAAGCCTTAGTGGATCACATTAGGCAGAATAAAGATGAGGTTGTTTCAGAAATGCAGATTTTACAAAAAGAACATTGTGAAAAAGAAGGTGATCTCCAGAGTGCAGAACAAGAAATGATTAAAATGATCCAAGAAAGAGACAAGAGAAATAAAGAGTTCCATGAATGCCAAATGCAAATGTGCGAAATGCAGGAGGTGATTAATAAAATGAGTGATGAAAATAATTATTTGCATGATGAAGCCAACAGACTCCTTAAAAAGTGTAAGGACTTAGAACAGCAAATGTGCATTCCCAGGTCCCAGGAGAGGCGGCAGGGTACCACATTCAATGGAGTGGAGGTGAATTCTAGCTCTGCCCAAAGAGCTAGTGCCCCAGTGACTGGGCCGGTCATTGAACTTGGTTGCAGCGCCCTTGGGGGATTTGATACTCCCATTGGGGTCAGTCACCAATCTCATACACCTGAAAACAGGATTGACTCACAAAATAGTGCAATTCCATGCATTGCAACAAGTAGCCCCATAAAAATAATGAAATCCATTAAAGCCCTGATCAAACCATTTAAAAAGGGAGGTGAATGCTGCATTGAGGATCACTTAGAAGCGGTGCATGACATTTTTAAAGCACTCCAGATACCTAGGGAACAGTACAGACAATATTTTCTTTTAACTTTAGATGCCCCGACGGCCAGCATCATAAGGGGATTAAATGAACAGCAGAATATGACATGGCTGGAGTTTGAAAAAGAAATTAGGCGTCATTTTTCTCCTTTTCAGTCATTGCAGGAGGCAAAGAAAGTCGCGTACACAATTACTGCTGGACCTAATACATCCCCTCACCAATTTTTACAAGACTTAAAAAGAGCATTCTCTCGCTTTGATGTATCTTTTGACTCAATTTCCAATGAGTTTAAAACTGCATACTTCTATGGGCTACAGAAAGACATCGTATCCCAATTGGTCCGTGAATTTGACCGTGACAAGTCCCTTGAATGGATTGTACATCAAAGCAAAAAGCTATATGAGGTACTCTATTGTCAGGGTAGAGAAAGTGATAAAATGAAAGATACCAGGCCTAAATCTAAAGAACCCTCAGCCACAGTAATGGAAATCAGGTCAGCCAAAATGTCCCTTGAGTCTGCTCAAAGCCAAGGTAAAAATAATGTGACACCTGAACAAAGGGGTAATCAACAAAGATCGCCATTTCCTGTACCAATGTTCCAAACACATGATCCTAGTAATAGAGAGAGCTACATCAGCCCTAGATATTTAGGGGATAGACCCCGGGTAGGATATCGGCCTGATATGGCAGGTATGAACAATAACCAGAGACAAAATCAAGATCAAAGAAATGATGGTCCCTACCAGTCATTGGGGACACAGAGCAGATTTGATCCCAGCACCATGATATATGGTAATCAGGATAGGCCCCGATATGTGGATCGATTTACTGATAATGGAAATCAACATAGGGGCCAGTACCCACAATCTGAGAGACAGGACATGAGGCAAAACGTGAACTACAATCCACGCCAGTACAATGATTCCCCACCAGGGGACTATAATCAAAGGATGGGTGCAACCCGCTCCCCTCCACAAATGAATCAAGAGTTCAGAAACCATCCCAACCGACATCAATCACCTGAGAGGTATCAGAATAGATCCAATCAGGGGGAAAACAACCAATATCGACCTAGTCCACAGAAAGAGGATCCTAGAGAGATGGAAAGGTTCCAGTGCCTTGAGGTCCAAGTGAAAATGTTAGCTGAGCAAATAGGAAAGCTCTATACAGCGCAAAAACAACCTTCCAAAGAGGGGGCTGATGGCCATAGCAATGACCGGGGGGCTTCCGAAAAGTGACTAAGTACTCATGATAATCGCAGTGCCAAAATGACAGATTGCTCTGATATAATTTTGCATAACAACTCTGAGATGCCTAATGGATTAAAAATGAAAGTACCAGTAAATGAAATTGTGATAGAAAGTGCAAATACTTCTAAAAAAGAGGTACGGTTTAACTTAGAGCTAAATAAAACAGTAAAGATTTGCACAAATGAAAAAGAAACATTAGGAATTCCAAAAGAACAAAGGAACAGATTTAAGAAAAATGACTCATGCATGGGGAATACCAGTGAACAGGGAGTAAGTGGGGATGCCATAGCTCCTTCCCTGGGCAAGCAAAACAATGACCAAACACAGACAGAAAAGGGAAATACTCACAAGGAGGGTACAAGTCAATCACCTGAAGAATTCTTTGAGCCACATATCTTTGAAGAGGCTGAAAGGGCTGGTATTACACTAAATGATCACAAATGCACGGAATTAAAAAATGACAAATTGCTGAATGATGTTGTTACACATGTTCAGTTGGAAGGTTGTAAGGTGGTCTCTGATGTTACCCAGATGGATGGGCGAACAGTGGCCACACTCCAAAAAACCTCTGAACATGGAGAAATGAATAAAATATCTCGCACAGAAATGGGTAAAAAGGAGGGAAAAATGTCTTTTCATTTACCAATGTGCTTAGCCAAAAGTCAAAAAGACCTGAGAAAGGTGAGCCCTGAATCAGTAAGAATTCACATTTCTTATGTGTATTAGAGGAAGTTGAGGACAGATATTATGCACCCATCACTGTAGAAGAAAAATGCCACACCTTCGCTATGATTGACACTGGCGCACAGGCCACAATTATGTCCAAGGAGCTGGTAAAGAATATCAATGAAGGGAGGCCTCCACAGAGTCAGATCACAGTGAAGGCAAATCAAGGCCCAGTGCATAACTTTAATGGGGAGGAGGTGCCCATCATAGGTGTAACTGAGGTTGACATAAAAATAGGAAAGCACAGAATGAAACAAGAGGTATTGATCACATCTATTTGTGAAATTCCATTTCTGATGGGGACAGATTGCCTGAAAAGATTGTCTCCTCTCATAGATGGGGTGAATGGAGTGCTGTGGTCCTTAACCAAAAAACCATTGAGGCCTAAGAAACTAAAATCACAAAACAGCAATATAAATGAATGTCACACCGTTGCCAAAACAAATGATGCTGTGGAGGTATATCTCCAGAATAGCTGCATACCTAGTGTCACTGTTATATTAATGTGTCAAGACAAAATGCAGATCGACAATGAAAAACTACCTGTACAAATATACTTGGACCCAAGGAAAGATTGGCAGACTGCCATAGATGAGCACACATTACGTTTCTATTTAAAAGAGAAAACATGCAAACAGAATATTGCTCCTAAAACAGATTCAGAAAAACACATTACCACTCTGGCACAAATACACATGGAAGATGAGCAACCATGGGTTCATGTTGGTATAAATGATTATCTTAAAACAATAAAAGCCACTTTAGCACTTGAACATGAAAGGAGTTTCATTAATGAGAAATTGTTGCAAAAAATTATGGAGAGGGAAGAAATCCCGAAATTTAGGATTAAAAACCAATATGTTTCTGGGTTGGACAGTCCAGACTTTGAAAACCGAATTGCAGGCAGATGCATGCTTAAAATTAGCATTGGGCAGAAAACAATTTACCATAATGTATGGATAGTGAGTGGAGCACAAAATGAATTTTACATGGGCAATGACATCATGCACAGAATGTGTATGGTGTTAGATTTCCTTAATCAAAAAATATGGTCACGCCTAGGTGGTCCGGCACCTGAATTTGAAGACAAAAGAAGGGCTTATCATTGTGCACAACTGGTTCCTTATGCCGTCGAATTACAAATAAGGAAAGATACTATTATTCCTGCATTTACAAAACAGTTTGCAATAACACTGAAATGCAAAAATGGGCAGCAGATGAAAGGCTCTGATGCATTTGTATGCCTGAATGAATCCATAAAACAGCAAGGCCTGGATTATGAATACATTCCATTGGTAGACATTGGTGAGGGATCTGTAAAAATCATGGTAAATAATAAAGGTTGTCAGGATATTCATTTAGAGGAAAACTCCCCATTAGGAATGGCCATACAAAAATCACATTATACGGCAGATTTAAATAACATGGTGATTGGGAATATTCCTGAAAAATATGTAGATGCCAAGGGCGAGTTGCCAGAACACCTGGACTCTCAGCCCAAAGGAATATTTAAAATTCATTCTGTGTATCCTTATGATTCAAATGAGACAGTGTGCTGCCATCAAGAGGATTGCATAATATTTAATTTAAATGAAAATGAAACAGGAAATCAGCCCATTGAAGTGGAAGCTGATATGCCAAAATATTTAAAAGTGGCAGCTCTACAAAAAGACACAGCCACACAGTTAGAGGAAAGCGCTGAGATTCCTTTACCAGAAGAGTTTCCAGAATTTTCCAGAATGGTAGAAGAGCAGATCTCCTTAGCGGATGCATGTGACAGCGATAAGGATAGAGACGACCTGAGGGAAATATTTATGGAGTTTAAGGATGTATTTGCAAAAGATGCTTATGATTGTGGTTTAACTGATTTACATGTGGCCACACTACCAGAAGGTTGTAGCAGGAATCCAGTGTTTGTACGCCAGTATAGACTACCGCTGGCATGTTTAGAATCATTGGCAGAGATTATTAAAAATTTGGAATCACGGGGAATAATCAGGCCCATTCATAGCACATCCAATACGCCTATTTTAGGTGTGTTAAAGCCAAATGGTCAATGGCGGCTGTGTGCAGACTTAAGAGAGTTAAATAAAAGAGTACCAGTATCTAGATGGCCACTACCATTCATTGATCAGGGCCTAGCTCAGATACATGGTTCAAATGTATTTACCACATTAGATCTCACATCTGGATATTGGTGTGTGCCATTGGCAGAGGAGATGCAACACTTATTTTCCTTTACATTTGACAGGACTCAATATGCCTGGCTTAGAGCTCCGTTCGGGTACATCAATAGTGGGAGTGAATTTGGCATATTTTTGAGAAAGGCTATGCCGGATGCAGCGGAAAGAGGAACAATAGTTTATGTGGATGATGTCCTGATAAAAAATGAAAGCCTGAAAAGCCATTTTGATGAAATAAGACATGTACTTGGCCAATTGCAGAAAGCAGGCGCCAAAGTATCTTTGCAAAAAGCACAATGGTGCAAGAAAAAAGTGAACTTTCTAGGGCATGAAGTGACTGAACATGGGCTAAATCCACAAAGGAAGAAAATAGAGGCCATACAAAGATTAAAAGATCCTAAAAATGTGAAAGGAGTAAAAAGTTTATTAGGGATGACAGGCTATAACAGAAAGTTCATTGAGAATTATGCAGAAATCACTCAACCATTGACTAAACTGCTTAAACTAAATACTCCCTGGAGATGGGAAAGAGAGCAGTCTGGTGCAGTGGCTAGATTGAAGGAATGTCTTGTAAAGGCACCATGTTTAGCATACCCCATAAAGGACAGGGATTTCTTTATAGAAATAGGTTTTTCTGAACATTGTATGTCAGCAGTATTATCACAAAAACACGATTTGAATCACAAAACCATTGCATATGCAAGTAAGGCATTTTCCCAAGTTGAAATGAAATTTAATGAATGTGAAAAGGCCCTATTAACCACTGTGTGGGCGCTACAACATTTCCGCCCCATTGTTCAGGGAGAAAAGGTGATTATTGAAACAAATCATCAACCTTTGCAATTTTTAGAGAGTAAAAGAATTAGATCAGGCAATCTAGCGCAATCCAGAATCACTTCATGGACGCTGGCATTACAAGGTTTTCCCGTAGAAGTGAGATATGGACAAAATAAAAAGAGCCCAATTGCTCAAGGGTTAGCTGACTTACATGACTGTGCAGCTGAACAAATACCAAATGAAATGGAAGTGGAAACTAGTTTGCAGGAATTTGAACAATCACCACACAAAGCTTTTGATGAAAAAACATGCAAGGATTTGCCAACTGTATATGTGGATGGTTGTGCTTTTCACATTGAAAATGACAGTAATAAACAGTTAGTGGCAGGAATAGGAAATGTCTGGTTGAAATGTGAAGGCGTCCCCAGTATAGGGATGAGGATTGGGGATAGGAGCAGTCAGGTGGCGGAATTGGCAGCCATTTATAAAGCAATTGCTACTGCAGTTGATAAAAAGTTCAGTGAAATTGTCCTGGTGACTGATTCTGACTATGCACGGAATAGCTTTGTGGAGTATTTGCCTGGTTGGAAAGCAAGAGGCATGGTTACATACAACAAAAAGCCACTTAAACATGGAAAAATGATACAAGCCATAGACAAATTGGTGTCAGAAAATAATTTAACAATATACTGGAGAAAAATTCGTGGGCATTTAAAAACACCAGGAGAGGATAAGGAGGGAAATGATAAGGCAGACCATCTGGCTAAGATTGGGGCTGTGATGGGAGAATTGCTACATATTGATTATTTAATGGGTGAAATACAAATTGATGCAGTGACACGTTCTAAAGCACCAAAGGAGGTAGATCAACCGGTGGTGCAGTGGAGTCATGACACGCCAGACCAAGATTTGATTGAGGCACAAAAGAATGATCAAATTTTGGGAATCTATTATAATCATTTGATAGATCCTGAACAAAATCCTTTAACAGAAAAAGATTGTATGGGAAAAGAAGAGTTGAGGGTGTTATTAAAGAACAAAACACGAATTAGATTACAGGATGGGCTCATGATTAGAGAGTCCATAACAGGGCAAATACAGTGGGTAGTACCCCTTTCATTCAGAGGACTAATGCTACACCATGCACATGATGCCATAACTGCAGGCCATAGAGGTTCACAAAAAACATTAGAAATACTAAAAGATTATGCTTACTGGCCACATATGTCCCAAGATGTGGAATTATATACTAGAGGATGTCTAGTATACGCCCAATTTAAACCTGCTTCACCAATGCATAGAGCACCATTGATGAAAAGAGGCCTAACTCTTCCATGGTCAGATTTGCAAATAGACTATGTAGGTCCTTTACAAAGGTCGAGCAGGGGACACCGTTATATTTTGAGTGTGGTATGTTTGATGTCAAAGTGGATTGAATGCATTCCTGCACCAGATTGTAGTGCGCAAACAGCAGCCACATTGCTGGTGAACCATGTGTTCTCAAGGTTTGGGTTGCCACAAAGAATTGAGTCAGACAGAGGAAGTCATTTCACAAGTACTCTAATGAGTAAAGTATGGCAAATACTAGGTGTGAAAAGGAAACTACATATCGCATATCGGGCGGCGTCTTCAGGTACAGTTGAAAGAAGCAATAGGTCTGTTGTGGATATTTTAAAGAAATTTGTGGCAGAAGCAGGTTCCAGCTGGGATTTACGTTTACCGTTGGTTCTGATGGCAATCAGGTCGACTCCTACCAAAGCAACAGGTGTTAGCCCCCATGAGGTCTTAACAGGTAGGAAAATGGTGTTACCACAACACCTACTATACAGAACACATGAGCAAACTCTAGTGAGTGCATCCACAGTTCATGAATATATTGATGAACTGAGGAGGCATTTGCAACATGCATTTGCTTTTGTGCAGAGAAATCTGGAAAGAGCTGCTGACAGTGCAAAGTCATATTATGATAAAAAGACATCAGCAAAGGAATACAGTGTAGGGGATCAGGTGTACAAGTTTCATTTTGGAAAAAGTAAACAGAAAAATTCTAAATTTCTAGCAGCCTGGCAGGGGCCATTTCGGATTATAGATAAGGTCTCTCCTGTAGTGTATAAAATTTTGAAAAATGAAGGTGAAACAGCAATAGAGCAGTTTGTCCATGTAAATCAAATCAAACCATGCCATCCCAGACATGAGATCAGGCGGCTTGAGCATGTAGAAACAGATAAAATCCCTTGAACACAAAAAGAGAAAATAAATGGGTACAATCAGGAGGCAGTGACAAAGAAGTTAAAAAGTTGATTGTTATGATGGCACATAAACACTGTAGTATATGTAAAATATAATATAAAATAAATATAAATAAATAAATAAATAAATAAATGCACATATAATGGAAGCTCATGGTTGGTGTGCAGAGAGAAAGTGTGTTAAATATTGAATATCTGCTTGTTTTCTTTTAACTTGTGTTTAATTTCAGAAAAAAAAAAAATGAAATATTTTTACCAAGCATGTTTTATTTTTGGCAAAAGGATGAAGTTAGTATTGTGCTATGTACTTAATCTGTTTATTTTCTATTTTGATTTAGACAATTAACATTATTTGGTCGGAGGTTCCGGGATCAGAGGCCACGGGAGACGATGGAGTCCTGGAGTCCCCTGGATGAAGACCAAAAGATGCCTGCCTCCAGGTGGAGGTGAAGACAAAATAACCGGAATGCCAAAAGAGATGACTACTGTGGATTCAAGATTGCCAAGATGAAAGAGTACTCGAATGAACCGAATAACATCGCTGGTCGGGACATATCAGAGGCGGACAAGAATACTGACATATGGAGTTCCACGTATTTATTATTTTAATTATTTATTTTAATTTGTTATATTAATTATTTGTTTTAGTTAGTTGTTTTATTTCTTTGTTTTTAATGGACTTGGAAAATCTAAATATAAAGTAATGCCACTTCAACTGAGAAGGCAAATGTGGAACATTTTATGAACTGATGGACTCAGATGAAATGTTGATTGCAAATTTTCATTGATGCACATGAATATTCATTTTGTTGGATTGCTATATTGTAACAAAAAAAAGAACAAGTTGTTTTTAGGAATTGGCTTGGATTATAGCCAAGTTCTAAAAACAAAAGGAGGGTATATGTAAGGATATTTGGCGTGTTACAGTACAGAGTACAGCACTACTGCACAGGTAGCAAACAGCACAGCGTACAGCACTACTACACAGGTAGCAAACAGCACAGAGTACAGCACTACTGCACAGGTAGCAATTTTTTTTCGCAGCACCACCACAAGGGTGCGGTGCATTGCTATATGTGTTACCAGATTAACAAGAAAAGACAGGCTATTCAGTCAAAAACGATTTTAAATATAAAATGCAAATCCAGTCCCTCATTGTAAAGGCACACATTTTTACATTCAAAATGCATACTCTGCCTATATTGCTAGAGACACATTTGAAAATTAACAGCTAACCTATTAACCATTAACCTGACTAATAAAACCTTATTTAACATAACCCACTAATAAAATGTGTTCTCCACTGCAGAATTAGGCATACTCTGAAAGCCATTTAAATGTGTGTGCAGATTTTTTTTTTCTTCTCTTCTCTGCCTGCTTCTCCGTGTTTTTGTGCACAGTAACTGCAGGAAGAAGGAAGTCAGATTTGCAACAATTGCAAATGTATAAGCGAAGCTATTGTTGAGAGTAGGAGGATGAGAGATGATGGATTTCATTGGGACACGTCATACAGAGGGCTGAGATGAAAGTTTTAGTGGGCAGTATCGGGGAAAAAGACAGGCAGACATTTTTTCTGCACTACTGGGGAGAAGACCTGGCTGTGGGACTCCTGACTGAATGCAGATTCCTGCGTCCTGCTACAGTCAAGATTTGGCAGAGCTGGGAGGAAGACCTTTTCCTGGTTGGAGGCATTCCTATCTGCAAAAGCTAAGAATTCCAGGCAATGACCCCGGTTTGAAAAGGAAAGGCGATCCTTTTACTGGGGTTAATCTTCAAGGGAACCACATTCCGAAGGAGAACAGCTGAAGAAAACTCTGAACAGATAAGGTAATTACATAAGCGTGGGAGCCGTGTGTGCACGAAAATATGCAGTCAGTGTAGGAAAGGGGATTCCTGTGCGTGTCTTAATCAAATACCAATGTTGCAATTTGAGTTCTGTTCTCCGCCACTCTCTTTGCAGTGTGTCCTAGACAATGCTTTTACTGTACCATTTTATTTATTTCTGTAAAGAATGAGATCGTGTTTAAATGCAACTTTTATAATACAGAAAAATATTTGAAAACAGACGGGTGGTGTATTTGCTATTTACCATTACAATGCCGATGATGTGGGGAGATTTTTAAACAGTGCAATGGTCATTTTAAGACAGATGTGTGCATGTCAGAATCAGTATGAATAATTGTGAGTGACTGTAGCATAGCTCGTTGGAGGTACATGAGCCAACGGGAAGAGAGACTCTCTGAACATAGCTCCCTACCGTATATAAGGTAGTGGAAATTACCACAAGACTACCATATATAGCTCTCTGTCGTAAATAAATCAGTGAGTTCGCCCATGGTGGCACACCAACACTATCACTGAAAAATGTGGTATTCCTAAAATGTAGGTCTGAGGTCTCTCTAGTGATCACACGAAAAATCTAAGCAAAGATAAGGGATTCTGGACATTGGGGCCACAAATAAAACAAGGGAATTATGCTCACCAAAATACCACCAACCACGTATACCAAATATGCAGGTCTGGGTGCTGAAATAATGCATGTCCATTGTATTATTGTTGCACATGGCCAAATCTGAATACAAAGAGTGATTATTGCTAAGTTATTTTTCGGCGGTAATAAAATACTGTCAGGCCCCAAATCTCCACAAAATACCCTACAGGTGCGCGGGAAGTTCCACACATGATTGCAGCAGGGTACGTGTATTTCTGGGGTGCGGGCAAGTTTAACACGCGATTTCAGCAAGGTACGTGTATTCCTGGGGTGCGGGGAAGTCTAACACGCGATTTCAGCAGGGTACGTGTATTTTTGGGGTGCGGGGAAGTTTAACACGCGATTTCAGCAGGGTACGTGTATTTCTGGGGTGCGCGGGAAATTCCACATGCGATTGCAGCAGGGTACGTGTATTTCTGGGGTGCGGGCAAGTTTAACACGCGATTTCAGCCGGGTACGTGTATTCCTGGGGTGCAGGGAAGTCTAACACGCGATTTCAGCAGGGTACGTGTATTTCTGGGGTGTGGGGAAGTTTAACACGCAATTTCAGCAGGGTACGTGTATTTCTGGGCTGCGGCGAAGTTTAACGCGCAATTTCAGCAGGGTACGTGTATTTCTGGGGTGCGCGGGAAGTTCCACACGCGATTTCAGCAGGGTACGTGTATTTCTGGGGTGCGGGCAAGTTTAACATGCGATTTCAGCAGGGTACGTGTATTTCTGGGGTGCGCGGGAAGTTCCACACGTGATTGCAGCAGGGTACATGTATTTCTGGGGTGCGGGCAAGTTTAACACGCGATTTCAGCAGGGTACGTGTATTTCTGGGGTGCGGGCAAGTTTAACATGCAATTTCAGCAGGGTCGTGTATTTCTGGGGTGCGGGGAAGTTCCACATGCAATAGGCCCTGTGCGAGTGGGGTATGTGTTTTTCGGGGGTGCAGGGGATTCCTACATGTGAATTGTCAGTGTGGGTCCTCCCAGGTGTTCCCTCTACACCCTCCACGGCCCCTGCAGGCAGACCACACCACAGGGGACTACCCTGCACCCCTGGGCATGTCCCGCAGGCAGCCCATCCACCATGGGCATGCCCCTCCAGCCAAGCCACATGTCACCTTGCACTAGTGATCACCAACGCATTACCCCCTTATACCCCCACCCCCCAGCAGTGCAGGACACCTGCCAGCAGGCCCCCACGCATGTCCCCTTGCACACCCACCCCCCAGCAGTGTGGGGCACCTGCCAACAGGCCCTGACACATGTCCCCCAGCCAACACGTCATCACAATCTCGATCCCTGGCCCTTATGGGCAGCCTCCACATGCCAAACACCCACCCAAGTATTGCACCCACCCACATAGAAATACCAATTACATGACACAACCCCAATGGCAAGTATCTAAATGAAGACATGTCCCTCAAACACACACAATGGGTGCAAGTGAATCTCAAAACCCATATCATGACATGCATGAAACCAATGAGATAATACCACACATCGAAGTTTGAAGAAAAAAATGTATTAAAAGCAACATGAATGGAATTAAAATCAAACAAACGACAATGGAAATTAAAAAAGAAAAGCTGCATGTCTGTAAAATAATGAAAAACAACAAATCATAATCCAAAGAAAAGGTGTACAAAGTCACAGTTCCAAAAATAAAATCCAAGGGAAAAACAAAAGTGAAAACCCTTGCTCCATGGGGAAATCCAAACAAAAAAGTAGAATCCAACAGTTAACTGTATACAGATGAACAATCCAGGGTCCATGATCCCAACTGAAGAAATGAAACCTATCAAAAACTCCTACCTAATAAAAAACTATATACAAAAATGTGGTCCATTGTCCAAAAGGTCCAACATAAAGAAAAAACCAAAGGAAACCTAATACTAACCAAATAACTATTTACAAGGGCAGCGGGCAAGTCCAACGGCTCACATGTTGATGTTCCGGGCAAGGGCATCATCGAACTCCTGCTCGATGTCCAGGAGGCGGTCCTCTTCCATGGCCCCGAGGGTTCGCAGGAACGATGACATCTGGAACTCCAGGTCCCTGCGAATGGCCTTGAGGCACTCGGCCCGCCTCAGGGCCCTACGCATGGAGTTCTCCGCCCTGACCATCGTCAGCCATGCCTCTTCCGCCCGCTGCCGCTCCGCATCTATTGCATGGCCCAACCCCTGCCACACGGAAGACACTTCCTGTCCAGGGTCCTCCTGCCCTCCGGCCGATGGCTGCCCCTCCGATGTTGATGGCCCCGAGCCATCATTGCTCCCACCTGCAGCCTGCTTCTGCTGCTGCTTTCCATATGCCCTGTCCGATGGTGCCTGCACATCCTCCATCTACTGGTCTCCAGTTGTTGTGTCCACCCCTGCTGGACCGCCGACTCCCGACTGTGGCAGGGATGGGATCTCCACCAAGCTGGCTGCGTTGGTCGGGCCAGGTCCACAGGGGGCCCTGGTGGAATCTGGGCCGGAAGACTATGTGGAGAACGACTGGCGCATAGCCGCCACAGAGGAGGAGAGGTCTGCCAGAGTGCGCGTTACATGTAGGAACCCTCCAACCAGGGCCCCTCCCAGCAGTGCCACGTCACGACGCTGCTCTTCATGATGGCATGCGTTCTCTGCCCAGGAAGAACGCACGTCATCACAAATGACATGCGTGCGCAATGCGACACCCACCAGGACGGATCCCATACGGTTGCGGGACCCCTCGTCCGCAGGTAGTGGAGAAGCAGGTGATATGGCACTCTCCCCTACCTGCGGACGGGCCTGGGACAGGGCCTCCCTGATGGTGCATGATGGTGCAGTCACAGGGTTAAGGACAGCGACATGCACAGGCCCCTCCGTGGTGACCTGTGCTGCCTCCTGACCCTGGCCCTGGACTGCACCACTTGCACCAGTGGTACTACCCCTACCAGGCCCCATGTGCGGCTCAGTAGCGGGCTCCTCCTCCTCTGTGGAGACCACCAACCTGGATGTCTCCACACCGTCTTCCACCATTGGAAGCCCCTCTGGGGGCTCACCCAGCCCTTCCGCCACAGCCGTTGAGGCAGACGCAGCACCAGCCCCCTCGCTCCCGGATGATGGTAATTCCTGGGAGGGTGGCTGGGCCTTGCGTCGCCGTCCAGTTGAGGCATCCCCGCCGCTTGGCTCCACAGCGCCGTCTCCGCTCTCTTCTTAACTTGACGCTGCGTAGAGGGAGACATAGAACACAAGCATCAGGGCACAGTACAAAATACCCTAGACAGGAAGCAATAAAACATGAGTGGCACTGTCAAATGTCACTTCCATCCTATCATTCCACAACACATGGGTGAATGCACACTACACACATGCAGAAACAGTCTGGGCGCCTGCAATCAACATCAACATCCATGTAGAAGGGCCCCTGTAAACCAAGATGTTGACTTCAAAGTCACATGCATCCATGGCATTTCAAAATCACACACACACTTCTCAGGCACACACACACACATGTGCACCATACATGTACATGACATCAGCACCCATTCCTCACCCCCCCTCCATGTCCAGGAACAGAGACAGCCATGCATTCATGTGTGCATTCCACATAGAGCTCCCCATGTTGCTTTAAAACACATGCACCAACCATGTGGCTCACACATAACTGGTCTCACATGCATGACCATGATGTCCCTGCACACACACATCCATACATGGCCTATGTCACACATACAGGCACGCATCAGACTACCAGCACACTGCAACATGCCCTGTCTCACACAGCAATGCTTGGCCACTCACCGCTCAACTCCAGACGGGTCTTGCTTGGCCACTCACCGCTCAACTCCAGACGGGTCTGCCTCCGAAGGATCTGGGCGTCGAGCGCTGGGCCTAAGCGTTCCAGGACCCTCATCTGGATGGCACTCAGGCGTGCCCAGCCCCCCTCTGCGAGGCGCCGGGCCTTGTGGAGGGTCCTGGACCTGAAGTCCTCCCAGCGCTTCTTGACGTGCTTGATGTCGTGGGTTGCCACCCCCTCCGCGTTGATGGCAACCACTACGTCGTCCCAGATCCTCTCCCGTCCTTCCTTGTTGGCACATGATGTTCCGAAGAGGGCATCATAATGCCCCAGGACATGCTCCACCAGGACACCAACTTTGGTGGCAGTGAAGCTGGTGGCTCTCTGCCTCTCTGGCTGGGGGTTGCCAGTGGTGCCAGATGGTGTAGTGCCCGACATGGCAACCCCAGAGGCAGGAGTGGGTGGGCAACTGGGTCCTGGGGCTGGGCTGTGGAGTGATGGAATCCCAGTCGGGAGTCTTCTGTTTCAGCAGGGGTGGACACAGCAACTGGACCCATGCAGATGGCTGACTTGAAGGCACCAAATAGCAGGGCACGTGGGCAGCAGGCAGACAGGCAGCAGCAGATGGCTGGTAGGAGCATACTCAGGGCTCTGGGGGGCAGGAAAATGGCCTTCTGGGCAGGAGCGTGGTCTTCCGTGTGTGTACGCGTGGCCAGCTTTATGCGGAGTGATTTGGCACGTGAAAATCTTGCACGTCAACGTGTAATTCGAGGAAAGGCCCTTAGCACATAAGCGCGTCACCACGCGTACGCAATATCATTGGACCAAAGGCCCTTAGTGCGTAAGCGCGCCAGCACACGTACGCGATATCATTGGACTAAAGGCCCTTAGCGCGTAAGCGCGTCTGTGACGTATTTTGCATGGGCGTTGCCCTTTCGCGTGTAAATCTTGCTGCGCACCCCTGAAATTCATGTACTCCCTCAACCAGGGCCCTTTCGCGTGTGAAACTTCACGCGAACCCCGTAATACACATACATTGCTGAAATCGCAGGTGAAACTTCATGCGAACCTCAGGAATACACGTACCCTGCTGAAATCGCGGGTGAAACTTCACTCGAACCCTGTAATACACGTACCCTGCTGAAAACGCGGGTGAAACTGCACGCGAACCCCAGGAATACACATACTCCGCTCACCAGGGCCCTTTCACATGTAAAACTTCACGCTGTACCCCAGAACTACACGTACCCCGCTCGCTAGCACAGGGCCAACATTCCTGGGGTTCGCGTGAAGTTTCACCCGCGATAGGCCCTGTGCGAGTGGGGTACGTGTATTTAAGGGGTTCGTGGGAAGTTTCACACGGCATTTAGCTGTCAGAGCGGGGTACGTGAATTTCGGGGTTGCACGGGGAGTCCTACACGTGAATTGGCAGTGTGGGTCCTCCCAGGTGTTCCCTCTACACCCTCCACGGGCCCTGCAAGCAGACCACACCACAGGGGACTACCCCGCACCCCTGGTCATGTCCCGCAGGCAGCCCATCCACCATGGCCATGCACCACAGACAAGCCACCTGTCCGCTTGCACCGCTGATCACCAACTCATGTCCCCCTGCACTCCCACCCCCCAGCAGTGCAGGGTACCTGCCAGCAGGCCCCCACTCATGTCCCCTTGCACCCCCACCCCCCAAGAAGTGCAGGGTACCTGCCAGCAGGCCCCCACTCATGTCCCACTCATGTCCCCTTGCACCCCCACCCCCCAGCAGTGCAGGGTACCTGCCAGCAGGCCCCCACTCATGCCCCTTTAATGTCCCCTTGCACCCCCACCCCCCAGCAGTGCAGGGTACCTGCCAGCAGGCCCACACTCATGTCCCCTTGCACCCCCACCCCCCAGCAGTGCAGGGTACCTGCCAGCAGACCCCCACTCATGTCCCCTTGCACCCCCACCCCCTAAGCAGTGCAGGGCACCTGCTAGCAGGCCCCGACACATGTCCCCCAGCCAACACGTCATCACAATCTAGATCCCTGGCCCTTATGGGCAGCCTCCACATGCCAAACACCCACCCAAGTATTGCATCCACCCACATAGAAATGACAATTACATGACACAACCCCAATGGCAAGTATCTAAATGAAGACATGTCCCTCACACACACACAATGGGTGCAAGTGAATCTCAAAACCCATATCATAACATTCATGAAACCAATGAGATAATACCACACATCGAAGTTTGAAGAAAAAAATTTATGAAAAGCAACATGAATGGAATTAAAATCAAACAAATGACAATGTAAATTAAAAAAGAAAAGCTGCATGTCTGTAAAATAATGAAAAACAACAAATCATAATCCAAAGGAAGGTTTCCAAAGTCACAGTTCCAAAAATGAAAACCATTGCTCCATGGGGAAATACAAACAAAAAAGTAGAATATAACAGTTAACTATATACAGATGAACAATCCAGGGTCCATGATCCCAACTGAAGAAATGAAACCTATCAAAAACACCTACCTAATAAAGAAACTATATACAAAAATGTGGTCCATTGTCCAAAAGGTCCAAAATAAAGAAAAAACCAAAGGAAACCTAACACTATCCAACTATTTACAAGTGCAGCGGGCAAGTCCAACGGCTCACATGTTGATGTCCCGGGCCAGGGCATCATCAAACTCCTGCTCGATGTCCTGGAGGCCGTCCTCTTCCATGGCCCCGAGGGTTCGCAGGGATGATGACATCTGGAACTCCAGGTCCCAGCGAATGGCCTCGAGGCACTCGGCCCGCCTCAGGGCCCTACACATGGAGTTCTCTGCCCTGACCATTGTGAGCCGTGCCTCTTCCGCCCGCTGCCGCTCCGCATCTATCGCATGGCCCAACCGCTGCCACACGGAAGACACTTCCCATCCAGGGTCCTCCTGCCCTCCGGCCGATGCCTGCCCCTCCGATGATGAAGGCCCCGAGCCATCATGGCTCCCACCTTGTTGCTGCTGCTGCTGTGCCACTGCCTGTGCCCTGGCTCCTGCTGCCTGCACATCCTCCTCCAGCTGGGGTGCAGTTGTTGAGGTGGCCACCCCTGCTGGACGTCCGACTCCCGACTGTGGCAGGGATCTGTTGTCCACCAGCCTGGCCGCAGGGTCAGAGGCAGCTCCACAGGGCATCCAGGTGATACATGGGTGGGAAGATGGCATGGAGGACGACTGGGGCATAAGGGGTTCAGTTAAAGAGGGGGTCGGAACAAGGTCCAGGAAACGGAGGAATCCGGCCCTGGTGAGCTGTCCCAGTGGGTCACCGCGGTCAATGAGCCATGCGAGAAGACGTGCAGTCTCCTCATAAAAAGACTGCAGGTCACCTCGCATGGCATGTTGACGCAACGCCACCCCACCCAGGACAGGCTCAACCCGGTGCCGGATAGCCAGAGGAAGGCCAGTTGGTGTAAGCCAATCCCCTCCCTGAGAACGGGTCTGGATGTAGGCATCCCTGCTGGTGCAAGATGATGCAGTGACAGGATCAGGGGCAGTATTGCACACAGGCACCTCCGCGGCAGCCTGTGCTGCCTCCTGTCCCTGGTCCTGCACTGCACCACTAGCACCAGTGGAATCCCCACCTCCAGACCCCGTCTCTGTCCCTTGCATGGCCTCCTCCTCCACCAAACCCCCCACCAACCTGGATGACTCCATGCCATCTTCCTCCATTGGGCCCTGTGGGGTCTCAGCTGCCCCTTCTGCTGCCGAGGAGTCCAACTCCGACCTCCGCCTCTTGGACCTCCCCTCGGCAGCTGCGGCCTGGGACGGGGCACCGGACTCTTCACTCCGCGACGAGATGACAGCCTGGGAGGGGAGCCGGCCTTGCGTCTCCAGCTGGCGGTGCGATCCCTGCCACTGTGCTCCACAGCACCTTCTCCGCCCTCTTCATCAGTTGACGCTGCAGACAGGGAGAAATAAAACACAGGCATCAGGGCACTGTACAATGGACTCATACACACATGACATTTGTACATGAGTGGCATTGTCAAACTTCAGACATGGCATCACAATCCCCAACACACATATCATTTCGACTCACACACATGAGCTATTCCACAGCCATATTGCAACAGCCAGCACCATCCATACACATACAACAGCATGAGCAGCCAAAGGTGAGACAGACATCACATGAAACACAGGGAGTGCACTACACATGCACACACGCCACCACACTTACATGCATGTGTACACCGCCGCCAACTGTCGCAGTTTTGAGATCGGCATCCATGTCACATATGCCAATCAGTCTTCCACATATCAGTGTCACATGCATCCATGTTGCATCACTGTTGCACCCTTGTCAAATAGACACACATGCACATGTACATGGTGCAGATACATGCAGCTGGAACCAACATCCATGTGTGACACCACAACCATGCCAACTGACATACACAGTAATCCAAACATGTGTGCTCACACATCTGCATTTGGCTTGAATGCTTAGCCACATATATACCATCCATGTGTCTCACACATGAAAGGACTTGCTTGAGTCAGCCTCACAGCCCTGTACATACACATCCATACATGGCCCTAGAAAAGCACATGTACAACCTGCACACTACTGGTACACCACCATACGCACAGCTTCCAATCAGTATGCATGTACACTTACCGCTCGACTCCAGACGGGTCTGCCTCTCAAGGACCTGGACGTGGAGCGCTGGGCATATGCGTTCCAGGACCCTCATCTGATGTTCCGACAGGTGGCCCCGGCGCCCCTTAGCATCCGCTGCCTTCAAGAGGCGCCGGGCCTTGTTGAGGGTCCTGGACCTGAAGTCCTCCCAGCGCTTTTTGACATGTTGGAAGTTGTGGACTGCCACCCCCTCCGTGTTGATGGCAGTCACGATGTCCGTCCAGATCCGAGTCCGTCCTTCCTTGTTGGCGCGTCTTGTTCCGAAGAGGGCATCATACTGCCCCAGGACTTGCTCCACCAGGACACCAATGTCGGTGGCAGTGAAGCTGGTGCCCCTCTGCCTCTCTGGCTGGGGGTTGCCAGTGGTGCCAGATGGTGTAGTGCCTGACATGGCAACCCCAGAGGCAGGTGTGGGTGGGCAACTGGGTCCTGGGGCTGGGCTGTGGAGCGATGGTATCCCAGTCGGGAGTCTTCAGTTCCAGCACGGGTGGTCACAGCAACTGCACTCCTGGCTGATGTGCAGGCAGCAAATAGCAGGGCACGTGGGAAGCAGGCAGTCAGGCAGCAGCAGATGGCAGGTGGGAGCGTGCTTGGGGCTCTGGGGGGCAGTGATTCGGCCTTTTGGGCAGGAGCGTGGTCTTCCGTGTGTTTTTCACGTGGCCAGCTTGATACGGAGTGATTTGGCACGTGAAAAATGTGCACGTTCGCGTGTGATTCGAGGAAAGGCCCCTAGCGTGTAAGCGCGTCAGCACTCGTACGCGCTTTCATTGGACCAAAGGCCCTTCAAGCGTAAGCGCCTCTGTGACGTGACAGGCGCGGGTGTGCGCGGGCGTTTCCCTCGTGACGTTAGCATAGTGGTTCAGCGCGCGTGAAAAAACAGCACGTCCGGGTGTGAATGCTTGAAATCCGAGGAAAGGCCCCATGCGCGTAAGTGACGTGATGCGCGTGGGCGTTTCCCTCAGCATGGGTTAAAGGTGAGCGGGGGCAGCAGTTCGCTGTACGTGCCTTTCATGGAGACCGACGTGTGTTGCTGCTTCCTGTTGTTTCGCGCACCATCACAACTTCACAGCTATCAAGGACGTATCTCTTCTTTTGGCGGGGGTATTGGCTACGCGTGTTTTTCTGCATCGCGCTAGTCAGACGGTGAGTCGCGCACGCTATTTTTCCCACTACGGGTGCCCCTTTGTATCGCACCCATTTTCGAGGTCATAGTAACCTGCGTGTCCCACGTGTACCCGTTATTCGTGTTACTGGGTGCCAACGCGTACTGCGGGAGGTTGATTCCATGCACGTAGGCTGCGGGGGTTGCGTGCACAGTTTTACTGCAGTTCTGGGGTGCCTGAGCGTTGCATGACCCGTCACTACATCACCGGGGTCACATACAGCCTTGCAGGTGGAGGGTGGCTGTTAACATCTTGCTTCCCACCCCCTTCACCCCAATTGCCCAGGTCAATTGTGCTGTACACCTAACATTGGCACTACACCATCTGTGCCAGCACTACTACATCTGTGCCATGGTTGGGAAGCCAGCAAAGGTGAAGGGCGCCTCAGCTGGGCGTACTCCTCGTGGCGGGCGTGGTTGGGGACGTGGCTGTGGTGACCACGGAGTAGGGGGACTCCAGGGTGTCCAGGGCGGCCACAGAGGGGGAAGAGGCAGGGGTGCACCACTTGAGCACAATGTTGTGCCATGTGTCCGTGCAGCCATGCCACCACCCCCTGTGGTTCCGGGAGATGCAGCTTCTGCATCTGGCACTGGCGCCCGTGTGACCCGGCAGTCCGTTCCATCGACTGCCGCAGGCCCAAGGGTGTGGTAGCTGCAGGTGCAACTGTGGACACCGCCACCCAGGCTCAGGGTCTGCCAGCGCAGGCTGCGAAGATTTCCAACAGGCCAGGAGGGAAACCGTAGGGGCATGCAGGGCTGCTCTGTCCCTGGGGCAGTTATGTCATCTGCTGCCCCGAACAGCCGGGTGTTGGCAAGTGCAGGGGCAGATGCACCCAACAACACCCCGGTTGTGAGTCTGCCAACCAGGACTTTTGCGCCAATGACCCTGCCACAGCTGATGTTGCTGCACAGGGTCCATTAGAGGGCACCCAGCTGCCACTGACACAAGTCAGGCCTTTGGTCGTCCCTCCAGCTGCCACTCCCTTGGCTCAATCCACCGAACCCACTGGCCATACTGATCAGGGCGGCATTAGCCAGCCAGGGTCTGCGCCACAGTCCAAGAGGAGGAAGGTGTAACGGTCACCTGATTCCCGTAGAGGCGCCGGTCTTGACTGGGCGTATACCGTATCTTCAAAGGTGATGTGTAACACACGGCTGGCTCTTTGGGCTGGACCTCTGTGCACTGTATGTTTGACTCGAAGGGTAAGATGTCTGCAGATAGAAAATATGGGATTAATGAACTGGGTTATTGAATGTCTCTCTCTTCTTCCCTTTCTCTTCTCCTGTAGAACCCCGAAGGTTAACGCTCTCACCTTAGTTAAGTGAACGCAGTGCTCTCCATCTGCCTCGGGGCAGGGTGCTGTAACCAGTTTCTTCACTGGATAAGGGGAGCAGGCCTCTTGACTTCAGAGGACTGCTGTCCGTCGTTTACTGCACGAACGGTAAGTTTCGAGTAATTCTAATGTCTTTAAAGTCTTTAGTAATGATGTCTCTTGTTTTGCAGGGTTCCGGTGATGGTGGATGACGGGCTGAAGTGAGTTGAAGATGGAGCCCGTGTGATGAATAGAAGCGCCTGGAAGCACGTAAGTAAGCGCTTGTTGCCTGCTTCACGATGCGCTCTAACTGTCTTTTTATTTTGCAGGTACAAGTTCGGAGCGGCTGCAGGGTGCTGGAATACCCACTGGGTTGGATGTGGAAAGGAGTAATGGCACGTGAGTATTAAAGTTCCCCAATGTCTTTAAACGCACCTTGTTTTGTCTTTCAGATGCGGGATGCAGCGCCGAAGGCCTCCGGAGCGTGCGAAGAGTTGGTAAGCTTTTGTCTTTCAGATGCCGGAATGCAGTGTGAAGACCTCCGGAGCGCACGAAGAGTAGGTAAGCCTTTGTCTTTCAGAATGCAGCGCGAGGCGTTGGTGACAGCCGATGGCCCAGGTAAGTGAAGAGCTGTCACTGAAGACCGTAATGCTAACCTGTTCTTTCTTGTCTTTATAGGTGTTGCTGAAGACTGGATTCAGGATGGTAAGCCTTTTTCCTTAGGCCCAGGATCAGATGCAGAAGACACGATGAGCGTTCTGCTGCAGAGGATGCAGAATAATGCAAAACAAGATTCATCCATCAGGTGTGGTTTAAATAGCCTCCTGTAGTGCTTAGGTGTCTCCTTCCACAGCCACGCCTAGGTAAGAAAAGAGTTCCTGCTTTCCAGAAGAGTTCCAGTGTTCTGAACCTAGGGAGTGGCTCCTGCCCCACCCAACAGGAAAAGTAGTTCCAAACAGAAGAGGATCAGAGGCTCAACTGGCAGGCAAGTAAGCAGCATGGTCTGCTGCAGGTAAGTCCACCCAAGCATTATGAGCCCGGCGCTTCCAGCGCTGGGACTGGGCATATTTATGAGCCTGGTGCCACTGGCGCCAGGACTGGGTCCAAAAGGTCCCAATTGGGACTGGTTGGCACTCGGAACCTGGGTTATGAATCTGCTTCCAAGGGAGTTGGGAAAACCCTGACCTTTTGGAAGCAGAGATCATGACAGTACCCCCCCTCAAGGCCCCTCCCAAGCCGGGCTTCTCCGGGGGTTTTGGCTTGTCAGGAAATGTTCGGTGAAATCTTTTGATTAGGCGAGGAGCGTGGACATATTCAGCAGGTTCCCAGGATCTCTCTTGGGGGCCGTAGCCTTTCCAGTCAATTAGGTAAAATAGTTTAGATTTGGAGATCTTGGAGTCCAGAATGCTTTTGACTTCAAACTCGAGTTCCCCATCAATTAGGATAGGTTTTGGAGATTTAGTTAGTCGGGTTTGAGGTTGCATGGGTTTTAATAGAGAGACGTGGAAGACCGGATGTATCTTCATGTGCGGGGGCAAGTCCAACTTGACCGCTACTGGGTTTACTATGGTAGTGATGGAATAGGGAACAAGGTATCTTGGGTTGAATGTGCGTGGCCCTTTTAGAGGTAGATATTTGGTGGATAACCAGACTTGATCCCCTACTCGATATTGAGGGGCTTCCTTCCGATGTTGATCTGCTCCTTTCTTGTATTGTTCTTTAGCCCTTTGAAGGTGAGAAACAGCTTCCTTAAAGGCTTGGGTGATTGTAGAATGCAGGTAGTCTACTGCTGGTGTTTCAAGATCTTGGAGGGGATCCAACTCCGAGGTTCGAGGGTGACTGCCGTACAAAAGAAAAAACGGGGTTTTCCCAGTTCCCGAATGGACAGAGTTATTGTAGGCATATTCGGCTATCCAAAGGATGTCTTTCCAAGTTTTTTCAGTTTGGTGCAGCATGCAGCGTAAATACTGTTCCAGAGTTTGATTGGTCCTCTCGGTTTGTCCGTCGGTCTGAGGGTGGTGACTGGTCGATAGTCTCACATCAATTTGAGCCGACCGACAGCAACTTCGCCAAAAATGAAAAATAAATTGACTACCTCGATCTGAAATTAGAACCGAAGGAAAACCGTGCAGTCGGACGATGTTTTCGAGAAATTCTCGGGCCAGAGTTGCTGCTGTTGGCAAGCCTTTGAGCGGAATGAAATGCGCCATCTTGGAGAATAAGTCCACGATTACTAGAATCGTATTGTATCCGGAGCATGGAGGTAGATCGGTGATGAAGTCCATAGAAAGCGTATGCCAAGGGCGAGGTGGGATGTCAATAGGGCGTAAGAGGCCTGCTGGTCTTTCCTTTTGACTCTTGTTTTGGGCGCATACTCCACAGGACATTATAAAGTCTCTGATATCTTTTTTCCAAGACGGCCACCAGAAGTAGCGCTTGATCTTTTCTGAGGTCTTGGCTATACCGGGATGTCCTTCCATTAAAGAATCGTGATAACAAGAGATTACTTCTTTCTGTGAATCTGTGCTGGGTAGGTATAATCGTTCTTGGAAATACAATAAGTTGTCCTTCACTGCAAAGTCCTTTCCTTGCAGATGCCAATTCTGTATGTCTGCTGGAGTTACAAGTTGCCTGGCTTTATCCTTAACTTCCTCTATGGATTGTGTGGCGATTACACCCAGAATTCTTTGTTCGGGAATGATTGGTACAGGTTTAGGGTTGATCAAGTGTTCTTCCACTCCCATCCGAGAAAGGGCATCAGCTTTACCGTTTTTTGTACCAGGTCGATAGGTAATTATGAAGTCAAACTCGGCAAAGAATAATGCCCAACGGAGTTGTCTAGAGGATTGGGCTTTTGCGGTTTTCAAATATTGCAGGTTTCGGTGATCCGTAATCACAGTAACGGTGTGTCGGGCCCCCAGCAGATAACGCCGCCAAGCCTTAAAGGCAGACTTGATAGCCAGAAGTTCCTTGTCAGTAATCGTGTAATTGATTTCAGGAGGCGAGAATTTGCGGGACCAAAATGCCACGGGATGCAACTGATTGGTTACCGGGTCCTTCTGTGATAGAACTGCCCCCATGGCAAGGCTTGAAGCATCAGTTTCCATGATGTAGGAGAGTTCGGGGCAAGGGTGTTTTAAGATTGGTGCAGAGATAAATTTAGTCTTCAAATCCTGGAAAGCTTGTTCCGCCTCGGCAGACCATTCAAAACGTTTGTTTTTCTTTAACAAGGCAGTGATGGGCTGGACTATTCGAGAGAATTCGGGGATAAACCTGGGGTAAAAGTTAGCGAAGCCTAACATGCTTTGCACACCTTTTACGGAGGATGGTGATGGCCATTTGAGAACTGCATCGACCTTCTTTGAATCCATACGCACTCCGCCAGGTGATAATATGAATCCCAAGAATTCAACTTCAGTCACGTTGAAAACACATTTTTCCAACTTAGCGAAAAGTTTGTGTTGACGCAATCTTTCGAGGACCATTTTCACGTGTTTCCGATGTTCAGATTCCGATGAAGAATAAACGAGGATGTCGTCAATGTAAACAACAACACACACATCTATGAGCTCTCTGAGGACATCGTTCATAAAATATTGAAAGGCGGCCGGGGCATTGCAAAGTCCGAAGGGCATGACCTGATATTCAAATAGCCCATACTTGGTGCGGAAGGCCGTCTTCCATTCATCGCCCTCTTTTACTCGTACCAAGTGGTAAGCTCCTCTAAGATCCAGCTTTGTATATATGCATGCTTTTCTGACTTGGTCCAGGAGTTCAGGGATCAAAGGTAACGGATATCTATTCTTAATGGTGATCTGGTAAGCTCCTCTAAGATCCAGCTTTGTATATATGCATGCTTTTCTGACTTGGTCCAGGAGTTCAGGGATCAAAGGTAACGGATATCTATTCTTAACAGTGATCTGGTTCAGGGAGCGATAATCTATACAAGTTCTAAGGTCTCCTTCCTTTTTTGGAACGAAGAACAAAGCTGAAGAAGCAGGGGACTTGGAAGGGCGAATAAACCCATTTGCCAGGTATTGATCCAGGTATTGTCGAAGGTGAAGGTTCTCAGGCTCGGTGAGGGCATAAATTCTACTACAAGGAGGAGTAGATCCAGGTATCAGGTCTATCTGGCAGTCATAAGACCTATGAGGAGGTAGAGAGTTAGCCTGATCCTTCCGGAAAACATCTTGGTATTCTAGGTATTCGGGAGGTAACTGGGGAGTCTCTGAAGAAATTGCTGCCAGTGCAACACCAGGTGGAGGGTGACAAGTAGAGACACATTCTGGAAACTGGACCGTTCTTGCTCGCCAATCGATCAGAGGATTGTGTTTCTCTAACCAAGGTATTCCTAGAATAATCTGAAACTGAGGGGCCTTGATCACATCGAACACGATCTTCTCATGGTGTCCATCTTGACTTATTAGCGTCACTTTTTGAGTGGTATGCGTTACTGGCCCGGAGGCTATCTCCGTACCATCCACCGTAGTAATGACGTCCTTTACAGCCTTGGGACAAAGAGTTAGATTCATCCTCAAAACCATTTCATGATCCACATAATTGCCGATGGCACCGCTGTCGACGTAAGCTTCAATTGCATGTAATCGATCCGGATTATCAGGGCTAATGAGGACCATAGGTATCACGAAATGCGAGGTCACGGAACTGGTTTTCACGCTCGGCAAGAGGACCTCTATTCTTGTCGGGCGAGGTTGTTTCCCTGCTCAGAGTTTGTAACTTTGGTAACTGCAGCTCCTACTGCCTTCTTAGCAGGTTTCACCGGACAGTCTCGAAGAAAGTGCCCTGAGTTTCCGCAATAGAGGCATAATTGCAACTGTTTTCTCCTTTCCCGCTCCTTTTGTGTTAGAGGACCTTTCAGACCCCCTATTTGCATGGGTTCCCCGGAGTCTACTCCTTTGGAAGGAGTTGGCGGTTTGGAAAATACTCGAGCATCAAACTTGGAACGATCGGCCTTCCTGTTCTGCAGTCTGTGATCTATTTGAACGACTAAGTCTATATAGTCCGAACAATCTTGTGGGGGATTCACTACTTGGGCTAACACATCTTTGAGCTCTCCACGTAGACCTCTATAAAACAGCGTAATCCTTTTGTCCTCAGGCCATTGAGTTTCCACTATCAGTCTGTTGAAAGACGCAATATAAGCCAAAAGGTCTTGATTACCTTGTCGCAACGAAAGAAGCTCATTGTCCAAGGTCTGCCCCTGTGAATGTCTTGCGAACAGTTTTTCCATACTGAGCTGAAAAGCTTGAAAATCATGGAGGACCGGATCATCTTGATTTACTAGAGGGATCGACCAGTCTGGCGCATTGCCACTAAGGTACAAAAGCACGAAAGCTACTTTAGCTTGATCAGTTGGAAAGGCTGCTGGCCGGCATAAGAAATGCAACCGGCACTGATTGATAAATACTGCAAACCTCTTTGGGTCACCAGAAAATCGTTCGGGCGGAGCCAGAGGTACATTCCCAGGTAGGTTGATCTGCACTGGATTCATAGAGGATGTAGAAGGAAGATTTCCCCCAGATGCGGGTAACGGGGTCTGTCCGGCTTGTGACTGTAGCAATTGTCTAGCGAGATCATCTGTTCCTTCCTTGGAAATAATCAGTTCCCTTCTTAGAGCGTTCGTTTCCTGACGGGCTGCATGCACTTCTGCCCTTAGTTCCCCAAGTAACTGGGCTAGTTGGTTGGTATCCAAGGTTTCCATAGCGCCTGGACGGGAGTTTTGAGGTAGGCTTTGCATTCTGTAACGCTCACCTGATTCCCGTAGAGGCGCCGGTCTTGACTGGGCGTATACCGTATCTTCAAAGGTGATGTGTAACACACGGCTGGCTCTTTGGGCTGGACCTCTGTGCACTGTATGTTTGACTCGAAGGGTAAGATGTCTGCAGATAGAAAATATGGGATTAATGAACTGGGTTATTGAATGTCTCTCTCTTCTTCCCTTTCTCTTCTCCTGTAGAACCCCGAAGGTTAACGCTCTCACCTTAGGTAAGTGAACGCCGTGCTCTCCATCTGCCTCGGGGCAGGGTGCTGTAACCAGTTTCTTCACTGGATAAGGGGAGCAGGCCTCTTGACTTCAGAGGACTGCTGTCCGTCGTTTACTGCACGAACGGTAAGTTTCGAGTAATTCTAATGTCTTTAAAGTCTTTAGTAATGATGTCTCTTGTTTTGCAGGGTTCCGGCGATGGTGGATGACGGGCTGAAGTGAGTTGAAGATGGAGCCCGTGTGATGAATAGAAGCGCCTGGAAGCACGTAAGTAAGCGCTTGTTGCCTGCTTCACGATGCGCTCTAACTGTGTTTTTATTTTGCAGGTACAAGTTCGGAGCGGCTGCAGGGTGCCGGAATACCCACTGGGTTGGATGTGGAAAGGAGTAATGGCACGTGAGTATTAAAGTTCCCCAATGTCTTTAAACGCACCTTGTTTTGTCTTTCAGATGCGGGATGCAGCGCCGAAGGCCTCCGGAGCGTGCGAAGAGTTGGTAAGCTTTTGTCTTTCAGATGCCGAAATGCAGTGTGAAGACCTCCGGAGCGCACGAAGAGTAGGTAAGCCTTTGTCTTTCAGAATGCAGCGCGAGGCGTTGGTGACAGCCGATGGCCCAGGTAAGTGAAGAGCTGTCACTGAAGACCGAAATGCTAGCCTGTTCTTTCTTGTCTTTATAGGTGTTGCTGAAGACTGGATTCAGGATGGTAAGCCTTTTTCCTTAGGCCCAGGATCAGATGCAGAAGACACGATGAGCGTTCTGCTGCAGAGGATGCAGAATAATGCAAAGCAAGATTCATCCATCGGGTGTGGTTTAAATAGCCTTCTGTAGTGCTGAGATGTCTCCTTCCACAGCCACGCCTAGGTAAGAAAAGAGTTCCTGCTTTCCAGAAGAGTTCCAGTGTTCTGAACCTAGGGAGTGGCTCCTGCCCCACCCAACAGGAAAAGTAGTTCCAAACAGAAGAGGATCAGAGGCTCAACTGGCAGGCAAGTAAGCAGCATGGTCTGCTGCAGGTAAGTTCACCCAAGCATTATGAGCCCGGCGCTTCCAGCGCTGGGACTGGGCATATTTATGAGCCTGGTGCCACAGGCGCCAGGACTGGGTCCAAAAGGTCCCAATTGGGACTGGTTGGCACTCGGAACCTGGGTTATGAATCTGCTTCCAAGGGAGTTGGGAAAACCCTGACCTTTTGGAAGCAGAGATCATGACAGAAGGTTGCACCTGCAGCACAGGCTGGGACCCCACACACAGCCACGACCTCCTGCATGTCGAGGAAGAAGCCTTTCTGCAAGCAGGAACTGGACTTCCTTGTGGACTATGTGCGGGGCCACAGCCGTGACATGGTAGTGGGTGCCAATAGTCAGACTACGGCTGCCCACCGTGACACCCACTGGAAGCAAGTTGCGGAACATGTCAGTTCATTCGGCCATGAGGTGCGCACGGCGCAAGAGTGCAAAAAGCGTTGGAATGACCTCAAACGCAGCGCTAAGGCTAAGCGTGCCTCAAATTACAACTTGACTCTGGTGACTGGTGGTGGGCCTGCACCAGAGGAGGAAGAGCTCACTCCGCATGAGTCACTCGTTGCAGAGTTCATACCACCTGAATCGGTGGGAGAGATGCTGGACTTTGATGCCCAGTCCAGTGAGTGTTGATGCGTGTTTGTTGAGGACGTGTGCGTTTTACTTGTGGGATGTGTTGTGCATGATTGCCACTACATGTGACGTGTACATGGTTCTGATGTGCAAGTAATGCAATGCTTCCATGATGCATGTCTGCTCTGCTGGATGGTGGACATGTGGAGCAGACGGGGACTGTCCCCATCACCACTATTGCACCCTACTCACATGCTGGTTACCAGTATACCCCTCCGGTCCATGTTCCAGCTCACTGGCCCTTCTGCATGTGGCGTGGGGTGACTTTCCTCTCAGCCCAGGCACAATGTCATAGCATGACTGACGTGCATGTGTCCTCTGCCTGCATGCGGGTACTCCATGTAGGCATGCTCACTTGCCCCTCCTCCGCCACTCTGCACCCCAGTTCCACCTTTGTACTGGTCTGCTTCAATCTTGCCATTGGGTACTTTCCTGTTCATGCGTACTGTGTACATGCTAACTTCCAGCGGACAATCTGCCAGACATATGCTCTGTGGTACAGCCTTAGTACTTGATGCAGGGTATCTCACTTGTACTGTGCATAGGTCAGATGTCCCGCAGGGACATGAGTGCCCATTCATGCTCCATGTGGATTGCACGCATGCCCCTATGTGTCCTTGACTGGATGATCACTGTAATACAAGTCCTGGGTGACATACATTGCATGGCATCTCATCAGCCTTCCCATGTCAACCGTGGCTCAGTACTGCGTTGCACACATGTTTAGGGTCTGACAATCTGTGTGGATCACAGGCCTCAGCCTGTTTAATGGCCAATGACTCTGTCCGACTGTTGTAGTGTCTTCTTCACACGTGGGCGGCCTCCAGAGTTTTCATCATGTGTCCTGCTTACTGTCCCATCATCATTTGCAGTGTTGTCACTTGAATCACATTAAGCTGTTGATGCCAGTCAACACTGCCTGTCAATACACAGGCCTATGGTCAGCCTTTTGATACCATGCTAGGCATCCCTGCTTTTGCACTTGGGTGGAGGGGTGCTTTGCTTGTAGATATGCTACCCATTGAATGCACATTGCATGTGATGCCTGCATTTGACCTTGCACTGCCTTCACATTTCCTGACATACACCATGAAGTCCTTGTACATGTAGGTAGTGAGTGACATACACATTTGCTGCACTGCATAGACCCACTTCTATGCAAACTGCCACCTTTCAACAGGTCTGATCACAGAAGCAATTCAAAGTTGACCCAGCATGCATGCCAGGTTCTATTTTGTGTGTCACATGTCTGCCTGATGTGTTTGTTGTCGGTGTGTGTGTGTTGTGTGCTTCTGACATGTGTAGTGACCTTTTTTCTCTATATTTTTCAGATGATGACGCAATGGAGCTGGAGGATGGTGTTGTCATGCCAGACACAGGGTTGTTACCACTACATTAACCCGGCAGAAGTGGGGGTCGTGGGCCGGTAGGCCACGAAAACCCCCAAGTGCTACAGTCCATCTTGTCTCTGGCTGCCTATGAGTCCAGCCCTGATGACGACTCTGACGTCCATGTCGAGTTGGATGAGCATCAAGTCCATGTGTCAGGGGTGAGTGATTCTGATGTGGACACTCCTCCGTCCGCGACACCTGCACTGAGGGGTCAAACAGTCTTGGTACCTCTGCCCATGGTGGATCGGGACGCAGGGTCACCCTCCACACCAGTCACTTATGTGCCTGGGACATCACGTCGACGGGGGCATATAGTCATGCAGCCGCGGGCGGTACCAACACAGCGAGGACACCCGGTCCTTGGGTCCCGCAGGGGTCAAGCCCAGCAACGCGATCGCCGCTCGCAACCGCAGTATACTGAGTGGGAGCAAGACATGACTGCCAATTCAGAACGGCAGGGGGCAGCAATGGAGAACATCGCTGAGAGCATGGAGCGTGTGCCCCGAACTGTGCTTCCCCCTGCTAGGCAGGTGCTTCTCCAGCAGCAGGCGGCACGGTCCACGGCCCGCTTGTTCAGGCTGGGCAGGGCAGCCTAATACAGGGCACGCCAGGCTAAAATGTCATCTCTGCGTAAAGCAATTGCTGCTCATGCAGAGGCGCACATGGATGCCCTGAGGGAGGAATATGCTTCCCTCAAATCCACTCTGGGTGTCCTTCTGATGTCCCAGAGGCAGTGGGCAGAGGAGAGGTTTGCACAGCTTGAGCGTACCATCTCAGCTGAGCTACAGGCTTGCCGGGAGGTGCAGCGGTTGTCCAGCCAGGCCTTGCAGGAGGAACTCCATGTTACACGTGCTACCTTGCAAGAGGAAGCACGTGTATCACGTGAGGTTATGCATGCAGACCTACGTCACATCGCCACACAGAACCAAGCTCACCTGTCCGGCAGACTTGCTGCCGTCGAGGGGCAAGCTGCGGCTAGGCGTGGCCAGGCTACTGTGCCACGTCCTCCTTTCCAGGATGAGCCAGACTCGGACGACCATCTATCTCTCACATAGGTCGGGCTGTGCAGGCGTTGAGCCCATGGAGGTTTTTTTTTGGCTCAGAATCATCGCATGTGGGTGTTGAGCGGCACCCTGTACCTCCCCCCTTCTGGGTGCCTCCCCCCCCGGGTCGTATGTGGCCATTTTTTATTTTTCTTTTAGTTTAGTTAGTTAAGTTTCTGTTTGATAGTTAGTTTAATTAGGTAATGTAGGTTTTTCATAGTTAGTGTAATTAGTTAATATAGTTTAAAATTGCTTGTCTATTGTGCTTTCATGTGACGGTGTGGTGCTTTGTGGCTTTTGAAAGCATCCACTGTCTGTTCCAGCTGGGCCCTTCAGGCTTGTCTTGTGTATGTGTTTGCTGCTTGGGGTCCTTGACTCACATATGCCACTCCTGCTTCCCTTATCCATGGGCTCGCAAGGATGGTTCGGTGTAACAGCCTATTACACAAGGGCTTTGGACTGTCATATCTGTGACATGTCTGGTGCTGTGTAACTTGTGTTAACACCCCTAGTGGGGATGGTTGCAGTGTTATTGACCACTGTTCTGCTTTTGCTAGATGGGGTGTTTCATGATTAACGTGTACATTCATTGCTATGCATTGTGTAGTATGTTTCTTATCTTTACTGTACACGTGCTTGTTGCAATTCATGCCGTAGATAGTGTGTTCCGCACTTTGGATGTGAAAGATGGACTGATGGTGTGATTTCTGATGTACGTCTCTGACATGGTCCAGTAATGAGATGCCTGAAGAGACACACACAGATGATTCTAAAGCATTAATCATGTGTTTCATGCCCTTTCTGCAGGGGGATGAGCCTCCAGACCACCTTTACCAGCAGACATGGCCCATTGGACGTCTGGATTCTGGACACGTTTGTTGGTGCCAACATGCACATGTGTGCGCAAGCAGAGGCACAAGGATCGCAGACATACATCCTAGAACTGCTGACGTGTTTAAAGGAACTCCAGGCAAGGTGAGCAGCACAGGGGGGCCACAACACAGCAAAGCTTCCACTAGGCCAGTTGCACATGCAGGCTTAGTAGCAGCACTGACGGTGAGCTTGGACGAATATTGGTGTTGAAGCGCACAATACAGCTCAGATGTGTTGGTGGCTGATGGCTAGTTGATTGTAAGGTTTTCTGGGGCACCTGCAGGGGCAGTGGCACATACCCTCCGGTCCACCATGGGCCATTGAGGCACTTGTATCACCCATGTAGCCTTCCGAGACATGGAAAGGAGCAGCTCACAGGGACATACAGCAAGGGACAGACTCGGGTGCAGTGCATTTCATTTCCATGTACATTTTGAAACATGCACTGCCTATTTTTTACGGTCATGGTGGGACACGACTTTTTCTGAAGTCATACCTTGCTATATGCGTCTGTCTGCTTACCCAGAGAACATTGCATGTTGTGTGAATCGTGACACATTGGTGTTCCATTTGCCACGCACTCACCGGCGCCTGACTTACTGCATTGACTGTTTATGAACCATCACAGGGGGAATGTTACGTATGGGTACAAAGCATCCACACCAGATTGTCTGTTTGTAGAGTAGTTTGTTGCTATGGGGCATATTTGGTGGTGTGTTTGTGTGTTATGGGCATGCACAGATTATTAACTGTGGCTCTCTTTGCAGCATTGAAGTGCTCCTGTAACCAGACCTGAGAGTGCGCAGGCAGGAGGCCAGCACTCAAAACCAGAGCTGAGTGTCTTGTTGTTTTTCTTTCAAACTGCTCTACATAGGCTTGCTGGGGGTGCATTGATGCATGGATGAATGTGTAATTCAATTTGGTATTTTTTTTTCCCATAATCACCCCGAGTCCTATCCAATTCTAAACCCTGTACCCTCTACCCGGTGTTCCTGCTTCCCGTACCTATCCAACCAACGTTCCCTAACCCTCTTTCCCCGCTGGGGTTGCGGATGCCTGTGTAAGCCCCAAGCTTGCAGGCACCAAAACCCTAGAGGGGGTGGTTGGTTTGTGCCACTCCTGCGCCTGGACTCCGGAAGGCCTTGACAATGATGTACAAGTTTGTTATGATTGTGTATGTGTTAATGCAAGTACTCCATTTTAGTGCATTCCCTACTTTCACGTGTCATTCCTACTCCCCTCTCCTGCCCCTCATTCCAGTTATCCAGTATGCCAACGGCTGTCCCGACTGCATATCCCTGACCCTCCTTGCCCACCTGGGTCTCAGAGGCCTGTGTGAGTTTGACCTTGCAGGCACCCAGGCCACGGTGGGGGTGGTTGGTTTGTGCCACTCCTGCGCCTGTACACAGGAGCTGTGACAGTACACATCCGTTCGTGGTGCATCATTCTATGTTATGTACCACACATGGTTCACATCCTGTTGTGACATTGTTTTACTGTGCTAACTTGGTTGTTACATCATTGTGGTAGTACTTGGACTTTGTGAGGTACTGCTACTTCAAGTCATCTACTGGAGGCTGTTCTGGTTCGTTTTTCTGCCTTGGATTTTGTGTCTTTGCAAATGAAGGTGGACTCTGAGGGTGCAGGCAACTTTTAACACACAAGGTGGGAGATGGTGACGAAGGGGAAGGGTGATCCTGTGGCCAGGTGAAATTGAGGGTTGAAGGCTCCATGACCCAGGTGCAGTTGTTCAGTGGGTCATGGTCATTTGTGAGGGCGGGGGGTGTTTTTTTGTTGATAGTTGCCTTGCCCTGCAGTGTGATGCGAACCCTGACATTGTAATTGTGGTATCCTGTGTACATGATGTGTTCTGCTGATCAATGCATGTTCATGTGTTGTGTTTACCTTTCAGGTGTGAGGGGATAGATGTGGTTTGACATGCTGGGGTGTACACATGGTGAATGTTCACATGTGATGTGTAGAGGACTCAGATGGTCACTTGATTGCACATGCATATGTTGAGTGCATGTCCTTGCTGACCCGCACACTCACACTATGATGCACTACATGTACAACCACTCTTCGATATCCACATGTACACTCTGTTTGCCGTCTGCTGCCCACTGTGTCCCTGCAGCACATGTTCTGTGACCAATTATGGATCCTGTACATGCCTATTTTTCTTTTTTATGTGGTTTGTCGCTTAGATGTGATGCTCAGGGTGTGCATCACACACAATGACTGTTCACTGTGCTGTGCGCTGAGCAGTGTGTTGCAGGAGTTGGACACAGCACACAGAAGCTGCAGTGTTGATTTTGCAATGCACAATGTGCATGTAGACAGGCATTCATTGTTATGTTGCGGCTACTACTTTTGTGATGCATTTGGGAATAACTTATTTTGGGTGGGAGGTTGTTGGTCAGTCATTTCATCTGATTCCATGTCAGGCATCATTGTCTGATGCCAATTTACATTTTTCACATGGCAATGTGTACCTTATTGGTACTGTGTTGGTGTATGGCTATTGCTTGCCATGTCATGTTGTGGTTTGGGAGGGTTTGAGTGACATAACAGTGATGGTCATGGCCTGTTTTACAGGTGTGTGTGATTCAACCCTTGCATGTCAGGGTCAGCCGCTTCTCGAAGCAACAAGCTGGGGGTAGATCTCTCTCTGCGGCAGGGGCCTCCCTCTGGAACAGCCTTCCTGCCTCCCTGAAACTTGAGGAGAACCATCTCTGTTTCAGGAAGCACCTCAACACCTTCCTCTTTGCTTCTGCTTTCTCTCTCCCTCTCCCTTGCTAATTTCTTCACTGAAACTGGACTGAATCTGCAACTGGGCCACTCTCACTGACCTCGTCCCTGGCCCAGCCACTCTCCACTTGCACTGCCTCCCTGGCAACCCTTGCACTGCGGGACTGTCTCTGTATCCCTACAGCCCCCCCATCCCAGCACTTGTCTGCACTTACCTTTGCACTTGCCACCAGCTGGCCTATTTATTTATTTTTTATTCTACTTACACTGTACTGCACTCCCCCCTCCCCTTCCCCTTGCACTTTTCCCTTCCACCTACCCCTGCACTTGCGAGATCTAAATGACACCTGGCCTAGTAGGATCGCTGTCTGTCTTCCCTTGTTCCCCCCTCCCTGCCTCGTCGCGCCTTGCAACACTTGTGTATAGGCGCGTTACAAATGCCATATCATATCATATCATATATCATATGTGTGCCTTTTGGTCACACAGGATAGCTTGTGTTTAAGTAGCTAGGGATGCACACAATGTGGCACTTCCATGGCAACAATCTCAGGGTGGTAAGGTTGTGACAGTTGACTGTCTCTTTGTCATCATCGATTGTCACCTGGTATATGCCAGGCCTGTGTGCACTCCGCAGGGGTGGGAATTTAGGTGAAAAATGTGGCTTCAAGCTGGGTCCGGGCTTCCTCGCCACATGCCCTATCCCCTCCCATGGGCAGCGCCTGTGCCTGTGGTTGGAGATGTGGGGGCACCACCATGTCCACCGGTACGTCCTGCCGTGTTGCAACATTGTGCAGTACACATGCTGCCACAATGATCCTGCACACTACTTGGGGTGCATAGAGTAGCTGCCCGCCAGAGCGGTCAAGGGAGTGGAAGCGTGACTTGAGCACTCCGAATGTGCGCTCCACTATGGCCCTGGTTGCAATATGGGCTGCGTTGTATCTTACCTGGGGTGGTGTGGTGGGGTTCGGATTAGCGTCATCATGTGGTTGCTCAGAGGGTAGGCACTGTCCCCTGGGGAGGTGATAATAGTTGAGATTATTAGGGTTTGGGTATTTGTCTGTGTGTGACTTGCATGTATGTGCACAGTCATGTGTACTTACCTAGGAGCCATGTGTCACCATGCTGCCCAGCTTCCAGGTCCCTGCTCAGGGCGGACATTCTGTATATGAAACTGTCATGGGTGGAGCCAGGGTAGTTTGCATAGACAGAGGTGATGATTCCCTTTGCATCGCATACCCCCTGTGCGTTGATGGAATGCCAGTGCTTGCGGTTTCGGTAGATGTGCTCAGTGGCCCTAGGTGGACGTAGGGCCACATGGGTGCAATCTATAGCGCCGAGCACTTTGGGGAAGTGTGCCACCCTGTAAAAATCCAGGACAACGGCCTGCCTTTCTGCGGGTGTTCTGGGCATGTATATGTGCCTGCGGACTGAGGGGTGCGCTGTCATGATTGCCAAGACCTGGTGTAGACAGCGTGACTGCGTGGCCTGGGAAACCCCCCCTCCCCACTATGGCAGTGGTCCGCTGAAATGACCCAGTGGCCAAAAAATGCAGGACATTGAGCACCTTCTCCAAGGGGCTCAATGCTTGGGAGCAAAGGGTGGGGGATGTAAGGTCATCTTCCCACTCCCTGAGCAGGTCTAGTATGATATGGGGTGGAAACCTATACCTGCCGTAGACCTGGTTGTCCCACGATCAGTGCCGCGACAAATGGGGCATTCATCGTAGCTGTATATACGTGTTTGTTGTTTGCGCGCACTTTTATACTGTGCACGGGGACGCTTCTGCCTGCCTTCGTGTGGTGGACGCATTGATGCCTGTGCGCGTCTTTTGCCGTGCGCGGGTTTCCCGTATTCGAATCCATGAATACAGGGTGTTCGTGTGCGTGTGGGCGTTCCGTGTAGTTCTCTACAGTACTTCCCCAGTTACGCCTTCTTTTTCACGTGTTGTTCCCCATTCCGCGTGTTACGCCCACTGTTCCGCCCACTTTTGTTGTGTGCGCTGCGCTATGTGCGCTTTTGCTGGGCGCGTAGCGCACAACGTTTGATGACGTGTGTGCCCGTGTGCGACATGCATGGATTTGGCGCACGACCAGCGGGAAACTAGCGCAGCGCCTTCCTTGTATCGCACGCGTGCACGTGCGCTTGATTTCTCACGCTTGCGCCACCTTGCGCCTGCTTTTCGGTGCACGTTTGTTCCATGAATCAACCCCAAAATGTTTTGTTTCCCTTCACGGTAAACATGCTTCATCGGCAGGCAACATCTCACAAAAATCCTCTGTAAAAGAGATTTCACCTGATGCAGCAAAAATGTGGAAACTTCTGGAATGCTACCTGCCTTCACTTTCGCATCTCAGGTCCGTTTGCCTCTCATACATTTGTTGTTTCCCTTCCCAGTTACCATGGTTTACGACTTTGTCAGCCGGCAACAAAGTCGTAAACAAATGTTGACTTTTGTTGAAATCCAGGGCAAGGGTTGGGGTGTCTAAATGTCATGTCGCCAGTAACGTCTGTAAGGTCCTATTAGGTAAGTATGCAAAATTTGGAGCAGATTGGGGAAATGACGTGTAATGGTATAATGAATAACCCTTCGCTAAGACACAAAGCCACATACACATTTTGACCTTTGGTGAAATCCAGGAAAGGGGGGGGTGTCCAAATGACTTGTAGCCAGTAATGTCTGGATGGTCCTAACAGGTAACTATGCAACAATTGGTGCAAATTGTTGAAACAGTGTGTTTTTTATTTTATTTATTTATTTATTTATTTGAAAAATGTTGACAATGTTGAGACCAAAGGGTATCACAGCGTTAGTACAGATCATATGTAAGATTGCAAGGAACATGATAGACAACTCAGGCAATACATAGAGGTCAAACTGTTAATCATATGTGGCAAACAACCAAGTCATGACTAGTTTTTTGAAGGTGGGGAATGATTGTTCATTTTGGATGTGAACAGGGAGTGAGTTTCAGAGTGTGGGTGCAGTGATAAAAAAACTAACTCCGCCAGCCCTTTTACTCTTGAAGCGGGGGATAAACATTAAGATATTAAAACTGGATCTTGTATAAGGAACAACGCTTCGTGCCAAGCAACAAACCCAAAAACCCACACACAAGTTTTGACTTTTAGATATATAGATAAATAGATGGTAACATGTAATAACATAAAGGTTTGCATTCTATAGCAGATACCCATGTTTTTTTAAGTTGACTTCAAAGAGTGAATTGCTAAATTGTGTATGTAAGTAAATCCCTTTGTGATAAAACAGGCATGTTCTTGCATTTCCTAGTTAAACTTAAGTCCTGTTAAAAGCAAGTACTAATAAAGGCCATTTTCCAGTTATTGGTACGTTATGGACGGATTCATTATGGCAGTGTTTGAGAAATGTCCATTCTTTATTTCCAGGTGTTTCTTTCATGTACTAATATCAAAGTTGACGTTTTATAGGACATGCTAGCGAGATTTTCAACGTCTTTCAGAGTAATTAGTAAAGAACACGTATGTACCGTGTTTGGTGGAGAATACAGCACACACAGAGAGGTTTTTTAGTTAACATTAAAACACACGTAAATTTTGCCTATTTTTGAAACAGATGGATTATATGAAGTTAAGGTATTGTAATGAGTAAATGCAAAGGCATTCATAAAGAAATGAAGGAAAAGATTTAGACCACCTTTCTGCTGACAATGCCTTCTTCTATGGAAAAGTTCCTCAATGTGCATATCCAGAAATATGTGTGCAAATTAGTGAAGCAATTTCTAGCTTTAATTCATAAAATGACAATTAATAACTGTGAAAATCATCAATTGAGTAGATTAAGGGGACATTCTATAGCTTGTCTTCAAATAGGAAGGTGTAAGAGTCAGTTTCATCAATTACGTATACTGGATGTGCATCAAACTGAAATGTGGCATCTTCTAGTTAAAATGCATGAATTCTAAACACCACATGGACCACTTGCGCTTTAAATAAGTTGTTGACTGCTGGAACTGTAAAATATGTAATATCTACTTTTGAGATGTTTGAGAAGTTATATTTCAAATGTGATTCTTGTAATGTAATATCACATCTTGGACTTGGACATGAAGATCCATTGCTCTCAAATAAGGAAATATATGTTCAGAAGTATGGCAAAGGAATGGGCAGTTTTGGTTCTTCTTCTAGTGAAAGGGAAGACACAGTTTTTTTTTATCTCGTTGATTCACATTCTACAAATATTGAGTACAGAAAATGGTGCTGCTGCTTCAGATGATGCTTGGAAAGCACTAGCTTTTTTGTTTCATAGAAGAACATTTAGATGATCTAGATGATTTAGAAACACCAATCTTATTTCAAGAGTCGATGCTCGACAGGTTTTAAAAAGTTGTTCATGTGCTGATTCTATCCCCCAGTGCACCTGGTTCATTTAGACTCCACCATGAGAGAGATCTTAAGCTAAGTATTGCTGTGGGCGTGTGAAGATATCTGCTCATAGTGGACGTCTAGTACTCCATTGCCAGGGTTTTAGTTGCTAAATTCATCTTGTTTTGCTCACAGCCTATTAGACTGATGTTTGTTTTCGTTTTCGTTGTACTACTGCTTATAGCAGCACCTTTTTTGGGGCTTCATGTCCAATAGATCTCAGCATATTGGCCTTTTCTTTTAATCCTGTATAATTAACATATGGCAAGGTCCCATCTTCTGTCATGTCATATTTTTATGTCAAATAAATATCATCACTGTATGGCCAAGGCCTCCATCAATGTCAACGTAAGCTCAGCCATCAAGTATTCCACTTGAAGGTTCTAAGCCATGCCGAAAATAGCCCTCACAATTGTTTTATATGTTATTGAGGACTTCCCCCTTACCAATAGACCATATCTATCTACCATATAAGATGGTAGGTCATATTTTTATCATGTATATTTCATTCAAGGCTGCCATTGTGTAGCCTGCATATCTTACTGTGATGTTTTATAAAAGCCACACTTTTCTGTTTATAGCCCATGTCTGCTCTATCAGTGCAGCCCATGCCAAATGGCTATAAAAGATGATCACCAAATAACTATAATGTTCTACCACTTCTATTATTTAGCATCATCTACATTTTATAATTTTTTGGTTTGTTGTTCTAAAGCATATGATTTTTATTTTAGTGACGTTTATGACAAGTTGATTTTCTTCCACATATTCAGCCAGTTGTTCTAGCTCCACCTGGAGTGGTATCTAATAATGTTAGGATATATGCATATCCCAGCCAACCAACCCTCTCCTTCCTGAAATGAGTGATATCCACCAGTGCCATTTAATGCAACAGGTAAATCCACCAAATTAAGGTTAAAGAGGGTGGGCGTGAGGACACAGTCCTGGTTTAGAGCTGTCTTAGTCATCACATCTTCACTTAGCTCCCTATCGAGTGAGTGCCTAACCTTCACTTTAGTGTTTCCATGTGAGGCCATAATAATTTTTAATAAACCAGGTTGTATGCCCCACTTGTGGAGCATACACCACAATATGTGCCAGTTAACTGTGTCAACTACAGCACTAAAGTCCACAAATGCAGCCTATGTAACCTGTTAATATCTTGTTTTCCAAAGTTCCACATGCGGTACCAGTTACTTAACATAGACTGTCCACATCTAAACCGTGTCTGGTTGTATGGGATTATCTCATTTGTGTTCGCCCACTCCTCGAGTTCTCTCAATAAGACTTTCCCAAAGATTTTATCTGGGGCATCCAGCATTATAAGGACTGTATAGTTACTCCTACTCCTCTTACTAGATCTTTCTGCACTGTTTGATCTTATTGACCATAACCTGCTACAAGAAAGACTGAAAACCATTGCCAATTGTTCAGAACATGGTGATCAATGGATTGCATCCTTCCTGGGGCCTAGAACATCTTGAGTGGCTGTTGAAAAGGCTAAGGCACCCCCCATTCTTCTGACATGTGGAGTACAACAGGGTTCTTGTTTATCCCTTTGCTGTTTAATATTTATATCAAGCCATTACTTGATCTTCTAGATGGACTGGCTGTCCAATATGCACATTATACAGATGACACTCAGGTCCTATTTGAACTAAATGGAAACTACCCTAAGGATGCACTTATTAACACAGAGACTGAGCTTCTTCTTTTTTTTATTGGTGTATAATGGTTTTTCATAAGAAAAGAAAAGAAAAAACTTTCACCAAAAAAAGAAACTTTTCATACACATTATCATTTAAAAAATAGAAAAAGAAAAAAGAAACAGTTAAACTCATATTTAAAATATTGTGTTATCAATGTCATGCAAAAAAGATGAAAGAAGTTTGATCAAGCTCTATGACATTCAATCAACTCTTTTTTTTTTGTCCGGATTATTTTCCTGCAATCTTGCTTGAATCAGTGTCAGGAGTTTTGCTACTGCCAATGTTAAGCGATTAGGTTCGCCGTCAAGCATTGTAGTCCACCAATCATCAACTGATCTAACTTGATATTGGCTGAGAAGCTTTCCCAACTCCTGTTCTCTTTCAACCATTAGTTCAGGGCACCTCAGTAGTAGATGGTTAATTGTTTCTATTTAATTCTTTTGATGGCATAGTCTACAGTTTGGAATGATCTTAGCATTCTTTTTTTCAACCAACAACAGGTTGGAAGGAAATAGGTTCAGTTGTAGACGTAGAAATTGCTGCCTGAAGAATGGATTGGGGAACAGGGCTATGTACCGTGACAGTTGATTTAATTTACGTGGCCTCACCCAGAATTCTTCATAGTGTTTGTAATTGTACAGTGATTCTTGAGTATCTATCAAGTCCATTCTGTACAATTTCAATTTAATTCAGTCTGGGTTTAAGACAAGGGAGTCAACCATTTTGTTCAGTGTTGCGAATGAATCAAGGCAGATTTTTTCCAATCTTGTAGTAGATTTTCATTTGGGTCTTCCAAGGCACCTTAAAGAATAGAGAATCCTCCCTTGGCAGGAGATTCTACACATTTACGGATGAAGGAGAGTGATTTGCACATGGATATCGCTTTGAGTGAAATTGTCGACAATTCTCTTCTAATAATTGCAACCGGTAAACTTTTTGGTAATCTCAAAACATTTATCCAAAACAGCCCCTCCCACTGGGGCAAAGTGCTTTGAGGTAGGAGAAAGGATGTTTCAGCCCATAGGTCAAAATTGGGGCCACCTTCATCCTAAAGAATTGTACCATTGGTATGAAGGAGTAACAACTGTACTTTTTCATTAAAATTCTGCCTTGAGCCACCAGATTTTTTGCTTTCTTCGTCAGGACTTCAACTCGTGGTATTTCACCAAGACTTGTATTAATAACTACTCCTAGGTAGGTGAATTCTTTAACCTGTTCCACTCTCCGACCTTTAAGGAACCAAGATTACTTTCGATTTATTCTTCCCGTAGTTCCAGTGCCAAAGGTCTTAATTCTCGATTTCCCCGGGTTTACTTTCAGATCGTTTTCCTCCAGATATTTTTGGATTGCGTCTAATTGCCGTTGAAGTCCAATTGGTGTTTGGTCCATGACTACTATACCATCGGCATAAAGAAGTCTATTGACCTCATTTTCACCAATCCTCGGGGGAAATATACGGATCCAGCTGAAGGCTTCATGTATATTGGACAGAAAAAAAATTAAAGGTTTTGGAGCCAACGGGCAACCTTGTTTTAATCCTGTCTCTATAGCAACTTAATCTGTTAAAGATCCCACTCTATCGAGTCTGATTTTTATAGTTGTTTCACAGTGTAAGTCCTTGATGTTTGTCAGAAGCTGTTCTGGGCACTTCCATCTTTCCAATTTTGTCCACAGCCGATCTCTGTTAACTGAATCAAATGCTTTTGATAGGTCAATGAAGTCCATACATGTTTGGCCTTTTTTTTCTGCAGGATTCTTGCTTTCATCAGATTGAGGATTAATATGTTAAGCGATGTCCTATGCCTTTTATAAAATCTGCTTGCCACTCGTCTTGGTGGCCTGAGTCGTTGCCCCACTTTGAGAGTGCCTTTAACAATATGGTTCCAAAGACTTTCCCCACCACGTCTAGTAAGGTGATCGGCCGGTAGTTTTATGGGTTTGAACTTAAACCCTTTTTAAAAATGGGTACCACTACCGCCGTTTTCCAGGAGTATGGTACCTTGGAGGTCCTTAGTATCTCTTTGTAAAGATGATGTAGTAAGGTAGCCCAGATTCTTGGATTTCTTTTCAGTTCCGTATTGGAGAGGCCATCCGGGCCAGCTGCTCTTGAGTTTTTCAGATTTGTAATAATCGTTTAGATTTTTTCAATATCAATGTCTATGTTCGTATCGTTTAGTCCATCTTCCAGAGCTCAGTATCCTCCTCTGGGTTCCATCTGTGGCCTTGAATTTTGTGCAAAGTAATTTTCCCAGACTGAGGCTCCAATTGAAGTTATCATCAGGGCATTTTGAGGAGCATTAATCTCATTAATATGGGCCCAAGTTGCTGCTGTGTCCTTCTTTACAATGGAGGCTAGCATTGCTTGAGCATCCCGGTTAATTCATGTTTTTCTTTCCTCTGTAACCGGTTATGGTATCTCTGCTTTGCCTTGTGAATATTCGTAGATATGTTTCCTGATTTCTCTTTTTTACACTTTTGAATATATATTTCTTCAGTTGTTTTTTCTAGTTTGCTATTCCTTTATTATAGATCTGGCAGTGATTCATTGAGGGCTTGGTCAAATTATGGTTCACCTTGATTGCAAATTCTTGGAATAGCGGGAGATAGTCAAACCTGACTGAATCCCTGGATTCCTGGCTTTTACTAACTTCTTTAAGTAGTGATTCTGGTAACCCCGGTAGTTTCTTGCCATTCATCACCAAGCTATTTCTCCCTGGATATATTCAAAGCATTTGCATACGTATGTTCAGCTTTCTGAGAACCATATTGTAGCATGTCAACTTAAGTGGATTGTGATCACTTTTTTCGGTGTCTTGTATGTTCAGAGACATATTGGAGGATGCACAGACGTAGTCCAGCAAATATGTTCTCCCCATTCCTTTCCAAGTTGGTTTTGCCGAGATATCGCCTGTCTGATTGCAGTTAAGGATACAGCAATCTCTTGACTGTAGCATGTTACTCCAGGCCATTCCCCTTGAATGCTTTACATTTTTTGCAATACCTTCCTCTCGGATTTGCTCATTGTTGTTGTCCAGACAGGTGGAATTTAAATCTCCCACTAACAGTATGAAGGGATTACCCCATTTTCTTCTTTTCTCATCAATTATTGCTGCAATCTCATCGGGCATGTTGGTATTTCTTTTGTCCACCGGATTCCAGTATATATTTATTATAGAGAGTACTTGGCTTACGTCCTCCCTCTGGTCCCTCACTTTGTAGTCTGCTACTTGTATGAAGGGTGAGGGAAAGGATGTACCAATTTAAGCCCAGCCCAGATTATGTCTTACTGCCATCAAAAGGCAGCTTTTGGCTCGTCCAATTTGGTTTTTAACTGCTGAGTTTAGGGATATCCAATAGCCTTCTATTACAGGGGCTTCAGTAAGCCACACCTCTTGCAAACAAATCACATTGGCTGACTCAAGTTCCTTTAAGTCCTCTGTCCTCTGAGTTGTTCCAACTCAGCAAACTCCATTCTTTTTCTCCTGTTTGATGCTATTGTTTACTTAACTTATCTGCTATCAGACCTACTAGCCACTTCCAAAATTCTTCAGATGCTACCACTTACAAAGAAGGTACGTGATGTAATAGTCTCAATACGTTGGCCCTATTAAGTACGAGGCCCTCATCTGTTGGGATAATTCGTTCTAGAGATAAATTTAGTTCATCAATGATTTCTTTACCATTGTCTTGCGGTTTTTTCAGTGCTGATTTGTTGGACATTAAGATGTTTAATTTAAGCTTTGGAATCTCCTGTTTGCCAATGTTATCGTTCTCCTCCTTTCTTATTTTTCTTCCCTCAAGATGTCCATCCATACTCCTTTGGTCCCGGGTGCATTTCACCTCCTCGAGCAGCTCCGTCAATTAGTTTTACAGATTTTTTTGGTTTATCCTTTTTTCCTTCTGGGTTCTTGTTACCTCTTACAGTATCTCCTTCCTCTCTTTTCGAGGTTTCATCACCTGAGTCCTCACTGTAAGAGGTTTCCAACCTAACAGAATCATCTCCTTCACTACTTTCCTCATCCGAGATGCTATATGTTGACATATCCATCAGGTCGATCTCACTTGATGAAATTATAGTTTCTTCTCTCAGTGTAGCTCCCTCCCCTTGTGATTTGGACTCCTTCTGTGTATTATGTCCACTACATATTGCATTACCCGTTCTTAATTTTGGAGCTGAAATGTTCGTAATGAACGATCAACTACTGCTCGAGTTTACTTTCTTTATTGAGGGCACATTTTTTGATTTTTTTACTAAGATCTTTTTTTTGTACCACAATGGTTTTCTGATTTTTTTCGACCTCAGTTTAAGTTAATTGAATCGGGCAGACTTGTTCCTTTATAATCTCGGCTGTTTTTTTTGGAGAAAATATTGTAAATTTTTACTAATGGTGTATCTGAGACTGAGCTTCTCATTATGGCCTCTAGTCCACGACTGAAGAAACTCAGCACTCATTTTGCCCAGTTCTTGATTTCTGGAAGCTCAATCTCTGTGAGTAAATCAGTAAAAACATTGGGGGTCATTCTTGATGTCGATCTATCCATGAAGCAACATGTCCCACAGATTTGTTCATCTTGTGGATACGTTATTAAACTACTCCACCAGATCAGGCTTTACATATCTATAAAGAATAGATCACTCCTGGCATCAGCATTAGATAATTCATGACTAGACTACTGTAACAGCATACTCACTGGTACTTCACAGGGAAACCTTCATTGTCTTCAGATCAGTCAGAATGGAGCTTTGAGGGCTGTGTTTGGACTTTTTAGGCGTGATCACATAACTGCATTTAGTAAGAAATTGCATTGGCTGCCAGTCAAGCAAAGGACCAAGCACAAGATCCAGTCTCTTATCTATAAATGTCAGAACATGATTGCCCCTAAATACCTAATTGAGAGGCTCTCGCTAAAACAATCTGGTCGGGTTCTGCGTTCCACTGAAAATCTGCATCTAAATCAACCCTGGTTTAGTCTAAAAAGATTTGGTGACACAAGCTTCGAATTCCATGCACTACATATCATCTCAAACTCTGACAATGTTTAAGTATAAAAAACGTTACTATTTAATTCGGTTGATTTATTGATTTACAGCTCTCTTCCGCTTACCTGGTCTGTCTTATTCTCCTGGTTTCCTCTTTCCTCTCAGCCTTTTGTTATTTTGTGGGTGCTGAAGCCCACAGGCATGTAGCATTTTATTAAGAATTAAAATATATAAATAAATAGCTGGCAGGGTTGTTACAAGGCCCACATGTATAAACTGGGAAATGTATGCTGTCTTTCCATGTGTTGGCAATTTACCCTGTAAGGCTGTAAGGTTAATACTTGTGTGTGTAGGAACTCTGGAATTAATGGCACTGCCAATTATCTCAGCAGTGTTTCCCATGTACCATTATACATCCATCTGTGATTGTTCAAGTCGGTTATGTTATAGTTCATATTTTCAGAGCCTATAGTACTACTTATGTAGTCACTCCAGCTTGCGCATGATGACCCTGCTATGTAGATTTGTCTCGTGTTATCCCAGTTTGCTATTTTCCCTTAGCACCTGGGGTGGGGGTAGTAGCCAATCAGGGTACAGTGATGTTTTTCATTTACTAGATCACCAGAGATCACCAGAGATCACCAGAGACACAGAGATAGTAAACGAAAAACACAGATTTATTTTGCATGTGTTGGTGCATGTTCAATACGTTCCAAGGGAAGTAGTGAAGCAAGCTTAGGAGCGTTTGAACTAAGCCAGCTAAGTGAGCTGCTCACTAACAAGCCAAGGCCCCCCCCTTCTCCACTGAAATGAAATCCACTCTTTATACATAATGGCAGTGACGTACATTACATTAGTAGAATCATTTCAGAGAAACATCTTATGTATGTATTTCGTTATAGCATGTACTGAGCTGGGAACATAAATCACATGTATAGTATGAGAATGCAAGACATATTGTGCAAGTATTTTGTCTTTGGTACAAGACATTCCAATTCTGAATGTTCCATCTTCCAAACAAAAATATTCGTAGTCATGTTATCTCTTTTGCTCGGCAACCAAGGCTCTTTTCTGTGCTGAGAATAGCTGACAGTCTGCCAACAGAGTTTACCACCAAAAGACACTCTCTTCTAATAACATCTCTTTGCTTGTGTTCAGCTGCGTTCTGCATTGATCATGAACACATTTACTGCTTAGAAACTAGAATGTGTGCTATACAACACAAGAATGACAATACATTAACAACAAGAACCCGGTGCCTTTCTGGTTGCCGCTCTTTTTGCAATACCTTCCTCTCGGATTTGCTCATTGTTGTTGTCCAGATAGGTGGAATTTAAATCTCCCACTAACAGTATGAAGGGATTACCCCATTTTCTTCTTTTCTCATCAATTATTGCTGCAATCTCATCGGGCATGTTGGTATTTCTTTTGTCCACCGGATTCCAGTATATATTTATTATAGAGAGTACTTGGCTTACGTCCTCCCCCTGGTCCCCCACTTTGAAGTCTGCTACTTGTATGAAGGGTGAGGGAAAGGATGTACCAATTTAAGCCCAGCCCAGATTATGTCTTACTGCCATCAAAAGGCCGCTTTTGGCTCGTTTAAATTTGGTTTTTAACTGCTGAGTTTAGGGATATCCAATAGCCTTCTATTACAGGGGCTTCAGTAAGCCACACCTCTTGCAAACAAATCACATCGGCTGACTCAAGTTCCTTTAAGTCCTCTGTAAAAAGGTGCGTAGAACCCCTGTTGTTCCAACTCAGCAAACGCCATTCTTTTTCTCCTGTTTGATGCTATTGTTTGCTTAACTTATCTGCTATCAGACCTACTAGCCACTTCCAGTTGGTCTCACCCCATCCTTTGTTTGTTTCTCCTTGACTTTTTTGTATTGTTCAAGTCAGGTGTAGGTCTATGCTCGATATTGGTTTGTCCCTTTGATACTTCCAAGGAACCCTTATTATCCCTTTTATGGGGTTCTCCATTACTTCCTGTAGCATGAATCCCAGGGACTTGATCTGCAGTGCTTCACCCAATGTAGTTTGTCTCGCCAACCTGGAAATCAGATGAATCTTCACTTTATTGGTTTGTTGGTCATCTGTAAATTCGATGAATAAAAATTCTTCAGATGCTACCACTTGCAAAGAAGGTACGTGATGTAATAGTCTCAATACGTTGCCCTATTAAGTACGAGGCCCTCATCTGTTGGGATAATTCGTTCTAGAGATAAATTTAGTTGATCAATGATTTCTTTACCATTGTCTTGCGATTTTTTCAGTGCTGATTTGTTGGACAATAAGATGTTTAATTTAAGCTTTGGAATCTCCTGTTTGCCAATGTTATCGTTCTCCTCCTTTCTTATTTTTCTTCCGTCAAGATGTCCATCCATATTCTTCCTTTGGTCCCGGGTGCATTTCACCTCCTCGAGCAGCTCCGTCAATTAGTTTCACAGATTTATTTGGTTTATCCTTTTTTCCTTCTGAGATCTTGTTACCTCTTACAGTATCTCCTTCCTCTCTTTTCGAGGTTTCATCACCTGAGTCCTCACTGTAAGAGGTTTCCAACCTAACAGAATCATCTCCTGCACTACTTTCCTCATCCGAGATGCTATATGTTGACATATTCATCAGGTCGATCTCACTTGATGAAATTATAGTTTCTTCTCTCAGTGTAGCTCCCTCCCCTTGTGATTTGGACTCCTTCTGTGTATTATGTCCACTACATATTGCATTACCCGTTGTTAATTTTGGAGCTGAAATGTTCGTAATGAATGATCAACTACTGCTCGAGTTTACTTTCTTTATTGAGGGCACATTTTTTGTTTTTTTTACTAAGATCTTTTTTTTTTACCAGAATGGTTTTCTGATTTTTTTCGACCTCAGCTTGAGTTAATTGAATCGGGCAGACTTGTTCCTTTATAATCTCGGCTGTTTTTTTTGGAGAAAATATTGTAAATTTTTACTAATGGTGTATCTGAGACTGAGCTTCTCATTATGGCCTCTAGTCCACGACTGAAGAAACTCAGCACTCATTTTGCCCAGTTCTTGATTTCTGGAAGCTCAATCTATGTGAGTAAATTAGTAAAAACATTGGGGGTCATTCTTGATGTTGATCTATCCATGAAGCAACATGTCCCACAGATTTGTTCATCTTGTGGATACGTTATTAAACTACTCCACCAGATCAGGCTTTACATATCTATAAAGAATAGATCACTCCTGGCATCCGCATTAGATAATTCATGACTAGACTACTGTAACAGCATACTCACTGGTACTTCACAGGGAAACCTTCATTGTCTTCAGATCAGTCAGAATGGAGCTTTGAGGGCTGTGTTTGGACTTTTTAGGCGTGATCACATAACTGCATTTAGTAAGAAATTGCGATGGCTGCCAGTCAAGCAAAGGATCAAGCACAAGATCCAATCTCTTATCTATAAATGTCAGAACATGATTGCCCCTAAATACCTAATTGAGAGGCTCTCGCTAAAACAATCTGGTCGGGTGCTGCGTTCCACTGAAAATCTGCATCTAAATCAATCCTGGTTTAGTCTAAAAAGATTTGGTGACACAAGCTTCGAATTCCATGCACTACATATCATCTCAAACTCTGACAATGTTTAAGTATAAAAACGTTACTATTTAATTCGGTTGACTTATTGATTTACAGCTCTCTTCCGCTTACCTGGTCTGTCTTATTCTCCTGGTTTCCTCTTTCCTCTCAGCCTTTTGTTATTTTGTGCCTGCTGAAGCCCACAGGCATGTAGCATCTTATTAAGAATTAAAATATATAAATAAATAGCTGGCAGGGTTGTTACAAGGCCCACATGTGTAAACTGGGAAATGTATGCTGTCTTTCCATGTGTTGGCAATTTACCCTGTAAGGCTGTAAGGTTAATAATTGTGTGTGTAGGAACTCTGGAATTAATGGCACTGCCAATTATCTCAGCAGTGTTTCCCATGTACCATTATACATCCATCTGTGATTGTTCAAGTCGGTTATGTTATAGTTCATATTTTCAGAGCCTATAGTACTACTTATATAGTCACTCCAGCTTGCACATGATGACCCTGCTATGTAGATTTGACTCGTGTTATCCCAGTTTGCTATTTTCCATTAGCACCTGGGGTGGGGGTAGTAGCCAATCAGGTTCCAGTGATGTTTTTCATTTACTAGATCACCAGAGATCACCAGGGATCACCAGAGATCACCAGAGACACAGAGATAGTAAACGAAAAACACAGTTTTATTTTGCATGTGTTGGTGCATGTTCAACACGTTCCAAGGGAAGTAGTGAAGTGAGCTTAGGAGCGTTTGAGCTAAGCCAGCTAAGTGAGCTGCTCACTAACAAGCCAAGGCCCCCCTTCTCCACTGAAATGAAATCCACTCTTTATACATAATGGCAGTGACGTACATTACATTAGTAGAATCATTTCAGAGAAACATCTTATGTATGTATTTCGTTATAGAATGTACTGAGCTGGGAACATATATCACATGTATAGTCTGAGAATGCAAGACATATTGTGCAAGTATTTTGTCTTTGGTACAAGACATTCCAATTCTGAATGTTCCATCTTGCAAACAAAAATATTCATAGTCATGTTATCTCTTTTGCTCGGCAACCAAGGCTGTTTTCTGTGCTGAGAATAGCTGACAGTCTGCCAACAGAGTTTACCACCAAAAGACACTCTCTTCTAATAACATCTCTTTGCTTGTGTTCAGCTGCGTTCTGCATTGATCATGAACACATTTACTGCTTAGAAACTAGAATGTGTGCTATACAAAACAAGAATGACAATACATTAACAACAAGAACATGGTGCCTTTCTGGTTGCCACTCTTTTTGCAATACCTTCCTCTCGGATTTGCTCATTGTTGTTGTCCAGACAGGTGGAATTTAAATCTCCCACTAACAGTATGAAGGGAATACCCCATTTTCTTCTTTTCTCATCAATTATTGCTGCAATCTCATCGGGCATGTTGGTATTTCTTTTGTCCACCGGATTCCAGTATATATTTATTATAGAGAGTACTTGGCTTACGTCCTCCCCCTGGTCCCCCACTTTGAAGTCTGCTACTTGTATGAAGGGTGAGGGAAAGGATGTACCAATTTAAGCCCAGCCCAGATTATGTCTTACTGCCATCAAAAGGCTGCTTTTGGCTCGTCCAATTTGGTTTTTAACTGCTGAGTTTAGGGATATCCAATTGCCTTCTATTACAGGGGCTTCGGTAAGCCACACCTCTAAATCACATCGGCTGACTCAAGTTCCTGTAAGTCCTCTGTAAAAAGGTGCGTAGAACCCCTGTTGTTCCAACTCAGCAAACTCCATTATTTTTCTCCTGTTTGATGCTATTGTTTACTTAATTTATCTGCTATCAGACCTACTAGCCACTTCCAGTTGGTCTCACCCCCATCCTTTGTTTGTTTCTCCTTGACTTTTTTTGTATTGTTCAAGTCAGGTGTAGGTCTATGCTCGATATTGGTTTGTCCCTTTGATACTTCCACAGAACCCTTATTATCCCTTTTATGGGGTTCTTCATTACTTCCTGTAGCATGAATCCCAGGGACTTGATCTGCGGTGCTTCACCCAATGTAGTTTGTTTCGCCAACCTGGAAATCAAATGAATCATCACTTTATCGGTTTGTTGGTCATCTGTAAATTCGATGAATAAAAATTCTTCAGGTGCTACCACTTGCAAAGAAGGTACGTGATGTAATAGTCTCAATACGTTGACCCTATTAAGTACGAGGCCCTCATCTGTTGGGATAATTCGTTCTAGAGATAAATTTAGTTCATCAATGATTTCTTTACCATTGTCTTGCGATTTTTTCAGTGCTGATTTGTTGGACAATAAGATGTTTAATTTAAGCTTTGGAATCTCCTGTTTGCCAATGTTATCGTTCTCCTCCTTTCTTATTTTTCTTCCCTCAAGATGTCCATCCATACTCTTCCTTTGGTCCCGGGTGCATTTCACCTCCACGAGCAGCTCCGTCAAGTAGTTTTACAGATTTTTTTGGTTTATCCTTTTTTCCTTCTGGGATCTTGTTACCTCTTACAGTATCTCCTTCCTCTCTTTTCGAGGTTTCATCACCTGAGTCCTCACTGTAAGAGGTTTCCAACCTAACAGAATCATCTCCTTCACTACTTTCCTCATCCGAGATGCTATATGTTGACATATCCATCAGGTCGATCTCACTTGATGAAATTATAGTTTCTTCTCTCAGTGTAGCTCCCTCCCTTTGTGATTTGGACTCCTTCTGTGTATTATGTCCACTACATAGTGCATTACCCGTTCTTAATTTTGGAGCTGAAATGTTCGTAATGAACGATCAACTACTGCTCGAGTTTACTTTCTTTATTGAGGGCACATTTTTTGATTTTTTTACTAAGATCTTTTTTTTGTACCAGAATGGTTTTCTGATTTTCTTCGACCTCAGCTTGAGTTAATTGAATCGGGCAGACTTGTTCCTTTATAATCTTGGCTGGTTTTTTGGGAGAAAATATTGTACATTTTTACTAATGGTGTATCTGAGACTGAGCTTCTCATTATGGCCTCTAGTCCACGACTGAAGAAACTCAGCACTCATTTTGCCCAGTTCTTGATTTCTGGAAGCTCAATCTCTGTGAGTAAATCAGTAAAAACATTGGGGGTCATTCTTGATGTCGATCTATCCATGAAGCAACATGTCCCACAGATTTGTTCATCTTGTGGATACGTTATTAAACTACTCCACCAGATCAGGCTTTACATATCTATAAAGAATAGATCACTCCTGGCATCAGCATTAGATAATTCATGACTAGACTACTGTAACAGCGTACTCACTGGTACTTCACAGGGAAACCTTCATTGTCTTCAGATCAGTCAGAATGGAGCTTTGAGGGCTGTGTTTGGACTTTTTAGGCGTGATCACATAACTGCATTTAGTAAGAAATTGCATTGGCTGCCAGTCAAGCAAAGGACCAAGCACAAGATCCAGTCTCTTATCTATAAATGTCAGAACATGATTGCCCCTAAATACCTAATTGAGAGGCTCTCGCTAAAACAATCTGGTCGGGTGCTGCGTTCCACTGAAAATCTGCATCTAAATCAACCCTGGTTTAGTCTAAAAAGATTTGGTGACACAAGCTTCGAATTCCATGCACTACATATCATCTCAAACTCTGACAATGTTTAAGTATAAAAAACGTTACTATTTAATTCGGTTGACTTATTGATTTACAGCTCTCTTCCGATTACCTGGTCTGTCTTATTCTCCTGGTTTCCTCTTTCCTCTCAGCCTTTTGTTATTTTGTGCGTGCTGAAACCCACAGGCATGTAGCATCTTATTAAGAATTAAAATATATAAATAAATAGCTGGCAGGGTTGTTACAAGGCCCACATGTATAAACTGGGAAATGTATGCTGTCTTTCCATGTGTTGGCAATTTACCCTGTAAGGCTGTAAGGTTAATACTTGTGTGTGTATGAACTCTGGAATTAATGGCACTGCCAATTATCTCAGCAATGTTTCCCATGTACCATTATACATCCATCTGTGATTGTTCAAGTCGGTTATGTTATAGTTCATATTTTCAGAGCCTATAGTACTACTTATGTAGTCACTCCAGCTTGCACATGATGACTCTGCATTGTAGATTTGCCTCGTGTTATCCCAGTTTGCTATTTTCCATTAGCACCTGGCGTGGGGGTAGTAGCAAATCAGGTTCCAGTGATGTTTTTCATTTACTAGATCACCAGAGATCACCGGAGATCACCAGAGACACAGAGATAGTAAACGAAAAACACAGTTTTATTTTGCATGTGTTGGTGCATGTTCAACACGTTCCAAGGGAAGTAGTGAAGTGAGCTTAGGAGCGCTTGAGCTAAGCCAGCTAAGTGAGCTGCTCACTAACAAGCCAAGGCCCCCCCTTCTCCACTGAAATGAAATCCACTCTTTATACATAATGGCAGTGACGTACATTACATTAGTAGAATCATTTCAGAGAAACATCTTATGTATGTATTTCGTTATAGCATGTACTGATCTGGGAACATAAATCACATGTATAGTCTGAGAATGCAAGACATATTGTGCAAGTATTTTGTCTTTGGTACAAGACATTCCAATTCTGAATGTTCCATCTTCCAAACAAAAATATTCGTAGTCATGTTATCTCTTTTGCTCGGCAACCAAGGCTGTTTTCTGTGCTGAGAATAGCTGACAGTCTGTCAACAGAGTTTACCACCAAAAGACACTCTCTTCTAATAACATCTCTTTGCTTGTGTTCAGCAGCGTTCTGCATTGATCATGAACACATTTACTGCTTAGAAACTAGAATGTGTGCTATACAAAACAAAAATGATAATACATTAACAACAAGAACCTGGTGCCTTTCTGGTTGCCGCTCTTTTTCCCTACTTAAGGAGCCCTCCAGCCTCTTTTCCTTTGCAGATGGGGAGCAGGTGCGAGTGGATCTAGGTCACCTGGCTTAGCCCCACCCACCTTGCACTTTCCAGGTTGGCACTCCTTTCCCCCACTTGGCAAGCCCCGCCCACCTGGTGCTTTCCTGGTTGCTGATCTTTTACCCTTCATAAGGAGCCCTCCAGCTGCTTTTCCTTTGCAGATGGGGAGCAGGTGCGAGTAGATCTAGGTCACCTGGCCTAAGCCCCGCCTACCTGGCACCTTACAGGTTGCCGCTCTTGTTCCCCAATTAGCAAACCCCACCCACCTGCTGCCTTCCTGGTTGCCGCTCTTTTTCTCTACATAAGAAGCCCTCCAGCCTCTTTTCCTTTGAGGATGGGGAGCAGATGCAAGTGGATCTAGGTCACCTGGCCTAAGCACCACCCACCTTCTTAGCCCTGCCTCTTCCTTCCTGCTCTTAACACTTAGATCAAGGGCGTCTCTCATCCGGGCATCCGAAGCGAAGGGCAGACAAAGAAAAGGGCAATTCCTTTTCAGACCAGGAGGACTCAGGTTCCGACTCCCTGCTCAGACAACAGGTAAGCATGCAACCAACATGTTTCTAACCACCTCCTCTGGTCCCCCTGTGATGTTGCCTTGTGCCTCCCTCCCTTCTCGCACACAGGTGTTGCCTGTTTTGCTTGATTCTTCTACCCTGCTACCCCTACCCCCCTCCAGCCTACTTCTGCGGGAGTCTGTCTTGATACATTCTGGTTTCACCATCACCATCTTGTGGCCAATGCTGGATTTCACTTTTATGTACATTGATTCATGGGGTGTCACTCTTTCTCAGCTCTCATTCTGGACTTCCTTTGCATCTTGTACTCATGGTGGCCCTGAATCATACTGTTACCATCTTCATCTTGTATCCTGGCTTGCAACATTATGTGTTACTATTGAGTTCTGCAATTGTATTCACACTCCCCTCTTGCTTCTTCCCTCCTTTTGACTGCTTACTCTCTGTTCTCTCCTCCTTTCCCTTTCTCCCTTTTTCTATCTCCTCCCCTCCTGCGCTTACTTCTTCTATCAGAATTGTCTCTGGACCTAGTATGATGGTAACCTCTTCTGTCTTCTTTCACCTCTCCTTACTTGATTGTTTTTCTCCCCCCACCCCTCCAGCACTATCTGAAATGTCATCAGGCCTAGTACGATAGTCGCTTGTTTGGTTCCTCGCCTCCCTTTCTGCACCCCTCTCCCTCACCTTTTGTTTTTCTGCGGCTCTGCCAGAAATGTCATCAGTCCTAGTATGGTAGTCGCCTGTCTGTTTCCATTTCCTTCCCTTTCTCCCACTCCCTTCCTTATCTATGTCTTAGCTCTTGCGCTATCTGAAATGTCATCAGGCCGAGTATGATAGTTAATTTCGCATTGTTACTGTTCATGGACTGTAAGAATGTGATTGTATTTTCCCTTGTTCCCTCCCTTGCCTTGAATTGCTTTGAAACACATTGTGTATAGGCACTATATAAATAGACTATCATGTCATATCTTTCTGCATGGCTCTCAGCATCTCTTGATCCATGATAGCTCAGAACTTACTATATTGCTAAACAGATTAAACCGTTTGAAGATGCTTTTAATGAAATGAGAGGGTACTCAGAATGTGTTCAATACTTACAAATGTTACAAAAAGAAATATGTCAAGAGGAGATTTTGACAGCATAACTTCCAAAGGACACTCGTGTGGGAAGTCAAGACTGCCAAAAAGAGAGTCAAATTGTTTTAGGAGATCCTTTTATTAAAACTGGTGTTGAACCTCTCATGTGTGGAAGTGTGGGACTTGGAGTGGCAGCAGTAGATTAGGGGTCTTTCCAAGAAGACATGAAGTGTGAGGTAAAGTAACACAAGGAAGGTGTGATCCATTTTTGGAGGAACCTCCCCTCATCATTGATCTATTTGTGATGATGAGTTTATCCCTGCAATAATAGAACTCCAGGTTTCAATGAGGCAGAGGATGCCCAGGTTGCTGTCAGACATTAGGTTGTTCATTTCAATGTTAGTTTTTGACTTGTTTGGGTTCTGAGATGGAAGTAAATAACATGCAGCTAAGCTGACTGCTGGACAAAGGGGTGGAAGGGTTGGAAGTGTTGGACAGTTACTGGGATGAGTCTGTGCCAGATTGATCTTCTTGATCATGGAGAGGAGGGAGGAGGTCATTTTCAAGGGTGTTGACTTGCTTTTTGAGCATGTACAAAAGTATGAAAGTCTGCGGAGTTGGTTGCTGCTAGAACGGGTTTGCTTGTTCAGTAGCACAGACATTCTAGCCTGTTTCCCATAGAATATTGCTTTGCATGTCTTAATTAACCTGCAAAAGAATACATTAATTAGGATTTTAGTCATAGATGATTCCAAGGACTGTTTAGGCAAATGCATAAATATAATATGCTAGCTACTAGCTACTAGCTACTAGCTAGAGACTGTCATGATCTCTGCTTCCAAAAGGTCAGGGTTTTCCCAACTCCCTTGGAAGCAGATCCATAACCCAGGTTCCGAGGGCCAACCAGTCCCAATTGGGACCTTTTGGACCCAGTCCTGGCACCAGTGGCACCAGGCTCATAAATGTGCCCAGTCCCAGCGCTGGAAGCGCCAGGCTCATAATGCTTGGGTGGACTTACCTGCAGCAGACCATGCTGCTTACTTGCCTGCCAGCTGAGCCTCTGATCCTCTTCTGTTTGGAACTACATTTCCTGTTGGGTGGGGCAGGAGCCACTCCCTAGATTCAGAACACTGGAACTCTTCTGGAAAGCAGGAACTCTTTTCTTACCTAGGCGTGGCTGTGGAAGGAGACACCTAAGCACTACAGGAGGCTATTTAAACCACACCCGGTGGATGAATCTTGCTTTGCGTTATTCTGCATCCTCTGCAGCAGAACGCTCATCGTGTCTTCTGCATCGGATCCTGGGCCTAAGGAAAAAGGCTTACCATCCTGAATCCAGTCCTCAGCAACACCTATAAAGACAAGAAAGAACAGGTTAGCATTCCGGCATCTGAAAGACAAAGGCTTACCTACTCTTCGTGCGCTCCGGAGGTCTTCACACTGCATTCCGGCATCTGAAAGACAAAAGCTTACCGACTCTTCGCACGCTCCGGAGGCCTTCGGCGCTGCATTCTGCATCTGAAAGACAAAACAAGGTGCGTTTAAAGACATTGGGGAACTTTAATACTCACGTGCCATTACTCCTTTCCACATCAACCCCAGTGGGTATTCGGGCACCCTGCAGCCGCTCCGAACTCGTACCTGCAAAATAAAAGACAGTTAGAGCGCATCGTGAAGCAGGCAACAAGCGCTTACTTACGTGCTTCCAGGCGCTTCTATTCATCATACGGACTCCATCTTCAACTCACTTCAGCCCGTCATCCGCCATCGCCGGAACCTGCAAAACAAGAGACTTTAAAGACAATAGAATTACTCGAAACTTACCGTTCGTGCAGTAAACGACGGACAGCAGACCTCTGAAGTCAAGAGGCCTGCGCTACCGATCCAGTGAAGAAACTGGTTACAGCACCCTGCCCCGAGGCAGATGGAGAGCTCGGCATTCACTTACATAAGGTGAGAGCGTTAACCTTTGGGGGTCTACAGGAGAGCAAAAGGGGAAGAGACAGGGACACCCCAATAACCCCAGGTCATTAATCCCATATTTTCTGTCTGCAGACATCTTACTCTTGAAGCCAGGCATACAGTGCACAGAGGTCCTGCCCAAAGAGCCAACCGGGTGCTACACATCACCTTTGAAGATACGGTAGTCGCCCAGTCAAGACCGGCACCTCTGCGAGAATCAGGTGAGCGTTACAGAGACTCCCTCCCTTTCAGACCGTTCAACACCACCAAAAATGACAAAATAGAGTTATAGATCTCAAGCTCTCACCCTCACTCACATGCACCATTACCATCCACCTCATCTACCGCCCTCCCGGCCCCTCACTAAACTTTGAGGAAAACCTCCTCATCATTCTGCAAGATAACATTAAAGCCTCCTCTAAAATGATCCTATTAAGAGACCTGAACTTGGGCCTTCATGACCCCAATGACCCTCAGTCCACCTTGCTGGCCAATGCCCTTGAAATCCTAGGCTTCAGTCAACGTATCACCAACCCCACCTAGGCAAAGGGTTGCATATTAGACTTGATTGCTGATCACAACTGTGATCTCTCAACCAGTGCCAACACCCCCTGCCTCTGGTCAGACCACCAAATTATCAACTTCTCCATCCCATAGCCCAAAAAACCTAAACCCGTGCCCATTCCTTTACCACCAACAGTCACACACAGTTCTCAGAAGCTCATCAAAGAAATCATCATGCCCCTGCTGGACACCACATGCCTTACGCCCCCATTCATCCCCGCCCCCATTTACCACCGACCCCATTAGTGGACTTACACCTCAAACTTTCCAAACCAGTAAACACCTTTGCCCCCTCCGTTCCTTTTAAAGCCAAAGCCGCCAGACCCTCCAACCCATGGTTCACCCCCGAACTTCTAGAACTATGCAATAAGAAACTCCAGGCACAAATAACCTGCCATAAGGATCCCTCTGAAACCCTGAAAGACCACTCCACCACAATCTCCAAACTCCATAAATCTGCGATAATTACTGTTAAATCCAACTCCTTCAATGCCAGAATCAGCAATGACAGATCAGACTCTAGAGATATCTTTACAATCTTAAAGGAACTTGAATCCCCAGCCTCACCCTCGTCTAACCTCACCAAAGATGAAACTTTGTGCTCTAAGATCCAAATGGCATTGCTAAATAAAATTGACACCCTGAGCAAGAAAATTCTTCATCACCAAGCTAAATACCACGAGGACCCCAAAGCCCTGGGCACCAGCATCCCAAAACACCCCACCCAACCCATCCAACCCCCAGGTTTTCTTCAGAGACCTATCAGAGTCAGAAGTCCTAAACTTAATTAAAAGTCTTAATCCCTCTAAATGCAAAGGAGACATCTGCCCAGCTTCCCTTATCAAAGACTGTGCAGAAATACCAGCCACATTCATCACAACCTTCTTAAACGCCCCCTTCTCCAAAAGCACAGTACCAGCCAGCCTGAAAAAAGCCTGAATACACCCTCTCCTAAAGAAAAGAAAACATTGTTAGATCCTGCTATTCCCTCTAACTAGAGGCCAATCACAACTGTCCCCTTCCTATTGTAAATCCTTGATCGTACAGCCTACCTGCAAGTTCAACAGTTCCTTGAAATGTGGCAATATATCATCCACCCCGGACACGGCACCAAATCAGCCTGCTCAACCTAAAAAATCAGCTAGACGAGATCAGGGACGAGCGAAAGTCAGAACTTCTCTCATCCTACATCTATCCGCTGCATTTGACCTGGTTGACCTGGTCGACCACCAAATACTTTGCCACCACCTCTGCCAAATTCCCAAAGGAAGAGTCATGCAATTATTCTCAGAGAACGCCAATGCCTCACCGTCCCCAATCCCGTGTGTGGTACCACAAGGGTCTTGTATCTTCACCAGGCCATCCTAAAAGATACTAGACTCATTCGGCATAGCTTACACCAACTATGCCAATGACACCCAAATCCTTATCCCACTAACAGGTAATTATGCAGATGACTCAAACACCCTCAAAAACCTCTACTCCACAATACAGGCCTGGATGGCAGCTAACCACCTGTGCCTCAACAGCAATACAAAATTAAATCCTACTTGTCAGACCTCCTAGAGCCTTAAACAATCTCAACAATCAATGCACTGCCTTCTAGATGGACAACTGCTCCATCCCCGGCTCGGAGGCTGTAAAATCCCTTGAGGTATACCTTGACACATCACTCACCATGCCCTGACAAGTGAGTGCCATTGCCTCATCAGCAGCCTACGCAACCAAGGTCCTAAATGCGGCCAGACCCTGCCTCTCTAGAAATAGTTGCCTAACTGTTGCCCGAGTAATCATTGGCTCAAGGATAGATTAATGCAATGTCATATTTACAGGCACTTCATCCGGTAACATCCACAAACTCCAAGTCATCCAAAATAAGGCCCTCCGAGCATCATGAACATCTGTGAACATCCCAAAAAGAGAAAATATCTCCAAATCAATAAGAGAAGCACATTGGCTGCCGATCCAGAAGTGCATCACATTCAAAACCCTGTCCATCGCCCATAAATGCCTGTGCAACACACCCCCCATACCTCTCTCAAAGAGTTGCCAAAGTGTACTGTTCAAGACCCACTAGGACACCCTACACTGACCGCCTAATCTTACCCAAAGTAAAAAGATCCAAAGCCGGCAGCTCAAGTTTCTCCTACCTAGCCGACAAACAATGGATCTCCCTCCCCTTTCCGCCCTCGCTGAGGGCAGAAAAATTATACTGCGTGATCTGTAAAGCGCTCAAAACATAACTCTTCTCCTGATCTGTTAGACCACCAGTGCCTACTCTCTTTGAGACAATTGTACTCTATTGCAAATCCTGATCTTGTTACCTTAATGTATTTTATGACAACGCCACTGTAATAACATGTACCTGTAGCAGTGCCTCCATGCCTACGGGCTGTATGCACACTCTACAAATGAAATAAATACATAAATAAATACATTACGGAGACATCCATAGTGACTATCTAGTTATGGTTATGTTTGTTCCCATGTGCATTATTGAAATGCGTTGGTTCCATTTGACGATCTGCATGGAACTATATTTACTCTCTGAGTATGTGAAGTTTCATGTGAAGTCATCAATGATAGCATTGATAATGACATTTCTGATGCTATCTGTGGTGTCATGTATGTCTTTTTGAGCAGTGTCTGAAGGAGGTGTGTGGTATGTTTGCATAGCTTACCATTACTGCCGAATGTATTTGGTTTTTAGATTTTGCTCAGCAGCACAACATCTCTTCTTCTAAAGCTTTTTTTTCCACTGAATTTGCATGATGTTGAAACAGTAAGCTTTACTATAACTGCCCTTCAACTATACGTGTTTTCACTCAATTTCATTGGTTTTCAGATCTGAAGGTGACTGAAGACGTTTCACAAAGTGACTGCACTCGCTGATTAAAAGTCATCGGTTCATAAACTTAATCATAACATTCCACTAACAATGTTGTTTTCACTGAACATATAAATTATAGCTTTGTTGCATACAGAACTTTATGTAGCATCCATATGAAGTTGACATCAGAAGCCCTTCTGTGGGGTCCTTTCTTTACCTTGCACTGCGATCATGCAGCATGTTATGGGGAGGTACCATGACAGGCTGCTGGAAGCTGAGAGTTCCAGGTAGGACTGTTACTGATGGCTGTGATAGATGCAAGCATCGAAGGCTGGCTGCTAAGATCATGCAAATACACTTACCTTAAGCAATCGTCAGAATCAGGGTGGATCTTTGCATCGCACCCACCTTCTGTGGACTGTTGTCAAGGTCATCTCACTGTTTAAAGTTGTGTCGGTTTCGTTGCAATGTTGTAGTGTCCTTCGGGATCCATGTTGTCTTGTTCATGTGTTGGTGCTTTGCAAAGATCCGTTTTTTTATTATGAAAAGTATTGCCATGTGTGCTGTGTGAATTGGGGAGAAGCCACATACTGGGAACGCATATACTGGAAAGGTTACGCTGGCCTGCAAAAGAATTATAGGTCTCGCGTTCAACTGCTGATTTGTATGATATAAATCTACCCTCAGATCACAAAAATAAAAAATGTAAGTACATGTAATTTAGAAATCGAAAAGCAACAAACAGTCAAATTGATTCACCTATTAAAGTGAAATGAGTATTGCCTCTTTTCGGTTTTTATCTTTGGCGCCTTATTTATCATCTCCTTAAAATCCGCTCAAGAACAAATAAAGGGCATTGTGTTCAAACAATCCTGAGAACATTGATAGCCCCTGCCTGTCCATATAAATCAGCAATGTATTAGCCCCATCTGTGCTTAAAGACAGGTAGCTCCAGCATTCCACTTAATTGCCACAGCTCGGATGCAGAGCGTAGAACAAAGGATGATATACAGCTGCCCAACTGAAATCCTTTGCAGTAATTGGTTGTTCGCCTTGTGCTAGCAAAGGTTCAAAGTATACATCTCAAGGAAAATCCACTGTTTTCCATATTGCATGTATAAGCTACCTTACACTCCAGAATCGGTGGCTGCATGCGGCAAAACACATTTAGAAGTCACAGCAAAATGTACTTTTTTGTCACACTATGTCCTAACGCTTTTGGGTTTAATGATGTTGATTTAAGTAACAGTAAACAGTAAGAGAGTTGGGAAAAGAACATCCACACAGGAACATTGTCTTGTTCAGCGAATCTACCTTTACTTTACAAGGATGCCTGAAAAACAACAGGCATGTGAACCATATACATGGCAAAAGCATAGAATGCCCATTAGCACCCGGGCGGGCGGGGGAGAACCAGCCAATCAGGTGGCTAGGCACACAGGCTTTATCCGCTGGTGTAAGCCCGCGTTCCAAGCCGCATGACGGTCGGCTCCACTCATCTCCATCTTTCCCCTGCCTCCAAGTCCCTTGTTTTTTATTTGGAAACAACAGCATACCTGCACTGATAATTCTGCAAGTGGAATTCTAAGAATGAAACTCTGTGCCGGATTGTAACGCATGGTTCCCAGTGAGCAAAAGATGTGTGGCTTTCTGCATGGGTATACTCGGCCAGCATGGGTCTGGGCTTTCATGGCTTTTTACATGTTCCACACAATTCTTGTGATCTAGGAAACACAGCATTTCAGCATTACATTGGAAATGCAAAAGGCTGTGTAGCAAACACAAAGAGAACCAATTTGTCAAACATAACAGCAATGAACATTTCATACATCTTTCAACTGCATTCAGCCTGCACGAAAAAACATGACTTTGAAGAATCAAGTTTAGTTTGAGATTTTAGGCAATTTAAAAGGACCTGGCATGTGAACTACCCTACATGATTTTGAGTTGTATCAAAGGTGTAAAGAAAACATAATGGGTGGAAGGTTTTGAATAAATCTGAATCACTGGCCCTGCTCTCGGCAAACTTCGACACCACTGTTTTTAGCCAGTCTACACCATTGAAAAAGTGGTCCAGCCATGTGCAAATCGGTCAGCTTTTGCCACCAATGGAAGACGTGGGTCATGAGCATGTCTGGTAGCCAGAGTCCTAGACAGGCTCTGGATCCACGAGGTTGCCCAGATCTCTGCTAGTGGTTATGATTGATTCAAAAGCTTCCAGCCACCACCTTTGGTTTTGCTAAAGTCACCCCGAGTGGGACAAGCATGCCCAGATGTTGGTCCTGAGCCTGCTGAGCCTATAGAGCCAAGACCCAAGAGCCTATAGACCCAAGCTACTCACTGTTGACAACCAACAAGGCAGAAACATGTCTGTGGATGGTTGTGGTCTTGTGCAGAAGGGATGAGACCTAGCAGTTTGTGATGGACTGCCCTTTTTGGGGTGGGACCAAGCCTGATTTACATATGATCTTTCCCCTTCTGTAATTTATTTGATTTATTTATATATCCCGGATAAACAATGCACTTTTGATCACAAAAGAACATGCAAATCAGATTTTATGGGAAGCAGTGAGCTTCTTACAATGTGTTTAATTTGATTTACATTCTGACCAGGTTTTGGAGGGGACTGAATGGAACAGACACTGGGGACAATACATACGCAGACATACATAGATTAAAGACAATGAACATTGGAAATGTTTAAGTGCAGTTGGGCGGTATTGCCAGTTGTGCTTGGGGATGTAATCATGATGTCATGATGGGTAAAGTGTGAGAGTGGAGGCAGAGGAAGTGAGGGGCAGAGGCAGACTAGAGACGAGGCACAAATGTTAGCTGGGAGGCAGATCAGAGATAGGCTTTTAGATTGATTTTGAACACATTTGTGTGGACTGTTTCACGGATGTCTGGGGAAGAGAATTCCATGCAGGAGAAGGAAGATCAGAGAAAGAGTGAAAGCGAGAGGAAGTACAGCGAGGTCGAGGAGCCACAAGGGTAGTTGAGGCAGCAGATCTGAGATTATGAGCAGGCTTGTAGAGTTGGATCGACAAGGATAGATACAGTGTTGCCTTCATATGGGTAATTTGTGAGCCAGGAGAACAAGTTTAAATCGGGTCCTGTTTTGCATCATCAGCCATCCAGCCTGGTGACTGTACATGATAGTAGGTGTGTAGTGTGGGAGTTCAAAGAGAGTAATGGTAGCAAAGTTAATGATCTTGTTGAGCGGACAGAAAACAAAGTTGCGGGAGACCCAAGAGGATACTGGCACTGTAGTCCAGTTTAGAGAAGACAAGAGTGGTTAATAGAGGTTCCATGTGTTAATATCCCTGCAAAAATATCACCATACAAAAATGTCGCCATATTTTTGCTGCAATATTAAGGCATGGAACCTGCGGGGGACATCCCTGCAACCCCCATATTATTTTAAAAGGAGCAGGGGACACCCCCGCAACTCCTGCTCCCAAAAAACCCTAATATTATTCCCACTAAAAATATCACCTATGGCCATTCCCGACGACCATATAGACAGCGATATTTCTGGTGGGGATTATATTACCTGATACCTTAATAGATGTTTGGTGATTGATAAATAAAGGAGGTGCCTGATTTTCCTAATATTTAGGAGGTTGAGACGAGCTGCTGTTCTAGTTTTGGAGATAAAAGTAGAAAAGGTGCGAGAAGGGTCATAGATGATGCTGAGGTTTTCGAGATAAAGAAAGGTAGCGGAGAGAATCATGTGGGAACTGGATAGGCAGAGGAAGAGATGAGAGAGAACTTTTGGCAAGGAAGAAGAGCACCTCTGTTTTTGTAGCGTTTAACATCAGAGAGTGCAAAGCCATCCAATATTTAATGGCAGAGACAGTTGGACAGTTTTATAGAGTGATCAGAGGAGAGTCCAGAAAAAAGATTTGGGTGTCATCCGCAAAGAGTTGGTATGAGAAATGAGGGCCCAAGAGCAGAAGTGTAGAGTCTAAACAGAAGTGGACCCAATACAGAGTCTTGTGAACCACTAACAGTTAGAGGAGTGAGTTGAGACGTGTTCTTGATCCAGGAGGCAGAGAATTGGTGAGGTGCAAGGTGAGATTCAATCCAGGTAAGGGCTTTATCACAAATTCCAAGATGAAAGAGTAATAAGGAGATCAGAGTGGTCAACAGTGGCAAAGGCAGCAGACAGATCAAGGAAAATTAGGATAGAGGATAGGTTTGCAGAGGCGATGAAGTTGGACACATTCACAAGAGCAGTTTCCGTGGGGTGACATGAGAGGAAACCTGCTTGTGGGGGGACTCAAAGGTGGTGGATCTCTAAGAAATGTTCAGACCATTGAACATAACCCTTTCAAACACTTAAGAGTAGTGCAGAAGTAGAGATACAGAGCGAACGTTAGCTGGTAGGTTTGGGTTAGCCACTTGCTTTTTTAGCACAGGGGGTGGCTGTTTTGAAAACAGAGGGAAAGCAATCAGAGTTGAAGGACAGGTTCAAGAGTTCAGTGATGTGAGAGGCCACTTTAGGAGTAATAGGCTTGACTAGCTGAGGACCAAGACAGTCTGATGGGGCCCAAGATGGGTAAGCCTTCATCAATAGAGATAGCACTTCATCAATATTAGTGTGACTGAGGTGGGAGATGGAGGCAGAGGATGATAGTAGAGTAGGCAGAGTGTAAAATGTAGTAGGAAGAATTGTGAGGAAGGTCAGGAGAGATTCTCTCATTTTGGAAATGTTTTCAGCAAATTATTCAGCTAGGTGATTAGCTATGAGAGTGCAGTTGATAGTCATAGAGGAGTGAAGAGTGAGTTTAGGGTGCCCTGTAACTGGAGAGGGCGGTTGGAATGAGTGTAAATGAGAGTTAGGTAGAATTCCCTTTTCATCTCTATCAAGAGTGTACCTGAGAAAGTTCAGGGTAGAGAGGTAGAGTTGCAGGTCTTCAAGCGAATGGGCATGCCTCTATTTGTGCAGCACCTGATGCATGTCTGTGTGTAGAGATCAAATGAATGGGGAGACCCATGGCTGGGGATGCTGAGACTTAGCAGTGAAAGTAAGCAGTGATAAGTGAGTGGAGAATGAGTCACATAGAAGGGATTAGAAACTAGAGAAGGCATTGTTGGTGGAAGAGGAATTGGTTAGGAAGGAGGAGAGTGGGAACTGTAGGTCAGATAGAAAGGGGGAATGGCAGATGGTTTACATTTTCTTATAGTAATAGGTGAAGGAAATGGTGAAGAAAGGTCAGAGGATGGAAAGGTATGGTGGTGGAAACAATTAAGTGATCAGATTGGCATGGTATGACAGTAGCATTAGTTGCTGGGAGAGAGGTGGAGATAAGAGGTCTAAAGAGTTACATCTTGTGTGCGTAGGTAGGTTATAGATAGAGTAGAGCATGTGGTCACTAAGAATAAACTGGAGTTCATATTTCTGAGAATTGGTTGGAGAAGGAAGGTTAAAGTCACCCAAGAGAATGAGGTGATGTTCAGTGGAAAGAGAATCAAGGAGTTGCCAATATCATCAAAGAATATGCCAGTAGGACCAGGAGGTCAATAGATGGAGATGATGTGAAAAGAGTGAGGCGGAGCAATAGTAGAGGTGGTGAGGTAGAAGAGGACGTGGCATTGGAGATTTGTGCGGCATGAAGGCGGGAAGAGGGTAGGTGTCTGACACCTCTGCCAGCCAGTCAAGGAGAGTGAATGAAGTATAGTTTGGAGTCATGTAGGGCCACCAGAGTAGCAGTGTCAGATAGAGAAATCCATGTTTCTGTGATAGCAAGAAGGTCTGGGGGAGAGCTGGAGTGAAAGTAGTCAGTGATAAAGGAGGTTCTGTTGCATACAGACTGGGTATCCCAGAGTAAACTATTCAGTTAATGTTAATGTTAAAGGACATTTGGCCCGCACACTATCAACACCGGAGTGGTCCCCTGGCGCTCTGGCAGCTCTGAAAGAGGGGGTGGGGTTGAGTTAGTGGGTCGAAGCAGGAAAAGTGCAAGAGAGCAGTGATGTGCTGTTGGCGGCCTCAACCCAGTGGGTCCGTTGGCTGGGCCTGGGGTGTTTGCGGCCAGTAGTCGTTGTGTACTGTTGTGCGGGTCTATGTGTGTTTTTGTTTTGTTGTTGCAATGTAGTGAAGTTTGTGCGGTTTGTTGTGCTGTAGGTTTTGGTTGTGTTTTGGTTTGGAGTTTGAGAGGTGTATGCAGAAAGGGAAATTGTTAGTGGGGTTGGATAGTTTGCATCTCTGTCCTGAATTGAGGTGCTCTGCTTGGGTAATCTTCATTGATGTGCCTCTGTCCTGATCTGGGTCCGACTGGCAAACAAGGTTCTTTACTCCTCTCTTCCCCACCTCTATCACTTTCCCTCATAGCCCCCCCTGTGCTCCCTTCATGGTCCTGTGGCCAGTGCACCCGCTGATGTCAACATCTCAGGTAGTGTGGTGATTGCTAATATCGCAACAATTCCACAACACTGTGGCGCCTGGCGGTAACTAACGGGAGGGCCGGAAGTGTTGGTGTGGTTGGCTGAGTTAGTTGACTCAGCCTCCGTGCGTGTTGCCTGTGTTCCGGTCTATCTGGCGTCACCCGTCCAGGTGCCGCAGGAGCTTCCCTGTCGGTTCGGGGTTGTCTGTGTCCTTTCTAGTTTAGTCGTCTTTTTTCCTGTATCGGTTTTTTGTTTTTAATCTGTGGTGTTGAAGAGCCAGGTTTTTAGCGTTTTCCGGAATTTTAGGTGATCTTCAGTGTTTCTTATTTCTTTTGGGATGTTGTTCCAGGTATTTGCGGCTTAGTGGTAGAAGGAGGTGCCTCCAAGTTTTTTCTTGAGGTATGGTTTGAGTTCCAGGCGGATTTTGTTGCTTGATCGGAGGGGTCTTGTCGGTTTGTAGACAGTTATTTTCCTTTGTAGGAATTCTGCTCCTTGCCCTGTGCGTTATGCACATTGTTTTGAAGGTGATGCAATGTTTTACTGGGAGCCAGTGGAGTGTTCTTAGGGCTGGAGTAATGTGGTCTCTCCTGGATAGTTTGAGAAGTAGGCTTGCTGCTGTATTTTGGATCCGTTGCAGTGTCTTCAGGAGGTATTCTGGTATTCCGAGGTAGAGTCTGTTTGCATAGTCTATTTTTGACATGATTAGGGCGACTATAGTGAGCGTTTTGAGCGCGAAGTAGAGGAAAGGTAGAATTCTTCTTGCCGTATGGAGGAGGAAAAAACATTTTTTCACTGTTGCATTTATTTGTGGTTCTAGGGTTAGGGTGTTGTCCATTAGATTTGATGGAGTTGGTGTGTCTCCCATTTCCGTAGGCCACGGGATGGTGGTTTCATTTCATTCATGGTGGTTGATAAGACAAAGAAGAGCACAGAAGTTGAGAGTCTGAGGAAGAGTGGCGATGTGGGGAGGTGTTAGATGAGGTATGGTCCGCTTTGTTTCTTGGAAGTAGGTGGAAGAGTGAATGAGTAGTGAGAGTTTCGAGGTGTGAGTTTTCTAACAGGGATAGGACAGGAGGAAGTTGTAGCGTGATTGGAGAAAGTGCATGGGGAGGTGAGTAGTAGGAGCAGAAGGAGGAGCAGGAGTGAGTGCCTTATAGGTGCATAGCACAGTGTGGAGAGACAGTACAGTAATTAGGAAGTGTGTGATACTGACAAGTGCAGCAGGGAGGAAGCAAAAGCAAAGGCTCATAGACGAAAAGGAAAAGAGGCTGGTCAATGGATGGTCTTTGCCCTTTAAGGTTGCACCCTTCACTGGGAGATCCCTGGCTTGCCAGGCTGAAATTGGACAGTATGGAGGGTTTGCGAGAGCTCTGCCCGTGGTTATGGTTGATTCAAAGCCTTCCAGCCATGACCTTTTTGGTTTTTCTTTGTCAAAGATATCCAGAGACAGCATTGATCAATGAAATCAGCCAAAAAACAATTTGGCACACATTATGAGTTCAGTGCTGTGGTAAATATTTGGCAGTAATTCGGTTATCATAACCTTTTTTGGGTGGAAACGGAATAACTGTAATTTTTGTGCACCGCTGAATTACTTGTTTTGAGCTTAAGTGGAGGTTTCATCTCCAGTAGATTGGCAGATTCACTGTGCGGTATTACCGTTAGCAATTGATCCTCAAAAGAAATTGGTATTTACACCACTGTACCACCATTCAGAATCCTGTGATAATTCCGCTGGACTGAGTGGCAGGAACAGTGCATTATTTTATTGGTAAATCAGTGGGTCTGCTATTGATTTACTGCCAAACTGTTAATGAGGTCCAATGACTAATGGGGGGGTCCGATTAGCAGACCACCTTTACCGAGATGGAATTTTCCACATCACTTTAAAAAGGTCGGAGGTTTACACCCTTACCAGATGGAAATTCCTCACAGCCATGCCCGAAATTACTTTAGAAAGTGACCTTTAGTCCTGTGTAGAATTTAACATTAGACAGTAACATAGAAATGAGAGCTACTATAAAACAAACTTGTTTGAAGAAAAACAAGAGACCACACTTTGCTATTTTTATTTGCTCTAGTGCCTTCTCAAGCTGTTGCCGCTTTTGAATGCTCAAGCAGCTTGGGCCCATATCTATTTGGGAGTCTACGATGGGTACAATATTAAAAATCTCTACGCCACACATGCACAGACTGTGTCCAGACTGCAAGGAATCAGAATGCGTAAATGGGGAGGAAACGTGCACACGTGTTTTGCATGGATTTCCTAAGGCCAATAGCCAATACCCATTCGAATGAGGCTGAAAGTTGTACTCATATCATTAACTTCAGGAGGCTGAAAGAGAGATCACCCTGCACATGTTCTTACCTATGAACTATGAGGTGCATAAGGATGCTTGCACCATCTCTTTCAACCCATTACACTATCTTAGAAAGGTTTTCGGATTTGCAAGTAAGAGCTCTCAAATTTCATGTGAGCATGCTTGAGAACACCTGTTTTTGTTTTGAATTCTGTGAATCGTATTCTCACTTAATTTTGAATGATCAAGAACAACATTCCAGTCCCGTAAACGGAGGATAGCACAAGGGCCATGTGCTGGTCTTTGGAAGCAAGACCACGCAGAACAACAAAGGTTTGAATCCCGGACTCGTGCGTGTTATATAAAAAGCAACAACAATGAATGCATTTTGAATGGCGAAGAACAAACTTCAAGTCCCAGAGTCCAAAGGGAAAAAAACAGGACTGAATGTCCTTTTCACTCATGGCCAAGGAAATAATGATAGCCCTACAAAGTGTCTTTCATTTCCCTTTTACAACTGAAATAACCTCCTAAGTCTTCTGCTGCATGAACTTTCCTTGAGTTTCCAGGCTTTCCAGGGAATTTAGAGAGATTTATAATTAGGGCCCCACTTGGACTTCCTCAAATCTCGGTGAGATAGCTTGAGGCTCTTGTAACTTCCCCCAACCTCTTAATTGCCCAACCTTTTGCAAGTTATGTGCGCCGTAAATAAAGCATGTGGCTGATGTATGCTTTACCCTCATTAATTGGATTATTAAAAACTGCCAGGCTGTTTGTTCTCGTGTAAGCAATATTGCTGGTCTTTTCACATTGCATCTCTGCACATAATTCACTGTGTGCAGCTTGTACATTTGTGACTACGTTATATTAAGACACTGTAAAATCGACCATGATACACCTGCCCATGAACCTATCTGTAACCTCCTTTGTATGTTGGTAAAAAGAGTATATCAACGTTAATGTGTGAGGTTCCTTTTCTCTTGTTATGCATCCTGCTGTTGCCTAGTGCTGATCTGCTGAAATAACCGCATCAGTGCTTATTTAGTCAGGCACACTAAAAGCAAACTATTCACCTGTTCACCATCAGCCACTGTTATTTGCACAACCTTTTTGGTGTGTTTTATCAAATTGTCTTTGCTTTAGTATCGCACGAAATAGATGTATTTGTGCATATCGCGTTTACAGGTCAGGCTCGGGCACGTGCGTGCACTTTTGCTTACCGTCACCAGAACTTCCAGGGTCCATTTAGCAGTGTATGAAGATAGACCACATCCTCTTTGCCTCTAATAGGCCTTAATGATTGTTGACTGCTGCATCAAATGAAGATGGATCGCTTAAAAGAGAAGCAGGGTGTGTGCGCGCTGCAAAGCCGCACTTTGCTTTCAAGTCCACAAATCATGTCTTGAGGAATAAATCACTCCAGTGACACTTAGTCTGGATGCAGCAGAGGGGATTGTAATCTTATATTTAGAAGGGGCGGGGGAGACGTTCAAAGCTATTTCTTTATGTGAAGGATCTGCTCTGTGCCCAAGAATTCAATTTTACTGCCGGATAGCTACTTAGTCTAATTGGCTATTTTTGCTTAAAACAAGCCACTCAACATAACATATTTAGCCAGGTGTGAAATGTGCTTTTGAAATGCTGGGCTGGCGTGTGGAAACTTAGCTTTTCCAATTGCCAATGAATATTTTTTTGCATAGCTACTTGATTGTTATTTTAGAAACTGCAATATGTTATTTATTTATTTAAATTTATATAGCACGCAAACAGCCCGTGGGCATCGGGGGGCTGTTACATGTGAACAGCTTAGTTGCAGGAGGCATTCCAGGTGGCATTAGGAATGAAGAAATGTTACATTACATGCATCCAGTAAACAGTACAGTCAGTCAATCGTAGTCATTGAGTATAAGTAACAGTGATTTTGTCTAAGTGAAGAGCAGGGTTTTGGCTGCTTTACATAAGGCCATGTGCAAGTCTACGTCTACTGCTCTTATGGAAGGTGGGAGCGAGTTCAGACCTGTTGGTATTAAAAGTTCTCCCATTTTAAATGTGCCCAATAAAGATCTTGGGGAACAAACAAGGACACAAGTAAAGCAACCCAAGTACAAAGAACGCATTTACTTATGACACAGCGTTTTCTTATGTTCAGTGTAATATTTTAAACTAATATTGTGGGTGAACTCTCGCAGCCTACATTTCCGTCGTGTACGGAAAAAATGATATATTATGCACTGAACTGTTCACAATATTTTTATATAGTATTAGATGTATCATAAACATATTGTCAACTATGCACTAAGTCGAAACTCCTCGTTGGGATGTGAGCGTCCAAAGACTCCCTGCGGAAGTAATACCTACTGTATGTATCAAGTATATTGTACTGAAGAAATGTTATCAAGCACACTAACTATAAACACAATTCAAAGGAGCTGCAAGCAGCAAACCAATTGAGGACAAATGGCTAATGCTGGTGTAGGAATGCATTTCTTGCTGCCTACAGGGGCTTTTTATAAAGCAAGCTGTACAGTGAAACGTGATGACTCACCAGCATTAAACATGTGGACCCACTTGGTTTGCTGAATGGGGCTCCTTTCAATGGACCTCATTACAGGTTGGGTGGTAATTCGGCTATAAATAAACAGAATTGCTGCCACATTGATTTAACGTTTCTGCCACTCGGCAGTGCGTAACACAAAATGTGGGGGGAGGCGTGCAAGCCCTGCTGAGGGAGACCTCCACTGCACACTGCCCCCACACCGGGCATGGGCAGCATGGGGATCCCCGCACCACAGGGTGTGCGGGGGTCCCCTATTATGCCAGTGCCACTCGGTCCTGTGGCATTACGACAGGATAACAAGTGGTGATATGGCATGTAAATCCATATATTTTTGGAGTGCATTTGGTTCAGATTTACTGTGAGCAGCAATTTCTCAAGGTAAATCGGCAAAGTGTTGGCCTTAAAGTGGAGGATTTACCTCCTGCAACTTGCTGGAGGTAAATCATCCATGGCAAAATCATAATCGAAATTCTGCAGTTTGGTAAAAGTAGTAGTAATATTTCTGTTACCACCAAAAACATTGTTGGCAACAAAATTACTGCCACTTTTTTCCCCTCAGATCTGTACTCACAGTGAGGCTCATTGTCTTTGTTTTGGATGGAAAAGCTATTATACAATTATTTTTCTTCGTTTTCACTTTGAAGTTCATATTGTGCAAAGAAGCGGTACATGGTATTGTATTGCAGACTTGAGGTGAAGAGTTTCTCCACTAGTTGGGACAATAGTGCATTGATAATTTCCATAAAGATGAGGCAAACTCAAAGAGGGAGTCCATTAACAGGTTTGTTGTGGCATGAAGAACATCTATTATAGGGGGTAAGAATGGGTGATATGACCATGGTACAGTCCAACACAGCCTGTAACGACACACCACCCACTTGTGAAATGACTACTTATGTCAGACTCAGTCCTTTGAGGAAAACCAAAGAGATAAAAGATGTGATTGATCATCAAAGTGACAGCTGTCTCTGACTTCCAAATCAGGGGAGGAAAGCACTAAATCCACTTTTGAGGCATATCACCATCAAAATATATGTGTTTGCTCTAGAAACAATGAGTTACTGGTCCAATGAAATCTACTTGCAAAACACACCATGGTAAAGACAGTCCTGTTCTCTGTATATAAGCTATGTGTGTGAGAGAACTCATTGGGAACACCATTTGAAATATATTTTGAAAACCAGGCCCATGTGTGGCTAGTAAACACCTTCTTGCTTTAGCTCTATAGTCTTTTGAGAATCCCCTATGAACTGTGGTAGTCATGTCATGGGCATGGCTTAACATCAGACTTCGGAATGAGGTAGGTACCACCCGCTGATCATACCCAGATTGAGGTTTCCTCATAAACAGCACATCTTGAATCCTAAACATTTTCTGACACTACGTCAGAACTCCAAGATCTTTTTTTCCTTGATAATCCAGTTCTGTCTGAGGAAACTAATTGGGTCTTCTAAATATTGGAACAATTTCCTAATAATGAGATCCTCCTTTTCAGCAGTGATCAAGTCTGCAGGAGGAGTCTCTCTACTCCACTGAGAAGCTGAATGTTCACTGTCAGTGCAGGTTTGTGATCTGGCCCTTGCCCTGACCTGTATTGCTCCCTGGAAATGTTCCATATCTATGTGGTCCCACTGTAGAGCTCCTGTTCTGGCCAAGTGGTCATCAATATCATGCTCAATCTATGCTCCTCTGCCTTGCATGAACACCCCTATATGATCCTCAGATCTGAGCTCTGTACATGGAAGACAGATTTGTGACCTCTTCACGAAAACGGCATGGGAATAACAAGAACCCCTACAGATCCCATCCAAATGATCCTATATGATAGTGTTTGGACTTCTCTGACTGCATACTCAATACCTTCACTATTGGGTTGAGGTATGTCTCGTATCCAGTGCAGCCTCCAACTGGCTCCAATTTTCAATTTCTTCAATCCCTCGAGCCCCCCCAATCCCCTAACAGTATCTGTCTTTTAAGTTATCTGTCTTTTTGTATTTTCACCTCTAAAACACTTGATTTGAAGAGGTTGGGCAGAATCCGGCAAAAAGCTCTGATGGAGTTTTGGCAGCTGGACCCTTGGAGGAGAGCTCTCCCCTGCTTTTGTTTCAATTTACAAATGTCAAAACCGAGTTAAAATGCAGCACAACTATGTTCAGGCAATAATCATTCCAAAAGTCCACACACTCTATATCTTGTGATATCAGTTGAGAAAATGCAGGTGCGCCTTTGAGGTGACGAAGAACATTATCTCTATTCAGTATCACTGCCCCATGATCCAGGGGAAATTTCTGTAACACCAATCTATTGGATATTGACGTTACCGCACGCACCCCACAGTTACCATCCACTGACAGGGCCACAGGAGCTGAACATACTACACGTCTTCTCTCCTCAGGGGTCATAAACAACTTCTCCGGAGGCCTTGTGCCTTCCATATTCATAAACTGAGAAGGACATATTTTCTCCTTATTCACCTCAACTGTATTTACCAGGCTTCTTACCATAGTGTCTGTTACCTGCATAATCGCAATGCAATCAGTCTGAGTCTCCCTCAGTCCCCCCTACTGTGCCCTTCATGTTGACTCCATGAGGCAACTGCCAGGTGAACTCTGTTGGCTATCTCTCAACGCCCACAGACCCTACCACCACCACATTGACCACCCCTGGACCTCTGCCACTGGCACCTTTTCTACTTTTAATCGGTTCCCAGGTCACCTGAAACTGAGGTTAATATTTTCTTGAGCTTCTGGTGACATTCTTTATCACAGATTTCTTGTTTATTTTGTTTTTTTGTCTTCCGATTCGAATCTGCCCCCATTTCTTTGAGTTCTTTGGTAAAAAAATGTTGAGGTCCACTACCTGGACTCCCTTTACTTCATCTAATACTTCCTCTATGCTTTGTTCATAACTTTGTTCTGGTAACTCTTCCGCCACCTGTACGATGCTCCGGCTTGGAGATTACAGGGCTGATATCCTCTACTGTATCACTTCCACCTCACTAATATCATTTGTCTGTTTGGACGAGTATGGAAGCCGAACAACGCGTTTGCCTTCCCCTCACAGTATCTCATGGTTTACTATGTCACAGACAACATCAGTTTGACTAGTAGTTTCCATGCCTACATATCCCCCTTTTATCTCTTTTTTCATATCTAAAATAAAACCATCAATGAAAAACAAATTGTTAGAAATACTACCAATTGCACTGCATTGTTCATTCAAAAGACTTCCCACTTTATAGTGCAAGATAAGCAGTGTTATAGCGCCAGTTCCTATGAATTACTCGTGATTGCCATATATGCCACCAAGTCCTTAAAATCAAGTAACCTAGACACATACTCAGAAGTACCCCTTCCTTTGATAACCAATGGTACTAATAACAGCATTATCATTGTAAATGTTAATATAATTTCAATCTCTCTAAGAGAAGTTCTTTTTAAACAAAAAGACTTTATTATTTGCAATGTTTTTCTCTTCCCATTCCACTCCAATGTTATTGTAGAGATCAAGCTGATTTCTAGACTATATCTACACGCACATTAGACTCTAATCAAACTAGATTTAACTATATTATCATAGTTCATTTGTTCCTAATAGCACATTAAATTATAGGTATGTGAACTGTGTTACACATTGAATTTCATGTTATGCATCTGAACTCAATGACATGATTGTGATCAACGTGATGTACGTGGCCACCTTTGTGTTAAAGATGCCATCTTCTTAACATTAGGAGTAGCAGGCTGCCATTACATTCCATGCAATCACAAATTAATTTTCAGGTACGCTTTAACTGGAATGGATTGACATTTATCGAACATAGGTATTGAAGAGTTCAACTATTATTTCCCGTCACCTTCATATTCCATTTAATTTATTTTCAGTTGTTTTGAAGATAAATCAACATAAAGGTGACCATATGACCATAACAAGAGGTACAATATCCTTTGACTTTAATATCGAACTGGGAAACACAATAGTTAACTAATTACCTTGTTTTGTTTGACCTTGTGTAACAAAATGTTTCATTATGTCGTGTACCTGACAGATATCCTTGCAGTAAGATTCATATATGTGGATTGTGTTGAAGATAACATTGTCATTAAACTACGCACGTTGATCCTGGAAATGATTTCAGGTATTAATAAGTTATATGGGAAGTTGAGCTGTTATTCTACATATTAAGTGATTGAGTCCCTGTATAAAATAAAATGTACTGTGTTGATAACTCTCTAGTGATTTAACAAACATAATATCACAAATATCTAACCAAATTATATATTGTATAATCCGAAAAGATCAAGAATAATAAGAAAAATATTGCTCCTGATAAAGGGAAGATTCTCCCAAAAAGCATTGAGCATTTTATGTTTTATATTAAAATGATCAAATACATACATTGGAATTATATATATATATATATATATATATATATATATATATATATGTGTTGAAAAAAAGAGGAGAGGGGCGCACTCCAGTTCCCTGCACAGTAAACCTTCCCAGCCACAGGTGTTCTCCTCCGACCGGTTTCTGTGCCAATACACGTCATCAGGGAGGCTGTCTTAACTTGCAGCTCACAGCAAGTGCAGGTGTTACCACTTAGTGAGGATTCTGCTGCAAGGACTTCTGGTAGCTGTAGTCATCAGGTTAGCAAGGAACAGACTCACACCCAATCCCACAGTGGGGAAAGGGGGGGAGTAGCCTACAGTGAGGCACTCCAAAGTTGGGCATAAATTACCCCGGTGCAGCACCCTATTAGATTTCTGAAGATTCCACCCTTCAGAAAACTTACAAATGTGTTGAAAAAAAGAGGAGAGGGGCGCACTCCAGTTCCCTGCACAGTAAACCTTCCCAGCCACAGGTGTTCTCCTCCGACCGGTTTCTGTGCCAATACACGTCATCAGGGAGGCTGTCTTAACTTGCAGCTCACAGCAAGTGCAGGTGTTACCACTTAGTGAGGATTCTGCTGCAAGGACTTCTGGTAGCTGTAGTCATCAGGTTAGCAAGGAACAGACTCACACCCAATCCCACAGTGGGGAAAGGGGGGGAGTAGCCTACAGTGAGGCACTCCAAAGTTGGGCATAAATTACCCCGGTGCAGCACCCTATTAGATTTCTGAAGATTCCACCCTTCAGAAAACTTACAAATGTGTTGAAAAAAAGAGGAGAGGGGCGCACTCCAGTTCCCTGCACAGTAAACCTTCCCAGCCACAGGTGTTCTCCTCCGACCGGTTTCTGTGCCAATACACGTCATCAGGGAGGCTGTCTTAACTTGCAGCTCACAGCAAGTGCAGGTGTTACCACTTAGTGAGGATTCTGCTGCAAGGACTTCTGGTAGCTGTAGTCATCAGGTTAGCAAGGAACAGACTCACACCCAATCCCACAGTGGGGAAAGGGGGGGAGTAGCCTACAGTGAGGCACCTCCTCTTTTTTTCAACACATTTGTAAGTTTTCTGAAGGGTGGAATCTTCAGAAATCTAATAGGGTGCTGCACCGGGGTAATTTATGCCCAACTTTGGAGTGCCTCACTGTAGGCTACTCCCCCCCTTTCCCCACTGTGGGATTGGGTGTGAGTCTGTTCCTTGCTAACCTGATGACTACAGCTACCAGAAGTCCTTGCAGCAGAATCCTCACTAAGTGGTAACACCTGCACTTGCTGTGAGCTGCAAGTTAAGACAGCCTCCCTGATGACGTGTATTGGCACAGAAACCGGTCGGAGGAGAACACCTGTGGCTGGGAAGGTTTACTGTGCAGGGAACTGGAGTGCGCCCCTCTCCTCTTTTTTTCAACACATTTGTAAGTTTTCTGAAGGGTGGAATCTTCAGAAATCTAATAGGGTGCTGCACCGGGGTAATTTATGCCCAACTTTGGAGTGCCTCACTGTAGGCTACTCCCCCCCTTTCCCCACTGTGGGATTGGGTGTGAGTCTGTTCCTTGCTAACCTGATGACTACAGCTACCAGAAGTCCTTGCAGCAGAATCCTCACTAAGTGGTAACACCTGCACTTGCTGTGAGCTGCAAGTTAAGACAGCCTCCCTGATGACGTGTATTGGCACAGAAACCGGTCGGAGGAGAACACCTGTGGCTGGGAAGGTTTACTGTGCAGGGAACTGGAGTGCGCCCCTCTCCTCTTTTTTTCAACACATTTGTAAGTTTTCTGAAGGGTGGAATCTTCAGAAATCTAATAGGGTGCTGCACCGGGGTAATTTATGCCCAACTTTGGAGTGCCTCACTGTAGGCTACTCCCCCCCTTTCCCCACTGTGGGATTGGGTGTGAGTCTGTTCCTTGCTAACCTGATGACTACAGCTACCAGAAGTCCTTGCAGCAGAATCCTCACTAAGTGGTAACACCTGCACTTGCTGTGAGCTGCAAGTTAAGACAGCCTCCCTGATGACGTGTATTGGCACAGAAACCGGTCGGAGGAGAACACCTGTGGCTGGGAAGGTTTACTGTGCAGGGAACTGGAGTGCGCCCCTCTCCTCTTTTTTTCAACATATATATATATATATATATATATATATATTGATTTTGTGACAGCATTGGACACAATATAATTGCATTAAGAAGGTTGGGTTCTCTTTCTTTCAAAATGTTATTTAATTTTAATGAAATACAAGCTTTTGATGTTAAGGTTCAGATAAGAATATGTATAAAACATAAACATCTATTTTTTGAATTGTTGACTGATATCAGTCTAGTATGTGTCCAGGGGAGTGGAGTCTCCAATCTTAAAGGATATCTCTGTATATTTAGTTTGAAATTCATCCCATGTGCCAGGATTGAGCTTAGCTCTCCATGCAACCTGAACCATTAGAGATGCATCTTTGAATAACTTCCTAGAGTTCTCAATATATTAAAGAGAAGGAGTGTTCTAGGAGATATTTTGTTTATATTACATCTACACATGCATGAAACTTATGTGTGTAGATGAAATATCAGGATTTTACACCATTAGGGAATGCAACAGCTGTTTTTTTTAAAGATTCCAAAGCCAGTTTGATTAATGCAAAGATATCTTGTCAAACTATACAACAGAATTAGCTCAGTTTTACACCTCTTATGTAGTTGTTCAATCTTTGGTGAAGAGAACACAATTTTCAAGGAGATTACACTCATTTTAAGGCTACGTTTAATGTCAACCAAATGTCTCATATTTAGATACCTTCAGAATATTTAACAGATGAAGAACTTGAAATAGTAATGAATGAGGTAACAAGCCAAATAGGCTGAACGAGAACAACTGTGTCCCAAAATAAGTGCATCAAAGAAGATGCTTGAGTATGGAATAATGGCCCTTTCTCTTGTATAATACTGATGATTCTGGTATCAGAAATAATGTCTTAAATCCAGGGATCTAAGCATATTTAAATCAAGAGACAGGGGACCATTTGTCTTTTGTTCCTACTACCCCCACAGACAAAGCAGCTTACCGCTAATGTCATAACGTTGTATTTGTTCCTGCTGCTACCATCACAACTGTAAATACCAGTGCAAATTATACTATACAAATATCTGCACACATAGTGCAAACAGGTAGTGGAGTCCTGTGTGAAATTAAGGTACTCATCATCGCTGAGATAAGCATGCTTTCTAGCCTAGTACAAGTGTTCCTTCACATGAGAATGCAGAATGTAATTAATCATGGTACAGGCAACTGTGTGGAAGAAAACATGGCATTTTCTAAGGTGCACTCCTTCAGTTACTTTCAGTCAAATGCCACCATGTCTTAAGCAATTGAGAAATACAGACTTCCATAGAGCTTTATGGACTTAAAAACACTGACAATGATTAACAAATGCACTAAACAAAAAAAGTCCCCATCATCTTCATATGTCCTTCTATTTAAATACAATCATGTGAGAAGAGAACAGTTTTACCATTGTCTTGCCAATACAGTGTTAATCTGTAAATCTCAAGGAATACATCATGATGTAGCACTTGTGGGTGTTGGCTCAAATGTACACAACCATGCAAGAAGGTAAGTTAAGTACTACATTTCATTTGTGAATATGAAACTCCATTTTGTGTACGCTCCAAATTTAGACCAATATCCAGTTTGGAAAAGGCAGTTATCAATGCAATGTGGAATGCTAGACTAGATTGTCAAAAAAGTAAAAAGTAAGTCTTGGATCAAGTAAAACAGAGCAAAGCACAGTGTTATATTCCACATCATGACAATTAAAATGCAAAAATTTGATTGCAAATCATAATCAAAGAAATGTCTATATAAAAGTGCTGTTTCAAGTGTTACATTTCTTAGGACATCTTTAATATAGTTGACTCTTAACAGCTTTGTGGTGCACTCGCTCTTCTGCACAGAAATGCAGACACATTTCTATAGCTATCCGATATGTAGATGATACATGTACATGCTATTTTGAGGTTACTGTGAACACTAATGGAGATCCTCAATAACTCCTAATGTTTGCGTCGATAGGGCAAAAAGCATGTTAATGACTATTTTAAATATGACATGCATTCTGTTCTCATAAGGCTTACCTAACCTAATCTAGAGTACTGCAATCAATCACACCCTAACTAATCAGTGCTTTAGAAAACACTGATTATTGCATTTCTGATTAGACGGTGCTTATAACAGAGTATGAAACTCCTTGCAGTCCTGGAATGTGTCAAATAACTAACAGAAAAGGCAAAGGATTATGTATGTGGAAAGCTTGTAACAGTAGCCATACAGTATTTCTTGCTAGTTTCTTAACCTAATCACCCGTTTTGTGGTTGACACGCACCTCTTACTCACCCAATGATTCATTCTCTCTTGCTTTTTTCCCAATCCCTTATTCATGCTGCAGTTTACAAACAATATCAATTTGCATCACCTTAATAGGAAACCAATTTTGTTGCGTAGATGTTGACCTTTGAGGGAACTAGGGAATGCCTCTAATAACACACATTTCAGATGATTCAACCAGGCCAAACCTTGGATTGACTGTAAAAAGTGTGCCTGAAGTTCAACAACATGTCAAGAGGTCAGGGGAACGGGGCATATTTTTAGTCTCAGTCCGCTTTCAAAGAGGCTAGAGAAAGGTGCTGGAGGCAAACCTAGGACAGTTAGGGAGAGGATGTAGTGCATTTAGAGTAGTGAGGCCTGAACATTGATAGAGGGAGGTAGTGAGTGACTGGCAACCCATTCAGTGAGTTAGATTTAGGTATGGGTTTGCATACACCATGGTTTGTGCAGTTTTCAAATATTTGAAGTGGGACGGACAATACAAGTGTCATTAGCCGAGATTCAGGATTGAGGGTAATATGCTACTTAGTGGCAGTCTCTTAAAGCAATTAAGTGAGAGATATGCCTTTGGGTAACACCTGAGAGGAAGAGGCAGTAATATATTAAGGCAGGTTGTGGGGGAGACGTACAGGTCTAACATTGCTGTGTAGGAGCAGCAGAGATTCTTGGAGGCAGATGACACATCAGTCAGTGTCCGATCTTTTAGCAAGTGAACTAGAGACATGCCATTGAGTGACACCTGGGAAGAAGTGCAGACATCCTGGAGGGCATCTCGTGGTAGAAGCATACTCATCTGTTTTTACTGGGAGGGAACATTAGAGATTTGGAAAGTTAGTAGCATACAAGTCAGTGTTCATCTCCTAAAATGAGTGGATGGGACACATGTCTTCAGGTGAAACCCACTCAAGTAGGTAGAGGGGCCAGGAATCCCTCAATGTTGCTTGTGGCTGAGACATGCTAAAAGCGTTTTGCTTGGAGGGTTCAGCAGTGTTTCGGTGTGGCGGATGAAACACCAGCAAGGTCCATCCCTTGTAGCGAGGGGATTGGACACTTGCCATCAAGTGACACTTGCACTCAAGAAGAGGCATGGGAGGGACCCAGAAACCCTGGGGATAGTCTGGTGGGAGCTACACACACCTGTTTTTCAGGCTGGGGGAACAGAAGTTCCTTGAATTGGATGAAACAAGAGTCAGTGCTCATCTCTTGAAAGGAAAGTGACACCTGGGAGGAAGAGTGTAATGAGCCAGGTATCACTGAGGGTAGCTTGTGGCAGAAACACTCTCATTTGAGAAGGATCAGAGGCAGCAGAATCATTTCACGAGGTCAGTGATTTCATGACACATTTGAAACAACATGTCAGCACTCAAATGAGCCAGGGGCAGCAGAGATGTGATACTTCTGGTCTTATCACTTCTGCATCAATACTTGCTGTGTGCAATGAGGAGGCCAGAATTTCACATGGTCAATTTAAGCTATCATCCAACACAGTTGCACAGCCCCATCACAAGTCACTCTGGGGCGCATGCACCAGTACCAGTACCAGTAAAAGCATGGGTATTGCACCACAGTGATCAAAACCCTCTGAGATCACCAGAGGAAGTTCTTTTTTCAGTTCTGTTCACTATCTCAGGTTCGGACAAGGAATGTGTGATGTTCTTCTCTACAGAAGATCAGGGAAGAAACAATACATGGAGAATCTGAACAGCAGGAGGATATTGGAAATATAAGGTCACTATACTGCTGTCCTATTCCCTGACAAGACAGAGAGAAATGATCACCACAAGATGTATGATGCACAAGACAAAGGCCCTCATTACAACCCCGGCGCTAAACCATAGCTCTATTAGCACCATGGTTGGTGCCGGTGTTGTAACAAGTCCGCCATGGTGGAATGGGGAAATACCGCCCCATTCCAAGGTTGGCGGGGTGGTATTTCCCCATTTCACCATGGCCCTTCCCCATTCCCATTTTCGCCCCATATGGCTCAATGGGACTGGGGAAGGCGCTAAGTACGGTACCACAAATTGCGGTACCGTAATTAGCACTGAGGTCCCTTTGCGGCACACCACTTTAATGGCTGGTAAAACCAGCCGTTAAGGTCGGGTCCCGCAAAGGTACCTCGTAATCAGGCGTTAAGGGTTTAACGGCGCCAACACCTTTTACAGCACCGTTAAACCCTTAACGCCAGGGTCGCAATGACCCCCAAAGAATATGATACTTCAGTGTCCAGATATGAATGAGTGTTGCTGCTTAAAATCATTCATAGTGAGGAGGAGGACAAAAATAGCAATATATCTAGAGGCTGTGGCATTGCTAGAAGCTACCCCACCATAGTACAGTCTCTTTGAAACACATATCCAGGTCCTGATCAGAAAACACATGACAGAATTACATGGAAGCAGCAACATAACCCACACTACCACTGTCAGCATATCACCTCCACACTGATAGTTCACAACCTAACTCAAATGTATGGCATTACATCAAACAGAATAAACAATAACTGAATCATGCTACTTGAAAACTCACCAGAAAGCAACCTAGGAAGGCACCAACTTTGGCACCAAATCTCTGTGTTCCTATATGTAGTGAAACAATGCATATACTTGAGAAGAGGTCAAGGGATGTGAGTGTCCCTCCCAATACCATGAAGAAAATAGCATGCATTCACCAGTCAACACAATTACCCATCGACATTCTGTAGCTGTGTTGGTGCACACGAATAGGACACTTGTGTCTTGTGTTTGAGTGTGGCCAAAAATGTCTCAAGTGCCATGACAGACAGTGCTGCGTTACTCAATTGGTGATAAAGTTGACAATCAATCTCTTGGAAACATCTTTAAAACCCTGGAGTCCATGGTATGAGAAAACCAAATAACACTGGGAAAATCTTGGTCAACAATGTTCTGTGATAAAGCAATAGAAGAAATGGACAATGCGGTTATGAATAGGGTGGAGCGAATACTGCTGCAGCATGTGGGACAAAAAGTCAAATTCACTTAGGACCTTTGGACCTGTGCTCAGACCATTACCCACAAGGCTATAACAACCCACTGGTAGCCCTTTTTTCTTCTAAGTAGGATCCTGGTGTAATTATGTCAAGAGGAGAGCAGGTGAATGCAATTCAACATCAGGCAATGTTGTAGAAAGTGTTTCAGAGAGAAGTCACACGGAAGTTGACATCTCCGAGGTGGTGAAGGATGTAGCGGTACACTGGGAAGGACTTTTTATTTGCTTGTGTGTTTCGTTGCAGCAGACAATACATCAAATGTCCTTGCTGCTTTACAACTTTGCAAGACAATGTGGGCTACTGAAATAAATGTTTGCTGTGGTCCAGATTTCAGCGCCCGTTGCAGTGGGACATACCCATCAAAAATGGAAAGTGCCAACTACAGATGCACCACAGGTTGACATTTCATAACCTGAACACCTCACTGGCCACCAGTGGGAAATCTGCTTTAAACATTTTGCACTGATTATGTAAACCGTGCAATGCTATCACAATGACATGTATTTTTGAGACCTCCTGACCTTTTAATCCAAAAACGGGACTCACCTCAGAGTGAAGATTACAAAAATGTGTGTTTACCAAGGGCTTTCCATTCTTACATCCACCCTTTACGGCCACTCTGAAGACTTTAGTTTGAGAGCTTGCCTTTGAAGGGTTAAACACACAATGTGCCAATCTGTTTTCACAAAATAGAAATGTATGAGTCAGTGATTAATTGCATTTCTCTACTCATCACTCACACCATGCAAAATAATATGCCATGCTCTCGTCTACTCCCTTTTCTGTGAACGGGGAATATATGTTTAAATCATTCTGTTATCAATACACTTTAAATTGTATATTTATGGATAACAAAAGAGATGTTCAGTCCTTGGGCAAGCCACTAGACCTATGAAAGCTTCAAGAATAACAGATTGGTTCATATGTTTGTAGCTGTCTGGTCAACAATGTGCGATGAACTATTCATTTTGTGTTCTTTAAATGTTATGTTAAGCATGTCTGCCTATTGCATCAAAGTGCGAACACATGATATCAAGGGGTGGTTTTTAAAATTTAAAAGCAACACTCTGCTGTTCTGTTCTCACTTTTGTCACTAGCTCTAAAAGCAATTGCTTCTAAATCATGTATGCTTCAAATCTAAGGCTAATTAAGGGTGAAGCTCAAACTCTGTTATGTTGTGTACAGTTATGTTAAGCTCTCACTACCTTAGATGACCTCTGGCCTAACCTTTTTCATTACAAAAAGCCTAAGACAAGTTGTTTCAAAACAATGCTTGCAGACCTTCCAGTACATCTTCAAAGCTGTAACATGTCCTCTGCTCATACAAACAAAACATCAAATGCCCCCAATTCAGACAGAGCTGTCCTTTGTTGGACACCAGCAAAACAGCAAATGCCCCAATTCCTCGTATTATATTTCCAGGAAAAATCTATGGATAAGACAGGCCCTTGTCTCTTTGCAAATGAAAAACGATATTGCTTAATGTGTGTTGCAGGACTTGTGCTTCAAAACCGCTTGACATGGAATGCCTTATAGTAGGGGTTGCTTGAAGTGAAATCAGACCCCACTTAGGTTTTCATCGCCGCTGTTTGACTTGTAATCATCGTCCTGTTTCCATCTCTCGTATAGTCTGTTTTTTTGTCAAGTGTCACCAGATTGTGTCATCTTGAGTTATGTATTCTATCACAATCTGCTTCCTCTTCCTATATTTTCTCATTGTAGGTGTACTTTCTGGTCCATGTGTTCATGATTTCTAACCTGGGCAATCAGCTATATGTCCAACATATTTTTTTTAAAAAAAAACCTTTAAGGCAAGTTGCACAATGCTTGTTTTGAAAATAATCTCTTGAAGCTGATGCCACTGACTGGTTGACCACTGATACATCGTCTAGAAGGGGTCTGGTGACACACCTTGTACAGTTGCTTGTGAAAATATCCATGGCAAATAAACTGAACAATATGTCCCAACAACTGATATGCCAGGACAACTCTCTTTGAGACTATCCTCCCCCAGTCTAAAGACAACTGCATCTTGCTCCCCAAGTCATAAAACTAGCAATTGACTCTAATTCTAGATCTGGGCTGAAGGAAAGAGGGCACACCCATTCCAAGAATGTAGGTGTGCTAACCACCATTACATTTCTGTGATTACCTTGTTTGAAAGAGGAACACAGCTTTAGAAGTCAAATCATTGCTGGAAAGCCTGCATTTTGAGTCTTCGAAGGGCCCGGTAATGAATCTGTGCTGGAAGCTCTGCCTGAAACGATGAAGAAAGGAGAACTATCATCCTGGTGCAGAATCTGACTTACAAGACTAGATTGGAAATAGCTCTGCAATGCTCTTTTGATATCATCTGAATTTTGGCTTTGGGAAGACAAAAAGTGGAATCCCTCCAGCCTATCACAAAACAAAGAAACTGAATGACAAGAGAGGGAATGTTTTATGACATTGTCCAAATAATTGAAAATCCCATATGGTAGAGAAGGTGAATTGCCACAACGAGATAGGCTTACATCGCTTCACTTGAATTGGGCATGATAAAATATGGTGTCAGTAGATCTTAAATGCACCCCCCACCGGCAGGTATATGATGTGGCAAATAAAAGAAGCACCACAGCACTGAAGCATGAATGAAAGGAAGGACTTTGAATCTATAATGGATCCCTTTCATGAGAAATGGAGGAATGTATAATGTTCTCTCCAAATTGGAACTGCCAGGAATTCATACTGTAAATCGAGTCTTATAATCCAATCTGCTGGATGTAACACATCCTTTAAATGTTCCATTGTATCACCTTGAAATGCTGATAGATGATGAAGTTGCTGATGACCATCGGATTGAAAACTGTGCAGAACCCTTTTTGCAGACTAGACCGATATTGCTTACCACACTCCCTGGATGAAGACGCTGCACCTTTCTATAGCACCCTTATGAAGAAGAAACTATGTCCCACTCTTCACACTGCAGTTTCTCTTTTAGGAAACATTCACTGGGGAGGTAGTGTGGAATCCACTCTGAATCCATTCACTGTCTCAATAACCCAACAGCCCTGGCATCCAATCTGAATGTGCAATTTCCTGATAACCACTGTAGACATGCAACACTAAGACTACGGATGAATCTGGTGCCCTCTGGAGAGATTTTGTCTAGTAGACAGCAGATTAGATTGATCAGAAGTGCTTGTGAGCTGTGCAATCTCTGTGTTAACCAAACTCTATACCACTTCTTGATAGAGGGTGCTGGAACTAGAGCTCAAAGAACTTAAATATTCTTTACAGTTTTGGAGCGATCGAGCTGGCTTGACTGTATGGACTTTTGGCATTGCCTATTCTCGGGGCATGTAACCTTTCTATCCTTGGAACTTTATAAATTACTTAAAATCTTAAAACTATACGAAAATCAGCCATTGGTGGGATGAAAATGGAAATTCTGAAAAGTTTGTAAAACTTTAAAAGAATTGCATAATGTACTACTCCTCTGTTTGTGAAATATTTTTGTCACTTTAAGAGAAAGATTAAATGATTTTCTTTTTAATTCTTTTAATTCTTTTACATGCTACATTGTTATTTTGTGAAAAGTCAGATAACTGACTATAGCACGATATTAATAAAACAAAAAACAAAAGAATGTGAATGTGATCACTCCAAGGGTAGAGCCCCATGCATATCCTTCCAAAGTAACTTGAGAGAATTGCCTCCTTTTCAGTTGTCCTCTGAAATGCCTGTTCTTAAATGCCTGGCTCTGGGTGAAGAATTAGGGGGAAGCAGTCTGGAAATCGTGTCTTCATAATCTTTCTGCAGCGGCCTGTAAGTCTAGTAGAGCTACGAGCCAAGTAACCCCTACCAGCACTGGCCCTCCCAGAGAATTGAGGGGAAAAATTGTCTTCAAGCAAGTATGGGCTTTTTTAATAGCAGATAAGGTAGTGATTCACTTCACTAGTCCTTTTACATATTCATCAACAAACCAATTTGCCCCAGTGTCTCCCGAATCAAGGGGTTTTGCCAACCCTAACCCCACACTGCCACCCACCTTCTCAGTCATTCGACCCATTAAGCGTGTTTCCGTTTTTTTTTCTCTCCCCCTCCTGCATCTCGGGCTGACTCACACCCTGACACAGCCCTTTCCCGATCCACTCTGCTATCTCTGATACGCTCAGCATACTTGCCCCTGTCATGAGGATTCACATGAGGTCTAAAATCAAGTGCAACTCCTGGTACGACTCAGATCTCATCACCCTTAAACGCAAATGTAGGGTGGCTGAGAGGAAATGGTTGGTTTCCTGTAAATCCTCTGACAAACTGGCCAGCCGCTTGTTGCAAAGTCAAAATCGACTCTCGGTCCTCAACAAGAAGAGAGTTCACATCCAAGCCTGCACTTCTGCAGCATCTAACAACTCAGCTAAACTCTTTAATATCTGCAAGGAGGGGGCAAATCCTGCCACAATCTCTACCTCTCCTGTGCCTTCCCAGGCCCTCTGTACAACCCTGGCTTCTCAGTTCATCTCTAAAACCCAGGACATCCTGTCAACCCTCTCAGCTTCTCATGCCCCTCCTTCCACTCTCTCCTCTTCCTCTAGCTCCTCTGTGGCCACCGGCCCCCTTCTCTGCCTTTCCTCTCTTCTCCCCTGATGAGGTTTCAAGACAAGTCCAATCTATGAAAACCTCTTCTAAACAGGTTCTTTGCTGTTCTTCCAAACCATCAATGAGCACATTGACTTCTGCAACCACTCTTTCGCCTCTGGGACTTTCCCCTCGCCCCTGAAGCACTCCCTTGTACACCCCTTCTCAAGAAACCCTCAGACGACTCCTCCCTTCCGGCTAACTATCGCCCGATCTCTATTACTCCTTTCCTGTGCAAATTCCTGGAGAAGCTGGCCACCTCCCAGGTTAATCTTCACACTGAATCGGTTGGTTGTCTCCATGACCATCAGTCTGACTTTACAACAGCCAGAAGCACAGAAACTGCTCTCCTGAATATCTGTGAAGACCTGTTCTCTAACTTTAATTCTAATCTCCCCTTTGTCCTCTTCCTACTTGATCTCTCTTCTACCTTTGACACGGTCAACCATGCAATCCTGCTCAACCGGATCTGTGATAACCTGGGTATCACTGATCAGGCTCTGGCCTGGCTGACTTCTTTCATCTCTGACTGACTCACCCTGGTCTAACTTAGGTCCTTCATCTCCTCTATCTCTCTTTCTACCTGTGCTGCTCCCCAGTGTCTAACCTTTTTCCCTGGCTGTTTAACCAATACCTGCAACCTCTTGCCCACCGCATTGCTGCTCTATGCCCCAATTTGAAGTGCTATGCGGATGACACCCAGCTCGCCTTTAGACTCCCCTCAGCCGCCTCTTCTCCCTCTCTCATCCCGGATTGTCTGTCTGCAATCCAGGAATGGTGCACCGCCAATGATCTCTGCCTGAATGCAAGCAAGACAGAGATGCTCCTCATCTGCACACCTGCACCCCTCTTTCCCGCCACTCTCTGGCTGGCCTCCCTTGGCCGTCACCCTGCTCCTACCTCCAAGGATAAGAACCTCAGTGTTATCTTTGACTCCTCTCTCTCCTTCTCTCCTCCTTCATATTTCCGATGTATCTAAGAAGTTGAACTACCAACTGCATCTCCTCAGAGGTATTCTTCCTTTCATTTCCTTCCCCCAGAATCTCACTGTTTCTATAGCTCTGGTTCTCTCTAGGCTTGCCTACTGTAATAGCCTCCTTTTAAATCTGCCTGCCTCTACTCTCCATCCACTGCAACTCATCCAGAACAGGACTGCAAGTCTTGTCCTTTTCCTCAAGCCCAGGGATCGTATCTCTCCAGCACTGACATCTCTCCATTAGCTCTCAGTGGCTGCAAACATCAAGTTCAAGACCCTTTGCATTGCCTACTTGGGCCTGGGACCAAAATATCTCCAGCTTTCTCTTCTGCAGTAACTTCCTGCTCTAGCAATTCACTCCTCCACCTCCAACTCCTTGATGGTCAGACGCTTTTCCAAGCAACAAGTTGGGGGCAGGTCTCTCTCTTCAGCTGGCGTCTCCCTCTGGAACAACCTCCCTGCCTCTCTGAAGCTTGAGCAGAACCATCTCCGGTTCCAGAAGTAGCTCAAGACTTTCCTCTTTTCTTCTGCCTTCTCTCTTCCACTACCTTGCTGATCTCCTGTCTGATACTGCACTGGTGACCTGGTTACCCTCTGTACAACTGGCCCATCTTCCTGCCTTCCCAGTTGCACACCTGCACTGCCTCTGGCAACCCTGCACTTGGGGCTGTATCTGCAACCCTACAACCCCGCATACTTGCACTTATCTATCATCTATTTGTTCTGCACTCAACCATTGCACTGCCACCTGCTGGCCGCACTTCCTGTTTTTCAATGTGTGATCCTATGTCTTGCACTAGCCTCTCCTCCCCCTCCCCTGGAACCTCTCTCCTTCCCTCTCCCCTGCATCTGCACATTCTCAATTTCACTGGGCCTAGTAAGATTGTTGTCTTGTTCCCTCTTGTTCCCCTCCCTCGCCTCATCGTGACTTGAAACACTTGTGAATAGGCGCAATATAAATAAAATATCATATCATATCATAACCCCCCACGTTTGCTGTTAATCTGTAAGAGTGTGCTTGTGTGTCTCTCCTGGGTGTTAGATCTGTTGGTGTTGCCCAAGAAGCCTTTAGCTATCTGTGCCCAATTACTGACAGAGTCTGTATCCAGCTCACCACCCTCTTTCTTGACCTTCTGTACCAGGTTAAACATCTGAACTAAGAAACGTGAGATGTTTAAGAGCTTATCTTCACAGATAATCGATGCTTGGTCTACCCCATTTGACAGATCCTTATCATATTCAGAGAATAAGAGCAACTATAAGTCTATGACCTGTGTTCAGCCCTTCCAGCTAGAATAGGATGAGGGACGGACACTCTGCCTTCATTTTATGATTAGGGTGAGTACACTCTGCCTACATTTTATACCGGGTCCCTGTGTCCAGTTTATTACATAAATCCCATTTAGTAATCTCAGAGAGCTGTAAAGAAGCACACTCTCTGGAACTAAGATGGGATAAGGAAGATTGGTCAAGCCTAACATCCACGCTGGATGGATTCTTGGAAGAACGAAGCACCACCTCCTGTTCCATATTATTGTTTTCACTGGCAGCCACCTCTGTAAGAGGAGAGTCTTCTACAGCTGCCTCCATGCCACCTATCCCAGTATCAGGCTAAACTGCAGGGGCATCACTCCAGATCAAGGGAGGTAAGAAAACAAAAGCAAACCGAGCTCTCCCAGATAGTAAAAGATTCTCCTCATGGACAGATGGTCTGCATAAAGCACAGACCATACACTTCAACGATATAGCTGCTACCAATTCTGCCCTGGGGTTGATGGGTGTCCTGAGGAAGAGCACTGAACAATTACCCTCTGTACAGCAGGTGTTTCCCGTGTAAGAAGCTTTCTTACCTATGTGAGTAAACCTCATATCACATGATACTGCCCCCTACGTTCTGGGCATGTGTTCCCTGGGTGTTTTTTTTTGTAGCAAGAGCACTCCTTTGTCCATATGCAAATCAAATATTTTTAATCAGGCTTCCAATTTCTTGTTAAACAACATGTCCATGGCTATATAAACAGATATTGGCAACCAACCTCATATATTCCTACACTGTTCCGCATTCCTTTGTGCATGTCTGTGTCCCTCAGCAGCCTCATCAACAGCCATCAGCCCTCACACATGCAGCTAAAACAAACGAACAATATGGCAATAGCTCCTGTCTCCTGGATGTCCTCCGGCTATGTGCTAATGCATATGGGTCCTTTCCTCTAGCAAAAAGGTCCATTGGCTCAAGAATAATGAAAGAACAAAGCACAATATTGTAGTGCCGAATTACCCACCCCCACCCTGGCGACAATAGCTCGTATTAACGGTATGCCTCTGCTGCCCGAGAGCCTACCAAGGAAGCACAGCAAGCACATGGAAGCTCTGCAGCCGACTCATGCACAACCAGTGGAACAGTTACCATGCAAAAGGCAAGTCATCCAGTGCAGGTGTCTTAGCTGAAATGGTTACGCTTAGCAATAAGAAAATAGGAAGTGGGACAGGAAGAGAAGGACTTTCAGGAACTATGGACTGTGTGGTTGGGGCAGCGTTCATGTTCTTGTCCATAAGCATTATGGGCCTTGCAGTCTTGTAAATGCGCGATGAAGTTTCTTTATTACAGTCCTGATTTCCTTTTTTTTTTTTTTACCGTAGAAGAGAATAAAGACAAGAGAGTTTTGCATAATAGAAGGCCTCTGTGCCATAACCTATAAACCCGCTATAGACCGCAGTGTGGCCTACACATCAATGAAAATACGGCATAACCTAAATGTCATGCGCATAGCTTTAATCAGCTTTTTACACATATTTACATTCAACCATAAATGAAAATAACCTCATCTGTCTCAGATGTATGCAGCATACAATTGGCCTGAACAAACTAAAGACAAGGAAAAAATAAAAAAAAGAAATAAACAATTGTGAAAATATACCCCTCCTTCACCCCCCCCCCCAAAAATAAGAACAATATTTGTTGCCCTAATGTGTTTAAACCCAATGGCAGATACGGTTTTAACAGATATCAGCGCACTATGAGAATACACGTCTAGCTGTGGACATCTGCCTCCAGATTGCAGTATGCTAGAGGTGCTTACTCTAATCAGCACAGACCTTCTGGCATTTTAATCAACTAGGAAGAGCTAGGCAAATTGCATGTGTGTCAAAGATGTAAATGAATACCTGGCTGTTTCAGCCAAAAGCACTAGTCATTTCTTAAATAGAATTAGAAACCGAATTTCGCTAAACTATATGATTGTACTGTGCATGCATATCTTTGTCTTGAAGCATTTTACAGGGAAACTATAACTTGTATGTAATGTCCATAATACTCAACGTAATTTGAATGGCTGATGCATACGTGTTGTTGGTCCAATAGCAGAAAGTTAATGTGTGCCTTCACACTGTCCATGTGATTACGCCCCCAACTGATTTGCTGCTCCAATGTGACTGCCTAACAAAATGTTTTAATATCCATGCAAACGTTGACGTAAACAAGTATTGTGTGTGACAGCCATGGACCAACACGCCGGCATGTTCAAAACAGTGCATCACGGCTTCAGTGCAACACTTGGTGAAGCCAGTCAAAGAAAAATTATGAAAAGGTCACAATAATTGTGATGAATTACAACATCAACTAAGAGTTGCAATGATTCATTAGGAAATATAGAACTCAGGAACGTGCGTCATTCATATGAAATGCTCATTATTTAAAGTTCAAGTAAGAATTAATAAGAATTAACATGAATCTGACGTGATGCAAATGTGGAACTACGAGATGATGTGGATGTGTGCTTTCCAACCAAGCACAGAAAAAGAAAACAGGTTCGCATTTTTAAATGTGGTGACTTTGTCTTTACTCGGCGGGGGAGTCATTTATAAACCCTGTACGCTTTGCAGCCCCTTTGTGTAACAATAAGCCACTACACGAAACAAATACATTTACAAACCATTGAAGGGGGCTAGGGGCACCGTTCATCCACAGCGCACTAAATATTATTTTGCAAGTGGTAACACATATTTAATACAAAAAATGTTATGCAAAATAATAGTGATAATACAAATCTACGTGATAATAAACATAAAAACATCGAACTCATGTTTTCTCTATTTCAATGGATCCAGGTTAATTCTCATAAAAATGTGATTAAGAGTTCTGAAATAATATCTGAGTCATGTGGGCGACAATATTTCATGTCCCCCAAGCTCCTTAACAAAGAACAGGGCACACCACACCCCGGGCCAGCCGGGACCAGCATGTGTGTGCAATGTCCATGATGATTATGTCGCTGCAGGGGAATGCAATATGTTTTTTAATCAAAGATTTAATGTTTCATGTACAGTATAATGAAGGCGGCGGTGCCTGTTCCAAAAATATACCAGCCATGAGTGGTGGCTGGCGAATTGTTTTTTGGAGGGGGTAAATATTCGCCACAAGTGTGCGATTGCAACCGAGCGTAGCGAGGAAGCCCAAACTAACGAAAATGGGTTTGGAGGTTGCAGGGGATTGTTCCCCGTCCGCTGAATTGTTTTTTTGAATAATGGGTTAAAATGGCATATTACACAGCACACTTTCTCTGAAAATGTAAGTAAAAGGCCACCAATTTGGGCAAAAGGCCAAGAATCAGTTTTGTAGAGTGTAAGGTAAATCATGAAAAAAGTACGATAGATGCAAATCACCAAAAGTGCACATGGCATTTCCCAAAGCATTATAATGCTGGCCCCTGCAATATATGGCAGTTTAAAACACATGTTCATGCTGGCTGTGCCCACATTTCTATGCTGGCTCCACCAACATATGCTATTATTCCTATATAAAACCATACCCATGTTCGCTTTAAGATGTTCTTGTATAATATCATCACTTGCACTGAGCACAAAACTGCCTTGACAATGCATGCCAGTACCATTATGTAAGAACATACTCCCATTGGTTTGCCCATTAAAAGTTACAGGTCACAATATGATAACCTGTCCAATATGGTTCCAATGTAAGCCAGTCTAGACCCATTGAAACACTTATGCTTGTTTCATGATAGATGTTCAGTTAATAAAAAGTAAACTTAGCATGGTATCATGGAATGTGAATCGTCTTAACAATCTTATTAAACAAAACAAGGTGCTGAATCATTTGAAATCTATGCCTTGTGACATTGGGGCTAATTCTTGGAATTATTTGCGCCGAAAAACAGGGATTTATGCGCCATTCTTCCCGCAAATCCCCATTTGTTAAACAGGGATTTGCGTGTAGAATGGCGTACAAATCCCTGTTTTCCGGCGCAAATAATTCCATGAATCAGCCCCATTGCATTTCTCCAAGAAAGCAACCTTGATGATAATGAAGCTGAGAAGCTTAAAATGGGGTGGGTAGGAGAAACCTATTTTTCAACACACTCAACAAGCAAGAAAGGTGTCTCAATACTTATCAAGAAGAACTTGCCTCTAGCAGTCCTGGCCAGCAAGACAGATAAGGAAAGGAGAATTGTTTGTGTTACAGTCAAAGTACAAAGCAGTATACTGCAGGGCTGTGGGAGCGCTTTAAAAATGCAAAATAAAATAAATAAATAAATACTGCTACTATGTAATATATATGCGCCAAACTCAGATGATCCCCTCTTTTGTCACACGCTTGCACAAACCTGCAAGGTTTATTCGATCGTGTTGGCTTGTGACTTTAAGTTGGAGATGGATCAATTAATTGACAGCTCTAATGGTGATTGCTCCCAGAATCCTAAACAACATAAGAGGGCACTAGAAAGTTTGGTTACTTGCATCTGGATGATATATGGTTTCTGGAGCACCTGTCAGAGAGAGACTACAGCTTCCACTCCAGGTGCCCTGGCTCTTATTCATGCATTGACTTTTTTCTGACCTCAGGTCGAGTAACGCTGAGTTGTTTTGATTCTAACATAGGTCTCATTAGTGTTAGTGCTCAGATGTAAACTTTAGTAGGTTCAGCCGACACGTGTTTCGACCTGTGGGTCGTTCTCATGGCTGATGCAATATGTTACAGATTTTATAAGGAAAACATCAAATACCATCCGCCATTTATACAACATGTAGAATATTATGTTACCTACCATAATACATCCATGGCAGTGACGATGAGGATAACAGAAGAAAAATACATAAATTAATGAGAACCAAACTAATTAAAAAATATTTTGAATGCACAATCAGTCAGTACTCCAGACTATATAGATTCATGTTAATGAGAGTGACTGGCCGCGCGCTGCCATCTCAAAGCTTAACACCACCGATTGTGTCGGACATCACATAAAAAGCAAGAAAGTGTAGTTTGGAACCCGTGAGCCGAACAAGCACCCTTGCAAGTGTGAGATTGTGGAGAAAATGTGCCGTGAATTAAGAAAAGGTGATTTTAAACTCAACCATATGGGTAATGAGGGAATTGATGCTAAATAGGGGACTTACCCAATGTAAGTAAAATCTGTATGCCAGGAAAAATGAAAAAATATATATATGTAATATATATATATTGCCTCGTTTTAAAACTAATTGGGTAACGGTGCATAAATGTAGCACTATTACCTGTAACCTGTGCAAAAATAATTATGACATACTCACAGCATCTTTAATTAGTATGCTCATAATGGTGAAAACCAATCCACGGGTCCCAATACCTAAAGTGAGTAAGTTCGATGATTAATGGCACATCCGTTTCGCATTAGCTAAAAAGCTGAATTGAAAACATAGGGCGTTCAGAATTTCTATTAGTTTATAGGGGTGTGGGTCTCATTCAATAAAATTTACCCTATTAATAGTCATCGAGCCCTCTACGTAAGTTTCTGGTGTCAGTTCAATTTGCTACCGAGTGATGCACTGCATATAAAAATTTGAATGCGTGAAGCTCACGTTGCGTGATCACGCTCATGGTTTCCACGTGACCCACGTCATAGATGAAATTGTGCAGGTGTTCTTGGGAGAAGTAGTTCCCCAATGCACTTACAGAATGTAATACCCCGAAAATAAATCGTGGTTGCAGTAAAGCCATGATCTATATCAAATAAGTAAGAGGAAAAACCATGGTGGCTGGACTTGAAGTTCAAGTAACACATGCAGTTTAACTTAACAGGCTTGTTCTGTACAGTGTTTGGCAAATTTCAGATACACATTAACGCCTGATAGGATGGTGAAACCAATTAATGACCCATGCACGAAAAAATATACATTCACTAAAACTGGATGAATTGAATGGGAAATATGAGAAATAGTGCAGGCCACTATAATATGGTTTCACATCTTGAGTCTGTAATAAATTGAGCGCCTGCAGTGAGTTAGGGTTCAGTTGAGTAAGAAGAAGTTATATGTCAAATAAAAATTAAATATGATCCTTATTTGTTAGATAATAGTCTATTCATGGACATTGCGTGAAGCTACGCAAGTTCCGTAAATACTTCAGAGACGATAGGGACTACAGGGAAGATAGGGTATATACGTTTCAAAGTAAATTTGATGACTACATGAGGAAATCTCGTGAGTCCACCCCCAATACGTCAGCGGATAGTTCAGATGTGGACTCGGACGGGGACAGTCTTAGTATTTCAGACAAAACGGTGGAAGAGGCCACTACTACAAACTTAGGAAGAAGTTTTTTAGACCAGATAAAGATATACAAAAAAGGTACAACACTAGGGGGCAAACAGGTCAGATTTCAAGGATTACCGGAAAAAAATATGCCAATATGGGATGACCCAGGGGCAGGAGGGGAAGGGGAAACAGGGGGAAATCGAAGTCCAAACAGACCATTAACAGGCATTCTGACGAGAGCAGGGTTGAGGAAACAATTGGGGCCACAGAATCAATAAGCATGGTTGTTAATTTATCAGATAAAACTCTTACACCATTAGAAGAAAAAGTGCTTAATAGAGGCTTGTCTTTTGCACCGACTATTGAAACAGATTTTGTAGATTTTCAAATTGACCTCTTCAAATTTATCCGAAAACTAAAATTGAAGAAATATTTTGCAACTCAGATTCAGCAATACAAACCACGAGCAATATTGGACTCACTGAGTGGTTATACGATTAAAGATATTGAGAATATTCACATGCTTGTGTCTTTATCTTCAGAGCAAGATTTATCTAGTGTGGAGACACGGCAGGTTTTGGAGGTACATGATCTGTTTTTACCTGTTCCAGAATTGAAGTCAAAATCTAAATTTACACCAGTATTGGCAAATGACAACATCATTGATACATTTCAGCGAGCAGTGACTCATGATATACCTAAATATTTGACCATGGTGAAGGCTATACACAGAACACAGAACTTTCATAACCTCTCAAGGTGTGAACGAGAGGCTTTGAAGAAGATGAGACTTGACAAATCCATTGTAATACGTGAAGCTGATAAGGGAGGCAATATTGTGTTGTTGAATATTCAGGACTACATAAAAGCGGGTAACAAGCACTTGAATAGTCCAGGTTGTTACCGGACCCTACCAGCCAACCCATCCAAAAGTATCACTAAAGAATTACATCTTTTAGTGGACTACTGGCACACAAAGGGAGCTCTAACTGATGATGAAAGTTCATTTCTTAAAATTATGCATCCCACTATCCCCGTAATGTACTTTTTACCCAAGATACATAAAAGTTTTGACAGATTGCCAGATGTGAGGCCAATAATGAGTGGCATCGGATGGGTGATAGAGGGTCTCTCGCAATATATTGATAACATTCTCAAAGAGCAAGTACTACTGATGCCCTCCTTCATTAGAGACAGTACCCATGTTTTGCAAATTATTGCTGATATAAAGTGGAATCAGGATTTTTTCTAGTAAAGATGGATGTCGCTGCCCTATACACCTCGATTAATCATGTTTTAGCTCTGCAAACCATTGATTTTGTTTTCCAAGACGTGTCAGCCTCTTATGCATTACAAATTGATATGTTGAAGGAATTTCTGAGATTCACACTCAATAACAACATTTTTCTGTTCAATGACATTTTTTACTCTCAGGTGAAGGGGGTTGCAATGGGGGCCAAATTTGCGCCTTCATTGGCCAATTTATTCATGAGTTATTTTGAAGCTAGACATGTATATTGTGATGACAAATTCGAGGATAATGTAGTATTATGGAAAAGATTTATTGATGATATATTGATGATATGGAAAGGAACAGAACAAGATCTATTAATCTTTCTTGATTATCTGAACAACAACAATTTTGGGATCAAGATAACAGGAGAGTATAGTACCACCTCAATTAACTTTCTTGACCTAACTATCTACATTGAATCGGGTAAACTAGAGACTACGACCTTTAGGAAATCAACTGAAGTTAATTCTACATTGCATGCAGATAGCTGTCACAAAAAATCTGTCTTTAGGGCATGTCGCAATTGCTCCAAGGATGAAACGTTCAAACAAGAATCTGATCTTTTGTCTCAAAGATTTTTAGAAAGAGGTTACAGTGCAGAGATGATTGCAAAAGCGCAGCAAAAGGTCAAATCTAAACCAAGGATGGCAATGATCCAAAATCATTCTGTCACTGGGGTTACTCCACCTCCACGCAACATTGGTATTATAACAAGATACACCAAAGAAGCTAGTGTACTATATAACATGACTAAAAGACACTGGGGTATATTGCATCTGGATCGAGTTATCTCTTGCTTTCTTAATGAAACACCCTCATTCACGTACACAAAAGCACCGAATCTTAGAAATCAACTTTGTCCATCTCTAATACAAAATATTAAACCTTCAGGTGCAGGATGGTTAAAACACTTCAGGGGTTTTTCAAAATGTGGCTCATGTAGCATGTGCTGTTATGCACATTCGTATTGTTCTGAATTCTCAAATGGACAGGGTATTCAAGTACGTATTGATGAATTCATTAATTGTCGCAATAAATTTGTGATCTATGCTATTGTATGTGTCTGCCGCAAGATTTATGTGGGGAGCACCATTAGAGAATTACATGTACGCATTCGGGAACACATTTCTGCATTACGTAAACCAGACCTGAATTTGCCGTTAACTAATCATTGGCAAAAACTGCACCAATTGGATCTAGTTAGGGACATCAGGTTCATTGGACTCAAAAAGATCCAACTTGGTAAACGTGGAGGAGACATCCAACTCCTGTTGAGACAAATGGAATCTAAATATATATGCAAGCTGCAATGTGTCCTTATAGGGTTAAATAAGGATCACGAAATGGGTAACCTGTTATGAACAAATATACGGATACATAATTTTGTATTGTATGCTTCATAATATGTTCTTGGATGACATGTAATTGTGCACAACATATACAGGGCGTGTTATCTGGCATGTTTTGTATTATATAATTCTGGATTAGTTTGCTGTAAATCTATCACACTGAGGAAACTGATGGACTACTTATTGAGATTTGATTGTTTAATGTGGGGTCAGATGGGTGGTGAAAGGTACCATTGTACAGCAACAGAATAACAATTTCGGAGTTAAAAGATGTTAATGTGTTACATGTAGGGTGGCTGGTGGTGCGTTGTCATGTCTTGGAGACACCATAAACAGCAATTGCATTGTTACGTTATATGGTAATATTCCACTGCAGTCATTTGTCCGTTTTATGATCTTTCTATATTACTGTAGTAATTTAGTCCATGAATAGACTATTATCTAACAAATAAGGATCATATTTAATTTTTATTTGACATATAACTTCTTCTTACTCAACTGAACTCTAACTCACTGCAGGCGCTCAATTTATTACAGACTCAAGATGTGAAACCATATTATAGTGGCCTGCAGTATTTCTCATATTTCCGATTCAGTTCATCCAGTTTTAGTGAATGTATATATTTTCGTGCATGGGTCAGTAATTGATTTCACCATCCTATCAGGTGTTAATGTGTATCTGATATTTGCCAAACACTGTACAGAACAAGCCTGTTAAGTTTAACTGCGTGTGTTACTTGAACTTCAAGTCCAGCGACCATGGTTTTTCCTATTACTTATTTGATATAGATCATGGCTTTACTGCAACCACGATTTATTTTCGGGGTATTACATTCTGTAAGTGCATTGGGGAACTACTTCTCCCAAGAATGCCTGCACAATTTCATCTATGACGTGGGTCACGTGAAAACCAGGAGCGTGATCACGCAACGTGAGCTTCACGCATTTGAATTTTTATATGCAGTGCATCACTCGGTAGCAACTTGAACGGACACCAGAAACTTACGTAGAGGGCTGGATGACTATTAATAGGGTAAGTTTTATTGAATGAGACCCACACCCCTACAAGCTAATAGAAATTCTGAACGCCCTATGTTTTCAATTCAGCTTTTTAGCTAATGCGAAACGGATTAATCATTGAACTTACTCACTTTAGGTATTGGGACCCGTGGATTGGTTTTCACCATTATGAGCATACTGATTAAAGATGCTGTGAGTATGTCATAATTATTTTTGCACAGGTTACAGGTAATAGTGCTACATTTATGCACCGTTACCCAATTAGTTTTAAAACGAGGCAATATATATATATATATTACATATACATATTTTTTCATTTTCCCTGGCATACAGATTTTACTTACATTGGGTAAGTCCCCTATTTAGCATTAATTCCCTCATTACCGATACGGTTGAGTTTAAAATCACCTTTTCTTAATTCACAGCACATTTTCTTCACAATCTGACACTTGCAAGGGTGCTTGTTCGGCTCACAGGTTCCAAACTGCACTTTCTTGCTTTTTATGTGATGTCCGACACAATCAGTGGTGTTAAGCTTTGAGATGGCAGCGCCCGGCCAGTCGCTCTCATTAACATGAATCTATATAGTCTGGAGTACTGACTGATTGTGCATTCAAAAGATTTTTTAATTAGTTTGGTGCCCATTAATTTATGTATTTTTCTTCTGTATCCTCATCGTCACTGCCATGGATGCATTATGGTATGTAACATAATATTCTACATGTTGTATAAATGGCGGATGGTATTTGATGTTTTCCTTATAAAATCTGAAACATATTGCATCAGCCTTGAGAACAACCCACAGGTCGAAACACGTGTCGGCTGAACCTACTAAAGTTTACATCTGAGCACTAACACAAATGTGTGGACTTTGTTTTGGGGATGTGGCTGAACCAACTAAATTGTTTTTCTGAGCATTAGCCCAAATGTGTGGACTTTGATCTGTAGGCACTGCCTATGGACAGTTTTTCTTGTGATATATTCACATTACATTGGTCGAAAATGTGCAGACGATGAATTGTGGACTTCACGTGGATATCACGTGTGGGCAGTTAATGTTGCGATAAATTTTGTTAAGTTATATATCTGGTCTAGGCACAGGTTTGCACCTCAGTTTCTGTTTATCTTTGGGGGTGTTTTTTCAAGGGAACCCCATGTGGATAAAACCAGCGGCCAATAGAAAACACATGTGTAATTGTTAAGACCAGCGCACTCCACACAGTTACTCATTGAAACCCTTTACACTTTAGGTCTCATTAATATCTCAGACCATGCACCTGTATAATTATGCCTCTCCCTTCAGTATACTTTAGTCAAGTTGGAGAGGTGGAGAATGAACTCAAACATTTTTCAAGATGAGCAAACTAAAGGCGCGATTGTAGAAGAGATTGAGGAATTCTTTCGAAACAACAAGAAAGAGGGCATTGCAGTCTCTACAATTTGGGAGGCATTCAAATGTTTCATCAGAGGTGTAGTGATGTCAAAATCTGGTAGATTCAGAAAGATGAAGGAAAAAAAGATGAAGATGTTATCTGCAGAAGCCAAGCGATTGGAAAAACAATTTGTCATTAGCCTTGATGAAGGTGTTAAAACAAAACCGAGGGAGATAAAGTATGAACTGAACAAAATAATGTCGGATCAGGTTGATTAAACTTTATTCAGGCAGAAGATTAACTATTTTGAGAATCAAAAAAAGGCCGGTAGTCTTCTTGCTTACAGGCTGAAGGTGGCTGAGAGTGAGCGCATCGTCACTGCAATTCAAAACCCAGAAAGGGGACTGAAGACACAACAAGAGGGTATCAATACCATGTTCCATAATTTCTATGAATGCCTCTACTGATCGGAATTGAACTGCGAGTCAGGCGCTAAAATCTTTCTTAGACTCCATAGAACTTTCTTGTCTAAACAATGAACAAATAACGAATCTCGAAGGTTATATAAAATCAGAAGATGTTTGATGGGCCATTGCATCACTTAATATAGGCAAGTCCCCTGGTATCAATGGACTACCTGCGGAATTCTACAGGATATTTCCTGACAGCGCCCTACAGCTATTATGTGATGTGTATAATGCGTCTTTTGATACTGGCTCCCTGCCAGATACTATGTGGCATGCCTTGGTAATTTTGCTACCAAAAAAGGACAGACCACCTACTAGGTGGCCAATTACAGGCTGATCAGCTTAATTAATACAGATTGTAAGATTTTGGCTAAAGCATTAGCTAAAAGGCTGGAACCAGTGACACCTTTGTTAATCCACAGTAATCAGGTCAGCTTTGTCACCAGAAGAGCTGTAGCTCACAATATGAGACGTTTACTATTGACAATTGAACATGGACATACACAAACGACAAATGCTGCTGTGGTATCTTTGGATGCCAAAAAAGCATTTGACTGTATAGAGTAGGCCTTCCTATTTACTTAATTGGAGAAGATCAAATTTGGTCAAGACTTTATGAAATGGGTGTGTCTCCTGTATATTAATCCATCGGCAAGCATACTCACCAATGTTTTAATATCAAAAGCATTCGTTCTTGTCAGGGGTACCAGACAGGGGTGGCCACTTTTCGCCATTATTATTAATTTTGTCAATGGAACCGCTGGCTTTGTTGCTGCAATCTAATGTCAATCTCTGCAAAATAATAGAAGACAATATTGAGAATAAGATCTGGCTTTACGCGAATTACCTCTTGGTGGCTTTACGTGAACCGGCACTTGGCATCCCTTATCTAATGCAAGACATTGAACAATTTTCTGCTGTGTCAGGTTATAGGGTAAACTGGGGCAAGACAGAAATTCTCCCAATCAATAACTTGTGTATGCAATTCACATGTAGTCAGTTCCAGTTTACTTGGTGTCAAGACAGAATGAAGGACTTGGGGCTCTGGATTGGGCCAGAGGTGGTAAAGTTACCGAAAATGAACTTCGAAATGATCTTGCCGAAACTTCAGTTGGATCTGAATAGATGGGAGTCTTCAGACTGTCAACATGGGGGAAGATCAATTGTATTAAAATTAATCTCACACTACATGTAAATTATCTCCTTTCCATGCTTCCAATCAAAGTGCCAAACCATTTTTTCGAAGAGATTGATAGAATTATGCATAAATGTATATCGGATGGCAAACCGCCATGGCTTGCATTATGGATAATGCAGCTTCCCCAAAAATATGGCAGAATAAATCTACCTCACTTTCCAGAATATCATCTAGCATTCATGGTTAGACATCTGTGTAAAGTTATAAACACGGATGGAGAGCCATTGGTTGACATGATGAGGGAAAGTAATGCGTCATCTCAATTGGCTCCTAAGGCCTTGCTGTCTACAGTGACAAAACATTCAAAAGGGCAAAATCCTCAGACTGCTTTTCTGAAAGAGTGCTGGTGTGGTCTATCTACTTGTATTGGTATCACTCCGTTCTTATTCCCGGATGCTTCAATCTGGCTCAATGCAGCATTGAAATCTCAAAGAAAAGCACTATTCTAGCCGGCGTGGTTCCTAGCAGGACTCAAATACAATAAAGATCCGATTGAAGGTGAAGAATGTATTCCATTTACATGGCTATGCCACACTTTTTATTTAAGGGAATGCACCTATGCAGACTATAGAAAACTAAAGAGCATCATCTCCACGAATATGGACCTCACACAACAGGTCGACTCAGGGCAAAGCTTGGTCGGCTTTAGAGACTTGCAAACGTGCTGTTTGACCAGCTGCAACTATGTACAGGATTCAAAGAACATGTCACAAGGGGAATCCAGAGTCGACGACTGTTTGGACTAAAGAACTGGGTGAAGTGATTGATCAAAATTGCTGGCTAAGGTGCTGTGGTAATATGTGGCTTACGAGCATGGACTGCGGGCTTAAGTACATCGCAAACCAAACTTCTTTTTAGAGCCTTTTGGATTCTGGTGCGTCTGTTTAAATGACGCCTGCTGGAAAATGATTTGTGTTGGAAATGCAAGCAAGCAAAAGGCACTCTCAGTCATCAGATCTGGTTCTGTCCCAAAACGAAAGCATTCTGGGGGGGAGTTTGTGAAAGATCTGGCTTGGTTTTGTGCTGCGCCATTCCAATGGTTGTGTCTCCTTTGATAGTGGGAGATATATCATTGCTGGAAGATGTTGACTTCAGGAAAATAATATGGTTCCTCCAGGTCTGTATGATTGCAAAAAGGATGATTTTGAGGGCCTGGAAGACGTCTACCTCTTTTTACATCCACGATTGGGTGAAAGAATTACTTACCATCTCCACTTACGAAAAGGCAATTTGTAAACTGAATGGAGAGAATGAAAAGTTTATCGACATATGGGGGACCTTCCTTAAGGTGTATGGTTAAGGTATTAGGGCTGAGCCATATATTGGCATGTTTTGTCCAATAGATTGTTATTTCCGAATGTATACTGATTAGCTCTTGTGTCAACATAGACTATGCAAATGTTGTGTTAGGATATGTTTTAGGATTATTAATGAGTTGTACTGCCAAATGATAATTGTCGGTACCTTTTTCTTTCTTCATTTTCTCTTTTTCTAGTCCCCCTTTTTTCTCTCTCTATTTCTTTTCCTGTTCTACCTTTTCTTTTCATCCTTGCTTTGTTATACCTTTTGTTAAGGTTTATTTTAAGATTCAATTCTATGACATTATTTGTGACTTTATGATGATTATTTGTCACTGATTATATTGTAAACATTATTTGTGTGAAAATAAAAATATTTGACCCTAAAAAGTCATGCTACAGTAAAAAAATGTACAGGCCGCTACACCAAAACATCAATCTAGTGAGGTAATACTACTTATCAATCTTGCTTTTTTAAAGATGCCGAGTAATAAATGTCATACCACAGAAAGCAATGGCTAGACTGACTGCACCAAAATGCGAGTTTAGCCAGATAATGACACTCATGAACTTGGCTTTACCTGAAAATACCAGTTAAACATGCAAAGTCAATAAAGGATGTGTCAAAAAAACTCTTGTGCTCTGCAGTCTCCCAGGGCTTCACACATGCATGCACACATGCATCTCCTTTCACTGACCGGTCACTCACCTGTACATCCCCTCTCACATTCATTCACACTGCATTCACCACTCAGGCACCCAACACAACATCCAAACACACACTTCCACATTTATTCTCATTCACCCACCAATCATTCACTCACATTTCTCTTCCATCCACTCATTGCATTCTTTACACAGGCACACACCGACCCAGAACATTCAAAACACACCATCACATTAATACTCATTCACCCACCAGTCACTCACTCATACACATTTTCTTGCCTACAGCCATTGCATTATCTACACAGGCACACGCCCACCCACCCAGAACATTCAATAACACACCAACACATTCATACTTATTCACCCACCAGTCACTCACTCATAATCCTTTTCTTACCTCCACCCATTGCATTCTCTACACAAGCACACACCCATCCACAACATTCAAGAACACACTATCAACTTCATACTCATTCACCCACCAGTCACTCACTCACACCTTCTCTTGCATACACTCATTTCATTTTCTACACAGGTACACACCCACCGACAACATTCATAAACACACCATCACATACATACTCATTCACCCACCAGTCAGTCAGTCAGTCAGTCAGTCACTCACTCACTCACTCACTCACTCACTCACTCACTCACTCACTCACTCACTCACTCACTCACACCTTCTCTTACATATGCTAATTGAATTATCTACACAGGCACACATCAACCCAGAAAATCCCCCCAAAACACACCTTCACCTTCATACTCATTCACCCAACAGTCACTCACTCACAACTTCTCTTACATCCACTCATTGCATTCTCTACTCAGGCACACAACTACTCACAACATTCAGAAACACACCATAACCTTTGTACATATTCACCCACCAGTCACTCACACCTTCTCTTACATACACTCATTGCATTTTCTACACAGGCACACACCCATCTACAGCATTCAGAAGCACACCATCACCTTCATACTCATTCACCCACCATTCACTTGCACCTTCTCTTACATCATACATTGCATTCTCTACACAGACACACACCCAGCCACAACATTCAAAAACACATCATCACCTTCATACCAATTCACCTACCAGCCACTCACTCACACCTCTTAAATCCACGTGTTGCAATATGTTATGTTATGTTATGTTATTTGGCATTCATATAGCACTCTATATAGCAATGGTATGACCTCAAAGCGCTGGTAGGTTGAACGCCCTTGGGGACCGTAACCCAGGTCAGTTAAGAGAATAAGATGTTGCAGGGTGCTTGGGAGAACCAGTTATGTGTGCAGCTGACGTAATTGCCTGATGGTAGCTGCATCCTAGCATTAGGTGTGGTGGTATTGATATCATTTGAATGTGTGCAGTCTGGCGGGTGGAAATCAGGACTGGGTTCTGCATGCATTGGACCTGTAGGACGCTTATGTGTGCAGCTAGGCCGGTTTGTCATGGGGTATAGCTGAAGGTGTTTCTGTGTTAAAGTTCATATGTGAGCAGCTAGGCCGAAATTGATCGAGGGACATAGCTTCACTCTAATTGAGCGATGTTGTAGAGAAGAGAGTAAGCATAGTGATATGGGTGGTAAGTGTTTGGGTTGAGTTATGATCTAAAACATAGGAAAGTAAATTAGGCCCTCGGGGACCGTAGTCAAGGTCAGTTGAGAGAATAAGGTGTTGTAGGGTGCTTGGGTGCACCAGTTATGTGTGCAGCTGATGGAACTGCCTTATGGTAGCTGCATCCTAGCATTTAGGTGTGGTGGCATTGATGTGAGTTGAAGGTGTGCAGTCTGGCGGGTGGACACCAGGACTGGGTTCTGGCTGCGTTGGCCCTGTAGGACGCTTATGTGTGCAGCTAGGCCGGTTTGCCATGGTGTATAGCTGCGTTTTATAGAATAATGAGGTGGTTTGTGTTAATGTTCGTATGTGAGCAGCTAAGTCGAAATTGATTGAGGGGTAGAGCTGCACTCTAATTGTGTGATGGTGTAGAGAACAGAGTAAGTGTAGTGATATGGGATGTGAGAGTTTGGGTTGAGTTATGATATAAAACATAGGTAAGTAACTTCCAGAACTATCTCAGGTGGAATTTTCTAGTTGTGACTTGGGCGGGTGAGAGCAATTCTAATAATGCTATCAGAGGGGGTACTTTCAAAATGTGAGATAAAGTAGCTTACTAAATGTGAATCAATCTGGCAAGAACAATTCCTAAGCGTGTTAATAAATCACAGTATCATAGCATGCACCCTCTAGGTTTGTGTCAATCGTAGTAAGACCGGTAGGAGAACGGCACAGACAGGCGATGCAGACTAGTAGATTCAAAGTACTATCACACTAGGCACTTTCAAGGTTTGGTTAAGTGCAATACTAATAGTTCCTAACAATTTTCTTAGTGTGAGTCAATGTAATGCTAATAATTTCTATCAATTTTCTGACTGTGATGAAGACTAGTAAATTCACAGTACTGTCACAGATTTTGAGAATTCTGTACAGTGGGAGAGAGGCCCAGGTCCCACAATACACCATGTTTCAACATACAATACACACAGATTTAGGCCATACCTAGACTTGAGTGTCCTGCAAAGCCGCAAAGAGGCCTAAGTTTCAAAATACACTATTTTTTCCCTATATAGCAGATAAAGATGGAGGCTATACCTAGATATGAGAATCTTATACAGTGGGAGAAAGGTCTCGGTTCCACAATAGGTGGGTCTCAACATATAACAGCCAGTGACAGAGGTCACACTTAGATTTGAGAGTCCTGCAGAGCTGGAGAGAGGCCCAGGTATCCCAAATACAATATGTTTCACCTTAAAATAGACAAAGGGGGGTGTGTACCTAGTTTTGAGAGTCCATGTTTGCTTAACATTCACAATTCTATCCAAATGCGGGACCTGCCAACACCCACAACTCTATCCAAGTGTGGGATCTGACAAAATTCAAAATCCAGTCTGGATGCAATGCAGGCTAGTTTGCACAGTTCTATCTGAGTGTGGTACTTGCTAAGGTTCACATTTCTATCTGAGTGTGGCATTTACTTAAGATTCATAATTCTCTCTAAGTGTGGCATTTATTTAGAATTCACAATTCCATCCAAGTGTGGCATTTACTTAACATTCACAATTCTATCTAACTGAGGCACTGCCAACGGCCACAATTCTATCCAAGCGTGGCATCTACTTAACATTCACAATTCTATCTAAGTGGGGCAATTGCTAATGTTCACAACTCTATCCAAGTGTGGTATTTGCCAACATTCACAAACCTAGCTGGATGCGGCGTAGGCAAACCTTCACAGTTCTAACAACCACAATTCTATGTAGATGCGACACAGGCTAATGTTCACAACTCTATGTTCTATGTTATGATGTAGGGTAATTTAGAGTGGCAGGCTTTCTGGAGCAGAGTGGTTGCTCTACTCCCCACCTGTGCCACACTTACTTTGGGAGTTGCTGCTGGTTGATGGCTGGCCACTGGCTTCCCCTACTGACCCCTGCAGACACTAGATGGAGCCACCTCTGTGGGAGCTGCCCTTTGCCATGGGGCCCTTAGCCGCAGGGGCTGCACAAGCAGAGGGCTGCCGTGGGAAGGTCAGTTATGACCAGGTGGACATACTAATCAGAGGAAGTGCGCAGGTTGGGTGGCAGGAGGGGGAGGGTGGGACTGGGAAAAAGCCAGACACACACAAAGGACTACACCAAACAGACTGCACCCTCTGGATGCAGGCCAGCACAGAAAAACAGATTCAGAAGCCACAAAAACACTGAACAAACCCACCAGATAAGCACACAGTGCTCACCAAAAATGATTGAAAGAAAACTCGAACCACTCCAATAGAATACATAAAGCAGGCCAAAAACGGATTACAACCATTGTGCAACTACTCACTCAGCATTAACCAGCCCCTAAAGCTGACTCCAAAGTGGTTTCCCTACCAGATCCAACCACATTGCAGTCCACAAAGCAAGTGGATAATGGCTGCTGGAGCCAGGGCACAAAAACACCTTGTTCTATCTCGTTCTTGCTCCACCTCGTTCCACCTCATTCTCACCTCATTCCAAAATTCTCTACACAAGCACACACCCACCCACAAATGTCCATATGACAAAAAAATGAATACTTGTTGTAAAAATGACTTTAGTTTTTTTCTCCCTCAGACATTTCTAATTCGATCTAATCATGGACAACCATGAAAACACATTTCTAAGGGGTGGTTCTCTTTAAGAAAAGTTATCTAGGAGCTGCATCCCCATTTGCCTGTCCAATATGAATTGTCTCTGGGAATGAAGGCTAGTGTTTCAAGAAGAGACATTGACTATTCCCATAAGGATGTGGAGAGAATTAGCCACTCTAGGATTATCTATATGGACATAACAGCCACCAAGTGCCTTCCAAGATGTGAAAAATAGTGTCCAGGCATCATAAGACATTTTGATCACTGGGTGAGGAAATGTTCTTTGTATGCAGGTAGTGAAGTGTGCCTCAAGTCACGGGGCCACAGATGGAATCAGTGGATTGCTGTGTATCATGTGGAACAAGGTAACACTAGACATAGCAGGACAATTAAAATGCGTACCAGACTGTAAGCAGTATGCACTAGTCATTGTGGATGGCTAAAGTAGGATTTGGAGATATGTTTTGTAGCTACTGCCACACAGCAAAGGTAATTTCATTACTCCAGGTGGTGTATAGGCACAACTTGTTGAATTCTTGGCGGAATGTTTTGTCCTGCACCACAAGACCTCTGCTCAACATCCCTATAGCAATGGCCAGTTGGAGGCATTTAACTGGTTCCACAAAGAAACTCTTCAGATGATTAAAAATAAATGGGGATCATGCAAGTTAGCTATTCAGGAACTGCTCCGGAATTATAGGACATTTCAACACTCTTACACTCTTCTACCAATGTGGCCCATTTGGAACTGTTGAGAGGAAGCAGTGTCACAACCAACCTAAAACTGGGATTCCTTAAGCCGAAGAAAGGCCACATGCCTTTTGGTTATTGTGGTCATGAGGGAAATAGTGGAATGTAGGCAGGGCACCAGTTAGAGGTTCCATGATTCTGCGAAGAAAGCTGTGTTCATTCAGAGTTAACTGTACCGATGTCAAACTGCTGGGGCTAAGGTACGTGGGGGTTAAGAACGTTCCTTTGCATTTTTGTCAGAGTCAGAGGGGATTCTGTAATGTTGAGTGAGGATATAAAGTGGAACATGGAACAAATTAATAGTTTGAAAGCTACCTGACAATGGGGTTGGGAACACAGGGATGCCAGTGCAGGGTTGGTCAGATTGTGTTGATGTGGGTTCCTTTTATCCAATATCATTGTGTTGAAATGTTGGTGAGAGAGTGAAGCTCAATTCCATAAGTAAGCACAAGCCAGAGCGCTATCTCTGGCTCCTTCGGCTGCCCCGTTCCCTTTCATCTCACTGGGTCGTTTTGGAATGTTGACTAGTGGGAAGGGGAGCGGGGTTTCTGATATTGTATAGTGTGTTTGATGTCAAATTGAGACCTAGGTCGCTGGTTGCAACTGGGAATTTGGAGGGAAAGTATGTAATGGTAGTGTTGTATTTTTGAATAAAAGTAATTAATTGGTCCTAACGTCTGCACTCAACAATGTATGGTTGAGCCAGTTATCCTAAGTGATCCATCATCAGAGCAGTAAAAAGGAATGCACTATTCCAACCAGCACACAAAAATATACTAAACTGCATTAAGTGGCCATGTCAAAATCCATGTGGCTTACTCACAAAGAAATGACCACTGTTAACACTGAGCTACTCCCAAAGAGAGTTATTCAAAGATGTCAACCTGACTGAGTCATGACTAAGCTAGGGTAACCTGCATCATGATCATTTCTCATAATATTGTTGAATATCCCCCTTGAATTGCCCCTCTTAAGTTGAGTGTAAGTATTTTACTATTAGGCCAGTGAACATCAGTCCGGAATCAGACAAAAAATCCCTCAAGATACATTTGTATCGCATCATGTGGAATATTGAACCTCCTGAGTTAAATATTGAATTACCATACTGGAAACAATATACCACAATCAAACAGGAGACATGATTCAAGAAGAAATACAGTCTTTTTTTTTTATCATGTTCGGTTCTATTTTGATTTAGAAGCTATACATGTTACAGCATTTGTTTTGTGTTTTTATTCATTAAACAGAGGTATGCCATGTACTTATTTATGCACCCGTAACCAAAGCTAAAACTGAATACCTAAGTGCAACCAAACAGAAGCAATAATTAACAACCATACTTCAACTCACGCTTTCACTTTTCCACAGTGTGATTACTCAGAGAGGATATAACTCCTGTGGCAGGTTGATTGAAGTAGCTATGTCCCTCTTGGTCCTCTTGGAAAGTGCAATGCAATGATATTCTGCTCTCGATAAAAATATTAATTTAATGACAAACTACTAGCTAAAAATAACATGTGTCTTCGTATAGACTGGTAAAATGGAAGTGAAGATATATGATAAACAAATTGATGAATATGACAACCACCTAGAAAAGAAAATAAAAACATCCAGATTTATGTTCATGAACAATGATAGACCATTATATTAATAAATGCTGATTGTTGATGGTGAATGGAAACATTCATTTTGTTTTTGAAACACACATGATAAGTTACTGTATTATAGCGTAATTGAGGGTCTAGTTCACAACATGCGTAAAACAGTACATTTGTTTCTCTCTTTGAAAAGGCAGTAACTTCCTTCATGAGCGAGTTACTCAAAATTCAAAAAGGTTGTTAAGAGTGGTTCACAGAAGGATGCACTACTATTTCATGCATTCATAATATAGCCAGACAGATATATTTCAGTCTAGGTGGGTAACATCAGATCTGACCATCAACAAGTCACCTGTGGTGTTTTGCAGGGATAAACAATATCTATACGGAACAAATTGGTCAAATTCTCAAAGACTCGAATATTTTGCTTTACATATATGCTGACAATATTCAGTTATACATCACAGTGAATTGTACTAAGGCCATTTAATTCCTCTGGAAATGCCTCTCCTCTGCCCAAGCTTGGAGGACAAGGCCTTTCCTAAAACTCAATCCTACCAAAATGGAATCCATCCTACTAGGCCATCATCTATACAGGAGGCGATCCAAAGATGACTGCATGACATGCATCTAGTTGGCCCCAAGTGCCAAATCCATCAGCTTCATTACTGAAAGCAATATCTTGTTCCAGCAACATATATATAAAAAAAAACACCTCTTATCAACTAGCACACCTCCAGAGTACTAAACATTTCCTCTCATCTGATGATTTCAAAACCACTATCAAAGTACTATTAATTTCAAACCTTGAAAGTCGGAATGTTCTCCTCACCAGTGACGCAGACATGTACCTCTCACCCCAGCCTTTAGGTTTGGTCAACACACTGCTTCATTACTCAAAACAGGAATTAAGAAAGTTGACCCCATCTCACCCATTCTAAGAGGATTAGGCTAGTTACCCATCCCAGACCGGATACTCATCAAAACTACTGGAAGCCAATTTAAGGCAACTACTGCATGAACGCCAGCCTACCTAGTCCCAAAACAAGCAGGTTCCGCTGGGTCACACTCCTGCCAGACTATGGTGAGGCTGAAGATAACTAACATACATCGAGAAAATCATAAATCAGGCCTTCTGATTTCACACTCAAGCCTATTGGGACACCATATCTTTCATAATCAGGACTACTCCAATGCTCCTGTAGCTCAGGAAGGACCTCACGTTCCTGAACTTCAGGTAATTACTAGGAGTCACTTAGGACATGGCATTCCTAGGTATATAACACTTGTGTTATGGCTATCCAAGATACTTAAACCTGTTACCGCTTCGACCAACCTCGTTTAATTCCAAATTACTTGTACAACACTGTGTTGCTTCTTAAATTGTTTTGTGTTATAAAAACCCAAATTCAAAACACAAATACAAATGCAAATCCTAGAATACCAGCAAAAGCTGTGTTCACTTTAGTTGAGTTGTGGGTGTGTCAAGGGCATATTTAAATGGGTAAGAGGTACACATCCATATATGTCTACATGTTTGAGTACTCACAAAATGTCAAACAGGTTTTAAAAATGTTTGTAAACACTGCTACAAAGTATATTAGCAAAGGATGGGATGGTAGTGCGCTCAGCACCATTAGAAGTAATAATAGTAGATGCAAGACAATGTGTTCGTAGATTTGATTGGATCATAAACAGCCGACACTTGTTTCGACACGCAGGTCATCCTCAAGGCTGAGCATTTAAACAAATTATAAGTTCAAATATAAAGTCACATAGTAGCATTACAGACAAGGTATTAAACAAAACAGAAACAAAAATGAACATAAAAACAACCATCATGTTTTAAGTAACCATTGAGCATCAAAAATAAAACACGTGAAGGTTCCAGTGTCACATTCATGCGTGTAAACCAAAAATTATTCAAAAATGGATTTGACTCATTGCCTGAGGTTAGGCCAATAATGAGCGGAATCAATTGGGCTATGGAAGGCCTATCTAAATATTTGGATGAAGCACTCAAACCCTTTGTGGTCCAAATGAAGTCATTTATCAGAGATAGTACGCACATACTTCAAGGTCTGCAAGCCATCAGATGGGAATCAGATTATTTGTTGGGTATGATTGATGTTGTTGCTCTATATACCAACATCAACCACAATTTAGCATTGCAGACGATAGATTATGTTTTCCGTAATACCTCTGCATCATACATTGATCATGTTCGTATGCTTAAATAATTTTTCCAATTTGTGCTAGACAACAATGTTTGTATCTTTAATGAACAGTATTTCCTTCAACTGAAGGGAGTTGCTATGGGGGCCAAGTTCGCACCCTCCCTAGCAAATCTCTTCATGGCATATTATTAAGAAACTCATATACTTAACCAACAACAATTTGTTTCGAACATTATCATGTGGCGGTGCTTTATCGATGACATCTTCTTGATTTAGAAAGGTACTAAGGATTCTTTTTCTGAATTTCTAACCTATGCCAATACTAACATGTTTGGTATTAGTTTAACGGGCAAGTGTGACTTGAAATCAATTGACTTTTTGGTTACATATCTTTAGTGAAGGTAACAACCTGTATACCACCACCTACAGGAAACTGACTGAGGTTAACTCCATTCTTGCAGCACAGAGTAACCATCAATGTTCAACCATTGATAACATACCAATGGGTGAATTTCATAGGGCCAGACGTAATTGTAGCCATTCAATTGACTATGATAAGGAATGTAACATTCTTTATCAACGTTTTGCAAATCAGGGTTATTCAAGCTCTGTCATCGATAAAGCACACACAAAGTTTGCTAATGTAACTCAATCTGACCTTTTGGCTGATGCAAAGAGCCCCCAAAATATATTTTACCTGTTACAAAATTCACCAATGACTCTTCACTACTATATAAAATGGTTGAGAAACACTGGCACATTCTTAGACTGGATAATGATCTTGAACCATATTTGATACCCAAGCCTAAATTTACGTTTACAAGAGCACCAACGATTAAATCGATGGTGAGTCCATCTTTCTTTGAGAATGAATTATCCAAATCAGTTTGGTTACAGCAACTGATGGGCTTTAACAAATGTGGGAATTGTAATCAGTGTCCATGGGCCCACTCTAAATGCAAAGTTTTTTTTCAGATAAATTTGGCTCAGACGTGGTCATACGTGATTTTATTAATTGCAAAACTACTTTCGTGGTGTATGCCATAATATGTGTTTGTGGCAGAATCTACGCGGGAAGTACTATTTGCCAGCTCAGAGTTTGAATTAGAGAACATTTAGCCAGTCTCAAAATGTGCGAGCCTAAATCTCCTCTAGCGCAACATTGGCAACTTGACCACCAGTTGGATCATATTACTCATCTACGTTTCATTGGACTAATGAAAGTCCACCGGGGTAAAAGAGGAGGCAATCTCAAACTTAAACTCAGACAAATGGAAGCCAAACTTATTTGCTTTTTACGTTGTACAACCAGAGGTCTGATCATGAGATGCATGTGTTTCTTTAAATTTAGTACTCAACAACTTTAATGAAGATATTTTAGGTGTACAACTAGCAGCTTTGTATTTCACTAATGAGATGCTTGTGCTCTCTCTCAATTTTTTTATAGTTATGTCTTTACTTTAATTTTTCACCTAATATTTATTATATTTTCTGATGGTGTCCTGGTTTTCCAGCACTGAGGTCCTTCCCCTTTGTGATCAAACACCAGCGCCTGTTTCACTTTTTTTTATTCAATTGTAGTTAGTCCATGTACTTCATGACGGGGGCCTGTACTTCATGTGGCCTCCCACATTGTTCTTTAGTATAGTCACATTCATCATCACAGGATGTGCATAATAACTATTGCAGATATTAATAGCTTGATACTGAAACAGTGGTCTGGTTACCACATCGTGCATACAATTCGGCCCATGGGTCTCATTCCAATGCTTTCCTTCTGTGCATGACGTCCCAAGCATTAGCATTGTGCTTTACCAACCACATTGATCCACAATTTTATAGTTAGATGTCATTGGCTTACACACCTATTCCGACAAAACAATATTTTTTTACCTCTGCTGTTGCTGTATCTGAATACTCACTTTGCTCACAAATTGGTCCATGCATTTGCACACTGTTCCATTCATTATTCAGAACTTTTTTCTCCCTGTTAGAATACATTGGCAGAAACGACAATTCATGATTTACATCACAGCATCATAATACTTCCTTTGTATCATTGATGCTTCTTTCTTTCGTATATTTCTCTACTTACCATTAGAGCCCAATTCGTTCGGCCAGATTATATCGGCAGCGTACGCAAATATATGACTGACCTTGTCTATTTCTGACAATTTTGAAACGCCTTTCCGGATTAATACTGTTTACCTTTCACGCTATTGCATCCTAACACTGACCTTGTTTGGCATGATGTTTCGTGCTTTAAATTATTGCTCCATTAATCCTTTTCAGCCCCAGTTTTATTGTTAGATTTCACTGGCATTTGCATTTCAGGACTGACGTTGTTTACTTCTGACGTCACCAATGTGACGACACACGTCAGCACGTTGCCTAAGTCACTTCCGTGACGTAGGTGCAAGTATTTACTCATCACACGCACTTACGGCTCTCACCACTGGGATTACCCCGTACTTTGCTGCGCCGCTCGATTGATCGCGTACCTTTTTCTCTGGAATAAATGTTCCCCGTGTTATGGATTTAATTTAATGATAGCTATTTTGCTTACTCAACTCCGGACCTGAAAATGTGTTATCTCCGTTTTGTTTCAGGCTATATTTTTGACTTAGCCATTATGGCATTTATTTCATGTTTACTGTCACCTGTGTGACATTTTTGGTGTCTCGTGCTGTGTAATTGACACGGCCATCCACTAGGTATGTTAAACCCAGTTTTTGCATTAACGCATTTAAACATACTTTATACTTCTCCACTTACTTTCGGGTAATATTTTTATACATTGCAGCATTTTCCAGATATATATTGCTCTCTGTAAGATTATCCATCACCATACATGTCACTTGACCGCCTCGGGCTTATTCTTCTTATACTTGTTCTTATTTGAGATTGCACGGATTCGCACGTGTCTTGCTGGATTTTCTGGGCATTTCAGATACACTTTCTTTAATGAATGGTTTCAGTCCACTTATGGCACGCAGCATGCCTATAGCACCTTTCCACTTTTCTTGTTGCTTGTAGGTTGTCTTTTAGAAATCCTCTTTGGTGACTTGTGCTTGAATCACATGCGGGCTGATCCTGGTGTCTGTGGCTAATTAGGGCACCTATATCACCAATGAGAGATTACTGCATGAACCTGTAAATGGATTAGACCAATGTTGCTAATATGCTTTATGTTCTTATATTTGTTAAATACTAAATGTTTTGCTTATTTTTATTTTGCTTTCTCTCTGAAACCTCAACTTACTCTGCATCACCTTTCCCCCTTGCAACCTTGATATGTGGTATGCAATGTTTCTTCAAATTCTCCTGTTTATCCATTTTGAATAATTTTTGGTTTACACGCATGAATGTGACACTGGAACCTTCATGTGTTTTATTTTTGACTCTCAATGGTTACTTAAAACATGATGGTTGTTTTTATGTTCATTTTTGTTTCTGTATAGTGTTTAATACCTTGTCTTTAATGCTACTATGTGACTTTATATTTGAACTTATAATTTGTTTAAATGCTCAGCCTTGAGGACGACCTGCGTGTCGAAACATGTGTCGGCTGTTTATGATCCAATTAAATCTACGAACACATTGTCTTGCATCTACTATTATTACTTCTAATGCTGCTGAGCGCACTACCATCCCATCCTTTGCTAGTATATTCTATTATTACCAACCAGGGTGTATTGGTTGGTGGGATCTGAGTCACTGCTGCCTGCACCCAGCTTATCTTTATTATCTTTAAGTTGACACAACTATAATTTAATCATTGATTACTAGCACACGGATACCTAGTCTCGAATCCACTTCACAATCACTGCTACAAAGTAATCGGTATTAGTGATGTATATGTGGTGCGAAAGTGAATGGAAACATATTTAGAGTGAGAGAAAAAATACTCTATTAACATTGCTTGTAAAATATGTATGTTTTGCCTTTTTGACACGTAGTAAGTTATTCACAAGAACAGTATGTCTTGTCATATCATCGATTTTGGGTTTAAATTGGATTATTTCGTAAATCAGGTGTAACATATGGACTCTCATCTTGAGCCCTGTGTAAAAGGGCCGTGGGTGGAATCTACAGCGCAAAAGACTTGGGTAAGGGCTATATGCTGAAGATTCCTACTGCAGCCCAATTTCATGTATTAGAATATTATAGAGGAGCAGAATGTGACATACATTTCTGCCATTTCCCTTCCTCTCCGCCATACAAATATTTCAGCATTTGCGCCAGCATGCATTTTCGTGCCGGTGCAAATGCTGTGGATTCCAATGGAGTTCATGCACCAGCAAAAAGCAGGTGGATTTCCATAGGGTCATTTGTAAACGCTGCCTGCAATCCATATTTGGAAGACAGTGTTTACTCATTTTACACAGTGGAGTGCAAATTGGTATGGCAAGTGTCAGTGTACATGGTTGTATCCCACCTTTTGCCCTCTGCCATGCAAATGATGAACATTTGGTGGTGGAGAACTGTTTACATTAAAGTTGAGTGAAACCTAAGCTAATTGTATAGATCATAGTGACAATTTGCTTCACAGCCTAATAATTCATGATAAGGGATGCACATATGAATTGAAAGATGTGCACAAACTATGGGATTTGACATGTCATACCTATAGAAAAAGAAGCAAGGACATGTGACATGGGAAATACATTTTTCTCACACATAACCATAGCATAACATGAATTACTGCTTGAACATGCTTCAGAAAAAAACTGAAATAAAATATGGAAAACCCTACTTTCAGAGTAATACCTATAAATTGTATGCAATTACAAACCTAAATATACTGAATACATTTTATATAAACAATTCATATTATATATTGAAAATATAAAAAACACCATCACTGACCTTCACCATACCAAATATTTGTGTTTACAGCTTTTTTCTAAGATGCCATTGAGCAAGCAACAGCAACATGCTAGAAGGAAGAATTGTGTGCAGGGAAGTACACTTTTGCAATATAATATTTTTTTAAAGTAGCGTTCTGAAATCTGTACATAAAAATACTGTAGATAATACACCAATACCTGTTATCGATGATACTTTTGCAAATCTGAAATTTTAAATAGGAGATGTGCCAACTGAACAAATTAATGGCACCCAAAATGTTTCAGTGAAAGAAATAAAAGATAAAAATGCATTAAATCTGTTAGTATTTAGTAAAAAAAAACAAATATTTTTACAAGAAAATATAGCAAAAGTGCTATCAATTTGAAACAGAGGATACTGTTATATATAAAAATGTACCACTCTCAGGTTTGTACAAATCTTTGGAGAAGTGTGAAAACAAAATCTAGATATGCTGTAAAGAGCTTTTTGAAAAAGAAAAAAAATAGAAGTAATAATTAAAAAAGCTTTATATATGAAAAGAAAATGTTTTCTTTTTGTATTGGATACACTTTTAAAATTACTTAAGGTGACTACACCATTCCATACAAATAAAGAAACAGTTCATGGACTTACAAGTGCCAACATTTGTGACATGTTTGGCAGAGAGTGGAAACACACTTCTCATACAGAAAGATGTTTTAATGAGGAGAGTTACATTTAAGGAAAGAATGTGTCACTTGCTATTGATGAGAATAGGAATAGCTATGAAGTCCAAAATGGTGTGATTTCTAAAAAAGTAGAAATCCCAAGGTCTAATGATACAGAAATTGAACGTTTATGTAAGTGTAGAATAAAAGCTAAAAAGCAAAGTGAGGTATGGATGCACAATGTTGTGTGCACTATTGATAGGTTTTCTGTTAAAGTCTTAAAGAAATGTTTGCACAGTTTTGCACAAAAATAATAATGTTCAAAGGCAGATCAAGATGCTACATAGAATAAATGTCTGTGAATTTTGTGAAAAAAACAGGACTTCTGGTTCATTCTCTAGTGTGACTTTAAAAAACTAGATGTAAGAGTCAGTTACATCATATGCCCCCTCCTGCAAAACTCTAGCAGTTAAACTACCTCTCACCGACTGGCCACAGCTAGCATTCTTACTGAACTAAGCTTCATGCAAAGATGCACGACACCTACACATGCAAAAGGCAGAACACTCGACTGGGTGGCTGACTACAATTGCCTAGTGAACAGTATTAATACTATACCTCTAGCCTGGACTGACCACCACCTGGTATCATTCATGCTCTCCGCCGATAGACCCCCTCCTACACCTATCACTAAGGCCCCACCAACTAATAAATAAGAAGAACATGACAGTAGAAAGACTCGTCCCCAACTTACTTCCCACACTTAACACAATTCCTGACAACCTGGATCCTGAGACCTTGGTTGAAGAATATAACAACATTATGGCCACCTCGTTGGACCGCATCGCCCTCCTCAAACTTAGATCTAGTAAACCACAAACGCACCTCAACAAATGGTACACTCCATTCCTCAAAAATCTAAGGCAAAAAAAAAGAAGCTGCGAGTCCATTTGGAAAAAATCCCCTTCAGTCTCCAACAAAATCGAACTCTCTAAACTAACTGCACTCTTCAAAAAAGAAATCTACATGGTCAAACGAGTCTCCTTTGACTCTCGCATATCCCAAGCTAAATCCAACATGAAAGAACTCTTCTCTATCCTTAAAGAAATAGAAACCCCTATAACTCCCATTGACACGTGCACCAAAGATAAAAACTGGTGCTCTGAAATCCAAAATGCCCTAGCAAATAAGATTGTGACTCTACAAAGCAAAATCTCCAGCAAAAGAGCCACCTTGAATGACACCCTCAATTCAAAAATGACGGAGAAGCTTATGTCCACAAACCCCACCCGCTTCCAGTTCTCTAAAGTCAATACTTTGGAAGTTGAAAAAATTATCCTGTCTCTGAAACCATCTAACTGCCAGGGAGACCTATGCCCTGCACAGCTCATTAAAGATGCTGCCCGTGATCTCTCACCTTTTATCACGAAATTGATAAATGCCTCCTTCGCTACTGGATCTATACCTACTAATCTAAAACAATCTTGGGTACTCCCACTACTGAAAAAACCCACACTTGACCCAGCCATACCCACAAATTACCGCCCGATAACGACTGTTCCCTTTTTACTAAAAATTCTGGACAAGGTTGCCTATGTACAAATACAGAAGCACCTGGAAGAACACAACCTACTAGGATCAAGACAATCTGGATTTCGTCCCCAACATGGGACCGAAACTGCTCTCATTGACCTGAAAGCTCAGATTGATCTGCTCAGAGACAACGGACAAGCGGCCCTACTCCTCCTCCTCGACCTATCTGCAGCTTTTGATTTGGTCGATCACTCTGTCCTATGCTCACACCTCCACACTTCAGCTCACTTTTCCACTGAAGCCATCACCTGGATCACATCCTTCCTTAACGGTAGGACCATGAGGGTCTTTTCTACCACAGCGGCAGCTGACCCTGTACCCATCACCTGAAGTGTTCCTCAGGGCTCCTGTGTCTCCCCCACACTATACAACATATTTACCAAGCCCCTTTTCGATGATTTGGATCATCTTGGTATCACCTACAGTAACTATGCTGATGATACCCAGATCCTCCTTCCGCTTTCAGGAGATTATGAAAAGGATTTGGCCTTGCTAAATAGGGTGTACATCATCATCCAGGCATGGATGGCCACCCATGGACTATGCCTGAATGATGATAAAGCAGAGCTCATCATCTTAGGCACTACATTCAGCATAAAGAAACTTGGCCCGGCCTATAACTCCTTCATGATTGACGGGAACAATATCAAAGTCGGACAGGAGGTCAAAACACTGGGTTTCTACCTAGACTCCACTTTTTCCCTTAAAAGACAAGTGAGCTCTTTTGCATCCTCCACGGCTTACACGTGTAAATTAATCCACGCAGCCAGACCTTTCCTATCGGATTCTAGCTGCCTGACACTTGCCAGAACCCTCATATTGTCTCGACTTGACTATTGCAATGCCATGTACTTGGGGTCCACCAAGGCCACCACCAGCAAATTGCAAACCCTCCAGAACAACGCTCTCAGAGCAGCCCTGGCCATTTCCAGAAGAGAGCACATTACAGGATTCAGCCAACAGAACAACTGGCTCCCCACTAGAGACAAAATTCTCTTAAAAACGGTATCACTCACCCACAAGTCCCTTAATAACTCTGCCCCCATCTACTTGATTAACATATTCCACAGACAACCCTCCTTAAGACCCATTAGAACTATATACAAAGACTGTTTATCTGTTCCCCTCTACAAAAGGGCAACTATAGGGGGCAACAGTTTCCCGGTAAAAGCTGCCAAGCTCTGGAACTCGTTGCCTCCTAACCTCAGAGCAGACCTACCCTACCAGAACTTCCAATCCAAGGTGGTTTCTTGGCTGAAACTGGTCCCACTTAGACAATAAAATGCCCTGCATTACCTGCACACTTTGTAACCACGTGCACCCTCTTGCTTACTTGTACATTGTGGTCCTATAATATGACTGCTGATTTGTATATAACTCTTTGCAACTATTTTGTATTTTGTAATCATGTATATTTTCTGTGTATTGTAACCAAGCTTTGAAATTTCTTGTCAATGCTGCGCCCTGATACCCCCGGGTACTCTCGCGCATTATAAATAATAAAACAAACAAACAAACATATATGGATGCTGGCTGCACATCATACTTAAATTAGATACCTTCAGTCAAACTTTATTAGTGCAAAACACCAAGTATGTCTCTTGCAGTTTGAAATCAAACACTTTTGACTGTAACTGTAGAATGTTTAGTTTGTACACTGCAAATGATAACAATAATGCATTTAAAAGATTATGTGTATGTAGATGAAACACTTACAGGAAGTGGAAATAATGATCCTATGCTTTCAAAGGTTCAGATTTGTCAATAGTATACAAATGTTTGAGTTGTATGTCTTCTTCTGAAGGACCTGACATAGATTGCTTATCTTGTCAACACACTTTTTGTAAGTCTCAAGTGCAAATAGTGTACATTGAGGAGAAAATTAAACACAGTGTACAAGATGTTTGGAAATAACTTTATCTATATTTGTAGAATAATGATTTGACACAGGTGAGGCACTTCATTTTTGTAGACACTCTGTTGGGTTTTACAACCAAATAAGTATTCCTACAAGAAGGGTCTTGAATGAAATGGTAGTGCCTGATATCGCTGCCATGCTTCATAAATTGAACATGTTAGAAGTGAGTGCATTGCAAACTGTTCATCCTTTTCAAGTTATTGTTACATTTCAAACAATTATGTCAAAAATGCCTAAAAAATTGTTAGTGCAAATAGGCAAAGTTGTGTATTTACCTCTCAATTTGGAAGAAAATGTGAACACTCTAGAAGTAAAGCATGACATTGCAGATTCTTTGTTCATTTTGGTAAAAGGTTGTTGACACAAAAGATAATAACATTTGGCAACAGCTTATAGATATTGGAAAGGTGACACACGCATTGGCATTTCTATTGGAGCACAGTGATTTATACAAAGGCTCCATGACTGTACAAGACTTGTCTATGCTTGATGTTTAGTCAACAAACAGAAGCCATGAATGTCAGTTCCAAGGTGCAGCAATCAGTGTCTGGGAAAAGATGTTAGAATCTTGTTGTTTCCCTATGCTTTTTCCTACTGGTCAGGAGGCAGATTGAATGATCGGAAGGTTCCATAATCTTCAGAATTTCGTTATACAAGAATGTATTCTAAAGATTCCTGATTCCGCACCAATGTTGAATATATCTTTCACATATTGCATGAAAGTGAATTATTAACATTATGTTATGAAGTAGCTCATACAATTCATACCGGAACTAAATGTCAATACCTTTCTGCATGTGAGATGCTGCAACAGGGGAAAGAAAAAAATGAAGTTTTAGAGGGTAAACATACCAATATTCTTGCTGCAATGCAAGGTACAAGCAGTACTGGTACAGGAGACAGTCCAAGGTTAGACACATGATCATAAACGTGGGCTCTCCAACTTAGTTTGTGACTTCAAGTTGCACTCAGTATAGTTGGCATGATCTTGCAGAGTGGATTCATGAAACTAATCCACAGAAAGCATAGCATAGAACACTTGACAGCAGGAGAATTGTGTTCCATGGACCCTGTACGTTTATTGCAGTTCTTTCATCACGTATTTTTAGCCATGTTACACTTTATATGTAATAAAGCAAATGGTCAATTAGGCACTGTGGAATATTTCTTTAGGAGGAAAGAGTACCAGGCACGTGGGGCTCCACATATACATATGCTGTTGTGGATGATTTACAGGGTAATTCATAGAATTCAGCGCACAAGTGGCGCACGCGGCGGCGCAGAGTGTGCGCGTGCGACTTTCTGCACCAGCTGCGTGCGCTAAAATCCATTTCCGTGCACAGCGTATTCATGGATTTTAGCCTTCAAAACCAGCCGTGGTGCAGAGTGGCGCAGCGACCCTGCAGCAGCGCCAGTTACACCCCCAACCCCTCCCCGTGCGCCATGCACAGCACACAAATCCCGTACATGGCACACAGGCCCCGAACCACGAAAACAGCAGTAAAACTCCCTGTGCACCCCTCCTAATACATGTACACCCCGGCGCGGGGAGTTTCTCACACGATTGGCCCTGTGCGAGTGGGGTACGTGTGTTACTGGGGTGCGCTGGTACTTTCACATGGGATTGGCCCAGTGCGAGCGGGGTACGTGTATTACTAGGGTGCGCGGGTACTTTCACACGCGATTGGCCCTGTGCGAGCGCGGTACATGTATTACTGGGGTGCGCGGGAACTTTCACACGCAATTGGCCCTGTGCGAGTGGGGTACATGTATTACTGGGGTGCACGGGTACTTTCACACGCGATTGGCCCTGTGCGAGCGGGGTACGTGTATTACTGGGGTGCACGGGTACTTTCACACGCGTTTGACCCTGTGCGAGCGGGGTACGTGTATTACTGGGGTACGCGGGAACTTTCACTCGCGATTGGCCCTGTGCGAGCGGGGTACGTGTGTTACTGGGGTGCGCGGGAACTTTCACTCGCGATTGGCCCTGTGCGAGCGGGTACGTGTGTTACTGGGGTGTGCAGGTACGTCACACGCGATTGGCCCTGTGCGAGCAGGATACGTGTGTTACTGGGGTGCGCAGGAACTTTCACATGCGATTGGCCCTGTGCGAGCGGGGTACGTGTGTTACTGGGGTGCGCGGGTACTTTCACACGCGATTGCCCCTGTGCAAGCGGGGTACGTGTGTTACTGGGGTGCGTGGGAACTTTCATACGCGAATTTGCTGTCAGAGCGGTTACGTGTATCCAGTGTGGTGCGTGGGGAGTCCTACATGTGAATTGGCAGTGTGGGTCCTCCCAGGTGACCCCTCTACCCCCTGCACGGCCAAAGCAGGCAGCCCACACCACAGGGGAATACCCTGCACCCCTGGACATGTCCCGCAGGCAGCCCGTCCACCATGGCCATGCCCCCCAGCCAGGCCACGTGTCACGTTGCACTAGTGATCACCAACTCATGTCCCCCAGCACCCCCACCCCCCATCAGTGAGGGACACCTGCCAGCAGGCCCCCACTCATGTCCCCCAGCACCCCCACCCCCCAGCAGTGAGGTACACCTGCCAGTAGGCCCCCTCTCATGTCCCACTTATCCCCCAGCACCCCTACCCCCCATCAGTGAGGGGCACCTGCCAGCAGGCCCCCACTCATGTCCCCCAGCACACCCAGCCCCCAGCAGTGAGGGGCAACTGCCAGCAGGCCCCCACTCAGGTCCCACTCATGTCCCCCAGCACCCCCACCCCCCAGCAGTGAGGGGCACCTGCCAGCAGGTCCCCACTCATGTCCCCCATCACCCCCACGCCCCATCAGTGAGGGGCTCCTGCCAGCAGGCCCCCACTCACGTCCCCCAGCACCCCCACTCCCCAGCAGTGAGGGGCACCTGCCAGCAGGCCCCCACTCATGTCCCACTCATGTCCCCCAGCACCCCCACCCCCATCAATGAGGGGCACCTGCCAGCAGGCCCCCACTCAAGTCTCACTCATGTCCCCCAGCACCCCCACCCCCCAGCAGTGAGGGGCACCTGACAGCAGACCCCACTCATGTTCCCCAGCACCCCCACTCCCCAGCAGTGAGGGGCACCTGCCAGCAGGCCCCCACTCATGTCCCCCAGCACCCCCACCCCCCATCAGTGAGGGGCACCTGCCAGCAGGCCCCCACTCATGTCACTCAGCACCCCCACTCCCCAGCACTGAGAGGCACCTGACAGCAGGCCCCCACTCATGTCCCACTCATGTCACCCAGCACCCCCAACCCCCAGCAGTGAGGGGCACCTGCCAGCAGGCCCCCACTCATGTCCCACTCATGTCCCCCAGCACCCCCGCCCCCCAGCAGTGCGGGGCACCTGCCAGCAGGCCCCCACTCATTTCCCCCCCAACATGTCAACATGACCCACAATCACGGAATGCCACCCCGGCCCAAATAACCAACCAAGCATAACATACACCCGACATTGAAATGCCCATTACATGAAACAACCCAAATGGCATGTATGTACATCAACACATGTCCGTCAGACACACACACACAATGGGTGCCAGTGAATGTGAAAACCCACATCGTGACATGCATGAAACCAATGAGAGAATACCACACATTGAAGTACGGGAACAAATGTATTGAACAAAAAATGGGGTGAAATAAAATCAAATACCAAACAATGGACATAATGAAAACAATGCAGAATGTCACATAATGATAAGAAAAGGAAATCATAATCCAAAATATATGAAATCAAAAATGTCTCCGAAGTCTCCTTGCAACAAAGCAAATCCAAACAGAAATGAAAAAGTAAAATCCATTGCTGCATGGAAAAATCAAAAAAGAAAATGCCGACAAATCCACACTCCAACTATTTACAAGGATGAAATCCTGGGTCCATGAGCCCAACTGTCCAAATGAAACCTACAAAAATACACTAACTAATGAAGAACTATATACAAAAATGTGGGGTATTGTCCAAGCGCCCTAAAAAAAAATGAAAACCAAAATGAAACCTAACACTAACTAACTAACTATTTACAATGGCAGCAGTCTAGTCCGACGGCTCACTTTTGGATGTCCCGGGCCAGGGCATCATCAAACTCCCGCTCAATGTCCTGGAGGCGGTCCTCTTCCATGGCCCTGAGGGTTCGCAGGGACGATGACATTTTGGCCTCCAACTCCCTGCGAATTGCCTCGAGGCACTCGGCCCGCCTCAGTGCCCTCCGCATGGAGTTCTCCGCCCTGACCATTGTGAGCCATGCCTCTTCCGCCCGCTGCCGCTCTGCATCTATGGCGTGGCCCAACCACGGCCACACGGAAGACACTTCCAATCCTGGGTCCTCCTGCCCTCTGGCCGACGCCTGCCCCTCCGATGTTGAAGGCCCGAGCCATCATTGCTTCCACCATGTTGCTGCTGCTGCTGTGGCTGTGCCTGCGCCCTGGCTCTTACATCCTCCTCTGGCTGGGGTGCAGTTGTCGTGGTGGCCACCCCTGCTGGACGTCCGACTCCCGACTGTGGCAGGGATGTGTCCTCCACCAGCCTGGCCGCTGGGTCAGAGGCAGCTCCACAGGCTACCCAGGTGATACATGGGTGGGAAGATGGCATGGAGGATGACTGGTGCGTAGGGGGTTCAGGTGAGGAGGGGGTCGCAAAAGGGTCCAGCACACAGAGGAATGCAGCACTGGTGACCCATCCCAGTAGGTCAACGCGGTCAAAGAGGCATCTGAGATGACGTGCAGTGTTTTCACGAAAACACTGCAGGGCAACTCGCATGCCCCATTGATGCAACGCTATCCCAGCCAGGACCGGCTCAACACGGTCCCGGATAGCCATGTCCGCAGGGAGAGGAAGGCCAGTTGTTGTGCGCCCATCCCCTCCCTGAAAATGATTCTGCACATAGGCATCCCTGCTGGTGCCGGATGATGCAGTCACAGGATCAAGGACAGGATTACACACAGGCACTTCCACGGCGGCCTGTGCTGCCTCCTGTCCCTGCCTCTGCACTGCACCACTGGCACCAGTGGAATCACCACCTCCAGACCCTGTGTGTGTCCCTTCCACGGCCTCCTCCTCCTCCAAACCCCCCACCAACCTGGATGACTCCATGCCATCTTCCTCCTCCGTCCGACCCTGTGGGGTCTCAGCTGCCCCTTCTGCTGCCAAGGAGTCCATCAACCTCTGCCTTTTGGACCTACCCTCGGCAGCTGCGGCCTGGGACGCGGCACCAGACTCCTCACTCCCCGAAGAGATGACAATCTGGGAGGGGAGCCGGGCCTTGCATCTCCGGCTGGTGGTGCGATCCCTGCTACTTTTTGCTCCACAGCACCCTCTCCGCCCTCTTCATCAGTTGACGCTGCAGACAGGGAGAGATAGAACACAGGCATCAGGGCACTGTACAATGGACTGATACACACATGACAGTTGTACATGAGTGGCAGTGTCAAACTTCAGACATGGCATCACCCTCCCTGACACACATGTCATTTCTACTCGCACACATGAGCTATTCCACAGCAATATTGCACCAGGCAGCACCATCCATACACATACAACAGCATCAGCATCCGAAGGTGAGCCTGACGTCACATGAAACACGGGGAGTACACAACACATGCACACACACCAACACACTGAAATGCATGTGTGCATTTCCACCAACTGTCAGAGTGATGAGATCGCCATCCATGTCACATCTGGCATTCAGCCTTCTACATGTCAGTGTCACATGCATCCATGTTGCATCACAGTTGCACACTTGTCAAATACACACACATGCAAATGTACACAGTGCAGATACATGCAGCTGGAACAAACATCCATGTGTGACACCACAACCATGCCAACGTACATACACAGTAATTCAAACATGTGTGCTCCCACATCTGCATTTGGCCTGCATGCTTAGCCACACATACACCATCCATGTGTCTCACACATGACAGGACTTTCATGTGTCAGCCTCAATCCCCTGTACTGTGGGATGTTTTTACCCATGCATCCAAGCCCTACTATAAAACTGTGCAGTACTGGCATGGAAAACATCATGATGGCCAGAACGCCCCAGAGAGTGCACAGGGAAAACATGAAGAATAGGCTGCCTCCCATTTTTGCCTATGTTGTGAGGACAGGAGGGCACTGCCTAAAACCACCATTGGTCTACACACACATTAGCCTGAAACCATTGGGAATGGCAATGCTGATTGCCAAAAAGCAACTCAGAACTGAGGGGAATTCATTTTCTTAATCCCAAAAATGGTTGCAATACCGGTACTCACCACTATCAGAAAGCCAGCGTTTTAAAACCACCAGACTTTTGTGTAAAACTGAACAAATGAAACAAAACCAGGCCAAGGAAAGACTTGCGAAGAGGTGGATACAATGTAAAACTATATTCTGAAATGACTTGAAGGAAGTAATTATTTAATGTATAGGTAAAAATTGTCAGTTTGATTTGAATGTAGAAAACTGGGAACAAAAAGTGACATTTAGCTGAAACCTGGCTTAATGAAACTGGATTCTGCCTGACAACTACCCCCGACAGGAGTTGAAACCTGCTCAGCCACTCTTCCCAGGCATAGCTGCATCCTGCTGCCCCTTGCCAAAAGGAGTTGACACCTCTCTGATTAGATTAGGGGAAGGGCACCGCAGGAGGTTGCACCAAGCCTTGTCCTGGACTCAGGCAAATGTTATATTGGGGGCGTCGTAAAATAGCTTCCTCTTGGGAGAAACTGGGGGCAGCTGTGCCTCTGTGAAGAAGCTGGCTTGGGGGATAAACCAGTTATTCCACCATGTGATGTGGGAAGCCACACCCCTTTTTGACCAGGGCATACTTTTAAAAAGATGGATAATTCATAGTACGGACCTGTCAAAATTATATAAATAATATCATTATTCTTGTGATTTTTCTGTGCACATTTTAAGAGGTGTTAGGACCCTGTGGTATGTTCCTGGGGATAGTAGCGGAAAAAAGGTTGTTACTCCAAATGTATGCATGTTAAAAATCTGACACTTTATCATCTGTAACCCATATCCCTGGTGCACATTTGTGTAAAATCTGGAAAGGTTTAGAGGTCGTTATCTGGATGAAAAGGGGAGAATTCTGTCATCAGTGGACACAACATCGTACAAAGACAGGGATCGGATGGTTTGGTGCTACAGAAAATATGTTAACTGGACCTATAATATTAGAAAAATGGTACATAGATAAATATGTATTTGGGTCAGAAATAGATTTGTGTGCAAATTGACCAGGGGAGGATCCTCTGACCCATAAACAGACCTCATCATGATGACAATCCATTTCCTTCCCCCAATCATGGGAGAGGGGAGAATTGGGCCAATGACAAGTAGAGAGGGGCAGGCTTAGCTAGGCCCAGGCACACACCCATTTTCAAAACACATAAAAAGAGACTGCTGGGACAGGTAGAGACATTCAATTCCATTTGCTGCGGAGCATGCTGACCGACGACTTCACATCCAGAGATCCAGACTTCAAATCCATCAATCTCCAGAACCTGTAGCAGAAATTAACTCCAGAATTTGTAGGAGAGAGGCCTGAATCCACCAGCTGAATCCTCTTCAGCAGGCCTCAAAACCAACCAAACTATTCAACAGCCGGGCGAGCTGTTTGAATTTTTGCCAAGAATTTTTGCAAGAACCTGTAGCAGTATCCAGAAAGCAGTGCTGTATCCGGAACCCGAGAGAACCACAAACCAGACCGTTGTGAGCAGATCCGGTGCTTGACAGACCCAGAGAGCAGAGCTGACCCAGATAGCCGGGACTTCAGAACCACCCGCCGGAAGTCCCGTCCAACCTGAACAGACCGTGACGAGGCCTATTTCAAATTGATATTGTGAGTACCTAGCAGAACTGTGCCGAACCAATCTCTTAGTTAAAATAATCTAATCCAAACTATTTTAACCTAAGTAGAACAGCCTCCTAGAAATCGTGTCATCTGTCATTTTTAAAGCTGCACAACTGTCACCTGTCAATTCTGCAGCTGCAAGCTGTCACCTGTCATTTTGAGTTTACTTTAAATCCGAAAAACTACCTTTATTAGATCGTCTGTATCTCTGGAACCGTTTGGGCTAGTAACGAAATTTAACTTTCATTTTAAAGCTTTTTTCCGCAATCACGATTTACACACTCGCGAAATTTACAGCGATTTGCGATTTTGGCTCAATTTCTCCACTTGTCAAAATAGCAGCTCCATTCTTTCTTTTGTTAAAATCCGTTTGCAACTTGGTAATAACTCATAGAGAATTGCTAAAGTGAGCCTGAACTAATACCAACACGCATCTCCCACTCACCCTGAATCTCTAGAGGGAATTAAAATCAGTTGGCACATTTTCCCATCCATTGCCATCACATTTAAAAAGCATTTTGGGCCTGTGTTTCAAACTCCTACCTGTTTCCTCTAAGTTTGCTGGGGGGGAACTGAATTTCGTATTGTATTTGATTGCATTCTTGAAGACTGTGTGCTCTCCTTCCATTTCTTACATTGCATAGGAGGGGGTGAATTGCCAGAGAAAAAGTGATTATCTTATTTTTTGCTAAAATCATATCAAGTATTTCTGTACTGCATTTTATTCCTCATTGCTTTTCCCTTGAAACCATAAAAGTATTTTTGCTACTTTATCCATCCTATACTAACTCCTCATTGATTGTAAAGAAGTGTGCTAGTGCCAGATTACCCATTGTTGATCAACATCATATGTCTAAGTGTACTATCAGATATTAATTCATTATAAAGTGTGATATATATATATATTGTTAAATTTTCAAATAAACCTTTTAATTTGCAAAGCAAACCTACTTCTTGGCTCAGTGGGGTCAGGGGGATTCTAAGAGGGGGTGTTATACAAGGGTTGTCATCCAGAGTACTGAACTGGATATAAAAATACATCAATAAGGGTTTTCCTCAGCATCCCAGACTAGGCATTGACTTAGCTGTAGTGTTGATTGAATATCGCTTACAGTACATACACATCCATACATGGCCCTACAAAAACACATGTGCAACCTGCACACTACTGGCACACCACGACATGCACAGCGTCCAATCAGTATGCATGTACACTTACCGCTCGACTCCAGATGGGTCTGCCTCTCAAGGACCTGGACGTGGAGCGCTGGGCATATGCGTTCCAGGACCCTCATTTGGTGGTCGGACAGGTGGCCCCGGTGCCCCTTGGCATCCGCTGCCTTCAAGAGGCGCCGGGCCTCGTCGAGGGTCCTGGACCTGAAGTCCTCCCAGTGCTTCTTGACATGTTTGAAGTCGCGGACTGCCACCCCCTCCTCGTTGATGGCAGTCACGATGTCCATCCAGATCCTGGTCCGTCCTTCATAGTCGGCGCGAGAAATTCCAAAGAGGGCATCATACTGCCCCAGGACTTGCTCCACCAGGACACCAACTTCCCTGGCACTGAAGCTGGTGGCCCTCTGCCTCTCTGGCTGGGGGTTGCCAGCGGTGCCAGATGGTGGTGTGCCAGACATGGTAACCCCAGAGGCAGGTGTGGGTGGGCAACTGGGTCCTGGGGCTGGGCTCTGGAGCAATGGTATCCCAGTCGGGAGTCTTCAGTTCCAGCAGGGGTGGTCACAACAACTGGACCCCTGCAGATGGATGATGTGCAGGCAGCAAATAGCAGGGCACGTGGGCAGCAGGCAGGCAGCAGCAGATAGCAGGTGGGAGCATGTTCGGGGCTCTGGGGGGCAGTAATTCGGCCTTCTAGGCAGGAGCATGGTCTTCCGTGTGTTGTTGCGTGGCCAGCTTGATACGGTGTGATTTGGCACGTGAAAATCTTGCACATCTGCGTGTAATTCGAGGAAAGGCACTTTGTGTGTAAGCGCGTCAGCACACGTACGCGGTTTCATTGGACCAAAGGCCCTTAGCGCGTAAGCGCTTCTGTGACGTGACTCGTGCGGGTGTTTCCCTCGTGACGTGGGCATAGTGGTCCACCGCGTGTGAAAAACTGCACGTCCGCGTGAGAATGCGTGTAATCCGAGGAAAGGGCCTACCCGCGTAAGTGACGTGACGCGCGCGGACGTTTCCATCAACATGGTTGCATGTTCATCGTACACGTCCAAAAACTGCACGTCCGAGTGTCAGCTCGTGTAATTGGAGGAAAGGGCCTTAGCGCGTACACGCGTAAGTGATGCAGTATTTGTAGGCCGCTTTAAAAGGTACGTGTAGGACCCCATTTCCTTGTACGTGCTTTTCGTGGAGAGCGAGTGGGTGAATTCTGTATTTCTTGTCGGTTAACACGCGATTACTTCACAGCGTTTCAAGTTCGTACTCCCTGTTACCTCTGACAGCGTTCATTTTTTTGTGGGCCTGTTTCCTCAAACAGCGTTCACTTTTTCTTTTGTCCTGTCTCCTCAGACAGCGTACAAATCTTCTTTTGGCGGGGGTGTTGCCAACGCGCACACGCGCGTATTTTTCACATTCTTTTTCCAGGCAGACGGTGAGTCGTGCACGCATTTACCAACTGTGCTTGCCCCGTGTGACGCATACCCCTTCAGAGGTCATTGTAGGCTGCGTGTAACACGCGTATGCTTATTTTTGTGTTTCTGGGTGCCACAGCGTAGTGCGGGTTCATTTTTCCACTCACGTGGTCTACGAGGGGTTGCGTGCACGTTACTTTTTGTTTTCGGGGTGCCTGTGCGTTGCGTGACCCGTCATCTTCCCCCAGGGGTCACAGACAGCCTTGCTAGAGCACTAGGGTACGAATTCCATCTAGTACCCTACCCCTTTCACCCCCAATTGCCCAGGACAATTGTTTACTGCAACTCCCATACGCACAACAACATCAGTGCCATGGTTGGGAGGCGACCAAGCGGTAAGGGAGGCAAAGGTGGGCGACCTCCAAAAGGTGGGCGTGGTGGGCGCGGTAGGGGACGTGGCCAGGATTTGCAGGGTGCCCCTAGACCCCCATGTGTGGAGGACCAATCAGGGACCCCCATGCTCCCCCCCATGGTTGAGGGAAATGTGGCTGACACCATCCCAGCTCAGCCCTTGTTGGACCAGCCCATTGTGGCACCTGCCCCGGCACAGGATGACTCCCAGGCTGACTTCCAGGTCAGCAAGTCTAAGCCACGTGTGCCGGTGCAAGTTGGTATCACCAGGCCACATGGATCTGGGGCAGCGATGTCATCTGCGGCCCAAGGTAGCCAGGGTGGGGAGACTGTAGGGGCAGCTGCAGCTCTATCCATCCCAGCTCTGAGTCTCCCAGCCAGGACAGTGTCGGTCCTGGTCCATCAAACTGACGTTGCCCCTGTCAACATTACACTTCAGCCAATGCCTGCACCAAGACCTATGGTCATTGTGCATTCACACACTCCCAGTACCCAGTCCACCTGCGCTTCTGCCCCTACTGCCCAGAGTGGCGCAAGCCACTCAGGCTCTGCTCCACCTTTGAAAAAAGAGGAAGACGGGTGCTCTGGCACTACAGGCTGAGACCCCAGACACGGCTACACAGTCTGGCACGTCAAGGAAGCCTAGCTTTAATGACCCCGAACTTGATGCACTTGTGACCTATGTGTCGGCCCATAGACGCGAAATGGTGGTGACAGCAGGGTGCAAGACCACACCTGGTCAACGTAGGGCACACTGGCAGACCATCGCAGACCGCATAAGTGCCCTTGGATTTGTGAGGCGCACAGCTGATGATTGCTACAAGTGGTGGAATGACCTGAAACGCAGAGCAAAGAACAAGCTGGCCTCAAATCATGCCGCTACTCTGGTGACTGGCGGTGGGTCTCCACCAGAGGACAACAAACTCACTGAACATGAGACTGTTGCTGGGACCTTCGTCACAGAGGAACAGATCCAAGGCGTGGGAGAGCTACCTGTTTACGTGGAATTGTCCGGTGAGTGCCCATGCATGTGTGTGTAATCCATGTGTATGTTGTTTGGGTGACGGGATCTGATTGAGTGCCAGGTGAGGGTGTGTACTCCTGAGTGTTATGGGTCACCCATGTGCTTCCTCCAATACATTCATGTGCCTTTTATTTGGCTATGACAGTATCCCTTCTGCCCACAGTAGCCAATTAGCCCGACATTACTGCTGTTGCACTTGAACTATCATCTTGCAACATTATTCTGATTTTTTCTGTGTTCATTCAGGCTGATTGTTTAGATTATCCCATTTTTCATATGCTTTTTTCATCCCTAATGCCACATATGTGACATGCTTCTGTCATTGTTTACACCTCACATTGTGCCACTTTAGTTATCTGGTTATGTGAATGTTTAAACCATTCAGGGCGAGGGAGTATTGGCCTGCTGACATTTATTTTTAGGGCCTGTTTGCATGTGAAACATAATAGTTGTTTCCTGTCATGTTGAAGTGAGCAACCATTGATGTGTACATCTGCCTACAATCACTGTCTAATTGTACAATGGATGTGTTGCAGTGTGCGGCACATGCATATTTTGCAACACTATTCTGCATTAATCTTCTCATCATGTCCATGTGACATGGATGTGTGACAGTACTCATTCACTGACATATCGCTGTAGTTGTCTAATTTACCATGGGTATGCTACATGACATCTGTGTGCTGGCATGTGTCATGTATGTGTATTGGACATGCCACTCACAGGCTGATGTGTGATGCCAGTGCTATACGACATGCTGCAAATGTGTTGCTTTTCCATCTTGGTGTCCTCATTGTCTGCCTTTTTGACTCCCCTTCAGAATCCTCAATGCATGCATGCCAGGGTTATGGTCATGTGGGACATGTGTTAACCATGTACAGGATCTCTGTCTTGTCAGGCCTATGTGTGTGCTATGGTGCTCATCCCTGTTTCCATTTCTTGTGTTTCATGTTTTTGCAGGTGACAACGCACTTGATGCTGGTGAGGTTCAGGAGATGGTGCAGACCCAGGAGGATTCTCAGCCATGACCAGGCACCAGTGGGGGACGTGGTGTGGTGGTGGGTGAAAACACTTTGGTACTGCAGACCATACTGTCGAGGTGTGCCTCTGGGTGCAGCTCCCCAGACCTCTATTCAGGTGCTGAGTCGGATGATGAGACTTATGTGCTGTCGCAGGTCAGTGCTTCTGGCAGGGATTCTGTTCTGTCCAACCCACCTGGACCAGGGGTAGAACCCTCTATGGGGATGTCAGTGTTGGTAGGTCTGCCTTTGGCAGTTACGGATGCAGGGTCACACTCCACACCATCTGATCCTGTTCCTGGGCCAGCAGATCAGAGGGGGGATGCAGTCCTGCAGCCTCAGGCAGTGCCAGCACAGCAAGGTGCAGATCGCCTTGCCCCAAACAGGTGTGGTGCCCGCCGACGCGGTGGCCGTGCACCACCAGGCAATACTGTATGGGAAAACTCCATGTACGGTATGGCAACCCAACAGGCAGCATCAGTAGAAATGATGGCTCAGGCAATGGAGAGGGTGGCCACTTCCATTATCCCCCCTGAAAGGCAGATGGAGCAACAACAGCAGACAACAGACTCCATTAGGGAAGACATGTTGGCGTCCAACAGGGACCGACGGGTGGCACTGGAGACTCTGTGCAAATCCATATCAATAGAGTCCCAGGGCCACAGGGAAGCCCTGAGGGTGGAACTCCATAACCTCAGGCAGAGTCTGCTTGAACTTGAGGCTTCCCGAAATGTTAGGGCAGAACAGCAGCTGGAGCAGCTCACACGTTCGCTCTCAACTGAGCTGCAGGCAACACGTGAGGAGATCCGGGCATCCGCGAGGCCATGCGTGCAGAAGTGCAGGCAACCCGTGACGTGCTGCATGGGGATCTCCGCACTTTATTCCTCCAGAATCAGACCTTCCAGACCCGCATGCTTGCTGCCATGGAGGACCATACCAGGGCTTTGAGTGGGCTGCCTCCCATAGTGCCACCACCTCCTGATGCAGCAGCAGAGGGTGAAGAGAGCAACAGCAGTTCTCCCACAATGGCATAGCCGTGCAGGCCATGAGCCCATGGAGGTATTTGTTTTTCTCGCAACATCCACGCAGGTGGGTGTTGATGTGCACCCTGTCCTCGAACCTCCTAGGTGGCCTCCTCCCCCCCTGGCCCCCACATGGCCATTTTTTTTATTTTATTTTACAGTGTGTTGCCTTGTGTGGCTCCCTGGGGCATCCACTGTATTCCAGCTGGGCACATGCAGGCGTGTCCTGAGTTTGGGTTAGATGCTTGGGTTCGTGACACACACACCCCTCCTGCTTCCCGTTTCCATGGGCTTGCAAAGGGTGTGACCAAGTGACAGTGACTTACACAGTGACATTGGGCTCCCATGAGCTGTGTGGGCAGTCTGTAGTCAATACTGTGTGTGCATCCCTAGTGGGTATTGTTGTTGTATTGTACACTGCATGGTGTATTGATATGTGCTTTTGCATCCATGTCTTCCTCCTAATTTGCAGGTTCCTTCCTCATGTCTTCACAAGGCCGTCCCCTTTGCAGATGGAGTTCATGTTGTATGCAGTACACTGACACATTTGCGTGGCAGCAACACACTACAGTTGGAAGGGGTCGATGTGCTGGCTTATTCAGGTTGTAAGACTACCACTACTTTGACTTAGTACTGTCATGTTTTTGCAATGTTTCATGGAGTGTTGCTGTATTGTGTTGGTGGTAAGTATTTGTTAATGTGTGCTGTTTGTTATTGATTACTGGGAGCATATTGTCTGTGGGCAGTTTCCATTTGGGACAGTGCACTTTGTGACACTTGTGTCAGGTCTTGTGCATTGCTTTGTTTGCTTTCACATTGCATGACATGCCATGGTGTGTTGGGTGGTGGAGCTTGGGAGGGGTTGGGTGACATGGCGCTATTTTCATGTTGTATTTTGCAGGGGGTAGTCATTCATGCAGCATAAATGTGTGTTTTTTTTGTGACACAGCATTGGTTGTCTTTCGGCAGGGATGCACAAAATGTAACAATTCCGGGTGACCAATCTCAGGGTTTTATGGTTGTGACAGTTGACTGTCCCTTATGTCATCATCATTGATTGTCAGCTGGTATGTGCCAGGGCTGTGTGCACTCCACAGGGGTGTGATTTTAGGTGAAGTAATTAGCCACCAGCTGCGTACGTGCTGCCTCACCACGTGCCCTTTCCCCTCCCATGTGCAGCGGGCGTGCTTGTGGTTGAGGATGTGGGGGCACCACCATGTCCACAGGCAGGCCCGGCGTGTTACAACGTTGTGCAGGACACATGCTGCCACTATGATCCTGCACACAACTGGGGGCGTGTATAGCAGCTGCCCACCAGAGCATTCAAGGGAGCGAAAGCGTAACTTGAGCACTCCGAATGTTCGCTCCACTATGCCCCGGGTTGCAATTTGGGCTGTGTTGTATCTTACCTCGGGTGGTGTGGTGGGGTTCCGAATTGGTGTCATCATATGAGTGCTCAGTGGGTAGGCACTGTCCCCTGGGGAGGTGATGATGGGTATCATTAGTCAGGTTGTGACCTTACTCAGTATCTGACATGCATGCATGTGCAGGGGCATTTATACTCACCAAGCAGCCATGTAACGCCATGCCGCCCAGCTTCTAGGTCCCGGTTTAGGGTTGACATTCTGTAAATGAAGCTGTCATGGGTGGACCCTGGATAGTTGGCATATACTGAGGTGATGATTCCCTTGGCATCACATACTACCTGCATGTTGATGGAATGCCAGTGCTTGCGGTTTCTGTAGATGTGCTCAGTTGCCCTGGGAGGACGTAGAGCCACATGGGTGCAGTCAATGGCACCTAGCACTTTGGGGAAGTGTGCCACCCCGTAAAAATCCTGGACGACAGCCTACCTTTCTGCAGGTGTTCTGGGCAGGTATATGTTTCTGTGGATTGATGGGCATGCAGTCATGATGGCCAACACCTGGTGCAGGCAGCGTGATTGCGTGGCCTGTGATACCCTCCCACTATGGCAGTATTCCGCTGAAATGAACCAGTGGCCAAGAAGTGCAGTACATTGAGCACCTTTTCCAAGGGGCTCAGTGCTTGGGAGCACAGGGTGGGTGATGTGAGGTCATCCTCCCACTCACTCACCAGGTTGAGTACTATGTGAGGTGGAAACCTGTATCTCCCATACACCTGGTCATCAGGCATCCCAAACAGGCTGGTTCTGAGTGTAAAAATTCTGGGCCTGACTATCATCCTCCTCCTCCTGCGGTATCCCACAACCACTGCTGCGAGGAACAGTATATTCATCTTGGCGTCTTAGCTTGTTTGTTGTTTGCGCGCACTTTTATGCTGCGCGGGTCCACGTACGCCTGCTTCCTGCTGGCATACGTGTTTCCGGATTAGCGCGTCTTTTTTGTCGCACGCGTTAGCCCCGTTCGATTCCATGAATACGTGTTGTAGGCGCGCATGTGGGCGTTCCGCGCATTTGCCTCCTGTACTTCCCCCGTGACGCCCACATTTTCATGCGTTGTTCCCCATTCCGCGTGTTCCGCCCCATGTTACGCCTACTTTTGTTGTGTGCGCTTCGCTATGTGCGCTTTCACTGTGCACGTTGCCACGCTGTTTGAAGACGTGTGCGCCAGTGTGCCCCACGCAAGATTTTAGTGCACATCCATGGATTTACACGAGCACGAATTTCCATGAATCGCTGTGCGCTGGTTTTGCTGCGATTTTCGCAATTGCGCTGCGATTCGCATGCTTTCGCACGCTTGCGCGGGAATTTTCAGCGCACATTAATTCCATGAATCGGCCTCTTAGTGTAAATAGGTATGTGGGAATTAGTTACGAGTGGAATCATATGTGTCCACAATGTGAGAAAGGTTACACTGATCAAGATCTTTCTGAAAGATGTGTATATGTTCCTATCCCTGATCAGAAAAGTGTACATTTTTCTGATCTTCTAACTTAAGCATTCCATGGCATGCAATGCAGGGACTGTGGTTGTAATTTACAATCAATACTCCAAAATCTAGTTTTTAGTAAGTATGTATTGATTATGTTTCAAAGATACAATGTAGATGGTAGGAAAATTAACAAGTCAGTATTAAGAGGTGTGCAATTATTAGTCATGAGGGGGTGTTGGGGGCAATTCTCATTTCTGTGCTAATTCCCTTCTATCTTAGAGACCCCCAGCTCTTTTGCTCGAATTTAGGACTTTTAATTTTTATCCTGAAATGCATGAGACCTTTATCTCACTCCCTCATGTATTTTTCTGTGATTTGAACCCTGTGTTCCTTTTGGTTTTGGAGTCTGACAAACTCCATAGACATCATCTTTTTGTATTGTGACACACGGCAGCTTCAGTACAGTGTACCTGAGAAGTACTTTGGATTTCTGTTAAGATTTAAATATCTTCTCTTGGAAAAACTACTGTTTCCAAGAGTAGTACAGTGAAATTGACTTTACTTACCATTTTCTCTTTGTAGACCCAGCACAAACCATTTTATGTGGAGTGCTGGGGGTTATTTAGTATCCCCTTTGTCTACCTGTCATGATCTCTGCTTCCAAAAGGTCAGGGTTTTCCCAACTCCCTTGGAAGCAGATCCATAACCCAGGTTCCGAGGGCCAACCAGTCCCAATTGGGACCTTTTGGACCCAGTCCTGGCGCCAGTGGCACCAGGCTCATAAATATGCCCAGTCCCAGCGCTGGGCTCATAATGCTTGGGTGGACTTACCTGCAGCAGACCATGCTGCTTACTTGCCTGCCAGTTGAGCCTCTGATCCTCTTCTGTTTGGAACTACTTTTCCTGTTGGGTGGGGCAGGAGCCACTCCCTAGGTTCAGAACACTGGAACTCTTCTGGAAAGCAGGAACTCTTTTCTTACCTAGGCGTGGCTGTGGAAGGAGACACCTAAGCACTACAGGAGGCTATTTAAACCACACCCGATGGATGAATCTTGCTTTGCGTTTTCTGCATCCTCTGCAGCAGAACGCTCATCGTGTCTTCTGCATCTGATCCTGGGCCTAAGGAAAAAGGCTTACCATCCTGAATCCAGTCTTCAGCAACACCTATAAAGACAAGAAAGAACAGGTTAGCATTACGGTCTTCAGTGACAGCGCTTCACTTACCTGGTCCATCGGCTGTCATCAACGCCTCGCGCTGCATTCTGGCATCTGAAAGACAAAGGCTTACCTACTCTTCGTGCGCTCCGGAGGTCTTCGCACTGCATTCCGGCATCTGAAAGACAAAAGCTCACCAACTCTTCGCACGCTCCGGAGGCCTTCGGCGCTGCATCCCGCATCTGAAAGACAAAACAAGGTGCGTTTAAAGACATTGGGGAACTTTAATACTCACGTGCCATTACTCCTTTCCACATCTAACCCAGTGGGTATTCCGGCACCCTGCAGCCGCTCCGAACTTGTACCTGCAAAATAAAAAGACAGTTAGAGCGCATCGTGAAGCAGGCAACAAGCGCTTACTTACGTGCTTCCAGGCGCTTCTATTCATCACACGGGCTCCATCTTCAACTCACTTCAGCCCGTCATCCGCCATCGCCGGAACCCTGCAAAACAAGAGACATCATTACTAAAGACTTTTAAAGACATTAGAATTACTCGAAACTTACCGTTCGTGCAGTAAACGACGGACAGCAGTCCTCTGAAGTCAAGAGGCCTGCTCCCCTTATCCAGTGAAGAAACTGGTTACAGCACCCTGCCCCAAGGCAAATGGAGAGCACGGCGTTCACTTACCTAAGGTGAGAGCGTTGACCTTTGGGGTTCTACAGGAGAAGAGAAAGGGAAGAAGAGAGAGACATTCAATAACCCAGTTCATTAATCCCATATTTTCTATCTGCAGACATCTTACCCTTCGAGTCAGACATACAGTGCACAGAGGTCCAGCCCAAAGAGCCAGCCGTGTGTTACACATCACCTTTGAAGATACGGCATACGCCCAGTCAAGACCGGCGCCTCTACGGGAATCAGGTGAGCGTTACAGAACGCAAAGCCTACCGCAAAACTCCCGTCCAGGCGCTATGGAAACCTCGGATACCGACCAGCTAGCCCAGTTACTTGGGGAACTAAGGGCAGAAGTGCATGCAGCCCGTCAGGAAACGAACGCTCTAAGAAGGGAACTGATTATTTCCAAGGAGCGAACAGATGATCTCGCTAGACAATTGCTACAGTCACAAGCCGGACAGACCCCGTTACCCGCATCTGGGGGAAATCTTCCTTCTACATCCTCTATGAATCCAGTGCAGATCAACCTACCTGGGAATGTACCTCTGGCTCCGCCCGAACGATTTTCTGGTGACCCAAAGAGGTTTGCAGTATTTATCAATCAGTGCCGGTTGCATTTCTTATGCCGGCCAGCAGCCTTTCCAACTGATCAAGCTAAAGTAGCTTTCGTGCTTTCGTACCTTAGTGGCAATGCGGCAGACTGGTCGATCCCTCTAGTAAATCAAGATGATCCGGTCCTCCATGATTTTCAAGCTTTTCAGCTCAGTATGGAAAAACTGTTCGCAAGACATTCACAGGGGCAGGCCTTGGACAATGAGCTTCTTTCGTTGCGACAAGGTAATCAAGACCTTTTGGCTTATATTGCGTCTTTCAACAGACTGATAGTGGAAACTCAATGGCCTGAGGACAAAAGGATTACGCTGTTTTATAGAGGTCTACGTGGAGAGCTCAAAGATGTGTTAGCCCAAGTAGTGAATCCCCCACAAGATTGTTCGGACTATATAGACTTAGTCGTTCAAATAGATCACAGACTGCAGAACAGGAAGGCCGATCGTTCCAAGTTTGATGCTCGAGTATTTTCCAAACCGCCAACTCCTTCCAAAGGAGTAGACTCCGGGGAACCCATGCAAATAGGGGGCCTGAAAGGTCCTCTAACACAAAAGGAGCGGGAAAGGAGAAAACAGTTGCAATTATGCCTCTATTGCGGAAACTCAGGGCACTTTCTTCGAGACTGTCCGGTGAAACCTGCCAAGAAGGCAGTAGGAGCTGCAGTTACCAAAGTTACAAACTCTGAGCAGGGAAACGACCTCGCCCGACAAGAATAGAGGTCCTCTTGCCGAGCGTGAAAACCAGTTCCGTGACCTCGCATTTCGTGATACCTATGGTCCTCATTAGCCCTGATAATCCGGATCGATTACATTCAATTGAAGCTTACGTCGACAGCGGTGCCATCGGCAATTATGTGGATCATGAAATGGTTTTGAGGATGAATCTAACTCTTTGTCCCAAGGCTGTAAAGGACGTCATTACTACGGTGGATGGAACGGAGATAGCCTCCGGACCAGTAACGCATACCACTCAAGAAGTGACGCTAGTAAGTCAAGATGGACACCATGAGAAGATCGTGTTTGATGTGATCAAGGCTCCTCAGTTTCAGATTATTCTAGGAATACCTTGGTTAGAGAAACACAATCCTCTGATCGATTGGCGAGCAAGAACGGTCCAGTTTCCAGAATGTGTCTCTACTTGTCACCCTCCACCTGGTGTTGCACTGGCAGCAATTTCTTCAGAGACTCCCCAGTTACCTCCCGAATACCTAGAATACCAAGATGTCTTCCGGAAGGATCAGGCTAACTCTCTACCTCCTCATAGGTCTTATGACTGCCAGATAGACCTGATACCTGGATCTACTCCTCCTTGTAGTAGAATTTATGCCCTCACCGAGCCTGAGAACCTTCACCTTCGACAATACCTGGATCAATACCTGGCAAATGGGTTTATTCGTCCTTCCAAGTCCCCTGCTTCTTCAGCTTTGTTCTTCGTTCCAAAAAAGGAAGGAGACCTTAGAACTTGTATAGATTATCGTTCCCTGAACCAGATCACTGTCAAGAATAGATATCCGTTACCTTTGATCCCTGAACTCCTGGACCAAGTCAGAAAAGCATGCATATATACAAAGCTGGATCTTAGAGGAGCCTACCACTTGGTACGAGTAAAAGAGGGCGATGAATGGAAGACGGCCTTCCGCACCAAATATAGGCTATTTGAATATCAGGTCATGCCCTTCGGACTTTGCAATGCCCCGGCCGCCTTTCAATATTTTATGAACGATGTCCTCAGAGAACTCATAGATGTGTGTGTTGTTGTTTACATTGACGACATCCTCGTTTATTCTTCATCGGAATCTGAACATCGGAAACACGTGAAAATGGTCCTCGAAAGATTGCGTCAACACAAACTTTTCGCTAAGTTGGAAAAATGTGTTTTCAACGTGACTGAAGTTGAATTCTTGGGATTCATATTATCACCTCGCGGAGTGCGTATGGATTCAAAGAAGGTCGATGCAGTTCTCAAATGGCCATCACCATCCTCCGTAAAAGGTGTGCAAAGCATGTTAGGCTTCGCTAACTTTTATCGCAGGTTTATCCCCGAATTTTCTCGGATAGTCCAGCCCATCACTGCCTTGTTAAAGAAAAAAAAACGTTTTGAATGGTCTACCGAGGCGGAACAAGCTTTCCAGGATTTGAAGACTAGATTTATCTCTGCACCAATCTTAAAACACCCTCGCCCCGAACTCCCCTACATCGTGGAAACTGATGCTTCAAGCCTTGCCATGGGGGCAGTTCTATCACAAAAGGACCCGGTAACCAATCAGTTGCATCCCGTGGCATTTTGGTCCCGCGAATTCTCGCCTCCTGAAATCAACTACACGATTACTGACAAGGAACTTCTGGCTATCAAGTCTGCCTTTAAGGCTTGGCGGCATTATCTGCTGGGGGCCCGACACACCGTTACTGTGATTACGGATCACCGAAACCTGCAATATTTGAAAACCGCAAAAGCCCAATCCTCTAGACAACTCCGTTGGGCATTATTCTTTGCCGAGTTTGACTTCATAATTACCTATCGACCTGGTACAAAAAACGGTAAAGCTGATGCCCTTTCTCGGATGGGAGTGGAAGAACATTTGATCAACCCTAAACCTGTACCAATCATTCCCGAACAAAGAATTCTGGGTGTAATCGCCACACAATCCATAGAGGAAGTTAAGGATAAAGCCAGGCAACTTGTAACTCCAGCAGACATACAGAATTGGCATCTGCAGGGAAAGGACTTTGCAGTAAAGGACAACTTATTGTATTTCCAAGAACGATTATACCTGCCCAGCACAGATTTACAGAAAAAAGTAATCTCTTGTTATCACGATTCTTTAATGGAAGGACATCCCGGTATGGCCAAGACCTCAGAAAAGATCAAGCGCTACTTCTGGTGGCCGTCTTGGAAAAAAGATATCAGAGACTTTATAATGTCCTGTGGAGTATGCGCCCAAAACAAGAGTCAAAAGGAAAGACCAGCAGGCCTCTTACGCCCTATTGACATCCCACCTCGCCCTTGGCATACGCTTTCTATGGACTTCATCACCGATCTACCTCCATGCTCCGGATACAATACGATTCTAGTAATCGTGGACTTATTCTCCAAGATGGCGCATTTCATTCCGCTCAAAGGCTTGCCAACAGCAGCAACTCTGGCCCGAGAATTTCTCGAAAACATCGTCCGACTGCACGGTTTTCCTTCGGTTCTAATTTCGGATCGAGGTAGTCAATTTATTTCTCATTTTTGGCGAAGTTGCTGTCGGTCGGCTTAAATTGATGTGAGACTATCGACCAGTCACCACCCTCAGACCGACAGACAAACCGAGAGGACCAATCAAACTCTGGAACAGTATTTACGCTGCATGCTGCAACAAACTGAAAAAACTTGGAAAGACATCCTTTGGATAGCCGAATATGCCTACAACAACTCTGTCCATTCGGGAACTGGGAAAACCCCGTTTTTTCTTTTATACGGCAGTCACCCTCGAACCTCGGAGTTGGATCCCCTCCAAGATCTTGAAACACCAGCAGTAGACTACCTGCATTCTACAATCACCCAAGCCTTTAAGGAAGCTGTTTCTCACCTTCAAAGGGCTAAAGAACAATACAAGAAAGGAGCAGATCAACATCGGAAGGAAGCCCCTCAATATCAAGTAGGGGATCAAGTCTGGTTATCCACCAAATATCTACCTCTAAAAGGGCCACGCACATTCAACCCAAGATACCTTGGTCCCTATTCCATCACTACCATAGTAAACCCAGTAGCGGTCAAGTTGGACTTGCCCCCGCACATGAAGATACATCCGGTCTTCCACGTCTCTCTATTAAAACCCGTGCAACCTCAAACTCGACTAACTAAATCTCCAAAACCCATCCTAGTTGATGGAGAAATCGAGTTTGAAGTCAAAAGCATTCTGGACTCCAAGATCTCCAAATCTAAACTATTTTACCTAATTGACTGGAAAGGCTACGGCCCCCAAGAGAGATCCTGGGAACCTGCTGAATATGTCCACGCTCCTCGCCTAATCAAAAGATTTCACCGAACATTTCCTGACAAGCCAAAACCCCCGGAGAAGCCCGGTTTGGGAGGGGCCTTGAGGGGGGGTACTGTCATGATCTCTGCTTCCAAAAGGTCAGGGTTTTCCCAACTCCCTTGGAAGCAGATCCATAACCCAGGTTCCGAGGGCCAACCAGTCCCAATTGGGACCTTTTGGACCCAGTCCTGGCGCCAGTGGCACCAGGCTCATAAATATGCCCAGTCCCAGCGCTGGAAGCGCCGGGCTCATAATGCTTGGGTGGACTTACCTGCAGCAGACCATGCTGCTTACTTGCCTGCCAGTTGAGCCTCTGATCCTCTTCTGTTTGGAACTACTTTTCCTGTTGGGTGGGGCAGGAGCCACTCCCTAGGTTCAGAACACTGGAACTCTTCTGGAAAGCAGGAACTCTTTTCTTACCTAGGCGTGGCTGTGGAAAGAGACACCTAAGCACTACAGGAGGCTATTTAAACCACACCCGATGGATGAATCTTGCTTTGCGTTATTCTGCATCCTCTGCAGCAGAACGCTCATCGTGTCTTCTGCATCTGATCCTGGGCCTAAGGAAAAAGGCTTACCATCCTGAATCCAGTCTTCAGCAACACCTATAAAGACAAGAAAGAACAGGTTAGCATTACGGTTTTCAGTGACAGCGCTTCACTTACCTGGTCCATCGGCTGTCATCAACGCCTCGCGCTGCATTCCGGCATCTGAAAGACAAAGGCTTACCTACTCTTCGTGCGCTCCGGAGGTCTTCGCACTGCATTCCGGCATCTGAAAGACAAAAGCTCACCAACTCTTCGCACGCTCCGGAGGCCTTCGGCGCTGCATCCCGCATCTGAAAGACAAAACAAGGTGCGTTTAAAGACATTGGGGAACTTTAATACTCACGTGCCATTACTCCTTTCCACATCTAACCCAGTGGGTATTCCGGCACCCTGCAGCCGCTCCGAACTTGTACCTGCAAAATAAAAAGACAGTTAGAGCGCATCGTGAAGCAGGCAACAAGCGCTTACTTACGTGCTTCCAGGCGCTTCTATTCATCACACGGGCTCCATCTTCAACTCACTTCAGCCCGTCAACCGCCATCGCCGGAACCCTGCAAAACAAGAGACATCATTACTAAAGACTTTTAAAGACATTAGAATTACTCGAAACTTACCGTTTGTGCAGTAAACGACGGACAGCAGTCCTCTGAAGTCAAGAGGCCTGCTCCCCTTATCCAGTGAAGAAACTGGTTACAGCACCCTGCCCCGAGGCAGATGGAGAGCACGGCGTTCACTTACCTAAGGTGAGAGCGTTGACCTTTGGGGTTCTACAGGAGAAGAGAAAGGGAAGAAGAGAGAGACATTCAATAACCCAGTTCATTAATCCCATATTTTCTATCTGCAGACATCTTACCCTTCGAGTCAGACATACAGTGCACAGAGGTCCAGCCCAAAGAGCCAGCCGTGTGTTACACATCACCTTTGAAGATACGGCATACGCCCAGTCAAGACCGCTGCCTCTACGGGAATCAGGTGAGCGTTACACTACCTTCTCATGTAACAAAATTATGCTACCCTTACTACATTTAATGGCTGGTGGCAGTGGTTTAATTTTCCTACCATTGTGTTTTTTTACCACAGGCTGAATCCTCAGCTGCAGTATTGCACCCATGGGTGCCCATTTTGTCAAAATGGCCCTAGTCTTCTTGTTTCACCATTTCTTGTTTGTAAGGTCCTTCTTGAGATTTACTCTGCGTGCCAAATCAGATTTGGTCCCTTTGTTCCTTTTGTCTTTGGCAGGATTCAGGATTCAGGCTTAGTCTTCTTGGTTACAGGAATGCACCTAAAGGTGATTGGCCAGCTGGCTGTCCTTGGAGGACAGCCCCCCTGCTTTGTGAGTGACAGCTAGGATGCAAATGTATGAGAGAAGCTTGCATAAAAGGTGAGGTCTTTTGCAAGGAAGGCAGAGTCGACCACTAGATAAAGGAACCAAAGAAGAAACGAAGAGGATCTTGCTGCACCCTCCTGGACTGTTGGTATGCCCGGTGAAGCCCTGCTGCAGTGCTGAAGCTCCAATTTTCTAATCGACTAGAGAAGCCCGGACCGGATGACTTCTTCCCTTGGGTTGATGGGACTACCTGACCCCTCTCCCTGCTGGCTGTACTTCTTCACTGCGGCTGAAACCGAGTGCCAGGCGACAGGAACACCAGAATACCAGAATATTTTTAAGCCGGACCCAAGCTCTAGGAAGATCCTCCAGACTCCCTCGAAGCAGGACTGACAAAGCCTGAGCCACCTCAACAGAGTGTTGGACCCCAGAAGCAAGGAAAGTCCACAAGGTGTCCAAAAACCGCGGTGGTGCGATTTGCTAGCTGAAACCGCAAAGTGCCACTGATCTGAATTATGTCCATTGCTGCCACCGATGTTCAAACCGTAGTGCAGGAGTCCCCAGACGTCCTCCCTCTTGTGTCCATGACTGAAGCCCAGGAACAACAAGATCTGCAGGACTACAACAGGAAAAAGAAGATAGCTGGATCCCTTTCTTCAGACTCAGGGTATCCTGTAACTAGGGGTACTTACATCTGGTTGTGTGTAGCTTGCTTGTTCTCATGGGGACCTGCATTGGCTGCCTTTTGCAGAGTTGCTTGCAGCTTTGCTTCTTACAAGCCTCCCAGCTTGTGGCCCAACAGTGATTAATTTTGCTACAAAACTCTCTTTAACATAGTGCAAGACTTTTCTGATATCAAGAAGTGCCTCAGCTCTCCTAGACTTTGCTCAACTGACATTGGCTGGCCTGGCTCCCTGTAGACTCTTTTTACCCTCTGACTTTGTGTTTATCTGTCCCTCAAAAAGTCATACATACCTTACTTGTATAGCTGGGAAAGGGTTAACCTATATTTCATTGTGGGATTGCAAACTACTTACCTGTTTGGAGATACTTGTTAACCATTGTTTCCTTCCCTAACCTTTCCCTTTTTCCACAACTCCAGTATTGCAGTTAAGTGTAAAGTGATATATCAATGTCCACAATGTCCTAGTTACTGAAGTCACCTCAGGGTGTAAGGGTGTAGGAAGTGTGTGTGTGTGGCATCCAAAAGGCTATCTACTTACTTACTGAAACTGAAGGAGTGTATTTTTAAAGTGTATTTTATTGTTACCAATTGTTCCCATTCTAAATGAGGCTTATTTTAAAACTGACTGTTAATGTAATAAATCATTATTTTATCAAGAAACCTTGAGTATAAGTGTTATTTGAATACATGTCACTGTGAATGTCTATGTAGCAACCCTAAAGTTCACATTGACCCCTCTTGAGATAAGCCTGGCTGCTCAGTCACTCTACCAACAAGTCTAGTACAGGCCTATACCAAAGGTTGGTGTATTGCCAGGAGGACAACGCTGGTGTAGTCTCCCACAGGGTTACTATATACAATCCTGTCTACAGCCATTCACTGTAGACATTTCATAACATGGGTGTGTGCAGAAGTAGATTGGCTTGTTTGTAATGACTCTATAGTAACACACCAAGCTAGATTGCCAAAGGGTTTAACAAATGCTTACTTAATGTTGTTAGAACTAAAGTTTTAAAATGTATGTTGTGTATTCTTTTTGAATATAAACATGCAAAATAAAAGTTTGAATTGGAAGGATAGGGTAATACATGATTTATGTAAAGTAGAAGATGGAGTGTTACTAGGATGTATTTTAAAAACAGTATGTGTTAGGCGGAAACCTGTGCAGTTCCCTCTGGGACCACTGCAAAAGATTTAGGACTACAGGTGTTTGGCAGTAAACCCACTTGGTAGCAGTCTGTACCACACAGATTCACTTGGTAGCTGTGGCTGAGCAGTCAGACTTCCCTCAAGAAGAGTCAGGCAGTATGTGGAGTATACAAAATAGGGCAATCTACACAGTAGAACAAGCAAACATGGAACAAGGCTTCAGTGTAAAGATATAAAGGTATTTATTTATAACGACACATCTATAGAAAACACTCTGGCACTAATACGGCAAACACTTCAATTGCAATTACTCTATGCAGAAAAAGATCAATCCCCCTAACAATAGTTCGACAAGTCTAGGTTTGTCAGCATCACTTATTTTCAGACAGAGGTGTATGCGTTAATCTAGATGGCACTCTAGTATTCGTTAGGACGGGAGAGAAAAATAAGGCAGGTTATGAAATCAACATGGTTACAATACTTTACGGACAAATGCAAGGCAAGAAGACAAGAACCACTATAAATCAGAAAGTTCAGAGGCCAGGCCCACTCGGAGAGAGGCAAGGCGATATGTCCCAAAAAGTATCTTAGTGGAAATGCGTTCGAGTCTTTGTAGCAAATTGTTATCGGCAGATTGGACCAGTTCAGAACAACACGCTAGAGAAAGCTTGGAGGCGACCCTATGGAGAGGCGAGGATTAAGACACCTCACTCTATCCGGCAACAAGGGAAGCCAGGCGGACACAGTACCTTGATTGTGGAGAGACAGCTCCGGCGGGGGCAGTTGTTCCTGGTGGTGGATGCACGTCCAGTCTTTGCCAAGAGAAGAGATGATCTCGTCGTCAAAGGAAAGCTGAAGATCGGTGCACCACCAGGGAAGAGACCAGCCGCATAGTGCTCCGTTACAAGGCACCACCTTTTGGTCGCGGTACAGGGGTAGTGGCTATCCGGTTGCCGAGGTGCCCTGTACGGGCAATTCGACCACTGCGTCCTGTGGCGAATAAAAAGCAAAGGGGACTGGTTGTTCCCACCAGTCAGGGGAAGAGACTCTCCGGCAAGGAGATCTCCGGAGATCTCCTCTGTCGTAGGGAAGTGGTGAGTCGATTCCGCAGGGCTCCACCGGAGGTGTCGTTGTTGCAGGTCGGCTCAGCTTTACCCTCGTCGGATTCTTAGGTCCTGTGCCGACTTCTGAAGATCCAGTCCCAAAAGCCCTGCTTTTATGCAGAAAACCCCCATTCATTCAGCCTAGCTGTCAATCAACACACGCTAAGTGGTGAGCGGGGAGGCTCACCACTTGGGCCAATCACACCAGAGTGCGACCAGAGTTAGCAAGGCAACTCGGTCCAGGGTGCCTAAACCCCCTCCCACACCCCTGTGGTAACCCAGACAGAATGACACCACTTTGGAGGGTCTCTGTCCAGAAGCCCGCCAAAAGTGGAACAAAGGGCTCAACCTTTGGTTTAGGAGTCACAGAGACGAACACAGACGACATTTTAAAAAAAGCCGAGTTCTGGCAGAAAATACCATCCGATAGACTTATTTAAGATAAGTAGACCGGTGGTATGTTAGAGATTAACGAGAAAAAGTATCAATCTCCAACAATGGGAAGAATCCCATAGGGTTATATTCGGGGTCGAATATAACAAGTAGTTTCCACTGCCACCAGCCAAAACTCGACGAGGGGGGACGGGACAGTGCCCCCTCGAATAACAGACCTAGGAGTAATCGAATTACCCCTACTAGTACGTCCACAATAGGATGGTTTGCACTAGTTCTGTTAGTAAATTTGGGTCTAGTAAAGCCAATGGTGACTTTACATGCCCGGGGAGACAGTAGTCAGTCCCCGGGTATGGAGTCTATGACGGAGGTCCGCTAGGACTCCCCAGTGCTACGGCACGGAGGGTGCGGTGTAACACACATAGCAAAACATATGAGACCCTATGGAGTAAAAGACCCCATACCCCATAGAACACATTGACATTTAAAGGAATTACACACATTCATGTCCAAGAGTGGGAGAAAAAGAGTCTCACTCTTGGCAGGATGGAAAAAAACAAACCCTAGAAATCCAGCAAAGCTGCTGGGGGACTCACTAGGTTAGGAAATTCAGCCTAAACAGAGAATTCTCCCTAACACTCACCCCACCCAGACTAAGGGACAGGAGGATTTAATCCACTCCTGGATGAATCTCATACCTCTAGTCGATGACATACATCCTAGAGAGACCATCAGCATTTTGGTGGTGACACCCTGACCTGTGCTCAATGGTGAAATCAAACCCTTGCAGGCAGATCGACCATCTCAATAGTTTTGGGTTTTCCCCTTTCATTTGCATTAACCATCTCAAGGGTTGGTGGTCAGTCTGAATGACAAAAGTAGAACCTTACAAGTACGGCCTAAACTTCTTCAGAGCCCACACGATAGCAAAGCACTCTCTTTCGATTGTTGCCCACCTTGTTTCAGGATCCTTCAGCTTGCGGCTGATGAAGCAAACAGGGTGCTCCCTACCTTTCCCATCCAGTTGACTGGGTACGGCACCTGTTCCTACATTTGAAACATCTGTCTGCACAATGAAGTGTTGGCGGTAATCAGGAGCTCTTAGTACTGGGGCTTGGCAAAGAGCCTTTTTCAGGTTTTCAAAAGCCTGATTGCACTCCTCGTTCCATCTAAGCTTTTTAGGAAATTTGGGCGAGGAGATGACATTCAGTGGAGAAGCTATGGTCCCATAGTTCTCTATGAAATTCCTGTAGTACCCAGTGAGGCCTAGGAAGGCTCTCACTTGGGTTTTTAGTAGTAGGTGTTGTCCAATTTTGCACAGCTTCAATCTTACTGAGCAAAGGCCTTATTTCTCCACCTCCTACCTCATGTCCAAGATAGACTACCTTACTCTGTCCAATTTGGCATTTACTTGCCTTTATGGTCAGATTGGCTCATCCAAGAGCCTGCAAAACATCTCTCAGGCGGGTTACATGTTCTTCCCAGGAATTCCTGAACACTGCGATGTCATCCAAGTATGCCATGCAGAAGTCCTCCATCCCATTCAGAACCTAGTTTACCATCCGTTGAAACGTAGCAGGTGCATTCTTCAATCCGAAAGGCATTACCTTAAACTGGTATAAGCCCACAGGGGTAGAAAATGCAGTTTTCTCCTTGGTATGGTCTGTCAGGGCTATTTGCCAATAGCCTGACGTCAAGTCAAATGTGCTGAGGAACTTGGCGGCGCCAAGTTTATCCACCAACTCATCTTTTCTTGGCAAAGGGTGGGCATCAGTCTTGGTGACTGCATTAAGAGCTCTATAATCCACGCAGAATCTAAGCTCTTTAGATTCGGCCTTTGGCACTAACACAACTGGACTAGACCATGGACTAGTAGAGGGCTCTATTACCCCGAGATCGAGCATCTTGCTGACCTCACCTTTGATGTTCTCTGACATTCGGTATCCTCTGCTTTTGACCGGCAGACAGTCACCAGTGAGTACGTCATCCTGGCCCCAGGGGTCAAGCCTGGTGAAAGCGAGAACAGAGAGGCAAACTGATTCAACATAGATTTGCACTCTTCTTGTTGCTCGGGTGTCAGATTTGAAGAGAGATATACTCTTTCAATTTTTTCATCCAAAGGTAAGCCTCTGAGGAGATCCGGAAGAGCTTCACTCTCTTCTTCTTCCTCGGATGATGCTAGAAGCGATGCTCCTACATCGGGTCTTGAGACATACGCTTTGAGTCGGTTGGTGTGAAAGACTGTCGGAGCCTCCTTGGGATTGCCCAAGTCCACCAGATAGTTGACCTCTCCGAGTTTACCCACAACTTTGAAGGGTCCCATCCATTTGTCTTGCAAGGCCCTCTGCCTTGTTGGGATCATAACGAGAACGAGCTGGTCTTGAGAGAACTCAACCATGTTAGCATTTTGATCGTGCCAGTGCTTGACCAATGCTTGTCCAGCTTTCAAGTTATCGCTTGCTTCCGTCATCATGTGCGACATTCTCCTCCGGAGACCTATCATGTAGTCAGTCACTCTGACTGGCTTGGGGGAAGGAGCACTCTCCAACCCCTCCTTAATCAGGGCCAATGGACCTCTGACGGGATGACCATAGAGAAGCTCGAAGGAAGAGTAACCTACTCCCTCCTGACGGATTTCTCTATAAGCAAAGAGAAGGCATGGCAGTAGAAGGTCCCACTTACACTTAAGGGGTTCCACTAAAGCACCTATCATGCTCTTCATGGTTCGGTTGAACCGTTCTACCAACCCATTGGTTTGTGGGTGGTAAACTGTTGAGAACTTGTAAATAACTCCACAGGTTTTCCACATGGCTTTCATGTAGTGGGGCATAAAGTTTGACCCCCTGTCAGAGATTACTTCCTTAGGAAACCCGACCCTAGTAAAAATACCAAGGAGGGCCTTAGCCACAGCCGGAGCTGTAACAGTCCTCATAGGAATTGCCTCAGGATACCTAGTAGCATGGTCTACTACAACAAGTATAAACCTGTTGCCTGAGTAGGTTGGAGGATCAAGGGGACCAACAATGTCAATCCCTACTCTCTCAAATGGGACTCCCACAACTGGGAGAGGCACTAAAGGTGCCAAATTCTTGGAGCCCACCTTAGCAGAGGTCTGGCAGGTGTGGCAGCTCCTGCAGTGTTTTTCCACTTCGGCCCCCATCTTCGGCCAATAGAAGTAGCGAGAGAGCCTTTCCTTAGTCTTCTTGAAACTCAAGTGACCAGCCAAAGGAATCTCGTGGGCTAACTGCAAGAACTGTGGTCTGTTCTCTTGGGGTACTACAAGTCGTTTGTAGTCTCCAGGTGCAGACTCGGTATGTTCACTGTAGAAGAGGCCATCCTCCCAGTGCAACCTGTATTTCCCAGGCTCTTGCCCTTCAGCCTGAGCTTCGGCCTGGTGGCGAAGACCTTCCAGAGTTGGACATTCTCTCTGTCCCTTACTGAAGTCTGCCCTGCTGGGTCCACCTTCTGCCAGTAAAAACTGCAGCTCAGGATGGTCAACAGGATCCAGTTCTCCAATGAGTTCCTGGCCTTCCATTAGCTCTTCCTCAGAGTCTAATTCTACCACACAGGGTTGTACCTCCCTCCCAGCCTCGGCTGGAGGTGGAGTTACGGGTGTAACTTTGGACAACCGTGGGGAAGTCCTTGTTGGCTGCACTGAAATGCTGGCTGCTGGTTTCGGTGTAGAAGTTTTAGGTTCCCCTTTCGCTTCTGATTTCTTTGAGACAGCGGCCGACAATTCCAGTGGAGCAGGAGTGATTTCTTTCTTCATCATCTCCTGGAGAGTACCGCGCATGGTCCTCTCTCTTGTGGGTCTGGTTAGCTCCTGTAACCGTTTACTAGGAGGTCTGGGAGTATGCGATACAACTCAGAGAGTTTTCAAATCGTTACCCAACAGTACGCGTCCTGGTACCTCACTCTGTATGCTGACAGGTATCTTTACAGTCATGTCGTTACACTGGATGAGAACTGGTAATTGGGGAAGCATCTGCACAGGCCCTCCAGCTAACTTGGTGAGGCGTTTGGGTGCCTAAGCAACATCCTCAGCCTGAAAAAACAATTTATCCACCACAGTTATGCTGGCCCCAGTGTCCCTAATGGCAGGAGTCTCCTGACCATTCACCTGGACACTGTCCTTATAATACTCTTTAGTATTATCAGGGATAGAATTATAGACATCTAAATTCTGTTGTTCCCACAACCCCAGAGATACTAAAGAAACGCTGGCTGAGACTCCGATGGGTTCGTCAGCTAGCAGTAGAAAGTTTCCACTTGCCATTTGGACTTCCTCCTCTGGAGCGAAGGCTAAGGAGACAAGCTGGACCCCTGAAGGTTTACCCTTACATCTGGGATCTCCTTTCACGTGGTCAGTTGAGCCACAAACAAAGCATTTACCGAATGCTTTCTGGAATGGTGGCTTGTTCTGGCCTCCTTCCGGTTTGGCACCAGAAGACACACTATTCTGCTGCGGTTTTCCTTGTGGCTTACCCTTCTGGTTTTGTTTGGGGCCCTCTTTGGAATTTGAGTTATTCGAATTCTCTTTTGAGTCTTTTTTAGGCTGTTTTCCCTCATCCTTTTTCTGAGTTGCCCCAGAATCCTCATGAGTAGCCCTGTTGGCAACCCATAAGTCAGCAGCCTTAGCTAGCTTCCGGGAATCCAATTCCTTCGAATCAGCCAAGTGCTCTCTGAGCTCAGGAGAACAGGCATCATAAATAGACTCCAACATAAAAAGATTCTTCATACCCTCATAAGTGTTCACTTTGTAACCCTTAATCCATCCCTCTAAGTTTTTCAACCCTTCACTCACCCAGGTAGCCCAAGGGGTACCATCATGCTTTTTGAGGGTTCTAAACCTCTTAAGATACTGGGAAGGGGTCTTCCCGAACCTAGCTATCAAAGCTAGTTTCACACTTTCGTAATCCGTCTTATCCGCCTCCCCCAACTCCATTACCACATCATTTGCAACAGGAGGGAGCCTAGAGAACAACCTAGGGAGTAAATCATTCCCGGTGATGTCCTGGAGCCCATGATTGTACTCAAAAACTTTTAACCAATCCAACACATCCAATCTCAGTTCATACATACCCACTAATTCCTTCGGCATCCGGGGTCTTTTGGGACTGGAGCTCCTAGAGGAACCAGAGGAGAGAGAAGCATTTTCCATAGACAACTTTTTCATCTCTAATTCGTGATTAAGTTCTATTTCCCTGAGTCTTAACTCAGCTTGCTTCTGCTCAGCCTGGGCATTCATCCGTCTGAACTCGAGCTCTTGGTTTCCTTCAGATTGAGCCAAGAACCGTTTGTATTCTAATTCAAGCTTCATTTTTTCAAGTTCAAAATAAGCAGGGTTACATGTGGGACCTGGTATGGGCCCCGTAGGTACAGCTGGTAAGGCAGGTAGAGGAGCAGGGGAGAAAGTTTCGTTAGCCTCTCCTTCCTCTTCAGCCTCTTCATCGCTATCATCAGAATTATGATTTAGATCAACACCATCACTGTTATCTACATTTGCTGGAGAAATTGGTTCCTCTGAACCAGTACCCAGACTTTGGTTCGCCAGCAATCTCTCTATTAGTTCTAACTTCTTGCCCCTTACAGAAAGATTCTCTTGCCTACAGAGAGCTCGTAAACTCTCAGTATTTTCACCTGACAAGGATTCTTGACTGTAAGCTTCCATAGTAGACATGTTTTTAAAGTTGCTTTTTAGTGCTAAGCTTTGTGGTTAGTTATCCTAAAGTGTCGAAAAGCACTCTAAACTGTATACTCGATACAAATCCCACCGCTGTACACCAGTGTTAGGCGGAAACCTGTGCAGTTCCCTCTGGGACCACTGCAAAAGATTTAGGACTACAGGTGTTGGCAGTAAACCCACTTGGTAGCAGTCTGTACCACACAGATTCACTTGGTAGCTGTGGCTGAGCAGTCAGACTTCCCTCAAGAAGAGTCAGGCAGTATGTGGAGTATACAAAATAGGGCAATCTACACAGTAGAACAAGCAAACACGGAACAAGGCTTCAGTGTAAAGATATAAAGGTATTTATTTATAACAACACATCTATAGAAAACACTCTGGCAATAATACGGCAAACACTTCAATTGCAATTACTCTATGCAGTAAAAGATCAATCCCCCTAACAATAGTTCGACAAGTCTAGGTTTGTCAGCATCACTTATTTTCAGACAGAGGTGTATGCGTTAATCTAGATGGCACTCTAGTATTCGTTAGGACGGGAGAGAAAAATAAGGCAGGTTATGAAATCAACACGGTTCCAATACTTTACGGACAAATGCAAGGCAAGAAGACAAGAACCACTATAGATCAGAAAGTTCAGAGGCCAGGCCCACTCGGAGAGAGGCAAGGCGATATGTCCCAAAAAGTATCTTAGTGGAAATGCGTTCGAGTCTTTGTAGCAAATTGTTATCGGCAGATTGGACCAGTTCAGAACAACACGCTAGAGAAAGCTTAGAGGCGACCCTATGGAGAGGCGAGGATTAAGACACCTCACTCTATCCGGCAACAAGGGAAGCCAGGCAGACACAGTACCTTGATTGTGGAGAGACAGCTCCGGCGGGGGCAGTTGTTCCTGGTGGTGGATGGACGTCCGGTCTTTGCCAAGAGAAGAGATGATCTCGTCGTCGAAGGAAAGCTGAAGATCGGTGCACCACCAGGGAAGAGACCAGCCGCGGGGTGCTCCGTCACAAGGCACCACCTTTTGGTCACGGTACAGGGGTAGTGGCTATCCGGTTGCCGAGGTGCTCTGTACGGGCAATTCGACCACTGCGTCCTGAGGCGAAGAAAAAGCAAAAGGGACTGGTTGTTCCCACCAGTCAGGGGAAGAGACGCTCCGGCAGGGAGATCTCCTCTGTCGTCGGGAAGTGGTGAGTCAATTCCGCAGGGCTCCACCGGAGGTGTCGTCGTTGCAGGTCGGCTCAGCTTTACCCTCGTCGGATTCTTAGGTCCTGTGGCGACTTCTGAAGATCCAGTCCCAAAAGCCCTGCTTTTATGCAGAAAACCCCCATTCATTCAGCCTAGCTGTCAATCAACACACGCTAAGTGGTGAGCGGGGAGGCTCACCACTTGGGCCAATCACACCAGAGTGCGACCGGAGTTGGCAAGGCAACTCGGTCCAGGGTGCCTAAACCCCCTCCCACACCCCTGTGGTAACCCAGACAGAATGGCACCACTTTGGAGGGTCTCTGTCCAGAAGCCCGCCAAAAGTGGAACAAAGGGCTCAACCTTTGGTTTAGGAGTCACAGAGACAAACACAGACGCCATTTTTAAAAAAGCCGAGTTCTGGCAGAAAATACCATCCGATAGACTTATTTAAGATAAGTAGACCGGTGGTATGTTAGAGATTAACGAGAAAAAGTATCAATCTCCAACAATGGGAAGAATCCCATAGGGTTATATTCGGGGTCGAATATAACAAGTAGTTTCCACTGCCACCAGCCAAAACTCGACGAGGGGGGACGGGACAGTGCCCCCTCGAATAACAGACCTAGGAGTAATCGAATTACCCCTACTAGTACGTCCACAATAGGATGGTTTGCACTAGTTCTGTTAGTAAATTTGGGTCTAGTAAAGCCAATGGTGACTTTGCATGCCCGGGGAGACAGTAGTCAGTCCCCGGGTATGGAGTCTATGATGGAGGTCCGCTAGGACTCCCCAGTGCTACGGCACGGAGCGTGCGGTGTAACACACATAGCAAAACATATGAGACCCTATGGAGTAAAAGACCCCATAGCCCATAGAACACATTGACATTTAAAGGAATTACACACATTAATGTCCAAGAGTGGGAGAAAAAGAGTCTCACTCTTGGCAGGATGGTAAAAAACAAGCTCCAGAAATCCAGCAAAGCTGCTGGGTGACTCACTAGGTTAGGAAATTCAGCCTAAACAGAGAATTCTCCCTAACAGTATGCAATAAATGTAGAGGTAAGATTCCAAAGATTGCATACAATAGAAAAGCGAACAGCATACTGCAATCTTCTTCTTCTGTTTTATTGTGTAAAACAGTGTATATTATAATAGTGTTTCCTATCAGTACTAGGTTATACAAATGGTTCCATCTACATTATTTTGAGTGTTAGTGAGTGTAGAAGGTGATGACTGTTAACAAATGAAACAAGAAAACAGTAGGTTGTAGAAACAAAAAAAAAATAAAGTACAATGTTTGTAAAATAAATGAGATATAACTACTAATAAAGGTTTTAGGGAAGAATTTAGATACACTGTGTTTAGTTGTGTGTAGGTGGCCACACAAACAATGCACATCAAATTAAAAAAGAAGTATTGTAATGTCAATGTCGATATAATTTGTAAAGTTTAGAATGAATGTTGATATCATAAAAAAGTATTCCACACTGCAGACAACTCTCAGTGCAAAAAGAAATGTAAACATCAATTCCTAGTTATGAAAATGTTTAAATATGATGAGTACATTTTCAAATTTTATTATGAACTTCTCATGCATGTAGGTGGCCAAACAAAAGAGCCACACAGATTTCACAAGAAGTATGGAAATTACATTTGTTAGGTTATTAGTATAGTATAGTGTAGTTTTTGCTAATATGTTGGCACATACAAAAGTTTGTTTTGTCTACCTATTATTTGAAAAATTGGTATGGCTATACTTTAAAAAAATTATAGTCAAAATATTGTTACACTGTTGGCATGTCTTCATTTATTTATTTGTAAACTGAAGACCTAGTTAGATTATATGTCTTGGTTTCCTGATTAAGGATGAATACATTAATCTGTGAATTTGTCATAATTTAATATTAAATAATGCTTGTACAGTATTTTAACATGTGTTCATTGTAGTTAAATGCCTTAGTAGGTGCACAAACTATTGAAATTGTGGGCAATTCTTTTTAGAATTTGCTGATGCAAAACCAAGTGCGTAGTTACCAAAATAGTATAGTTGAGGTAATCATACTGTTATTTTTCTTTAGGATGTTTTTTGATACAAGGTTATATAGATATACATTTTTTAAAGAACTGATTCGAGTTTTTTTTTCTCTCCAATGAGAAGTGTGTTTCCTCTATTGTATGATTAGTGAATACCACCTTTTATTGGTTGTGTACTGGACTACATTCAGTATTCACTTAGTACCATTATGAAAAAAACATGAATATTCTTGTTTTTATTTTATTATAAAATATATTTCATTCTGTTTCAGAGTTAGTAATATTGAAGAAAGAAGACAACACATAAAGGTGTTCAGTAAAACATTTGATAACAAATACATATGTATGGACACAGATGTGTATTCTTTTCAAATATTTTTATTTTTAGCCACAGCTGCACGATCAGCCAAAAAGTTGCAGGTTTATGCTTGCGCGGCTAAGGTGAGCAACAATTAAAGTGTTTCTATCTGTGGTAAATGGCTCCCCTGTTAAAATTGTAACCCTGGTTACAAAGAAACATTTTGGTGGATTGTAGGCACTCAAACTGCATAAAATAAATTACAACAGATATTGTTATATTTATTTTCAGTCTGTGTTCAATTTTATCTATTTATTTCACTTAAAAGGTAGCCCTTAAAAGGGCCGTTTTGGCAGAAGGAAAGAGGGCAGTGGAACAGGGAAGGAAAACATGTAACAAAGGGAATTAAAATAAAAAGAAACATATCTTCTATCAATCCTCAAATGTGGCAACTCCCTTGGCTACCCAATGCGAGGCATCGTTCACTCTTATCAAGGTGAGATTGGGAGTCGATAAAATGTCAGCAACTGCAGTTGACAATGGTGCAGAAGTAGAGGCTTCATTCAGTGTCTGTGATGTCCCACTGGTGGATGCAGGTGCTGCATGTGGTGCTGATGTCTGTGTACGTAATTCATGAGACCCATGCATTCTTATTTTGTGGTGCTGCTGCAATTTCCAATACGAATCATCCACATCATCCCAGTGGACTCGCAACAGCTGGTTTATCATTATTGATGTTCCTAGGCTTTGTGATCCAACATTAGAAGGGCCCTGTTGTAGAGTATTGTTGCACAATGTGCATAGTACATCCTCCACCTCTTTTTTCGAACAGTGTTCTTTCACTTAGAAGTATCGCCAACTGTCTGCAATGGTTTTCATTCCAGTTGCTTCCTTTCCTTTCTCCCAACATATTCGGGACCCAAGTGACATCATCGTCACTGCTCTTAGTATCATGGTTGGACATTTTGGAATGTCCAACAAGGGAGGAATATGTAAAACAATAACAATGACAACACTAAAAAGACAATGCCTCGAACAATGAAAACATTTTTTTAAAGAACAAAACTAAAACAAAACATTGACAAAACTAAACAAATCACAAGAAAAGAGAAAAGAGGTTGAGGTGAAACGTGGGTCAAATGGAGAAGGATTGAAGGCTTAAATCGTTCTTGCAGTTACTTATATAACCTTTCACTAACAAGCACTAACAAGTACTGGTAGCAATGATCATTATAAAAGTTTGTTTTTGTGGGTGGGTTGATTATTCTCGGATACACAGCACCACACATGCTTATTGGACACCTTTGCATGCATGGATGTCATCATATGGCGTGGGCATAGCCACATTAATACATTGCAACGCGTGATTGGACCATTCGTTGATGTGTATACGAATCAGGTGCAGACGCGGGGCTGCAGCTTGTGATATGATTGGCTGGCATATCAGGCACAAAGATGCATAGCCTCATTGAAGGAGCTTGATGTTTGATATCCTACTGGCTGATTTCGCACATGCGGGTATCATGAAACAGCATGGGCGTACTCGCGTCAATACATCGTAAGGTGTAATTAGATCGTTCATTGACGTGGATACAAGTCATGTGTAGGTGAGTAGGCACGAAGCTGCAGCACGTGATATGATTGGCTGGCAGACAGACGCAAAGATGCGTAACCGTGTTGAAGGAGATCGGCATGCTATTGGCTAATTTCACACCTGCAGTTTCTAATTGGCTCATTCGATGATGCGTCTACACAGCCCATAATGGGATTGGCTGTCAAAAAGAGGCTCAAATCTCTGTAGCATTAACGTAACTTTTGAATTGATTGGGTCTCCATCGACATGGCTATTGCCAACTGCAGGCACCACTCCTCATTGGGTGATGGTATTGGTCACTCATTTAGGCACGAATACGTCATTGCACTTGGGTGTACCCACTTGTATGGAAAACACAATCTGGTTGGCTATGTTGCATAATCGCTGTTATACACCTCTCATGTTTTCTGTCAATGCTTCTGGTCTCTTGGTGGGTGAACTTCATTGTGAGTCTTCAGAAACCTTTAAAAGCATTACCTTGATTTATCCATTCCTTTTTTAACTTTCTTGTTCCTATACCTTTCTCTTATGCTTTATAGTTTTTCAGTTTGTGTTATTTGAGCTTGCTATATATTTTTTTTAAACATTTTGATATTAAGTGGTAGAGTACTTTTTGTGTTGTATTTTTTTTACAGTTTTTAGTTTTCCTCCATGGTCAATATTTCAATATGATTACGACCAGCAGTGATGATGAGGTGGTGTGGGTAGCTTCAGCTTTACTGCAGCGGAAGAAGCAATGTGCACAAAAAAGCATAGCTGACAGTTGGCAATATTTCTGCATAAAGGAACAACGCAGCAAAAAGGAGATCGAGTTGGTCATGTGTAATTTCTGTGATAAGGTATTGCGGAGGGGACTTTCACACAAGCCGTTGCAAAGCTTGGGGACATCCACATTATTTCAACATTCTGTCCTTGTTCATTGGGATGAAATGGATGAATCCTACAGGAAGGCTAATGTGAAACATAAGGTCAAAGCACATGGTCAAAGCACATGGAGCGAAACCAGCACAGCAGTATTTGTCACATGTACCACAGACATCCAATTAAATTACCAATTATTTTCCATGAAGTAACACCCAACCTCAGTCCATCCTGCTTGCACCCGATCTTTCTCATTTTATTATGATGTGCAAAACCTGTTAGAGTATGATAATGGTGAGAGGTGGCCCCCTAGACCCTTGGGGTGAGGCTCTTTTGGAACATACAGGCCATTGCCAATGCCAGGTATATTTTTAAGTGTCAATTTTTTTTCCCATTCTTATTTTTGCCTTTTTTATATGTATGAATCGTAGTGTTTTCACCTTCCTATTTCCTACCTCTTTTATTCTTATTCCCCAAAATGTTCTTTTTCAAGGCCAAGTTCAGTTATTAAAATAGACAATAAAAACACATTCTGTAAATATTGATCAATTCAATACAGTGGCCCTCATTACAAGTTCGGCGGTAACTATGCCGCTATTGGTGGCATGGCTGCCGCCAAAATCGCGTCGGGGTCCGGGTCCTCGGAATGAGGTCTTACCGAGCCATTCCGAGTTTGGAAGGCCTGGTAATTCCTCCCTCCAAGGACCCGGACACGGTCATTCCCCATTCCCATTTCAGCCCGATAGGGCTGAAATGGGAATGGGAGAGGGAGCAAACAACAGGCCATTACGAGATGGCCCGTTGTTTGCTCCCTCTTCCCCTCGCGGGACCTGGTAAGCACGCCTGGTTTTCCCAGGCGTGCTTACCGTGTCCCGCGAGGGGAACTCGCAATGCGGCGGTACGGAGTGAACGGCGCCAGCACCTTTTACGGCACCTTTCACTCCGTACCGCCAGGGTCGTAATGAGGCCCAGTGTGTGTTAAAAAAAAAATGACATATTGTTATCTATGTATTTTATTATAGCTGCAATGATCCCTTTTGGGAGCTACAAATATACCCTCCCCCCAGCTGTTGCTGCATCTAGCCATGCATGTATTTTGACAGTCGCGGCTATAAAACCAATTTTTGAAGGAATATCTTCATATATATATGTTTACAAAGCACGTAGCACTTTATTACTTATGAAACATTTGCATATCTCAATTTTGATGTCTGCAACATGTATGTTGTAAAAAATATTTTGACAGCACACTTCAGTCCATGCTGAGACACTGTGTCGGCCCACTTGGGCTGAACAAAACAAACCCAGTACAATAGAAGACGGTGTACGATCGTCTTACCTAATTTCATTGACATTGGCAAACACTAAGATGAAATCACATGATTTAATATCAGTAATTTCAGGCTTCATGTCCACCCCTTACCCATTTGGGACATCTGGTTTGATCAAACAAACATATTTCGAACTGCTACACTGTTTACAAAAACGCTGTGTCTCTTATAAATGCACTGAGATGTGTAGCTTAGTATACTAGATAGAACCCCATAATAGAATGCTATTTATATCAATGCATCGTTCAATGCACTAATTAGGGTATGATATTTATTGCAATGATCCTTGACACTTGTTTCGCAACATTATAATAAGAATCCCTTGTACACATATTTCATGAAACGTACATACACATGTGATGTCATCAGTGATGTCATCAATGACATTTTTGAAGTCATCCTTGATGTCCTGGGTGTTAGTCTTAGCAGTGCACGGTGGTGGCGCGAGTTATGGTTGCTTAGCTTACCATAACTGGCGAATTTCAAGGGTTTTTCGGTTTTACTTGGAACCATAACGTTCCTTTGACAAAGTTTTTTCACTGAATTTCATAGGTTTTTAGTAGCGCAACTTTACCATAATGTCACTTTAACAAAGTTTTTTCACTGAATTTCATAGGTTTTTAGTAGCGCAACTTAACCATAACGTCCCTTTAACAAAGTTTTTTCATTGAATTTCATAGGTTTTTATTAGTGCAACTTAACCATAACGTCCCTGTAACATTTTTTTTTAACTAAATTTTAAAGGTTTTTATTAGTACAACGTGACCATAACATCCTTTTCAATAGATGAAGACCACTAACATCTTACGTCCTCAAAGTAGGAATGCCGGGTGGTAAAAAAACAAAAAGATTTTCCTTCCTACGCCGGGACGCCTGCGGCGTCTCGGTGTAGGAAGCAAAATCTTTTACCAAGATGGCCACCATGGAAAGGGAAGGCGGGGTGTATAAAGAACACAATGGCGCATTAGCGGGGTTGGGGGGGCACAGGGGAGACACATGGGCATGAGCGGGGGGTGAGAGGGAACAGGGTACAAACGGGGCATGAGCAGGGGGTCGGGGGGAAAAGGAAGGAAACACAGGGCATGAGCGGTGGTGGGGGGAACACAAGAGAGACACGGGGCATGAGCAGCGGGTGGGGAGGGACATGAGGGAGACACGGGGTATGAGCAGGGGGTGGGGAGGAACACAAGGGAGACACAGGGCATGAGCGGGGGGGTACAGGGCACATACGGGACATGAGCGGGGGTGGGGAGGAAAGGAGAGAGACAAGGGGCATGAGCGGGGGGTGGGGGAACACGAGGGAGACACGGAGCATGAGCGGGGGCGGGGGGTGACACGAGGGAAACACGGGGCATGAGCGGGGGGTGGGGGAACACAAGGGAGACACAGGGCATGAGCAGGGGGTGGGGGGCAACAGGAGAGAGACACGGGGCATGAGCAGGGGGTGGGGTCAACAGGAGAGAGACACGGGGCATGAGCGGGGGGTGGGGAGAACAGGAGACAGACACGGGGCATGAGCGGGAGGGTGGGGAGAACAGGAGACAGACACGGGGCATGAGCAGGGGATGGGGGGAACAGGAGACAGATACGGGGCATGAGGGGGGGTGGGGAGAACAGGAGACAGACACGGGGAATGAGCGGGGAGTGGGGGCAACAGGAGACAGACACGGGGCATGAGCGGGGGCGTGGGGGGCAACAGGATAGAGACACGGGGCATGAGCTTGGAGTGGGGGAATGCAGGAGACAGACACGGGGCATGGGTGGGGGCAACAGGAGACAGACACGGGGCATGAGCGGGGGGTGGGGGGAACAGGAGACAGACACAGGGCATGAGCGGGGGGTGGGGGGAACAGAAGACAGACACTGGGCATGAGCGGGGGAGAAGGGGGCAACAGGAAAGAGACAGAGCATGAGCGTGGGGTGGGGGGGTACAGGAGACAGACACGGGGCATGAGCGGGGGTTGGGGGGTAACAGGAGAGAGACACGGGACATGAGTGGGTGGGGGGAACAGGAGACAGACACGGGGCATGAGTGGGGGGCAACAGGAGACAGACACGGGGCATGAGTGGGGGGTGGGGGGGTACAGGAGACAGACACGGGGCATGAGCGGGGGTGGGGGGATACAGGAGACAGACACGGGGCATGAGCGGGGGTGGGGGGATACAGGAGACAGACACGGGGCATTAGCGGGGGGTGGAGGGCAACAGGAGAGAGGCACAGGGCATGAGCGGGGGGTGGGGGGAACAGGAGACAGACACGGGGCATGAGCGGGGGTGGGGGAACAACAGAGACAGACACGGGGCATGAGCAGGGGGTGGGGAGCAACAGGAGACAGACACAGGGCATGAGCAGGGGGTGGGGGGCAACAGGAGACAGACACGGGGCATGAGCGGGGGTGGGGGGCAACAGGAGACAGACACGGGGCATGAGCGGGGGGTGGGGGGCAACAGGAGACAGTTACGGGGCATGAGCGGGGGTTGGGGGGAACAGGAGACAGACACGGAGCATGAGCGGGGGGTGGGGAGAACAGGAGACAGACACGGGGCATGAGAGGGGGGTGGGGGGCAACAGGAGACAGACACGGGGCATGAGCGGGGGGTGGGGGTCAACAGGAGAGAGACACGGGACATGAGCAAGTGGGGGGAACCGGAGACAGACACAGGGCATGAGCGGGGGGGCAACAGGAGACAGACACGGGGCATGAGCGGACGGTGGGGGGTACAGGAGACAGACATGGGGCATGAGCGGGGGGTGGGGGGCAACAGGAGAGAGACACGGGGCATGAGCGGGGGGTGGGGGGAACAGGAGACAGACACAGGGCATGAGCGGGGGGTGGGGGGAACAACAGAGACAGACACGGGGCATGAGCGGGGGGTGGAGGGCAACAGGAGACAGACACGGGGCATGAGCGGGGGGTGGGGGGCAACAGGAGACAGACACGGGGCATGAGCGGGGGGTGAGGGGCAACAGGAGACAGACACGGGGCCTGAGCGGGGGGTGGGGGGCAACAGGAGACAGACACGGGGCATGAGCGGGGGGCAACAGGAGAGACACGGGGCATGAGCGGGGGTGGGGGGCAACAGGAGAGACACGGGACATGAGCGGGGGTGGGGGGAACAGGAGACAGACACAGGGCATGAGCGAGGGGTGGGGGGAACAGGAGACAGACACGGGGCATGAGCGGGGGGTGGGGGAACAACAGACACGGGCATGAGCGGGGGTGGGGAGAACAGACACGGGGCATGAGCGGGGCGGTGGGGGGCAACAGGAGACAGACACGGGGCATGAGCGGGGGTGGGAGGAACAGGAAAAAGACACGGGGCATGAGCAGGGGGTGGGGAGAACAGGAGACAAACACGGGGCATGAGCGGGGGGGTGGGGGGCAACAAGAGAGAGACACGGGGCATGAGCGTGTGGGGGGAACAGGAGACAGACACGGGGCATGAGCAGGTGGGGGGAACAGGAGACAGACACGGGGCATGAGAGGGAGGGGTGGGGGGCAACAGGAGATAGACACGGGGCATGAGCGGGGGGTGGGGGGAACAGGACACAGACATGGGGCATGAGCGGGGTGTGGAGAGAACAGGAGACAGACACTGGGCATGAGCGGGGGGAACAGAAGACAGGCATGGGGCATGAGCGGGGGGTGGGGGAAGGGGAGGGAGACACACGGGGCATGAGCGGGGGTGGGGGGAGGGAGAGAGATACACGGGGCATGAGTGGGGGGTGGGGGAGGGAGAGAGACACACGGGGCATGAGCGGGTGGTGGGTGGGAGGGAGAGAGAGACACGGGGCATGAGTGGGGGGTGGGCGGGAGGGAGAGAGACACACGGGGCATGTGCGGGGGGTGGGCGGGAGGGAGAGAGACACACGGGGCATGAGCGGGAGGTGGGCGGGAGGGAGAGAGACACATGGGGCATGAGCGGGGGAGGGAGAGAGACACACGGGGCATGAGCGGGGGGTGGGGGCAAGGGGAGAGAGACACACAGGGCATGAGCGGGGGGTGGGGGGGAGGGAGAGAGACGCACGCGGCATGAGCGGGGGGCGGGGGGGAGGGAGAGAGACACACGGGGCATGATCGGGGGTGGGCGGGAGGGGGAGCGACACAAGGGGCATGAGCGGGGGTGGGCAGGAGGGTGATAGACACGGGGCAAGAGCGGGGGTGGGCGGGAGGGTGAAAGACACGGGGCAAGAGCGGGGGTGGGCGGGAGGGAGAAAGACACGGGGTAAGAGCGGGGGTGGGTGGGAGGGAGAAAGACACAGGGCAAGAGCGTGGGTGGGCGACAGGGGGAAAGACACAGGGCAAGAGCGGGGGTGGGAGGGAGGGGGAAAGACACGGGGCAAGAGCGGGGGTGGGCGGGAGGGGGAAAGACACGGGCCAAGAGCGGGGGTGGGCGGGAGGGGGAAAGAGACACGGGGCAAGAGAGGGGGTGGGCGGGAGGGGGAAAGAGACACAGGGCAAGAGCGGGGGTGGGCGGGAGGGGGAAAGAGACACGGGGCAAGAGCGGGGGTTGCTGGGAGGGGGAAAGAGACACGGAGCAAGAGCGGGGGTGGGTGGGAGGGGGACAGAGACACGGGGCAAGAGCGGGGGTTGCTGGGAGGGGGAAAGAGACACGGAGCAAGAGCGGGGGTGGGTGGGAGGGGGAAAGAGACACGGGGCAAGAGCGGGGGGGTGGGAGGGGGAAAGAGACACGGGGCAAGAGCAGGGGTGGGCGGGAGGGGGAAAGAGACACGGGCCAAGATCGGGGGTGGGCGGGAGGGGGAAAGAGACACGGGGCAAGAGCGGGGGTGGGTGGGAGGGGGAAAGAGACACGGGGCAAGAGCGGGGGTGGGCGGGAGGGGGAAAGACACACGGGGCAAGAGCGGGGGTGGGCGGGAGGGGGAAAGAGACACGGGGCAAGAGCGTGGGTGGGCGGGAGGGGGAAAGACACACGGGGCAAGAGCGGGGGTGGGGGTAGGGAGGCAGACACACGAGGCATGAGCGGGGGGTGGGGGAAGGGGAGAGACACGCGGGGCATGAGCGGGGGGTGGGCGGGAGGGGGAGAGACACACGGGGCATGAGTGGGGGGTGCGGGGAAGGAGAGAGAGACACATGGGGCATGAGCGGGGGGTGGGCGGGAGGTGGAGAGACACACGGGGCATGAGCGGGGGTGGGGGGCAGGGAGAGAGACACACGGGACATGAGTGGGGGGTGGGCGGCGGGTGGGGAGAGACACACGGACATGAGCGGGGGTGGGCGGGAGGGGGAGAGACACACGGGGCATGAGCGGGGGGTGGGCGGCGGGTGGGGAGAGACACACGGACATGAGCGGGGGTGGGGAGAGACACACGGACATGAGCGGGGGGTGGGCTGCAGGTGGTGAGAGACATACGGACATGAGCGGGGGGTGGGCGGCGGGTGGGGAGAGACACACGGACATGAGCGGGCAGCGGGTGGGGAGAAACACAGACATGAGCAGTGGGTGGGAGAGATACACGGGGGGGAGAGACACACGGGGCAAGAACGGGGGGTGGGCGGTTGGGAGAGACGAGCGGGGCACGAGCGGGGCATGAGCGGGGGGTGGGCGGGAGGGAGAAAGACACACGGACATGAGCGGGGGGTGGGCGGGAGGGAGAAAGACACACGGACATGAGCGGTGGGTGGGCGGGAGGGAGAAAGACACACGGACATGAGCCGGCGGTGGGCGGGAGGGAGAAAGACACACGGACATGAGCGGGGGGTGGGAGGAACAGGAGACAGACACGGGCATGAGCGGGGGTGGGGGACTTACTGTGCAGGTGGGATACAAAGCCTCTCATGCGAGGAACAAAGATGGTGGGCGTCTCTGAAGCCAGACGCACTGCACGCTTTCACGCATCCAATGAGAGAGCACGTCAGATGTCTGCGGACATCACGCAAGCTGCTTGCCCAATCACCGTCCTGTCCGCGGAGCGAACAGGGAAGTGTGTCCGCGAAGCGAACACAGATATCACTAATTTTTTTCACTTACATTTTTGTCATTTTTTTTAAAACTACTGGACGGATTTACACCAAATAAAGCAAAGCACGCTTTCGGGACCAAGCCGCCGCTCCTGCCGCAAATTTGGTGTAAATCCGTCCAGCGGTTTGGGCTGTAGGCGTGAGCAAAGTTTTTTCCCATTATGTCTATGGGAAAAAAAAAAGTTTTGGGACCCCAACTATAACTTTGGCCCCCCTGGACGAATCCTCACCTAACTTTGCAAAAAATTCAGTGACCCAAATACTTTTTTTTGCAAAGTTTGGTGAGGATTCGTCCAGGGAGAGGGAAGTTATAAGCTGCCCAAAAAGTGCTCTTCCTATGGAAACAGCAACTTAACCATAACTACATGGCCACTACCGTGGCCATGTAATATATATGATATATTGAGTGCAGTCTCGGTACACAGTTACTGTAACACTTTAATAATGTTCTATTGATCAACAGTATATATACATACAAATACTTTAAAAAGTTAAGTACATATGCAAACAAAGTTTTTTTAAGAACAGGTTCATTTGTGGGGAACGTGGTTGCACAATTTCTTTATATTTTACTTTCTGCACATCATATATTGTTTTAATTAGCCCAATTATCTGTGTTATTAATGTCAGCTATGTATGGCATAACAAAACCTTTGAAGTTCAAGGAAAAAACATCAGTTGCAGGGACGTTAAGGTGAGTAATACATAGTAAGAAAAAACTTGAAAATTCAAGGAGAAAACCTTAGTTGGAGGAACATTAAGGTGATAAATACTTTGTTAAAAAAAACTTTAAATTCAAAGAAAAAACAGCTGTAGGGACGTTAAGGTTAGCAATACATTGTAACAAAACCTTTGAAATTTAGGTAAGTTGCAGGGACATTAAGGTGAGAACAAAACCACTGAAATTTATGTTACTATCATTCGCTCAGGTTCCAGCAGTTATGGCGGACAAAGTGTAATGCTTTTGTGGTTGGTTCAAGGATGAAAGACAAGACTCTTGCATTATCCACGTCTGAGGCGTGGGAACACATTATGTGCAGATCTTTTTGACAAACTACTTTTCTTCACAATACCTGAGATCTTGTCGCTGCAAGTCTCTGCTGGGTAAATGCTTCATATAGCAGAAATCTGGGGTCAGATTATTATTTATGTGTAGGGAAATCCGTGCCTGTGTGGGTTGCGCCTGAGGGTTGTAACATTTTGTAAACAAAACGTAAATGTATTTGGAACAGGTGTGTTGATAGCGGTAAATTGGTAGCAAATATTGTGGTATGTGGTTTAATTTAAATATTTTGTTGTTTTTCAGTACACTGATTGCCAGTAATATTGTTCATTTTTGTGGCATGTGTTTCAAAAAACGAAACTGACTCGGTCACGCTGTGAACGTTACATGAAGGGTCCTATTGTTATGTGTTCTTGAATAGAACACACAAATAATTTGAAGGAGTAAATGTATAAGAAATTATAAGATTCACTACATTGAAAGCTGATTTCAGAAAGTAAAGTTCGATTGCAATATATCATGGTCATGGGGATGAAGTGGACACACTATATCATACGACTATGGCACCCCCGCCAGACCCTGGGAATTACAAAGAAGTGTGAGTAGATTTAGCAGGGTATGGGGTTGCATATACATGACTTGTACACCTGAACAGTATGTACAGCGCGAGGAAAGTTTGAGAAACGTATGCAGAGCGTGGATGTCCATAAAGGGTACCCCAGCATGGGAAGAGGCAGACAGGCGAGCAAATGAATGAAGAAATGGAGGAGGTACATTTGTTACTGTAGAAGTAATGAAAGGGGGGAAGTTGGGATTAAAATTAGCCTATTCCAACCTGTCTATGGTCTTTCATGTTAAGTGAACCCCATATGAGGTGATATAACCTACAAGGGGGAATAGCCCCCACTCATAGGGTACATATAAAAGCCCTGTAGCACACAGAAGTAGGCAAACAGCACTAGCCAAGCTCCTGCTCCATGACTCCATTTTGTATTAGGCCGAGACGAGACATGTTGATGGCCTACGATGCGTGTGTCCTGAGTTCACTCAGAGATTCCCAGCCTGACATTGGCACACCAAGCCTGCTCCACATGAGCTCTGTTCCCACGGAAGTCCATTTCCCTCCTGTCCTTTCAGTGTTGCAAGTATCTAGTATCACTTCCAAGAATGCGCCCTGCAAAGAGTGTGAGACAGTACCAGGCACCAGCACGGAGTCCATCCATCTCCACTAAACCGCCACAGGGTCCCTGAACCCTACCCAGCCAGGCCGGAGCTGGCCACACTTCATCGACCCAGCCCCCTACCTTTTAACATAGCGATACGTATCTGACCCCCAGGCCCTGACCTCTCTAAAGTCCCAACACAGACCTAAAGCCTGTGCAACCGTATATCTCTCCAATAGCAACACATGTCTTTTCGTATCATGAGGCTCTGAAGGTAAATCATAGATTAAACCCCAGTGGGAGACCTTGGGTGCGGGAACTGCAGTATTAACGAAGTTCTGAATGTGGGGGTCAGCAAGACTGTATTTTATCCTCTCCTCATTCTCGCACCACTTTCCTGTGTTGCCCAGGTGCCCGTCATAATGAATGAATAGCAGGTTTCAGTTGTTTAGTTTAGACTAGATATATTGTATCTTATGTATGCCCTGACCTTGCTCGCGAAGATGAGCCAAGCTGACCCACGTGGAGCCAGATCGACAAGGATGAAGCAGCCAATTAGTGCCTGGCATGCCCTATAGAGCAGGCTCATATATCTATTCGCACCAACCAGCCATGTGGATTTCTACTGTATATAATGATATCACTGATGATGCTTTTTGCCTTCTTAATGTGCTGCCCATGTAATTTTTACCAGAGCACACTTGGGCAGTAGAGTTGTTTGCTGACACATATGTTATTTGAGTAAAACCTTTTTATCCTTGCAAGACTATCTATTGGCTTTATTCCCTTTAGTCTGGAGTATGCGCACAAGTGTATATGCCTTCAACTGTCCGCAAAGGACAGAACCAATCACAAAGTGCGGACGCATTTACGAAAGCGGCATCACGCTGCGTGCGAGCATGCGGATATGGTACACTGCCCAGGAAGTCTGTGATGACATCAGACGTTTGTGATCGTTGACGGACACTGAACAGTGGAAAAAGTTGCAAAAATTGTGTTGAAGTGTTAAAAATGATGCTAGAATCTGGGAATTGGTTTTAAGGTGAGTTTTTTATTAGTAAGTAGTAGGAAATTAGCATGCACTGTAAAAATCCATGAAATTCAATGACAAAACTTAGTTGAAGGGACGTTATGGTTAAGTTGCACTAATAAAAACCTATGAAATTCGCTGAAAAAAATGTGTTAAAGGGATGTCATGGCTAATTTGCACTAATAAAAACCTATGAAATGCAATGAAAAAACTTTGTTAAATGGAAGATCTGGTTACAAGTAAAACCGCAATCCCCAGAAGTTCACCTGTTATGGTAAGCTAAGCAACCATAACTCGCACCACCACGTGCTCTGCTAAGACTAACTCCCAGGACATCAAAGATGACATCACAAATGTCATTGATGTAATGTAATTAGTGAAGTATTTTCCTTCAATTTAAAGTTTATTTTACAATATATTGCTCACCTTAACGTCCCTGTGTTTTTTCCTTGAATTTCAAGGGTTTTGTTATTCCATAGATGTTTGCCGCAACACTAGCCATGGTCTTTAGCCATGGCTAGTAGCCACAGGCTTTGGCCGTGCCCACTATATATTTCAGTACACTACCACTACACTACTACAGTACCAGCAAAACAATATAATATACAAACAAACATATGGTCTGCATGATGGCTTGGCAAATTTCTTTCATGGATGTCTCATCTTTTCTGTTCAGTCACAGTAACATCTCTGAAAGCCAATGCAATGCATTTCATAATAGAAATAGAAGGAAGACTGGGACGTTTTTTTCTTCTCCATTTATGATAGATGAAGAGAAAGTCATTGAAGTGTTACAGTAACTTTGCACAAAGAGTACACTCAATATATGTTCAAATATAACTTTACAGTACTACGTACCAGATATATATCTACATATGCCAAAAAAGTTTACATTTTTCTTTTCATAGCTTCGTCTACGAGACGTTATGGAATAGACTCCCATGGCCCATAGGCATTCCTTGTAGCTGCGGCTACTGCCCTTACTGTCATTGTACGTGTGGCTATCATGAACAATGCAATTGGTTAAAATGCAGGTGCGGGTTAATTGCAGCAACGGCTGGAGGTCGCACTCATGGCTACGGTGAAGTATAGTCGTGGCCATGATAAAAACATAAACAAATGTATTTTTTTATCACACACTGTATTAAAAAGACCAAACAATGGCAAGCTTGCCGGTACTGTTGTTACCGGACTGTCAAACCACAAGTTCTACTCGCGTGTGTGTTTCCGCCCGCCAGGTCTGAACTTGCGACCAGACCAGCATGTGCGAGCAGACCTCGGCAGATGCACCGGAACCATTAATGAATTGTGCCGGTGCATCCGGCCTCCCCATTCCCATTGAGTCTAATGGGACTCAAATGGGAATGGGGATTAATATTTACGGCACCCGGCAATGGGGATTTACTGGGTCCGCCAAGGCTGGAATGCCTTAGTAAGTCCCGATTGCCGGGTGCCATTAAATTCATGAATCTGGCAGCAGCCGTGACGGTATTTACCGGCATTGTCCCGAGAGGATAGTTCAGCGGCAACAGGATCGCCTTGGAAGCAAGACAACACCAGGCAACACAGGTTCGATCCCCGGGTCCGTGCTCAGAAACCACTAGGTATTTAAGCGCATTATAAATATGCAACTAAGCAAAAAAAAACAATTATGAAACTAAAAAACATAAACGATTCCTGTAACAGCGCCTGTTACGCTCACCTGATTCCCACGGGGGCGTCGATCTGGACTGGCCCGCTGTTGCTTCCACCAGAGTAACACGTAGAGCCGAGATGACAGACTGGACAGACCCACTTAGCTTTGTTTGTTGGACTCGTACGAATATCTTTCTGCAATGGAGAAAGGGAATTAACCTCCCGTAATCTGAGCGTTAACCCGCCTTCCCACTCCCCTTGTCTGCCCACAGAACACTCCTGAAGTTCCCTCTAAATCTCACCTGAAGATTTGGAAAGATGAGCTCTCCATCCTGTGTCGAGCGCAGGGGCGCGTAGACGACCAGTTACTTCACTGGCGTGGAGGAATTGGTGAGTTCCAGTATTGACTCTAAGTCCAATTGTTCGTAAGAGTTCAAAAGTCTGATCTTCACTCTGCCAGATTCCTTGCAGGTTGCGGATTTAAACCACCAGAAGAGTTCCAAGTGGCAATTGGTAAGATCCTGGTAAGTCTATTGTGGTTCTCCCCTTTGGGGCCGGGGTACAGCGATGATGCAGAATTAACTGCGCCGACCCGAAATGAGGTGAGTACCCTCCTGTGGTAAATCAGGTAAGTCTTTGGGGGTAGATTGTATTGTCCTTGTTCTTTCCCCTTAGGGGCTGGGGTGCGGCGGTGATGCGGAATTGACTGCACCGACCCGAGATGAGGTGAGTACCCCCCTGTGGTAATCAGGTAAGTCTTTGGGGGTGATTTGTATTGTCCTTGTTTTCCCCTTAGGGGCCGGGGTGCAGCAGTGATGCAGAATTGACTATGCCGACCCGAGATGAGGTGAGTACCCCCCTGTGGTAAATCAGGTAAGTCTTTGGGGGTGGTTTGTATTGCCCTTGCTCACCTATCTGTTCTTGTCTCCCCCAGGTGTTGAAGAATGGCCTGGAGATGCTGGATTCGCGATGGAGTAAAGGAATGCAGCCCCGGTTGGTGAGTTCAGCGCGGCTCTGCGAGGTGCGTGACAATGCACCTGAGAAGGCTTCTCTCTTCCAGATCGACGATGTGCTGGATCAAGGATTCAGGTAAGGGTTTTGTTCTGACCTCTTCTCCTTCTCCTTTTCTTGTTCCAGGTGTTCCAGGGCTGAAGCGGGCGTGGCTGAAGACTGGAGCTGCTGAAGACACGGTGAGCGTTACGCTGCAGCAAGCAGAATAACGTGAAGCACGTGTGGCTGTCCAAGTGTGGCTTAAATAGCCTTGGAAGAAGTCCAAGGTAAGTATTCTTCCACAGCCCCACCCGAGAGGAAAGGAGTCCCTGAGGTAAAGTAGTCCCTTTAAGCCTCATTTGGCTTGTGGCTTCGTGCAGCATGGTCTGCATCAGGTAGGTATGCAGCATGGTCTGCAACAGGTAAGATTTCTGTAATGAGCCTGGCACCCATGGCGCCAGGACTGACTTTATTCTTATGAGCCTGGCGCCATAGGCGCCAGGACTGTAGCCAAAGAGCCCCTAACTGGGGTTTTTGGGCATGCTTCAAGTGGCATGATGCCTGCTTCCGGGGTTGCTGGGCCTGGTCTGGCTTTCCGGGGGCAGGCATCGTGACAGCACTCCCCCTCAAGGCCCCTCCTAAAGCTGTTCTTCCTCTCGGCCTTGGTTTGTCTGGAAATTCTTGGTGGAACCTTTTCACTAATTGAGGTGCATGCACATGGTCACTAGGCTCCCAAGATCTTTCTTGTGGACCATAACCTTTCCAATCAATGAGATAGAAGAGTTTTCATCTCACCCTTTTAGAGTCCAAAATATTCTTGACTTCGAATTCGGGTTTCCCGTCTATGAGGATAGGTTCAGGTGGGGTGGTTAGTCTAGTTCCTGGTTGCACAGGCTTCAAAAGAGACAAGTGAAAAACAGGATGAACACGCATATGACCAGGCAGGTCCAACTTGACGGCCACTGGGTTAATAATAGCCTTAATAGAATAAGGTCCCAAGTACCTGGGGTTAAAAGTCTGTGTTCCCTTGAGTGGTAAGTACTTGGTGGCTAACCATACTTGGTCCCCTACTTGGTATTGCGGTGCTTCACTCCTGTGTTGATCAGCATCCTTCTTGTATTTATCCTTAGCCTTTTGTAAATGTGCAGTCGCCTCTTTAAAGGCTTGTGTGATAACAGCGTGGAGATGGTCCACCGCAGGCATCTCTAAATGCTGGGGAGAATCTAAGTCTGAGGTTCGAGGATGGTGACCATATATGGTAAAAAAAGGGCTTTGTTTAGTTCCTAAGTGTACAGAATTATTGTATGCATACTCGGCGATCCAAAGAATGTCTTTCCAATCCTCCTCAGATTGATGTAGCATACAACGTAGGTATTGCTCAAGAGTCTGGTTGGTTCTCTCAGTTTGACCGTCGGTCTGGGGATGGTGGCTGGTTGAAAGTCTAACATCAATTTGTGCCAGCTGGCAGCACTTCCTCCAAAAATGTGAAATAAATTGACTTCCCCGGTCTGAAATTAACACGGAAGGAAAGCCATGTAGACGGACAACATTTTCAAGGAACTCCTTGGCCAGGATTGAAGCTGAAGATATTCCTTTTAAAGGAATGAAATGGGCCATTTTAGAAAAAAGATCTACAATAACTAGAATGGTGTTATAACCTTTGCATGGGAGTAAATCCGTGATAAAGTCTAATGACAAGGTATGCCAAGGAGTTGGTGGTATGTCTAACGGTTGTAATAATCCAGCGGGTTTTTTCTTTTCCCCTTTATTTTGAGCGCAAATGCCACAAGACATGACAAACAACTTGACATCTTTTCGCCAGGTGGGCCACCAAAACTGTTTCTTGATTTTGGCTTCAGTTTTAGCAATGCCAGGATGTCCTTCCATCAAGGTGTCGTGGTAATGAGAAATGACAAGTTTCTGTAGTTCCTCTAGTGGCAAAAATAGCTGGCCTTGGTAATAAGGTAGATTGTTGGTGACAGAATACTCTGGGCCTTTCCTTGCCCAGCCCTGTTTGGCTTCGGAATCAAAGAGTTGATGGACCTTTTCTTGAATGTCCTCTAGAGAGTGTATGGATGTCAGACCAAGGATCCTCTGTTCAGGAATTATGGGTACAGGTTCTAAAGCTCTTTCTGTTTCTCCCATTCCTATTCGGGACAGGGCGTAAGCTTTTCCATTTTTACAACCTGGTCGATAGGTTATTACAAAATCAAACTCGGCGAAGAACAATGCCCAACGGAGTTGGCGTGAAGATTGGGCCTTGGCTACCTTTAGGTATTGTAAATTGCGGTGATCAGTGATGACCGTAATGGTATGCCTGGCGCCCAGCAGATAGTGCCGCCACGCCTTGAAGGCGGACTTGATGGCCAACAGTTCCTTGTCGGTTATAGCATAATTTAATTCGGGAGCCGAAAACTTTCTTGACCAAAACGCCACTGGGTGCAGCTGGTTAGTTTCGGGATCCTTTTGGGAGAGCACTGCTCCCATAGCTGAACTGGATGCATCTGTTTCCACTATGTAGGGAAGCTCTGGGCGCGGGTGTCGTAATACAGGAGCGGACGTGAATTTCTTTTTTAACTCTTGGAAGGCGTTCTCGGCTTCTTCTGTCCATGTAAAGCGTTTATTCTTTCGCAATAGTGTTGTAATGGGATGTACAATGTGTGAGAAGTCCGGGATAAACCTGCGGTAGAAATTGGCAAAGCCGAGCATGCTTTGAACTCCTTTGACTGAGCTTGGCGAAGGCCAATTAAGAATTGCGTCCACCTTCCGTGTATCCATCCGGATTCCTTTCGGGGTCAGAATAAATCCAAGAAACTCTACTTCCGTAGTGTGAAAGATGCACTTTTCCAGTTTAGCGTATAACTTATACTGGCGTAACTTTTCTAGGACTGCTCGGACGTGCTTTACATGATCGGATTCTGATAGGGAGTATACTAAGATATCGTTGATGTAAATGACTACACAAACATCGATGAGCTCTCGGAAGACATCCTTCATGAAGAACTGGAAGGCTGCTGGTGCGTTACACAGTCCGAAAGGCATCACCTGGTACTCAAATAATCCGTACTTGGTGCGAAAAGCAGTCTTCCATTCGTCACCCTCTTTGACGCGTACCAGATGATATGCCCCCCGAAGGTCTAGTTTTGAGTATATACAAGCGTTCTTTACCTGGTCTAGTAGTTCAGGGATCAAAGGCAATGGGTACCGATTCTTGATAATTATCTCATTCAGCGCGCGGTAGTCAATGCATGTTCTAAGGTCGCCTTCCTTTTTTGGCACGAAGAACAAAGCGGAAGATGCAGGGGACTTGGACGGGCGGATGAAGCCATTAGCGAGATACTGGTCTAGGTACTGGCGCAAGTGGAGATTTTCAGGTTCCGTGAGGGCATAGATTCTGCTACAAGGTGGTTGTGCTCCTGGTATGAGATCTATTTGACAATCATACGATCTGTGCGGTGGTAAGGTGTTTGCCTGCTCCTTTTGAAAGACATCCTGAAAGTCTTGGTATTCAGCGGGTAATTGTATGGCAGCTGGGATTATTGGGGCCAGTACTGAAATTAGAGTTCTCTTTGGGTAACAGGTGTTAGCACATTCTGGGAAGGTTAGTCTCTTCTCTCGCCAATCAATACAGGGATTGTGTTTTTCCAACCAAGGGATTCCCAGTATCAGTTGAAACTGTGGAGCCTTGATTAAATCAAACACCATAACCTCTCGGTGTCCATCCTGACCCAGCAAAGTCATCTCTGCAGTGGAATGAGTTACGGGCCCAGAGGCAATTTCAGTTCCATCAACTGTGGTGACGACATCGGTAGTGGTCTTTCGGGTGAGAGGTAGATTCATCCTGGAAGCCAATCCGTAGTCCAAATAGTTTCCTATGGCTCCACTATCTACATACGCCTTTACCGCGTGCATGCGTGATGGCTGCTCTGGATCTATAAGGACCATGGGTATGGTGAAATGCGAGGTCAGATTGTCCTTCTTTAAGCTCGGCAAGCTGACCTCTACGCTTGCCGGGCGTGATCGTTTCCCGAGTCAGGTTTCAAGTGGTTTTCGTCTGCTGCTCCTATAATTTTCTTGGGTGGTTTTACAGGGCAGTTCCGAAGGAAATGACCAGTAGCTCCGCAATATAAACATAATTGCTGTTGCCGTCTTCTTTCCCTTTCCTTCTGGGTTAAGGGTCCTCTAACCCCCCCGATTTGCATGGGTTCCGAGGCATCTACCCCCTTCGAGGGTACGTAGGTTTTAACCAAGACCATGTTTTCAAACTTGGTTCGATCAGCCTTTCTGGTTTGAAGTCTGTGATCTAACTGGACCACAAAATCTATATATTCAGCACAGTCTAAAGGCGGGTTCACGACTTGGGCTAAAACATCCTTCAGTTCTCCCCGAAGCCCTCGATGGAATAATGTAATTCGCTTGGCTTCAGGCCATTCGGTTTCCACAAGTAATCTATTGAAAGTTGCAATGTAAGATAAAAGATCCTATTTACCTTGCCGTAAGGATAAAAGTTCGTTATCCAAAGCTTGTCCTTGGGAATGTCGGGCGAACAGTCTTTCCATGCTAGTTCGAAAACCTTGGAAATCTCGAAGAATCGGGTCATCCTGATTTACTAGAGGAATGGACCAGTCCGCTGCACTGCCGCTGAGATATGACAGTACAAAAGCTACATTGGCTTGATCGTTTGGGAAAGCTCCAGGTCTACATAAAAAGTGTAAGCGGCATTGATTCATGAATATAGCAAACCTTTTAGGGTCTCCGGCAAAGCGTTTAGGCGGAGCCAAGGGAACGGCTCCAGGAAGGTTTATCTGCACCGGGTTACTCGGTGGCACCGGAGCTGGGATGGCCCCGAGTCCAGGTAGAGGTGTTTGTCCAGCCTGGCTTTGTAATAGCTGTCTGGCCAAATCATCAGTTCGTTCTTTTGACACTATCAATTCCCTCCTGAGGGCATTGGTTTCCTGGCGGGCGGAACGCACTTCGGCCCTTAGTTCCCCTAATAATTGGGCCAACTGATCGGTTTCCGAGGTCTCCATGACGCCCAGGTGGGTATTTGTGGGTAGGCTTCGCGTTCTGTTACGCTCACCTGATTCCCACGGGGCGTTGATCTGGACTGGCCCGCTGTTGCTTCCACCAGAGTAACAAATAGAGCCGAGATGACAGACTGGACAGACCCACTTAGCTTCATTTGTTGGACTCGTACGAATATCTTTCTGCAATGGAGAAAGGGAATTAACCTCCCGTAATCTGAGCGTTAACCCACCTTCCCACTCCCCTTGTCTGCCCACAGAACACTCCTGAAGTTCCCTCTAAATCTCACCTGAAGATTTGGAAAGATGAGCTCTCCATCCTGCGTCGAGCGCAGGGGCGCGTAGACGACCAGTTACTTCACTGGCGTGGAGGAATTGGTGAGTTCCAGTATTGACTCTAAGTCCAATTGTTCGTAAGAGTTCAAAAGTCTGATCTTCACTCTGCCAGATTCCTTGCAGGTTGCGGATTTAAACCACCAGAAGAGTTCCAAGTGGCAATTGGTAAGATCCTGGTAAGTCTATTGTGGTTCTCCCCTTTGGGGCCGGGGTACAGCGATGATGCAGAATTAACAGCGCCGACCCGAAATGAGGTGAAACCCCCCTGTGGTAAATCAGGTAAGTCTTTGGGGGTAGGTTGTATTGTCCTTGTTCTTTCCCCTTAGGGGCTGGGGTGCGGCGGTGATGCGGAATTGACTGCGCCGACCCGAGATGAGGTGAGTACCCCCCTGTGGTAAATCAGGTAAGTCTTTGGGGGTGGTTTGTATTGCCCTTGCTCACCTATCTGTTCTTGTCTCCCCCAGGTGTTGAAGAATGGCCTGGAGATGCTGGATTCGCGATGGAGTAAAGGAATGCAGCCCCGGTTGGTGAGTTCAGCGCGGCTCTGCGAGGTGCGTGGCAATGCACCTGAGAAGGCTTCTCTCTTCCAGATCGACGATGTGCTGGATCAAGGATTCAGGTAAGGGTTTTGTTCTGACCTCTTCTCCTTCTCCTTTTCTTGTTCCAGGTGTTCCAGGGCTGAAGCGGGCGTGGCTGAAGACTGATGCTGCTGAAGACACGGTGAGCGTTACGCTGCAGCAAGCAGAATAACGTGAAGCACGTGTGGCTGTCCAAGTGTGGCTTAAATAGCCTTGGAAGAAATCCCAGGTAAGTATTCTTCCACAGCCCCACCCGAGAGGAAAGGAGTGCCTGAGGTAAAGTAGTCCCTTTAAGCCTCATTTGGCTTGTGGCTTCGTGCAGCATGGTCTGCATCAGGTAGGTATGCAGCATGGTCTGCAACAGGTAAGATTTCTGTAATGAGCCTGGCGCCCGAGGCCCTGTGTTTTTTATTGTCTACTTTTATAACTGAAAAATGTGCCCTGAAAAGGTCTGTGTCGAGGCAGAGGGAATGAGGAGGGTGGAACTGGGAAGGTAAGAACATTAGGGTTTTATACATATATCAATAGGCACACAAGTTGACATTTTTTTAGGATTTTCCTTCTTTTTGTTTTTTTACAAAAGGGGAACAAAAATGCCACATTAAAAAATATCTGCGTAGGTTGGCATCTTCCACCACAACCCAATTGTGACAAACACAACACATAGCTTTGTACTGTGGGCTGGCAGCAGTGGACCAGGTTCAGTACATGTCCTTGATAATGGAGCACCAGCTGAAGATGCACTCGTTTCTGGTGGTGATGTAGCTGGAAGGACAGAAGATGTTGTAGGGACAGAGGTGGATGTGTTTCCGAGATACCGCTGTAGTGACTGGTGACTGTGCACCCTCACTTTGTTTAAAACGAGGTAGCTCGTATGACTCATGCCCTCATTATGAGGTTGGAGGTAACCTTGCCGGTTTTACCCACAAGGCTACTTCCAAACTCGTATCCGGGTCCAGCACCCACAAATGGGCAATTACTGGTCTCTTCTGGCCCAGCAGGCCTTTCACAGGTGCCAGGCCCGGTACATCCCAATTCCCATTGAGCCCTGTAGGGCTCAATGGGGATGGGGAGGGTGGTAGCACCAGTACCATTAATAATGGTACCGGTGCTACCATCGTGTTCTGCTCACGGGTGCCGTCACGGCTACCAGGTCAGACCTGGTGGCTGTAAGGGCACCCGTGAGCAGAACTTCTAGTATGGCGGTACGGTAGCAACGGTGCCGGTAGCGATACCAGCGTTGTTGTTGCCTTACCACCATACTTGTAATGAGGCCCATTGACATCATCCCAGGGAACTCTCATTGGGTGCTGAATTAACATCGAAGTCCTCAGACTTTGAGACGGCGCCGATGCTGGACCCATCTGCAGTATCATTGTGCACCAAGGGCACATGACATCCTCTACCTCCTTCCTGCTATGATATTGTTGCACCATAGCATATTTCCAGCTGCCTGCTGTTGTCTTCATCCCACACTGCTTCTTGCGGTTAGGTAAAGGAGTAGCGACCCAAACCCTCTCCTCATCACTGCTGTGTTCAGACAACATGTTGAACAGGAAGGAACACAAAATAACCACAATAAAGGTTTTGCCACTTAAAATGAAAAAAACAAAAGTGAAATAATAAATGTATACAAAACACAAAACACAAGACAAAGGAAAGAGGTTTAGGAGTAAGGGAGGGTAAGAAATAATGTATGAAGAAATAATTGGCAAGTTTGGAAAGATCTTGGAGTATTACACATATGTGTCAATAACAAAGGTCCAAAAAGCAATGAGGAAAAGTCAAGGGGCTTCCTGAAAAATATAGAGGGTGTCCACGGCTACGCCCACAAACCAACCACTGTGCGCATTTCATAGCCAGGGTTATGAAAAATGTGATCTTGCAGCATTGACCAATCAGAACGCATGCTGTGGGTGTCTGGTTACACATGACATATATCTGCGTCAACAGTCTCACCAAATGACAGCGTGAGCTGCGCAGACGTGGCTACGCCCATGCCATATGACAAAATCTCTGTGTGCGCCATTGACCAATCAGGCATCTGGGTTTTCATCTGGTGTTTGTTGACACGGCTATGGGCATTCGTGCCTTCTGCGCCGATCAATCAGATTGCTCTCACTAAATAGCCAAGTCAATGAAAGAGCCCAATCAAGCGGCACAGTTCATTCACATCGGTAATGCCCACGTCACATGATGAAATCCACATGTGCAAAATGTCCCAATCAGAACACGCACTGCGGCTGCCCAGGTACACATTAAATATATCTGTGTCAAAATCCTCAACAAATGATTTGTCGATATTCGTAGACACAGCTATGGCGATAACTTGCACATGCGGAATTGACTGTTCAGAACGCACGCTGCAGCTGCACAGATACACACTACATATATCCGCGTCAACACATTAAACCAATGATATCGCGAGATGTGTATACAAGATACACACATGTGAAATTGACCAATCAGAAAGAATAAGATTCCATAACTGTCGATATTCACCACACCCAAAGCAAAACATTTAATATTTATAATTGTTTTAAATCCTTTCTAGTGATAGGTTTTCTGACTAAATGCAAGAATGCTTTTCTCCTCATACTTTACTTCTCCATCCTTTTTAAGCACTGTGTACTTAATACTCTTTTCCCTTGTCTTGTTATTTTTTTCTGTTTTACTATTCTGTTATAGTTTTTTCTTTTTTTAAACATTTTTTAAATTGTGGCATTTTCCTTTTTGTCTTGTTTTATATTGTCTTCCATTGTCAGACTTTTAACAGCATCTCTGACCCAACTGGTCACAATGAGGACAATGTAGTCTGGTTCTGAATCCCTCCCTACCACGTAAGAGGGCTACAGGAATTAAGACTACATCAGACAGATGGAGGTATGTTTGTGTAAAGGCACACTGTTGCAGAAAAGAAGCTGAGGAGGTGCAATGCAGGTGCCGTTTGAATGTTCTGTCACAGGGTTTGGGGACATCTGTGGTTATCAATCATCTAGTACGAGTGCACAGGAATGCCCATCAGCATCACAAAATCTGGATGCATGTGTCTCATTTGTTACGTTGTTGAGTAACTACACCCCATCCATCAGCACCTGCATCCACCATCACAACACCTCAAACCAATATCGAAGCCACATCTTCACCTCCTGATGCCTCACATCCACTTGCTGCTATTCGACAGGCACCCAATTTATCAGTCATGAAAATCATGTGCACTATATGCCACAAATGGGTTGCCATGGGAGGTGCCACAGTATAGGATAGGCAAAAGAGTGTCTCTGAACATCACATTAGCATAATATGGGCATATGTCACAATTAATTGTGGTGGGAAATGTCATTTTCAGCCTGAGAAAACAGCAGACAACAGGAAGCACTTCATGGTTGAGATGTGCACAACGTTGAGTCCAAACAAATACACCTTTAACCTCAGATGAACCTCAATCCCTTCACAAGACAAACATTACACAAGGAGCAGTGCACCAAACCATAAATGTGCAGTGAACCAAAAGAAAGGAATTCATGCACATCTTCGTGAATCTCCAAATAGAAAGGTGTAAGAAAATGAACTACAGTTTAAGATACAGCAATCTCTGAATCACAATACAAATTCCCTCTCATAACTTCCACAAGAAATAAACTTGTAAATATGAACTGAAATTTAGAATACAAAAATAATCCCTTCCAAAACATGACGATGTACCACAAAATATAATCTTAAATAAAACATCAAATTTGTAACAAAAAACGATCACCTAATATAGCTGCCACACACCACACTGCAAACAAAGCTTTAAACATGTACTGGCGCTTTCACATCAGCCACACACTCAACATGTGCGCAGTGTGAGTTTTGCAATCAGAATGAGAAAAGTATACAAAATGGTGGCTTTTATGCTTTCCAAAATCAATAGCACAAATAGAGGACTATGTAGTAAGCAACGTACTAAAATGGCAGACACATTTTCACTGCAACCTATGACAGGCAATTACAACAGTAACACAAACCAATTGCAAACACCAACACACATGAAAAACTTTTTTTTTCCAACTAGCTTTCATAGCCGTGGCTATTCAAACCGCTCCTATGAACACCCTAATGTAGCGGCGGATACAGGTACATTTTTAGTAACTCAAAAACAGAAATTGCCAACCTTTAAAAGTTCAAATTAGACAAGTGTAGAGGGGAGGACATGGAAAAAAACATACATTTATAATTGTGTGGTCTAACATCTACAGAATAATATGATTATTGCATAGAAATGTTTGGCTTAATACCCCCAACTAGTTACATGCCACATTTAAAGCAGCAGCCAATCATCTGAAACGATACGTTAATACACTTATGTTCACCTGGCTGCATGCTATATATCTATGGGTATAGCAACATCCAGTGAGTTTCTTTGTTTCATAGCCACTGCTATCGGGAAAAGCTGCAAAAATAAAATGATTTCCTACACTCCCAAGCCTGCTCCAAGTGCCCCCAACATCTATGCCACCTCTCCCCACTCCCATAATGTCTTCCTCACCTCCCCTGCCCTCTCTCATTCCTCCCATAACACTTGTGGTTTCTATGATGCACTTTCAATGAAAATGTCAGGTAGGCATGGCTATTACACAATGTACCATTGGCCTGTATGTAGCAGTGATTGCACAGGGCCCGGCGGATAGCCGCGACTATGTATGCTGCGCAGTAATTGGCACTTTCATAGGCGCGGGTATGCCCTCCAGTCATTGCTGCGATTAACTGTGCATGCGGTTCACCCAAACACATCACTTATTAGGTAGACACAGCTATTCATTAAAATATATATATATATATATATATATTTATGATTTACTTATGTAAATATGTGTGTATTCAATGCTCCTTGTAAATTGTATTTTGAGATATATGCAGTATACAAGATTGTGGAAGAACGGTGCAGAAACATGAATAGATTCTGTAGTGGTACAGTGGGTGGATAGGGCTGAAGAGTGTGGGTGTAGGCTGGGAAAGGATAGAAAAGGTGTGGGTAGGGTGTTTGGATGGGATAAGAGATGGTGGGGATGCAGTGGTACAGAAGATATAAATAGGTTGGGGTATGGTGGTGGGTGGTTGGGGTAGAGTGGATAGGGATGTATGGATGCAGAGAAAATGGGATACACTAGGTGCACAGAAGTAGATACAGTGCACAGTGATTATGTCATCATTTCCACTTGTCTCTCTAAAAAAGGAATGCATAATTAGTTATAGAACATACTTTATGAAAAACAACTAGTTACAGGTGTACACGTACAGTTCATTGTTTTAACCCTCATAATTAGTACATAGCATGCACTATGTTCTTTAAGTTATGCTGTCCACCCACATGTGTCCTTTACTTATGCCCTGAAAAGCAGCCACAATCAGGGCAGAATAATTGCACCAGTCTTCAGAATTGCAAACTCTAATGCCACATCCTGGGCAAATACTCATGACTTGCTTACCCTCTCATAATTGTCCCTGCTCACTCCTAGATACATCTTTCAACAGTACTCTGCTTTATAAAGATAACTTAAAAATGATACATACCATTGTGTCACTCAAATATGTAAATCCTTATAAAACTATTTTAGGCAAAAAAGTGTATAATTCTGGCATTATTTCCCACCCCCATCTTCGCTAGGAGACTACAAATACCATAATGCAATTCAGCAAAAGACATTTGGCCTCATTACGAGTTGGGCGCAAAGGGATTACCGGCACCGGTAAGGATACCAGTGCCGGTAATCCCGTTGCACCCTATTCCGAGTTCCCTTAGCGGTCCCTTCCTTAACGCCTGGTCTGATCAGGTGTTAAGGACAGGACCCGTTAAGGGACTTTAGAGCTAATAACGGTACCACAAATTGCGGTACCGTTATTAGCTACTTTCCCATTCCCATTGACCCCTATGGGGGCTGAATTGGGAATGGGGAATGTTTTTTTCAATGGGGACTTAGCGGTCCCTCCAAGGTCGGAATGGACCGGTAAATCCCCATTGAACCAGGTGGGACTGGGTACCGGTATGGGAGGTAGTCATGGTGCAAATAGAGCCATGACTACCTCCATACTCAGAATGAGGCCCATAAAAAATAAAAAACCTTGCTCTATGTGGTCTTGTAACTTGAGTTCATTTATTAGGCAACACGGCCTCAGGGGGCCTGCCACTTCACTTTGAAGCGAGGCAAGATCAGTCCCAGTTACTGCATGGATGGGAGTCCCAGATGCCTACTGTGTCACTGGCCATGGCCTTTGGCCTTTGGCCATGGCCAGTAATATTTCACCCCTGATGTCACTATAGCTCTAAACATATCTTTTAAAAAATATATAGCTGCAATAACAGAACTACAGATATCTGTAGTCATTTTGTGGCTATCAGGAAAAATGACCCACAAAGGCCCTCCCCAAGTGTCCCTCTTCTCTTTGCCTGCTCCCCACACACACATGATGGCCTACACACCTCCCCTGCCCTCTCTTATTCACCACACAACACACACTGTTTCTGTGATGCAGTTTCCAATGAAATATCAGCTATTCGTATTGCCAAAGCTACAGAAAAGGTTTGTGTTGTAAACTCAGTTCCTAGACCCTTTCCAGCTCTCAAATTTCACTTGGTTTCCTCTAGCACCCCTCCCTCCAATACATGGCCGTATTACAACTTTTCAAACCTTGGAGAAGAGAAGAAGAATTATTAGGTGGCCTTGACTCATTTGAAGCTGCAATCAGTGCAAATGAAAGTAGAGTAACAAATGTCAATTTTGAACAATACAATCAAATGTTGGACAATGAATGCCAACAAGAGGAATACATTGAAGCTCTACTAGATAAAGACACTCCTGAAGTCAGTCAACCTTCTCTTACAGGAAGCCAAGACCCAATTGGAGAAACACTAATTCTAAATGAAGCATAAATAGCCATGACTGAGATAGAAAATACCAAGTATCGATCTATACAATCTGAAGAAGACTTGTCACTGCTCAAGTCACTGAAGAAATTGAACATGGCTTTAAACATGACATTAAAACTTGTGTCTGTAAAGATTATACACCTCTGCTCCTGTATTTAAGTGGTGAAGCTGTTTCTGCAAAATGTTCTTAATTAAAATAATCAGCAAATGTCTACAAGACTAAACAAACAACAACCTTTCCACTGTTGTATCAGCCCTCATAGGTCTAGCTACCTATGGAGCTACCAACAAAGGAGGTTTAACATTACACCGACTACTGCTCTTCCCAGTAGAACATCAAAACAAATTAAAATACTACAAATTATAAGCAGAAGCTGCTACTGAAATACGCATAATTCTGAAACAAATAAAATGTCTCCTGATGGATGAAGTAAGCATGGTTTCCAACCTCATGTTGACTTTAATTCATCTCAGAGTGCAAGAAGTCCTAAAAACTAACTATGAAGAACTGTTTGGAGGAAAACACGTTATTGTTTTCAGAGACTTCCTACAGTTAACACCAGTACAAGTTCAACCTATTTTCAAAACATTAGGACACAAATAATGCCGTAATACACTCGGCAGCATTGGACATGTAAATCTCTGGCAACATTTTTGCTACAGAGAATTAACTCAAAACATGCCTTGGTCTGCAGATCTCACCTATGGTAACATTTTAAAAAGCATTAGATCTGGTTTGCTCACAGCTGCCACTGATGTCATGGAACAATGCACTCAACAAAATATAAAATGTATGTCCTTAATGCCAACTGTTGCAAGCTGCAGTCAACTCAACGATACAATGTTGAAAACAGAAATACAACCCATAGTGAATATCAGCTCCACAGACAAACTAGAAGTGCACAACATGACATTCCCTATGTGTCAACAAGCAACAAAATGACTAAATAGCTTAGAAAAATATATCTCCAACACAGCTGGATTAGAAAAAGTCATTGCACTGCATTGTGACAGTATTTAATATTGAACTGTGAAACCTAGGCCTTTTCCCCCACTTACAGGACTCTCTTAGGCATGTTTTTCCTCCGTCATTACAATTGCATTGTGAAAGTATTTAAAATTGAACTGTGAAACCTAGGCCTTTTTCCCCACTTACAGGACTCTCAGACTTAGGTGTGTTTTTCCTCCGTTATTTAAATTGCATTGTGAAGTAGCACTGTCATGAGGTTTTTTGCCTCCTAGCAAAGCATTCACCTAGCATATTGTTCACCTTAATCTAAGCTCCCGTTGTCTTGTCCAAATTGTCTATTGTCTCGTTTCTCTCTGTCACTTCTGCTGTGTCCTTCCCTAGTGTTGCTCCCATCCTCTTCCTACACCCTTCCTCTTCTCTCCTCTCCCTACCTACTCTATGCTGCTCTCTGTCTCTCACATCTTCTCTAACTGCTTCCTGCTCTACTCAATAAATCTGGTAGGAAGAAGTTTAAAAAGGACATCCTGGTCTTCAAACCAGGACTCCCTATCACTGACACCTATACCAGTGCTGCTTCTAGACAAACCTTCACCGACATCCTCTCTGTCGTTCCGTCGCCAGACGTATGGACTCTTCATATCGGTCTCGGTGCTTTCTCCTTTCTCTTCTTCTCCCATTAATGGTGGCACCCGGTGGGAGGCCCTCCTGGCCCCCTTCCATTCCTCTAAGGTCATCATTAATGTCTACCAGAATGGTACGTATCTGTGTCCCTACAGCCCCTTACCAGCACTTGACCCCTGATCCTGCACTTACCTCTGCTCCTGCCACCTGCTGGCTGCACTTCTGCACTTCTTATTTATTGTCCTTATTTTATGTTTTTTATTTATTTATTTTACTGTTTATCCTATGTACTGCACTTCCACCCCCGCTTCCCTCTCACAATTTTCCCTTCCCGCCCCCCTCCCCTGCACTTGCACGATCTCAATGTCACCTGGCCTAGTAGGATTGTTGTCGGTCTTCCCTCTTTTCCCCTCCCTTGCCTTGTCGTGCCTTAAAAACTTGTGATTAGGCTTTCACAAATTGCAATGTCTAACTCTAGATCACGCATTGATTGACATCGGCAGTACAGTCTTGAAAGAAGGTATGAGTTATGTAGCATGTTCACATCTCCGTACACTCAAATGTCTATTCGTAATTAACTTTGATGCAAACAAAGTCAATGCAAACATTGTTTGCATCCTAGAATACAACAGGCTACGTGCACTGTGCACCCCATCTAGATATGTACCCTCTACCCCAGAAAACCTTTAAATAGAAAATTAATACAAACAAAACCTATAGCAGGTCTCACTGCAATATCACAAAAAAAACAAAGAATGACTGCTGCTCCATCAAAATAATACAACCACAGAACTGTCTAGTCAAAAAACAACTGCACATCCATCAGAAGACAACGAGACAAATGTTGTGTTTGTAAATTCTCATCCTTCATAGAAATGCCACAAATAATCCTAACAGCACTAACAGTGTCTCAGGTATAAGGCCAAAATTGGACTACAGTACAGAAATGGTAAAATTCACCATTAACACACAGGAAGATCCACAAAAAGTTCTTAATGTTCTTACTCCAAGTACTAGAAACCAAAAACATGCCTACAAATGAAATCTTCCAGATTTCATACATGTGGAAACATACATGCACTGTTTGCAACCACTTTTCACAAAAGCACATCCCTAACAAATGATTTGTGTATGTATCCATACCAGATTATGAATCCATTCAATTTCACCAGCTTCTGCAGAATACAAATCATGGAATATTATGCCCTTATTGCAATTCAGACAATCGTACCAGCATACAAATTAAGTCACGTGGCCAATATGCCATACTCATGCTTCTATAGTACAATGCAGATGGTACCCAAAACAACTGTAAACTTACTAACTTTACCCATCTGGGTGTCACCTACACAAACTACGCAGATGACACCCAGATACTCCTCACTATCTCTGGTAATTACCAAGAAGACTCCGCCCGGATCAACAAAATATTCTCCATCATTCAGGCATGGATGGCCTCCCATGGTCACTGCCTGAATGATGAGAAGACAGAGCTCCTAATCGTCGGCTCCCCCAACACTCTAACTAAACTTGACCCTAGCTATAATAACATCACCATCAATGGTCATTCCATTCCCATAGCCAAAAGCGTAAAAACCCTTGGTTTCTATCTAGATGCCAACACCAACCTTAGCAAACACACCAATATGACCGCCTCAGCCGCTGTCTATACCGGCAAGCTCATTAGGGCCAGCAGACCCTTCCTATCACCCAACAGCTGCCTCACCCTTGCCAGGGCCCTAATACAATCCAAACTGGATTACTGTAACAGCCTGTACCTAGGTGCTAATCAATCCGTACTCAACAAATTGCAGGTAATACAAAATAACGCCTTGCGCGCAGCCCTCAACATTCCCAGACAAGAGCATATCTCTGCTACTAGGAAAGCCTGCAAATGGCTATCCATACGCCAAAAAATTGATCTAAAAACCATCTGCCTCACGTACAAAGCCCTCAATCACCTAGCACCACCTTATCTAGCTAATAAACTCACCCTGAAACCTGCCACCAGATTCACCAGATCCTCCAACACTCTTGCCTATTAGTGCCCAGGTTCCACCTAAAAAGAGCTGGAGGGGTAAGCTTCACAGTGCTTGCCCCCCAACTCTGGAACTCCCTACCGCTTAACATCAAAACTGTCGAATCCTTCCAGATCTTTAGGAAGCAGGTCATCAGCTGGCTGCTAAACAAAGAATAACACCACTAACTCTAGACCCGTGCGGTAACTGGCTTAGACACTGTATTTTTTCTGAAAATTGTATATTGTACGTACTGCATATGTTCTGTTTATTAACCACTGAATATATATGTATATATTATAAACTTGTACGAAGTATGCAACACAAAGATACTTCTCAACGCTGTAACCAAATTCTTAAGCGCCCTTCTACCTCTGGGTTTGGAGCGCCATACAAATAAAATAAACAAACAAACAAACAAACAAACATGGCCAAGTACCTCTTGGCAAGAAAACCTTCACAACGGTAGGCATAATCTACCAGACTTGTGCAAAAACCACCGCAGGCCACTATACTGCATATGTAAACAAAGAAGTGCTTGGTTTGAATTTAACGACACTTCCGTTAATACAAAACATAGGTTACTAGCAAATCTAACAAATTAATACTTAATATTCCCATAACCCAAATTTACTCACTAAAGCATAGTGCAGTTAGAATATGCCAACGGGTATCTAACTACATCCATAATACAATACTACTTTAAAAATCCAAGACAGTTAGAATATGCCAACGTGTATCTAACTACTTTACAAATACCTTTCATTATAATACACTTCAAATATGCAATCACAGTTATTGTTACTGTAAAACGTCTTGTAAAATGCAATATTTTTAGAATACGCCAACGGGTATCTAACTACTTTAAACATACCCTTAATTACAACACACTTCAAACAAACATCTTATCACACTTACATTCACATAATATATCCATGCAACCCCACACATGTATTCTGTAACATGTATATTCTTTAAAACTATGTAAATGCCAAAAACTGTATGTAAATACATTTTTTTTTTAATCCATTATGGATTTGTTTTCACAATGTCCCAATGATTATTTCTTGTTACAACAACAGTTTACGTACAATACACCTTCAATAACAAGACTCTCCTAGAACCCCCCAATCCAAGTGACATCCGCGGACAATATAAATGTCCACGGACTCAGAGGAACCTGTGCAACTTTTTTCACCTATAAGAACAACTCCTTATCATCTTTTGTCAATTTCTCAACCCTTTCGGCCACAAAATATTCCCAAATACATTTTTTAGACTGTTTTACTCACTGTGTTGTCCACGGACAAAGACGGTGGTCCGTGGATCCAATATGGCAACTATTTATAAAATGTTGACACAGGTCAGGTTTTTGAACATCCAATCAGTGTGCGTCTTTCCCTGATTGGCCCCGGGGAGTCTGCGTACTGCGAATCAGGAAATGGGTCCGCAGACCGGAACCAGATATGCCACATTTATTTGACCTACTTTTTGTCCATTTTTTTAAAAACTAAACTTTGCAAAATCGTTCCGAGGTAGCATATACTTTTTGTTCAAAGTTTGATGAGGATTCGTCGAATGGCGCCAACGTTATAAGCCACCCAACAAGTGCTATTTCTACGAGTTGAGATATCAGGGAACAGCGTAAGAGAAGGTCTGACAGAGCAAAGCAGACTTCAAGTGACCTGACAAAAACGACAGGAGGCAGCATCCTTGTTGGTGAAGGAACCAACGGAAGTGGTGGTCAAAGCTGGCATATTGGTCAATGGTCGCATCCATTTTCAGTAGGGCAGGGGTATTACATAGATATTATGAAGTGGCACAATGTGAACAGGACAAGAAAAAAAGTGTGAAGAGTGTGCGCAATATGCACCATGCCACATTATGAGACCAATTACACATGAAAAGCACACCGAATGTCCGAAGGTGTCGCTGGATTGGGAAAGTAAATACCTTACACTAGCAGAATTCTTTGGTAGTCTCCTAAATTAAATGATATAATTAAAAGTTTTTGCCTTTGCGAGTTCTATTCGCTCTCATTCACATACAATGCCTTCCAATGTAATATTAACGCTATTATCTTCCATGTCACGTGTCCATTGTTGTCCTTTTAAATAGTTGGCGCAGATGTAATGCATCCCTTTCCTTTTCTTTGCAATATGTGTGTGTGTGTTTGTGGCGTGTTTTCGAATCATTAATAAGACATATTCTTCACACAATATTGGAAGTGCTATTATGCTGCAGAAGAAATATGGTTTAATTAGGACGAAGGCACACAAGTCCCACCTGAATATACAGCCTGGTTTTCATTCGGTTTACACAGGTGAACACTATCTTTTTTTGAGCTCTCCAGACTGCATTTGGGAACGATCATCTATATTGTTCGCAGGACAAATCTAATTATATTTAAATATACTGTTCTTCATATTTTAATATTGTGTAGTTGTTGGTTATACTTATGATGTTATATTGATATTTTAGCATAAGATGTGTTGTTTCTCCCTTAGCGCGCCATGCTCCTGATGATGGATATTTAAAATAGGAAATATTTTGAGCATAACGTGGTGGCTCGTCATCATAACGAATGTAATTTACTTGTGAAGATCATTTTGAGAATGAATGAATCTTGCAATATTATGAGGTATGCTTTGCAACTCTTTTATAAGGAAATATTTAGAGAGAAAGTTGAATTATTCTCTATGACTGCATTATCCCACCCATTATCCCATTACACTAAAGAACCCAATTCTGTCAGTTCTGGCGCTCACATGGGTCAGGTCGCCTGCCTGCCCTGCCACTTCTGTCTGATAGTCTCATTGATTGCTGGGTGGAGATACCATTACCATGCAAGGGGATGATGAGGTCGCTTACATAGTGATGAGATGGGTCCCCATGAAACCACCAACCTGCTGTGGGTCTTTATTACCGCAGAAATTACACAATTGCAAAATCTGCCAAACTTTAGCCAGATGTGAGAAGGTGTAAGATTGGGAGGATTTGCTCTCCGTACCCCCATCTCAATTATACCACCCAGACAGAGCTCAGAATGAATGCTTCTAGGTAGGGTGATGAATTGTCAGGGGGCACACACTCCAACTAAATATGAAACATTCCCTCGACTGCCACCATCGATCTCAGGTGGTAGCCTTTGCTGATCAGGATCCTCCACTTAATAGAGCCTGTTTTTTGGTAATGGGGGGTAGTGGAGAGCCCAGTTACCCCTGGGTGTTCCAGTGCTGCCCATGTATGCAGTGAGGTGTTACCTGCACACATCTCTCCATCAGTGGATTGTGGCTTTCAGAGTCCTGTCAGCACTTTGATTGACTCAAAACCTGAGAGCAAAGTGGTAGAGGTCTGCTGCATGAATTACCTGCACAGGACATTGAGAGATGAGGCTTCCCGTGAATACCCTCTTGTGAACCGAGCTAAGATAACACACGTTTAAAAACATGTACAGAGATCATTGGACTTTCTGACAACCATTTTTCTTCATGACATCTATTGGCATTGATACTTAATCAGTTGTTGAAAGGGGTAAAGCAGGTTTAGAACATCTTCAAATGCACCAAAGCATCTCAGGGTGCTCTTGAGACCCCATTGAAACCGCATTGTGCACTTTTATACACGAGTGGCTCTTCAGTGGAAGAGTATTTGTTGAAATTGATGCATCTAAGTACTGGGGAGCTATTTACACATCACATGTATTATACCCCATTTCCATGAGGATGTCATGTAATATTGCAGTATCTAGAAAAAATACTCACATGCTGTTAAACGTTTCATTCCCTTTCATCATTACTTCATAACTGTTTAGCTAAATATGCAGGATTTAGGAATGGTGAAATCACGTGACAGACTGAGGAGCAAGAGAGAAAACAGATGGTTAAAGTAGAGAAACACGTAGTGAAGGCAACATAGGTAGAGAACAATGGGATGTGTGAGGCAGCCGAAAGTATATTACTGTGTTAAGAACTGAAACAGCAGAAAATATACTAATTATTGATGCTCGACGTCCAAGCTGCAGTGACAAAAGCAATACAATTGAAGCATTGGCAGAGGCAATAATTGTTGATTTTGTATAGGTCAACATTTAAATGTTTGTTTATTTATTTATTTATGTATTCACATTTTTAAAGCGCACATCAGCCCAAGGGCATCGTAACTAGTAGAAATGCAGTTTGTGTGAGATTTGGAGGATCCAGCAATAAAACAAATACATGTTGTTATTTCCATGCCTCTCAGGTTATTGTTGTATCTTGTACTTTCAAGCCTAACAGAGGGAAGCTGCAGTACTCATGGAACCCTGGCTATGCTGCATCACCAGGGGGATGATGTATTGTCCCTGGTGAACGTTCCATTTATTCCTCTCCACATCCTGATCAGAATTTCACTTGAACCCACCCCAGTGTAAGAAGCTCACTCCTTCCCGCCAAATCTGATTTCGTATCTATTGTACATTATTTTGTGATCAAAAGAGCATTGTTCCTCCCTATACATAAATAAATACAAATAAATAAATAAATACAAGTCGATTAAATAAATAAAGTAGCATTTCACACAATACAGAAGTCGGAGAGTCAGCCCAGAGAGAAAGAGGGAGAGAGTTTACTGAAAGGATGACTACTGTCTGTATGTTGTAGTACTCACATCTGCTGTATCATAGCATGTTGTACACATTAATAAAGAGCCTTACATGAAAGTTGCATCAGTGAGTCATATCTGCATGTAACTTGTACATCAGTTAAGCATTTTGGTAATGAGATAAACTTCAGCTGTTGGGTTAGGCATCAAAACCTGAAGCCCCTGCCCAGAAGACCACACAGCCACCCTGCCACCTGACCCTTTGCAGCCAGTGAGCTGGAAGAAGGAATAGGACAAAAGGAGCTGGAGCGCATACAATCTAACAGGAGACAAACACTGCGTCCAGAGCCAGTGAGCCTGCATGAGAACTAGGCCCGTCTGTTGGAGCATTCTTTACATAGACAATCCCCTCCAGCCTTGTAGTGCACAGGGCCCAGAGAGTCCTGCACCACGGGCCAGAGGCGGGAGATACAATGAGCCTGGTAATGAACAGTTGCAAAATAGGTAACAGCTGTGAAATTGAGGCTGCAACGTTGTGTGAAACAATGGAGACCAGCATAGCAGTGGTAGCCTGTTTTCACCCTGAGGCAAAGCAAGCACCGAGACATGAGAAGAAGGATTATTTACAAATGTGCACAGCCCACTGTAAACATTTTTGAGGGTTTATTTATTCGTTTATGTTTATGCAGGCCTTTATTTTACATTTGTAAAGTGCACAAAACCCACAGGCACCAATTTGCCAGTTGCATAGACAGGTAGGAAGGAGGACGGATGGGAAGGGTGGGAGAGGGGAGAAGTCAGTTGGACAGGGTTGGTCTTTGATTGTTCCTTGAGCAGTCCACCATCAATTGAACAATATGGTCTTAAGTTGTTTCCTGAATGGCCAGTAAGAGGATTTGGTGCGCAAGTGCAGGGGCATAGCATTCCACAGATGGGCAGCCCTGGCTAGGAAGCTAGAACCCCTGGCTTTAGTGTGCCTAAAACGTGGAGTGCTCAGCCTGTGGCTGTAGATTGGTCTTGTGGATCTGGAAGATGTGATTAGGTGAAAGGTATGGCGGAGCAGAGTTTGAGAGACATCAGTGAGTAATGGAAATAATTTTAAAGTCGATTCATTATCTTACTTGTAACCAGTGTGCAGATTTTCTTTGGGCTGATAGATGGTCTTGATTGGTTAAATAAATTCATGGCAGCTCAAATGACATTGTTCTGGGTAGTCTGGATTTTGTTGAGGTTACACATGTGCGGGAAAAAAAGAGAGCTGCAGTGGTCAAGCCGGGAGCCGATTATTGCTCTTGCTACGGGCAGGCGGTTGTGTGTGGTGAGGAAAGGTTAGGTTGAATTAAAGAGTTTAGTGGTGTGGGTACTAATGAGGTAATCATGTTAACATGGTGGGCCATGCGAGGCTGGAATCCAGTTGGACTCCCAAAGTTTTGATGGAGGCAGAGATTGGTATGGAAAAGGCATCAATGGTGAAGGAAAAAAAAGGAGGGGTCAGGTTTGGCTAAGCATGAAGGGGCCCACTATCAGGATTTCCCTTTTGTCATCATTGAGGCAAACATAGTGTGCCGCCATCCAGACTTGTATAGTGTCAGAGATTTTGTTGAAAGTGCTTGAGTCTTGTTCATAGTTGCCTGTGAGGGGGATGAGGATTTTGGTGTCCTCGGCATTGTTGGTGTAAGAGATGCCGTGGGATTCGAGGTGATCAAAGAGCGGTTTGGTGAAGATATTGTATAGGGTTGGGGAGACACAAGAGCCTTGTGGGACCCCACAGGGAACCTGAGTCGGGTGGGCAGCTGCGCTTCCTGCAAAGACCCAAGCAGATCTGTCTGCAAGAAATGAGGTAATTCACCCAATGGCCTCAGGAGAAAAGTTGGCCGTGGTGAGGTGTTGGCAGAGTGTTTGGTGGTTGACCTGGCCAAATGCTGCTTAGCAGTAAAATGGGGTCTAGGTTGCCGGAGTCGCAGTTGTCATCCATTTAGTTTTTTAGGGTCAGAAAGGGCTGACTCGATGCCATGACCCGGGTGGAAACCTGATTGGTGTGGGCTGAGGATGCTATTGTATCATGGTAGGTCTGTATTTGAGTGTGGACAGTGAGGTCCAGGATTTCTAGACAGAAAGGGCCAATAGTGATGCGGCGGTAGTTGGTGGGACTGGTGGTGTCAAGGGAGTCTTTATTGATGAGGATATTATACCACATGCAGTTCTTTGAAACCACTTTTTTATTGAAATATGCAAGGACATCACACTGTTTACAGAATTTCTTTACCAGTATTGCATGGAACTACTTTGTGTGTGTGGAAGCAATTTAGGGAACTACGGAGCATCCATTCACTGGTAATACACTGTGTGTCAGAAAAGCCTTGACCTCCCAGTCCGTGGAGGGTGGAATGATGCTGCTATGATTTTGAAAAAGGACATCTGTTATTTTTCTCGCCATAATGACAACAGACACGCACTCTTCCTGGAGCCTATGCTGCACCACAGGGCAGCCATCTCATGCTGTAAAATGGTGGGTAACTCAATGGCAAAAGTGAAGAATTATGGAAGTAGAGGGATGAAAGGTACCAGGAAAAAAATGCATCCCGCATGCATTGAATATCTTCACAACAATTATAATTAAGCTCTGTAAAAAGTTACTTGTGTATGTTGCGTTTGGTGCACTTCATACCGCAATGATAATGTTCACTCATACCGTAATACAGTTATGAATTATAGCAATATGTATTAAAATGGTAAGGTGAATAATGAGTGATGAGTGCTCCTCATTTAATGCAGATAACCTGTACTTAACTAAGGTGCACAAGGCTGTGCTATTTAAATCTGTCAAATACATATTGAGGACGAACAAGCACAATGGTGTTCTAAGCACGCTCACATTGCACATTATGTCCAGGTGCCACTAGCACAACGATCAATAAAGACCAATAGGTGCATTACTTTCAGGTGCCATGTTCATTGAGTAATTAAAGCACAAAGACACCTAACATGTGGGTGCCATGGTCACACTGAATAATTAGAGCACCAAGGCACACAATTTACTGGTGCATAAAGCAGGCAGACCTCAAAGGGAACTCCAACATTTGTGCTGGCATAAAAATATTTGCCGATGCTGGGCAGTTGTATGACTAAGAGGAAGGGAGAGTGGAAATGCAAGTTGCGTTCCCCCACCTCCTCTCTTCCATACACATAATTGAAAATGAGCCCTGGCAGATTTCAAGGCGTTAAAGCTTAAAGTTTTTATGCCTTGCAATCATGTTATGGCTCAATTGAAAATAAGCCCATCAGTAATTTTAGAGCATAATATCACGCTCAAAGGCACTGAAATGTAAAGAATAAGAATGAAGATTGTAATATAATTACTAACCTAATTGTGTCTGAAAACAACCTCAAACTGACACAAATTATTCCTTGTTACGCTATATATATTTTTTTTATTTAATCACTTTGGATTTTTTAACAAAGCAGTGGATTGAATTTACTTCTAGTCCGAAGACCAAAACCGAAAGGATAACAGGTTAGCAGGTTTTCTTCTTGTAAAGGAGAGAGAGAAAGTAGACCTTCAATGCAAATCCAAAACCAAAAAGAAGACAGGTGAGGGGAAACAAGAGCGAAACAAACCCATCAGGGACGTAAAGGATCAAGATTTATGTATCTCATGAGTCCCTTTTAGATTGGTTGGTCGTGATGGGGAGAATGTTCAGAACGTAGAGTGGAAGCTTCACGTTGATGATATATTGCATGATGTTTACAGTCGCCAGGGCCCAGCCTGGTTTGTCACCAGCGATCAGCTTATTCCAGAAATTTTCCTCATCTAGTAAAGAAAAGTCAGAGATGTTGTTCTTCAAGTAAGTGAGGCGGATGTCACGTGTCTCGGGGCAGTTCAGGAGGAGATGGCGGATTGTTTCTCTTTCTGTGGTGGATTTGCAGCAGCGACATACGTTTGTTGGCGTTAAGCCTCTAATAGCCAGAATTTCATTTGTCCCCAAGAGGTTTAGTCGAATTTTCAAAAAGTAGAGTCGAGCTGATCTACTTGGGAAAAGTTTGAGGTATGTTTGCAATGTGTCCAGTTTGTTGAGGAATGGTGGGAGGTGGCTGGTCAGTTTGTATTTATTTGCTGTTTCTAGAGTTTTTATCAAATCCCACTCTTTGATTTTTTTAGAGGTTTTAACTGGATTGGTTATCAGTTCTTCCTTGCAGCTATCCATTGAGTATAAAAGGTTGAGCATCTTGGATTCCCAGTTCTGGAGTGTTTTGCATGATTTCAGTTCAAGTTCTTGATTTATCAGCCGGTAGGCGTACGGGGAATCTGGCATGATGAATTTCCTATATAATAGGATGCTGTTTAGCGCTACTGTGGTTCCCAAGGATAGTAGGCCAAGTTCTCTCCTGATCAAGGTGATCGGGGTCGATTTTGGGAGGCCAAGAATTCTTCTCCAGAACAAGGCTTCCAATTTAGGCCAAAGCTCTAGTGGAAGGTTTGGCATAGCGTCCGTCCCGTAAGTTAGCGATGGTATTGCCTTTTTCTTATAAAAGTCTCTCACTGGGATTAGCGAGTAACATTCGAATTTGATTTCTATAGCGTTCCCCTGTATGGATAGCTTCTTAGCTTTCGCGATGAGAACTTCTTGCATAACTTTTTCATTCAAGGAGCTGTCTAACGTGACACCCAAGTATTACACTATATTTCATTAACACAAAATAAATCCACTTTTTCAACTAACACAGAAGTCCATCTTCAAAAGTAAAACAATTGAAACAACAACAAAAGCAGAGGATTTGTTTCCCCATCTCAATAGCTTTTTTCCAACAGCCCATATTTACTTCACTTAGCGTCCAACTTCCATTCAGTGGAGGCTAGTGAGCTTCTTCATGGCTATAACATAATGCACATCTCTTGATTTATCTGCAATTAGCATCAGTGAGCTGCTTGCTCTGTGCCCTCCCTCTCTAAACTTCAAATATTGCTGATCATGCGTTCCTAGTCTGAGTGCCTCTGTGAGCACATATATGATTGTTTCCTCATCTTGTATTTTTTCAAAGGTGTGTTTCATTTTCAAGCAATGTCTGTGAACTGTACTGTATACAGTGGTGAGTGTAATGCAACAAAATAAAATTGCTGATAAAAGCTATGAAACATTAGTAAGCACACTAAATGAATGCCAGAAAGAAGTTCATGGTAGAATCAAAGAAGGGTTCTTACACAGTTTAAAACATGACAAGCATGCATGTTCTTTGTCCAGTACAGACCTCTACTGATGTGCGCTAGTGGTCAAGCTGGAACTGGAAAATCTCTTTTTTTAATTCATGCATTGAGAACAATGATACAAGTTTCTGATTGTGCTTGGTCATGTATTGTAACTGTTCCTGCAGGCTTAGCAGCAATCAACATAGGTAGTGTCACTTTACATTGACTGTTGACGCTACCAGTGGAGCATGATAATAAACTTGAGTATCACAAACTTACATCACATTCTGCAAAAGGTAGGAGGAGTTGTCTGAAAATGGAATGCTTTGATTCTAGATGAAGTGAACATGGTGTCTAACTTGATGCTAGCTTTTATTCACTTGCATATGCAAGAGGTCTTCAGGACTGACTATGATGTTATGTTTGGAGGTAAACATGTCCTTCTTTGGGGGCATTTATTACCGTTAACTCCTGTGAAAAGGCAGCTAGTCTTAAAGATGCTTCAATCTAATGATAGTCAACAAATGAATAGGTGGCACTGATGATGACAACCTTTGGATTCATTTTGAATACAAAGAAGGTACCTTTAATATGAGGCAGATTTTGGTTCTGTAGATTTAGTAATGAAACAGGAGTTGAATGCCACTCAAATCAATATTTGTGCATGGTGTTTCAAATGACACCATTGATGCAAGAAATAGCTGTAACAGTAGAGAAAAAGCTAAGTGTGGTACGTTCACTTCTTAAACAAATATCAGTAAAGGATAGACCACAAAAATACATAACGCAAGGTCAATCCGAAATGTAGTAGCTGCTGAGAGTGGAAGAGAACATTTCTCACATAAAACTCAGGAAGATAGTTAAGAGTTTTTAATGAATCGTTTTAGGTTCTATTGCAGGAAAAAGTTAGTGTAGACAAATATTTAGGAATGTCTTATGAGAGGAACCATGAGTGTCCACAGTGTCATAAAAAGCACATTTCCTGAAACCACATGGAAAGATGTTTATATCCTCCTGTCCCGGATCAGAACAGTGTGAATTGTTCCGATCTAGTAACTGAAGTATTCCATGATATGTGATGCAGTGCGTGTGGTTGTAATTTACAATCAACACAACAAAATCTACTTTACAATAAGTATATTTTAATAATGTTTCAAAGATATATCATGGATGATAGGAAATTGAAACTCTGGTCATACATTTTGTAAATAGTCAGGTTTGGATTTGTAAGCAAACCTTTACAACTTGTGCAATCATTTTTTATGAGGGCACATCCATTCACTGTGGATATTTCACAACAAGGCTGCGTACAGAAGCAGATTGATGTGTGTGAAATAACTCTGTATTAGCACATCGAGCTAGATTGCCAAAGGGTTTAAATAATACTTAATATTGCGTGAACCTAAGTTTTAAAGTATGTGGTATATTCATTGTGGTAGGTCTGGTAGGTTGATTTCTCGAAAATTTGTCTGACAGGTATTTAGGGGCTGAATCATACAGGCATTTATGTGTGATATCTAAAGTGCAGAGGGCTATTCCGTCATGCACCGGGAGCCAATGGGCATCTCATCTGAATCTTGATATGTGGTGAGACCTAGGGATGTTTAACTCTGATCTCAAGGTGTTTTTCTGTAGGACCTGAAGTCTATTGAGATTCTGTTCTGAAGAGCCTAAGAAGTATCAAGAAAGTATCAAAGATAAGTCACATCTCGGGCTTGAGATGAAAAAGTTTACATAAAAGAAATGATGAAGATATGAAGTCATTTTATAAGTGTACAGATGCAAAGAAACGCAAGCAGACAAAGTATTCTTGAGGCTAGCTATGTAGTGAATAGATTTCAGCAAGCGCCAACGTATATGTTATGTTATGTTAACAGAACTTATTAAAGCACATGTACGTCCGAAGGCATCTTGGCGGTAATAGCGTGATAGACAATTTTAGTGAGGGAGCTGAGATATTAAAACAGTGTTGTCTTTAGAAACCGTCGAAAAGAGAGGTGATCAGTAATTCCCCATAGCGCAAGGGGAAGGTTGTTCCAGGCTTTGGCGGCTGCAACCGAGAAAGTGCGTCCTCCTGTTTGGGCAAGTCAGTAGCGAGGAACCGCTACTAGGAGAGCCAAATGGGAGTTCAGGAATCGGTTAAGCACATGGCACTGAAATTTGGTTTGAAGATATTCCGCTCCGAGGCCATAAAAGGCTTGGTGTACTATACACTTGGATTTAAAGAGAATCCTGTTTGCCATGGGAAGTCAGTGCAATTTCTTGAGCAGTGGAGACATATGTGTTCCAAATGGAGGGTGTAGAATAGCTCTGGCCGCCGGATTCTGAGGTAGCTGTAGTCACTTAATCAGGTAGCGGGGTTGAACTAGGTAAAGTGAATTGCAGTAGTCCAACAGACTGAGGACTAGGGTTACAGTTACCTGAGCCTGGCACGCTACAGGGATAAAAGGAAGAACTTTACGAAGAATGCAGAGCTTGAAGTGGCCGGATTTGCACACTGCAAATATATAGAATATAGACACAAGTAAAGAATGAATGTTTCCACTACGTGTTATAGTAGAGCTGGACCATTGAAGGAAGGCCTTTTCCAGTATGTCACAGTTGAAGAACAATTGAATTACAGAAGTGAATCTCAGAAAGGCGAGGCTGGATAAGCCCCAAGAAGCCAAAGTCTTATTGGACAGGGATGAGCAGACATTAGTTACAATTGTGTGAAATAATGAAACTCCTGTTCAGAAAACATGGACAAAAACAATGAAGACGTCAGAGATTCATCAAATAGTAGCATTTTAAATTAACAGAGCTCAAATTTGTAGTCTTCAGTCACGTGGAGGGATGAAACTGGACAAACATGATGAACCACACTTATGCAGAGAGGCACAGCGTTGCACTACTCCCCTGAATTCTCCAGAGCAAAGAACATTTCCAAGGCCAAGTTCAAAGCCTTAATTGACGTGCAGACCACTGAGGTGATGATAGATGATATGCTAATTGGTAGGAAGCTGTGGTTATGACCATCTCACAAGCAACTGGAAGTCCGGCCTGCGTGCTGCTAACGTGGGTGGAAAAGTACTGACAGATGTAAGAGTGCCAACCAATTGTAGGGGGCCGCATAATTAAGGTTGCTATAGTTTGTGTAGCCAATGGGACGTTGTGTATTTAATGACATTCATAGTGACTTATTTGAGGGGTGGGCTTAGTAGTGCCACCTGATGTTAAGGAGCCTATCACTTTCTTAGACTAGTATGGAATGTATACCTAGATGTTCCCCTTAAACCTATCACATTTGCCACTAGGTTTTTGTAGTTTGCCACATAGGATGACGTTAGCAAATACATAGGTTAAGGTCATCAATGATGATATTTTGTTATAAAAAGAATGTTTTTTTATGAAATGCATTGAGAGACAATGGTATGAGATGTCCGTTGATGTCCGTTGTACTCCCTGTTTTAGATAATTGATATTAAAACAGTCAACTTTGCTAACTTGAGTTGTTTTTATCAATGATACTCATTCTGCATCCCCATTCATCTCAAGGTATTGCTACCTCGTCTTAAAGGGCTAGGTTGGCTGTCCCGGGTCACGTGGTAGCAGAGATGATGGTTAAAAAACCGTCGACCTAGTAAGCTTTGGAGTCCCGGCAATATCAGATGTCCTCTGCCATTCAGCTGAAAGTATCTGATGCTCCCTCTAGATAGCAGATAATAGCTTAAAATAAGGTTTGCAAGCGTAGGTGAGACGGGTCCTTTGTTTTCAGGTAAAATCCCCCTCTTGATTTCTACAGGAAGCAGAGTGGATGGAAAGTTGAAGAGGCTGATTGAAGAGGCGTCACAGTAGAGTAAGCCCAGTGTCATGCGTCACAGCACGTATCAGAAGGAGTCATATCTAGAGTCCCATTAGTGAATGACATAGGCCACGGACATGTTTAAAGAATATCTAAAGAGAATGATACAAACTCTGTAGGAGGTTTTTTAGGGGCATGGGTAATCATGAGGAACACAGGCTAAAGATATATATAGGCCTGCCGAATCTGTTAGTTTGTCTGTCTGTTTTATGTGTTGTATAAATATATATGAGGTGAAGAAATAATGGACGAACTAAGAAACATGAAAAGGCAAACACGAGAATTGAGAGTTAATTATATGTTTAATTGTATTAATGGTGTTTAGTGGATAAATATATTGAAATTAGAACGTGAAATAAAATGGTTTGGAGCTGCGAAGATTGGTGCATGCTCGTATTGTATTATTTGAAAAGTGGAAATAGTAAAAGGTGAATATTGACAGCCAAGTGTGACAAGTCTAAATGGAGGATATTACTCTGCTTATGCATCTGTGTGAGCAGTTACCAAAACATGCACAAAAGCTTAAACAGTACAGTTTGGAATCGGTTAAGGGCACAGCAGATAAAATGTTCATGCCATGGCCACAAGGGGATCACTATTAAAAGCAGTTTTGTAACACATGATGACATATTTACATGCAGCGTACACAGGAAAAAAGTTAGACAAAAGGTTAGCGAGCTTAGAGCTCTGGAAAATGTACGAAGAGGAAAGAGAAGAACCGCCTCCTGAGAACTGGATACTTAACATATGCAAAGAGGGGGGTGAGGAGCCTTCTTCTCCCCCCGCTGTGCCTGAAGTAAAAGGCGATTGTATAAAGGATGACAGAGTGTACCCATTGGGAGAACTGAAGGCAGCAACAGGGTACAGCAATCTGGTATATGAGTTGCCTGCACATAGCAGCGATGAATGTGCAAAGAAGATTCCTGACAGAGAGGTGATCTCTAAAGTCCCAAGGGACATAGAGAGATGGGACAAGGAAAGAAGTGATCGGCCAATTATGTGCTTAGATATCGGACGGGAAATAAAGAGATAGAAGGGAGAAAAAAATAAAGCTGATGAGGTAGCCTTCATACAGAATGAATGGATTGGTGGTCATATTTTGCTCAAACTTGATGCAAAGAGTATTGAGGAAGTAAGGCAAAAGGTAGATCGAGACAAATGAGACAAAAATATAGAGACAGAGAGGAACGATTGAAAGAAGATGGGGCAAAAAGGAAGGATTGACAAAGACAGGAACAGTTGTATCAAGATGAACAACTGAAAAAGCATGAAAGGGCAGAAGAGCAAACAAAATATAAGAACAGACACAGGGCAATTGAAGAACGAGAAAGGCTAGAAAGAAAAAGAGATGAAGAACAGAAATGAAAGGTTAAAAGAACACAAAGACGTAGAGACGAAGAAATACATAGGGAAATTGAGAGAAGAAAAATGAAAAGAAAGGAAGAAGAAAGGGTAAGAGAAGAAGCAAGGAAACAAAGAGTGCTTGATGATGAAATAGATCATAAGAGAAGGCAGAGAGCATGCAACGTTAATTGCATAGAAAAATAATTAATGGAGCCTAATCCAGTAGTAGCATGGGAGGACATATAAGAATTCTTCCCAGTTCATGAACCAATGCCAGATCCGTCTAGAGCAAATCTAGAGGATGAGTATGACTCTAGAAGCATTGGGGATGCAATTGATAAAGTCTATAATGATATGAGGACTAAGAAAGAAATGAAAGGAAAGGGTAAAAACAATGAACTAAAGAGTACACAGTTATATGACAGTGAGGGAGGCTTGTGTAGTTTCGAGCCTAAAGAGTTGTCTTTAGACAGACTAACTCTGACTACAGAGTAAGAGGAGGGAAGCCATACAAGTTGGGGACAGAATATGTCAAACAAGGACAAAGAAACCTTCCGTTGGGAGGAGGGAGATAACGCATTTGGTCCCGAAGAATGTTCTCTGATGGACAAAGAAGTGAGATGGTGAGATCTAGATCTACCAAAATCGCGGGCATCAGAGTCTCTAGCACGACTAGATCGACCCAGAGGGAGATCCCATAGTTAGAGGGGGGACTCACCACCTTATGTGAGCAGGTTAAGATCAGTACCAGGAAGAATGCAGCATGGAACCATTGTCCCTGCTATGGGCAGACAGACAATGGGGGACAAATTTGAGTTTGGAATAGTTAGACGGAATTATATGCAGTACCCTTTTGGAACACTACACACAATTAGGACTACAAGTGGCAGCACAAATTCACCTTTGGTACAAGCCTGTACTACACAGTAAAGTGGTAGCAATGGCTGAGCAGCCAGACTTATCTCAAGAGCAAGTGAGCAGTATCAAATAGTTACACAAAGGACAGCAATCACTATGATTCAAACAAACACTGACAGAAGGTTTTCAAGTAAAATGATATACATTTATTTACTCTTCAGTTGTATAACATTTCACTAAAGTAAAGCTGTTCAAATATCACACTCTTAATACACTACACCACTCACAATAGTTTCCAGACAAGTTAAGCTCACAAAATGAAGTGGGAGCAAAATGGCACTCTGTTAATTTAAAAGGGAGGGAAAGATAAAAGTAGGTACAAATGGAACAGTACCAACAGGTAAGTAAGCAGGGCAATCTAGAAAGAGGAACTACAATGATAGATTCAAGTCACATAGGCTTAGGGCCAAAGTCAGTAGGACAAAAGTCTTTGCAGGCTCACGGTTCCTGAAGCGACTGTTGGACTGACACAAAGTAGGAAGACTGGAGGGTCCTGCACCACCCAGGGAAGAAACCAGCAGCAGAGCAAAGCAACAAATAAAAGGTGCTCTCCTTAAAACCCAAGCAGGATCCGACCTTCCTGGCTATCCGGCCCACTGTAGCTCTCTACAGCGAATTTGACCAGAAGAGGGGGTCCTGGCTCGGAGTTTGGGTGAAACTGGTTGGTCCCACCAGCTCAAGGGAAGAAAATTCTTGGAATATCCTTTCTGTCGTTGGAGTATGAAGATTCAAACCAGCAGCAGGGCTTCACCGGGTGGTTCAGTCATGGTAGGGGTCATCTTCTGTCAGCTCCGTTCTCTTGTTCCAGTGGCGACTCTGCTCTTCCAGACCCAGAGATCTGCTTTTTATGCAGTCTTCCCCCATCCACACAGCCTGGCTGTCAATCACACAGCAGGGTGGCTGTCCTGGCGGGGACAGTCACCCAGCCAATCAAACAAGAGTGCGACCTGGGTTACCAAGGGAACCCATGGCAGGGGTCCTAAAACCCGTCCCTCACATCCTTCCTACCCAGACTTTCAGGCGCTTAAAGGAGGTCTTCTGTGCAGAAGCCCGCGAAAAGACGGTGAACAAAGGAACCAAACCTGGTTTGGCACGTAGAGGCGAACATGAGAAAGACTTTTCCCAAAAGAAATGGCGAGTAAACGCAGCAGGAACAATATTGAAAACAATATGGTCAAGCGGGTTTAAGTTTGAGGCTACTAAAATAGCCTAAAACAATACCATGATTATTTAAGGTAACCGCGGTAGGAAAAATAGGGTAGTTACCACTGCCGCCAGCCAAGTCTTAATGGAAAGAGAGCAAAACAATGCTCCAAGAGAGACAGACAAAAAGGGATAAGTAGTAACACTTTCCAGTACTCCATGTAAGATGGTTTGCACTGGGTCTGTGGATTTAAAAGAGACTAGTAAAGTTAATAGCAACTTTACATTTTGTGGGGGACAGTAGTCAGCCCCAGAAAAGGGAGTCTGAGTTGGGAAGTCTAAAAGACAACCCTGCGTCACTGCACTGAGGGTGCTGTGTAACACACATTAAAAAGATGATGCTTGTGGAGTAGGTGAGGCTCCACAGTCTATGAACACAAAAATGTTAAACACACACAGCAAAACACATGTAAGAGTGAAAAAAGGGCTCACACTCTTACCAGGTGAAAAAAATAAATCCTAGAAATCCAGCAAAGCTGCTGAGGTACTCACTAGGTAAGGGAAATTAGCCATATATGAGAATTCTCGCTAACAGGAATACCGCAGTTTCCTTTGTTAGAAAAAGGGGGAGCCAGACCACGGTATATAGCATGGTCACATATAGATAAGGATAATTTAAGGTCTAAACTTCAGAGTTTACCTTCCGGTGCTAGGAAATGGATACATGAGTTAGAAAAAATGACAGGAGGAAGCACAATAGCTATAAGAGAAATTAAGGGTCTTCAAACTGCTATCCTTGGGGAGAGAGAAGATGCTGTTTGGTTGAGAGCAGGATACTCAAGTGTCACTGCACAGAACATGGCTCATGATGGAACACCATTTAATAACTGTAGAGCGGCAGTTTGGAAAGTGCTTAGAGTACTATATCCAAATACATCAGATATTGGAGCTATATTGGCAAGGAAGATGCAGCAAGGGGAGGATCCTCTTAGTTACATTCAAAATTTCTAAGAGCAGTGGTCTTTGGAAACACGCGACACGTGGGGGAAATCTATACTTGTATTTTATCATATACTGTGCCAAAGGCTGCCAGACCCAGTACAAAAAGAAATACAACTGATCATTGAACACTATTGCAGATTATTGCAGGAGAAGAATCGAAAGAAACATGATGCTAGGAAAGGTGAAGAAGCAAAATGAGTGCAGAAAAAATTGTCAAAATATGCCATAGATAGGGCAATGTTGACTTGTGGAGAAGAGTCAGGTTCACAGCAAGCAACAGGAATGCCGTAGGTGAATAACTAAAGGCAGTTTGATAAAAGTAACAATGGATTCATACCACAGGGAAAGGGAGGCTTCTGAGTCAGAGGCTTCCAGAATAATCAAGGACATTTTCAGAATAATCAGAGTGGATTCCAAAACATGCTGAACGATAATCAAGGCTTGCAGGGAGGGCTAAATAGGAGACCTCCTGTATGTTGGACATATGGTATGTCAGGGCACCTTGCACGCAAGTGTAGAAGTCAAGGGTTCGTGCAAAATGGGTAATTCTCAAGAAGGGGGACCACATACCCACCTGCATACACTCAACAAAGTGGAGAGGGGTTTGCCCAAAATTTGACAATGCAGCTAACACAAGCGCTGAGAATGCAGCAAGGGTTACAAACACAACAGACAACAATGAATCCACTGCAAAGGCAATCACAGCACTCACCCATGCAGATACAGCAGGGCACAAGCACAGGACGCATAATGACTCCTAGGATAGGGGGTGTCACGGTCGAAGGAGGAAATCCTTTCACAGGTACGGGAATAAGCATATACCCACAACAGGACAGCTCAATGGGAGACTTGATGTGTTCAGTTTTATCAGTGACTCCCAATCCTGAAGAGGAACAGGGGGTTGATGTTACTATAGGGTTCAAATCTTTTTCTTTTTTAGTAGACACAGGGGCAACATGCTCATGTATACGAGAAGGAAAATGCCCAGACGTGGGTCCCGTGCCTGCTGGGCCTAGAGACCCAAGCTACTCCTCACTGATGAGCCCCAACAAGGGTAAAACATGTTTGGGGATGCTTGTGGTCTCGTGCAGAAGGGATCTGACCTAGCAGTTCGGGCTGGACTTCCCCTTTTGGGGTGGGGCCAAGCCTGATTTGCATATGGTCTTTCCCCTTCTGTAATGGCTTGGCAGGCGAAGAACGATGGTCTGGAGGGTTGCCCTGAGCAATGTCAGTGGTTAAGATTCAGTCTAAACCTTCCAGCCAGCACCTCTTTGTTTTTGCTTTGTCACCCGGAGTGGGACGGGTATGCCCAGACGTGGGTCCCGTGCCTGCTGGGCCTAGAGACCCAAGCTACTCCTCACTGATGAGCCCCAACAAGGGTGAAACATGTTTGGGGATGCTTGTGGTCTCGTGCAGAAGGGATGTGACCTAGCAGTTCGGGCTGGACTTCCCCTTTTGGGGTGGGGCCAAGCCTGATTTGCATATGTTCTTCCCCTTCTGTAATGGCTTGGCAGGCGAAGAACGATGGTCTGGAGCCCCGAGCAATGCCAGTGGTTAAGATTCAGTCTAAACCTTCCAGCCATCACCTCTTTGTTTTTGCAGTGTCTGGAAATGCCATGAATGCTCAAGGTTTCACAGGTGCTACAAGTAGAGTTCCTTTTACTGAAACATTGTCAGTCTCTATAGGAAAATGTGATGTCTGTACCCTTATTATATTCGAGACAGACACCTGTTAATATATTAGGTCGAGATTTAATGACAAAGTTGAACATGACGATTTCATTTACTGATCAAGGTATAGTATGTTCAACTCCAGGAATGCATTATTTAAACGTGAGTGAATGTATTATGGCATTTACAGGACAAATGGCCATACAAGTAGTACTACTTGAACCAGAGGTTTTTCACTATGAAGTATGCATTTTGTTAACATGGCTACCAGGTTTAGTGGATACAATGGTGAGGATACAATGGATACCTATGGATGAAGATGGAGGACACATCTTTCCCCTAGAATTACAAGCAGCTATAGTATGAGGGGAACTGGCTATGCTTGATGGAGTTGATTATGAAGGCAGGCGATGGAGCACAGTGATTGCCCTTGGGGAGGGTTACAGGTTGACTATCGTCACTGACGAAGATATGTTTAAAGACCATCCGTCAGATGACTAAGTGGTATTTGAAATAAGCATTACTTATTAGGTGAGAGCAATAAGATATGAGGTTCCTCAAAGGATGATGCTAGCACTGAAGCGTCCTGTGTTTTTCGATGAAGATATGGGAAAGGTGCCAGTTTCATTATGGACAACAGGCCCCTATGACATAGGCCTATTGAAAGGGGCTGAGAGAAGTTAAGATTAAAATGAAACCAGGAGCAATTTTGCTTTGAGCACGACAGTATCCTATGTCTCTGGAGGCAGACAAAGGTTTTTTCAAGACGCTATCTGCCATGATGGAACAAGGTATCTGAGTGACATCAGAGTCACTGTGTAATATGTCAGTGTACCCTATAAAGAAATCTAAGGGGGGGTCATGGTGTTTAATTCAGGATTTACGCCCAATTAATCAGATTGTAGAGGCCGAGTTCCCATTAGTTCCTAATCCGGCGACAATCTTATGTAGTATCCCCGTTGAAGCAAGATATTTCACGGTGATTGACCAAAAATGTGTTTTTCTCAATCCGGTTGCATAAGGATTCTCAGGATTTCACACTTTTTACGTTTCAACAACCTAAGTTAAAAAGCACGAGATTACATCAGGGGTATTGTGAGTCTCCATCGATTTTTAATAGAGACTTGCAGATCGACTTAAGCAATATTGATTTGAAAAGTGTTGTATTGCAATATGTAGATGACATCTTAATCATTAGCACCTTAGAGAAAGAGTGCAGACAGGACTGAGTACAGCTAATGATTATTCTTACAGAGAAAGGATACAAAGCAGACAAGGAGAAATTACAGTACTGTCAAGAGGAAGTGCTATTCATAGGTCAGGAAGGAAAGAAAGTTACTCCTGAGAGGGCTGAGGCTATTTTAAAAACAGCAAAGCCGCACACGATAAAGCATGTGCAAAGATTTTTGCGACTATGCAATTATACGAGAGCACAGGTCTTTGATTATAGTTCATATATAAGGCCCTTGTTGCAGGCTCTGAAAAAAGCACAGGCAACTGAGGAAAAAATGATCTGGACTGAGGACATGGAGAAAGGGTTTGATGAGTTAAAAAAGGCAATTTGCACAGCTTCAGTTTTAGGGATATGCTGAGGAATTATTTTTATTTTCGTATACGAATGGCACACTCATGACAGCAGTACTCATGCAGAGGACCACGTTGGGGTCCAAGCCTCTAGCGTATTACAGTGGGATTCTTGACCAAGTAATGAGGGGTCACTTTCCCTACAAACAGGAACGTCTCTATGGGGGGCAAACGGAGCACGTGCCCTGGGCCCCCCATCCTGGTTGCCCTGGAAGGGGCCTCCCATAGGCGTAGGACATGGGGGAATGGGGGGGACAATCTTAAGTGGGGGGTATACTGTGCCCTGTATCCCCCCCAGTTTGTTTGTCCTGTGTCCATCATGTCTGTGCACTGATGATTGCAAACTTCAGACTGTGTCTGAAGTTTGCACGCAGCAGGCGCTGGCCAACACTGCGGTTTCGATTCCCCATGCCATGGCATGATTGATTATTCACTGTACAACAATAGGGGGGGAGGGGGAGGAGGACGACGCAGGACCATGAGCGAGAGATGTTGACAACAACTCTTCCTCGTGCGTTCCCCTCCTCCCCCACCCCCAGGGAATATGGCATGTGCCACTGCCAGTGAAGGCTGGGCTGGAGTGCGCAATGCACTTCTGCGCAGCTTGCCAGCCTCCCTCATCTTCCGAAGCCAAGTCAGCAGGCAGCAACGCGTGCTGTGGAGGCTCGTGACAGTGACGAAGGACGGTAAGAGACTAGAAAAAGACTGATTGTCTGCTGCTCAGATCTCTCTGTCTCAGGTAGGTTGGCAATGGTGCAGTGTTGACCAGGACTCTGCCATTAGACTGTGACATGTCCTCATAGAAGATGATGTTATCAGCCGTCTCTGTGGCACAATGTTGGTGGTTCAAGCCCACCCAGGAATGCATTTGTTTTCTTCATCTTCCATTTTGTTTGATGCTGGCTCTTCACCCCATTATACAGCCACCTCAGATGCAGAGAACAGAGATGGCCCACAAAGGTGGCAGGCGTAGTCCCCAGAATTAATAGCAGCAGGTTCCTATGCTTCCCGCCTTCCCAAACACATTTAACAGCTAAAAGTGTCTTATTTGTACAGTGCATTTCTGTACACCCAGCGCTTGCCCTAAAGGTATATGGGTGAACATGCCCCTGTTGACATGAGCGGGGTGGGATGTTTTCTGTGCGGGCCACAATGTGCACTGACATCACACCCGGTTCCCTCAACATGTAAAGGGGCTGTTAGCGGCACTGTGAACTCCTTCCTTTCCGCCGCCACTGTGTGCAGCAGGATTGCCCCAAGTGCACAACAAAAAACATCAACCGCCGGACACTGGGGGGTCCTTCTCTGGGTGAACACCAGAGGTTTATCCGTAGGTTTATCAAACAGTTAAGGATTAACTCTGTGTCTTTTTCTGCACAGTATTTGGCAAAACGACCACAGGATTTAAAATAATGTTGCTTTTAATCGCTCAAAAAATCAAGACTCACTTGACCCCGACATGATTTGAACATGCAACCTTCTGATCTGGAGTCAGACGTTTTACCGTTGCACCACAAGGTCCAGTGTATGGGACCTCTTGAGGATCTCATCTGTGGTCAGCTGTGGCAGTGAGGCAGGCGCCACTTCATGCAGCGACACTGAAGACGTACCTCTGATTTCATACATGCAAAACCTGCCTTTTGAACAGGGGAAAGGCAGAGTAAAGCATCAGGGGACGCAGCAAATGCAGGCAGTTGTCAAATGCATCTGCTCCACAGAAGGTTTCTCACATGCGGTTTATGTGGGAAAATAACCCATGTTGTAGTCAATTTGTCTTTATCCATCCCACACTCGTGTACATGCCCGGAAACAGGGGCTCACACCTTTCAGTTGTTTTGAAAAAGATGCATTTGTTCTTCCGTTCATTTCGAATTGTGTTCACATTTCCAATCGCCTTACTAATTGATAAATGAACACAGAGCAGCCAATATTCTTCCAAAATGAATCCTTTATTCTGTCCCTGACACAGCCATAGGTTACGGAGGGGGGTGAGGGGTCTTTTCATTGGAGTCTCTGAAGTATCAGAAAAGCTTTTTGGTTTATAATTGGTTAGACAAAATCTCCCAAATCACTACCCAGCACAGTTAATGTGTAGGATTATGGGAGTTGTAGTCTGAAGTTGAACTCTGAAAAATATTGTGTGCCGCTGGGTGCAAACCATACCCTAATTTCTGTTGGTATGGTTACGTCAGCATAAACTAGCAACTCACTCTCTCAAGATTAGCAATGTTCATTGATGTGACTATTATTTTATGCTCTGCAGGTTTGTGCCCCCCTGTAAAGAGCAGCTTGCTTTTGGCATCTTTGTTTGCAGATCTTAATTCAACAGGAAAGCATAATTAAAAAGTATATAAAGGAATATAAAGGAATGCATGAATACATTAATCTGTATTCATCAGGGGGTGCTTCTAAATAAGGTGGGTAGTCTTGTGGTTTGTAGGGTAGCGTCATTGATGAGGATGTGAGAGATACTTGGCTTGATGAGGATGTGAGAGATACTTATTTTACTAAATGCGGTGGGGGAGGAAGCAGGGCAGTGGGGCCACAGAAGTTACCATTCATTTTGGTGGTGCATCGGCATGAATGAGTTCGGCGTGTGATCCCCAGTAAATCGCACATGCACAATGCACAGTATTGTGGTCCTCATATTGCCTTGGTTTTCAGCCCATCAATGTTATACCAAATGTAAAACTGTTCAGGTGCTTGAACGCATCACTGATTATCTCACCTGGGGTGGTACATTTGAAACTGCTAACAATATACTGCTCATTCACTGGGGGTAATATCTCACATTGGCAAATGGGCATTGGTGCACTATGAGGTGGGTGCAATGGATATGTGCTGCCACAGAGATTAACCAGGACAAGAGGTTGAAAAGAGGTGTGGGGTTTACTGGTGTGTAGATATCCAGTACACAGGGTTATGACAGTGCGTGTGAACTGCCACTGGTGGACATGTCAATCAAGGGGATAGCTGGCATGGACGGGGACATGAAGGGGAACATGAAAGGAGCAACATACATGTCAGTGGGTGCCAAGGAGAGTATAGGCAGTACTGGGATGATGGAGAAGTGTGTAAGGGGTGGCAATGCAAAGAGCACAGGGAGTGCCAGCTGAAGATGCTGGGATACAATTGATGGAATGCTACTGCGCATATCATTGTCTTTTGCTCTTTAAACTCATGTTGTTCCTTGATGATATATTATAAATCTTTCACATGATAGAGACCAATATTGTAGCTGGCCCTGTTCTGCAGCGTCCCAGGCTCATTGTGCACCACCCGCGGCCATTAACATGCACACACTGTTTCTTATGAGGCACAATTGCCACTTCTGGCTCCACAGGTCTGAGGCAATCATCTGTATTCTGAAGTGCATGTGGCTGGCTTATTCTTGTGGGCAAACAAATGTCCTCCTTCTTCGTTTAAATGACATTCAAGCACGCGCTGAAGATAAGCGTCAACATCAGAGTCAAATTCTGGTTGCAGCTCCTTTCACTGGGGTCACAGCCTCACAGGCCCCTGAGCTTTCTCCCACTATATGCTGTAGTGCAGTCGGAATGCATGCCGCAGCACTATGCCCACCGATGGTAGGAGCAGCTGAGGCGTAGGTGCTAGTCATGTAAATGTGTACACACTTGTGGACTGTTCGATAAGTCTTCTATTTCATTTTCTTATAAAAAGAATGTTTTCTAAACAGTTACAGCACAAACAGGTTAGATGTAAGTTTCAGCAGGATAATTGTTAAGACATTCAAATAATTGGTAATATACAGGGGACGGCAAACCCACGGAAACAATGTGGGGTTTCTACAATGTCTGCCAATATATGCAGGCAGGCATCCATATGTCTTTCAGTGATGTGGGTGTTCTGTAAAGCACTGACCCTCACTCCCTGCTTTCACATCCCCAAGTCCCTCAATGCCTGCCTTATCAATGACATTAATGGGTTTCCTGCCCATGGCCACAGCTCCAGTGGTTGTGGTGGAGAGCTACCTCCTGTGGTTAGACAAGCCTTCTAATAGTCAGTGAACAGACGGTGTATCTGCCTCTCCAGGTCTCGCCAGCGCTTCTTATGTTGTCAATGCCACCGGGGGGAGGTGTTTGGGGGGGCCTGTTTGCCGCTGAACTGAAGTGGATGAGGAAGGCCTCTCGCTGCTTTGCTTGGATATGCGGAAGGGTTTGTGACACCTTGAAGCCGAACACAGGGTTTGCTGCTTTATGATGCAGTCAGGGGTGGACTGGGAGCCAAAGAGGCCTTGAAAATAATGTTTAAATTCTTGTTAAAATCCTTGTTCCTTTATTTTCTTACAAAATATATTATTCAAAACAAAAACAAAGTGAAATGTCCTTAATATAGCATCCTCTTGGGGAAACAGATCACAGATGTATAATGTTTATATTTTATTAACTAGATAATCCATTTAAAGCTTAGATGAGTATCTGTTGAATTAAACTCGAGATATGGAGGGGGCATGGGTGTTGTGTCGCGGGAGTGACATGGGTTTGGAGGGGGTGGGAGTAGGACATGGGTTTCGGGGGGCAACATGGGTTTTGGGGGGGGCCCAAGGCTGTCTGTGCCCTGGGCCCCCAAATCTTTTAAGGTGGCTCTGCCTACAAACAATCTTTGGCAGCCACTACATTCGCTATTGAGAAGGCAGCGAGTATAGTAATGGGATGCTCTATGACGTTATTTTTTAAACATGCTTTGTTTGCCATTTTGGAAAAGCCCAAGGGCACGGTGACTTCTCAAAGGGCTTCTGCCTACGAGGTAGTCATATCGAATCCAGCAATTAAAATAGTCAGATGCAGAATAGTGAACCCTGCCATGTTTATATTGGAACCACAGGCAGAAGATGAGCATGTGCATGATTGCTCAAACTATGAGGAATTCTATGATGAGATCCCAAGGGTAAAAGAAAATGCTTTGGCTTCTGGGGAGATTCTCTTTATTGACGGTTCTTCTAGAATCGCTCAGAATGCTGGACAAATATATACAGGTGCTGCTGTGGTAAAGCACAGAGCCAATGGAGACTTTGAAGTATTGATAAGTGCACGACTACAGTCCTACTTTTCAGCACAGGCTGCAGAGCTAGTGGCGCTGATTATTGCGCGTGAGAAAAACACTGACCTAGAAGTAACCATGTTCAGTGACTCTGCCTATGTGATGTTGATGTGATGCTTGCGCGTTGGAAAAGGAGGGGCTACCTCTGAGCAGACGGCACACTAGTGCAACATGCCTCCTTATTGGACAGACTTATTAGAGCATTACAACTCCCAGTAGCCATCGCAGTAGTTACATGTGCAGCTCACACTAAAGGAGCAAATTTTATCTCACATGGAAATCAAGCTATAGACGAGGAAGTGAAACAAATTGCATATTCAGAAGAGATTATGAAATTTTATACGCCTGATGTGAATGAAAGCACGGTGGTGATGATGAGTATGTATGAAAGCTTTAATAACGTGTCTAAGACTCAGTTAATTGAAATTCAAGGGGAAGCGCTGCAGGATGAGAAAGACCTGTGGACCCAGAGGGGGTGTTCTTTAACTCCTTCTGAAGCATTGTGGCGACAGGAAAGCACTGGTAAACTGGTGATGCCTATAGCCTTAATAAGGGTGGCGTTGGAACAGCTGCATTAACCTGCGCATGTCACTAGAGAAAACCCTGCAGAGACCATTGTAGAGAACTTATTTGTTCTGATTTTGTTAGAACATGTTGCATTTTATGTAGTAAACTGCAACGCATGTCAAAAGTGTACTGCTGGGCACACGCTGCGTACACTTAGATGAGTCATCCTAAGACCTAATGGTCCTTTTCAGCTTTTACATATCGACTATGTCGATATGCTACAGATCTATAGTGGATACTGGTATAGGATAGTGGCAGTATGTCCCTTTTCAAGGTGGATTGAAGCTGGACCATGTACACATCCAGATTCCACCTGTGCAGCGAAACCTTTAGTACGAGAAATGTTTCCTAGATGAGGAGTATGTGAAGTATTAAGATTAAATAATGACCTCATTTTGTTAATGAAGTCTTTGAACAGATAAGCTTGTTGCTCAGTATAAAGCACACATTTTCTTCAGCTTATCACCTGCAAGCGTATGGAGTCGTTGAGAGACTCAATGGATTGCTTAAAGAAAGAATAGCCAAATTGAAGCTTACCTTGAAGAAAGGATGGTTGCATTGCCTGCCAGTAGCATTGTATGCATTGAGAAATCAACCAGGTTCCGACCACCATTTTACGCCCCATGAAATAGTGACAGGGAGGCAGATGAGGACATCCCTCACACCTCCATCAAGAACTAGAAGTGATGTCCAAATGCCAATAGAATTGTTAGGAAAGAAGTTACATGTCTACCTAACATGTATGACTGCAAGTATCTCTGTCATTTCAGATCAGCTCAAGCGGAAGGTGTGGGGTTCAGCACACAGATGGAGACTATTCAACAACTATGTCTTCCCAAACGTTTCCCCAGTGATCAGATCTTGATTAGGAACTTCACACGTAAATGGCATGAGCTGCGCTTTAACGGCCTGTTTGTCGTAGAGGATGTAACTGTATCAGTAAAAGTGTTAAGAAGACGTGCATGCATATTTATTAGAGATGTGAAGATCTACACTGGAAAATCCCCTTCTCTCCCACCCAAATTGGAAGCAAGCATTGGGGAAGAACCTCAACACCTGTAGACGACATCCATGATGAGGAAGAAGGGCGCAGGAACTGTCAAATAAACACATAAGAATACTTTGGACAGTGGCTTGTTTTGGGACACTCTTTTAAGATGCTAAAAAAGGAGTGAAAGAAGGCTATTTGTTCTTGAGCCACAGGAGTTTGCTAAACATTGGACTGAGACACATTTAAGTCTTGATCGAGATGGAAAGATTCCAGATCTGGAGTTCCTTTTTGATGACTGGAAAAGGGAAGAGTTCCCCGATTCCTTTCTCACTGAGTTTCTTTTCGGAGGCACCCATGGTAGTGCCTGATGGCCACGTTCACAGGATCTTTCTTACTTTTTTTCTATTCATTCTTCATGCATATGTTGTGTTTATGTTATGTTACTTTGCATTTATATAGCGCCTTATGTACCACTGGTATGGTCTCAAGGTGCTGGTAGGTTGTGCGCCCTCGGGAACCGAAGTTCAGGTCAGTAGAGAGAAATGGAGAGAGTCAAAAGGTGCGTTTGAGCACCGGATATGTGTGAAGCTGGTGTGGCAATCGTGTGATAGCTGCTTCTTAGCTGTAGGTGTGGAGGCTGAGAGATCAGGAGTATGTGTTCGTTCTGGCAGGTTGTTATCCAGACCAAATTGGCTGCATTAGGCCCGAGGAGAAATGCTTAGGCTGGAGGGTGTGAAACCAGCAGTATTTAGTGAGGGTGATGGGGAGTATGAGGTAAATGATGGTATGAGAACAGCTATACCGAATGGTGTCATAGTATCGCTGTGTTCTATTTGAGTGGTGGTGTCAAGAAGGGAGTAAGCGTGGATATGGAGTACTTCCATGTACTCCATCCGTTCCATGTACTCATCCATTCCATCTACTCCATCCGTTCCATGTACTCCATCCGTTGCATGTACTCAGACCGTCCATGCGTTATGACCATGTCAAGCACTCAAAGCCGTTTGTTTCAATGCTCTTTCAAACCATTCCATGTAAGTCATGCCATTCTAGGCTTTCCAATCTGTTCCATGCACTCCAATCTGTTTCATGCACTCCAATCCGTTTCATGCATTCAGGTCTGTTCCATACACTCGCGAATGTTCTGTGTACTCGCATCTGTTCCATGCACTGCAATTCTTTCCAGGCACTCCAGTCCGTTCCAAGCACTCCAATCCGTTCCTGGGACTTTACCCATTTTATGCACTCCAACCATTTTATCCGCTGCTGCTTTTATTCGTTCTACCTCACATTATCCTTTCTCCATGCATCATCTATCCACATACGTCTTCTTCGCACGTTCCATCCACGTAATCGGTTCTACCCATTTCACTTGTTCTGTCCACTTCACCCGTTTCACCCACTTTACCGGTTACATCCACCTGCTTCATCCAATTTTACCATCCCACCTGTTCCACCCACTTCACCCATTGTAAATCAGTTCAACCGTTCCGTCCACATGCGTCACCCGTTCCATCCACATACTTCACCCGTTTCTTCCACCTGTTTCACCGGTTCCTTCTATATGCTTCACCAGTTCCATCCACATGCTTCACCCGTTCCAACCACATGCTTCACCCGTTTCATCCACATACTTCACGTGTTTCATCCACATACTTCACGCGTTCTATCCACATACTTCACGCTTCATTGATATTGAAACAGTCAACTTTGCCAATTTCCTGAGTCATGTTTTATTATTGATGTTTGAGTATCTTCTGCATCCCCATTCATCTTCTTAAAGGGTTGAGTCGGCTGTCCTGGTTCAGTTATATGGCCCTCTATTATTGGTTGGCATGCTTGTACCCTTCTAGAACATTTGGCTCACTAGCACGTAAACTGATACCCCAGTTGCCAGTGGGTGGACTTTGACCATGTCTCCCCACCCAATTAGCTCAATGTCTCTCATCACTCATGCCTTCTGCCATTCAGATTGTCTTTGAACGTGGCCTTGCAAAGTATCCTTGCTCCTGGAAATAAAAGGGAATTACAGGCACACTCTATCTCAAATCTCAAGCAGCATGCGCACCTTCTATTTCTATCCATATCCCACGTTACAGGAGACAGTATTTTGACCTGTTTAGTAGCATTTCGTTGGGCCTCATTATAATTATCTATCCACCTACTTCACGCGTTCTATCTACATAAATCACCCGTTCCATCCACATGCTTCACACGTTCCATCCACTTGCTTCACCCATTCCAACCATATGCTTTATCCGTTTCATCCACATGCTTTATCCATTTCATCCACATACTTCACGCGTTCCACCCAGTCCATCCGTTCGACCCACTCCATCCATTCCACCCAGTCCATCCGTTCCACCCAGTCCATCCGTTTGGCCCAGTGCATCCGTTCGACCCAGAATCATCTGTTCGACCCAGAATCATCCGTTCGACCCAGAATCATCCGTTCGACCCAGAATCATCCGATCGACCAAGAATCATCCATTTGATCCAGTCCATCCATTCCACTCGCATACTTCACCTGTTCCAATTTCCATATTTTTCATTTTATCCATCCACTTCACCCGTTTCATCCACATACTTCAATCGTTCTATTCAATATATTTGACCTATTTTGTCCACATACTTCACCCGTTCCTTCCTCGCACTTTACCCGTATCGTCCATAAACGTCATAGGTTCTTCCAGCTCCATCCTTCGTTCCTACCACTCACTTCCATCTACATACATCGCCCGTTTGATCCGCACCCGACACCCGCTCCGTACTCTACTCCCGCTCTCCACTATACACTCGCTTCCCGCTCAGCATTTTAAGCCCGCTCCTCAGTCCGCATACTACACCCGCTCAGCACTATATACTCGCTCCGCACACTCTACACCCGCTCCGCACCCGCACAATACCCTACGTCCACTCAACGCCTCACATTGGTTCAACATAACCGCACCTTACATCTGCTCAATACCCTTGATCTGCTCAACACTCTACATCTTCTCAGCACCATCAGGCACTGCATCCGCCCCACACCCTAAATCTGCTCAACATTCTACACCTGCTCCACAGTATTATCCACTCACACCCTACATTCACACCATAACCCATATCCGCACCACCAACTACGCATTCATCCGCCCTACGCCCTCATCCGCCCTTTGCCCTCATCCGCTCTGTGCCCTCATCCGCTCTGCGCCCTCATCCACCCTGCGCCCTCATCCACTCTACGCACTCATCCGCTCTATACACTCAACCGTTCTACGTGCTCATCTGCTCTGCACGCTCAACCACTCTACGCGCTCATCTGCTCTCTGCGCGTTCGTCCGCACTGCACGCTCTGTCATGATGCCTGCCCCCGGAAGACCAGACCAGGCCCAGCAGCCCCGGAAGCAGGCATCATGCCACTTGGAGCATGCCCAAAAGCCCCAGTTAGGGGCTGTTTGGGTGCAGTCCTGGCGCCTATGGCGCCAGGCTCATAAAGATGAAGTCAGTCCTGGCGCCATGGGCGCCAGGCTCATTAGTGATAACTTACCTGAAGCAGACCATGCTGCATACTCACCTGAGGCAGACCATGCTGCATGAAGACTCAAGCCAAATAAGGCTTAGCAGGGACTATTTTACTGAAGGGACTATTTTGTTACTTGGGTGGGTCTGTGGAAGAATACTTACCTGGATCTTCTTCCAAGGCTATTTAAACCACGCCCGGACAGCCACACGTGCTTCGCGTTATTCTGCTTGCTGCAGCGTAACGCTCACCGTGTTTTCAGCAGCTCCAGTCTTCAGCCACGCCCGCTTCAGTCCTGGGACTCCTGAAACAAGAAGAAAAGAAGGATAAAGGTTAGAACAGGAGTTTTAACTTTAATCCTTACCTGAATCCTGATCCATTTCGCCACAGAGCTGAAAGACAGAAGTCTTTGAAGCATTGCTTCGCATTCCTACGGCGCCGCGCTGACCTCACCTGCTTGGCGGTACTTCAGCATTCCATCACACTCTCTCCATCTCGCGGCCGCCCTCCGACACCTAAGGAGACAAAGACAGCAAGGTGAGCAAGGGGACTCTCTAAGGCTACACAAGCTACCCCCAAGGACTTACCTGATTTACCACGGGGGGTACTCACCTCATCTCGGGTCGGCGCAGTCAACTCTGCTTCATCGCCGTACCCCGGCCCCTAAGGGGAAAACCACAATAGACTTACCTGAATCTTACCAATTGCCATTTGGAAATCTTCGAGTGGATTAATCGGCAACCTGCAAGGAATTGGACAGAGTGAAGATCAGACATTTGAACTCTTATGAACAATTGGACTTTAGAGTCAATACTGGAACTCACCAATTCCTCTACGCCAGTGAAGTAACTGGTCATCAACGCGCCCCTGCGGTCGACGCAGGATGGAGAGCTCATCCTTCCAAACATCAGGTGAGACTAAGGAAGGGACATCAAGAGTGATCTGTGGGAAGACAACGGGAGTGGGGAAGGTGGGTTGACACTCAATTCCACGGTTGGTTAATTCCTCTTCTCCTTTGCAGAAGAATATTCCTGCGAGCCAGACAAACTAGGCTGGGCGGGTCAGTCCAGTTAGTCATCTCAGCGCTACACGTCACGCTGCTGGAAACAACAGCTGCCCAGTTCCGGTCGACGCCCCCGTGGGAACCAGGTGAGTGTAACACGCTCGTCGGCTTTATGCACTCATCCGCTCTATGCACTCAACGGCTCTACGCACTCATCCGCTCTACGCACTCATCCACTCTACGCACTCATCCACTTCTACACACTCATCCACTTCTACGCACTCATCCGCTCTACGCGCTTCATCCACTTCACAGACTTCATCAGCTCCACTCACTTCGTTCATTCACCCTTATTATTATTATTATTATTATTATTATTATTATTATTATTTTTTTTGGATATACTCGTTCTAATTTGTTTGTCCTTTTTTAGTTAACCGATAGAGGTTATTAGCTTTCAATCTCTCGCTTGGATCTTGATGCTACATAGCTATTTATGATTTAGCATTTGGCAAAGTCAGTGCGATGATGTTATCCAGTTTGAGTTCAGGTTGGTTTTAGGGGAAGAGCCAAGTTTTCAGTAATTTGCGGAAAGACATGAGGTCTTCAGTGAGTCGGATGTGGGGTGGGAGTGCGTTCCACAGCGTGGGGGCTAAGGCTGAGAAGGACGATCCGCCTAACCTGACTGAGTTTGTTTTTGGTATGACCAAGAGGCCGGCTGAGCTTGATCTTAGAGTACGTGCTGGCTGGTAGGGTTTTAGTTTGCCTTGAAGATATTGGGATCCGGTTTTATGCAGTGCTCGGTGAGAAATTCATAAGGTTTTGAAGGTCCCCCTTCGGGCAACCGGAAGCCAGTGCAGAGTTTTGAGGGCTGGGAAGATGTGGTCTCTCGGGCCAAGTGCTAGTAGCAGTTTGGCTGCAGCGTTTTGTGCTCTTTGTAGTTTAGTCAGCTGGTATGCGTGGATTCCGAGGTAGAGGGGGGTTAGAGTAGTCCAGTCTTGATATAACAATTGATTGGACTGTGGAGAGTCTGTTGGGAAAGGAGAGGTATGGAAAAATGCGTCTAAGAGTTTAAAGTGGTAGTGGCAGGACTTTGAGACATTGTTGAATTGGCACGAGAGTGTTAGGTCAGAGTCTAGGGTGCATCCAAGATTTTTTACTGAATTAGAGGGGGTCAGTGAATTGCCCATGGCAGATGGCCAGGGTAGTGAGTGTGGAAGAAGTTTGGTGTTGCCACATACCATGATTTTGGTTTTGGAGGGGTTTAACAAGAGGTGGTTTGTGGTCATCCAGAGCTCTATGTCAAGGAGGCAGGATGCAAGGTCAGGTCGATAGTTGGGTTTTGAATTCAAGAATTTTAGAATTAGTGGAGTGTCAGCCGCATAGTTGTAGCACAGGATGTCATGTGAGAGAATTATTCGTGGGAGGGTGGCCATGTATAGATTGAACAGGAGGGCTGATAGGCATGCTCCTTGTGGAACTCCTGTGTCGATTGGTCGGGCTTGGGAGGAATAGGTGTAGAGAAGGGTTATTTGGTTCCTATTTTTGTGGAAGGATGCTATCCATTGAGAGCAGCTCCACGGATTCCTACGGAGTGGAGGTGGTCGAGGAGGATTGAGTGATTGATTGTGTCGAAGGCGGCGGATAGTTCAAGAAGGATTAATGGGGCGCATCCCGCAGAGTCTGCCGTGTTTTTAAGGTCATCCCAGATTGAGGATAGGGTGGTTTTGGTTCTGTGTCCGGCTCTGAAACCTGATTGAGCGGGGTCTAGGAGATTGTTGGCTCTGACAAAGGCATTTAGTTGGGAGTAGGTAGTTCGGTCGATGAGTTTTGCAAGGAATCTTGTGTTTGAGATAGGGCGGTAGTTTTTGGGCTCGAGCGGGTCGAGGGAAGGTTTTCTTATTAGCGGTTTGACATGAACCGTTTTGAATGCGTCTGGAAAGATTCCTGAGGCAAGGGAGTCATTCATGATGGTTCTTGCGTGTTCTCATGCGCAGATAGATGCAAACATTTCATTGAGAGTTGTGGCCGGGTAGGGGTCCAGCAGAGAGCCGGTTGGTTTGCGGGCAGAGAGAAGTTTGAGAAATTGGTCAGCTGATAGTGGACTAAAGGAGTCAAACGTTGGTTGGGTAGTGGTCGCAGGCGAAGGTTTGGCCCGGATGAAGGGTGGGTTGCCTGGTGGGTGTAAGAGAGCTAGTTTGTTGGTTAGAGTGTTTGTTCTTTCGAGAGCTGTGGTGTAAAAGTGGAGAGAGAGTGAGTCGCACAGCGATTGTGAGGGGGTCAGGACGGTGGTGGTGCATGATGGTTTGGTGAATTTGGTGATTATTTTGTGAAGTTGTTTGCTGGGGTTTCTACAGTTTAGGATTCGGGAGTTGTAGTGGGCTTTTTTTGCTTTTCATATTTCGGCCTTGTACTGATGAAGGTGCCTGGCCAAGGTGGATCTGCTCAGGGGAGTTTCGTCTTTCTGCCAATTTCGCTCTAGGTATTTATATAGTTGTTTACTGGTCTTCAATTCAGGTGTGAACCATCTAGGGAAAAGTCCATGGCGGGCTGATGGTTTGCAGGAGGGTGTGAGCCGCATTAGTGAGGTGTTGAGCCTTGAATTAAAGGCATCAGGGGTTAGTTGATTATTGAGTAGGCAGGTAGGCGGGGGAGACTGGAGGAGTGCGTCAGCTAGGTCAGGAAGGAATATTAGTTTCTTCCAGCATTTGCGTAGATTCAGAGGTTCAGGTTCGGGTCCGGGAAGCGGGTTGGGTGAGCGAATGACGAAAGAGACAATGAAGTGATCTGACCAGATGATAGGGGTGGGGGGGTTTAGATGTATCCAGTTGTGGGAGCTGAAGATGGCATCAAGAGTGTGTCCTTTATAGTGAGTGGGGTTGTTTATATGGGGTTGGAGGTTAATTGCATCTAGGCCGTCAACCAGAGAGTGTGTCATAGGGTTGGTGGGAATGTCGAGCCATATGTTGAAATCTCCTAGAAGGATGAGGTTGGGATGGTTTAGTTGGAGGGTGGCAATAGAGTCCCAGAGGTTGTTTGAGAATTGACTATCGTAGCCAGGGTGTCTGTAGATTATTAGGAAACTGTGGGAGAATGAAGGGGAAAGGGATAGTTTAACGAGGAGTGATTCACAGGAAGGAATGGAAGTGAGACTTGAAGGCAAATGCTATTTCTCCTCCTCTAGAGGGACGGTTCAGTGCGATGAGGGAGTAGTCGGGGGGGAAGGCTTCATTGGCGATAGGGGCAAAGTCGTCAAAGAACCAGGTTTGAGTTATGAAGACCAGGTCTGGTTTGTCGGAGGCGAGGAGGTCAAAGATGCTGTGTCTGTTTTTTGCTATGGATCGGGCACTAAATAGGATTCAATTCACTTCGGTAGAAGAGGTTGATGTCGGAGCTGCAGGGATGGGGTGTGGGGTGGGAGGGGGTGGAGACTGGAGAGAGGGTGGGGTGGATGAAGGTCGATGGGAAGAGTGGGCGAGAAGAAAAGTTGGTGGGTTTCGGGTGGGAGTGGATGGACGCGTGTGTTGGGGAAGGAGGTGTGGGGTGGATGATGGTCGATGGGAAGAGTGGGCGAGAAGAAGAGTTGGTGGGTTTCGGGTGGGATTGGATGGACACGTGTGATGGGATGATTGGGTTTGGCACAGGGGATTTGAAGGTGGGGTGTGGGGGGTTAGGAGTTTCAGTTGTGGTTGGTGAGAACTTGTGGGGAGAACTACTAATGTTCATCTGTTCCTGCAAGATCCTAAGAATGGCCCAATCGTGAGGTGATTGCTCGCAGCCATTATAGAGTTACTTCTCCAGCATCCTGAGTGCAGTGGGGAAAGCAAAAATGCCCCTACCTGATGATAATGCTCATAGACTAGTAAGGTTCGTTTTCCACTATCTGACTGAGGAATGCCCGCGTCTTGTTGGAAGAGAAACTTGCGTTCCCACTTTCTTGAGAGATCTGAGTAATACAGTGGCTCTTAATGAATTGCTACGTGACATAATCAAACAGGTCAATCTACATTCTGAGTGAACATTGAAAACATCCTGAATGAGACTTTTGGGGGAAGCCTAATGTCTATACTACTTCTTGCTGGAGATGCACCCAGATTTTGTTTGGCGAAAGGACAATTCTTTTCTATACATCAGAATACATTTTGATTTTTCCTTCCTTAAAAAAGAATGGGTAATATCGACAGCAACAATAATGTTGCTAACAATGAGAGGCCACCACGGCAGGCAAGAAACTACTACTGTATGAAGTGGGCCTATTTGTTATCTATGCATTCATCTTGTTTATTGTGATCCTTATTTCACTTACAGCATGTACTGCTTACTATTTGGATCCATTTAAAGAAAGTATCCCTGTGTATCTGCCTATGCAGAAGGAGGGTACAGATGTGGCAACTACCAGACAACCAAGACCTTATGTAATTGTCCCAAATCTAGAGGTACATTCAAAGGCACCTAGTCCTGTGATAGATAGATCTATGCTTCCGGTTGGGGTAAGGTAATTTGTGGAGATTATATGGGACTCTTTTATGACCTTAGAACATGTATAGACTACCGTGCACTGAATCAGATAACCATCAAGAATCGATACCCACTGCCTTTGATCTCAGAACTACTAGACCAGGTGAAGGACGCTTGTACATACACGAAACTAGACCTTCGGGGGGCATATCATCTGGTACGTGTCAAAGAGGGTGACGAATGGAAGACTGCTTTTCGCACCAAGTACGGACTATTTGAGTACCAGGTGATGCCCTTCAGACTATGCAATGCACCAGCAACCCTCCAGTTCTTCATGAACGATGTCCTCCGAGAGCTTATCGACGTTGTGTGGTCGTTTACATCGACGACATCTTAGTATACTCTTTATCAGAATCTGAGCATGTAAAACACGTCCGAGCAGTCCTAGAGAAGTTACGCTAGCATAAATTATATGCTAAACTGGAAAAGTGCACCTTCCACACTACGGAAGTGGAATTCCTTGGATTTATTCTGACCCCGAGAGGAATCCGGATGGATACACGAAATGTGGATGCCATTCTTAATTGGCCTTCGCCATGTTCAATCAAAGGAGTTCAAAGCATGCTTGGCTTTGCCAATTTCTACCGCAGGTTTATCCCAGACTTCTCGCACATTGTACATCCCATTACGACGCTATTGCGAAAAAACAAACGCTTTGTGTGGACAGAGGAAGCCAAGAACGCCTTCCAAGAGTTAAAAGCTAAATTCACATCTGCTCCCATATTAAGACACCCGCGCCCCGAGCTTCCCTACATAGTGGAAACAGATGCATCCAGTTCAGCCATGGGAGCAGTCCTTTCCCAAAAGGATCCCGAAACTAACCAGCTTCACCCAGTGGCGTTTTGGTCAAGAACATTTTCAGCCCCCGAATTAAACTATGCCATAACCGACAAGGAGCTGCTGGCCATCAAGTCCGCCTTCAAGGCTTGGCGGCACTATCTACTGGGTGCCAGACATACCATCACGGTCATCACTGATCACCGCAACTTACAATACCTAAAGACAGCCAAAGCCCAATCTTCGTGCCAACTCCGTTGGGCATTGTTCTTCGCCGAGTTTGATTTTGTAATAACCTATCGACCAGGTTGTAAGAATGGTAAAGCAGACGCCTTGTCCCGTATTGGAATGGGAGAAGCAGAAATAACTTTAGAACTCGTACCCATAATTCCGGAACAGAGAATCCTTGTCCTGACATCCATACAGACACTGGAGGACATTCAAAACAAGATCCACCAACTCTTTGATTCCGTTGCCCTACAGGACTGGGCAAAGAAAGGTCCAGAGTACTCTCTCATCGATGATTTACCTTATTACCAAGGCCGGCTATTTTTATCGCAAAAAGAACTACAGGAACTTGTCATTTCCCATTACCATGACACCTTAATAGAAGGGCATCCGGGTATTGCAAAAACCGAAGCTAAAATTAGGAAGCAATTTTGGTGGCCCACCTGGCGAAAGGATGTCAAGTCATTTGTCATGTCTTGTGGCATTTGCGCACAAAATAAAGGGCAAAAGAAAAAACCTGCTGGATTATTGCAACCATTAGACATACCACCTACCCCTTGGCATACCTTGTCATTAGACTTTATCATGGATTTACCCCCGTACCAAGGTTACAATAACATTCTAGTTATTGTAGATCTTTTTTCTAAAATGGCCCACTTCATTCCATTAAAAGGGATACCTTCAGCTTCAATCCTGGCCAAGGAATTCCTTGAAAATGTTGTCCGCCTGCATGGCTTTCCTTCAGTGTTAATTTCAGATCGGGGCAGTCAATTCATTTCACATTTTTGGAGGAAATGCTGCCAACTGGCACAAATTGATGTTAGGCTTTCGACCAGTCACCACCCTCAGACCGACGGTCAAACGGAGAGGACCAACCAGACTCTTGAACAGTACCTCCGTTGTATGCTACATCAGTCTGAGGGGAATTGGAAAGACATTCTGTGGATCGCAGAGTATGCGTAGAATAATTCCGTACACTCAGGAACTGGACAAAGTCCTTTTTTTACCATTTATGGGCACCATCCTCGAACCTCGGATTTGGACTCACCCAAGCATTTAGAGATGCCCACAGTGGACCATCTCCACGCTGTTATTACACAAGCCTTTAAAGAAGCAACCATCCATTTGCAAAAGGCTAAGGAAAAATACAAAAAGGATGTGGATCAGCACAGAAGTGAAGCTCCTCAATACCAAATAGGGGACCAAGTATGGTTAGCCATTAAGCACTTACCACTCAAGGGGACTCGGACCTTTAACCCCAGGTATTTGGGACCTTTTACTGTCAAGGCAATTATTAACCCAGTGGCCGTCAAGTTGGACCTACCTGCTCATATGCATATCCATCCCGTCTTCCACGTGTCTCTTTTGAAGCCAGTGCAACCAGGAACTAGGCTAATCACTCCACCTGAACCTATCCTCATAGAGGGGGAGCCCGAGTTCGAAGTCAAGAATATTTTGGACTCAAAAAGAGTGAGATCAAAACTCTTTTACCTAATTGACTGGAAAGGTTATGGTCCACAAGAAAGGTCTTGGGAACCCAGTGACCACGTGCATGCACCTCGTTTAGTGAAGAGGTTCCATGGGGAATTTCCAGACAAACCACAGCCAAGGGGGAGAATGACTTTAGGAGGGGCCTTGAGGGGGAGTGCTGTCATGATGCCTGCCCCCGGAAGACCAGACCAGGCCCAGCAGCCCCGGAAGCAGGCATCATGCCACTTGGAGCATGCCCAAAAGCCCCAGTTAGGGGCTGTTTGGGTGCAGTCCTGGCACCTATAGTGCCAGGCTCATAAAGATAAAGTCAGTCCTGGCGCCATGGGCGCCAGGCTCATTATTGATAACTTACCTGAAGCAGACCATGCTGCATACTCACCTGAGGCAGACCATGCTGCATGAAGACTCAAGCCAAATGAGGCTTAGGAGGGACTATTTTACTGAAGGGACTATTTTGTTACTTGGGTGGGTCTGTGGAAGAATACTTACCTGGATCTTCTTCCAAGGCTATTTAAACCACGCCCGAACAGCCACACGTGCTTCGCGTTATTCTGCTTGCTGCAGCGTAACGCTCACCGTGTTTTCAGCAGCTCCAGTCTTCAGCCACGCCCGCTTCAGTCCTGGGACTCCTGAAACAAGAAGAAAAGAAGGATAAAGGTTAGAACAGGAGTTTTCACTTTAATCCTTACCTGAATCCTGATCCATTTCGCCACGGAGCTGAAAGACAGAAGTCTTTGAAGCATCGCTTGGCATTCCTACGGCGCCGCGCTGACCTCACCTGCTTGGCGGTACTTCAGCATTCCATCACACTCTCTCCATCTCGCGGCCGCCCTCTGACACATAAGGAGACAAAGACAGCAAGGTGAGCAAGGGGACTCTCTAAGGCTACACAAGCTACCCCCAAGGACTTACCTGATTTACCACGGGGGGTACTCACCTCATCTCGGGTCGGCGCAGTCAACTCTGCTTCATCGCCGTACCCCGGCCCCCAAGGGGAAAACCACAATAGACTTACCTGAATCTTACCAATTGCCATTTGGAAATCTTCAAGTGGATTAATCGGCAACCTGCAAGGAATTGGACAGAGTGAAGATCAGACATTTGAACTCTTATGAACAATTGGACTTTAGAGTCAATACTGGAACTCACCAATTCCTCTACGCCAGTGAAGTAACTGGTCATCAACGCGCCCCTGCGGTCGACGCAGGATGGAGAGCTCATCCTTCCAAACATCAGGTGAGACTAAGGAAGGGACATCAAGAGTGATCTGTGGGAAGACAACGGGAGTGGGGAAGGTGGGTTGACACTCAATTCCACGGTTGGTTAATTCCTCTTCTCCTTTGCAGAAGAATATTCCTGCGAGCCAGACAAACTAGGCTGGGCGGGTCAGTCCAGTTAGTCATCTCAGCGCTACACGTCACGCTGCTGGAAACAACAGCGGCCCAGTTCCGGTCGACGCCCCCGTGGGAACCAGGTGAGTGTAACACGCTCGTCGGCTTTATGCACTCATCCGCTCTATGCACTCAACGGCTCTACGCACTCATCCGCTCTACGTACTCATCCGTTCTACGCACTCATCCACTCTACGCACTCATCCACTTCTACACACTCATCCACTTCTACGCACTCATCCGCTCTACGCGCTTCATCCACTTCACAGACTTCATCAGCTCCACTCACTTCGTTCATTCACCCTTATTATTATTATTATTATATTATTATTATTTTTTTTTTTTTGGATATACTCATTCTAATTTGTTTGTCCTTTTTTAGTTAACCAATAGAGGTTATTAGCTTTCAATCTCTCGCTTGGATCTTGATGCTACATAGCTATTTATGATTTAGCATTTGGCAAAGTCAGTGCGATGATGTTATCCAGTTTGAGTTCAGGTCGGTTTTAGGGGAAGAGCCAAGTTTTCAGTAATTTGCAGAAAGACATTAGGTCTTCAGTGAGTCGGATGTGGGGTGGGAGTGCGTTCCACAGCGTGGGGGCTAAGGCTGAGAAGGACGATCCGCCTAACCTGACTGAGTTTGTTTTTGGTATGACCAAGAGGCCGGCTGAGCTTGATCTTAGAGTACGTGCTGGCTGGTAGGGTTTTAGTTTGCCTTGAAGATATTGGGATCCGGTTTTATGCAGTGCTCGGTGAGAAATGCATAAGGTTTTGAAGGTCCCCCTTCGGGCAACCGGAAGCCAGTGCAGAGTTTTGAGGGCTGGGAAGATGTGGTCTCTCGGGCCAAGTGCTAGTAGCAGTTTGGCTGCAGCGTTTTGTGCTCTTTGTAGTTTAGTCAGTTGGTATGCGTGGATTCCGAGGTAGAGCGGGGTTAGAGTAGTCCAGTCTTGATATAACAATTGATTGGACTGTGGAGAGTCTGTTGGGAAAGGAGAGGTATGGAAAAATGCGTCTAAGAGTTTAAAGTGGTAGTGGCAGGACTTTGAGACATTGTTGAATTGGCACGAGAGTGTTAGGTCAGAGTCTAGGGTGCATCCAAGATTTTTTACTGAATTAGAGGGGGTCAGTGAATTGCCCATGGCAGATGGCCAGGGTAGTGAGTGTGGAAGAAGTTTGGTGTTGCCACATACCATGATTTTGGTTTTGGAGGGGTTTAACAAGAGGTGGTTTGTGGTCATCCAGAGCTCTATGTCAAGGAGGCAGGATGCAAGGTCAGGTCGATAGTTGGGTTTTGAATTCAAGAATTTTAGAATTAGTGGAGTGTCAGCCGCATAGTTGTAGCACAGGATGTCATGTGAAAGAATTATTCGTGGGAGGGTGGCCATGTATAGATTGAACAGGAGGGCTGATAGGCATGCTCCTTGTGGAACTCCTGTGTCGATTGGTCGGGCTTGGGAGGAATAGGTGTAGAGAAGGGTTATTTGGTTCCTATTTTTGAGGAAGGATGCTATCCATTGAGAGCAGCTCCACGGATTCCTACAGAGTGGAGGTGGTCGAGGAGGATTGAGTGATTGATTGTGTCGAAGGCGGCGGATAGTTCAAGAAGGATTAATGGGGCGCATCCCGCAGAGTCTGGCCTGTTTTTAAGGTCATCCCAGATTGAGGTTAGGGTGGTTTTGGTTCTGTGTCGGGCTCTGAAACCTGATTGAGCGGGGTCTAGGAGATTGTTGGCTCTGACAAAGGCATTTAGTTGGGAGTAGGCAGTTCGGTCGATGAGTTTTGCAAGGAATCTTGTGTTTGAGATAGGGCGGTAGTTTTTGGGCTCGAGCGGGTCGAGGGATGGTTTTCTTATTAGCGGTTTGACATGAACCGTTTTGAATGCGTCTGGAAAGATTCCTGAGGCAAGGGAGTCATTCATGATGGTTCTTGCGTGTTCTCCTGCGCAGATAGATGCAAACATTTCATTGAGAGTTGTGGCCGGGTAGGGGTCCAGCAGAGAGCCGGTTGGTTTGCGGGCAGAGAGAAGTTTGAGAAATTGGTCAGCTGATAGTGGACTAAATGAGTCAAACGTTGGTTGGGTAGTGGTCGCAGGCGAAGGTTTGGCCGGGATGAAGGGTGGGTTGCCTGGTGGGTGTAAGAGAGCTAGTTTGTTGGTTAGAGTGTTTGTTCTTTCGAGAGCTGTGGTGTAAAAGTGGAGAGAGAGTGAGTCGCACAGCGATTGTGAGGGGGTCAGGACGGTGGTGGTGCATGATGGTTTGGTGAATTTGGTGATGATTTTGTGAAGTTGTTTGCTGGGGTTTCTACAGTTTAGGATTCGGGAGTTGTAGTGGGCTTTTTTTGCTTTTCATATTTCGGCCTTGTACTGATGAAGGTGCCTGGCCAAGGTGGATCTGCTCAGGGGAGTTTTGTCTTTCTGCCATTTGCGCTCTAGGTATTTATATAGTTGTTTACTGGTCTTCAATTCAGGTGTGAACCATCTAGGGAAAAGTCCATGGCGGGCTGATGGTTTGCAGGAGGGTGTGAGCCGCATTAGTGAGGTGTTGAGCCTTGAATTAAAGGCATCAGGGGTTAGTTGATTATTGAGTAGGCAGGTAGGCGGGGGAGACTGGAGGAGTGCGTCAGCTAGGTCAGGAAGGAATATTAGTTTCTTCCAGCATTTGCGTAGATTCAGAGGTTCAGGTTCGGGTACGGGAAGCGGGTTGGGTGAGCGAATGGCGAAAGAGACAATGAAGTGATCTGACCAGATGATAGGGGTGGGGGGGTTTAGATGTATCCAGTTGTGGGATCTGAAGATGGCATCAAGAGTGTGTCCTTTATAGTGAGTGGGGTTGTTTATGTGGGGTTGGAGGTTAATTGCATCTAGGCCGTCAACCAGAGAGTGTGTCATAGGGTTGGTGGGAATGTCGAGCCATATGTTGAAATCTCCTAGAAGGATGAGGTTGGGATGGTTTAGTTGGAGGGTGGCAATAGAGTACCAGAGGTTGTTTGAGAATTGACTATCGTAGCCAGGGTGTCTGTAGATTATTAGGAAACTGTGGGAGAATGAAGGGGAAAGGGATAGTTTAACGAGGAGTGATTCACAGGAAGGAATGGAAGTGAGACTTGAAGGCAAATGCTATTCCTCCTCCTCTAGAGGGACGGTTCAGTGCGATGAGGGAGTAGTCGGGGGGGAAGGCGTCATTGGCGATAGGGGCAAAGTCGTCAAAGAACCAGGTTTGAGTTATGAAGACCAGGTCTGGTTTGTCGGAGGCGAGGAGGTCAAAGATGCTGTGTCTGTTTTTTGCTATGGTTCGGGCACTAAATAGGATTCAATTCACTTCGGTAGAAGAGGTTGATGTCGGAGCTGCAGGGATGGGGTGTGGGGTGGGAGGGGGTGGAGACTGGAGAGAGGGTGGGGTGGATGAAGGTCGATGGGAAGAGTGGGCGAGAAGAAAAGTTGGTGGGTTTCGGGTGGGAGTGGATGGACGCGTGTGTTGGGGAAGGAGGTGTGGGGTGGATGATGGTCGATGGGAAGAGTGGGCGCGAAGAAGAGTTGGTGGGTTTCGGGTGGGATTGGATGGACACGTGTGATGGGATGATTGGGTTTGGCACAGGGGATTTGAAGGTGGGGTGTGGGGGGTTAGGAGTTTCAGTTGTGGTTGGTGAGAACTTGTGGGGAGAACTACTAATGTTCATCTGTTCCTGCAAGATCCTAAGAATGGCCCAATCGTGAGGTGATTGCTCGCAGCCATTATAGAGCTACTTCTCCAGCATCCTGAGTGCAGTGGGGAAAGCAAAAATGCCCCTACCTGATGATAATGCTCATAGACTAGTAAGGTTCGTTTTCCACTATCTGACTGAGGAATGCCCACGTCTTGTTGGAAGAGAAACTTGCGTTCCCACTTTCTTGAGAGATCTGAGTAATACAGTGGCTCTTAATGAATTGCTACGTGACATAATCAAACAGGTCAATCTACATTCTGAGTGAACATTGAAAACATCCTGAATGAGACTTTTGGGGGAAGCCTAATGTCTATACTACTTCTTGCTGGAGATGCACCCAGATTTTGTTTGGCGAAAGGACAATTCTTTTCTATACATCAGAATACATTTTGATTTTTCCTTCCTTAAAAAAGAATGGGTAATATCGACAGCAACAATAATGTTGCTAACAATGAGAGGCCACCACGGCAGGCAAGAAACTACTACTGTATGAAGTGGGCCTATTTGTTATCTATGCATTCATCTTGTTTATTGTGATCCTTATTTCACTTACAGCATGTACTGCTTACTATTTGGATCCATTTAAAGAAAGTATCCCTGTGTATCTGCCTATGCAGAAGGAGGGTACATATGTGGCAACTACCAGACAACCAAGACCATATGTAATTGTCCCAAATCTAGAGGTACATTCAAAGGCACCTAGTCCTGTGATAGATAGATCTATGCTTCCAGTTGGGGTAAGGTAATTTAAGGAGATTATATGGGACTCTTTTATGCCTTCATATTATGTTAATAGGATGAGGCTTCTGGAACTTTCTCCTACACAGGTAGCACATGTATACATTATGCTGACATACTTCATGAGATGATTATAGAAACCCATTAGAAAAGAAAGAGACCTAAGAGAAGTGCTAGGGAAGATGATAATGGGTTGAATGATTACCTGGATAATTCAGCACACTTGGGGAATTACATATGGTATCAGCAAATTAAAAAGTTGGAAGGAGGACCTTCAAGGAGGAATGCATTGTATGTACACTCCTGTATGGGGAAATCTAAGATTTTCGTAGCTATTGAAATAGACGTCCAGACAGCACATTGTCTATCACACATAGCACTCTGCCGTACAACAGGTCAGTTCATGAGCTGAACAGCTTACCACAAATGGGAAACTTAATGGACAGATCCAGAAGACGATGATTATGTCCACGACACAAAGACGAGACTAAGAGCTCATACGAAGAATCACGTGGTCAGATATAAAAAACCCGGAGTAAAAGGAACTGGAATCATATGGGTAGTAAACAGAAGACTGGAGAGTCCAGGAAAATCTGCAGAAGAAATCCATAGATGGAAGAACAGAGGCTAGATGCAGATTTGGGGATCAGTGCTTTCACCAGATGGATGGGAAGAAGGAGTGGTTATCTGCAGAGCTTGGTTAGTCATTGGTTTCTACCAGCCAAAGATTGACATAGTGCAGAATGGATACAAGCCTCTATGGCTGAGACTTGCCAATCTACTGACATGGGTCGAAGATAGAGGAGGACCTTTGCAGATAGTGCCTTTGGAAAGTGCAAATCTGTGCTTCAGAAACAATGGTACAAGAAAAGTCAGAGAAAACAAGAACTGTGGTCAAATCTTTGACGTACCAGGAATGAGCATTGGAACAACAGTGATAATGGATCACTACTGGGCGTGTGGATCCAGAGTTTACATGAAGCTACCCAATGACTGGGGAGGACAATGATCCATAGTAAATGTTCATGTTTCAGCGTTGGTGATTCCTAAAGGTGACTTGAACATTGGAAGCTTTCCTGAAGCAGACGCTCACCCGAGGAAGAAGAGATCCTTGGAGCTGATAAGTAGAATGAAGAGAGAGACATTTTTCTCAGCCAAGTCAACAGAAGCCTTTGATTCCATTCCAAATGAGCACAGATTGTTCAGCCATACTTCATCGATGTTCACATTAATCTCCATGCCAAGGTTTCAGAATGCAGCAAATACCAGCAGATACCAAATGTCTGCAGATCACCATATGGGAGCTGTTGCAGACAATCAACACTACCATAAAGGGATTCAATGCTACCAGGGAAGAGCTGAGAGCCGTACGATTGATGACTCTTCAGAACAGATATGTCCTGGACATGATGACAGCTTTGGATGGAGGTGTTTGTGCAAATATTGAAGAATCATGTTGCACATTTGATACCTTCTCAAGATGACGAGAATGGCACCTTGACAGAGGCCATATAGATGCTGACAAAGCTGCACGTCCAAATGGTGAACAAAGTGGAAGACATTGGTGATGATAGCTCGTTTGGATCTCTCTTTTCTTGGGTTCCACAATGGATGGCAGATATGTTCAAATTTCTTGGAACCCTGATAGAGATGATGTTGCTTCGATTCTGTGTGATTAGGATAATAATCTCACAATGCAAAAAGACTGCAAAGAAAGCCAAAGGGATGAATATCATGATTGATGTTGAGCCAGGATGGAAAACCAAGGAGCTGACAGAGGAAGAAATCAGAGATTTCGTGAAGGCCAGCATCCATGCACCTGAGGGAACGAAATTCCTGTACCCAAAGAACCATAAGAAGTATGTGAGAAAATGGATCAATTGTAGTCCAAGTGTCCAGTGCATGCTCATGACTTGGAACAAGGATGAGCATGTGAAATTAGCTGGGTGCCATAAAGGAGTATTAAATATATGGGTCCCAAAGAAGCATTTGTTTAGAAAAGAATGTCTGGATGTGGAGGATGATGGGAGAGTGGTGAGGAATCGTCCAGAGGGGGGAGTGTAGAGAAAGCTACGGGGTGTTGTGATACTCTCAAAGGGAACATCTAAGTATACTTTCTATATAGGGAAGGTTTATGATTGGGTTTCTACTGTCAGGTGGACAATTTATGCCCACCCCTAGTTCAAGTCATCTTCACCAGTTATTACGTACACAGTATATCATTGGTTCTCAAAATATACAGAGGCCTTCGTTATGTAGAGAAGGAGTCAAGTACCCCCACCTCAAGCATCTCGCCCATATTGCCTATATGTTGGGAACCAGAGTATGAAGCATGTGCAGTGCCAGTGAAAATACCGATACCAAGGAGAATCCTGGAAGCAAGGTTCCCATTAAGAAAGCCATACTTGCATATATGACTGTATGATGACCATTTGAGTGAAATCCCAGAAGAAGCATGAAAAAGAGCAAGAGAGCATATGGTGACATCACACGAAGTAAAACTGACGCACCTAGAAGAGATGCAGACACCCGAAAGTGAAGATGGTCTATAAGGCATCAAGAAAGTATTAAAGATAAATGACATCTCAGGCTCGAGATTAAAACACTTATGCTACAGAAACGAGGAAGATATCAAGTCATTTTACAAGTATACAGATGCAAAGAAATGTTAGCAGACAAAGTATTCTTGAGGCTAGCTATGTAGTGAATAGATTGCAGCAAGTACCAACATATACATACATGTATATATATATATATATATATATATATATATATATATATATATATATATATATATATATATATATGAGCAAGTATAAAATGGATTTTTCCACTACGTGTTATAGCAGAGCTGGGTCAGAGAAGAGAATGAATGCCTTTTCCAGTGTGTCACAGTTGAAAAATAACTGAATTACAGAAGTGAAACTCAGAAGGTCGAGGCTGGATCTGCCCCAATAAGCCAAGGTCTTATCGGATAGGTATGAGCAGGCATTAGTTAAAATCATGTGAAAGAATGAAACTCCTGTTCAGAAGACATGGACGAAAACAAGGAAATCGTCAGAGGTTCATCAAATAGTAGTATTTTAAATGCACCAGAGCTCAAATGTGTGGTCTTCAATCGTGTGGAGGGATGAAACTGGACAAACATGACAAACCACACCTATGCAGAGACTACTCCCCTGAATTCTCCAGAGCAAAGAACATTTCCAAGGCCAAGTTCAGAGCCTTACTTGACCTGCAGACCACTGAGGTGATGTTAGATAATATGCTAATTTGTGGGAAGCTATGGTTGTGACCAGCTCACCAGCACCTGGGAGTCCAGCCTGCGTGCTGCTAACGTGGTGGAAAAGTACTGACAACTGAAAGAGTGCCAACCAATTGTAGAGGGCCGCATAGTTAAGGGCCCTATAGTTTGTGTAGGCAATGGGACGATGTGTATTTAGTGACGTTTATAGTGACTTGTTTGAGGGGTGGGGTTGGTAGTCCCACCTGAAGTTAAGGAGCCTATCACTTTCTTAGACTAGTATGGAACATATACTTAGAGGTTCCCCTTAAGCCTATCACATTCGCCACAAGTTTTTTGTAGTTTGCCACAAAGGATGATGTCAGCAATTATGTAGGTTAATGTCATCAATTATGAGTTTTTGTTATAAAAAGAATGTTTTTATGAAATGCATTGAGAGACCATGCTATGCGACGTCCGTTGATGTCCGTTCTACTTCCTGTTTTATATCATTTATATTGAAACAGTCAACTTTGCCAATTTCCTGAGTCATGTTTTATTATTGATGTTTGAGTATCTTCTGCATCCCCATTCATATTCTTAAAGGGTTGAGTCGGCTGTCCTGGTTCAGTTATATGGCCCTCTATTATTGGTTGGCATGCTTGTACCCTTCTAGAACATTTGGCTCACTAGCACATAAGCTGATACCCGAGTTGCCAGTGGGTGGACTTTGACCATGTCTCCCCACCCAATTAGCCCAATGTCTCTCATCACTCATGCCTTCTGCCATTCAGACTGTCTTTGAACGTGGCCTTGCAAAGTATCCTTGCTCCTGGAAATAAAAGGGAATTACAGGCACACGCTATCTCAAATCTCGAGCAGCATGCGCACCTTCTATTTCTATCCATATCCCACGTTACAGCAGACAGTATTTTGGCCAGTTTAGTAGCATTTCATTGGGCCTCATTATGAGTATCGTGGTAAGGCAACAATGGCGCTGGTATCGTTACCGGCACCATTGATACTGTACCACCATGCTATGAGTTCTGCTCGCGGGTGCCCTTGCAGCCACCAGGTTTTACCGGGTGGCCGTACCAGCACCCACAAGCAGAACTTGATGGTAGCAACGGTACCGTTAATAACGGTACCGTTGCTACCACCCTCCCCATTCCCATATGGGTCTCAAATGGGAATGGGGAATAATTTTTACCGGCACCCAGAAAAAAAGAAATTACGGGTTACGCCAAGGTCGTAACGACCCGGTAATTGCCCTTTTCTGGGCGCCAGATGAAAATCGATAATGGCGGCAGCCATGCCTGTTCTACAGGCACGGCTACCGCCAGCCTCGTAATGAGGCCCATTGTCTTTAATTAAAAAACTTGGCACCCATGGTGTTCTTTCTCTGAACCTTGACACAAGATGATTCAACATCACATGGTTCCTGTTCTTTTCAGTTAGATAACCAGTTCTTGGCTATTCTATCCATTAACATCAAGCCAGAAAGCTCTTTCAGACCTTTCCGTGCTCTTAACTTAAATGTGGCTGCGACACAGCCTTCCGATCCTTCCTTCTTTGTGGGTCCAAGCTTACTAAATATGTGACACTGATGACCAGCTTCTTTTTTTATTTTTTATTTTTTATTTCTTTATTCAGAATTCAACATTGTACATACATACAAATCAATACAATTTATAAAGTTAAGTCAATATATTATGAGACATTAACCAAATTAACACAATAACTCCACATTTATACAAAAGTATATTAAAACCTAGTATACATCAAGAAATGTTCTCCATATTTTCCCGAAAACTTTCTGTTTTTTCTGTCTCCTGAAAATTACCATTTCCACATCTGCATCTCAGAGATCCAATTAGACGACAGTGGCAACATTTTAGACTTCCAATTGCGAAGTATCATCTTTTTACCCATTAATGCCCCTCTGAACAAGAATTTTTTTTTGTGACATCGTAAGATCATCTCATATACCATTTCCTCCTAAAATCATTGTAGTAAAGTCCAGAGCAATGTCAGTCTCCAGAACACAAAATCACATGTGACAAATATCTGACCAAAATCCCCGAATTCTCGGACAATGCCGGAACATGTGCTCTAACGTACCAACATCACTCAAACATTTCCAACAATCATCAGAATCAGACATATGCTGGTTCTTCATTCTTTCAGGAATCCAATAGACCCTGTAAAAGATTTTAATCTGTCTAGATCTTTCCCCCAAATTCAACAAACAAAGTTTCACATTACCAAACATCTCCATCCATTCTTCCCCCGTAATATCATGTCCCAAACGATGACTCCATTATTCTCTTAGTTTCACATTCTCTTTGTATTTAGAAACAATGGGCCTCATTCCGAGTATGTAGGTAGTCATGGCGCTATTTGCGCCATGACTACCTCCCATACCGGGTCCGGATCCGACCTGGTTCAATGGGGAGTTACCGGTCCATTCTGACCCTGGAGGGACCGGTAAGTCCCCATTGAAAAATCCATTCCCCATTGCCATTTGAGCCCCCATAGGGCTCAAAGGGAATGGGCAAGTAGCTAATAACGGTACCGCAATTTGATGTTCCGTTATTAGCTCTCTGGTCCCTTAGCGGCTCCTGCAAAGGGCGCCTGGTAAAACCAGGTGCCCATTGCGGGACCCACTAAGGGACCTCGGAATAGGGCGCAAAGGGATTACCGGCACCGATGTCCTTAACGGTGCCTGGTAGCCCTTTGCGCCCACCTCGGAATGAGGCCCAATATGTGTGTACATCCTACTCACAGTGCCTCCTTCACCTGGCACTCTCACCACTGCCAATATTTCTATGTTCACATTCTCTTCTCACCTTACCTTACCAATGCTCTTCTTCAAACGTCTGTAATCAGATTCTGAAAAATTCTCAATACTCCATTTCTTACACACCTCAGTCCCCGAAGTCCATTTTCCATTCTGCCACAAATCTCCAATCCAACACACACCAGCCAAAAACCACTCCACCAAAATAACACCTTTCTTTTTTCTTTAACAGCAGAATTCATCCATATCGAAGCATTCGGCGAGCTCAAAGCATCTGATCCCAAATATTCATACAGCCGTTTCCAACTTCTCTGCAAGAACTCAGTAATGGGATTCCTCCTATTCGCAATGCTAGTCGTATTTTGAATCGCCCTTGGTAAAAGTGGTCCAGCCAGCCCTGTCTCTGCAACAATCGATTCATTTGAATCCTCCTCGAGAAACGGAATAGTAAATTGACACGTAAAAGCTAAATGATAAACTCGGAAATTGGGCAATCCCAGACCCTCCTTCTCCAAAGGGAGTTGAATCTTCCACAACTGTAATCTCGGTGGCTTCTTGTCCCAAATGAACGACTGAACCAGATATTCAAGCTCCTTCCAAAAGAGGACTTAATTTCTAGTGCGACCAAGGTTCAATTATCAAAACAAAAAGTAAAAGAGACAAGGGGCAGCCTTTTCTAGTACCCCTCTGCAAAACAAATGGGTCAGAACGTAAGCCATTAGTCCTAATATCAGCTGTTGGAAGTATATATAAAAGACGTATCCATGCAATAAAACTCTCCCCGAAGTTCATTCTTTTTAGAACAGAGAAATGATAATTCCAATTAATTCTGTCAAATGCCTTCTCCGCATCAAGCGAAAAGGCTGCAACATCATCCATGGAGGACTGAGCTATCCACATAGTTAACAACAATCTCCATACATTACTTGAGGTTTTGCGACCCTTAATGAAACCTGATTGGTTATCATGAACTGGAGTACCCATCAAGTGAGTAATTCTTAATCCTAATACTTTTGCCAGAATTTTATTATCAGTATTGATTAAGCTTATTGGGTGATAACTTGTCGGGTAATTACCATCCTTTCCATTTTAAAAAAAAAACGAAATTGTCACACGAATAGTACAAGATGGTAAAAGACCTTCATCACGGGACTTAACGTAAGTATCTCGCAGAATCTAGCAGAATTTTGTAAAACTTTGTCGGAAACCCATCTGGCCACAGTGACTTTCCTATATTTAATTTGTGAATCACCATTCTGATCTCATCCAAAGATATAGATTTTTCAAAAGATTTGTTATCTTTATCAGACACTTATAGGACTAGTAAGGACTCAAAAAAGGAGTCGCCATTCGCCATTCACTGTAATGTTTGGCTCATCCCGATAAGTTGTGAGTAGTATTCTTTAAAAAACTCATTTATTTCCACAGGATTAAAAGTTGCATTACCATTCAGACCACAAATCGATGTAATGGCCCCCTCAGAATTCTGCTGACGAAGCCGGTATGCCAGCCAGCGATCACTCTTCTCACCTTGCTCAAAATAGGAGCATTTGAGACGAAACAACTGTTCCTCAGCCTTTACATTTATCATCTCTCTTTTTAAAGTGCATCATTATTTTTTTTTACCTGGTCTCGCAGGGTCAAGCACTAAGACAGCAATCACTTCCGTAATCTGTTTCTCCAAATTTAATTTCAAAGATTCAATTTTTTTCCTCCTCCCACTCGACAGACTCAAGACCAGGCACCTCATTGTTCATTCAAATGTTTCCCAAACAACTTTAACATTCAAATCATCAGTCTGGATTTCTCTCAGAAAATGGTCAGCTTCACTTCTAATTATATCAACCATCTTTTCATCTTGTAAAATCAAGGTATTCATCTGCCAAGTAAAAGCCTTATGAATTTCAAAATCAACTTTCACTCTCAAAGAGACAGGGGAATGATCCGTCACCACAATACTTCCTATATCCCCTGCCACAAAGTTTTCAGTTGCTCTGCCGCTTGTGAGAAACATATCAATGCGAGAATATGTACAATGAGAGTTTGAATAAAAACTATACTCTTTAGTTGCAGATGTGTTAGACACCAACAATCCTTTAAATCATTCTTCGCTATTAGTGATTGAAAAGATCTAAAATGACGGTCTATTCTGTTGTCCACCCCATTACTTCGATCTAGCCTCATATCCATTACCAAATTGAAATCCCCCCTAAAATAACATTTGGGGTATCAAAATCCTGTATCAATTGTGAAACCCTCCTGAAGAAGGAACCATCATCAGTGGATGGTGCATAGATGTTACATAGGTTCACCATGCATCCTTGAAGTTCAATCAACAAGGCTACAATTCTCCCTTCCTTGTCCGTATTTTGCTTCTAAAGTTTAATCGGTGCATTTTTATGAATTAAAATCGCCACTCCTCTAGATCTGGAAGAGTAGCATGAGCCATATGCACCACCAATCCACTGTTTCTGCAATCTCTGGATCTCTTCATTCAATAAATGTGTTTCTTGTAAAAAATACATATCACACTGCATCTCACACATACAATTGTAAATTTTCTACTGCTTTCTCATATTATTCAATCCATTAACATTCCAGGACAACACTTTCCGGTCCTGTTTCATTGGAGACACCATATCTTTCAACAATCCAGAAATATACAAGGTGTGTAAAAATTAATTAAAATAACTATTATCAGAGCCCAGTCCCCCCAAGAATTCCCCCAAATGTAAATGAGATTATCAGCCAATACACTGAGAAGAAAAAGAAAAGAGGGAAAAACATCAAATTAATGTAGTACATATACACTAGCCCAACACAAACCAAATGTCAACCAAGTTGTTTTCCCCAAATAAACGGTTGCAGGGTGACATTTCCAATCCATCAACAACAATATTATAATACCTTTGTCAAAAATTATACATTACAAGATCCCCACACATAAAATTAATTCACAAAGTATTTGACTGAATAAAGACTTTCATTGTTGTAACCAAGCTGATCAATATCAGCATAAAGCGATGCCAGCCACTTGTACCACCATCTGCCACCATGCAACCCATACTCCCATCATTTCTGCCCATTCTCTAAAATGTACACTTCCTTGAGAACTTCTGTGATATTAACTTCTACACTTCAAATAAATAATAAATAAACTCATCAAATCTTTACATCCTATGTAATGTTCATAAAATGTCCTTGTATTAAAGAAATTGATTGCCAGATTAGTCCACTGAAAGGTGCCTCCATAAACGTGTCTATGAATTTGACACTTAGTATAAACGACCCTAGACAGTACAGCCAACCGCATTCACAAGGCAAAGAGAATACATTATAAAAACTGAAGGCCTGGCTACATTAGGCAATCATATTACGAGATTATGGTCCATATCCTCAAGGTAAGAGGGCCGTAGCACAAGGTGTACAGGCAGTCATGACAGGATATCATTTAGTGGAAGGAACATGACATATCTCACCCAATGCCCATTGAAAAGGACAATCACATGTAATAAGAACATATAAACAATACCAGCATCACCAGCAAACACTAGTGTATGTGCACGGTACGCTGGAGCCAAAAGATGCACACAGACCTGCAGAAAAATATATGACATATGTAGTGATCCATTTTTCCACCTTATGAATGCAAATAGCCACACTGCCCAATGTGTAGCCTATGGAGCATAGGCCACCATTCACAGCGCCATCACCACCCCCTGCTGGTCAGCCTGCCCATCCCTAACTGAATTTCCCCGCACCGTGCGTGCCCGCACCCAGCACCCTGTGGTGCCACCAGACGGCCATACCGTGCAATGACACCACAACGCACCAAACGAGAGCACACACGGTGCAGGAGGACACGGACACAGGCCAAGCAAGCCTACCTCACAAGGAACAAGGACGACAGCTCTCACTCCACAAGGCACTTGTTAATATCAGAGTTACTGGAACCATAAAAATTGTCCACATATCATACTGCGTGAAGAAGATCTTAGCATTAACGTAAATTCATTCCAAAAATGAGTCAAGCCATGGTTGCAATGAAAGAATGTATTGATGCTCCTTGTAACAGCCGTACTGTCTGAAAAGTAATTCAAAATGCTTGCACTCCAATATATCTTCTTACCAATGTGATAGGTCTAAATTCATAATGTCCACGCTGCCACTGAAATATGCATTCCTCCCTATCCTCTGTTGTGAGCGGACAGCTGTCCTTCGAGTTCCATACAGATGCGTCCTGACTTTCAATGCAGCCGTGTTAAACCAAGGCTGCCTGATCACTGCTCACACACGGTAGATTCAGCAGTGAAATCACGCACGCACGTAACGTGATCATCAGCTGACATCGTGTCTTGGATGTAAGTCTTTCTTCTATCCTAATCTACTGGCATGAACCTTCCAAAGGCAGGCTCATCATAACAAGTATGTTTTTAAAATTATAACATTTAACTGTAGCGACACAGTGGCGCCATTTTAGCTAATTTTAACAATGTAAAAAGTTAAACATAAACAAAAATTGTAAACGAATCATCAATTACCAAACGATATATTCACTCCATTCCAGTAGCATTAACAGATCCCTCACAGCATTTCTCTAACCAAGAAGTTGCTTCTTTTGGTTCAGTAGTAATCCTTTCACCAGTTGGCAAAAACAATGTCATGGAATTGAACTTGTTAAGAACGACTTTAATATTCAACTGCTTTTCCAAATCCTTAACCACTTTGAACGATTTCCTGATTTCCAAATGCTCCTTTTGGGAAATCTGGATAAAGGGAGATGTGTTTCCCTTTGAAATTAGTCGGTCCTTTAGATCTAGCAGCCGGCATTATGGATTCTTTCATCTTAGAGGCTGTAAAGGTGATAAGAATATGTCTAGGTCTGGATCCAACCGATCTGCCAACGCGGTAAATATTGTCAATGTCAGATTCAGCAACACACCATAGCATTCCTTTAAATTCTATAGAGTCAATAAGGATAGCTTTTCCCCCACTGGATCAGTAACCTCCTCTACTCCAATCATGTCCATCTTCTATATAATGGCGGCACGACCTGCAGTCTATTCACTACATATAGCCAGCCTTTATGATTACTTAGTTTACTTGCGTTGCTGCATCTGTACACTCATAAAATGGCTTGCATTTTCTGCAGTGCTCTTGACACATGCAATCTTTATTCTGCATATGAAAATGTACTCTATTCTTCATTTTGTCATCAGATTCCATATGGTCCTTGCATTCTTTTCTTCAGCCACTCTTTTCAGTGCGTCATGCTCACTTCTTGTGATGCCACCAGCTTCTCTTTCTCTCATCTCCATATTCATTCAGGGTTCTCCTCCAAGGGATTGTCATCTCTACAGGGATACTTCATATAGGGTCTTCTCAATGGATACCTTTTCTCGAAGGCTCTACGTGGAATAGGCACAATCACTGGTGCTGTGTCTGTTGCGATTTCTGTCTTCCAGCATATAGGAAAGATGAGGGCGGGACTTCGTGAAGAGGCATCCAGCTGCTCTTTTACACATGCAAGGATGCACTTCTTGAATATTGAACTGAATGAAATAAGTTAAACTGCATTCATTGAGTACCGAACTGAGTGAAATAAGCAGAAGCTGCATCTATTGGATACTGAAAGAAAGGGAAGAAACCTGCTAAATGTTGAACAATGAACTTAAAGCCATAAGGAAACGAAGTTGAATGAGAGACTCTAAGGGAAAAGTTGGAGTCAAGGTTGAGAAACCACTTCTATATCAAAGTTGTGGAGCTACACTGGAGAAACGAATTGTTTGTCTGAATATTGAACTACGCAAGGAGACCTAGAAGTTCCTGGTTGCATGACCTGTAATGGGTGGACCGTCTGTTCTAAAACTATGCCAAGACCAGAGAACTACTATCTGTTGATAAAGAACTGTTGAAAGTGAACCCAAGGTTCCTGGTTGCGTGACCTGTAATCAGTGGACTGTGTGGTCTAAAACTGTGCCAGGACCAAAGAACCCTTATATGCTACTAATGAAGTTTGCTGTTGTGGACAACCATTGGTGTTTATCAGATTTATGGAAGAGAAGCCTGAGTTGTAAAGATTTGTTGAAATACAAAACCAAGGCTTCAAGATACTACTTGTTGTGTCATCTTTTGATATTGATCTTGGGGAAGAAAAAACCCTGAGATGTGCTGCCCGGAAACTGTATTGAACTTGGGGGAAGGGTATCCCGAGTTTACAAAAGTGTGGCACTTTATTGCTTCAAGTGGGAAAGAAGGTAAATTGAACATTGTAATAAACGTATTGACATTTGGGTAAAAGGAACTGAAGAGTAAGCCCAATCTGAAAATAGCTCAGAACTTTACTTCTCAAACAATGTTTAGTTCATGGTTGACATCCCTACACATTGTTTTGTTTTAGTTGTGAGGGCAAGTATGGGGTTTGGACATAGATTGACTTTTCAGTTGAATTTATTGGAACAGACTTCCCTTAGTTTCTTTAGGTAGGGAAATCCCACCTTAGTATAGGGCAAATTATGTAACGCTCACCTGACTCCCACGGGGGGGCTGGCCTGGTTCGCGCTGCTGTGACCTCGTCTAAGGTGATGCGCAGGGTTCGGAAGACGGACTGGACCGGGCCCCAGATCTGGCTTGTCTGACTCGCAGAAGTATCCTTCTGTAGGTGAGAATAGGGGGTTAACTGTCTGCGGGGTAATGCAATCGGCCTCCCACTTACCCCTCTCACCCTCCTCAAAACCCTTCTGTGCTTCCCCGTACCGTCTCACCTTAGGGTCTGGAAGGACGAGCTCTCCATCCTGCTTCTGATGCAGGGGCGCGTTGGTATCCAGTTACGTCACTGGATTTTCAGATGGGTGAGAAACAAACTTGCTTGGCTTCCAGGTAAGTTTTTTCTATAAGTGGTTCCCCTTGTGTCCATGCATTAATGTTCTAATGCTAGTGTCTTTTTCCCCATAGGGGCCGGGGTACGGAATGCCGGGGAACAGGCACCGATCCGAGGTGAGCGGTGAAATCCTTGTGGAAATCAGGTAAGTCTTTAATGAGTGTTTTGGCAATGTCTTTTCATTCACTCATTAACGCTGATGTTTTTTTCCCCTTAGGGGCCGGGGTCCGAAAATGCCTGGATGCGGCGCGGACCCGAAATGAAAAGGGAATGACCCAACAGGTAAGTCTTGACATGGAGTTTTAGCTTCCCTTTTCCCTTCTTTCTCTCACCTTTGTTCTTGTCTTTTTCTCCCTAGGCGCGGGGGCGCGACTGCGAATCCGGATGGTCGCTGCTGAACATGGAGGCGCCCTGTAAAGGTGAGTAGAATGCGGCGCTGCAGCGATCGATGCGATGTGCTTTTAAAAATAATTGTCTTCCTTTTCAGGATTGTCGGCGAAATGACTCTGGGATGTAGATTTAGCAGGTGAGGCCTTTTCCTTCTTCTGTTCTCTTGTTCCCTTCCTTTGCAGGTGATTCAGGATGCTGGCAGGTGTGGCAGAAGTCAAGATGCAGGAGCAGACACGGTGAGCGTCCAGCTGCTAGATGCAGAACAACGCAAAGCACGTGTGGCGGATCAGGTGTGGTTTAAATAGCCTTGGAAGAAGTTCCTAGAATGTGTCCTTCCTCCAATCAGGTATATATCCTTCCCCGACCAGGCCCGGGTGGTAAATGAGTCCCACAGGTAAAGTAGTTCCTTTCAGGCCTCAAGGAGGCCGGGGTTCTGCAGCATGGTCTGCATCAGGTAAGTGCACCCAAACACTTTCATAATGAGCCTGGCGCCTATGGCGCCAGGACTGACATTTTCTATGAGCCTGGCGCCATAGGCGCCAGGACGCTGTCCAAAGGGCCCCTATAAGGGGTTGCTGGGACCTTCCCCGGGGACTTGATGTCCGCTTTCGGGGACGCAGGGCCTGAGCCGGCTCCCCGGGAGCGGGCATCGTGACAGCACTCCCCCCCAAGGCCCATCCCAAGGTTGTTCCCTCTGGGGGTTTTGGTTTGTTTGGGAAGAGTCGGTGGAATTTCCTGACTAATCGAGGTGCATGCACATGGTCACTGGGTTCCCACGACCTCTCCTGAGGTCCGTTCCAATCAATTAGGTAGAAAAGCTTTGACCTAAACATTTTTTAATCTAAAATGTTCTTCACTTCGAATTCGGGTTCCCCATCTATTTGAATAGGTTCTGGAGCTTTGAGTAGTCGGGTTCCGGGGACCACTGGTTTCAGAAGTGACACATGAAAAACAGGGTGAATTCGAATATTAGCTGGTAAATCAAGTTTAACCGCTACTGGGTTAATTATTGCTGTAATAGAATAAGGTCCCAGATATTTTGGGTTAAAAGTTCGAGGCCCTTTCAGCGGTAAATGTCTGGTAGCTAACCACACTTGATCCCCAATCTGATACAGAGGTGCTTCACTCCGATGTAGGTCGGCATTCTCCTTGTATTTTCTCTTGGCTTGTTGTAAATGCGTGGTTGCCTCTTTGAAGGCTCGGGTAATGGTAGAATGCAGATGTTCTACTGCGGGCACTCTGAGGTTCTGAGATGAGTCGAGGTTTGAGGTTCGAGGGTGATGTCCAAACAAGGTATAAAAAGGACTATGGCCAGTTCCAGAGTGTACCGAATTATTATATGCGTATTCGGCTATCCAAAGAATGTCTTTCCAGTTGCTTTCAGATTGCTGTAACATACACCGTAAGTACTGCTCAAGGGTCTGATTTGTCCTCTCGGTCTGACCATCGGTCTGAGGGTGGTGACTGGTCGATAATCTTACGTCGATTTGTGCCATTTGACAACATTTGCGCCAGAAGTGGGAAATGAATTGGCTTCCCCCGTCAGAGATTAGTATAGATGGGAATCCATGTAGCCGAACAATATTTTCGAGGAATTCTTTGGCAAGGACAGAAGCTGAAGGTAAACCTTTCAAAGGAATGAAGTGGGCCATTTTGGAAAACAAATCCACAATTACCAGAATGGTATTGTATCCCGAACAAGGAGGCAAGTCCGTACTAAAATCCATTGATAGGGTGTGCCAGGGTGCTGGCGGTATGTCTAGAGGTTGAAGGAGATCGGCTGGTCTTTTCTTTTGACCTTTATTTTGGGCGCAAACACCACAGGACATCACAAAAGATTTAACATCTTTTCGCCAAGAGGGCCACCAGAATTGTCGTTTCACCTTTTCCATTGTCTTGGCAATACCGGGGTGTCCCTCTATTAATGTATCATGATAACCTGAAATAACTAGTTCGTGTAAATCCTTGTGCGGCAGGAATAAGCGTCCTTGGTAATAAGGTAAACCATTATCTATGGTAAAGTCTGATCCCTTTTGTATCCAATCCTGTAGGACTGTAGGGTCCAGGAGTTGTTTCACTCTGACTTGAATGTCTTCAAGCGTCTGTAACAAAGTCAAGCCTAGAATTCTCTGTTCGGAATTATTGGTACTGGTTCTGAGTTTGTATCAGATTCTCCCATTCCAATTCGGGATAAGGCGTCTGCTTTGTCGTTCTTGCAGCCAGGTCGATAGGTAATCACAAAATCAAATTCAGCGAAAAACAAAGCCCATCGGAGCTGCCGTGATGACTGAGCCTTGGCGGTTTTCAAATACTGTAAATTCCGGTGATCAGTGATCACCGTGATCGTATGTCGAGCGCCAAGCAGGTAATGCCGCCAGGCTTTAAAAGCGGACTTTATGGCTAACAGTTCTTTGTCAGTGATTGCGTAATTAATCTCTGGTGCCGAGAATTTTCTGGACCAAAATGCTACGGGATGCAGTTGGTTGGTTTCAGGATCTCTTTGAGACAGAACTGCTCCCATGGCTAGGCTCGATGCGTCCGTTTCGACGACATACGGGAGATCTGGACGTGGGTGTTTCAATATAGGTGCAGAGGTAAACTTAGTTTTTAAATCCTGGAAGGCCTGCTCGGCTTCTTCAGACCATTCAAAACGTTTATTTTTCCTCAAAAGTGCAGTAATGGGTTGTACTATGCGTGAAAATTCCGGAATAAACCTGCGATAGAAATTGGCAAAGCCGAGCATGCTTTGAACCCCTTTTACAGAGCTAGGTGATGGCCATTTGAGGATGGCATCCACTTTTCTTGAGTCCATTCGGACTCCTTTGGGTGTCAGGATGAAACCGAGAAACTCAACTTCTGTGGTATGGAAAACACATTTCTCCAGTTTAGCAAATAGTTTGTGTTGGCGCAGTTTTTCCAGAACTGCCCTAATGTGTTTTCTGTGATCAGATTCCAAAGAGGAGTACACTAGAATGTCATCGATATAGACGACAACACAAACATCGATGAGTTCCCGAAGGACATCATTCATGAAGAATTGGAAGGCAGCAGGCGCATTGCACAACCCGAAAGGCATTACCTGGTATTCGAATAATCCATATTTTGTACGGAAGGCTGTTTTCCATTCGTCGCCTTCTTTTACTCGCACCAGATGATATGCCCCCCGGAGATCTAACTTGGTGTATATGCAAGCGTCCTTCACCTGGTCAAGGAGTTCAGGAATCAGAGGCAGAGGATAACGGTTTTTAACTGTTATCTGGTTCAATGTGCGGTAATCGATACAAGTTCTAAGGTCGCCTTCTTTTTTAGGCACGAAGAACAAAGCCGAGGATGCCGGGGACTTTGACGGGCGAATAAAACCATTGGCGAGGTATTGATCCAAATATTGTCTCAAATGCAGGTTCTCAGGTTCGGTAAGGGCATAAATCCTGCTACAAGGGGGTTGTGCACCGGGCACCAGATCGATTTGGCAATCGTACGATCGGTGAGGAGGTAACGTGTTGGCCTGTTCCATTTGGAAGATGTCCTGAAAGTCCTGGTATTCCGGAGGTAATCGCATGGAGGCAGAGGTTACAGATGCTAGATTAATCTTCAGGTTTTCTGGGTAGCATGTTTGTGCACAATCCGGGAAGGTTATTCTCTTAGCTCGCCAATCAATTCGAGGATTATGTGTCTCTAACCAAGGAATTCCAAGAATAACCTGAAACTGTGGAGCCTTGATTACATCAAACACAACTGCCTCCCGATGGCCGTCAGGACCAATAAGAGTCACCCCAGTAGTGGAATGTGTTACCGGTCCAGAGGCAATTTCATTTCCATCGACTGTGGTGATGACATCTTTGCTGGTTTTAGGACGGAGAGGGAGGTTAATCCTAGAGGCCAATCACGATCCACATAGTTTCCAATAGCCCCACTATCGATGTATGCCTTTATTGCATGCAACCGCTTAGGCTTTTCTGGATCTATGAGAACCATTGCACAATGAAATGCGAGGTCTGAGAGTTAGTTTTCAAGCTCGGCAAGCGGACCCCTACGCTTGTCGGGCTGAGTCGTTTCCCGAAACAGAGTCTTCATGGTTTTATCAGCGGCTCCTACCGCTTTTCGGGGCGGTTTTGCCGGGCAATCTCGTAGAAAGTGTCCAGAGTTCCCACAATAAAGACATAATTTTAACAGCTGCCTCCTTTCAAGTTCCTTTTGAGTTAAGGGTTCTTTAACCCCTCCAATTTGCATAGGCTCGGAGACATCAACTCCCTTGGGGTTAGCGTGGGTCTTGACCAACACCCGGGTCTCAAACCTGGACCGATCTGTTTTTCTGTTTTGAAGTCTGTGATCCAATTGGACCACTAAGTCTATATATTCTGTGCATTCTTGGGGCGGATTTACAACTTGGGCCAAGACATCTTTAAGTTCTCCGCCTAGACCTTGATAAAATAACGTGACTCTTTTATCCTCTGGCCATCCCGTTTCCACAATTAGTCTATTAAAGGTTGCAATATAGGATAGGAGGTCCTGATTGCCCTGTCGCAGGGATAGAAGTTTGTCATCCAGAGCCTGCCCCTGAGAGTGTCGAGCAAATAACCTTTCCATGCTTGCTTGAAATCCTTGAAAATCACGGAGAATCGGGTCATCTTGAGTAACCAGTGGAACTGACCATTCGGCAGCGCAGCCGCTGAGATATGACAATACAAAGGCTACTTTGGTCTGATCATTAGGGAAGGCCCCAGGTCTGCATAGGAAGTGCAAACGACACTGATTCATGAATACAGCGAATCGTTTGGGGTCCCCAGCAAAGCGTTCAGGTGGGGCCAGCGGCATGTTTCCAGGTAGATTAATCTGCACAGGGTTACTGGGAACCACAGGAGCGGGGCTCCCTCCGGAACAGGGTAGAGGAGATTGTCCAGCTTGACCTTGCAAAAGCTGTCTGGCCAGGTCATCAGTTCTTTCCTTTGATATTATTAATTCCCTCTTGAGGGCATTAGTCTCTTGACGAGCGGCATGTACTTCGGCCCGTAATTCCCCCAGTAATTGGGCCAACTGATCAGTCTCAGAAGTTTCCATAGCGCCTGGGTGGTAATTTGTAGGAAGGCTTTGCGTTCTGTAACGCTCACCAGACTCCCGCTGCTGTGACCTCATCTAAGGTGATGCGCAGGGTTCGGAAGACGGACTGGACCGGGCCCCAGATCTGGCTTGTCTGACTCGCAGAAGTATCCTTCTTTAGGTGAGAATAGGGGGTTAACTGTCTGCGGGGTAATGCAATCGGCCTCCCACTTACCCCTCTCACCCTCCTCAAAACCCTTCTGTGCTTCCCCGTAGCGTCTCACCTTAGGGTCTGGAAGGACGAGCTCTCCATCCTGCTTCTGATGCAGGGGCATGTTGGTATCCAGTTACGTCACTGGATTTTCGGATGGATGAGAACCAAACTTGCTTGGCTTCCAGGTAAGTTTTTTCTATAAGTGGTTCCCCTTGTGTCCATGCATTAATGTTCTAATGCTAGTGTCTTTTTCCCCATAGGGGCCGGGGTACGGAATGCCGGGGAACAGGCACCGACCCGAGGTGAGCGGTGAAATCCTTGTGGAAATCAGGTAAGTCTTTAATAAGTGTTTTGGTAATGTCTTTTCATTCACTCATTAGCGCTGATGTCTTTTTCCCCTTAGGGGCCGGGGTCCGAAAATGCCTGGATGCGGCGCGGACCCGAAATGAAAAGGGAATGACCCAACAGGTAAGTCTTGACATGGAGTTTTAGCTTCCCTTTTCCCTTCTTTCACTCACCTTTGTTCTTGTCTTTTTCTCCCTAGGCGCGGGGGCGCGACTGCGAATCAGGATGGTCGCTGCTGAACATGGAGGCGCCCTGTAAAGGTGAGTAGAATGCGGCGCTGCAGCGATCGATGCGATGTGCTTTTAAAAATAAATGTCTTCCTTTTCAGGATTGTCGGCAAAATGTCTCTGGGATGTAGATTTAGCAGGTGAGGCCTTTTCCTTCTTCTGTTCTCTTGTTCCCTTCCTTTGCAGGTGATTCAGGATGCTGGCAGGTGTGGCAGAAGTCAAGATGCAGGAGCAGACACAGTGAGCGTCCAGCTGCTAGATGCAGAACAACGCGAAGCACGTGTGGCTGATCGGGTGTGGTTTAAATAGCCTTGGAAGAAGTTCCTAGACTGTGTCCTTCCTCCAATCAGGTATGTATCCTTCCCGGACCACGCCCGGGTGGTAAATGAGTCCCACAGGTAAAGTAGTTCCTTTCAGGCCTCAAGGAGGCCGGGGTTCTGCAGCATGGTCTGCATCAGGTAAGTGCACCCAAACACTTTCATAATGAGCCTGGCGCCTATGGCGCCAGGACTGACACTTTCTATGGGCCTCATTACGACCCTGGCGGTAAGGGGTTAACGCCAGCGTTAGCTGCGCCGACCCCTTACCGCCAATTACGAGTTCCCCTAGCGCCATGGTGCTTTTAACACCTGCTTTTAGCGGGTGTTAAAATCCATGGCGCTAAGGGACCATGGAGTTAATTACGCCACCGTAATTTACGGTGGCGTAATTAACGCCTTCCCCACTCCCATTATGCCCTATGGGGCAAAAATGGGAATGGGGAAGGGTAAATGGGGATTGGGGACTTACCGCCCCGCCAAGGTCGGAATGGGGCGGTAAGTCCGCCAACCACCATGGCGTAAACGTAGTTTACGCCATGGTGGTAAAGTCACGGCCCAGGCGGTAACTTACCGCCTGGGTCGTAATGAGGCCCTATGAGCCTGGCGCCATAGGCGCCAGGACGCTGTCCAAAGGGCCCCTATAAGGGGTTGCTGGGACCTTCCCCGGGGACTTGATGTCCGCTTTCAGGGACGCAGGGCCTGAGCCGGCTCCCCGGGAGCGGGCATCGTGACAAATTAGGCCTTACTACACCCTGACATTTTTGTTAATAAAAGCTTCTGTTATACATTGAGTCTGTTCTCTGTGTCTCCTCCCATGATGCCAATCTCACAGTCCCTACTGTTGAAGAAATATGTCAGTGTTTTTTTTATATCTTTTCCAACTTGACAAGCAATGTAAGTGGTAGTTCAGATTGGAAGCAAACATGGCTATTTTAGATGGCTATTTGAGCTGCAATACCGAGAGGGACATTGCACGGTTCATGCACCAGAAGGTGGAGTTCCTGAGATACTTCAAAATAGCAGTTTTCCATTTGGCTGACACATTCAGGAAGGAATTCTGCAGTTAAATTGAAATCTCAGTGTAAATTGAGTATTGAAAAAGCTTAGCATTTAAGAATAACATGTTTGTAAGTTGAATGTTGTCATTAACGTCTGATGTGTGTAGGTGGCCTAAAGAAGGATGCACACAGATTATACAAGAAGTATTGAAAGGACATTTCTAAGATAGTCTAGCATGTAATAAATATTAATAGATTTAAATGTAGGGTATTTTTTTACTGTTATCTATTATTTAAATAACAGTGTGACTATATAATACAAAGGTTTACACTCAAAATAATTGTACAATGTTGGCATGGCTCTATATGTTTTGTAAAACTGATGACTTAGTTAGGTTATGTGTCTTGGTTTCCTGGTTAAGGTTGAACAAACTACTCAGCACATTTTAAATGCATTAAAATGAAAGAAAGTTTGTACAGACATGCTACATTGAATGTGTGTATATAGTTACTTAATGATATGATGTTCTTAAAGTACATATATTCTGTAAAACAATGTTTTGTTTGTAAAGTGGGATTTTAAAAAGAGGAACACTTTTCGTAAGGTGTGTGTATAATACTACTTTTGCCAGGTGTATGAACAAATTACATTTCTGCAAACCGATTTGGAATTTGCTAATGGAAGACCAGGTTCATATTAACCTCAGTAGCTAGAACAGTCACCCTACACCAAAAGTGTTGTTTTTTTTCTTTTAATGACTCTTGCCCATAAGGTATTCCCTCCACACCCCTCCTCATTCTAAATGTAACACTCCTAACATGAACTATAGTTAAATCTAGGGTATATTAATGTGCCTCGTTACGATTTTGGCAGTAAGTGGAACAGTTGGTGGTAACTCTGTTACCTTGAACTTTACCACTACACCAGATTACGGGTTTTGACATGGAGTGGAGGATTTACCTCCAGGAAAATCCTGGAGGTAAATCCTCCAACTCACCACTGAAAAATCAGCAGAATCAACAGAATTACCACAGAGGAATTCTGGTGCGGTAATTCTGCCAAAAAAACCTTATTAAGTCCAATGGACTCAAATGGGGAATTACACTACCACCACTACTTGTAATCTACCGGATCAAGTGGCTGTAACGGGAATTCATTTGGGCTGTATTCAGGCAGATTTATCGCCAGGATAGTGTCCAACTTGTAATGAGGCCCTACAGGTTTCTTGTTCTCTGATATAAAAATTGAAGTAGCGTTTGAATGCCTGACTTTCTTTTTCATGGTAACATTGACTTTCTCGATTAGCTGCTGTAAACGTATCAGCACTAGAGAGAGTTATTAGTGTTTTTAGAGTTGCCTGAGTAACCCGGTTGGCCATACAGATGACTCCTGACAGGACATCTTCTGCATAACTACAGTAGAATTCAATAACAATATCGAATTGGCACCAGCCATTTGGGCGATAATCTCAGGGACAGGACATGGATCGGCTAACCCAAATGTTTACCTATTTAGCAATTGACGACTATCCACAAAATTCCCAGGGGCGCAACATACTTGAAGTGACCACAACAAGGGATCACCCCTTTTTGATACATGGCCTTGAAAAAAGACATTGGGCCTCATTACAATACCAGTGGTAGTCGTGCCGGTATAAGAGGCACGGCTGCCGCCGGTATAATTTTTTTTCCGCTGCCCATGAATGCCCAATTACCAGGTCATTATGGCCACACCGGACCTGGTAATTGCCCATTTGTGGGTGCCAGAAAAAAATGCTCTGCATTCCCAATTCAGTCCTGTAGGGCTCAATGGGAATGGGGAGGTCGGATGCATCGGCACCAAGCATCGGACATGCTCTGCTCACGTGTGCCGGTATGCCCGCCAGGTCAGACCTGGCAGGCGTGAAGGCACCCGCGAGCAGAACTCGTAGTTTGCTGGTGCGGTAACAACAGTACCGGCAAGCTTACCAGTAACGTTGTTACTGGAGCGGCGAACTTATAATGAGGCCCATTGAGCCTCATTAAAATAGTGCCGGTCCAGAAACAACCGTGCAGGCTACCGGTACCGTTGTTTCCAGACCGGCACACTACAACTCTGCGGGTGGGTGCGGTCCCACCCGACAGGGTCAGACCTGCCGGGCGGGATGGCACCCGCTTGCAGAGTTCTCAGGAAAGCACCAGCACTGTTGTTAACGGTGCCGGTGCTCCCATGTCCCCAATCCCATGGAGTCCTGTTGGACTCCATGGGAATTTTGATCCACAAAATTACTGGTGCCTGACTTCCGGCCACCTGACTGGGAATAGCCCAGTGGCATCGGGAAGTCAGTCGCCGCTAATTTTTTTCGGGTCTGGTGGCAACCCGCCCGTTTTACCAGCAGGGTTTCCACCGGACCCGTAATGAGGCTGAGTCAAAACACAAGAAGGCTGAACATACTGCAATGACAGGATGATTGTTCTTTAACATCATTTCATATTACAAAACTTTAAGGCTAAGTGCACGCTACTAGAACTATTTTGCTGCATCCTTTGAGCGATGAATATGGGATTATGGTGTCGATTCATGGAATTAATGTGCGCCGAAAATTTCCGCGCAGAGGTGCCAAAACGTGCGATTCGCAGTAAAAGTGTGAAAATCACAGTTCAAGTGCGAAAATCGCAGGAAAAAGTGCGCGGCGCACGCCGGCGCACAGGATATCTAACGGCGTGCACCACGGCCACAGCGAAATCGCACATAGCACGGCGCACACAACAAAAGTAGGCGGAACACGGGGCGTAACACTCGGAATGGGGAACAACTCGTCAAAATGTGGGCGTCACGGGGGAAGTACAGGAGGCAAGTGCGCGGAATGCCCACACGCTCGCCTACAACACGTATTCATGGAATCCAATAGGGCAAACCAGCGCACCAACAAAAAGCACCTATATACAGCTATGATGAATGTCACATACTGTGGCCCTCTCAGACAAATGACGTGCAAAGGGGTACGCGACAAACACGGACACCCGCTGTGTGAAAAATAGCGTGTGCGTGTATTCTGTGCTGCATGGAAAGTCCCACACGTGATTTGCCTGGGTACGTGTATTCTGGGGTGCGCGGAAAGTCCCACACGCGATTTGCCTCGGTACGTGTATTCCGGGGTGCGCGGGAAGTCCCACACGCGATTGGCTGGGTACGTGTATTCCGGGGTGCGCGGGAAGTTCCACACGTGAATTGCCTGGGTCCGTGTATTCCGGGGTGCGCAGGAAGTTCCACACGTGAATTGCCTGGGTCCATGTATTCCGGGGTGCGCGGGAAGTCCCATATGCGATTGGCCTGGGTATGTGTATTCTGGGGTGCGCGGGAAGTTCCACACGCGATTTCAGCAGGGTACGTGGATTCCGGGGTGTGCGTGAAGTTCCACACGCTAATTCTGCAAGGTACGTGTATTCCGGGGTGCGCGGGAAGTTCCACACGCGATTTCAGCAGGGTATGTGGATTCCGGGGTGCGGGTGAAGTTCCACACGCTAATTCTGCAGGGTACGTGTATTCCGGGGTGCGCGGGAAGTTCCACACGCGATTTCAGCAGGGTACGTGTATTTCGGGAGTGCAGGGTAGTACTACACGTGAATTGACCGTGTGGGTCCTCCCAGGTGTTCCCTCTACACCCTCCACGGCCCATGCAGGCAGCCCACACCACAGGGGACTACCCTGCACCCCTGCTCATGTCCTGCAGGCAGCCCATCCACCATGGCCATGCCCCCCAGCACACCCACATGTCACCTTGCACTACTGATCACCAACGCATGTCTCCCAGCACCCCCACCCACCAGCATCCAGGGGCACCCTCCACCAGGCCCCCACACATGTCTCCCACCACCCCCACCCCCCAGCAGTCAGGGGCACCTGCCAGCAGGCCCACACACATGTCTCCCACCACCCCCAGCCCCCAGCAGTCAGAGGCAGCCTCCACCAGGCCCCCACTCATGTCCAACTCATGTCCCCCTGCACCCCCACCCCCCAGCAGTCAGGGGCACCCTCCACCAGGCCCCCACTCATGATCCCCCTGCACCCCCACCCACCAGCATCCAGGGGCACCCTCCACCAGGCCCACACTCATGTCCCCCTGCACCCCCACCCCCCAGCAGTCAGGGGCACCCTCCACCAGGCCCCCACACATGTCTCCCACCACCCCCACCCACCAGCATCCAGGGGCACCCTCCACCAGGCCCCCACACATGTCTCCTACCACCCCCACCCCCCAGCAGTCAGGGGCACCCTCCACCAGGCCCCCACTCATGTCCCCCTGCACCCCACCCCCCAGCAGCCAGGGGTACCCTCCACCAGGCCCCCACTCATGTCCCCCTGCAACCCCACCCACCAGCATCCAGGGGCACCCTCCACCAGGCCCCCACACATGTCTCCCACCACCCCCACCCCCCCAGCAGTCAGGGGCACCCTCCACCAGACCCCCACTCATGTCCCCCTGCACCCCCACCCCCCAGCAGTCAGGGGCACCCTCCACCAGGCCTCGACTCATGTCCCCCTGCACCCCCACCCCCCAGCAGCCAGGGGCACCCTCCACCAGGCCCCCACTAATGTCCCCCTGCACCCCCACCCACCAGCATCCAGGGGCACCCTCCACCAGGCCCCCACACATGTCTCCGACCACCCCCACCCCCCAGCAGTCGGGGGCACCTGCCAGCAGCCCCACACACATGTCTCCTACCACACCCACCCCCCAGCAGTCAGGAGCAGCCTCCACCAGGCCCCCACTCATGTCCACCTCATGTCCCCCTGCACCCCCACCCCCCAGCAGTCAGGGGCACCCTCCACCAGGCCCCCACTCATGTCCCCCTGCACCCACACCCCCCAGCAGTGCGGGGCACCTGCCAGCAGGTCCCCACACATGTCCCCCTGCACCCCCACCCCCCAGCAGTCAGGTGCACCCTCCACCAGCCCCCCACTCATGTCCCCCTGCACCCCCACCCCCCAGCAGTCAGGTGCACCCTCCACCAGGCCCCCACTCATATCCCCCTGCACCCACACCCTCCAGCAGTGCGGGGCACCTGCCAGCAGGCCCCCACACATGTCCCCCTGCACCCCCACCCCCCAGCAGTCAGGTGCACCCATCACCAGCCCCCCACTCATGTCCCCCTGCACCCCCAACCCCCAGCAGTGAAGGGCAGCTTCCACCAGGCCCCCACTCATGTCCAACCCATGTCCCCCTGCACCCCCACCCCCCAGCAGTCAAGGGCACCTGCCAGCAGGCCCCCACACATGTCCCCCTGCACCCCCACCCCCCAGCAGTCAGGGGCAGCCTCCACCAGGCCCCCATTCATGTCCCCCTGCACCCCCAACCCCCAGCAGTCAGGGGCACCCTCCACCAGGCCCCCACTCATGTCACCCTGCACCCCCACCCCCCAGCAGTCAGGTGCACCCCCCACCAGGCCCCCACTCATGTCCCCCTGCACCCACACCCCCCAGCAGTGCGGGGCACCTGCCAGCAGGCCCCCACAGATGTCCCCCAACCAACATGTCATCACAATCCAGATCCCAGGCTCCTATGCCCACCCATATCCCACCCCACGCCACCCCAGTCAAAAAACACCCAACCAAGCTTTACATCCAATGGAAATACCCATTACATGATAGATAACAAATAAGCAGTATGCGCATGAGTACAAGTCCGTCAGACCCACACAATGGCAACACATGACTGTGAAAACCCACATTGTGACAGGCATGAAACCAATGAGAGAAGTCCACACATTGAAGTAAGAAACAAAAATGTATTACAGTGTAAATGAAGTGAATGAAATCTAAACAAACAATAATGGCAACAAATATCAAAATGCAACATGTCCACAAATATAATAAATAACGAAAATGGGAATCCAAAATAACAGTAAAGAAATTGTGTCCAAAGTCACTGTCCAACAAATCAAATCCAAAGGGAAAGTAAACTGAAAATCCATTGCTCCATGGTGAAAAAAATAATAAAAGATGAAGGCCACAAATCCACTGTCAAACTATGTACAAAGAGCAAATCCATCGTCCATGATCCCAACGATGTAAATGAAACCTACAATAAAACCTACATAACTAATAACTATATACAAAAATGTGGGGCATAGTCCAAGCGCCCCAAATTAAAAAAAAGAAATAAAACCTAACACTAATTAACTATATACAAAGGCGGCGGGCTAGTCCAGCGGCTCACTCTGTGGTATCTCGGGCCAGGGCATCATCGAACTCCTGTTCGATGTCCCGGAGGCGGTCCTGTTCCATGGCCCCGAGGGTCCGCAGGGACGCCGACATGTCCTCCTCCAACTCCCTGCGGATTCCCTCGAGGCACTCAGCCCGCCCCAGGGCCCTCCGCATGGAGTTCTCCGCCCTGACCATCGTGAGCCGCGCCTCTTCCGCCCGCCGGCGCTCCGCACCTATCTGCTGGCCCAACCGCTGCCACACAGAAGACACTTCCCGTCCTGGGTCCTCCTGCCCTCCAGCCAATGCCTGCCCCTCCGATGTAGATTGCCCCGAGCCATGATGCCTCCCACGTTGACTCCGCTGCTGCCTCCAACGCAACTGCCTCTGCCAGCACGACGGCATCCAGGCTGATGGAATCCACCGATGCTGTCGTGCACGTGCCCTGCCCAATGATGCCGGCACATCCTCCATATGCTGGGGTCCAGTTGCTGTGGTGTCCACCTCTGCTGGACCTCCGACTCCCGACTGTGGCAGGGATGGGATCCCCACCAAGCTGGCTGCGTTGGTCAGGGCAAGTCCACAGGGGGCCCTGGTGGCATCTGGGCCGGAAGACGGCATGGAGAACGACTGGTGTATAGTCTCCACAGAGGAGGAGAGGGCCGCCAGATTGGCCGACACATGTATGAAACCCCCGACCACGGCCGATCCCAACTGGGCCACGTCGGCACGGTGCTCTTCGTGATGACGTGCAAGCTCCTCCCGGGAAGCATGCATGTCATCACGAATGATACCCATGTGCAACGCGACACCAATCAGGACCTTCTCCATACGGCCACGGGTCCCCTCGTCCGCAGGTGGAGGGGAGTCAGATGACATGGACATCCCCCCTACCTGCGGACGGGCCTGGGATGGGGCATCCCTGCTGGTGCACGGTGGTGCAGTCACAGTGTCAGGGACAGTGACATGCACAGGCCCCTCCACGGCGACCTGTGCTGCCTCCTGCCCCTGCCCCTGGACTCCACCACTTGCACCAGCAGGGATGCCCCCACCAGGCCCCATGTGCGCCTCAGTAGCGGCCTCCTCCTCCTCTGTGGAAACCACCAACCTGGATGGCTCCACACCGTCTTCCGCCGTTGCAAGCCCCTGTGGGGGCTCACCCACCCCTTCCGCTGCAGCCGTGGGGGCATCCCCGCCGCTTTGCTCCAAAGCGCCGTCTCGGCCCTCTTCTTCACCTGCCGCTGTGTAGAGGGAGACATATAACACAAGCATCAGGGTACTGTACAATGGTCCCCTAGACAGGAAGCAATAGCAGATGAGTGGCACTGTCAAAGATCACTTCCATCATGTCCCTCCACAACACATGGGTCAGTGCAGGCAAAACACACGCAGTAACAGGCATGGCACATGCTATGAACATTTGCATACATGTCCAAGGGACTCTCCAAACATACAATGTTGTTATGGAACTCACATGCATCATGGGTCATGCCTATCACATGCACACACATCAACGTAGTTTCATCCATCTGGCCTTGTACACCCCAGACACAGTGGATACAAGGATAACTAGGCTGCATCTGTGAATCTGTACATTGTCACAGACATGTGTCATGCATCCATGGCATTCACAAGTCACAGACACGCAGGTCAGACACACAGACATGGATACCATACATGTACTGTAACGCTCACCTGATTCTCGCAGAGGCGCCGGTCTTGACTGGGCAACTACCGTATCTTCAAAGGTGATGTGTAGCACCCGGTTGGCTCTTTGGGCTGGACCTCTGTGCACTGTATGCCTGACTTCAAGAGTGAGATGTCTGCAGATAGAAAATATGGGATTAATGAACTGGGGTTATTGGGGTGTCCCTATCTCTTCCCTTTTTTTCTCTCCTGTAGACCCCCAAAGGTTAACGCTCTCACCTTAGGTAAGTGAATGCCGAGCTCTCCATCTGCCTCGGGGCAGGGTGCTGTAACCAGTTTCTTCACTGGGTAGGTAGCGCAGGCCTCGTGACTTCAGAGGACTGCTGTCTGTCGTTTTCTGCACGAAAGGTAAGTTTCGAGTAATTCTATTGTCTTTAAAGTCTTTAGTAATGATGTCTCTTGTTTTGCAGGGTTCCGGCGATGGCGGATGACGGGCTGAAGTGAGTTGAAGATGGAGTCCGTGTGATGAATAGAAGCGCCTGGAAGCACGTAAGTAAGCGCTTGTTGCCTGCTTCACGATGCGCTCTAACTATCTTTTTATTTTGCAGGTACGAGTTCGGAGCGGCTGCAGGGTGCCGGAATACCCACTGGGTTAGATGTGGAAAGGAGTAATGGCACGTGAGTATTAAAGTTCCCCAATGTCTTTAAACGCACCTTGTTTTGTCTTTCAGATGCGGGATGCAGCGCCGAAGTCCTCCGGAGCGTGCGAAGAGTTGGTAAGCTTTTGTCTTTCAGATGCCGGAATGCAGTGTGAAGACCTCCGGAGCGCACGAAGAGTAGGTAAGCCTTTGTCTTTCAGATGCCGGAATGCTAACCTGTTCTTTCTTGTCTTTTTCTTGTCTTTTTAGGTGTTGCTGAAGACTGGATTCAGGATGGTAAGCCTTTTTTCCTTAGGCCCAGGATCCGATGCAGAAGACACGATGAGCGTTCTGCTGCAGAGGATGCAGAATAACGCAAAGCAAGATTCATCCACCGGGTGTGGTTTAAATAGCCTCCTGTAGTGCTTAGGTGTCTCCTTCAACAGCCACGCCTAGGTAAGAAAAGAGTTCCTGCCTTCCAGAAGAGTTCCAGTGTTCTGAATCTAGGGTGTGGCTCCTGCCCCACCCAACAGGAAAAGTAGTTCCAAACAGAAGAGGATCAGAGGCTCAACTGGCAGGCAAGTAAGCAGCATGGTCTGCTGCAGGTAAGTCCACCCAAGCATTATGAGCCTGGCGCTTCCAGCGCTGGGACTGGGGATATTTATGAGCCTGGTGCCACTGGCGCCAGGACTGGGTCCAAAAGGTCCCAATTGGGACTGGTTGGCACTCGGAACCTGGGTTATGGATCTGCTTCCAAGGGAGTTGGGAAAACCCTGACCTTTTGGAAGCAGAGATCATGACAGTACCCCCCCTCAAGGCCCCTCCCAAACCGGGCTTCTCCGGGGGTTTTGGCTTGTCAGGAAATGTTCGGTGAAATCTTTTGATTAGGCGAGGAGCATGGACATATTCAGCAGGTTCCCAGGATCTCTCTTGGGGGCCGTAGCCTTTCCAGTCAATTAGGTAAAATAGTTTAGATTTGGAGATCTTGGAGTCCAGAATGCTTTTGACTTCAAACTCGAGTTCTCCATCAACTAGGATGGGTTTTGGAGATTTAGTTAGTCGCGTTTGAGGTTGCACGGGTTTTAATAGAGAGACGTGGAAGACCGGATGTATCTTCATGTGCGGGTGCAAGTCCAACTTGACCGCTACTGGGTTTACTATGGTAGTGATGGAATAGGGACCAAGGTATCTTGGGTTGAATGTGCGTGGCCTTTTTAGAGGTAGATATTTGGTGGATAACCAGACTTGGTCCCCTACTTGATATTGAGGGGCTTCCTTCCGATGTTGATCTGCTCCTTTCTTGTATTGTTCTTTAGCCCTTTGAAGGTGAGAAACAGCTTCCTTAAAGGCTTGGGTGATTGTAGAATGCAGGTAGTCTACTGCTGGTGTTTCAAGATCTTGGAGGGGATCCAACTCCGAGGTTCGAGGGTGACTGCCGTACAAAAGAAAAAACAGTGTTTTCCCAGTTCCCGAATGGACAGAGTTATTGTAGGCATATTCGGCTATCCAAAGGATGTCTTTCCAAGTTTTTTCAGTTTGTTGCAGCATGCAGCGTAAATACTGTTCCAGAGTTTGATTGGTCCTCTCAGTTTGTCCGTCGGTCTGAGGGTGGTGACTGGTCGATAGTCTCACATCAATTTGAGCCGACCGACAGCAACTTCGCCAAAAATGAGAAATAAATTGACTACCTCGATTCGAAATTAGAACCGAAGGAAAACCGTGTAGTCGGACGATGTTTTCGAGAAATTCTCGGGCCAGAGTTTCTCCTGTTGGCGAGCCTTTGAGCGGAATGAAATGCGCCATCTTGGAGAATAAGTCCACGATTACTAGAATCGTATTGTATCCGGAGCATGGAGGTAGATCGGTGATGAAGTCCATAGAAAGCCTATGCCAAGGGCGAGGTGGGATGTCAATAGGGCGTAAGAGGCCTGCTGGTCTTTCCTTTTGACTCTTGTTTTGGGCGCATACTCCACAGGACATTATAAAGTCTCTGATATCTTTTTTCCAAGACGGCCACCAGAAGTAGCGCTTGATCTTTTCTGAGGTCTTGGCCATACCGGGATGACCTTCCATTAAAGAATCGTGATAACAAGAGATTACTTTTTTCTGTAAATCTGTGCTGGGTAGGTATAATCGTTCTTGGAAATACAATAAGTTGTCCTTTACTGCAAAGTCCTTTCCCTGCAGATGCCAATTCTGTATGTCTGCTGGAGTTACAAGTTGCCTGGCTTTATCCTTAACTTCCTCTATGGATTCTGTGGCGATTACACCCAGAATTCTTTGTTCGGGAATGATTGGTACAGGTTTAGGGTTGATCAAGTGTTCTTCCACTCCCATCCGAGAAAGGGCATCAGCTTTACCGTTCTTAGTACCAGGTCAATAGGTAATTATGAAGTCAAACTCGGCAAAGAATAATGCCCAACGGAGTTGTCTAGAGGATTGGGCTTTTGCGGTTTTCAAATATTGCAGGTTTCGGTGATCCGTAATCACAGTAACGGTGTGTCGGGCCCCCAGCAGATAATGCCGCCAAGCCTTAAAGGCAGACTTGATAGCCAGAAGTTCCTTGTCAGTAATCGTGTAATTGATTTCAGGAGGCGAGAATTTGCGGGACCAAAATGCCACGGGATGCAACTGATTGGTTACCGGCTCCTTTTGCGATAGAACTGCCCCCATGGCAAGGCTTGAAGCATCAGTTTCCACGATGTAGGGGAGTTCGGGGCGAGGGTGTTTTAAGATTGGTGCAGAGATAAATTTAGTCTTCAAATCCTGGAAAGCTTGTTCCGCCTCGGTAGACCATTCAAAACGTTTGTTTTTCTTTAACAAGGCAGTGATGGGCTGGACTATTCGAGAGAATTCGGGGATAAACCTGCGGTAAAAGTTAGTGAAGCCTAACATGCTTTGCACACCTTTTACGGAGGATGGTGATGGCCATTTGAGAACTGCATCGACCTTCTTTGAATCCATACGTTCTCCGCCAGGTGATAATATGAATCCCAAGAATTCAACTTCAGTCACGTTGAAAACACATTTTTCCAACTTAGCGAAAAGTTTGTGTTGACGCAATCTTTCGAGGACCATTTTCACGTGTTTCCGATGTTCAGATTCCGATGAAGAATAAACGAGGATGTCGTCAATGTAAACAACAACACACACATCTATGAGCTCTCTGAGGACATCATTCATAAAATATTGAAAGGCGGCCGGGGCATTGCAAAGTCCGAAGGGCATGACCTGATATTCAAATAGCCCATACTTGGTGCGGAAGGCCGTCTTCCATTCATCGCCCTCTTTTACTCGTACCAAGTGGTAAGCTCCTCTAAGATCCAGCTTTGTATATATGCATGCTTTTCTGACTTGGTCCAGGAGTTCAGGGATCAAAGGTAACGGATATCTATTCTTAACGGTGATCTGGTTCAGGGAGCGATAATCGATACAAGTTCTAAGGTCTCCTTCCTTTTTTGGAACGAAGAACAAAGCTGAAGAAGCAGGGGACTTGGAAGGACGAATAAACCCATTCGCCAGGTATTGATCCAGGTATTGTCGAAGGTGAAGGTTCTCAGGCTCGGTGAGGGCATAAATTCTACTACAAGGAGGAGTAGATCCAGGTATCAGGTCTATCTGGCAGTCATAAGACCTATGAGGAGGTAGAGAGTTAGCCTGATCCTTCCGGAAAACATCTTGGTATTCTAGGTATTCGGGAGGTAACTGGGGAGTCTCTGAAGAAATTGCTGCCAGTGCAACACCAGGTGGAGGGTGACAAGTAGAGACACATTCTGGAAACTGGACCGTTCTTGCTCGCCAATCGATCAGAGGATTGTGTTTCTCTAACCAAGGTATTCCTAGAATAATCTGAAACTGAGGGGCCTTGATCACATCGAACACGATCTTCTCATGGTGTCCATCTTGACTTACTAGCGTCACCTCTTGAGTGGTATGCGTTACTGGCCCGGAGGCTATCTCCGTACCATCCACTGTAGTAATGACGTCCTTTACAGCCTTGGGACAAAGAGTTAGATTCATCCTCAAAACCATTTCATGATCCACATAATTGCCAATGGCACCGCTGTCGACGTAAGCTTCAATTGCATGTAATCGATCCGGATTATCAGGGCTAATGAGGACCATAGGTATCACGAAATGCGAGGTCACGGAACTGGTTTTCACGCTCGGCAAGAGGACCTCTATTCTTGTCGGGCGAGGTCGTTTACCTGCTCAGAGTTTGTAACTTTGGTAACTGCAGCTCCTACTGCCTTCTTGGCAGGTTTCACCGGACAGTCTCGAAGAAAGTGCCCTGAGTTTCCGCAATATAGGCATAATTGCAACTGTTTTCTCCTTTCCCGCTCCTTTTGTGTTAGAGGACCTTTCAGACCCCCTATTTGCATGGGTTCCCCGGAGTCCACTCCTTTGGAGGGAGTTGGCGACTTGGAAAATACTCGAGCATCAAACTTGGAACGGTCGGCCTTCCTGTTCTGCAGTCTATGATCTATTTGAACGACCAAGTCTATATAATCCGAACAGTCTTGTGGGGGATTCACTACTTGGGCTAAAACGTCTTTGAGCTCTCCACGTAGACCTCTATAAAACAGCGTAATCCTTTTGTCCTCAGGCCATTGAGTTTCCACTATTAGTCTATTGAAAGATGCAATATAAGCCAAAAGGTCTTGATTACCCTGTCGCAACGAAAGAAGCTCATTGTCCAAGGCCTGCCCCTGTGAATGTCTTGCGAACAGTTTTTCCATACTAAGCTGAAAGGCTTGAAAATCATGGAGAACCGGATCATCTTGATTAACTAGAGGGATCGACCAGTCTGCTGCATTGCCTCTAAGGTACGAAAGTACAAAAGCTACTTTAGCTTGATCCGTTGGAAAGGCTGCTGGCCGGCATAAGAAGTGCAACCGGCACTGATTGATAAATACTGCAAACCTCTTTGGGTCACCAGAAAATCGTTCGGGCGGAGCCAGAGGTACATTCCCAGGTAGGTTGATCTGCACTGGATTCATAGAGGATGTTGAAGGAAGATTTGCCCCTGATGCGGGTAACGGGGTCTGTCCGGCTTGTGACTGTAGCAATTGTCTAGCAAGACCGTCTGTTCTCTCCTTGGAAATAATTAGTTCCCTTCTTAGAGCATTCGTTTCCTGACGAGCTGCATGCCCATATCGCCTGGGTGAGAGTTTTGCGGTAGGCTTTGCGTTCTGTAACGCTCACCTGATTCTCGCAGAGGCGCCGGTCTTGACTGGGCAACTACCGTATCTTCAAAGGTGATGTGTAGCACCCGGTTGGCTCTTTGGGCTGGACCTCTGTGCACTGTATGCCTGACTTCAAGAGTGAGATGTCTGCAGATAGAAAATATGGGATTAATGAACTGGGGTTATTGGGGTGTCCCTATCTCTTCCCTTTTTTGCTCTCCTGTAGACCCCCAAAGGTTAACGCTCTCACCTTAGGTAAGTGAATGCCGAGCCCTCCATCTGCCTCGGGGCAGGGTGCTGTAACCAGTTTCTTCACTGGGTAGGTAGCGCAGGCCTCTTGACTTCAGAGGACTGCTGTCTGTCGTTTTCTGCACGAACGGTAAGTTTCGAGTAATTCTATTGTCTTTAAAGTCTTTAGTAATGATGTCTCTTGTTTTGCAGGGTTCCGGCGATGGCGGATGACGGGCTGAAGTGAGTTGAAGATGGAGTCCGTGTGATGAATAGAAGCGCATGGAAGCACGTAAGTAAGCGCTTGTTGCCTGCTTCACGATGCGCTCTAACTGTCTTTTTATTTTGCAGGTACGAGTTCGGAGCGGCTGCAGGGTGCCGGAATACCCACTGGGTTAGATGTGGAAAGGAGTAATGGCACGTGAGTATTAAAGTTCCCCAATGTCTTTAAACGCACCTTGTTTTGTCTTTCAGATGCGGGATGCAGCGCCGAAGTCCTCCGGAGCGTGCGAAGAGTTGGTAAGCTTTTGTCTTTCAGATGCCGGAATGCAGTGTGAAGACCTCCGGAGCGCACGAAGAGTAGGTAAGCCTTTGTCTTTCAGATGCCGGAATGCTAACCTGTTCTTTCTTGTCTTTTTCTTGTCTTTTTAGGTGTTGCTGAAGACTGGATTCAGGATGGTAAGCCTTTTTTCCTTAGGCCCAGGATCCGATGCAGAAGACACGATGAGCGTTCTGCTGCAGAGGATGCAGAATAACGCAAAGCAAGATTCATCAACCGGGTGTGGTTTAAATAGCCTCCTGTAGTGCTTAGGTATCTCCTTCCACAGCCACGCCTAGGTAAGAAAAGAGTTCCTGCCTTCCAGAAGAGTTCCAGTGTTCTGAATCTAGGGAGTGGCTCCTGCCCCACCCAACAGGAAAAGTAGTTCCAAACAGAAGAGGATCAGAGGCTCAACTGGCAGGCAAGTAAGCAGCAACCCAATTGGGACTGGTTGGCACTCGGAACCTGGGTTATGGATCTGCTTCCAAGGGAGTTGGGAAAACCCTGACCTTTTGGAAGCAGAGATCATGACATGTACATTGCATCAGCATCCATCCCTCACCCCCACCCATGTCCAGGAACAGAGACTGACATGCTCTCATGTGTCCAATCCGCATAGGGCTCCCCATGTTGCATTTAAACACATGCACCAACCGTGTGGTGCACACATTACTGGTCTCACATGCATGACCATGATGTCCCTGCACACATACATGCGTACATGGCCTATGTCACACATACAGGCAAGCATCAGACAACCAGCACACTGCAACATGCCCTGTCTCACACAGCAATGCTTGCCCACTTACCGCTCAACTCCAGACGGGTCTGCCTCGCAAGGATCTGGGCGTGGAGCACTGGGTATACACGTTCCAGGACCCTCAGCTGGATGGTACTCATGCGGCCCCGGCCCCCCTCCACGAGGCGCCGGGCCTTCAAGAGGGTCCTGGACCTCAAGTCCTCCCAGCGCTTCTTGACTTTCTGGATGTTGCGGTTTGCCACCCCCTCTGCGTTGATGGCAACCACCAAGTCGTCCCAGATCCTGTCCCGTCCTTCCTTGTTGGCGCGTGACTTTCCGAAGAGGGCATCATACTGCCCCAGTAGTTGCTCCACCAGGACACCAACTTCGGTGGCAGTGAAGCTGGTGCCCCTCTGCCTCTCTGGCCGGGGGTTGCCACTGGTGCCAGATGTTGCAGTGCCCGACATGGCAACCCCAGAGGCAGGCGTGGGTGGGCAACTGGGTCCTGGGGCTGGGCTGTGGAGCAATGGTATACCAGTCGGGAGTCTTCTGTTCCAGCAGGGGTGGACACAGCAACTGGACCCCTGCAGATGGCAGATGTGCAGGCACAAAACGGCAGGGCACGGTGGCAGCAGGCAGGCAGGCAGCAGCAGATGGCTTGTGGGAGGCTGCTCGGGGTTCTGGGGGGCAGTAATTCGGCCTTCTGGGCAGGAGCGTGGTCTTCCGTGTGCTTACGCGTGGCCAGCTTGATACGGAGTGAATTGGCACGTGAAAATCCTGCACATCAACGGGAAATTCGAGGAAAGGGCCTTAGCACGTAAGCGCGTCAGCACGCATACGCGATTCCATTGGACCAAAGGCCCTCAGCGCGTAAGCGTGTCTGTGACGTGACGCGCGCGGGTGTTTCCCTCATAGCACGTGATGACAGAGCACACGTGGAAACACTGCACGTCAGAGTATCATTGCGTGTAATTGGATGAAAGTGCGCGTACACGCAATTGGCCTTGGTACGTGTATTGCAGGGGTGCCCGGGAATTCTCACACGCGATTTGTTTGGGTACGTGTATTACAGGGGTGCGCGGGAATTCTCATGCGCGATTTGCTTGGGTACGTGTATTACAGGGGTGCGCGGGAAGTTTTACACGCTCGCCAACAACACGTATCCATGGAATTGAACGGGGCTAAGGCATGCGCACAAAAAAACGTGCTAATCCGGAAACACGTACGCCAGCAGGAAGCAGGCGTACGTTGACCCGCGCAGCATAAAAGTGCGTGCAAACAACAAACGAGCTCAGACGCGAGGATGAATATACCGTTCCTAGCAGCAGTGGCCGTGGGTTACCAAAGGAGAAGGAGGAGGATAGTGAGGGCCTGAATTTTCACACCCAGAACCAGCCTTTTTGGGATGCCTGATGACCAGGTGTATGGGAGGTACAGGTTTCCACCTCACATAATACTGGACCTGGTGAGTAAGTGGGAGGATGACCTCACATCACCCCCCATGTGCTCCCAAGCACTCAGCCCCCTGGAGAAGGTCCTTAATGTACTGCACTTCTTGGCCACTGGATCATTTAAGCGGACAAGTGCCATAGTGGGTGGGGTGTCACAAGCCACGCAGTCATGCTGCCTACACCAGGTCTTGAACATCATCACTGCACGCCCATCAGTCCGCAGGCACATATACTTGCCCAGGACACCTGCAGAAAGGCAGGCTGCCGCCCTGGATTTCTACGGTGTGGCACAATTCCCCAAAGTGCTAGGTGCCATTGACTGCACCTATGTGGCACTACGTCCCCCCAGGGCATCTGAGCACATCTATAGGAACCGCAAGCACTGGCATTCCATCAACGTGCAGGCAGTATGTAATGCCAAGGGAATCATCACCTCAGTATATGCCAACTATCCAGGGTCCACCCACGACAGCTTTATTTACCGAATGTCTACCCTAAGCCGGGACCTAGAAGCTGGTTGGCATGGCGATACATGGCTGCTTGGTGAGTATGAATGCCACTGCACATGCATGTATGTCAGATGCAGAGTTATGTCACTACCCCACTAATGGTACTCATCACCTCCTCACCAGGGGACAGTGCCTACCCTCTGAGCACCCACATGATGACGCCAATTCGGAACCCCATCACGCCTCCCGAGGTAAGATACAACACAGCCCATATTGCAACCCGGGGCATAGTGGAGCGCACATTCGGAGTGCTCAAGTCACACTTTCGCTCCCTTGACCATTCTGGAGGGAAGCTGTTATATGCGCCCCCAGTAGTGTGCAGGATCATAGTGGCAGCATGTGTCCTGCACAATGTTGCAACACGCCGGGGCCTGGCTGTGGACATGGTGGTGCCCCCACATCCCCAACCACATGCACGCCCGCTGCGCATGGGAGGAGAAAGGGCACGGGGTGAGGCAGCCTGTATGCAGCTGGAGGCTAATTACTTCACATAGAAATCACACCCCTGTGGAGTGCACACAGCCCTGGCACATACCATCTGATAAGCAATGATGACTCAACCTGACAATTATGACGAACAATGGGACAGTCAACTGTCAGAACCATAGCAGCCTGAGATTGTTCATGTGGAAGTGTCACAATGTGTGCATCCCTACCTACACAAACACCACCAATGCAGTGTCATCAAAAGACACACTTCCATGCAGCAAAAATGAATACCCACTTGCAAAATGCTACATGAGAACAGTGCCATGTCACCCAACCCCTCCCCGGCACGGCCACACAACACTCCATGGCATGTCATGCAATGTGAGAGCAAACAAATTAATCCCCACAACATGCCCCAAGTGTCACCAAATACAGTGTCCCTAATGGAAACTGGCCACACATGAAATGTTCACAGTAATGCAGGACCAACAACACACATTACCAAATACTTACCAAGAATACCAATCACCTACACAACCTTCAACCTACCATATACATGACAGTACAGACTTAAAAAATTGGTAGCCTCACTACCTGATAATGCCAGCACTTCGAACACTTCCAAGTATACACTGTTAGTGCCACGCAAGAGTGTAGGTGCACTGCTTACAACATGGACTCCAGTACCAAATTAGACCGCCTTGTGAAGACATGAGAAATGGACCTGCAAATTAGGAGGATGAGATGGATGCAGAGGCACATATCAATACACCATGCAGTGTACAATACAAGAACAATATGCACTAGGAATGTATACACAGTATTGACTACAGACTGCCCACACATCAAATGGGAGTCCAACGTCACCGTGTACGTCAATGTCACTTGGGCACACCCTTTGCAAGCCCATGGAAACGGGAAGCAGGAGGGGTGTGTGTCACACAAACCCAAGCATCTGACCCAAATTCAGGACAAGCCTGCATGTGCCCAGCCACAATACAGCGTATGCCCACGGGAGCCACACAAGGCAACACACTGTCCAAAAAATCAAAAATTCGAAAAAATAAATAAAAAAATAAAAAATGGCCATTAATGGGCCCGGGGGGGTAGGGGAGGCCACCCAGGAGGTCCAAGGACAGGGTGCACCCCAAAAACACCTCCATGGGCTCATGGCCTGCACGGCTACCCTATTGTGAGAGAATCACTGCTGTCGCTCTCCCCAGTCTCTGCAGCTGCCTCAGGAGGTGGTGGCACTATGGGAGGCAGCCCACGCAAAGCCCTAGTCTGGTCCTCCATGGCAGCAAGCATGCGGGTCTGGAAGGTCTGGTTCTGGAGGATAATCGTGCGGAGGTCCCCATGCAATAACTCACGGGATGACCGGACCTCCTCACGAGTTGCCTGCATCTCAGCTGAGAGCGTACGTGTGAGACGTTCCAGCTGCTGTTCTGTCCTTGTGTTTGTTGAAGCCTCAAGCTCAACAAGAGTCGTCCTGAGGTGACGGAGTTCCACCCTCAGGGCTTCCCTGTGGCCCTGGGACTCTATGGAAATGGCTTCCCGCAGAGTCGCCAGTGCCGCCCGCCTGTCCCTGTCGGACGCCAACATGTCCTCCCTGTGTGACTGGCAGATGGAGTCTGTTGCCTGCTGTAGTCGCTCCATCAGCCTTTCTAGGGGGACAATGGAAGTGGCCACCCTATCCATGGCCTGAGCCATCATCTCTGATGATGCTGCCTGTTGGGTTGCCATACCGTATATGGATTGCTCCCATGCGGTATTGCCAGGTGGCGTACGGCCACCACGTCGGCGGGCACCACACCTGTCTGGGGCAAGGCGAACTGCGCCTTAATGTGCCGGCACTGCCTGAGGCTGCAGGACTGCATTCCCCCTCTGATCTGCTGGCCCAGGAACAGGATCAGATGTTGCGGAGTGTGACCCTGCATCTGTAACCACCAAAGGCATACCTGCCAACACTGACATCCCCATTGAGGGTTCTACCCCTGGTGCAGGTGGGTCGGACAGAACAGAATCCCTCCCAGGAACACTCACCTGCGACGGCACATAGGTCTCATCATCCGAATCGACACCTGAATACAGCTCGAGGGAGGTGCACCCAGAGACACCCCTTGAGAGCACGACCTGCAGCAGTTGTGGGTTCTCACCCACCACCACACCACGTCCCTCACTGGTGGTCGGTCGGCCCTGAGACCCCTCCTGGGTCTGCACCATCTCCACAACCCCAGCAGTATCAAGTGCGTCATCCCCTGCAACGACATAAAAGAAAAGAAATGGAAACAGGCATTAGCACTATGGCACACAATTAGGGCTGAGAAACTACAGAACCAGTACTTGATTGACACATGTCCCACATGACTGAAACCCTCCCATGCATGCACCGTCACTGCGTATGAAGGGGAGGCAAATGGCACACATTGATGAAACCAAGATGGAAGATCAACACATTTGCTGCATGCTGCCTAGCAGTGGCATCACACATTGGCCTGTGATTGGCAGGTCAAATACACATGCCGTCACACAGATGGCATGTACCCTAGCCATAAAGTGAAGAGGTAGAGAAGGGCACCAATTGTTCATTCAGTCTAGTTTGCTCATGAAATTGCTTTTTTAATTGAAATAGTTCAAATGTTTAACCTGGAGCTGCCAGTCCAAAATGGTCCTATAGCACCAGGACATGTCTAAACAAATGATATCCAGGAAACAAAGTCAGTCCACTTTACCATAGCCATGTCAGACGTGTGACAATAGGACTGAGAAATGCCTAGTAAAAGTGGTGGAATGCAAACAATCTGCCTGAATAAACAGAGAAAAATAAGCAACAATGTTGTGGCAAGATGACACTTCAAGCGCAACTGGCGCGGTGTTGGGCTAGATGTCTACTGTTGGCAGAAGGGATACTGCTATACCCAAATGCTGGTGCGCAGAATGTATTGGATGAGGCACATGGGTGACCCAAACCACTCAGGCACACACACCCTCACCTGGCACCCAAACAGAAGCCCTCACACACACACCATGCACATGTATGACACACACATGCATGTGCACTCACCGGACAATGCCTCGTAATCTTCCATTTCTCCCACGCCTTGGATCTGTTCCTCCGTGACGTAGGTCCCAGCAACATGCTCATGTGGAGTGAGTTCTATGTCCTCTGCTGGAGACCCACCTCCAGTCACTAGAGTAGCGGCATGACTTGAGGCCAGCTTATTCTTTGCCCTGCGCTTCAGGTCATTCCAGCGCTTGTAGCATTCAGTAGCTGTGCACCTCACGATTCCAACGGCACTTATGATGTCCGCGATGGTCTGCCAGTGTGCCAGACGTTGTGCAGGTGTGGTCTTGGATCCTGCAATAATCACCATTTCGCGGTCATGTGCGGACACATACTCTACAAGTGCATTCAGTTCGGCCTCATTGAAGCTGGGCTTCCTTGACGGGCCGGACTGTGTAGCCGTGTCTGGGGCATCAGCCTCTACTGGACGAGCACTCTTCCTCTTCCGCTTGGAAGGTGGTGGGGATCCTGAGTGTCCTACGCCGCTCTGGACAGTAGGGGCAGGAGCCCCGGTGGTCTCTGTACTAGGAGTGTGGGATTGCACACTCAGCATGGGAGTTGGTGCAGGCATTAGCTCAAGTGTGATGGTGTCAGGGGGAATGTCAGCAGGATGGACTTGGACCGACACTGTCCTGGCTGGGTGTGTGAGAGGTGGGGTGGATGGAGCCGCAGCTGCCCCTGCAGCCTCCCCACCCTGCCTACTCGGGGCAGCAGATGACATAGCTGCCCCTGATCCACGTGGCCTGATGACACCAAGGTGCACCGGCGCACGTGGCCTAGACCTGCTGACCTGGAAGTCAGCCATGGAGTCACAATGGGCTGGTCTAACAAGGGCTGAGCATGGATGGTGTCAGCCACGTTACCCTCAACCAGGGGGGGGCATGGGTGCCCCTGACTGGTCATCCACACATGGGGGGCTAGGGGCACCCTGCAAGTCACGGCCACGTCCCCTACCGGATCCACCACGGCCACCACTTGAGGCTCGGCCACCTTTGCCACCCTTACGGCTTGTTCGCCTCCCAGCCATGGCACTGATGTTATTGTGCATATGGGAGTCGCTGTGAACTATTGTCCTGGGCAATTGGGGGTCAAAGGGGTTGGGTACCAGATGGTAATTGTACCCTAGTGCTCTAGCAAGGCTGTATATCACCCCTGGGGAAAGATGACGGGTCACGCAACGCACAGGCACCCCAAAAAAGGGAAGTAAGGTGCACGCAACCCCTCCTAGACCACGTGTGTGGAAAAATAAACCTGCACTATGCTGTGGCACCCAGAAACACAAGAATGAACGTATGCGTGTCACACGCAGCCTAGAATGACCTCTGAAGGGGTCCGCGACACACGGGGCAAACACAGATGTTAAATACGTGCACGACTCACCGTCTGCCAGGAAAGAAAGCGTGAAAAAGACGTTGGCAACACCCCCGCCAAAAGAAGAATTGTACGCTGTCTGAGGAGACAGGACAACAGTAGAAGGGAATGCTGTTTGAGGAAACAGGCCCAGGAAAAAGAGGAAAAGAGAAAAAGCTGTCAGAGGTAACAGGGAGAACGAACTTGAAACGCTGTGAAGTAAATCGCGTGTGAACCGACAAGAAGTACAGATTTCACCCACTCGCTCTCCACAAAAAGCACGTACAAGGAAATGGTGTTCTACACATTCCTTTTATACACACGTCACAGACGCGCATACGCGCTGAGGCCATTTCCACCAATTACACGCTTTGACACTCGGACGTGTATTTTTTTTTTACACGCGCCATTCTCAACGGCCATGTGCGTGACGTCATAGACGCGCCTGGGGGCCTTTGGGCCAATGAATTAACGTACGTGTGCTGACGCGCTTACGCGCTTAGGGCCTTTCCTCGAATTACACGCAGACGTGCTGAATTCTCACGTGCCAAATCACTCCGTATCAAGCTGGCCACGCGTAAGCACACGGAAGACCACGCTCCTGCCCAGAAGGCCGAATTACTGCCCCCCAGAGCCCCGAGCACGCTCCCACCTGACATCTGCTGCTGCCTGACTGCCTGCTGCCTACGTGTCCTGCCATTTGCTGCCTGCACATCAGCCAGGGGTGCTGTTGATGTGACCACCCCTGCTGGAACCGAAGACTCCCGACTGGGATACCATCGCTCCACAGCCCAGCCCCAGGACCCAGTTGCCAGTCCGACTATTCCATCATGTGAAGAAGCGCTGGGAGGACTTCAGGTCCAGGACCCTCAAGAAGGTCCGGCGCCTCCTGAAAGCAGCGGATGCTAAGGGACACCGGGGCCACTTGTCAGAAGATCAGATGAGGGTCCTGGAACGCATATCCCCAGCGTTCCACGTCCAGGTCCTTGAGAGGCAGACCCGTCTGGAGTCGAGCGGTAAGTGTACATGCATACTGATTGTAAGCTGTGCGTGTGGTGGTGTGGCAGGAGTGTGCAGGTTGCACATGTGGTTTTATGTGGCCAAGTATGGGGGGGTACAGGGCCGTGAGGCTGACACATGCGAGGGCTCTCATGTGTGACACATGGATGGTGCTTGTGTGAGTAGGCTTGCATGGCAAAGGATGTGGAAGAATGATTGGCAGGTGTGACATGGATGCCAATCTGAACACTGCGACAGTTGGCGGAGGTGTACACATGCATGCAAGTGTGGTGGTGTGTGTGCATGTGTAGTGCACTCCCTGTGTCGTATGTGATGTCTGGCTCACCTTTGCCTGCTCATGCTGTTGTATGTGTATGGATGATGCTGGCTGTTGCGATATGGCTGTGGTATAGCTCATGTGTGCAAGTTGAAATGACATGTGTTTTGGCGATTGTGATGCCATGTCTGAGGTTTGCCAATGCCACTCATGTACAACTGTCATGTGTTTATGAGTCCATTATACAGTGCCCTGATGCCTGTGTTTTATTTCTCCCTGTCTGCAGCGTCAACTGATGAAGAGGGCGGAGAAGGTGCTGTGGAGCACAGCGGCAGGGGTCGCACCACCAGCCGGAGACGCAAGGCCCGGCTCCCCTCCCCGGTTGTGATCTCGTCGGGGAGTGAGGAGTCCGGTGCCGCGTCCGAGGCTGCAGCTGCCGAGGGGAGGTCCAGGAGGTGGAGGTTGGAGTTGGACTCCTCGGCAGCAGAAGGGGCAGCTGTGACCCCACAGGGCCCAACGGAGGAAGATGGCACGGAGTCATCCAGGTTGGTGGGGGGTTTGGTGGAGAAGGAGGCCGTGCACGCAACAGAGGTGGGGTCTGGAGGTGGGGATTCCACTGGTGCTAGTGGTGCAGTGCAGGACCAGGGACAGGTGGCAGCACAGGCCGCCGCAGAGGTGCCTGTGTGCAATCCTGTTCCTGCTCCTGTCACTGCATCATCTTGCACCAGCAGGGATGCCCACCTCCAGACCCGTTCTCAGGGAGGGGATTGGCTAACACCAACTGGCCTTCCTCTCTCTGCGGATGTGGCTATCCTGCAACAGGTTGAGCCTGTCCAGGGTGGGGTGGCGTTGTGTCAACGGGCCATGCGAGCTGACCTGCAGTCTTTCCATGATGAGACTGCACGTCTTCTCGCATGGCTTGTTGACCGCGTTGACCCACTGGGACAGCTCACCATGGCCGGATTCCTCCGTTTCCTGGACCTTGTTCCGACCCCCTCCTCAACGGAACCCCCTATGCCCCAGTCGTCCTCCATGCCATCTTCCCACACATGTATCACCTGGGTGCCCTGTGGAGCTGCCTCTGACCGTGCGGCCAGGCTGGTGGACAACAGATCCCTGCCGTCGGGAGTCGGACGTCCAGCAGGGGTGGCCACATCAACAACTACACCCCAGCTGGAGGAGGATGTGCAGGCACCATCGGACAGGGCACATGGACAGCAGCAGCAGCATCAGCAGGAGGCTGTAGGTGGGAGCCACGATGGCTCGGGGCCTTTGACATCGGAGGGGCAGGCATCGGCCGGAGGGCAGGAGGACCCAAGACAGGAAGTATCTTCCGTGTGGCAGCGGATGGGCCACGCCATAGATGCGGAGCGGCAGCGGGCAGAAGACGCACGGCTCACGATGGTCAGGGCGGAGAACTCCATGCGGAGGGCCCTGAGGCGGGCCGAGTGCCTCGAGGCAATCCGCAGGGAGTTGGAGGAGAACATGTCGTCGTCCCTGCGGACCCTCGGGGCCATGGAACAGGACCGCCTCCGGGACATTGAGCAGGAGTTTGATGATGCCCTAGCCCGCAACATCCAGAAGTGAGCTGTTGGACTAGCCCGCTGCCATTGTATATAGTTAATTAGTGTTAGGTTTTTTTTTTATTTTTTTAATTTGGGGCGCTTGGACTATGCCCCACTTTTTTGTATATAGTTATTAGTTAGGTGGGTTTTATTGTAGTTTTCATTTACATCGTTGGGATCATGGACCCTGGATTTGCTCTTTGTACATAGTTAGGCAGTGGATTTGTGGCCTTCATCTTTTATTATTTTTTCACCATGGAGCAATGGATTTTCACTTTACTTTCCCTTTGGATTTGCTTTGTTGGATGGTGACTTTGGACACAATTTAATTACGGTTATTTTGGATTCCCATTTTTACTATTTATTATTTTGGTGGACATGCTGCATTTTGATATTTGTTGCCATTATTGTTTCTTTTGATTTCATTCACTTCATTTACACTGTGATACATTTTTGTTTCTTACTTCAATGTGTGGACTTCTCTCATTGGTTTCATGCCTGCCATAATGTGGGTTTTCACAGTCATGTGTTGCCATTGTGTGGGTCTGACGGACTTGTACTCATGCGCATACTGCTTATTTGTTGTCTATCAATTTTGAATGGATGTAAAGCTTGGTTGGGTGTTTGGACTGAGGTGGCGTGGGGTGTGATTTGGGTGGGCATAGGAGCCTGGGATCTGGATTGTGATGACGTGTTGGCTGGGGGACATGTGTGGGGGCCTGCTGGCGGGTGCCCCGCACTGCTGGGGGGTGGGGGTGCTGGGAGACATGAGTTGGACATGAGTGGGGGCTTGGTGGAGGGTGCACCACAGTGCTGGGGGGTGGGGGTGCTGGGAGACATGAGTGGGGGCCTGGTGGAGGGTGCCCTGCACTGATGGGGGTGGGGGTGCAGGGGGACATGAGTGGGGGCCTGGTGGAGGGTGCCCCTGACTGGTGGGGGGTGGGGTGCAGGGGGACATGAGTGGGGGCCTGGTGGAGGGTGCCCTGCACTGCTGGGGGGTGGCGGTGCTGGGAGGCATGAGTTGGACATGAGTGGGGGCCTGGTGGAGGGTGCCCCTGACTGCTGGGGGGTGTGGGTGCAGGGGGACATGAGAGGGGGCCTGGTGGAGGGTGCCCTGCACTGCTGGGGGGTGGGGGTGCTGGGAGACATGAGTTGGACATGAGTGGGGGCCTGGTGGAGGGTGCACCACAGTGCTGGGGGGTGGGAGTGCAGGGTGACATGAGTGGGGGCCTGTTGGAGGGTGCCCTGCACTGCTGGGGGGTGGGGGTGCAGGGGGACATGAGTGGGGGCCTGGTGGAGGGTGCCCGTGACTGGTGGGGGGTAGGGTGCAGGGGGACATGAGTGGGGGCCTGGTGGAGGGTGCCCAGCACTGCTGGGGGGTGGGGGTGCTGGGAGACATGAGTTGCACATGAGTGGGGGCCTGGTGGAGGGTGCCCCTGACTGCTGGGGGGTGTGGGTGCAGGGGGACATGAGTGGGGGCCTGGTGGAGGGTGCCCTGCACTGCTGGGGGGTGGGGGTGCTGGGAGACATGAGTTGGACATGAGTGGGGGCCTGGTGGAGGGTGCACCACAGTGCTGGGGGGTGGGGGTGCAGGGGGACATGAGTGGGGGCCTGGTGGAGGGTGCCCCTGACTGGTCGGGGGTGGGGGTGCTGGGAGACATGATTGGGGGCCTGGTGGAGGATGCCCTGCACTGCTGGGGATGCAGGAGGACATGAGTGGGGGCCTGGTGGAGGGTGCCCCTGACTGCTGGGGGTGGGGGTGCTGGGAGACATGAGTTGGACATGAATGGGGACCTGGTGGAGGGTGCCCCTGACTGCTGGGAGGTGGGGGTGCAGGGGGAGATGAGTGGGGGCCTGGTGGAGGGTGCCCCTGGCTGCTGGTGGGTGGGGGTGCAGGGGGACATGAGTGGGGGCCTGGTGGAGGGTGCCCCTGACTTCTGGGGGGTGTGGGTGCTGGGAGACATGAGTTGGACATGAGTGGGGGCCTGGTGGAGGCTGCCCCTGACTGCTGGGGGGTGGGGGTGCAGGGGGACATGCGTTGGTGGGCAGTAGTGCAAGGTGACATGTGGGTTGGCTGGGGGGCATGGGCATGGTGGATGGGCTTCCTGCGGGACATGTGCAGGGTAGTCCCCTGTGGTGTGGGCCGCCTGCAGGGGCCGTGGAGGGTGTAGAGGGAACACCTGGGAGGACCCACATGGGCAATTCACGTGTAGTGCTCCCCGCGGACCCCTGGAATACACATACCCTGATGGAATTGCGTGTGATACTTCCCACGCACCCCTGAAATACACGTACCCTCCTGCTTTTGCGTGTGATACTTCCTGCGCACCCCTGGAATACACGTAGCCTGATGGAATCGGTGTGATACTTCCCGCGCACCCCTGAAATACACGTACCCTGCTGCTTTTGCGTGTGATACTTCCCGTGCACCACTGGAATACACGTACCCTGATGGAATCGCGTGTGATACTTCCCGTGCACCCCGGAAATGCACGTACCTTGCTGTTTTTGCGTGTGTTACTTCCCGCGCACCCCTGACGTACACGTACCCAGGACAATCGCGTGTGAAACTTCCCGAGAACCACTGAAATACACGTTCCCCGCTTGGCGTTTGCTGTTTGGCAGCCCTGTGAACTGGTCCAGGGTTAGCGCAGCCCTTTGCGATGATTTGGGAATTTTGAAGGCTTTTCCTTGCGCGAGGGCTTTCTTGGGGGCGTAACTGGCGCTGCTGCAGGGTCGCTGCGCCACTCTGCGCGACGGCTGGTTTTTGAGGGTAAAATCCATGAATACGCTGTGCGATGAAAAGGATTTTATCGCACGCGGCTGGTGCAGTGTATCGCACGGGGAAACTGTGCGCCAGCCGCGTGCGCCACTTTTGTGCGAATTTCTATGAATTACCCTGTAAATCTCGTATACATTATTTCCTTCCTGATACAGCTGCACTACTACGTAGGAATCAACAATCATTAAACTACCTTGGGTATGTACTTGATAAAGAATTTCGTATTGCCGATTTAAAATCGAGTTGTCAGAAGGGCGTGGGAGGGCAGAAAAGTAATGCCAATGGTGTAATGAACGCTACCCCACCTAATGCTGTAAAATATGATGATGTACAAGGATGGGAATGGTTGAGGAGTATTTTCCCAGTACTTGGAAGCACTACACAATGAACAAGAAAAAATGCATGTTGGAATACCAAGGGCCATTTACATTTTTTGTTGAAAAATGGCTCTTTAAAAGTCTTATTGAATTATGACATCTTTAAGCGTCAAGAGACCTGTTTAATGTTCCCAATCCATGTAGACGGTCACCTCCTTTACCACACGAGCGCAAAAAAAATGACAGTAGGGGATGCCCTTATGGCGGTCTCCTAACAGGTGACAACAATGAACTAATATGTATTCGCATTTTGCCTCAAGGTACGTATTTGTGGTAGAGGTTGCTTAAACGTCGAGTTATGTTGGTAAACATATGTTACTTATTAATATATATGTGGCACCAGGAGAAATAGTTTCAGAAGATATTTTTGTTTACATAGACACAGTTCTTGCTCAGTGGGTGAACTGCATGGAACACTATATTGTTTCGGTGGGAGGCAACTTCAGTGCAAGGGTTCTAGATAATTGTCTGCTCCCTATGAAAACATATTGGCCAGAAGTACGATGGGCCACAGATTCTACAATGTGCGAGGAAAACAATGGTTAAATTATTTGAAGGAGTGCAACATGGTGTTACTAAACAGGAGTATCAAGAGCAATTGCCTGACGAAGAACACCTGGTACAGTGGGACTAAGACTGCCGCATTATATTATTACTTTGGAAGTAACACCTTGGTAAATGAATTATTGGTTATTCCCAATAAACATAGTGACCATGCAACTTTGCCCGTTAGCTTAAACGTGTGTGTTAAGAGAATGCTGGCAACCCATGTAGAAGAAGTTTTAACAAATCACACAGGAAATCATTTGTATTGGTCAGATGAGAACATAGAAAAGGCCTGTACAAGAATCCATGAAAGGGAAGACATGTCGGTGTTTAAATTTAGCCAACTCACGGCAAATGAGATTGAATTCCGACTCAAGAGGTTTGCCTGTAGAGAGGGATGGGTCAAAGCCAAATCACATCTAGTAACTAGTAATCAAAGGAAAAATGGCTTTGACATGGAAATGTGCAAACCATATATACACTCCATAGAGACATAAGGGGCATTAACAAATTAATGGCTCAAAACTTGAAGTACTGGTAAAGATAACAAAAAGGAAACATGCGTATTACAATTGGTTTAAGAGGCATAAGGCACCAGTTACAAATGAAAAATGACAACGATTAATTGAGACGCATCGAATCGTAATATCCGTTCATTGTGGCAAGTGCTGTCCCTTGCAAAAGGTGATAGACATGACCATACAGTAAAATACAATTACAGAATCAACATGGCAGAAACATACACATGCTAAGATGTTCCCACAATCCCTGGTATTAGCATCAACGGGGAGCGACTCAGTGTGCTGGTCTCTTAAGATTAATTATGCTGAAATCGTAAATGTAATGGTAAAGCTAAAACTTCTCAGGATCCAGGACCCAATGATATGGCCAACGTGATCCTTAAAACAGATCCTCAAAAGAGGGCTAGTATTCTACACCTGATTTGATTTTTTTTAGTATTTGTAACACGCACCAAACGAAATGAACTGTATATTGGCGCAGATGAAACCAGCAGTGGTAGCCGAGATGGATCGGTACGGGGCCCCCAGAATACAAAGGGCCATCTACCTGAACAGGAAGGTCTTCAGTGCTCGGCAAAATTAAAGAAGTGAGCTTATTGTCCTTAGCTGTAGTGGCAGGGAATACCACAACCTAGGACCAAAGACAGACAATCTTCTGTCACCTCGAGATGTGTAAACTGAATGAGGAATGATCAGAAGATGGCTGTCACTAGAGCATAGTTGTCTCATCGGATAATATAGCTGAATTAGCTCTCTCAAATACAGAGGGGTGATGCCATTTATGCATTGGAAGACAATGCAGGCTGTCTTGAACTTATTGCAGTCGTCAATTGAGAGCCAGTGTAACTCAGGACAAAATGAAGACACATGGGCAAATTTGCTTAACTTAAATATTAGTCTGGCAGCTGCGTTTTGTGCTTTCTGAAGCAGCTAAAGCTGTTTGGAGGGAATACCTAGCAGTTGGCTATTACAATAGTCAAGGTGGGCACTGGTTAGTGCCCCCACCATGGATGCATGATCCTCTTTGGGAATGTTGGGGAGCACTTGACGTAGCATTCTTAAAACAAAATGCACTGCTCTGATCTTAGCTCCCACCTGGGCTTCGCTACCAAGGTCTTGCCATATACAGCCCAAGTTTTTTATTTTAGATACACATTTTAGACTTTTGCCCACAAGTGTGGAAATAGGCAACTTCTGGGTATTGTCAGCATATGAGTGGAAATCCAGCTCAAGATTTCCAAAAGAGGCCGAATATGCACATTAAACAACAGTGCGGGACCCCACAGTTCAAACAAATTAGGTCTGACAGGAACTCCCCCAATCTCACACGCCACAAACCTCCTGTTTGAGAAAGTTTGCTGAGAGCGCCATGGACCAGATGTGTGGCAGCAGTCCATATTGCTCCAAAAGGGAGACCATTCTAGTCCTGGTAGCTATAGAATGCTGTCAATGCTGGAAGTATTAAAAGTACTACAAGAGTGGGCAGAGATACATAGCATCATAGTCCCCTTTCACACAGGATATTGGCCAGGATCAGCCATGGTCCATACCATCCGACTGTTAGATACCTTAATACGAGGAGCTTGTCTAGGTAAACAGTCATCAATATACATTACACATGTTGACTTCTGCTCTGCTTTTTATCGGGTAAAACAAGACAAATTGTGGAGATAAATGTGCACACTGGGATGCCCCGAATGATAGTTGCAGATAGTCATCTCTTTGCATAATAACACTGATGTTTGTCTACGAATAAACACTGAAGGGCTGAATTAGGGTTGATTAACAGGAGTGTCAAGCAAAGCTGTGTGCTGGCTCACCTGTTGTGCAACATATATTTAGCTGACCTACCACAGTACCTGAGGGAAAGAGCAAATTGCCCCCCCTGGAGTTTGTGACAATGGATTTGTTGCAGTGTTAGTTATTTTCAACCAGACATATTCAGGACGATCAATGAGTTGGGTGACTATGCAGCAGAAAATGAAATAACCATGGGGCCGATTCATAGAATTCAGCGCACAAGTGGCGCACGCGGCTGGCGCACAGTGTGCGCGTGCGAATCCCTGCGCCAGCCGCGTGCGCTAAAATCCATTTCCGCGCACAGCGTATTCATGGATTCCAGCCACCAAAACCAGCCGTGGCGCACAGTTGCGCAGCGACCCTGCAGCAGCGCCAGTTACGCCTCCAAGAACGCCTCTCGCGCAGGGAAAAGCCATCAAAATCCCCAACCCAGCGCAAAGGGCAGCAGCAAACGCAGAGCTGGGAGCGTGTATTCCAGGGGTGTGCGGGTGTTTCCATACGCGGCTGGGCTGGGTACGTGTATTTCAGGGGTGCGCGAGAAAGTCTACACGCGATTGGCCTGGGTATGTGGATTTCAGGGGTGCGCGAGAAAGACTACACGCGATTGGCCTGGGTACGTGGATTTCAGGGGTGCGCGAGAAAGTCTACACACGATTGGCCTGGGTACGTGGATTTCAGGGGTGCGCGAGAAAGACTACACGCGATTGGCCTGGGTACGTGGATTTCCGGGGTGCGCGAGAAAGTCTACACGCGATTGGCCTGGGTACGTGGATTTCAGGGGTGCGCGAGAAAGTCTACACGCGATAGGCCTGGGTACGTGGATTTCAGGGGTGCGCGAGAAAAACTACACGCGATTGGCCTGGGTACGTGGATTTCAGGGGTGCGCGAGAAAGTCTACACACGATTGGCCTGGGTACGTGGATTTCAGGGGTGCGCGAGAAAGACTACACGCGATTGGCCTGGGTACGTGGATTTCAGGGGTGCGCGAGAAAGTCTACACGCGATTGGCCTGGGTACGTGGATTTCAGGGGTGCGCGAGAAAGTCTACACGCGATAGGCCTGGGTACGTGGATTTCAGGGGTGCGCGAGAAAAACTACACGCGATTGGCCTGGGTACGTGGATTTCAGGGGTGCGCGAGAAAGTCTACACACGATTGGCCTGGGTACGTGGATTTCAGGGGTGCGCGAGAAAGACTACACGCGATTGGCCTGGGTATGTGGATTTCAGGGGTGCGCGAGAAAGTCTACACGCGATAGGCCTGGGTACGTGGATTTCAGGGGTGCGCGAGAAAAACTACACGCGATTGGCCTGGGTACGTGGATTTCAGGGGTGCGCGAGAAAGTCTACACACGATTGGCCTGGGTACGTGGATTTCAGGGGTGCGCGAGAAAGACTACACGCGATTGGCCTGGGTACGTGGATTTCAGGGGTGCGCGAGAAAGTCTACACGCGATTGGCCTGGGTACGTGGATTTCAGGGGTGCGTGAGAAAGTCTACACGCGATTGGCCTGGGTACGTGGATTTCAGGGGTGCGCGAGAAAGTCTACACGCGATTGGCCTGGGTACGTGGATTTCAGGGGTGCGCGAGAAAGTCTACACGCGATTGGCCTGGGTACGTGGATTTCAGGGGTGCGCGAGAAAGTCTACTCGCAATTGGCCTGGGTACATGGATTTCAGGGGTGCGCGGGTGGTGGGTGTGCGGGAAGTCCAAGACGTGAATTGGCAGTGTGGGTCCTCCCAGGTCTCCCCTCTACCCCCTCCACGACCTCTGCAGGCATCCCACACCACAGGGGACTACCCTGCACCCCATGTCATGTCCCACAGGCAGCCCATCCACCATGGCCATGCCCCCCAGCCAAGCCACATGTCCCCTTGCACCCCCACCCTCCAGCACTGTGGGGCACCTGCCAGCAGGCCCCCACCCATGTCTCCCAGCACCCCCACCCCCCAGCCACCAGGGGCACCCTCCACCAGGCCCCCACCCATGTCTCCCAGCACCCCCACCCCCCAGCAGTGCAGGGGCAGCCTCCACCAGGCCCCCACCCATGTCTCCCAGCACCCCCACCCCCCAGCCACCAGGGGCACCCTCCACCAGGCCCCCACCCATGTCTCCCAGCACCCCCACCCCCCAGCCACCAGGGGCACCCTCCACCAGGCCCCCACCCATGTCCAGGAACAGAGACTTCCATGCTGTCATGTGTGCAATCTGCACAGGGCTCCCCATGTCACATTCAAACACATGCAACAACCATGCGGTTCACACATTACAGGTCGCACATGCATTACCATGATGTCCCTGCACACATACATGCGTACATGGCCTATGTCACACATGCAGGCAAGTATCAGACAACCAGCACACTGCAACATGCCCTGTCTCACACAGCAATGCTTGGCCACTTACCGCTCAACTCCAGACGGGTCTCCCTCTCAAGGACCTGGCTGTGGAGCGCTGGGTGTGCGCGTTCCAGGACCCTCAACTGGATGGAACTCATGCGGCCCCGGCCCCCCTCCACAAGGCGCCGGGCCTTCATGAGGGTCCTGGACCTCAAGTCCTCCCAGCGCTTCTTGACCTTCTGGATGGTGCGGGTTGCCACCCCCTCCGCGTCCTCTCCCGTCCTTCCCTGTTGGCGCGGGACGATCCGAAGAGGGCATCATACTGCCCCAGGACATGCTCCAACAGGACACCAACTTCGGTGGCAGTGAAGCTGGTGCCCCTCTGCCCCTCTGGCCGGGGTTTGCCACTGGTGTCAGATGTGGATGTGCTCGACATGGCAACCCCAGGGGCAGGAGTGGGTGACCAACTGGGTCCTGGGGCTGGGCTGTGGAGCGATGTCATTTGAGTCGGGACTCTTCTGTACCAGCAGGGGTGGACACAGCAACTGGACCCCTGCAGATGGCTGATGTGCAGGCACCAAATGGCAGGGCACGGTGGCAGCAGGCAGGCAGGCAGGCAGGCAGGCAGCAGCAGATGGCATGTGGGAGGCTGCTTGGGGCACTGGGGGCCAGTGAATTGGCCTTCTGGGCAGGAGCGTGGTCTTCCGTGTGTATTCGCGTGGCCAGCTTCATACGGAGTGAATAGGCACGTGAAAAATCTGCACGCTGCGTGTAATGCGCGTAAGCGCGCGTGAAAAACTGCACGTCCGCGTGTAATAGGAGGAAAGTGTCCATGCATAAGCATGCGCGCGTGAAAAACTGCACGTCCGCGTGTAATGCGCGTAATCAAACGTGAAAAAGTGCACGTCCGCATGTGACGTGACGCGCGCGTGCGTTTCCCTCAGCACGGGTTAAAGGTGAGCGGGCCCAGCTGTTCGCTGTACGTGCCTTTCGTGGAGACCGACGTGTGTTGCTGCTTCCAGTCGTTTCGCGCGCCATCTACTTCACAGCTCTCAAGGACGTATCTCTTCTTTTGGCGGGGGTATTGGCTACGCGTGTTTTTCTGCATCGCGCTAGTCAGACGGTGAGTCGCAAACGCTCCTTTTCCCACTGTGGGTGCCCCTGTGTATCGCACCCATTTTCGATGTCATCGTAGCCTGCGTGTCCCACGCGTACGCGTTATACGTGTTACTGGGTGCCACCGCGTACTGCGGGAGGTTTAATCCACGCACGTAGGCTGCAGGGTTGCGTGCACGGTTTTACTGCAGTTTTGGGGTGCCTGAGCGTTGCGTGACCCGTCAACACATCACCGGGGTCACATACAGCCTTGCAGGTGCAGGGGGGCTGTTAACATCTTGCTTCCCACCCCCTTCACCCCAATTGCCCAGGTCAATTGTGCTGTACACCTCCCATTGGCACCACTCCATCTGTGCCAGCACTATTACATCTGTGCCATGGTAGGGAGGCTACCAAAGGTGAGGGGCGCCTCAGCTGGGCGTCCTCCTCGTGGCGGGCGTGGTCGGGGACGTGGCCGTGGTGACCAGGGAGTAGGGGGACTCCAGGGTGTCCAGGGCAGCCACAGAGGGGGAAGAGGCAGGGGTGCGCCACTTGAGCACAATGTTGTGCCATGTGTTGGTGCAGCCATGCCACCACCCCCTGTGGTTCAGGGGGATGCAGCTCCTGCATCTGGCACTGGCACCCGTATGACCCGGCAGTCCGTTTCATCGACTGCCACGGGCCCAAGGGTAGCGGTAGCTGCAGGTGCAGTTGTGGACACCGCCACCCAGGCTCAGGGTCTGCCAGCGCAGGCTGCGTTGGCACTTGAAGAGCCCTTGGTAGATCTCCAACAGGCCAGGGGGGAAACCATTGGGGCAGGCCGGGCTGCTCAGACCAAGACACGTGTCCCTGGGGCAGTCATGTCATCTGCTGCCCCGAACAGCCGGGTGTTGGCAAGTGCAGGGGCAGATGCACCCAACAGCACCCCGGTTGTGAGTCTGCCAACCAGGACCGTTGCGGTCAATGACCCTGCCACAGCTGATGTTGCTGCGCAGGGTCCATTAGTGGGCACCCAGCTGCCACTGACACAAGTCAGGCCTTTGGTCATCCCTCCACCTGCCACTCCCTCGGCTCAATCCACCCAACCCACTGGCCATACTGGTCAGGGCGGCATTAGCCAGCCAGGGTCTGCGCCACAGTCCAAGAGGAGGAAGGTTGCATCTGCAGCACAGGCTGGGACCCCACACACAGCCACGACCTCCTGCACGTCGAGGAAGAAGCCTTTCTGTAAGCAGGAACTGGACTTCCTCGTGGACTACGTGCGGGGACACAGCCGTGACATGCTAGTGGGTGCCAATAGTCAGACTACGGCTGCCCAACGTGACACCCACTGGAAGCATGTGGCGGAACATGTAAGTTCATTCGGCCATGAGGTGCGCACGGCGCAGGAGTGCAAAAAGCGCTGGAATGACATCAAGCGCAGCACTAAGGCCAAGCGTGCCTCAAATTACAACTTGACTCTGGTGACTGGCGGTGGGCCTGCACCAGAGGAGGAAGAACTCACTCCGCATGAGGCTCTCGTTGCGGAGTTCATGCCACCAGAATTGGTCGAAGGTGTGGGAGAGATGCTGGACTTTGATGCCCAGTCCAGTGAGTGTTGATGCGTAGTTGTTGAGGACGTGTGTGTTTCACTTGTGGGATGTGTTGTGCATGATTGCTGCTACATGTGACCTGTACATGGTTCTGATGTGTAAGTAATGCAATGCCACCGTCATGCGTGTCTCCTCTGCCTGCATGCGGGACTCCATGTGGCCATGCTCCCTTGCCCCTCCTCTGCCACTCTGCACCCCAGTTCCACCTTTGCACTGGTCTGCTACATTCTTGCCAATGTGTAGTTTCATGTTCATGTGTCCTGTGTAGATGCTAACATCCAGCTTAGAAACTGCCAGACATATGCCGTGTGGTACAGCCTTAGTACTCGATGCAGGGCATCCCACTTGTACTGTGCATGGGTCAGATGTCCCGCAGGGACATGAGTGCCCCTTCATGCTCCATGTGCATTGCACACATGCCCCTATGTGTCCTTGACTGGACGATCACTGTAATATGAGTCCTTGGTTACATACATTGCCTGCCATATCATCGGCCTCCCCATGTCAACTGTGGCTCAGTCCTGCGTTGCACACATGTTTAGGCTCTGACAATCTGTGTGGCTCACAGGCCTCAGCCTGTTCAATGGCCAATGACTCTGTCCAACTCTTGTCGTGTCTTCTTCACACGTGGCCGGCCTCCGGATCTTCCATCATGTGTCCTGCCCACTGTCCCAGCATCATTTGAGGTGTTGTAATTGAAATCACATTAAGCTGTTGATGCCAGTCAACACTGCTTGTCAATACACAGGTGTATGGTCAGCCTTTTGATACCATGCTAGGCATCCCTGCTTTGGTACTGGGGTGGAGGGGTGCTTGCCTTCTAGACATGGTACACATTGAATACACAATGCACGTGATGTCTGATTTTGACATTGCACTGCCTTCACATTTCCTGGCACACACCATGGAGTGCTTGTACATGTAGGTAGTGAGTGGCGTACACATTTTCTGCACTGCTTAGACCCACTTCCATGCAAACTGCCACCTTTCAACAGGTCTGATCACAGAAGCTATTCTAAGTAGACCCAGCATGCATGCAAGGTCATATGTTGTGTGTCACATGTCTGCCAGATGCCTTTGCTGTCGGTGTGTGTGTGTGTGTTGTGTGCTTCTGACATGTGTACTGACCTTTTCCTCTCTATTTTTCAGGTGATGACGCAATGGATGCAGAGGATGGTGTTGTCATGCCAGACACAGGGTTGGTAAGACCACATCAACCCGGCACTAGTGGGGGTCGTGGGGTGGTAGGCCACGAAAACCCCCAAGTGCTGCAGTCCATCCTGTCTCTGGCTGCCTATGAGTCCAGCCTTGATGACGACTCTGACGTCCATGTTGAGTTGGATGACCATCAAGTCCATGTGTCAGGGGTGAGTGATTCTGATGTGGACACTCCTCTGTCTGCGACCCCTGCACTGAGGGATCAGACAGTCTTGGTTCCTCCGCCCGTGGTGGATCGGGACGCAGGGTCACCCTCCACACCAGTCACTGATGTGCCTGGGACATCACGTAGACGGGGGCATGTAGTCGTGCAGCCGCAGGCGGTGCCAACACAGTGAGGACCCCCGGTCCTTGGGTCCCGCAGGGGTCAAGCCCGGCAACGCGGTCGCCGCGCGCAACCGCTGTATACTGAGTGGGAGCAAGACATGACTGCCAATTCAGAACGGCAGGGGGCAGCAATGGAGAACATCGCTGACAGCATGGAGCGTGTGGCCCGATCTGTGCTCCCCCCTGCTAGGCAGGTGCTTCTCCAGCAGCAGGCGGCACGGTCCACGGCCCGCTCACTCAGGCTGGGCATGGCGGCCTCAGACAGGGCACGCCAGGCTGAAATGTCGTCTCTGCGTCAAGCAATTGCTGCTCACGCAGAGGCGCACATGGATGCCCTGAGGGAGGAGTATGCCTCCCTCAGATCCACTCTGGGTGTCCTTATGATGTCCCAGAGGCAGCAGGCAGAGGAGAGGTTTGCACAGCTTGAGCGCACCATCTCGGCTGAGCTACAGGCTTGCCGGGAGGTGCAGCGGTTGTCCAGCCAGGCCTTGCAGGAGGAACTCCGTGTTACACGTGCTACCTTGCAAGAGGAAGCACGTGTATCACGTGAGGTCCTGCATGCAGACCTATGTAACATCGCCACACAGAACCAGGCTCACCTGTCCGGCAGACTTGCTGCCGACGAGGGGCAAGCTGCGGCTAGGCGTGGCCAGGCTACTGTGCCACGTCCTCCTTTTCAGGATGAGCCAGACTCGGACGACCATCTATCTCCCACATAGGTCGTGCTGTGCAGGCGTTGAGCCCATGGAGGTATTTTTTTTTGGCTCAGCATCATCGCATGTGGATGTTGAGCAGCACCCTGTACCTCCCCCCTCCTGGGTGCCTCCCCTCCCCCCCGGGTCGTATGTGGCCATTTTTGATTTTTGTTTTAGTTTAGTTAGTTAAGTTTCTGTTTGATAGTTAGTTTAAATAGGTAATGTAGGTTTTCCATAGTTAGTATAATTAGTTAATAGTTGAGTTAGTTTAAAATTTGTAGTCTATTGTGCTTACATGTGACAGTGCGGTGCCTTGTGGTTTTTGAAGGCATCCACTGTCTGTTCCAGCTGGGCCCTTCATGATTGTCTTGTGTATGTGTTTGCTGCTTGGGTTCCTTGACTCACATATGCCACTCCTGCCTCCCTTATCCATGGGCTCGCAAGGATGGTTCGGTGTAACAGATTTTTACACAAGGGCTTTGGACTGTCATATCTGTGGCATGTCTGGTGCTTTTTGACTTGTGTTGACACCCCTAGTGGGGATGATTTAGGTGTAATTGTCCACTGTTCAGCTTTTGCTAGATGGGGCGTGTCATGATTAATGTGGACATTGATTGCTATGCATTGTGTATTATGTTTCATATCTTTCCTGTACACGTGCTTGTTGCAAATCATGCTGTAGATAGTGTTCCACATTTTTGAGGTGAAAGACGGACTGATGGTGTGATTTGTGATGTGACTCTCTGACATGGTCAAGTAATGAGATGCATGATGAGACACACACAGATCACTTTGATGCATTAATCATGTGTTTCATGCACTTTCTGCAGGGGGATGAGGCACCAGAGCACCTTTGCCAGCAGACATGGCCCATTGGACGACGTAATTCCTGACCCGTTTGTTGGTGCCCACATGCACATGTGTGCACATGCAGAGCCACAGTGATTGCAGACCCACATCCTATAACTGCTGACATGTTCCAAGGAACTCCAGGCAAGGTGAGCATCACAGGGGGGCCACTAGACAGCAAAGCTTGCACCAGGCGAGTTGCACGTGCAGGCTTAGTCACAGCACTGAGGGTGAGCTTAGACAAATATTGGTGTTGAAGCACACAATGCAGCTCAGATGTGTTTGTGGACTGATGGCTGTTGATAGTAGGGTTGTCTGGGACACATGCGGGGGCAGTGGCACATACCCTGCGGTACACCAAGGTTCATTGAGGCACTTGTATCAACCATGTAGCCTTCCAAGACATGGAAAGGGGCAGCTCACAGGGACATACAGCAAGGGACATACTCGGGTGCAGTGCATGTCTATTCCACGTACTTCATGATAAATGCACTGGCAACTTTGTTTTGGTCATGGTGGTACGCAACTTGCTCTGTAGTCATGGCTTGCCATATGGGTCTGTCTGCTTACCCAGGGAACATTGCATGTTGTGTGAATTGTGACACATTGGTGTTCCATTTGCCACGCACCCACCAGCGGCTGACTTACTGCATTAACTGTGAATGACCCGTCACAGGGGTGATGTTATATATGGGTACGAAGCATGGAGCACAGATTGTCTGTTTGTAGAGTTGTATGTTGTCATGGGGCATGTTTTGTGTTGTGTTTTTGTGTAATTGGCACGTACAGGTTGCTGACTGTGTCTCTCTTTGCAGCATTGCAGTGCTCCTGTAACCGGACCTGAGAGTGCGCAGGCAGGAGGCCAGCACTCAAAACCAGAGCTAAGTGTCTTGTTGTATTTTCTTACAAACTGCCCTGCATAGGCTTGCTGGGGAGTGTACTGATGCATGGATGTATGTGTGGTCCTATTTGGTATGGTTTTTACCCTAATCACCCGTGATCCTATGCAATTTCGAAACCTGTACCCTCTACCCGGTGTTCCTGCTTCCCATGCCTATCCAAGCAATGTTCCCTGACCCTCTTTCTCCACTGGGGTTGCGGATGCCTGTGTAAGCCCCGAACTTGCAGGCGCCAAAACCCTAGAGGGGGTGGTTGGTTCGTACCACTCCTGAGTCTGGACTACAGAAGGCCATGACAATGATGTCCAAGTTTGTTTGGATTGTGCATGTGTTCATGCAGGTTGTACATTTTCGTGCATTCCCTGGTTTCATGTGTCATTCCTACTCCCCTCACCTGCCACGCATTCCAGTCATCCAGTGTGTCTACACCTGTCCAGACTGCATATCCCTGAACCTCTTTCCCCACCAGGATCTCAGGGGCCTGTGTGAGTTTGACCTTGCAGGCACCCGGGACATGGTGTGGGTGGTTGTTTCATGAGACTCCAGCGCCTGTACAGGGGATCTGTGACAGTACACATCCATTCATGGTGCATCATCCTATGTCATGTACCACACATGTCTCACATCCTGTCGTGACATTGTTTTGCTGTGCTACCTTGGTTGTTGCATCATTGTGGTAGTACTTGGCCTTTGAGACGTACTGCTATGTCAAGTCATCTACTGGAGGGTGTTTGGGTTCCTTTTCATGCCTTGGATTATGTGATTTTGGAAATGAGTGTGGATTCTGAGGGTTCAGGCATCTCTTTACACACAAGGTGGGAGATGGACACGAAGGGTAAAGGTGATCCTGTGGCCAGGTGGGAATGAGGGTTGGAGGCTCCATGACCCAGGTGCAGTTGTTCAGTGGGTCATGGTCATTTGCGAGGGGGGGGGGGTTGTTGTTGATAGTTGCGTTGCCCTGCAGTGTGATGGGAACTCTGACATTGTAATGTTGTTGTCCTATGTACATGTTGTGTTCTGCTGATCAATGCCTGTTCATGTGTTGTGTTTTCCTTTCAGGTGCGAGGGGAAAGTAGTGGTTTGACATGCTGGGGTGTACACATGGTGGATGTTCACATGTGATGTGTAGGGAACACTGATGGTCACTTGAGTGCACATGCATATGTGGAGTGCATGTCCTTGCAGAACCACACACTTGCACTCGGATGCACTCCATGTACTCCCACCCTTGCATATCCACGTGTACACTGTTTGCCTTCTGGTGCCCACTGTGTCCCGCCAGCACATGTTCTGTGACCGATTATGGTTCGAGTACATGCCTAATTTGATTTTTGATGTAGTCTGTCACTTAGATGTGATGCTCAGGGTGTGCATCACACGCAATGGCTGTTCACTGTGCTGTGCGCTGAGCAGTGTGATGCAGGAGTAGGACATTGCACACATGAGCTGCAGTGTTCATTTTGCAATGCATCATGTGCATATAGCCAGGCATTCATTGTGATGTTACGTCTACGACTGTTGTAATGCATTTGGAATCGACTTATTTTTGGTGGGACATTTTGTTGGTCTGTCATTTCATCGGATTACGGGTCAGGCATCATTGTCCGATGCCACTGTACATTTAGGACATGGAAATGTGTACCTTATCATTACTGGGTCGGTGTATGGGTATTGCTTGCCATGTCATGTTGATGTTTGGGAGGGTTTGACTGACATGACAGTGATGGCCATGGCCTGTTTTGCAGGTGTGTGTGATGCACACCTTGCATGTCCAGGTCATCCGCTTCTCAGAGCAACTAGCTGGGGGTAGGTTTCTCTCCGCAGCAGGGCCCTCCCCCTCGAACAGACTTCCGGACTTGAACTTGAGGGGAACCATCTCCAGTTCTGGAAGCACCTCAAGAGCTTCCTCTTTGCTTCTGCTTACTCTCTGCCTCTCCCTTGCAGAATTGTTCACTGGAACTGCACAGGAGCTGCAACTGGGCCACTCTCACCAACCTCGGTCCCTGGCCCAGCCACTGTCCACTTGCACTGCCACCCTGGCAACCCCTGCACTGCAGTACTGTCTCTCTATCCCTACAGCCCTCCCTTCCCAGCACTCGTCTGCACTTACCTTAGCAGTTGCCACCAGGCGACCTATGTATAATTTTTTGGCCTACTTCCCCTGTACTGGACTCCCCCCCACCCTTGCACTTTTCCCTTCCCCCTACCCCTGCACTTGCACAATCACAATGACACCTGGCCTAGTAGTACCGTTCTCTGTGTTCCCTTGTTCCCCCCCCCCTGCCTCATTGTGCCTTGTAATACTTGTGTATGGCTCATGTCATGTCACATGTCATGTGTGCATTTTGGTTGCACAGGATAGCTTGTGTTTAAGTAGCTAGGGATGCAGACGATGTGGCACTTCCATGGCAACTATCTCAGGGTGGTAGGGTTGTGACAGTTGACTGTCACTTTGTCATCATCGATTGTCACCTGGTATGTGCCAGGCCTGTGTGCACTCCGCAGGGGTTGGAGTTTAGGTGAAAAATGTGGCCACAAGCTGGGTCCGGGCTACCTCGCCACGTGCCCTGTCCCCTCCCATGGGCAGCGCCTGTGCCTGTGGTTGGGGATGTGGGGGCACCACCATGTCCACCGGGACGCCCTGCCGTGTTGCAACATTGTGCAGGACACATGCTGCCACAATGATCCTGCACACAACTGCTGGTGCATAGAGTAGTTGCCCACCAGAGCGGTCAAGGGAGCGGAAACGTGACTTGAGCACTCCGAATGTGCGCTCCACTATGCCCCTGGTTGCAATATGGGCGGCGTTGTATCTTACCTGGGGTGGTGTGGTGGGGTTCCGGATTGGCGTCATCATGTGGTTGCTCAGAGGGTAGGCACTGTCCCCTGGGAGGTGATAATTGTTCAGATTATTAGGGTTGGTATATTTGTCTGTGTGTGACTTGCATGCATGTGCAAGGGCATTTGTACTCACCTAGGAGCCATGTGTCGCCATGCTGCCCAGCTTCCAGGGCCCGGCTCAGGGCGGACATTCTGTATATGAAACTGTCATGGGTGGAGCCAGGGTAGTTTGCATACACAGAGGTGATGATTCCCTTTGCATCGCATACCACCTGTACATTGATGGAATGCCAGTGCTTGCGGTTTCGGTAGATGTGCTCAGTGGCCCTAGGTGGACGTAGGGCCACATGGGTGCAATCTATGGCACCGAGCACTTTGGGGAAGTGTGCCACCCTGAAAAAATCCAGGACAACGGCCTGCCTTTCTGCGGGTGTTCTGGGCATGTATATGTGCCTGCGGACTGAGGGGCGCGCTGTCATGATTGCCAGTACCTGGTGTAGGCAGCGTGACTGCGTGGCCTGTGAGACCCCCCCCACTATGGCAGTGGTCCGCTGAAACGACCCAGTGGCCAAGAAATGCAAGACATTGAGCAGCTTCTCCAAGGGGCTCAATGCTTGGGAGCAAAGGGTGGGGGATGTGAGGTCATCTTCCCACTCCCTGACCAGGTCTAGGATGATATGGGGTGGAAACCTATACCTGCCGTAGACCTGGTCGTCAGGCATCCCAAAAAGGCCTGTCCGTGGTGCAAAAATGCGTGCCCTGGCTATTCTCCTCCTCCTGCGGTGTCCCACAATCACTGCAGCAACAAATGGGGCATTCATCGTCGCTGTATATACGCGTTTGTTGTTTGCGCGCACTTTTATGCTGTGCGCGGGCGCGGGACGCCTCTGTGTGGGCGGACTCGTTGGTTTCCCGTATTCGGGTGTCATCGCGTGTGATCGGAGGGGAGCGAGCGTACACGCGATTGGCCTGGGTACGTGTGTTTCGGGGTGCGCGGGTAGTTCCACACGCGATTGGCCTGGGTACGTGTGTTTCGGGGGTGCGCGGGTAGTTCCACACGCGATTGGCCTGGGTACGTGTGTTTCGGGGTGCGCGGGTAGTTCCACACGCGATTGGCCTGGGTACGTGTGTTTCGGGGTGCGCGGGTAGTTCCACACGCGATTGGCCGGGGTACGTGTGTTTCGGGGTGCGCGGGTAGTTCCACACGCGATTGGCCTGGGTACGTGTGTTTCGGGGTGCACGGGTAGTTCCACACGCGATTGGCCTGGGTACGTGTGTTTCGGGGTGCGCGGGTAGTTCCACACGCGATTGGCCGGGGTACGTGTGTTCCGGGGTCCCGTGAACTTTCACACGCGATTGGTTGGGATCCACGTGTGTACTGTCATCACGTGCAATGAGGGATACTCCCTCGCACGTCACGTCACAGACGCGCTCACGCGCTGAGGGCCTTTGGTCCAATGAAAATGCGTATGCGTGCAGACGCGCTTACGCGCTAAGGGCCTTTCCTCGAATTACACGCTGACGTGCAGAATTTTCACGTGCCAAATCACTCCGTATCAAGCTGGCCACGCGTAAGCACACGGAAGACCACGCTCCTGCCCAGAAGGCCGAACTACTGCCCCCCAGAGCCCCGAGCACGCTCCCACCTGCCATCTGCTGCTGCCTGACTGCCTGCTGCCCACGTGCCCTGCCATTTGCTGCCTGCACATCAGCCAGGGGTGCTGTTGGTGTGACCACCCCTGCTGGAACCAAAGACTCCCGACTGGGATTCCATCGCTCCACAGCCCAGCCCCAGGACCCAGTTGCCCACCCACTCCTGCCTCTGGGGTTGTCATGTCGGGGCAAACTCCATCTGTGACCACTGACAACCCCCGGCCAGAGAGGCAGAGGGGCACCAGCTTCAGTGCCACCGAAGTTGGTGTCCTGGTGGAGCAAGTCCTGGGGCAGTATGATGCCCTCTTCGGAAGTTGCCGCGCCGACAAGGAAGGACGGACTCGGATCTGGACTGACATTGTGACTGCCATCAACGGGGAGGGGGTGGCAGTCCGCGACTTCCAACATGTCAAGAAGCGCTGGGAGGACTTCAGGTCCAGGACCCTGACCAAGGCCCGGTGCCTCTTGAAGGCAGCGGATGCCAAGGGGCGCCGGGGCCACTTGTCGGAAGAACAGATGAGGGTCCTGGAACACATATCCCCAGCGCTCCACGTCCAGGTCCTTGAGAGGCAGACCCGTCTGGAGTCGAGCGGTGAGTGTACATGCATCCTGATTGTGAGCAGTGCGTGTGGTGATTGTTCAGTAGTGTGCAGGTTGCACATCTGTTTGTATGGGGTCGAGTATGGGTGCGGGTGTACAGGGCCGTGGGGCTGACACATGCGAGGGCTGTAATGTGTGAGACATGGATGGTGCCTGTGTGTGCGGGCTTGCATGCCAAATGCAGTTGTGTGGGCACACAAGTTTGTATGAATGTGTATGTGAGTAGACATGTCCGTGATGTCACGCATGTATGTTGTTTTCAGCTGATTGTATCAGCGCTGTGTACATGTGCATGTGTGTGTATTTGACAAGGGTGCAACAGTGATGCAACATGGATGCATGTGACAGCGGTATGTGGAAGCCTGATTGGCATATGTGACATGGATGCCCGTCTGATCACTGCGACACTTAGCAGAGGTGTACACATGCATGCAAGTGTGGTGGTTGGTGTGTACATGTGTGGTGCACTTCCTGTGTTGCATGTGATGTCTGGCTCACCTTTGGCTGCTGATGCTGTTGTATGTGTATGGATGGTGTTGGCAGTTGCAACATGGCTGTGGTATGGCTCGTGTGTGCAAGTTGTAATGACATGTGTGTTGGGGATTGTGATGACATGCCTGAGGTTTGCCAATGCCACTCATGTACAACTGTCATGTGTGTATGTGTCCATTGTACAGTGCCCTGATGCCTGTGTTTTTTTTCTCCCTGTCTGCAGCGTCAACTGATGAAGAGGGCGGAGAAGGTGCTGTGGAGCACAGCCGCGGGGATCCCACCGCCAGCCGGAGACGCAAGGCCCGGCTCCCCTCCCAGGTTGTCATCTCGTCGGGGAGTGAGGAGTCCGGTGCCGCGTCCCAGGCCGCAGCTGCCGGGGTGAGGTCCAAGAGGCGGAGGTTGCAGTTGGACTCCTCGGCAGCAGAAGGGGCAGCTGGGACCCCACAGGGCCCAACGGGGGAAGATGGCACAGAGTCATCCAGGTTGGTGGGGGGTTTGGTGGAGGAGGAGGCCGTGCAAGCACCGGAGACGGGGTCTGGGGGTGGGGATCCCACTGGTGCTAGTGGTGCAGTGCAGGACCAGGGACAGGAGGCAGCACAGGCCGCCGCGGAGGTGCCTGTGTGCAATCCTGTCCCTGATCCTGTCCCTGCATCATCTTGCACAAGCAGGGATGCCCATGTCCAGACCAGTTTTCAGGCAGGGGATGAGCTGACGTCAACTGGCCTTCCTCTGCCTGCGGACGTGGCTATCCAGGCCCGGGTTGAGCCTGTCCTGGCTGGAGTGGCGTTGCGTCAACGGGCCATGCGAGGTGACCTGCAGTCTTTTCATGAAGAGACTGCACATCATCTCGAATGGCTCGTTGACCACGTCAGCCTGCTGGGACAGGTCACCCAGGCCGGATTCCTCCGTCTGATGGGGCTTGCCACGACCCCCTCCTCAGCTGGACCCCCTACGCGCCAGTCGTCCTCTGTGCCATCTTCCCACCCATCAGTCACCTGGGTGCCCTGTGGAGCTGCCTCTGACGGTGCGGCCAGGCTGGTGGAGGAGGCATCCCTGCCGCAGTCGGGAGTCGGACGTCCAGCAGGGGTGGCCACGTCAACGACTGCACCCCAGCCGGCGGAGGATGTGCAGGCAGCAGGAGGCAGTGCAGGGGCAGAGGCACAGCAGCAGCAGCACCATGGTGGGAGCCATGAAGGCTCGGGGCCTTCGACATCGGAGGGGCAGGCATCGGCCGGAGGGCAGGAGGACCCAGGACAAAAAGTGTCTTCCGTGTGGCAGCGGTTGGGCCACGCCATAGATGCGGAGCGGCAGCGGGCGGAAGAGGCACGGCTCTCAATGGTCAGGGCGGAGAACTCCATGCAGAGGGCCCTGAGGCGGGTCGAGTGCCTCGAGGCAATCCGCAGGGCTTTGGAGGTAGACACGTCGACGGCCCTGCGGACCCTCGGGGCCATGGAGGAGGACCGGCTCCGGGACATTGAGGAGGAGTTCGATGATGCCCTGGCCCGGCACATCCAGAAGTGAGCCGTGGAACTAGCCCGCTGCCCTTGTACATAGTTATGTAGGTAGTGTTAAGTTTCATTTTTGTTTTTATTTCATTTGGACCTTTTGGACATTGGCCACATTTTTGTATATAGTTTTTTTTATTAGTTAGTGTAGTTAGTTAGGTTTCCTTTATTTTGTTGGGATGATGGACCCTGGCTTCTTGCATTGTACATAGTTGTGGACTTGTACATACTTTCTTTTTTAACATTATCCATGGATCAATGGCTTATAATTTTTTTTTCACATTGGATTTTGTTTGGTGGACATTGACTTTGTACTACATTACTTTGGATTTCTATATTCTTTAATTTTTTTTTTATTTTGAACGGACATGCTTCTTTTCATTTTTTTCCATTCACATTTCTGTTTCTTCATTTTTGTTTCTATTCATCTTTCCTTTAATACATTATTTATTTGTTGCACTTCAATGTGTGGTGTCTCATTGTTTTCATGCATTTCATGTTATGTGTTTAGAGAATCACTGACACCCATTGGGTGTATGTGAGGGACATGTGTTTGTTTTGGAACTTGCAATTGGTGTTCTGTGATGTAATTGCAGAATATGAGTGGGTGGATGCAATACTCGGGTGGGTGTTTTGCATTTGGGGGCTGACCATAGAGACCAGGGATCTGGACTGTGATGACATGTTGGGTGGGGAACATGAGTTGGACATGGGTGGGGGCCTGCTGGAGGCTGCCCCTGGTGGCTGGGGGGTGGGGGTGCAGGGGGACATGTGTGGTGGCCTGGTGGAGGGTGCCCCTGCACTGCTGGGGGGTGGGGGTGCAGGGGGACATGTGTGGGGGCCTGGTGGAGGGTGCCCCTGCACTGCTGGGGGGTGGGGTGGTGGGAGACATGAGTGGGGGCCAGGTGGAGGGTGCCCCTGGATGCTAGGGGGTGGGGGTGCAGGGGGACATGAGTGGGGGCCTGGTGGAGGGTGCCCCTGGATGCTGGGGGGTGGGGGTGGTGGGAGACATGGGTGGGGGCCTGGTGGAGGGTTCCCCTGGATGCTGGGGGGTGGGGGTGCAGGGGGACATGTGTGGGGGCCTGGTGGAGGGTGCCCCTGCACTGCTGGGGGGTGGGGGTGGTGGAAGACATGTGTGGGGGCCTGGTGGAGGGTGCCCTGCACTGCTGGTGGGTGGGGGTGATGGGTGACATGAGTGGGGGTCTGGTGGAGGGTGCCCCTGGATGCTGGGGGGTGAGGGTGCAGGGGGACATGTGTGGGGGCCTGGTGGAGGGTGCCCCTGCACTGCTGGGGGGTGGGGGTGGTGGGAGACATGTGTGGGTGTCAGGTGGAGGGTGCCCCTGGATGCTAGGGGGTGGGGGTGCAGGGGGACATGAGTGGGGGCCTGGTGGAGGGTGCCCCTGGATGCTGGGGGGTGGGGGTGGTGGGAGACATGAGTGGGGGCCAGGTGGAGGGTGCCCCTGGATGCTAGGGGGTGGGGGTGCAGGGGGACATGTGTGGGGGCCTGGTGGAGGGTGCCCCTGCACTGCTGGGGGGTGGGGGTGGTGGGAGACATGTGTGGGGGCCTGGTGGAGGGTGCCCTGCACTGCTGGTGGGTGGGGGTGATGGGTGACATGAGTGGGGGTCTGGTGGAGGGTGCCCCTGGATGCTGGGGGGTGAGTGTGCAGGGGGACATGTGTGGGGGCCTGGTGGAGGGTGCCCCTGCACTGCTGGGGGGTGGGGGTGGTGGGAGACATGTGTGGGTGTCAGGTGGAGGGTGCCCCTGGATGCTAGGGGGTGGGGGTGCAGGGGGACATGAGTGGGGGCCTGGTGGAGGGTGCCCCTGGATGCTGGGGGGTGGGGGTGGTGGGAGACATGAGTGGGGGCCAGGTGGATGGTGCCCCTGGATGCTAGGGGGTGGGGGTGCAGGGGGACATGAGTGGGGGCCTGGTGGAGGGTGCCCCTGGATGCTGGGGGGTGGGGGTGGTGGGAGACATGGGTGGGGGCCTGGTGGAGGGTGCCCCTGGATGCTGGGGGGTGGGGGTGGTGGGAGACATGAGTGGGGGCCAGGTGGAGGGTGCCCCTGGATGCTAGGGGGTGGGGGTGCAGGGGGACATGAGTGGGGGCCTGGTGGAGGGTGCCCCTGGATGCTGGGGGGTGGGGGTGGTGGGAGACATGAGTGGGGGCCTGGTGGAGGGTGCCCCTGGATGCTAGGGGGTGGGGGTGCAGGGGGACATGAGTGGGGGCCTGTTTGAGGCTGCCCCTGCACTGGTGGGGGGTGGGGGTCGGGGGAGACATGGGTGGGGGCCTGCTGGAGGCTGCCCCTGGTGGCTGGGGGTGCAGGGGGACATGCGTTGGTGGGCAGTAGTGCTAGTTGATATGTGGGTTGGCTGGTGGGCATGGCCATGGTGGATGGGGTGCCTGCAGGACATGTGCTGGGTAGGCCCCTGTGGTGTGAGCCACCTGCAGGGGCCGTGGAGGGTGTAGAGGGTACACCTGGGAGGACCCACACGTGCAATTCACGTGTGCTGCTCCCCGCGCAACCCCGGAATACACGTACCCCGCTCAATCGCGTGTGGAACTTCCCGCGCACCCCTGGAATCCACGTACCCGGCCAAATCGCGTGTGGAACTTCCCGCGCACCCCTGGAATCCACGTGCCCGGCCAAATCGCGTGTGTCACTTCCCGCGCACCCCCGAAATACACGTACCCCGCTCAATCGCGTGTGTCACTTCCCGCGCACCCCCGAAATACACGTACCCCGCTCAATCGCGTGTGGAACTTCCCGCGCACCCCTGAAATCCACGTACCCGGCCAACTCGCGTGTGGAACTTCCCGCGCACCCCTGAAATCCACGTACCCGGCCAAATCGCGTGTGGAACTTCCCGCGCACCCCTGGAATCCACGTACCCGGCCAAATCGCGTGTGTCACTTCCCGCGCACCCCTGGAATCCACGTACCCGGCCAAATCGCGTGTGTCACTTCCCGCGCACCCCCGAAATACACGTACCCCGCTCAATCGCGTGTGGAACTTCCCGCGCACCCCTGAAATCCACGTACCCGGCCAAATCGCGTGTGGAACTTCCCGCGCACCCCTGGAATCCACGTGCCCGGCCAAATCGCGTGTGTCACTTCCCGCGCACCCCCGAAATACACGTACCCCGCTCAATCGCGTGTGTCACTTCCCGCGCACCCCCGAAATACACGTACCCCGCTCAATCGCGTGTGGAACTTCCCGCGCACCCCTGAAATCCACGTACCCGGCCAACTCGCGTGTGGAACTTCCCGCGCACCCCTGAAATCCACGTACCCGGCCAAATCGCGTGTGGAACTTCCCGCGCACCCCTGGAATCCACGTACCCGGCCAAATCGCGTGTGTCACTTCCCGCGCACCCCTGGAATCCACGTACCCGGCCAAATCGCGTGTGTCACTTCCCGCGCACCCCCGAAATACACGTACCCCGCTCAATCGCGTGTGTCACTTCCCGCACACACCCGGAATACACGTACCCCGCTCAATCGCGTATTTTACTTCCCGCGGCGCCACTTTTTTGATGCGCTGGGACTCTACCGCCTGCCTTCGTGTGGCGGACGTGTTTCAGCTTGTGCGCGGCTTTGGCTGTGCGTGGGTTTGCCCTATTCCATTCCATGAATACGTGTGGTTCGTGTGCGTGTGGGCGTTACCTCTGCTTCCGTGCAGTGCATCCCCAGTTACGCCCTTATTTTCGCGTGTTGTTCCCCATTCCGCGCGTTACGCCCCATGTCCCGCCCACTTTCTGCTGTGTGCACTGAGGTTGTGCGCTTTCACTGTGCGCGTCGCGCACCGTCGCGCACGCCTTTCGCGATGTTGCAGTGACTTGTGCGCCATGCACGGGTTTGGCGCACATCCCGCGGTGAACACGCGCAGGGACTTCCATGAATCGCACGCGTGCGCGTGCGCCTGTTTTTTTCCACTTGCGCATGCTTGCGCATGCTTGCGCCTAGATTTTCGGCGCACGTTGGTTCCATGAATCGGCCCCATGAATCTCTATAAAACGCGAGTTATGTTGGTAACTGAGAACAAGTGGATAGGGTCAAAATGACTACAGTACTGTGGCTCATAGATTATGCAGATAATTATCAGTATCTAGGTCTCAAAATTAGTAATACAGCCAGCTACACTAGAAATAATAGAAGCAAAGACAATGAAATTTTACCTAGCAGCAATGGTCAGCTTACCTAGCAGGTTAGTGTTTTTGCCAGATAATATTCAGGATACTCCATGGAGGCAATTGATTTTATACAGACAATCTTTCCGCCTGGCCATCCATAATGGACTGCAAGCATTGGCCATGCAAGATTATGCATGGCTGAATAGAATAGAGGGATTATTTTGGCAAACAGTTTTAGGGTGGCCTTCCTCTACCTACATTTGAGATTGGAGTTGGGACTTATTTCATTGAGAGGCTTGGTTCTGATAGAGAGAGGGACATTGTATATAAAAGATAAAGCATCCCCCAAGTGTTCATTATTAGCCACATTGGGGTATAATTATTGCACTGAGAATTGCCATAGAGGAAACAACAATTTAGAAAAACTAGCTTTGTTTTTTTTCATTGAGTTAGCTTATGTTACTCAACTTTTTCAATCGTTAATATCACAATTCCAAAATAAACAATCAAATTAATATCAACACATTAAAAACAAATAACTTGTACACATAGATGATAAGAAACAAAGTTTGAAAAGATAGAATAAGCATCTATATACACCCTTCTACTTGAATTACATTCCTAATAAAGTAGAAAGATAAAATAAAATTATTTATGCCTACCTACACATAAAAAATTACCAGCGTACAATAAAAATTCATCTCAATACTCCATGGAGGCAATTGATTTTATACAGACAATCTTTCCGCCTGGCCATCCATAATGGACTGCAAGCATTGGCCATGCAAGATTATGCATGGCTGAATAGAATAGAGGGATTATTTTGGCAAACAGTTTTAGGGTGGCCTTCCTCTACCTACATTTGAGATTGGAGTTGGGACTTATTTCATTGAGAGGCTTGGTTCTGATAGAGAGAGGGACATTGTATATAAAAGATAAAGCATCCCCCAAGTGTTCATTATTAGCCACATTGGGGTATAATTATTGCACTGAGAATTGCCATAGAGGAAACAACAATTTAGAAAAACTAGCTTTGTTTTTTTTCATTGAGTTAGCTTATGTTACTCAACTTTTTCAATCGTTAATATCACAATTCCAAAATAAACAATCAAATTAATATCAACACATTAAAAACAAATAACTTGTACACATAGATGATAAGAAACAAAGTTTGAAAAGATAGAATAAGCATCTATATACACCCTTCTACTTGAATTACATTCCTAATAAAGTAGAAAGATAAAATAAAATTATTTATGCCTACCTACACATAAAAAATTACCAGCGTACAATAAAAATTCATCTCAATTCAAATAACATATTCATTACTTTCACTTCATGAGATACTCAAAATCTCAAAGTATCAACAACTACTAATTCTGCGCTCCTTGCAATTACTGATTCCAATATTAAGTCTGATCTACCAGATTCAAAGCATTCAAAAAATTCACTGTCGCTATCCGAATGCTCATAACCTTCGTAGACACAATCGCTAACCATCTGTTTTCAGGATTTATATTACCAAAATAAGTCATGTTTTTAATAAAATGTGTTTGCCTTATCCCCATGAGCGACTGACATTCTACTATCAGATGTTCTAATGTTTCCTTAATTAGTAGATCACCACAGAAACGGCAATAGTTGTCTTCAGGTTTAATGATCTTCCTATAGGCCAGTATATCTCGAGTTGGCCATAAATTTAAGTGGAAACATCTAAATCTTTCTGTATGGGATGTCTGTTTATCATTCAACTGGGGTTGAAACATGTCTTTCAAGGCTTCAGTCGGGTGTGAGAGTGGTATAGCTTCAGTTATACGTTGAAGTAAGAATGCATCAACTGCCGCTTTTATTGCTTTTATTCGCTCCTCACACCCGAGGTCTCGAGGTAGCACAGAAACATTATTCTTTGCTAAATTCACTGTTGTCAGTTGTGCTTGCTTGACCAGAGTTGAATCAGTTATTGCTACTCTTTGAGCCTCTTTGGCAATTTTTTCCTTGTCTTCAATGAGTTCAACTAACTTGTTTAGTGGAGAATGATTTGTGGGCAAAGATTGAGTAATTTGGTCTGGTGTAATCACCGGGCCCATTTGTTTTGACATCACTAAACTATCACCGCCACAAGCTTTTGCTTCTAATGCTGGCTTTCTTACTTTATAATATTCACCAACTGAACTGTCTCGTTTTGAGAGCTCATTGCTTCAATCATTTGGTTCTTGACCAAATTATTTGTCTTGTGTGCGGCTGATTAAAATTTTCTTGCTGGAAGTTTTTTCCGATTTTTAATGCGTGGTTGTTGTGAGGAAATGTCAAAATGGGCAGCACTTGCCACAGGGCGTAAATTATCAGAGTTCGAATCCACACTAACTCAAGAATCGTTTAACTTCACTATTTTTGTCTCCCCACACTCTATTGCCCATATTACCTTTGTAAACATTGGTAAGACCAAAGTCATAGTAGACACTGAGCATGTGTCTATCTTGCCTAGACATTGCACAATGAAAGCAAGCCTCTCCGAGGCATTCTCATTTGCCTCTGGGTTCGCTACATCATGGGGAAGTTTTTTAATCCATTCCGAGATATGGTAAATTTTTATGGATTGCTGGGTGATTTTCATATCCAGTCCTTCAAAAAGCCTGAAGAGGCTGGCTATGGTTGTGTTAACAGCCCCAAGCGTAATCTCAATTAGTACAAGATTTTCTGATGAATTGCCAAAGTTACTGATTGGTAGACAGCGTTGTGGTGTAGGTTGTGACAATGGATTTGTTGCAGTGTTAGTTATTTTCAACCAGACATATTCAGGACGATCATGTATGAATGGATGCAACTAGACATTCTATAGATACAACTAGACATTCTATAGATGTATGAATCATCTATAGAATGTCTAGTTGTATCCATTGAGCATGGTGCATTATAATCAGTCACATCTGTGCACTTGGAGATCTCTAAGTCTCCAATACTAGCATGCAATGAAATATCAGCAGATGGTATACTGTTTCTGTTTCTTCTTCTATCATAGATATTTGTTCTTCTACTATAGATACATTCCTTTTAAGACAAATACTTTTAATAGGTGTCTGAGGTATAGTTAGTATTTTTTTTTACTTTATTTGAATACGGTTTTAAACAAAACCTTTACAAAATCACAATTAAGATGAATAATACAATTAAAAAGAAGCTAAAGACATTGAATACAATTTATCTAAAATTTTAGACATCATTATTAGCAATACAGTAAATCTACGATTTTAGCACAATACTATAGAGTTTACTTCTTCAAAAGTTAAAAAAGACCTCCCTGAAATATGTGTACAAGGGATTCTTATTATAATGTTGCGAAACAAGTGTCAAGGATCATTCCAATAAATATCATACCCTAATTAGTGCATTGAACGATGCATTGATATAAATAGCATTCTATCATGGGGTTCTATCTAGTATACTAAGCTACTGATACAGAAACATAACATGGTGTGCTGTGTACAAGATGAAGGTATAATATTCGTAATGTTAATATGTTGAATAATGAAATGATAATTGTTTTCTTAATAGATTTTTGTGTACTGTGAAATATGTAATACGTAGCTAATAAAACATTACTATAGACAAAACACAAAGACACAAGAACACATACCAATATGGGTATATACAGGGAAAGTGAAGTTAGCAAAAAAGCACAAGTAGTAGCAGAAACAATTCATAACTTAACTGATTATTTTCATGCAAATAAATGATTGCTCTGTTTCAAAGCTGCTATTCACCCTATGTATATGTATCACTTGATGTGATTGGACCCACAGGGAAAGTACAGCCATAAAAAAAAACAACAGAACTATCAGAAAGTGCTCATAAGTCTATTGATTATCTTTATGCACAAAAAAGATTGCTGTCTTTCAAGCTTGTGTCTTCCCGTATGTATATGTTTCATATGATGTGACTGGACTCTAACAGAATTACTCTAAGAACCTACTTGAAGGATACATCTACAAATAAAATAAAATGGTTAGTTTCTGACTGTTACTGAAGAAAACCATGTGGCTGTAACGCTCACCTGATTCCCACGGAGGCGCTGGTCTAGGCAGGAAGGTGTCTGTGACTCGCAAAGTGATGTGCAGGACTCGATTGGCTTCTGGGGCTGAGCCTCTTCGCACTGTATGTCGAACTCGAAGGGTGAGATTTCTGCAGGTGAAGGAATATATGGGGTAAAAGATCTGGGCAGTTGAGTGTCCTTCTCTCTCCCTCTCTCTACTAAGCTTCTCCGTAGAGCCCCCAGGTCAACGTGCTCACCTTAGATAGGTGAATGCTGGACTCTTCATCTGCGTCTGGTGCAGGGTGCCGTTGCCAGTTCCTTCACTGGGTGAAACGTAGGCCTCTTAACATCAGAGGAGCGCAACCGCCGTTAACAGCACGAGCGGTGAGTTTCCGGACACCTTTTAGTCCATATAGTCTTTAGGTGCGTGGACACGTAAGTATTGAACAGGGCTCGGAATAATACTTTCTTCTATTTGTTTTGCAGGGCTCTTGTGATAGAAGATGGAATGAAGAGAGCCAAAGCTGGAGCCGGAGCCTTGGAAAGAAGCGCTTGGAAAGGCGTAAGTAAATGCAAGCGCTTTAACTGTCTTTTTCCTTTACAGCTGTGAGTTCGTGCTGAAGAGATGCTGGAAAACGCCGGAGTAGTTGCAGGCGCTCTATTGTGGCGAGCGCGATGGGCGTAAGTAAATACCTGTCTAATGTCTCTTCTTTTGTCTTTCAGATGCTGGGTTGCAGCGTTGAAAACATCCGGAATTCGCGGATTGCCGGTAAGTAATATCTATGCTTTTGTCTCCACAGGCGGAGGTGCAGCGTGAAGAAATGGTCGCTGCCGATGGACCAGGTAAGGAATGCGTTGCATATGAAGTCGCCGTGCTAACCTGTTGTTTCTTGTCTTTACAGGCGCTGCTGAAGGCTGGATACTGGAATGGTAAGTATTGTTCTTGCAGGTACAGGATCGGAAGAAGAAAAACTGGAACAGACTCGGTGAGCGTTCTGCTGCAGATGCAGAATAACGCGAAGCACGCTCCATCAATCGGGTGTGGTTTAAATAGCCTAGGAGTGATGAGGCGTCTTCCTCCACGGCCCTGCCTAGGTAAGAAAAGAGTCCAGAAGAGTTCCAGTGTTGTATCCAGGGCGTGGAGCTTGCCCCACCCAGGTAAGAAAGTAGTTCCGGCTTAAAGAGGATTCCTATGTAGCTGGTAAGTAAGCAGCATGGTTTGCCGCAGGTAAGTCCACCCAAGCATCTTCACACATATTATGAGCCCGGCGCTTCCAGTGCCGGGACCGATGGTTTTGATGAGCCTGGTGCCACTGGTGCCAGGACAAGGTCCAAAAGGTCCCAGTGGGGACCGGCTGGTGCCTAGGCTTAGGGTTAGGGGCCTGCTTCAAAGGACGTTGGGCTGGTCCTGGCTCCTTGGAAGCAGTGATCATGACAGCACCCCCCCTCAAGGCCCCTCCTAAGCGTGTCTTCTCCGGGGGTTTTGGCTTGTCGGGGTGATTCAGATGGAATTTCTTGACCAGACGAGGTGCGTGGACATATTCTGAGGGTTCCCAAGACCTTTCCTGGGGGCCGTATCCTTTCCAATCAACCAGATAATATAATTTAGATTTGGAGATTTTGGAGTCTAGGATGTTCTTTACTTCGAATTCAAGTTCTCCTTCTACCAAAACAGGTTCTGGGAGTTCAGTCAATCGGGTTTCTGGTTGTACTGGTTTTAATAAGGAGACATGAAATACTGGATGTATTTTCATATGCGCAGGTAATTCCAATTTGACAGCTACCGGATTAACTATGGCAGAGATGAGATAGGGTCCAAGGTATCTCGGGATGAAGGTGCGGGGTCCTTTTAGAGGCAGGTGCTTAGTGGATAACCAGACCTGGTCTCCTACTGCGTAGTGAGGGGCCTCTTTACGGTGTCGATCTGCTCCTTTTTTGAATTGAGCTTTAGCTCTTTGCAGATGGGCAGTGGCTTCCTTAAAAGCACGAGTGATCTCCGAGTGCAAGTGATCCACAGCAGGTGTTTCAAGTTCTTGGGGAGGATCCAGGTTAGAGGTTCTAGGATGGTGTCCGTATAATAGGAAGAAGGGAGTCTTCCCGGTTCCAGAATGAGTCGAATTGTTGTAAGCGTATTCAGCGATCCAAAGAATATCCTTCCAAGGGTTTTCAGTTTGTTGGAGCATGCAACGTAGATATTGCTCTAGAGTCTGATTTTTCCTCTCGGTTTGTCCGTCAGTTTGGGGATGGTGACTGGTTGAAAGTCTTACATCAATTTGGGCTAGACGACAGCAACTTCGCCAAAAGTGGGAGATGAATTGACTTCCCCTATCGGAGACCAAAATCGAGGGAAAACCGTGTAACCGAACAATGTTTTCTAAGAATTCTCGGGCCAATACTGAAGCTGAAGGTAGGCCCTTCGGGGGAATGAAGTGAGCCATCTTGGAGAATAGATCCACGACTACTAAAATGGTATTATACCCTGAGCATGGAGGTAAGTCCGTGATGAAATCCATGGACAGGGTATGCCATGGACAGGGAGGGATGTCTAGTGGGTGTGATAGGCCGGCTGGTTTCTCCTTCTGACTTTTATTCTGGGCACACACACCGCAGGAGATTACAAAGTCTCTAATATCCTTCTTCCATGATGGCCACCAGAAATGTCTTTTGATCTTTTCCATGGTTTTGGTAATGCCAGGGTGACCCTCCATTAGAGAGTCATGATAACAGGAGATTACTTGTTTTTGTATTTTCTCACAGGGCAAGTACAATCGTCCTCGGAAATATGGTAGGTCTTGATCCACTGAGAATTCTTCTCCCTTTAATTGCCAGTCCTGCAAATCGGCCGGAGTTAGGAGTGATTTGACTGTAGTCTTGATGTCTTCAAAGGATTGAGCGCTGACCAAACCCAAAATCCTTTGTTCCAGGATTATGGGTATTGGTTCTGGATTGGTCAAATGTTCATCTACTCCCATCCGGGAGAGGGCATCTGCTTTTCCGTTTTTACTGCCTGGTCGATAAGTAATTATAAAGTCAAACTAAGCCAGAAACAGAGCCCAGCGAAGCTGTCTGGAAGACTGAGCTTTGGCCGTCTTCAGATTTTGTAAATTGCGGTGATCAGTCATTACGGTGACTGTGTGTCTGGCTCCCAAAAGATAATGCCGCCAGGCTTTAAAGGCCGATTTGATGGCTAAAAGTTCCTTGTCTGTAATTGAATAGTTGATCTCTGGAGCCGAGAATTTGCGGGACCAAAAGGCTACAGGATGTAATTGGTGTGTGACCGGATCTCTTTGTGATAAAACTGCCCCCATAGCAAGACTAGAAGCATCCGTTTCCACGATGTAGGGGAGTTCTGGGCGAGGATGTTTTAGAACAGGTGCAGAAATGAATTTAGCTTTTAAGTCCTGAAAAGCTTGCTCTGCTTCAGTAGACCACTCAAAACGTTTGTTCTTCTTTAACAGAGCGGTGATGGGCTGGACTATCCGAGAGAATTCAGGAATGAATCTGCGGTAAAAGTTAGCGAAGCCTAACATGCTTTGAACTCCTTTTACAGAGGTTGGTGATGGCCACTTGATGATTGCATCGACTTTCTTTGAATCCATATGGACTCCGTTAGGTGACAATATGAATCCCAGGAACTCAACTTCAGTTACGTTGAAAACGCATTTTTCAAGCTTAGCAAAAAGGTTATGTTGACGCAATCTCTCGAGAACCTCTTTGACGTGTCTCTGGTGTTCCTCTTCAGATGATGAATAGACGAGGATGTCATCAATGTAGACAACAACACACACATCTATGAGTTCTCTAAGGACATCGTTCATAAAATACTGGAAAGCGGCAGGAGCGTTACAAAGTCCAAAGGGCATCACTTGATATTCGAACAGCCCATACTTGGTGCGGAAGGCCGTCTTCCATTCATCGCCCTCTTTTATTCGTACCAAGTGGTAGGCTCCTCTGAGATCCAACTTTGTATAAATACATGCGTCTTTGACTTGGTCCAGGAGTTCAGGGATCAAAGGTAACGGGTATCTGTTTTTAACGGTGATTTGATTCAGGGCGCGGTAATCTATGCAAGTCCTAAGGTCTCCTTCCTTTTTCGGAACGAAGAACAAAGCCGAGGAAGCTGGAGATTTTGAAGGACGGATAAACCTGTTAGCTAGGTATTGGTCCAGATATTGTCTGAGGTGAAGATTCTCTGGCTCGGTGAGGGCATAAATCCTATTGCAAGGAGGAGTTGTTCCGGGTATCAGATCTATTTGACAGTCATAGGACCTATGAGGAGGCAGGGTGTTAGCTTGGTCCTTCTGAAAGACGTCTTGGAATTCCTGGTATTCGAGAGGTAATTTGGGAACCTCGGAAGAGATCGCTGCCAGTGAAACATCAGGCCGAGGATAACAAGTGGTAAAACATTCTGGAAACTGAACCGTCTTTGCTCGCCAATCGATCTGAGGATTGTGCTTCTCTAACCAAGGAATTCCCAGAATGATCTGGAACTGAGGGGCCTTGATCACTTTCGAACACGATTTTCTCCCGGTGTCCATCTTGGCTCACTAACGTCACTTCTTGGGTGGCGTGCGTTACTGGTCCGGAGGCTATCTCCGTGCCATCCACTGTAGTAATGACGTCTTTTACTGCCTTAGGGACAAGAGGTAGATTCATCCTTGATACCATTTCACGGTCCACATAATTGCCGATTGCTCCGCTGTCGATGTAAGCTTCAATTGCATGCAAACGATCCGGACGTTCTGGGCTAATGAGGACCATAGGCACCACGAAATGCGAGGTCACGGGACAGATTTTAACGCTCGGCAAGAGGACCTCTACACTTGTCGGGCTAGGTCGTTTCCCTGCTCAGAATTTTTGGTACAGGTATCTGCGGCTCCTACAGCCTTCTTAGCTGGTTTCACTGGGCAGTCTCGAAGAAAGTGCCCCGAGTTTCCGCAATAGAGGCATAATTGCAGCTGTCTTCTTCTTTCCCGCTCCTTTTGAGTTAAAGGTCCTTTCATGCCCCCTATTTGCATGAGTTCCACGGTGTCAGCTCCCCTAGTAGAGGTCTGTGGTTTAGAAAATACTCGGGTATCAAATTTGGAACGATCAGCCTTCTTGTTCTGTAATCTGTGGTCCAATTGGACAACTAAGTCAATATAGTCTGAGCATTCTTGTGGAGGATTCACAATTTGAGCTAACACATCCTTGAGCTCTCCACGCAGGCCTCTGTAGAAAAGCGTTATTCTTTTATCCTCAGGCCATTGGGTTTCCACTATAAGTCTGTTGAATGAGGCAATATAAGTCAAGAGGTCTTGATTACCCTGTCGCAATGAAAGGAGTTCATTGTCCAAGGCCTGCCCTTGTGCATGTCTTGCGAACAGTTTCTCCATGCTGGACTGGAAGGCCTGAAAATCGTGAAGGACCGGATCATCCTGAGTGACCAAAGGGATCGACCAATCCGCGGCACCGCCACTGAGATAAGAAAGCACGAAAGCCACCTTGGTCTGGTCTGTTGGAAAGGCAGCTGGGTGACATAAGAAGTGTAGGCGGCACTGGTTGATAAACACTGCAAATTTCTTTGGGTCACCAGAAAAGCGTTCGGGTGGAGCCAAAGGCACATTACTGGGTAGATTGATTTGCACTGGATTTGAGGATGCTGAAGGATAACTTACTCCTGGAGCGGGCAAAGGAGTCTGTCCTGCCTGCGTTTGTAGTAATTGCCTAGCGAGGTCCTCTGTTCGCTCCTTGGATATTATCAGCTCTCTTCTCAAAGAGTTTGTTTCCTGACGAGCAGCATGTACCTCTGCTCTTAGTTCCCCAAGCAATTGGGCCAATTGGTCTGTGTCCGAGGTTTCCATTGCGCCTGGGTAGGAGTTTTGTGGTGGGCTTCGCGTTCTGTAACGCTCACCTGATTCCCACGGAGGCGCTGGTCTAGGCAGGAAGGTGTCTGTGACTCGCAAAGTGATGTGCAGGACTCGATTGGCTTCTGGGGCTGAGCCTCTTCGCACTGTATGTCGAACTCGAAGGGTGAGATTTCTGCAGGTGAAAGAATATATGGGGTTAAAGATCTGGGCAGTTGAGTGTCCTTCTCTCTCCCTCTCTCTCTACTAAGCTTCTCCGTAGAGCCCCCAGGTCAACGTGCTCACCTTAGATAGGTGAATGCTGGACTCTCCATCTGCGTCTGGTGCAGGGTGCCGTTGCCAGTTCCTTCACTGGGTGAAACGTAGGCCTCTTAACATCAGAGGAGCGCAACCGCCGTTAACAGCACGAGCGGTGAGTTTCCGGACACCTTTTAGTCCATATAGTCTTTAGGTGCGTGGAGTATTGAACAGGGCTCGGAATAATGCTTTCTTCTATTTGTTTTGCAGGGCTCTTGTGATAGAAGATGGAATGAAGAGAGCCAAAGCTGGAGCCGGAGCCTTGGAAAGAAGCGCTTGGAAAGGCGTAAGTAAATGCAAGCGCTTTAACTGTCTTTTTCCTTTACAGCTGTGAGTTCGTGCTGAAGAGATGCTGGAAAACGCCGGAGTAGTTGCAGGCGCTCTATTGTGGCGAGCGCGATGGGCGTAAGTAAATACCTGTCTAATGTCTCTTCTTTTGTCTTTCAGATGCTGGGTTGCAGCGTTGAAAACATCCGGAATTCGCGGATTGCCGGTAAGTAATATCTATGCTTTTGTCTCCACAGGCGGAGGTGCAGCGTGAAGAAATGGTCGCTGCCGATGGACCAGGTAAGGAATGCGTTGCATATGAAGTCGCCGTGCTAACCTGTTGTTTCTTGTCTTTACAGGCGCTGCTGAAGGCTGGATACTGGAATGGTAAGTATTGTTCTTGCAGGTACAGGATCGGAAGAAGAAAAACTGGAACAGACTCGGTGAGCGTTCTGCTGCAGATGCAGAATAACGCGAAGCACGCTCCATCAATCGGGTGTGGTTTAAATAGCCTAGGAGTGATGAGGCGTCTTCCTCCACGGCCCTGCCTAGGTAAGAAAAGAGTCCAGAAGAGTTCCAGTGTTGTATCCAGGGCGTGGAGCTTGCCCCACCCAGGTAAGAAAGTAGTTCCGGCTTAAAGAGGATTCCTATGTAGCTGGTAAGTAAGCAGCATGGTTTGCCGCAGGTAAGTCCACCCAAGCATCTTCACACATATTATGAGCCCGGCGCTTCCAGTGCCGGGACCGATGGTTTTGATGAGCCTGGTGCCACTGGTGCCAGGACAAGGTCCAAAAGGTCCCAGTGGGGACCGGCTGGTGCCTAGGCTTAGGGTTAGGGGCCTGCTTCAAAGGACGTTGGGCTGGTCCTGGCTCCTTGGAAGCAGTGATCATGACAGCACCCCCCCTCAAGGCCCCTCCTAAGCGTGTCTTCTCCGGGGGTTTTGGCTTGTCGGGGTGATTCAGATGGAATTTCTTGACCAGACGAGGTGCGTGGACATATTCTGAGGGTTCCCAAGACCTTTCCTGGGGGCCGTATCCTTTCCAATCAACCAGATAATATAATTTAGATTTGGAGATTTTGGAGTCTAGGATGTTCTTTACTTCGAATTCAAGTTCTCCTTCTACCAAAACAGGTTCTGGGAGTTCAGTCAATCGGGTTTCTGGTTGTACTGGTTTTAATAAGGAGACATGAAATACTGGATGTATTTTCATATGCGCAGGTAATTCCAATTTGACAGCTACCGGATTAACTATGGCAGAGATGAGATAGGGTCCAAGGTATCTCGGGATGAAGGTGCGGGGTCCTTTTAGAGGCAGGTGCTTAGTGGATAACCAGACCTGGTCTCCTACTGCGTAGTGAGGGGCCTCTTTACGGTGTCGATCTGCTCCTTTTTTGAATTGAGCTTTAGCTCTTTGCAGATGGGCAGTGGCTTCCTTAAAAGCACGAGTGATCTCCGAGTGCAAGTGATCCACAGCAGGTGTTTCAAGTTCTTGGGGAGGATCCAGGTTAGAGGTTCTAGGATGGTGTCCGTATAATAGGAAGAAGGGAGTCTTCCCGGTTCCAGAATGAGTCGAATTGTTGTAAGCGTATTCAGCGATCCAAAGAATATCCTTCCAAGGGTTTTCAGTTTGTTGGAGCATGCAACGTAGATATTGCTCTAGAGTCTGATTTTTCCTCTCGGTTTGTCCGTCAGTTTGGGGATGGTGACTGGTTGAAAGTCTTACATCAATTTGGGCTAGACGACAGCAACTTCGCCAAAAGTGGGAGATGAATTGACTTCCCCTATCGGAGACCAAAATCGAGGGAAAACCGTGTAACCGAACAATGTTTTCTAAGAATTCTCGGGCCAATACTGAAGCTGAAGGTAGGCCCTTCGGGGGAATGAAGTGAGCCATCTTGGAGAATAGATCCACGACTACTAAAATGGTATTATACCCTGAGCATGGAGGTAAGTCCGTGATGAAATCCATGGACAGGGTATGCCATGGACAGGGAGGGATGTCTAGTGGGTGTGATAGGCCGGCTGGTTTCTCCTTCTGACTTTTATTCTGGGCACACACACCGCAGGAGATTACAAAGTCTCTAATATCCTTCTTCCATGATGGCCACCAGAAATGTCTTTTGATCTTTTCCATGGTTTTGGTAATGCCAGGGTGACCCTCCATTAGAGAGTCATGATAACAGGAGATTACTTGTTTTTGTATTTTCTCACAGGGCAAGTACAATCGTCCTCGGAAATATGGTAGGTCTTGATCCACTGAGAATTCTTCTCCCTTTAATTGCCAGTCCTGCAAATCGGCCGGAGTTAGGAGTGATTTGACTGTAGTCTTGATGTCTTCAAAGGATTGAGCGCTGACCAAACCCAAAATCCTTTGTTCCAGGATTATGGGTATTGGTTCTGGATTGGTCAAATGTTCATCTACTCCCATCCGGGAGAGGGCATCTGCTTTTCCGTTTTTACTGCCTGGTCGATAAGTAATTATAAAGTCAAACTAAGCCAGAAACAGAGCCCAGCGAAGCTGTCTGGAAGACTGAGCTTTGGCCGTCTTCAGATTTTGTAAATTGCGGTGATCAGTCATTACGGTGACTGTGTGTCTGGCTCCCAAAAGATAATGCCGCCAGGCTTTAAAGGCCGATTTGATGGCTAAAAGTTCCTTGTCTGTAATTGAATAGTTGATCTCTGGAGCCGAGAATTTGCGGGACCAAAAGGCTACAGGATGTAATTGGTGTGTGACCGGATCTCTTTGTGATAAAACTGCCCCCATAGCAAGACTAGAAGCATCCGTTTCCACGATGTAGGGGAGTTCTGGGCGAGGATGTTTTAGAACAGGTGCAGAAATGAATTTAGCTTTTAAGTCCTGAAAAGCTTGCTCTGCTTCAGTAGACCACTCAAAACGTTTGTTCTTCTTTAACAGAGCGGTGATGGGCTGGACTATCCGAGAGAATTCAGGAATGAATCTGCGGTAAAAGTTAGCGAAGCCTAACATGCTTTGAACTCCTTTTACAGAGGTTGGTGATGGCCACTTGATGATTGCATCGACTTTCTTTGAATCCATATGGACTCCGTTAGGTGACAATATGAATCCCAGGAACTCAACTTCAGTTACGTTGAAAACGCATTTTTCAAGCTTAGCAAAAAGGTTATGTTGACGCAATCTCTCGAGAACCTCTTTGACGTGTCTCTGGTGTTCCTCTTCAGATGATGAATAGACGAGGATGTCATCAATGTAGACAACAACACACACATCTATGAGTTCTCTAAGGACATCGTTCATAAAATACTGGAAAGCGGCAGGAGCGTTACAAAGTCCAAAGGGCATCACTTGATATTCGAACAGCCCATACTTGGTGCGGAAGGCCGTCTTCCATTCATCGCCCTCTTTTATTCGTACCAAGTGGTAGGCTCCTCTGAGATCCAACTTTGTATAAATACATGCGTCTTTGACTTGGTCCAGGAGTTCAGGGATCAAAGGTAACGGGTATCTGTTTTTAACGGTGATTTGATTCAGGGCGCGGTAATCTATGCAAGTCCTAAGGTCTCCTTCCTTTTTCGGAACGAAGAACAAAGCCGAGGAAGCTGGAGATTTTGAAGGACGGATAAACCTGTTAGCTAGGTATTGGTCCAGATATTGTCTGAGGTGAAGATTCTCTGGCTCGGTGAGGGCATAAATCCTATTGCAAGGAGGAGTTGTTCCGGGTATCAGATCTATTTGACAGTCATAGGACCTATGAGGAGGCAGGGTGTTAGCTTGGTCCTTCTGAAAGACGTCTTGGAATTCCTGGTATTCGAGAGGTAATTTGGGAACCTCGGAAGAGATCGCTGCCAGTGAAACATCAGGCCGAGGATAACAAGTGGTAAAACATTCTGGAAACTGAACCGTCTTTGCTCGCCAATCGATCTGAGGATTGTGCTTCTCTAACCAAGGAATTCCCAGAATGATCTGGAACTGAGGGGCCTTGATCACTTTCGAACACGATTTTCTCCCGGTGTCCATCTTGGCTCACTAACGTCACTTCTTGGGTGGCGTGCGTTACTGGTCCGGAGGCTATCTCCGTGCCATCCACTGTAGTAATGACGTCTTTTACTGCCTTAGGGACAAGAGGTAGATTCATCCTTGATACCATTTCACGGTCCACATAATTGCCGATTGCTCCGCTGTCGATGTAAGCTTCAATTGCATGCAAACGATCCGGACGTTCTGGGCTAATGAGGACCATAGGCACCACGAAATGCGAGGTCACGGGACAGATTTTAACGCTCGGCAAGAGGACCTCTACACTTGTCGGGCTAGGTCGTTTCCCTGCTCAGAATTTTTGGTACAGGTATCTGCGGCTCCTACAGCCTTCTTAGCTGGTTTCACTGGGCAGTCTCGAAGAAAGTGCCCCGAGTTTCCGCAATAGAGGCATAATTGCAGCTGTCTTCTTCTTTCCCGCTCCTTTTGAGTTAAAGGTCCTTTCATGCCCCCTATTTGCATGAGTTCCACGGTGTCAGCTCCCCTAGTAGAGGTCTGTGGTTTAGAAAATACTCGGGTATCAAATTTGGAACGATCAGCCTTCTTGTTCTGTAATCTGTGGTCCAATTGGACAACTAAGTCAATATAGTCTGAGCATTCTTGTGGAGGATTCACAATTTGAGCTAACACATCCTTGAGCTCTCCACGCAGGCCTCTGTAGAAAAGCGTTATTCTTTTATCCTCAGGCCATTGGGTTTCCACTATAAGTCTGTTGAATGAGGCAATATAAGTCAAGAGGTCTTGATTACCCTGTCGCAATGAAAGGAGTTCATTGTCCAAGGCCTGCCCTTGTGCATGTCTTGCGAACAGTTTCTCCATGCTGGACTGGAAGGCCTGAAAATCGTGAAGGACCGGATCATCCTGAGTGACCAAAGGGATCGACCAATCCGCGGCACCGCCACTGAGATAAGAAAGCACGAAAGCCACCTTGGTCTGGTCTGTTGGAAAGGCAGCTGGGTGACATAAGAAGTGTAGGCGGCACTGGTTGATAAACACTGCAAATTTCTTTGGGTCACCAGAAAAGCGTTCGGGTGGAGCCAAAGGCACATTACTGGGTAGATTGATTTGCACTGGATTTGAGGATGCTGAAGGATAACTTACTCCTGGAGCGGGCAAAGGAGTCTGTCCTGCCTGCGTTTGTAGTAATTGCCTAGCGAGGTCCTCTGTTCGCTCCTTGGATATTATCAGCTCTCTTCTCAAAGAGTTTGTTTCCTGACGAGCAGCATGTACCTCTGCTCTTAGTTCCCCAAGCAATTGGGCCAATTGGTCTGTGTCCGAGGTTTCCATTGCGCCTGGGTAGGAGTTTTGTGGTGGGCTTCGCGTTCTGTAACGCTCACCTGATTCCCACGGAGGCGCTGGTCTAGGCAGGAAGGTGTCTGTGACTCGCAAAGTGATGTGCAGGACTCGATTGGCTTCTGGGGCTGAGCCTCTTCGCACTGTATGTCGAACTCGAAGGGTGAGATTTCTGCAGGTGAAAGAATATATGGGGTTAAAGATCTGGGCAGTTGAGTGTCCTTCTCTCTCCCTCTCTCTCTACTAAGCTTCTCCGTAGAGCCCCCAGGTCAACGTGCTCACCTTAGATAGGTGAATGCTGGACTCTCCATCTGCGTCTGGTGCAGGGTGCCGTTGCCAGTTCCTTCACTGGGTGAAACGTAGGCCTCTTAACATCAGAGGAGCGCAACCGCCGTTAACAGCACGAGCGGTGAGTTTCCGGACACCTTTTAGTCCATATAGTCTTTAGGTGCGTGGAGTATTGAACAGGGCTCGGAATAATGCTTTCTTCTATTTGTTTTGCAGGGCTCTTGTGATAGAAGATGGAATGAAGAGAGCCAAAGCTGGAGCCGGAGCCTTGGAAAGAAGCGCTTGGAAAGGCGTAAGTAAATGCAAGCGCTTTAACTGTCTTTTTCCTTTACAGCTGTGAGTTCGTGCTGAAGAGATGCTGGAAAACGCCGGAGTAGTTGCAGGCGCTCTATTGTGACGAGCGCGATGGGCGTAAGTAAATACCTGTCTAATGTCTCTTCTTTTGTCTTTCAGATGCTGGGTTGCAGCGTTGAAAACATCCGGAATTCGCGGATTGCCGGTAAGTAATATCTATGCTTTTGTCTCCACAGCCGGAGGTGCAGCGTGAAGAAATGGTTGCTGCCGATGGACCAGGTAAGGAATGCGTTGCATGTGAAGTCGCCGTGCTAACCTGTTGTTTCTTGTCTTTACAGGCGCTGCTGAAGGCTGGATACTGGAATGGTAAGTATTGTTCTTGCAGGTACAGGATCGGAAGAAGAAAAGCTGGCACAGACTCGGTGAGCGTTATGCTGCAGATGCAGAATAACGCTAAGCACGCTCCATCAATCGGGTGTGGTTTAAATAGCCTAGGAGTGATGAGGCGTCTTCCTCCACGGCCCCGCCTAGGTAAGAAAAGAGTCCAGAAGAGTTCCAGTGTTGTATCCAGGGCGTGGAGCTTGCCCCACCCAGGTAAGAAAGTAGTTCCGGCTTAAAGAGGATTCCTATGTAGCTGGTAAGTAAGCAGCATGGTCTGCTGCAGGTAAGTCCACCCAAGCATCTTCACACATATTATGAGCCCGGCGCTTCCAGTGCCGGGGCCGATGGTTTTGATGAGCCTGGTGCCACCGGCGCCAGGACAAGGTCCAAAAGGTCCCAGTGGGGACCGGCTGGTGCCTAGGCTTAGGGGCCTGCTTCCAAGGACGTTGGGCTGGTCCTGGCTCCTTGGAAGCAGTGATCATGACAGTGGCCTAGATATGTCAGCAAAAGAAAAAAGAGTGAGCCAGACATGTGATGTCATCAATGACATTTGTGATGTCATCTTTGATGTCCTGGGTGTTAGTCTTAGCAGTGCACGGTGGTGGCGCGAGTTATGGTTGCTTAGCTTACCATAACTGGCGAATTTCAAGGGTTTTTCGGTTTTACTTGGAACCATAACGTTCCTTTGAAAAAGTTTTTTCACTGAATTTCATAGGTTTTTAGTAGCGCAACTTTACCATAACGTCCCTTTAACAAAGTTTTTTCCCTGAATTTCATAGGTTTTTAGTAGCGCAACTTAACCATAACGTCCCTTTAACAAAGTTTTTTCATTGAATTTCATAGGTTTTTAGTAGCACAACTTAACCATAATATCCCTGACTTCATATACATGTAACATAGAACATACTAACCCCCTCGTAGTGATTTTCATGTCCGCGGACCACCGCCATGTCCGCGGACACATCGAAAATCTGAGCGTGATGATTGTAAATTTAAATAGTGTGCCCCATTTCCCCTTTAAAGTTGGCTCTGAAAAGAGCCGGTTTTTTTTTTTCAGATGCTTGACAAACACCTGTTTTTTTATATTTTTTTCTTGTTTTTTTTTCTTACTTTACTCCTAAAATCTTCACATAACCTTCTCCAAAGCAACCCTTACATTCCAAAATAAAAAGGCATTTCCGGTAAAAGATAAAGAAATGCCATCTTCCTTAAAATTAACAGCATTACTGGCATCAATATTCTCATTGTTACAGAAAAACATACCAGCTCTAAGCATGAAAGCACTCATGCCTCGGTTGATGACACTCCTAGCAATGTTTTGCTGAGGACAAAAAACTGAACTATTGTCCCATATTGCCCTAGGTAGTAATCCGGAAAAAATTACTTTCGCATTTGGAAGGATCTTCACTACGGCTTGAACCAAACATTCCAAATCAGCCAACAAAGTAGGGGCACTGACGTTGCCCAAATGGAAAGCACCATAGTGCAAAACTACCACATGTGGACTGTTCATCGTGGCCATATCCGCACAAACTTGTACAATTTCCTGTACATTGCAATCAGGCACAGTGCTCCACACCACCTCCACTCCTTTGACATCAAAGTTCTTTGCAACATGCCTGCATTCAGCGTACTGCTGTAAACCATACACAAACATATCTCCGAGCACCAACACCCTGACTTTCTCCACTTCTGCCATCTTCACCACACACAGTCTCTTTCAACACAAATCCACAACCTCGACATCTGATTGGCTGATCCGTACAGTCTTCTTTCCATGTTGGATTTCCTGGAAAAACCCGGATTTACCACACCCTGTCCACGAACAGCCGCGGTGTCCGCGGACGGCGTCCACTTTACTCTCTGTACCATTCCCTCATTGCATACAGCTAAGCAATCACACAATACGAATAACGTCCTAAGAACACCCCCATTTTGTGAATTTTCCAACATTTCAGGACAATTATCATATCATTATTCTACATATTAACATTACAAATATTATACTTTTATCTTGTACTCTGCACACAATGCTATCTTTCTCCATTAGCAGCTCAGTATACCACAAAGAATTCCAGAATACAATGCTATTTATTGATATAAATACATCGTGCAAAGCACTAATAACGGTATGATATTTATTGCAATATCCTTGACACTTTTTTCGGAACATTATAATGAAAATCCCTAGTACACAAATTCCATGAAAAGTACATACACATGTGATGTCATCAGTTATGTCATCAATGACATTTGCGATGTCATCTTCGATGTCCTGGGTGTTAGTCTTAGCAGTGCATGGTGTTGGCGCGAGTTATTTTACATACCTTACCATAACTTCTTATTTTCAGGGGTTTTTCGGCTGTACTTAGAATCATAACGTCCTTTAAACAAACTTTTTTTAATATCACGCAAACAATACACAAACATGGCTTGCAACAACCAACTTCTACAGATGGCTTTACACAGAATGTTGCAAAGTAAGAATTTATGCTCGTTCACAGTGAAGGTCAGCTGCTTCATTTTTTGCTCGGACCCCGGAGAGGCTCACGAAGCGGACTATAAGGTTGTATTGTGTTTTGACCTTGACAGACAGAGATTGTGATGAAAGACTTCTCTTGAAGGAGTGTGGCTAAATTGTAAGAGAAGATAAAGATGAAATTTCTGAAACGAAACCCTTTTTTACATATTATATCACTATGCGAAAGATCGTTGGCACAAGCGGAGTCGTATTTTCGGACTGCACCACTCGTAGACAATGGAAATTGCAATTGTACTGTAAGTAACCCTTTACATTACTTTATACCAAATATAATTACAATAGCGCAGCATTAAAGACCACTGAAGTTGAACTTGTTCGTTGAAAGTGGCATAATGTTTTCTACTGCGTACTATCACTGCCGAATTGATCCCCTGTCGTTTAGAGGGCTCTGAAAAAGGCAGACGACACAGGGTGGGTTAATAGAAATAATTTAACCGGTCTACAGGCGGTCAAATGCTCTACTCGCTGTGCCACTTTACTGTAGCCTGTCAAGTGGCACAGCGAGTACAGCGCTCGCTTTGACATCCGTGCACAGCTTGCTAACGCAAGTTTGAATCCAGGCAAGCCCAAACTCAGCCTTTCATCCTTCCGTGGTCGATAAATGAGGACCACACACCGTGGTTAATAATAAGCACCGCCTAGATACCTCACATTTCTTAGCGCTATATGAATGGGAACATATTATTTTTTTATTATTAACATACTCTGTTGCACTATCCTCGATAGCAAATAGTTTCACGACCTAATAAATGAAATCATGATTTTTAATGAAGATCGGCTGGTGAGACTAATTTATGTTTTTTAAAACAGGTACGTGGCCCCGTTTTGTCTGTGTCACGATTTACAGACTCCAGCGGATGGCGTCTTCAACTGCCAGGTGCAAGTCCAAATATGCAACTTCATGACCCTCACCATTTTATGGGACAATCGCCAAGGACCAATATGCCCTTACGCAGTACTAGCGGCTACAAACAACATTCCAACCAATACGGTGGTCTAATGGCTCGTTGTTGGAGCAACCTTCCGATTATCAGAGAGACCATTTACTGCTTTTATCATAAACCAACAGCCTGTCTACCGCAAAGGAACAACGCGTGGCTCCAAATAAACTTTTGCTGATCGACAGCACAGACAATAGCAAATCGCTGAATATTCACTAAACATTTCATGTGAAATAAATGTACTTTACCAAGTGTACAATCCTGCTGTTTACTTTTAAACCACAGTTTCAATTCCGAATTGTGACGCACTGAGTTGTAACCTGATCTAACACTCTCTGTACCGCAAAGGAACATCGCGTGTCTCAACATGAACTTTTGCGGATCGACAACAAAGACAAATGCAAATTGCTGAATATTCTCTAAACATTTGATGTCAAATAAATGTACTTTACAACATTTACAATCTTGCTCTTTGCTTTTAAATCACAGTTTCATATTCTAAATTGCGGCACGCTGTGTTGTGACATAATGTGTGTTGTCTTCCGGGTTCTGTGTAAAGTCGCGTACTACTGCAGACGACTGGGCGCGTTTCATGACGCACCCTGTAACGTCACGGAGAGAGGCGGGGAATATGAATGCTTTGATAATATCAGGCTTAGTGGCGGGAGATATGATTTAGTGTCGCAAAAGCAAGTCACCCAGGTCAATAGCGCCATTCATACGTTTATCAAAACGTTCTCAGAACACCCCCATTTTGTGTAATTGCAACCATTTCGGGACACTGCGAGTGTTCTTAGAACACATTCAACTAGACAGATTACAATACGGACAGCGTCCGGAGGACACCCCCAGTTTGTGTATTTACGAACAATTAAGTGCACCGCGAGTGTTCATAGCTCATTTTTACCTTCCTTGCGAACAAAAATGACACATACTCCGTCCTCTAAACACCCCACCATTTAGTTTATTTACAAAATGTCAGAACAGCCGTGTTCTCCGCGGACAAATCGAACGCAACAAAAAGGTCTAGCACATAAAAAACAAAGCATTGAACCTCTCGTACTCCCCCACCCTCCCCAAACACTCTTACACACCAACACACGGCACTAAATACAATTTTTTATCCACGTTTCACTGCGCTGTACGCGGTCGACTGCGAATACAAGATGGCGGGCGCCACAGAAAATCTGACGCGCTCCACGCCCCTCGCCATCCAATCAGCGAACACGTCGCATGTCCGCGGACATGACGCAAGCCCACGGGCCAATCGGGGTGCTGTCCGCGGAGCGAACAGGGAAGTCCGTCCGCGAAGCGAACGCAGATATCACTAATTTTTTTGCCTTACATTTTGGTCATTTTTAAAAAAACTACTGGACGGATTTACACCAAATTTACAAAAGCACGCTTTTGGGACCAGGCCTCCGCTCCTGCCGCAAATTTGGTGTAAATCCGTCCAGCGGTTCGGGCTGTAGCCGTGCGCCAAAGTTGTTTCTCATTATGTCTATGGGAAAAAAAAGTTTTGGGACCCCCCCTATAACTTTGCCCCCCCTGGACGAATCCTCACCAAACTTTGGAAAAAAATTCAGAGTGACCCAACTACTTTATTTGCAAAATTTGGTGAGGATCCGTCCAGGGAGAGCGAAGTTATAAGCCGCCCAAAGAGTGCTCTTCCTATGGAAACAGCAATTTAACCATAACTACATGGCCACTACCGTGGCCATGTAATAAGATATCATGTGGGTGTACAGTCTATATGAAGATAGTTTGTTAATATTTAGCGCCCAATCAGCATTTTGCAAAAGTTGTTTCACTTTTTTAGGGTTGACTCAAAGCGTTATTATTTGGGCTCCAACACTGCTCAATAAGATTATACACAATTCCATAAGTTTAGTCAAAAGTACTGATTTAGGAATGCCCTGTTTCAGCTTGTCAGACAAATCATGATACAGATTGTTTTCAGTTTGCGTTAAAAGATTGCGAAACAACAATAAACATTTCCATTGTACTATACTCTTAAATGACTGTAAGCCAAATTCATAGCAAATTGCTATTATTGGTATGCAATTAGGAAGACAGGTGATAATTTTCCTTAGATTAGTCGCCTCTAATCTGTTCACGTCGAATCTGCCCATTATAAATGGGATTTCACTGCCATAGATAATTTTAGGGGTTGCTTTGAGCTTATAGAATCTAAGGCAAGGATTGTAAGAAAAGCTTCCCAATTTTTAGTCAACGACTCGCAGCTGTGTGATACACACTTTAACCTTAGATAAAAAATGTGTAAGAACTGACGTATTATTTGCATTTGCATTCACAAAAAAGCCCAAATAAATAATTGAGTCTATGTTTGCCCATACACCAGTTTTTCAGAAGAGGTCTTCTTTTTCCAGTTAAACATAAAATGAGAGATTTTAAAGGATTCATGACTAGGCCATTGATTGTCATATATTTTGCGAATGCATATAATAAGTCCTGGAGTCCTATCGCGGACCTGACGAATAACAGAAAATCATCCGCATAGGAACACCAGCACATTTTCTTACCTTCCAGCATAGGTTGTATTAAGAAAGCAGGCCCTAGTGACTGTCCTATGTCAGAGATGTATAAATTATATAGGGTCGGAGCAAAGATGCACCCTTGACAAAGGCCGTTTGAGGTCTTGATTGGTGTAGAAAGATGCCCTTCATTATTTAATCTGATTTGTATTGTTGACCCTTCATGAAGATGAATCAAGATGTCTAATAGGTCACGGGGCAACGCCATCCGGGCCAATTTCCACCATAGTATTACACGGTTTACCAAGTCAAACGCAAGAGAAAGATCCATGCTCGCCAGATATACCGGACTCGCCCCTTTCTGCCATCCCAATTCTTGTAATAATGAGATTATCAGCCCTCCAGCCAATGTTTCAATTCCCTTTCTAAAGCCAAATTGGGCAGATGAATAGATCTTTTCTGTTGTAGCACAAGCTTCTATTCTTTGTAAAAGTAGGCCTGCGTATATTTTTGAATCGTAATCTAAGAGGGCTATTGGCTGGTAATTGAGACAGGGATTATATAGCTCATGTTCCAAGAAGGGGGAATACATCTTGTCCGGCCTATATCTTCAAAAAGGAGGAATAGAGCTCTCGACTATTTATCTGGATTCCCCTTAAAGAGAATATTCGATAGCCCATTACGGCCCGCTGCTCGAGATGGACTAGATTTTATTATCCTCTCTAATCATAATAAACATTTAATACACGTACTTGTCTTAATGTACGGTGTAGTAGAATTTTTGCTATGTACACCGTGGGGTCATATTTATGTAGATGGTGTTTAGTTGGATAGTTCCTCGTTTTTTTTTTAGAATTTCCGATGAGTGTTTTTATATATGGTCCAAAATGGTCATGTGTAAACCTAACTTTTTTTTCCTCATAAGTGGAATCCGTGTGTTCTTTGCAAAATAAATGATTACATGCCAAAACGTTACTGTGGTGCCAGATAATCCTATTATTCCCATTGTGTACAATCAGGTCAAGAGGTCAAGAGGCATCAGCAAAGGTGTTGAATTTCTGGTCGAAATATGGAGGTTCAATTCGAGCATTTTATGATCACTTTTGTGAGTAGGGGGTAGTCTAAAACTTTCAATCAAATTATAAATATCTGTAGAGACATAGATATAATCAATAGCTGATGACTTAGTACCTGATGTCCACGTTATATATGGATTTTCCGAATTCTAACTTTCATGTGCAGATTTCAGGCCCCAGGTTTTAAATAACATAGACCAGCCCAGTCGGTCACACTTTTTGTATGTTGAGCTTTTCAGTTGTAAGTCGATTGTTTCCCCGGGTTCCCCCATTATGTTCAGGTGGACTATATTCGAAGTGGCAACTATTTCCTTTGTCTGCATCAACAAGTTTGTGTTCAAGTCCCCCATTATAAGAATTTGCAGTCCAGGATAAATACAAAGGAATTTCTCCATTATTACTTCCATTTTGGTGGTAGTTTCATATAGGTTTAATCCGGGTGACCAGTATATATTCCAGATTAGTAGGTAATTAAAATGTTCAAGCTTTAGGAGCGCACTCAATACCGTGGGGGGAATTGTGAATTGGTACCAGTATCCAGCTTTATTGCCAATAAGAGTCCCCCCTTGGGTCAACCTATTCTACCCTGGGAGGCTAGAAGATGGGAGCATTCAAATCCATCTATCTGGGCAGGGGAGGTCATCCATGTTTCCTGTATGCATAGAATGTTTTTTGTTCTTAAGTACTGACATAATTCCACACAGGAAAATAGATGAGAGTTCCCTCTTGAGTTCCAGGATAAGATGGACATAGTATTACTTACGTCTGAGTCTAATGTTTTAGGTTTTGCAATTGGGCAATTGAGTATCGCAGGCTCGAAGCAAGCCATCTCCAGCTTGAGTCGTGTTCCTGGAGACTCTCTGTCTCTTTTCTTTGCTCTTGTTAACCCAGGCTTCCCGATCTTAAAAAATGTGTTGGGTTAGGAGTTTCTGATTGTTGCCGTCTCCAAAATTGAGAATATTGAATCCCCTCTTGTTGAACTGATCCAGTTCCAAAAGGACATTCCGATAAACCAATTTAGAGTAAAATACTATTCTTACATGGTCATAGCAATAAGGATGAATAAAGTCCATCCTTTTAATGTCTGCAGAGGTCAGATTTGCTAAGTTAGAAATATCGTTAAGAAGTTGCAGGGTTCTATTTCTATTCATAGAAGGTTGATAGCCACAATTGAATAATGGATAGATTAAGATACTTGGGGAGTCCAAAAAACATGACATTCTCCAAGGTATATATTTGATTTTGGTATCCATGTAATGTTTAGGAACCCTTGCCTCCACTGCCTCCCTCGGCCTTCTGGGGGGCATAACTGGAATAGTGTTAGGGGGTGCTATATGAGTGGGCGATGTGTCCGGTATGGCTAGGGTGGGTAAGGGAGGGTCCAACGTCATGGGGTCATGGACTGTTAGTGAGAATTCTCTGTTTAGGCTGAATTTCCTAACCAAGTGAGTCCCCCAGCAGCTTTGCTGGATTTCTGGAGTTTGTTTTTTTCCATCCTGCCAAGTGTGAGACTCTTTTCCTCCCACTCTTGGACATGAATGTGTGTAATTCCTTTGAATGTCAATGTGTTCTATGGGCTATGGGGTCTTTTACTCCATAGGGTCTCATATGTTTTTCTATGTCTGTTACACCGCACCCTACGTGCCGTAACACTGGGGCGTCCTAGCGGACCTCCACCATAGACCCCACACCCAGGGACTGACTACTGTCTCCCCGGGCATGTAAAGTCACCATTGGCTTTACTAGACCTAAAGTTACTAACAGAACTAGTACAAACCATCTTATTGTGGACGTGCTAGTAGGGGTACTTCGATTACTTCTGGGTCTGTTACTCGAGGGGGCACTGTCCCATCCCCCCTTTTGGCTGGTGGCAGTGGAAACTACTTGTTATCTTCGACCCCGAACATAACCCTATGGGATTCGTTCCATTGTTGGAGATTGATACTTTTCCTCGTTAATCTCTAACGTACCACCGGTCTACTTATCTTAAATAAGTTTATCGGATGGTATTTTCTGCCAGAACTCGGTTTTTAAAATGGCGTCTGTGTTCGTCTCTGTGACTCCTAAACCAAAGGTTGAGCCCTTTGTTCCACTTTTGGCGGGCCTCTGTACAGAGACCCTCCAAAGTGGTGCCATTCTGTCTGGGTTACCACAGGGGTGTGGGAGGGGGTTTAGGCACCCTGGACCGAGTTGCCTTGCCAACTCCGGTCGCACTCTGGAGTGATTGGCCCAAGTGCTGAGCCTCCCCGCTCACCACTTAGCGAGTGTTGATTGACATCTAGGCTGAATGAATGGGGGTTTTCTGCATAAAAGCAGGGCTTTTGGGACTGGATCTTCAGAAGTCGCCACAGGACCTAAGAATCCGACGAGGGTAACGCTGAGCCGACCTGCAACGACGACACCTCCGGTGGAGCCCTGCTGAACCAACTCACCACTTCCCGACGACAGAGGAGATCTCCCTGCCGGAGAGTCTCTTCCCCTGACTGGTGGGAACAACCAGTCTCCTTTGCTTTTTCTTTGCCTCAGGACGCAGTGGTCGAATTGCCCGTGCAGAGCACCCCGGCAACCGGATAGCCACTACCACTGTACCGCGACCAAAAGGTGGTGCCTTGTGATGGAGCATTCCGCGGCTGGTCTCTTCCCTGGTGGTGCACCGGACTTCACTTTTCTTCGACGACGAGATCATCTCTACTCTTGGCAAAGACCTGACGTGCATCCACCACCAGGAACAACTGCCCCTGACGCAGCTGTCTCTCCACTAACAAGGTACCGTGTCCGCCTGGCTTCCCTTTCTGCCGGATCGAGTGAGGTGTCTTAATCCTCACCTTTCCGTTGGGTCGCCTCCAAGCTTTTTCTAACGTATTGTTCTGAACTGGTTCAATCTGCCGATAACAATTTGCTACAAAGACTCAAACGCATTTCCACTAAGAGACTTTTTGGGACATACCGCCTTGCCTCTCTCCGAGTGGGCCTGGCCTCTGAACTTTATGATCTATTGTGGTTCTTGCCTTCTTGCCTTGCATTTTTCCTGTGAAGGATTGAACTGTGTTGATTTCGTAACCTGCTTATTTTTCTCTCCCGTCCTAACTAATATTAGAGTGCCATCTAGGTTGAGGCATACACCTCTGTCTGCAAATAAGTGATGCTGGTAGAACCTAGACTTGTCGAAATATTGTTAGGAGGATTGATCGTTTCTTCTTAGTAGAGTAATTGTAATTGAAGTGTTTGCCGTGATAGTGCCATAGTGTTTTCCATAGATGTTCCGTTATAAATAAATACCTTAATATCTTTACACTAAGCCTCGTTGCGTGTTTGCTTGTCTTACTGTGAAGAATTTCCCTATATTGTATACTCCACATACTGCTTAACTCTTCTTGAGAGAAGTCTGACTGCTCAGCCACAGCTACCAAGTGAATCTGTGTGGTACAGACTGCTACCAAGTGGGTTTACTGCCAAACACCTGTAGTCCTAAATCTTTTGCAGTGGTCCCAGAGGGAACTGCACAGGTTTCCGCCTAACACTGGTGTACAGCGGTGGGATTTGTATCGAGTATACAGTTTAGAGTGCTTTTCGACACTTTAGGATAACTAACCACAAAGCTTAGCACTAAAAAGCAACTTTCACAAACATGTCTACGATGGAAACTTACAGTCAAGAATCCTTGTCAGGTGAAAATACTGAGAGTTTGCAAGCTCTCTATAGGCAAGAGAATCTTTCTGTAAGAGGCAAGAAGTTAGAACTAATAGAGAGATTGCTGGCGAACCAAAGTCTGGGTACTGGTATAGAGGAACCAATTTCTCCAGGAAATGTAGATAACAGTGATGGTGTTGATCTAAATCGTAATTCTGATGATAGCGATGAAGAGGCTGACGAGGACGGAGAGGCTAACGAAACTGTCTCCCCTGCTCCTCTACCTGCCTTTCCAGCTGTACCTACGGGACCCATACCAGGTTCCACAAGTAACCCTGCTTATTTTGAACTTGAACGCTGCAGCACCTACCTTAGCAGCATTTTTTCTTTGGGAAACGAACGCTCCTGAGCCGTGAAGGGGCTCTTTCTGGTCCTCTGTCCCGTGCCTGCTTCCTGGAGGAGGCGTGGCTTGCGTGACACACGTGAGGCATCACGTGACCCCCAGCTGACTCAAAAGACGGAGACACTCGCCCGAGGGGCGAAAGCTGCAGCACCTACCTTAGCAGCATTTTTTCTTTGGGAAACGAACGCTCCTGAGCCGTGAAGGGGCTCTTTCTGGTCCTCTGTCCCGTGCCTGCTTCCTGGAGGAGGCGTGGCTTGAGTGACACACGTGAGGCATCACGTGACCCTCAGCTGACTCAAAAGACGGAGACACTCGCCCGAGGGGCGAACGCTGCAGCACCTACCCTAGCAGCATTTTTTCTTTGGGAAACGAACGCTCCTGAGCCATGAAGGGGCTCTTTCTGGTCCTCTGTCCCGTGCCTGCTTCCTGGAGGAGGCGTGGCTTGAGTGACACACGTGAGGCATCACGTGACCCCCAGCTGACTCAAAAGACGGAGACACTCACCCTCGCGGCGTTAAGCCCGAGAGGAGTAAAGCCCAGGGACTGTTGAGCGACTGTTTGGCGCACTGTGGCAGCACCAGATAGCCGAAGAGCACGTGTCGTCCTGATTCCATCACATAAACCCCGCAGCCACCCCCTTACTACACTCATCACACACATGCCTCCTCTATCACCCACGGAGGGCGACATTAGCCGCCGGCTGCGCAGCAGCAGCAAAACAGACCAAGAGAACCTGTATGATCGCCCAGCACGTAATAAAACAACCGACAGGCACTGGAAGGGCGAGGCTTGTCCATCAACAATACCTACTACTCCAAAGAAACGTGACTTTGACTCGGATCACGGAAACTTGAAGCCCGCCACACTAGCAGGGGGTCGGGAAAGTCTCGCCACTACAACTGGAAATTCGCACAGTCAGTCCAGCCAAACAGCAAGAACGGAGCGACTCCAGCCGCCCAGTCTGACTACCGTCTCGACGTGCGACCCCCTGCCGGTGACCACTGGAGGGTGGGCTCGGCAGGGTACTGCAGAGCATGCCAGGCCAAACACGATCCATCTGCAACCTATTCATCCCACTGACGGAAAAAGTGACCTGGAGGCCTCGCATACCTCGCCAAGTCACGCTCAATCAGCACTCCAGAAACTTGGAGAAAACTCAGATCGGGCTACCATGCCGGTCAGCAGCGCGGCGCGCGCTGATGCGACCGCGGCACAAGAACACTCATGCGATACAGCCATAAAGGTTCAGGCTCAGGTCCATCAGAGCCGAGCCTATCAGACGAACTCTGAAAAGAGATTTCATTTCAGAAAGACCCAGCTAACCACGAGACGAGGCACTCCAACTTCCTCATGGGACACGGAATCTGAAGACGACGTATTCACGAGCAAAGGGCTAGAGGAGTACTTACCATCAGAAACACCCAGCACCACGGTCCCGGAGCAGGCCCGAATTCAACCAGTAGTAACTCAGTCCGTGGGGTCCACAGGGTCCCCAGAAGGGAACGAATCCCCAGTCCAGGACCTAGACCGACATCTGAGTCCTCAACCATCAAAATCACCAGAAGGCACGCCTTTGGTGCTGGCTGAATCGCAGCTGAGCGACAACGACCAACACGGCACAGTCTCAACAAACTCACCCCAGAGAGGAAAGACTCCACGCAAAAAGGAAAACCTTAATCTGAATGTAATAAGGGAAAAAAAAACGATATCAAAGACCCTGAAAAAAAAAGTCACCTCTAAACCATTAGGAGGGTACAAAGGTAACCCGACCCTGACAAACCTAAGCAGCTTAAAGGACTACTTCCTAAAGCAACATAAACGAAAGATTAGCCAAGAGTCTGAGCTGTCAGACGCTGAAATCCTAGAGGCTATCCAAGACAAATCTCCACTGAGCAAAGCCAGAAAAACGGACACAAATCTTCAAGGACGGATTCAGACGGCACATGCCGTCACCGATCATGAGCCCACGCAACCAGGAGACCTGAATCAAAGGAAACCAGCGCCGCCTGAACTGTCTCAGCAAGAAGAAAGAGAAAAAGACCCGAACAAAAAGAAGGCAGACAAAATAAACAAGCTCCCCGAAGTCTCTCTCAGTCTCCCAAAGCTGCCACACGCAAACTTGCAAACTCCTGTGCCCACCTTAGAGGGACCAAAGCAGACCTACAACTCCTGCCCCAGCCAACAACGAGAAAATGATGTGTGGAACAAGTCGCACACTTTGGAGAACCTGACCCAATCGTCGGAAAACCCATCTAAGCCTCCCCAAATGAACGTATCAACGGTAGAAAGAAGATCCTCAGAAAGATTAGCGCCACTCCATGCCGCCAAAGACTCAAATACCTCGCAGAAAAGCAGACGCCCTGGAAACACATCAAACATTTCAGAAAACGACTCTCCCGCGACAAAGAAAAAAGACCTTCTGTCAGTGATGTCCGCATTTTCAATAGTGCTAAACCCTTTCACAAAGCTGTACGAATCAATACACGAGGCCTTGAAAGACAATACAGCAATGATCAGCGAACTAAAGGACAAGCTAATATACGTGGAAGGCTACCTTACAGCAATGGAAAGAACGTCAAACTCCACACATTCAAAATGGGAGGAAAAAATAGACATCGTGATGTCAGAACTACTAAAGAAAGAGGGCACTAGGCACGAAAATGTGGAACCACCAACCAAAACCACACAGTCCACACAGACCGAGAAGAACAAAGAAGTTGCCCCAATCTTCACAAAAATTCCTCCAAAACATAAAACTGACGAGATTACACTAGCACTGTCCCCCTCAAAATCCACAGCTTGGGGCAAAGTCAAAGAAAAGACCAAGAACGGTACCAAACCCTCTGTGTGGCTGCGCCCAAAGGAATCCCCTCAAAAAACCCTTCAAAATCGAAATTGTACTGGGGAAACAGAGACGGGAGCTATCCAAGGGGAAGTGAGTACGAACCCCACACTCACAAACTTGAAGTAGTCGACCGCAACAGACAAAACCAGAATAAGTGTAGACTCAACTTCATCCTCAGACTTGTCAAACATATCGTTGTACCCCGACGAACGGGAAACAGATTCCCCACTACGGTTAAACTGCGACGACGCTCCAAAACATATGCAAACAAACCCCTTATCTAATGACGAACCTATCCGAGAACAAAAGAAAAAAAATCACTCCGAGGTATCAAGGGAGCCGCCCAGAAAACGATCTCGCTCAAACTCTCCATCCACTGCCTTAGAAGCCCTGAAAAACTTAAAGGAGACTCATGAACTCGTTGGACTCGAGCCTCACAGAGACCGAGATCAGAAACACTACAAACCGAACTATCCTGCCAGAGTTCAGTCATCGAAGGATCAAAGAGCAAAAAAGGACACAGCCTCAGATAAAGATAAGATCTCTGAAGGGGGAAAAATCATCAAGCTAGAACAAACATCATCTAAAGATTCTTACCTGGTCCTAAACCGCAGAACAGTCTTAAATAGACTAGGGAAAATAGGAACACTCTGCCACCTAAGAACGGAAGACTTCACATTGGTCGAACCCTACCACCGGGAACATAAAGCAAAAGCTTACCTCCATATAAGAAGAAAAACTGCATTGGAGTTAACTCCCGACGTGCACAAGGACCTCCAAAAAATGGGCCTAAAAATCCACTGCCTTCAGAAACAATCGAAGGAAAACATCAAAGCGACAAAAGAAAAAATTGAAGATCCAACTGGAGACAGGGAGCGACACAGAGAAAACTACGCACATAGGCTTCCAAGAAAACAAAACGCGGCATATGGCGACGAAAGGTGGGGGCGGAGAAACCAAACTACCCTTCAAACTACTACCCGAACTAACAACTACGAAGCTTCAAAAACACAAAGTTACCACAAGAAAAGAGAAACAAGACAATCTAGAACGGAACTCACAAAGGAGAGTAGACCACCAGCACGCAACCCATGGTAATGGATTTCAGAAACCTTTGCGCAAACTCACAAGAAATAGCAACAAAACCAAGGACCACATCCGACGGAGAAACAATACACCGGTCCTTCAAACCCTCTACAAAAATGCTCCCTAAACATGGCCTCGTGGAATACGAGAGGTCATCAACATCTTACAACGCCTAGTGACACAAATTTAGGTATGTTTGAACTGATCTGCCTTCAAGAAACATGGTTGGTTCACAAACCAGCCATGGACGGATATGTAACAGAAGCCTCACCCGCCTGCAAATCCATCCTAGGACGCCCCTCCGGAGGCATACTCACAGCTATCCGGATTGGCTCAGGGATTACTTCAAAAGGGAAAACAGCAGAGGGTTACGGAATGCTGACGACGTTGGCCACATGGTGACATCAAGACTTAACCAGAGACGCTTGGACAAACTCGGACTTAGGCATAATAAACCTCTACTGGAACCCGGCGAAAACTAGCACTACAGAATTATGCACCATGGTCGCCAACCAAATTGACGACCTAACGGTGGAGCGGAAAGTACCCAACATCATCATTTGCGGCGATCTGAACTCTAAATGTGAGGGGAGAGTGGAAAACAAACAAAGCCCGAACTCAACGATGGACGAAAGAGGTCGAGCCTGGTCCCTCCTAATGAAATCAAGGAACTTCCATAATGTATCATCACTCCAAGATCGAGAATCACAAATCCCTACGTGGGAAAGACTGAGCTCGTCCGCCACGCTGGATTACATATTCATCACGGAAGGGCTGATAGCTTATTTCACCGACTTCACGGTGGCAAAAACACAGGAAAGCGACCACAACCTTTTAAAAATGTCATGGAACGGAACAGCTCCATCAAGACCCTTCTACCCTGCAGCAGTGGAAACTAACGTACAACAAAACAGGCTTCGCTTAACCCCCGAAAACGTAAAAAACTTTTTTTCTAACATTGCGAGGAAAACAGTCCAAATAACAAAGAGCAAAAGCGACAGACGACCAGAATACGTGTCGCTTTTGGCCGCACACAAAACGAAATTTGCGGGAACAAAAACAGGGAAACCGATCCATACGCATTCCTTCGACGCTTAACAAACTGAAAAAAACGGCCATACGAGCTGACTTGCCGGAAACATGGCTGAATTACCAAGCAGAACAAAAGTCCTACAAATCATGGCTAAAACAGCACCGGTTGCTCATGTACCAAAACGACGCTGAAGAAATGCTCCACACTTGTGCCACAAGGAACACTCGAGACTTTTGGTCACTACTAAAATCAATTAATGGGCAGAAGGCAAACGCGCTGGCAAACTGTGTCCCAGAGGCAAAGTGGATTCAGCACTTCACGGAGTTATACCGCTGCCCCACCTCCACGTCACTATATCTTCCCGTCCTCTCAGATTCCCCATGGATCACCCTTTCATCGGTCGAGGACATCACAGAAGCAATCAACAATCTTAAATCTTCAAGGGCTCCTGGGCCAGACGGCTTGACTAACATTGACCTTAAGGCACACCCACTACTATGGGCGCAAGCAATTGGCGAAATATTTACTCAAATTCAGAAAATAAAAGAAATTCCCAAAACCTGGACAGAGGCCGTATTGGTACCTATCTATAAGAAAGGAAACAGAGACACCCCCGCCAATTACAGACCTATTGTCTTACTGGATGTTATAGGGAAGATTTTCGCAGCACTACTCCTCCGCCACTTCAAAGTCTGGGCCAGTGCCTCCCCGGCAGCCGACATGTTTCAAACAGGATTCCAGAAGGGAGCAGGAACGTCAATCAACCTACTGTTTCTCAACATACTGAAAGCAAATACAAAGAGGGGCACGGGAAAGGTCCATATGGCAATGGTGGACTTGTCCCAGGCCTTTGACCTGGTAGATCGAGAAAGACTGTGGACCAAGTTAGCCAACTGGAAATGTCAAGACTCGATTCTCGCACCAGTAATGGCACTCCACGAAACCACCTCAATCAGAGTCCGCCTAAACCAACAAGGCACACTCTCAGATCAAATCTTTACAAAACGGGGAGTAAAACAGGGCTGCCCGTTAGCCCCAGCTCTGTTCATCTCGTTTATTGGAGACTTCCAAGACACAATGAAATCAGTAAGATCTTTCCCACCGCGAGTGGGCTCCTCTAAAGTCCCAAGACTGTGGTACGCCGATGACTTAATTCTGATTGACCAGACGGCAGTAGGCCTTCAGAGACAGCTAACAAATCTGGCCAAATACATGGAAGAAAATAACCTGCAAATAAACAAAAGCAAAACTAAAATCCTGTCCTTTTCAAAAAGCAAAAAAAAGACAAAGAAGTGTCCGGTATGGTTTCTCGATGAATAAAAAATCGAAGTAGTAGATGAGTTTAAGTACCTGGGCACTCAACTAGACAACACTTTAAACGATTCTTCACTTCAAGCCTCGTTATGGGCAAAAATCAAGAACCTGACAGCCCAATCTCGAGCTGTCGGCAGTAAATTCGGCAAGTTCTCTTGGACCCCGGTACTGCAATTTTATAAAACAAAGGTAGTACCGGCCATAACATATGGAATGGCAGCCAACTTAACTCTACCTGCTGAATTTTGGCTGAGACTGGAAGGATTTCTATCGCAGCCCCCATGCCAGCCATTCGGCGCGACCTTGGCCTTCCTTCACTAGCCTCAGTTGTCATGCAAAGCGCGATTCTACTTTACAGGAAAATACGAACCCCTGACTCTCTGCCGATTTTTGGATATTAGAAAACGAACTGGAAAACGGGAAGTGCACACCATTCACCAACTGGGTGAAGAAAATTGGACAAAAATTAGAAGAAGTCCACTGCACGGACGACCTCCTCATCTCAAATCCTGGGCGTGTGAAGCAAAAACGTTTAGAACAAGATTGGATACGTACCAACGAGAAAATCCTAACGTATACATCCCTAAAAGATTTGCCACCTACTTACAACCGCCCAAAGATTCCGCTGAAATATTGCAAAAAATTTCGTGAAAAAAGGCTGAGAAATTTTTTTTTACGAGCCCGTCTGAATCTTCTGCATACGAGAGAAGTTTTGGCTAAAAGGGCACTGGCAAATTCTCCTCACTGCCGGGTCTGTGGACTAGTTGACCAAATAGAATCTGTCCGTCATCTACTCACCTCATGTCCTGGACTGGCACACGAAAGAAGGGCCTACTTGACACCACTCATCACGTGCCCGCTCACACTCGACGAAGAGACAAATGGTTTCGGTTAATTGCAGGCGATTCCACCAGAGGGTCCAGAGCGGCAGCTAAATTCCTTGAAGTAGCCCTGGCAAAAGCCAGTGACAGTACTTCGTCGCCTGCAACACCAACAACACCAGCAAGTGATCTTCAAGGAAATTCGAGAGTGGTGTCATAAGTTCTGGGTCTAACTTCTTAGAAGTAGCACAAACACAGTTCACCACAGCACAGAGTTGTAAAAAACCTTAAACAGGTTAACAAACAAAAAAAAAACAAAAAAAAAACAAAAAAAAAAAAATGAAGCTCGAATTAGAATACAAACTGTTCTTGGCTCAATCTGAACGAAACCAAGAGCCCGAGTTCAGACGGATGAATGCCCAGGCTGAGCAGAAGCAAGCTGAGTTAAGACTCAGGGAAATAGAACTTAATCACGAGTTAGAAATGAAAAAGTTGTCTATGGAAAATGCTTCTCTCTCCTCTGGTTCCTCTAGGAGCTCCAGTCCCAAAAGACCCCGGATGCCGAAGGAATTAGTGGGTATGTATGAACAGAGATTGGATGTGTTGGATTGGTTAAAATTGTTTGAGTACAATCATGGGCTCCAGGACATGACCGGGAATGATTTACTTCCCTGGTTGTTCTCTAGGCTCCCTCCTGTTGCGACTGATGTGGTAATGGAGTTGGGGGAGGCGGATAAGACGGATTATGAAAGTGTGAAACAGCTTTGATAGCTAGATTCGGGAACAGCCCTTCCCAGTATCTTAAGAGGTTTAGAACCCTCAAAAAGCATGATGGTACCCCTTGGGCTACCTGGGTGAGTGAAGGGTTGAAAAACTTAGAGGGATGGATAAAGGGTTTATGAGGGTATGAAGAATCTTTTTATGTTGGAGTCGATTTATGATGCCTGTTCTCCTGAGCTCAGACAGCATTTGGCTGATTCGAAGGAATTGGATTCCCGGACGCTAGCTAAGGCTGCTGACTTATGGGTTGCCAAAAGGGCTACTCATAAGGATTCTGGGGCAACTCAGAAAAAGGATGAGGGAAAACAGCCTAAAAAAGACTCAAAAGAGAATTCTAATAACTCAAATTCCAAAGAGGGCCCCAAACAAAACCAGAAGGGTAAGCCACAAGGAAAACTGCAGCAGAATAGTGTGTCTTCTGGTGTAAAACCGGAAGGAGGCCAGAACAAGCCACCATTCCAGAAAGCATTCGGTAAATGCTTTGTTTGTGGCTCGACTGACCACGTGAAAGGAGATCCCAGATGTAAGGGTAAACCTTCAGGGGTCCAGCTTGTCTCCTTAGCCTTCGCTCCAGAGGAGGAAGTCCAAATGGCAAGTGGAAACTTTCTACTGCTAGCTGACGAACCCATTGGAGTCTCAGCCAGCGTTTCTTTAGTGTCTCTTGGGTTGTGGGAACAACAGAATTTAGATGTCTATAATTCTATCCCCGATAATACTAAATAGTATTATAAGGACAGTGTCCAGGTGAATGGCCAGGAGACTCCTGCCATTAGGGACACTGGGGCCAGCATAACTGTGGTGGATAAATCGTTTTTTCAGGCTGAGGATGTTGCTAAGGCACCCAAACGCCTCATCAAGTTAGCCGGAGGGCCTGTGCAAATGGTTCCCCAATTACCAGTTCTCATCCAGTGTAACGACATGACTGTGAAGATACCTGTCAGCATACAGAGTGAGGTACCAGGACGCGTACTGTTGGGTAACGATTTGAAAACTCTCTGAGTTGTATCGCATACTCCCAGACCTCCTAGTAAACGGTTACAGGAGCTAACCAGACCCGCAAGAGAGAGGACCATGCGCAGTACTCTCCAGGAGATGATGAAGAAAGAAATCACTCCTGCTCCACTAGAATTGTCAGCAGCTGTCTCCAAGAAATCAGAAGCAAAAGGGAAACCTAAGACTTCTATCCCGAAACCAGCAGCCAGCATTTCAGTGCAGCCAGCACGGACTTCCCCGCGGTTGTCCAAAATTACACCCGTAACTCCACCTCCAGCTGAGGCTGAGAGGGAGGTACAACCCTGTGTGGTAGAATTAGACTCTGAGGAAGAGCTAATGGAAGGCCAGGAACTCATTGGAGATCTGGATCCTGTTGACCATCCTGAGCTGCAGTCTTTACTGGCAGAAGGTGGACCCAACAGGGCAGACTTCAGTAAGGGACAGAGAGAATGTCCAACTCTGGAAGGTCTTCGCCACCAGGCAGAAGCTCAGGCTGAAGGGCAAGAGCCTGGGAAATACAGGTTGCACTGGGAAGATGGCCTCTTCTACAGTGAACCGACCGAGTCTGCACCTGGAGACTATAAACGACTTGTAGTACCCCAAGAGAATAGACCACAGTTCTTGCAGTTAGCCCACGAGATTCCTTTGGCTGGTCACTTGAGTTTCAAGAAGACTAAGGAAAGGCTCTCTCTCTACTTCTATTGGCCAAAGATGGGGGCCGAAGTAGAGAAACACTGCAGGAGCTGCCACACCTGCCAGACCTCTGGTAAGGTTGGCCCCAAGAATGTGGCACCTTTAGTGCCTCTCCCAGTTGTGGGAGTCCCATTTGAGAGAGCAGGGATTGACATTGTTGGTCCCCTTGATCCTCCAACCTCCTCAGGCAACAGGTTTATACTTGTTGTAGTAGACCATGCTACTAGGTATCCTGAGGCAATTCCTATGAGGACTGTTACAGCTCCGGCTGTGGCTAAGGCCCTCCTTGGTATTTTTACTAGGGTCGGGTTTCCTAAGGAAGTAATCTCTGACAGGGGGTCAAACTTTATGTCCCACTACATGAAAGCCATGTGGAAAACCTGTGGAGTTACTTACAAGTTCTCAACAGCTTACCACCCCCAAACCAATGGGTTGGTAGAACGGTTCAACCGAACCATGAAGAGCATGATAGGTGCTTTAGAAGAACCCCTTAAGCGTAAGTGGGACCTTCTACTGCCATGCCTTCTCTTTGCTTATAGAGAAGTCCCTCAGGAGGGAGTAGGTTACTCTCCCTTCGAACTTCTCTATGGTCATCCCGTCAGAGGTCCATTGGCCCTGATTAAGGAGGGGTTGGAGAGTGCTCCTTCCCTCAAGCCAGTCAGAGTGACTGACTATGTGATAGGTCTCCGGAGGAGAATGTCGCACATGATGACGGAAGCAAGCGATAACTTGAAAGCTGGACAAGCATTGGTCAAGCACTGGCATGATCAAAAGGCTAACATGGTTGAGTTCGCTCAAGACCAGCTCATTCTCGTTATGATCCCAACAAGGCAGAGGGCCTTGCAAGACAAATGGATGGGACCCTTCAGAGTTGTGGGTAAACTCGGAGAGGTTAACTATCTGGTGGACTTGGGCAATCCCAAGGAGGCTCCGACCGTCTTCCAGACCAACCGCCTTAAAGCGTATGTCTCACGACCTGATGTAGGAGCGTTGCTTTTAGCATCATCCGAGGAAGAAGAAGAGAGTGAAGCTCTTCCGGATCTCCTCAGAGGCTTACCTTTAGACGAACAAATTGAAGGAGTAAATCTCTCCTCCAATCTGACACCTGAGCAACAAGAAGAGTGCAAATCCATGTTGAATCAGTTTGCATCCCTGTTCTCGCTTTCACCAGGCTTGACCCCTTGGGCCAGCATGACATACTCACTGGTGACTGTCTGCCAGTCAAAAGCAGAGGATACAGAATGTCAGAAAACGTACAAACCCACATCAATGGTGAGGTCAGCAAGATGCTTGATCTCGGGGTAATAGACCCCTCTACTAGTCCATGGTCTAGCCCAGTTGTGTTAGTACCAAAGGCCGGATCTAAAGAGCTTAGATTCTGCGTGGATTACAGAGCTCTTAATGCAGTCACCAAGACTGATGCCGACCCTTTGCCAAGAACAGATGAGTTGGTGGATAAACTTGGCGCTGCCAAGTTCCTCAGCACATTTGACTTGACGTCAGGCTATTGGCAAATAGCCCTGACAGACCATGCCAAGGAGAAAACTGCATTTTCTACCCCCGTTGGCTTATACCAGTTTAAGGTAATGCCTTTCGGATTGAAGAATGCACCTGCTACGTTTCAACGGATGGTAAACCAGGTTCTGAATGGGATGGAGGACTTCTGCATGGCATACTTGGATGACATCGCAGTGTTCAGCAATTCCTGGGAAGAACATGTAACCCACTTAAGAGATGTTTTGCAGGCTCTTGAACAAGCCAATCTGACCATAAAGGCGAGTAAATGCCAAATTGGACAGAGTAAGGTAGTCTATCTTGGACATGAGGTAGGAGGTGGAGAAATAAGGCCTTTGCTCAGTAAGATTGAAGCTGTGCAAAATTGGACAACACCTACTACTCAAACCCAAGTGAGAGCCTTCCTAGGCCTCACTGGGTACTACAGGAATTTCATAGAGAACTATGGGACCCTAGCTTCTCCACTGAATGTCATCTCCTCGCCCAAATTTCCTAAAAAGGTTAAATGGAACGAGGAGTGCAATCAGGCTTTTGAAAACCTGAAAAAGGCTCTTTGCCAAGCCCCAGTACTCAGAGCTCCTGATTACCGCCAACACTTCATTGTGCAGACAGATGCTTCAAATGTAGGGATAGGTGCCGTACTCAGTCAACTGGATGGGAAAGGTAGGGAGCACCCCATTTGCTTCATCAGCCGCAAGCAGAAGGATCCTGAAACAAAGTGGGCAACAATCGAAAGAGAGTGCTTTGCTATCGTGTGGGCTCTGAAAAAGTTTAGGCCGTACTTGTATGGTTCTACTTTTGTCATTCAGACTGACCACCAACCCTTGAGATGGTTAATGCAAATGAAAGGGGAAAACCCAAAACTATTGAGATGGTCGTTCTGCCTGCAAGGGTTTGATTTCACCATTGAGCACAGGTCAGGATGTCACCACCGAAATGCTGATGGTCTCTCTAGGATGTATATCATCGACTAGAGGTATGAGATTCATCCAGGAGTGGATTAAATCCTCCTGTCCCTTAGTCTGGGGGGGGGGGGCGAGTGTTAGGGAGAATTCTCTGTTTAGGCTGAATTTCCTAACCTAGTGAGTCCCCCAGCAGCTTTGCTGGATTTCTGGAGTTTGTTTTTTTCCATCCTGCCAAGAGTGAGACTCTTTTCCTCCCACTCTTGGACATGAATGTGTGTAATTCCTTTCAATGTCAATGTGTTCTATGGGCTATGGGGTCTTTTACTCCATAGGGTCTCATATGTTTTTCTATGTGTGTTACACCGCACCATACGTGCCGTAACACTGGGGCATCCTAGCGGACCTCCACCATAGACTCCATACCCGGGGACTGACTACTGTCTCCCCGGGCATGTAAAGTCACCATTGGCTTTACTAGACCTAAAGTTACTAACAGAACTAGTACAAACCATCTTATTGTGGACGTGCTAATAGGGGTACTTCGATTACTCCTGGGTCTGTTACTCGAGGGGGCACTGTCCCGTCCCCCCTCGTCGAGTTTTGGCTGGTGGCAGTGGAAACTACTTGTTATGTTCGACCCCGAACATAACCCTATGGGATTCGTCCCATTGTTGGAGATTGATACTTTTCCTCGTTAATCTCTAACATACCACCGGTCTACTTATCTTAAATAAGTTTATCGGATGGTATTTTCTGCCAGAACTCGGTTTTTAAAATGGCATCTGTGTTCGTCTCTGTGACTCCTAAACCAAAGGTTGAGCCCTTTGTTCCACTTTTGGCGGGCCTCTGTACAGAGACCCTCCAAAGTGGTGCCATTCTGTCTGGGTTACCACACGGGTGTGGGAGGGGGTTTAGGCACCCTGGACCGAGTTGCCTTGCCAACTCCGGTCGCACTCTGGAGTGATTGGCCCAAGTGGTGAGCCTCCCCGCTCACCACTTAGCGAGTGTTGATTGACAGCTAGGCTGAATGAATGGGGGTTTTCTGCATAAAAGCAGGGCTTTTGGGACTGGATCTTCAGAAGTCGCCACAGGACCTAAGAATCCGACGAGGGTAACGCTGAGCCGACCTGCAACGACGACACCTCCGGTGGAGCCCTGCTGAACCGACTCACCACTTCCTGACGACAGAGGAGATCTCCCTGCCGGAGAGTCTCTTCCCCTGACTGGTGGGAACAACCAGTCCCCTTTGCTTTTTCTTCGCCTCAGGACGCAGTGGTCGAATTGCCCGTGCAGAGCACCCTGGCAACCGGATAGCCACTACCCCTGTACCGCGACCAAAAGATGGTGCCTTGTGATGGAGCACTCCGCGGCTGGTCTCTTCCCTGGTGGTGCACCGGACTTCACTTTTCTTCGACGACGAGATCATCTCTACTCTTGGCAAAGACCCGACGTGCATCCACCACCAGGAACAACTGCCCCCGCCAGAGCTGTCTCCCCACAAACAAGGTACCGTGTCCGCCTGGCTTCCCTTTCTGCTGGATCGAGTGAGGTGTCTTAATCCTCGCCTTTCCGTTGGGTCGCCTCCAAGCTTTTTCTAACGTATTGTTCTGAACTGGTTCAATCTGCCGATAACAATTTGCTACAAAGACTCAAACGCATTTCCACTAAGAGACTTTTTGGGACATACCGCCTTGCCTCTCTCCGAGTGGGCCTGGCCTCTGAACTTTATGATCTATTGTGGTTCTTGCCTTCTTGCCTTGCATTTTTCCTGTGAAGTATTGAACTGTGTTGATTTCGTAACCTGCTTATTTTTCTCTCCCGTCCTAACTAATATTAGAGTGCCATCTAGGTTGAGGCATACACCTCTGTCTGCAAATAAGTGATGCTGGTAGAACCTAGACTTGTCGAAATATTGTTAGGAGGATTGATCGTTTCTTCTTCGTAGAGTAATTGTAATTGAAGTGTTTGCCGTGATAGTGCCATAGTGTTTTCCATAGATGTTCCGTTATAAATAAATACCTTAATATCTTTACACTAAGCCTCGTTGCGTGTTTGCTTGTCTTACTGTGAAGAATTGCCCTATATTGTATACTCCACATACTGCTTAACTGTTCTTCAGAGAAGTCTGACTGCTCAGCCACAGCTACCAAGTGAATCTGTGTGGTACAGACTGCTACCAAGTGGGTTTACTGCCAAACACCTGTAGTCCTAAATCTTTTGCAGTGGTCCCAGAGGGAACTGCACAGGTTTCCGCCTAACATGGACAATTTCCCGAATCTCTTGCTGATTTAGAGGAGGCATTGGTTTGTCTGTTCCGACAAGGGAGATAGAGGCCAGTAACTCAAAGGAAGTTCTAGCAATCAGTGCATCTTCTACTGCAGCATTGATTAATAATTTTACCTCACTTTCAGTCAGTGGGGTATTGTTGGTGAATCTGTTTACTGATTCCTTCCTCTTGGAGGGGCCCATCAACTCTTCTTCTTTATTTGGGGTCCCCATCCCGGATGGTTGGCTCATATTTTGTACATGCAGAGCCTGGGGCCCCAGATTTATTTGAGGCTCCATTACTCAGGGATTATCAGATCTGAGGGGTGGATTCGGGACTAGAGTCTCGTGAGATGGTCTGGGCTTCAATGCCTCTTCTACTGCGGCATTAATTAAGAACTTTACCTCAGTTTCACTCATGGGGGGTTTACCAATGGACCTATTTGCGAGATCATTCTTCCTGGGCGAGCCCTCTACACAATTTACTTGTTTAGAAGAACCAGTTGTTGCCTGTTCGCTTATATTTTGTAACTGAGAAACCAGTGGGGCTGTATTTGTTTGAAACTCATTTGCGAACGGGTTCAATAAGGCAGGAGTAGGGCCTTGCTTTTGTATTTTTGATTTTTTAAAAAGATCATATGTTCTTTTGGATCTTTGATAGCAGGTATTTTGTCTATTTCAGCTAATGCAATCTTATTAGTACCCAGGTTTGAGGGATGAGCATTGCCCTTATGTGACATTTCATCAGTCAAAGAATACGTTGGAAGACTATACTCTCCCTCCTGTGGATTGCTTGGAGTCTCAGGTAACTCAATTATTTCAACATCTTGTGCAGATGATTGTGTCTTTTCATCTCTAATAAAGTTTCTCCATTCTCCAGGTGTTTTTAACAGTTTTGCTTCTTTTATTGAAGAAGGACGAATTTCCCTTCTTCCTGTTTTTTTTTGTTATTTTGGTGATTTGTATTTTTATTAATTTGATTTTTGGGCCCATTCCCCTCTTCATTCTCTACCAGATTTTTATTCGTGGGGCGAGATGTCGCATCAGTAGGATTTAAAGCATGGAAACTCACTGAGGTTGTAGTCTTAGTTTTTAAGGCAGATTTGCCATTCTCTTCCTTACTAGGGAGTAATCCAAGGGCCATCATTTTGGTTACAATCTTTGTAGGGAGGAGTTCCAGTGCTTCTATTATGTTTTTAGTCTGAGAGATCTGTCTCCCCGTCAGTATACGTATTTCCATAAAGCCAGTAGAATGAATTTTTAGTTCTTGTAATATGTCCTGAAGGAGTCCACCCGTCTCCGATGTTTGGCCTGAGAGCGGATCATTAAAAGGGTAAATCGATTCCTGCAAATGCTGAGTTAGATCTCTCAGATCTGCATCTGCTGAGAAAAAATCCAGTGGAGTGTCCAGGAAGGAGGATTCTGGAACTATCACTGCCTCCTCCCTTGGCACTGCATCTGATAGGAGAGGATCCACTGCTTCCTCTTGTGATACCTGCGTAAGGCCTCTTGCAAAAAGTAGGGACGAGTGGGCAATTGCTTCGGAGTCTAGTAGCATAGAGTCACTCGGCTTCGGGGGAGATGGCGGTAGTGGCATGTTCATTGCCATTCTTAATGTGTTTTTACTGGCATAAATATGAGTGGGGCTGACAAGATATCATCATACAGCCTAATCCCCTGAGCGGTGGCGCTCCTAGTAGAGGGACCTACAGTGGCACCCCAGGAGTAAACATACTCAATACTGTTTTTGCGCCTAGACATTGGAAAGGGTAATGTAAGAACCAGATTTTTCTGAGATTTTATATGGAAGGTACGAAAGGAGCGCTATTTGTTAGATAAAAGGATAGGGGACAACTCCTAAACCGGGGCGTGCCAGGAGAACCCCTTAATGGGTAAATCTGATACCGTGCTATCGAAGGTTGACCAGATGTAGTAGACAGCTACTGCAAAGTACTTATATGACTTTCGGATCCTTGCCAGTTCCAATAGAACAATTGGTGATGCCTACTACCCCGGAAACTGTCCAAAGGCTCACAATCTAGAGTCACTCCTAACGAAAGTTTTATTCTTGAAGACAAGAAAACATTGCGCATATTGCGTACATTTTATAAAGGAGTGCAAGTCCAGTACGTAGCACTTAAAGAATTAAACCGTTCTACGCGATTGAATGGCACTTCTCTACTGTGACTCGTGTTGATACAAGAGCCTATGCCTCATTACTATCTTACCTCGAAGGATTTCCTCGAGGTCCCCGCTCCGGAGGCCTGCGCATCTGCCACACATCCGAACAGCCAAAAAGCTTCACTTGGCGTCCACTTCGGGAGCGTGCGCGGGCACGCCAGCAAAAGTAGCCGGGCGAGCCGGGAAAAAGGGTGGGGCTCCCGAGAAAAAAATGCTGCTAATTCAAAGTCAATCCAGGCAGTCCAAGTAGTTTCACCACAAAAGGCCTTCACGAACTTCCTCTTGCTCACTAGCAGCCTTTCGCATTCGGCGGAGAGGGAGTTGGACTAGGCGAGGAGCATTCAGGATAGCCAAACAGCTTCACTTCGGTAGTTAGTATTGTTTGGTCAGAAATCCCAAGTTTTTGCACCCCGTTGTCAACATTTATACTACTCATGCCTTCTGTGAGTCCCTTGTTATTACAAGGTTGAGGGGGTATCACAGAGTGTGTAGTTTGTATGTCCATGTTTACCTTCATTTTTTTAGCACAAAACGTGCATATATCCCGATTTGCTGACGGCGTCCGTACGACTGGTGTCAGCATTGTTACTTTCCGGGATGTACGAGATGTGTGCTTTGTTTTTTCAGTGTTCTTATCCGGAGTGCATTTTGGCAGCCCTAATTCATTAGGCATATTGGTCTTTAAAGAATATGAGTGACATGACATGATATGCCTCTTGACACAGACTAAAATGTCTACACCAAAAGGTGTACGTTGTAATATAACCTGTATAACCAATCTCTACCAAGGACTTCTGAAATAACCAACAATTAAGCAATTTGCTTTCACTTATGTTTGCTGCTTCCTGCAATCGCAGTTTCAACCATAAATAAACAGAAAATCCCACAGAGTCACAGCGTCACCGCGGCGAATCGGCTAATCAGTACTTGAAGGTACTTGCTAGGTGCGCGCGCGCTGGTGAGCATGCGCTCACAATAAATAGTCTCGCCTCAGAAAAGGGGCATATTGTTCAATGTGAAATTGCAGCAGAGCCTAAAACAAAGAAAGTAAGCTGTAAATATTGATGTTCAGCAGTATATCTGCAGTCAATCCCAGAAATATGTCCAAGTTCACCTTCTGGTAGAAGTAGTTCACCGCGTACATAGTCCCTAACTGGAAAGTAATCCTCTTTTTTGCAGCAGTATCAGAGTATCAGAGAGTATCGCGGCTAAGCAGTACTTGAAGGTACTTGATCGGTGCGTGTGCACTGATGCGCGCGCGCTCACACTAAATAGTCCCCAGAAAAGGGGCATATTGTTCAACATGAATTTGCAGCAGAGTCTTCTGGTAGAAGTAGTTCACTGCTTATATAGTCCCCAACTCAAAACAAGTAATCCTCTTTTTTACAACAGTATCAGAGTATCTAGCTACAACATTGCTTGAAGAAATTAACTAGATGCCTCATTTAAAATTAGGAAAGAGGTATATCATGCCGAAGGGAGCTTTCAAGAGAAGGTTGGAGAGGTGTGATTGGTCCAGATACACTTATTTGTCTAAATTGAAAAATTATAAGCAGGTATCCACTGCAGTCCACTGCTATAAGAGAGCTCAGCATTATGTATTACTTTGCCCAGACCCTGCTGTACGCGGAGTAGTTCTTTACCTAGAGACAAATCAACTCCCTTACAGACAATACAGGGATCCAAGCTGAACATTATTGCAGAAACTAGATTCTGTCTGATATGTTACTGTGAAGCATGTTTTTACTGAATGTGCCAAAATGGATAGCCACTATATTTGTGCTTTTGGAAATTTTGTACAACATTATGATGTGATAAAGTCACAGGATTTTTGGAACTAATGTTTAAATACAGACTGAACTTCTACACACATTGCACTTTACCAACTATGGATTTACATTGAGAGGAATTTGAAACAGTCTTAAATTAAGTGAACTATGAAGTATGAATAAAAAGCCTGGACATTTACAATTTTAAATGCGCCTTTAATTTTAAACATAAAAATATGAAGAGGTTGGGAATGATTTTAGATAGTCAATTAAATACAGATGTGAAGACATGTTTTTTCTAAGACACATTCGAGGAATATGTATATCAGATTTTTAAACTATTGTTGCAAACTTTTTGGAAAATCATTTGAAAATTGTAAGTGTATTTTAAACTTGCAAATTGCTTTGCTTTTAATTGTGAAAAGCTCTAATGAACATTAAATTAAACAACATTTTTTACATTTACAGTAATGAACTTCTCAAAGCCCCATTAGCACCATATTACCAAATACAACCTTCAGCAAAACAGTCAGAAACAACTTATGAATACAAACACTTGTCTGTCACAGATAACCATAACTTAACATCGACTGCTGCTTGGTCACTCTCCTTAAAACACAAAACCATAAAAACCCTGCTTTAAAAATCAAAGTTATAAAGTTTACTAAGTCAAAAACATAAACTTACTTAATATACCTGATATAAACCACAGTTCAAACAAAACATTAAATATAAAATCATGTAACATCCCTCACCTTCAACTATTCAAAAGAATGCACAGATCTTCACATCAGCCACCTACTCAGCATCTGCACAGTGTGGATGCTGCTAATGCTGCAATCAAAAGTCTACAAACGTGTCCCTATCATACTTTTCAAAAATGAATAGCACAAAAACAGGACTATAAAAAGAAAACTTCTAAAATGGCTGACACATTTTCATTGCAACCAATCACAGGCAAGCACTCAATTCCAACAGTACCACCAACCAATTTCAAACACCAAAACACACACATCATTCATTCCCCACTCCTACTATAAGTACAAACTAAGAATCATTGCCCGAGAAACTGAGGAGAACAGTTATCATGCTGGTGTGAAACTGTGTGGCTGATGGGCTATAGCTGTCATATTTGGTTACTAACATTTGATTTTAGAATTAAATGGTTTGGATTGCAGGGAATGCAATGGTCATAGGTCCTGTTCAGTTTGAGACGTATTGGGCAGCCATACACCATTCTAATTCATTGTGAAGGCAATAATTTTGGTAAGTGTGCAAGGTATGTTGTTTTCTTTAATGCTAAAACAGGACTTGCAAAAACCAATGGAACTTTTTCCTCATACCATATTTATCATATCCAATCTGACCCAGGAAAAAATGGAAGTGGACCAACAGATTTAATACAAAGTTAAAAACAATATCACCGAGAAAGGTTAAGCTAGTTTCAGCTTTCATCAGAGACCAAACACTGTTATGGATTTCAAACAACTACATGCAGTTCTACAAGACTAATCTGTATAGACATGACAGAGTACACCTAACTGATGAAGGAAATGCAACTTTCATTGATAACATCAAATCAGTACTCCAAATGTGCTAAAATACTACACTCACTGGACCCCAAAACAGTCCTTTCAAGGACTACCTATTACATACATGTGCAGACATATGGTAACATATCAAAATAATCATTATGTTTTCATAGCCCAGGCTATGAACAATTTCTTATAGCTGTGGGTACACGTACATTTTTCATGCACTCAAAATCACATATTGCAAAGGTTTCAAAGTTGAAATGACACAAGGGTAGAGATGACTTTTATACCCGTGTCTACACAAGTCTGCCAAAATACATGATGTCCCATTGGCTTGCTCATAGCTGCTCAATGCCTGTTTGTAGCTGTGGGAACATGTGAATTTTGTACATACTCCAAAAAACATATTCCCGAGGTTTTAAAGTTCAAACGACACAAGGGTACAGTTGAGGCCATGGAATCAGAAGGACATGTACAATTGTGGCTGTAACATTCATAAAATAATATGATATTGCACAGAAATGTGTATTACAATAGCTGTGGCTCTGACGGACGTTATACCCGTGTCTACACAGGCCCACAAAAACAGACATTGTCCTATTGGCTCGTTGTTACCAGTAGCTATAGAAGTATCTGGGAGGGTGTGATGGTTCATAGCCGGACTCGAGCATAAATAATCCTCCTTGTTGCCATGGATATACATATATATTAACATAACAGAAAACACATATGTACATACTGTAAATAAATTAAGGCTATAAATATGGTGACTATTTCACGGTACTCACAGCTATTGGCGCGATTATGTCCATGGCTATATAAAAATAGAAAACATAGAGCATTTTAATTTACAATAAGATTTCATTACTTCTATGGGTGACTCTTAAAAGAGCCTTTGTGTTTTTATGGCAATATGTAACCCAATATTATCCTTTCATTCACACCAATACTCCTCTCCTCTACTACAATTCAAAGAATCGTGCAAAATTACTCTGTGCTCTTTCATTAGATGACTAACTCATTTTATTTTCAAAAAGAGAAAATATCCTGTATTCCCAGTCAAAAATAGTTGTCCACAACTTGAACACATACCTCTCGTTTCATGCTCCATGTAAAGTTTAGAACTAGAACAACTTACTAAGCCAATGCTTTAAAATTACATTACCTATGTCCTCAACAGCACGATTACAACCATTCTCAAAAATGCTCTATTCTTCCACAATCTTCTGAGTAAGGAGATGCATCATTCAACACTCCAGATAATTTATTCAGACTTTTCCATTCTAAAATTGCTTCCATTTCTGAAATATCCCTCAAAAACATCTATAGCCTCTTTATCTCTACAGTCTCCTTAAACACACCTCTCTCTCAGGAAATACCATCTTACTAAATAGAAAAAGAAAACACTTAAGATTATGAGGCAATACAATCTCCTGTTTAACTGGTACATATAAACATCAATAAAACAATTCTTATATTTTGAACAGCTGAACAACAACTGAGCTGCTTACCGTCCTATTGGCATTTGCACACTGTAGAAACAATCAGAAATTAAATACAGAGAATCCCACCTTCTTTCATCAAGTAATGTGTTTCCATTGTTCAATATACCAAGTGAGGTGACAGACACTGTTTTTACTCTCACCCTAAAATGGACAACTGCAAAGAGTGGCTAGAAGAAAATTATCCCAAAGAGGAGGAAATACTGAAAGAAGACGCTGAAGAGAAGCAGGCACAAGATAGTGCAGGACATCTGGATTATGTGAGTTTATTCTTTATCCGCCCTGGCTGGGAATCCTTTCCCCTGCTACTACCTCGAAGGGCACTTCATTTGTTGAGCCTTCGTGGCCACAAGCTCCATTCTCCCCTTAAACCCAGGCCTTCCACATGGCTGTCGGACCTTGCGATTACATCTGATGCTGCTTACAAACCTCCATTGAATCTGCTGCCTAATTGTCCCTTTAGTGGATAAAGAGCCCATTGGCCCGGGAGCTTACAGGCGTGCGCCGGCCACCAACAGAGGGCCTGCACCTAATGGTGATATCATCCCTGTCTGGCCCTGTATAGGCCTGGAAGGGCTCCAAGGGCCCCGTCGATACCCCTGCATACTATGGACTACCATTTCCTCGCAGCAACTATCTTGCATCCATTAGTAAGCCCCCCAAACTCTTTTATGGCGGTAGGCTCTATCTTCTCCCTGCATCCTTTCTTGCTGGTCCTACACACCTCTTGTTTTGTTTGCATCAGGCTCAGATCTGCGTCCATATTATCCTCTCTGACCTCTATATATTTTCCTGGATGCCAGCACTCTTCCATTTGTGCAACAGCGACCTTTCTGACTTTTCTCTCCACACCAAGCTCTGCATCCCAAAACATTGCACATTTGGCCCAATGCACATGCTGCCATTTGCAATGTGTATTTGTTGTGATTTGTCTTGGTGTGATTTGTCTCACTCCCCTGACTCTGCCTTGAACACCATCCCAGGCATTCTGTATCCTCCCTGCCCTGAACACTACTGCCTTTTCCATGTGTACCTCTCCTACCTGTGCATTTTTAGTGCTTGGCTGAAAATGGAACATAGCGATGCTTAGTGTCTTTAGAACTGACTATTGTTTTCTGCTGCATTCTAGTGGTCACCCAATCTGGGTACCTAATATCAAGCTACCTTGTGCATATCCAGTTTAAAGCACCCCCAGGCTGTGTATGCTGGCTGCTAGACCGCCTGGTGAGTTTATTTGTGCACTGTGCAGTTCCTTCTCTGTTTCCCTCCTTGCTCCCAAACCACTCGCATGGTGTGCCCTATCTCCCCAATCTATTGTAACTGCTACTCTATCACCTATCCTATCTCTCTCGTGAAGTCTGGAAGAAAAATGCTTAAAAGGGCTCTCTTGGCCTCAAAACCTGGCCTACCTATTGCAGACACCTACGTCAATGGTACTTTCGAGACAAACTATTACTGACATCGGCCCTCATTACGACCCTGGCGGAAATCGAAAAACGATGGCGGAAATGCAATACCGCCATCGAATAGCGCTCGGTGCGACTACGACCCGTCACCGCAAAGTACGATGCCATTAGCGACACCGTAGTGAACGCTAACGCTAACTGCACCAAGTACGCGCGCGCGCGCCATGCCAAACCGTAACTACCACCATGGCGCAAGGGTACGCGAATTCGGACCCTAGCGGACATGTACCTAACGCCATCAAGCATGGCGGAAAGTACCAATCCGCCATGGTGAGAAGTACGGCATCGCGAATCAACCGTAAACGGCCCCACTGAGTGCCTGTACACCGCTCCCTGCCCACAAAGTACAACTCCCCGTAGGTGCAATGAAGTCACAATGCAACCAGTGAAATGTACAAGTCACCCATGCATGCCAACGAACAAAAGATTCACAAGAGGGGCCAATGGGAGCTGCAGGGCACAGATGGCACGAATACAGAAGCCATTCCAATGGACATGACCACAGTCCCCCCCCCGAAACGCACGCAAACACAGGCACCTGTGACCAGCAATATTCCGAAAATCGCATCATTCCACCAGTCCACCTGGCTGACCGGCATCTGTTACACAAAACCCAATCCCCCGCCCCTGAGCATGACAACATTCAAACTGTCATATTGGCAGCCCCCCATCCCTGACCTCACTGGTCTTCGTAGGCAAACGCGCCCAGCACAGTACCACGCAACTAAACTCCGAATCTGGAACCCAATGCAGATCTCCTCACAATACATCGCTCCCCAAATAGGAATATGCCACATCACTCTCAAAGAAGAACGCAACACGGCCCATATCAGATTAGAAATTTAATGCACAACAAAATCACCAAGCCCATACAGCCATTAGGCCATGAACTCCAAAACACATTTCACCATTGTGGGCTGCATCCGCAAGAAATGACCAGCTACTACTTGTGTGACGCCCTGTTCCATCATGGTACACAGAGCCACATTCACGTACGAAAAGGCAACATGGAAGCGCACAGAACAGCAGGGCCGTCCCAATGGGGAGGCACTAGTCCAGCTGAAAGGCCGAAATGTTGCTCCGAGCCACTAGTACTGCGTAAGGGCATGTGGCCCATTGGCGATCGTCCCATAAGATCGTGATGCTGCTCCACTGATTAACACGAAGCAGCAGGTGTCGGGAGTAAAAGCCATCTGCAGGAGTGGCATACAGATGGCAGTGGCAAAAGTGGAGGAGATACCTGTCAACCAAAAGAAAAGAAAAAGAACAGAATGGCCATCAGAACTACATTCGAACAACTCACTTCAATGATCACACTAAATCCACAGCCATATGCATGCTAGCCCACTCCAAAGGATCATCACCACCCCAAAACCACTTGCGACTCATAACCATCTATATCGAGGTGTAAACACCATCACAAACGAGTGTACCTGTGCATGCGTCTGTCAAAACAGAATGCATCAGATGGGAATGTTAACGTGCATGGACACAAGTGTTTGAAGGCGCGTCGAGAAAGGGAGGGCTCAACAAGGCCAGATAGACGATGGTCCCACTATGGCAGCCCTGCATCACATAGTGCAGGGGAGGCGGATAGATTCCAAGAAGCCCTGTACATGGCAAACTCTGTATCAAATCATCTGCCCATGCATCCATTCATCATTCCCTCATCCCGGTATAAAAACGCCTGAATATTTACTCACATGACATTAGAAATATCCATTGAGTCTGTGCGTTATGCAGCCTGCTAAATCCACAGTGCCCCAGCCCGTAATTCCAGTGTTGTGAAGTAACATGTATTTGGGAACGACCGGCCTCATCGCCCACGTCGCTATTGCGCATCCCAAACTATTCATATCAATCATTGCACCCTCGCCATGGCCCCTGTCTCAAGGACATTGAACAATAGAACGTTATATTTGCAGTCAGACCTGTGGGCATCTCCTCGCCGCTAGCTGACAACCGAAAGCGCCGCCCTTCGAATTCCTCATTTGCAACATCACGTCGGAAAGGCATCTGTGGCCGTTTGAAATCACAAATTAATCCATCTAGTGCGGCTGTGTGTGAAAATGGCAACTGCCTTCACCCACAAATGGGACGCCCCGCCCGTCGGTGCAACTCGGTACAGTGATGCATGAGGGCCCACCGTTACTCGAGTACTACGTTCCACTGACCCTTCACAAGTCTGTTCGTGACTGCAAAGATTGTATGTGAAGCAATGGGACCATAGCCGAATGTACATATCAACAAATGTTACACGGCCATCGGGTACAAATACATGCCATTAGTCGAATTGCAGCGTTGTGTGCGGGACGTGCTCGGCCAAAGGGGAGAGCAGCTTGCACAGGTGGAATGAATCACCACAGGTGGAGGCCATACAGCCTGGAAACACATAAATTGCACACCCAGTCTCCTCCCACAACCACACCCACTCCGAAATGCTACCGGCAGGACTCGCGATGTTGGCCATGGGGGACCTGATAGCACTGCAAGTACTCCGACTCCAAGAAGAAGACGAACACCAACTACAACCGGCCGCACGGAGGGGACGCAGGAGGAGGAGGAGGCCAAGGCAGGGCCAGCAAGGGCCGCCAGCACAGCCACTACCACCACGCAGGCAGCCCGCAATCCCACGCCTCCGAGCACATCCGTTCGACCTCACTGCTGAGCAGATCCACACCCTCTACCGTTTGGACCGGGACACCATAACCGCCATTGTGGACATGACACAGGCTGACCTTGTCAGCATGATAGATAGCCCAACCGCCATCCCACCCCTACTGAAGGTGGTGTCTGTACTACACTTCCTGGCCACAGGCACCTACCAGCACACAGTAGGACAGTTGCATGGCATTTCACAGCCACTGTTCTCACGGACACTATTGCAAGTGCTCGATGCCCTCCTGCAGCACGCAGACGACTACATCTCCCTACCACGCTCGGAGCAGGAAATTACAAACACAAAAGTGGGATTCCATGCACTTGCCGGCATACCGGGTTGCATTGGTGCCATCGACTGCACCCATGTGGAATTGGTCGTCCCACATGCCATGGAGGCCCAGTACCGCAACCGAAAACAATTTCATTCCCTGAATGTACAAATGGTGTGTGACTCCAACAGGATCATTACACATTGTTGTGCCCGATTCCCTGGATCAACCCATGATTCTATGGTCTTGAGGAACTCTACAATACCACGCTACATGGAGCGACACGCAGGGAACAGATCCTGGCTACTCGGTGAGTCTCATTACATGCATGATAATGTGGGGTATGTGATTCGGCAATGACCTGGCAGGAAGGGGGGGGTGCGTACGTAGCAATGGCATTCCACATAATCCGTTTATCGTCCAAATACAGGTGATGCTGGATATCCACTGAAGAGATGGCTCCTCACACCAGTCCGGAACCCACGGGACCAGCATGAGGAGGACTACAACCATGCCCACTCACGTACCCGTGTAGTCATTGAACAGGCATTCGGCCTACTGAAGACTCGTTTCCGCTGCCTCAGCAGGTCTGGCGGGGCACTCCTGTACCGCCATGAGAAGGTTGCAAAGATGGTCATGGCATGTGTCATGCTACACAACATGTGCGTACGTAGAAATGTGCCCATGCCCCCTGACGCAGAACTGCAAGCACCTGAAGATGGTCATGATGAGGGTGGGGATGTGGCAGCACCTCAAGGAGTCCCCGAGGCACAGGAGGGCCGTGACATTCGTCAGCATATCATAGATGCATGCTTCTAGCACTCACGCCTGGTGGCTGATACATGGACACGGTACTCGTGGCACTGTGTGTGTCTGGGACATGCACAATATGGACTGTACGCCTATGATGGCCTAGTACACAAAGATCATTGTCCACACATCTCATTGGTTGTTCGTGCACTGTTTATGGCATATGTGATATCATATTGAACACCCTATCGACCCGCCACCCAAGTGAGCCCAACACACCCCCTCCACCCTCCTGCCTCCCCCCCGAACACCAGTGTCCAAAGATGCTCATTGTCAGTGGGCTGTCGCTATTGCAAGCCCCCTCTCAGGGTATCAGGGGCACCCCTGGCTGTGGAGCGCAGGTTCCTCCCAGATCTACGTTGGGGGCTGCCCTGGACGGAACTTGCGACGGATGATGTCTCTGCCTGCTCACGTCCATGCATGTCCCTAAGTGTTTGTGAGAGCTCAGTGAGCACACGGCGCACAGCGGCAAGTTCGGCACATACGTCTTTGGACGTCGCATGCAGTTCCTCCCTCAGGCTCTCGGTGCTTCTCTCCATTTGGACTCTCAGGCTCTCGGTGCTACTCTCCATTTGGACTCTCAGGCTCTCGGTGCTACTCTCCATTTGGACTCTCAGGCTCTCGGTGCTACTCTCCATTTGTGCCCTTAGTGTCTCGGTGCTTCTCTCCATTTCTGCCCTAAGTGTCTCGGTTGATGTTTCTATGTCTGCCTTAGTGCCCCCACACTCATCGGCATGGTCCTTGAGGAGCGTGGCCAGTTGCTGCTGTTGCACGATTAACTGGTCGAGGGACTGTTGCCTCTGCTGGGCCATGGCCATTTGCGGGGGTGTCACAGAGGGGCTGTTGTCCTCATGTTGCCTTGCCACAGGGCTTGTGGGGGATGGCCAGTCGTCGTCTTGTGGCTGCCCCTGCGTGGTATCCTCATGTTGTACGGATGGGACAGACAGGGGGATTGGGACAGGTCATGGATGGATCTGACTTCGACATCCCCGTTTTCTGTGTCGGAGCATGCTGCCATCAATGGGGTGTCACCTATGGTGCTGCTGCCACCAGAGGCAGTGCCTTCTGTGGCATCCATTGGGGGGACCTGTGGTGGTGGTGGTGTGGGCATGCTGGCTGCTGGGGTGCCTGTTGATGTTCCCTCCTCTGTGCTGCCACCTGATTTGTGCTGCTGCCGTGTCTTGATCCGTGCACCTGAGGTGGAGGGTCTTTGGCCGTTGGTCTTGGCCCTCTTTGCAGGTGTGCTGGTAGGGGTGTCCTGGAGCTCGTCGTTTGGATCGGACCCTGTGGTGGAGTAAAGGAGGGCGAGGTTATTGATGGGTCTGTGGGTATTGGAATGGCATTGTATCACATGCATTGGGGTGGTACCTGAGGGTGATTTGGGTCGGGGCCTTGGAGGTGGTTTCATTTGTGTGTGGAGTGAGGGTGCAGTTGTTTGGCAGCCTGCAGTTAGGGTGTGCCTGCTGCACGTGTAGTGGGTGTTTTAGGGGTTTTTAATTATTTATGTATTTATTGTGGTTTTAAAGTGCGCTATCAGGCCGATGTGTGTGGACGTTCTCCTGGACATGTGTTTCTGTTGCTCTATGTGGACACATGGTACTTCACATGATTGGACGTTGTGGTTTTAGCATTGTTTTATTTGGGACACCTACCTGATTCTTCGGATGTCTGCACTCCTTTCTCCATCCCTCCGACTCCCTCGATGCTCTCCATTCCGATGGTGGAGGCACAGATTTCTTCCCAGGGGGTCAACTTGATGGGTGATTCAGGTCCTCCCCCGGTGGCTGTGGCAATGTTGCGGTTGGCAGATAGTATGCTGCGGACGCGTATCCGCAGGTCGTCCCATCGCTTTCTGCATTGCTGTGGGTTGCGGGGTGCGGTCCCCACCGCGCTTACACGCTGTTCCACCAGAGCCCATATGGCCTTCTTGTTCGCAAGTGCCGTCCTGGTCATTTGCGTGGAGAAGACGACGGCAGCATTCTCCTGGAGGGTCTCTGTTAGCACGGTGAGTTCCTCACGGGAGAAGTGGACCTGCCGCTTGCGGTCGCACGCTTTCTTCGCTACTTTTCCCATTTTTCTTGGTTTCGCTAGGGTGGATGACGGGTTGGGGTGTGTCTCAGGGTAGTGTTTTTAGTGGTTGTGTGGTTTTAGTGGTTTTATAGGTGTACGGCGGGATGTTTCCCGTTCCGGGCCCATGTTTTTACTTCCGTTTCCGTATATTTACGGTCACCGTACTTTCCGGTTGGCGCTCACTGCGGTGTCCGCTAAGAGGGGTGGCGGTATTGCACCTAGGGCGCCGTACGGCGGCGGTGTGGGCCGTTTTGGGGTCATTTCCGCCATCGCGTACTTTGCACTTCCGCCATGGCGTGGTGCTCGTGCCCGATGGGTCGGAATGGGCCGGACTTTGCTCCATCGTGCAATGGCGGAAACGCTATTTACGCTGTGGCGGTCCGGTCAGTCACTTTCCGCCAGGGTCGTAATGAGGGCCATCCTCTTTTATGTCCCTTCTCCTGATCTATGGACTTTCCACATGGTCACCACTTTATCCTCCTTTTCCTCTTCACCCATTAATGGAAGCGCTAGATGGGAAGTACTCGTAGCATACTTCTCATCCTGTAGGTGCATCATTAATATCTATCATAATGGCAGTATCATGCCTCAAGGTTCTCACCTCTTCTATTCCTTCTTGACTGATGCCTTCCCTCTCTTATTAACTTCACCCTTTCTTTTGCTAACCATCTTCCCGCACGCTATCCCCTCCACCACCATATGAGAGTACCATGTCCCTGTAACCTCCCTCAGAAAACCTTCAAAGGTGTGAATCAGCTTAACTTAGCTTCTTTGAATGCTCACTCTGCTGTCAAACACTCTTCCGCTATCTGTTTCCATCTTGAAGACTTTGACCTCAACGTCCTCGCCTTTACCGAGACGTGGTTCATTGTCAGCGCAGTCTTTGCTCTTGACACTCTCCTTCCTGAGGGCTACAAGCTCTTATCCAAGCCCAGGACCAAAGGGCCTGGAGGTGAAGGGGTCCTGATTTTCCTTGCTTCGGTCCCTTCCTCTATCATACGAACCTAATCCTACTCCTCCTTTGAATGCCTCATCTGTAGGCTGGGGGTCTCACCTACTCTCTGATCCACCCTCGCTACCATCTACAGGCCCCCTGGCCCTATCCCTCTCTTCCTCTCTGAATGGGCCAACCTCACCTCCTCCCTCTTGTCCCCCACTTACAAACTCCAGTAGAGGGAGAGCCAAATACTGCTAGCAAAAGTGCAGCCCCCATGTTGCCTATATGTTGGGAACCGGAAATTGCAACATGTGCAGTACCAATAAGGATGCTTATACCGCAATAAATCCTTGAGACAAGGTATCCATTGAGAAAACCCTATATCCATTCACAAAGAATCAATGGTCTTCTGGAAAAAGTCATGGAAGAAGTATGAACATGAATGGGAAAGAAGAGTGGTGACATCATACGAAGCAGTACTGACGCATTTAGAAAAGACACAAATGAAGAAGGAATATAGACATTCTATAGGATCTGAGGATGAGGTATCGAAGAAAAGTAACATTTCGGGAAAAAATGAAGATTGCTCGTACGAAGAAACACCAAAGAAAATGGAAAGTCAATTTACAATTGTACAAATGCTATAACACAAGTAGACAAAATAATCCTGAGGCTGGCTATGTAGTAAATAGATTGTGGTGATGCACCAATGTATATTCATAAGAATGTATAGAATCTGGATGTCCCATAATACACTTTAGCAAACTTGAACCCTGTGAATAGAAAGTGCTTGAAATATGGCACAGTTGAAAACAGCTGATGACAAAGGAAAATTCAAGAAAGGCGTGCTGGCCAAGGATCAAGAGTCGGGGCTACTGTGAGTCTGGGTGTCTGTCAAGAAGCTACATGAACGTTCAAAAGAAACACACTTCTGTTTGAGGTGTAACGGAAAAACACTGAAAGTGCCAAGAGTTCATCATTTAATAGTATTTCATGCAACAAAGAGCTCAAAATCGTGGTCTCCAGTCACATGGTCAGATGGAAATAGACTGTGCGTGGAGCTAACCGAAACCAGAAGATAAGACCATGCCATACTCCCTTTTATTCCTCAGGCACAGTGAGTCTCTACAAGGCTGAGTTCAAAGCCTTAATTGAATGTCAGATCGCAGGAGTGATGAGGGCTATTTGGATGTAGAGGCATAACCAGGCCAACCCTCCAAGCACCCAGGGTAACCAGCTTGCATGCTGCTAGCAAGTGAAATATTCCAGAAGGGTACAAGTGTGCCAACCAATTAAAGAGGGCCACGTACCAAAGAGCCCTATAGTTTGTGTAACCAATAGGGTATTGTGTATTAGTATGACACGGAAGATGACTTCCGTATGGAACGTATACCTAGATGTTCCGTTCAAGCCTTTCACATCCCCTAGTAGGTTTTCTTAGTTTGCCACGTACAATGACATCAGTAGTGACACATTTTTAGTATAAGTATGTTGTTTTTCCATGTGGTGCTTTAAGAGAAATCGAGCAAACATCCATTGATGTCCATTGTAACTCCCTGTTTTAGGTAATTGTTAATAAAACAGTACAGTGGTTTGCCAACTTCCTGAGTCGGTTTGATCATTGATGTATGAGTAAGTTCTGCATCCCGATCCATCTCTAAGTATTGCTACTGTGTCTTAAAGGGCACCAGGTCCCGGGGTTCACTTGATAGCAGAGATAGGATGGTTAAAGATCTGTCGACCCAGTAGGCTTTTAACGGTCTCAGAATGTATGACGTCCTCCGCCATTCAACTGGAGGACCGCAAGGTTTCCTGTGGATAGCAGTCGAAAAGTTCCTGCAAGACAATAGAGATAGGTGGGACGGGTCCCTCTTTCACAAAATCCCCTCCTGGTTTCCACAGGGAGCTGAGCGGACTGAAAGCGATGATGGCCAGTTGAGGAGAAGACAATCCTGAAGGTCAGGAGCTGAGAAGGGAATGGTGAGTAGATTAGGAAAGGTGGCAACAGACTAATGGACATTAATTGGGTAAAGTGACAATGGGAAGAAAATAATGGAGGGTTGGTTGGGAATTTAGTTAATGAAAAAGAGTGTCAAATAAAGGTATATGACAAAGAGTGTCAAAGATAAGCCCAGAGTCCAGCATTCAAGGAATGTTTAGAAGTTATTTCAAAATCCAAGTGGATAAATAGATGACGAACAGACAAGGTCTGCGATAGGAAATAACCTACACTTCCATCGGAGTATACTTAGGGGCAAGAATTTTGGCGAGGGGTGCTGAGAAGAGATATATGTTGAGGCCGCCCAGTCTGTCTGTTTGTCTATGTTATGTATTTTATGGATAGAGAAAAAATGAGATGTCGAAGAGCGACAAATGATGGGTTGTGTTAAGAGGTTGAGAGTAAAGACGTCTATTTGTTCAGTTATTGTTGGTCCCGACTGAACCGGTAGATTGAAGTAAAGTGTGAAATAGAGGCTTAGAGCAGCAACGATTGGTGTGTGCTCATATTTATTATTTTTCTGAAACGGATTTCTGTGTAAAATATTGGTAAGTACCAACAGTTGATTGAGACTTGTCACAATGGAGGATGTTACTCCACTAATGCACCTATGCAAGCAACTGCCAAAACACGCACCCATGCTTAAGCAATATAGTGCAAAATGAGTTATGGGCATGGCAGATAAGATGTTCATGCCATGGCCACAAGGGGAATCGCTGTCGAAGTGGTTTTGCAACACATGACCAAGAAATTGGGAAAAAGGTTAGCCATCTTAGAGCTTTGAAAGATGTATCAGGAGAAACGGGAAGACCCACCTCCTGAAGACTGGATGTTTAACTAGTGTAAAGAGAGGGGTGTTGTGCCTTTTGCTCCCCCTACCGTGCCTGAAGTAAATGGTGATAATGCAAAAGATGAAGAATTGTATCCATTAATGGAACTAAGCAGCAACAGGGTATAGTAATGCGATACATGAACCGCCTGCTTATAGCATTGACGAGACTCCAGAAAGGACTTCAGAAAAGGAAGTGATCTCTAAAGTCTTACAGGACAAATAGAAAGGTGAACGGCCAAGTGTGACCCTAGAAATAGAACGAGAAATTAAGCAAGCAACATTGACTGTATTGAGAAAGAACTAATGGAACCAAGTCCCCTGGTATTATGGGGCGACATAGAGGAGTTTCTCACATCACAAGAAGCAATGCCAGAGCCCTCTAGGGTAAACCTAGAGGAGAATTTTGAGATAGGAAATATCAGAGACAGAATCAAAACAGCTTATCAAGAAATGAGGAAAAAAAGTGAATTGCGGAACAGAGGAAAAGAAGATTGATTTGAAATTAGCCATCCTCGAGGCAAGGAGGGAAGCCTGTTTAGTCGCAAGCATAGAGCCTTGTCCTTGGACAAGCTAATTCTAAACAGGGACGAGAAAGATGACAGCCATACTAGTTGTGGACAAGATATGTCAGACAAAGACAGGGAAACCTTTCGTGGGGAGGAGGGTGTCAGTGTATCCGGTCCTGGGCGATGCTCCCAGACAGATAAGGAAGTAAATGGTCAGATTTAGACTAACCTAAAGAAAGGATACCAGAGCCTATGGCATAACCAGAGCACCTTAAGGGGCTATCTGATAGTATGAGGGGGGAATCGCTACCATATATGAGTAGACTGAGGTAATTACCAGGTAGAAGGTAATCTGGAACCATTGTTCCTGCTATGGATAGGCAGACCTTTGGGAGCCAATTGTCATTTTGGGATTTCGCAATTCCCTTTATTAGAGAAACGAGGGGTGAGACTGAAGTATCTCCCCTGCCCCCAGATGGATAAAGACAATTTAAAATGCAAACTTTCCAGCTTAACAGCGGGTGCAGGGAGATGGTTATATGAATTGGAAGAAATGACAGGAGGAAAAACCTTAGCCATAGGGGACAGTAAGGGTGTTCTAGCGGCTATCCTTGTGGAAAGGGAAGATGACATTTGGACGAGAGCAGGATACTCAAGTGTCACCACACAGAACACAGCACATGATGGGGCACCATTTAATTATTCTACGGCATCAGTCTGGAAAGCGCTTAATACAATATCCTGCTATGTCAGATATGGGTACAATTATAGCATGTAAGATGCAAGAAGGCGAAGATCTGCTTGCTTACATTCAAAATGTTCAGGAACAGTGGTCTTTGGAAACTCTAGAGCCGTGGGGTAAATCAATACCTGTATTCTATCATATTCTGTGTCAGAGACTGCCAGAACAGGTACAGAGATAGCTCAAGAAGCTGATGGGAATGAAAGCGGAGCCATGGGCAGAAATATAGTTGACCATTGAGCAGCATTGCCGATTGTTTCAAGAGAAAAATGACAAGAGGGATGATGCTAGGAAACTTGAGGAAGCTAAATTAGCTCAGAAGAAATGACTGAAGTATGCTATAGAAGGAGTAGTTCTGACAAGCAGAGAGCAGTTGGGAATACAACATGCAGCAGGTATGTCACAGGCGAATAATCAGTGGCAATCAGATCAAGGAGGGAATGGGTTTATGCTGAGAGGCAGGGGAACAGGTTTCACAGGTTTCAGAGGAAGAGGAGGCTTTCAGAATAATCAAGGGGGCTTTCAGAACAACAAAGATGGTTTTCAGAATGTGCAGAATGATAATCAAAGTATGCAGGCAGGGCAGATTTGAAGACTCCCTCCTGTGTGTTACGCATGTGGAATCAAAGGGCATATTGCATGGACATGTGGGAGCTAAGTGTATGTACAGAATGGACAAATCTCAAGAGGGGGGACAACTTATTCTCCAGCATATAGCCCACAAAGTAGGGATGGGTTCGCCTAAGATCAGACAGGTATCAAGCACAAGCATCGCAAAAGCAACAGGCTTTACAACAACAACAAGCACCATTGAAACCGCTGCAAGGCCAGTCACATTATGCACCCATGCAGATACTGCAAAGTGCAAACACAGGACAGTTATTGACTCCTAGAGTAGGGGATGTCACTGTTGCAGGAGGGAATCCTTTTACAGGCATATGAACAAGCATTTACCCACAATAGGACAGCTCACAGAGTGACTTGATGTGTTCAGTACTATCAATAATGCTAAATCCTCAAGAGGAACCAAGGGTTGATGTTACTATAGGAGGCAAATCCTTTTCTTTTTTAGTAGACACTGGGGCAACTTCCTCATATATGCGAGAGGGAGCATTTTCGTTATAAGGAAATGCAATGAATGCTCAAGGTTTCTCTGGAGCTACAAGCAGAGTTCCTTTTACTGAGAAATTACCAGTCTCTGTAGGAGAATGTGATATGTCTGTCCCATTATTGTATTGAAGGCAGACACTAGTCAATATTCTGGGCCGAGATTTAATGACAAAGCTAAATATGATGATTTCCTTCACTGACAAAGGTATAGTGTGCCTCACACGAGGAACACATTATTTAAACTTGGATGAATTTATCATGGCTTTTACAGGACGAATAGCGCTGCGAGGAACACCGTTAGAGCCAGAGGTCTTTCACTATGGAGTATGCATTTTGTTAACATGGCTACCTGGTTTAGTGGGTAAGATTATGAGAATACCTGGCAAATTCTTATTCGGGCCACAGGTACCCAAGAACAAAGAGGGAGGACAAATGGTTCCTCTCGAGCTAGTTGCAGCAATGGTACGAGGGGAACTAGCCATGCTCGAAGGATAGGACAGGGGCAGGCCATGGAAAACGTGATTGCCATTGGGGACGGGCACAGATTGACTTGCGTCATTGATGAGGATATGTTTAAAGACGATCCATCAGAGATGAGCATCACTTATTGGATTAGGATAGAAAGAAGAGAAATCCCACTGTGAATGATGATAGTGTGGCAGCTTCCTGCATTTTTTGATGAGGACATGGAAGGGGTGTCAACATCTGTATGGACTACGGGTCCCTATGACATAGGCCTGTTGAAGGGGGTGGGAGAATTTAAGATTAAGCTGAAACCAGGAGCAATTTTACCTTGAGCAAGGCAGTATTCTATGTCTTGAGAGGCAGATGAGGGCATTTTTAAGACAATATCGGCTATGATGGAACAAGGCATTTTGGTGACATCAGAGCCACCATGCAATACCGCAGTGTATCCTGTGAAAAAAGTCGAAGGGGGGTTGTGGTGCTTAATTCAGGACATGAGGCCGATTAACCAAATTGTCCTTTGGTTCCAAATCCTGCAACGATTTTATGCAATATTCTGCCAGAGGCATGATATTTCACAGTGATTGACTCCAAAAATGTGTTTTTCTCAATCCTGTTGCATAAGGATTCCCAAGATCTTACGTCATTTACATTCTGTCAGACTAAACTGAAAAGCAGACATTTGCCACAAGGGTACTGTTAGTCTTCATCAATCTTTAACAGAGTCCTGCAGATGGACTTAAGCAATATTGATTTGCCAAGCGTTGTGCTGCAGCACATAGATATTTAGTTTGTAGCACAACAGAAGAAGAGTGCAAATGAGACTCGATTCAGCTGATGATTATTCTGGCAGACAAAGGACACAAAGTGGATAAGGAGAAATTGCAATATTGTAAGGAAGAGGTGTTATAAATAGGTCAGTTAATTTTCCATGAATGAAAGTAAGTTACTGTAGAGAAAACCATTCAGAAGATTAAGACCCACATTATTGAACACAGAAGCTGTATTAATAACAAGACAGTACTTGCCCCACTGGTAAAACATTTTATTGAAAAGAGACATGGATGTGAGGAATTTCAATGGACATTGTTAATGGCCATTAAAGTGAATGATAGCAGCCTCAAGAAGAAAAGAAAATTATTTTGGAAAAAGAGCAAAAACGTATTTTCCAAACACAAAGTTATAAGGAAGGTCTGAATGAAGCAATAGAGTGGCATAAGATATAAGCCCATAGAAACAAGCCCACAGTTCTTGGATAGTGTAAACACAGTGGTTAAATATATTACAAATCCCTTTAGAGGTAGATACTATCTCTCCAGGTGTTTCTTTGGTCCATAGATGTATCCCTATTTCAGATTAAGCTATTCCTCTAGCTGACAGATAGACCTATTCCCACTGCTTTAAATTAGACTTGGCTCACTGATGTGACAAAGAGGATACACTAAAGTTAGGCTTATTTGCTCTGATACAATTCAGTGAGAAGCTGGCAGCTATCTATGATTATATCTATGTGAAAAATACTTTCAAATCGATCAGAGCCCATATCTAGATACATAGGGCCTCATTATAACCCAGGCGTTGGAACATGGTAGCACCATGGTCCATGCCGGTAACTTACTGACTCCGCCATGGCGGAATGGGGAATTACCACCCCATTCCGAGGTTGGCGGGGCGGTAATTCCCCATGCTGCCATGGCCCTTCCCCATTCCCATTTTTGGGCCATAGGGCTCAATGGGAATGGGGAAGGCGCTAATTACGGCACCGTAAATTACGGTGACGTAATTAGCTCCTAGGTCCCTTTGCGGGTTGGTTTTTTAACGCCTGCTAAAAGCAGGCGTTAAAGTGCAACCCACAAAGGGACCTCGTAATCAGGCGTTAAGGGTTTAACGGTGCCAACATCTTTTACGGTGCTGTTAACCCCTTAACGCCTGGGATGTAATGAGGCCCATAGTCTTTACAATTGAAGAATAAGCATAGTTACGGCACTCTGTCCCTAAAAATAAATAAAGGACCAAACAAGAGGTGCATAACCTCCTAAAATGGCAGATAACAGTGTTCTTGACTAAAAATAAAAAAGAGACTCAAGAGGCGATTTAATTTCCTAAAATGGCAGAAAATGCTGTTTGCTGCACTACAGAAGAAGGCAAGCAGATGTTTACTTTTGCCGCAGATAAACAAGTCGTCTAGACACAAGACATACGCATGGTTTCTTAACTACCAGTGTGAGAAAGGTAATATACATTAAAAAACAAGTGTTTTTTTACACGCAAATAACACAGGTGTATTAACAGACGCTGAGATATGCATTAACTGTAGAATTAATTACCCCTTATTCTATACTACCAGCTAAAAGGGAGAAGACATTTTCGGGACCCCTGATGATAGATTATATCTACACTGACTAATGCGGTAGACGTATCCAGATAGGGATTCTCATCTATAGAGACCCCAGAGGTAAAGTCTGATATAAGATGGAAAATCAGATTTGTCTTAATAAGATTGAGAAAGGCATAGATGGCTAATAGTACAATGTTAGTTTAGTTTCAGTGTTCTAACTAAAATCATTGATACACCGGATACGAAGTTGGAGACACACCCACAGCAAATTAGCTGTATAGCTGCTAAGATATCTATTTTTGGCAACAGCATAGACACACCAGAGAAAGGTACGCTTTAAATTGAGGTTCCAATTAGAAGTCAATGGGGGGTGGCTACTCTCGGCTAACATAAGGTTGACCCCACTTTTTACTTTAATTTCAGGTTGTCATTATTGCACAAAAGCGATTTCGGCCCTAGATGATTATTCCTACTTAATTTAGGATTATGTCAAATAAGTAGTCACTCCACATTCAAGCAGGTAACTAATCTCGATACTTGAGTTTTGATATAATAAAATATATCTGAAGGAATTGAGCAATCATAGCTATCCCTTCTTCTTTTTGTGTTTCTCACAACAGTTACACCGCATAGAGTGAATTGAAGACACTTCTCTCTACATAAAATATCATTAATCTAAGTTGAGAATTGTATGTTTTATGGTTACTAATACTATTGTGACATTCCTCCTGATGAATGTTCTGAGACTTACGAAAAAGAACTGAAACTTGTTGAGTTTTATGTTCTATCATCATGTTCTACTAGAGATAAACAGTGGACTTCATTATCGGGTTTGACAACCGAAAGACCGCACATCCTTCACGAGTTGTCTAGAATCAATTGTGTTTATAGATATAACACTATCCTCTAATCTTGAGGAGATTTTGTCATTATTAGCTTTGTGTATTATTGTGTTTTATATTCGATCTATTGTACTAACAACAAACCATTTGTTGCTTTTTAGAGTAAACATTCTTTGATTAAAATCATATTTTTGTAATTGAATATTTATAGACTAATTGCATTATTTGGTCTAACTGTTGATAGAGTTGCTAACTACCTTCTGTAATATTTAAAACATTATCCTCCCAAAAAAAGTTAGAGTGTCCACATCTTGTGGTCTATTTTGGGTTTCCCTTATTTCATTCGGAAAGAAAGTTACACCTGAAAGAGCTGAGGCAATTATGAAAATGTCAAAACCGCACACGATAAAGCAAATGCGTCAGTTTTTGGGACTGTGTAATTAAGTCAGAGCATGGGTATTTTATTATAGTTCATATACAAGACCCCTTTTACCAGGTCTGAAGAAAGCACAGGTGAATAAGGAAAAAATGAATGGACTGAGGAAATGGAGGAAGAGTTTGATTAATTGAAAAAAAGCAATTTGCGCAGCTCCAGTTTTAGGGATTTCCAATCATTCTGAGGAAGTTTACCTGTTTCGCACACAAATGGAACAGTTATGACATCAGTGCTCACACAAAAAACCACATTAGGGTACAAAACCTTAGTATATTGTAGCAGGATTTTAAATCTAGTTATTAGAGGACACTTTCCTTGCGAACAATCACTGGCAGCAGCCACGTTCACCATTGAGAAGTCCACAAGCATTGTGATGGGGGTGTTCCATGACTTTATTTGTTGAACATGCATTATTTGATTTATTGGAGAAACCTAAGGGTACTCTGACGTGTCAGAGAGCTTCTGCTTATGGGGGAGATTGAAGAAGAGACTGCTGCAGTAGTCCAGCCTCTGCTCTCTTAACTCCAACTCTCTGCTCATCAGACGCTTCCCCCAGCAGAGAGTAAGGGGCAGGTCTCTCTCCTCAGCTGCTGCCTCCCTATGGAACAGCCTCCCTGCTCCCCTCAGACATGAGCCTGACCTCCTTAAGTTCTGGAAACATCTCAAACCTCTGCTTTTCTATACCTCTTTCCCTCATTCCCTTCAATGCTAATCACCCCACCACCACTGAGACAAGCGGCCTTGTGCATTATGAATTTCACAGGTTAATAGACCCTCCACCCAGTTTACTTATGCACCCCCCTCAGCACTGCTCTTAATAGCTGTGCCTCCCACCCAGGGGATTCCTCTGCCTTAGCACTTGCCATTGGCTTCCACCCTGGCTTCCCTTGCACTTCCCTCCCGGGCTTCCACCAGTACTTGCCCATACCTTGCCCCCTCCGGTGCCCCATCCTTTCCCTATCTCCTGCACTTTTCTTCAACATACTTGCATGTCTGAATGTCACAAGGCCTATAGAACCACAAATGTATATATAGGGCCTGATTCATGGAACGTTTTCCGATGGGATTGCGCCTTTATAAAACACTTCCATGAATCCGGCCCATAATGTTTGTTTTTTGCCACTGTTATTCTACTCCTCTGCTCCCCCCCTCACTTGTTTTGTGGTGCTTGGAAACGCCATTCAGGTGTATAGGCGCCTAATAAATGATCATTAAAAAAATGTTAATGTGAAATGTGAGAAATAATAATATTACTAAGTTACAAAAACCATTCAGCATATAGGTGTACCATACCATTTTAAATATAATACTATTCAAAGTAAAACTGATCACTGGGATATTTAGATGACATATTGGGCCTCATTCCGAGTACGGCGCTAACCAATGGCGCTATTAACGCCTTGGTTGACGCCGTACCCGGAACGGCAGCGCCTTGGTGGATGGCGGAATCACCGCCCCATTCCAAGGTTCGCGGGGCGGTAATTCGCCATTCACCAAGGCTCTTCCCCATTCCCAAATGAGCCCCCATAGGGCTCAATGGGAATGGAGAAGATGCAAATAACGGTGACCATTCATTACGGTCACCGTTATTGGCTTGGAGACCCCTTTGCGCCCTCGACTTTAACACCTGCTCAAAGCAGGCGTTAAAGGCGAGGGCGCAGAGGAAACTCGGAGTATGGCGGTAAGGGAATACCGCCACCGGTCTTGTTACCGGTGACCGCTATCCCTTACCGCCATACTCGGAATGAGGCCCATTATGTCTCCCCGATTCACTACAGTAGGTACTAGAAGGAGGCAAAATTTGGAAAAATGTCAGAAGCTAAATGTTTGATGTGTTGGTTATTCATTTGAAAGTGTTTATTAATGCATTTTTAAAAGGAATAAAAAAAAGTTAAATGTTTTTTTATCACTTCACTCCAAATATGGGAAATAACAAGGGTACAGTTTACTTAAGTTCATTCACGAGAAGAGAGAAAAATCAATCAAGCTTTCTTGGAAATTTTCTCACATGTAATGGATCCATTGAGTGACTGAAACATGGCACACAAAACACGAACATCACTTGAAAAGCACCATCTGATGCAAATCGAAAATCAATATCAAGAACTTTTGAAACACAACAACAAACAGCAGCATGACTTGCTGACCAGAGGACAAGAGCAACTTTCTCCAGGGCAAATGAGAGGCAGAACAAACTGAAGCAAGACTTGCTGACATGAGGGCAAGAGCAACATCCTCTAGGGCACAAGAGACACCAGAGCAAACTGAAGCAGGAATTGTAGACAAGAGGACAAGTGCAACATCCTCCAGGGCTCATGAGAGACCACTCGATCTGGACATGGGCAATGCCGGGTACCCCAGCTAGTGTGTTAATGTGTGTTCCATGGGAAAAAATAGAAAGAAATCACCACATTTATATCAATGAAAAACACTTACTATAAATACGTACTGTTTTTAAATACCTGTGCTACCAGCAAAAGTGCTTTAAATGTGATTGTCTTCAATTGTTTAAAAAGAAGACGTGACTCAAGTATCAAGAAGGATTAAGCACCAGACACCTGATGAACAATAGAATCATGGATACTTTAAAAGAAATGAAATAACTTTTTATGAATGTTCAAAATGGTATGGGAACACTGAAAAAGGACATGAAAGACTTAAAACGAAAAATGCAGACAATTGGGTTGATGAAGAAAATCCTTCATGTGTTAATACTAAAAGAAAAAGAAATCCCACACCACTTTCCCCCAAATAAATATTTTTACAAAAAACATTGTTTGAATACATACTTAATTTTTGTTACATTTATATGTATGGTTGATGAATATAAAGTCATGAATCCTTTAACTGCTGAGGCTGAGAGCTGAGCCCTTTTTTGGAGATTTCGGTATGTCACATTCAATATCTTGTAAAGGTTTTGCTACAAGAGATATCACAGCTTAATCTTGGCTCTTTTCTCCCCAAATGTAGGCAGTCATAATGCCACCAAGGAATCCTAGTTTGCTTTAGGGGGGTGAGAGAAAATAAAAAAAGAGAGCATATTTTGTGTTTTTTCTGAAAATTACAATACAACGATTTACAAAGAAGTCTGTGTTATTTTTTTCTTGTAAAGGCTTGGAACAAATAGTTTTCAGTTCTGAATTCACCATATTCATTGCTTTCAAGAACAGGTTGAGTGGAAACATAAAAACATGTTATTATACGTTTAGCATCAATTTTGTGTGAGGTAGGTGATGTTTCCCTTTTTTTTTAATAGGACCTGCTTGGAAGGAATGGAAGGGGAGGGTAGGAAAGCTTGATGGGAACCCAGAAAAGCATACATTTCTAAAAAGTAGAAACAATTCTAAGTTCTGAAAGGGGTGAAGGTCAGGTAACAACTATATACCGAACATTTCTATAATTTGGGAATAAATTGGAAAAGTGAGTAAAAAAAAGTATGTGATGGACGTGGCTGGACTGGTAACGTAAGGACCTCTGTCAATATTGAGAAAAGCAATACATGGCTACATTCCCACGACTCATCTAGTTAGGAAATCACACATTTTTCGGTAATGTTTAATAAAACAAGCAATACCATGGTGCCAAAAACGGAACCATGGTACACAGGATGTTTATGCTGACGGACTAAACTGACATACTTAGCATTTGAAAATAAGGAAAATGAATGTGGTGAAGAATGGCAAGCATACATTTTTTGAAAGCACAGGCAGACCTTTTGAAGGAAAGGTGACTTGTACAGGTTACAAAAGCACAATATGCCTACAACAGCAAATACATCTAGGTTACATTAGGGACATGAAAGGGCTGTGTAACAAAGTGCAGTAGCAAATATGTGAAACCAAGATAAAACAATACATGTCCTACCTTTGACATTCCCACAGGTATCCCAACAAAAATGGTACCTCACATGTAGTGGTGCACTGACCGGGGCGCATTGGGAATAGGCTAAACGCTGGTACAACAGAAGCCCTGGGCAGTACTGGTTTTGGCTGTCTGGACAACCCACAGATTTGGTACTGGGGTGTTGCAGCCACCAAGGAAAATTGGGAAAACTTGACTTTAGGACACAGGTGTTGGAAAACGATCAAGAGTGTTCAGTTTGATTTGTATCTCTTCTAGTATGCGGCTAAGGCCTTCACGTACTGCTGCAGTAATGTCATGCTTAACCAGCAAGTTAACACGCCTTCTAGCAAACCGAGTTTCTGAGCAATGCTTCCCTCCGCAACCAATTAGGAGTATGCAGCCATGATTTCATTAGTTTAACATACAGACCCAGAGCAAGACTCTGGGCTAGAAACTCGGTAGCTGCCAGTCTAAAATCACCCCAGATTAATTCGATAGGGGTGCTCTGTGGTAATCCCAACAAAGGTCTCCAGCACTTTCCCTCAATTTGTTTACAGTCAAAAAAGCCTCTTAAGGCCCCCACTGCAGACCCACATAGTATCATATGCGTTATTTTAGAATTGTATATGCTATTTAGGCTGGCCTTAAATTATAGCCACAGTACGTCATATAATAGAGCTGCCTGGCCTGCATGTACTGGATAGTTTTTTCAGAGGAATACTGCCCAATGCAGTTTTTAGATAGTGCTCAGTGCTACCTTGCAGCCACTTCATGGCACTGTACAGGCATTTCTTGGAAGAGCTTCAATACATTAAACGCAGAAAAAACAGCTTTATACCTGACATGACTGCTCCTTTCAGCAGAGCTGATAAGCATTTGATCGGACAAAATAAAATTTTTCGAATACTCTTTTCATGGCTTTATAGAAAACCCTTCAGACTGGATGCTATTATTTGTATTAGACAGCATGTCATTGGATGCTGTGTGTTTAATGGAACTGTGCATCACTTGCCAGAAAGGCAACTAAACTATCATTGGGAAAGTATCAACAACTAAACACGACTGGTACAGTTTTATTAAGACGGTGACGCACTCCACATCGAGCAGAGTCTTTGCTGCTAAACATTGCAATGGCACTTCACAGCACATCTGGACGGCTGTTTGTCAATGCTGTAGCACTTGCCTTGTGTCTCAGAAGTGAGCTTGTGATGGAAGTGCAAAGACTCTGGACTTCTTTTTCAACAGGTGTGATTCATACATGCCACACCACACAGTCCCCTCATTACATAGAATCATTACAGAACTGATTAGTATTACGCAGCATAGGGCTGTAATTTCATGTTTAGCCTTGCAGGGTTGCATTAAGAATAAGTGATATATGTTTCGCCCACTATGCTAGATAACTAATCTGGGCTTATTTTCATTTTTGTGTGATCTGCCTATTCTTTTTACCATAGAAAATAAGGAGTAATGATATATGGCTTTTAAACCTGTACCTCCTACAGATGTTCCATTCCTGTAACAAACACAGTGAAGCACTGAGCTGCACTACTTAAGGGAACAACACAAATAAAGTTCCAATTATAGTGTACTACCACCAAGGCTAAACATTACAAGTTACAAGCTATTAGCCAGGCAGTAATAGTCATTTACCCCGCCCAATTCTTCACATACGCACAGCACTGCATTTCTTACTCACCAAGAGTCTGTTATCACTAGTCAATGGCTACTGGGGAGCAGATGGGGAGCAGGTGCAAGTGGATCTAGGTCACTTGGCCTAAGCCCCACCCACCTGGTGCCTTCCTGCCTGCTGCTCTTTTTCACCGCTTAGCAAGCCCCGCCCACCTGGTGCCTTCCTGCTTGCCGCTCTGTTTCCCTACTCAAGGAGCCCTCCAGCCTCTTTTCTTTTGCAGATGGGGAGCAGGTGCAAGTGGATCTTGGTCACATGGCCTAAGCCATGCCCACCTGGTGCCTTCCTGCCCTCCGCTCTTTTTCATCACTTAGCAAGCCCTGCACACCTGGTACCTTCCTGCCTGCTGCTCTTTTTCACCACTTAGCAAGCCCAGCCACCTGGTGCTTTCCTGCCTGCTGCTTTTTTTCACCACTTAGCAAGCCCCGTCCACCTGGTGCCTTCCTGCTTGCCGCTCTGTTTCCCTACTTAAGGAGCCCTCCAGGCTGTTTTCCTTTGCAGATGGGGAGCAGGTGCAAGTGGATCTAGGTCACATGGCCTAAGCGCCACCCACCTGGTGCCTTCCTGCCCTCCGCTCTTTTTCATCACTTAGCAAGCCCTGCACACCTGGTACCTTCCTGCCTGCTGCTCTTCTTCACCACTTAGCAAGCCCAGCCCACCTGGTGCCTTCCTGCTTGCTGCTCTGTTTCCCTACTTAAGGAGCCCTCATGCCTCTTTTCCTTTGCAGGTGGGGAGCAGGTGCAAGTGGATCTAGGTCACCTGGCCTAAGCGCCGCTCACCTGGTGCCTTCCTGCCTGCCGCTCTTTTTCACCACTTAGCAAGCCCTGCCGACCTGGTGCCTTCCTGCCTGCTGCTCTTTTTCACCACTTAGCACGCCCCACCCACCTGGTGCATTCCTGCTTGCCCTTCTGTTTCCCTACTTAAGGAGCCCTCCAGCCTCTTTTCCTTTGCAGATGGGGAACAGGTGCAAGTGGATCTCGGTAACATGGCTTAAGCCCCACCCACCTGGTGCCCTCCTGCCTGCCGCTCTTTTTCACTACTTAGCAAGCCTTGCCCACCTGGTGCCTTCTTGCCTGCCGCTCTTTTTTCACCACTTAGCAAGCCCCACCCACCTGGTGCCTTCCTGCTTGCCACTCTGTTTCCCTACTTAAGGAGCTCACCAGCCTCTTTTACTTTGCAGATGGGGAGCAGGTGCAAGTAGATCTAGGTCACATGGCCTAAGCCTCGCCCACCTGGTGCCTTCCTGCCTGCCGCTCTTTTTCACCACTTAGCAAGCCCTGCCCACCTGGTGCCTTCCTGCCTGCCTCTCTTTTTCACCACTTAGCACGCCCCACCCACCTGGTGCATTCCTGCTTGCCCTTCTGTTTCCCTACTTAAGGAGCCCTCCAGCCTCTTTTCCTTTGCAGATGGGGAGCAGGTGCAAGTGGATCTAGGTCACATGATCTAAGCCCTGTCCACCTGGTGCCTTCTAGCCTGCTGCTCTTTTTCACCACTTAGCAAGCCCCGGCCACCTGGTGCCTTCCTGCCTGCTGCTCTTTTTCATCACTTAGCAAGCCCTGCCCACCCGGTGCCTTCCTGCCTGCCACTCTTTTTCACCACTTAGAAAGCCCCACCCACCTGGTGCCATACGGCTTGCCGCTCTGTTTCCCTACTTAAGGAGCCCTCCAGCCTCTTTTCCATTGCAGATGGGGAGCAGGTGCAAGTAGATGTAGATCACATGGCCTAAGCCCTGCCCACCTGGTGCGTTCCTGCCTGCGGCTCTTTTTCACCACTTAGCAAGCCCCACCCACCAAGTGCCTTCCTGCTTGCAGCTCTGTTTCCCTACTTAAGGAGCCCTCCAGCCTCTTTTCCTTTGCAGATGGGGAGCAGGTGCAAGTGGCTCTAGGTCACATGGCCTAAGCCCCACCCACCTGGTGCCTTCCTGCCTGCCACTCTTTTTCACCTCTTAGCAAGCCCCCCCACCTGGTGCCTTCCTGCTTGCCGCTCTGTTTCCCCACTTAAGGAGCCCTCCAGCCTCTATTGCTTTGCAGATGGGGAGCAGGTGCAAGTGGATCTAGGTCACATGGCCTAAGCCCCACCCACCTGGTGCCTTGCTGCCTGCTGTTCTTTTTCACCACTTAGCAAGCCTTGCCCACCTGGTGCCTTCCTGCCTGCTGCTTTTTTTCACCACTTAGCAAGGCCCGCACATCTGGTGCCTTCCTGCCTGCCGCTCTTTTTTACCACTTAGCAAGCCCCACCCACCTGGTGCCTTCCTGCTTGCTGCTCTGTTTCCCTACTTAAGGAGCCCTCCAGCCTCTTTTCCTTTGCAGATGGGGAGCAGGTGCAAGTGGATCTAGGTCACATGACCTAAGCCCCACCCACCTGGTGCCTTCCTCCCTGCTGCTCTTTTTCACCACTCAGCAAGCCCTGCCCACCTGGTGCCTTCCTGCCTGCCGCTCTGTTTCCCCACTTAAGGAGCCCTCCAGCCTCTTTTCCTTTGCAGATGGGGAGCAGGAGAAAGTGTATCTAGGTCACCTGTTCTAAGCACCACCCACCTTCTTAGCCGTGCCTCTCCCTTCATGATCTAAACTATTAGATCAAGGGCATCTATCACCGTGGCGTCTGCAGTGAAGGGCAGACGAAGAAAGGGCAATTCCTGTTTGGACCTGTTTGGACCAGGAGGACCCAGGACCCGACCCCCCGCTCAGACAGCAGGTAAGCATGCGCCAAAATGTGTTACCCCCTCTGTTCCCACAGGCCATCACCACCCCCTGTGTTCCCCCTGTGATGTTCCCTTTTACCCCCCCTTCTCGCACACAGGTGTTGCCTGTTTTGCTTGATTCATCTACCCTGCTCCCCCTCATCCTCCTCCAGCGTACTTCTGCAGGAGTATGTCCTGATACATTCTGGTTTCGGCATCACCGTCTACTGGCCAATGCTGAATTTGACTTTTACGGACTTCATTCACGGTGTGTCACTCTTTCTCAACTCTCATGCTGGACTTCCTTTGCATCTTGTACTCATGGCGTCCCTGAATCATGATGTTCCCATCTTCATCTTGTATCCTGGCTTGCAACATTATGTGTTACTACTGACTTCTGCAATTGTATTCGCTCTCCACTCTATCTTCTCCACTCTTTTTGACTGCTTACTCTCTGTTCTCTCCCACTTTCCCTTGTCCCTTTTCCTTTCTCCTCCCCTTACTTTCTTCCATGCACTTACTCCATCAGAATTGTCCCTGGACCTAATATGATAACCACCTTGTTGGTTTCCTCCACCCTCCCATTACTGTTTTTTTTCCTCGCGACCCCCCCTCCAGCACTATCTGAAATGTCGTCAGGCCTAGTATGATAGTCGCTTGTTTTGTTCCTCCCCTCTCTTTCTGCACCCCTCTCCCTCACCTTTTGTTTTTCTCCGGCTCTACCAGAAATGTTGTCAGGCCTAGTATGGTAGTCACCTGTCTGTTTCCTTCCCTTCCTTATCTATGTCATAGCTCTTGCACTATCTGAAATGTCGTCAGGCCGAGTACGACAGTTAATTTCACATCCTTACCGTTCATGGCCTGTAAGAATGTCATTGTATTTTCCCTTGTTCCCTCCCTTGCCTTAAAGCGCTTTGAAACACATTGTGTATAGGTGCTATATAAATAAACTATCATATCATATCATACTGAAAGAAAGTTTTGGGGCCTGCTAACATATTTGTTGACTGACATCATATCCTTGTAAAAATAAGACCTTATCCATTTGGGTGATTTGTTTCTCATTTGAGCCAGTACAAAGAAACATTTGATAGTTTCCTGGTATCAACAAGAGCGGTGGTCTATCAAACATTTCCTCAAGCCGACTTCCTGACACACATGCTGCAGTCAAAAGTGTTCACTTATTAGCTACACTTGCACCATGATTGCTAGCAAACACTCTTTGTTTGTTATTGTTGTTATTGTTATTTTGCATTTATATAGCGCCTTATATACCATTGGTATGGTCTGAAGGCGCTGGTAGGTTGAACGCCCTCGGGAACCGAAGTTCAGGTCAGTATAGAGAGTAGAGGGAGTCCAAAAGTGCATGTGCGCACTAGGTATGTGTGCAGCTGGTGCGGAAATCGAGTGGTAGCTGCTTCTTAGTTGTAGGTGTGGTGGTTGAGAGGTCAGGAGTATGTGTTTGCTCTGGTCGGTTTTACCCAGAACGAGTGTGGCTGCGTTAGGCCTGAGGAGAACGCCTGGCTGGGGGGTGTGAATCCAGCAATGATTACTTAGAGTGATGTGGAGTAAGAGGGAGATGTGGATATGAGAACAGTTATACCGAATGGTGTCATAGTATCTCTGTGTTCTAGATGAGTGGTGGTGTAAGAGGGAGAGTAAGCGTGGGGTGTGGTAATGATGTATGTTTTCAAGTGTTTCCTTCATTCCAAAGCATATTGAGCATCGTCAGTTGTACATATTCGTCCGTTCCTCATATTCGGCCGCTCCACACATTCGTTCAGTCATTATCATCGTCTAGTTCACACCCTCGTACACTTCTAAACGCTGCTGGGAACAGTTCTGAATTCAACTTTCACAGAGAGGCTATTGGGTGCAACTTTCAGGTGTAACTGGGTGATGCCAGCAAACCCCACTCTGAAGATTATTCCAGCAACGCTTATGCCAGGCAAATACATTAATTGCCAAGTGCTCACATCCGAAGCCAAGTATTCCACTAACTCACATCATCTAGCAGGCATGCCAGTGAAATATAAGCAGCCTTAGATATTGCTCTTATATGCTGAAGTAAGCAAATCATATTCCAGGTACTTCAATCAATTGCCAGCTTCTCAGATCATATAGCAGGTATCATCATCAAATGATCAGCGTGTGCTCGGCATTTCCATTAAAGGGTAAGTATTTGCCCCATATGCCAACCATTGTCAGCTGATACCCAGGTGCTCACACCACACACAGGGTATTGCCAAATGCAAGGCACTCTTATCCTATCCCAGACAGGCAGTACTACCCCACCACTCAAAGCTAAAACACTACAGAAGCAAAGCTCTTCCTCATGCTTTGGGAGATGCTGTAAACAGGAGATAGAAGCAACATCTATGTATGTATGTATTTATTTATTGTTTGATTGTAAGGCACTTATACAATAAGAATATAATGTTTCAAAGCGCCCACAAGGCAAGGAGGGAGGGAGAGTGGGAAGTACATTACAACACAATATTTAAGAGCAGAGCGGGAAGAGGGAGGGGGATGAGCCTACTATGCCTTGTGAGGATTCAGAACGTGAGAATTCAGAACATGTATGTGTCACAAGAAAACAGGGACCCGAAGACCAAACTCGGGCTTGCCTGAAGTACTGGCCTGACATACTAGCGTGCACCAGTTTTGTGGGCCAACGCGAGGGAATTTTGCGACTTTGTGCACCTAGCGTGCCACATCTGGTAGTTTTGATCATAATGCTGGCCCAATGGTATTTAAAAATCTTCATTCACCACACATTTTTCACACAAAAATACACCCACATCCAAATCACAATTTGCAATTTGTGTTTACGGGTCATATTTTTGGTGCATGCTCCTTTTTCTGCCGCAATCCTATCCACGGAGAGACAGGGAACTAAATCTGCTTTACGCATGAAAATGCACGAGAAGCCATTGTGGTGCTGTTTGCATCCCTTTGTTCATGAGGAGAGGAATTCGCTGACGGGCCCAGTGGTCAGCACTCACCCTCTAGAACTTGTATGACAAGATAGCTGTGAGGACAGGGGTTGCAGGATTCACTTACTCCAACACGACTCAATAACAAGGACTCAGTAGTTTGGCAAAGGGAAGTCAGTTTAATGATACATACATCAAACAGGGAAACAAATGGGAATCAGCTGTAGTGCGATCACCGGTCTCGCTCCGACTTCCACGAACTTAGGTAGAACAGCAATTATTATAGCCAAAAATCGTCATCTCTGATGTCTAATTTCTATAAAAAGTCATCATGCAGTATAATTGGTTAGGAAAGGTACTTAAGTATAGGTGCCATATCTGTATATAGAAATAAAGCATGTGGATTGGATAACTCTTATCGGTGGGCATCTATGCCCATCCCTCTACATCACATGTGATTGACGTCACTACAAGTACGACGTCTCATTGGCTACAGTGTCTATAGGACCCTAGATTACATGGTCCATTGTGATTGGGCAAGTTACACCCCTTAACATAAATATCCACTTTAATTAGCAGCATGCAGAATAGACACCCAGGTGCCTAGTGCCCCAAGATTCACCCTTCCTCCTTTCCATCAATCAGTGTTTTAGGGCTATGTGTCAATTAGTTAGCTGGGTATGGCCTCGGAACTGTAGCCTCTTATCAGGAAAGGTTATGGCATCCTCAGGTTCTAGATGACATCAGGCGGTGGTACCTCTTTGCACCTGGCTGGTCACGTGTTGGTTCACCGTGAATCTGCTTCAGTTTCTAGCCTTTTGTGCATTTAATTCTGTGTCAGCCTAGCCACCTGCATGGGCCTCTCTTATCTTGACCTTCACGGACGGGCTGGTATGCTCTGCAGTTGGAGTCTTGTGAGCTCATGCTCTCCTCCCCTTCTCTGGTTGACCTCGATTTCCTAAGCATGAGCCGCTCTTTGCTGATTTTCTGATTCTGCTCCTTCTCCTGCCTTTGGCTGGGTTTAGAAACTTGGCCTGTCAGGCCTCTGGCCGCCTGGGTACCTTTCTGCCTTTACGAAATGGAGTTGCACTTGTATAATGTGCCTTTATGAGGTAGTTATATGTTTGGCGCTTGCCGCTTTATCTTCGACTACATTTTCCCATGGGCAGACCGTCGCCACAAGATAGTGGCTCAGTTTTTTTAGATTCCGTTTTTGACAACCACGGTAGCTGTTCGGTTCTTGGGAAACCCCAAATATAGGGGATCTATTGAAATTAATTGGCTGAATCAAGTCTTGTAGGATCGGAACTTCTTTGTTTCTCTTTTTCTTTTCTCTTTCTCCACGGACACCATCTTCCCTTTACCGCATTTACTTCCACATGGATTCCATCATTGAGATATAATATACACCCCCTGTGCTCTACAATTAGAAAATCAGATAATGGCTGAAAGTGCTACTGTAAGCTACTCTGAGGAGGACATTTTAGAGCTGACCCGTGGTCCATCTTTTTTTGACTTAGCAGGTCCCAGCCAATCAATCATTTCTTCCAATACTGCCGATGATTTATTAAAACTTAAGAAGAAAACATTCCGTACAGAACTCCATGGTCATTTCCTTCGGGAGTATCTCAAAGCCAACATTATACCTAATGGGCTAATAGTTTGTAATGAACCACACCTTTTCTTAGATGATAAAGAATACACCACCAACCTCAGTTTCATTGCTACTAAATGCAGCAGAGACCTGATGGTCCTAACGATCACAACTGCCCAACACATTAGTATAGAATTACAAACAACACTAGAGGAAAAATAATCTAAATTTAAAACAAATACCCAGCTCACCAGAATACAGGAACAACTTAAGGATATCGACAAACAACTTAAATTGTTTAAAGCGAATACACTTTCTAAAAAAACAAACAAGCTCAACAAAGACATTAAATACTTCAGTACTGAAGTCCTATATCCATACACAGCTGAGGGCTATATAGACTCATTAAAAAAACAGGGTGCGGCACAATCAACAACAGGCGGAAGATGGAGGAGGGTAACCTTTTCAAGATCCAGAGGTTCAGGCTCATCAGGAAACAGTTCCAATCACAATTTCCCACCGTATTAACCATACCGATTTGGGCAACCACATTTCCAAGGCCCCCCCCACCACCAATATATCCCCCTTTTTTAGGCAGAGGAGGACAAGGAGAAGGATGGGGACCCCTATTCTGGAACACACCTTATCAGGGACAGCGCAGGCGCCCGAGACAGCGGAGATGCTAGATGCAACATTCAATACTAATCAGCTGCCCATATTCAATCTAGCTACGGTAGATTTAACCACATGCCAAAGTTCAGGTTTAGCCAAAGGTCTCTCCTTTGTGCCAACTACCGACACCAATTGGTTTGGTTTGGAAACTGAGATACAACGTTTCTTTCAGAGTTTAAGACTCTGCATGTTCTTCATGGACCACAATGAATAAGAAAGTGACCTAGACACGGGCTTACACCCACAGTCAACCTTTACACCATCAGACAACCAGATTCCGGAGGATTTATTGATTTTCGAGAGATGTGTTCTCAAAGACATAAAACAGATGAGGAAAAGGAGAAATAGAATACACCCCAATCTGACCAACGGCGAAAGAAAGGCCTTGTTTATATGCTCTTCCCAAAATTCATAAAAATTCACTAGATCCACCAGGGAGACCCACTGTCCCGGGATGTGGATCCATTCTGGAACCCATCGGCCGTTTCATTGACTTTTTTCTTAAACCATTAAGCATAAAAACAAAATCATATCTTAGGGATACCATGCACACAATTCAAGTCTTTGAGAATCTCCCCTTTGACCCTGAACACCAATTCTTGGTGACCATGGATATCAAATCGTTATATACGTCTATACCACAAGAGGCGGCTATAGACTGTATCTATGAACATCTGATCAGGGAGAATGGCCAATTACAGGTCACACCGGAGTTCATTATCGAATTGGCCACTTTGGCGCTTGGTAAAAACTTTTTTTATTCGATAATCAGTTCTACTTACAAATAAAAGGGACAGCAATGGGCGCTACTTGTGCCCCGAGCCTAGCAATCCTCTTTATGGCATCCTTTGAAGATCAGTTTGTATATAGTCAAACCAATCAATGGGGCTCGAAAATTGTTCATTACCATCAATATATTGATGACATTATTTTTATTTGGACTGGTGATGAGAAATCTCTTAAAGACTTTGGGGAATGGCTCAACACATGTAACAACAATATCCAATTCACGCTGGAATACAGCAATGCCCTAATAAATTTCTTGGATTTACAAATTTTGTGTCAAGGGGACAAACTCACTTGTAACCTGTTTAGGAAAGCTACAGATCTGAATACACTCCTGCAATCACCCAGAACATATTAAACAGAATCTCCCGTATGGCCAGTTTCTACGGATACGCAGGAATTGCTCCTCCCTAGAAGGTTTTTATGATAATGCAAGTGCCCTGGAAACAAGACTACGGGCACGAGGATACCCCAAGAGATTGGTAAAGAACGCAAGCAAAAAAGCCAGGTTCACCAACTGTGATCTACTCTTAATACCACGGGCTAACACCACCCAGCCCAGAGAAGAGAGAGTTACTTGTGTGATCACACATGGCCCTAATTCCTTTGACCTCAAGAGAGTGATTCGCCAACACTGGCCCATAATGAGACTACATCTCCCGGATGAACCCGTACCAAGGTTCGCATTTCAGAGAGCAAAGAATATTAAGGATCATCTGGTACACTCAGCATTCACTTGAGACACACCACGCACAGGGCTCTGGAATGTACGGAAGGTCACGGGCCACTATCCATGTGGTTTGTGTTCTGTATGCAAATTCACAAAGAAGATTCAAACCACTGGCATAACAGGGGCCCCTGCAGCCCCCACGGTGTGGGGGGGCCCCGCTAGCACATGTCCTTGTAGGAGCCCCACTTGAAAAAAAAATGAAAAAAAACAATTTTTCAAAATCTTTTTTTTTTATTTCATTTTGAAATCACTATTCTTCATAAAGACATTATTTCTGTAACAGAAATAATGTCTTTATGAAGGCAGGGTGACTACAAAAAGAAACTTTCTTTTCAAAGTCAGACGGCACCCTCCACCCCATGACATGGAAGACCCCAAGCTGGAGGCCTCCATGTCATGGGTTGGGGGAGCCCAATGACTTGAAAAACAAACAGTTGATTTTTGAAGTCACTCTGTCTTCATAAATATATTATTTCCGTTATGGTTCGGTCCATAACAGAAATAATTTCTTTATGAAGTCAGAGTGATTTTGCATGTGTGAGTGTATTGTGAAAGGGTGCACACTTAAATGTATGGGTGGCTGCCTGGGTGTGCCTGCATGGTGAAAGGGTGCACACTAAAATGTATAGGTGGCTGCCTGTGTAAGTGTATGGTGAAAGGGTGCACACTTAAATGTATGGGTGGGTCCTTGGGTGTGTGAGCCTGTATGGTGAAAGGGTACAAACTTAAATGTATAGATGGCTGGGTGTGCATGCTTTCTTGTAAACGGTGCATGGTGTTTGTGCTTGTGTTCAGGGGCACAACAAAACCTACATTTCAGGGGGCTGATCCTTCAAATGTTGGAAGAGGCGCTAACTTCACGGGCGGTGGGGGAGGGGAAAACTTATTTGTGTGGGGGCATCTAACTTCTTTACGCATTATAATGAGACTATTCTGTGCATCTTAAATGTTATAAGCAGTTAACTCTCTCCTTTAAGTGTGAAAGTACCCACCTATGAACTGATGTTCCCTTTCTACTCTTCCAATCGCTTCCCTGGCATGAAAGTACTAAACCCACATCACAGTTTAATTTGCCTAAAAAATGTGGCATTTGAATGCAGGTACTAACAGTGAAATGCTTCACTTTAGTAATTGCGAGGACCTTGTTAACAGCGAAACCCAGGTGCTGTTTAACATCTGTGTCCTGTTCTGTCCGGCAACTGCTCTAAAGTTCAGCCAGGTTGAGTCAACATAGCCCAGAATGTCTGGGCGTGAGTGCTGCAGCCCAGTCAGCTCAATATTGTTAAGCCCCTAATTGTGGTTAATGCCTGAATTACTTATTGGTAATTGTCATTACTCCTCGGCCTATTCTTCCTGTGTATGAGGCAGTACTTGTGTATGAGGCACTATGCCTCATACACAAGTACTGGGATGAGGTAGCGGTACATGGACGTAATGCCTGACTTAGCCACCTGCATCTTCATTACTCCTAATCCCACTCTTCCTCATCCCAGTACTTACCTATGAGGCAAGGAGCCTCAAACATAAGCTCTGGGCCAAGGAGCTGATTTTGGAGGTTGAGGTAGGGTGTGGGAGGGAGAGGGGATGTGTGGGGGCGGAATTGTGCGATAAAACATAATGGTTGTCCATGTCTAGGCTAAGCAGGCATGGTATGTGGTATTCGTGGCCAGAGAGGCATTTTGTTGCAGCCAGTCTAGTTATTCATCAGTTTGGTATGACTTTTTTTTAACTGCAAATTTCTGATAAAGCAGTCCTGCTAAATGTAATTACCTGGCTAGACTGGCATTTGGGTGCTGCCAGTCAAGCCATTTCTTACAGCGGCATTGTATATTTTTTTGGGCTTCTGTGATAAATTATATGATATAGGTCTATTATAACACGCCTGTACACAAGTGCTTCTAGGCGCAAAAGATAAGGGAGGACAAGACAAATTATCTTACTAGGCCTTGTGTCATTCAGATCGTGCAAGTGCGAGAATGAGAAATGCAAAGGGAACGGGAAGGGGGAAGTACAAGGAAGAAGGGAGGGGAAAACAGGGTAGTAAGTGCAGCCAGGGCAGTGCGGCTCTGGGTAGTGCAAGGAGAAGAAGGGACTGTAGGGTTACAGTCCGTAAGTGCCTGGTAGGCCGGAGGCAGTGCAAGGGTGACTGATCAAGAAAGAGCCTGGACTCTGTGAGTCTGAGGGTAGCCAAGCAACCAGTCGGTACAGCAGACAGGTAGGTCAGGTAGGTCAGCAGGGGAGGGAGAGAGCGAAAGCTGAGGAGAAGAGGAAAGTGTTGATCTGCTTCCGTAACATCAGGTGGTCCGTTCAAGTTTGAGAGGGGCAGGGAGGCCATTCCAGAGGGATGCATCTGCAGAGGAGAAAGATCTACCACCCACTCTCAGCCTGTAGCTGGGGAAAGGGCTTGAGAAAGAAGTTATTTTGGAAGAGAGCTTTGGATGTAGTGTGGGCCCGACCCCAGAATGCCTTGTGGACAATGCAAAGGGACTTGAACTTGATTCTTGCAACCACCGGGAGCCAGTGTAGAGATTTCAGGGCTGGAGAGATATGATCCCTGGGCTTGTGGCCAAGGATAAGTCTCACAGTCCTGTTCTGGATTAGTTGCAGAGGGCGCAGAGTAGAGGAAGGCAGCTTTAGAAAGAGACTGTTGCAGTAGTCCAGTCTAGAGAGAAACAGGGCTCTGTAGACAGTGAGCTTCTGGGGGAAAGTGAGAAAGGGAAGAGTCCCTTTGAGGAGGAGCAGCTGCTAGGTGGTGGGACTTCTTGGCGATGTCCGAGAAGCGAGGAGAGGAAGAGAGGGTGGAGTTGAAAATGACACAAAAGGTTTTTTGCCTCGCAGGAAGGCAAAGGAAGAGGGCCCAAGGCAGGCGGCCAGAGTGACAGAGGGTTAGCAGGGGCAGGGGTCCAAATCAGAAGCATCTCCATCTTAATGGCATTAAGGCAGAGATTGTTGGAGGCGCACCAATCCTGAATCACGGATAGGCAGTCAGGAATGAGCGAGAGATGAGAGGAGCCTGAAGGAAAGCAGAGTGCCATCTGCATAACACTGAAAGTTAGAGGAGAAGGTAGAGATCAGGTGGGCCATAGGGGCCAAGTAGAGGTTGAAAAACCAGGATGAGAGGATGGATCCTTGGGGAATGTAGAGAGAGGTGGCAGAGAGAAAGGGACCAAGTTGGACTTGGGAGGGGCAGTCCAAGAGGAAGGAGGTCAGCCACTACAGGCCTGATCTGTAATGCCAGGTTCTCACGTATTCGATTGAACAGGATGGCATGGTTGACTGTGTCGAAAGTAGTGGAAAGATCAAGGAAGATTAGGACAGAAGGAATGCTGAAATCATGATTAGAGAGCAGATTTTCATGGGTATTCAGGAGAGCAGTTTCCATGCCTCTGACAGCTCTGAAGACAGACTGATAGTCATGGAGACAACCAACAGATTCAATGTGGAGAGTAAACTGGGAGATGGACAGCTTTTTTCCAAGAGTTTGCCAAGGAAAGGGGTGATGGAGATTGGGCAATAGTTTGCCAGACAGGTAGGATTAGTAGACAGCTTCTTGAGGAGCGGGTGCACAAGGGAGTGCTTAAGGGGAGAGGGGAACGTTTCATTGGTGAAAGAGTGATTACAGAACTCGGCCAAGGCTGCAGCGAGGGTGTCAATATGGTCCTTGATGGTTCTTGAGGAGCAGGGGAGCACCTGTTTGGATGACACTTTCATGGATCAGACTTTTATAGAAACTTTGTCAGGTGTTGTCAGAGAGAAAGAGGAGAAAGGAGGAGGAGAGGTAGAGATGGCCAAAGGGGGCCGACATAGGAAGAGGGAGAGGAAGAGGAGATAGTGGACAGGATGTCCTGAGTTTTAGCGTAGAAGTGAGAGGCCAGAGCTATACAGAGGGCCTGGGAGGGAACAGGATAGGTGGAGACTGCAACAGGATTAACCAGTTCTGTGCAGATTTTAAAGAGTTTGGCCGTGTTGTTAGATGCCGCAGAGACCCAGGCTTCAATGTGTACTCTCTTCTTGATGAGTGTTATTGCTTCGACTGGCATTTTTGTGCAACCAGTCTAGGTATGTCTGAATGTGGCCTGGCATTCTTTACTGTAATGTTATTACGTGTCTACACTGGTCTACATTGTGCAGCCGGTGGGACATGTTTTCAATGCGGCATGGCATTTTTAATAGCAAAGCATTCATGTTCCTGTGCAGTGTTGGTGACATGCATGTATTGGATTGGTGTTACCCTACAAAACAATTGCAAACACTCTGGCTTTTTAGCAATTTCAGAAAGTGTTCTGTACATTGCATTAAAAGACATATTTATATCTTTCTTCTAGTACAGTGTGCGGCATACCTTTTCAGCAGCACGTTCATGCGTATTGGGCAAGCGTGATAATCTAGGCCGGCCCAGAGTGTAGCATGACCCGTGATTTGTTGCTGAGTTGGGGGGGGCTCAGCATGGCTCGCAGGGGGTCCCCCACATTTTGTGTTACGCCACTGATTCAAACATTTGAGATTGGCAATACACAATGGACTCTCAAACATCAATCGAACTGCAAGAGTAACCAAGTGGTTTATTGCATCGAGTGTCCATGCGGCCTCCGCTATGTAGGCCAAACAATGCGCAATGTTGGGACCCGCATTTCTGAACATCGGTCCAGAATCCGATGCAAAAAACTTTGGTGGGTTCTGGATAAAATCCAAATGGGCCCCAACATACAGAACAGATTACTCAATATGGAAAAGAGATGGATCCACAGATTAGACTCCTTTGAAAATGGAATGAATGAACAATTCTCCCTTGGGTAACAGACACATGGGGTACATCTGCCCAACATGTGACTTATTTACATTTAGCCCTTGGTGCCAAGGGCATCCGGGTGTCGGTTTTTACACCCACTGCACCACATGCACTGATGCCACAGGGCACGCACAGTGCCCCGGCAGGGTTTTTTACTGAGGTTACCTATTTAGTGGCCTAATGCGCACTCTGCACAGAACCACATGGACCTCCATTATTGGGTACCTCCCGTGAGCACACACTGTTATCTTGATACATTATGCGGGTGATCATTCTTGCATTTTGCCCATCTCCCCCATGGATATCAAGATATGGCCCCATATTCCCCTGTGGCAGCCAGGGTTCCTATTTGGTCTCATGCTTCAGGCCACCGCCTTACTCAGGTTAGTGCCCCTCCCATGCCCCTTCATTAGTACTCTCACCCTTTACAGCACCGCTTCGAGGGTCTGTTTCACAACTCTCCCACATGCACAGACTGTTGCCCCAGCCTCTAACCAGAGGCACGGCCGCTTCTCAGGGTTGCTTGTCTTGCCGGGATGCAGTATACCGTTTTTTTCGCTCCATCCACAGCAATACATGCCGGAACTCTTTATTTTCTATGCAGACGGGAAGAGATTGCGCCACCTATACTACCGCCCTTTGCAGTCATGAATTCATTTTTCTGCAGCTTGCCGGTACCCTGTTACCATGGCAACCCTCCGTGTACTTGCGTATATTTAGTGACACCACGACTAGAGGACACCGTGCCTCCCTGGCTCCGCCTGCATCTTTGCCTACTGCAGACGTTAACCAATCGCTCGGCACGATGTCAACCACATGTGACCTTGTTACTATAGCAACCCCTTATTTACTTCCGCATACCAGGCCATGCCGTATCTCCATAGCATCGCGTCTTTCCGGCCAGAGACTTTGGAACTTGGAGGTACATGCTTTGCACACGGCACTCGCACGTTTACATTTTCAAGTTTGACTATGTCCCGCAGATAGCCGTCCCAGAGTACGGTTTTTCGGACACTTGGTTTCTGGATTCTGCTTTGCTATCTGTCGCCTTCTCACAGTTACTTTCATTACTTTATGGCTTACGAGCACAGACATATATATGTTGCATCCGGTAGGTCCGGACGCATGAACATAGAGATTTTATATATATACCAATTACGGGGAAGGGGGAGACTGCGGGCCACCATTTTACAACAAATTCTTCGTGTTAACCCTCCTACTTAGGTGCATCACACTGAGAGTAGCTCGAGCCCACCATGGAATTTGGTCCCGTTTGAGACGCTGCACAATACACATCAGGCGACAGTCACGAAACAACTCCTCTCCTGCTTCATAGGTACCATGGAACTTTATATTTACCAAATATGGGTCCTATCCAGAATTTTACTCCATAGGCCATTTACACCGCTATTTTCAATTCTAGGCATCTTAGACTGTGTGCCGATGCTGGCTTGGAATGTTGTCTCTACATTCCAGCGCCCACAGACACTGATCGCAATGTGAGCAATCCATCCTGCATCATATGCTGATACTTGGATATTTTTAAAGTGAGATACCACTTGCCCTTCTGTCCCTGCAGACCCAATTGGTTTACCATAATTAATGTGGTAACCACCCACATGTGACAACCTGGCAAGGGGGTCAACCTGGAATTCTTGTGGCCGTACTAGAAAAGGGCTCATACAGCTAGGATTTGTTTTTCCTTTGGGTGGTATTCCTTCCATGCTGTTAGAGTATCACCAATCAGGGAAATCTACATATAGCTTTTTAGTTGTCCCAATCAGAAAGATACAAATAGAGATCTTTTTGATATATATCTTTGAACTTGAACATTTTTATATCCCCCACACATGTTAGCCCATTTTCAGGCAAGTGGTTATCTATATCCGCTTTCCGCACCCTCTCACTAGTCTTTTTTCTCTTTTTCTGTTTTCTCTTCATAATCACAGGGTCCTGTTTGCCACTGCCCTGATGAAGGCGGATCTTACTGTCTAAGGACTTGAACTCAAATGTTCATACCGCCGAAACATATGGTCATGAGAGAGGACTGAATCCTTGTATTAGACCTACAAGTTTGGGCCACTAGTGATAACAGGTCAAAACAACCAAAGGATTTTCCTTTTGACCCACCTCCTGCGTTGGAAGACCCGACTCCAGTTCAAGAATTATCTTGTCTCTGGAAAATCAAAGGGGACTGATTTTTCTCTCCATCTTAAACCAATTTCTTTTGAATTTGTAACGACGTTTAGGTTTAAGAAACTTTCTGTTTAATTGGGAATTGAACAGACTCAATAGACATAAGCTTAGGCTATGTGCATCTTTCTGTTAATAACGGCCAACTCTAGCCGATGATGCTTATCTTTTTCAAGTAATATGTATGATTATGTCTTTTCTTTCTTCTCTGTTTTATGAATGACTTTATTATTTTCTTGAATCATTTTTTTTGTTCAATGTATATACTCTTACTCATATGTTTCTGTATATGTTAAAGTGCTAATGAGTTGGGCTTATATTTATTGCACATATTTGTTTTGCTTGACTATCACATTGTATGATTCTTTTTATTGTATTGTGTTGAAAATAAGATATGACATCATTTCTACACCTAAATGGTTGACATTGTGTTGTTCTTCATATGAGGGGATATCAATTCAATTTAACTGGGTTGGACTAGGAGACTTGATTTGAATGATCTAACCTAGTGACCTACCTTTGCATGTAACAGCCCCCCCCCTTCTTTTTGTGATATAGTATACTTCTGCCCCAGACTGTTACATTTTCCCATGGGCAGACTGATGCCACAAGATAGAGGCCCAGTTTTTGTAGATTCGATTTTGCTCTATCTTCCACTAAGCATTGCAGGCAGTATCGATTTCTTAGCATCTTGCGTTTCAAGCCTATTTACACACGTTTAACAGGACGGTTGCTTCCATCTTGTCTCATAGCACCATTTCCTTACGTTTTAACATTGGCTCTTCTCTATGTACATTCCATTCAATTTCGTAGTTACTCGCACTGACGTGTTATCTCCGATAGCTGCTCTTGTTCATTCTCGGATCTGTTCAGGCCCTTGTGTCATTTCCACTGGCCTTCCATTAAGGCTTTTGGGGTCTCTTAGGGTACCGTGCTGCCCAGGGTTGTCGAGTTATGGTTGCTTCAACCGGTACAGATCTTCTTATGTACACAGGGCAGAGTCCCAGTCCGGCTCTCTGTTGGTTCATTTGCTCCTCATACGTCACATACCTTGGTGAATACCCTCTTGGTAGCTCGAACAGAGGGGCAGGGGTGCAAGTCATGTTTGGGGCCTCCTTTACACTCCCCCCTCTGTTCGGTTCATCAACCAGTTCTGCTTCATTCTTCTCCTCTATTTCTTTTGATTCTTCCATGTTTTGTTCATCATTTTCTGGATTGGTACATGAAGGAGTGAATATGTGCGTCTTTGGAGTCCATATTTTTATCACGCCTTTCAAACTTCCTGCTGTTTTGACATGTTCATCTTTGTTCCAGGTCATAAACTGGCACTGTTTGTTTGGACTGCAGTAGATCCACTTTCCTTCATACCTTCTTCGCTTTTTAGGATATGTGAACTTCATTCCTTCTGGTGCAAATTCGCTGGCCTTCACAAAGTCCATTATTTCTTCATCTGTCAGGTCTCTTGGCTTCCAGCCTGGCTCGACATCAACCATAATTTTCATCCCAATGGCTTTCTCTGCACGTTTCTGGCATTGTGTGATGATTATCTTAATAACGCAGAATCCTAGCAGTACCATGGCTAGTAGGGCTCCCAAGAACTTGAATATATCAGCCATCCATTGCGGGACCCATGAGAATAGGTTCCCAAACCAGCTGTCATCGTCCACCTCATCCGTTTCATCAGTCAACTGGTTTTTTAGAGTTGTCAACATGCTTATGGCTTCTGTTAGGGTTCCGTTTTCTTCATCATGTGATGCTACAAATTTGCAACATGATTCTCTGATTTTTGCACAAACACCTCCATCCATCGCAGTGATCATGTCAAGCACATATCTGTTTTGGAGGGTCATCAGTCTGATTGCTCTCAGTTCTTCTTTGATCGCGTTGAATCCTTTTATAGTGGTATTGATGGTCTGCAATAACTCCCATCTGGTTATCTGTAACCATTTAGCATTCACTACAACTTGGATATGGGGCAGGAGTAGTGTTGTGAATACTATTGAGGTGAGGCTGAACAGCCTATGTTCGTACGGGATTGCGTGGAATGCCTCTTCTGATTTGGGAGAAAAGTAATTTTCCCTCTTCATCCTGGACACCAGTTCCACAGATCTTCTTCTTTTTAGATGAGCATCTGCTTTCGGGAAACTGTCCAAGTTTAGGTCATTCTTAGGGATCACTAGTGCGGGAACGTGGACGTTCACCAGTGTTCATATGCCTCCCCAATTTTTCGGTAGACTTATGTATGCCTTGGATCCACATGCCCAGTAATGTTCCATAATAACTGCGGTTCCTTGGGTCATTCCCGGAGCTTCAAAGATTCATCCGCAGTTTTGATTCTCTCCCATCTTCCTTGTGCCATTGTCTCTGAAGCATAGTTTTGGGCTCTCCAGTGGCACTATTTGCAGCGGTCCCCCTCTATCTTTGACCCATGTTAGTAATTTTACTAGCTTTGGCCACAGAGGTTTGCATAACCTCTGTGAATTCTCTATTGCTTCCTTGCAGGCTCCAAGGACCATCCACGCTCGGCAGATTACTACTCCGTCTTCCCATCCATCTGGGAAGACCACTGACCCCCAGATCTGCATTTGGCCTCTGTTCTTCCAGATTTGAGCCTCTTCTGCAGTCTTCCCTTGATCGTTCAGTCTCGGGTTAACTTCCCGTCTTATCCCTGATACTTTGACGCCAGGGTTCTCGTACCTGATCACATGATTTCTGGTGTGTGCTCGGTTTCTTGTTTTAATGTCCTGGATGTAGCCATCTTCATCTAGGTAATCCTTTTCGTTTGCCCATATCAACGAGGCGCCTCTTCCCATAAATTGTCCTCTGGTGTTGCACCTTGCTACATGTGACATACAGTGTGCTGTAGGGACATCAATTTCTACAGCCACTAAGATCTTGGACTTTCCCATGCTGTAAGGTAGGAGTGCACAGATGAAGCATTCACCTTCTGACTGCCTTCGTTCGACATCCTTCATGTGCTGGTACCATATGTTGTTTCCGAGATGGGCTGTGCTGTCCAGGTAGTCATTAAGTTCATTGTTATCTCCATGCGGGCTTCTCTTGATTCTCAGCGTTCTTCTGTAGTTTGCTATGACTACGTCTCTGAATGTATCTGTGCTGCTTTTCCACTTTGGGTATCTCGATGGTGCAGGCTGACTCGACTGCATCGCTGTGGTAGGGGACGGATTTGTGCTTCCCTTCCTTCCCTTTTGCAGTCTGCCATAAACTTACCTTAACCACCATTGGTTCATCACCCTCCCAACTTGTGGCTGAGTTGTAGGCCTGCGGCTTGCTCCTTGCGTTGGAGCAGGTGTTCTTGCTGTCATGGTTTCTGTACTCCTGTTTTTCAGCTCCTCGTGCAGTTTCTTTGCGTTGACTACAAATGGGAACAAATAATCTATTAGCATGTGTGTCTTTTCTGTGAGTTCTTTCGTGGCCACTTCTGTTTTTTCGAGGGATTTTGCTATTTCCTCCTTCTTTGGCATTTCATTTGACTTTTCTTGGTTATCGCCACTATTCTCTGGAATTGAGTGTTCGGCAGGCAGTTTCTCCTTCTCTGCTGCCTTCGTTGGAGGCCTTGTAGCCATTGACACTTGCCCTTGTTTGGGTGCATTCTGTGTGTGGGTGCGTGCTGTGGCCAGTGCTACATTATCATTCATTCTGTGCTGACCCTGTCTCCAGCTTTTCTCTCCATTCATCACCTCACGTATATACGTGTCGCTGCTAATTACATTCAAATTTAAGTCATTTGCTTCATCATTAGCTTTTCTTGGGACTGGAATCACTATATAGGGTCTGGGTGCTCTTGTAGACCCCTGACCTTCGTTATCCAGTGGGTGTACTGATAGGGGGACACTTCGTGCACCAATAAAGAAAGCAGTTCTGATTGTTAATGACAGAAAGACAATAATGATCACCAAAAATATACACATGATAGATTTGTAAGACATCTGGCATCATTTTCTCCCAGGAAAGCGGGGGCGTCTTTCTGCTGTGGGTAAAACCAAGTTACTGTTCTGTGCCCCCCTTTCGAATGAGTTCATAGTCAGTTACTTATTCCTTCTTTTGCTCTGGTCACGTTGCTGTAAAGTTCAGTAACTACTGAAGTGATGCGTGCTATTCAAATGTCCCTCCTCAGGAGTGAAGATATTAGTCTCTGGATATGCAGTACAGTTCCTGTGCTGGACTATGGAGAAGGGTTAGACTACCGTTTTAGCACATCACATTCATCCTGCATTTCTATTGTAATCACCGTCTCAGGGCACAACTCCAATTTGCCTCAGCCTTGAGGACATGCAGGAATCTGTTCACTGTGAGAGGCTGAAAAGATGGAACTACTAAAAATCACCCAAAAATAAAATGTCGGAAAAATAAAAACAAAAATAAAAATAAAAGTGAACATATGAAAAAATAGGCAAAAATAAGAAAAATGAAGAAAAAGTAAAATAGGATGGCAAAGTTCTTGGGTCTGCTCCTTTCTCTCGGTCTCTCGGTGACAAGTTGAAGAACAGTGTCTCTTTTCTCTATTTGCTCCACAGTGAAACGATGACGACAATAATTCTATTTTGGATTTCCTCCTCCTAAGGCTCTCCTCAGCAGTGGATGTCCATATTTGCTTCTTAGTTGCACTGCAATAGCCCTCAGGAGCCTGTTTAGTTGAGCGTTTTTTGCTGGATCACTGAGAAAAGTGGGCACATCAATGTGGATGGGTCTGCCACTAGTTCTGGAAAGTTTTCAATGAGGTGAAAGAAAAAACGATATGCGTATTGGCTGTCTTCTGGTGTTAACGACATTTGCTCTGATTCTCTAGCCTCTGTATCACAGGCCTTTCTTGCAGCGTGAACAGTCTTGCACTTTCCATGATTTGTCTCTCGGCGAACAGTCTCACTGGAAACTCCTTAGGAATTCTTGCTGGAAATTGGACAGCTCCACTTGGAGCACGATCCCATGGAGAAGGGTCCTCATGTGTGGGAAATTGACTGGATCTCTTAGGAAGGTGACAACATCAACATCAGCAGGCCTTCCCACCATTTCTGGATAGTCTGTGACTAGTCTGAGCATAACATTGTGTGCAAGCTGTGTATCTGCGGGAGACAGAGACATCTGCTTTGTTTTGCTGGGTCCCTATAACAAGCCCTTCTTTTGACGCGAACAAGTTTTACACTTTCCTGCTGTGTGGGTTGCAACCAAGTAATTTAATTTGTAGCATACTTGGTTGAGAAATTCATTGTTTCTTGGATCTCTGATAAAGGTTAGTGTATCTGTGGTTCTCCCGACGAGTCCTGGGCACTCCTCTATGATTCAGAAAAATATGGTATAGGTCAGTTCATCGATGATCCCTTGAGGTGGGAACATTTGTGCCCTTTTCACTGTATTCAGGCAGCTCAGTGAAGGCTTCTGTGATAACAGTCAGCAGTTGCCAGATTACCTTCTTGTTACCTGGATCTTGAATGAATTCTGTGACACTTGTTTCTCTTCCTATGAGTGACGGCTATGATAGCACCACCGATTGAAAGTACATGAGCACATCCCACTTGAGGCTTCTGCTGGGAGGTACCATTAGGTATGTAGAGCAAGTCTTGATACTGGTTGCTTCAGGATATTGTGTTACACTCTCAGAGAATATTTTATTGGCAGTCTATCAGAGTCTTGATTCCTTGTACTATTTGGGCGTGACGTGATCCAAAACATTCATTTTACCACTGTTGTTGTGGCTTTGGATGTGATTCTCTTTACCCTGCAACTAGGATGCACAGAGTGTCCATTTTTTTCCTTTATCTCTTTCTCTGGTTTTGAGGAAGTCTTGTTCTAAAAGCCACCATTCGCCCAGTGTTCTTTTGCCTTTATTTTGCTGCTCATGCGCCCTTCTTCTTCGTCATGGATCGTGTCTGCACATGCTGAGGTTCTTCTCCTTTGTCTGTAGATTCTTCGGAGTTAGGTGCAGCAGGAGGGCTCTTTCCTACATATGGTTTAATGTCAGTTAGGAAGATCCAGGCTCTCCTGCCCTTGAGCTTGACAGCGGACGGGGTGCAGTCCTCTACGATAAAAGGGCCATTAAACCTTGGCTCGTCCCACCTTTTTCTGGTAAAGTTTCTTACGAGGACGCTGTCTCCACGGAAGATGAGGGCGCACAAAGGCTATGAGCTGCGCCTCTATCAGCACTATCTGTTGTGGTCTGTGCTGTGCTGTCCCCTTTCCACCGTCGCTGCAGCTGGACTGAAATGACAAAGGTGCTGGATGTCAAACAGTCCAGATAGGCTTTCATCTCTTCTCCTAGCACCTCCCTAGTTGGCTGGGCATCACATCTAGCTCTGTCTCGGGGGACAAGAGGGGTCCTCATCCTTCTACCAGTAACTATTTCGTGAGGCGTGAGATGATGGTCGGAGCCTGGCTGGTTCCAGAGAGCATACAATGCCAGTGGAAGACAGTGCAACCATCCCTTCCTTAATGTGAGCTTCAACTTGGCTATCCTTTCCTTAAACAAGCCGTTGATTCGTTCACATATCCCATTCTCCTCAGGATGATACGCCGACGAGAACTTGTGCTTTATACCAAGCAACAAGTTAATCTGTTTGAAAACTGAATTTATAAAATTAGCCCCATTATCTGATCTCATTACCTCGCACACCCCCCATCTAGGGAACACTTCCCTCTCTAGGAACTGTGTGGCACAGGTTGCATCAGGGTGTGTACAGGGACCTGCTTCTACCCATCTTGAAAAGGGACACACCACCACAATTAAATACCTGTACCCATTACACACCTGGATCATATTGTCATAATTGATAGGCAGGTGCTGGAAAGGTCCATTTGGTCTGGGGATGATTCCTCTTACTACTTTTAATGTGTGCCCGAGGTGAATTGCTGGCAGATAATGCAGTTTACCATAAAAAATGCTACATGCTCTGCTAAATTCGGTGTGAAGCAGTCTTCTGCGAGCGTTGCAGCAAGATTTTCCTTTGACATGTGTATGGGGTAGTAAAGCTGTTCTAACGCTACCTTACGGAGGGTGACAGGCATTACTGGTTTACCAGTGCTGTCTTGCCACCAGAGTCCGTCAGAGGGGTTTGAAGAACACCCTCGATGCTTCCACAAGTTCTTCTCCTCCTGAGCTGCCTCCCCTTGGAGCTCCATTAGCTGAGTCTGCCCCATGTTGCTATAGGCCTCTGGAGTGGCTTGTGCTACCATCATTCTTTCATGGGTACGTGTCACCTCCATGTCCATGACTGTTTCATTCTTGGATGCCATGCATTTCGCTTCCGTTTCCACTTCATGGTTTCCACGTGACACAAAATCTGTCCCCTTGGTGTGAGCGGCGCATTTCACGACTGCTGTGCCCACTGGGAGCTGTAGTGCTTTTATCAGCCTGTCCAATAAGGCTGCGTGTTGCACCTGTGTGCCGTCTGCTCGGAGGTAGCCCCTCCTTTTCCAGCGTGCTAGTCCTGCGTGAACTGTAGACGTCACATAGGCGGAGTCACTGTACACCGTTACTTCCTAGTCTGCATGATTCTCAATGGCGAGTATCAATGTCAATAGTTCTGCATCAATGTCAATAGTTCTGCAGCTTGTGCTGAATAGTGAGATGGTATTTGTGCACCAACGAGTACTTGAAACTCCCCATTCGCTATGTGTTTTACCACGGCCATGCCTGTATACCTTTGTCCATCTTCTTGGTCAATTCTCGAAGACCCGTCAATAAAGACGATCTCTCCACTTGCCAGGGCATTTTCCTTTATCCTGGGATCTCATCATAGAATTCCTCATAGTTCGCACAGTCGTGCACAGGTTCTCCCTCAATGACTGGCTCAGCTATGAATGTAGCAGGGTTCACAGTTTTACATCGCACTATTTTGATCGATGGATTAGAGATGATCACCTCATAGGCGGATGGTCTTTGAGATCTCAGTGTGCCTTTTGGCTTTTCCAGTATTGTGAACAGCGAGTGCTCAACATACAGGGTCATGTAGCACCCCATCACAATGGATGATGCCTTCTCGATGGTGAATGCGGCAGCAGCTAGATTTTGTTTGCATGGGAAGTGGCCCTTCATGACCGGGTCCAGATTCCCGCTGTAATATGCTAGGGGCTTGTACCCCAGCGAGGTTCGTTGTGCGAGCACTGCCGTCATAAAACTACCATCAGTATGAGAGAACAGATAGAATTCCTCTGCATAATTAGGAATCCCGACAACTGGGGCCTTACAAATTGCCCCCTTGAGTTCTATAAACCTGTTCTCCATTGCTTCATTCCATTCAATTTCTTCTCTTGTTGCCTGGGCCTTTTTAAGGGCCTGTAAAAAGGGCTTGGTATACAAACTGTAGTCAAAGACCCATGCTCGGACATAATTGCACAGGCCTAAGAAGCTTTGCATTTGTTTTATCGTGCGCGGCTTGGCCGTGTTCATGATGGCTTCAGCTCTTTCTGGGTTACCTTCTTTCCCTCATCTGAGATCAGTTGCCCTATGTACAACACCTCCTGTTGGCAGTACTGCAACTTTTCCTTATCAACCTTGTATCCCTTCTCGGCCAGTATAGTCAGTAGTTGGACAGAACCTGTGGACACCTCATACTTTTCAGGCGCATTTGTCTGAAAGTAAATGACGTTAGGTCTTGGGAGTCACAGTGCAGCGGGATTGAGAAGAATGCATTTTTCAAATCGATCACCATGAAATATTTTGCCTCGTTGGGTATGTTGCACAGAATTGTGGCGGGGTTCGGGACTAGAGGGAACTCGGCTTCAACTATATCGTTTAGTGCTCGTAAATCTTGGATTAAACGGCAAGACCCTCCCTTTGATTTTTTGACAGGGTAAATCACTGTGTTGCAGGGTGATTCTGACGTCACTAGGATGCCCTGCTCCATCATGGCGGAGATTGTTTTCGCGATTCCTTCTTCTGCCTCTCTGGACATGGGATATTGTCGCGCTCATGGTAAAATTGCTCCTGGTTTCAATTATATTTTTACTTCATCTGCCCCTTTCAGGAGACCTACATCATAGGGCCTTGTAGTCCATACTATGGCAGGCACTTGGGCCATGTCATCATCAAAGTATTCTGGACGTATTCGTGCCAACATCATTCTCTGTGGTACCTCCCTTCTGATCATTTTGACCCAAAATATGAGACTCACTTCCACTCTTGTCTCTTCTAGGTCAGGGTGTTCTTCAAACAGATCGTCATCGGTGACGTCAGTCACTCGATACCCTTCTTGAATGGCAATAATTGCACCCCATTGTCTGCCTTCATCGTCATATCCTTCAACCAATACCACTTTTCCTCGTACTGTGGCAGATTGTATCGTTAAGGGAAATACTTGTCCCTCCTCTTCGTGCATGGGTATTCTTGATCTGAATAGAAACTCATCAGGGGTTCTCATAGTTTTGTCTGCGAGGCCTGGCAATCCTGCCATAAGCACCCTTACTCCATATGCGAAAACATCTGGCTCCAGCAGTGTAGCTCTCATGGCTGCACGTCCAGAGTATGCTCTGATCATTTTCATTTTGTACACGTTTGCATTCCTGGGGTGGAGCACACTATACCATCCTCAGTAAACGAGATGGTCATATTCAACTTTGTCATCAAGTCCCGACCCATGATATTTACTGGGGACTGGCGTGAATATAAAAGAGGTACATTCATTTCACGCTCTCCTACAGAGACTGGGAGTGCATCAGTAAAGGGAACTCTACTATGGGCTCCAGTAAAACTCTGGGTGTCTATAGCCTCGCCGGACAAGGACAACTTGCCTTCTTGTATGCACAAGCGCGTTGCACCCATGTCAACTAAGAAGGAATATTCTTTCCCCTCTATGGTGACTTTTACCCTAGGTTCCCTGTTAGGGTCTGGTGTCACTGATATGATACAACACATCAGAGTCCCCTGTGAGCCGTCCTAATTCATATACAGGTTCGGTCCACTGTATACTTGTGGGTTTGCCCCATTTCCAGGGTTAATTCCCCCACCGGAATTAGTGCCCTGAGCCATTTGCAGCAGTGCCTGCTGGGGTTGTCCCTGTGGCAAATTCCCCATGCTCGGTGGTTGTATCACTTGCTGTGCACCTTGCTGCAAGCCTGCCGCCTGCTGCTGCACAGTATAATTTTGTGCATTGCCCTGTTGCGGGATAGCAGGTTGATTCACCATGACTGACCCGTCCGTTGGATGTTTTGCCATGTGCTTTGGCTTCTGCACATGCGCGCCACGTGTCCAGTTATTCCACACAGCCAACATAATGTCCATCTGGCATAGTTGGATTGCCCATCTGTGTGTTCTGGAAGCCACCTTGAACATTCTGAAACCCTCCTTGGTAATCTCGAAACCCTCCCTGATTACTCTGCCATCCTCAATTTCCAAACCCTCTTCCCCTCGGGTAAAATCCCATGCTACCTTAATTATTTTGTGGGAGGTTAGTTGCTTCCTGAATGCTTGGTTCGGCCTGGCTGGTAAGCATTGCTCCCTTGAGAGCATACTTTGAGAGATTCCTTTGCACCAGCTTTGCCTCCTCCCCCTTACGTGTTGCCTCCTTTTTCTGATTCTTTTCCTGTAGCAATCTACAATAATGTGCAATTGTCAACTGGATTTTGGCCCATGGTTTAACTTCTATTCCTACCAATTTCTTGAGCTGTTTTTGCACCGGTTCTGGTAACCCTTGGCACAATATATGGTAGAACACAGGGATGGATTTCGTCCAAGATTCATGCGTTTTGAGCACCCATGCATCTTGAAAATTCTGGATATAAAGCAATGGATCCTCTGACTCTTTCATTTTTTGAGTCATTATAGCTCCCATATCAGACGTGTCTGGATATAGCGTATGCAGTGCTTTCCACACTGCTGCTCTGCAGTTATTAAATGGCGCTCCATCATGGGAGGTGTCAGTTATGGTTACTCTAGGGTATCCCGCCCTTTTCCACACGTCATCTGCTCTTTCATCGAGTATAGCGATTAGGAGCCCCTTAATGTCCCCTATGTCTAGGGTGACACCCGCCGTCATTTTCTCTAACTCGTGTATCCACTTTCCAGCTCCCGATGTCAGCATTGGAAGCTTATTTTTCAGGTTTTCTCGGTCCATATGCGGCCATGGGATATATAGTCATCTTGCTCCCCCTTTTCTAGCAGTGGGAATTGGAATGCGCAATCCTCCTTCTCCTTCCCTGTACCTCTCCGGTCTTTCGCAGTGATTCTTTATGTCGGCTGGACTGTCCAGCGGACTTCGGGGTACTACTTGTGGACCTACTAGCATCTGACCATCGTACCTCTCGGTCCCTTTGGAGCCATTTTTCACACCGTTTCCCTTCATCATGTGCCACTTCCTCCATTTCCCCACCGGAGTCAGACTCTGAATACTCCCAGTTTACACAACTTCTTGCATCATCTTCGTTCTGCCCAATTTCTAGCCTATCTAGGGACAGTCCCCTGCTCCCGCTACTTCGGGTGACATCCTCGGTGTCATATAGCTGATTGCTCTCTAAGCGCTCATCCTCCCTTCCCCCTTGGGAAATTGGTTCCAGCCCCATCTCATCATAGATTTTATCAATCGTTTCCCCAATGCTTCTGGTGTCAAAGTCATCGTCAATATTTGTCCTGCTTGTACCTGGTACCGCATCGCGTGCAGGAAAGACCCTTCTATGTCTTCCCAGTCTACAACAGGATTGGGTTTAATGACTTCCCGCTCCAAATATTCAAGATCTCGTGCCCTCTGTCTATGCTTGCATTCTGTTTCCTCATTTATTTCTTTTCGCTTCTTTGCTTCTTCTCTAGCCATATCTACTTCTCTCATTTGTTCGTTTCTAAGTTCCTTTGCCATTCTAATCTCCTCATCTTCTCGCTTCTTCATTTCTTTTCGTGCACTCTCCTTTCTTCCTCCAACTTTAGCATGTTCTGCCTGTACTTCTCATAGACAGTGTATTGTGTGCGACTGAGCGGTATTCCATGCTCTTCGCGATATAGTTGTTCCCGCCTCAACCTATCCTTCTTTCTTACCCCCTCGTTTCTCATGTCCTGTTCTTTCTCCTTTTCCTTTCTTTGCGCCTCATCAGACCGTTCACTCGGTCTTACGTCATCGCTTCCTTTTCCATCTAATTTCAATAATATCTGTCCTTTCATCCATTCGTCGTTTGCGAATGCTAACTCATCACTTCCTTTCTGCTTTTTTCCCTCTCTCTCTCTCTATCGAGACGGGCACTAGTCCGTGCCTGATCCTTTCTTCCATCGCCACGCCTCTCCTTGTCCCTCGGGACTGTGGAGGCCAAATCAATTTCCTGTTCCTTCTCTTTCGTCTCGTCACTACTGCATGTAGGTGACTCATATGCGGGGTTGCTATACCCTGTGGCTGCTTTGAGCTCTCTCAACAGGTAAAGGCCCTCTGACTTGCTTCCCTCAATGACTGGTTCCGGCCGGGCTGGTGGCGTGGTAGGCATCACACCCCCCTCCAAACATACATTTAAAATCCAGTCTGCGGGTGGTTCTTCTTCCTTCGCTTGCTCAAACATTTTCCAAAGTTCGAGAACAGCAAGGCGTTTCTCAAGCTTCTTGCCGGTATATGTGGCATGTAGAAATGTTGTCATGTGCTGTAAAACAGCCTTAGATAGTGACCCGTTATGGGACCACGGCATAAACATCTTATTTGCGGTGCCTTTAACCCACTCCTGGCTATATTTCTTCAGCTTTGTTGCATGCTTGGGCAGTTGCTTGCATAAATGCGCAAGCGGGGTAACTTCCTCCATTCTTAATTCTGTCACCAACAATGATTACACAGCTCTTTCAATCTTTCAATAGTATGAGTGAGCACCAAATACGCAAACTCCAATCCAATTTCTCCCGCCAAATTTTGTACCAACAATTTACTCAAAACTCATCAATTCAGTGGCGATTCCCTCTCAGTTACAGAATCGCGTAAATCCAAAATGCATTTTAAACAATCACCAATACAATTATTTTACATTCGACATACAACAGAACATATATGACAGATGTTTGACAGACTAGACAGACACCAGCTGGTCATACATATACCTGCCTTCTAATTAATACCCCGTCATGGGATTTGAACGAACCCCCTTAGCCTAAATTGTCCCCCCACTGTGGGCTCTGGGTTCACGTTCCTTCTGACCACTCTTTAAAGTGCAGGAACAAGGCAAATCTTTATGTTTTTGCTCAGGTGCCCCCCTGATATTCTTTTACGTTTTTACTTCAGGTGCCCCTCTGATATTCTTTACGTTTTTACTTCAGGTGCCCCCTGATATTCTTTATGTTTTTACTTCAGGTGCCCCCCTGATATTCTTTACGTTTTTACTTCAGGTGCCCCCCTGATATTCTTTGTTTTATTTCTTATGCTCGAGTCATTACCCCCTATATATATGCAGTCTTCTCTACCTCTAACTATTTTATTGTTTCTCCACCACCCTCCGTTACCTTTCCCTTACTGGCTCTAATGCCTACACGACATTTGCCGTAGTAACGAGTTTTATTGCTTTACTCACCAATCGCATCGTTTCCTCTCTGGAACTTCGGGATCACCGCCCCTTCCTCTTCCTGCTTTAAGGTTTTCGTCCGATCCGCTGCCTGTGGGAATGAGAAGGGTCATGCTTGGAAAGGCAGGTTCCTTCAGACCCACTGCAGATTTTTTGAAACTTTACTCGATCATTGTCCATGGGAAGCTTCTCAGTCTACTCACCCGGAATGGCGAAAGGACTTGTGATCTTACCGAAGGCCCAGAGTTACTTGTGCCTTCGGTCTAAGGGTGTCTTACACTATACCAATCGATAATCTATAATCGATGGTCGAAACCATCCTCACGCTAGCAAGTGTTCACGAGGAGAGGAATTCGCTGATGGGCCCATTGGTCAGCACTCACCCTCTAGAACTTGTATGACAAGATAGCTGCACCATGTGAGGACAGGGGGTGCAGGGTTCACTTACTCCGACACGACTCAATAATGAGGACTCAGTAGTTTTGCAAAGGGATGTCAGTTTAATGATACATACATCAAACAGGGAAACAAATGGGAATCAGCTGTAGTGCGATCACTGGTCTCGCTCCGACTTCCACAAACTTTGGTAGAACAGCAATTCTTATAGCCAAAAATCGTCATCTCTGACGTCTAATTTCTATAAAAAATCATCATGCAGTATAATTGGTTAGGAAAGGTAACTTAAGTATAGGTGCCATATCTGTATATAGAAATAAAGCATGTGGATTGGATAACTCTTATTGGGTGGGCGTCTACGCCCATCCCTCTACATCACACGTGATTGACGTCACTGCAAGTACGACGTCTCATTGGCTACAGTGTTTATAGGACCCTAGATTACATGGTCCATTGTGATTGGGCAAGTTACACCCCTAAACATAAATCTCCACTTTAATTAGCAGCATACAGAATAGACACCCAGGTGCCTAGTGCCCCAAGATTCACCCTTCCTCCTTTCCATCAATCAGCTTTTTAGGGCTATGTGTCAATTAGTTGGCTGGGTATGGCCTCGGAACTGTAGCCTCTTATCAGGAAAAGTTATGGCATCCTCGGTTTCTGGATGACATCAGGCGGTGGTACCTCTTTGCGCCTGGCAAGTCACGTGTTGGTTCACCGTGAATCATCTTCAGTTTCTAGCCTGTTGTGAATTTAATTCTGTGTCAGCCTAGCCACCTGCATGGGCCTCTCTTAGCTTGACCTTCACGGGCGGGCTGGTGTGCTCTGCAGTTGGAGTCTTGTGAGCTCATGCTCTCCTCCCCTTCTCTGGTTGACCCCGATTTCCTAAGCATGAGCCGCTCTTTGCTGAGTTTCGATTCCGCTCCTTCTCCTGCCTTTGGCTGGGCTTTGAAACTTGGCCTGTCAGGCCTCTGGCCGCCTGGGTACCTTTCTGCCTTTACAAAATGAAGTTGCACTTGTATTATGTGCCTTTTTGAGGTAGTTATATGGTTGGTGCTTGCCGCTCTATCTTCTACTAAACATTTCAGGCAGTATCAATTTCTTAGAATCTTGCATTTCAAGCCGATTTACACACGTTTAACAGGACGATTGCTTCCATCTTGTCTCGTAGCACCATTTCCTTATGTTTTAACATTGTCTCTTCTCTGCGTACATTTCATTCAATTTCGTAGTTACTCGCACTGGCGTGTTATCTCCGATAGCTACTGTTGTTCATTCTCGGATCTGTTCAGGCCCTTGTCTCATTTCCACTGGCCTTCCATTAAGGCTTTTGGGGTCTATTCGTGGACCGTGTGTAGGTACTCCTCATTTCGTATTAGCGGCTGGTATGGCTGTCTGATAGGGTACCGTGCTGTCCAGGGTTGTCGAGCTATGGTTGCTTCAACCGGTACGGATCTTCTTATGTACATAGGGCAGAGTCCCAGTGCGGCTCTCTGTTCGTTCATTTGCTCCTCATACGTCACATACCTTGGTGAATACCCTCTTGGTAGCTCGAACTGAGGGGTAGGGGTGCAAGTCATGTCTGGGTCCTCCTTTTCACCTTGTACTCATTTGCTCAATACTTGTCTCTTTTAGTATACCAATAGAGTACTTTGTAGATAGATTTAACAGGCAATCCCAGCACAGGACATTTGGCTGAGTTGGACATGGTGCAAACACTGAATGCAGATTTAACAATTCATGTGTCTTGGGAAGGTCCTTTTTCGGAAGGGACGGGCGGGGATGTGTATGTGGTGGCCCAGAAGCCGGTCCCACTCCCTCCCCTCATCTTTTTGTCTGTTCAGCACTGCATGATGACAGCCACGAAGGCCACAGGGATCCCGCTCAGCCCTGACAGACACCTAGCGGGCAACAACAAAAGTTGCATGACAACATTATTTGAAAAGGTGATTTTCCAAAAAAGAAAGGAAAACACAGATTGGCCCCAGGGATTGGCACAGCACTGCTCGGACCAGTCCTGTCCTCGCCTGAAATCAATGTCAACATGTGAAGCACAAAATCAATGGTAGTTTGGCAGCACCAGACACGCGCCAGCCTGAGCACATGCTACTCCCTGCTCCACTTGCCGCCTCCTCAACATACAACAGACTCAGCACTGGTTGCCCCCGCCCTTGCCCTCCCCCTTCTCTGGGCTGTGTTTGCGCTGTCTGTAGTGCACTGTGCATTATGTGATTTGCGCACTGGCTGAGGGAGCAGCAGTCACTCAGGAGCAGAGGGAACCTGTGGTTTACTTCCCAGCTAGGGCGGTGTCGCAACCCCTCAAATGCGCACACAGAAAAGAAATATCTTGGGCCAGATTACAGAAACTTTGCAACTTTGGTCCCCATACATCCCCAAAGTGAAAATCTCTAATGCAGTGCAGCAAGAGCTCCAGGACGGTCAGGCGAGATGTTCCTGGCCTTGGGTGCCTGTCTAAGCAAAACAAAACCGTGTGTCGCGACACGGTAGCCCTATGGTGCACTCCTCGGGGGACCGCTATTCCCATGATAGTAAAGTGGTCTGTAGTCCGGGAGACCCCCAATAGAGGTACGCCTGACTGAAGACTGCAAGGTTCAGTAAATCAGAGGTTTCAATAGGTTGATTGACTCATGTTAGATAAGACATATAGTACGGCAATAGTTATACGGTGAACCATAAAGGTTAGGTAAATAAAGACAAGTAATTCAGAAACCATAGAGGGTGATAAAGGATCAAATCAAGACAGATAAGCTCAGCAAAAAATGCATGCTATAAACAATGTAACCTGGACTAAAGACCACTTTACTATACCTGGGACTAGCGGTCCCCCGAGCAGTGGACCACAGGGCTAACGTGTGGCGATACATGGTTTTATTTTGCTTAGTCTTCTTTCGTCCCGAGTGGCCTCATGACATTCACCCTGTTGCACTTGAAATAAAGTTTTGAAAAACTGTAGCAGACACTACTAAAATTTTGTGTTTTCGAAAGATGTATTAGCTAGTGCCTCCTTTTCTCTCCTCTTCTATATATCTTGGGCACCTGTCTCCCATGTGGGTCGATCATCCCCAAGTACAGTGGAAGTCTCAAGAAGCCCCGGCCGTGTCCCCATCCTTAGCTCTGGCTGGCCTGTGTTATAGCTTTTCCCCACCAGAGGGGCCCATCAGTGTGCCAATAACTCCCCAGAGGGAAAAGCTGTAACGCAGCCCAGTCAGAGGACGGATGGAGGTGATGTCCCTGGCCTTGAGTGCCTGTCTCCCATTTGGGTGAATGGCCCCCAAGCTCAATGGCTGTCCCCAGTAGCCCCAGTATGGTTCCCGTCCATTCCTGGAGGGAAAACCTGTAAAAGGCCAGGTACAGGGATGCCGCCAGGGCTCCCCAGGACCACCGCTGGACATGGGGATGGTCGACCCACATGGGATGCAGGTGTCCAAGGCTAGGGACATCACTGCTTTCCATCCTGGAGCTCTGACTTGACTGTGTACCAGCTCTTCCCTCCAAGGAGGGATGGGGACTCTGCAGGGTCTCCCTGAGACAGCTGCTGAATGTAGGGACAGTCGACCAACAAGGAAGACAGGCTCCCAAGCCCAGAGGCAGCACCCCCAGCCGTCTCGGAGCTCTGGCTGGACTGTGTTTAAGCTTTTCCCTCCAGGAAGGGATGGGCACCCTGCTGGGGATCTCTGGGACCACCGCTGGACTTGGGGATGGTTGCCCAACATGGGAGACAGGCACCAATGGCTTGCGACATCACTCCGGCCATCCAGGAGTTCTGGCTGGCCTGTGTTACAGGTTTTTCCTTCAGGGAGGAATGGGGACCCTGTCGGAGGTCTCTGGGTCTGCCACTAAACTTGGGGACAGTTAACCAACAAGGGAAACAGGTGCCCAAAGCCGGGGCCATCACCCCCTGCGGTCCTGTTGCTTTGGCCATGCTGCGTTACAGCTTTACTCTGCAGGGAGTGTTTGGCACACTGCCAGCACTCCCTAGGCCCACCGCTGGACTTGAGGATAGTTGCCCAACTTGGGAGGAAGGCTGCAAAGGCCACCATTCTTCAGTTCTGGCTGACCTGGGTTATTGGACTCCATGGGAATGGAAAACCTGAAGTACCGGCACTGTTGTTAACAAACCAGTGCTTCAGTGAAAAGCTTGCTGGTAGGGGCCTGAACTTCTAGCAGTTCAGGTCTGCATGGAGTTCTGTGTCCCTACCAGCAAACTCGCAGTCACCCAGTCCAGAAAAGATGCCGTTAACTTGTTACTGGCACCTTTATTTCTGGGCCGGGTCACTTCTAATGAGGGCCACTGTTTTAAAAGGACCAATTAAGCATTATTGATCAATGTATACAGTCTGTGATTATTTTTTTTCACATAAAAAATATATGCCTCCTTGTGGCAGTGAACCTGGTGTTTTGTTGGGTATTTTGTGGATATTTGGGGCTTTGCAGTATTTTCTTACCGCCAAAATACCTTTAGCAATAATCACTCTCTGTATTCATATTGGGTCACACATAACAATAATACATTGCATTATTTCAGAATTCAGACCTATTTAGATAATGTGCGCGATAATTTGCGTGGTTGGTTGGTATAGTGGTTGGTTTATTTGTGGCCCCAATATCCAACATCCCTTGTTTTTTTATCTAGATTGTTCTTGACCTACATTTTAGGGATACCACATTTTCAGTGTTAGAGTTGTGTGCCACCATGGGCTATTGTGGTATGTTTATGGTAATTTCCACTACCTTATATACGGTATGGAACTATGTCCAGAGAGTCTCCCTTCCCGTTGGCTCATGTACCTCCAACAAGCTATGCTACAAACAGTCACTCACAACTGTCCATACTGAATATAATCATGCACACATCTGTTTTAAAATGACAATTGCACTGTTTAAAAATCTACCCACGTTTAAACCTTTTCCCATGCAAAAAGAGAGAAATAATACACACTAGCTATCTGTTTTCAGATATTTTTGTATTATAGAAATTTCCTTTAAACACAGTTTAACCTTTTTTTACAGAAATAAATGAAATGGTACAACATTATTTGTGATAAAATGAACAGAGAGCTGCGAGAATATATTCAATTGGTAACATTAAATATGCTGATAAGGGACTGGGACTCCCTCGAATACACTGACTGAACAGTTTCGCACACTTTCGCACAGCTCCCACACACTTCTGTAATTACCTTATCTGTTCAGCATGAGTTTTCTCCGGCTATTCTCTTTCTGAATTTGGCTCCCTTGAAGATTGACCCCAGTGAAAACAAGCATCTGCCGTTCTCAAACCGGGGTTATTGCCTGGAATTCTCAGCTTTTGCAGCAGGAATGCCTCAGCCAGGAAAACAGGTCCTTCTCCCAGCTCTGCAAGATCTCGATTGATCTCCCCCTCTCCTCAAGCTTCCCCAACACAATTCGAATCACAGCCTCTAGCATGATACTTGCTATGACGCTGCTCCAATCAGAATCAATCATGTCATCTCCTCCCTCACTACACAATGGCTCATTTCTATAGTAAAAATTGTAACAAACTGATTTCCTGTTCCTTCGAGCTCTTTGCTTCCTGTAGTTATGTGGACAGACCAGCAGAGAAAAAAAATGAATGTGCGTTTAAAAGTTCACTTTCAGAGTAGGCCTAATTCTGCAGTGGAGACGCATTTTTATTAGTGGGTTATGTTAAATGAAGTTTTATTAGTCAGGTTAGTTATTAATAAGGTTAGTTATTAATTTTCAAATGTGTCTCTTGCAACATAGGCATTTCAGGTGAAAAATAGTGTGCATTTTGAATGTGCACATGTGTGCTTTTAACTGTAAAAATAGATTTGCATCTTATATGTAAAAATCGTTTTTGACTGAATAGCCTGTCTTTACTTATATGTCCATGTTACTCTGGCAACACATATAGCAATGCACCACACCCATGTGGTAGTGCTGCATCAAAAAAAATGCTACCTGTGCAGTAGTGCTGTACTCTGTGCTGTAACACGCCAAATATCCTTACATACCCTCCTTTTGTTTTTAGGACCTGGCTACGATCCAAGCCAATTCCTAAAAACAACTTGTTCTTTTTCTTCTTTTCACAATATAGCAATCCAACAAAATGAATATTCATGTGCATCAATGAAAAAGTTGCAATCAACACAGTATTCATCTGAGTTCATTAGTTTACAAAATGTTCTACATTTGCCTTCTCAGTGGAAGTGGCATTACTCTAAGTTTCGATTTTACAAGTCAATTAAAAACAATAAAATAAAACAACAAACTAAAACAAATAATTAATATAACAAATTAAAATAAATAATTAAAATAATAAATACGTGGAACTCCATATGTCAGGACTCTTGTCTGCCTCTGATATGTCCCGACCAGCGATGTTATTTGGTTCATTCGAGTACACTTTCATCTTGGCAATCTTGGATCCATAGGAGTCATCTTTTTTGGCATTCTGGTTATCTTGTCTTCACCTCCACCTGGAGGCAGGCATCTTTTGTTCTTCATCCAGGGGACTCCAGAACTCCATCGTCTCCCGTGGCCTCTGATCCCGGAACCTCCGACCAAATAATGTTAATTTTCTAAATCAAATAGAAAAGAAACTAATTAAGTACATAGCACAATACTAACTTCACCCTTTTGCCAAAAATAAAACATGCTTGGTAAAAACATTTTGTTTTTTTTTTTCCTGAAATTAAACACAAGTTAAAAAGAAAACAAGCATATATAAAACAGCATTCAATATTTAATACATTTTCTCTCTGCACACCAACCATGAGCTTCCATTATATATTTATTTATTTATTTATTTACTTATTTTATATTATATATTTTTGCATATATTACAGTGTTTATGTGCCATTATAACAATCAACTTTTTAACTTCTCTGTCACTGCCTCCTGATTGTACCCATTTATTTTCTCTTTTTGTGTTCAAGGGACTTTATCTGTTTCTACATGCTCAAGCTGCCTGATCTCATGTCTGGGATGGCATGGTTTGATTTGATTTACATGGACGAACTGCTCTATTGATGTTTCACCTTCATTTTTCAAAATTTTATAAACTACAGGAGAGACCTTATCTATAATTCGAAATGGCCCCTGCCAGGCTGCTAGAAATTTAGATTTTTTCTGTTTACTTTTTCCAAAAGGAAACTTGTACACCTGATCCCCAACACTGTATTCTCTCACTGATGTTCTTTTATCATAGTATGTTTTAGCACTGTCAGCAGCCCTTTCCAGATTTCTCTGCACAAAAACAAATGCATGTTGCAAATGCTTCCTCAGTTCATCAATGTACTCATGAACTGTGGATGCACTCACAAGTGTCTGCTCATCTGTTCTGTATAGTAGGTGTTGTGGTAACACCATTTTCCTACCTGTCAAGACCTCATGGGGGCTAACACCTGTTGCTTTGGCAGGAGTTGATCTGATTGCCATCAGAACCAACGGTAAACGTAAATCCCAGCTGAAACCTGCTTCTGCCACAAATTTCTTTAAAATATCCACAACAGACCTATTGCTCCTTTCAACTGTACCTGAAGACGCTGCCCGATATGCGATATGTAGTTTCCTTTTCACACCTAGTATTTGCCATACCTTACTCATTAGAGTACTTGTGAAATGACTTCCTCTGTCTGACTCAATTCTTTGTGGCAACCCAAACCTTGAGAACACATGGTTCACCAGCAATGTGGCTGCTGTTTGCGCACTACAATCTGGTGCAGTAATGCATTCAATCCACTTCGACATCAAACATACCACACTTAAAATATAACGGTTTCCCCTGCTCGACCTTTTTAAATGACCTACATAGTCTATTTGCAAATCTGACCATGGGAGAGTTAGGCCTCTTTTCATCAATGGTGCTCTATGCATTGGTGAAGCAGGTTTAAATTGGGCGCATGCTAGACATCCTCTAGTATATAATTCCACATCTTGGGACATATGTGGCCAGTAAGCATAATCTTTTAGTATTTCTAATGTTTTTTGTGAACCTCTATGGCCTGCAGTTATGGCATCATGTGCATGGTGTAGCATTAGCCCTCTGAATGAAAGGGGTACTACCCACTGTATTTTTCCTGTTATGGACTCTCTAATCATGAGTCCATCCTGTAATCTAATTTGTGTTTTGTTCTTTAATAGCACCCTCAACTCTTCTTTTCCCATACAATCATTTTCTGTTAAAGGATTTTGTTCAGGATCTATCAAATGATTATAATAGATTCCCAAAATTCGATCATTTTTTTGTGCCTCATTCAAATCTTGGTCTGGCGTGTCATGACTCCACTGTACCACTGGTTGATCTACCTCCTTTGGTGCTTTAGAACGTGTCACTGCATCAATTTGTATTTCACCCATTAAATAATCAATAGGTAGCAATTCTCCCATCACAGCCCCAATCTTAGCCAGATGGTCTGCCTTATCATTTCCCTCCTTATCCTCTCCTGGTGTTTTTAAATGCCCACGAATCTTTCTCCAGTATATTGTTAAATTATTCTCTGACACCAATTTGTCTATGGCTTGTATCATTTTTCCATGTTTAAGTGGCTTTTTGTTGTATGTAACCATACCTCTTGCTTTCCAACCAGGCAAATACTCCACAAAGCTATTCCGTGCATAGTCAGAATCAGTCACCAGGAAAATTTCACTGAACTTTTTATCAACTGCAGTAGCAATTGCTTTATAAATGGCTGCCAATTCCGCCACCTAACTGCTCCTATCTCCAATCCTCATCCCTATACTGGGGACGCCTTCACATTTCAACCAGACATTTCCTATTCCTGCCACTAATTGTTTATTACTGTCATTCCAATGTGAAAAGCACAACCATCCACATATACAGTTGGCAAATCCTTGCATGTTTTTTCATCAAAAGCTTTGTGTGGTGATTGTTCAAATTCCTGCAAACTAGTTTCCACTTCCATTTCATTTGGTATTTGTTCAGCTGCGCAGTCATGTAAGTCAGCTAACCCTTGAGCAATTGGGTTCTTTTTATTTTGTCCATATCTCACTTCTACGGGAAAACCTTGTAATGCCAGCGTCCACAAAGTGATTCTGGACTGCGCTAAATTACCTGATCTAATTCTTTTACTCTCTAAAAATTGCAAATGTTGATGATTTGTTTCAATAATCACCTTTTCTCCCTGAACAATGGGGCGGAAATGTTGTAGCGCCCACACAGTGGTTAATAGGGCCTTTTCACATTCATTAAATTTCATTTCAACTTGGGAAAATGCCTTACTTGCATAGGCAATGGTTTTGTGATTCAAATCGTGTTTTTGTGATAACACTGCTGACATACAATGTTCAGAAAAACCTATTTCTATAAAGAAATCCCTGTCCTTAATGGGATATGCTAAACATGATGCCTTTACAAGACATTCCTTTAATTTAGCCACTGCATCAGACTGATATTTTTCCCATTTCCAGGGAGTATTCAGTTTAAGCAGTTTAGTCAATGGTTGAGTGATTTCTGCATATTTTTCAATGAACTTTCTGTTATAGCCTGTCATCCCTAATAAACTTTTTACTCCTTTCACATTTTTAGGATCTTTTAATCTTTGTATGGCCTCTATTTTCTTCTTTTGTGGATTTAGCCCATGTTCAGTCACTTCATGCCCTAGAAAGTTCACTTTTTTCTTGCACCATTGTGCTTTTTGCAAAGATACTTTGGCGCCTGCTTTCTGCAATTGGCCAAGCACATGTCTTATTTCATCAAAATGGCTTTTCAGGCTTTCATTTTTTATCAGGACATCGTCCACGTAAACTATTGTTCCTCTTTCCGCTGCATCCGGCATGGCCTTTCTCAAAAATATGCCAAATTCACTCCCACTATTGATGTACCCGAACGGAGCTCTAAGCCAGGCGTATTGAGTCCTGTCAAATGTAAAGTAAAATAAATTCTGTATCTCCTCTGCCAATGGCACGCACCAATATCCAGAGGTGAGATCTAATGTGGTAAATACATTTGAACCATGTACCTGAGCTAGGCCCTGATCAATGAATGGCAGTGGCCATCTAGATACTGGTACTCTTTTATTTAACTCTCTCAAGTCTGTGCATAGCCGCCATTGACCATTTGGCTTTAACACACCTAAAATAGGTGTATTGGATGTGCTATGAATGGGCCTGATGATTCCCCGCGATTCCAAATTTTTAATAATCTCTGCCAATGATTCTAAACATGCCAGCGGTAGTCTATACTGGCGTACAAACACTGGATTTCTGCTACACCCTTCTGGTAGTGTGGCCACATGTAAATCAGTTAAACCACAATCATAAGCATCTTTTGCAAATACATCCTTAAACTCCATAAATATCTCCCTCAGATTGTCCCTATACTCATTGCTTTCACACGCTTCCGCTAAGGAGATCTGCTCTTCTACCATTTTGGAAAATTCTGGAAAATCTTCTGGTAAGGGAATCTCGGCGCTTTCCTCTAACTGTGTGGCTGTGTCTTTTTGTAAAGCTGCCACTTTTAAATATTTTAGCATATCAGCTTCCACTTCAATGGGCGGATTTTCTGTTTCATTTTCATTTAAATTAAATATTATGCAATCCTCTTGATGGCAGCACACTGTCTCATTTGAATCATAAGGATACACAGAATGAATGAATATTCCTTTGGGCTGAGAGTCCAGGTGTTCTGGCAACTCACCCTTGGCATCTACATACTTTTCAGGGATATTTCCAATCACCATGTTATTTAAATCTGCCGTATAATGTGATTTTTGTATGGCCATTCCTAATGGGGAGTTTTCCTCTAAATAAATATCCTGACAACCTTTATTATTTACCATAATTTTTACAGATCCTTCACCAATGTCTACCAATGGAATGTATTCATAATACAGGCCTTGCTGTTTTATGGATTCATTCAGGCATACAAATGCATCAGAGCCTTTCATCTGCTGTCCATTTTTGCATTTCAGTGTTATTGCAAACTGTTTTGTAAATGCAGGAATAATAGTATCTTTCCTCATTTGTAATTCGATTGCATAAGGAACCAGTTGTGCACAATGATAAGCCCTTCTTTTGTCTTCAAATTCAGGTGCCGGACCACCTAGGCGTGACCATATTTTTTGATTAAGGAAATCTAACACCATACACATTCTGTGCATGATGTCATTGCCCATGTAAAATTCATTTTGTGCTCCATTCACTATCCATACATTATGGTAAATTGTTTTCTGCCCAATGCTAATTTTAAGCATGCATCTGCCTGCAATTCGATTTTCAAAGTCTGGACTGTCCAACCCAGAAACATATTGGTTTTTAATCCTAAATTTCGGGATTTCTTCCCTCTCCATTATTTTTTGCAACACTTTCTCATTAATGAAACTCCTTTCATGTCCAAGCGCTAAAGTGGCTTTTATTGTTTTAAAATAGTAATTTATATCAACATGAACCCATGGTTGCTCATCTTCCATGTGTATTTCTGCCAGAGTGGTAATGTATTTTTCTGAATCTGTTTTAGGAGCAATATTCAGTTTGCATGCTTTCTCTTTTAAATAAAAACGTAATGTGTGCTCATCTATGGCAGTTTGCCAATTTTTCCTTGGGTCCAAGTATATTTGTACAGGTAGTTTTTCATTGTCGCTCTGCATTTTGTCTTGACACATTAATATAACAGTGACACTAGGTATGCAGCTATTCTGGAGATATACCTCCACAGCATCATTTGTTTTGGCAACAGTGTGACATTCATTTATATTGCTGTTTTGTGATTTTAGTTTCTTAGGCCTCAATGTTTTTTTGGTTAAGGACCACAGGACTCCATTCACCCCATCTATGAGAGGAGACAATCTTTTCAGGCAATCTGTCCCCATCAGAAATGGAATTTCACAAATAGATGTGATCAATACCTCTTGTTTCATTCTATGCTTTCCTATTTTTATGTCAACCTCAGTTTCACCTATGATGGGCACCTCCTCCTCCCCATTAAAGTTATGCACTGGACCTTGATTGTCCTTCACTGTGATCTGACTCTGTGGGGGTGTCCCTTCATTGATACTCTTTACCAGCTCCTTGGACATAATTGTGGCCTGTGCGCCAGTGTCAATCATAGCAAAGGTGTGGCATTTTTCTTCTACAGTGATGGGTGCATAATATCTGTCCTCAACTTCCTCTAATACACATAAGAAGTGTGAATTCTTACTGATTTCAGGGCTCACCTTTCTCAGGTCTTTTTCACTTTTGGCTAAGCACATTGGTAAATGGAAAGACATTTTTCCCTCCTTTTTACCCATTTCTGCGCGACAGACTTTATTCATTTCTCCATGATCAGAGGTTTTTTGGAGTGTGGCCACTGTTCGCCCATCCATCTGGGTATCATCAGAGACCACATTACAACCTTCCAACTGAACATGTGTAACAACATCATTCATCAATTTGTCATTTTTTAATTCTGTGCATTTGTGATCATTTAGTGTGATACCAGCCCTTTCAGCCTCTTCAAAAATATGTGGCTCAAAGAATTCTTCAGGTGATTGACTTGTACCCTCCTTTTGAGTATTTTCTTTTTCTGTCTGTGTTTGGTCATTGTTTTGCTTGCCCAGGGAAGGAGCTATAGCATCCCCACTTACTCCCTGTTCACTGGTATTCCCCATGCATGAGTCATTTTTCTTAAATCTGTCCCTTTGTTCTTTTGGAATTCCTAATGTTTTTTTTCATTTGTGCAAATCTTTACTGTTTTATTTAACTCTAGGTTAAACAGTACCTCTTTTTTAGAAGTATTTGCACTTTCTGTCACAAGTTCATTTACTGGCACTTTCTTTTTTAATCCATTAGGCATCTCAGAGTCGTTATGAAAAATTATATCAGAGCAATCTGTCATTTTGGCACTGCAGTTATCATGAGTACTTAGTCACTTTTCGGAAGCCCCCCAGTCATTGCTATGGCCATCAGCCCCCTCTTTGGAAGGTTGTTTTTGCGCTGTATAGAGCTTTCCTATTTGCTCAGCTAACATTTTCACTTGGGCCTCAAGGCAGTGGAACCTTTCCATCTCTCTAGGATCCTCTTTCTGTGGCCTAGGTCGATTTAGTTGTTTTCCCCCTGATTGGATCTATTTTGATACCTCTCAGGTGATTGAAGTCGGTTGGGGTGGTTTCTGAACTCTTGATTCATTTGTGGAGGGGAGCGGGTTGCACAAATCCTTTGATTATAGTCCCCTGGTGGGGAATCATTGTACTGACGTGGATTGTAGTTCACGTTTTGCCTCATGTCCTGTCTCTCAGATTGTGGGTACTGGCCCCTATGTTGATTTCCATTATCAGTAAATCGATCCACATATCGGGGTCTATCCTGATTACCATATATCATGGTGTTGGGACCAAATCTGCTCTGTGTCCCCAATGATTGGTAGGGACCATCATTTCTTTGAACTTGATTTTGTCTCTGGTTATTGTTCATACCTGCCATATCAGGCCGATATCCTACCCGGGGTCTGTCCCCTAAATACCTAGGGCTGATGTAGCTCTCTCTATTACTAGGATCATGTGATTGGAACATTGGTACGGGAAATGGCGATCTTTGTTGATTATCCCTTTGTTCAGGTGTCACATTATTTTTACCTTGGCTTTGAGCAGACTCAAGGGACATTTTGGCTGACCTGATTACCATTACTGTGGCTGAGGGTTCTTTAGATTTAGGTCTAGTATCTTTCATTTTATAACTTTCTCTACCCTGACAATAGAGTACCTCATATAGTTTTGTGCTTTGATGTACAATTCATTCAAGGGACTTGTCACGGTCAAATTCACGGACCAATTGCGATATGATGTCTTTCTGTAGCCCATAGAAGTATGCAGTTTTAAACTCATTGGAATTTGGGTCAAAAGATACATCAAAGCGAGAAAATGCTCTTTTTAAGTCTTGTAAAAATTGGCGAGGGGATGTATTAGGTCCAGCAGTAATTGTGTAAGCGACTTTCTTTGCCTCCTGCAATGACTGAAAAGGATAAAAATGACACCTAATTTATTTTTCAAACTCCAACCAGGTCATATTCTGCTGTTCATTTAATCCCCTTACGATGCTGGCTGTCGGGGCATCTAAAGTTAAATGAAAATATTGTCTGTACTGTTCCTTAGGTATCTGGAGTGCTTTAAAAATGTCATGCACCGCTTCTAAGTGATCCTCAATGCAGCATTCACCTCCCTTTTTAAATGGTTTGATCAGGGCTTTAATGGATTTCATTATTTTTATGGGGCTACTTGTTGCAATGCATGGAATTGCACTATTTTGTGATTCAATCCTGTTTTCAGGTGTATGAGATTGGTGGATGCCCATAATGGGAGTATCAAATCCCCCAAGGGCGCTGCAACCAAGTTCAGTCACCGGCCCAGTCACTGGAGCACTAGCTCTTTGGGCAGAGCTAGAATTCACCTCCACTCCATTGAATGTGGTACCCTGCTGCCTCTCCTGGGACCTGGGAATGCACATTTGCTGTTCTAAGTCCTTACACTTTTTAAGGAGTCTGTTTGCTTCATTTTGCAAATAGTTGTTTTCATCACTCATCTTATTAATCACCTCCTGCATGTCGCACATTTGCATTTGGCATTCATTGAACTCTTTATTTCTCTTGTCTCTTTCTTGAATCATTTTAATCATTTCTTGTTCTGCACTCTGGAGATCACATTCTTTTTCACAATGTTCTTTTTGTAAAATCTGCATTTCTGAAACAACCTCATCTTTATCCTGTCTAATGTGGTCCACTAAGGCTTTTAAGTGTACCAATTCTTGCTCACTATCCTCAAATTGTTTCTTGCATTTGGATAACTGAGCATCAAAGTCTCTGCATTTTAATTGCATGTCTTTTTGGCATACATCCAATTCTGCTCTTAACATTTCCTGATTTTTACTTGCCCCATATAATTCAGTCTTTAACCTGTTAATTAGCTGGGTATCATTCTCCTGCATTCGCAGGGACTTATTTAAAATAAACCATATTTTGCCGCATAGCCATATTAAACAGTCTTTCTCTGCACTTTTATCGGCTGCATTCAATAATCTTGTAAGGCAGACCTGAATTATGCTGCCTTCTGCAAAAATATTGTCTAGTTTTTCTTTCTGCACCTCACCCTGAATGCGGTCACGCCATTCTAAGGTGCTGTTCGACGACCACGTCCCATGTGCAAACAACTTTGCCTCTAAATATTGCACTAGGTCTGAAAATGTGGTTTCCCTTTGTGACATTTTGAAATTCGTTTTTAGTGGCACACTGCTATTATAAAATGGGTTCCCTTTAATGTGCAAATGGCAGTGTGAGACACGCTTGCCACACCCAGTAGGTACTCTATGATCACTTTCCCAGCCTGCAATGCACCATAAATATGTTGGGTATTTTGTGGATATTTGGGGCTTTGCGGTATTTTCTTACCTCCAAAATACCTTTAGCAATAATCACTCTCTGTATTCATATTGGGTCACACATAACAATAATACATTGCATTATTTCAGAATTCAGACCTATTTAGATAATGTGCGCGATAATTTGCGTGGTTGGTTGGTATAGTGGTTGGTTTATTTGTGGCCCCAATATCCAACATCCCTTGTTTTTTATCTAGATTGTTCTTGATCACTAGAGAGACCTCAGGCCTACATTTTAGGGATACCACATTTTCAGTGTTAGTGTTGTGTGCCACAATGGGCTATTGTGGTATTTTTGTGGTAATTTCCACTACCTTATATACGGTATGGAACTATGTCCAGAGAGTCTCTCTTCCTGTTGGCTCATGTACCTCCAACAAGCTATGCTACAAACAGTCACTCACAACTGTCCATACTGAATATAATCATGCACACATCTGTTTTAAAATGACAATTGCACTGTTTAAAAATCTACCCACGTTTAAACCTTTTCCCATGCAAAAAGAAAGAGAGAAATAATACACACTAGCTATCTGTTTTCAGATATTTTTGTATTATAGAAATTTCCTTTAAACACAGTTTACCCTTCTTTTACAGAAATAAATGAAATGGTACAACATTATTTGTGATAACATGAACAGAGAGCTGCGAGAATATATTCAATTGGTAACATTAAATATGCTGATAAGGGACTGGGACTCCCTCGAATACACTGACTGACCAGTTTCACACACTTTCGCACAGCTCCCACACACTTCTGTAATTACCTTATCTGTTCAGCATGAGTTTTCTCCGGCTATTCTCTTTCTGAATTTGGCTCCCTTGAAGATTAACCCCAGTGAAAACAAGCGTCTGCCATTCTCAAACCGGGGTTATTGCCTGGAATTCTCAGCTTTTGCAGCAGGAATGCCTCAACCAGGAAAACAGGTCCTTCTCCCAGCTCTGCAAGATCTCGATTGATCTCCCCCTCTCCTCAAGCTTCCCCAGCAAAACTCTAATCACAGCCTCTAGCATGATACTTGCTATGACGCTGCTCCAATCAGAATCAATCATGTCATCTCCTCCCTCACTACACAATGGCTCATTTCTACAGGAAAAATTGTAACAAACTGATTTCCTGTTCCTTCGAGCTCTTTGCTTCCTGTAGTTATGTGGACAGAGCAGCAGAGAAAAAAAATGAATGTGCGTTTAAAAGTTCACTTTCAGAGTAGGCCTAATTCTGCAGTGGATTTAACAAGGGGGGTCCTGGGAGTCCCTCTGCCAGACATTAGTCCTGGTTACGAGGAACTTACCCAGAGTCTTTAGCTCACTATCTTTCACAGAGAAGAAATATCCCAAACATATCAGTCTTTGTCCTGCCCTGGGGCAGTCCAGCACCGAAATGCGAGGCAATTCTCCTCTGAACAAGAGTACCAACAGAAACCCCAGACACGTGTTTCGGTCTGGTTGGACCTCATCAGTAGGGTGGATCTGTGCCTCTCTAAGAATAGTGAGCAAGGGGTCCACGTCTGGATTCCCCTAGTAACTTAGGGTGAGACCCAAAGTTACTTAAATATGCAGATTTAACAAGGGGGGTCCTGGGAGTCCCTCTGCCAGACATTAGTCCTGGTTACGAGGAACTTACCCAGAGTCTTTAGCTCACTATCTTTCACAGAGAAGAAATATCCCAAACATATCAGTCTTTGTCCTGCCCTGGGGCAGTCCAGCACCGAAATGCGAGGCAATTCTCCTCTGAACAAGAGTACCAACAGAAACCCCAGACACGTGTTTCGGTCTGGTTGGACCTCATCAGTAGGGTGGATCTGTGCCTCTCTAAGAATAGTGAGCAAGGGGTCCACGTCTGGATTCCCCTAGTAACTTAGGGTGAGACCCAAAGTTACTTAAATATGCAGATTTAACAAGGGGGGTCCTGGGAGTCCCTCTGCCAGACATTAGTCCTGGTTACGAGGAACTTACCCAGAGTCTTTAGCTCACTATCTTTCACAGAGAAGAAATATCCCAAACATATCAGTCTTTGTCCTGCCCTGGGGCAGTCCAGCACCGAAATGCGAGGCAATTCTCCTCTGAACAAGAGTACCAACAGAAACCCCAGACACGTGTCACTATTCTTAGAGAGGCACAGATCCACCCTACTGATGAGGTCCAACCAGACCGAAACACGTGTCTGGGGTTTCTGTTGGTACTCTTGTTCAGAGGAGAATTGCCTCGCATTTCGGTGCTGGACTGCCCCAGGGCAGGACAAAGACTGATATGTTTGGGATATTTCTTCTCTGTGAAAAGATAGTGAGCTAAAGACTCTGGGTAAGTCTCTCGTAACCAGGACTAATGTCTGGCAGAGAGACTCCCAGGACCCCCCTTGTTAAATCTGCATATTTAAGTAACTTTGGGTTTCACCCTAAGTTACTAGGGGAATCCAGACGTGGACCCCTTGCTCACTATTCTTAGAGAGGCACAGATCCACCCTACTGATGAGGTCCAACCAGACCGAAACACGTGTCTGGGGTTTCTGTTGGTACTCTTGTTCAGAGGAGAATTGCCTCGCATTTCGGTGCTGGACTGCCCCAGGGCAGGACAAAGACTGATATGTTTGGGATATTTCTTCTCTGTGAAAAGATAGTGAGCTAAAGACTCTGGGTAAGTCTCTCGTAACCAGGACTAATGTCTGGCAGAGAGACTCCCAGGACCCCCCTTGTTAAATCTGCATATTTAAGTAACTTTGGGTTTCACCCTAAGTTACTAGGGGAATCCAGACGTGGACCCCTTGCTCACTATTCTTAGAGAGGCACAGATCCACCCTACTGATGAGGTCCAACCAGACCGAAACACGTGTCTGGGGTTTCTGTTGGTACTCTTGTTCAGAGGAGAATTGCCTCGCATTTCGGTGCTGGACTGCCCCAGGGCAGGACAAAGACTGATATGTTTGGGATATTTCTTCTCTGTGAAAAGATAGTGAGCTAAAGACTCTGGGTAAGTCTCTCGTAACCAGGACTAATGTCTGGCAGAGAGACTCCCAGGACCCCCCTTGTTAAATCTGCTAATTCTGCAGTGGAGACACATTTTTATTAGTGGGTTATGTTAAATGAAGTTTTATTAAACAGGTTAGTTATTAATAAGGTTAGTTATTAATTTTCAAATTAGGCATTTCAGGTGAAAAATAGTGTGCATTTTGAATGTGCACATGTGTGATTTTAACTGTAAAAATAGATTTGCATCTTATATGTAAAAATCGTTTTTGACTGAATAGCCTGTCTTTACTTATATGTCCATGTTACTCTGGCAACACATATAGCAATGCACCACACCCATGTGGTGGTGCTGCATCAAAAAACAATGCTACCTGTGCAGTAGTGCTGTACTCTGTGCTGTAACACGCCAAATATCCTTACAGTTTACAATGTATTCTTACCTATCCAGGCAGGGTGGCATTTCCCACCACAACCGAATTGTGACATATGCAGCACACATACTGCCTCATATTGTAGGCTGGCAGCAATGGAAGAGATTCAGTAGCAGTCCTTAAGGATGGGGTACCAGCTGAGGATGCACTTGTTCCTGGAGGTGATGTAGCCAGAAGGACAGAAGATGTTGTAGGGATAGAGGTAGACATGTTTCTAAGATACTTCCATACTGACGGTGGATAGTGGGCCTTTAGTTAATGTTTAAAAGGAGCTCGCTGGTATGACTCATCAATGTCATTAAGTAAACTCTAACTAGGTGTTGAATTAACGTCGAAGTCCCCAGACTTTGAGACAGTGATGATGCTGCAGAGTTTTTGCCACAAAATGTACATTACGTCCTATATCTCCTTCTGGCTATGGTGTTGCTGCACTAAAACATATTTCTACCTTTCCACTGTAGTTTTCATCCTGCATTGCTTCTTGCAGGGAGGTAAAGCAGTAGAGACCCAAACCATCTCCTCATTACTGCTGTGTACGGGCAACAAAAAAGACACCACAAAAAAAAAGAATTTGCCGCTCAAAATGAAAACCCCCCCAAAAAAAATAGAAAATAATAAAGAGAAATAATCAATGTAGATAACCCACACAACAGTAGACATTAAAGAGTCATGGAGGGCAAAAGGGGATTAGAAAAATGAAGTTTGCAAGTTTGGAAAGTTCTTGGAGGATTACACAGATGTGTCAGGACCCAAGATCCAAAAATCCAAGAGTAAAATTAAAGGGGTTTCCTGAAAATATTCCCAAGATCTACCCTCTGCTTAATCCCTACTTAACCTCTTTCCTCAACATCTGTCTCTCCTCTGCCACCTTTGCCTCAGCTTTCAAACACCCTATCATTATCTCCATCTTGAAGAATACCCCCTGCCAACCCCCTTCTTGTATCCAATTTTCATCCTATCTCACTTCTTCCATTTCTCTCTAAGCTTCTTGAACGCATAGTCTATTCCCAACTCACAGTTTTTGTATCCAATCTCTCTCTCTTCTTCCTCCTTCTCAATCTGCATTACGCCCGAAACACTCAACTGAAACTTCTCTCACATATGTTCTCAATTCCCTTCTCACTGCTCGCTACTCTAAACAATCTTCTGTCCTCGTCCTCCTTAACCTCTCTGCGGCCTTTGATACCGTTGATCACACCTTGCTCCTCAACATTCTTTCTTCCTTTAGTTTCAAAGACACTGTTCTCAATTAGCTTTCTTCTTATCTCTCCAATCATTCTTTCGCTGTTTCTTGGGGTGGTCGCACCTCCTCTACTCTTCCATTGGACTACGGTGTTCCCCAAGGTTCTGTCCTCGGACCTTTCCTATTATCACTTTACACCTCCCTTCTTGCCCCCATCATCTCTTCCTTCGGTATTTCTCAACATTTCTACACTGATGGCACCCAGCTTTTCCTCTTCTTCACTTCCTTCAGTGCTGACCTCCACCTTAATCCCTCCTTTTGTCTTACTGCTATTAAAAACTGAATGTCATCCCACCTTCTCTCCCTCAACTCTGATAAAACAAAAGTCCTATTCTTTCCCTCCTACAATCTTCCCCCTCCCTCCCTCCCTCCTTTCATTCACTTCCCCTTCTAATCTTCTCGTTTCCATTTCCGTTCCTTTCAACTCCTTGCCGCCGCTACACTGGAACTCTCTACCCCTCTCCATCCGCTCCATTACCTCCTACTCCTCCTTCCGTGCCTCCTTAAAATCTCTTCTCCTTTCCCCGACCTGATTTTCTTCTTCACTTCCCTTTCACTTCTCCCTCACCCCCTCTCACACTTCCCTTGCTCATTTGAAATTCCACCTTATACCATCTCCTACCCTCATCCCTCCTCTCTCCTCCACCCTCCTTCAATTGTTCACAATCATAGGAAAACTGTTCTACTTACTGTTTTTTAAAGGCTTGTCTCATGTTTGTAAATATGCTTCTGGTTTATATATGCTATGCATTCTTGTTGTTATATTGTAAAGTGCTATATAAACTTAATAAATACAAATACAAATACAAAAAATAGAGAATATCTGCTGCCCACAAACTAATCATTGTGCCCTTATCGTGGCCGAGGATATGATGAAATTTGCACTTGCAGCATTGACCAATCAGAATGCGTGCTGTGGCTGCCCGGGTACACATGACATATATCCGAGCCAACATCCTCAATCAATGACAGCACAAGCTCCATAGATGTGGCTATGCCCCCACTGTATGATGAAATCTGCTTGTGTGGCAATGTCCAATCAAGCGGCATGGTGTAGTGATGCGGCTACGTGCATGTGCACCTTCCGTGCCCACCAATCGGATTGCGCACACTACTACATAGCTGCATCAATGAAAGGGCCCAATCAGGCGGCGCCTTTCATTCACATGGCTAAGCGCATTCGCATTAACATATATCCACATCTAAACCCATAGCCATTTATGTGTCAAGCTTTGTATGCATGGCTAATAAGATAACCCACACATGCAACATGCACCAAACAGAATGCATGCTGCGACTGCGCAGGTAAACATGACAAATATCCATGTAAACATATTCAACCAATGACAGCACGACCCGCGTAGATGCGGCTATGCCCATGCCATATGACGAAATTGCATGCTGCAATGACCAATCAAAACGCATGCTGCAGCTGCGCAGGCACATGACATTTATATGCATCAACATCTTCAACTGATACCGCAAGCAGCGTAGACGCAGCTACTCCCACCCCAGATGCCAATACGCGCTGCAGCTGCACGGTAACACATGACATACATCCACATGAACATCCTCAATCAATGACAGCGCAACATGCATAGCCGCGGATATTAGCCACACTCATAGCAAATCACTTATTATATGTCATTACTTTCAGTCCTTGCTAGGTAACAGATACTGTTGGAACCTTTGGCTCCCTATACCTTATCTTTCCATCCTTTTACCCACGTTCCACCTAATACTGTTTTCCCTTGTCTCATTATTTGTTCTGTTTGACTATTTATTTATTTTTTGGTCCTTTTTGTGTTATTAATTTATTTAATATTTTCCTTCCCTATCAGACTTTTAATATCATGTCTGACAGAAGTGGCACCTTTGAGGATGATGCAGTCTGGGTTCTGAATCTGTCCTTCCCATGGAAGAAGCCAGACAGTTGGAGATACTTCTAAGTCAAGGAACTATGTTCCAGAAATGAAGCTGAGGAGGTGCAAAGGAATTTTTTCCAGAAGCTGCTACAATGTGGTTCTTCGACTGTTCCGTCACAGAGCTTGGGCAAATATCTGCATATCAATCATCTAGTACATGTCCACTGTTATGATGTTGATGATGCATACACAAAGGCCCATGTGCACCACAAGGCTAGAATGCATGGGCCTCGTTTGTTGCTTCAGAGACTATCTGTACCTTCTCCATCAGCACCTCCATCCACATTGTAACAATTCCAACCAACATTGAAACCAAAACTTCTCCTATTGGTAAATCGACCTGCTGCCATTCTACCTGTGATGCTGGAAATGCATCAGAGGGACAGGACCTCCGTATCCTTGTCCTTTATTGATTATCATGTATGTTCTGTCTTGTTTTCCACTCAGGAGTTCTTGTGGGACTCCTGGTGGTGCAGCTCTCCCTCTTTTTTGTTTGGTGAACAGACCCTTGGGATACCCTTATGGCACCCATGGGTGGGAGTATTACCCTGTCCTCCTAGTGTATGTTTTTGGGCACCTTTGTGTGGCCCACAGAGCAGGGTACGGGCTGGTGGAAGCTCTGCGCTGAATTGACAGGTGCCCTGAGAGTCCTCCATTTTGGGATGACCAGGCCGTGTCATTGGAATCAGTGGATTCCTGATAGGAAATGAGATGGCCCCTGTGGCCTTTTGCTTTCTATTGCCTGTTACCTTACTTTTCCCAAAGTCCCGGTAAACCCTGACTCTGTCCCTTCCCCCTGACTGGCCGTTGGGTGGAAGTTCCATATATGGTGTTGTGGGGAAGTCCAGGCCAGACTGGCTGGAGCCTTCCCAATGACTGTATGTTGTGGGTATGCCTGTGGGGTGGGAACTGGGTGAATGGAGTGTGCAACGAATACACATTCTGTATTATGGGTGTCTAGTATCTGATGTTTGACAAAATGACTGAGACAGCCCTGCCCAAAACTGGTATGAATGCAGTGTGTAGTGCTAAATGGCAGAGTGCTTGTCCGAATCCACATTCTGGGTTGTGAGTGTCTGGATGGAGAAGAATGGCCTGAATGCACCGTGCGCCTGATTGGGAAATGCCCTTCTGAATGATTGGTTGCCTGAGTGTGACCCAGCAGAGTGCATGGGAGATCAACAGTATATCTGGCGGCCTCTCACTGCTAGAAACATTCAGAAGCTGAAGTAGAAACTGACATTGAAACTGATTCTTAACTGTGAAGCCCACTAGAAGAAGAATAACTGCTGCTGCTGTCCTTCACTAATCTGAAAGCTGCTGTGCCTTCAAGAAACTGATCCAAGAGAGGACCTGGCTAGGAGACCTCTCCCCGAGCTACGAGGGACTATTGTGCACCAGCTAATCTTTGCTGTAGCTGTCTTGTAGACAGGCCTATGAAATGCTGACCACCGGAGAAGGGGACCCCCGAGGAGAATGAAGAAAAGCCCCGGACAGCCGTCCACCGTGGACAACCGCTGTTGCCGACCGGAGCCGCAGTGCTCCCTTTGCCTAACAATATTTTGATACAAGGACTCCCTTTTTCATCATCGTCAACCGCTTTCATCCTGCCAGAGAAAGTCAAGGCCCTCGACGACAGAGGAGAATCCGCCGGTGTGTTTCCCACCACCTGAAGACCTCAGAGATGCCGACAAAGCTATTGAAGCCAGCCGTGGTCACATCCTGCTCGCCAACGCCAGACACTGATGACCCGACACCCTTGCTGGGCCAAAGTTCTTCATTGACTCTTTGCAGCCATGAACACTTGTCGCCGAGGTGCACTTCATGCCTTCTCTTCACAGGACGTTCCCGAGCTTTCGTCAACGAGTACTGCAAAGAATGAAGCTGCTCCCTCCATGACAGCGTTCACCCCTTTCTTCACCGAATCTTGATGACCCATGGCTCCTGTCTTCAAGGGAGTGCGCTCAAGAAGGTCCTGTCGACGACTCACCGAAGAACTCTACGAAACCAGGTACTTTGGGGCAGTAAAACCTTTATAGAAGGAGATAAGACTCTAGTAGACATATATGGACTGGGTTTGTAGTGCATCTTCATTTACAGGTTGCCCAGATGGGGGGATCCTCATGAAGACTGTGCATAGGTAAACAGGGCCAGTAGTCTGCCAATTGTCTAACCAACTTGTCTTCCTCCTAATTCTATGGTTGATATCGTTTTGCTGTGTTAATTCGTATTCTATTTGAACTGAGTACAGTTGATGCATTTTAATGGAATCAGAGTAATAGTGGTACCACCTAGAACTGTATATATTTACCATTTTAGAATTGTCGGAGCATATTATCGTGATTGTGTATATAACCTTGAACCATATTTATATATAGACTGTACTTAAGAACCAGCCTGCATCACCTCCTGAGAAGCTATGCCTTGATTACCCGTCCATTGCTACCAAAAATAGAGAATCTTGGATGGGGTCCTCTGTGCCTCTCCTCTGCCATTTTGAGAGCAGGAGTACAGATATCCGCCTCTGGTGCTTTACACTACTGGCACCTAATGTTTCAGTGATGAAAAAATCCTCTGCACTATATACCATGATTGGGTTGTCCTGGGAGATGCCACGCTAGAGGATTGGTAAAAGACTGTCTCTGAACATCAGATTCATTACTATCCCTATTTTTTTTTGAAGGGCCAATTTTCCCCTCCCTTTTTAAGAAAAAAACAAAAAAAATATGTTTTTTTAATCCCTTTATTACATGTGTGAGAAACCTGATGGTATCCTCACACCTACTCCTCTTGGATCCTCTTCTCAGGTGGCCAGGGCAAGGCAATTGCTAGTGATTCCAATGGCCACTGTATTGTCTGCATACCCTAACCAACGAACTGGGACTTGATCGATGTGAGGAGGGTAGTTTTGTGTAGATTCAATGGTATTGCAGTCATATAAATTATAAAGCAAAGGGGCAAGGGTGCATCCTTGTTTCAGACCAATAATCGTAGTTATATCATCTGTAAGTTCACCCGACTGATTCCCTCGCAACACTACTGATGTATTAGAGTAACGGGAGATAAAAAAATACAGCAAAGTGGGATCAATTCCACAGTTACCCAATTTGAGGTCGCGACACAGTATCAAAGGCTTTGGTGAAATCCACAAAACAAATATATAGATCGCCTTCAGAAGCACTATAATACAGTGATATAATAGTGTGTCATGCACTTAGATTGTGAGGTGTACTGTGGCCCTTCTGAAACCCCATTTTGAAAATGGGAAAGAAAGTTACATGAAAGAGCCCACTTGAAGAGTTTCTTAGAAAGGATAGTCTTTGAACTAATATCTTGCATAGCTAGCAGTCTATAATCAGAGGGATTAGTCCGATCATCCTGCTTAAAGATAGGTGTAGGTATAGATTTCCTCCAACTTTCAGGAATCTACCCTGATTTCAATATCCTCACATACAATCTCTCCAGTACAAAGGACCAAATGGGAATATTATCCTTAAATATAATATTTGCCAGCATATTTGGACCAGGTGCCCAAGAGCCATTCAATGACTTCATTATTATTTCAATATCCTCCACCTAGAAACCATCCATGAAATGGGGGTAAGAATATAGTGATTAGATTTCGCCGTAATCTTAGGACCATAGAAAAGTGTTGAGATAGCTTCACACTATGTATGCATGCTGATGAAATTAAGTTCTAATTCAGGTTGACCATTGAAGAATTTTCTGACCATATTCAAGAACATTCTATTATCATTGCTCTGAAGGAGTCTAAATATGGCTTCTAGTTGCTGCAACTAATAGAGAGGATTTTAATAACAACACAGCCAGTTTTTAAACTTCGTAGGTATATGAATAAGCTCTCTTGATATTAGTACATTGCTGACAATTAGCTTTTTTGACATGGTGGATAGCAGCATCAAAGTTGTTGGTATGATTTGGTCTCGATGAAAAACTATGATGACTTAAATTCAAGCTGCTAATCAGCATGGGCATAACTTTAGAAACATCCCAATTATGACCTTGGAGCCATTCAGCAAAGGCAGATTCATTGAGATGCACAAAGTTACCTACACTAGTCAGGTTAATTTCACTCCAAATAATACAATTTCCAAGTATATTAATAGTGGCACATGCATTAATATAGTGCAACATTCTGGAGGTGGCTGACCTTGTAAACCAACCGAGGATGGCATGGTCACTAGGTGAATGAAATGTTATATTAAAATGAATGCAGTTATCCCAGGTAGTTCTATCAACTAGGATATAATCAATACCCGAGGAACTCGCCCCATTAGTCCAGGTCGATTTGGGAACTGCATTGTTGTTCTTTTTTAATATTTAGACACAATAAATCAAAAGTTTCAAACAACTGATTCTAATTTGGTCCTATGGTAGATGCAGTCAATAGCTTTCCCTTGCCACACTGAGTTACAGTATCATCCGATACGGCAGGTAAGAATTATATCAATTGAGGAGCATAAAAATCTCCACAAACAACAATTTTGCTGTTGAATGGACTCAATGGGCCTCATTACGACCCAGGCGGTAAGTTACCGCCTGGGTCGTACCTTTACCACCATGGCGTAAACTACGTTTACGCCATGGTGGTTGGCAGACTTACCGCCCCATTCCGAGGTTGGCGGGGCGGTAAGTCCCCAATCCCCATTTACCCTTCCCCATTCCCATTTTTGCCCCATAGGGCATAATGGGAGTGGGGAAGGCGTTAATTACGCCACCGTAAATTACGGTGGCGTAATTAACATCAAGGTCCCTTAGCGCCATGGATTTTAACACCTGCTAAAAGCAGGTGTTAAAACCTCCATGGCGCTAAGGGACCTCGGAATCAGGCGGTAAGGGTCGGTGCTGTTTACGCCGCCGTAAACCCCTTACCGCCTGAGTCGTAATGAGGCCCAATGCTACTTATGATTTCAATGATATGAGTTCCACCAGGTGGGGTATAGATGTTGATAATTAAGGCCTTTATGGTTCCTTCCAAAAGAGTTGCTTTAAATGGTACTAGTGAGTATTTCACCTGAGCTCCAATGGCCAACCCCCCACAAGGCTGACCTCTCTCTCCTCTAATTGCATGGGAATATAATACATTGTATCCATCAATTTTAAACGCTCCAGTGAACCAAGTTTCTAGTAAAATAAAAATATCACTCTGCTTAGAAGATTGGATCACCAATGGATGTGATAGGAATTATATAAAACCTTGAGTATTCCAACACATCTAGGATATGGGGCCTCATTACGACCCAGGCGTTGGACCATGGTGCTAATAGCACCATGGTCCATGCCGGTAACTTACCGACTCCGCCATGGCAGAATGGGGAATTACCACCCCATTCCGAGGTTGGCGGGGTGGTAATTCCCCATGCCGCCATGGCCCTTCCTCATTCCCATTTTTGCCCCATAGGGCTGAATGGGAATGGGGAAGGCACTAATTACGGCACCGTAAATTACGGTACCGTAATTAGCTCCTAGGTCCCTTTGCGGGTTGGTTTTTTAACGCCTGCTAAAAGCAGGCATTAAAGTGCAACCCGCAAAGGGACCTCGTATTCAGGCGTTAAGGGTTTAACGGCGCCGACACCTTTTACAGCGCCGTTAACCCCTTAACACCTGGGTTGTAATGAGGCCCATGGACTCAGCGTTGGGCAAGGGTCAAGTTCCTTTAGCAAGTAGTTCACCATTCCAACACCCACATTTTTTAGTGGCAGTGACATGATCATAATTAGTAACAATCCCCCCCTACCCCCCACACACCTCCAAGTTAATTTCCGGGTACTGTTAATCGTCCAAAATGGCTATATTTGCTTCCATGCTTAGGTGTATTGAGGCAAAATCCCAGAGACTTCAAACCATCCATACAAGTACATGTCAACTCTGCCACTGCTGAAGAGGTCCATTTGATGAGTTCCCAATTTTTGGCTTAGTTCCATTTAGGAATTGCAATTCTACGCAGATCACTGCTGCAAATAAATGACAAGCGTGTGATTTCCACATCGATAAAAGAGTAGAATGGTTAAGAAAAGGGCTATTGCTGCTAGGGGAGATTTCTTCCAGCTTTATCAGTTTATCTGCCCAGGATGGCATAATATTATGTTTCTCTCTAGAATCAACACTCACATATTTATGAGGGAGGGAAGAGGGGTGACCCACTGGAGTATTGTACAATAAACTATTATGGGACCCATATGTGGTTGACAAAGGCACCAGATGGTTAGACTGTGCGGGTATCATTGGATTGGAACAGGTGCATCTCGACACTGGTTGGACTCTAGTTGGCATATCCAGGGTGCATGCCTATTTTTCCATCGGGTCTTTCAAGGAGACTTTCCTTATAGTGCTATCCCTTGATTATTTTGCACTACAGTATAGTTCAGGCAGGGTGAGGACACCTTTTCCACAGTATGATTGGGAGCAGGTACAGTAGTTGGATTGTTCAATAAACCCACTCTTTTGGGCCTTGCGCCCTCACTTAGATTGTTGGTGTGCTTTATTTATTTATTTATTTATTTATTACATTTGTTGTACACCCAGACCCGGAGGTATCACGGCATAGTTACAGACAGCTTGAATACATGTTAATGAGGCAAGAAGAGCAATAAACACAGGCATAAAATACAGTGATTAAATGTATTGCAGAGTATATACAAGAGGATTATGTTTCTTATGTTGGTCTAGTCAAAGCAGGTGGGGCTCTAGGCTGGCCTAGTATTGGTTGAATAACCAAGTTTTCAGTGATTTTTTTGAATTGTGGAAAGGAGGATTCAGACTTGATGTTATGGGGTAGTGAGCTCCAGTGTCTGGCCGCAGGGACTTTAAAGCTACTGCCTCCCGCTTTCTCTCTTTTGTACCGTGGGATATCGAGGTGAGTGTTATTGTTGGATCTGAGGAGTCTGGTTTGGGCTTTCATATTGACTGTGTTGATGAGGTATTTGGGCACTTTGTTGGCGATGCATTTGTGCGTAATGTTTAGGGTTTTGAATAGTATCCTGGCTTGTATGGGGAGCCAGTGATTCTCTCTTCTGAGATTGGAAATGTGTTCAGATATTTTCATTCCTAGGGCGGCTCTGAGGGCTTTGTTCTGCAAAAGCTGAAGTTTGGCTATATTAGTTTTGATGGTGCCAAGGAAGAGGATGTTACAGTAGTCGAGTCTTTGGTATGTACAATCTTGGGACTATCAATCATAGATATCTCATTGCATAGGGCCTCAATGGCATCCTCTTCAGTAGCTGCAGCAATGTTTAAATGGTCTTCCGTGACATTATTTTTTTCCACAGTCTCCTCCACTGAGGTATAGAGAGATTCAACACTGACAGATGGATCCTCATATGCATTTGCGAGGATGGTGGACTTCCCTTTAGTAATTTGCTGATCATTTTGGGGTTATGCTGAGCCGTAGAAGGGTATTGACAATAGTGATTAATGTCTGTTTTTGCTTGCGTTTCTCCGCAGCAATACTAGAACAGAAACTCAGCAATGCCTCTATTCTCGGAAGAATAAGGTCAGTCAATGATGGAGTCGGAGATGGATCACTCAGAATATATTGGTCACAGGTGGTTCCAGTGAGGAGAGAGCTGCCTATTTGCTGGTATCCTCAAAGGAATTCACACAGGGGGAAACCAATGCTTCAAGGTTGGGAGTGGCTGACAGATAAGCAGCAAGTGTTTGACTAGTAGTATTACAAGCCATGTCCAAATCCAGGGAATTTCTTTTTAAGTTGGTGCAAAGGTTAAGTAACAAACCATTATTATCCATAGAGATGAAACTATACAGAAAATTGCTGTTGGGTTTGCTAAATGAAGACTTTGTAGTTACTTGTGTAGTATCAATCAGTGATTGTCCAGTCAATGAAGCCAGTGAGGTAACTTTGTGTTTGGAGCAAGATCCCGAAATCTGCGATTATTTTCTGCATGGAATAATTTGTTCAACTTTTTTCTAGTTTGCCTTTGCACGAGGCATGCCATTGGCCCTATCACAAGGTTTGGTGGGGCTCCATATGCGTTTTCCACTGATGCCCTTTGGGTTGCGAAGGTTATGCTTATCTGGCAAAGTCATCATTACCAAAAGCACACAACAGTAAAAGTGCTGGAGCATAGGGCTAAATTGGGGTGTCCGGGACAAGAAGAAAGGGTGGACGTGATAGGACACAGCAAAACCACAGTTCCCATACGGCTGACACTGTGGTACACCATGCAACTACCCACCCGAGTGCTACTGGGCACCAATATTATGAAGTATAGAAGATTGCAGCACAAATTGCATTGGAGCAGTGTACCAAGCAGAACAAGTCCTAGAAATATGACTTTGCATTGCAATTGGCGGCCACAGCTCAACACCCCCGTCCTCTTAAGGATAGATCAGCCACAATGTGTCTATTCTAATGGGGACTGAGGCTGCCAAAACTGAATCTTAGTGGGCGGCCGCAGTGACGACAGTGTCACCACTGTAGCAACAGTGCAGCCTTATTTATCTGGCACACCGCATTCAAACAACAAACTGCAGTCACCGCACGGCACCCCCACCTGCTTGTAGAGCAGCAGCAACAGCAGCAGCCTCTCCTCCTTCAGCACCTGTCCCTCACTTCTTACTCACCGTGAGCTGTTCACAGGGAGACAGTGGCTGCTAGAATGAGGGCTAGTAGGATAGCCCCCCCTTTCAGCAACTGTGCCACACTCCTTACTCACTGCAAACCTTTCACAGGGAGACAGTGGCTGCTGAAATGAGGGCTATGAAGAGAGTCCCCCACAGCCTCAGTGCTGCTTCGCTAGTACGTTCACCTCTTTCTCCACACACCATTCGCCGGTTGTGATGTCAATGTGAATTAGTGCCTGCAGGATTAGAAAAGGGCACCTAGAGGCGTCAAAGCAAATAGCCGCACCGTACGAAACTCATCAACAAGACAACAACAAGGCAGAGTAACGGCCGCTTCAGAACTGATTCACTCAACTCAGATGTTGTCTACATCCCACCTCTATTTTGTAATCTTCAGCAACAAAAAATGATACTTAATATAGCTGACACACACCATACTGCAAACAAACCTTTAAATATTCACCAACACTTACTTCCACATCAGGCACAGACTACATGTGCACACTGTGAGTTCTGCAGTGAGAATGTCAAAAGTGTACACAGGTGCCTGAAATACTTTCCAAAATCAATGGCACAAAAAGAGGACAGTAGTAAGCAAAGTACTAAAATGGCCGACACTTTTTCACTGCAATCTATCACAGCCAAGTACACAATTGCAACATTAACACCAACCAATTGCAAACACCAAGAACATATACATTTTAATCATCTTTATATAATCAGGGCAATTCGACCTGCAGCCGTAAACACCCACTTATTGCCAAGGATACACTTAGATTGTTAAAAAACTCAAAAACACACACTGTTAACCTTTCAAAGTTCAAATGACACAAGAGTAAAGGTAAGGGCATGAAATCAAAAACCCATGTGCAATTGTGTGGTCTAACATCCACAGAATAACATGATTACTGGACAGAATGTATTGCTCGTTACCCCTTGGTATTCTACACATCTGATCGAACAGTTGAAACCAATCAACTGAAGTGGCACTTTAACACTGCTATGTACGCCCTTTTGCCATGCTGTATACTCGTGGGTATAAAAACACCCAATCAAACTGTTTCTTTTGTTTGTCATAACCACAGCTATCAGGAAATACAGAAAACACAAAATACCATACTTTCCTGCTCTCCCAAGCCCTAGCAAAGTGTCCCCCACATCTCTGCAGCTCCCCTACGCCACTAATGCCCTCTTCACCTCTGCTGCCCTCTCCCATTCGTCCATAACACTCAATGTTTCTCTGATGCAGTTTCAATGGAAATGTTGGCTTGCGAAAGGTATACCCAAGACTATAGCAAAACCCAATAATATTGTTTGTTTCTGTTTCTTACAGCCGTGTCTATCAGGATAAAACAGCTAAAAAAATGCTTTCCTGCTCTCCCAAGCCCTCATGAAGTGCCCCCAAAGTCTATGCAAGCTCCCCCTCATGCCACTGATGGCTTCCTCACCTCCCCTGCCCTCTCCCATTCCCCCTACTACATCCATAGTTTCTTTAACTCACTTTCAGTTGAGATGTTGGGTAGCTGCAGCTTTTCTTTCCAATAGCTGAGGCTACAGAAAAGCTTTGTGTTGCAAACTCAGTCCCTAGAGCCTCCACCAACTCGCAAATTGCACTTGATGTCATCTTGCGCCCCCCCCCCACCGACCTCCACCATTAGCCTGATGGCTTTGACAGGATTTTTAAACTGCAAATTGATTTTTTCTGCATCGAGAAAAGAAAATATGGTGGCTTTTTCATTATAAACACTTGGGGGCCGATTCATAGAATTCAGCGCACAAGTGGCGCACGCGGCTGGCGCACAGTGTGCGCGTGCGAATCCCTGCGCCAGCCGCGTGCGCTAAAATCCATTTCTGCGCACAGCGTATTCATGGATACCAGCCACCAAAACCAGCCGTGGCGCACAGTTGCGCAGCGACCCTGCAGCAGCGCCAGTTACGCCTCCAAGAACGCCTCTCGCGCAGGGAAAAGCCATCAAAATCCCCAACCGAGCGCAAAGGGCAGCAGCAAACGCAGAGCTGGGAGCGTGTATTCCAGGGGTGTGCGGGTGTTTCCATACGCGACTGGGCTGGGTACGTGTATTTCAGGGGTGCGCGAGAAAGTCTACACGCGATTGGCCTGGGTACGTGGATTTCAGGGGTGCGCGAGAAAGTCTACACGCGATTGGCCTGGGTACGTGGATTTCAGGGGTGCGCGAGAAAGTGTACACGCGATTGGCCTGGGTACGTGGATTTCAGGGGTGCGCGAGAAAGACTACACGCGATTGGCCTGGGTACGTGGATTTCAGGGGTGCGCGAGAAAGTCTACACGCGATTGGCCTGGGTACGTGGATTTCAGGGGTGCGCGAGAAAGACTACACGCGATTGGCCTGGGTACGTGGATTTCAGGGGTGCGCGAGAAAGTCTACACGCGATTGGCCTGGGTACGTGGATTTCAGGGGTGCGCGAGAAAGTGTACACGCGATTGGCCTGGGTACGTGGATTTCAGGGGTGCGCGAGAAAGACTACACGCGATTGGCCTGGGTACGTGGATTTCAGGGGTGCGCGAGAAAGTCTACACGCGATTGGCCTGGGTACGTGGATTTCAGGGGTGCGCGGGTGGTGGGTGTGCGGGAAGTTCAAGACGTGAATTGGCAGTGTGGGTCCTCCCAGGTCTCCCCTCTACCCCCTCCACGACCTCTGCAGGCATCCCACACCACAGGGGACTACCCTGCACCCCATGTCATGTCCCACAGGCAGCCCATCCACCATGGCCATGCCCCCAGCCAAGCCACATGTCCCCTTGCACCCCCACCCCCCAGCACTGTGGGGCACCTGCCAGCAGGCCCCCACCCATGTCCAACTCCTGTTCCCCACCACCCCCACCCCCCAGCACTGTGGGGCACCCTCCACCAGGCCCCCACCCATGTCTCCCAGCACCCCCACCCCCCAGCCACCAGGGGCACCCTCCACCAAGCCCCCACCCATGTCTCCCAGCACCCCCACCCCCCCAGCCACCAGGGGCAGCCTCCACCAGGCCCCCACCCATGTCTCCCACCACCCCCACCCCCCAGCCACCAGGGGCAGCCTCCACCAGGCCCCCACCCATGTCTCCCACCACCCCCACCCACCAGCCACCAGGGGCAGCCTCAACCAGGCCCCCACCCATGTCCGACTCATGTCTCCCAGCACCCCCACCCCCCCAGCCACCAGGGGCAGCCTCCACCAGGCCCCCACCCATGTCTCCCAGCACCCCCACCCACCAGCCACCAGGGGCAGCCTCCACCAGGCCCCCACCCATGTCTCCCAGCAACCCCACCCCCCAGCCACCAGGGGCAGCCTCCACCAGGCCCCCACTCATGTCTCCCAGCACCCCCACCCCCCCAGCCACCAGGGGCAGCCTCAACCAGGCCCCCACCCATGTCCAGGAACAGAGACTTCCATGCTGTCATGTGTGCAATCTGCACAGGGCTCCCCATGTCACAATCAAACACATGCAACAACCATGCGGTTCACACATTACAGGTCGCACATGCATTACCATGATGTCCCTGCACACATACATGCGTACATGGCCTATGTCACACATGCAGGCAAGTATCAGACAACCAGCACACTGCAACATGCCCTGTCTCACACAGCAATGCTTGGCCACTTACCGCTCAACTCCAGACGGGTCTCCCTCTCAAGGACCTGGCTGTGGAGCGCTGGGTGTGCGCATTCCAGGACCCTCAACTGGATGGAACTTATGCGGCCCCGGCCCCCCTCCACAAGGCGCCGGGCCTTCATGAGGGTCCTGGACCTCAAGTCCTCCCAGCGCTTCTTGACCTTCTGGATGGTGCGGGTTGCCACCCCCTCCGCGTCCTCTCCCGTCCTTCCCTGTTGGCGCGGGACGATCCGAAGAGGGCATCATACTGCCCCAGGACATGCTCCACCAGGACACCAACTTCGGTGGCAGTGAAGCTGGTGCCCCTCTGCCCCTCTGCCCCTCTGGCCGGGGGTTGCAACTGGTGTCAGATGTGGATGTGCTCGACATGGCAACCCCAGGGGCAGGAGTGGGTGACCAACTGGGTCCTGGGGCTGGGCTGTGGAGCGATGTCATTTGAGTCGGGACTCTTCTGTACCAGCAGGGGTGGACACAGCAACTGGACCCCTGCAGATGGCTGATGTGCAGGCACCAAATGGCAGGGCACGGTGGCAGCAGGCAGGCAGGCAGCAGCAGATGGCATGTGGGAGGCTGCTTGGGGCACTGGGGGCCAGTGAATTGGCCTTCTGGGCAGGAGCGTGGTCTTCCGTGTGTTTTCGCGTGGCCAGCTTCATACGGAGTGAATAGGCACGTGAAAAATCTGCACGCTGCGTGTAATGCGCGTAAGCGCGCGTGAAAAACTGCACGTCCGCGTGTAATAGGAGGAAAGGGTCCATGCATAAGCGTGCGCGCGTGAAAAACTGCACGTCCGCGTGTAATGCGCGTAATCAAACGTGAAAAAGTGCACGTCCGCATGTGACGTGACGCGCGCGTGCGTTTCCCTCAGCACGGGTTAAAGGTGAGCGGGCCCAGCTGTTCGCTGTACGTGCCTTTCGTGGAGACCGACGTGTGTTGCTGCTTCCAGTCGTTTCGCGCGCCATCTACTTCACAGCTCTCAAGGACGTATCTCTTCTTTTGGCGGGGGTATTGGCTACGCGTGTTTTTCTGCATCGCGCTAGTCAGACGGTGAGTCGCAAACGCTCCTTTTCCCACTGCGGGTGCCCCTGTGTATCGCACCCATTTTCGATGTCATCGTAGCCTGCGTGTCCCACGCGTACGCGTTATACGTGTTACTGGGTGCCACCGCGTACTGCGGGAGGTTTAATCCACGCACGTAGGCTGCAGGGTTGCGTGCACGGTTTTACTGCAGTTTTGGGGTGCCTGAGCGTTGCGTGACCCGTCAACACATCACCGGGGTCACATACAGCCTTGCAGGTGCAGGGGGGCTGTTAACATCTTGCTTCCCACCCCCTTCACCCCAATTGCCCAGGTCAATTGTGCTGTACACCTCCCATTGGCACCACTCCATCTGTGCCAGCACTATTACATCTGTGCCATGGTAGGGAGGCTACCAAAGGTGAGGGGCGCCTCAGCTGGGCGTCCTCCTCGTGGCGGGCGTGGTCGGGGACGTGGCCGTGGTGACCAGGGAGTAGGGGGACTCCAGGGTGTCCAGGGCAGCCACAGAGGGGGAAGAGGCAGGGGTGCGCCACTTGAGCACAATGTTGTGCCATGTGTTGGTGCAGCCATGCCACCACCCCCTGTGGTTCAGGGGGATGCAGCTCCTGCATCTGGCACTGGCACCCGTATGACCCGGCAGTCCGTTTCATCGACTGCCACGGGCCCAAGGGTAGCGGTAGCTGCAGGTGCAGTTGTGGACACCGCCACCCAGGCTCAGGGTCTGCCAGCGCAGGCTGCGTTGGCACTTGAAGAGCCCTTGGTAGATCTCCAACAGGCCAGGGGGGAAACCATTGGGGCAGGCCGGGCTGCTCAGACCAAGACACGTGTCCCTGGGGCAGTCATGTCATCTGCTGCCCCGAACAGCCGGGTGTTGGCAAGTGCAGGGGCAGATGCACCCAACAGCACCCCGGTTGTGAGTCTGCCAACCAGGACCGTTGCGGTCAATGACCCTGCCACAGCTGATGTTGCTGCGCAGGGTCCATTAGTGGGCACCCAGCTGCCACTGACACAAGTCAGGCCTTTGGTCATCCCTCCACCTGCCACTCCCTCGGCTCAATCCACCCAACCCACTGGCCATACTGGTCAGGGCGGCATTAGCCAGCCAGGGTCTGCGCCACAGTCCAAGAGGAGGAAGGTTGCATCTGCAGCACAGGCTGGGACCCCACACACAGCCACGACCTCCTGCACGTCGAGGAAGAAGCCTTTCTGTAAGCAGGAACTGGACTTCCTCGTGGACTACGTGCGGGGACACAGCCGTGACATGCTAGTGGGTGCCAATAGTCAGACTACGGCTGCCCAACGTGACACCCACTGGAAGCATGTGGCGGAACATGTCAGTTCATTCGGCCATGAGGTGCGCAGGAGTGCAAAAAGCGCTGGAATGACATCAAGCGCAGCACTAAGGCCAAGCGTGCCTCAAATTACAACTTGACTCTGGTGACTGGCGGTGGGCCTGCACCAGAGGAGGAAGAACTCACTCCGCATGAGGCTCTCGTTGCGGAGTTCATGCCACCAGAATTGGTCGAAGGTGTGGGAGAGATGCTGGACTTTGATGCCCAGTCCAGTGAGTGTTGATGCGTAGTTGTTGAGGACGTGTGTGTTTCACTTGTGGGATGTGTTGTGCATGATTGCTGCTACATGTGACCTGTACATGGTTCTGATGTGTAAGTAATGCAATGCCACCGTCATGCGTGTCTCCTCTGCCTGCATGCAGGACTCCATGTGGCCATGCTCCCTTGCCCCTCCTCCGCCACTCTGCACCCCAGTTCCACCTTTGCACTGGTCTGCTACATTCTTGCCAATGTGTAGTTTCATGTTCATGTGTCCTGTGTAGATGCTAACATCCAGCTTAGAAACTGCCAGACATATGCTGTGTGGTACAGCCTTAGTACTCGATGCAGGGCATCCCACTTGTACTGTGCATGGGTCAGATGTCCCGCAGGGACATGAGTGCCCCTTCATGCTCCATGTGCATTGCACACATGCCCCTATGTGTCCTTGACTGGATGATCACTGTAATATGAGTCCTTGGTTACATACATTGCCTGCCATATCATCGGCCTCCCCATGTCAACTGTGGCTCAGTCCTGCGTTGCACACATGTTTAGGCTCTGACAATCTGTGTGGCTCACAGGCCTCAGCCTGTTCAATGGCCAATGACTCTGTCCAACTCTTGTCGTGTCTTCTTCACACGTGGCCGGCCTCCGGACCTTCCATCATGTGTCCTGCCCACTGTCCCAGCATCATTTGCAGTGTTGTAATTGAAATCACATTAAGCTGTTGATGCCAGTCAACACTGCTTGTCAATACACAGGTGTATGGTCAGCCTTTTGATACCATGCTAGGCATCCCTGCTTTGGTACTGGGGTGGAGGGGTGCTTGCCTTCTAGACATGGTACACATTGAATACACAATGCACGTGATGTCTGATTTTGACATTGCACTGCCTTCACATTTCCTGGCACACACCATGGAGTGCTTGTACATGTAGGTAGTGAGTGGCGTACACATTTTCTGCACTGCTTAGACCCACTTCCATGCAAACTGCCACCTTTCAACAGGTCTGATCACAGAAGCTATTCTAAGTAGACCCAGCATGCATGCAAGGTCATATGTTGTGTGTCACATGTCTGCCAGATGCCTTTGCTGTCGGTGTGTGTGTGTGTGTTGTGTGCTTCTGACATGTGTACTGACCTTTTCCTCTCTATTTTTCAGGTGATGACGCAATGGATGCAGAGGATGGTGTTGTCATGCCAGACACAGGGTTGGTAAGACCACATCAACCCGGCACTAGTGGGGGTCGTGGGGTGGTAGGCCACGAAAACCCCCAAGTGCTGCAGTCCATCCTGTCTCTGGCTGCCTATGAGTCCAGCCTTGATGACGACTCTGACGTCCATGTTGAGTTGGATGACCATCAAGTCCATGTGTCAGGGGTGAGTGATTCTGATGTGGACACTCCTCTGTCTGCGACCCCTGCACTGAGGGATCAGACAGTCTTGGTTCCTCCGCCCGTGGTGGATCGGGACGCAGGGTCACCCTCCACACCAGTCACTGATGTGCCTGGGACATCACGTAGACGGGGGCATGTAGTCGTGCAGCCGCAGGCGGTGCCAACACAGCGAGGACCCCCGGTCCTTGGGTCCCGCAGGGGTCAAGCCCGGCAACGCGGTCGCCGCGCGCAACCGCTGTATACTGAGTGGGAGCAAGACATGACTGCCAATTCAGAACGGCAGGGGGCAGCAATGGAGAACATCGCTGACAGCATGGAGCGTGTGGCCCGATCTGTGCTCCCCCCTGCTAGGCAGGTGCTTCTCCAGCAGCAGGCGGCACGGTCCACGGCCCGCTCACTCAGGCTGGGCATGGCGGCCTCAGACAGGGCACGCCAGGCTGAAATGTCGTCTCTGCGTCAAGCAATTGCTGCTCACGCAGAGGCGCACATGGATGCCCTGAGGGAGGAGTATGCCTCCCTCAGATCCACTCTGGGTGTCCTTATGATGTCCCAGAGGCAGCAGGCAGAGGAGAGGTTTGCACAGCTTGAGCGCACCATCTCGGCTGAGCTACAGGCTTGCCGGGAGGTGCAGCGGTTGTCCAGCCAGGCCTTCGTGCCTTGCAAGAGGAAGCACGTGTATCACGTGAGGTCCTGCATGCAGACCTATGTAACATTGCCACACAGAACCAGGCTCACCTGTCCGGCAGACTTGCTGCCGACGAGGGGCAAGCTGCGGCTAGGCGTGGCCAGGCTACTGTGCCACGTCCTCCTTTTCAGGATGAGCCAGACTCGGACGACCATCTATCTCCCACATAGGTCGTGCTGTGCAGGCGTTGAGCCCATGGAGGTATTTTTTTTTGGCTCAGCATCATCGCATGTGGATGTTGAGCAGCACCCTGTACCTCCCCCCTCCTGGGTGCCTCCCCTCCCCCCCGGGTCGTATGTGGCCATTTTTGATTTTTCTTTTAGTTTAGTTAGTTAAGTTTCTGTTTGATAGTTAGTTTAAATAGGTAATGTAGGTTTTCCATAGTTAGTGTAATTAGTTAATAGTTGAGTTAGTTTAAAATTTGTAGTCTATTGTGCTTACATGTGACAGTGCGGTGCCTTGTGGTTTTTGAAGGCATTCACTGTCTGTTCCAGCTGGGCCCTTCATGGTTGTCTTGTGTATGTGTTTGCTGCTTGGGTTCCTTGACTCACATATGCCACTCCTGCCTCCCTTATCCATGGGCTCGCAAGGATGGTTCGGTGTAACAGAATTTTACACAAGGGCTTTGGACTGTCATATCTGTGGCATGTCTGGTGCTTTTTGACTTGTGTTGACACCCCTAGTGGGGATGATTTAGGTGTAATTGTCCACTGTTCAGCTTTTGCTAGATGGGGCGTGTCATGATTAATGTGGACATTGATTGCTATGCATTGTGTATTATGTTTCATATCTTTCCTGTACACGTGCTTGTTGCAAATCATGCTGTAGATAGTGTTCCACACTTTGGAGGTGAAAGACGGACTGATGGTGTGATTTGTGATGTGACTCTCTGACATGGTCAAGTAATGAGATGCATGATGAGACACACACAGATCACTTTGATGCATTAATCATGTGTTTCATGCACTTTCTGCAGGGGGATGAGGCACCAGAGCACCTTTGCCAGCAGACATGGCCCATTGGACGACGTAATTCCTGACCCGTTTGTTGGTGCCCACATGCACATGTGTGCACATGCAGAGCCACAGTGATTGCAGACCCACATCCTAGAACTGCTGACATGTTCCAAGGAACTCCAGGCAAGGTGAGCATCACAGGGGGGCCACTAGACAGCAAAGCTTGCACCAGGTGAGTTGCACGTGCAGGCTTAGTCACAGCACTGAGGGTGAGCTTAGACAAATATTGGTGTTGAAGCACACAATGCAGCTCAGATGTGTTTGTGGACTGATGGCTGTTGATAGTAGGGTTGTCTGGGACACATGCGGGGGCAGTGGCACATACCCTGCGGTACACCAAGGTTCATTGAGGCACTTGTATCAACCATGTAGCCTTCCAAGACATGGAAAGGGGCAGCTCACAGGGACATACAGCAAGGGACATACTCGGGTGCAGTGCATGTCTATTCCACGCACTTCATGATAAATGCACTGGCAACTTTGTTTTGGTCATGGTGGTACGCAACTTGCTCTGTAGTCATGGCTTGCCATATGGGTCTGTCTGCTTACCCAGGGAACATTGCATGTTGTGTGAATTGTGACACATTGGTGTTCCATTTGCCACGCACCCACCAGCGGCTGACTTACTGCATTAACTGTGAATGACCCGTCACAGGGGTGATGTTATATATGGGTATGGAGCACAGATTGTCTGTTTGTAGAGTTGTATGTTGTTATGGGGCATGTTTTGTGTTGTGTTTTTGTGTAATTGGCACGTACAGGTTGCTGACTGTGTCTCTCTTTGCAGCATTGCAGTGCTCCTGTAACCGGACCTGAGAGTGCGCAGGCAGGAGGCCAGCACTCAAAACCAGAGCTAAGTGTCTTGTTGTATTTTCTTACAAACTGCCCTGCATAGGCTTGCTGGGGAGTGTACTGATGCATGGATGTATGTGTGGTCCTATTTGGTATGTTTTTTACCCTAATCACCCGTGATCCTATGCAATTTTGAAACCTGTACCCTCTACCCGGTGTTCCTGCTTCCCATGCCTATCCAAGCAATGTTCCCTGACCCTCTTTCCCCACTGGGGTTGCGGATGCCTGTGTAAGCCCCGAACTTGCAGGCGCCAAAACCCTAGAGGGGGTGGTTGGTTCGTACCACTCCTAAGCCTGGACTACAGAAGGCCATGACAATGATGTCCAAGTTTGTTTGGATTGTGCATGTGTTCATGCAGGTTGTACATTTTCGTGCATTCCCTGGTTTCATGTGTCATTCCTACTCCCCTCACCTGCCACGCATTCCAGTCATCCAGTGTGTCTACACCTGTCCCGACTGCATATCCCTGAACCTCTTTCCCCACCAGGATCTCAGGGGCCTGTGTGAGTTTGACCTTGCAGGCACCCGGGACATGGTGTGGGTGGTTGTTTCATGAGACTCCAGCGCCTGTACAGGGGATCTGTGACAGTACACATCCATTCATGGTGCATCATCCTATGTCATGTACCACACATGTCTCACATCCTGTCGTGACATTGTTTTGCTGTGCTACCTTGGTTGTTGCATCATTGTGGTAGTACTTGGCCTTTGAGACGTACTGCTATGTCAAGTCATCTACTGGAGGGTGTTTGGGTTCCTTTTCATGCCTTGGATTATGTGATTTTGGAAATGAGTGTGGATTCTGAGGGTTCAGGCATCTCTTTACACACAAGGTGGGAGATGGACACGAAGGGTAAAGGTGATCCTGTGGCCAGGTGGGAATGAGGGTTGGAGGCTCCATGACCCAGGTGCAGTTGTTCAGTGGGTCATGGTCATTTGCGAGGGGGGGGGGGGTTGTTGTTGATAGTTGCGTTGCCCTGCAGTGTGATGGGAACTCTGACATTGTAATGTTGTTGTCCTATGTACATGTTGTGTTCTGCTGATCAATGCCTGTTCATGTGTTGTGTTTTCCTTTCAGGTGCGAGGGGATAGTAGTGGTTTGACATGCTGGGGTGTACACATGGTGGATGTTCACATGTGATGTGTAGGGAACACTGATGGTCACTTGAGTGCACATGCATATGTGGAGTGCATGTCCTTGCAGAACCACACACTTGCACTCGGATGCACTCCATGTACTCCCACCCTTGCATATCCACGTGTACACTGTTTGCCTTCTGGTGCCCACTGTGTCCCGCCAGCACATGTTCTGTGACCGATTATGGTTCGAGTACATGCCTAATTTGATTTTTGATGTAGTCTGTCACTTAGATGTGATGCTCAGGGTGTGCATCACACGCAATGGCTGTTCACTGTGCTGTGCGCTGAGCAGTGTGATGCAGGAGTAGGACATTGCACACATGAGCTGCAGTGTTCATTTTGCAATGCATCATGTGCATATAGCCAGGCATTCATTGTGATTTTACGTCTACGACTGTTGTAATGCATTTGGAATCGACTTATTTTTGGTGGGACATTTTGTTGGTCTGTCATTTCATCGGATTCCGGGTCAGGCATCATTGTCCGATGCCACTGTACATTTAGGACATGGAAATGTGTACCTTATCGTTACTGGGTCGGTGTATGGGTATTGCTTGCCATGTCATGTTGATGTTTGGGAGGGTTTGACTGACATGACAGTGATGGCCATGGCCTGTTTTGCAGGTGTGTGTGATGCACACCTTGCATGTCCAGGTCATCCGCTTCTCAGAGCAACTAGCTGGGGGTAGGTTTCTCTCCGCAGCAGGGCCCTCCCCCTCGAACAGACTTCCTGACTTGAACTTGAGGGGAACCATCTCCAGTTCTGGAAGCACCTCAAGACCTTCCTCTTTGCTTCTGCTTACTCTCTGCCTCTCCCTTGCAGAATTGTTCACTGGAACTGCACAGGAGCTGCAACTGGGCCACTCTCACCAACCTCGGTCCCTGGCCCAGCCACTGTCCACTTGCACTGCAACCCTGGCAACCCCTGCACTGCAGTACTGTCTCTCTATCCCTACAGCCCTCCCTTCCCAGCACTCGTCTGCACTTACCTTAGCAGTTGCCACCAGGCGACCTATGTATAATTTTTTGGCCTACTTCCCCTGTACTGGACTCCCCCCCACCCTTGCACTTTTCCCTTCCCCCTACCCCTGCACTTGCACAATCACAATGACACCTGGCCTAGTAGTACCGTTCTCTGTGTTCCCTTGTTCCCCCCCCCTGCCTCATTGTGCCTTGTAATACTTGTGTATGGCTCATGTCATGTCACATGTCATGTGTGCATTTTGGTTGCACAGGATAGCTTGTGTTTAAGTAGCTAGGGATGCAGACGATGTGGCACTTCCATGGCAACTATCTCAGGGTGGTAGGGTTGTGACAGTTGACTGTCACTTTGTCATCATCGATTGTCACCTGGTATGTGCCAGGCCTGTGTGCACTCCGCAGGGGTTGGAGTTTAGGTGAAAAATGTGGCCACAAGCTGGGTCCGGGCTACCTCGCCACGTGCCCTGTCCCCTCCCATGGGCAGCGCCTGTGCCTGTGGTTGGGGATGTGGGGGCACCACCATGTCCACCGGGACGCCCTGCCGTGTTGCAACATTGTGCAGGACACATGCTGCCACAATGATCCTGCACACAACTGCTGGTGCATAGAGTAGTTGCCCACCAGAGCGGTCAAGGGAGCGGAAACGTGACTTGAGCGCTCCGAATGTGCGCTCCACTATGCCCCTGGTTGCAATATGGGCAGCGTTGTATCTTACCTGGGGTGGTGTGGTGGGGTTCCGGATTGGCGTCATCATGTGGTTGCTCAGAGGGTAGGCACTGTCCCCTGGGGAGGTGATAATTGTTCAGATTATTAGGGTTGGTATATTTGTCTGTGTGTGACTTGCATGCATGTGCAAGGGCATTTGTACTCACCTAGGAGCCATGTGTCGCCATGCTGCCCAGCTTCCAGGGCCCGGCTCAGGGCGGACATTCTGTATATAAAACTGTCATGGGTGGAGCCAGGGTAGTTTGCATACACAGAGGTGATGATTCCCTTTGCATCGCATACCACCTGTACATTGATGGAATGCCAGTGCTTGCGGTTTCGGTAGATGTGCTCAGTGGCCCTAGGTGGACGTAGGGCCACATGGGTGCAATCTATGGCACCGAGCACTTTGGGGAAGTGTGCCACCCTGAAAAAATCCAGGACAACGGCCTGCCTTTCTGCGGGTGTTCTGGGCATGTATATGTGCCTGCGGACTGAGGGGCGCGCTGTCATGATTGCCAGTACCTGGTGTAGGCAGCGTGACTGCGTGGCCTGTGAGGACCCCCCCCACTATGGCAGTGGTCCACTGAAACGACCCAGTGGCCAAGAAATGCAAGACATTGAGCAGCTTCTCCAAGGGGCTCAATGCTTGGGAGCAAAGGGTGGGGGATGTGAGGTCATCTTCCCACTCCCTGACCAGGTCTAGGATGATATGGGGTGGAAACCTATACCTGCCGTAGACCTGGTCGTCAGGCATCCCAAAAAGGCCTGTCCGTTGTGCAAAAATGCGTGCCCTGGCTATTCTCCTCCTCCTGCGGTGTCCCACAATCACTGCAGCAACAAATGGGGCATTCATCGTCGCTGTATATACGCGTTTGTTGTTTGCGCGCACTTTTATGCTGTGCGCGGGCGCGGGACGCCTCCGTGTGGGCGGACTCGTTGGTTTCCCGTATTCGGGTGTCATCGCGTGTGATCGGAGGGGAGCGAGCGTACACGCGATTGGCCTGGGTACGTGTGTTTCGGGGTGCGCGGGTAGTTCCACACGCAATTGGCCTGGGTACGTGTGTTTCGGGGTGCGCGGGTAGTTCCACACGCGATTGGCCGGGGTACGTGTGTTCCGGGGTCCCGTGAACTTTCACACGCGATTGGTTGGGATCCACGTGTGTACTGTCATCACGTACAATGAGGGATACTCCCTAGCACGTCACGTCACAGACGCGCTCACGCGCTGAGGGCCTTTGGTCCAATGAAAATGCGTATGCGTGCAGACGCGCTTACGCGCTAAGGGCCTTTCCTCGAATTACACGCTGACGTGCAGAATTTTCACGTGCCAAATCACTCCGTATCAAGCTGGCCACGCGTAAGCACACGGAAGACCACGCTCCTGCCCAGAAGGCCGAACTACTGCCCCCCAGAGCCCCGAGCACGCTCCCACCTGCCATCTGCTGCTGCCTGACTGCCTGCTGCCCACGTGCCCTGCCATTTGCTGCCTGCACATCAGCCAGGGGTGCTGTTGGTGTGACCACCCCTGCTGGAACCAAAGACTCCCGACTGGGATTCCATCGCTCCACAGCCCAGCCCCAGGACCCAGTTGCCCACCCACTCCTGCCTCTGGGGTTGTCATGTCGGGGCAAACTCCATCTGTGACCACTGACAACCCCCGGCCAGAGAGGCAGAGGGGCACCAGCTTCAGTGCCACCGAAGTTGGTGTCCTGGTGGAGCAAGTCCTGGGGCAGTATGATGCCCTCTTCGGAAGTTGCCGCGCCGACAAGGAAGGACGGACTCGGATCTGGACTGACATCGTGACTGCCATCAACGCGGAGGGGGTGGCAGTCCACGACTTCCAACATGTCAAGAAGCGCTGGGAGGACTTCAGGTCCAGGACCCTGACCAAGGCCCGGCGCCTCTTGAAGGCAGCAGATGCCAAGGGGCGCCGGGGCCACTTGTCGGAAGAACAGATGAGGGTCCTGGAACACATACCCCCAGCGCTCCACGTCCAGGTCCTCGAGAGGCAGACCCGTCTGGAGTCGAGCGGTGAGTGTACATGCATCCTGATTGTGAGCAGTGCGTGTGGTGATTGTTCAGTAGTGTGCAGGTTGCACATCTGTTTGTATGGGGTCGAGTATGGGTGCGGGTGTACAGGGCCGTGGGGCTGACACATGCGAGGGCTGTAATGTGTGAGACATGGATGGTGCCTGTGTGTGTGGGCTTGCATGCCAAATGCAGTTGTGTGGGCACACAAGTTTGTATGAATGTGTATGTGAGTAGACATGTCCGTGATGTCACGCATGTATGTTGTTTTCAGCTGATTGTATCAGCGCTGTGTACATGTGCATGTGTGTGTATTTGACAAGGGTGCAACAGTGATGCAACATGGATGCATGTGACAGCGGTATGTGGAAGCCTGATTGGCAGATGTGACATGGATGCCCGTCTGATCACTGCGACACTTAGCAGAGGTGTACACATGCATGCAAGTGTGGTGGTTGGTGTGTACATGTGTGGTGCACTTCCTGTGTTGCATGTGATGTCTGGCTCACCTTTGGCTGCTGATGCTGTTGTATGTGTATGGATGGTGTTGGCAGTTGCAACATGGCTGTGGTATGGCTCGTGTGTGCAAGTTGTAATGACATGTGTGTTGGGGATTGTGATGACATGTCTGAGGTTTGCCAATGCCACTCATGTACAACTGTCATGTGTGTATGTGTCCATTGTACAGTGCCCTGATGCCTGTGTTTTTTTTCTCCCTGTCTGCAGCGTCAACTGATGAAGAGGGCGGAGAAGGTGCTGTGGAGCACAGCGGCGGGGATCCCACCGCCAGCCGGAGACGCAAGGCCCGGCTCCCCTCCCAGGTTGTCATCTCGTCGGGGAGTGAGGAGTCCGGTGCCGCGTCCCAGGCCGCAGCTGCCGGGGGGAGGTCCAAGAGGCGGAGGTTGCAGTTGGACTCCTCGGCAGCAGAAGGGGCAGCTGGGACCCCACAGGGCCCAACGGGGGAAGATGGCACAGAGTCATCCAGGTTGGTGGGGGGTTTGGTGGAGGAGGAGGCCGTGCAAGCACCGGAGACGGGGTCTGGGGGTGGGGATCCCACTGGTGCTAGTGGTGCAGTGCAGGACCAGGGACAGGAGGCAGCACAGGCCGCCGCGGAGGTGCCTGTGTGCAATCCTGTCCCTGATCCTGTCCCTGCATCATCTTGCACCAGCAGGGATGCCCATGTCCAGACCAGTTTTCAGGCAGGGGATGAGCTGACGTCAACTGGCCTTCCTCTGCCTGCGGACGTGGCTATCCGGGCCCGGGTTGAGCCTGTCCTGGCTGGAGTGGCGTTGCGTCAACGGGCCATGCGAGGTGACCTGCAGTCTTTTCATGAAGAGACTGCACATCATCTCGAATGGCTCGTTGACCACGTCAGCCTGCTGGGACAGGTCACCCAGGCCGGATTCCTCCGTCTGATGGGGCTTGCCACGACCCCCTCCTCAGCTGGACCCCCTACGCGCCAGTCGTCCTCTGTGCCATCTTCCCACCCATCAGTCACCTGGGTGCCCTGTGGAGCTGCCTCTGACGGTGCGGCCAGGCTGGTGGAGGAGGCATCCCTGCCGCAGTCGGGAGTCGGACGTCCAGCAGGGGTGGCCACGTCAACGACTGCACCCCAGCCGGCGGAGGATGTGCAGGCAGCAGGAGGCAGTGCAGGGGCAGAGGCACAGCAGCAGCAGCACCATGGTGGGAGCCATGAAGGCTCGGGGCCTTCGACATCGGAGGGGCAGGCATCGGCCGGAGGGCAGGAGGACCCAGGACAAAAAGTGTCTTCCGTGTGGCAGCGGTTGGGCCACGCCATAGATGCGGAGCGGCAGCGGGCGGAAGAGGCACGGCTCTCAATGGTCAGGGCGGAGAACTCCATGCAGAGGGCCCTGAGGCGGGTCGAGTGCCTCGAGGCAATCCGCAGGGCTTTGGAGGTAGACACGTCGACGGCCCTGCGGACCCTCGGGGCCATGGAGGAGGACCGGCTCCGGGACATTGAGGAGGAGTTCGATGATGCCCTGGCCCGGCACATCCAGAAGTGAGCCGTGGAACTAGCCCGCTGCCCTTGTACATAGTTATGTAGGTAGTGTTAAGTTTCATTTTTGTTTTTATTTCATTTGGACCTTTTGGACATTGGCCACATTTTTGTATATAGTTTTTTTTATTAGTTAGTGTAGTTAGTTAGGTTTCCTTTATTTTGTTGGGATGATGGACCCTGGCTCCTTGCATTGTACATAGTTGTGGACTTGTACATACTTTCTTTTTTAACATTATCCATGGATCAATGGCTTATAATTTTTTTTTCACATTGGATTTTGTTTGGTGGACATTGACTTTGTACTACATTACTTTGGATTTCTATATTCTTTAATTTTTTTTTTATTTTGAACGGACATGCTTCTTTTCATTTTTTTCCATTCACATTTCTGTTTCTTCATTTTTGTTTCTATTCATCTTTCCTTTAATACATTATTTATTTGTTGCACTTCAATGTGTGGTGTCTCATTGTTTTCATGCATTTCATGTTATGTGTTTAGAGAATCACTGACACCCATTGGGTGTATGTGAGGGACATGTGTTTGTTTTGGAACTTGCAATTGGTGTTCTGTGATGTAATTGCAGAATATGAGTGGGTGGATGCAATACTCGGGTGGGTGTTTTGCATTTGGGGGCTGACCATAGAGACCAGGGATCTGGACTGTGATGACATGTTGGGTGGGGAACATGAGTTGGACATGGGTGGGGGCCTGCTGGAGGCTGCCCCTGGTGGCTGGGGGGTGGGGGTGGTGGGAGACATGGGTGGGGGCCTGGTGGAGGGTTCCCCTGGATGCTGGGGGGTGGGGGTGCAGGGGGACATGTGTGGGGGCCTGGTGGAGGGTGCCCCTGCACTGCTGGGGGGTGGGGGTGGTGGGAGACATGTGTGGGGGCCTGGTGGAGGGTGCCCTGCACTGCTGGTGGGTGGGGGTGATGGGTGACATGAGTGGGGGTCTGGTGGAGGGTGCCCCTGGATGCTGGGGGGTGAGGGTGCAGGGGGACATGTGTGGGGGCCTGGTGGAGGGTGCCCCTGCACTGCTGGGGGGTGGGGGTGGTGGGAGACATGTGTGGGTGCCAGGTGGAGGGTGCCCCTGGATGCTAGGGGGTGGGGGTGCAGGGGGACATGAGTGGGGGCCTGGTGGAGGGTGCCCCTGGATGCTGGGGGGTGGGGGTGGTGGGAGACATGAGTGGGGGCCTGGTGGAGGGTGCCCCTGGATGCTAGGGGGTGGGGGTGCAGGGGGACATGAGTGGGGGCCTGTTTGAGGCTGCCCCTGCACTGGTGGGGGGTGGGGGTGGGGGGAGACATGGGTGGGGGCCTGCTGGAGGCTGCCCCTGGTGGCTGGGGGTGCAGGGGGACATGCGTTGGTGGGCAGTAGTGCTAGTTGATATGTGGGTTGGCTGGTGGGCATGGCCATGCTGGATGGGGTGCCTGCAGGACATGTGCTGGGTAGGCCCCTGTGGTGTGAGCCACCTGCAGGGGCCGTGGAGGGTGTAGAGGGTACACCTGGGAGGACCCACACGTGCAATTCACGTGTGCTGCTCCCCGCGCACCCCCGGAATACACGTACCCCGCTCAATCGCGTGTGGAACTTCCCGCGCACCCCTGAAATCCACGTACCCGGCCAAATCGCGTGTGGAACTTCCCGCGCACCCCTGGAATCCACGTGCCCGGCCAAATCGCGTGTGTCACTTCCCGCGCACCCCCGAAATACACGTACCCCGCTCAATCGCGTGTGGAACTTCCCGCGCACCCCTGAAATCCACGTACCCGGCCAACTCGCGTGTGGAACTTCCCGCGCACTCCTGAAATGCACGTACCCGGCCAAATCGCGTGTGGAACTTCCCGCGCACCCCTGGAATCCACGTACCCGGCCAAATCGCGTGTGTCACTTCCCGCGCACCCCCGAAATACACGTACCCCGCTCAATCGCGTGTGGAACTTCCCGCGCACCCCTGAAATCCACGTACCCGGCCAACTCGTGTGTGGAACTTCCCGCGCACCCCTGAAATCCACGTACCCGGCCAAATCGCGTGTGGAACTTCCCGCGCACCCCTGGAATCCACGTACCCGGCCAAATCGCGTGTGGAACTTCCCGCGCACCCCTGGAATCCACGTACCCGGCCAAATCGCGTGTGTCACTTCCCGCGCACCCCCGAAATACACGTACCCCGCTCAATCGCGTGTGGAACTTCCCGCGCACCCCTGAAATCCACGTACCCGGCCAAATCGCGTGTGGAACTTCCCGCGCACCCCTGGAATCCACGTACCGGGCCAAATCGCGTGTGGAACTTCCCGCGCACTCCTGAAATCCACGTACCCGGCCAAATCGCGTGTGGAACTTCCCGCGCACCCCTGGAATCCACGTACCCGGCCAAATCGCGTGTGTCACTTCCCGCGCACCCCCGAAATACACGTACCCCGCTCAATCGCGTGTGGAACTTCCCGCGCACCCCTGAAATCCACGTACCCGGCCAACTCGCGTGTGGAACTTCCCGCGCACCCCTGAAATCCACGTACCCGGCCAAATCGCGTGTGGAACTTCCCGCGCACCCCTGGAATCCACGTACCCGGCCAAATCGCATGTGGAACTTCCCGCGCACCCCCGAAATACACGTACCCGGCCAAATCGCGTGTGGAACTTCCCGCGCACCCCTGGAATCCACGTACCCGGCCAAATCGCGTGTGGAACTTCCCACGCACCCCTGGAATCCACGTACCCGGCCAAATCGCGTGTGGAACTTCCCGCGCACCCCTGGAATCCACGTACCCGGCCAAATCGCGTGTGGAACTTCCCGCGCACCCCCGAAATACACGTACCCGGCCAAATCGCGTGTGGAACTTCCCGCGCACCCCTGGAATCCACGTACCCGGCCAAATCGCGTGTGGAACTTCCCGCGCACCCCCGTAATACACGTACCCCGCTCATTCGCGTGTGTAACTTCCCGCGCACCCCCGGAATACACGTACCCCGCTCAATCGCGTGTGTCACTTCCCGCACACACCCGGAATACACGTACCCCGCTCAATCGCGTAATTTACTTCCCGCGGCGCCACTTTTTTGATGCGCTGGGACTCTACCGCCTGCCTTCGTGTGGCGGACGTGTTTCAGCTTGTGCGCGGCTTTGGCTGTGCGTGGGTTTGCCCTATTCCATTCCATGAATACGTGTGGTTCGTGTGCGTGTGGGCGTTACCTCTGCTTCCGTGCAGTGCATCCCCAGTTACGCCCTTATTTTCGCGTGTTGTTCCCCATTCCGCGCGTTACGCCCCATGTCCCGCCCACTTTCTGCTGTGTGCGCTGAGGTTGTGCGCTTTCACTGTGCGCGTCGCGCACCGTCGCGCACGCCTTTCGCGATGTTGCAGTGACTTGTGCGCCATGCACGGGTTTGGCGCACATCCCGCGGTGAACACGCGCAGGGACTTCCATGAATCGCACGTGTGCGCGTGCGCCTGTTTTTTTCCGCTTGCGCATGCTTGCGCATGCTTACGCCTAGATTTTCGGCGCACGTTGGTTCCATGAATCGGCCCCTTGGTTTCTTGGTAATTTAACCAAGATACACCTACCTATTTTCCTCCATCAAATATTTTTAAAATCACTTGACAGACCAACTCCAAAGCATAAAAAGGCCTCAAGTCCAAGCTTTGTGCCCAAGTTGTTTCACACCCAGTCCAAATCCGTCCAGCGGTTTGGGCTATGTGGTCCAGCATAAATTGACCTTTTTTGTCTATCGAAAATGAATGGATGCTAGGCAGCAACTTCGTATTTTTTTGTTTGTTTTCTTAATAACTTTTTTTAATTTTTAACAAATCTTTCCCAAAATGTGCAGTCGGGATTAGGGGAGGAGGGGGTACCTAGTTGTATTCACAATGTCTACCAAATCCATCATACCAGTGAAAAGTTATTGGCAATTCATTTTTTCGGATTTCCTATGGGAGTCCGACTTACTTTAACTATAGGGCAGCGAGTGTCTCCCCATAATATAGATATCATTATATATAACAGGGCTACGAGTCATAAATCTATAGTCATGATAAAACCTGTTTAAGTTGACTTTTCCAAAATTGTATTGCTTATACCTTTTGACTCTCTGGATGTCTCCAAACTAGACATGTTGGGGAACATTCATTAAACGTTTCAAACGTTCTTAAGAAAACAACAACAGCATGTGTTTTTAGCATAAAGTAAAAGATGCTTCCATTGAACACACTTTGCTCAAAAACTGTGGGAGGGATTTGCCATCTTGGGCACAAAGCGATGTAGATGTGTCTTTTGTTGGTTTAAGGTAAAACCATTCTGTCACAGAAGAAAAGTGATCAGAACAATATTTGGAGGGTGAAAATGTTGGTTTCACATTAGGGTACATATAGATAAGGTGAACAAAGATAATCAGACATGCAGTTGGAGAGATTGGGGTATGCTTGAGAACCGATTTGGTGGCAGAACGGTTTCATTTTAGTGTGGTAATCTCTCAGTTTTCTCGAGGTAAAGATGAAAAAAACAGGCATTACACAAACCGACAAGTGAAAGGGAGTTATAGGAAGTGTCCAGGGAGGATTTACATGAGTGGGGTGACCTAGAAAGAGTAGGGTACATGGAACATTGCATTTGAGGATAGGGAAAACATTTACATTGTCAAGCATTTTCCCATTTAGAAAATTATGGATTACCAGAGGGATGAGTACTGGTAATAGTTACCATGGGAATATACATAAATGCAGGGGTGACTCCATGAACATTCAGGATAAAATACAGCAAAAAATAAGGAGGATGGAAAAAGAGGGCTTGGGCCATGGTGCACTGCCAAGGGCATGGCTGGCCTAATCTGGCTATTTAGTAGGAGTCTGTCTTTTTTAATAATTGTTGCCTTTATCCAGGTCTAAGGCCGAAGGTCAGTGGACCCCCATCTTTTCTAAGAATGTAGGCAACTTGAACTGTGGCCACAACCAAACTCCATGGCCACTGGCTCTAGCTGTTTAATTAGCAGATTAACCTCGGACATAGGCCAGGGCCACAAAGGTGGCAGACTCCAGCTGTATTGAATCTGTAATTGTAGATTGCTATTTGCAAGACCAACTTCCTACCGTTCTCCATCCTTTATTTACAAGGCTTGACAAATGTTTTTGGATCTTCATAAACGACAGGGTGTATTGCATTTGTGGTACAGTCCAAAAAGTTTCCAATGGCTGGTTTTACCAGGAAGGTCATTGAAGAGGTCATAGGTGGGGTCCTACCTGATTTATCATATGATGTCATGTCATCTGGCTGGTCATAGGTTCTGACATATCTTCAGAAATTTCAGGGGTTTTGTGGCATTAAATTGGAACCTTAAAGTCACTTCACCTCATGTTTTTTTTCACTGAATTTCAAGGATTTTGTTGCATCAGATTGTTAATGGTACTTCAAGTAAAGTGTTTTTACTGAATATATGTCTGTATACATATAATGAACTCTCAATTGCAAGAGTACTTTTGCGCCACCCACTACATTTGCATACAACCTTACAAGGATATATGGCCCCTAATTGATTGGGAAAGTTTTCTACTGTTTCATTAAGAGGGGGAAAAGTTACAGGGCACCCTACCTTTGTGTAATCTGACTTGTATTAAAAACATTTAGTTGTGCGTGTGGCAACAGGGACTGGCTATAGGGCTTTGCTGCTTGCCAGACCGAATCTCTACTCTGATTGACGTAGCAGGGCCCACAACATGGCTAAAGTTGATGTAGCTTAGTTTATTAGAAAAGGCATTTGACAGTGCCCCACAGACCTATTATGGTGATAGAGGAGCCACTGGGCCAGCCAGCCCACAATCTCTACTAGGGATTGATGTGTGGGGTCACTAACCTTTGAAAACCACATGCCCCAGGTATGGTAGACACTGGCCAAGGCCATAAGTTATGGGCAGTGACCCAGTGTCCCATGATCGGGGTTTAGTGCCACAGGAACAATAGTGCAGTCCATCCCCACAGTCCAATGTACATTGCTTAACGGGGCTAGCAACATAACCAATGCCCATGACTCACAGTTGGGGTCACTGGCCATGGCCCCAAGCTACCAACAATAGCCAATGTCCCTTGTTGGAATAGTGGGCATGGGACCAGGATACAGGACAGATCCAGTGCCTATTTTGGGTGGCTTGGGGCATGGCTGAACCTCATTCCCAAGGTAATGCAGCCATAGCATTTATTTGCAACATGTGCTGCTCATAGTGACACACATTCGTGTTTGCCGGTAGGGGCTCTGAACTACCGTCAGGCCTAACCTGCCAGGATTTCATGCAACTACCGGCATATTTTTCACTGAAGCATCGGCACCATTGCTAATGGTGCCGGTTCTTCAGGGTTACCATTTGTATGGAGTAATGAGGGCCATTGTGTTTAATTTGTCCTATGCCATTTCTACTGTAGATTGCTTTGCAGGCCCTAAAACAAGGCTGAAGCTCAGGGCCCAGCAATTGCCACCACTGGCCTTGGCAGCAATCCATAGGCAGTGGCCCGGGGTCACATTATGCGCATATAATGAACACTGGGTCAGGCCACAGGCCAGGCTATTGTGATAGGCTTGGAGGGGCTGATGACACGGTTAAGCCTCCTGCCCCAGCAATTCAGTAATAACTTAAATCCCCATGAATTACTGCCCAAAGTAGCACATATGAATGAATGTGTGCTGCAAACAATATATTTGGAGTGTTACAGTTCTTTCAAATATGATAAGAGAGGAATTATTAATTTACATTTAGTGCTTGAACCTAATGAAATAGCTTCAATCATGACAAACACTAAACTCAGTTAAAACATTTTCTTAAAAGGGTGTTATGGTTAAGTTGCCCTAATTTTAATGATATAAAAAAATGATATAACCAATTACATTGCTGATGTCATCACATATGACGTATGATGTCACTAATCTTGTGGGTCTAAATGGAAAATAAGACTTTCTCCTGAAAGAAAACTGATACAGACAATATGTACCCCTTCATATCATGCAAGAAACACATGAGAGACCTGGAGATACTCCACTAACTGTTTGAGGTTATTTACACACTCAACAGGTACATGCATGCAAGCAATCCCAGAAGGAATGAGTTTGTAATCCACTTTAATTGCATCAAGAGAAGATTCAGAAGAATCAGAAAGCCCTTTGCATCCAAAGGCACAAAGGCTCAACTTCACAAGTAGACAACGAAAGGAAGGGCTTTGGTGCAGAAATTTCAATATCAGAAAATATGCAAAGGAGTTAGCAAGATATTTTGTAAGAAGAAAAGAGCATTGCTATATTTTAAAAAAAAAGGTGCACAAGGCTGACATCAGGAGTGATGGTGACAATAGCTTCACTGTTTCAAAAATATGTCCATGTGAATCATGTATTTATTCAACTACTGTTGACTTTATTGCTCAAAGCCATAATGGCAGACTGAACTCATTCTAATTAATATATTATCTATGCACATGGAATGAAAAGACATATGTTGTGTGATTTAAAAAACCTGTGTATGCATTTCTCCATCCTAGTGTGTTCGTTTCAAGTAACCAGAACCTCACCTTCAAGTAAGCCAGACCATATTCTCAGCAGTAGCTCAGAGGACATTGCCAAGCGTCCAAGAAGATTAATCTCACAAAAATAATATTGTGAACTTTAATTTGTTTATAATCCCATCTTCTGGTCAAATACAAAAACAATCTGTCATATCAATCATCCTGAACCCCTGATAAACATGTCCATTGGAGTCATGGAAGTAGGCACACTATGTTATTCATAGTGCAAGTGTAGAACATGATTGGGCTTCAATAAAGCATTTCTGAAGGCTAGCTTATCTGTGCTGGAACAATGAGTACACCTAGTGGAAATAAATGTCTTTTGAGTTAGGTGCATCTCTTATCAAAGTAAGTAAAACTCCATATTTTAATTTGTTTTATTTATTTATTGTGTGGCCTAACTTCAACAAGTGAAACTTTACACACACACAACAAGATAAAACTAGCAAGTAAACATACAATCAATACACTCATTTATTAAACAGAAAAAAGGGGTTAACATATGTCAAATATAAAATTCCTAAAATTCCATTATATTAAAAGAAAAGATGTTAAATTAATCTCACATATTCGATTACTATACCTTTTACAAAATTCATCATCATTATAACCAGTTGATCAGTAGGCTCTAAGAGGACATTCGATCATAGCATTTGCCATATAAACAATTGTCTAGTTTTAAAATACAAGTCAAACATTTTGCTCCTCTGGCTAGCTAGTACACGACATTCAATAGTTATATGCTTTATGGTTTCGATGCACTTCTTACCAAGGTGATACGCCAGGGGTTCCTTCCGCAATCTGTTTCCTGAACCTACAACATTGTTAGTAGGTAATAGATTTTACTTTACTCGTAGCCAGAATTCCCTTAAAAGCTTGGAAGGATATCTTCCCACACATTTCTGGATTTGATTGAATGGTTTAATATCCCAATAGAAATGAGACGAGACAGCGCCTATTTTCAATCCAAGCATTTTCAAATAATGTCTTCTTAGCCTTGGAAGGTCTATACTCTAAGTCTTCCCACAATATGTCATTTGCTTCCAGGGTAAATAAAACACCTGTCATCCACAAATTCAAGATGATACAATCACCCGTTTTAAAGATAGCATTAAGGGGCACACACAAAGAGAAAGCCGGAAGGAACAGAATGCATCTCACTAGTAAGATTTTATGCCAAGTAATAAGTGCCTAAAGTGGAACAAGACCCAGAATATGATATTGTTATGCTATGAGGAAGTGCCAGCACTTGTTTCCATATGAATGACTGGAGCTTTGACCAGAGTCGCTCATCTTCTCACACCTCCACCCAAAGATCAATTTAGAGACCAAAAGTTGCTTATACATTTTCAACACTGGTAGGAGGGAGAAACACCCATCTTTCCTATCCAGTATTCATAGTTTGTTCACTGCAGCAATAGCTTCTAGCCTAAGAACCTGATTCGCTAAACCCAAAGACCTCTTAGGATAATACCAAAATATTTAAATTCAGTGACCTCCTCCATTCTGGAACCATTTATGTACCAAACAAAATGAGACCTACCTACAGGACTCATGTGCCTATTCAAGACGAGGATCTTTGACTTGGGTTAATTTATATATAAGCCCAGGTCCCCAATATCAGCTACAGTTTTCAAGGATCTTTGGAGACCAATTGGGGTGCAGTCCATCAGGACAAGATCATCTGCATATAAAAGGTATTGCAGCTTTAGGGAACCCAATCTAGGGGGATTGGCCATGGTGCAAGCTAAAGCAGCCCCTATACCCACAATGTACAGGTTAAACAAAAACGGTGCCAACACACATACCTGTCGTAAACCACACTCAACTAGGATCCAACCCAAAAAATGAACCACACTGATCCAACTTGACTTTAAGGCTGATGTCAGTGTGGAGCAGTTCCAGAATGTTAACCAAAGGTTCAGGGCAGTCCCAATTCCACAACATTGCCCACATCCTGGAGCGATCAACACACTCAAATGCTTTAGTAATATCCAGGAAGGTCAGATATAAGTTGCGTTTTTTCAGTGATGCCTAGTTAGACAGAAGTTTGATCAAAAAGCAGTTCAGCGATGTACCTGTACTCCATATTTTGCCATTAACACAAAATGTAAAAATCGAACAGTACACATAACTCTTCATTGAAAAAATGTTGGAAGTCTAAAACCAAGTGTTTTATAGATTAAGACTCTTCTTAAACTTAACAACAAATTTGCATTTTCCACAATCAAGAAAAGTAATACAAATATGAAAAATTGATAACTTCATAAATACATGTGTCTCCAAATTGTGGCACATCTTGAATCATGTGTCTCAAAAGACAGATTCGAATTCCCTTCATTTAATAAAATGTGCATGTTCCTAATGAATTATGAGATACAAACAAAATTGTTGTCAAAAGCATGAGGAGTGGTTGGTCCCCACCTTTTGTTTTCTGATGACTATTTTCCGAATTCATAACCATCCAATAAAGATTAGAGGTTTATACTGTAAGAGTGTCTGATTATACAATAAAGCATTGGAAATAATCAGCATCATAATGCCCCAGTGAAGGATATTTGATAATAAAATAAGCTGTCCATAGTTATGGTTTAGAGAAGGAGATGAATATGGATTGAGGAGGGATTGCAACTGGAGAGCTGGGATTTCATAGAGGCAGCAGAAAGGATGATCCCTATTCTAAGGATATGAGCAGTCCACTTGGAACCTGTGCAGATCCGCTCAGGGGCCTTTGTGAATGACTGATTACACTGTAGGTGGGACCTGGCTCATTTCCAAAATTGGGAAGTTGCATTTAAAATAAGTACAAATTGCCAATCTAAATCAGGTTGATGGTTATTCCTTTGCATGATAATTCCCTGGGAGTGAGTGGTCTGGGAGCAAAAGGCATGCAGTGCAAATTAAAATGCACTGTGTTCTACATTGCAATTAAGGGCTAAATGAGATTTCATTCCCAGTATTGAGTGTACAATGTAAACTGGCAGCACGTCTGTGCAATTTAAGTGCAGTTTTGTTTTTGTAAAATGAAGTCCAATTAAAATGGAATGGATGATTCGGCCTATGAAGCAATTGTGAAGATTCATACCCTTATTGAAAATTGTTTACAATGCACTGCAGGTAGTAGCCATAGTGATTAAATGTGTGCCTGGGCGGGACTAATTGGTTAAGGGAAGGTGCAGGGGTGCTTATATCCATTGAAAGAAATCTGAACAGTTTGCAAGCTGGGGGAATTGATATTGTACATATTTCTTTAATTAAAACAATAATTCCTGAACCCAAAACCTGTGGATCTTATAATGCAAATTATTATAAGTATATTGAACATCACACATCACACACGTAAAGAAGATACTGCACCACATGTATGAGAGAAGCTGTGAAACAAGCAACAATTGTTTGATTCTGGAAATGGTGGATATCATTGGAGAAAGTAACTCTTAATTCTGATGCATTTGCAAATGTGATTTTGTATGTAGTGGCAAGTTCTTTTTATGAAGCCAAGGATGTTGAGAGATATTAACTGATAAGCATCTGAAGTGTAATTAGAATGTACAGTGCTATTCAGATCATAATATACATAAGACCTTATTATAAGTTTGCCGGTCTGGGAACTACTGTACCGGTAAACTTGCCGGTACCGTAGTTACTGGACCGGCAAAATACGAGTTCTGAATGGGACAGGGGGTGCCTGGAGTTTCATAGAGGGAGTTTCCATGGAGTCAGTTGCGAGCAACAGTTAAGTGCCTGGCAGCGAGAACTTGGTAAGAGTGATCACCTGCCAATATGCTAAGTGCAGGCTTGTGAGACAACACATGCCAGTTAGTGCCCAAAGGCACGTTCTGTGAGAGGGCAGAATGCTGAAGGTGATTGGGCAGAAGGCGCAGACCCAGAAGGACACAGAAGGGCCCAGGCCACCAATCTCAGTCACTGTGGGGTTTGGCATGGGGGGAGATGGTGAAGGAGGAGGTGAAGAGGAAAGTCTTGAGGAGATTCCAGAATGTGAGGAGATCAGGCCCAAGATAGAGAGCAAAGGGGAGGCTGTTCCAAAGGAGGCAGCCAGCCCAGGAAAGAGATCTGCCGCGAGCTTGCTGCTTAGAGAAGCATTTGACACCCAGAGAGTTGAAGCCAGGGGAGTGTAAAGATCTGGAGGGAGAGCATTTGGTCAGAGCAAGTTGTAAATAGCACAGTGCTCGGCCACAAATAGCCTTATGGATGATGCAGAGGGATTCGAATTTGATCCTTGCAGCAAACGGGAGTAAGTGGAGAGATGTTAGGGCAGGAGAGATGCGGTCCCTGGGCTTGAGGCCAAGGATACGTCTTGCAGCCCTATTCTGGATAAGCTTGAGGGGACGGAGAGAGGAAGAAGGTAGGTTAAGGAAGAGACTGTTGCAATAGTCCAGCCTAAAGAGTACAAGAGCTCTAGAGACATTGAGCTTCTGGGTAATAAGCTTAAGGGAGTAGAGAGAAGAGTAAATGTTATATAGTTATCAGAATATATCTTACAGTCTTTAATGATCTTGACAGTAGGTCCTTACAAGGGGTTACATTTGAGGATTTGCAACCAACCTATAAAGGGTGATGGGCACGCCTCTCATTAACTTGTCCATACATTACAAAATTATTCAAACAAAAACTGTCTACTGAAATTCTGTTGAGAATATAGCAATTTTAAAATACATTGACATAGGACTGTGTTAATTTTGAGGAGCATGCAGATGCGGATAGGACCAGAAGCTCAGGCTCCCTTGCCCAAGATAATATTTTTGCTGTGCCTCTCCTGGCTCCCCACCACCCACTGCCTTCCCCTTGCACCTCCCTCTGTCCGCCCTCCCCACCTCTGATTGTCAGTTTCCAGGTACACAAGACCCAGAACACTATTTGAAGGAACTCCTCAGGGCGTCATTGCTGGGCAGCCAGTGAAGGGCAGAGGCTAACAGTGATTCCTGTTTGCTTGTTCACCTTAGCCCCAGCTCTGACTGCAACACCCTCAAGCTGGACCCAACGCTGGAACACCAAGTTAATGCTGCAGTGAGTAAATGCTCTTTCCATCTACGTGCTATTCAACATATATAACTCTTTCTCACATTCCTACACAGAAAAGTTACAATAATCTCTTGTCTCTCATCATGTTAAGAATAGACTGCACCAACACCATTTACCTCAAAATGCCACACTACCTCACCAAAACACTGCAACAGATACAAAGTGCAGCAGCAAGATACATTCTCAGGCTCCACAAGACTCACCCACTTAAAGGCAAGGGACAACACAATGAGGAATTATTTTCCAGTGTTAATAGTTTTCCACTGTGAGAGCTTGCCAAAACAAATACACCAGATCATATACTCTACCAACATATTTCACCATTGTGATATTTCTCCACTTTACTATCTTGTCACTGTGAGAGTCTAGTACAGTAATATTATGCCACTGTGATACTCCTCCACTTTGAAAATCCACCACTTTAACAATTGCCACTTTTAGAGCTTGCCACTTCGATATTTTGCCATCAGGAGAATCCAGAACTTTCATAGACTGCCACTTTCCAAGTCTGACTCTGCCAATTTGATAGTCTGCCACTTAGACTACCACTGTGATATTCTGCCACGATAATGTTATGCCACAGTGAAATTCTATGACTGTGATATTCTGCAACTTTGATATTAAGCCACCATAATACCCTGCCATTCTGTTAGTTTACCACTTAGATAGATTGACATCACAAGAGTCTGCCACGTTGATAGTCTGCCACTTTAATAGTCTGCAACTTTGACAGTCCAGACCTTTGATAGTCTGCCAGTTTAATCATCTGCCACTGTGATAGTTTGCCACCAAGTTACTTTGCCTCTTTTATACTTTGGCAAAGTGCCTTTTTGCTACAGTGATTTACTACCACCTGGCTACCATGTCACACAGATATCCTGCCACTTAGATTTTTGCCATCACGTTTATAGACTGCCACTTTGAAAGTCTGTTACTTTAATTGCCTGCCACTTTGATTGTCTGCCACTTCTATAGTCCACCACATTGATAGTAGCTGTGGTATTTTGCTGATGTGATAGTCCAACACTGTGACATTGTGGCACTCCGATATTTGGCCACTGCAACATTCTACCACCTGGACAGCCGGCCATTCTGTTATGCTATCACTTAGATATGTTGCCATCATTAGAGTTTGACACTTTGATAGTCTGCCACCTTGATAGTCCACCTCTTTGATATTCTGCCACTTTAATAGACTGCTGCTGTGCTACGTTGCCACAGTGTTAATTTGCCAATGTGGTATTTTGCCTCGGATATATTGTGCCACCATTATATTTTGCCACTCGATAGAATGTGACATGAGCAGCATTTTACTGAGATATTTTGCCATCTGGAGAGACCGACACCTTGAAGGGATGCCGCTTTGAAAGCCTGCCACTTTAACAACATGCCATTCAAATAGTCTACCAGTGTGATGTTTTCCAATGTGTTATTTTGCCACTGTGAATTTTTGCCACTGTGATAATTTGCCACTGTAATACCTTGCTACTGTGATATTTCAACACTGTCATTTTGCTACTGTGATATTCTGCCACACTGGTATTTGGCCACCTTGATCGCTTGCCACTTAGATATTCTGCCATTTTTAAAGTCCAATACTTTGATAGGTTGACCCTCTCATACTCTACCACCTTGATAGTCTGCCATTATGATATTTTGTGACTGTGATAGTTTGTCACTTAGATATTTCACTACTGCGATAATCTGCCACTGTTATTTATTTCTACTCTGAAGCTATCCAACTTCAACAGCTTGCCATCCTAGACAATTTGACTATTTTGCCACGTTAACTCATTTTGAAAGCTATTCTGCTATGATACTCCTCGAAGACAACACCCCCGACCCTTCCCTAGTCATCCTATTAGCCTACATCTACTCTTAATAAATGTTCCTAGTCACACCCTATGTCACTACTGCTGGGTCTCTGGGCACAGGGACACCTGAACACAGGTGACCATTTGGAAACCCAGCCACTCACACAAACCTCACCAAAATGCCTCAATCACGGAAAGACAGCAGTTCAATAACTATCCTTAAGAGTGCAAGTAACAGTGAAGAAAACCAAACAGTGCAACCTACTTTGTCATGGAACTTAAACGCACTGGCTAACCAGTTTCTTCACCCAACATTAACTCTTGTGAAGTGATGTCAATCAAAATACCGTCAGCCAACTCGCAAACCCTGAACGTCCACTTTGCATATAGACCCTCAGGCCCTATTAATACATTCATTGAAGACCTATCCACGATCTTATCGGAACACCTAAAAGATACTTCCCAAACGCTACTGTTAGGAGACCTCATAGGCTTTAATGATGTTAATGATCAACACTCCACTGCAGCAGCCAACACTCTCTGAGAACTCGGCTTCTCCCAGAGAGTAAACGATCCTACCCACAACAAAGGGAGAACTCTTGACTTGGTTCAAAATCATAACTGTAATGTCTCCATTACCTCTGCCTCACCTCAAATGTGGACAGACCACTATCTTATATCTTTTACAATAGCATATAGTAGATCTACCCAACAGACACCCCGTACCCTCCCACCACTTGCAAGAAACAAGAAAAATATCACTCCAGAAAAACTACTCCCTGGTATTCTACCCACCCTCAACTCCCTACCAGACAATTTGGATCCTAGCGCCCTTCTTGAAGAGTATAAAAAGCTATAACCACTACTCTCAACATCATCGCCCCACTAAAACATAGAAATAGCAAGCCCAAAAACCACCTAACCAACTGGTTCACCCCTCACCTAAAAACTCTAAGACTAGACAAAAGAAAATGCAAAACCACCTGGAAACTCCATCCCACCCAAGAAAACAAATCAAAGCTCACACAAATCTCATCCCATACAAGAAGGATATACTTTTGGCAAAGCAAGACACCTACAACGCTAGAATCTCGCAAGCAAACTCGAGCACGAAGGAACACTTTACGATACTAAAAGAACTAGAAAACCCCATCACAGCCCGAGACAACTGTGTCAAAGATAAAACCTGATGCTCCGATATCCAGCACACACTTGTGAACAAAGTGGCTAACCTTTAAAATAAAATAGCACAAAAAAAGCCTCTCTAACTATCACCACTCCATCACAAATAAAACGAGTCCACACAAAAACAATCATGTCACCCAATTTCACTTCTCTAAAGTCTCCACCATGGAGGTCGAGAAAGTTATATTGGGTCTTAAACCATCCAACTGCAAAGGTGACCAATGCCCAGCACAATTTATCAAGGACGCTGTCAGGGACCTATCACCTTTTATCACCAAACTAATTAATGCCTCTTTCACATCCGGTACGATACCCAGCAATCTGAAAGAATCCTGGGTACTCCTTCTTCTTAAAAAACAAACGCTTGACCCGGTCATACCGACTAATTACAGGCACATCACTACGGTGTCATTCCTGTTGAAAATTTTAGATAAGGTAGAATATATCCAAATCCAGCACTTCTGAGAACTCAACCAACTTTTAGGCTCTCATCAATCTTGCTTCCGGCCATTACATGGCACAGAAACAGCTCTCATCGATCTTAAAGCCCAAATAGACAAACTAAGAGTCAATGGAAAGCTTGCACTACTCCTCCTCCTTGACCTGTCAAAGGCTTTCGACTTGGTGGACCACAATGTCCTTTGTAGCCACCTGGACTCAGCTGCCCATTTCTCCAGCGAGGCCATAACGTGATGCAATCCTTTCTAAGTGACCGAACCATGAGGGTCTTCTCATCACGTGCGGGGTTCCCCAGGGCTCCTGTGTCTTTCCAAACCCCTGTAATATATTCACCAAGCCCCTGTTTGATGGGTTGGACCGTCTGGGTATCACCTACACTAACTATGCAGATGATACCCAGATCATCCTACCACTTACCAGGGACTACTGCAAGGATTCAGCATTGGTGAATAGAATTTACAGCATCGTTCAGACATTGATGGCCACTCACAGCCTCTGTCTGAACGATGATAAAACAGAGCTCCTCATCCTGGGATCCACATCTCTACTCACTAGACTTGGTACTAACTACACATCATTTATCATTGATGGGAACCTTATTAAGGTTGCCAAGGAAGTAAAAACACTAGGTTTTTACCTAGACTCCACACTAACATTCACAAAGCAAGTAAACTCCCTAGCCTCTTCAACAGTGTATACATGCAAGCTAATCAGAGCTAGCAAACACTTCCTCTCAACCAACAGTTGCATGACCCTAGCAAGAGCTCTCATCTTATCCAGATTAGACTATTGTAATGCCCTCTACATCGGAGCGAACAAATATATCACCAACAAAATACATACTCTCCAAAACGATGCCCTTAGAGCGGCACTCAATATCTCCAGGAAAGAACATATTTCTGAAACCAGAAGAAAACACAAGTGGCTCTCCATATTGGAGAAAATAAAACTAAAAACAGCATCCCTCACTCACAAAAGCCTTAACAACAAAGCTCCTCGATACCTAATGGAAAGATTTTCTAGAAAAACCTCTACTAGACCCATGAGACGAGTTAACTCTAACTGTCTTCAGGTGCCTCGCTTTAAACTATCCACTATCGGAGGTACCAGCTTCCCAGTTAAAGCAGCTCGACTATGGAACTCACTGCCCAACACACTCAGAATGGACCAAATCTTTACCAAATTCAGACAAAATTTAATTAAATGGTTCTTAGCGATTGCTGAAAATTGAACTCACTGAATTTGATCTCATATGTAAACATTTGTACATTATAACTAATATTGACTGTCTGTTGTTTTGTCTTACCACTGATCACTATATGTATGTACACTATTTTTTACTAAACTAGATGTTCTTTTTCAAAGCCATTATCTTGTAACCAAAGTAACTATGTACTAAACTGCATGACTTCTTACTGCCTGTGCCCTGACACCTTCGGGTCCGGCGTGCATAATAAATACTAAACAAACAAACAAAAAAACAAACATACAAAACCCCCTCATGGAAGCAAGCCATTTCGCAACAGCTCAGCCAACATTGGTCTATGGCTTGCCATACCTATTTACCTACAAAGCATCCCAACCAACAATCAAGAGACATTTTAACAACATGGGAATGAAGAAGCAAAAACCAATGATGGACTAAACAAGGAGCAAATAACTAAAACGGAACCAAACCACCTTAACATTCCATTTGTCTGAAACAACTGGAGAGATAAGGGACCTCCACGGCCTCCCCAGAAGATGTCCTGAACTTCACTTTAAACCTACTTGAATAACTCAATAAAGAACTGGAAACAACAAAGTCTCAGACCACAACCCACAAAACCAAGCTAATCACGGGACAGAAAGGAAATAGAAACCAAACCTGGAAGAAAATAATGGGGCTGAGTCATGGAATTATTTGCGCCGAAAAACAGGGATTTGTGCGCCATTCTGCCCGCAAATCCCCATTTGTTAAACGGGGATTTGCGGGCAGAATGGCACACAAATCCCCGTTTTTCGGCACAAATAATTCTATGAATCAGCCCCAATGACTCAATGCAACCAGGTGAATGAAAGATTAATGTCAAAACACAGCACATAGATACATGGCCTTCTCGGCAAAGGTAGAACCCACATCTTTTCCACACAGAAACATGGCTACTGGAGGACTTCAAGCTAGTTGTACATGAATCACTCCCTAACGAATTGAAACTGTGGCAGGCCAACGGAGAAGGAAAAAGACAAGGTGGCAAACCCATTTCAAATGAAGATCACCTACAAATCACAGTGGCACAACACCAGTCTTTCATTTCCACTCATATGCAGGCCACCCTCCTAAAACTCATCCTTTACAGATATATTTGAGGATACGTTAATGACCATCACTATAGAGCATGACATCCTGATCATGCTAGGATATTTTAATATCTGATTTTTAGAGGAAAACACCAACACTGCCAAATCACTTAAATCACTATCCACCATGCAACTACAGCAATTGATAAAAGGAGCAACCCACTCATCCTGGCAAACATTGGATGAAATCTTCTGCAACCAAATCATAGCTGCAACTGCATCCTCAATACACATACTCTGGAGTGACCACCTCATGATGCCCTTGATTATCCATGCTCCAACACGAGCACAGGTCAGAAACATAAATTATTATTTTTGTTTTTAAACTGACCCTCAACATATTGCCCCTGAACACGGAACTGGAATCCACAAAACCACCTAAAGATCTCCTGAGCTACAGAAGAATCGAGACTCTCCAAAAATCGATCACAGATGCTCTAGATGCTGTAGCATAAATGAAAAACTTACAACAAAATGGTTGTGAGATGGTTCATGCACCACCTAAGAGTCCTAAAGAAAACAAACAAGAACCTGGAACAAGATTGGAGAAATGATTACAACTGACAGGACCCAATCACATGCCAATAGCAGATATTGATCAACAAAGTAGAAAACCTTAAAGTAAAAAAGAAATGTTATGCTGAAAGTATTTCAAAAGCAAGGAATGCACAAAAAGAGATGTTTAACATCATCACTGGGATAAAAAATCCATCAGCCTGCAATAACACACAGACTCCCACACACAAACTCTGTGATAAACCTGCAAACCACTTTAAAGACAAAGTCCTACAAATCCAACAAGTCCTCACCACTGCGCCCAAGGACATAAACTACAATATCACCAATGACCCAACCCCAGAGTCAAAGATCATTCTGAACTACTTCACGGCTATCTCTACAGATGACTTTGCTAAACTAGTAAAACAAAGTGACAAAACTAGCCCACCAGTAGGCCCATGCACACCATACATCTATATGTCAATCCTTCAGAAAAAACACATGTGCAGAATACTGCTTTGTAATTTTGTAAAACTTGATCCCACACTCCTCTGTAATACACATACAGAATATGTTCATGGTTATTTGAATCACTCAATGATGACATGAACCATAACTGGGAGTTGCAAAGCTTCCCACATCAAAACAATGTTTGGAGACCCCTCAGGAAACTCAGACAACACCACAAACTAGCAACCTACATTAAACATCCTTTACCCTACAAAAATATGGAAAAATCCTGACACATGTTTTAAACAACCAACACCTGGATGAGGCACACATTGGTTTCAGGCCTTTGAGAGGAACTGAATAAGCACTACTCTCCATAAGAGACTACCTCAACATTAACTCACATACCAACATTAATTCTGCCCTGATACTACTAGACATTTCAGAAGCCTTCAACACATGTGACAATACAACCCTCAACAAAAGGATGCAAGAAATAGGCATAAGCAACACCACATTACAATTGATAAAATCCTTCCCGACAGAAAAAACAGATTCCACCTGGTTACCACCCTTTATCTCAGCACTTTGCACATTCACCTGTGGGCTTATCCCATTCAGCGCTACTCTTCAACATTTACATGACCCAACTTATGAAACTCATGGAAAGACATGGACCTACATGTTAAAACTATGCATATACCATGGCCTACCGAAATGGGAAACAAAATGGAAGTATCCAACTTAGTTAAACATTTCAGAATCCTGATGGATAACAACCTAACACTAGAACCCCAAGTTAATGCTGCAGTGAAGACATGATCTTTCCATCTGCGTGCCTTTCAACTGATATTTCTCTTTCTCACCTTCCTACATAGAACAGTTACAATAATATCTCCTCTCTCATCATGTTAAGAATAGACTACACCAACACCATTTGCCTCAAAGTGTCAGACTACCTCACTAGAAAACTACAACAGATACAGAGTGCAGCAGCAAGATACATTTTCAGGCTCCACAAAAGAGGACACATCACTGCAGCACTAAGATGCCTTCATTGGCTATCAGACAAGAAAAACATCCTCTTCAAAACACGGTGCATTACCCACAGAGTAATTCTTAATTAAAGAGTAAAATTCCTATAGGAAACTAATGCCCATTTATAGACAAAAAACAACCCTGAAATCCAGCAATGATGTACATATGGAACCCAAATAATACTATGAATTAAATACAGTGAAGCAGCCTTTTCATACATTTCTACAAGAATCTGGAACTTGCTTCCCAAAGAAATGTGCACACTATAGACACACCTGACCTTCAGGAAGTCGCCAAAAGCATGGCTCTTTGATCTGCCATCTTAAAAGCCTGTCAGTGGTCTAAGTGAAGCACACAACCTCAATGCAATAGGTACTCCATCAATCACAGATTCTTGCTAGGGTGCATCAAGTGAATGAAAGACCTAGCATAGATCATCCTTGGCCAGTAGACCTTTGTCTGAAACACCAAGCAATCAAATCAAGAATGGTGCATTGATCACCCCTTCTTAACATAAACCCTTCTAAAACACACCTCACTCCTCCACTCACTGAGCAAACACGGCATCCATACACAACGACCGCAACACCCACAATAACATCAAACAACACAAGTCCACAGCTCCAATAACTCACACAGCACAACATGCACAATCCACCAACACACTGAAGGCACACAAAAACTTCCATACAGATGCAAATGCCCTAACACCCATTAACCCATACCAACTAGATGCTAACCCACATACATCAACTGTTTTTTTCCAAACTGAAATTTCTAAGGGAACAGCAAAGCAACCTTGCTCTATCCCTCTCCTCCCACTAACATATACGCAGCCCTCCCCTTTTTCTTTTCAAAGCTGCCTGGGCACATGGATACCATGAAAAATGGCATCAGTGCATGGTACCAATAACATTAACATTCAATAGCATAAAATAGACAATGGCTACAGCATACACCATAGAAGTAGAGTATTCTTAATATGATAAACTTGGCCAGTAGAATTTGAAGTCCAAGTCTGCCAGAACCTTGAGGAATGTCAAACTTGGAGTTAAGGGCTTAGTACTGAAGAGGTACTTACTTTTTTTTTATTGATTTAGCTGATTGCTCAACTTTTCAATGTATACAAAATTTGTTTACAAGTGCATATAATAGCCAAAAGAACATAAAAACTTTTAAGAGAATACATACATAGACACATAAGCAACGCATAAGAAGGCATACAACAAAATAGAAAAAGAGAAGGGAAATAAGAAAAAGTAAAATTAGAAATTGTAAACTGTAAAAAAGGAAAAGATTACAATAAAATCAACTGATCGTTTGTTCAAATTGTTCAACCTTATACATGGCATAGTTTCAACATTGCATTGCTTATTTCAAAGTTATGACTTTGGCCATAGGTTTCGCTTCTCAACAGGGCATTATCACCAGAGGTTGTTATTACCAGTTGCATATATGATATGATATGATTGTTTATTTATATAGTGCCTATACACAATGTGTTTCAAAGCGCTTCAAGGCAAGGGAGGGAACATGGGAAAATACAACCACATTCTTACAGGCCATGAACAGTAAGGATGTGAAATTAACTATCGTACTCGGCCTGACGACATTTCAGATAGTGCAAGAGCTAAGACATAGATAAGGAAGGGAGGGGGAGAGTGGGAAGGAAATGGAAACAGACAGGCGACTACCGTACTAGGCCTGACAACATTTCTGGTAGAGCTGGAGAAAAACAAAATGTGAGGGAGAGGGGTGCAGAAAGGGAGGGGAGGAACAAAACAAGTGCCTATCATACTAGGCCTGACGACATTTCAGATAGTGCTGGAGGGGTGGTGGGGAGGAAAAAAACAGTAATGGGGGGTGGAGGAAACAGACAGGTTGTTATCATATTAGGGCCAGGGACAATTCTGATAGAGTAAGTGCATAGAAGAAAGTAAGGGGATGAGATAGGAAAAGGGAGAAGGGAAATGAGGAGAGAACAGAGAGTAAGCAGTCAAAAAGAGTGGAGAAGCAAGAGTGGAGAGCGAATACAATTGGCGAAGTCAGTAGTAACACATAATGTTGCAAGGCAGGATACAAGATGAAGATGGGAATAGAATGATTCAGGGCCACCATGAGTACAAGATGCAAAGGAAGTCCAGCATGAGAGTTGAGAAAGAGTGATACACCGTGAATGAATGAAGTCCATAAAAGTCAAATCCAGCATTGGCCACAAGACAGTGATGGTGATGGAAGGCACCAGGTGGGCGGGGCTTGCTAAGTGGTGAAAAAGAGCAGCAGGCAGGAAGGCACCAGGTGGGCGGGGCTTAGGCCAGGTGACCTAGATCCACTTGCACCGGCTCCCCATCTGCAAAGGAAAAGAAGCTGGAGGGCTCCTTAAGTAGGGAAACAGAGCGGCAAGCAGGAAGGCACCAGGTGGCCATGGCTTGCTAAGTGGTGAAAAAGAGCGGGAAGCAGGAAGGCACCAGGTGGGCGGGACTTGCTAAGTGGTGAAAAAGAGCGGCAAGCAGGAAGGAACCAGTTGGGCAGGGCTTGCTAAGTGGTGAAAAAGAGCATCAGGCAGGAAGGCACCAGGTGGGCGGGGCTTGCTAAGTGGTGAAAAAGAGCGGCAGGCAGGAAGGCACCAGGTGGTCGGGGTTTAGGCCAGGTGACCTAGATCCACTTGCACCTGCTCCCCATCTGCAAAGGAAAAGAGACTGGAGGGCTCCTTAAGTAGGGAAACAGAGCGGCAAGAAGGAAGGCACCGGGTGGGGGTGGCTTGCTAAGTGGTGAAAAAGCGGGAAGCAGGAAGGCACCAGGTGGGCGGGGCTTAGGCCAGGTGACCTAGATCCACTTGCACCTGCTCCCCATCAGCAAAGGAAAAGTGACTGGAGGGCTCCTTAGGTAGGGAAACAGAGCGGCAAGCAGGAAGTCAGCAGGTGGGCGGGGCTTGCTAAGTGGTGGAAAAGAGCGGCAAGCAGAAAGGCAGCAGGTGGGAGGGGGTGCTAAGTGGTGAAAAAGAGCGGCAGGCAGGAAGGCACCAGGTGGGTGGGGCTTAGGCCAGGTGACCTAGATCCACTTTCGCCTCCTCCCCATCTGCAAAGGAAAAGAGGCTGGAGGGCTCCTTAGGTAGGGAAACAGAGCGGCAAGCAGGAAGGTACCAGGTGGGCGGGGCTTGCTAAGTGGTGGAAAAGAGAGGCAAGCAGGAAGGCACCAGGTGGGCGGGGGTGCTAAGTGGTGAAAAAGAGTGGCAGGCAGGAAGGCACCAGGTGGGCGGGGCTTAGGCCAGGTGACCTAGATCCACTTGCACCTGCTCCCCATCTGCAAAGGAAAAGAAGCTAGAGGGCTCCTTAAGTAGGGAAACAGAGTGGCAAGCAGGAAGGCACCAGGTGGACGTGGCCTGCTAAGTGCTGAAAAAGAGCAGGAAGCAGGGAGGCACCAAGTGGCCGTGGCTTGTTAAGTGGTGAAAAAGAGCGTCAGGCAGGAAGGAAGGCACCAGGTGGGCGGGGCTTAGGCCAGGTGGCCTAGATCCACTTGCACCTGCTCCCCATCTGCAAAGGAAAAGAAGCTGGAGGGCTCCTTCAGTAGGGAAACAGAGCGGCAAGGAAGAAGGCACCAGGTGGGTGTGGCTTGCTAAGTGGTGAAAAAGAGCGGGAAGCAGAAAGGCACCAAGTGGGCGAGGCTTGCTAAGTGGTGAAAAAGAGCGGCAGGCAGGAAGGAAGGCTCCAGGTGGGCGGGTCTTAGGCCAGGTGACCTAGATCCACTTGCACCTGCTCCCCATCTGCAAAGGAAAAGAAGCTGGAGGGCTCCTTAAGTAGGGAAACAGAGCGGCAAGCAGGAAGGCACCAGGTGGGCGTGGCTTGCTAAGTGGTGAAAAAGAGCAGGAAGCAGGAAGGTAACAAGTGGGCGGGGCTTGCTAAGTGGTGAAAAAGAGCGGCAGGCAGGAAGGCACCAGGTGGGCGGGGCTTAGGCCAGGTGGCCTAGATCCACTTGCACCTGCTCCCCATCTGCAAAGGAAAAGAAGCTGGAGGGCTCCTTAAGTAGACAAACAGAGCAGCAAGCAGGAAGGCATCAGGTGGGCATGGCTTGCTAAGTGGTGAAAAAGAGCGGGAAGCAGGAAGGCCCCAGGTGGTTTGGGCTTGCTAAGTGGTGAAAAAGAGCGGGAAGCAGGAAGGCCCCAGGTGGTTTGGGCTTGCTAAGTGGTGAAAAAGAACAGCAGGCAGGAAGGCAGCAGGTGGGCGGGGCTTAGGCCAGGTGACCTAGATCCACTTGCACCTGCTCGCCATCTGCAAAGGAAAAGAAGCTGGAGGGCTCCTTAAGTAGGAAACAGAGTGGCAAGCAGGAAGGCACCAGGTTGGCATGGCTTGCTAAGTGGTGAAAAAGAGCAGGAAGCAGGAAGTGTAACGCTCACCTGATTCCCACGGAGGCGCTGGTCCCGGCTGAACTGTTATAGTCTCTTCAATTGAGAAGCGAGGAGCTCGGATGACTCTCTGGACTGGGCTTCCTCTTATTGACCGTCTGGCTTGCAGGGTAAGGTTTCTGCAGGCGGAAGAAAAAAGGGTTAATGACCGTTTGGCTGGACTTCCTCCTCACTAATCGCCAACTCTCCGAAAGTCCAATGTCCTGGTGAGCTCTCACCTTAGGCGTATAAATGCTCGGCTCTCCATCCTGCGACTTATGCAGGGGTGCGTGGGTTGCAGTTACGTCACTGGAGCTCCTCAAAGTCTTTTGTGGCCTTAGAAGTGGCACAGGTGCTGAGATGCCAAAAGGTGATGCCGCCGTTACTGCACGAGCGGATGCCAGTAGGTATAAAGAGTTTATAGTCTTGAAGAGATGGGTACCTTTAGTGAAGTTTTTGCATTGTCTTTTTCAGGTGCCTGGATGCTGAGGGCGTTGTTCGTCCGTTGCCGTTGCACGTGCGAAGTACGTGAGTATAATGATCTGTGACCTTATTATAGCACCTCTAACAATGTTCTTTTCTTATTTGCAGGTGTCGGGACCTTGCAGGCGTTTTCCCAGTCGCGGATGCACGTGGGGAAACACGTAAGTGTTAGGCTTTCTTGCAGTCTTTAATGGCACTTCAATAATGTCTTTTCTTGTTTTCAGGTGCCGGGCTGCTGCGGTTGAAGGGATCGTAATACGCGCATAACAGCAGGTAAGAAAAGTAAATGCTGCCGCCTTCACCCGATTCCTACTTAACAATGTTCTTTGTCTTTACAGGTGCCGTTAGGCTGCTGAAGAGATGGCCGCGAAGAATCCGTGAAAGCACAGATGGATCTGGTAAGCGAGCGCGGCTGCGAACGTGTTGCAACTTTGCTAACCTTATGTTTCTTTTGCTTGCAGGTTCTGCCGGTGTCTGGATTCCTGGATGGTAAGTATAGTTCTCGTGTCTTTCTTCCACAGGCTGCTGAGCTGAAGCTGGAGATGACACTGGAATGCTGGAGCTGACTCGGTGAGCGTCCTGCTGCAGATGCAGAATAACGCGAAGCACGTTTTCCCAATCGGGTGTGGTTTAAATAGTGTTGGAGTGATTGGGTGTCTTCTTCCTCAGCCTCGCCCAGGTAAAAGAGTTCCTGTGTTCCAGAGTTAAGGAGTGGCACCAGCCCCACCCAGGTAAGAAAGTAGTCCCAGTTCAGGGAATAGTTCCTCCCAGCAAAAGGCTGGGGACTTCATCCTGCCAGCATTTGCAAAGGTGAGTATGCAGCATGGTCTGCTACAGGTAGGTCCACCCAAGCACCTTTGCAAGAATTATGAGCCCGGCGCACCTGGCGCCAGGACTGAGGTTCCTTATGAGCCTGGCGCCAGAGGCGCCAGGACATGGTCCAAAGGACCCCAATAGGGGTTTGCTGGAGCCGGGACGAGGGTCGTGAGCCTGCTTCCGGGGATGCTGGGCTTGACTTGGCTTCTCGGGAGCAGTGCTCATGACAGTACCCCCCTCAAGGCCCCTCCCAAACTTGTCTTCCCCGGAGGTTTTGGCCTATTGGGAAAAGTTTGGTGGAATTTTCTGACTAGACGAGGAGCATGGACGTGGTCAGAGGGTTCCCATGATCGTTCTTGAGGTCCGTAACCCTTACAGTCGATCAGATAGTATAATTTTGACTTGATGATCTTGGAGTCCAGGATGTTTTTAACCTTAAATTCAGGTTCTCCATTTACTTGAATAGGCTCTGGAGGTTTATTCAGTCTGGTTCCAGGTTGCATAGGTTTGAGTAGAGATACGTGAAACACCGGATGTATTTTCATGTGGGATGGCAAACCCAATTTGACAGCCACTGGGTTTATTATGGCTGTAATTGGATATGGTCCCAGATATATTGGGTTGAAGGTGTGAGGTCCTTTAAGTGACAAATGTTTGGTGGATAACCAAACTTGATCTCCAACCTGGTATTGAGGGGCGTCTCTTCGGTGTTGGTCTGCTCCCCTTTTGTACCGTTTTTTAGCCTGTTGTAGGTGGATTGTCGCTTCTTTGAAAGCTTGAGTGATAGCATTGTGAAGTTGATCCACGGCAGGTGTTCCAAGATCTTGGGGCGGGTCGAGATTGGAGGTTCGAGGATGAATCCCATATAAAATGTAAAAGGGACTTTTTCCGGTTCCTGAATGGATCGAGTTGTTGTAAGCATATTCGGCTATCCAAAGGATATCTTTCCAATTACTTTCCGACTGCTGTAGCATACAACGTAAATATTGTTCCAGAGTTTGGTTTGTCCTCTCAGTTTGTCCGTCGGTCTGGGGATGATGGCTGGTTGAAAGTCTCACATCAATTTGAGCTAAACGACAGCAACTTCGCCAAAAGTGAGAGATAAACTGGCTCCCCCTATCTGAGATCAAAATCGAAGGGAAGCCGTGCAATCTTACAATATTTTAAAGGAATTCCCGTGCTAGAACTGAAGCTGAAGGTAAGCCCTTTAGTGGAACGAAGTGGGCCATTTTAGAAAACAAATCTACAATTACTAGAATAGTGTTGTATCCAGAACAGGAGGGTAAATTGGTGATGAAGTCCATGGAGAGGGTATGCCAGGGATGTGGCGGGGTGTCTAGCGGATGCAGGAGACCCGCTGGTCTTTCCTTCTGACCTTTGTTTTGGGCAAACACACCACAGGACATCACAAACTCCTTTATGTCTTTTCTCCATGACGGCCACCAGAAGTGTCTCTTGACTTTTTCCGAGGTTTTGGCAATGCCTGGGTGGCCCTCCATCAAGGAATCATGGTAGCAAGAGATTACCTGTTTTTGTAAGTCGGCATGTGGTAGGAATAGTCGTCCCTGAAAATAAGGCAGGTCTTTCTTTATGATGAAGTCCTTTCCCTTCAGTTGCCAGTTTTGTAAGTCCGAAGGGGTGACAAGTTGTTTAACTTTTGCTTCGATATCTTCGATGGATTGTGAAGAAATCAGGCCCAGGATTCTCTGTTCTGGAATTATTGGCACAGGTTCAGGATTGACAATATTATCTCCCATTCCAATCCGGGAAAGGGCATCCGCTTTGCCATTTTTGTTGCCGGGGCGATAAGTAATTACAAAGTCAAATTCGGCAAAGAAAAGTGCCCAGCGAAGCTGTCTGGAGGACTGAGCTTTGGCGGTTTTCAGGTATTGTAGGTTTCGATGATCGGTGATTACTGTGACAGTGTGTTTGGCTCCAAGGAGATAGTGCCGCCAGGCCTTGAAAGCGGACTTAATTGCTAAAAGCTCTTTATCTGTGATAGTATAGTTAATTTCAGGCGCCGAGAACTTGCAAGACCAGAATGCCACGGGGGTGGAATTGGTTAGTTTCCAGATCTCTCTGTGATAGAACCGCCCCCATTGCTAAGCTGGAGGCGTCGGTCTCAACGATGTAAGGGAGGTCTGGGCGTGGGTGTTTCAGAATGGGTGCTGAGGTGAACTTGGCTTTTAGCTCTTGAAAGGCCTGTTCTGCTTCTGTTGACCACTCGAAACTTTTGTTTTTTCTTAAGAGGGCGGTGATGGGCTGCACCACTCGTGAAAACTCTGGAATAAACCTGCGGTAAAAGTTGGCGAAACCTAACATGCTTTGGACACCTTTCACGGAAGTAGGTGATGGCCACTTGATGATAGCGTCCACCTTTCTCGAGTCCATGTGGACTCCTTTGGGTGTCAGAATAAAGCCTAGAATTTCGACCTCTGTGACGTGAAAAACACATTTTTCGAGCTTAGCAAAAAGCTTATGTTGGCGGAGTTTTTCAAGGACGGCTCTAACATGTTTCCGATGATCTGCTTCTGAAGATGAGTACACAAGGATGTCATCTATGTAGACGACTACGCAAACATCTATGAGTTCTCTGAGGACATCATTCATAAAATACTGAAAAGCGGCTGGTGCATTGCATAGTCCGAAGGGCATCACTTGGTATTCAAATAGTCCATACTTGGTGCGAAATGCCGTCTTCCATTCGTCGCCTTCTTTAATCCGTACCAAGTGGTAGGCTCCCCGGAGATCTAGCTTTGTATAAATGCAGGCGTTCTTAACTTGGTCAAGGAGTTCCGCAATCAGAGGTAGGGGGTATCTGTTCTTTACGGTTATCTGGTTCAGGGCACGATAATCAATACAGGTTCTAAGGTTACCTTCTTTTTTAGGTACGAAGAACAGAGCCGAGGATGCAGGAGACTTCGATGGGCGGATAAATCCATTGGCCAGGTACTGGTCCAGATACTGTCGCAAATGAAGATTTTCAGGCTCGGTAAGGGCGTAAATTCTACTACAAAGGGGAGTGGCTCCGGGTATCAGGTCTATTTGACAGTCGTAAGATCTGTGGGGAGGCAGGGTATTAGCCTGTTCCTTCTGAAAGACATCTTGGAATTCTTGATACTCTGGAGGCAATTGCGGTCCTTCGGATGTTGCTCCCGCTAGGCCAATACTGGGTCGAGGATAACAAGTAGGTGCACACTCTGGGAACTGTATCGTCTTTGCTCGCCAATCAATTTGAGGATTGTGTTTCTCCAACCAAGGGATCCCCAGAATTATTTGGAACTGAGGGGCCTTGATCACATCGAACACAATTACCTCCCGATGTCCATCTTGGCCTAATAACGTCACTTCTGTGGTGGTATGGGTTACCGGTCCAGAGGCTATTTCCGTACCATCCACTGTGGTAATGACGTCTTTAATTACCTTAGGACAAAGGGGTAGGTTCATCCTGGAAGCCATCTCGCGGTCTACATAATTTCCAATCGCTCCGCTATCAATGTATGCTTTAATGGCATGCAAACGATCCGGTCGTTCTGGATTTATGAGGACCATTGACATTATGAAGTGCGAGGCCAAAGAACTGGTTTTTACGCTCGGCAAGCGGACCTCTACACTTGTCGGGCGAGGTCGTTTCCAGGCTCTGGCTTTTCGGAATTCTTATCAGAAGCTCCCACTGTCTTCTTCGGAGGTTTCACCGGGCAATCTCGGAGGAAATGTCCTGAATTTCCACAATAGAGACATAGCTGCAATTGTCGTCTCCTGTCGCGTTCTTTCTGGGTTAGGGGACCCTTTACGACCCCTATTTGCATAGGTTCTACGGCTTCAACTCCTTTGGTGTGAGTTAGTGGCTTAGAGAATACTCGAGTTTCGAACCTCGAGCGGTCTGCCTTTCTGTTTTGTAGTCTGTGATCCAATTGGACCACTAAATCAATGTACTCTGAACAATCTTGAGGGGGATTCACGACCTGGGCTAGGACGTCTTTGAGTTCGCCACGACCCCCCCCGGGGGAAAAGCGTGATCCTCTTGTCCTCGGGCCATCTGGTTTCTACGATTAGTCTGTTAAATGACGCAATATAAGCCAGAAGATCCTGATTGCCCTGTCGTAGGGAAAGGAGTTCGTTGTCCAGGGCCTGCCCCTGGGAATGTCTTGCGAAAAGTCTTTCCATATTGGCCTGGAAGGCCTGGAAATTGCGAAGAATCGGGTCATCCTGTGTAACCAGAGGGATCGACCAATCAGCTGCGCTGCCGCTAAGATACGAAAGCACAAATGCTACTTTAGTCTGTTCAGTCGGAAAAGCAGCTGGTCTACAAAGAAAGTGCAATCGGCACTGATTTATGAACACAGCAAACCTCTTAGGGTCACCAGAGAAGCGTTCGGGCGGAGCCAAAGGCACATTCCCGGGCAGATTGATTTGAACAGGATTGGCTGAAGCCGCCGGGGTATAGGTCCCTCCTGAGGTAGAGGGGTTCGCCCCGCTTGTGATTGTAACAACTGTCTGGCGAGGTCATCAGTTCGTTCTTTGGACATAATCAGTTCCCTCCTCAGGGCATTCATTTCCTGGCGGGCAGCATGTACTTCAGCTCTAAATTCCCATAGTAACTGGGCCAGTTGATCAGTGTCGGAAGTTTCCATAGCGCCTTGGTAGGAGGTTATTGGAGGGCTTCGCGTTCTGTAACGCTCACCTGATTCCCACGGAGGCGCTGGTCCCGGCTGAACTCTTATAGTCTCTTCAATTGAGAAGCGAGGAGCTCGGATGACTCTCTGGACTGGGCTTCCTCTTATTGACCGTCTGGCTTGCAGGGTAGGGTTTCTGCAGGCGGAAGAAAAAAGGGTTAATGACCGTTTGGCTGGACTTCCTCCTCACTAATCGTCAACTCTCCGAAAGTCCAATGTCCTGGTGAGCTCTCACCTTAGGCGCATAATGCTGGGCTCTCCATCCTGCGACTTATGCAGGGGTGCGTGGGTTCCAGTTACGTCACTGGAGCTCCTCAAAGTCTTTTGTGGCCTTAGAAGTGGCACAGGTGCTGAGATGCCAAAAGGTGATGCCGCCGTTACTGCACGAGTGGATGCCAGTAGGTATAAAGAGTTTATAGTCTTGAAGAGATGGGCACCTTTAGTGAAGTCTTTGCATTGTCTTTTTCAGGTGCCTGGATGCTGAGGGCGTTGTTCGTCCGTTGCCGTTGCACGTGCGAAGTACGTGAGTATAATGATCTGTGACCTTATTATAGCACCTCTAACAATGTTCTTTTCTTATTTGCAGGTGTCGGGACCTTGCGGGCGTTTTCCCAGTCGCGGATGCACGTGGGGAAACACGTAAGTGTTAGGCTTTCTTGCAGTCTTTAATGGCACTTCAATAATGTCTTTTCTTGTTTTCAGGTGCCGGGCTGCTGCGGTTGAAGAGATCGTAATACGCGCACAACAGCAGGTAAGAAAAGTAAATGCGGCCGCCTTCATCCGATTCCTACTTAACAATGTTCTTTGTCTTTACAGGTGCCGTTAGGCTGCTGAAGAGATGGCCGCGAAGAATCCGTGAAAGCACAGATGGATCAGGTAAGCGAGCGCGGCTGCGAACGTGTTGCAACTCGCTAACCTTATGTTTCTTTTGCTTGCAGGTTCTGGCGGTGTCTGGATTCCTGGATGGTAAGTATAGTTCTCGTGTCTTTCTTCCAAAGGTTGCTGAGCTGAAGCTGGAGATGACACTGGAATGCTGGAGCTGACTCGGTGAGCATCCTGCTGCAGATGCAGAATAACGCGAAGCACGTTTTCCCAATCGGGTGTGGTTTAAATAGTGTTGGAGTGATTGGCTGTCTTCTTCCTCAGCCTCGCCCAGGTAAAAGAGTTCCTGTGTTCCAGAGCTAAGGAGTGGCACCAGCCCCACCCAGGTAAGAAAGTAGTCCCAGTTCAGGGAATAGTTCCTCCCAGCAAAAGGCTGGGGACTTCATCCTGCCAGCATTTGCAAAGGTGAGTATGCAGCATGGTCTGCTACAGGTAGGTCCACCCAAGCACCTTTGCAAGAATTATGAGCCCGGCGCCCCTGGCGCCGGGACTGAGGTTCCTTATGAGCCTGGCGCCAGAGGCGCCAGGACATGGTCCAAAGGACCCCAATAGGGGTTTGCTGGAGCCGGGACGAGGGTCGTGAGCCTGCTTCCGGGGATGCTGGGCTTGACTTGGCTTCTCGGGAGCAGTGCTCATGACAGGAAGGCACCAGGTGGGCGGGGCTTGCTAATTGGTGAAAAAGAGCAGCAGGCAGGGAGGCACCAGGTGGGCGGGGCTTAGGCCAGGTGACCTAGATCCACTTGCACCTGCTCCCCATCTGCAAAGGAAAAGAGGCTGGAGGGCTCCTTAGGTAGGGAAACAGAGCAGCAAGCAGGAAGGCACCAAGTGGCCATGGCTTGCTAAGTGGTGAAAAAGAGAGGGAAGCAGGAAGGCACCAGATTGGCAGGGCTTGCTTAGTGGTGAAACAGAGCGGCAAGCAGGAAATCACCAGTTGGGTGGGGCTTGCTAAGTGGTGAAAAAGAGCGGCAGGCAGGAAGGCAGCAGGTGGGCGGGGCGTAGGCCAGGTGACCTAGATCCACTTGCACCTGCTCCCCATCTGCAAAGGAAAAGAGGTTGGAGGGCTCCTTAGGTAGGGAAACAGAGTGGCAAGCAGGAAGCACCAGGTGGGCGTGGCTTGCTAAGTGGTGAAAAAGAGCGGCAAGCAGGAAGGCACCAGTTGGGTGGGGCTTGCTAAGTGGTGAAAAAGAGCGGCAGGCAGGAAGGCAGCAGGTGGGCGGGGCGTAGGCCAGGTGACCTAGATCCACTTGCACCTGCTCTCCATCTGCAAAGGAAAAGAGGCTGGAGGGCTCCTTAGGTAGGGAAACAGAGTGGCAAGCAGGAAGCACCAGGTGGGCGTGGCTTGCTAAGTGGTGAAAAAGAGCGGGAAGCAGGAAGCCACCAGGTGGGCGGGACTTGCTAAGTGGTGAAAAAGAGCCGCAAGCAGGATGGAACCAGTTGGGCAGGCTTGCTAAGGGGTGAAAAAGAGCAGCAGGCAGGAAGGGACCAGGTGGGCGGGGCTTAGGACAGGTGACCTTGATCCACTTGCACCTGCTCCCCATCTGCAAAGGAAAAGAAGCTAGAGGGCTCCTTAAGTGGGGAAACAGAGTGGCAAGCAGGAAGGCACCAGGTGGGCGTGGCTTGCTAAGTGCTGAAAAGAGCAGTATGCAGAAAGGCACCAAGTGGGCGGGACTTGCATAGAGCATACTTAGCACTTATTGATATTGCATCCTATGAGGTTAATATGCTAATCGGCCCTTCTAGATCTAAAGCATTGAGAAAACTAGTAGTGGCTATATATAAACTCATATTTTGTGTGGTTAGTATCTTTGACCATCTCTGTTCCGGTAGTACATACGTCATATCAATTATGTGTTTTGCAAAGTACACTTCTCTCAGTTTACACAATGCACTAAATTTCATTGCAAGATGTTCGAGCATTTCTTTGACACATAGGTTATTCCAAAATCGGCAATAATTATCCTCTTGACGAAGATATGTCTCTGTTGCTCCAATTTTTTTTATCCTGATAAGCTTGTGAGTTGAAATGTTTGTAGGTAAAACAGGTTGTGCACGTGGCTATCCAATCTTGCATAAAGATTCTTTTTTTGGCAAGATCAGGCTTGTTGAGGCTTGTTGATCAAAGTTTCTAATGAAACTTCTGCTGTGGCCAAAATGACTATAACATTATTTATCCATTCTTGTATGAAACGATGGTTAGAATGGAACATGTAGTTTGCCACTATTGTCAACAGAGTGTTATTCTTGTCGTACATTAAACATTTTCGGAACAGAGCACATAATTGCCAATGATATCTAGCAGGTAAGGATGCGAGACCCAGCGCATATCTTAACCAGGGGCCTGGGGTACATAAAGGGACTCTTAGTATTTGTCACCAGAACTTAGCTTCTATTTTTTCAAAGAAGGAGTTTTTGATCAAAGTTCCGTATCAAGGCCATACAAGAGTGGAGGCGTGATTTTTTGTCGCCAATTATGGATGGCAGGAAAGATGGAAAACTTGCCAAATTTGTACAAAATTAGCCTGGTTTGTTATATGGCTGGGGTCACCTTACTTACAACGATGATATTCTGTGTATGGGCAGTTGGAATATTATCAAAAGCCAGACCTAAATATGTATAATTGTGTACAATTTTCAAACTGACATCTTTAATTTTCCAGACCATTCTATTTCGCAGGTTGATTTTAGGAACATACTGAACAACTTGAGATTTGTTCAAATTTATTGTAAGTTCGTTATGATCAAAATATTCTGTTAGGGCTGTCAGGAGCTTTTGCAGCCCACTTGGGGTTTTTGATATAAGTATGAGGTCATCGGCGTACCAAAGGGCTTGTATAGCCACTTCATTCAATTTTGGGGAGTCGGATTCTACCTCTTTGAAGATCGTTTTGTTGTTTTGAATGAAAAAATTGAATAAGGCTGATGCAAGTATACAGCCTTGCTTTAGCCCTCGGGCAGTTCTAATGGAGACGGACAATAGACTCATTATTGAGAGTCTGATTCGTACAGATGTATCAGAATGTAAAAGATAAATGATATCAGTTAGACTAGAGGGACATTTGGCTTCAATAAGCTTATTAATTAGTTTGACTCTAGAGACAGAGTCGAAGGCGTCTTGGCGGTCGATGAACGCAAAATACATGGATGTTTTAGTATAATGCGCTTGTTTTTTTAAGGCATTCAAAGTGATCAAATATATGGCTGTCCCCATACCAGGCACAAATCCCGTCTGATTCGGGTCTAGCTGTTGTGTTTCAAGAGTCCAACGATTAAAGTCCCTCATCACTAGTCGGCAGAATATTTTGCCTGGTGTGTCTAGGCGCGCAATTGGACGATAGTTGGCTGGAGCTTCTCGATCACCTTTTTTGAAGATGGGGACTATGAGCGATGTACACCACGAGGCAGGTAAGGCTTTTGTGCGTAGGATTTGATTAAATATATTGTTTAGAATTGTAGCCCAAGATCTTGGATGTTCTTTCATCATGTAGTTTGTTAGTCCATCCGGACCTGCAGCTCGTGATGATGATGATTTGCTTATTAGTTATTCAATGATGTCAATGGAGCATTCAAGGTTCCATGATGCCTTGGTTTGTATCGAATATTGATATTGGTCAAATTTTACATCTTGGTATAATTTCGTAAAATGATTTTTCCATTCTATTTCCGAAACACCATTTAATTGTGTGTCCACTTTTCTGTGGCCTACTGTATCATTAATTAATGACCATATTTGCGTTGTATTTTGTGTATGAATTAATGACATGAAGTTTTCACTGTCACCTTGGAACATGGAACTTTTGTACGCACGTATCCAGTTTTTATATTTACATTTGATGTTCCTTATGGCTCGTTGTTTTTTTTCCGGGGGCAATGTTCGAGTCGATCTTAGAGCTCTTCTGTGTTCGGTCTTCACTTGGTGCAGCTTACTGTCATATACATGCTTGTGTTTTTTTGGCTGACTAGCATGTATGCAATGTATTTCTTTGAACATATGCAGAGTTTCTAAATATGATTTGAATCCAGGAAGTGATTTTTGTGTTTGTAATGCCCCTTCTAATAACTTTAGTTTATCTTGATTCCATCTAAAACGTATCCTGGTATTGTTAATTATTAAGTTTGGAGTCATCCAATTGCGATGTTGAGATGGAGTATCTGTCCAAGTTAGGAGTAAGATATTGTGATCGCTCGACTATTGTTTCAGGATTTCAAATTTGGATGCTTTCATGAGTAGGTCTTCAGACAGAAATAAATAAATAGTCGATAGTACTTTCAGACACGCCTCTCTGCCACGTTGGTTGGGATGGTATATCTCCTGGAAGAGAGCTGTTTGCGATATGTAGATTCCAATCTTTCATGAAATTTTGACCGCTGATGGTTTCTTGACAATTATTCTTCATGTTTGCTGTCATGTTGTGCAAATTGAAGTCGCCTGCGATTATCGTGGTCATGATGTTTGGTGTTTTACTTATCCTCTCCAGGAGGCCAGACAGGTCTTTGTAAAAGATATTATCAGAAATTGCAGCTGGATTTCTGTATAAATTAATTAGGGCAATGTCAACCTGGTTTCTTGAGATTTTAACTAATTGCATGAAGCTGTTTGGAGAAGCCCATGCCTGTAGTTTAAAGCCTGTGCTGAGTTTGACCGCAACTAATAGGCCCGATGTCGGCCGCCCCTTTATTGAGGCGACTGCTGGTATGTGTTCTACAGCATGATCATCCCATATTGGGGCTCCCGTCATCCAGGTTTCTTGGAGGGCTACAATTATAAAATCATGTATGCAATTTTGTTCTTTGCTTTGTAAATGCCTGTGGCCTCTTGAATTCCATGAGGCTAATGAAACATCTTGTTTGATTGTAGTCGGTAATGGTTATGCCTTCTGAGGCAATTTTGAAAAGGGGCATTGACACTCCGGTTGTGGTTGTTTATCCTGTTGGACTTGTTTTTGAGATGCTTTTTGGTCACGATTGCTATTATAGGTTCTTTCAGGATCTTGGGCTAATAAAAAGCCTATTTCAAACAGTGCCATCTTTGCTCGCCATAAGGTATTTAACACCAGGCCAGATTTTATCCATAACCACACAATTGAGAGATTACTGTCGCACAAAAATTCCACCTGATCGATATCTGATCATGTGATTTCTTCCAGTTCGTGCAATTCACCAAAGACATTTAGAACACGCGATCTGCATGGTGGTCGGTCAAAATATCGAGAAAAAAAATCTCTAATGACAAAAAGGTCGAAAAAAAAATCTCGAACAAAAAAAAGTCAAATTTCTCTTTTTTTAATTATATATTTATTTTGGGGTCCGGGATTTAAAAAAAAATGGTAAAAAAAAAAATTAGAAAAAGGGGGGTTGGGGGGGAACCCCCCCATTTCGAATAAAAAACGTCATTAAAAAAAATGCGACTTTTTTTTCGGACTTTTTTTTCAAGATTTATTTTTTCGAGATTTATATTTTCGGTATTATGACCATAAACCGATCTGCATAGATCATATTTTGCATACAGTGCATTTCGACATTTAAATATTAATGTGTGGTAATCTCGGAAGTTGTTCTTCTTTGTGTCTTTTTTTGATTGTCTCTCGTGTCTCATTCATTATTTGTTCTTGTTTTTTGAAGCTCACTGTTTTGTGATTTTGTGCTTCGTAGCTCGTGGTCGCAGGTTCTACTTCTCGTTGTATATTTTGCTGTACTACTTGTGCCTCATAATTCAAAGTTGGACATTGTGCTGTTCGTTGTATATTTTGGTGATTTTCCCGATTTGCTTCCTTCACGATGTTAGCCATATTACAGTTGTTTAGGCGTTGAGAGAAATATTCATCAACTGCTGCTTTAATTTGATCCGAGCGCTCAGTGATGTAAGTTCGGTTTGTCGCTTTTTTTGTGAGGCTCTCGGCTGTGATGGAGCACTTAGGTTTTCATTTGTCGTGACATTCCTTAGCGGTGCAGTTGTGCCGGACTGGGTTTCCCCTGTTTCTTCTGAGAGCGCCACCAAGGCATTCAGCGGTGAGTGATCAAGCGGTGAGTGACTTCCAGTTTGTACCACAAAGTTCACCGTTTGAATCTCGCGGTGCGCCTTTGTGACTTGACTTGTTGAAGTTGGCGTTTGAATCGGTGCCACAGTAAGTACACTTGACAATTGCATTTCACTTGATGGTGCATAAGTTTGACTTGTTGTGTCCACCAATTGTTTATTAGCAATTGCTTGAGTAATTTCAGGTGTAGGTTTTTGGGTGAGAACAATTGTTGGGAGTCGTGGTTTTGCCTTCGCTATATGCCTTGATTTAGAGGCTATTAGACATGGCTTCGAGATAAGATGTCTTGGGTGATTCATTTGACCGGCTCGTTCATTGAAAACATCATACGTTTCCACCACCGGCAATGATTGCGGGCTGGATGGCAGTTTATCCACGCTGATCCATGAAGAATTAGGCTCAGTTTTAGCAGGAATAGGGCTTTCCACGGAACGTATTATTTGAGAAAAGGTGGGTACTGCCAATGTAAAGTCTGTTGGTACTGTCTGTGGATGTTTGTCTCTTGTGCTTGTATTTTGGTCTCTGTTGGAATCCTGCAAGCTCATCACATGAGAATGCGACTTTATCCAAGTAGTGATTTCTTCAATTTGCACAGATTGGTGATTTATTTTTTGTTCAAGTGATTCAAACATCCTATGGAGACTTCTAATCGTTGTATTTACTGCTGTTAGAGTGATTTCGAGTAGACCATTATTAATGGATATAGCTGAACGTTCTGTAGTTGTAATTCGACGTCTTGGAGTCGGGTGGATAAAGGAAGCCACAAGCGATGCTCTGGAATCCATTGAGCAAGGAGCTCGATAGTCAGGTGATATTGACACTTGCGATGAATTCAGGTTCGCAATACTTGCCCGTATTGATACGTTTGGAAAAACTTCATCGTCCTCCACTTCTTCAGCTACAAAAGATAGCTGTACCATCGATTTTTTGATTCAGGCAAGGGGACTTTACTGTTTGCAATATAGTATTGTCTGAGACAGTTTGTTCCTTGCTTTGTGGCTGGTGTGTATTTTCTATGTTGAGGTTAAGAGGACTCCCCGGTCGGAAAGAGTCGGGGGCGAGATCTTGTTCCTTGTCTTGCGGGTATTGTATATTTTCTAGATTAGATTCGGGAAATCCCTCCATTCCCATAGCAGCAGAGGCGGATGCCTGTTCTTTACTCTGCGGCTGTTGTGGATTTTGTGTAGTGGACCTGCAAGGTCCATCCGTTCTCATAGAGTCGGGGCGGAAACTTGATCATTACCTTTCGGTAAAGCACAGAAAGTATGTATATCTTGATTGGAAAGAGGAGTTTTTGGCACATGTGTAAGTGTTATGTTTTTGCGAATGGCCATGCGTTTTGGTTTTCCAGCAGATTTGGAGGGATTACTCCTGGGGGTTAATGGGAGCTCAGGTATCTCAGGCATGTTAGACTTAAGTGTATAAGTACACATGAGAGACAACCAGACTCCAGTGTTCTGCTACCCGTGCAGGAGTGTGATTTTCACTTGACTAATTGCTTGCAGGTGGTCGCTAGAGCACGAGTGTTACATAAAATTAGCCTAATGTGATGGAATCAAATAAAGGATAGCATTAGAAATTTGGCAAGTATTAAAGGTTATAGTTCTCTGCCGCAGCGCCGAAGCTTTGCGGCTAAGCGGCCAAGCAATACTTGAAGGTACATGCTACGGTGCGCGCGTGCGGTGCGCGCGCCTTGCTGTATTTATACATGCCTTAAAGGTGGGCGTTCACATTGTACAAAGCAGTGCCCAAACAGAGGTAAATACAATGTTTTAGAGCATATAACAGTATAACAGTGAATAAAGTAAGTTAGTAGCTTATGCAGAGCTGTTCACCTGATGGGCAATGCAGTTTATAGCAAGTCCTTATGAGAAAGAGTCTTTATCCAAAAAGGAAAAACAGAGTCCAGCGGCCAAGCAGTACTTGAAGGTACTTGCTACGGTGCACGCGTGCGGTGCGCGCGCCTTGCTGTATTTATTTACGCCTTACATGTGGGCATTCCCATTTTACAAAGCAGTGCCTGATGGGCAATGCAGTTTATAGCAAGTCCTTATGAGAAACAGTCTTTATCCAAAAAGGAAGAACAGAGTCCAGCAGCCAAGCGGTACTTGAAGGTACCTGCTACGGTGCGCGCACGCGGTGCACGCGCCTTGCTGTATTTATACACGCCTTAAAGGTGGGCGTTCCCGTTGTACAAAGCAGTGCCGCTATATGCCATTTCTCCCTAGCTGTTCTCTATCTGCTTATAGGTGCCGTATTGAAGAGTTACTACAAATGTGTGAGGATATAGAGAGCAAACATAGCACATGAATACATGCATGGATACATGCAATTCTGATGCACAAACAGGTAAAAACTGTTAAGGGGAAACAAATACATTGGCCAGCACTTGAAACTAAGATTAAAGTTAGTCCTCAAACATATGAATTATACACATTGGCGCTCATTTTGCTGCATTTCCTAATTTGGCAGCAGGGCGTCATTAGATGCAGACATAACCATAGGCAGCTGCTTGCAGCCAAATTTTGGTAATTTGCATAGCTGAGTGCAAATGTGCAGTGCAAAAGCCGGCATGTATCTCTAGGTCAAGTTGCTGTTTAAACTCCTTACTATTATTAAAAAAAGACGTTTCCACTGATGTCATTGATAATGCCATGTATTGTCTGAGCAGTGCACTGCAGGGGCACAAGTTATGGTTGCATAATTCACTATACTCTCAAAGTTCTCTGGTTTTTAAATTTTGCAACCATTATGTTTTGCGTCTTTTGGGTGTTGGTACGGCAAATAGGACTGGTGACCTATCGAAAACTGCCCTTATCTGCAGAGCGAGACTGCAATGCCTGGGGCACAGACATATGTTGCCCTGTGCCAGCACTTGTATCACCATGTTAATTATTACTATCATTATTACCCACAATGTGGTACTCAACTTATCGAACTGGGGCATTTAGGGGTTGAAGGGCGGAGGTCACCAGATCGGGTCGTGGAACCTGCATGTGTCCTCTTCCCAAGTTTTGCACTTTAGGCGTGAACATCCTGCTGGAACAAACATACCTTGCAGGTTTCATTTAAAAAGATGAATCGAAGCTGATTACTACCAGAGAAATACAGAGGGGATACAAGAAATGAAGAAATATCCATTGTATAACATGGCTGACTAAGCTTTGGAAAGCTTTGGAAAGGTATGAAAGAGGACAATTGACCAATTCATGGGAATGACTTAGCATTTTCAGCAGAAAATTGGAAATGTTTCTGCACTGAACTTGACGGCTTCGGACAATGTAGAGAGCAGCAGAATTCCAGATGGAAGTGTAGAATACAAACCAGAGTCCATACGAGATAAGCTAGTGAACGAGGGAAGAGAGGTGGAAAACGTAAATGCTATGCACTAGCAGAAAGAGTTCCACTGGTCAGTCTTTTGGGAGTACAGCAATAACAGAAATAAACCTTCCAACAACTGACAAGTCTTGTATTCCGACAGTGACGGGTACTCCCTTTGATTAGTTCATCTGGCACACTTTAAATATATTTCCAATTTCAACCCTCCAAAGTAGATTAATACAATAGCTTACTCTTGTGACCCAATCCATCCTCCACAGATCACACTGCTCCTTTCATATTAAAGAACTGCCTCACCGTCCAATTTCCAAAACGGTCTATGAGTAAATGGTTGAAACGAGTTTCAGAATTTCTAGTATTATTGGACATCAGAACTGGAGCAGGTGTACGTGAGTGCACTGATAAGGCGTCTAATATTGGTTCCTGTTACCGCAGTTATGATCATTTTCGAGCACACAAGGCAGAGATCTAACGTGGGTAAATTAAGAGATTAAATCAATTGACCCTCTGAGAAATATGTATATATTATCTTGCTGTGTTGAGGTGAGTTGATCATCCAAACTTCCTATGTGTAATTATGCTGCATTCAGCTCCCTGAGGATGTTAAATGTATTATTACAAATGAATAAAAGCAATGTTTATGGTTAATAACAGTGAATGTGTTGGTAGAGCGAAATGTCTTGTTCATGCATTTGTGTGTTGTGCAATACGTGAAATGGTTAAACAGTAGATGTTTACTTGAACTGTGCATAATAATATGTACAACTGGCAACTTCAGTCAATTTATCCTGTCTCAATTTACATTAACTTGATGGGTCTTTTGACAGATGCTGTACTGACTAATTGGGCCTATTTGGGTGCACGAAATCAGTGAGCTTGGCAATCAGAGGCTGGGCCAGATGTTCTCTGTTTCCCTGATTGCCCTGAGCTTTAGATTCTGAGTAGATGCAGACAAAGCATGCTACTGATTGAGTCGGGTTGGCATCTGTTGGGGCACCAATTGTATTGCCAAAGCAACTGCTTTCCTAAGGAAAAAGTCATTGCAGTCGGCACGGAATCACCAGATTAAACCATGATTCATGGGCTGTCTCCTATCTTGTGTACATTGACATTTTCTTTGATGTTAATGGGATGCAAGTGCACTTTGGAATTCATTGGAATAAATAACATGTATGTGAATAGTTACAGACTGATCATGTAACTAAGTCTTCAACACGATGAACACCACCTTAATAGCATATCCGATCTATCAACGAACAATGCAAACATATCATGTTCTTTGATTTAACAGATGCAATGCATTGAGACAATCATCAGGGACATTTGTGTACAGTCAGGAACAAAAAACAAAAATGGAGGCATTGCCAGTCAGGTATTGGCCAGGGGCTAGAGTTACAGGCCCACAAAGCAAGGGTCTTAATGTTGGGCCTGGTGCCTTTATCCGACCGTTAATGGCCCCTACAGAGAGTACATAGCTATTAGCACCACAGCTTGATTTCTGGAATGCTAAATGCTTTATTCTTTAGGTTGAGAAACACCAAAAATTGGATTCCTCCTCTTTCCCCTGTTCTTATCCTTCATGGTATGCTAACAAGTTCTAAAAAAGAAACAAAAAATCTGTCCCTTTTACTCGCTGTTCTTATGACCACGTTCGAATGTGTTTTGCACATCTAGGCATCGTGTGACTGCTTGCATGTGTTTGTATTTTTTTTTACAATAAAATGAAATTAAAAAACGGTTTCCTTTTGTGCTGCTACTTCTCTGTGAACCTCATATACCTGATCCTGTGTCTGTGACCCAGAGAATCCCCACCTTCATTTGTAGGAATAACAACACAGTCCAGTTATCTGAGCAATATCTCTGGGTGGCTCCACATTGGAGCTTAAGAACATGTGATGGTAACTCTGCAATAAGAGGGTGTGATTGAACTTTGGGGGGAGTGTTGTGTTCCATAGAAGGACTAGGAGGGGTGAAGGTGGTGCTGCTACAGGAGACAAAACATCATCAGAGCGAGAAGACAAGTGTGATTCCGAGAACATTGCTCAGGAGTGGGAAGAGACTGTGGTCTTTACACCGGTGGCTGATGGGCAGGCTCAGGTGTCTAATGCCAAGATTCAGGGGGAACAGGGGACATCCTCTGCACGAATGATAGTGTCCAACCATGTCATAATTGTAGGCCTACTTTAGTTTGTCAGAGGGTATGCCTGTGAATGGTAGGCCATCTTACACGACCATCCAATTGGTATATACCAAGGAACGATGACACAATGGGAGCCGCAGCGGTGCTCATTCACATGAAATGGTGACTTGGTCTACTAATCCTAAGGCATGCAACTCATCTTCCACTGACCCTTTTTCCACACCTTCTGAGAGTGCCGGCATGGTTTTTATCATGAGTACAAACCTGCTTTTGACCAGACACAACAGCACAAACAGCCTTCATTTACCGGATTTCTGTTTCTGCACAAAAACATTTGCACCCTGTGCATATGGAGTCAGGGCAACAGCCATCATTGGGACCATGTTGCTACCACAACAACTTGTTGTTGGTTGTGCTGGTAACCTTGTGGGCTTGGCACTAATTAGGCTCTGGCAAAATGGCTGACTGCTGTGTCATACTGGCACATTCTGCCTGTATTACAGGGTGACCAACAGATGGGGGTGGTTGAACTGCATGGCAATGGAGGATTCTTTGGAAAGACATCTGCTCCAACACCAACCTACACTCTTTTCATTGACTGGGCATTTGACAAGAGGATGTGATAAGGGAAGGCATGCTGGAATGACTGCCCTTGGAGCCAGAGGGATGGTTCATACATTTCATGGGATTGACTCTTGAATTGTGCACAAGTGTTACAATAGAGGCAGAAACATATTTCCCGACCCATAAAAGGTATCCATACTCAATGACTGACGTTGTACCACTCTATGCAGAATATAAAAGGAACAAAACAGTTGGAAAGGGAGTTAAGGAGTTACTCACAACTAATGCAGCTAACCCTCATTCAATGTAATTAACCACATTTCACTAAATCATATTGTTGCCCTGTGGTAACACATGGTTGCGCACTTTAAACCTGTAATGCTATTATATTATCTTGTGAGGGCAGATATCAGCATTCATTATTTTCTGCAGGTTTCTATCTGCACCATGCAAAATGGTTGACGCTCTGAATGGGCTGCATGGGTTTTTCAATCATATGTCATTGTTGGAAGAAAGTACAATGAGCATTTGAAATGCTAAAGACATATGACAAATGCCTCAAGCCACCACTGAATACATTGTTGATATTAATTGGGCTTAATACAGAAGGAACACAAAATGTAGAACTTTAAAGACAATTTTAGGGGATAATTCCACAACAGCAAACGTTCAAGAAAGACTGCATGAACATCATGTGTGGTTCTTCTGTCTTGTCATTGACGGGCCTTGTTGTGTGCTCCCTGAAACATCTGTTTAGATCTTTGCAATGTCATGCAATAAACAAGAAAGCAGCTCATGCTGTAGAACAGGAAAAAGCATTGGTGAACGGAGGACAGCACAGGGGCAACGCGCTGGTCTCGGAAGCAAGACCATGGAGACCAACAGATGTTTGAATCCTGGATCCCAGCTTAGAAACCGAACTCAGGTATGGTATTAGGTGTGTTATGAAAAACTATTAAATTAAATCCCAGCAAATCATTTAAAATTGCTAATGTTGCATGAGAATGTATGACTGACTCATGCAAAATATGTGGAGCCCACTTTGGCCCCAGCCTTTCCTTGGAAAATTCTTGTCTCACACAGAGTGTAGGTGCTATAAAAAACCTCAACGCTTTGAGCCATGTCCTATTATGCTCATCGGGCCACAATGGTATTGGTACTGGAGTTGCCTTTGTGACTGCCGCAGGCTGTGGTTTTTTCTTTCATGTCTGCTAGACTGTGTTTGAAAGAGCATTTGTCTTGTCTTCCTGTCTCCATAAATGTGGCATTTTCCCCCTAATTCTAATCCTCAGTATCTGATTTTCAAAATAATGTGTGGACGGCTGTAATGCGGCCATGTCACTGTTATTTTGCTCATTATGCTCATTATTACTTTCAGAGTTATTGGTGGATGTGCTAAAGGTAGAGGAGCCTCGCATCTCCTGTACTTTTCTGTACAGTGTTTTCTTTCTCTCCCAGCAAGTCTGTATGTACATCTGAAACTCCTCACCTCCTCTGACCGCCACAGGGAGTGGGCTGATTTTCCTCCTCTACTAACTGCCACACCTGCTCATTACCTACTTTATCTTGCATATCAGAGTGACGTGGGCCCAAAGAGGATGTTGATGAATCTACATTGAATGCTTTCAATTCATCATGATAACTACTGCCATCGCTGTGACACAAAGCAACTGCTCTGGCTGATGTAAGAGTCCTACTAGTCCGATGCCACCCTCTCCCACTTGCACTTGTATGTGTTGCAGATATTTTGTCACTCAAAATGGTCACTCCTCCATAGGCACAATAAGATAGCATGGCCCTCATTAGGACTCTGGCGGAAAGCCATGGTGCTATTAGCACCATGATCGATGCCGGAGTCCGCCATGGCGGAATGGGGAATTACCACCCCATTCCAAGTTTGGGGGGGCGGTAATTCCCCATGCCACCATGGCCCTTCCCCATTCCCATTTTTGCCCCATAGGTCATAATGGGAATGGGGAAGGCGGTAAGTACGGTACCGCAAATTGCGGTACCGTACTTACCTCGATAGTCCCTTTGCGGGCCCCTACTTTAACGGCTGGTCTAGACCAGCCGTTAAGGTCGGGTCCCGCAAAGGGACCTCGTAGTAAGGCGTTAAGGGTTTAACGGCACCGACACCTTTTACAGTGCTGTTAACCCCTTAACGCCTGGGTCCTAATGAGGCCCCATGTGTTTTGCCTTTTGAGTTACAGCCAGTGATTAATGTGAAATTGGTACCTTTTAATTTCCAAGCTTACTTCTGGCATCTCTTATGTACACAACTCCTGTGCTGATGTAAGTCTACATATGGCATCAAGCCTCCCTCTCTGCTCTCAGACTTTAAGTGTTCATGACATGTTGAAGCTCAAATTGATCCCACCTCCATAGTAACAAGTAGATGGCACATGTGTTGTGCACTCAGAGTCACGTAAAAACTCTCCACTAGCCAGCGAAGAATTCTAAAAATGTTTTTCCAATTCTGCTATTTTCTTTTATTCATCAAAAGAAATTGTGCACTCAGTACACTGAATAATCTATTTATCCATCTTATAATTGAAAATAAAATTCTAAGACGTTATCCCTGGAAGTCTTTTGTTTCATTCTTCCAAACAGGATGGCACACCAATGGCATTATCTAATTCATAATAGATGAAGCCTGCCTCCAAAGAATTTGTAAACATTTCCTCTACAACTAATATTTTCTTTAATTTGTCACATAAAGATGGTGCACTGATTTAGAGACAATGGGCCTCATTACGAGGAAGGCGGCCGTGGAATGAACGGTGCTGATAAGGGACTGGCACTGTTCATTCCGGGCCGCCACATTACAAGGTCTGCAATGGGTCTCGCTCTGGACGCCTGGCCAGACCAGATGTCCTTAGCGGGACCCGCTAGCAGACCAGGATGCTAACAACCGGCCCGTCATTAGCGGGCCCATTGTTAGCATCCTCCCCATTCCCATTGAGCCCTATAGGGGCTCAATGGGAATGGGGATGTACCGGGTCCGGGTCCCGAGAATGGGAATTACCGGGCCCGCAAAAGTCAACATGGCCCGGTAATTGCCTTTTTCTGGTAGCTGACCCGGTACCCGGTTTGGGGGTAGCCATGCCGCTAAAAACAGCATGGCTAACTCCAAACCCGTAATGAGGCCCAATGACATTTATTTCCTCTGCTCTGCAAAACATTCTAAGACTTTTCATATGCAACTGATATTTGTTCTGGTTTATCACAGAGTGTTTGATAACACATTGCAACCACTAAATTAGACTTTTTTGCAACTGCTTTTATCCCTCTCATCACAAAAAATGTAACATTGAATTACAGCCAATGAATGCAAGGGCATGCGCTAGTATGGTGAAGTGTGTGCACAGTTTTTGCAGTGGGTTTCTGAGATCACTGATGATGGAGATGTGGAGACCTTTCATTGATTAACCTTGCCTGGATGTTTCGGCATTCTGTGGCATTGCCTGGAGTGAATAAAAACTGCCATGTTGCGTGTAGCACGAGCGCATGCACAAGTGCGGTGAAGTTTATGCACAGTTTTGCAGTAATTTGCCGAGATGACGGATTACAGAGAAGTGGAGACCTCTAATTGATAAACCTTGCCTGGTCATTTCGGCATTCTGTGGCATTACCTTGAGTGAGTAAAAATTGCTGCAGAAATGCGTAGCACATGTGCAAGTGCAGTGAATTGTATGCACAGTTTTGCAGTTGGTTGCTGAGATCACAGATTATGGAGAAGTGGATCCCTGTAATTGATTAACCATGCCTGGAATGTTGGCATTTTTCTGGCATTGCCTGGAGTGAATACATTTTTTTTGTATTTTGTATTTTGTATTTTATTTATTTGTATAGCGCGCAAGGCCCGAGGGCAACCGGGCACATTATTTGGTTACAGGCAGGTTACAGTCACAACATTAACATTAAAAAATATACAAAATATACATGATACATATACAAAATATACAAGATACATAATCGATGGTGTGCAAGTTAGACAGGCTGAACAAGATACAAGGCAGAATAAAATGCAAAAACGGACTGAGATGCTGAGATGAATGTTCCAGTCAGGGTCATGCCTAGTCAAGGGTGGACAGCCAATCTTTGGCCTTACGCTTGAAGGCAGGGAACGAGGGCTCAGCTCTGAGTGGGTTAGGTAGCGTATTCCACAGCTTAGCTGCAAGGACTGGGAAACTGCGACCTCCAGATTTTTGGAGGTTGAAGCGTGGAATGACAAGGTAATTGGGTATGGGCTTCTGAGGGGTCTCGCAGCTGACTGAGAAGTGAACCTGTTGGAAAGGTAGCTGGGGGCCTGGTTCGTGATGCTTTTATGTGTGAGTGCCAGAGCTTTAAGGGAAATTCTTTGGGTAACTGAGAGCCAACTGAGCTTTCGTCTGTATTCTGAGATGTGTGAGGTCCTGGGGATGTTAAGGGCCACTCTAATAGCATTATTTTGGATAATTTGGAGTTTTCTGATATTGCATTGGTTGGTACCTAGATACAGGGCATTGCAATAGTCAATTTTGGAGAGGACAAGGGTCCCGGCTAGGGTAGAACAGTTAGTTGGAGACAGAAAGAGGTGGCAGGCTGTGATAAGCTTGCATGTGTAAGATGCTGCTGAGGAGACTGCATTGGTTTGTCTAGTTAAGGAGAGGGTGGAATCTATGTACACACCTAGTGTCTTGGTATCCTTAACCACTTTGATGGGGTTACCATCAATGGTAAAGGATTTGAATGAGGAGTCAAGTTTACAGAGTTTATGGGGTGAGCCTAAGATGAGGAGCTCAGTTTTCTCGTCGTTTAAACACAGTTCATGTTGCGCCATCCAGGCCTGGATGACTTGATAAATGGCGTTGATGGCTAAGGAGTCAGTTTTGTAGTCGCCTGTAAGGGGAATAAGTATTTGGGTGTCGTCAGCGTAATTAGTGTACGTGACGCCCAAGCGGTCCAATATGTCAAATAGAGGTTTTGTGAAGACATTGTAAAGTGTTGGGGACACACATGATCCTTGGGGAACTCCACATGTGACAGGGGAAGGTTCAGCAGTGGCTGTAGGGGAGAAGACCATCATGGATCTGTTGTCTAGGAAGGATGTGATCCAGGCTGTAGCTTTCTCAGAAAAGTTGGCTGCAGTTTTGAGGTGGTGGCAGAGGATTTGGTGATTGACTAGGTCAAATGCTGCGTAGAGGTCTAGTAAGCGTAAGAGCGCCAGTTTACCCTTGTCTTTTAAGTCTTCTATTTGCGTTTTTAAGTCTAACAGCGCAGTTTCAGTGCCGTGGCGAGGGCGGAAGCCCGATTGCCTTAGGCCCAGGAGGTTGTTGGTTTCAGGATAATCTTGGATCTTCAGATATGCCGCTCGATCAATAATTTTTAACAGAAATGGCACTGTGGTTATTGGTCTGTAATTGGTGGGAATATTAGTGTTCAAGGTTGGTTTTTTCAGGAGAGGAATAACCCAGGCATTCTTGAGGTTGTCCGGGACGATCCCCGTCCTGAAAGAGGAGTTTATGAGTGAGGTGATGAAAGGCGCCAGGTGTGTGAGGCCTTCTTGATAATAGAGGCGGGGCAAGAGTCTCCCTGACAGTTAAAGGGCTTGAGGCTGTTGATGATGTGTTCAACTTCAGAGGTGGAGAGGGGTGAGAAGCAGAATGGTTGCAAGGATGCAATGGTAGGTTTGTGGTTGGCCTGAGGAGCAAGCTGTGATATTAATGAATGCAGGCTGTTTTTTTTTCGTAAATTTTAGTTTGGAGCATGGTAATTTTACCCAAGAGAGCCGCTTGAATGTTAGAGCACCATGTAGTGTCTTTGGAGCAGGTGTCTGGGGGAGGGGCGGGGGATTTCAATTCCTTTAGAATTTTGAAGAGCTCCTTGGTGTTAGATTGGGCAAGTTCAATACATTTATTACAAGTCTCTTTTTTAGCAGACAGTATGACTTCTTTATAGTTTAGCGTCGCTAATGCCATGCTTACTTTATTGGATTCAGTCGGGTGGCTTCTCCAGCGAGTTTCAAGGGTCCTTTTTTCCTTGCGTAAGGTTCTCAGCTGAGGCGTGAACCAGGAATTAAGGTGAGCCCGGGGTTTAGGTTTACATAGTTTGGAAGGAGCAATAAGATCTAGTGCTTTTAACATAGTCTGATTATAAGAGTCTACCAAGGCAGTAGGATCCGAACATGTCGAAGCAAGATCATTAAGGGCAGGGAGGATGAGCGGGATAAGTTTTGCGCAGGTTATGTTACGCTTGTTCCTAGTGAGTGTGGCAGGTGCTATGTTAGGGGTGGAGTGGAAGGTTTTAGTGGGGAGGCTAAAGGTGATAAGATGGTGGTCAGTCCAAGCACAAGGTAAGTTGGAGTTGCCCTTAGTATCACAATTAAGGTCAGCAATCCAATATAGGATTCTGCCCTTAGAGTGAGTAGGTGCGGTAACACGTTGTGTGAAGCCTAGATTAAGTAATAAGCTATTGACATCATGGGCAGATGCATCGCTCGGGTCAAAGAGGCCTAAGTTGAAATCACCTAATAGGATGATTTGAGAAGTGGTCTTGGTGTTTTTGGATAGTGTGTGGGCGAGATGCTCAGTAAATCTGGATAAGGGGCCAGGGGGTCTGTATATAATGTGGACAGTAATAGTCTGGTTGGGGGAGATAGCAAGCTTAGCTGTGAGGGATTCTGCTGATTTAAATTGCCCGGGAGTGGAGAGACGGAGGTTTAGAGCTGTTTTGTGAATAATGGCTATGCCTCCTCCTCTAGTTTGACCAGTGTTGCGTTCGCATCTGATGATGGTGTAGCCTTCGCGGATGGCAAGGGATAGCAGGGGTCCTGAGGATGCATGGAGCCAGGTTTCAGTGATGGCTATCAAGTCCAAATCATGAGTAGTGATAAGATCAGCCAAGTCAAGGGCATGGGCAGTGAGAGACCTGGAATTGATCAGAGCAGCTTTGATACTTGTTGACGGTTGTGTCGTGGGCAGTGAGGTGTATGGGTCAGGGATGGTGTCCAGCGGAGGGGTGTCTCGGAAGGGGGTGAGAGTATGGTGGTGGGTGGCAGGTGTAAGCTTGATGTTAGAGGGTTTGACAGACTGGGCACTGATAGGGCGATGGTAGGCGAGGTGTGACAGTATGGACCCTAGTCTGAGGTTTCTCAATGATACAGCGCAGGGTTGGTTGGGTGTGGGTTTCCTGGTGAAGTGTTGTAGCCAGAGTTCGGGATTGTTGAGGTAAAGGTTAGTCAGTGGGGGTTCCATGGTTGAGTGAACAGGGAGTAGTTGGTGTACGTTGTCGCGGGTACGGCTGAGACGTTGTGCATGCATAGGAAGGCATGTGTTACATTTTTATTGAGTTTTTTTAAATCCGCAGAGGGATGATGGGAAAATGTAGTTGCAGTTCTGTGATGGTGCAACTAGGGGGTGTTCAGGCAATATAAGGCTGAGCCTAGATGTGCTGTGAGGTTTAGTAAAAGGAAAAACGCAAATTGAGGGTAGGAAAGATCTGCACTCTGGAAATCATAATAGCGGGAGAATGGGAGGCGAGTTATCAGTTACTCAGTGAGCGGGCACCTGGCAGGTAAGAGTATGATGCAATGTCAAAGTCAGTAGGCAGTGTAATGGACAACATAGCAGTAATGGGCAGGCAGTCAAAGTGAGTAGTACTGGCAAGTAACCATACTATGCAGTGAGGGATTCACAAGGGTAGTACAGAACAAGTGATCATATCAAACAATGCAATATATGCGGTACAATACAGGTGCTACAACAGGCCAAAACCAAACCAAACCAGATTCACAAAGGTAATGGAGAACCAGTGACCATAGCAAGCAATACAATGTATGGGGTACACAGGTGCTGCAACAGGCCAAAACCAAACCAAGCAGTGCAGGATTCACAGAAGTAATGCAAAAGCAATGCGGTATGTGGAGTTTACTGGGTGCAGGCCATGACAATGCAATGCGGTAGTTCACAATATAATGCGTGTTCGCAAGGTAATGCAGTGTAGATGACCATAGCATAGGATGCAGTGATGATTTTACAGGGTACTGCGCAAGGTCGCGTCCGAGCAAGGAAGGAGGGCGCTGCCTCAGAGTGCAATCAGTGAGCAGAAACATGGGAATGCAATGTCAAGATTGGAGGCATTGCGAGCAGTCACCTAACAGCTCTGTGCGGCGAGGCAGATGCTCGATGTACATTTATTGATGCAGGTCGCAAAGCTTTGCCGTAACAGTGTCAGCGGCAGTGTAAAAGTTGAGCGTTCCAGTTTGGAACGGGGCGCGGGCCATGGCGGCCAGTTAGCTGGAGATGGACGCTTATAAAGGCTGTATACGCGTCGGCCAGGCTATTGATGTGTGCGTGCAGGTAGATGTAGGGGTGGCGGTATAACTAGCGCATGGGGGAAGGTGGAGAGCAAAGAGCGGGCTAGTGCAGCAGGCAACGTGACAGGCGTCGCTTCTAATTAGTAAACAGCCTCAAGGCACGCAGTGGATATAATATGTAAACACAAATGGCTAGCAATTAATAATGAGTGCGATAGCCAAGTAGTCTTACTGTATCGGAATCGGTACACAGATCATCAGGAGCGTTCATTGAGACTCGGCGCCGTGCATTACAGATTGAATGTAGTTTACAGTTAGTGGGGCAAATAGGCGTACGGACCTCGCGAACGGCGAGGAAGGCTGTGGAAAGGCTTGGCGAGGAAGGCTGTGGAAAGGCTTGGACAGGAAGCCTTTGTGGTCCTGCCTTCGTGGGAGTGCCGGCTCTCTCCTCCCGGTTTCCTATTGGCCCTTACAAGCAGGGCAGCAGCCAATCAGATGCAACATGGAGCTCAGTGCTGAGCTTTGGATAGTGCAAGCGAGTGTGCAATATAGTGAAGTGCATGAACAGTTTTGCAGTCGGTTGCTGAGATCAGGGATTAGGGAGAAGTGGAGGCCTGCCATTGATTAATCTTGCCTGGAAGTTTTGGGCATCTGTGGCATTGTCTGGAGTGAATAAAAACCTTTGCACATAGCGCTATCACGTGTGCAGGTGCGGTGAAGTGTATGCACAGTTTTGCCGTCGGTTTCTGAGATCACGGATTACGGAGAAGTGGACACTAGTAATTGATTAACTTTTACTAGACCTTTCAGCATTCTCTGGCATTGCCTGAAATGAATAAAAACCGATGTGCTGAGGGTAGCAAAAGCATGTGTGCAAGTGTGGTGAAGTGTATGTACAGATTTGCAGTCAGTTGCTGAGATCATGGATTGGGGAGAAGGGGAGAACTGTAATTGATTAACCTTGCCTGGACGATTTGGGCGTCTGTGGCATTGCCTGGAGTGTATAAAAACCTCTGCACACAGCACAAGCAAGTGTGCAAGTGCAGTGAAGTGTATGCCTTTTTGTAGTCGGTTGCTGAGATCACAGATTATGGAAAGGGGGAGACCTCCAATTGATTAACTTTTACTGGACCTTTTGGCATTCTGTAGCATTGCATGAAATGAATAAAAAACATTGCACTGCGCATATTGCAAGCATGTGTGCAACTGCAGTGAAGTGTATGCACAGTTTTGCAGTTTGCAGACTTGTAGTCAATGGTGAACACAGGTACACCAACTCCAATGAGTCTTTGTTATATTTAAATTGTCTGCATTTTAACCTTTTGCACAGTCATACAATATGACAGGTTAAAATAAGAAACAAAAAGGTTGTTTTAAAATGTGTTCTAAGAGAACAGCAAAAAGGGGCGCATTTCTAACTGTTCATCCCTGATTCACTTTTATCAACTGTCACTGAGTTGGCAGAGTTGGACAAAATACAAGTGCAGAAGCAAACTGGCACTGGCAACCCCAAAGTAAAGATAACAGACTATTTTGATTCGGGTGAGCCGATGAGACTGTCAAGCTGTGCTGGAAGTTTCAAATGAGAAAACAGATGGCTCTAAACTTTCAGCGGTGGATAACAACTTGCTGCTGAACCTCTGTTATTCTCTTCAAAAAGAAATTGTAAACAGTCAGTGATATGTTTCTGCTGGGAATGAGATTCCACAGCTGGCTGCAGAAAATGTGCCCATTATTGAAACTCAGTTGTCTAGGGACAGATTATCGGCTTCCCCGGCTATGTTTATGGGAAGCTCCTCTCAATGCGAGCCTAATAACTGAGAGCTCCACAACAGTTGAATTTCCATGGCACTTTGCAATTTGCAATTATGATCCTTTTGAAACTCTGCAACAAAATAAAGGATGAGCTGCGTGCTCAAGTAGTCACTCTTGCTCGCCTAGTGAAGCTGCACACTGATTCAGTGGGACAGACAATTCCACAAGACAACCTTTTGAAAATGGACGATCAATGTGATGGTTTTGGTGGGAAAGTGGCTATTTTTTTTTTTTTTTCTTAGTTTAATAATAAACTTTTTGAAATACACTATTTCTTAATCATTTCCCCATTCTGTTAAGGAAGCTCAGGGATTACAGATCTCATGTCCGGCGTACAATCTTATACATCGAGCATGTCGATAAAGTTTATCACCGAACAAGTTAGAAATACGGAGCTCCCACTCAGTATTCTAAACCACCAGTCCTCCATGTTTCCATTTGTCGGTGCATATTTGCTCAGATGTATCGATCTAATTGAATTCAGTTTAGTGCAGCCAATTACCAAATGTTTTATGGTTTCGGTTTCCTTTAGACAAAATCTGCACCAATTGTCACAGATCATTGGGACTTTCCGTCTTAATAAAACTTCTTTTGTTCGTAACGCATTCATTCGCAAATGAAGAAAACGGTCACGGTGATGTCTTGAAGGGAACTGAGTAAGATATCTCGGCATCTTATTTATTTTGTTGATGGTTGGTCCCAATTTAGGCGCCGATACCATTTTCTCCAGGCGCTCGATGTTTTGTACCCAAGCCCATTCTTTTAGTTTTTTCTTTGCCAGTTGAGGCCATTTTACTAGCATTTCGTTGCTTATATTGGCTGCTCGCATAATGTCATGAATTCTTGTGGCCCAGATGTTTAGGATCGTCTTTGAAGGGCGCACGTCATTGGTAGCCGAATCGGGATCAGGGAAAATTTGCCGAAAAGGTTATGAATTCTGGTTCCTTGGATGGCCAAGGTATTCATACGACATTGTAGATGTCTTGACCAGCTCTTCTCACATATCGAGGATGATATCATTATACCTAGGTATCTGAATTCGTTTACCTCTTCAAGACTCGTATTTCCAATTTGCCACTTGAAACATTTTTTCTTTGTTCCTTTCTGCGTTCCAATTTTCATAATTTTTGTTTTTGACGTATTTATCTTCAGATGGTTTATATTCATATATTGGTATAGTTTATGTAATAGACGTTGTAGGCCGATCGGCGTGGTGTCTATTAAGATTATGTCGTCTGCATATATTAAGCAGTTTAGGTGGAATCCATTCAGTTTCGGTGGAAAGCAACGCACCTCTTTCAATGCTGATGGAATATCCGCGATGAATAGTTTAAACAAGCATGCTGCAATAGGGCATCCCTGTTTTACACCTCTCTGGGTCTTCATTTTGTCCGATAAAGTCCCGGCTTCATTTAGCCTTATCTGAATGGTCGTGGCTGTATGCAATGCAATGATGGGGAACAAAATCTCCTCTGGACAATTCCAGTTGATTAGTTTAGCCCACAAGGTTTCCCGATCAATGCAGTCGAAAGCTTGATGGAGATCAATGAATGCTATAAATAACTGTGTTTTTTTTTCCATAGCATTCAACTTGAGTAAGTTTAACAGGGTCAGATTGTTTTCAGTTCCAACGCCTTTCGTAAAGCCTGTTTGTCTGGGATCAGTAATTCCTCTCGTGTTAGCCCACTTCGTTAGTTTTTTTTGCAGGAAGTTCGCAAACACTTTGCCGATGGTGTCCAGTAAGGCGATAGGGCGATAGTTTGCCGGAACAGCTCGATCGCCTTTCTTAAATATAGGGACTATAATTGCAGATGTCCACGATGCCGGTATCTCTCTAAGCTTTTTAATGTTGGCAAATAGAATTTCGATCAGTTTTGCCCATTCCGATTTGTGTTGTTTGAGCATAACGTTAGAAATGCCGTCTGGCCCAGCGGCTCGCGAGTTGTTCAGTTTTCCAATGGCAGATAGGATGTCATCCCTGGTTTCGGTACAGTCCCAGTTTACAGACCTCAGATTTCTTTGTTTGATATCTGTTTCATTAACTCCTGAGAAGACCTTAAGAAAATGTTTATTCCACTCCGCCTCAGTGACCACGTTTGCCATTTTGGTCGCTTGGTCGGCTGTACAGTTGTTTAGAGTGTGCCAGATGTCTCTGCATTTGTGTGATTTTATCATGGTCAGCATGAGTTCGCCTCTTTCTTGGTCGCGTTGGAATTTAAATGCCTTAGTCCAATTACGGTATGTTTGGGACCTTTTTTTTATTAGTTTGGCGCTGTTAATACCACCTTGCGCTTTCAGCTTGCGTATATCACTCTTTAGACACTTTTTTTCTTCGTTGACTCTTGTGCTCCATTCATGAATATGTTTTTTCTCGGAATTTTTCTTCCACAAGGTCGGTAAACTTTTCAAAGGTAACAGTGATACATAATCCACGTTACACAGAGACAGACGGTCTGCTGCATCCAGTTTCGCCATTAGACCGGTTATCTGAGCAGTAGATAATCGTAGCCTGTTTTTTCCGTTGTTTACTTCCAGAGCTTGAGTCACTGTTGACTTATTTGTTCCTGATTGTATCCTCAGAAGTAATACTAACGGGTCATGGTCACTGATTTTTGTAGGGGTTACATTCAATTCATGAAGTAAGTTCCAGGCATGTTTTGAGACCCATATATAGTCCAAAACCTTTGCAGTGCCCATGTTCTGCCACGTATTTTTAGGGGGCCTGTCTCCATCAATTTGACCGTTGACCATGTCACAATCATACGCCTCCATGATATTATCCCAGATGATCCTTCTCTCCTGATTTGAGGGGCTAATGGCACGGTCATTGGATATTCGCGCACCGTTCTCAGAAAACCAGGACAAGTTCATGTCACCACATATTAGTAGTATGGTATTGTTCTTCTTGTGCATGTACTTATCCAGCAGATTTATTACCGTGCCTATGAATCGTTTGGTGGTGATCATCGCCGGATTCCAGTATACATTTAATACGAGGAGTTGTTGTGGATTGTTCCCATCGCGACTTTTTTGTTGCATCAGCGTACATTGCACAAACAGATTTGGGTTTTCACTTTTAAGCACCTTCCAATCACATCCGATTTTCATCATGGTTATCAGGCCGGAAAAAGGGCGTCCATGAAAATTTTTTCCTGCAGAATTCAGCATTGTGGCATATCCTTCTTTCACAGGAGGACATCTTAGCCATGTTTCCTGTAGACAAATTATGAGATTATCATTCAGCTCAATCGGAAAGCTTTCATAGAGATGACGGAAGCCTCTCGTGTTCCAGGAGATCAAGGAAGTCAATTTCATCTCTTTGTTAGAGACTAGCTATTTAGAACCTGCCCCGTATTTGTTGATTTTCCCAGAGTGGAGCATGGGCGGTTCAGGTCTTAGTTGTTTTCTTAGTTCACTCCTCCGTTGTTCTTGAGAGTACACTTTATGTCCGAAGCTGTTTAACGGATTCTTTATATTGGCTGGTCTATGACTTGCCACGTCAGACGATACTTCCCTTGTCTCAAAGCCAAACTGCAGAATTTCATCCTTTGCTGCCAAAATTGTATTGCGTACTGCTTTGGAAGATATGTGAAGATATACTTTGTCAGCGTATTTCTCAGACACATATTCGATAATAGCAATGTCATTAGACGTCACAGTTCTCAGAGCCGGTACCGAGTGTAAGAGGCGCATTACATTCCTTCTGTTCAAATTCACATCAGGATCGTCTTTGTGGATGTTCGTGATTGCAATTCGTGGGTTTCTATCGACCGTTGATTCGTGGATTCTAGGCCTGGTCTTCACCGCCTGATGTAATCTTTGTCCGGCTGTACATTTGGGATTTAGACTTCTCATGTTAATAGGGCTGCCACCTAAGCATTGTGTTAAAGAGCCCACGTCTGACAAATCGCCTCTGGGCATTTTGTGATTTTTACAGTCCGATTTGGCCCGATGCACGGAGGCCTTCGAGCGAGATTTGGATTTTAGTATCCAAGGGTTTCCCGCCCTTTTTCCCTTGGATGTATAGAATTCATTTTGGTCAGGATTGGGGGACTCATTTGTTTCCAAGCTGCTCGTCGAAATAATTGAGGCGTTTGGGTTGTTTGTCTCGCAATCATCTTCTATTGAATACGTTGATAGATTGCAAAGATCAATAGACGAGGTTTGGGCTGGGCTTTCAGCATCTTCCGTTTCCACTCTCTGGCGTTTTTTGGGGTTTCCCTTTTCAGCTGTAGCTTCTCCGACATCTGGTCTCTTGCATGCGGTCTCTTTAGACGGCATTGGTGCATTATTTTTTTGAGGTCTTGAAAAGAAATTCGGTTTGGCCGGAGACGTCAGATTGCGTATACATTTTCTAGAATTGTTAGTTTGATTGCGAGGTTCACAATGTTTTTGCTTTTCTTTCCGTTTCTTCGGGGTGTTATCAGTGGCCAGCAGCTTTTTAGGTTTCTCAACGTTTTCTTTCTCCAAGGTTGGATTTTTTCCTATTCCTTTAACATATTTTGCTGCTCCAAAGAAAATCCCGAAAGATGATCTTGGTCGGGTTTGAGTGGCACATTTAATGGTGTCTTGGGACTTGGGTTCGCACTCATCTGGTCCTGGCTTAAGGTTAGAAGACATAGAAGGTGGCTCCACGGTCCCTACTATTATTGCCACGTCGTTAGACACGACTGGCTCTTTCGGCATCAATTCCATTGGGTCGGAATGAGGTGTTCCAGTGGTTTCTTTTGCTTTAGGAATCGGTGTTATAGGCTCCATTGAACGCATTGATCTCATTAATGTGATTGATTGCTTTAGGCAGGCAGCAATTGATGTTATCAAGTCATTCTTTTCCTGATTTCCTTTTGCCATACCTTCATTTACTTGCTTTTGGATCTCTGACAGCGCTGTTTTTTCAGATTCAAGGTTGTCTTGCAACTGTGCAATTTGTTGTTCTTGTTTGGCTAATTTTTCTACGATGTGGGACAGTAGCCCTCCATTTGATTGCAGCGCCTCATGTAAGTTTTAGTATAATTTGGTGAAGGGTAATAAAGCAACCGATGATGCGGCTAACACATTATTATGAATTTGAAGAGCTGCGGCAGCCGACAGATTTGATTTGTAGGCTGCGGCCGCATCACCATCTGTGTTGCCATCAAACGGGATCAGTGGGTCCTTTTGCTTCTTAGGCCCCATTACTCCAGGTCCGGTCCTTTTGTTACTCGTAGGTTTGAAGTTAAGCGGGGTTCTCGGAGTGGAACAGGTAGATACAATTTTCGTCAATGAGTTCTGGTAGTTACTGGAGACGCAGTCCCCCCCTAGGTTCTCTAGTCGTGAGAGTCTGTTTCTCTGATGGCTTGAGACTTCATCAGCATTTCTCTGCACCTCTCTTGATGCGTGCTGGAACATTTGAGGAGGGGAGACCATTGCGACATTATAGGGGCCGACAGGGCGAGGCTTTCTAATATAGATGTCAAGGGGCTCCATTTCAGTTCTTGAGGGGCCTATAGACAAGCGTTCTTTCATTGTTTCAAAGTCAGCTTTCAGGCGTTCCGCGAGTCTAGCTTCACGTCCTGCTAGATCTAACACCTGAGTTGAGTTTAAGCTGCATGCAGGGGAGTATGCAAGTGAGTTTTGCAACTCAGCAGTAGCACATCTCTCTTTCCGAATTGCTTTGGCTTTAATCAAGTTAATCGCAATTTCAGCGCTTGATCTTGGTAATGTTTTCGGATTTTTGTTCGAAGGGGGACCTAATCTCGCTTCCATATCGTCAGACGGTTCGAGGCTCAATTATACCTCAGGTGTTTGATGGTTACAAGTATTTGCAAGGTTCGTTAGTTCGAATATTTCAGCATCAGTGGAGACCAGCACCATTTCTTTCTCGTGCTCAATGAGTTCGTGGTCCGTCACATCGCACTCATGCAGTGGTCTTCCCCTTATTCCTTCATTCGCATGGTGAGAGGCGTTCATGACAGGGACAGAGGCGTTTCTCTTCAATTTGGTATAATCGTTGGTTATAATGGTTGCACAGACTTCGTCAATCGAAATTTCCTCCTGGCCGACCACAGGGACAGATGGTGCTGCCACGGACAAATCCGTCGGTGACTGTGTATGTGACACAATCAACTGAGGGGTTTCACCCACTTCCAGATCTAATGGTGGCACTGTGGGATCGCTCGGTAATTCAGGCGCTAGGTCAGGAGTTAAAGACTGACGCCGTGAAGTAGAGGCACAAGAATTACAGGAGGGACTATGGATGCAGCCAGGCATCGTAGGTTCAAATGACGAATGTGGGCTTGATGAACTTATGGAGTGGGCAAAGCCTGAACCTGGGCTAAGGAGTGCTTTGCCCACCATACGAGGCCCACTCGACCTCTGCTGCTCCCAGTCATGACTCCCCATGGAGTCATCTGACAAACCCTCCTTAGGCACACAGTCTCTCTGGAGGGAAGACACAGTCAATGGCTTCAAATCCCGAGACACCGCCACATCCATTGGCTCGGGCTCAGCTGGATAGGCGGACAGTGAGCCCTCCACTCTAAGGGCGTCCAACTTGCCATTGGATTGTAATGTTTGTCTGGACATGGCACGAGTCAGGGGCCCCAACTCAGCCATGGTGGCAGGTTTCTTACCTTCTCTCCGGCGGGGATCCGGCTTCACCGCAGCGGCGTACGGCGGTGTACGGCCGCGGACTGCCGCAGACTGAACTCAGCCCGAACTCCGCGCGCGCTCTGCGCTCCGGGCGAGTTTTTAAAGGGAGTTGGGCTTCTTTTTCTTAAAGAAGAAGTGATCCAAAGCACAGGATCTCCGAAACGCTGGGTGTAGCAGCAGCTCCTCACAGCAACCAACAGGACCAGCGACTGCCGCAGACTGAACTCAGCCCGAACTCCGATAGAGGTTTTCCTGTCTATTGTGATTCCCCTTTTTACACCAGAAATGAACTTCGGTGCAGGGGAAAGGCAGGAACAGAGCAGCTGACAAACACCAACTCCAGCACTTGGAAGTGGCTATGGTGGAGGAGCCTCAGGTAATTAATTATTCCTATTACCAGACACGTGGACATTCCTTCTGATCAATGAAATAGTACTATAATTGAAGTGGACGAAAGAGAGGATCTTGACACTACTCGGAATAAATGGCAGTGGATTAAAAAAGGTGAACATTTTGAAATCTAAACAGGGTCAAAAGAAAGTTACTATCATTTGCATTAACGATGAGATGCCTAACGACTCTATTTATAGAACCATTAATACTAGAATGGAATGGAAAAAAAGCAAAAGAGAATCTGGGGAAAATGGTGTCTTGACCAATTGGGTGATAAAAGCTTCTCAGCCGCCTACTACGCTGGAGGTTTCTATAGTATCTGTAGATCTGGAAACAGTTATGGAACATAGTCGATACACGATAAAAACAATGCACTTATGTGTATGCTGGAAACTTGACAGGATTTGGAGAACTCGGGGGAGGGGACTGGTGTTCGGCTGGGCATCTCTAAATGACTATAGGCTTTCTGAAGATGGGCCAAAAGGGTATGATGTTTCAAAGTCATTTACTATTAGCAGCTTGTTTTACAGAAGAGATGATATTTGGCTAAACCGCTCATATATATTGCATCTGTTTAGTCTGATACCATCTTTGCATTTCCTGCTATCCAGTGATATAGATTGTTTTGGATGAAAATGCTGAAAAACCTACCACAAAGTTCCATTATTATACCAAGGAGACGGTCGACATAATTATGGCAAACACGCCTAATTATTTAAAAATGAGTTATGATTTGCATGTTATTAATATTAAAAGGATCAACAAAGGTCAGGTATTGGATACAAATTGTGCTCTCCAGGTCACTATGCCAAAAAATGGCCGACGTGTAAAATGGTACATGTATTGCACGATGGAAAAATATAGACAATGGTCCTCATTACACGAATGGCGCTAAGGGATTACCGGCACCGGTAAGGGCACCAGTGCCGGTAATCCCTTAGCGCCATACTACGAGGTCCCTCATTGGGTCCCGTCCTTAACGTGTGGCCAGACCACACGTTAAGGAAGGGACCCGCTGAGGGACTTCATGGCAAATAACGGTACCGCTAATAGCGGTACCGTTATTTGCTCCTTCCCCATTCCCATTCAGCCCTTTGGGGGCTCAAATGGGAATGGGGAAGGGCCTTGGTGAATGGGGAATTACCGCCCCGCCAACCTTGGAATGGGGTGGTAATTCCCCCATTCACCAAGGCGGAATCGGTGAAATACCGGCGGCAACCATGGCGCTAATAGCGCCATGGTTACTGCTGTCCGTGTAATGAGGCCTAATGAGTGGCGTTAGTTATCTGGCTTTTTGCCTGTGAACTCACAAAGGAGGCCATGACTAGAACAGAATGCACAGTCATATTGCCAAGCTATAATCTATTGTAGGCTACACTGGAAACATATACACATACATTGGACCACAAAAATACCTCATGGTGACTCTTTCACCATTTATTAGTATATTACTAATGAGAATAAATCGGTCGCCTATGCTTTCTGATATTGGGCCCAGAAATGGATTTAAATGGGCCAAGAGATCATTTAGATTATGTAAATTGAAACAAACAGACACATGCTTACTAGCTGCCTCGCACTGGGGAGCGTGTACATGAACTATCTTGGGAAGTTTGTACACAATCCCGAGTGGATTAAAAGGGAAATGTTTTGGCAGTGAATGCAAGCGTCCCCAGCCAGCACGATCCTCCCCACAATGAGAGACAATAACGGACTCTCCCAGGATGGGAATAAGGCCAAGACAAAGTGCGGGTGAGCGTAAATGGGAGTTTATCGATCAAAATAGGGCATGCAAAGAACTCTGCAAACTCCGTGAGCGCTCTGTCTGACAATAGCAAAGACAGGCGTATATATTTACAAAGAACGTCATCAGAACCTACATACTATAGGGGGCACAAGTTCGTGGGGATTGGGTGGCGACGACTAGCTATAGGTGCTGCTGCGATGTGGTTGGCCGCGGCTGGAGGACGTCACTGCTTAGCCTCGTGGGTTGGGCTGGGCCTGGCAGGTCATCTGGGTTCATCCGGGCGGTGTTGTTGTGCCACTGTGGCCTGTGTCAGAGATTAATGTCTTTTCCTGACTTCTTGCCCTAGGCCATGCAGACCGCAGTCATTCAACCATTTGCAATATTATCTTCCTTAGTAAATCTTCCGATAGGTTATTCTACAGGTTAATGCAACACAGGAGGAATGCACCTAGAGTGGGGTCTGTTGGCGATTTATCAATACATGATTACCAGGGTCCTGTTGACCGGGTACCGTAGGTTGTGGGGTTGGGTCTCGGGGCATGGGACAGGCGGTCCATGTCATCATGTCTTGTTAGAAGTCATTATGGATGTGTTTCTGTAATGTTGCCATAATATTGGATGTCCTAATTTTACAGGGGCCATTAACCTAAAGTGAGCCAGTGGGTCATGGAGCTTAAGAAAGGGCGCCTCTGGATTTGTGTTTTCAGGCTGAGGTTTACTGCTGGGTTGTAAATAATACAGGTGGCGGGCCGTGGCCTTGGGTGCTGCAGGGGGAACTACAAATCTTTGAAGCGGCTCCAGCCGAGTTGGGGGAGGTGGAGCAGCGTGGCACAGGCCTCTGCTTTTTCGTCTGGCAGACTTCGCTGAGAGGGAGGGAGAATGGCCTTGCATGTGCTCACAAAGGTATTTTCCTCGTGTGTTGCCGATTCTAGGTGGAGGAAGCATAAACATTCAAATAATATACAGTACTAATTGAGTCACTCCAAAGCTCACGTTTTAACATTACTAGTGCCGTTCATATAGCCAATCCGAGCACATTACTTGTACACTATGTTTTTGACAACTACAACATTTTGTTATATGCTTAAACATTTGCGGTAAGTGAGGTAGTAGTAAGGTTGGTGGAGCACACAGAAACAACTCGCCACTGAGACTGACGGCAGTGGCACATAGTGGGCTTGGACACACACACATAGGGTGCATTTTCGTGCACCCTTTACGCGAGCCCTCAATATGGTTGCATTTGTCTTTCTTTGCACTCTAGCAGCATTAGTTCAGTTATGGCGCGGGACCGTGGGGTGCAATCTTTTCAATGACACACATAACACGACAACCCCCGGGATGCTTTTACTGTTTGCGCATAACTGCAGGGATGTGGGTGCTTCATTCCTAATGTCGTATGAGCACGCATTCTGCCATATTTATACATTTTACAGGTTTTTTAGTCAGAGAGGTTGTGGAGAGAACGCTTTCATCACAGGTAGTTTTCTCATTAGTATTTGGAACCTTTGCTTTTGTCAAAAGACCATTTCACAGTTCTTTTTCCACCCAGGCCCTGCTGGCCGGGTCATGCTGGGAGCAGCGATACACTGCGGAAGGTGAGATGTTACAGTGTTGGTATCTTACACTAGCTCATGTCCGTCTTGTTCGTGGGAACGGGCTCTCAGCGGATCTGCCAGAGAGCTGTGGCCACAGGGGTAATTGAAACTCTCAAAGGGTGGGGGCCGCGGTGCGCAGGGCTAAAACCATCTTCATTAGACAAAATGATTCCCGAGGCCTAGCTAAATTCGGCAGGTTTGGTCAATGTCTTCGGCAGGTGACCCATCCACCACCTGGGCCCTGGTGGTAGGGAGGGGACCCCTGACGAGCCTTGGCCCTCACCGGGGGAGAGGATGCAGGGGAGGGGGGTCTTTTGGACCAATCCTCCCCTACATTTCCCCCCTTTCGTTACTTAAGTAACAAATTCTCTAAATCCTCCAATCTCCTGCACTCTTCCTCGTCAATTACTGCGTCATCCCATGCAGGTGTGCCTTTTATGGGCATCCATGCTCTGCACACCCCTCTCAGGCTCTCACCTCTCCTAGCATATTCATCTGGGGTACAAGTCAGGTATATGCATCCGTTCTCCCCTTCCAAGTCCACCCACACCTCCTCGTACCATTCCAGTATACGGGGCTCTTTAATGGTAGTATGCCACAATGTATCTACTATATCCTTGTCGTGGTACCTAGGCACTAGCTGATATCTCGGCGTGTCATCTGTTCTTGTTTGTACCTGTACTTCCTGCATAGCTTGTATTGTACCGCGGGTGTTGCCCATTGTCACCATCATCATTGCACCATTCGATACTGCGTTAGCACAACATCGAAGACCCACCTGGCACAGGCAAAAAATAAAGAGGAGGAATACTACAGCCGGCATCAAGAATTTCACAGTTATTCCCAGCCACGATGGAACCCAGGAGAAGATATTGTCGAACCACGTGCTTTCTTCTGCTTCACCTTCCATTCTCATTCTTTCTCCTAGGTTATGTACTTACTTCGATCACATGGGACAGGGAGCCGTTGTCTGCATCTTCGGAAGGTACGAAAGTGCAGCAGGCACTTCCGATTTTTCGGCAATCACCTCCGTCCATCGCTGTCAACAGGTCCAAGACATACCTGTTTTGCATGGTCATTAGCCTTAGTGCTCTCAGTTCCACTTTTATTACGTTAAACCCTTCTTCAGTGTCATTTGCCAGCTGGATCAGCTCCCAACGTGTGATTTGGAGCCACTTTGCATTTGCTCGCGCCTGGATACTTGGGATGAGTGAGGCGAAGAACGTTTCTGCAGAGCTGAATAATCGATATCTATCCTTGATCTGTGCCAGCAATTCTGATGATGCCTTTGATATATAGTTCGATGATCGTTTGTTTCGGGACAGCACCCCTTCCTTGTTCTCGGAAGACAGGACATATACTTGTGGCTCTGCAGTTGGCTGGGCCGCACCCTGTTGGGTGTTTCCTCGCGTCTTCTTGCTCCCATCAATGTGGCTTTCCGGGATTACCATTAGTGCGGAGTGTAGGGTGGCCATTGAGCAGCTGCCACTCCATGATTGAAGGAGGTGCAGGTATGCCTGGTTGCCACATACCCAATACGTATCCATGAGGGCCGCTGTCCCTTTTCTCAGATCTGGGATGGTGAGGGTCTTGTTACAGTTCTTGTTTGCCCCCATGGAGGTTTTCCTGTCTCCTTTAAAACACAGTTCATAGTTTATTTCCTTCTGCAGCTTGAAGGGTTTTTCAATGGCCGTTACCCAAGTTAGTTTTGAGATGTGTTCCTTACATACTGGTGTGCATGTTTCTTCTATCCATTGCAGTTTCTCTGGTGCCACACCCCTCAGTGCTTCAGCCTTGCACATTACTTCTTCATCCTTCCATTTGTTGTCTGAAAAAAGTGTCCCTTGTATTATAAAAAATGGCTCTTCCAGACATACCACTCCTACTGTCTTTGGATAACAGGTTTTCTCGTTCTGCAGCATTCTATAAGGTACTTCATGTGCCTGGAAGGAGTTCTTAATTCTGCACAACGTGAGATGAAGGAGACACTGGGCATCGACTGTTTGGGTAACAATACTTTGGGTGTGGCTGAAGCATGGGGGATGAGGGAGCAGACATGACAGCTCTCATTTGTTGTTTGCCTAGCCGTTGCACTCATATCTGCATACCATTTATTTGTCTGGTGGGGGTGTCGTGGGTCTTCCATTTTGTCTAATCCTAACCCATAATACTCATCATACTTCCTCCTCCCCGACTCCCTTTTCTGTCTGTTATTTCTTTGTCTAATGTATTTCCAGGCTTCATGGGCGATGGACAATGTGGGCCCCCCTTTCTCCTTCCCGCCCTCCTTTGCCCAATCATCATATAATATTTCATATGTCGCTGTCATTTTTTCATTTTCTTCCTTTATGTTATCTAACAGTGTGTTTTTGGTTACGGGGGCGGGCTGGCTGGTGGGGCTGTTATATAACCAGGATATAGCAGAGGGGTTACGATCATTTAGACTGCGGGCATTGTAATTAGATGCTTTTGGCGGGGACATTGTGTTGTTTTGCATTTTTCCCTGCAGACTTTCATTTTTCGAGATGTGTCGAGATTGGATGGTGTCGTATAATATCCCCATACAAGTTTAGTTCCATCCCATACCAAAAAATCACCTTCTTTAGTATTTACAATTGCTGTTTCATTTGTCACATTAGTCCTGTTAATCCCTCCCCCCTCGTTCATCTCGATAGGGATGAACGCTATGAACCAATACGTAATCAGGCCAAACATAATTGTAAAAAATAATGTAATGCACACAGATAATCCACACTCATACGAATATATACATCGCTCAGCTAAGAATTCTCTATATCTAATAAATCTATCCGTTGCAGGCTGCCCGTTAGATGCCACGGTAGCTCCTGTTTGAGATATAAAAGTGCATTAAGTGCATGCATGTAAACATTTTGTTGGCACTACCAGTGCCAAGATATCATGGAAGGGGAATGGAAGTGGGTAGGGGAGTGGTGTTGGGGATGTACAGACAAGGGAGCAGACACTATACATTTTTATCACATTATTATTTACACATAAGTCCACATTTTTTTTTTTTCAATCTTTTCATCTTTATGGATACCCTTAAATGTAATGGTTCTCGTTATCAACTTTCTCAATCAGGTGCATTTCCGTCACACACATGTTCACATTCACTCCTTATTTTCATTTGTATTGTTTTCTGTTGTCTTTGCCCCCTCATCCACCTCTTCCTGCACACTATTATATGCTTTTCGTACATCCGTCAAATGTATCCAGTACTTAAGGCCTTTCACTTTTACAGCCGTAGGAGTGCAAAATACCACTTCATATGGTCCGTGGAACCGTGGTGCATTCCACCAGCGCACAAAGCTCCGGACATAGATGAATTCTCCCGGCATCAGTTGTACCTGTGTTTCAGGTTCCGTAAGGGACCCCGTTGTGTTCCCTTCTTCTCTTGTGAATGGTGGTGAGAGCTGCTTTGATATGGAGCGCGCTGCCCTAGTTAGCTTTTTCAAGTATTCTGTGAACTCATCTCCCAATATCGCAGCGCTTCTATGCGCGTCTGAGTGTTGGCGCAGTGGGGAGTGTGCTGTGTGCATTCATCTCCCGGTCACGATTTTGTGCGGGGACAAATGGTGGTCCTTGCTTGGCTGATTTCTCAGCTCAAACAGCGCAAGGGGCAAACAGTAAATCCAGTTCTTCTTTAATGAGAAGCACAATTTGGATAATCTTCCTTTTAACAGTCCGTTCATCTTTTCTACCACGCCATTACTTTGAGGATGATAAATCAAGCACAATTTATGTTTTATTCCCAATAGTGTCGTCACTTCTTTGAAGAGCTTGTTCACAAAGTGAGTGCTGTTGTCTGAGCGAACTACGTCACAAATTCCCCAGCGCGGAAATACTTCCCTTACTAGGAACTTTGCGGCGCTCTTAGCATCAGGTCGTGCACATGGGCCTGCTTCCACCCATCTCGAAAATGGGCATACAACCACAATCATGTAGCATGCCCCATTACACCTTTCCCCCATGTCTGCGAAGTCAATGTGCAGCTCTCTGAATGGCCCAATCGGTTTTGGAATTGTTCCCCTGAGTGTACGTAATGTCATTCCAGAGTTGTATATCTGGCATGTTGTGCATTCCATTGTCAATCTAGATATGTGCTCCTGAAGACAGGGTACGAACCACTCTTCTTGTATCTCTGCGGCAATGTGTTGTTTCGTGTTGTGTGCTGGAAAATGTAATTGTTGAAACGCTATTTCTAATAGTTTTACTGTCATTACCACTTTTCCTGAGTTATTTTGTCGCCAGAGTAAGTCTGTTGCTGATTGGCTGCACCCTCGTTTTACCCACATCATCTTTTCATCCTCACTTGCTCCTTCCTGTAACTCTAGTATTTGTGATATAGGCATCGCATTGTACCCTTCTGGGAGCTCTTCGTTTGTCTTGTGCTGCAGCATATACTCACCTGTTTCATGTTTTTCAAAGTATGAAGCTTCCTTGGCAGCAGCGTCCGCTGCCGCGTTTCCCAAAGACACAACGTCTGTGTTGGACGTATGTGCTTGGCACTTCACTATTGCTACCACTGTGGGATCTCGTAGGGCCTCAATTAACTTCTTCAGCAATTCTATATGTTGCACTGGAGTCCCATCTGCTCGTCGAAACCCCCTCCGCCCCATCTTGCCAGACCTCCATGTACTGTTGTCGTCATGTAAGCTGAATCTGTGTAGATTGTCACTGCACAAGCTTTAGCTGCATGTAATGCTTCTATTAGGGCAATGAGTTCTGCTGCTTGTGCTGAGAAATGTGATGGGAGGCGGTACTGCACTAGTGTCTCATACTCACCTTCTTCTAATATCACCACTGCCAATCCCACATGTTTCTCTCCCGTGTCCATGTCAATCGATGCTGACCTGTCCACAAAGTACACCTCCCCCTCGCACAGGGCATTCTCGCACACCACTGTGTCCTCCCCTCTTTCCCCTGTGTAAGTCACACAATCGTGTTCCTGCATGTCCTTTAGTGCGCATGCTTCTGTAATTAATGTTGCCGGATTCACTGTCCTGCATCGTACCACATGGATATTGGCGCTGGACAATATTATTTCATATGCCGTTGCTCGTTGTGTGGTCAGTGTACTCTTTGACCTCTCCAGTATTGCAAATAACGAATGTTCCACAAACAATGTGACGGGGCATCCCGTTACTATTGTGGCGCTTTTCTCAATTGCGAACGCGGCTGCAGCGAGTGATTGCTTGCACGCGAAATATCCTTGCATCACTGCATCCAAAGTGCCACTATAGTAAGCCAACGGTTTGTGTCCTAGGGAAGTCTTTTGTGTCAGTACAGCTGTCATGAGTGTCCCCTTGCAGTGTGAGAACAGGTAAAACTCGCGTTCATAATCAGGATTGGCGAGTACTGGAGCACTTGAAATCAACTCTTTTAGAGACTTGAATGAGGCGCTCATTTCTTCTGACCATTCTATCTTCCTGTTCTCTGTTTGTGCCTCCTTGAGTGCTTGCAGTAAGGGTCTTGTGTAAGCTGCATAGTCTAATATCCATGCTCTACAATAGCTGCACATTCCCAAGAATTTCTGCATCTCCTTCACTGTTGTGGGTTCTCTTACTGATCTTATTGCTTCTACCCTGTCAGGGATTATTCTTTTCCCGTCTTTTGATATTAGCTGTCCCAAGTATAGGACTTCTTTCTGACAATATTGTAGCTTTTCCTTGTCTACTTTATATCCCTTATTTGCCAGCAGGGACAGGAGTGTTACCGAATCTTTTCTACATGTCTCTTCATTCTGCGCGCAGACGAGCAAATCGTCTACGTACTGAATGATTGTGCTTTCAACTGATAAATTGCCTAAGTCTTCGTGTAGTATGCGGTTGAATATGCTTGGGCTCTCACAGTATCCCTGTGGTAATCTGCAACGTTCATATCTCTTTCCCCCTACCGTAAATGCTGTCAGGTATCTGCTTTCTTCTGCCAAGGGGATGGAGAAGAATGCGTTTTTCAAATCGACCACTGTGAAATGTGATGCCGTTTTTGGGATACTGCATAATATTGATGCAGGGTTCGGGACCAAAGGGAACTCTTTCTGTATGACTTCATTTAGGGGGCGTAAATCCTGGATCATCCTCCAAGCCCCTCCCTTTGCTTTTTTGATCGGGTAGATACATGTGTTACATGGGAAGTTTGAAGGCACTATTATCCCTTGTGCTAGCAGTTCATTTATTGTCTCTTTTATCCCTTCGTCAGCTTCGTGGGACAATGGATATTGTTTTACTCGGGGTAGGATCGCCCCTTGTTTGAGCTTTATTATCACTGGTGTTACTCCATGCAACAACCCTATGTCATGGGGGCCTGTTGTCCACAAATTGTTTGGTACCAGTCGCATGTCATCATCAAAAAATGACGGTGGTGCTCCCACCACTGCCATCAACTGGACAGGAATCTGTCTAGCCTGAATCAAAATGTCACAGGGCATTGCTATTTCCATTATTATTTCGCCATCGCTTTCTAAATCGGAAAAGAGATCTTCAGTTAAGTCTCGCAGGGCAATGTCGGCATTGATGCATAGTACTGTGCGCCATTCACACCCGTCTATGTCCATACCAATCACAGCGATCCTTTTTGCAGATACCTGTACAGCATGCAAGTCTAATGATACCACTGATCCTGGTGCTATGTCTGGGTGCACTATTGGGCGGAAGAGGAACTTTGCGGGTATTCTCCAATCCATCCTTTTCAGCTCAGGAACTATGTGGGCCAGCGTCTTTAATCCTTCAATAAACATTCTCTCGTCCACTGGCAGGCCACGTATTTCCGGTGCAGTTGTGTGAGCCTGTACTACCAGCATTACACGTAATGGGCATATTCCTGGTGTTGAACACACTATGCCTCTTTCAGTGAATGATATTGTCATGTTGAGTTTGTTAAGAAGGTCCCTCCCTAGTAAATTTATTGGCGAATGTTCATAATACAGTAAGGGTGTTTTTACAGTTTTCTGCTTGTCTCCTATCTGCGCCCCTACCAATGGTTCCTCTGCTGCATCGTAGGTGGTAGATAGAACAGGACACGCAAGTGTTCTCTGTGGGCTGTCCTATGCGGGGTGTCTCATTGCCCCCCCTTGGTTGAATACACTCCCTGAAACCACCGCCACGCCACTATAGGGGGCTGGTGCTGGTGCTCCGTTTGCTGTTGTCGTGAAAGTGTTGCCTGGCATGTAGTGCATAGTGTCATTGTTTTGTGGGTGATTCTGTGTTCTGTATTGGTGTCCCTGCCATTGCTCATGGTACCCCTGCCCTGGGTCCCTTTGTTGTTGTCCCATTGGGAGACCATATGGGCTCCCTGGATGGGGATGGCCATAATGTTCTACTTCTGGAAATCCGTTGTTTGGTCTACTTCTGCACTCCCTGGAGTAGTGTCCCCACCTCCCGCAGTTCCAACAACTCCCTTGCGCACCTCTGGGACCCTGCCATCCGTTTCCTCCCATTCCCCCATACCCTTGTCCACCTCCTCTTTGGCCCCTGTACCCACCTCATCCCCCTTGAGGGGCCCACTCTTGCCACTGCGGACCTCTACTCTGCTCCTGCTCGTTCCACTGCCGCTGCCCTGCTCCTGCCCAATTAGTTGCCATCCTTCCTTGTATTGCCACCAGCCCCTCCTCTTCCTCATCTCCCTCCCTGCTGTGTGGGAGCGCGGCCACTGCTGTAGCGACCTTCACCAGCTTTGTTTGTACTAGTTTTGCTTCGTCTGCCAATCTTCTCTGCGCCACCTCCTTCTCCCTCTCTTTTATTCGCTTACAGTGGTGCACTATTATGCTCTGAATTTCGGGCCATCCTTTTGCTTCAATACCCGCTATTTTGTCAAGTGCCTTTTGCACTTCTTTTGGGAGCCCCCTCTTTATTATGAAGTGAAATAATGATGTCGATTGATACCAGGGCGTGCCCATTTCTGCTCTCCACATCTCTTGGACCCGAAAAATGTAATCCATAGCATCTTCCCCGTCATTCATTGTACATTGCATTACTGACTGCAAATCTGGGGTATCTGCAAACGTTTCCCGCAAGGCATCCCACACCCTGGTACGCACTGTGTTGAAAGAGGCACCATCATGGCGATCGCAGTCTAACGTTACTCCCGGGAAGCCAGCTTTGACCCATACTCTGTCAGCCTGATCCCAACTGCTGATACTAGCAAACTTTTCACGTCCCCTATCGCTAGAGGTACCCCGGCTGTGTGTTTCTCAAAAGCATATATCCACTTGCTCGCCCCTCCTGATAGCGGGGGCAATACCTTTAATAAATTGGCCTTATCCATCTGAGCCCAGGGTATGTAATTCGGTCTCCCTCCTCCCCTGTGTATTAGCGGGAGCTGCAACTTTCCCTTTGTTGTTGTATCTTCTAAATCATCCCCTATATCACATAGTAGCTCCTCTCTGCCTCCTGTGGGCCTCTCTTCGTTATCAGTACACCCCTCTCTTTCCTCTAGTTCAATTATTTGTGTTGGTTCTTCCTGTATCCTAAACAGTATCTCTCCTTTTTTCCACCCTTCTTCAAATGTTCTACTCTCGCTCTGCACTCTGGATGCAGGCTTTCATCTAGCTGTATTGAGTGCAGTCCGCTCACATATGCTTTTTATTCTCGAGAGCTCATCTTTGGCTATAGAGAGCCTTGATTCTAAATCTCCTGTTAATGTTTCTATGTCCACCCTTGGTGTGCTCACCTGTTCTCGCTCCCTATGACTCTCATACAGCCGGGGTGCTGTTGGCCCTTGGGTGGTGGTAGTTGTCGGTGGGGGCACATAAGTTGGATCAATGTATCCCTCCGCGGGCACTGGCTTATTTAGTATTGGGTACAACCTAGTTACCTCTATCGGTGGCTCCTCTTCTGGTAATACCTTATCATCCTTTTGTATCATTAGTGGATTGTCAGTGGTAGATGGTAGATCAGAATCTAATTCCCTTGCCTTAGGCGGGGGTATCTCTTCAAACAGTCTCCATAGGTCTAATATTTCTCTCCTATTATGTAACTGCTTCCCCTTGTATTTCAAACAAATGCATGTGGCTACCATATCTAGGACACTCTTGTCAAACGATCCCCCTTCGGGCCATATCTGAGGTAACCCCTCCTCGTTCAACTCTGTGATCCACTGGTCATGATATTTCTTAATCCGTTCCGCGTACCCAGGTAGGTTCTTACAAATATGTGATAAGGGTGTTTCTGCCCCCATACTTCGTGCTCACCTGACACTGATGTGTCTCTATATATCTCGGTATCTCAATATAAACGTATCACCATGTGAGTTCGCGTATTTATGTCTTACTGAATCGTGGGGACCTGCGTATTTTCCCTCCCCCTGCACACCATAAGAATGGCTACGTACAGCCTCTATTCTATCCTCTTTGGCGGCACGTACAAGAGCAAACCATCAGTAATTTCGACAATGTTACCCAACGAATCAAAAAAGTAAACATTCACTTCACCACATTACTCTCTTCTTTATGATATTTCGTCTGGTCACACTTACCATGACCATACCATAATTATGCATTTCTGGCCACTTCTACACACTCATTATAACAAAATATGTTCTGACACATACAATGTTTACACACCCATAGGCAGCACTCCATTCACAGCTCAGTTTATCCTCCCTTTCCTCCCTCGCCAGCTGTCCCTGTCCGTCTTATTCTGATATATATATATATTTGTTTCTTAATTTTAATGTAAAATTGTCTTTCTATTTAGCTTATGTCTTTGTTTTTGTACTAACCCACTTTTATTTTCCCGTAAACCTAAAGAAAAGAATAGAAAGAATAGCAGTCACTAATATATTCTCCGTGTCTTCCTTTACCAGACACCTTTATCTCATTTTCCACTTCTTCATATATTCCCAGTACTAGTCAAGATAGCACTATGCGGCGCCACCTTCCACCCCCTCGCGGAGCTAGGTTCCCGTCACATTATCTCTATTCACTTCTTAATCCTAATGGCCATATGCAAAGAAAAAAGCAAAGAAAGTTTAGGATGGTCCTTAGTAGACCCAAAGTTCCCCTTTTTAACCAGCCTCGTTCCCTGTCCTATATTTCCTCCCCTACTCCCTTTATGATCTCTCGCACTCAATACTCACGTGCCCGTCTTGAACCGAGAGTCTCCGAAACTGGGTCCGTCCAGGCAGTGTTGCCGTACGCTCAACGGTCAGCCCCGGCTCCGGCGAGCAGAACTCAAAGGGGATTTTTCAACCGGGATCCCGTACCCTCTCTCTGTTGAGTGCGCACTTCTGAGCGTACCGGTCGCCGTTGGCGGGTAGCCTCCCGGAGCCGGCGCACCGTGCGTATCCCTTTTCGACTGGAGATTTTCGTGCCAAAGGGGACGGTAGGGATATATATATATGTTGGGAGAAAAATAATTATCACGCTTTCGGGGTCACTACTGAAGGCAAGCGTCCCCAGCCAGCACGATCCTCCCCACAATGAGAGACAATAACGGACTCTCCCAGGATGGGAATAAGGCCAAGACAAAGTGCGGGTGAGCGTAAATGTGAGTTTATCAATCAAAATAGGGCATGCAAAGAACTCTGCAAACTCCGAGAGCGCTCTGTCTGACAATAGCAAAGACAGGTGTATATATTTACAAAGAACGTCATCAGAACCTACATACTATAGGGGGTACAAGTTTGTGGGGATTGGGTGGCGACGACTAGCTATAGGTGCTGCTGCGATGTGGTTGGCCGCGGCTGGAGGACGTCACTGCTTAGCCTCGTGGGTTGGGCTGGGCCTGGCAGGTCAGCTGGGTTCATCCGGGCGGTGTTGTTGTGCCACTGTGGCCTGTGTCAGAGATGAATGTCTTTTCCTGACTTCTTGCCCTAGGCCATGCACACCGCAGTCATTCAACCATTTGCAATATTATCTTCCTTAGTAAATCTTCCGATAGGTTATTCTACAGGTTAATGCAACACAGGAGGAATGCACCTAGAGTGGGGTCTGTTGGTGATTTATCAATACATGATTACCAGTGTCCTGTTGACCGGGTACCATATATTTCTGATAGGTTAATTAATCCCTATCATATTTCTTTTTCACTGTTACATCCTTCTCAATCTTGTTTGTCAATCTGTCACAACATGATACTGGCATGACTCTCTCTCAATGTCCTCTTCACACTCATTAATTTAATTTATTTTAGCTCCAACTCTTTTTTTTCATAATTACCTATGGGATGTTTATACAGTGAATTTCCTTTCCCACTCTTATATCTGCCAGTTCTTATTCACAGATAAGCCTTTTATTGTTCTGAAGCTTTGCTTTCATATTATAATTTTTAATTTATCTGTACAATAGCCAGACCCCTCTACTTTATTTTAATTACAGCTTTCCAAATTATTTGTGGCATATGAGATCTAACAGAAGATCTGAAAGAATGTATATCTGCCGATTAAGCTGTGCAGTAATTCATGATGAATTTTTGGGTAGGTTACCACATTGTAAGATTGTGTTTATGCATTCATTGCATGATTTTAAATGGATTGGAAACATGACATGTGTTTGTTTCGAAATGTTATAAAATATGAACTGTTTATGTAAAGATATGTTCTATAATTTTACATTTTAGTATTTGATGGAATGTTAAATGATCAATTTCATGAGAAAAGCTCAATTTTAGTTACGCACATCAAAAGCAAAGAAAATGAATGCAGTCTCATCCTGCCCCTAAAGAATGTTGACAATTTGTCCTCACAACTAGTATTTTATGTTGCAACAAACATTGCACACTGCGTTGCATCAACTGAAGTTAATGTTCTGCTCCTTCCAAACATTTCTTAGATGTTTTCATACTTTTCTTTGTGACTATCATTTTTTCTCTGTCACAAAAAATTGAACACTCAGTACAACCACTGAATGTTCTCTCGTGCCATCAAAGAATGCTAAACATTTTTATTAATAATTAGTCTTTTTTCTCTTATCCATCATTAATGGATGGCACAATACCATTCTAATCTATTTGAACTATTATAAAAGCTTTCTAGCGTATCCTGTTGTTTTACCAACAGGAACTACTTAGAAGTAATTTGCTTCAAAGTACATCCTTTGTAAAAAAAATATCAAAGGGTTCTGGTGGGGCTTAGGGTAGGTGTACTAGTATGTTTTCAAAGGAATTACTTCAAAGTAATTCCTGTTTGGAAAATGACATGGAACCGTTCCTGGTGAATAATATTGTGTAGTCACATCACTAAAGAAGGTACTCCCAAATTCAGTGGACGCCTGCTTCCAAACAATTATGTTATGCTCTACTCACTCCATAGCAACTGACAAGAAATTTCATGTGGATATATGTCATCACAAAAAGATGGCAGACTGGGTTACAGCAACTGAAGATAATCTCATCCTGCCTGCAAAGAATTCTCATACTTTTTCTTCAGAAATAGTATTTTATTCTTACTACAAAAAATTATACACTGAAGTACATCAGTTGAATATAATTTCCTGCTGCCACCAAACATTTGTTAGGTTATTGTTCAACTATATATGTCACCACAAAAAGATGGGACACTCAATTTCAATCACTGAATATAATCACCTCCTTCCAAGACTTTTCTCCACAACTAGAATCTAATTTTCCATACATTTGTAATTTTGTCGGCGGGACCTGGGGCATTTGTCCTCCGACGCAGCCTGGTACCCACTGCAAAATAATTGTAATTTACATAGTGAAGTGCAATGTGGAGGGCAAACAGAAGCGTATGTGCATGTGTGCTGCCTTTTGCGCTGTACTTTTATACTTGCCTGTACAAGGTGAGTAAATGCTGCCTTCCATGCTTGAGCATGTCGAGAAGCGTTACATTTTACTTGTGAATACTTCTTACCATGGTCGAATTGTAAGCAACTTTCATAGTTACCATTAAACGCTGCCCGACTTGAAGCATGTCAGGCAGTGTTTAATTGTAATTGTGCACGCTGCCTGGCAGGCGAAAATGGCATGCCATGTTTACAATGGATCCCTGTAATATCTGCCTGCTTTATGTTGGTGCATAAATCCAACGGACACCACAGGGATCTCCAGCATTTGAACCAGCATGAAAATCCAAGCCGGTATAAATGCTGGAGCATTTGTATGACAGAGAGTAAGGAAGGTGGTGGAAACACAAGTTGTGTTCTGCCCCTCCTCTCTGTCAAATGATTGAAAATGTGGTGTGGAATGCCTTAAAGCATGACTCAAGGCTTTTACGCCTTTTATTCATGTTATGCCACAATGATGTATAAGCTCCCTGTTAATCGAAAATTATTGCACACTCAATTACAGCCTTCAACTTCAAAAGTATTGCAAGACCTTTTCTCTGCAACAACTATTATCTTTCATTTGTCACATAAAATTGGCCCATGCATTAAGCTCACTGATAGTACTGTCCTGCCTCCAAAGAATTCAGAGACTTTGGGGGTCATTCCGAGTATGGCGGTGGCCATGCTGCTTTTAACGGCATGGCTATCACCATACCGCATACCAGGTCCGGGTTCCCTGAATGGGGAAATACTGGGCCATTCCGACGTTGGAGGGCCCGGTATTTCCCCATTAAGGGAACCCTAACTCTGTGCATCCCCATACCGATTGGAGCCTCTATAGGGCTCAATGGGAATGGGAAGCATGCTAACAACAGCCCTCTTAATGACGGGCCCGTTGTGAGCATGCTGGTCCACTTGCGATCCCGCTAAGGACGCCTGGTTTTACCAGACGTCCTTAGCGGGTCCCGCGAGCGGACCTCGTAATGAGGTGGGAGGGGGTTAACGGGGCCGGCAGCTCTACCGGCCCCTTTAACCCTCTACCGCCAGGGTTGTAATGACCCCCTGTGTCTCTGCAACTAATACTTCTATCATGTTTCACAAAAAGATGGCACACTAAGTAAAATAATCTTGCAATTATCAGTTTGTTTTGTGTACCACAACAGTTTGGCACACCAAAGGCACACCGAATTCCATAATAAAGAATTCTAAGGGCCTCATTACACGGATGGCGTAAGGATTTACCGGTACCGGTATTTTACCGGTACCGGTAAATCCTTACCGCCTTACTACGAGGTCCCTTTGCGGGTTGGAGAATTTAACGCCTGCTTTTTGCAGGCGTTAAAAAACAACCCGCAAAGGGACCCGGGGAGCTAATTACGGTACCGCAATTTGCAGTACCGTAATTAGCGCCTTCCCCATTCCCATTATGCCCTATGGGGCAAAAATGGGAATGGGGAAGGGCAATGGTGGAAGGGGGAAATATCGCCCCGCCAACCTTGGAATGGGGCGGTAATTCCCCTTTCCGCCAAGGCGGTGCCGGTATTTTACCGGCATGAACCATAGCGCTAATAGCGCCATGGTTCTCCGCCATCCGTGTAATGAGGCCCTAAGACGTTTTCCCTGCAGATAGCATTTTCTTTCATCCATTACAAAACAATGGTCACTGAATGTATTTTCTCTTGCTGTCTCTAAATAATTCAGAGAGTTTTTCTTTACAGCTGTTAGTTGTTTTCATGTAACAAACATGTGGTATGCTGTGTTACCTCCACAGAATACCATATGATGCCCCTTCAAAGGTTTGCTAAATATTTTCTTTGCAACTACCATTTTGTATCATTAATCAGAATAAACTGCCACACAGTACAAGCACTGAATGTTCTCTCCTGCCACCAAAGGATGCTTGGGATTTTTTCTTCACAATTAACATTTTCTCTCATCGTTTGCAAAAGAATGCCACACCAAGTTACTAATCTGAATATGCTTACAAAGTAATCTAAGAATTGTTCCACTCACTAGCGGTATTTTGTCTCATCACAACAATGGAATGGAATGGAAATTTCAGCCACTCAATGCAATTTCCTGTCTGTCTCAAACAATTATGGGTTGTTCTCCTTACTCCCTAGTTAATTAGAAGAAATGTAATGTGGATTTATGTCATGCAAGGTGGTCACTGATATTCTGTCCTCACCAAATACTAGTTATTAGTCATCCCAAAATATGTTCCACCCTATTTTGATTTTAAGCTTTCTGTCTCCCTTTAAGCATAACCTTATTTCCGCAACTGGCATTGCAAACTCCTACCTTCACCTCTGCCTACAGAATTCTCATCTAAAATCAAACTGAACATGCCCTATTATTTTAATTGTAGCCATAACAAACCAATTATCTTTGCCCAAAATCCAGTGACATTGGGAAGAATATCAATAGTATTGAAATTCCCAACATTCAGGTTGACTCAGAATGTTGCAATATAAGTACACCAGGGTTTTCTAGGAACCCTGATATATGTAATGAGCATACTCCAACAACTATCATATGTATTCAGGGCCACTACTTGTGAAAATGAATCACATCAAATGTATATAGACCCCCACCAAAATGTACGAATTAGATCTATGTGAGAGGTGCATGAAGGATAAAGTTTGGTACTCTCACATTCCGGTGCATGCCAAAAATTAAGCCATATTCTCTGCATGTGTTAGACTGAACCAACAAAGTATATTGAGGGCCTCTGAGTAACACATTGATAAACACCTATGATAACCACAGCAAGAAATGGCTAGCAAATTAGCTAAACTGTGAGCATGGAAATCTTTGTTGTTCTGAAAGATAACAGTGTTGAAGAACTGGAAATCAAAAATTGTTATAAGAATTGAAAACTGAGTAGAATATGTAAAAAGAAAGAGGTGATAGACATTTTTAGAATTAATCCTAAATCTCTGACAATTGCTCTTTGCAACCCTCCAGACCATAGTTCTTTGCCTGCCATGCCATTACAGAAATGGAAAACAACATATGCAAATCAGACTTGAACCCACCAACAAAGGGCCAGTCCAGCCCGAATGGCTAGGACACATCCCTTTTGCACGAGACCACAAGCAACCCCAGGTATGTTTCTACCTCACTGGGCATCATCAGTGAGGAATAGCTTGATTCTTTGGGGACAGCAGGAGTGGACCCTCATCTGGCATACCGATCCCACTCAGGGTGACAAAGTTAAAACAAACAGATGATAGCTGGAATGTTCAGAATTAATCTTATGGCAACCCTCCAGACCATCGTTCTTTGCCTGCCAAGCCACCAAAGGGTCAGTACAGCCCAAACTGCTAGCCACATCCCTTTTGCACGAAACCACTAACATCCCCAGACATGCATTGGCCTCATTGGGCACCATCAGTGAGGAGTAGTGTGAGTCTCCAGGCCCAGCAGGCATGGGACCCTCATCTGGCTTATGCTTCCCACTCGTTGTGACAAAGCAAAAACAAAGATATGATGGCTTGACCATTCAGAATTCATCTTAAACCATCGGCAATTGCTCTGGGCAACCCTCCAGACCATTCCTATTTGCCTGTCAATCCATTACAAAATGGGAAAAGACCCTCTACAAATCAGGTTTGGTCTCACCCCCAAAGGGACAGCCCAGCCCGAGCTACTAGCCACATCCCTTCTGCACGAGACCACAAGCATCCCCAGACATGATTCAGCCTCATTGGGCCAGGAGTGAGACTTCAGGGCAGCATGCCTTACACGTTCTGGCGACCATGTGGTCTGGGGATACTTGTGGCCTTACACATTCTGTGTTGAGAATGTTGACAGTGCTGATGCACCAACTTCGTGCAACTGTTCGTCTTCGTGTTCCTAGCAATGAGTAATTGTTGTGTCTATGCCTTTTAAGCCCAGAAACCTTGCACGATTGCCTTCTATATTAGTCTACAAAGCTATTATTCCCAAATGTATTATGCTTATGTTATGCTAAACCAATCAATCTTGTTTTTTGTTGACTCCTCAACTTTTTCACAAGTATTATCCACCACTAAAAAGTCCCATTGTGTTATTAATTTCCCTTTAAATATACATTTGCATGTCATATTTTCTAAATATTTGATTTTGAAACAGCTCATATGTTTTGCCCTTCCCATGTTTGCCTACTTTATTCAAAGTTATGTGGAAAACGTCAATATTAATTATTCAATTAGTTTAAAAAAACAATTTGTCTATTATTTTTTTATTTTTTTTATTTTATCGTTTAAAGCACAGACCTATCTTGAGAGCACTGGAGCACTGTACAGAGCATGGGTAACCGGCATTTGGACTGGAATCTTTTAACAGTAGCGCAGTACTGTTAGGTAAGTGCGTTGGTATGTGCATCAATTGGAATTAGTCCATGGTCAGGTGCTGTTGAAAGAGCCATGTTTTGACACATATGGTACAGGCTTGTGCCCTGTAGATGATTAACCTGCTAGATTCACAGAAGATTGGGATTTCAAGTTTGTCGGGGTATACCCGCCTGTGTTCTAAGAGCCATCCAACATGATTTTCTTAGTGATTATGGGGAATGTAACAGATTTCTACTGGCAAACCAAAGTCCTAATCAATCTAGCTCTTATTACTATTCTATTATTTCTTTACACATATTGTTTGTTCAAAGTTTGAACATGTAATAAAATGTTTGCACTTATAATGACTTTATTTTTTTTTAATAACACATTTTATTGATTTTATAACATACAACCGCTGGTCTCCCCGTGGCCAGACTTTAGACAATGACAAAAAATAACGATAATAGAAATAAAAGTAACATTGGATGGAAAAAACACTCATATGGAACACATATTACATGCTTTCATATAGATTTCGATACACGATGCAGTGGGATTTGGTTCAGTAACAGGATTTCCGCCGCAGCATCCACCACCCCCGGTTCATGATATCCTGGTTTGAAAAGTTCAGTAGTTTACATCGCATCCTCCCAGCGCTGCCATACCTTATCTGCTTTTTCAGGGCAGCCCCAAGCTCTGTAGACTCTCCTTTCTATCACGATGCAGATTTCTACCTCATTTATCCACTGTTCCACTTGCGGGGGTTCCGCTGCTCCCCATAGGCGTGCTATGTTCCTTTTGCATATTGCTGTTGTAGTCATGAGGCAGAGTTTCTCATATTTTGACAAATCTATCTCGCTGTCCACTCCCAGTATCAAGAGTTTGGGCTCTCTGGGAATCGTCTGGTGCAGTACCCGCGATAGTACATCGCAGCATTGTTGCCAGTATTGACAGATCACCAGGCATTCCCACAGTATATGGAAGAAGGTTCCACCCTCCTCCCGGCTTCGTAGACAGTTGGGTTCAGCTATTTTGCCCCACTGGTGCAGGGCTACTCTCGGATAATAGATCCTGTGTAGTATCTTCAGTTGTACTAGGCATAGTCTAGCTGATATGGTGACTTCCCTGGGGTATATTAGGATCTGGACCCAGTCTTCAGACATAATTTCTCCCACCTCAGTTTCCCATCTCAACTTCAGTCGCTCCAGCTCTGGCGTGGCGAAGGAGGTGATGACACTATACATGACAGTAGTGACTTTGGCTGGGATATGGTCTACCACTATATTTCTCTCCAGCGGGGTAGACTCTGCCATGTCAGAGAGGGCGGGGAGGTACTGCTGCAGAGCATGCCGAAGTTGTGTGTAGTGGTATCTCTCTGTTTCTGGAAGGCCGAAGGTCAAGACTAGTTCATCAAACGGTGTTATGGCTCCCTCCTCTATAATGTCCTGTACTTTTTCTATACCGTGTCTCTTACACGCTGGCCATTTCGGTAGTTTAGTCACTTCAGAGAGGTTCCGATTATTCCACAATGGCTGTGGTGGAGTGATTTTGTCCCCCCAGCCTATAAAGGTATGTGATTCTGCCCAGATGCGTGGTATGTGTGAGGCCATGTCGCCAGGGGTTGCTCTACGTATTCCTGCGTACAGTTCCATGGGGCGGGACGTCCTCACATGTGGCAGCGCTGGGTTGACGTGTAGAGCATCGTTTATAATCGCTATCTGGCTGGCCCAATAGTACGTCTGCAATCTTGGTAGACCGATGCCTCCTTCCCAAATTGACCTTTGTAATGTTTGAAGAGCTATTCTTGGGTGTCCGCCTCCCCACAGTAGCTGCCTGAGCACACGATCTATCTCCTGGAACGTCCTGGTCGGTATGTGCAGTGGAGCGGCCTGTAGTACATACAAGTACTGTGGAAGTGTTAGCATCTTGAACAGTGCAGCGCGCCCTAAAATCACAATTACGACACCGTAATTTACGGTGGCGTAATTAACGCCTTCCCCACTCCCATTATGCCCTATGGGGCAAAAATGGGAATGGGGAAGGCTAAATGGGGATTGGGGACTTACCGCCCCGCCAACCTCGGAATGGGGCGGTAAGTCCGCCAACCACCATGGCGTAAACGTAGTTTACGCCATAGTGGTAAAGGTACGACCCAGGCGGTAACTTACCGCCTGGGTCGGAATGAGGCCCTTTGTCTTGAGCATTTGATGTTCCATCGAGTTTGTCCATCCTTTAAACATAAAAACACATACCCAACTCCCCCCTCCCTATACTTCACCCCCAACTGAAGCATCTGTGTCGCCCCATAGTAACTCAAACTCAAACTAGCTTGTACGCAAGTTTCAAGAAAGGGTCCTTCTCAGGGGGGGCCCTCTTTCTTGCGCCGGATGTTAGTGTTTTGCATGGTGGGGTAGTTCTCATGTTACAACCGGTGGTGTAGCAACAGTGCGTTCATTTAGTTTAGTAGGGCATTCCGTTTCTTCACTGCCGGATGTTACTTTATTCAGTGCCCGACCGGTTCCGCAGCAGGTTCTGGAGCCTCGTGTTCGTTTCGTTCCGGGTTTCTCCTTGGGGAAGCCCGCTGTGGTCTAGGCCTGGGTCTTCCTCTTTGTACTCCTGGTCTTGTGGACCAATCCCCATCAATATGAGCCTCGGCCCATCTCCAGGCTTCCTGTGGGTCTGTAAAATGAACTGTCGATCCCTTGTGGTTAATCTTGAGTTGGGCTGGGAAGAGAAGGTCGTATTTCACTTTCATCTGCGCCAGTTGCCTCTTAAGTGGCTCAAAGGATTGTTTTGCGCGTTGTACCTCCCGGGTATAGTCCCATTATGTGTGATTGACCTATGTGAGCGTGACATTTGCAGGAGAGCGTCTCTGTTGCGATAGTTTAATAATCTAGCTATTATTGTCCGAGGGGGAGCACCTGGGGTCAGTTTGCCCAATGGCATTCTGTGGGACCTCTCTACAGAGAAAATTTTTGAAAACGAGTGGGGTTCAAAAATGTCAGACAGCCACTGGTCGAGGAACAACTCCAGGCACTCCCCCTCCTCGCCCTCCGGCAGGCCCAGGATGCGGACGTTGTTGCGATAATAATAATAATAATAATAATAATAATAATAATAATAATAATAATAATAATAATAATAATTAGGCTTTTATATAGCGCTACAAACCCTCAGGTATCCGAGCGCTGCTTATTATTACCCACGGTGTGTGGTGCTCATTTATCGACCTCGGAAGGATGAAAGGCTGAGTTTGGCCCCGCCGGGATTCGAACCTGCGTTAACAGGCTCTGCACGGGTGTCAAAGCGAGCGCTCTACTCGCTGTGCCACTTGGCCAAGACCTTGCCTCTCGTTCATCCACTCTGGTCTCCAGAGTTTTGAAGCGGGACAGGGCTTGGGACAGCTGTCTGTTTATCCCACTGATGTTGTCTTCCGCTTCTGAGATACCGTGCTCGGCTTCACCGGTTCTGGACGTTAGCTTCTGTAAGTCATGCCGTAGGAAGGAGACATCCGCTGCAATGCCATCCATCTTGCTATCCATCTTGATTTCCATGGCAGAGCAGGAGCTAGCGATGGCAGCCATGACGTCTCGTAAAGAGAGGGGTTCTTCATCCGGCGGAGAGGTCGGTTGTGCAACCATTCCCATCTGAGACGGGGTGGCAGCGACTGCAAATTGGTCCATGCTGCTTTGGGTTGATGCTTTCTTTTGCCTGTCTTTTCCCATCTGTGCATTTGGTGTTGCGTTGGAGGAGTCAGTACCGCATGAGCAGTCCCAGCGCAACCGCGTGCCCCCAGCAGGGGTCGATGTCCTGACTGTTACCCCTTCCCCACGGCCTTTCCTCCGCTGTGCGGTGCATTTGTGGCTTGTCTTTCACCGGGAGCATCCGGCAGATGGGGTTTGTACTACAGAACCCGTTCATCTGGGACTATAAGTGTCCTCCGTAATAGGTCTGCTGTACACACCTTCGAAACCCTGAGAAGGGCCCACATCATATCATCAGTCTCCAGCCCGGCCCCCACTGTTGTGCTGCAATACCCTTACGTCTCCCCCACCTCCTCCTGCATAGGGAGAAATCACCCCTTTACTTTGGGTATTGTCTCCCAATGGTTGACTCTTCAGGGAGGTTGGGAGGGTTCAAAGGGGGGAGGAGGGCCCACTTACTTGTCGTGCTTCTGGGTTGCTTCCAGAGTAGTCGCCGGTCCCCTTCTGCAAACCGTTCTCCACATGGTAGCGCGGGGAGGAGGGTAGGGCATGCCACGGGATCTTCACCAGGCTTCGGCTGCCTTCCTGGATACAAATTGTGGGCCAGCGGCCCACAGCGTGTGCTCCTCCACACCTTCTGTTCCCCCGGTGAGTCAGGATTACACAGCCAGTCAATGGTGGCAGTTTTGGGGGGGGGCAGATACCCAAAGCCTGTGGGTCCCACAAGTGTCAGCGGGTGAGATCGTCGCTGTGTTCCAGCAGCAGTGCTGACATCCAGCCGGGGCCACCTCCCCGCGAGGATCTCCTGTGCAGGGAATGGAGAGGGCAGCAGCCGCCGCAGTCGGAGTTCGGCAGGAGGACCTCTTTCACCTCCGGTCTCCGCCCCTGGCCTCTGGCCACCAGGGCTGTAGTCCACAGTTGTCGCGGCCGACGCCGCACTTCACCGCCACAACCGCAAGCACCCGCGGTGCGAAAGGCAGCACCGGTTCCCTGCCAGCGAGGTTGGGGCTGCACCCCCCAGCCTCACCTCCGCTCCTCAGGCACACAGCTCCTCCGGTCTCACAAGGTGCCGTCGGAGGTCCCCGCTCTCCGGATCCAGGGAAGCTCTGGCCGTGTCGACAGCGCACCTCCCCTCCAGCAGCCAGACACGGGGAGTCGGCTCTGCACTGCGCACAACAGCCGCCGTGCACAGGCAGCAGCTGTCGTTCGTCCATTTCACTGTGACACGGCTCAGGTATCTTCCCCCACTGCAGGCGCCAAGGGGTTCTGTCCGATAGAAAAGACGAGTCACGGCGGCCATCTTGGAGGCGCTTCTCGCTTCTTACGCGCCAAAACTACTTCTCCTCTTAAGACCACAAGGCAGAGGATTTGCGAGTCGAAACTTGACACGGAGCTGCTTCACACAGTTACCCAGTTGTGCTTCAGGTTGCTGCGACCCACCAGACAGGATAATATTATCAGGATGTTGTCGGCGGCAAGAGGAGCTCACGGGACTCACGTCTTCTGAGTTCGCATGTTGGCCACGCCCCCACTTATAATGACTTTCAATTCTGTACTTTCTCAATGTTTTAGATTATATTTATTTCAAAATTATTGTTTTGCTATTAACCCACATAAACAACATCATACTACACAATATATATGTCCATGGTTTAAATATAACACATGTTTTATATTGAACATGTTCATGCATATATCAATTTTCAGCCGGATCAAGGTCAATGTTGAACAGTTTTCCGGAATCAACAGAAACATCACCTGTGTTTCAAGTATTGTTATTTTAATTCTGACTTTGTCTAGAAGTGGACTGCAGATGTGTTCTGTCACTTGGTACATTTAAATCAATGGCCTTAATTTGTGATACTTACATTTATTATTTGAAAATTGATAGTTTTGTTTTCATTTTCCTATTAAGTTATCTTGTCTTCTTTAGTTATGTTAGTATCTTTCTTTCTTTATATTATTATTATAAATTCATTCTTTTAAAAATGTACCATTGGAACAATATGGAAAAATGTAATCTTCAATGTTATGTCATGCAACATTCTCTGTGTGCCGTCATCAGTAATGTATAAATCAAAATGTGAGTTTCAGTTGATTCCATAGATTTTTTTCTAGTCTAGATTCTCAATATATTTCCTTATATATTGAATAACCAAACCAAAAGCAAACTAAATGATCTTTCTAACAACACATACATATTTTCCTCATAATATTTTTCTACTTTGAATTAAAGGAGGAGACTTTAGTGCTAACTTTGATGTATATTCCCTATGGCAGCAATGTTCACCAAGTTTATATTTGATAATTGTTTTATTTTTCAAATTCTACCTTAGTTTAATCAACGGCTTTGTTTATAGTAATACCATTGTTTTAATGTAACAAATTGTGGTTTAATATGATTACTTTATTATGGTCTTCTCATCACTTGTAATGAAAAATATTTATGCTTCAAAGAACACTAATATGTACTTATTGTATGATACCGTACATCGTTAACATTCAGATTGCAAATTATTTTAAATCAAAGTCCTTCATTACTATATGTAGAAGACAATACCTTATTTGTAATCCCAAATGAAATTCAATAGACACTCAGGGGGTAATTCATCGAATATCACGCACAAGTGGCGCACGTGGCTGCTGCACAGTGTGCGCGTGCGAATATCTGCGCCAGCGGCGTGCGCTAAAATCCATTTTCGCGCACGGCATATTCATGGATTTTAGCTACCAAAACCAGCCATGGCACACAGTGACGCAGCAACCCTGTAGCAGCGCCATTTACGCCCCCAAGAACGCCCCTAGCGCAAGGAAAAGCCATCAAAATCCCCAATCCAGCGCAAAGGGCTGCGCTAACCCTGGACCAATTTACAGGGCTGCCAAACAGCAAACGCCAAGCGGAGAACGTGTATTACTGGGGTTCGCATGAAGTTTCACACGCGATAGGACCTATGCGAGAGGCGTACGTGTATTACTGGGGTTCGCATGAAGTCTGACACGCAATTGGATCCGGGTACGTGTATTTCGGGGGTGCGTGGGAAGTTTCACACGCGATTGGCCCAGTGCGAATGGGGTACGTGTATAACTGGGGCTCACGTGAAGTCTCACACGCGATTTGAGCAGGGTACGTGTATTACTGGGGTGCACAGGGAGTCCTACATGTGAATTGGCAGTGTGGGTCCTCCCAGGTGTTCCCTCTACACCCTCCACGGCCCCTGCAGGCCGCCCACACCACAGGGGACTACCCTGCACCCCTGGTCATGTCCCCATGGTGAATGGGCATGCCCCCCAGCCAAGCCACATGTCAGGTTGCACTACTGATCACCAACAAATGTCTCCCTGCACCCCCACCCCCCAGCAGTGCAGGGCACCCGTCAGCAGGCCCCACTCATGTCCCACTCATGTCCCCCCATACACGAAATAAAGATGCACAATCATGGCCCACTTCTACACCAAATAATCATATGCCGCCACCCCATTCTTGAGACGCAATGATTTCCCAATCCACCCCAAACTGACATGCCCATCTCAAAACACAAACCAAAACTCAACTTTGTACATCAACACATGTCCATCACACACATACACTGGTTGGCATTGCTTGTGTAAACCCACATTTTCACATGCATCAACCCAATGAGTGAATCCCACACATGGAACTAACATATGAAAATGTATTATGTACATAAATAAATAAATGAAATGAAAGCATACCAAAATATCAAACATGAAATGAAAATCATGTGAAAAAGATGAGTGAATGAAAATGATAACCAATGCAAAAAAAATCGAAATAAAAACAGTCATAACTCTCCCTCCACCAATGCAAATCCATTGTTTCATGTTCATAATGAAAACTAAAAAAGATAAATCAATCCATAGTCCAACTATTTACAATACATTGGGCCTTATTACACGGTAGGCGGTAAGGGTTTACTGGTACTGGTATTTTACTGGTACCGGTAAATCCTTACCGCCTTACTACGAGGTCCCTTTGCGGGTTGGGGAATTTAACCCCTGCTTTTTGCAGGCGTTAAAAACCAACCCGCAAAGGGACCCAGGGTGCTAATTACGGTACCGCAATTTGCGGTGCCGTAATTAGCGCCTTCCCCATTCCCATTATGCCCTATGGGGCAAAAATTGGAATGGGGAAGGGCAATGGTGGAAGGGGGAATTACTGCCCCGCAAACCTTGGAATGGGGCGGTAATTCCCCTTTCCACCAAGGCGGTGCCGGTATTTTACCGGCATGAACCATGGCGCTAATAGCGCCATGGTTCTCTGCCTACTGTGTAATGAGGCCCATTGTCCGGAAAAAAAACAATCCATTTCTCCATGTCCATAATGAAAAAAAAATTCCAAATTAATCCATGATCAAACTATATACAATCCATGGTCCAAAATAAAAATCCATTAATCCATGTACAAAATTCCAAAACAGATATCAAATGAATCCATTGTCCAACGATGTAAAGGGTCCATGAGCCCAACCAAACAAATGAAACCTATGGAGTTCAGGTGAGGAAGGGGGTGGGAACAAGGTCCAGCAAACGAAGGAATCCGGCCCTGGTGAGCTGTCCCAGTAGGTCAACGCGGTCAACGCGGTCAACGAGCCATTCGAGATGACGTGCAGTCTCCACATGAAAAGACTGCAGGTCACCTCGCATGGCCCGTTGACGCAACGCCACCCCACCCAGGACAGGCTCAACCCGGTCCCGGATAGCCACGTCCACAGGGAGAGGAAGGCGAGTTGTTGTGCGCTCATCCCCTCCCTGAAAACGGGTCTGGATGTAGGCATCCCTGCTGGAGCCAGATGATGCAGTGACAGGATCAGGGACAGGATTGCACACAGGCACCTCCGCGGCAGCCTGTGCTGCCTCCTGTCCCTGGTCCTGCACTGCACCACTAGCACCAGTGGAATCCCCACCTCCATAACCGTGTGTGTCCCTTCCACTGCCTCCTCCTCCACCAAACCCCCCACCAACCTGGATGACTCCATGCCATCTTCCTCCGTCGGACCCTGTGGGGTCTCAGCTGCCCCTTCTGCTGCCGAGGAGTCCACCTCCAACCTCCGCCTCTTGGACCTACCCTCGGCAGCTGCGGCCTGGGACGCGGCACCAGACTCCTCACTCCCCGACGAGATGACAATCTGGGAGTGGAGCCGGGCCTTGCGTCTCCGGCTGGTGGTGCGATCCCTGCCGCTGTGCTCCACAGCACCCTCTCCGCCCTCTTCATCAGTCGACGCTGCAGACAGGGAGAGATAAAACACAGGCATCAGGGCACAGTACATTGGACTGATACACACATGAAAGTTGTACATGAGTGGCATAGTCAAAATTCAGACACAGCATCACACTCCACGACACACATGTCATTTTAACTCACACACATGAGCATTTCCAAAGCAATATTGCACCAGGCAGCAGCATCCATACACATTCAACAGCATGTACAGCCAAAGGTGAGCCGGACATCACATGAAACAATGGGAGTGCACTAGACATGCACACATGCCACCACACTTACATGCATGTGTACATATCCAACTGTCGCAGTGATGAGATGGCCATACATGTCACATCTGACATTCAGCCTTCTACATATCAGTGTCACGTGCATCCATGTGTCATCACAGTTGCACACTTGTCAAATACACATACATGCACATGTACACAGTGCAGATACATGTATAATGAGCAACATCCATGCCACAACCATGCCAATGTAAATACACAGAAATTCAAACATGTGTGTTCCCACACTTGCATTTGCCCAGCATGCTTACCAACACATACACCATCGATGTGTTTCACACCTGAGAAGAATCACATGTGGCAGCCTCATGCCCATGTTCATACACATCCCTACATGGCCCTACAAAAACACATGTGCAACCTGCACACTACAGGCACACCACGACACGCACATCGTCCAATCACCATGCATGTACACTTACCGCTCGACTCCAGACGGGTCTGCCTCTCAAGGATCTGGACATAGAGCACTGGGCATATGCGTTCCAGGACCCTCATTTGGTGGTCCGACAGCTGGACCCGGTGCCCCTTGGCATCCGCTGCCTTAGCGAGGCGCCGGGCCTTGTTGAGGGTCCTGGACCTGAAGTCCTCCCAGCGCTTCTTGACATGATGTAAGTCGCGGACTGCCACCCCCTCCGCGTTGATGGCAGTTATAATGTCCATCCAGATCCTTGTCCGTCCTTCCTTGTCGGCACGCAAACTTCCAAAGAGGGCATCATACTGCCCCAGGACTTGCTCCACCAGGACACCAACTTCCCTGGCACTGAAGCTGGTGGCCCTCTGCCTCTCTGGCTGGGGGTTGCCAGTGGTGCCAGATGGTGTTGTGCCCGACATGGCAACCCCAGAGGCAGGAGTGGTTGGGCAACTGGGTCCTGGGGCTGGGCTGTGGAGCGATGGTATCCCAGTCGGGAGCCTTTGGTTCAAGCAGTGGTGGTCACAGCAACTGCACCCCTGGCTGACATGCAGGCAGCAAATAGCAGGGCACGTGGGCAGCAGGCAGTCAGGCAGCAGCAAATGGCAGGTAGGAGCATGCTCAGGGCTTTGGGGGGCAGTAAATCAGCCTTCTGGGCAGGAGCGTGGTCTTCCGTGTGTTGTTGCATGGCCAGCTTGATACGGAGTGATTTGGCACGTGAAAATCTTGCATGTCAGCGTGTAATTCTAGGAAAGGCCCTTTGCGCATAAGCGCGTCAGCACAAGTATGCGGTTTCATTGGACCAAAGGCCTTTAGCGCGTAAGCGCTTCTGTGACGTGACCCGCATGGGCGTTTGCCTTGAGACGTGGCATCGCACGTGGAAAAACTGCACGTCCATGTGGATGCGTGTATTCCGAGGAAAGGGCCTACACGCATAAGTGACGCGCGCGGGCGTTTCCATCAACACGGGTGCATGTTCATCGTACACGTCCAAAAAATGCACGTCCGAGTGTCAGCTCGTGTAATTGGAGGAAAGGGCCTTAGCGCGTACACGCATATGTGACGTGTATTTGTGGGCCGGTTTAAAAGCTACGAGTCGAACGCCATAACCTTGTACATGCTTTTCGTGGAGAGCGAGTGGGTGAATTCTGTACTTCTTGTCGGTTCATACGCGATTACTTCACAGCGTTTCAAGTTCGTACTCCCTGTTACCTCTGACAGCTTTTTTCTGATTTTTTGTTGGGCCTGTTTCCTCAAACAGCGTTTACTTCTTCTTTTGTCCTGTCTCCTCAGACAGCGTACAATTCTTCTTTTGGCGGGGGTGTTGCCAACGCCCACATGCACGTATTTTTCACGTTCTTTTTCCAGGCAGACGGTTAGTCGCGCACGTATTTACCTAATGTGCTTGCCCCGTGTGTCCCGTACCCCTTCAGAGGTCATTGGAGGCTGCGTGTATTACTTGTACGCTTATTTTTGTGTTTCTGGGTGCCACAGCGTAGTGCAGGTACATTTTTTCACGCACGTGGTCTATGAGGGGTTGCGTGCACGTTATTTTTTGATTTTGGGCTGCCTGTGCGTTGCGTGACCCGTTATCTTCCCCCAGGGGTCACAGACAGCCTTGTTAGAGCACTAGGGTACGAATTCCATCTAGTACCCTACCCCTTTGACCCCCAATTGCCCAGGACAATTGTTTACTGCAACTCCCATATGCACAACAACATCAGTGCCGTGGTTGGGAGGCGACCAAGCGGTAAGGGAGGCAAAGGTGGCCGACCTTCAAAAGGAGTCCGTGGTGGGCGCGGTAGGGGACATGGCCGGGATTTGCAGGGTGCCCCTATACCCCCATGTGTGGAGGACCAATCAGGGACACCCATGCCCCCACATGGTTGAGGGAAAAGTGGCTGACACCATCCCAGCTCAGCCTTTGTTGGACCAGCCCATTGTGGCACCTGACCTGGCGCAGGATGACTCCCAGGCTGACTTCCAGGTCAGCAAGTCTAGGCCACGTGTGGCGGTGCAAGTTGTTGTCACCAAGCCACGTGGATCTGGGGCAGCTATGTCATCTGCTGCCCCAAGTAGGCAGGGTGGGGAGGCTGCAGGGGCAGCTGCAGCTCCATCCGCCCCAGCTCTGACTCTCCCAGCCAGGACATTGTCGGTCCAGGTCCATCAAACTGACGTTCCCCCTGCCAACATTACCCTGCAACCAATGCCTGCAACAAGACCTATGGTCATTGTGCATTCCCACACTCCTACTACCCAGTCCACCAGTGCTTCTGCACCTACTGACCAGAGCGGCGTAAGCCACTCTGGCTCCGCTCCACCTTTAAAGAAGAGGAAGAAGGGTGCTCTGGCACGACAGGCTGAGACCCCAGACACGGCTACACACTCCGGCACGTCAAGGAAGCCTTGCTTTAATGACCCGGAACTTGATGCACTTGTGTCCTATGTGTCGGCACATAGCCACGAAATGCTGGTGACTGCAGGGTCCAAGACCAAAACTGGTCAACGTAAGGCACACTGGCAGATCATCGCCGACCGCATAAGTGTCCTTGGTTTTGTGAGGCGCACAGCTGAATGACCTGAAACGCAGAACAAAGAACAAGCTGGCCTCAAATCATGCCGCTACTCTGGTCACTGGCAGTGTGTCTCCACCAGAGGACAACAAACTCACTGAACATGAGTCTGTTGCTGGGGCCTTCGTTACAGAGGAACAGATCCAAGGTGTGGGAGAACTATCTGATTACGATGCATTGTCCGGTGAGTGCCCATGCGTTTGTGTGTAATCCATGTGTATGTTGTTTGGGTGACGGGTTCAGATTCAGTGCCAGGTGAGGGTGTGTGCACCTGAGTGGTATGGGTCACCCATGTGCTTCCTCCCATACATTCACATGCCTTGGATTTGGGTATGACTGTATCCCTTCTGGCCACAGTTGCCTATTAAGCCCACATCTGTGCACTTTACCTTGAACTGTTGTCTTGCAACTACATTGGTCTGATTTAGTAAGTCTTCATTCATGCTGATTGTTTGCACTCTCCCCTTTTTGATAGACAATTCTATGCCCTATTGCGAGATATGTGATATGCTTCGGTCATTGTTTACAGGCCACACTGGGGCACTATTATTACCTGGTTATGTTAATGACTACACCATTCAGGCTGATGGAGTATTGGCCTGCATAAAAATTATTATAAGGGGCTGTTTGCATGTAGAACATGACAGATGTTTCCTGTGATGTCAAAGTGACCAACCTTTGATCAGCCCACAATGACAGTATTTTTGGACACTGGATGTGTTTCAGTGTGTGGCACACGCATATTTTGAAACACTATTCAGCATTAAACTTCTCATCATGTTGATGTCACATGGATGTGTGACAGTACTCAATCACTGACATATTGCTGTAGTTTTGTACTTTACCGTGGATATGCTACATGACATCTGTGTGGTGGCATGTGTCATGTATGTGTATTGGACATGCCACTCACAGCCTGATTTGTGATGCCTGTGCTACCCAACATGCTACAAATGTGTTGCTTTTCCATCTTGCTCTCCCCAGCGTCTGCCTTTTTGACTCCACTTCCAACTCTTTGACAGTGCATGCATGGCAGGGTTATAGTCATGTGGGACATGTGTTGATCATGTACTGGATCTGTGGCTTGTCACGGCCTATGTGTGTGCTATGGTGCTCATGCCTGTTTCCATTTGTTGTCTTTCATGTTTTTGCAGGTGATGACGCACTTGATGCTGTTGAGGTTGAGGAGATGGTGCAGACCCAGGAGGAATCTCTGGCACGACCGGGCACCAGTGGGGGACGTGGTGTGGTGGTGGGTGAGAACCCAATGTTACTGCAGGCCATACTCTCCAGGGGTGTCTCTGGGTGCACCTCGCCAGACCTCTATTCGGGTGCTGAATCGGATGATGAGACTTATGTGCGGTTGCAGGTAAGTGTTTCTGGCAGGGATTCTGTTCTGTCCAACTCACCTGCACCAGGGGGAGAACCCTCTATGGGGATGTCAGTGTTGGTAGGTCCGCCTTTGGCGGTTACGGATGCATGGTCACACTCCACAGCATCTGATCATGTTCCTGGGCCACCAGATCAGAGGGGGAATGCAGTCCTGCAGCCTCAGGCAGTGCCAGCACAGCAAGGTGCAGATCACCTTTCCCCAAACAGGTGTGGTGCCCGTCCACGCAGTGGCCGTGCGCCACCAGGCAATACTGTATGGGAAAACTCCATGTACGGTATTGCAACCCAACAGGCAGCATCAGTAGAAATGATGGCTCAGGCAATGGAGAGGGTGGCCACTTCCATTATCCCCCCTGAAAGGCAGATGGAGCAACAACAGCAGGCAACAGACTCCATTTGCCAATCACACAGGGAAGACATGTTGGCGTCCAACAGGGACCGATGGGTGGCACTGGAGACTCTGCGCCAATCGATATCAATAGAGTCCCAGGCCCACAGGGAAGCCCTGAGGGAAGAATTACATACCCTCAGGCAGACTCTGGTTGACCTTGAGGCTTCCACTAATTTTAGGGCAGAACAGCAGCTGGAGCAGCTCACACATTCTCTCTCAGCTGAGATGCAGGCAACGCGTGAGGAGATCCGGGCATCACGCAAGGCCATGCGTGCAGAAATGCAGGCAATCCGTGAGGTGCTGCATGGGGATCTCCGCACATTAATCCTCCAGAATGAGACCTTCCAGACCCGCATGCTTGCTGCCATGGAGGACCATACCAGGGCTTTGCGTGGGCTGCCTCCCATAGTGCCATCACCTCCTGATGCAGCGGCAGAGGGTGAGGAGAGCGACAGCAGTTCTCCCACAATGGCATAGCTGTGCAGGCCATGAGCCCAAGGAGGTATTTCTTTTTCTCGCAACATCCACGCAGGTGGGTGTTGGTGTGCACCTTGTCCTCGAACCTACTGGGTGGCCTCCCCCACCCCACCTGGCCTCCACATAGCCATTTTTTTTTTATTTTATTTTTTTTACAGTGTGTTGCCTTGTGTGGCTCCCGTGGCCATCCACTGTATTCCGGCTGGGCACATGCAGGCTTGTCCTGTGTTTGGGTTAGATGCTTGGGTTCGTGAGACACACACCCCTCCTGCTTACCATTTCCATGGGCTTGCAAAGGGTGTGACCAAGTGACAGTGAATTATACAGTGACGTTGGGCTCCCATGGGCTGTGTGGGCTGCCTGTAATCAATACTGTGTAGACATTCCTAGTGGATATTGTTGTTGTTTTGTACACTGCATGGTGTATTGATATGTGCTTGTGCATCCATGTCTTCCTCCTAATTTGCAGGTTCCTTCCTCATGTCTTCACAAGGCCGTCTACTTTGCAGATGGAGTTCATGTTGTATGCAGTACATTGAGACATTTGCGTGGCAGTAACACTGTACAGTTGGGAGGGGTCGATGTGCTGGTGTATTCAGGTTGTAAGACTTGCAATACTTTGATTTTGTACTGTCATATTTTGCCACTGTTTCATCCTGTGTTTCTGTATTGTGTTGCTGGTAAGTATTTGTTCATGTGTGCTGTTTCTTATTGATTACTGGGAGCATATTGTCTGTGGCCTGTTTCCATGGTGGGTTGGGTAGCTGAGATGGGGAGGGGTTGGGTGACATGGCACTATTTTCATGTTGTATTTTGCAAGAGGCTAGTCATTCATGCAGCATAAATATGTGTGTCTTTTTATCACACATCATTGGTTGTCTTTAAGTAGGTAGGGATGCACACAATTTAGCGCTTCCAGGTGACCAATCTCAGGCTGGTATGGTAGTGACAGTTGACTGTCCCTTATGTCATCATCATTGATTGTCAGCTGGTATGTGCCAGGGCTGTATACACTCCGCAGGGGTGTGATTTTATGTGAAGTAATTAGCCACCAGCTGCGTACGGGCTGCCTCACCACGTGCCCTTTCCTCTCCCATGCGCAGCGGGTGTGCATGTGGTTGGGGATGTGGGGCCACCACCATGTCCACCGGCAGGCCCCGGCGTGTTGCAACGTTATGCAGGACCCATGCTGCCACTATGATCCTGCACACTACTGGGGGAGCGTATAGTAGCTGCCCACCAGAACGGTCAAGTGAGCGAAAGCGTGACTTGAGCACTCCGAATGTGCGCTCCACTATGCCCCGGGTTGCAATGTGGGCTGTGTTGTATCTTACCTCGGGTGGCGTGTTGGGGTTCCGAATTGGCGTCATCATGTGGGTGCTCAGAGGTTAGGCACTGTCCCGTGGAGAGGTGATGATGGGAATCATTAGTGGGGTTGTGACATTACTCAGTATGTGACATGCATGCATGTGCAGAGGCATTTATATTCACCGAGCAGCCATGTATTGGCATGCCGCCCAGCTTCTAGGTCCCGGTTTAGGGTTGACATTCTGTAAATGAAACTGTCGTGGGTGGACCCTGGATAGTTGGCAAATACTGAGGTGATGATTCCCTTGGCATCACATACTACCTGGACGTTGATGGAATGCCAGTGCTTGCGGTTTCTGTAGATGTGCTCAGGTGCCCTGGGGGGGCGTAGAGCCACATGGGTGCAATCAATGGCACCTAGCACTTTGGCGAATTGTGCCACCCCATAAAAATCCTGGACGCCAGCCTGCCTTTCTGCAGGTGTTCTGGGCTGGTATATGTGCCTGCAGACTGATGGGTGTGCAGTCATGATGGCCAACACCTGGTGTAGGCAGCGTGACTGCGTGGCCTGTGACACCCCCACCCCCACTATAGCAGTTGTCCGCTGAAATGATCCAGTGGCCAAGAAGTGCAGCACATTGAGGACCTTCTCCAGGGGGCTGAGTGCTTGGGAGCACAGGATGGGTGATGTGAGGTCATCCTCCCACTCACTGACCAGGTCGAGTATTATGTGAGGTGGAAACCTGTACCTCCCATACACCTGGTCACCAGGCATCCCAAAAAGGCTGGTTCTGGGTGTAAAAATTCTGGGCCTGTCTATCCTCCTCCTCCTCCTACGGTATCCCATGACCACTGCTGCTAGGAATGGTATATTCATCCTGGCGTCTGAGCTTGTTTGTTGTTTGTGCGCACTTTTATGCTGCGCGGATCCAGGTACGCCTGCTTTCTGCTGTCCTACGTGTTTCCGGATTAGCGCATCTTCTTTGGTGCACGCGTTAGCCCCGTTCGATTCCATGAAAACGTGTTTTGAACGTGCATGTGGGTGTTCCGTGCATTTGCCTCCTGTACTTCCCCGATGACGCCCACATTTTCACACGTTGTTCCCCATTCTGCGTGTCACGCCCCCTGTTCCGCCTACTTTTGTTGTGTGCGCCGCGCTATGTGCGATTTTGCTGTGCGCGTAGCACACGCTGTTTGGAGACGTGTGCGCCAGTGTGCGCCACGCAGAATTTTGGCGCACATCCTGGGATTTACACGCGCACAGACTTCCATGAATCGCTGTGCGTGGGTTTCGCTGTGGTTTTCGCACTTGCGCTGCGATTCGCACGCTTTCGCACGCTTGCGCCAAAAATTTCAGCGCACATTAATTTCGTGAATCGGCCTGTCAATGTTCATTGTAACAATAACTGTATATATGCTTTTTTCATGTGTTGCTTTGTACAAGGAGTCTACTACTGAACACAAGCACCACAGCTACACAAGTTAAAGTGAGAGTCATCATTTATTATGCCTTGCAGTTTGATTGACGTTTCAATTTTCAAAGTGATCGTAAAAGTGAATTGCATGAGTTGCAGAATATACTTACTTCATGTACCTTAGTAATGTTGATCATACTTGTCCAACATGCAAAACATGCAAACAATAATGTGTTTTAATTTCTGTTTATATGTTTTGTTTCTATCAAAGAGTCTCTGTAGAGTACATTGGTGAAAACTGTTAGCTAAATTCCTCATGACACTACTGATGCACAACAGTTATTTATTTTAAAAAAAGAAAGAAGAAACAAATAATATCTATAGCAAGACCATTTGAAGATGAATGAGTAAGTATCTCTCCAATACAATCCTTTATCTGATCCTTATCTATGGTAAGCCTTCATCATTTTATGAATTCATAGAAATTGTATTTGCAATCTGTTCTCACTTCTTGTGCAGTGTCATGACTATGTATATTAAAATGCTGTTTAGATATCAAGTTATAGTACACAAGGAAAACGGTTAGGCAGGGAATGTTTTGGTTCTGCATGTACATGGTTGCAATATATAGATTAATAATATCTCCAGTATGATTAGACTAGTATATTTTATAATGAAAACTGTTAAACTGGAAATGAATGAGAAAAAGACTATACCAATAAACAATACTTTCTCGAACAAATCATTTTTTGCCTTGCGAAATACAAGAATATAACCGATGATGCAGTTGACCGTGAACAAGGAGCACAGGTACAATTCTTTTTATTTTTTTATTTGTTAATAATCACAGGAAAAGCAATATAGTTTTGGCCCAAAACTGCTTACAGGAATTACCATTGATAACAGAGCAAAGGACATTGGTCTTTTACAATGGGATTAGAGAATGTGACTTGAAGACAAGATGTTGCAGGGGAAGGTCGAAACATAAACCAGGAACGAGGACAGGACAGAATGACATAGAAATAGTGGAGGAAATGATGAATTAAGGATGGAGGGGTGATGGTAAAATGCTGTAGCGTTGTCCATGAAGGATAGAGAGGAAAACAGGGTGATGTAGAGTGGCTAGAGTGCTAGAAAAGAGGTTGTCACGAAGTAGAAGAGGTTTGAACTTGGATTTAGGGTGGGGAAACAGGCTGAAAATTGCAGGTCATTTAGTCTAGACAAGGCTTCTTAAGGAGAAGGTTGACAGTAGCTGTCTCATAGGAGGGGGGAAAAGTGTCATTGTCAAGAGAAGAGTTCAGTTGAAGAGGCAAATTAAGTTATGTTATGTTACTTTGCATTTTTATAGTGCCTTATGTACCATTGGTATGGTCTCAAGGCACTGGTAGGTTGAACGCCCTCGGGAACCGAAGTTCAGGTCAGTAGAGAGAATTGAGAGAGTCAAAGGTGCGTGTGAGCACCGGATATGTGTGCAGCAGGTGTGGCAATCGTGTAATAGCTGCTTCTTAGCTGTAGGTGTGGAGACTGAGAGATAAGGTGTATGTGTTTGTTCTCCAGACCAATTTGGCTGCGTTAGGCCTGAGGAGAAACGCCTAGGCCGGAGGGTGTGTAACCAGCAGTGTTTAGTTAGTAGGGTGATGGGAAGTATGAGGCAAATGATGGTATGAGAACAGCTATACCGAATGGTGTCATGGTATTGCTGTGTTCTATTTGAGTGGTGGTGTAAATAAGAGATTAAGCATGGAGATGTGGATATGGTGGTATACCTTAGTTTGCTTGAGACCGAGCACACTCCAATAGCTCGATGTACTCCATCCGTTCGATGTACTGCATCCGTTCCATGTACTCCGACTGTCCATGCATTACGACCATGTCAACCACTCAAAGCCGTTAGTTTCAATGCTCTTTCAAACCATTCCATGTAAGTCATGCCATTCTATGCATTCCAATCGTTTCCATGTACTCCAATCAGTTTCATGCACTCCAGTCCATTCCATGCATTCCAGTCCATTCCATGCACTCGCGACTGTTCCGTGTACCTGCATCCGTTCCGTGTCCTCCACTTCTTTCCAAGCTCTCCAGTCTGTTCCAAGCACTCTAATCCGTTCCAAGGACATCAAACATTTTATGCATTCCAACCATTTTATGCACTGCTGCTTTTATTTGTTCTACCTCACATTATTCTTTCTCCATGCATCATCCATCCACACGTCATCTTCACACGTTCCGTCCACTTAACTGGTTCTAGCCATTTCACATGTTCTATCCACTTCACCCGTTTCACCCACTTTACTGGTTGCATCCACCTACTTCATCCGTTCTACCATTCTACCGGTTCCACCCACTTCACCCATTCTACATCAGTTCACCCGTTCCATCCACATACTTCACCCGTTTCTTCCACCTGTTTCACCCGTTCCTTTTACATGTTTCACCCTTTCCTTACACATATTTCACCCTTCCATCCACATACTTCACCTGTTCCATCCACATGCTTCATCCGTTCCAATCACATGCTTCATCCGTTTCATCCATATACTTCATGTGTTCCATCCACATCCTTCACGTGTTCCATCCACATACTTCACGTGTTCCATCCACATACTTCACCCGTTCCATCCACATACTTAATTCGTTTCGTCCACCTGTTTCACCCGTTCCTTCTACATGTTTCACCAGTTCCTTGCACATATTTCACCCATTCCATCCACATACTTCACCTGTTCCATCCACATGCTTCACCCATTCCAACCACATGCTTCATCCTTTTCATCCACATACTTCATGCGTTCCATCCACATACTTCACGCGTTCCATCCACATACTTCACGTGTTCCATCCACATACGTCACCTTTTCCATCTATATACTTCATCTGTTCCACCCAGTTCATCCGTTCCACCCAGTTCGTCCGTTCCAACCACTTTGTCCGTTCCAACCGGTTCATCCGTTCCGCCTACTTCATCCGTTCCACCCAGTTCATCCGTTCCACCCAGTTCATCCGTTCCACCTAGTACATCAGTTCACGCATTTCATCCGTTCCACCCAGTCCATCCGTTCTACCCAATCGATCCGTTCGACCCAGTTTATCCGTTGGACCCAGATTCATCTGTTCCATCCAGTCCATCCGTTCCACTCACATACTTCACATGGTCCAATTTCATACTTCCTCCGTTCTGACCATATTTTTCATTTTATCCATCCACTACACCCGTTTCATCCACATACCTCAAACATTCTATTCAATATATTTGACCTATTTTGTCCACATACTTCACCCGTTCCTTCCTCGTACTCTAACCGTATCGTCTATAAATGTCACCCGTTCTTCCAGCTCCATCCTCCGTTCCTACCACCCACTTCCATCCACATACATCCACATACATCACCCGTTTGATCCGCACCCGACTCCCGCTCCGCACTCTACACCCGCTCCGCACTCTACACCCACTCTGCACTCTACACCCGCTCTGCATTTTACGCCCGCTCCTCGCTCCGCATAATACACCCGCTCCACACTTTATACTCGCTCCCCACTCTACACCGCTCTGTACCCGCACCATACCTTCCACACAACGCCTCACATCGGCTCAACCCCACTGCACCTTACATCTGCTCAATACCCTAGATCGGCTCAACACTCTACATCTGCTCAGCACCATCAGGCCCTACATCCGCTCCACACCCTAAATCTGCTCATCATCCTACATTCGCTCCACTCTATTATCGTGCAATAGCTGCTTCTTAGCTGGAGACTGAGAGGTAAGGTGTATGTGTTCGTTCTGGCAGGTTGTTATCCAGACCAATTTGGCTGCGTTAGGCCTGAGGAGAAACGCCTAGGCCGGAGGGTGTGTAACCAGCAGTGTTTAGTTAGTAGGGTGATGGGAAGTATGAGGCAAATGATGGTATGAGAACAGCTATACCGAATGGTGTCATGGTATTGCTGTGTTCTATTTGAGGGGTGGTGTAAATAAGAGATTAAGCATGGAGATGTGGATATGGTGGTATACCTTAGTTTGCTTGAGACCGAGCACACTCCAATAGCTCGATGCAATTCATCCGTTCGATGTACTGCATCCGTTCCATGTACTCCGACTGTCCATGCATTACGACCATGTCAACCACTCAAAGCCGTTAGTTTCAATGCTCTTTCAAACCATTCCATGTAAGTCATGCCATTCTATGCATTCCAATCCTTTCCATGTACTCCAATCAGTTTCATGCACTCCAGTCCATTCCATGCATTCCAGTCCATTCCATGCACTCACGACTGTTCCGTGTACCTGCATCCGTTCCGTGCCCTCCACTTCTTTCCAAGCTCTCCATTCTGTTCCAAGCACTCTAATCCGTTCCAAGGACATCAAACATTTTATGCATTCCAACCATTTTATGCACTGCTGCTTTTATTTGTTCTACCTCACATTATCCTTTCTCCATGCATCATCCATCCACACGTCATCTTCACACGTTCCGTCCACTTAACTGGTTCTAGCCATTTCACATGTTCTATCCACTTCACCCGTTTCACCCACTTTACTGGTTGCATCCACCTACTTCATCCGTTCTACCATTCTACCCGTTCCACCCACTTCACCCATTCTACATCAGTTCACCCGTTCCATGCACATACTTCACCCGTTTCTTCCACCTGTTTCACCCGTTCCTTTTACATGTTTCACCCTTTCCTTACACATATTTCACCCATTCCATCCACATACTTCACCTGTTCCATCCACATGCTTCATCCGTTCCAACCACATGCTTCATCTGTTTCATCCATATACTTCATGTGTTCCATCCACATCCTTCACGTGTTCCATCCACATACTTCACGTGTTCCATCCACATACTTCACCCGTTCCATCCACATACTTAATTCGTTTCGTCCACCTGTTTCACCCGTTCCTTCTACATGTTTCACCAGTTCCTTGCACATATTTCACCAGTTCCATCCACATACTTCACCTGTTCCATCCACATGCTTCACCCATTCCAACCACATGCTTCATCCTTTTCATCCACATACTTCATGCGTTCCATCCACATACTTCACGCGTTCCATCCACATACTTCACGTGTTCCATCCACATACGTCACCTTTTCCATCTATATACTTCATCTGTTCCACCCAGTTCATCCGTTCCACCCAGTTCGTCCGTTCCAACCACTTTGTCCATTCCAACCGGTTCATCCGTTCCGCCTACTTCATCCGTTCCACCCAGTTCATCCGTTCCACCCAGTTCATCCGTTCCACCTAGTACATCAGTTCACGCATTTCATCCGTTCCACTCAGTCCATCCGTTCTACCCAATCGATCCGTTCGACCCAGTTTTTCCGTTGGACCCAGATTCATCTGTTCCATCCAGTCCATCTGTTCCACTCACATACTTCACATGGTCCAATTTCATACTTCCTCCGTTCTGACCATATTTTTCATTTTATCCATCCACTACACCCGTTTCATCCACATACCTCAATCATTCTATTCAATATATTTGACCTATTTTGTCCACATACTTCACCCGTAACTTCCTCGTACTCTAACTGTATCGTCTATAAATGTCACCCGTTCTTCCAGCTCCATCCTCCGTTCCTACCACCCACTTCCGTCCACATACATCCACTTACATCACCTGTTTGATCCGCACCCGACACCCGCTCTGCACTCTACACCCGCTCCGCACTCTACACCCACTCTGCACTCTACACCCGCTCTGCATTTTACACCCGCTCCTTGCTCCGCATAACACACCCGCTCCACACTCTATACTCGCTCCCCACTCTACACCGCTCTGTACCCGCACCATACCCTACTTCCACACAATGCCTCACATCGGCTCAACACCACTGCACCTTACATCTGCTCAATACCCTAGATCCGCTCAACACTCTACATCTGCTCAGCACCGTCAGGCCCTACATCTGCTCCACACCCTAAATCTGCTCAACATCCTACATCCGCTCCACTCTATTATCCACTCACAACCTACATCCGCACCATGACCTATATCCGTACCACACACTACGCATTAATCTGCCCTACGCACTCATCCGCTCTGCGCCAACATCCATTCTGCGCCCTCATCTGCTCTGCGCACTCATCCACTCTGCACACTCATCCGCTCCGTGCACTCATCCTCTCTGCACACTCATCCGCTCTATGCACTCATCCGCTCGGTGTACTCATCCGCTCTGCGCACTCATCACTCTGCGCACTCATCCACTCTGCATACGCATCCGCTCTATGCGCTCATCTGCTCTGCACGCTCATCCGCTCTGCGCACTCATCCGCTCCGCGCACTCATCTGCTCTACGCACTCATCCTTTATGTGTACTCATCCCCTCTGCGCACTCATCCGCTCTACGCGCTCATCCACTCTGCACGCTCATACGCTCTGCGCACTCATCTGCTCAACCCACTCATCGCTCTACACACTCATCGGCTCTGCGCACTCATCGGCTCTACGCACTCATCCGGTCAACGCACTCATCCACTCAACGCATTCATCCGCTCTGCGCACTCAACCGCTCTACGCGCTTCATCCATTTCACCGACTTCGTCAGCTCCACTCACTTCGTTCGTTCACCCTTATTAAAAAATGTTTTTTTTTTTTTCACTCATTCTAATTTGTTTGTCCAACCAATAGAGGTTATTAGTTTTGTATCTCTCGCTCGGATCATGATGCTACATTGCTATTTATTATATAGTCGGATGTGGGGTGGGAGTGCGTTCCACAGTGTGGGGACCAAGGCTGAGAAGGATGATCTGCCCAACCTGACTGAGTTTGTTTTTGGTATGACTAGGAGGCCTGCTGAGCTTGATCTTAGAGTACGTGCTGGCTGTTAGGTTTTAATTTGTCTTGACAATATTGCGGTCCGGTTTTAAGCAGTGCTCGGTGAGAAATGCATAAGGTTTTGAAGGTCACCCTTCGGGCAACTGGAAGCCAGTGCAGAGTTTTGAGGGCTGGGAAGATGTGGTCTCTCGGGCCAAGTGCTAGTAGCAGTTTGGCTGCAGCGTTTTGTGCTCTTTGTAGTTTACTCAGTTGGTATGCATGGATTCTGAGGTAGAGGGGGTTAGCGTAGTCCAGTCTTGATATAACAATTGATTGGACTGCAGAGAGTCTGTTGGGAAAGGAGAGGTATGGAAAAAATGCGTCTAAGAGTTTTAAGGTGGTAGTGGCAGTACTTTGAGACATTGTTGACTTGGCGCGAGAATGTTAGGTCAGAGTGTAGGGTGCATCCAAGATTTTTTACTAAATTAGAGGGGGTCAGTGAATTGCCCATGGCAGATGGCCAGGGTAGTGGGTGTGGAAGAAGTTCGGTGTTGCCACATACCATGATTTTGGTTTTGGAGTGGTTTAGCAAGAGGTGGTTTGTGGTCATCCAGAGCTCTATGTTGAGGAGGCAAGAAGCAAGGTCTGGTCAGCAGTTGGGTTTGAGTTCGAGAGTTTTAGAATTAGTTGAGTGTCATCAGCGTAGTTGTAGCACAGGATGTTGTGTGAACAAATTATTTGTGGCAGGGTGGCCATGTAGAGACTGAACAGGAGGGCTGATAGGCATGCTCCTTGTGGAACTCCTGTGTCGACTGGTCGGGCTTGGGAGGAATAGGTGTAGAGTAGGGTTATTTGGTTCCTATTTTTGAGGAAGGATGCTATCCATTTGAGAGCGGTTCCATGGATTCCTAGGGAGTGGAGGTGGTCAACGAGGATTGAGTGGTTGATTGTGTCAAAGGCGGCGGATAGGTCAAGAAGGATTAATGTGGCGCATCCCGCAGAGTCTGCCGTGTTTTTAAGGTCATCCCAGATTGATGTTAGGGTGGTTTCAGTTCCGTGTCGGGCTCTGAAACCTGATTGAGTGGGGTCTAGGAGATTGTTGGCTTCGACTAAGGCATTTAGTTGGGAGTAGGCAGTTCGGTCGATGAGTTTGGCAAGGAATCGTGTGTATGAGTAGGGGCGGTAGTTTTTGGGCTCGAGAGGGTCGAGGGAAGGTTTTTTTATTAGCGGTTTGACGTGAACCGTTTTGAATGCATCTAGAAAGATTCCTGAGGCAAGGGAGTCATTTACGATGCTTCTTGCGTGTTCTTCTGTGCAGGTAGATGCAAATATTTCTTTGAGGTTGTGGCTGGGGAAGGGCCCAGCGGAGAGCCGGATGGTTTGCGGGCAGAGAGAAGTTTGAGAAATTGGTCCGCTGATATTGGACTAAAGGAGTCCAACGTTGGTTGGGTAGTGGTTGCAGGCGGTGGGTTGGCCGGTATGAAGGGTGGGTTGCCTGGTGGGTGTAAGAGAGCTAGTTTGTTGGTTACAGCGTTTGTTCTTTCGAGAGCTGTGGTGTAAAAGTAGAGAGAGAGTGAGTTTGGTGAATTCGGTGATGATTTTGTGAAGTTCTTTGCTGGGGTTTTTACAGTTTAGGATTCAGGAGTTGTAGTGGGCTTTTTTTCCTTTACAGATTTCGGCCTTGTACTGATGAAGGTGGCCAAGGTGGATCTGCTCAGGGGAGTTTTGTCTTTCTGCCATTTGCATTCTAGGTATTTATATAGTGATTTACTGGTCTTCAATTCAGGTGTGAACCATCTAGGGAAAAGGCCACGGCGGGCAGATGATTTGCAGGATGGTGTGAGCCGCATTAGTGAGGTGTTGAGTCATGAGTCAAAGGCGTTGGGGGCTAGATGATTATTGGGTAGGCAGGTAGGCGGGGAGACTGGAGGAGTGTGTCAGGTAGGTCAGGAAGGATTATTAGTTTCATCCAGCATTTGCATAGATTCAGAGGTTCAGGTTCGGGTACGGGAAGCGTGTTGGGTGAGCAAATGGCGAAAGAGACAATGAAGTGATCGGACCAGATGATAGGGGTCGGGGGGTTTAGATGTATCTTGTTGTGGGAGCTGAAGATGGCATCAAGAGAGTGTCCTTTATAGTGAGTCGGGCCGTTTATGTGGGGTTGGAGGTTAATTGCGTCTAGGCCGTCAACCAGAGAGTGTGTCATAGGGTTGGTGGGAATGTCGAGCCATATGTTGAAATCTCCTAGAAGGGTGAGGTTGGGATGGTTTAGTTGGAGGGTGGCAATAGAGTCGCAGAGGTTGTTTGAGAATTGTCTATCGAAGCTAGGGGGTCTGTAGATTATTAGGAAGCTGTGGGAGAATGAAGGGGAAAGGGATAGTTTAACGAGGAGTGATTCGCAGGAAGGAATGGAAGGTTGGTTGTCGCTGATTGAGGCGTGGAAGTGAGAATGGAAGGCAAATGCTATTCCTCCTCCTCTAGAGGGACGGTTCAGTGGGATGAGGGAGTATTTGGGGGGAAGACTTCATTGGTGACAGGGGCGAAGTCGTCAGAGAACCAGGTTTCGGCGATGAAGACTAGGTCTGGTATGACAGAGGCAAGGAGGTCAAAGATGATGTGTCTGTTTTTTACTACGGATCGGACATTAAATAGGATGCAATTCACTTTGGTAGAAGAGTTCGCTGTCAGAGCTGCAGAGATGGGGGTTGGGGGGAGAGGGTGGAAACTGGAGAGCGAGAGGGGTGGGTTGGATGATGGTCGATGGGAAGAGAGGGCGAGCGGAAAAGTTGGTTGGTTTCGGGTGGGAGTGGATGGACGCGTGTATTGGGAGGTTTGGGTTTGGCATGGGGGAATTTAAGGTGGGGAGTGGGGGGTTAGGAGTTTCAGTTGTGGTCGGTGAGAAATTGAGGGAGGGGGTTTCAGGCATGGGGGAAGGAGGTGAATGGGGTTGCGGTGGTGGGTTGAGACAGGGGGGCGATGAGTGCTGAGAGATTGAGGGGGACCAGGTACGTTTCCTCTTTAGTGTCTTTGTTGCGATTGGTGTGTGCGAGAGGGTAGGGAGGTCAGAGGGGGAGAGGGATGAGGCTTCCGTTCTTGCTAGGGCTAGGTGTGCAGTTTTTAGGGAGGGGAAGGAGTGTGGTCGGGGGGATGTTGGTGGGGGTCATTGGGAAAATCGCGGGGTGCATGATTGCTGGACAGGGTGTGCCTGGGAGGCTAGTGAGGGGAGCGGTTATGATCTTAGTAGGCTGATCAGTGGAGGAATTCGGAGGAGCAGTGGTCTTGGGGTGGTTGGCTCGCCATCGTGCCCCCTCGCTTGGTGTTTGGAAAGGGGATGGGTAGGGGATGGGGTGAGGGGTGCGATGATTTGGGGAGGGGGGACGGGAGGTAGGGCTGGCTGGAGTTGGGGTGGTGCACAGCGGTCGCTTTCGGTAGACCTTTGTGGATTGGGTGCACTCATGGTTAGTGACTGTGATATCACTGGGTGAGATTATTCAAGATTTCTGGTTTCAACCAGGCAGGGTGATATTATATACGTATACTAAATGTTAGTGTTCTAGTTGCAAACTAGGCTGCAGATGTGCCTTTAGGCAGTTCTGAAATGTAGCTAGACCATAGAATATGTTATTAGTCAGACTATCTAGTTGCAACTACATCTGTTAGGTGGACTTTCTTCTAGCAAGATGGGATACAGATATTCTATTAAGCGGAGTTCCGAGTGTAACAGCACTACAGATATTGTTTTTAGGTGGACTTTTAAGTGGAGTTTAGGAGGAATTTCTAAATGCAGTTATGATACAGATATGCTATTGGGTAAACTTTCTAAATTCAACTTTCAAATGCAATTATGACACAGATATTCTATGGGCAGAGTTTTTGATTGCAATTATGACATAGTTAAGCTAAAAGGCAGACTTTGTAAATGCAATTGTGACACAGATATGCTATAGGGTAAACTTTCTAAATTCAACTTTCAGATGCAATTGTGACACAGATAATTGTTAAAGGGTAAACTTTCTAACTTCAACTTTCAAATGCAATTATGACACAGATATGGGTAAACTTTCTAAATTCAACTTTCAAATGCAATTATGACAGATATGCTATAGGGTAAACTTTCTAAATTCAATTTTTAAATGCAATTATGACACAGATGTGCTATAGGGCAGAGTTTTTTATTGCAATTATGACATAGATAAGCTAAGATATAGGGACTTTGTAAATGTATTTATGCAACAGATATGCTATAGGGTAGACTTTCAAATGAGATTATGACACAGATAAGCTATAGGTCATACTTTCTAGACTTTGGCACAGTGACACTATTAGGGACACTGTCTAAATTCCGCTATGCCAAAGTGGTGATGTTATATACACTTCGAGATGATATTGGGCACACTTCTAAGTTCAAACAAGGCATGCTATTAGGCAAACTTCTAAATTTAACTTTGCACAGAGAGGATATTAGGCACACATTCTAGATTCAACCAAGGCACGCTAGTAGGTACACTTCTAAAGTCAATTTTGCACAGAGAGGATATATTAGGCACACATCTAAATTCAACCACGGCAGGCTTTTAGGCTCATTTTTAAATTCAACCACGGCAGGCTATTAGACAGACTACTAAAATCAGTTTTGCACTGATGAATTTGCATAGAGAGGATATTAGGCAATCAAATTCGATTTTGCACAGAGAGGATATTAGGCACGCTTCTAAATTCAACTTTGCATATAGAGGATATTAGGCAACCAAATTCAAATTTGCACAGGGAGGATATTAGGCACACTTCAAAGTCAACCAGGGCACGTTATTAGGCACACTTCTAAATTCAACTTTGCACAGAGGCACACTTCAAAGTCAACCAGGGCACGCTATTAGGTACACTTCTATATTCAACTTTGCACAGAGAGGATATTAGGCACACTTCAAAGTCAGCCAGGGCACGCTATTAGGCCTGCTTCTGAATTCAACTTTGCACAGAGAGGGTAATAGGCACACTTCAAAGTCAAACAGGGCATGCTATTAGGCACACTTCTAAAATCAGTTTTGCACAGAGGCATAATTCAAAGTCAACCAGGGCACGCTATTAGACATATTTCTAAATGCAACTTTGCACAGAGAGGATATTAGGCACACTTCAAAGTCAGTCAGGGCACACTATTAGGCCTGCTTCTAAATTCAACTTTGCACAGTGAGGATATTAGGCAACCAATTCGATTTCGCACAGAGAGGATATTAGGCACACTTCTAAATTCAACTTTGCACAGAGAGAATATTAGGCACACGTCTAAATTCAACTTTGCACAGAGAGGATATTAGGCACGCTTCTAAATTCAACCAGAGCATGCTATTAGGCACACTTCCAAATTCAACTTTGCACAGAGAGGATATTAGGCACACTTCTGAATTCAACTTTGCACAGAGTGAAAGTAAGATGTGGTAAACAATAAGACACATTTGCTTGACAGTTCAGGGACTGTGGGTCAGTGGAGGCACAGGAAGGGTTTTTCTTTTCATTCGCAAACATGCTCTTACCTCAGCTCTGCAGCCAGTGGCATTGTCACAGGGCAGGATAGATGGTGGGTGATGCTCTTGCGAGGGCGAGATAGAGAGTGGGCATGTGTGAACAACTATTTTTTATTGTAAACAAGGCAGGGATATCCCCATCTGTTCTTGGGAAGTCCCCATTTGGTCTACAAACACTGATTCTCTGCTGCACGAGCATAAGGGGAAGGCAAATTGGAGGTGGGTTGTGTTAGTTTGGGCAGTGGTCTAATGGGGTGCTGTCTGTTTATGTGGTTTTCAATCCAGTGTCTTTCTTTGTCCATTTCCAATACGGCTCCTGAGTCCTATTTGTTTTACTTTGCATGGATAAATAACATAATTGTATATGTATTTAATTTTTGGATTTATGTTATTGCTTTGAATTTGTGTGTTTATCTTGTGTGTGTTTCACTTAAATCAGTGAGATCTTAATGGAGAATGTGCATTATGGCACTTGGTACATAATTGAAGGATCTCAGGCATACTGATATGAAATGTGATGTGCATAGAAATATGTTTTTATTTTATTGGTCAAATTATCATTAACTCTACAAGTATTAATTCATGTTAAAAACAATTTAAAACACAGGTTAAATAAGTATTGATATTAAAAGAGTTTACAAAGTAGTTTTTTGGCATGTGTTATAATGAAGTACATTGTAAGCTTTTATACTTATGTTTTGTAAATAGGAAATCATTATCACATGTGTATTGTGAATTTTAGACATCGGAGGAAGAAGAATAGGAAGACTCAGACAACATCACCAGCAATGGATGCTGCTAGTCAAACTCGTCCCAAAGTTTGGACTCAGAATAACCATGCACAGTGGCCCGAGTTTGAACTGAATATCATCAGGGAGCCCTGGAAAGTAACGATGGATCATTGTTACAGCAAACAAACTGACAGACACCACAAAAGAAAAGTCTTCATTACTTGCCGATCTACTCACTCTGTCTGCACCGTCCGAAGGATTGGTGCATTATAAAGATCTACTGGTCCCTGTTTTCCAAATAGACTCTAAAAATCAGGAAATAACACAGTTTGACTTCACTGAGGTATCTTCGAATTGATTGATGTAAAGGATAAAGATCCCGAGTACAGCATGGGTAGTGAGGAGGAATTCACCACCGTCACTGTCAAATTTTAATGCACCACATTGCTTGACGAGTGGCTATTGAACGGAGCAAAAATGCATTGTCTTTGATAGCTGTCTGTTTGAGATTTTAAAAATAATGTAATGCAACTTTGGGGATCCATTGGTAATGAAAGGGTGCACACTTAAATGTATGGGTGGCTGCCTGTGTGGGTGTATGGTGAAAGGGTGCACACTTAAATGTATGGGTGGGTGCCTGGATAGGTATGCCTCTATGGAGAGTCAGAGACAGGGCCCTGGCAGCGGCCCAGAAAGTACAACCTGAGGGTGGCCCCGGGGGCCCCGGGAAACTGAGAGACTATGAGTGGTCCATGTGCTTATGTTCAACATCATATTTGATGTATACACCTGTGCAGGACTAGATGGCACAGGAATCAGTACAATGTTAAGTTCGTGTTTTATTTAATTGGGATGAAAGAGGAATGTTACATCCGCCTCATGTCTCGCATGCACAGTGAGGTGAAGCAAACAAATAAAGATCCTGCTGGCTCGGAAGCCAGCCGTACAGGAGTGGATAAGCAAAAGGTAATTCTGGGCCAATGAGCTGATTTTGGAGGATGCGGTAGGAGGTGGGAGAGAGAGGGGATGTTTGGGGTTCAAGATTGTGCGATAAATCATAATGATTGTCCATGTCCAGGCTAAGCAGGAATGATATGTGCTATTAGTGCCTACAGAGGAATTTTGGTGCAGCCAGTCTAGTCATTCCTCAGTCTGGTATGACTTTTTTTTTAACTGCGCATTTATGATAAAGCAGACCTGCTAAGTGTAATTACCTGGCTAGACTGGCATGTGGGTGCTTCCAGTCTAGTTGTTTCTAACTGTGGTATTGTATATTTTTCTGAACATCTGTGATGAAATGATATGATATTATATAAGTCATTTATAACAGGCCTGTACACAAGTGTTTCTAGGCACGAGAAGAGAGGGAAGCTAGAGGGAGAACAAGACAAACAATCTTACTAGGCCTTGTGTCATTTAGATCGTGCAAGTGCAAGAATGAGAAATGGGAGGGGGAGTGCAAGGAAGAGGGGAAGGGAAAACAGGGCAGTAATGCTCTGATTGGGTGCAGCCAGGGCAGCGCGGCTCTGGGTAGTGAATGTTAATAGCATATACTGCCAGCGGTTCTCTGGCATGCTTAGAATTGCTCACATTCCTTTGTGCCATCACTGCATGTATTATTAGCCCTTTGATAAGATATGTCAAGCATTGGGGCGCCCACTTGGTACGTTGTGGGCATAGAGCAACAACTATAATTATACAGTGTTTCTAATCGAATGGGATTTAACAAGAGAAAACATGGCATAGAAATAAAGCCACTATTTAGTACAAACTATCAGTTTCGAATTACCCATTAGAAATGTCCCATATATGTCGACTGAGTCAGCCTTTAAAAGAAATGAACTTATAAATGCATGTATGAAAAACGTTGTCATAGGAGTTCATGCTATCTAGAATTAAAAACAATCAATGAAACAACTCATGAAAGAATCTTACAAACTGTCACATAAATAGAAGGAATTGGATTAATCGAGACCAGAGTGGTCAAACTGGCCCAGGACATTCAGGACTTTACTTCTACAAGTCCCCATACTAGACACAAACCAATTTATTACAGGATTATAACTCACAGAGTACATTCAGTTGTTAAATGAATGCCCAATGTCCTCATTCCGAGACTGGAGGTAAGTTCCGTCCATTACCGGCATGGCGCAAATAGCATGTCCGAGCTGGCAATAGACCACTAAAAGCACACTATTACTAGTTTGCGGGCATGAGCTTTGCGCCATGCCGGTAATGAACGTAGTGGCATGCTGCAAAATCGGCCGAAAACCGCACCGTAGCGAACACTACCGCCTTAGAGTAACGTGGCATTAGCTGTGACAGTAAATACGGTCACCGTTATTTATGGTCACCGTTAAAATGCAGAACTGGAAACAGCATCATCGCACAGGAACTGGAAGGAGCACGGCGGCCATCTTTAAAAACAAAATCCATTGCCATCCTCACCAGACAGGACCACTGGCACAATTTCGACATACCGGAAAGATACCATCATCAAGGAGGAATGCCCAAGGGAGCTGCCCACCTCCGAAAGGAGCGGTTCAGCCCTGACGAACTCCAAATGCTGGTGGATACCCTCCACAAGCATGCTGACACTGTTTTCAGCAATGACATGCGGAGGGTGGCAGTGATAAAAAGAGATCTGTGCTCTAGTGGCGCAGAAGGTGAGCGCCGTGGGCAAAACCCCCCACACCACAAAGGATTGCAGAAAGTGGTGGGACGACCTGCGGCTGAGGGTGCGGAGCATCCTCTCTGCTAATAGAAGCCAGGCCTTGGAGACAGGAGGAGGCCCAGGTTCGCCCACAATGCACAACAGCAGCCAAAAGGCATAGGAGGCAAGCTGATGGCACAGGACCATCAACCTCAAGTGCACCAAGGATGGGCCAAGCGGGAAGCGGGTCAACAACCAGTGGCCATACAGCCACACAGACAACCACACAGGACGAGCAGACACCTGCCCCTGCACTCCTGGTCACACCATCCACACTGGCTGAGGACACAGCAGGCATGGAGGAAGGCACACAGTCTGCTGCTGCCAGCACAATTGGGGAGATGGCTGCATCGGCAGATCATAGTGTTCATGAGGGAGCTGAGCCGGACAATGAGGGTGATGCAGGACTTGTCCACTCAGAGCCTGTAGTGCACACACCAAGCCCACAGGCCAACCCACAGGACACACCTCAGCGGGACTCATCTGACCAGGGCAGCCATGGAGGTGGTCTCCGGCCATGCACAGCCCCATGATTCATGCTGTGCCACCACATCACCCACCGACCACAACCCACACTGCCATACGGGACCTTGAGGGACGTCTCTCCAGGATGGAGGCCCGGCAGGAGGCGATGCAAGGCTGTGTGCAGCAGTACCTTGCTGAAGGGGAGACAACACGCCGTATTATCCAGGACAGCACTGCGGCAGTTATCCAGGCCATTAATTCAAGTGCACAGCAAGTGCGTGATGGCTTCAAGTGCCTTGGGCCAGATCCTCACCAGGATTGCTGACCCCATGGACCAACGGCAAACCTTGCCCCTGGGATCACAACCATCTGGGTCATCCTGCATCATCCACGCCAGCGAGCTCGAGGCAGACCAGCCCCGTGCGCATGTCCCTGCTGAGTTCCCGCCACTCAGGGATCCAACCCCCACCTCCGAAGGGGGCTCAACAGTAGCAGGGCCACCCTGCATAATCTCTTTGGGTATACATCCAGACACATGTCGTGCCATAGTTGACTTTGGGTGTTAGGGGGTGGGTGGAGGGTGGTGGTGGGTGTAGTGTGTAGTACTGGGGTACTTGGGGGCATGGAAGTAGGGTGGGGGAGGTGGAGGGGTGGTGGGGGCGTGGATTGATGAATCATGTTGTACTTCATTTCTCACGAATACACCAGTGTAGCAAACATCACATGAGTGGACATTGCTGATTTTTTGTATGTCAATTTATTGCTTCATGGTGATTCGTGCACATGTGTCCACACATCCAGTGCCCACAGTTCACACCACATGACACCCTCTGCATCAAAGTACATCAGAATGATTGGTCTATGACCATTTTGCGCACTGCGCAACCCTCACGTGTTTCGCGTCCTGGCCTATGTCCTACTTCTACTCCTTCCTCTCCTTCTACTTCACCAGGTGGTGGCAGCTCCACGTCAGGTGGCAGGGGTATGTTCCGCCGGATGCACATGTTATGCAGCATTGCACATGCCGTGATGATCTTGCCCACCTTCTCAGGCCCCCATATGAGTGCCCCTCCCGACCTGATGATGCAGTGAAACCGTGCCTTCAAAAGGCCAAACGTCTGCTCAATGACCACGCGTGTACGTGTATGTGCACGATTGAAGTCCTCCTCGTGCCTGTTCTGCGGGTTCCTGACAGGGTTGAGTAGCCACGGCTTCAGAGGATATCCAGCATCACCTACATGGGAGCAGAAGGAGGTATGTGTGAGGATGAGGCTCAGTTGACAGGTGTGCTCAGCCTATACATCATTCAAGTTCATATGCACAATCTCGTCATTGGCAGCCACAGCCACATGACTGTCAGCCCTGTACAGTGCATGCCAATCCATAGAGGGAGCCTTATGTGACATACACAACCTAGGGTCCTAGGATTTTAAACCACCAGGCCATACAAAGTATGTCTTGGCTAGGGGCATTTTGCATGCAAATGTGAGGGCTGTGTGTCGGCGGATGACTTAAGAAACTTCCATTCCCCCCAATCCATCTGCCCCCATGGCCCAGAGGGCATTCCCCTTGCATATGCATGTACCCCCCCAATCCATCTGCCCCCATGGCCCAGAGGGCATTCCCCTTGCATATGCATGTACCCCCCCAATCCATCTGCCCCCATGGCCCAGAGGGCATTCCCCTTGCATATGCATGTAAGCCCCAATCCATCTGCCCCCATGTCCCAGAGGGCATTCCCTTGCATATGCATGTACCCCCCCAATCCATCTGCCCCCATGGCCCAGAGGGCAGACTCACCCAACAGCCAGCTACTTCGTACAACGTCTCCTTCCATGTAGCGGGGTAGTGAGGAGTTCCGCAGCACCATGGCATCATGCGTGGATCCTGGGTATCTGGCACAGCAATGTTTTGTTATCTGGCTGGCATCACACACCATCTGCACATTGATGGAATGGTATAGCTTCCGATTGTGGTACACCGCCTCCACGGCATGTGGGACCACCAACTCTACATGGGTACAGTCGAGGGCACTAATTTCATTGGGCATGCCTGCCAGTGCATGGAATGCTATTTTGGTGGCATTTGCCTCCTGTGGTGTCCTTGGTAAGGATATGTAGGCACTTGCGTGCTTCAATAGTGCTTCAGCACTTGGTTTAACACAAGAGAGAAGCATGATTGGGACATGCCATGCATTTGGCCCACTGTGTGTTGGGAGGTGCCTGTGGCCAGGAAGTGGAGCACAGATGCCACCTACAGCAAAGGGGGGATGGCTGTGCGGATCAGGCTGACCAAGTCATCCTGTATTAATTCCACTATGTTGGTGATGGTGTCTCTGTCTAGGTGGTACAGGGTGTGGATCTGTGCTGGGGTTAAGTCAAATGGATTGGCCCTTATATGTGGGATTGTTGGCTGTCTGCGGGCACTGCCTGCACTGGTGGGATTTGCTAGGCATGTCTCACCCTCCTTCTCATCCTGCGTCTCCTCTGTGTTTCCTGTTGTACTGCCTGCTCAAGGAGTAGCAGTGCAGGCATGTCCTCCAGGCCCAGTATGGCAAGTACAAATGGTAGCATTTTGGGAGGGGGTGTGGTGTGTGGGTGTGCTCCTTTTGTGCTGGCCCTGACTCCATTGCCTCCACCTGTGCTGATTGTGTGCACCTGTGGCACTTGGTTACACAGCAGTTTGCTGTTTACGGGTGGTCCGCGATACCGGTATTGCCGGCATCATGGTGGCCCTTCTTACCGGCATCTCGATGCCGGTGTGTACTTGTACGTGTGACTCGTGGTGTCCCCTTCTTTGCGGCATGCCGGTATTAAGGCCTCCCCATCTGCGCGCGTGCCCGCATGCCGGTATGGTGGTGCACAGCCACAGCGGGTCCTTGACGATGCCGGTAGCAACAGTATCTAGGGTCATGATACACCAGCCCGGTAATGGATGCCGGTATTGCCTTAGCGGTGCCGTTCTTACCGGAGCGCCAACCTTGTGATGAGGGCCAGTGACGTGACCTGGCCATTATGGGCAGCAACCACCCGTGCCTTGTCTCTCATGAGTTGGGTATTATTTCACCCTCTGTGGTCAGATAAGGGTCAGCATTGATGGGCAACAGTAGTTTGTTATCCTTCTACACCAACTTCTGCTTGGTGAGTCGCTTGGTGACTCAGGTGAACTTTAATCTAATTTCTTTTGTTCATGCATTTCCATTAAGTCAATTAATTCTGCAACAGTGCAGCCCTTCTCAGCTTCTAGCCAACTATGCTGTTGCATTGAATCACCAAAGGCCTAATCAGGAGTATTCCTTGCAGAGCGCATTTGGATGACTCTTATTCTGCTGATGCTTAATATTGGTGCTTTCCTGTCCTGCGCCGCGTTCCTATGCCTCTTTCAGCAATACCAATCCAGTGAACCCTAACCCTCTTTCCCGAGCAGGTTGTGGATGGTTTCCTGTTTATAATTAAAGTGCAGGTGACAAGATTTTATGGGAAGGTAGGAGTTTGTGCTACCTCTGCACAAGACCCACAGGAGATCCTGACAGCAAGGCTCTCATCATCTTGCCCATAGAATAAGGCAACACATTCCTCTCGGCTCCTCTCTACCCCCTTTAAAAGGACTTTATGTGGCAGCTTGCGTAATAACACACTTTTCTCAATCCAATCAAACTCACAGTGCCACCAAATTGGTCGTTTTTGACAGGTTTTCAATCCCAACTCACCTTCTCTACACAATGTTCTACATCATAATTAAGGCCCTCGCCATCAAGAAGACATCGCCAGTAGCCTAACAATCTAATTGCGCCATGAGGCTACCATTCCACTGAAAGCTATGCCCAAGCCAGGCTGGAAATCTCTAGATGTAAGAAAGAGAAAACACACAAAGCCTGTCTTAACTGTATGACCAAGCATTAAGCGTGCTGTCCCCAGTTCCGTCAGACAGTGGGACTGCAGAGTGAGTAAAGGGTAGAAAGAGTGCAGAGGACAGAAAAAGAGACGAACAAGGGAAGGGAGACATGGGAACAAGAACAGAGCGCAGATGAAAGATAGGGATGGTTTGCAGCACGGGGTGACTAGTGTGTGCAGGGGAAAGAGGGGTGCAGGAAAGACCAGAACACAGGATAACCGAGGAATGGTGGTTAGACACCCAATCATTTTGGGACGAACTATGCTCAGGCCATGAAAGCCTTTTGACCTTGGAAGTGGTAGTATTTTTACGTGACATGAGCCTTTTGAAGTGAGACTACACATTGAAGGATTTTGTACTCTGAACTGCTTTTCTTTTCCTTAATTTTCTTCTGTTTTCTTTTCTTCTTTTCTCTTGATTTATACAGTGATGATATATGTGATTTAATATGTACTGCTATTTTAATTTTGGGAAAAGTCGAGTTCTTTGACTAAAACACAATAAATAAGTTAAAAAAAGCAAAGTCCCAAGGTGTTCCTGTCCCCAGCAGATTTTATGGGTCACCCCTGGCTAGTAAAACAAAAATGAACATGTGAACATGAAATCAAGGGTACCAACATGTATAGATGTAAATATGGCACCATCTATTTAAGTAAAGTCGGAGCTGGAGACCAGCAATACAGTGTGCGTGAGGGGTGTCAATTCGCCAAAGACACAGGGTAGAGCAAGGTGCTGACAATGCCATTGTATGGCTAATGCAGCCCCAAATGCCTGCAACACACCATGATTTGCAAAAAAAAGCTTTATGTGCAAGGTATAGTTGTAATATATAACATACAGCCTTGCATGACCAGCTGTGCATAGTTCCATGATCAACCTTTGTTAGTTCTACACTGCACCCTATAGGGAAATCTAAATTAAAGACAATAATGCAAAGAAAGAAAAGCACCACTTTAAAAACAAATGTGAGCTACAGCTACAGCATGCGTACAGCATCTGAAAAGTGATACATGCGAGGGAACGTGCAATATTTTGCAGAACATCTACAATTAGAATGTATGTCCTAAGTAACAGATAAAGCCAAGACAATATGTTCTTCCGGTTACCAGAGAGTATCTAGCAACTTTTATGAAAATGGAAAAACAGTCTAAAATTAGATGAAAAGCACAGCTTTTGAATAGAGAGGACACCCAAATTGAGTCTTGCTTTGTGTCTATTTCCTTTTGCAGGACTGAAAATCAGTTTTGATGAAAGAAACATACATAGCTAGCAAACATAAGTTGTTACAGGAGTTTAGTTGAAAAGAGAAACTTATAATGTTGCCATGTTTTGTGTAAGTGTAACAGCAAGGAGAAAAGAAAATGTGACTCTAAAAAGAACATGGGGATTGCCTTCACTGAAAACTGTTCTTTGAAGGTGAACCATAAAAGCTGATGACTGCCTGTAGTTGATTTCTCAGGAAACCAGGACCTGTATAGCAAAACATTTGTTATTCATTTACAACTTCTGTCTGTCTCTGAGCTTAGGCTAAACACTCTTAAAATACAATGTATTTAATCCGGGAAGGGGTGGGCAGTGGTCTCCTCTCAAGATTCAACTTTCGTATAAACAGGGTAAAAGACCTAGTTTCAACCTAAACAGCAAAGATAATAATGGTAATTGGTAACAATGTTGCTTCCCTGGTATTCATGTCAGGCTGTGCCAATGAAGCTGCAGTTTGGTGTGGCACCAGGAACACAACAGTGTGAGGACAGCTGCAAAATATGCGGCCTGAGCCTTGCACAGAATTTACCATGCTAGCTAATGAAGATTTGTATATGCACACGGGTCACATGTAAAGTAGCAAAGAGTGGGGAAGGGAATGTGCACTAGATAGCCCAGTGGAAACAGCTAACAAGCTTTGTATATACAACAGATAAAATAATTAAAAACAATGCAAGTGTCACAATTAGACAGTTAAAACAATGAATACATATACACATTACAATTTTAAAAAGGAATTACATCAACCAAGCTTCACTTATAACCATCTTTATGCTAAACATTTTAAAATCTCAACGATTCTCAAATAAAATGTTACTTTAAAATAAATAAGATTAATAGCATCTCCTTGCATAAACGATTTCCATGGTTCATCTATCATACAAATATCAATCTGATTGTCATAAGATTTCATAAACTTGATTCTCAACACCTGCAAGCTTTCACAGCACAGCAGCAAATGGTATAAGGATTCTATATCTGCACAGCCACACGATCTACAAAGTCTGCTACTTTGACAAAGGCCTTTCCACGACCCTTTTGTCTCAAGTGCCTCCAAATTATTGAACTTATTTAGAAGATAGGATCTAAAGACATAGGGACTGGGAAACACGTTAATATATTTTGGTACATTCTCCCATTGGATGTAATATTGGCAGTAACTTGCTCTATGTACTTTAGAGGCCAGAAGGACAATGTGACACTCCTTACAATGCATTGATAATTTCCTTTTGAGCCACCTCTTAAATATGCCTACAGGAACAAAAGTGATGTGACAGCAAATCCCAATTTCCTTTGATCGAAGAGGGATTTAATAGTACCCAGAACGCTCATCGTAGAAATGTTTTCAATTTTCATAAATGCATGCATGTGTGCAACCACAATAGTACCATTATCTACCTGCATCAAATTGACATAGCACATCACTGAACAACTTAGATACTCTGCTCAAATACATTTCATACTAAATTCCAGATAAAGATATTCGACAGAAGTAGAGACGGGAAGACGTATAAGCTTTCTTAATATTGTCGCCTCTAGCTTCACTAATTGAGATAAGTGTCTATGTTCCCATACCTCAATTGCATATATTAACATGACACATACATTTGCTGTGTACATCAGCAGAACCACATGTGCTAAGAAACCCAAGTTTGTGCCTATTAAAACAATGATAGTATTAGCGGATACTAGGCAATGTGCCTTTATAGACAACCATTGCTTCTCCCAATTTAAATTATAGTCCAGCAGAATCCCTAAGTATTTGTAACTAGATATATGTTCCATATTTACATTATTCATATGCCATTCATGTTTTTTTGGTGGATTCTTAGCAGGAAACACCATTATTTTGCTCTTATCTAGGTTAATTTGTAACCCATTGTTAAGTGAGTACTCCGCTAATGCATCTAGTAACTTTTGAAGGCCAGCTGGCGTATGATCGAGAAGCAGCAGATCATCTGTATATGCCAGCCATTCTATTGATGATTCACCACATTTTACAGGACAGGTTGAGGACAGAATATTAACCGGCAATTCCATGTCAGCCAAATATAGGTTAAACAGGGTTGCTGCCACAATGCAACCCTGTTTAACTCCACACATATAGGTAATAATGCTGACAATGCCCCCCTTGCGTCGAAGCGTAGACTCACAGACATGTCGCAATAAAGTAACATCAACATCTTTAGTAGCCCCGTAAGGATGTTCCAAGCATTTCGTTCAAGCCACAAGCGGTTTCTGAGCACAGAATCAAATGCGACTGAGAAATCAATCAAAGCGCATTAAGGTTTCTCCATTTCCACGCATATTCAATGCCAGATGTTAACACCATTAAGTTATGATTTATACTGGATTTTTCCCTAAAACCAATTTGGTTCAAAGGCAGAATGTTGTTAACTTTTATCCACTCATTGAGTTGCTTTAATAGTACTCTTGCTAGTATTTCGAGGGACTATCCAGCAAGGATAACATTCTAAAGTTTTTTGGGTTGGCCCAAGAACCTTTTTTATACAGAGTTAAAATATGGCTCACATTCCATGACTCGGGGATTTTACCTATAATACTGATTTCAGTGAACAGCATATGAAGTGCAAGAGCACACAGGCCGGGGTCAAGGTTAATGAGTAGATTGCAAGACCCATCAGACCCTGCTGCTCGTGTGTGATCATTGATGCTATATCAGAGACTGAGGACTTACAAATCCACATTTCATTCTGTATTAGAAATTTCTCACAAATACTTTCTTCATGACCCAATGTTAGTCTGATATGATTCACCCATGTCTCCTCGGGTATACAATTTACGGTTACTTCCCTTTTTTTTATTGTTCCTAATTACAACCCATAACTTGGAAGATTTTTTGGAATATGCTAATAATGCAATCTCTTGCCACCACTCTATTTCTAAGCTTCACTTGTGCCACCTTAATCATTGATGATATTGATTCTTAATAATTTTTACTTTGATACGAAAGCTGTATCCAGGCCAATCTTTGCCTTACACACTAAATCAGCTATTTCACTACGTACCTTTTTTTCCATATTGATTGCTTTATCATGATGTTTATAGTGACCTTTGTTAGTTCTTTCTAATATGGATTTATACACTCGTTTTTCTTTCACTTCTTGTTGTATGACTTCTATCATCTCTGAAAATTGGTTTATTAACTTTTTCCCATCTTTGTTTGCTACTGATTGCCCCTCGACTATAAATTTATGAAGGGCACTTTTCACAACCACATTAGCATGAGACAGTTGTTAATATGCCAATGGATGCTGTATTTACCATCATTAACATAGATTTGTCCATTTTGGTCATACTCATCAGATGGTCTAACCTTATTAGGCAAGAGTAGTCGTATACACAATGGAAAGTGGTCACTTTCATTGCGATAGACTAGACCCATATCTTCAATATAACCAAGGCCCTTATTGTTTACACATGCATAATCCAGAATGGAGACAGCTCTACCAACCACCCTCGTGGCTGCCATATTTTCATCACTTGGCGTATTACCATTTAGCATTTTAAACCCATGGATATCTAACATGCAATGCCATAATTTCCCCTGCCTATTATTCTCAATCTTATTTGGTGACAATTTCTTTGAGATAGCAGTTAAACCATTTAATGTTTCGTTGATATTCTTAGCATTTAAGTCACCAACCAACAATATCGGTCGTTTAGAACTATATCTCTTAAAGATATAATTTACTACTTTTACATTTCCTTTAGTCTGCATCATATTCGGAGCATCACAAATATTAATAACAATAACTTCCTCTTTTAGGTATACTAACTTGGCTGCCAAAATGTTGGCATTGTAATCTGACAGCATTTCTGCAAACCTTGGGAGTTTTACTGTAATCAGTATACCACCTTTATGCCGCCCTATCTTCCCTTGTGTTGCCACTTGATGAACTGTACTACATCCATCGAAGAGTACTTTATCCTTATCCCAGGTTTCTTTTAGTGCAACAATCATAAAACTTTCAAGAATGGAAACCAACCCTTCCTCTGCAAAAAGATGCGTATGACCCCTCGTATTCCATGGCAATACTAGATCAGATGAACTGGTTCCTCACAGAAAATGTTGTTTAAATCCTACAGGGAGCCATTGCCAATATCCAGTCTCAGAAACTTCCTGTGTGCCGGCTACAATGTTATTATTTACTTGCAGAGAATGTATCACCTTCTTGTCATTATGCTGCTTCATACTGGCTAGCCCCGTATTCACAGTGCTTACCCCTTTACTAACTGCAGATGGAGAATTAGGGCACTCTGCATGTTTGAAGTAATACGTTTTTGTGTTGTTGTCAATATTGTGACAACACTACAGTTATCGCCCATGCACAATATTTCCTCTTCAAATCGCATCGTATAGTTCAGTATCAGATCACCATTGAAACATATATTAGATGTGTACACACCAGGCCCTTCAATTTGGTCCACTAATTTTATATTGCAGGACCTAATTGTCCTCAGAGGCACAACAGTAGCTCTATTAAACGGCAAATGGTTTTAAAAAAAAAATCAACTGTAGTTGTAATGCATTCCCTATAGAACTATTGACTTTAGGGTCACTCCCACTTAATCTCTCAGCCACACAACCATCAATTTCATTAGACTCCCTAGTGTTAGATTTAAATTTACAAATGCCAGTTAAGGTGCTTTGTTTCTGTGTGTGTACTTCTGGCTGAACCAAATTTGCCACAACAACCTCTTACCCTATTTGTGCTAATGGTGTTGGATTTGCAATTTGCGGAGGGATCACATTGTTTACCTCTACATTGGTAGTTAATTACATAGGGGCTGCTACTTCTTACACAGATACATCTAGCATGGGACCAGTAAGCGATTCCCCAATGGCATTCTTTGAACTTATCTTTGCTTTACACTTACCTGTTTTGTTTTTCCTCAGTTTCATTTTATTTCTATACATGAAGGCATAATTCAGTTTAGACTTGCACGGTGCTACATCTGTTACCTTTTTCTTTTACTCTCATTATTATCCTTATGTTGCAGCATTTCCAAACCAGATATGCTGGTACCACGTTCACATACTACTTTCCGCCCGATATTCATACTTTTGTGTATCCAGAGTGCCTGTATATCCATTTTTACTTCTAACCGTGCACATTTTGCCAAAAGATCTGTCAGCAGGTTCTTGAAAGCATTAAACATCAGACTGGATGTCATACTAATATCGCCCATACTTTCATTCTTACATATACTCGGGTCATGCAAAGCCTTTGTCATTGGAAGCACATTTGATTCAGGATTTTGTATGCCTGTACCCCGTGACAAACCTCCAAAAATAAACCCATCTTTCAAACCACTGAGAACACTAGGAGTATACATTAGCCCTAGTGGAAATATCATGTCCACTGCTAAAAGTGACTTATCTATATATACTAGGGGAGTGGAGGTCTCATAGAAAGATGTCATCATGTCCTGTCCAAGAAACACAACTCCATCAACCTCTAACTCACATGTAGGAAGATTTTAAATGTACACACTGACCATTTTCAGTAGTATTATGTACTTGGGCTATCATGATTAGACTATTCCCTTCTGAGATTTGAGATGGATTCACCATATGAAAAATACTGGCACCATGGGCAAGGCTGACTGTTTAGTTCTCTTTTGTCCTCCTTAAGTGGAATGCAGGAAGTGAAATTGCTGGGAGCTATTTATTCCATGCTTGTAGATTCAAAGAACCCAGTTAGCTTGACATCAAGCAATACAAGGAGCTACATTTTCCATACAAATATACCTTGCTCCAGCCTTGGTTGATTTATATAACCACTTTTTCACCACTGGATCTTTCCTCTCTCTCCTCAAGCACTCCCTTGTGCACCACCTCCTAAAAAAGCCTTCTTCCGATTTTACCTGTCCAGAAATCTTTTTCCCATTTCTATCACTCCTTTCCAGGGCAAACTCCTGGAAAAGCTGGCCATCTTCAAGTTTACCCTCCACAGTGAATCTGTTGACTGCCTCCATGGCCATCAGTCTGGCTTTAGAGCAGCCAGAGGCATGGAAAATGCTCTCCTGAACACCTGTGAAGATCTGCTCTCTAATGTCGATTCCAGCTCTCTATCTGTCCTTATCCTCCTTGACATTTCCTATCCCTTTGACACAGTCAATCCTGCTACCCTGATCAATAGACTCTGTGTGAACCTGGGCATCACGCATCAGGCCCTGGCGTGGCTGACCTCCTTCCTGGACCATCCCTTCCAGGTCCAACTTGGGTCCGTTCTCTCCAACACCTCTCTCGCCACATGTAGTGTCCCCCAGGGATCTATCCTCTCACCCTGGCTCTTCAATGTCTACTTGGCACCTTTGGCCTACCTGATCTTACCTTCTCTTTTAACTTTGTGTTATGCGAATGACACTCAGCTCTCTTTCAGGCTTCCCTCAGGGTCCTCTCTTCCCTCGCTCACTCCTAACTCTCTATCCATGATTCAGGATTGGTGCGCATCCAACAATCTTTGCCTTAATGACCCCTGCTGACGCCTTCCCTCTCTCATTTAAGCCACCCTCCTTGGGCCCTCTACCCTCGTCTTCCTGTAAGGCAAAAAAACTTGGTGTCATATTCGACTCAACTCTCTTCTTCTCTACTCACATCACAGACCTTGCCAAAAAGGCCCACTTGCACCTTCACCTCCTCAGAGGTATTTTACCTTTCCTCAACTTCCCCCAGAAGCCCACTGTCTCCAGAGTCCTGGTTCGCTCCAGGCTGGACTAGTGCAATAGCATCTTTATCAATCTTCCTACCTTTACTTTTCCTCCCTGCAACTAAACCAGAACAGGACTGCAAGACTTCACCTGGGCCTTAAGCCAAGGGACCAACTCTATCCAGCCCTGAAATCTCTCCACTGGCTCCTGGTGGCTGCAAGGATCAAGTTCAAGACCCTCTGCATCATCCACAAGTCTTTCTGGGGCTACAGCCCACACTACATCCAACATTATCTTCCAAAATACCTTCCTTCTAGAGCCCTTGGCTCTATTAACTAACTATCTGAGGGACAGACACTTCTCCAGGCATAGAGTGGTGGTTAGCTATCTCTCCTCTGTAGGTGCCTCCCTCTGTAAAGGCCTGCCCCTCTCAGACTTGAGCCAGACCACCTGAAGTTCTGGCATGTGGGGTGCATTTAAAGGCCCTAGATAGAAGCCCCTCTCACCTGAACAGCAGCATCTAAACACTGCCATCACAACCAGCCTTGTTTTGCTTTTATGTCATCTGAATGACATGAAGTTCTACATTGCAACCAAAAACGGCCCTGTTTTGCTTTTATTTCCCCTGAATGACAAGAAGTTCTACATTGCAACCAAAAAAGGCCTTGCTTTACTTTCTTCTCACCTGAATGACCAGAAGTTATACATTGCAACCAAAAACAGCCCTGTTTTACTTTTATTTCACCTGAGGGGCAAGAATTCCAATACCAATATCTGGGTGTCATCAGCAAAAAGCTTATATTTGAAGCCGTAGAAGGAGTTGAGGGCAAAGAGAACAGAGGTTTAGAGAGTGAAGAGAAGAGGACCTAGGAGTGACCCTTGGGTAACCCCAACAGTGTAAGGGGTGGGTGTGGAGTAAAGGTTATTCCAGGACACTTGGATATGCCTAAGGGCAAGGTAAGAGGATAGCCAATCAAGGGATTTATATTTTATGCCAAGGAGAAACAGTTTGGCTTGGAGGTCAGAATGGTTATGTCGGACCTGTGTATCCACACTCTCAAACCAACTACAGAAGCTGCATGCACACAACCCTCCCATCATGTTTGACAAGAGATTGTCTACTTTGAATAAACTGGCCACCTCGATGCAACCAATTGGGGAAGAGGGTTAGGTTATGGATATGTATGCAGAGGTTCTGGCAATCAGATAGAGGGTTAGAAGCGGTAAGTGGATAGGCAGGGATAAAATAGAGGAAAACACATAGAACACAAAGATGAAATTACACTGAAATCCTATCTCACACTTTTCTCGTGTTGCCTCACTTTTTTACAGACCTTCCTGACACCTAGCCACCTTATGCATGTCATTACATTCTATTTGATGTTGACCAACATGCTGTTCTTCAAGCCAAATTCACATAGACGTCCCAACGAGAGTATACATAACTACCTTTTTTTACTACTGTTCCATAAATGTTCTGCTCATTTCTCAAACACTTGCACCCCACATTCCTCTCTGTTGCCAAATTCATCCTACAAGCCCCCAAACGACCAGCACTATCATTTCCACACTCCTCGTACGATCCACACTTCCTAACAGTACAAACAATTAACCTTTGCTGCAAAAGAAATCGAAACAAAGTTGTCATAATTTGCCCCTTGTTACATTCAGAAATTATAACGTGCACTGGGTGTGGAATGCCTCTTAATTGAGGCCCCTAAAACCATGCATGAGTTCAGGGGCATGGATGAACCGGCATTGAACATACAGGCTACCCTAGCCCTTGTGCAGAACACAAATTGAATATGTTGATTACTTCCGCATTAACTGGCCAATAAATCACATTTTCAGGTCTTCGGGGGGTGGGCCCCCTCTTAGGCACATGCAGCAGACATCACCAGTGAAATACTATCCTCTCAATACAGGCCCAGTACAGGTGATTACTTGGTTCATTACCCTTCCTATTTACAAAGCTTCTTTAAACATTTCACAAATGTAATATTTACTCACGTTTACACAATATTTAAATGAGCGTACACCTTGTTTGCCAATGTTTTACAAAAATGTAAACTACATGTAATACCTTGCATTTACAGTGTTTGCTTTTTGTAAACCTAACCAAAACGATGGTTCAAAGGGTTTACATATTTTCTTGAACCCTTACAACAGGAAAACACTTAAGTTGTGGGGACATTAAGGTGAGAAAGTAATGCAACCAAATGCCTGAAATTCAGCTAAAGCCACCTTAACTTTGCACCCCCTGTTTTGCAGTTTATGACCACAATGATGACATCACAGATAACATCACTGATGACATCACTAATTGCATGTTGTATGAGAACACTGATGACATTATAAATGACATCACTGATGCCATTACTGGTGACAACACTAATTACATTACAACAAGTACATCAAAGTGCCCTTTTAGCACTTTACCTCTTAATCTCCTCATCATTTTTACCCAGTTTTCCCAAAATCCAATTTTTCTTTGTCATGTGTTTTGTTTAGTTTGTCTATTTTTGTTTTAAATTTTTATTTGATTTTTTAAAAAACTTTTTTGCAGCATTGTTTTTTTGTGTTATCATTTTTATTCTTTTATATTTTCTTCCCTGATTGGACATTGCAGCATTTTTGACCATGACATTAGGAGCAGTGAGGATGACGTTATCATTTGGGTGTACAATCCTTCACCACCATGGAAGAAGAACACAGACATGAAGAAAGCTGCAGACAGTTGGCACTTCTTTAAAGTGAAGGAACACCACTTCAGGAAAGAGGTGATTGAGGTACTGTGCATCTTCTGCAACAAGACTCTACGGCGCAGGCCTTCCAATATTCTGTCTCAAAGTCTGGGAAAGTCAATAATGATTAACCATCTGATGAGAGTCCACTGATATGAAGCTGATGATGAACATAGTAAAATCCAAATGAAAAATACACAGGACCCATTCTTTGTATAGATGAATATCAGCACCACCTTCAAAACCTACATCCACCAGTACGGCAACAACACCAAGTGCAAATGAAACATCTACATCAGCAGTGGTATTAAGTGTCTGCTTAATGGATGAATCCCAATAATTTCTATAATCTATTTTGGCTGTATCCAGGTAGAGGGTCCAGTTATCTTGTGTGGCATTGACATACCATCATAGATATTGTTATAAGGACTGATTGGTTATTTTGTTTTGCCCGTTGGTCTAGGGGTGGAACCCAGAACTAAGACCACAATGAAGCTTGATATGGCTATAGAGTTGAGACCAGAATCGAAAAATTAACTGGGAACCACGATCCAAACTGAACTTTTCTGGCATTCCATTGAGATGGTATATGTTGTGTTGAAATGCTGTTGCCATTTGAGAGGCAGCAGGAAAAGAAGAGAGCGTAATGAAATGGGCCATTTTGAAAAAGCAGTCTACCACCACCATAATACAGGTCATTGTGTTGGGTCTTGGTAGGTAAGCTATGAAATTCTTACTGATGGTATGCCAAGGATAAGGAGGTTGTTCGATGGGTTGCAGTAGACCTGCAGATCTTTGTCTAGAGGTTTTGACTTACTGGGCAAGATCATACATAAGCAACTACCAGAAATGACGAGACACCAACTGGCGAATTGACTTAACACCTCTGTGTCCAGCCACACTGGAATCATGCAGGCCATACAAGATTGATTGTCATTGTTCAACAGATGGCATGTATATTCACTCTGTCATGTTTCTGTATTGTATACTTCTGTGAAGAGCTCTTTTGCTTCTCAAAGCTAGGTATGCACTCAATGAATATCATAATAATAATAATAAAATTGATGGAAATAAAAGAGCAGCCCATCCTGTGGTATGATATCAGGATTCCAAAAAAGAGGTGGAACCATGGGATCCGAGGAGGTTGCTTGTTGGGTATGCTCCAGATGACTGAACAGCTCCCATAAAGTGTTTAGCAGGAAAAAGAGGATCTGAAGAGTTATTCATCTGTCTCTCAATGGCCAGGGAGCAAGATAATGCATCCACTTTCCTGTTTGTGGTTCCCAGGTGGTAGGTCAAAGTGAAATCATACTGAGAAAAGAAGAATGCCGAACGTGCTTGGCGTACTGTTCTGGCACTTTAGGTTTTGCAGACATTGCAGATTGCAACGATCGGTCCATACAATAATTAGATTACGTGCCTGTTGAATGTGAAATCGCCATTGTTCGAATGCCCACTAGATGTCTAAAAGCTTTCTCTGTATAGTTGATCTCGTTAGACACCAGTTTGCATGACAAATGTGCAACTGGATGCTCAATTGATGCTCAATTGATATTAGTGGATCCGCCTGCCACAATACCGCCACAGTAGCGCTGTCAGATGAGTCTGTCTCAACAGAGAAAGGTAGGGTGACATCAGGGTGGTGCTGAACAGGTGCCAACATTAATTTCTTTTGAAGGGTTTGAAAGGCTGATTCTGCTGGTGTTGTCCAAAGAAAGGACTGGTTGACACACAACCTCTGGGTGATCTTGACAGAATAATGCAAAATTAGCTATGAAGTCTCAATAGTAGTTGGCAAATCGTGAAAAGCAGTGGACATCCTTTTTATCCAAGGGGCTATGCCAATCCTTGAATGACTATATCTTCGTGGGGTCCATTTGAATACTGTAATCACTTATGATGTTCAAGGAAACCATTCTAGTTCTGAATATTCTAGTTCTTGGTGTCTCTGAGGGACTTCAGGATATCATGGATCGGGGGAAAGGATAACAATCTCATATGGTCATTTATTTCAGCTCTCGATAGTCCACACATGGTCTCAATGTGCCTTCCGTTTTGACACAAAGAAAAATGGGGCTCCAGCTGGAGAGACTTCCTGGAGGCTGTCTCGCAGGTATGTCTGCAGTTTGGTACGTTCCATGGGAGAGAGAGAATAGATGCATCCATGGCGAATCAGCTTTTCAGGCACTAAATTGATTTCCCACTTAAAAAGCTGATGCAGAGGGAGTAATATATCCTCTAGTTCAGAAAACACTTTCCAGAAGTTTGATATTCGTAAGGTACTCCTTGCACGGCACAGACCCGTAAACCAGGACTGCTGGTATCAGCCGAAAGAAATATGGTACTGATGTCTGGTACACAACAATGAATTGTGCATAAGAGGGAGCTAAATGTTTATGTTTGGGTAGCCCAATCTATCAGAGGGTTGTGATAGTTGAGCCAGGGAAGACCCAAAACCAAGAGGTACAAAGGAGTTTGGATGACGTCCATTGCCAATTGTTCAGTATGTTGGTTGATTACTAATTCCAATGGAACAGAGTGCTGTTTGATTGGGTCTGAAGCTAATGATGTCCCATTGGTAAGTTCCACTTTGGCTGGAATGTTCTTGTATACCAGGGGAATCCTGTACTGGGAAGCAACAGAGCTATCCATGTAATTCCTTGAGGTACACAAATCCAATATTGCCAAATTGGAGATGTAAGAATGTGTGATGGGATAGTGTAACTGGACTTTCAAGACCAAAACTTGAGTAGCAGGTATGGGATCTTGAGTAATAATTGGTTTTACAATCATTTTCTTTTTACATAGTGCTTTAAAACACTTCAAATATGACATATTTACATACATTACTATTATTATCCAATCGAAACGGGTACTCATTTATTGACCTGGAAGGTTGAAAGGCTGAGTTGACCTTGCCAGGATTCAAACCTGCGACCTGCAGATCAAACACAGATCACAGCAACAAGTGTTTAACCAGCTGAGCCATATTACCAGCTACCAGTAAACATGGGTCAAGAGGATAGTCCAAATCGGTCTGTTGTCTCCTTACATCCGGACCAAAAGCCTGTCTGTTTTTTGCCGTTCTTGGTTGCCGTGCGAGACATGTTCCCAAGAAAGGTCCCGATATACCACAATACAAACACTAGGGCTGGGAACGCCTTCAGCATGTTTCCTCTTCCGAAAGTAGTCCATGAATTGCAACCAACTGCATAGACTCTGCCTGCTGAGCTTTGACAGGAGTTGCAAGTACCATGGAGGTTGGTCTGAATGCTGGATGTGTCTGCAAATACTGTTTCTTTTCTCCTTTACGTTCCGCCAAGCGGTGATCAATGCAGATGGCCAGATCAGTCAAAGTAGGAGGCTCTGGGAGTTCGGGTGCATGCACTAGTTCATCTTTGTATACTTCTTGGAGACCACGTCAGAAGACTGTTGCCAAGTGGCGAAACTGGCAGATGTATTGAACTAAAACCTTTAATCCCTATTTATTGTCTAAATCCCTATTTATTCTCTATACGTTGCTTCTGAGCATTGGAAACAAGATTGTGAGACTTACAAGTCTCCAAAAAAGCCTTCTCGATGTCCTGAAAAAGGTTCAAGATAGGACTGTTTGCAGAAATGTAAGGTGCAGCCCAGGCCAGGACTTTCCCAACTAGGTTTCTCAGAAGGTATACAATGCTTGCTTTGTCTTGAGCAAAATGGGCTTGGTGGAACATACACTTTATTTTGCAGTGATTGCAAAATTCTGCAGCTTTTGGGGGTCTGAATCATACTCTTGTAGTGAAGTTGCTGATTCTGCACCACCAAGGTGGGCGTGTTTACCAGTTGCTGGAATGCTGAGAGCAGTATGAGGCACTTCTCGGTTGGACAGGATATCATTGACAACTGTCATAAAGCTATCAAAGGTTTACCTACAGCTCGAGAAGTCCGGGGATAAGGGGTGCCCAAGGGAGGACTTGAGAGGGCTTCAGGGGTGTGAGATAAGAGGATGTGATAACTAGGGTAACCTATCATTGGGGGAACCTACCTAGCCACTTTATGAGGCGAGAGCTGCAGGTAAGTAAATAACGTGGGATTAACATTAACAGGCCTCGCAGGGTGGACAGACACAACAATTGCATGAGCGCTTCATGATAACTGGGTGCAGGAGGATCAATGCCATATGACTGTTCCTAGGAGACAGCAGTCCCTGTGGACAGGATCCAAAAGATAAACACAAGGTTGGCGAGCAAGGCTCATGGCTGCTTGCTGGAATTCGTGAAAATCGAACGCATAAAAAACATGTTCTGTGAGGCACAGACACAGTGTGGTCAGCAGTTTCAAATAGCCCCTTGGCAGATGGACCTGGAAAGAGGGATGTGGGATGAGGGGGTGATGTAGGAAGGAGCCAATCAGAAGGTGAGTTCTGGTGTCCCTGAAAGGCAACAAGTATATTGTATTCTAGCTCATTGGTCGGTTGCCGTGTGAATGTCTCCATTCCCACACATTCACAGTGTTTTGTGTCTTTTCCTATGTGCTGGGCAAAGACAGGATAATAAAGACATGCACGTCAGCATGATTGAATAGCAGAAATAAAGAAACAAGTAATTTGTTGGGGCAGAGTAGGAAGAAAAGTGGCACCACAGGGGAGATGAAGGACAGAGGGGGTAAAAGGGTCTTCTCCAATCATTGATGCTTAAAATATGCTTAGCTTTATGGGACTGACATAGTCCCACCAATCAGCCTTGTAGGATGTCTAATATTATGCAACATTAATTGCAACTGTTTCTTGCTATGCAAATAACCTCTAAATGTATAAAGCATCTGACCGCAGTGGGAGATGTTGTGAGCTCCTTTCAACAAGTTCTGTGCCACTGTGCTGTTTGATTTGTGCTTACCCAGCTATTATAAACAGCGTTACTTCTTGCCTGTAGTATGCTCCTTTTTGGACTACCTCTGATATATTTTTGACTACATGCTTGCAGAGGACCCCTGATATATTTCATAGACGAAGTGTGCGCTACAGCATGTTCAGATGCCAAAGCTGTGAAATCCTGGGCTAATGCTGCCCTCAGGGTGATATTTTCTTCTCTAAGAGTGGTGACATCGATGTGTCAGGCCTGGATTTCATCACTGAGCTGCTGTATGGCATCCATGTTTAATAAAGTGGTTTGGTGTCTTAATCTGTGAAATACTTGATCACCTGGGTGCAGGGTTCTAGGTGTCTTCATGGTGGTGCTGATTCGACATGATTCCAGGTTTGCTTCTGATGATTGAGTAGTAGGAGGAACCATCTCCCTTACAATGAGTAGGGTTGAAAATCAGTTCCTCGCACAACAGGCTTACCTTTTGGTATTTCTGTGGTATGAAGACAGCCTGAGCACTGGACCAGAAGGTGTTAAGGGCTGTGACAGCGTATGCAAATGAGACAGGCAGGGATACGCTGGAGATGGAGAGAAGGTCAGAGTCAGGCAGAAGAATCGAGAACGGCCGTAGGAGGGAAGATGAGGAAATCTTTCCACCCGGGTAAGGAGGTCAGAGGAACAGGGAAGTTGAACCAACTGCAGGATAGCTAGAACAGTGAAGCATGAGGCAAGAACAGAGCAGGATCTTTCCAGAGAGCGGAAAGGGGGAAGCCCCAGAGAAGGAAATGGAGTGGATGGCAGGCAGGAGCACAGCAGCCAGCAGGAAAGAAAATTAGGGGGCTCGGCAGAGTCAAAACTTTCCAGCGGATGGAAGAAAAGGCCTGGCAGAAAAAGGGCAGGACCAGAACGCAATCAGAACGGAGCAAGCAACCTGAACAGAGCATTAAGATGCACCATGTGCATAACACATTTTCCTTTTTGGGAGTGCCGCAATAGCAGACTATGTTGCCATGACTATGCCAAGAACCCTTTGTGAGCATAGGCAGTGTCCAGCATCCTGAAAATGATCTCCTAAATTCATTCAAATTCTTTGATTGGGTTGTATTCTTCCTGACCCAGAAGCCTGTATGGAGGACAATCACGGCAGCTGGGTGAAAGGAGCACCAGCGGTACTAGAGGTGCCAGCCTGTTGAAGGTATGTTGCGGTGGCCGTGTATAACACACAGTGATTCTTATATCCTTGTATCCGTGCAGGTGAGACAGTTACTTTGAGATAGGAAAAAAAGGTGTGCAAAAAAGTATGATAGATTTAAAAGCCAAAATGTGTTTCACATCTACCATAAATTGTAATCAAGATGCATGTTTTATTAGTTAATTCACATCAAAGAGAGAAAGGTGATTACCCACTTGGTAAGCAGATCACATGTGTAGAATATGCTGTTTCAAAGATGTACAGTTGTGTAATTCAGAAATCTCCATTATGACATCACATTAAATGGGAGTGAAACCTAGTTCAGATGTTATTTCCATCAGACTGCCCCCTTCAACAGAGGGGTAGGTTTAATGTAATGCCACCTTTGGGACACTGTCCAATCATATTCACTGACCAATTAGATTAGATCAATTATACACACCTCTAAAGATGTGTGGTTTCTGCTTTATAAAAGTCCAAACCCCCAGATTCTGTAGACTGAACTGCTCACTCACTGACTTTTGGAGACAATTAGAGAAATTATAAAAACATTAATGGAGTGTGGTTCTGCTTTATAAAAGTGAATACCCATAGATAATCATGGTCTTGCTCACTCACTCGCTGGCTGACTGATGGGTTGGAGGAGGGAGCGAAAGGAAAATTGATAACCACAGAAAGGAGAATAGAATTGATTGTTTTTCCTTTGGACTAATAGCAGAACACTGTAATTGATTCCTACTTGGTGTAAAGACCCAGGCCTTCTTCAGTGGAAAAGACAACAGACAGACCCCAATACAGAAAGAGGCAAACCAGACAGGAGGGAAGCTGACACCATCTTGCTGACTGATGTCCACCAGTTCCTGGAGGGGGAGAGTGGACCCAGTCTTTAAGAGGGCTCCCACCTGTCTGTGAGACAGCCTCAAGATAAGTTTGATATAAAGGGGACATTATCCTGAGGGGAGCAAAACTATAAAGGGAAATAGATTAAACTCTGGCCTCTGTTTTTTGCCAGAACTCATGGAAATGAATATATACATTGATTGTGCATCCTCAGAAGTTAGTGAACATTTCACAAGCGTATATGCTACTGGAATTATACATTTTGAAGACTAGGTCTGATGGTTTGTATACAGTGAGAACCCTCACTCCTTCTCTAGGCAAAGATGTCAGCACAGAAGAAGTATTTGGGGAGTCAAATGGATATCTCACTGTTTGCAAACCTAGAAAAATTGTAAAATTGAAGTAATTCCTGGGTACACCATCAATCAGATGTCTGCTATTAATGCTGAGTTGCTCAAGCCAAAAGGGAAGGTTGATTATTTACCACCCATGTCCCTGTTGTTAAGTTTCCGATTGAAAGTGAGAAATGTAAAGTTTTACATGGTAATGCAATAGAAACACCACTGATGGGTAGTACACATATGCTTTCATTGTGCAAGAGATTTACATGCAGGAATGCATTAACTTATTTAAACTGAATGTTCTAGAAAAGTGTTTGAAAGTTACCTGTTCATTGAGAAAGGGGGGGGGGTTGCATCTATTTTCACTAAAGGGGAGTAGAGAGAATTAGATAGGTAGCGATGTTTTGATTTCATTGGGTTTATATCAAATGAAAGCCTTATCCTGGACCTTCATGCATTTTTTAATTAATGGTAAATGTGTGGCCAGAGTAAAAAAAAAGTACATATGGTGATGTGTGTTGGAAAAAGTATGTTTAATGACACTTATAGTACCATGTGATATTGGAAGCTCATACATGCATCCTTGGTTGTGTAAGCGTGCAGAAATACCAGTCTCACACAGTAGTGGTATGTTGGTTGGCAAAGACATGTATTTATATAAAAGTAAAAGAAAAGGAAAAACCTTTCGCGCCCTGTTTCTATAAGGGGTTGCTCTACCTCCAAAAAAATGCTAAGGATTAGGATGTCCAGTAAAGTAAAATGTGTACTGTCCTGTTTCCAAACCTATTTATGTCTCTTACACTCTAAACTAACTAAAGACACACTGGGCGTCTTCTTGATCTAGAAGGACGCTTTTTTCATTCTGTATACATATTTCAAATGTTCAGTTCTTGATGGAAACAACACACTAAGTGGTTATTTAACTTAAAAGTTCTTAACGTTGGATGATCCTCCACATGTATACAAAATCACAACAGGATTTAACTTAGAATTGTCTCCCCTTTTCCTTCTTTCACCCATCTCTGTTTGTTACAAACAAAAACAAAGTTCCCACATATTTGTGAGGGTGTAGTCTCTTCCTCTGCTCTTCCTCCAGTTTGCTAATGTAGTATCAAGTCTGGTTCACTACCTCGCCAGACTTAACTGCAGACATTCTTGTCACAAAACACAGTTTCCAAGTGTCAGGGGGAAGTCTTTTTCCATGTACTTTCTCCAGCTCATAAGTATAGTATTACTTCTAGTACACTATCCTGCCCGACCTAACTGTAGATCCTCTTTTCATAAAAACAGAGTCCTCAAGCATCAGGTGGATGTCTCTTCCCCTGCTCCTTCTCCAGCTCAAAACAGCAGTGTCAAGTCTGGTTCACTATCGTGACAGACTTAACTATAAATCTTAGAGCCAAAGAAAATGTCTCTCTTTTAGACAATGGGTCCTCAACCCCTTGTTTTAGCTTCTTGCATCTCTCTTACTTGCGTCCTATATCGCTCTGGACTGTCTCAGGCTCTCCCCGACTTGTTCTAAGGTTTGTTTCTCCTTTGTGTGGGTCCCAGACCTCTTTATATTGACAATGGGTCCTCATTCCCTTGGTACAGCTTCTTGCACCAATCTTTCTCGATTACGTGGATCCCAGACCCCTCTGGGCTGTCTCAGGATCTCCCGACTTGTTCTGTAGCTTTTCTCTCTTTTGCAAGGGTCCCATACCCTTTTTGTATTATCTCAGGATCTCCCTGACTTGGTTTAGGCCCAATCCCCTTGACACTGTTTTTCTTTGGACTTGTGTGGGTCCTTGACCCCTGCGTGCTACTTTTGCGGGCCTTGTCAAAGTTTGTATGGATCCTGGACCCATGGGTGCTGTTGCTATTTTTGCGGGGCTCCCCTGACTCCATATGGGTCCCACACCCTGGTGTACTGTTTTTGTGGGCCCTCTGCCCCTGCTTCACTCAATTTCTATTCGAATAGACTCTCCTTCCATGTACTGTTCCACACAGGATATTTCCAAAATGTCTGTTTCAGCTTTTACAGTTCTTTTGCAATTCCTTTCTGCTTCTTGGGATATTGGAATGCGTCTCTTTAATCTATTTGATGCCCTCGTGTCCTACCAGCCGGCCTGACCCTTTCCCTCTCTTTGAGAAATGTCAGGGACTCTGGTTTGTCCAGGGATTAGAGTGGGGTTCTGTGCTGCTTCCGCATTAGAGGATCTGCCCTCAGATGTATTCCTTCTGCTTGCTTTGGCTTTGCTGGTTGGGTTTCCTCTTTCCCCACCACCGGAGAATCCCCTGTTTGATGGAGCTACTGGAGACACTCGTCCCTCTCTGACGGCATCTCATTCCCTTCTCCTCAAGTCTCTTGCCACAGAACCAGTGTCTGGTTCCTCGCTTCTCCAGGGCTGGCTTGGCAATGTACACATCCTTCCTTGCTTTTTATCACTGGGGTTGCCTCTCATAGACTGTACCATTTATGTTGGATCCGCAGTGGGCTCTTGCCTCCTTGTTTGATCTTCTTTGTGTCAGTAATTGTATACATGTGACCTGGGTAAGCCTCACTCTTCCTAGTCCCAGTATGGTCTCTGAGAATTACGTCCTCTATTCCACTGAGATACATAGATGTGTAGGGCACTGCAGGGGACTGAGTGGTGTGAGAGGAAAGAGGGGACATAAGTGAAGGGGGTGAATACTGCATTCTCCCAACGCTTTTGTCACTCATCCCATGGATGGCTTTCCTCCCAGTGAGATCCACCCGTTGAGTACTACTCCCAGGGTGACAATCTGGTAGCAGTCTTACCTCCCTGGCCTCATGGGAAGGGGCTTCCTCATGGAGCTGTGACAATACCCTGAGATTTGTCACAGTTGATATTTAAATTGTTTTGATTATTTCTAGTTTAATACATAGAACCTCTGCACAACTCTGTGTGTTTGTTGTCCTGAAAAGGGACGGAGGCTGTAATGAATCAATACTATTTAATTGGGGGTACAATGTTCATACAAATAACTTTATCAAATAACAGTGAACTGTGCGCTCCTGGTTTTGGGTGGTTGGAAAGTTTCCCAGAATAAGATGTCTCCTGATTAAAATATCCTACAAAACTGGAGGTCTGAGTAAGATATGATTTCTGGGATTACTAGTGTAATTGTCAAATAGACCTTTTTAACTAAGTTGTGCAAAGTCCACACATTTCGAGGAATATTTGTGTTGCATTGAATTACATGATGTTGACAAAAGAGCCTCATAGGGAGATACTAAGTTGTTCACAGAAGTTATAAGTGAATGGTAAAATTGGTTTATGGAAAGTTTCCATTTCTGTTTAGCAAGCATTTTGTAGATACATTTTAAACAGAGAGATGTCCGACATAGAATTACCTGTGGTTCAAGTCTGTGCTCTTTTAAAATTATTTTTCTTCAGATACTGGCATTTGTAAGACCGAAATGTTGGAAAGAATTGTGTCTCTACAATTGGAAGGAACGAGGCCCATTAAATCAGTCCCCACAGAGGGTATGTTTGACATCAGCAGTAAAGAGAACAACTTTAAACTGTTATGCCTCGCTGCGGACCTGTCGCACCCAATTGTCCAAGGGCAGGTTAGAAGAAAGGGATGCCAAATTATACCATACCAAGAAGCAGCCTAGAAAGATTCTGAAGATGTGTATGGAATCAGTGTATGGAGCCCAAAAATAAGCTACACAGAAAATACAGGGACTACTCTGTGCATAATTCTGCCTTTAGACAACATTGTGACACTAAAACGGCTTGTTACGAAATTAAAACAGTAACATAAACTAATTGTCACAGAAGTTGAGTCCCAAAACATATTTGATCAAATGAATCATAATTTAAGTGCCATAAAACGACAGAGGTATCGGTTTGCACAAGAGTGTGATGCCCTAATTCATGAATAACAGCAACTAATGTAAAAATTAAATCATGTGCATTAAAAAGAGGATTTGAGCCAAGTCCTGTCCGAAGAACTAGCCAATGTGAAAGATAGACATTTGCACCTACTCAACAAATTGGAACAAATAAAACGAGACTGAAACAGGCAGTCCAACAAAAAGAGTACTTTAAAAAGGAAATGCTGCACTGGTAAGAGAACAATCAAGCTTGAGAATTAATTTTTACTACAGGAATTGCAAAACGCTGAAATCTAATCAGACCAATATGTGTGATTTACTCCATTATACACAGAAAATGATTATTGAAATTTCAATTATTGAAATTGAAAAAGATTAAAAATGATGGCGGATTGTAAGGGAACAAAAAATGGTGATACACCTACCCAGCAGACAACCACAAGAGGCAGGTACTTTAGACACAGGGTATCATTCCCTTTTTCCAAATGTCTCATCATCCTACCTAAATCTTCCTAAAGGCAAGCTGAGGAGTGTTATATGTCTGACCCCTCTTAAGAACAAGGAATTGAGAGTTGTCTGACATCCCCTCTCCTAAATATTTCTGACCAGGAAGGAAAACATTCCTTATCAGACTTAGATGACTTCTCGCATCTACCAGTGAAAAGGGAGGCATTAAGCATGTCAGGAGAGGACAGGAGTTGGACATGGAAATATATCTGGCCTGTAGAAAAATATCAAGAAGGATTGAGAGATCTAGGACTGCAGAATATGATCTTGCAGAGAAATCATCTAGCCCATTTAGCTGAGATGGAAAGCCAACATGTTCAGCCCTCCAAAGGTATTTTAAAGATCTCTTTCCATCAGAGAGATTGGGAGGATACTTCTAAGCAATCCAGGGTAATAGCCAGTGTTTATTTCCAACCCCCAGAAGAAGAAACCAACAAGTATCCAACCTCTAAAAAGGGATCAATGGAAAATACCCATGAGACATCTCCCAGAAAGAACTAGAAGATCTTCCAATATCAGAACATTAGGGAGGGCCAAGGTGAATACAAGAAATGGGTTTCCAGCAGTAGATCAGACTCTGAGAAGAGAGTTCACTCAGGTTCTGAGATGCAAGAAGAGCAGATTTCAAAAGAATGTAATCAAAGACCCTATACAACAAATAAAAGCCATTGAAGGTTGTATGACCCTGTATCAGAAAAATGGCAAGTAGTCTGTGAGTTGTATGAACAAATTATGGTCCTCATTTGGAATTAGGAATTAATTCAATAACATGGATTATGCAAAATAGATATTCTTTCCTGTGTTTTATAGTTCTGTGCAGGACTGCAATACCAACACCACTATAAATGGTCTTCTTACAATGCAGCAATTTAAAAACATTTTTCTACAAACACAAACCCACAAGAGGCTCATAAAGCAGCATACTATATGGCGTGGGGTGAGGAACAGTCTCTGAGATAATTTGAGTTTAAGCGTGCATGCGCACAGACTTCTTGGCGAGCAAACACCAACATTTTAATTCCCTTCCAAAATACATGGACACCCAATTGGTGACTTCGATGATTGCAAAGTTTCAAATGGGTGATTTCACATGCCACAAAGAGTTATGAGGTCAAATAGCTGACCTGACACCCCCAAACAATATATAAGAAGAAAACACTTGTCAGTGAATTGTCACAGTTTATGTGGATGGGTGTTCTTACCATATTACTAAATACAGAGTGAAATAATGTGTTTCTGTCATTGGGATTGCATGGGTGAATGATTTCCCCACACAATCTACAACAAAATAAAAGAGGTGATGGCTGGAAGGCTTAGAATTAATCTTAACCTCTGGCATTGTTCTGGGCAGTGGAAGAGCCAGCGTACAGGCTATGAAGGGAATCTGATTCCGTCCTGCTGTCTGATGCCCACCAGTTCCTGGAGGGGGAGAGTGTACCCAGTCTTTAGAATAGTGTCTCTGTGAGACAGCCAAAATAAATTCTTGTTTAAGTATGATATAAGGGGTAAATAATCCTGAGGGGAGTGCTACTATAAAGGGAAATAGATTAAACTGTGGCCCTAATATGTCAAAGTACTGATAGGCGGAAATATATAATGTGCATCTACATCCTGAGAAGGTAGGGAACAATTCAGAAGTGTATGTGCTTCTACAATTAAGGATTTAATAGACTAGGTCTGATGGCGTGTATACTGCAAAATCCCCTGGCTCCATCTCTGGGTGAAGACCTCTAGAAGAGAAGAAGTATTTTGGGAGTCAAATGTGCATCTCACTGTGTGCATACCTAGAAACAATAGTATAATTGAAGTAAGTCCAGGGCACACCATCAAGCACAATACTGATTTTAATGCTGAGTTGCTCGAGACAAAAGGGAAAGGGTATTTATTAGCTACCCATTTTCCCACTTTTAAGTTGCCCATTGAAAGGGAGATAGGTACAGTTTTGCATGGTAATGCAATATGAACACCACTGAAGGGAAGATAGTAAACACATGCTTAAATTTTGCAAGGGATTCACATGCTTAAATGTAATAACTGATTTAAATTGAATTTTATAAAATTGTGTTTGAAAATGACCTTTCCATTGAATAAGGGGGGTTTTATCTATTTGCAATAGTCAGTAATGTTTGATTTAAATGGGGTTTTAACAAATAAAAGCCTTACCCTGGACCCTCATGCATTTTTTATCAATGTTGCATGTCTGCACAGGGTAGACAAAATGTACATATGGTGATGTGTGTTGTGACAAATCGTGGGAATGTTTCCCTTCTCCCCAACGGCAAATCTCTCTCTGTTAGGTCATGAATGTCAGACTGCTCTGCATCACCCTCCCTAGGGAATGAGGCAAGAAGTACCTCCACTGGAGAGACTCTGCCTGTGGGGACAAGGACTGCCATTCCTGAGAGGAACTCCCTATAGAACAGCCCAACATGACCTCTTTGGTTATGCCCTGAAAAGACTTATATGAAGAAAGAACCCGTAAGAAACTGTGAATATACCTTTAAATGGAAAACTCCATATAACAGAGATGAGGCGGATGGAGCGAGGAGAAGAGAGACCGCAGAGAGTGAGAAAGAGAGAGAGAGAGAGGCATGGAGGTATGCTGGGAAAGGCCCACTGGGTGGGGGGCTGTGAATTTGGAAAAACCTGCGAGTTGCAAAACTGCTCGCAGACCACAATCGGAGAGCGAGACCTGCAGAGTCCTGTAAGGTGGGGAGAGAGGAGCAAAGAGTTGTGGCAAGACCAAGAATAGCTAGTGGTGGACCGGCATTCCCAGAAACTGCACCAAAAACACTATGTGGTTGTAACCGAGTAACATCCTGGTATCTGAAACACTGGATGGCCATCCTAAAGGAAGATGCCGAGTATGAGCATTGACAGGATCAAGGAAGCCGAACAGGTGGAGAAAACCAATTCCAAGTGGAGATAAACCCCAGTGATGTTAACCTGAGAGTATCAGATAACGGGGAAGATGGGAGACAGAGAATTGTTATGTGACTACTCATACTCATCCCAGTCAAGATAACAAGACTATAACATTAGTGTGAGGGGCCTGAAATGAAAGCCTAACACAAAGGTATAGTTTTCTCAATGTTAACCATATTATTAAAATAAAAAGGGGTTAAGATAAGCAATTATCTGTCCCTATCCTAATGAGAATGTTCCTACCAAGCAAATTAAAACTAATCAAAGATGGCCCAGTGTCCAAATGTATCTGACCCTCACACTCATTCACGTAACCAAAATGTACAAGGTAAATATATCTGATTTCAGTTCAACAAAACAGTGCAAAAGTTCAAACATATAATTCTCCCAAAGTACTCATTTAGGTTCCCTTCCCCTGGATCAATTCTGGAAGTCCTTTGCAAAGAGTTTGATTCAACTAAGTTCTCTTCAGTTCAATAGAAAATGGATTTTCCATTCAAATAGTCCTTTGCTTGCCACATCAAATGTCTTTTGTGCAAAACACGTTAAAAAATCAAAACAACTGTTTCCTCCACACATTGTTCTTCTCAGGATATAAAGCAGATATAAGTATAGCACAATATTCTTCCACTCGAATAAACTTGTCAGGACAGCACAGCAAATGTCTTTTGTTATGCAACAATTTGTGAAAATAAATGTTTCTTTCCACAACACCTTTCTGCCACAACCACACTTCTTCACAGCATCTGTTTCTTTCCCGGTTTACTCGCCTGCCAGGACTAACTACAACTGATCCCTTTCTTGGTTTACTCACAAGCCGGTTATAAAAAAAAAACTACAATTGGTCTTTTTCTGTTAGTGGCAATGTTTTTTCCAGGGTTCTCCACACCAGTGTCCCCTGTGAGGAGAGTTGGACAATGGCTGCCTGTCTTTATAGTATATTGACTGCTGGCAATGAGGGTTACAGCTTTCCCCAAATTGATATATCATAGAAGGTGAATTGCACACTTGTTGTCTCTTTAATTTTTCTGGATAGCCTCTTAGGTGCTGGCAATGTTGGTTACAGGTATCCCCAAGTTGATATCTCAGAAAAGGAGAATTGCATCCAGGTTGCCTCTTTACTCTACTGGTTTGGTATTCAGTCATCTGATACAGCAAAATGTTTTCTGAGCACCCCATGGTTACATTTGACTTTATACTTACTCACCAGTCTCCTTTGGGATCTCTGTTTTGCTGCAGGCTGCTGTGGCAGGCCTTCCACATTCTGACTATACCGTTGACAGCCCCTGCATATCTTCAGCTGTCTCCACAGCTCTTCTCTGTAGCTCCACAGCCTCTGTTGAGTCTCTGTATCCTCCCACACACCTGAGCAACTCATGTCAGGTTGGGAGCATGTCTCCCACATGGCTCAGCTTCTCTCACCGCTGCCATCCACAACTCTGCTTCCTGCTGTGCGTACTCTGCTAAACCACATGTCTTCTCTTCCTCTGTCAACTTCTGCTGGCATTCTTCCTTCTGCTTCGGCAGCCTCTCTCCTGACTGCTTCTGTCTCTGCTTCTCCTTCTCCTCACTGTGGTTCATTTGGGCATTTGATTGTCCAACTTAAGTCCCTTGCCTTACAACAACTAGACCACACATTGGTTTCAATAGCATGTTTGATCTTTGCTAACTCTTGGTCCCTGTTCCTCATCCCAGTACCACAGGCATTAAGCACCCTGAAGTCCACAGTGATTTTGGTTCTTTCACAATCAGATGGAATGCGAAAATCTCTACTTTAAAATATGCCGTCAATGTTCCAGGAAGAATAGAGGAATCATGAGTTAAAGGGGGCACCACTTTTTCCTGATATGAGTCTCCACCCACATGATCCCCCCTCATAACATCACCCCCTGGGTCAGAATCACGTAGTGGTTGCCTTCCCCAGGACACATGAGAGGGGGCCCATACCAGGGTTTTAGAGATTTTTTCAGTAGGTTTGTCACATTAGAAGCAGGGGAAGTAAGTGAGAATCCTTATGGGACTACTCATACTTGTCCCAGTCAAGATAATAAGAGCATCACGCAGAAAGCAAGAAAAGTGGATGAATATCATTATAGGAATGCTCATACTCATCCCAGTCAAATCCAAGAAAGCATAATCAAGAAAGAAACCAAAGTTATGAGAGAAACGCCTGAAGAGAAGGACAGACTATTATATAACTCTCAAAGACACATTGAATAGAAGGAACCAGGGTTGTGAATTACGCAGAAGGGAAGAGAGTCTCAAGAAAGAGAATCATAAAGGTTGAATAAGGTTGCCCTGGGAAAAGGGAAGAATAACTCTGCAAAGTACAGAAGAAAAGAACAAACCAACAGAAAGCAATCAAAAGGGAGAAGATATCAATCTAAGGTCAAAGGCACCAGCTTTTGAGTAGAGTAAGAAGGATAATAAAGTGTTAAAGGAACTGTATGGACTGATCAAAGAAGTTACAAGAGACTATTTGAAAATCAGCTATGGGGCAGAGGCTTCGTGAAGCAAAACCCAGGGGAAGGGAATATTTCCTGTGTCTTTAGTTGTTAAGATAGTGGTAGGAACAGTTAGGCTTAGTTTGCCCTGTGGAATGATTCATTCAAGACATTCATCAATGACTGACACACACCTTAGCTAGTTTTGTTAGGAAGGGATTACCTCATAGAAGCAGGGACAGATAGGCTTTGTCCTTTCCTTTAATAAATATACTCCTGAAATGTTATATAAGGGGTCAGCATCATTCTTCTGACCAGCCACTGTGTTTACAAAAGTACATGTAGAATAAAAAAGTCATGCAACAAGTATATATTGATCATTTTTCATTGAAGTACCATTTGACATTTGAAGTTCATGGATGTGTACCTGGTTGATATTTAAAATGTTCAATTATTTCTATTGTCTTAATAAATAGACCTTCTGTGCAACCCTGTTTATTTCTTGTCCCGAAAGGGGAGGGAGGCTGTGAGAAATCAAGTTTGGGGTCCCAAGTTCACATAAAGAGCTTTATCAAAGAAAGGAAAATTGTGCACATCTAGTTTGGAGTGGGTGGAATGTTATCCTGAATTAGATGTCACTCGATTAAAACATCATAGAGCCCAGGAGCAGGTTGGAGGTAACAGGTAACAGGCTGTCTTTACAGGTTTTACCACACATGTATGTCTATGCTTGTATGGTTATACAGTGTCTTGTGTCAATTCCAATTATGATTCAAATATATAGGGTTTAGTATTTGTACACAAATAAAACACTTGCTTGTAGAAAAATTGTCCATGAATCAAGACATTTCGGGTTCCATGTGATTGTGGGTAGTGTTATTGATGGACTGTTTTGAGTGGGCTCCACGGATCCAGTGCTTATGGGCTTCAGGTGAGATTCAATCAGGGCATGTATGTGGAATTTGGAAGTAGGTTAGAGGGGTACCCAAGTGGGAGTTGAGTACTAGAGCCATGGACCAAGAAGATGGTCCTTGAGATGTGGTAAGGGGAGCTACACATCCAGAAACATCTTATTTTTCTGTCCCCCTCCCCTTGGTGCCCCCAAATCTACTTACCTCACAGTTCACTCTATCTAATACATCACCATCTGTGAGTCAATGTGTGAGTGAATTGGTGAGTAAATGAATGGGCCAGTGAGTAAGCATATGGGGGAGCATGTGAGAGAGTGAGTGGATGTCACACTCTCTAAGTGAGTGGCTGATTTTGGGTATGAGTGAGTAAGTAGATGGATAAATAAATGACTGGATCAGTGAAGGAACAAATGGATGGGCAAGTGATTTTATGGGGTATGGAAGTCCACTAAAACGATTAATTGAGGCACCATACACGTATGCCCTTACTAAATCAAATACTGAGAGCAAAGCCATTTGCAGAGCTATGAATGAAAAATGTTCCAGGTAGTGTCATTCGTCGGTATCTGACAGAGGCGCGTTCTGAAATACCTCACTGTAATTGTGTGCAGCTGTTATTTATATTGTTACTGTTTACTTGAAATCCAAATATCCTCTTTAGAGTTTGAAAATACATAATGATTGTTTTTAAACATTAGATGTTCATGATTATTTTACCACTTATTTTCTTTTAGTTATGGAGGTGTGGGATGGTTAGTTATTAATGAGATGTTTTAGTTGGTGGTGTCCTAGTAACCATCATTCAAGGGTTTACGGTTGCCTCTGTTTGAGCATGATGGAATGTTGAGGGCACACAATACGTATATGGGTTAGAGTCATAGACTGAGCGGATAGGAGACTGAGTAGGAGAGCTCATCATCTTCAGTCTGAGACTCTGTTAAAGCACAACAGAACCCTGCAGGATTGAGGATCGATAATTGTTCAACTAGGGGCAGTCAACGAATGGTCAATTATAGCTTAATTTAAGTTTCAATGAATGTTCAACTGATAATGCTCAATTATTGATCCACTATACCCAGCGGTGAGACTCAGTTAATGCTGAACTGGTGATGATCAATACATGCTCTACTTAGAAGGGTTGAGGCTCAATTAAGGCACTGTTTAAAGTTGCACCATAGAACAGAATTGAGATCAGGAATGAAAAGGTATCTCAAAACAGTGAACTACAAGGGGCTAAAACTGTGTGTACTATCAAGAAAGCAAAAATGCAATTAATTAATTGGACAAGACGCTCAAAAGTAAGCAAAATAAAACCAGTTTAAATACATGCATATTAGAAATGTGGTTAGAACAATGAATCCAACACAAATGATACACTGATATAAATAACAACACATTAGTGCAAAACACATCTAAAAACAATAACACTTTTGGGAAATGTAGTAGTGACAACTGTCTATCTAACTAAGAACAAATTATTAAGATTGGAAGGGTCTGTAAATTAATATCAGATCACTTGAAGAGATATCTCAGTTATAGGTATGGTATGGTAATGTTTATTTTAAAGCACCTATACACAAGGCAAGCGTTTCAAAGTGCTCAAGGAGGGAGGGAACAAGGGGAGAAAAAGTATAGTCATTCAGAGCCTTTACATTTCTGAATGATACAAGTCTGCATAGGCAGAGTAAGTGCATACAATGCAATTAACAGTGTAGATAACAGCACATAGGTCTGATGAAGATTCTGAAGTTTTTCCAAATGCATTGAGGTGCCACCATGCAAGGAGGGTAGATAGGGAAGATATATAAATTATCCTCAAGGCATGGTACATTCAGATTGTGCAAGTGCACAGGTGGTACAGGAGGGGCAGAGGTTTGGGTGGGTTTATCCACCAGTCATTGTGATAATCCAGTCATTGTGATAATCCAAAAGCTTTTTCTCGACATGTTTCAGTTCATAAATACAAATGATTGGTGAACATTCCTCATTAGTAATTAAAGTAAGTCACACTTCATCCAAGGATCAACTTGGAAGAACCCCTTGTCTGTTCCCAAAATAGAATCTGATGTCAAAAAGGCGTCAAGTTGTCCTACTGTTAGATACCTTGATATCTGTATGGTGGAGTTCTCCCTCATTGCGTACAGGTGGAAGACCAAATCCTTAAGATGGTTGTGTGCCTAGTTTGGATCTGTAGTTAATGTCAGAAGGGATATCCACCCTTTTAAGCAGCAGATTGATATAATCTTTGAAAAGAGCCTTTGTCTTCTTACTGCCATGTAACAGAATCATAGCAGTATTGGTCGGCGAAGCACTTAATGATCCGACACTGAGTGTTTGGGAGTGAATAGATGCTGGTCTTTTCCATTTCTTGTATTGCATAGGGGGGGAGTGAATTGGCAAAAGAAAACGTGATCATATTACCTTTTGCTAAAATCATAACAAGTTATTTCTGTACTGCATTTTATTCCACCTTGCATTTCCTTGAAACCATCAAGCATTTTCAGCTACCTCATCCTCTACACTACTCCTAAGTAACCAAATCAGTGTACCCCTGTAACATTATCCATTGTTGATCACTTTTGTATTCTGAAGTGTGATATCAGTTATCAATTTATTTATAAAGTGTGATAGATAAATATTGTTGAATTGTCCAAATAAACCTTTTAAATTTGCAAAACAAACCTACTTCTTGGCTGAGTGGGGTCAGGGGGATTCTAAGAGGGGGGTGTTATACAAGTTTTGTCATCCAGAGTACTGAACTGGATATAAAAATACATCAATAAGGGTTTTCCTCAGCATCCCAGACTAGGCATTGATCACCACATCACCAGGTTAATATGTAAAAACTGAAGCATCATCCAAATGGATCCTCAACTCCAGAAACTTTTTTCCTGAACCTCCACTAATAGCGTACAAGAGAGGCCGGAATTTCAGGGACCAATTAGTGAAAGCCAAACGAGTCAAAGAACCATGCCAGACAGTACTAAGAACAAAGAAGTTGGAAACTTTCACTTGCCTACATTGTTCAAATTGTAAGAACATTATCAGAGGAGATTACATAAAACACCCACGCACAGGCGCCAAAATCAAACTTAAACATTATACCACTTGTGACACCAAATCAGTGATCTATGCTCTTAAGTGCCCCTGTGGTATGTACTATGTAGGCCAAACTCTAAACTCTAAAGAAAATGAAAGAGAGGCTCAACGAACACAAGAGCAACATCAGAACTAATAACCTATACTCACCGGTGCCCAGGCTCTCCACAGAGAAAAAACACGATGGGCCAACTACATTTTCAAATTCTAGAGGTGGTCTCAGAGGCCCCGAGGGGCGGCAATCACTTAAGAAGAGTGGACCAAAGAGAACTCTACTGGATCGACAAGTTAGACAGCTTGAGCCCGCATGGAATGAATGAAGACTTCCATCTAGGAGCTCTTCTCTAAACAATGGATACATCCTTTACTGTTCCATTTGGGACTATACCTCTCCTCGCAATGTCACACAATTTGCAATGATGAACTCCTACTTTGAGGTTTTCGGGTCCCGGGAGTGAAACAGAGACATGCTCTATTAATCACCAACTGTAACCTTTAGAGTAACTGCACCCATGTTCTTTACAGTGACCCGGTTGGGGTCTGTCTATTCCTTTAGATTAGCTGCCATATTATAAGACAGATCAGAGTACCGGTAATCACCAGTGATTGCACACACATTTCATAGGCAGCCAAATCTTCGCAATAGAATGCTGCAAAACCACTGGGTTAAACTAACCCAAAAGGGTCTCTTGATATCTGCACCACCAAACTGTAAGCGATATTCAATCAACACTACAGCTAAGTCAATGCCTAGTCTGGGATGCTGAGGAAAACCCTTATTGATGTATTTTTATATCCAGTTCAGTACTCTGGATGACAACCCTTGTATAACACCCCCCTCTTAGAATCCCCCTGACCCCACTGAGCCAAGAAGTAGGTTTGTTTTGCAAATTTAAAAGGTTTATTTGGACAATTCAACAATATATATCTATCACACTTTATAAATAAATTGATAACTGATATCACACTTCAGAATACGACCGTGATCAACAATGGATAATGTTACAGGGGTACCCTGATTTGGTTACTTAGGAGTAGTGTAGAGGATGAGGTAGCTGGAAATGCTTGATGGTTTCAAGGAAATGCAAGGTAGAATAAAATGCAGTACAGAAATAACTTGTTATGATTTTAGCAAAAGGTAATATGATCACTTTTTCTTTTGCCAATTCACCCCCCCTATGCAATACAAGAAATGGAAGGAGAGCACACAGTCTTCAAGAATCCCACAAATCACACTTTATAATGCAATACACAGTTTCAGTTCCCCCAGCTAGCTTAGAGAAAACAGGGATGAGTTTTAAACACAGGCGAATTACTTTAATGTGGTTTACAAGGAAGTGGAAAGGTGATAAAATTATTGCTTTTAATTCCCTCTAGAGGTTCAGGGTCGGTGATGGCTCATTTAGATTAGTTCAGGCTCACTTTAACAATACTCTAGCAGATGGCAAACAAATTTTAGCAAAGAGAAGCAAAAAGCTGCTGATTTCTACAGATGAAGAAATCGGGCCAAATCACAAATCGCGGTAAATTTCGCGAGTGCGTGTCTCGCGATTACAGATGAAAGTTAAATCTCGTTCCTAGCACAAACGGTTCCAGAGATACGGACGATTAAATAAAGGTAGTTTTTCAGATTTAAAGTAAACTCAAAATGACAGGTGACAGCTTGCAGCTGCAGAATTGACAGGTGACAGTTGTACAGCTTTAAAAATGACAGATGACACGACTTCTAGGAGGCTGTTCTACTTTAACTAAGAGATTGGTTCTACACAGTTCTGCTAGGTACTCACAATATCAATTTGAAATAGGCCTCGTCACGGTCTGGTCAGGATGGACGGGACTTCCGGCGGGTGGTTCTGAAGTCCCGGCTATCTGGGTCAGCTCTGCTCTCTGGGTCTGTCAAGCACCGGATCTGCTCACAACGGTCTGGTTTGTGGTTCTCTCGGGTTCCGGATACAGCACTGCTTTCTGGATACTGCTACAGGTTCTTGCAAAAATTCTTGGCAAAAATTCAAACAGCTCGCCCGGCTGTTGAATAGTTTGGTTGGTTTTGAGGCCTGCTGAAGAGGATTCAGCTGGTGGATTCAGGCCTCTCTGGTACAAATTCTGGAGTTAATTTCTGCTACAGGTTCTGGAGATTGATGGATTTGAAGTCTGGATCTCTGGATGTGAAGTCGTCGGTCAGCATGCTCCGCAGCAAATGGAATTCAATGTCTCTACCTGTCCCAGCAGTCTCTTTTTATGTGTTTTGAAAATGGGTGTGTGTCTGGGCCTAGCTAAGCCTGCCCCTCTCTACTTGTCATTGGGCCGATTCTCCCCTCTCCCATGATTGAGGGAAGGAAATGGATTGTCATCATGATGAGGTCTGTTTATGGGTCAGAGGATCCTCCCCTGGTCAATTTGCACACAAATCTATTTCTGACCCAAATACATATTTATCTATGTACCATGTTTCTCATATTATAGGTCCAGTTTACATATTTTCTATAGCACCAAACCATCCGATCCCTGTCTTTGTACGACGTGGTGTCCACTGATGACAGAATTCTCCCCTTTTCATCCAGATAACGACCTCTAAACCTTTCCAGATTTTACACAAATGTGCACCAGGGAGATGGGTTTCAGATGATAAAGTGTCAGATTTTTAACATGCATACATTTGGAGTGAGTACCTATTTTCTGCTAGCAACCCCTCAGAATACACCACAGGGACCTAACGCCTCTTAAAACGTGCACAGAAAAATCACAAGAACAATGATATTAATTATATAATTTTGACCAGTCCGCACTATGCGTTATCTATCTTTTTAAAATTATGCTCTGGTCAAAAAGGGGTGTGGCTTCCCACATCACAGGGTGGAATAACTGGTTTATCCACTTCGCCCAAGCTCAGCTGCTAGCAGAGGCACTGCCCCTCCCAGTTTCCCCCAAGAGGAAGCCACTTTACGGCCCCCTCAATATAACATTTGCCTGAGCCAAAGAAGGCCCATTGTTCAATTTCCTGCAGTCCCCAGCTGCCACTCCCCTTTCAATCAACATGGCCATGTGGCCTCCTTTTTGTGGGGCAGCAGAAGTCAGCCAGGCCTGGGAACACAGCTGTTGATCCAGTTTCAACTCCTGTTGGGGGTAGCTGTCAGGCAGAATCCAGTTTCATTAAGCCAGGTTTCAGCTAACTGTCACTTTTTGTTCCCAGTTTTCTACATTCAAATCAAACTGACAATTTTTACATATACATTAAATAATTACTTCCGTCAAGTCATTTCAGAATATAGGTTTACATTGTATCCACCTCTTAGCAAGTCTTTCCTTGGTCTGGTTTGGGTTCCTCTGTTCAGTTTTACACAAAAGCCTGGTGGTTTTAAAACGCCGGCTTTCTGATAGTGGTGAGTACCGGTATTGCAACCATTTTGGGATTAAGAAAATGAATTCCCCACAATTCTGAGTTGCTTTTTGGCAATCAGCATTGCCATTCCCAATGGTTTCAGGCTACTGTGTGTGTAACCCAATGGTGGTTTTAGGCAGTGCCCTCCTGTGCTCACAACATAGGCAAAAATGGGTGGCAGCCTATTCTTCATGTTTTCCCTGTGTACTCTCTAGGGAGTTCTGGCCATCATGATGTTTTCCATGCAAGTACTGCAGAGTTTTATGGTAGGGCTTGGATGCATGGGTAAAAGCATCCCACAAAATATAAGGTGATGTATAACCCTTTTCAGGTTGGAGCAGAGATATGAGCATATGTGGATACTTGCCATGTTCCAAATTCATATAGTCATGTTGTGTAACAATTATTAAGGCTGTTGTTCTATTTTCTTCTTTACTGTACCACAGTAACTTTACTTCAAACTCAAGACCTGCTGATGTCCTTTGATGCTCTATCATCAGATTGTGAGAATAGGTGCCTCCTTTGGGACACATTCTGACTACACTAAAGATATACTTCAACATTATCTACACATTTGCATAAACTATATAGGGGCTCGAGCCCTCACTTCGTTACTTGATTACATTTGGGGCATTTTGGAGGCTTTCCACTCTAACTCCACATTAGTGCTTTCTAGCACATCCTCCCAATTTTGGTTAACACTTATACATAGATTCTTAGAACTGGATCTAGTCTGTGGTAATCATTACATTGATAGACTCCGGTCTATTACATTCTCCTTCAACAGGGATGTAGTTTATGCGACACAGGCCCCATTTAACCGGATGATGCGGAGCGCGATCACGTCAGATGTTTACATCTGACGTAATCGCGCCTGCACGTACCTACGTCATTTGACCAGCGTTGACACTTGATGGAAACAGCCATCACGGACTGCTAGAGCCCTGCAGGGGTCCCGCGCGCATTTGCCAGCACTGCATTTCAAGTACGTTTTACGAGGCTTCTGTCTCTATTAAGGATGACGAGCACCAGGGTGATTTTGTTACACACCCCTCATCCTGAACTAGCACCTAGTTAGCACTGTAGAGAGCCAACATTATTAGCTACCACAGGGTTACCAGCACTAAATCCTAAATTAACTATTCTTGACTCAGGATTTACATTTACTGAGCAGCTCTCTCGTGAATGCCAAAATATATTTAACGTTGAGTGCTGCATTCATTCTCAAAAACACTATGCCGTTTTGAATTCAAACTTAGAGGTTTAGCAGCTAGTGAACAGAGACTGCATGGACCCGCATTGAAGTACAGGGACCGCGCACATAGATTAGCTTCTCACCGCATGTCATTTTATTTACCCAGCGTCTCATAATCACTCCAGTGACGCCTACAAGGATTTCTAACTTCGTTAATGACTGACTAAAATACCTCTCGAACTAAAGGATGCACACTTTACCTCAAAGTTAACTATACAAAACCTATCTTCCCACAGGGAGGTATATCTCTATTTATTTATTTATTTATTTAAATTTATATAGCGTGCAAGCAGCCCAGGGGCATTGAGGCGCTGTTACTTGCATGAGCTTAGTTACAGGCATGGTATCAGTAAGAGGCATAATACAGATAGGAACAAGAAAGGTTATCATTACAGCTTATGCGGTTGGTCAATACAACTTAGGCAGTGGGTCATATGGTTGGTATTATGCAGCTGCGAGGGACCTTATGAGAAGAGGGTGGTTTTCAGTGCTTTGCGGAAGGCTAGGAGGGAGGGCTCACCGCGGATGGTGGGAGGTAGGGCATTCCAGTGAGTGGGTGTGAGATAGGGGAAGCTGGATCCACCTGCTCTGGATCTTTTTACTAGTGGAACCGAGAGCATGTTGGTGTAGGGTGATCTTGTTGGTCTTGTAGAGGCGACGGAGTGGATTCTTTGTGAGAGGTAATCGGGGGCAGTGAGATGGATGCATTTGTGTGTTAGTGTGAGCGCTTTGAAAATAATTCTTTCCTTTATTGGGAGCCAGTGGGCTAGTTTCCTGGCTTCTGAGATGTGGTCCCTTTTGGCAATGCCTTGGGCTGCTCGGAGAGCACTAATCTGGATGACTTGTAGCCTCTCCAAGTTTTTTTTTGAGGTTCCTAGGAAGAGTATGTTGCTTTACTCTAGCCTGGAGCCGGTGATGGCTCTGGCTATGTTTGTGCAGTTCTCTTTGGAGAGGAAAGGCCTGACTGCGTTGATCAGTTTAGCATGATATGCGGCTGAGGAGGCAATGGCGTTGACTTGTCTGTCCATGGAGAGGTTAGAGTCTAGATAGACTCCAAGAGATTTGACTGAGTCTGAAACAGGTATTTTGATGGTGTCGATGGTGAAGTGACTGGTATACTATTGGTATACTTGCTAGATACAATGATTCCTCAGCATGCATCACCTATGTAAGTCACACTACTTGTTTCCTTTCAGTGCAGGATTGGGGAGCGTTTTCCTCCATCTACACATCCATTGATCAGCGCTAAGAACTTAGAGCAACTCCTCCTGACCAGAAAACATTCTCACCCCATTTTCGGGATTTGACATCCTAGGCAGAGGTAGGTCCCTCTTTGCCACTACTACATAAATAAATAGAAAGATGTGACCCGCCATGCCTTGAGATCCCTTGGGTGCATCTAACCATGTACTTTCGGAATTTCGCAGGTCTAAATTTTTCGGGTTTGAAATTTGGATCAATATCAAGTGAAGCCACGGACGGAGTCCCAAAGGTGTACCTATGCCAGGTAGTGTTCTTAATGATTACAGGACTTCTGTACCCAGAGACAAATGTATTAACTCCATAGAAACCGAGAGATAATTATCTGCTTTGTAAATTATAGATATCAGAAATTGGAATATTAGAAAAGGTTGAATGTGCCCACTAGTAACCACTCCTAAAGGAAATTGTTTTTCTGAAACACTTTGAGTTTTTAATATGAAGTACAGCTGAGGTCATAGCAGCAATATGAATATAATATTGTAATGTTGTACAGTTGGATTGTTTTTTGCCATTTTGAATCATAGTAAAGAAAATAACTTCTTTCTACTTTTAATTGTGTTATTTAAATAAGCTGTTTTGACCTAACATTTTATTAAGAACTATATTAATAGTACCTTGGGGTTTACTTACAGTTACCATACCATTTAAAAAAGAATCCTCCTCTATTTGCCAGAGGTGGCGTCTTAAACTGAAAGAATTAATTGCTAATTCACTCATTCTGAACTTACCTTTAGTTATTGTTTATTACTATACAATGACTCGAGTGTGCAGGGGACGCGAGTGATCCACAGACTGTGGACACTTTCCTTGTTGTATCTATTGTTCACCGCAACCCAATGCCAGGGTTGCGCCACTCTCCTCTGCACCTCACTAATTTATTGATTCTTACTTAAGTTTAACCATAACGAGGAGTGCACCTGCACTTCCCCCTTTTTTTGTTCTACATTCAATGTAGGCCAATCTAGGTAGGTAACACCACTTATCATGTTTGCTTTATCCTTTGTGCAAACATACTGTGCATTAAGGGTTAAACAAGCATGACATTGTTATTACCTGGTTAGACATCCAACAATGAATGTAGGGCCGTCTAACCAGGTAATGCCTTGCTAGACGGCCCTACATTGAATGTAGTTGTCTGGCAAGGTAATAACCCTTATCATGTTTGTTTGTATTACCCTTAATAGCAAGTAAAACTCTTAGAGGCCGATTCATGGAATAATTAGCGCGGCGCAAGAGGGCAAAAACGTGCGAATCGCAGTGGAATAGCGAAAATCGCAGTGCAATTGCGAAAATCGCACGAAAAGCAGCGCACGTCGATTCATGGAAGGCCGTGCGCGAGAAAACCAGCGGATGTGCGATAAAAAGTGCGCGGCGCACGTTGGCGCACAGGCCATCTAACAGCGTGCGCCAGGTCACTGCGAAAATCGCACAGGCCACAGCGAAAATCGCACATAGCGCGGCGCACGCAACAAAAGTAGGCGGAACACGGGCGTAACACTCGGAATGGGGAACAACTTGCCAAAACGTGGGCGTCACGGGGGAAGTACAGGGCACAAGTGCGCGGAACGCCCACACGCTCGCCTACAACACGTATTCATGGAATAGAATAGGGGAAAAAAGCGCACGCTCAAACCAGCGCACAGGCACAAACACGACCGCCACAAGAAAGCAGGCGGTAGCGTCTCTGCGGCTGTAAGAAATGTGCGCCAAAAGGTGCGCCAACAAATCGCACCTATATACTGCCATGATGAATGTCCCATACTGTGGCCCTCCAGGAAAAAAGACGTGCAAAGGGGTACCCACAAACACGGACACCCGCTGACAAAAAATACGTGTGCGTGTATACCGGGGTGCGCGGGAAGTCTAACACGCGATTTCAGCAGGGTACGTGCATCACAGGGGTTCGCGTGAAGTTTCACACGCGATCGGGTCTGGGGGAGCGGGCTACGTGTATATCAGGGGTTCGCGTGAAGTTCCACACGCGAACAGCCTGGGCGCGTGTATTTCAGGGGTGCGTGGGAAGTTCCACACGCGAATAGCCTGGGCGCGTGTATTTCAGGGGTGCGCGGGAAGTTCCACACGCGAACAGCCTGGGCGCGTGTATTTCAGGGGTGCGCGGGAAGTTCCACACGCGAATAGCCTGGGCGCGTGTATTTCAGGGGTGCGGGGGAAGTTCCACACGCGAACAGCCTGGGCGCGTGTATTTCAGGGGTGCGCGGGAAGTTCCACACGCGAACAGCCTGGGCGCGTGTATTTCAGGGGTGCGCGGGAAGTTCCACACGCGAACAGCCTGGGCGCGTGTATTTCAGGGGTGCGCGGGAAGTTCCACACGCGAACAGCCTAGGCGCGTGTATTTCAGGGGTGCGGGGGAAGTTCCACACGCGAACAGCCTGGGCGCGTGTATTTCAGGGGTGCGGGGGAAGTTCCACACGCGAACAGCCTGGGCGCGTGTATTTCAGGGGTGCGCGGGAAGTTCCACACGCGAACAGCCTGGGCGCGTGTATTTCAGGGGTGCGCGGGAAGTTCCACATGTGATTTGACAGTGTGGGTCCTCCCAGGTGTACCCTGTACACCCTCCACGGCCCCTGCAGGCAGCCCACACCACAGGGGACTACCCTGCATCCCTGGTCATGTCCCGCAGGCAGCCCACCCACCATGGGCATGCCCCCCAGCAAAGGCACATGTCTCCTTGAACTAATGAACACCAACTCATGTCCCCTTGCACCCCCACCCCCCAGCACTGTGGGGCACCTGCCAGCAGGCCCCCACCCATGTCCAACTCATGTCCCCCACCCCCCCCCCACCCCCCAGCATTGTGGGGCACCTGCCAGCAGGCCCCCACCCATGTCCAACTCATGTCTCCCACCCCCCCCACACCCCAGCACTGTGGGGCACCTGCCAGCAGGCCCCCACCCATGTCCAACTCATGTCTCCCACCACCCCCACCCCCCAGCACTGTGGGGCACCTGCCAGCAGGCCCCCACCCATGTCCAACTCATGTCTCCCACCACCCCCACCCCCCAGCCACCAGGGTCACCCTCCACCAGGCCCCCACTCATGTCTCCCACCACCCCCACCCCCCAGCCACCAGGGTCACCCTCCACCAGGCCCCCACTCATGTCACCCACCACCCCCACCCCCCAGCCACCAGGGTCACCCTCCACCAGGCCCCCACTCATGTCTACCACCACCCCCACCCCCCAGCCACCAGGGTCACCCTCCACCAGGCCCCCACTCATGTCTCCCACCACCCCCACCCCCCAGCACTGTGGGGCACCTGCCAGCAGGCCCCCACCCATGTCCAACTCATGTCTCCCACCACCCCCACCCCCCAGCACTGTGGGGCACCTGCCAGCAGGCCCCCACCCATGTCCAACTCATGTATCCCACCACCCCCACACCCCAGCACTGTGGGGCACCTGCCAGCAGGCCCCCACCCATGTCCAACTCATGTCTCCCACCACCCCCACCCCCCAGCCACCATGGTCACCCTCCACCAGGCCCCCACTCATGTCTCCCACCACCCCCACCCCCCAGCCACCAGGGTCACCCTCCACCAGGCCCCCACTCATGTCACCCACCACCCCCACACCCCAGCAGTGCAGGGTCACCCTCCACCAGGCCCCCACTCATGTCACCCACCACCCCCACACCCCAGCAGTGCAGGGTCACCCTCCACCAGGCCCCCACTCATGTCACCCACCACCCCCACCCCCCAGCAGTGCAGGGTCACCCTCCACCAGGCCCCCACTCATGTCTACCACCACCCCACCCCCCAGCCACCAGGGGCACCCTCCACCAGGCCCCCACTCATGTCACCCACCACCCCCACCCCCCAGCAGTGCAGGGTCACCCTCCACCAGGCCCCCACTCATGTCTCCCACCACCCCCACCCCCCAGCACTGTGGGGCACCTGCCAGCAGGCCCCCACCCATGTCCAACTCATGTCCCCCACCCCCCCACCCTCCAGCACTGTGGGGCACCTGCCAGCAGGCCCCCACCCATGTCCAACTCATGTCCCCCACCCCCCCCCACTCCCCAGCCACCAGGGTCACCCTCCACCAGGCCCCCACTCATGTCTACCACCACCCCCACCCCCCAGCCACCAGGGTCACCCTCCACCAGGCCCCCACTCATGTCTCCCACCACCCCCACCCCCCAGCACTGTGTGTGACCTGCCAGCAGGCCCCCACCCATGTCCAATCCATGCCCCCCTGCACCTGGGTCCCAACATTCCCCAATCATGTCCGTAATGCCCATCCTCCCCTGCCAAAAGGCCCAACCAACTATCACACCCACCCACATATCAAAGGCAATTACATGTTACACCCCCAATGTAAATAATGCAATTTAACACATGTCTGTCACACACAATGGCTGCAAGTGAATGACAAAACACCCAACATGACATGCCTGAAAGCAATGAGATGATACGACACATTGAAGATTAAAAAAATAATATGTATTGAACAGCAAATAAGAAAAAACACAAAGCAAATCAAACAAAACAAGATGAATGTCCAAGAAAAAATTCTGAAAAATTAAAATAAGCCAATTAAGAAGATCATCCTGGGTCCATGAGCCCTACCAAATTAAACCTAACTGACTACTAACTAAAAAGTGAACTATATACAAAAAAGTGGTGCATTGTCCAATCGCAACCAAAAAAAAATCAAAAAAACAAAGGAAACCTAACCCTAACTATACAACTATATACAAAGGCAGCGGGCTATTCGGACGGCTCACTGGTTGTTGTCATGGGCCAGGGCATCATCGAACTCCTGGTCAATGGCTTGGAGGCGGGCATGTTCCCTGGCCCCGAGGTCCCGCAGGGATAACGCAGTGTCCAGCTCAAACTCCCTGCGAAGACCCTCGAGGCACTCAGCCCGCCTCAGCGCCCTCCGCATTGAGTCCTCCGCCCTGACCATCGTGAGCCGTTCCTCCTCTGCCCGCTGCCGCTCCGCACCTATCCGCTGGCACAACCTCTCCCACACGGAAGCCACTCCCATTCCAGGGTTCTCCTGCCCTCCGGCCGATGCCTGCACCCCTGATGTTGATGGCCCCGAGCCATGATGCCTCCCACGTTGAGCCTGCTGCTGCCTCCGACGCAACTGCCTGTGCCAGCACGACGGCATCCAGGCTGATGGAAACCACCGACGCCGTCGTGCACGTGCCCTGCCCGATGATGCCGTCACATCCTCCATCTGCTGGGGTCCAGTTGCTCTGGTGTCCACCCCTGCTGGATCTCTGACTCCCGACTGTGGCAGGGATGGGATCCCCACCGAGCTGGCTGCATTGGTCGGGGCAGGTCCACAGGGGGCCCTGGTGGCATCTGGGCTGGAAGACGGCAAGGAGAACGACTGGTGGATAGCCTGCACAGAGGAGGAGAGGGCCGCCACATTGGCCAACACATGCAGGAAACCCCCGAACATGGCCGATCCCAATTGGGCCACGTCGGCACGGTGCACTTCGTGATGACGTGCGTGCTCCTCCCGGGAAGCACGCACGGCATCACGAATCACAGCCGTGCGCATCGCGACCCCAATCAGGACCTTCTCCGCACGGCCAGGGGTTCCCACGTCCGCAGGTGGAGGGGAGTCAGGTGACATGGACATCCCCTCTACCTGCGGACAGGCCTGGGACGGGGCATCCCTGCTGGTGCATGGTGGTGCACTCACAGGGTCAGGGACAGCGACATGCACAGGCCCCTCCACGGTGACCTGTGCTGCCTCCTGCCCCTGGCCCTGGACTGCACCACTTGCACCAGCAGGGATGCCCCCACCAGGCCCCATGTGTGCCCCAGTGGCGGCCTCCTCCTCCTCTGTGCAAACCACCAACCTGGATGGCTCCTCACCGTCTCCCACCGTAGCAGGCCCCTGTGGGGGCTCACCCACCCCTTCCGCTGCAGCCGTGGGGGCATCCCCGCCGCCTTGCTCCACAGCGCCGTCTCCGCCCTCTTCTTCACTAGCCGCTGCGTAGAGGGAGACAAAGAACACAAGCATCAGGGCACTGTACAATGGTCCCCTAGACAGGAAGCAATAGCAGATGAGCACCACTGTCAAAGTACACTTCCATCATGTCCCTCCACAACACATGGGTCAGTCCAGGCAAAACACACACAGTAACAGGCATGGTGCATGCCATGGACATTTCCATGCATGTCCAATGGACTCTTGAAACATTCAATGATATGTAACTCACATGCATCATGCCTCATGCCCATCACATGCACACACTTCACCTCAGTCACATCCATCTGGCCCCAAACACACCAAACACAGCGGTTACAAGGGTAATTTGGCTGCTTTACTGAATCTTTGCATTGTCACACACATGTGTCATGCATCCATGGCATGCACAAGTCACAGACACGCAGGTCAGGCACACAGACATGGCTACCATATATGTACCTGGCATCAGCACCCATCCCTCACCCCCACCCATGTCCAGGTACAGAGACTGGCATGCTCTCATGTTCAAAATCTGAATAGGGCTCCCCATGCGGCATTTCAACACATGCAACAACCATGTGCATCACACATCACTAGTCGCACATGCATTACCATGATGTCCCTGCACACATACATGCATACATGGCCTATGGCACACATACAGGCAAGTATCATAGAACCAGCACACCGCAACATGCCCTGTCTCACAAAGTAATGCATGGACACTTACCGCTCAACTCCAGACGGGCCTCCCTCTCAAGGATCTGGGCGTGGAGCGCTGGGCGTACGCGTTCCAGGACCCTCATCTGGATGGAACTCATGCGGCCCCGGCCCCCCTCCACGAGGCGCCGGGCCTTCACAAGGGTCCTGGACCTCAAGTCCTCCCAGCGCTTCTTGATCTTCAGGACGTCGCGGGTTGCCACCCCCTCTGCGTTGATGGCAACCACACAGTCGGCCCAGATCCTCTGCCGTCCTTCCTTGCTGGCGCGGGACGATCCAAAGAGGGCATCATACTGCCCCAGGACATGCTCCACCAGGACACCAACTTCGGTGACAGTGAAGCTGGTGCCCCTCTGCCCCTCTGGCCTGGGGTTGCCACTGGTGCCAGATGTGGAAGTGCCCGACATGGCAACCCCAGAGGCAGGTGTGGGTGGGCAACTGGGTCCTGGGGCTGGGCTGTGGAGCGATGTAATACCAGTCGGGAGTCTTCAGTTCCAGCAGGGGTGGACACAGCAACTGGACCCCTGCAGATGGCTGATGTGCAGGCACCAAATGGCAGGGCACGGTGACAGCAGGCAGGCAGGCAGCAGCAGATGGCACGTGGGAGGCTGCTCGGGGCACTGGGGGGCAGTAACTCGGCCTTCTGGGCAGGAGCGTGGGCTTCCGTGTGTTTTCGCGTGGCCAGCTTGATACAGAGTGATTTGGCACGTGAAAATCCTGCACGTCAGCGTGAAATCCGAGGAAAGGCCCTTAGCGCGTAAGCGCGTCAGCACGCATACGCGATTCTATTGGACCAGAGTCCCTCAGTGCGTAAGCGTGTCTGTGACCCGCACGGGTGTTCCCCACTCAGCACGTGATGACGGGGCACACGTGGAGATACTGCACGTCAGAGTGTCATCGCGTGTAATTGGACAAAAGTGCGCGTACACGCGATTGGCCTATGTACGTGTATTTAATGGGTGCGCGGCCACTTACACACGCAAGTACGTCAGCGAACCTGTATCACGTGGTGCGTGTGAATTTACGCACGCTATTGGACTGGGAACTGGATTCCAGGGGTGCGCGGGTCACACGCTGTATCCCGTGGTGCGTGTGAATTTCCACACGCTATTGGACTGGGAACTGGATTCCAGGGGTGCGCGGGTCACACGCTGTATCCCGTGGTGCGTGTGAATTTCCACACGCTATTGGACTGGGAACTGGATTCCAGGGGTGCGCGGGTCACACGCTGTATCCCGTGGTGCGTGTGAATTTCCACACGCTATTGGACTGGGAACTGGATTCCAGGGGTGCGCGGGTCACACGCTCGCCTAGAACACGCGCTAAGCATAAATTGCGGACTTTAACAATAACAAGCTCAGACGCCAGGATGAACATACCGTTCCTAGCAGCAGTGGCAGTGGGCTACCAAAGGAGGAGGAGGAGGATAGTCAGGGCCAGAATATTCACACCCAGAACCAGCCTTTTCGGGATGCCTGATGACCAGGTGTATGGGAGGTACAGGTTTCCACCACACATCATACTGGACCTGGTGAGTGAGTGGGAGGATGACCTCACATCACCCACCCTGTGCTCCCAAGCACTCAGCCCCCTGGAGAAGGTCCTCAATGTACTGCACTTCTTAGCCACTGGATCATTTCAGCGGACAAGTGCCATAGTGGGTGGGGTGTCACAGGCCACCCAGTCACGCTGCCTACACCAGGTCTTGAACATCATGACTGCACGCCCATCAATCCGCAGGCACATATACCTGCCCAGAACACCTGCAGAAAGGCATGCTGCCGCCCTGGATTTTTACGCAGTGGCATGATTCCCCAAAGTGCTAGGTGCCATCGACTGCACCCATGTGGCTCTACGTCCCCCCAGGGCATCTGAGCACATCTATAGGAACCGCAAGCACTGGCATTCCATCAACGTGCAGGTAGCATGTAATGCCAAGGGAATCATCACCTCAGTATATGCCAACTATCCCGGCTCCACCCACGACAGCTTCATTTACCGAATGTCCACCCTAAGCCGGGACCTAGAAGCTGGGCGGCATGGCGATACATGGCTGCTTGGTGAGTATGTATGCCACTGCACATGCATGCATGTTGGATACTGAGCAAGGTCACAACCTCACCAATGATACCAATCCCCACCTCCACAGGGGACAGTGCCTACCCTCTCAGCCCCCACATGATGACGCCAATTCAGAACCCCACCATGCCACCCCAGGTAAGATTTAACACAGCCCACATTACAACCAGGGGCATAGTGGAGCGCACATTCGGAGTGCTGAAGTCACGCTTTCGCTCCCTTGACCGTTCTGGCGGGCAGCTGTTATACGCTCCCCCAGTAGTGTGCAGGATCATAGTGGCAGCATGTGTCCTGCACAACGTTGCAACACGCCGGGGCCTGGTCGTGGACATGGTGGTGGCCCCACATCCCCAACCACATGCACAGCCGCTGCGCATGGGAGGGGAAAGGGCACGGGGGAGGCAGCCCGTACACAGCTAGTGGCTAATTACTTCACATAGAAATCACACCCCTGTGGAGTGCACACTGCCCTGGCACATTCCATCTGACAATCAATGATGACTCAACCTGACACTGATCCTGAATGTGTGGAGAATGAACCGGGAATTCCATGTCAGCCTGAGATTGTTCACCTGGAAGTGTCACAATGTGTGCATCCCTACCCACACAGACACCACCAATGCAGTTTTGTGAAGTTACACATTGAAGCAGCTAAAATGAATACCCACTTGCAAAATGCAACAAGAGGACAGTGCCATGTCAGCCAACCCAACCCCAGCACTGCCACACGACACACCGTGCCATGTCATGCTAATTGCAGGTAAACAAAGTAATCCCCACAACATGACATCACTCTCACTATGTACAGTGGCACTATTAGAAACCTGCAACACCTGAAATGCTCACAGCAATGCCGGACCAACAACATACTTGAGCACGTAGTACCATTAACATGACATCAAAAATGTTACATATTAGTAGTCTCACCACCTGGAAATGCCTGCACTCCCACCACTACCAACTGTGCAGTGTTGGCGCCATGTAGAGTTGTAGGTGCACTGCTGCCAACATGGTCCCCATCGCCAGACTAGAGGTCCTTGTGTGGACTTGAGGAAGGGACCTGCAAATTGGGAGGTAGACACAGAAGAAGAGTTACACATCAATGCAACATGCAGTGTACAACACAACAGCAATATGCACTATGAATGTATACACAGTATTGACTACAGACTGGCCACACAGCTCATGGGAGTCCAACGTCACTGTGTAATTCACTGTCACTTGGGCACACCCTTTGCAAGCCCATGGAAACGGGAAGCAGGAGGGGTGTGTGTGACTCAAACCCAAGCATCTGAACCAAATACATTACAAGCCTGCATGTGCCCAGCCACAATGCAGCGTATGCCCACAGGAACCACGGAAGCCAACACATCGAAGCCAACACATCGGAGCCAACACATCGGAGCCAACACATCGGAGCCAACACATCGAAGCCAACAGATCGGAGCCAACAGATCGGAGCCAACAGATCGGAGCCAACACATCGGAGCCAACACATCGGAGCCAACACATCGAAGCCAACAGATCGGAGCCAACAGATCGGAGCCAACAGATCGGAGCCAACAGTTCGGAGCCAACAGATCGAAGCCAACAGATCGGAGCCAACAGATCGTCCCAAAAAAATTGGGAATAAAAGAAATCAAAATAAAAATAAAAATAAGAAACAATCAAAAATGGCCATTGATGGGCCCGGGGGGGTTGGGGAGGCCACCCAGGAGGTCCGAGGACAGGATGCACACCAGAACCCACCTGCGTGGATCCTGGGAAGATAAAACACCTCCATGGGCTCATGGCCCACACGGCTACCCTATTGTGGGAGTATCACTGCTGTCGCTATTATCACCCTGTGCAGCTGCATCCGGAGGTGGTTGCACTATGGGAGGCAGCCCACGCAAGGCCCTAGTCTGCTCCTCCATGGCTGCAAGCATGCGGGTGTGGTAGGTCTGGTTCTGGAGGATGAGTGCGCGGAGGTCCCCATGCAACAACTCACGGGATGCCCGGACCTCCGCCCTCGTTGCCTGCATCTCAGCTGAGAGCGTACGGGTGAGACGCTCCAGCTGCTGTTCTGTCCTTTGGTGTGTTGAAGCCTCAAGCTCAACAAGAGTCGTCCTGAGGTGTAGGAGCTCCTGCCTCAGGGCTTCCCTGTGGCCCTGGGACTCAATGGAGATGGCCTCCTGCAGAGTCGCCAGTGCCGCCCGCCTGTCCCTGTTGGACCCCAACATGTCCTCCCTGTGTGACTGGCAGATGGAGTCGGTTGCCTGCTCTAGTCGCTCCATCAGCCTTTCTGGGGGGACAATGGAAGTGGCCACCCTATCCATGGCCTGAGCCATCATCTCGGATGATGCAGCCTGTTGGGTAGCCATACCGTAAATGGATTGCTCCCATGCGGTATTGCCGGGTGGCGTACGGCCACCACGTCGGCGGGCACCACACCTGTCTGGGGCAAGGCGAACTGCGCCTTGCTGTGCCGGCACTGCCTGAGGCTGCAGGACTGCATTCCCCCTCTGATCTGCTGGCCCAGGAACAGGATCAGATGTCGCGGAGTGTGACCCTGCATCCGTAACCACCGAAGGCGTAGCTGCCAACACTGACATCCCCATGGAGGGTACTGACCCTGGTGCAGGTGGGTGAGACAGAACAGAATCCCTCCCTGGAACACTCACCTGCGACGGCACGTAGGTCTCATCCGAATCAACACCTGAGTACAGCTCGGGGGAGGTGCAGCCAGAGACACCCCTTGAGAGCACGACCTGCAGCACTTGTGGGTTCTCCCCCACCACCACACCACGTCCCTCACTGGTGGTTGGTCGGCCCTGGGACACCTCCTGGGTCTGCACCATCTCCACAACCCCAGCAGTATCAGGTGCGTCTTCCCCTGCAAAGACATGAAAACAAAGTAATGGAAACAGGCATTAGCACCATGGCACACATTGAGGGCTGAGAAGCAAGAGAACCAGTACTTGATTGACACATGTCCCACATGACTAAAACCCTCCCATGCATGCACCCTCACTGCGTATGAAGTGCAGGCAAATGGCACACACTGATGACACCAAGATGGAAGATGAACAAATTTTCTGCATGCTGCCTGGCAGTGGTATCACACATTGGCCTGTGATTGGCAGGTGAAACACACATGCCATCACACAGATGGCATGTACCATTGCTATTGAGTGAAGATGGAGAGGAGGGCAGCACCTATTCATTCAGTCCAGTTCCCGCATGTAATAGCTTTTCTGATTCTAACAGGTCAGATTTTTCACCTGGAGCTGCCAGTCTGAAATGGTCAAATTGCACAGGGACATGTGTGTACAAATGATATCCAGGTAACAAAGTCACTCCACTTTACCATACCCATGTCAGACATGTGACTAGTGGACAGCGACATGCCTAGTGAAAGTGGTGGAATGCAAACAAACTGACTGAATGAACAGTGAAAAATAAGCAAATATGTTGTGTCAAGGTGACACTTCAAGGGCAACTGGCGTGCAGTTGTGCTAGATGTCTACTGTTGGCAGAAGGGATACTGCTATGGCCAAATGCAGCTGCGCAGGAAGTATTGCATGAAGCACATGGCTGACCCATACGACTGAGGCGCACACACTCTCACCTGGCACCCAAACAGAAGCCCTCACACACACACCATGCACCATGACACACACATGCATGTGCACTCACCGGACAATGCCTCGTAATCAGCCAGATCTCCCACGCCTTGGATCTGTTCCTCCGTGACGTAGGTCCCAGCGACTGACTCATGTGGAGTGAGTTCCATGTCTACTACTGGAGACCCACCTCCAGTCACTAGAGTTGCGGCATGACTTGAGGCCAGCTTACTCTTTGCCCTGCGCTTTAGGTCATTCCAGCGCTTATAGCAATCATTGGCTGTGCGCCTCACGATTCCAAGGGCACTTACGATGTCCGCAACGGTCTGCCAGTGTGCCTGGCGTTGTGCAGGTGTGGTCTTGGATCCTGCAACAATGACCATCTCGTTGTCATGTCCGGACACATACTCGACAAGTGCATTCAGTTCGTCATCCGTGAAGCTGGGCTTCCTGGACGGGCCAGACTGTGTAGCCGTGTCTGGGGCATCAGCCTGTGCCGGACGAGCACTCTTCCTCTTCCGCTTGGAAGGTGGTGGTGATCCTGAGTGTCCTGCGCCGCTCTGGACACTAGGGCCAGGAGCCCTGGTGGACTCTGTATCAGGAGTGTGGGATTGCACACTCAGCATGGGAGTTGGTGCAGGCATTGGCTCTAGTGTGATGGTGTCAGGGGGAATGTCAGCAGCATGGACTAGGACCGACACTGTCCTGGCTGGGTGTGTGAGGGCTGGGGTGGATGGAGCCGCAGCTGCCCCTGCAGCCACTCCGCCCTGCCTCCTTGGTGCAGCAGATGACCTTGCTGCCCCAGATCCACGTGGCATGATGGCATCAACGTGCACCAGCGCACGTGTCGTAGCCCTGCTGACCTGGAAGTCAGCCATGGAGTCAGCCAGGTCTGGTGCCACAATGGGCTGGTCCAACAAGGGCTGAGCATGGATGGTGTCAGCCACTTCAGCCTCAACGGGAGGGGGGGAGGGGGGGGAGGGGGGATTATGGGTGCCCTTGACTGGTCCTCCACACATGGGGGGACAGGCTCACCCTGCAAGTTACGACCACGTCCCCTACCGGATCCACCACGGCCACCACTTGTGGCTCTTCCACCTTTGCCACCCTTACGGAATCCTCGCCTCCCAGCCATGGCACTGATATTAATGTGCGTATGGGAGTGGCTGTAGACAATTGTCCTGGGCAATTGGGGGTCAAAGGGGTTGGGTACCAGATGGTAATTGTACCCTAGTGCTCTAGCACGGCTGATTGTAACCCCTGGGGAAAGATGACGGTCACGCAACGCACAGGAGGCCCAAAAAAGGGAGATGACGTGCACGCAACCCCTCCTAGACCACGTGTGCAGAAAGAAAAACCTGCACTACGCTGTGGCACCCAGTAACACAAGAATGAACGTATGCGTGTCACACGCAGCCTAGAATGACCTCTGAAGGGGTAGGCTACACACGGGGCAAGCACAGAAGTTGGATACGTGCGTGACTCACCGTCTGCCAGGTAAAAGAGTGTGAAGAATGAGCGCGTTTGGCTGGCTAAACCCCCGCCAAAAGAAGATGTGTACGCTGTCTGAGAAGACAGGACAACAGTAGAAGGGGACACTGTTTGAGGGAACAGGCCCAGGTAAACCAGTAAAAGAGAAAAAAGAGAAAAAGCTGTCAGAGGTAACAGGGAATACGAACTGGAAACGCCGTGAAGTAAATCGCGTGTGAAACGACAAGAAGTACAGAATTCACCCACTCGCTCTCCACGAAAAGCACGTACAAGGAAATGGTGTTCTACATGTACCTTATATACAGGCCCACACGTACAGCGTCACTTACGCGGTGTGTACGTTCACCAATCACACGCTTTGTCACTCCTGCGTGTAGATCCATTTTCACCAATCACACGCTTTGTCACTTCTGCGTGTAGATCCATTTTCACCATTCACACGCTTTGTCACTTCTGCGTGTAGATCCATTTTCACCAATCACACGCTTTGTCACTTCTACGTGTACATCCATTTTCACCAATCACACGCTTTGACACTGGGACGTGTCACGCAACAATTTCCTGCACGTGCAGGTGACTATAGGCGCGCATATGCTGTTGACGGGTTTACGCGCTAAGGGCCTTTGCTGACGTGTGGGATTTCACTCCCTATCAGGCTGTCCACGCGTTCACACACGAGAGACCACGCTCCTGGCCAGGAGGCCAAATTACTGCCCCCCAGAGCCCTGAGCACGCTCCCACCTGCCATCTGCTGCTGCCTACGTGCCCCACAGTGCTGGTGGGTGGGGGTGTTGGGAGACATGGGTGGGGGCCTGGTGGAGGGTGCCCCTGCACTGGTGGGGGTGGTGGGAGACATGGGTGGGGGCTTGGTGGAGAGTGCCCCTGGTGGCGGGGGGGTGGGAGTGGTGGGAGACATGGGTGGGGGCCTGGTGGAGGCTGCCCCTGGTGGCGGGAGGGTGGGGGTGGTGGGAGACATGAGTGGGGGCCTGGTGGAGGCTGCCCCTGCACTGCTGGGGGGTGGGGGTGCAGGGGGACATGAGCAGGTGTGCAGGGTAGTCCCCTGTTTTGTAGGCTGCCTGCAGGGGCCGTGGAGGGTGTACAGGGAACACCTGTGAGGACCCACCCAGCCTAATCGCGTGTGATGATTCCCACGCACCCCTGTAATACACGTACCCTGGCCAATCGCGTGTTAAACTTCCCGCATACCCCTGTAATACACGTACCCTGGCTAATCGCGTGTTAAACTTCCCGCGTACCCCTGTAATACACTTACCCTGGATAATCGCGTGTTAAACTTCCCGCGTACCCCTGTAATACACGTACCCTGGCCAATCGCGTGTTAAACTTCCCGGATACCCCTGTAATACACGTACCCTGGCCAATCGCGTGTTAAACTTCCCGCGTACCCCTGTAATACACGTACCCTGGCTAATCGCGTGTTAAACTTCCCGCATACCCCTGTTATACACGTACCCTGGCCAATCGCGTGTTAAACTTCCCGCGTACCCCTGTAATACACGTACCCTGCCTAATCGCGTGTTAAACTTCCCGCGTACCCCTGTAATACACGTACCCTGGCCAATCGCGTGTTAAACTTCCCGCGTACCCCTGTAATACACGTACCCTGGCTAATCGCGTGTATAACTTCACGCGTACCCCTGTAATACACGTACCCTGGCCAATCGCGTGTTAAACTTCCCGCGTACCCCTGTAATACACGTACCCTGGCCAATCGCGTGTTAAACTTCCCGCGTACCCCTGTAATACACGTACCCTGGCTAATCGCGTGTTAAACTTCCCGCGTACCCCTGTAATACACTTACCCTGGCTAATCGCGTGTTAAACTTCCCGCGTACCCCTGTAATACACGTACCCTGGCCAATCGCGTGTTAAACTTCCCGCGTACACCTGTAATACACGTACCCTGGCTAATCGCGTGTATGACTTCACGCGTACCCCTGATATGCACGTTACCCGCTTTGCGTTCCTTGTTTGGCAGCCCTGTAAACTGGTCCAGGGTTAGCGCAGCCCTTTGCGATGATTTAGCGATTTTGATGGCTTTTCCTTGCGCGAGGGCGTTCTTGGGGGCGTTACTGGCGCTGCTGCAGGGTCGCTGCGATACTCTGCGCCACGGCTGGTTTGGGAGCATGAAATCCATGAATACGCTGTGCGCGGAAATCGGTTTTAGCGCACGTGCCTGGCGCAGTCAATCGCACGCGGACACTCTGCGCCAGCCGCTTGCGACACTTTTCAGCGAAATTCTATGAATTACCCTGTTAGTGTCAAGAAACACATGCCATGCAACATTAAGAAAGTATATGCCAGCTAGCACTACAAGTGTCAACAGGCACATACATTCTTAATGTGGTGTGGCATGTTTTACTTGGCATCAAGGCAAAATCAAACAAAAGTGGCTAGACTGATATACATTAGTAGTGTCACTCTGCATTTACTTTCTTAATATAGTTTGTACATGGCATCAAGGGTAAAACCAATATACGTGCTATTTTGTGGGTAGCTTGCCCTAAGGTGTCAGTGCGCATTTAATGTCTTACTGTGGCATGGCATGTGTCCCAGTTTACATAACATCAAGTATAAAGTAAGCAAGATGATTATTATTATATGGGTAGACTGGCTTAAATTGATAGGTACATTCTAGCCATTTATTCTTTGTGCTTCATGGAATGTTGCGTACTTTGCATCAAGGCTAAAAGCAAACATAAATCTTATTACTTGATACACTGGCTTATCTTGGTATAGTCAGTCCGGATATCATTTATTTCTGTGGCATGTCAAATTTTTCTTCTGCTGGGAGTCAATATTTGCTAATAGTGGCATAGAAGCATGCAAGGACATGTATGGGCACAGCCAGAAAGAACATTGTATGTATACTGCTGCATATGTTTTGTGCAAAGGCATAATGAAAATTCATTGGAAATTGGTCCTGTGCACTGTTGTTAAGTTGCATATATTGTATTTTGTCCATACAAAATTGAATTGACCATTTTTTTCCAGAAAGTGCTGTAAAATGCACTATTTTAACCCATTATTGTGAACAGTTTCTTGGTGTGAGAACCCCTGGATGCCCCACTTGTTTGGTTCAGGTCCAGTCGATTACTCAAATTAGACACATTCATTTATGCCCCTCCGGTTCAAAATGTCACTAGCTTCCACTGGATATCTCCCCCTCTGCTGCTATACCAACATATGTTTTATTATTTTTATTTATTGTGCATTTGTAAGGCGCTTATACATCATGTAAATTGTGTTTCAAAGTGCCCACGGGGCAACAGGGAGGGGTCATGGGAATTAATCAAATACATATATATATATTTTTTTTTTTTATATGTTTGGCTGAATTAGTTCAACCTTTCAAATTTCATCCATCGTTACAAAAATCATATATATTCAACTATTTCATTTCATATCTTCCTATTTACATAAAAACACAGACTTTACATAAGTTTACACTTAGAATGTATTAACTGACAAACTTACATATAGTTCATTTCATGTTTTCCTATCACACACTTTCATAAAACTTAAAACTAATCTGGCAGTACCTGATTTAAAAAATGAACAATTGCTTTCCGCATAGCAAACTTTGTGCTACAAAAGACATGCCGCCAAATGTCCTTATGATCAGTTGGTGTGAATGTGCATAATATGTTTGAGAAAAATACATTTCGCTGTACTTCTAAATGTGGACACGAGATAATAATGTGTTCTAAGGTCTCTTTGTGGATAAGATTCTTACAAAAACGACAGAAATTACTCTTTGGAATTTGTTTCCTCCTGGCCAAGATGTCATTTGTAGGCCATAAATTTAATCTAAATCTTAAATAGTTATTTCTTATATATGCAGAAGGACACTTAACCAAGTAATCTGACATCTGGTGGTATCTCTTGTGTCCAAATAATGCAATTGAAAAGTCCCTATAAACAATACACCTTTCTGTATTCATGATCCAATTAAACTGGTATAATTTTCTTTTTGCTAAGATTGGATTTTCTAGTAAGAAGTGAAGAGTGATACTAGCATCTGACATGATCTTGTATTACTCTTGTCGCCACTTTTGCGGAAATCCATGCAATGAAGAAGTCAAATAATGAGCCACTACCCCCAAAATGTTATCTAGTTGTAAACTCAGCAAACATTTGCGAAAAAAGGCACATTTCTTCCACATTATATGGGCTACTAAAGGAACTAAGCCCAATTCATGCCGCAAAATGGGCACAGGTGTACACGAGGGTAATCTCAAGACCTTCCTCCAAAATCTAGATTCAAGAACATGCCACACAGGTTGTTGATTATTCGTCAACATCTCCATGCCGTAAATCAAAACCGGCCCAACTTTCTGCTTGTAAAAAACCATAATATGTTTGTATGAAAATTTGCTAAATTTGTGTGCCAAGATTTCTTGCGAAATCAATGTGGTTGTTTTGTTATCTAGATTAAGCAGATGTGTCGCGTATGATAAAGAATTTTGAACATATATATACCCAAATATTTATACTCAGGAACAGAACGTAAAACATCATGTTGAAAATGCCAGATGCACTTAGTGAATCTATTTAAAGTCCTTCTTTTGAATACCAGTATCTGCGTTTTTTCTTGATTTACAGATAGATGATTTGACTCAGTATACTGTGCCAAACCTTCTAATAATTCTTGTGGACCTGTCGGAGTGCGAGACAACAACACCAGGTCATCCGCGTACAGCAACCACGGTATGCACTGAATTCCTAATTTTGGTGGATCTGCTGCAATAGAAAGAACAATTTCACCAATATCCAATATGAAGAAAATAAAAAGAGTGGACGGCAAAATGCAGCCTTGTTTTAGACCTCGGTTCGTTTTGATCAGAGATGTTAATTGACCATCCCTCCGTATTCAATCGAATTTGCAGTTGTGTGTTAGTGTGTAGATGATTTATAAGCGCAATTAAGGAGGGAGGGCATCCATATTGGTACAATTTTGAGTATAACAAATTCCGATCTATGGAATCAAAGGCCATCTTGAAGTCCACAAAGGCCATATATAACGACTGATTTTCTATTGCACTTTGGGATTTGAGCATGTTTAAAGTTATCATATTTGGGATGGTGCCTCTACCTGACACAAAACCAGTCTGCAAAGGATCATGATTAAAGATCTTTAGGGACCAGTTGTTAAATTCACGTAAGACAATCCGCTCAAATATTTTACCAGGTGCATCCAACAAAGATATCGGACAATAATTTGCCGGATTGTTTCGGTCCATATTTTTTGTAAATCGGAATAATGTGAGCACATTTCCACGACTCAGTTATCCTTTGCGTCTGATTGATGTTATTGAACATGTCAAATAAGATGTTAGACCATACCTCTGGATTTTGTTTCAACATGAAATTTGAAAGCTGATCTGGCCCGGGGCTTTGGATTTACTTGCTTTGTGTATGAAGTATAAGATATCTTCCCAGTCAAAATGTAAAGGAAAGGACCCAATCAGAGTGGAACTAGGATCAATATTTAAGTCTGCTTGTTGTGTATGGATCTTAGAAAAATATTCAACCCACGTTTGTTCACTAATACAGTTTGACTTTATGGTCACTTGATTTCCCGCTGATGAGTGGTTTAACAAAGACCAAATTTGTTTGGTATTTTACTGCTTAAAGTTTGTAACATGGTAGCACCATCAGTCTGATATAAGTTGTGCTTCCTCGTCCTCAACCAGTTTTGATATTTGGTTTTAATCTGTGATAAGGCCTCAGTTCGTGAAGCTGATGATAAATGTGATGCCTGACGTTTTTCATGTCTGAATTGAATTTTCCTGTCTTTGACTTCCTTACTAAAGTTGTGAAAGTGTGGGGCTTGCTTCTGCATGTTTGATCTTGAAATGGGTTGGAACTTCTGCATGGCATCAGCATATGTTACTACCTCAAACTTTTGATTTAGATTTGTTTGACCAAGTAACCATGCATAATATTCCCCCAAACGCTTTGAGCGAGTTGCTGTTCCACGAAAGTCTATTTCGAGCCGTATTCACAATTACATTGCCTTGCTTATAGTCAACAGGTACCTTATTTGCAAGATTTCTGACTACCCATTCCATACACAACATGTTATGATCACTCAGAATATTTTGACACAGTTGAAAAGACCTAATTTGTGACATGATGTTCTCGTCTACATAAATATAGTAAATTATACCGGGACTATTTCCTCTCTGCCAAGTCGCTTTCGGAGGATTGTCAGAAGGAAAGGAGCCATTCAAAACTAATAGATTTCTTGATCTTTCCAAATACAGAAACAGTGTAGATTGAAGTCACCTGCAATAATGGTGTAGCATATGCAGGGATCGAGCAAAGTCATGTCTAGTACACCCATAAGGTCCTCCAAGAATTGATCATCTGACATAACCTCAGGATTCCAGTACAAGTTGATCAGAGCAAAGAATTCTGAGTTATGTTGGGCTCTGACCAACTGAATGTATGTATTTGGTGAAACCCAATGCTCAATTTTTATCAGTGAACTCTGTTTAACTGCAACCAGCAAGCCTGATGAAGGCCTCCCCGCATTGCTTTGTTAGCTGGAATTACTTGGAGGTCAAAGCCATTCCACACAGGGGGCTCTACGAGCCACGTCTCTTGGAGCATTATTATGTCATGTGTGGATATCTCTGTAGGTTTATTTAAAAGATGTCTGTAACCTCTCGAATTCCAGCTAACCAATGACAAGAGTTGATCTTTCTGGGGTAAGCTCTAATGAGAATTGCCTTGCTGCTTGCACACACAGGCTACATTCTTTCCTTGATTTTTCCCCATGTCCGCATGGAAGTTATTAACAATTGGAGGGGCCGAGTCCCCCTTCAACTGTTGTGGGGAGTGCACTTCTTTCAAGAGTGTAAATCCCAGATCAAGCAAGTGAGCTTTTTCTGCCCAAATCCTGTTCCAGATTACTTTGGAATTTATCCATAGTCTTACCTCGGTCCCGTCTCCCTTCAAAAGAAATTCCACCTGTTTGATGTTAACTGATTTTATGTCATCCAAAGCTGGAATTTCCGAGAGAATCTCTAAAACAGATTTTCGATTAAGAATGTATTGGGGGGCCGGACGAGGACAGCATTTTAATGTTAAGCAAAAGGAAGCTGATTTATTCATTTTCAAGGCACTTTTATTGGGATCTCTATACGTACGGCCTGTGAGTTGAGTACTTGTTGTGACTTCACTGGTCTATTTTGTAAAACCTCTGAAATGGTAGAGGTAATTATCTGTTTAATTTCCGAGTGAGATAATCTGAGGACTACCTTTGGCAAAGATACAGGGCCTCATTACGAGTCAGGCGTTAAGGGTTTTATGGCACCGTAAACGGCGCCGACCCTTAACGCCTGATTACAAGGTCCCTTTGCGGGATGGTGATTTTAAAGCCTGCTTTTTGCAGGCGTTAAAAACCATGCCGCAAAGGGACCTTGGTGCTAAGTACGGTGCCTTCCCCATTCCCATTATGCCCTATTGGTCAAAAATGGGAATGGGAAGGGCCATGGCGGAAGGGGGAATTACCACTCCGCCAACCTCGGAATGGGGTGGTAATTCCCCATTCCGCCATGGCGGAGTCGGAGAGTTACCGGCATGGACCATGGTGCTATTAGCACCATGGTCCATCCGCCAGGGTCGTAATGAGGACCACAGTCTGTAAATGTTCTTTATTAAAAATTTCTAGGTTGTCAGCTGTGCACAATGTTGCGGAAACAACCCTCCTAGTGGCCATCAAATTTTCACTCTCCGGTAAGGAATATTGTTCTAAGTTTTCTTTGCTTGTATTTCAGTTTTGTTCAGAAACATGTTTTAGAGGTAATGCTTGGTGTGCTTGTGCACCCATGTATTCATAGAATGCACGCCGAATTTCCTGTAAGTGGATGTCACTTTCCAAAATGGATTTAGGGCCTCATTACAGGGTAGGCGGTGGACCAAGGTGCTACTAGCACCTTTGTCCATGCCGGTAAAATACCGGCACCGCCTTGGAGGAAAGGGGAATTACCGCCCTATTCCAAGGTTGGCGGGGTGGTAATTCCCCCTTCCCCTATTGCCCTTCGCCATTACCATTTTTGCCCCATAGGGCATAATGGGAATGGGGAAGGTGCTAATTACGGTGCCGCAAATTGCGGTACCGTAATTAGCACCCTGGTCCCTTTGCGGGTTGGTTTTCAATGCCTGCTAAAAAGCAGGATTTAAAGTACCAACCCGCAAAGGGACCTCGTAGTAAGGCGGTAAGGGTTAACGGTCACCGGTACCATTACTATTACCGGTGACCGTTAACCCTTACTGCCTTCCGTGTAATGAGGCCCTTAGACTTCTGTGGGGTTTGGGGTTTCAGCATCATTTTAGGTTTACCTTTATTCCTTTGATGTACATCCTTACATGGGATGGGGGCTGAAACCGCATCAATTAGGTCATCCAACGGTTAATTTCGAGGGAATGGGAATCGTCCTCTTTAAAAGTGTAATCACTTTTCTTTCTGCGCTAGTTGGGTATGAGCTTGATACTTCTTTGTGATTTCTTTAATCTTTTATTAGTTTCTAGACAAGGTAGCCTTTTACCAAATTGCTTTGTCCGGGATGTAGAACTGGATTTTTTGATTTTTCGTCTTCTTTTCCGGGGCAAAAGTTACCTTTTTGTCCGTTTTAGAAACTTGAGTTTGTACACCTATGCCCATAAATCAAATATAATAACAGTGAAGAGAAAGAAAGAGGTGGTCCTACTAGGCCTTGGGAGCTTTCAGAGTGTGCAAGTGCAACTTCCTATTTTTAACTTTGTTTGAACCTATGCCATTTTGAGACATATGTATATTCAGAATTGCAAGAACATTCTGAATTTGGAGACATCCTTCATGTTTTTGTTGAAACATGCATGACAGAGTTATTAAAATATGCAAATGTATTTAATAATTCATGGATTTTAATGCATCATTTGTTTATTCATGTGGTTGGGGGTGCTTCACTGAATTCAAATCTAGCCTTGTTTTTTTTAATCCAGGAAATGGTTCAATAATTAGAGCTGATAATGTATTTCCTTATTTTGTCACTTTAAAATGCATTTTGCATCCAGTGTTGCACATTACATATTTTGCTGGGCCTCACTATCAACAGAAACACTCGGTTGAAAGAGATATCCTGGAAAACCAAAGGCATAATTTCAATAGGGTACATTCTATTGATGAGCCTTTATTATTCTGCTATTTAATGAAAATAGGCTTATGAAAGTTCTGAATTAGGAATGCAATGAACGTTGCTGCTTATATTTTCCGTGCACACCTTTCTTTCTGAGTAGGTACAGTTGTATCTATTATTCTCTGTCAATGGCTCAGTTACTGATTAATGTTGTGGTCTGTGTGACAGAAACTGCATTCCTTGTCGTAAGAGGTGGACCCTGGATAAACACACATCTTAGGTTTAGACAAACAACTAAGCAGATCATTTCAAAGTTACATGTATAAAGGTAGCATTTCTTTTTGTTTCCTTCTTTCTGGTAAATACAATTTAATAAATGTAGGCCTCATCAACAAACTTTAATACATGTATATATTACAGATTGTACATATAATCCTCTTGTATAATATTCAAACTTAATTTGTATAAACCTGCATTTGTATGCAACATTATTGCTTAAAACAAAAGCTCTTTTTGAATTGGGTAATTTTGTTTGGAAATTAACATGATTCCTCTTATATCAAACATAAAGTGAAATAACATTTAGATGCCTAGTCATTCACAATGCATCTTGTTTATTGAAAAAAAACATCTTTGTCAATAAGTTGTTACAGTGCTTATCAATGGTGGAGGAAATAAAATTGTTGTGTGATTTCTATAACCATCATAAAAATGCACAACCTTTGTAATTTTAGGCCATGCTGACTGTGTACCTCCCTCTGCTTATTTGCATTCTTTTTACAATTTGCAATTGTCCATTCTCTTGTATTGCCTTGCATATTTCAGTTTGCTTCTTTTTGGTTGCGGAAGAGCTATTCGTATGTGTTTCGTTCCTATTATTGCTCCTAACAAAATTCAGAAATCCAATATTCTCTTCTTAGAGAGACTTACTTGCATTGCAATTTCCAAAGATTCATCAATACTCACTTGACAATTATATTTATGCAGGTTGTTTCTCACATCTTTAAACGTATAGTTACTTGAAAACAGTGATTGCTTGCTCCCCACACTGCTGCCTCTTTCCCAGACATTTGGGTTCAGTCAAATGGGATCTCGATTTAAATGAAACATCTTTATGAACTCGGTGCTGCACCCATCTCTCGTTGACCTGCACCTCTCAATTAGTTCCGATGAACACTTGCCTGGTTACTAGTGATACTCATTGTTGTACTTGCAGGAGTCACTAGTGGTTTTACTACGTATTTTTCTCCATTCATTCTTTGGCAGATTTGTTCAGTGCATCTATGAGTTCCATCTCACTAGCCCACTCCTCATTAGTACCACCCTCTCCAGCAGCAATCATAGATACGTTCTTCAATCCACTTGCTATGCCAGATTACATTGATTTTAAAGAGCCTTTAAAGTTACCCTTCACTAAAAGATCCTAGACCTAAACCACTGACCAACAGTTGAGAAAATGCTCTTCCGTGTTGGTCTTTAGCATGTGTTTTCATTGGTTTCATACTTCAATGAGACGATATAATTGTAGGTGTGAACTTTCCATTATTTTGCCTTGCACTTCCTCTTGCTGACCCCCTAATCATTTTTATAGTGTTGTACTCGGACATTATCTATGCTAGACAGGAGAGCCATGGATTTAAAAGAGAGTCTTTCACTCAGCATGATTTGTGCAAAGATGAGTATAGTGTTGTGAAGGAAAACACACATTAAGCCTGCCTAGTGTCTTCCTCAAACACAAATAAAAAAGCAAAAATAAAAAATAAACTTCTGTTATTCCCCATGGGGCATTACTTTTTTGTGATTGTTTTGAATAATATTATTTGGTTTTATTTCAAACTAGTAAGACATACATTCCCTTGTTTGAACTACTTCATAAAATATCAATGTTAAAATGCACTTTGATAAATCAGTTGTTCATAAGGTATGCAGTCGACACCTAGATTAAGCCAGGCGAAAAAAATATTGATGTTTTGCATTATCATTTCCAAATTCAAGTAGGGTCAAACCTGCATAATGTTTCTCAAACAAGGACTGGAGACTGTAGACAGGTCTTTCACACTGCCAGCTTAGTAGTACAAAGACATTTCAAGCTTTTAATTAAGCAGCATGGATTAGCGTTGACGTCGTAATGTGGTGTGCAAAATTGCATTTTAGATTAGGAACACCCATTATGGACTCTACTGATGTTTTTTCTCCACTGGAAAGAAAAAAGACAAACAAATCAGTCTGGTATGACATGTTTACTCTAAAATGCTTCTCTCTAACACAGCTCTGCTATAAAATCAAGTTAGACACTAAAATGCAATGTCAATTTCTTTTCCTTTTGAGAGGAACAACCACAATTGATCTTGCATCGATGGGACCAAGTGCCAAATAAACTATTAAAAAGAAAAGCCTTCCAATCAATTGTGCTCTAGTCAGAGAAATGTGCTGAATATTTCTAAAAGGAAAGTTTTCTTGAGCACTTTATTTTACTTTTACGAAACGCAATATAAATTCTGTTTATTTTCCCGATTCGATATGCCTTATTGTAATGTGCATAGTTTAAACGTTTTGGACTATTTTATTTAATCATTTTAAAGAGAATGTACAATGTGAGCAAAGCAGGGATGTCATTTGGGGGTCACCATGGGGTCGCAGTTGCGACCCCTCAGATCTCCCTTGCTACCCCTGTGGACTCCCTTGAAACCCCCCAGAACAAAAAAATATATATTTGTAATGTAATGTAAGCTCATGGGCTGTGGCCAGTGTCATGTGGCTCTTTATTTTTTGAGTGGCTGAGGTTCTTGTTCAGGCCTATTAAAAAAAAAAAAACAGGGGGTTCCACAAGTGTATCACTTTGAGCAGTGACATTAACAGGGTAATTCATAGAATCCAGCGCACAAGTGGCGCACGCGGCTGGTGCACAGTGTGCGCGCGCAACAGTCTGTGCCAGCCGCGTGCGCCAAAATCCATTTCTGCGCACAGCGTATTCATGGATTTTAACATCCATTACCAGACGTGGCACAGAGTGGCGCAGCGACCCTGCAGCAGCGCCTTTTACGCCCCCAACCTCTCCCCGTGCGCCATGTACAGCGCACAAATCCCATACATGGCGCACAGGCCCCGAACCACGAAAACACCTGTAAAACTCCCCGTGCACCCCTCCGAATACACGTACCCCGCTGCGCGGGATGTTTCACACGCAATTGGCCCTGTGCGAGCAGGGTACATGCATTTCGGGGGTGCACGGGAAGTTTCACATGCGATTGGCCCTATGCGAGCGGGGTACGTGTATTACTGGGGTGCACGGGAATTTTCACACGGGATTGGGCCTGTGCGAGCAGGGTATGTGCATTTCGGGGGTGCGTGGGAAGTTTCACATGTGATTGGCCCTGTGCGAGCGGGGTATGTCTATTACTGGGGTGTGCGCGGGAAGTTTCACAAGCGATTGGCCCTGTGCGAGCAGGGTACGTGTATTTCGGGTGTGCGCGGGAAGTTTCACACGCGATTGGCCCCGTGCGAGCGGGGTACATGTATTACTGGGGTGCGTGGAAAGTTTCACACGTGTTTGGCCCTGTGCGAGCAGTGTACATGCATTTCGGGGGTGCGCAGGAATTTTCTCACGCGATTGGCCCTGTGCGAGCGGGGTACGTGTATTACTGGGGTTCGCAGGAAGTTTCACACCTGATTGGCCCTGTGCAACCAGGGTACATGTATTTCCAGGGTACGCGGGAAGTATGACATGCAATTTCGCTGTCAGAGCAGGGTACGTGTATCCAGTGGGGTGCGCAGGGAGTCCCACACATGAATTGGCAGTGTGGGTCCTCCCAGGTGTGCCCTCTAACCCCTCCACGGCCCCTGCAGGCAACCCACCCCACAGGGGACTACCAGGCAGCCCATCCACCATGGGCATGGCCCCCAGCCAGCCCACATGTCACCTTCCACTAGTGATCACCAACCCATATCCCCCAGCACCCCCACCCCCCAGCAGTGAGGGGCACCTGCCAGCAGGCCCCGACTCATGTCCCCCAGCACCCTCACCCCCCAGCAGTGAGGGGCACCTGCCGGCAGCCCCCGACTCATGTCCCCCAGCACCCCCACCCCCCAGCAGTGAGCCTCAGGCCCAGACTCATGTCCCCCAGCACCCCCGACCCCCAGCAGTGAGGGTCACCTGCCAGCAGGCCCAGACTCATGTCCCCCAGCACCCCCACCCCCCAGCAGGGAGGAGCACCTGCCAGCAGGCCCCGATTCATGTCCCCCAGCACCCCGAACCCCCAGCAGTGAGGGGCACCTGCCAGCAGGCCTGACTCATGTCCCCCAGCACCCCCACCCCCCAGCAGTGAGCCTCAGGCCCCAACTCATGTCCCCCAGCACCCCCACTCCCCAGCAATGAGGGGCACCTGCCAGCAGGCCCGACTCATGTCCCCCAGCACACCCACCACCAGCAGTGAGCCTCAGGCCCAGACTCATGTCCCCCAGCACCCCCACCCCCCAGCAGTGAGGGTCACCTGCCAGCAGGCCCCGACTCATGTCCTCCAGCACCCCCACCCCCGAGCAGTGAGGGGCACCTGCCAGCAGGCCCCGACTCATGTCCCCCAGCACCCCCACCTGCCAGCAGTGAGCCTCAGGCCCAGACTCATGCCCCCCAGGACCTCCACCCCCCAGCAGTGAGGGGCACCTGCCAGCAGGCCCCGACTCATGTCCCCCAGCACCCCCACCCCCCAGCAGTGAGGGGCACCTGCCAGCAGGCTCTGACTCATGTCCCCCAGCACCCCCAACCCCCAGCAGAGAGGGGCACCTGCCAGCAGGCCCCGACTCATGTCCCCCAGCACCCCCACCCCCCAGCAGTGAGCCTCAGGCCCCGACTCATGTCCCCCAGCACCCCCACCCCCCAGCAGTGAGGGGCACCTGCCAGCAGGCCCCGACTCATGTCCCCCAGCACCCCCAACCCCCAGCAGTGAGCCTCAGGCCCAGACTCATGTCCCCCACCACCCCCACCCCACAGCAGTGAGGGGCACCTGCCAGCAGGCCCTGACTCATGTCCCCCAGCACCCCTACACCCCAGCAGTGAGGGGCTTCTGCCAGCAGGCCCCGACTCATGTCCCCCAGCACCCCCACCCCCCAGCAGTGAGCCTCAGGTCCAGACTCATGTCCTCCAGCACCCCTACCCCCCAGCAGTGAGGGGCACCTGCCGGCAGGCCCGACTCATGTCCCCCAGCACCCACACCCCCCAGCAGAGAGGGGCACCTGCCAGCAGGCCCCGACTCATGTCCCCCAGCACCCCCACCCCCCAGCAGTGAGCCTCAGGCCCCGACTCATGTCCCCCAGCACCCCCACCCCCCAGCAGTGAGGGGCACCTGCCAGCAGGCCCCGACTCATGTCCCCCAGCACCCCCAACCCCCAGCAGTGAGCCTCAGGCCCAGACTCATGTCCCCCACCACCCCCACCCCACAGCAGTGAGGGGCACCTGCCAGCAGGCCCTGACTCATGTCCCCCAGCACCCCTACACCCTAGCAGTGAGGGGCTTCTGCCAGCAGGCCCCGACTCATGTCCCCCAGCACCCCCACCCCCCAGCAGTGAGCCTCAGGTCCAGACTCATGTCCTCCAGCACCCCTACCCCCCAGCAGTGAGGGGCACCTGCCGGCAGGCCCGACTCATGTCCCCCAGCACCCACACCCCCCAGCAGTGAGCCTCAGGCCCAGACTCATGTCCCCCACCACCCCCACCCCCCAGCAGTGAGGACCACATGCCAGCAGGCCTCGACTCCTGTCCCCCAGCACCTCCACCCCCCAGCAGTGGGCCTCAGGCCCAGACTCATGTCCCCCAGCACCCCCACCCCCCAGCAGTGAGGGGCAACTGCCAGCAGGCCTCGACTCATGTCCCCCAGCACCCCCACCCCCCAGCAGTGAGGGGCACCTGCCAGCAGGCCCCGACTCATGTCCCCCAGCACCCCCAACACCCAGCAGTGAGCCTCAGGCCCAGACTCATGTCCCCCAGCACCCTCACCCCCCAGCAGTGAGGAGGACCTGCCAGCAGGCCCCGACTCATGTCCCCCAGCACCCCCACCCCCCAGCATTGAGGGTCACCTGCCAGCAGGCCCCGACTCATGTCCTCCAGCACCCCCACCCCCCAGCAGTGAGGGGCACCTGCCAGCAGGCCCCGACTCATGTCCCCCAACACCCCCACCCCCCAGCAGTGAGGAGGACCTGCCAGCAGGCCCCGACTCATGTCCCCCAGCACCCCCACCCCCCAGCATTGAGGGTCACCTGCCAGCAGGCCCCGACTCATGTCCTCCAGCACCCCCACCCCCCAGCAGTGAGGGGCACCTGCCAGCAGGCCCCGACTCATGTCCCCCAGCACCCCCACCTGCCAGCAGTGAGCCTCAGGCCCCGCCTCATGTCCCCCAGCGCCCCCACTCCCCAGCAGTGAGGGGCACCTGCCAGCAGGCCCCGACTCATGTCCCCCAGCACCCCCACCCCCCAGCAGTGAGGGGCACCTGCCAGCAGGCCCCGACTCATGTCCCCCAGCACCCCCACCCCCCAGCAGTGAGCCTCAGGCCCAGACTCATGTCCCCCACCACCCCCACCCCCCAGCAATGAGGGGCACCTGCCAGCAGGCCCTGACTCATGTCCCCCAGCACCACTACACCCCAGCAGTGAGGGGCATCTGCCAGCAGGCCCCGACTCATGTCCCCCAGCACCCCCACCCCCCAGCAGTGAGCCTCAGGTCCAGACTCATGTCCTCCAGCACCCCTACCCCCCAGCAGTGAGGGGCACCTGCCGGCAGGTCTGACTCATGTCCCCCAGCACCCCCACCCCCCAGCAGTGAGCCTCAGGCCCAGACTCATGTCCCCCAGCACCCCCACCCCCCAGCAGTGAGGGGCAACTGCCAGCAGGCCTCGACTCATGTCCCCCAGCACCCTCACCCCCCAGCAGTGAGGGGCACCTGCCAGCAGGCCCTGACTCATGTCCCCCAGCACCCCCAACCTCCAGCAGTGAGCCTCAGGCCCAGACTCATGTCCCCCAGCACCCTCACCCCCAGCAGTGAGGGGCACCTGCCAGCAGGCCTCGACTCATGTCCCCCAGCACCCCCACCCCCAAGCAGTGAGGGGGACCTGCCAGCAGGCCCCGACTCATGTCCCCCAGCACCCCCACCCCCCAGCAGTGACCCTCAGGCCCAGACTCATGTCCCCCAGCACCCCCACCCCCCAGCAGTGAGGGGCACCTGCAGGCAGGCCCCCGACTCATGTCCCTCAGCACCCCACCCCCAGCAATGAGCCTCAGGCCCAGACTCATGTCCCCGAGCACCCCCAGCCACCAGCAGTGAGCCTCATGCCTAGACTCATGTCCCCCAGCACCCCCACCCCCCAGCATTGAGGGGCACCTGCCAGCAGGCCCCGACTCATGTCCCCCAGCACCCCCAACCCCCAGCAGTGAGCCTCAGGCCCAGACTCATGTCCCAACAAACAACATGTCCTAACAAAACAGACCCATGTCCCTAAAGCCAACCCTAATCCCCTTTGCCCCCAAATCCAAGCATGCAACCATCCACAGAACCCACTCCCAAATTACCCATGCCATGATAGATGAAATGAACCACCATGCCCATGCAGGAATGCACAACGTAGCCACAGAGTAGCAACACGTGACTGAGGAAATGTTCAATGAGACATGCTCAAAACCAATTACAGAACACAACACCAATTCTGAAGTAATAATAAATGTGTTAAAAACATAAAGAACTGACTTTGTGAAAAAGTAAACTGAAAATCAATGTACAATGACCGATGTAGAAAAAAATTATTGCATATCCAATGAAGTTCAAAAAAAGAAAAAATCATGTAGAATGAAAAAGTGGTCCATTGCCAATGTCCATAATAAAAACATAATCCAAATTTTAAAAAAAACCATTGATCCATGGGAATATAGAAAAAGAAAGTATGTACACGTCTGCAACTATATACAATGTAAGTCCAAATGGTCCATGATCCACAACCAAAAGGAAACCTACAAAAAAGTCCTAGAAAGAAAAAACTATATACACACGAAGTGGAGCAATGTCCATTAACTCCAAATTAAAAGAAGAATAAAGGAAACCTAACACTATCTAACTATATACAATGGTGGTGGGCAAGTCCTGTGGCTCACTCTGTGATGTCCCGGGTCAGGGCATCATCGAACTCCATGTCGATGTCCCGGAGGCGGGCCTCTGCCCTGGCCCCGAGGTCTCGCAGGGATGCACTCATGGCCTGTTCCAACTCCCTGCGAGTTGCCTGGAGGCACTCAGCCCGCCTCAATGCCCGACGCATGGAGAACTCCGCCCTGACCATGGTGAGCTGCGCCTCTTCTGCCCGCCGCCGCTCCGCATCTATGCGCTGGCCCAACCACAGCCAGACGGAAGACACTCCCATTCCACGGTTCTCCTGCCCTCTGGCCGATGCCTGCCCCTCTGATGTCGATGGCCCGAGCCATCATTGCTCCCGCCTAGAGCCTGCTGCTGTTGCTGCTGTCCATGTGCCCTGTCCGATGCCTGCACATCCTCCATCTGCTGGACTCCAGTTGTTGGATTGTCCACCGCTGAAGGGCCGCCAACTCCCGACTTTGGCAGGGATGGGATCTCCACCAAGCTGGCTGTGTTGGTCAGGCCAGGTCCACAGAGGGCCCTGGTAGAATCTGGGCCGGAAGACGGCAGGGAGAACGACTGGCGTAGATTCTCCACATAGGAGGAGAGGCCCGGCAGAGTGCGTAACACATGTAGGAACCCACCAACCAGGGCCCCTCCCCACAGTGCCACGTCACAACGCTGCTGTTCAGGATGGCGTGTCTGCTCCGCCCAGGAAGCACGCACATCATCACGAATGTCACACATGCTCAACGCGACACCAAACAGGATGGAGCCCATACGGTCGTGGGACCCCTCGTCCGCAGGTAGTGGAGAGGCAGATAATGTGGCACTCGCCCCTACCTGCAGACGGGCCTGGGACGGGGCATCCCTTCTGGTGCATGGTGGTGCAGTCACAGGGTCAAGGACAGCGACATGTACTGGCCCCTCTGCGGTGACCTGTGCTGCCTCCTGACCCTCGCCCTGGCCTGCACCACTTGCACCAGTGGTACTACCCCCATCAGGCCCCATGTGCGGCTCAGTAGCGGGCTCCACCTCCTCTGTGGAGACCACCAACCTGGATGTCTCCACACCGTCTTCCGCCATTGCAAGCCCCTGTGGGGGCTCACCCGGCCCTTCCGCTACAGCCGTAGTGGCATACGTGGCACCAGCCCCCTCGCTCCCAGATGTTGGCAATTCCTGGGAGGGTGGCTGGACCTTGCGTCGCCACCCGGTGGAGGCATCCCCGCCGCTTGGCTCCACAGCGCTGTCTCTGCCCTCTTCTTCACTTGACGCTGCGTAGAGGGAGACATAGAACACAAGCATCAGGGTACAGTACAATATTCGCCTAGACAGGAAGCAATAACACATGAGTGGCACTGTCAAATGTCACTTCCATCCTGTCCCTCCACAACACATGGGTGAATGCACACAACACACCTGCAGAAACAGTCCCAGCGCCCACAATCAACATCAGCATCCATGTAGAAGGGCCTCTTTTAACAAAAATGTTGCCTTCAAACTCACATGCATCATGGTTCACACTGGTCCCATGCACATACATCACCGGAGGGTCATGCATCATGGCTTGTACACCACAGACACAGTGGATAGACACAGTGAATACAACGGTGACAGCACTGCATGAGTGAATCTACACATCATCACGGACATGTGTCATGCATTCATGGCGTTTCAAAGTCACACACACACACTTCTCAGACACACACACATATGGACCATAGATGTAAATGACAGCAGCACCCATCCCTCACCCCCCCTCCATGTCCAAGAACAGAGACTGACATGCATTGATTGTGCATTCCGCATACAGCTCCCGATGTTGCATTGGAACACATGCACCATCCATGTGGTTCACACATTACTGGTCTCACATGCATGACCATGATGTCCCTGCACACACACATCCTTACATGGCCTATGTCACACATACAGGCAAGTAACAGACTACCAGCACACTGCAACATTCCCTGTCTCACTCAGCAATGCTTAGCCACTTACCGCTCAACTCCAGACGGGTCTGCCTCTGAAGGATCTGGGCATGGAGCGCTGGGGCAATGTGTTCCAGGGCCCTCATCTGGATGTTACTCATGCTGCCCCGGCCCCCCTCCCGAGGCACCGGGCCTTGTAGAGGGTTCTGGACCTTAGGTCCTCCCAGCGCTTCTTGACGTGCTTGATGTCACGGGTTGCCACCTCCTCCGCGTTGGTGGCAACCACTGCGTCCTCCCAGATCCTAAACCGTTCTTCCTTGTTGGTGCGTGATGTTCCGAAGAGGGCATCATAATGCCCCAGGACATGCTCCACCAGGACACCAACTTCCTTCTCACTGAAGCTGGTGGCCCTCTGCCTCTCTGACTGGGGGTCGCCAGTGGTCTCAGATGGTGTTTGCCCCGACATGGCGACCACCGAGGCAGGCGTGGGTGGGCAACTGGGTCCTGGGGCTGGGCTGTGGAGCGATAGTATCCCAGTCGGGAGTCTTCTGTTCCAGCAGGGGTGGACACAGTAACTGGACCCCTGCAGATGGCTGACGTGCAGGCACCTAATAGCAGGGCACATGGGCAGCAGGCAGGCAGCAGCAGATGGCTGGTGGGAGCGTGCTCAGGGCTCTTGGGGGCAGGAAAATGGCCTTTTGGGCAGGAGCGTGGTCTTCCGTGTGTATTCGCGTGGCCAGCTTGATACAGAGTGATTTGGCATGTGAAAAAATTGCACGTCAGTGTGTAACTCGAGGGAAGGCCTTTAGCGCATAAGCGCGTCTGTGACACGACGCACGTGGGCGTTTCCCTCGTAACGTGGGCATAGTGGTTCAGCGCATGCGTGAAAATACTGCACGTCCACGTGTGAATGCGTGTAATCCTAGGAAAGGGCCCACTCGCGTAAGTGACGCGACGCACTCGGGCGTTTCCCTCAGCACGGGTTAAAGGTGAGCGGGGCCAGCAGTTCGCTGTCCGTGCCTTTCGTGGAGACCGACGTGTGTTGCTACTTCATGTTGTTTTTGCGCGCCATCACAACTTCACAGCGGATCAAGGACGTATCTCTTCTTTTGACGGGGGTATTGGCTATGCATGTTTTTCATTATCACGCTAGTCAGACGGTGAGTCACGCACGCTATTTTTCCCACTGCGGGTGTCCCTGTGTATCGCACCCGTTTTCGAGATCATAGTAGCCTGCGTGTCCCACGGGTACGCGTTTTCCACGTTACTGGGTGCCACCGCGTACTGCGGGAGGTTGATTCCACGCACGTAGGCTGCAGGGTTGCGTGCACGGTTTTACTGCAGTTTTGGGGTGCCTGAGCGTTGCGTGACCCGTCACTACATCACCAGGGTCACATACAGCCTTGCAGGTTCAGGGGGGCTGTTAACATCTTGCATCCCACCCCCTTCACCCCAATTGCCCAGGACAATTGTGGTGGACACCTCCCATTGGCACTCCTCCATCTGTGCCGGCACTACTCCATCTGTGCCATGGTTGGGAGGCCACCAAGGGTGAGGGGCACCTCCGCTGGGCGTCCTCCTCATGGCGGGTGTGGTCAGGGACGTGGCCGGGGTGACCAGGGAGTAGGGGGACTCACCCAGGGTGTCCAGAGTGGCCGCAGAGGGGGAAGAGGGTGCACCACTTGAGCACCATGTTGTGCCATGTGTCGGTGCAGTCATGCCACCACCCCCTGTGGTTCCGGGAGATGCAGCTTCTGCATCTGGCACTGGCGCCCGTGTGACCCAGCAGTCTGTTTCATCGACTGCCACGGGCTCAAGGGTAGTGGTTGCTGCAGGTGCATCTGTGGGCACCACCACCCAGGCTCAGGGTCTGCCAGCGCAGGCTGCGTTGGCACTTGAAGAGCCCTTGGAAGATTTCCAACAGGCCAGAAGGGAAACTGTAGGTGCACGCAGGGCTGCCCTGACCAAGACACGTGTCCCTGGGGCAGTAATGTCATCTGCTGCCCCGAACAGCCGAGTGTTGGCAAGTGCAGGGGCAGATGCAGCCCACAACACCCCGGTTGTGAGTCTGCCAACCAGGACAGTCGCGGTCAATGAACCTGCCACAGCAGATGTTGCTGCGCAGGGTCCATTAGAGGGCACCCAGCTGCCACTGACGCAAGTCAGGCCTTTGGTCGTCCCTCCACCTGCCACTCCCTGGGCTCAATCCACCGGTGCTACTGGCCATAGTGATCAGAGCGGCATTTGCCAGCCAGGGTCTGCGCCACAATCCAAGAGGAGGAAGGTTGCACCTGCAGCACATACTGGGACCCCATACACAGTCACGACCTCCAGCACGTCGAGGAAGAAGCCTTTCTGCAACCAGGAACTGGACTACCTCGTGGACTACGTGCTGGGCCACAGCCGTGACATGCTAGTGGGTCCTAATTGTCAGACTACGGCTGCCCACCGTGTTACCCACTGGAAGCAAGTTGCAGAACATGTGAGTGCATTCGGCCATGAGGTGCGCACGGCGCAAGAGTGCAAAAAGCGTTGGAATGACCTCAAACGCAGCGCTAAGGCTAAGCGTGCCTCAAATTACAACTTGACTCTGGTGACTGGCAATGGGCCTGCACCTGAGGAGGAAGACCTCACTCCACATGAGTCACTCATTGCAGAGTTCATACCATCTGAATCGGTCGAAGGAGTGGGAGGGATGCCGGACTTTGATACCCAGTCCAGTGAGTGTTGCTGAGTGTTTGTTGTGGACATGTGTGTTTTACTTGTGTGATGTGTTGTGCATGACTGCCACTACATGTCATGTGTACATGGTTCTGATGTGCAAGTAATGCAATGCTTCCCTGATGCATGTCTGCTCTGCTGTATGGTGGACATGTGGAGCGGACAGGGAATGTCTGCATCACTTCTATTGAACCCTACTCACATGCTGGTCACCAGGATGCCCCTCAAGTCCATGTTCCAGCTCACTGGCCCTTCTGCATGTAGCGTGGGGTGACCTTCCTCTCAGCCCAGGGACTATGTCATTGCATGACTGACATGCAAGTGTCCTCTGCCTGCATGCAGGTACTCCATGTAGGCATGCTCCCTTGCCCCTCCACCCCCCCTTTGCACCCCAATTTCACCTTAACACTGATATGCTTCAATTTTGCCATTGAGTACTTCCCTGTTCATGCGTCCTGTGTACATGCTAACTTCCAGCAGCCAATCTGCCAGACATATGCTGTGTGGTACATCCTTTGTACTTGATGAAGGGTGTCTCACTTGGACTGTGCAGAGGTCAGATGCCCCTCAGGGACATGAGTGCCCATTCATGCTCCATGTGTATTCCACTCATGCCCCTATGTGTCCTTGACTGGATGATCATTGTAGTAGGAGTCCATGGGGACCTACATTGCATGGCATTTCATCAGCCTTCCCATTTCCACTGTGGCTCCGTCCTGTGTCGCACACATGCTTAGGGTGTGACAGTCTGTGAGGGTCACAGGCCTCAGCCTGTTTAATGGACAATGACTCTGTCCAACTGGTGTAGTGTCTTCTTCACACGTGGGTGTACTCCGGAGGTTTCATCATGGGTCCTGCTTATTGTCCCATCAGCATTTGTTGTCACTTGACTCACATGATGCAGTTGATGCTAGTCTAAACTGTCTGTCAATACACAGGTCTATGGTCAGCCTTTTGATACCATGCTAGGCATCCCTGCATTTGCACCTGGGGGGAGGGGTGGTTTGCTTGTAGCCATGATAGCCATTGAATGCACATTGCACGTGATGGCTGAAGTTGACCTTGCACTGCCTTCACATGTAAACAGTGAGTAACGTACAAAATTGCTGCACTGCATCAACCCACTTCTGTGCAAAATGACACCATTCTACATGCCTAATCACATAAGCAGTTTCAAGTTGACCCAGCATGCATGGCAGGTTCTCTTTTGTGTGTGACATGTCTGCTTGATGTGTTTGGTGTCTGTGTGATGTCTGTGTGTGTTGTGTGCTGTGTTGTGTGTGAGTTGTGTGCTTCTTTTTTTTTTTTTTACAAATTGAGCCACCTGGGCTGTGGCCAATGCCATGTGGCTATTTGAACTATTTGTCTTTCACGAATTCCAAACAATAATTGCTAGACTCATTGAAGGTTCATTTCAGGCACACTTCAGGAGGTGAGTCACTGATTAGTCTGTTCTTAAACACCTCAAATTCACAATGCAGATAACATCCTGCAAAAAGCATTTAGAGCAGAATAAGGATCCATTTTGGACTATGTATTTTGCTTTTCGCAAGTTACATTTATGGCATGTTTTTTTCTGCCGATACATTTGGTGATCCATTCTAGTATGAAATGTATATCACATTACAGTAATATTGTAACCATATTTTTCACAGTGTACTTAGAAACAATGCTATGTGATGTCACTTCTTGTTTTGTCAATGGGTCAGAGATCAAGGGTCATGTGATGTCACTTCCGCTACCCCTGGCATTTTGGTGCAATGACGTCTCTGCTCTCTTAACAGAAGTTTTTGTTTTTCTGTGAGTGTCACATTTCAGTAAATCCTCATGCTGCAGGCCTCAGTACAGCCACAGCCAAAGTTGGCCATAGGTTTGACCACAGAATTACATGGAGACTTTTTTTGTTTTTGTACAGGGCCACTCCACTTCACAACAAACAGGCAGTGATGTTCACTTCTCATGGTTGAATGTTGAAGACACTTATCGGGAATGTCTTCCCAGAAGTACTCTGTGGAATCTTGCATGAAATATATTTTTTGTAAACCTGCAGGATGAATTGTATATCCAGATCCCTTTCCCAACAGAAGATATTCCCTATTAGTTTTATCAAGAATTCAGTAATTTAGGTGGTCTGAGTCCCACAAACCCCATAAAGGTTTCCAGTGATTTGTCGATCAAGCTTGAAGGTTTCCCATGGGTCAAAAAGGGACACCTGAAGAGCGAATGTTAGCTACTGCAGTCCACCCACAGGACCCTGTAACATGGCCACTACACTACTCGAGCCTGGCAGGCACCTGCATGACATTGGGGAATGTGAAACTGTTTATAGCGCTGAAAAGAGGAGTAAAAAGCTGTCAAACCTTTTTGAGCTCACGTGAAAAGAGGAGGGATTCCATGGGGAGCAATGTGGGGGGTGTGAAGGGGTGAAGGTTTGCACCCCTTATTGTGACGTCTCAAATTTCACCGGTCACCAAACAGTTCCTCCATTAAATTGCCAGTTTTCAGGGAGTGTGCAGAACCACCATTTAGTAACCCACAATTATTTCCAAAAGGGATGTCACAACATAAACCACTTACACTGCTGTACTTTTGTCCAAGACCATAATAATTATCATAACTTCAATGTTATCAAAGAAGACCAAAATAAACTCACTCACAAACTCGCTTCTATCAATTCTTTTGGGGTGCTAAACATAACCCCAAAAATGGGAGACTTCCAACTTGAATGAATTTCCCTTGTATTTTGGGAGTGAACAAACGCCACACAGAATAGTTTGTAATTCAAATATGAATGTATATCCTTCAGCACTGTTTAATCATCAAATCACCAAGTGCGTCATCGAATTAGGTTAACTCCAGCAATGTTGAATGACTTGTTTGTCTTTTTGACATGTTCCAAACCCATGTTTGTTCATAATCTTGGAAAAGCTATACATAATATGTTAATATGCAAGCGGATACTTTAGCTTTCGAACCATTATTAGTGTAACACATTGACATCATGATCTTTAGTTGGTTATGGCATAACCTGTGGGTTTAGGTGGTGGCAGTTAACGTGGTGCTGTCATTTTAGAAATGAAGAAGATTTATTGGAGGGTGCCAGAAAGACATCTAATTAATCAACATCAAAACGCTATTTTCCATAGGCTCTCTTTTTGTTAACCCGTCCCATGTGTTTGTGTCCAGTTCTATAAAAAATCAAGTAGACAAGTCGTAAGCCGCTTTTTGATGCTTGCTTCCTGTAAGCATCATGAGAGGCAGAATCAGAGTCAATAAGCAACCTAACCAAAGGAGCCTATTGACATGACACTTCCTCAGCCTGATTTTTCAGTCATGTCTAGGAGGGCCGCATCCTATAGGTTTCAGTTTCTGAGATCAAGACTTTTTGAGATGGGGCATCAGCATACTCACTTTACATGCTAAAGAGAACAACTGACATAAACAAATATGCACATATATCAATTTTCAATATCAGTTTCCACCAGAACATGAGACGCATGCACACACTATTAGAAAGGCTGCCTAGGTATCTTACTCTTGATGGCTTCAGACAGTAGTCTATTTTTGCTTACTATGCACTCCTCCAGTACCACTATGTAAAGTATCAGTGACAGTTGACTGGCAGCAATGTGCTGAGGACCCACACATATCCAAGACGTATTCGAAACAATGACGTACTTTGATCCATTCCAGGCTATTGGGGGTTACCCTCACGAATCGGGACAACTACCAAACAGACCACAAGATTTCATAAACAACAGTGCCATTTCCTTAGCTGTAGGTATAATTGTATTTCTTTAAACATATGTACCTATAAGGACTTATAAGGTATAAATTAAAAATAAGACATTGGCCTTCATTACAAGGTTGAAGGTCCGGATAAAAGGGTGGATAACAGCGGTTACACTCACCTTTTCCAGACTGGCAAACTACACATCTTCTGGTAGGGACAGTGAACTACCGGCAGGCCTGACCTGCTGGTAGTTCAGGCCCCTACCAGCAAATTTGTCACTGAAGCACCAGCACCGTTGCTAACAGTGCCAGCACTTCAGTGCTCCCATTCCCATGGAGTCCTATAGGACTCTACGGGAATTTGAATGCACCGTTCCTCTGCCGCCTGTAATAGACATGGTATTACCAGGATATTGGGAGGTGGAAACGTTAAGGTTAGTCTGCCGATAATCCACCGCTGCAACCGGCAGAATCATAATGAGGGCCAATTGTCTTCCTTAGTGGGGGAAATAGAAAGACAAACCGATTTTCCAACAGTAGTATTTGTGTTTATATCCTTTTCATTCATCAAACGCTGAATGTATGTAATATGTCGACAAACATGTGACAAGAAGTCCTCCATCTAAGGCCTGATGTCTGCACCTTTGTGATATCCCCTAACCTCTGAGTCCTAATTTCATAATTTACAGTGGAGTGGGTGTGGGACATCTAGGAATGTATGTTTAGCCATCATCACCATAATATGATATATGTACTGTTAAGGATTTCAATCAGGCGACTCACACACCTTGATCTTGGCATAGTATGAAGCGCCTAACTGAGGTGCTTTTCTCCTTATTTATGTGGATTCAATGTTGGGATGATACACCACTCATATCACACCCCCTTTCCAAATACCCCGGGTCTCCATGGACCATGAACCAGGCTGGTTGGTCAAATGCAATATTTATTTATTTATTTAAAATTCAAAAGAAATCACACACTTTTTAATATGGGGCATCAATCACCAATGGGGCGATAGTTACAATGAGAATGTGAGCAATGCACTGGTTTTGACTTTTTAGTGGAGCATATTCATAGCACAGCAGAATAGGATCACTTTTTGATTTAGGACAGATAGCACCCAAGTTAGATTTTTCCCCTGCAATGTTCCCTCAACCCACCAATAATCAATTCTGAGTGGATACAAAGAAGCAGCATGTACTCAAGAATATGAAACTGAAAACAGAATCTTAATCTGACCTTCCCTCCCCAAATAAGAGAAAAAACAGATTGTAAACACCTTGCAATGTGGTGAAATGACACTCGGAAATGGATAAATCAATAATGAATGTGTGTGAAAAACCTTGAAGTAAATACAATTCCTTACTAAAGGTCTAAGCAAGATAGAAATTTAGAGAAAAGTAACGCTGATGCTTGGAGATTAATAACAAAATGCAGAGAATTCTGACAGTGGGAAAAGTGATCAGGAGAAAGATAGGATGACTTATAGAGTGGGATGAGGACAATGCAAGACAAGGTATACTAGGGATTCCTATGGGATAATGAAATACTCACAATCCACTTTTTAGTTTTGGGCTTTCTGGACAGTCAGCCGGGTCTGGTGACTACATGGCAGGGCATCTGGCAAACAGCTGTGCAGTTCTGGTAACCGGCTGGCAAAGACTGGACGGGCAATGCTGGTCACTGAATACTACCTGTCATCAGGGTAGCAGGATTGCAGCAGCATGCAATTAGTGGCAGCCAGCCAGGCTGGATCAGGATGCAAATGGTACCACAGCTTTCCCCTTGTTCATGGGAGATTTAGTGTTTTTTTAAATTAGATTTGAGGCCTTGCTGGGAATGGGATCAGCACTGCTTGGGTTTTTCAGTGGGCCCTGGAGTAGGATCAGCAATGCTTGGCCTAGTAGTTGGAGTCAAGATCTTGAAGATGACGGGTACAGGAAGGCAACGCAGTAAATCAGGAAGTGTGTCTGTCTAGAGTCTTGTCAGGGACCCTTATTTATACTGCATAATGACATCATCAAAGTATAGGCTGGGCAGGGTTAACTAACCATGACTCTAAATTACTTGGATTGGATAGGGGTGCTAGTCTCCACCTTGCGCTCATCTGGTTGGATTTCCAAGGGAATGATGTCAGATTTATGAGGTGAGTTTTACAATGTCCAAAAACTCCCACAATGACTTTACTTAAAATCCGATTTTTCCAAAAACATACATTTATACAATTGCAATCTCTTAGTAAATTATATACAAAGGTTACAAATGCAGCACATATCAGTCCTATACTCCAGTCTGTGGGACCTTGTTTTGCCCTTCTGATACATTTTGGTCATTTTGAGCATGAAAGATTCGGCCTAAAATTCCATAACGTTATACCCAGATGCAAAATATCCCAAGGGATGTATGTACAAAAATGAATTTTTGCAACCGTGATACTTTTCTATTTATCCTCAATACTTTGCCCTTTCTGTCAGCAAGGTGTCAGTGAATTCTACCATGTCTCAAAAGAAAGCACAAACAATCACTTTCAAAGTCTTGTTGCAGAGATAGAAGTCTTTAAAGTTTATTCATGAAATAGTCTTTGGGAACAAATGGCAGTCCCTTTGTCCCTAGGTCATTTTTTTTTCTTTCTTTCATCTGCTGCCAACTGTCATCTCCTTCAGAGTATGGTGGGGGTTTCTCCCTTGATTGAAGTTTTATTGCCCCTTCACACTTCAGACTACCTTCCCTGGGAGCTTCATTTGTCAGGGTCCCAGAAGAGATGAACGTCTGTTCAACCCCGTAATTATCAGGGGGTTGACAGTATCTACTGAGAGAGAGCCCTCCTTTTGGTGCCACCGCTCCAAGCATAAAACCTGTTTTTCAACTTACAACCCCAGCCACCATAGTTTTAACCTTTACTTTCTGATCTTAGATCCAGAATTTAAACAAGCCTGTTTCATAAAATAACCCATGTCATATAGTCTCACCAGCAACAAACCCCTTCAGATTGCTAAAGACTGGCAGGCTTACATTCACTAGTATACTGTTCCAAAACACAGGCATTTGTTTTTCTTTCATTTGCAAAGACCCATTTTGTTACACGTGGTGCGGCTGGCCTTCCTTCTTAAATTCAACTTTTCATCTCCAGCAGATTCACACACTGCCTTGCAGCTATAGTTATTCTCTTGATTGCTGGAGTTGGTCTGAAGCACGGATACATTGAAACAGGCATGGCTCAGCTAGTTAGAGTCTCTCTCTGAACAGCTGAGTTTTGGATACTTTTGCAAAGAACGTGAATGTGTTTCCCGTGTAAGTCAAACTAAAGTTCCTGGTTGTTTTTCTTTTTTTTAGAGTTGGTTTGAAAGGGCTTATCAATTCAGAATCATACCTGGTTTTGCTGAGGCACAGTGAAACACACAGTGCTTGTTAGGGCTTTTTAATCACAGAAGCTATAAGGGAATTAACGTCAAAGCCGCATTTTTGAAACGTGAAAAAGGGTTTCTTTTCAATGGAGATTTTGGCTTTGCAGCAAAGCAAGGCTGCCTTTCCCCTTTCTTCTTTTTGTTTATCCTGGAACATACTGGCAATCTCCTTCAATGTGCCCCCTTTGTTCCTTTTTTCCTGCTCGATGTGCTTGGCAGAACGGTGCAGCCATTTTTGTTGTTGTTGCAAAACACAGTTTTGAGCCATGGCACTCACAGGAGCCACTGCAACCATTTTGTGGTTTCTGCACAACTGCAGCTTTCTGATGTGGGGAACTGCTGCTGAGTGGGTCAATGTATCCCACAGGACCCTAGGGCTAGGTCTATTCATAGCTGCAATATCTTCCATTGTGATGAAAATCATTTATGTTGATTGCTCTTCGGCACATACATTGTTAAACACCTCCTGTGTGGATATGAATGACCTTTGCTCTTAACTTTAGGCCTTATTGTTTATATATTTTGAAAATGGGTTGGTAGATTTAATGTTTTTGATCACTAAATAATGCCCTTGCCTTGCATTCTGTAGATACACCTGCTTCCGTTATATGGTAGACACAATCTTATTCTCACTCAAGTAAAGGCAATTTAACATGAGATGTTGAAGATAGATGTTTTTTCAGCTCAGATTCCACATTCATTTATTAGCATTCAGCTCTTTGAATTTCATCTTTACATAACAGAACATAAATCAAATAGTAATAAATGTCTCACAGTGGGTAAACAACTTGGGTGCATTAGATTCTATGCCAATCTGCCAACAGTTGATTCCTTTCTAGTTGTTTTAATTTTTGTTCACAGCATTATCTTGATATTTTTGTTTCACATCACACAATAAAAACATAAATCTGGAAAGCCAAGGCAAATATACAAAGGAAAATAATGAAAAGGAACCAAACTATAAGGAAATGTACTGATATAATTATTTGGGATTAGGGTGAGAACTTGCTGATTTTGTTCCTGGATGGGAAAAAAATGGATGCTTGCTGCAAAACCTCTTAGGGTTCAGTCCCTTTGAGCTTTGGTTTGACCATGCTGTTAGAGCTCCCCAAAGCCAGTGCAGGATGGATTGGAGGGCAATATCTGAACCTCTTCTAATGACATAGTGGATTATGTTCTTGGGTCAGAAGCAAATTGGCCACACACAGAGCACATAGGACCTCAAGGTCAGATCAAGAGTTTATAAAGCCTGTCATGCTCACAGAGCAACAGAGACAGAGTATACTCCAGGGCATATATTCTGGATTACAGTACTTGTCAAGTCCAGCACCCTTCATGATAAGTGGACTGGGCCTATGTGGTTCTGCAGAATATCAGTGAGGTTAACTATATCATTGAGACCAAGGTGTCAAGGCAGACACACAGAGTCTTCCATGCCAATTTGCTGAAACCACATTAAAACCATGCTGACTTGGTGTTTTTTTCTCATGACAGATGATAAGACTGAGGAGAAGACATATCACCTTCAGACGTTCTATATGGGTCTCTGGGTGGAGCTCAAATCTCCCATATCTAATTGAAGGTCAGTTTTAGGACTTCCAGCAGCTCTTGGGCCAGTTGTCATGTCTGTTCCTGCCGACATCTGAAAATAATTATTGGTGCAGCTATGTCTTTGACACTGGTAACAGTAAGCCGGTGATAAGCAGAGTTCACCAGTTGTCTGACATGGTCAAGGACACAATCAAGGAGTACGTCTACAAGCAGTTGGACTTAGATGTTATTGAGCCTTCTCACAGCCCGTTGGCAAGTCCTGTTGTATTGTAACTAAAAAGTCCAGTAGCAGGAAAACTGAAGTCCACTTTTGTGTGCTCAACTCTGTCCACATGTAAAATGCTCACCCCATACCTAGGGAAGATGAGCTAATTGACAGTTTAGCTGCTACAAAGATAATGAATACCTATATAGCCTTGTACTGTCAGATTAGCCTAATTGACAAAGCAGAGGTAAGGTGAGCATTTTCCACACCAGAAGGGACTACCAGTTTACTTATTATTATTTTTTCACATTTATAAAGCGCACTGGCAGCCTGGAGGTATCGAGGCGCTGTTACAGGAAATGTGTCTTAGTTGCAAGGTGGTGTAGTTACAGGAGACATTTGCAGTTACAATTAGCACATTGACAACAGTGGCTACCCTGTAAAGTGGTGGTGTCAGGTACAGATGAACAGCATAGTTTTAATTGCTTTGTGGAAGGCTAGGTGGGATGCTATTCCTCTGAGGTAGGGTGGCAGACAGTTCCATTGGGTAGCAGCAATGAAATGAAAGCTGGAGCCTCCCTCCTGTGCCCTTAATACCTTAGGCACTGTGATTCGGTTGGTGTGTGGGGTTCTGGTAGGTCTAGCTGTGTGTGGCCTTTTGATTCTTTGTGTAAGGTACAGGGAGCTGTACTGTGGATGCATTTGTTTTTGAGGGTCAGTGTTTTGAAGATGACTCGTTCTTCAATGGGGAGCCAGTGGGCATGTTCCCTGGCCGCTGTTATGTGGTCCCTTCTGGGGAAGCCAATCGCAGCCCAGAGCACATTGTTTTGGACAATTTGGAGTTTTTCAATATTTTTTGTAGAGGTGCCAGCCAGGAAGGTGTTGCAGTAATCAAGTCAGATAGTGGGAGGAGGACCTGTGTGTCGTCGGCATAGTTTGTGTAGGTAATGCCTAGCGAGTTAAGGATGATGAAAAGTGGCCTAGTGAACATGTTGTAAAGGGTGGGTGATATGCATGGACCTTGAGGGACTCCAAACTAGATGATGTTCAGAAGACCGTAGGCATGGTGTGAAAAGACTGTCATGGCTCTATCTTGGAGGAAAGATGCTCCAAGCCGTGCAGAAGGCAGTCTAGAATATCAAAGCTTCCAAGTGCTAGATAGGGGACCTGTAGCTTGGCTGGGCCTTCAGATAGGGGACAATCAGAAACAACCACTCCAGGCCTAAGTGCAAGCAGTGTTCACTTTGGACATCCCCACCACCCTGACACCGGTGACAGCCTTCCTAAACCCCACAAGTTACTACAGGCCTTTGGCTAAGTGGTACAAGACACATGCCCTTCATTTGAATGATGTGACATCTAAGAAAATGCACAAAAAGGTCAGCTGAACATATGCATGCTAACGAGACTTCCAGAGGCTGAAGGATGGTTTGTGCAAGGTCCAACTTCTAAAGATTTTGGAGTAAGGATAGGAATTCATCAGGTAGACAGATACGTGTGAATTTGGAAATGGTATAGTGTTATCACACCTACACTTAGAGGGGTTTGAACAACAAGGTGCCTATTGTAGTACATGTTTGACAAACAGGGCCACCATTGAAGGCATTTACAATGATGTGGACCATGTGCAATTTGAAAACCTACATGTTTGACTCGCACCTTACAGCCCAAATTTACCATAGGTCCCTTATGTGACTAATGGCTGTGCAAGGTGTTGGGGAGGACGCCAAGGTACGCCAGAGGGACACTGGAAGTCCGCAGTCTTGGAGGGCCCAACTCCCTCCCCAGGCTACACACAGGATTCACTTAACAGGAACTTCAAACTGCTGTTTATTTTAGGCAGAACCAACAGGGATCAGCACAGGAAAAGAGAAAATCCATGCACATCTCGCTCTTCCTCGGCTCACAGGCCAGTTTTACTACCCAATTTCGTAAGCATTACATCACAACCTGAGCCCTTCTCCAGAAAACCAATCGGACCAAGGGATTGGGTATTGAGTATTCTATCATTTACAGTGGACATTATAGATGTTATTCTTCTGGTCCTCGCATGTCAGGTAAATGGCCTGTCCCATCACCAAGTCACTAACTATAACATTGTTGAAGTGTTGTGGCCTTACCATTGGTTCTTGGCCATTGCAACCCACCCCTAGGGTACAAAACTGCGATTGGCTAGAGCTGACGTCCCCAGGGCTAGGCCTGCAAAGGTTCTCAGCTAGCTGTATGCCTCTTCAAGGATATTAAGAATTACTATGTGTCTGCATTGTAACTTGTGTGTACCACCTTAGCTTATGAGAGTGCTCTTCTGATCAGCGCAACACTTGTCGCATATGTTGCATACTTGTGTCTGGGAACCTGAGACCAACTCCCCTTTGCCACCTCCGAACACTGTCCATTGTCTGCTTCAGCCACGTCACGTGTTGAGAGACCACAAATTTGAGCTGTGCAGCTCTGAATTATGAGGATGTATTATTATTTTTCTGCATCTGGTCTCTTTGTCATATGTGGATTGGGATGTCATTCATATCTCTTGAACTTAGCTGTGGGTTCTGTCTCACACGTCTTGCTTTCTGTTCAACCTAAATCAGCTCAGCTCAGAGGCCTGTAGGATTATTTAGCGTGTTTTTGGAGTACAGCACCACTGCATGAGATCAATGTATTGCTATAATGCGGTACAAGCAATTGCACCATTTTTTTTCTCACCTGAAATGCCTCTGTTGCAGGAGACACATTAGAGGATTAATTAACTAATATAATTAACAGTACTAACATGATCTTAACTTATTAATATCATAATGTGTTCTCCAAGTGCAAAATGAGGCAGGCTGAAAGTCATTTTAAACGGACATTAAAATGTTTTCTTTTCTCTTTCTCTGTGCTTTTCACGGTCCTTGCTAAAGAAACAAAACTCGAATAAGCAGGAAATTAGTGGATACAGTTTCTTACTGAAAAGTGAGCTGTTGTTTGAAGAAGGGGGTATGACATGATAGATTTTTATTGGATGCACGTCACATGAATTGCTGTAACAGAGGTCTCTTGGTGCATCTCGGGGAGGAAGAAAGGCAGAGGACATTTTGCACAGCTCCGGGGTAGACTTGGCTGGAGTTTCTATGGGATTTCCTGATTGAGAGGTGTCGTCCCAGTCCATTGCTGACTTTCCTAGGCTGGAGATTCCAGTCAATAAGCACCGGCTTGAGAGACTGCAGATCAGAACTGCATGTCCTCGCTGGGGTGCTTTGAAGGAAAGCCTTGAGCCATTTAAAGAAAGCGACCAGTCCAGGGAGTTCGCGTGCTGAACAGCTACAATTTGCTGGTAATTATCTAGTATAAAAGTGAGGGTGCGGTATGTGCATGAGACCTATTTTAGACAGGCAGCGTAGCAATAGCTTTTCACTGTGTTTAAATGACACATTTTAATGTTGCCAGCTGAAGGCAAAACAAACAATATAATTTTTCTCTCTCTTGTGCAAATATGAAATGAAATTCGTAGTGTTCTTGCATTTTGTCTTTCTCATGTTTTTATTTCAGAGAGGATTGTCTCACGAATGGTAATGTATCATTTTAAAATGAAATTGCGATAACACACAGTCTGCCTAAGAGTATTCTTGTTTCTGTTTCATTTGGTGTCTTAAAAAAATATTATGCCATAGATGGAATGATGCTTAAAGTGCCATGTTTCTATGCAGATAAAGTAATGTTATGAGCAATTATAAATAGCTGTGTGCGTGGTTCCACTCAGTGTATATATGGTGTGTGATTTCTGAGTGGAACATAATGAAATAGTTTGCTGGATGTATATGAGTCAGCAGAAAGAGAGGCCTCTGGAAATAGTTTCACTGATGTAAATAAATTAGTGATAATACCACAGGGGTTGTGAATACTGTATGTGAAAATTGTGGTATCCATAAGATGTAGGCCTAAGGTCTCTCTATTGATCACACAAACTGACTAAGTAAGGAAAAAAGGGGTTCTGGATATTGGGGCCACAAATAAAACAAAGGAATTATGCTCACCAAAAATACCACCAACAAAATGTATACCAACTAAATATATCTGTGTACTGAAATAATGCATATCCACTATATTACCATAATACCAAACCCAATCTGAATGCAAGGAGTGATTATTGCTGAGTTACTTTATTTTTGGCGGTAAGAAAATACCGCTAGGCCCCAAATCTACACAAAAAATACCCTACAGGCCTGAGGCCTGCTGTAATTTTCCTAAACCTGATAAGGCAGTTTCTACAGTGTTCTTGCTATGCTAAATTTCCAAAGGTTAGTCACACTTAGCTCTGTCAGGTCCCATTTGTACTCCTGCAGTTCCGTAGGGTTATTTGCATTTAAGCATCTGCAAGCCTTGCTCAGGATCTCTTGTATCTTGTGGTTTCTGAGTTGCTGCATTTGGCTAATGGCAAGACAGTAAAAGCAAATGACAGTATGTATATGTATATGCCCTCTAACTACTGGATGCTCTTGTTCTTCATGTATTCTAGTGCGTTTTTGTGCCCCAAAGTGTGGATGGTACGTGTGCTTCATGTCTAATGCTACTATGTTGTGGTGTCTCTACCAATCTGACTTCTTGGTGTTTAGTATAAACTGTCCATAGATGTGTCTTTAATCATGGCCTGTGGCTCTTCATCCACACATGGATAGATCTGATGTCCTTTGACCGGTATGGCTGGCTGAGGGGATACCTCTCGACATACTTGTCAATCATGGGTCCATTGTCTGAAATAGAATGGGTGATTGCAGTGCTTTCTGACTTTCTTCCTTGTCACAAATTTAATAGGAAGGAGAGGGGGTTACAGGCTTCCCCATCCCATTTCAAAGGAGAACCTCCCATGTTGATACATTGGGTCATATACTTACAGGGATTGGACATGGATATCCCACACAAACCTCAGTTGCAATGCTGCATTACAGATGGCCTCAAGAGATATGTTGGCCTGGGCGATGAGACTGACTCAAGGGTGGGTCTTAATGTTTTTTGGATGGGGGCGTGTGAGGGATTGCCATCTGCTGGCTTTTTGTATTTACATTACATAATAACATGCTGCAGGAAATCCGTCTCAGAAAGGGTGGCCAGCTAATCAGACCCCCTTCATGAATCTCCATGCCAAAAACCTGTACATTTCCAGCTGCAGCAGTACCCACGCTGGTCACTGGAAGTAAAGAACTTCTGCAGGAGCCAATTAAATTCCCTTCATTTGGAAGTTTAAGTGAACAGATGAGCCTGCAGTCTTGGATTGACACTTTGAGCATCAGAAAAGCCAAAACAGCTGCATTCATGTCTTCTGCCACTTTTAGCCATCCTCATCCCTGAAGTGAGAACATTTGAAGCCTTCAAACCATTTAGGACATACGGTGGTGCATTTGGCACTCTTCAAAATGTGAACCAATGCTTGCATCCTCAAACCAGTTTGAGGCTGCTTTCCATCAGCTTTGCTTGTCGCCACTCCGCTTGAACAGATGCTCACAACTGCAAAAGCCTTCAAAATGCTTTGCCTTCGACCAACACATCAAAACACCTGGATCTTCACACAGATATGACCCATGCATCAATTTGAACCACTGGAAGCATCATCTCAAATCAGATCGACCGTTAAACCTTATCTTGTGGATTCTTTGAACCGCTACATTCTGATGTTACATCACAGCATACAGAACTTCACATTGTACCCTACTTCACACTTCCTTGCCACTTGGGTCATCGTGACTCACTGCATCTGAACCTGGTTTGACCCACTATAACAGCACAGAGAGGCCAATTTTGACACTGTTGAACCAGAACAAGAACTGAATAAGGTACTTCTGAGGGGCCCATATCCACTGACATATCTTCAAGACCATAATGATTGATAAGCCCCCTATTTGAACCTTTATCAATAACATATCCTTTTTACAAAATTACATTGTTGCAATTTCCCACTCTCCACCCGTGCTAAAGTAGCCAGAGTGCTTTTCTATCCATATTCTGCACTTTCTGTATTCTTTTTACACGGGTGGGTTTTGCTAGTATTGTTTTTATAGACATTGTTTTGCGTAGTGATGTTTTTAATTAAAGTTTATATATTTTCATATAAGATTGATTGTACATTCCTTCACTGGAGTTTTGTTCTATTATTGCTTGGGTTGCTACTGTCATCAAATGCACACCTCTAAAGAGTAGAGCCTGCCCACGGCACAGTTGCCAAAATGGTGAAAGAGGTATGTCTCTTGACTATGCTTGTTTCACTTTCATGATTTTGCTTACTCTATTCCAACGTCTGCCAATGTCTATCCACTCTTCCATCTGTGGAGCTAAGAACACAATTGCATCACTCGTGTTATTTCTTTCACTCATTGTAAAGGTTAATGTATCATGTTGCTGATAATAGCCATCCGCCTCCAAGAGCCTTATTTTTATCATGCCTTTTATGATGCCTTAGGCGTTTGGTGGCCCTAGTGAAGCAGTTGGGAATGGGTGAGAGGCCCTTGGTGATCGTCCATATTTCCTGCCAGATTTTGAATTGCTGAGCTGCCATAGTTCTCCATCCCCCAAGATCTTTGTTCAGCCAAGGTCTCAACTTCAGTCTTCGGACTTAGTCACATATTATCCCCCTTTCCATTTGGCTCCATCATGTTTCCTCTTTTGTAGGAAGGGAATGGGGTCTAAGAAATAGTGCATTGACATGTCACTTCTCAGCCCCTATCCATGAAGGCAAATATTTGAAGGTCCATGATTTGAGGTCTTTTATCGTTGTTCCTAGCTAGTGATACATTGGAATTGCCTGCCTGTCAGATAATGTTTTAGGGCCTTGAATTCCCATTTAACAACTAGATATTTAAGTTTGGTGGTGGCATAATTTTGTTCCCTTGGGAGGGTTTCTCACGCCCCTTCTTTTTTATGCAATAACAGATCCTCTGATCCAATGAGTGAGTTATCATTGAGAGAGCAAATTGATGTGTAAGTCTGCCATGATGAAAAGGACTGAATAGCATGGGAAGCCATTTGGTTTTTAAAATACCTCGCAGGATGAGTTGGTTAGCCTTCATTTGGTATGTGAGGGGTCCTGTAAGGTCAAGAACGTCTGGAAGAATCATCAACAATATCAAACAAGTCCCAAGAATGCCCTTAGTTGTGTTATTTTTGTTAGTAACCAGTTCTTCTGGATGGCCTCCACTTTTCCTTCTTGGGTTTGCACAAGCCCATTCCTAACACAGATTACCAGATACTTGCCTGAAGGTTGGGGCAGGTGACATTTTGCTGGGTTTGTGATTGTGCTAAATTTCTTGAGAGATTGAGGCACTAGAAAGAGGTTGAAAGTCTTGCTGTGGATGGCAGTATTACCAATATATGTTCCTACAAACTCAAAATGAGGGTGTAGGAGGGAGTCTATAAGTTGTTGGAGCATGATATGGGCCATGTGGAGCACAATGTGAAGTAGGGTAGACAGGGGTTGAAAAATCATTCTGTTATTTGTATGCTGGCATTAGAGTGGCTTTCCCAACATCCCTTGCTGAGAGAAAATGTTGAAAAGAAGTATGAGGCTCCAATAACTATGCTAATCTCATCTATTTGTGGCATATGGTAGGCACCAAAGTGAGATATTTCATTGACTTTTCTGACGTTATCACTAAAATGACAGCTACCATCTGGTATGCTCACCAGCACAATATAAGAGAACCACTGACGTAAGGAACTTTTGATAACCACAGGTCTAGCATGTTGTCCCACATGAAATGTTATGGGGCTTTGGATACCTGGTATGGCCTCAAAAGAACTGACTTTCCAGGGGTGGTATAGATGCGATGGAAGAACCCTATTAGAATCCCAGGTCAATCCAAGAATCAAATTCAGAACGTGGATTAAAAACTCATGCATGTCTTGTACCTAGCAATGGTCTGGTCCATCTGAATTTAAGGGAAAAGAAGGCCTCTGTTCTTTCAGTCTACTATGAATTGTAATAGCATTTCCAATGGTGGGCTACTCATCTTCCTTCCATTCCCTCAACATGTTTACATGGCATATTTGTAGTTTTCAAAGGTCTAAGTGCTGTACTTTACAATTCAGATCTCTCATATTTTCAGTGATTAGGTAGGATCCAAGCCACTGGGCCAAAACTTTATTCACTGAGGCGGGGGAGTGAACTAGCAACTTATTACTAACAAATGTACACAGTTTGCTCTTCTTTTTATTTTGGGCATCTTTCAGATTTGGCTGTAACCAGCATGTCTAGCATGTTGCATGGCTCTAATTCATAGACTAAGTTTTAAAGGATGAGAATCTGGTGGACACTTGAATGGTCTCCTTTACTGCAAACAATCCCAGGTTAGTAGGGCACCCCCATTCTTTCCATCTTCTGCTACGAACTGGAGCAATTTGTGTAACTCATTTTTCATTGTATAATCAAATGTTTCCACTAAACCATCAAACTGAGGTCTGCATACAGAAATTTGTGGTATCTCAATTTGAAAGAAGGTCTTCACTTTCTGCACAAGTGGACATACAAGTAACTCCTTGATCTTTGGGGAAACTTCATAGGAAACTCTACTCAAATGGAAACTTTTCAATTCCTTTAATATTTGGTGAGTGGCATTATTTCACAGAAGAATATTCATTAATATATATTAGTTCCTCACTTGCGATGGCTCAAGATACCCAATGAAATCCCTTCCTAATTTTGAAACGGGAACTTTAATAATCAATCAGAAGATGTTAAAGGTGGAACTTGTTTATATATGGCCGATAGGTCTTTTTGCAGATGGGATATGTTTCACGGTATAGATTAATTTACCAATTCATAGGGGACAGTAAAATATTGTTAATATGTAATTTTGGAGTTTTGGCAATTCCCTGAGAGCCAGCCATTAGCTGAGCAGGCCACGTCAAGGACTGTGGTTCAGAAGGGACATTTACTACTGGTACTGAGTAGTCCCATCTCCCTTGATGTCTTTTTCCCCCAAAACCATCCTTTCACAACAATGGAGGGACGCTGTTTCTCAGCCCCTTACATTACAGAAATCACTGGCTGGAAGGCAACCTGCAGTTAGGGATTGTTCGATGGGCAGAAGTAAAAATAGGTAGAGGTGTCTAGTTCACCAATGAGGTTAATTGAGATGTGCTCCCAGGTAAAAGATGAGTGGACCGAAAGCCCCCACCACCTCACATCATAGGAGACAACTCTTTTACCTCTTGTATGTCTGATATATAACAGGAGCTCCAAACGCCCCCTGTGGTAGTCTCTGTCAGCCACTTGGGCTCCTGAATTGCTGACATAGTTTGCGATCCAGCCAGACTTGGGGCTATTCTCACCAGGTATCGTGGTACTTTAATCTTCATGTCAACCTTTGTCACTTTCACTTTTGCGCAATAAAGTCCAAATCCCAGGCCTAAGAAGTTGTCCTATGTGGGAGCTTAGATGTATCAGATAGGAGGACCACCTGAGGTGGAGAGACACTATTCTGTAGGGACATCGTGAGATGGGTCCCACTTCTGCTGACATCTGTTTAAGGCAGGGGTCAACAAAATTACCAAAATTGATAGATGAAGTATGCCCTCAAAATAGTGCAGCAGGTCCAAGGGAATAATAGTGACACGTTTTAAAGCAATGTAAGTCCTTGTCTAAACTAGTTTGTAGTAGGAGTTTGGCCACCATGAAGGAGTTTCAAAGAATCACTCACTGTTTTAATTCAATACACACATTCCAGCAGCATTCTATAAACGTTTGCTGTGGACACTGGCTTTCCTTGGCTTTAGTCAATTGGCTTCCAGATGACAGTTGATGTCAATGATTTTTTTCTCTATCTGTCCCAGGTACTGTGTGGGAGTGAGGGGTCGTTTGGAGCCCCGGTCATACATTCAGCACAACATGGACCACTTGCTCTTCCAATAGTGGGGTCGCCTCCATTGCCCTTATGCTAACATTGCTGGCATTGGCATAGGTGGGTCTGTTGCAGGGGGCACTTGACATCCAATCTGTGCACCCTCGATTCCATCTTTTGGACTAGGCCTCACTGGGATAATGCAAAAAGGCTTCTCTCCCCTTTGCAGCACCGCAAACAGTGCACAAGTCCCCACCTTTTTCTCACTGTGCCTGAAAGCTTTGCAGCCCATTCTTATGCTCGAGCCGGAGGTAATTGCAACAAAAACAAATGTAACATCTTGCCCTTTCTCTGAGATCACTGTCCCATGTGTGAACCGGCCTGAACCAGGGCTTGTAGCTCATCCATATCCACAACCTGCCTGTGCCCTCTTACCCCCGCTATTGGAAAATTACTGCCAGTATAGCCCTGTGTCCCTGCAAGGTATTCTCTTGATGTACCACACATGCGACCCGGCCATGAAGCCCACCCCAATGTGCCCCCAACTAAAATCAGACCTCTGTCACAGTATATTGCACCCTAAAACTAACAAATGTCAACATGCCCCCTAGTTTCTTTGATGTGCGCAGACCCACTCCACGATCAATGTTATCACATATGCCAAGACCTTTAAGCCTGGTACTCCATATAAGTCCCAACGAGTGATGGTGTGATTATATGTATGCAATTTATAGGCTCATAATGATTTGCTCAAAGGACATAATGATTTGCTCAAAGGAGCTGTAGTGACTATTATTTAGTGCATGTCTAATTGTAGTATCTCATGCTAGCTTAGTTAGTGGCCACCCTGCTTCACAACGGCCTGACCCTCACCCCGCCGGGACACAGGCAGATGGACCTTGTGACGCTCACCCTCCCACCAACTGAGCAGCCAACCAGGAGGGAGCAGCACCTACAGCTACATATGCTACTTAATATTTATCCGATCCTGTGTCCATGAAGTTCCTTATATGATTATGTCACCAATTATGATTTTTGCCTTGATAAGTTCATGTAATTGGAATGTTTGCCAGAGCGCTCTCAGGGCAGCATTGGATAGTTAGTTAGTATTCTTTTATGTAAAATTGGATGCCAATTTTATATAAAAGAATACTAACTCTTGCAGCCTGTTCTCTTAGTCACATTCCCCGTTGGGGTGTGTCTTATTTCTTTGTGTTGCACGTATAAGACAGGGATTGGGCCTTTACCTTTGGTGACCCCCCGCGACGTGATTGGGACAGGTGCCCCGAGAACCCGTGCCATGCGGCGAGATCCGGGACGCCCCCCAGTGAAACCATTGCCTCCGCAGTTGACCAGTTCATACGCACAAACGAGAGGGTCCAAGGGTTCCCTTTTTCCAAATACCCAATTAAAACTGCTCACTGAGGCAGGTCGCGGCTTGGTTGGAGTGCAGACAAGATTGTGGATAGACCGTGAACAGTGGCTTTGGACAACCCGACTGAACACATGAGTACCAGTAGCGAGACTTTCAAGGGAGAAAAAGAGGGTTTGGTAAAAGGGGGACAGATAAAGGAATGGGCAAAAATAAAAGCTAGAAAGTAAGGGTCTGCGTGAATGTCACTGAGGCTTTTTTCTTATCTATCCTTATATGGCCAATAGGGTTTGTGGAAAAAAAAAGAGGTAAAGAGGAATAAGGGATCCTAGTCCGAAGGGGGTAGTAGGTGGCGCCGCGTAGCATTGTCTCATCCAGTGCAGGGAACAAGTGCAGATAAAAAGAAAACAGTAGGAGTCTCATATATTTAGTAGACTTGGAGTAGTAATTTAGCATATTCTTTTTCCGTGTGAACAGATTTCTTGGTGGTGTAGCCTGAGAGGCCCAGAGGTGGGGAGTGCGTGAGAAGTAAGAGCGAGGGGCAATAACATAAAATAATTATAAAGGGAAATAACAAAAAAGGGAATAAACTGAAGGTAGTTCATGTTATATGTTTTATGTATTCTATGTGCTAGAATGTACATGTTGTTCTGTCAGTAAGTACATATGCACCTATGAATCAAGGGTGGATCAGAAAAATTGGTAATGAAATGTGTGATTCAAGTGCTAAACATTTTGAATATTGGTAAATAATTCATATTTCCAGTCGAAATAATTTGTGGTTCCATCAAAGGGGTGTAAGTAAAAAGGTTGTTGAAATTTGTTAGCATCAAAGGTTAAAACAAGGTTGAATAAACATATTACAGAAAAGGGATTATTGACTGATTGACAGTCAATAATTTAGGCATTTATACCCAGAAAACGAAGTGAACACAAATAAGAGCAACAAATACACCATTATGGTGGGGACAACACCATTAGCACATATTTGTCAGCATCTCCCTGTATAGTGAGAAAATCCAGAAATACCATGATCAGTGGGTGGTGGAAATAAAAGGAGACAGTGTTGTGCCTATATGGCCAGAGGGAGGGTCATTTGATAAGAGGGTATTGGATCTAGTGTCCACACACCTGCTTGCGAAATACAGGGAAAGCAATTGCAGAACAGAAGTGAAGTGTTAGATTTATAGCGGATGTTTGAAGAAGTAGAGCCTAGTGGCGAGGTAAGGAAAGACACAGTAATTGAGAAAGAGAAGGTCCCAGAGGGAGGAGACAGGGCTGCAGGGGGAGAATGCACAACAACCATAACAGAGAATGACCCCACTAGAATATACCCATTACTGACAAGGCCTGCAGTGGGATACAGCGAGCCCCTGTATGTGCCAGCGTGCACCACACCAACCACCCTGGCAACAGCATCAGCCACCGCCCCGCCCCCGTATGAACGGGGAGGACTATACGGCCCAACGTGTGCCCCTCTAGTGAATTTAGCACAGTTAACAGGAGACTTAGACAGGCAGTTTGCACATGCACAACTGGAGATAACGTGATTAAGAGCCTTGTGCAACAGGGGCCAGATGTTGCCAGCGGGAGGGGAAGTAACACCATTGACAGCAGTTGACCTCACGCCTCTGCCAAGTGCTGCAGGGAGATTCTCACCATCCCCGCCGCCTCCAATACCAAAAGGGCAGGAACAAGAGTGGCAATCAGGTGAGTTCCTGTTCCATTTAAATGGCAAACCCGTAAGAACCCCAGACAGCCAGAGAGGGGAGGGGAAAGAAGAAAGGGAGCAAGAGGAGGAAGTAGAGGAAGTATGGAGTGATTTAGATGAATATGAAGAGGGAGCGGCTTCTTGACCAAGAAGATGGAAGGGCTGCACCAAGATGGCAAGGAAAGTTAAGGCAAAGAGTAGGGAACATGCTGGTGAGTAAAAAAAAAAGAAGGGAACGGTAAGAAAGAAAGGAGGAAAAGCAAAGCTACGAATGCCTCTGATACACAAAGGAGCAGGTAGGCCCCACTACATACCGTGGGCACAGATGGATACGAATAACTTGTTGAAACTTCTCCCTCCAATTCCGGGCAGGGCGGGAAAATGAATACATGCATTTGAAAAGAACACAGCAGGGTACCATTGGTCACAGGGGATGTAAAAAGTTTACTGGTGTCTGCTGTCAGTGATCAAGCAGACGCAGTGTGGGTGAAGGTGGGGTTCCGGGAGTGACAATGAACTGTGACCGCCACGATGGGTCATCATTTAACAACGTTAGAGCGCAAGTATGGGATGCATTAAGGAAAACGTTTCCAGACACTCCAGACTTACACTTGGTGATGCAGTGCACTATGGGAGATGAGGAGCAGCCTACACAATTCATCCTCCGGGTGCAAGGCCTGTGGAGAAGTGAAACGGGCATGGTGTGGGACCTACTGCCTTGTTCTACTTATAAAAAAAAGGGCTCCCAAAGGAGGTAAGGGCTGGCCAGAGATTCAGAGCATAATTGTGCACCATTGTAGGAGGATCAAAGAAAGAGAAAGAGAGATAGCACAGCAAAGGTTGGCAGACGAAGCAAAGCTAGTGCAAGATAAATTAGTGAAGGTCGCAGCGCTGAATGCCACAACATCAACTGACAGGCAAGGTGAAGCGGAAGAGGGAGTGGGAAACACACCAGCCAGAATTGCCGGACCATGGGCTACAAATGGACAGAAGCAGTGGGATGGAGAGGAACAGTACGGAGGGCCGAAATGGCAAGGGAGATGAAAGTGAGAGACCCCCGATACTGCTGGCAAACCACCCAACAGAGTCAGTAAAGGTACATCTCAGGAGGGAATAAGACCAAGACTAAATGAGAGTGCGGTTAAAGGCTTTTTAAAAAAAATATTTTTATTATTTTATAAACAACACAAACATTACAAACAAATAGGACGTTCATGATTAAGCATCTAACATTATGTTGCAGAGTGCACACTTCGGTCCTCCCCCCACCCACTCCACTAACTCGAGCCATTATACCCATGTCATCAACCTATACATCTTCAGGCGTGTCCACCATAACTATCTCTTCCATGCCATCATCACAGTGGTTGGCCTGGGAGAGGCCTGCCATTGAGGCCACCAATTGTCTCCAAGCTATTAGAGGGGCGGTTAAAGGCTTTATCTCAAATTAGGGCGAACAGAACCTACTCTGCTCATGCCGAAAGCACTCTGCAGGAAACATGTTACAACTCATTTTTATACAGTCTTGTCATCCAAGAGAGGGGTGGCCTAAGGGGCACAGAATCAATCGGGATTGGTCACTAAGAGTAGGCACCGATATATATAGGTATATATATATATATATGCTATAGGGTCAGCAATGGCTGATTGGTCCACGGGCACGTGACGAGATGACATGGTGCTTGGGGTCAAACGTTCAGCTGTGCTCATTAGCCTGGCACGCCATGTTGATTCTTTGACATCCTATCTTTGCAACATTTTGCCCTTGTGGCCACAAATTCTCATCCATTCAGAACTCTGACCTGTTCGTTCGGCGGCAAGGCCTGTATCTTAACACTTGTGAAAACATGGTTCTAAGGCAGGCTTATTTATTACTGGACATGAATTATTCACCCCTATCAAAGGTATTATTCCCCTGTCCAAAAGTGTACAGAATATACCAGGCAAGGGGTAGAGGTTAAGGGGTCAATGTATGGTCGGGGTGTCCATTCAGCATCAACAAGGGGAATTTCAGAATATATGGCTAGGATGACCGGGTTACAAGAGGTACATATCATTATAAACATACACTTCATTAAAGGAGGCTCAGGGTCTTAATGTCCACACATCACTAACTCTCTGTTGACGCCAAGGTGATCTGGGGCGAGCTGAGGCCCCCTTTGCAGTTTAGTCCCACACTATACAATGGCTCAAGGCCTTTCAGAATACAATTAACACGCAACTTTTTAACACGTGGCTGGCTGTTTTAAATTTGAGTCACATGGGCTCGGAACATACTTCTATCTTTACACAACTAAGCAATTTTACTACAAAAGAGAGATAGAGAATCTGTCAATAAATAACCAATTAATAAAACATTTCTTTGACTCGAGACTCACTTATTCATAGACGTGCAGGTTGGGGCTAAAGATCTATGGGAGTACCAACTAGGTGTGACTAACTTCTGTATTATACTTATCTGACATTATACATGAGGTTACATTCAGCTTTGTCAAGAATGAGGTAGCATTGTGCGAGCACGTACAGATCTATATTTCGTTAGCCATTATAATATTGCAATTAGTGTTATGAGCATTTCAGAATTATAAGTCAACATATATTATGCTTTCAACATAGCAGGTTAGCATAGGGGCTTCCAGTTACACACTTACATGTATTTTCATTGTTTAATCATAGACCTTCTTAGTTTATCAGCAGGTTTGTATAATTTTGCACTGGACGAGAAGGCATGCTTAATTTTATCCACGTCAAGGGAAAAATAGGTTCACTGGTTTAAGGGTCTTTTTCACTGTTTACTTTGCCCTAGAGTGCACAGAGATTATGTTTTTATGGCCAGGGTCTGTGGGGTGCGGGGCAGGTTTATAGAGACAGATAGCCCTTGCTCTAGCCCTTGTTCTGGGTTGTATCAGAGTCAGTGAAGGGAGTTGGAAGGCAAGTGATACAGTGTGGATTTTGTTGCATTCTCGCAGCTAGCCTTCTCATGGGAACCAAGCAGTTGTGTGGACGGCAGAGGGAAGGAGGTGGGGGGAGAATCTCACTTGCTGTGTGCGCTCGACAGGGAGGGCTGCAGGCTGGAGTGAAATCTTAATAGCCATTTTAATATTGCAAAATAGAGTCTGTGATTTTCAAAATGGAGTCTTAATCACCCCTGGTTTTGCTATACAAGGGTGTGAGTGAGGGTATTGCAGCACCCAGAGATATTCCTGTATGAAAGGGTTCACGGTTCCTAAAGGTGTTCCCGCACGAGTGCCCCGGGGCTGGGGCCCTGGACGCAAAGCAGCCGTGACTGGGCATGCCCAGGAAGTGCAGGAATAAGGGGGGGAGGGTCTCAAGTGCCCCCTCCTTCCACTCAGAGTCCAGCAAGAGGACGAGGTGGGTACAGAGGATCAAGAGGGGGATTCGGAGGAATGGGAACTAGAGGATTTGGAGGGCCTGGGATGAGGGGGGGGGACCGCAAGGGTCATGTTGGAACTGCGGGAGGTGGGGGCATTATTCAAGAGAATGCAGAATGCGACCAATGGGTTATTATCAAGGACAGCCCCCCATGGGAAATGAACAGCAGTATGGTCACCCACACCCAGGCAGTCCCTATGAGTTACCTATGGGAGGGAATGCACAGAATGAGCAATGTTATAATGAGCCTCAAATGCAACAAAGACAGCACCACCAACCACAACCACAGCAGAGAGGTATGCCACAACAAATGGCAAGGCAGAATACTATAAGCAACGCAAATTATAATATCTTTGCAACATCTGCTAATGGCTCACCAGCACCTTTTCACAGAGTAGCGGTGATGGGAGATAATGTATTCTCCGTTCCAGGAACAGAGACATATGCAGATTAGGACAGCCCACAGAAAGCACTTGCGTGTCCAGTCCTATCCAATACCCTACGTGCAGAAGAGAAACCGCTAGTGGCGGCGGAGATAGGCAATAAACAGTTCATCTTTATTGTGGACTCGGGAGCTGAAAAATCGTGCATCATGGAAGGACGGTTCCCGCAATGGGAAGAAATTTGGAAATGCAAGGGTTCTCTCGGGCTATTTTAAAAGTTCCTTACACAAAGGTTCTTGACCTAACGGTGGAAGGAAAAACAGTGTGCGCACCTCTACTGTATCACAAAAACTTGCCAATAAATTTGTTGGGAAGAAACCTCCTGAGTAAATTAAACATGACAATCTCCTTTACTGAGCGGGAAATAGTTTGCTCCACCCCAGGAGTGTGCCCCGTGCGGGCAATGCTGATGATTAGCACAATGACAAACGAAGTTGTGGTAAGAGGGGTGCCCATTGACATGGATATGTTCATTTATGGTATCAGAGTGTTGGCACGGTTGGAGCCAGAGATAACAAGGAAAGAATGGAAAGTACCTTCAGATTTTGTCTTCTGCCCAATTGTGAATACAGATATTGTACCGGGAACAATTTTGTCTACTGATCTAGAAGGGGTACAGGTTTTAAGTAAACGTATTGCGGTAATAGGACTGACACGCATGGATGTGAGTGGAGAACAGTGCTGTGCGTAGACACAAATATAATGTTGCACGATTTAACTGATGAAGAATTGTTCGCTGACAATGAGAGTGATGGAGAAATAATAATGGAAATAAGTATACCATGTGATATTATGGCTCAGCACAGGGACATACACAACCCTCTCATGGCTACTGTTAATGTGCCACCTACCATATTTGACGAAGATATGGAAAAGGTCCTGCCAGAGATATGGACCACAGGCCCGCATGATGTAGGGCTATTGCAAGAAGTTACGCCAATTAAAATAAAATTGAAACCAGGTGCCATACCCCCTGGAGTAAAACAATACCCACTATCAAGGGAGGCAGAGGAAGGAATACGAGAAACAATAGACGCACTACTAGAACAAGGGATAATAGTGTCATCCAATTCACCATATAACACAGCGATTTTTCTGATCAAAAAAGCAAAGGGTGGGGCTTGGAGGATGATCCAGGACCTACGCCCACTTAATGACGCCATACAGAAAGAGTTCCCATTAGTGCCTAATCCAGCATCAATATTGTGTAGCATACCTAAAGATGCCACGTGTTTCACGGTGGATGATTAGAAAAACGCTCTCTTCTCGATACCGCTTGACCCAAGCTCTCAGTACCTCACAGCGCTCATGCCAGGGGGGAACAGATATGAACATTGTAGACTACTGCAGGGATATTGTGAAAGCCCAAGCATTTTCAATAGAATTTTGCATGAAGATCTTGGAAACATTGATGTAGAAAGCACGATAATGCAATACGTAGATGATGTACTTGTCTGCAGTAAAAGTGAAGAACAGTGCATGGCTGATTCAATCACATTGTTAAATTTGTTGGCCGCGAATGGATAGACAGTGGACAAAGGCAAACTGCAATATTACCTAGCAGAAGTACTCTACTTAGGACAGCTAATTTCAAAAGATGGCAAGAGAATATTACCAGACAGAGCAGCGGCCATACGCCACCTGATCATACCAAAAACGGTAAAGGACATGCAAAGGTTTCTCGGCATTTGTAATTACTGCCGTGCATGGATACTTGATTATGCAGCACACACACGCCCACTACAGGCTCTGAGGGAAGCACAAAAGAATAATATCCCATTAAAATGGACAGATGAAATGATGACACAGTATGTCAAACTGAAAGATCTAATTGCACACGCACCAGTTTTGGCAAAATAAGATTACGATCGGGAATTTTACCTATTCTCGCACTGCAATGGTATTTTAATGACTGCAATGCTGACACAGAAAACATCACTAGGTCACAAGCCATTGGCCTATTACAGAGGTACATTAGACTCAGTAATGCAGGGCCACTTCGCATGGGAACAAGCTCTCGCTGCAGTGGCCTTAAGGGGATGCTCAGTAACCCTATATGCAGAATACTCACTCTTTGCAATTATAGAAAGGTCAAAATCAACATTAACAACACAAAGGGCAACAGCATACAAGATAATAATATCCAGTCCAAATGTTACTGTGGTCAGATGTAAGACAGTGAAAATAGCCACATTCAATACAAGCCCTGCACAGTAGAAGATATCCAGACACACAATTGTGCTACATATGAGGAAGAAGAGGATGACATTCCCAAAGCCAGTGAAAATGCACTACAGGAGGGAGAAATATACTTTGTAGACGGGTCAGCATCAATAGACAGTGATACAGGAGAAAAACACATGGCAGCGGCAGTTGTAAGAATGGAAGAAGAAGAATATGAGATTATCATACAGAAACGCCTCCCCTCTCATTACTCTGCACAAGCAGCAGAATTGACGGCACTAATTGAGGCACTGCGCACTGCTAAAGGATGTGCGGAAACATAATACTCTGACTCAGCATACGCTACAACAGTACACTCAGGGCTGTCACGATGGTGACGAAAGAGTTCCGAAGGGCAGACGGTTCACCAGTACAACATGACGCACTACTAAATGAACTGATAGAAGCATTAGCAGAACCATCAGTAGTAGCATTGGTGAAGGGCCAAGTACATACAAATAACACAGATGCAATCTCATTGGGAAACACAGCAGCAAACGCAGCAGCAAAAGAGGCCGCGTATTTCAATATCTCACAATCAATAAAATGCATTATCAAAACACAGAGCACAGATACACTGGAGGAAGGATACAGCCACATACCAATATCCCAAGTAATAGAGCTCCAAAGACGTGCACCGGTGGAGGAGCAAGAGTTATGGACTAAGAGAGGATGTAATTGTCAACAGATCTAATATGGAGACAGGAACAAACAGGGAAGGTGGTGATGCCAGTCGAGTTACCAGAAATAGCATTTCAACAACTACACTTCCCAACACATGTAACAAAACAACACATTGCAGCAGAAATACATGAACATTGGTTTGTTCCAAATTTACAGGAGCATTTGTCAAAATTCACTATAGAATGTACCACGTGTCAGACATACAGTTCAGGTATGACACTAAGAACACTGCGAGGAACATTACTGTGTCGTGTGGGCCCGTTTAGAGAGCTCCACATTGACTACGTGGATATGGGAGAGATGTAACGGAGCAAGATACTTAATTGTGATAGTTTGCCCTTCCCAAGGTGGGTGGAAGCTGGACCATGCCCCACCCAGACTCGAAGAGTGCCACGAAATTCCTGGTGTGGGAGGTGTTCTCAGGGTGGGGCATATGAGACATAATAAGATCAGATAATGGCACACACTTTGTAAATTACCTCTTCAAGGAAGTACCATTGTTACTGTGGGTTAAGCACAAATTGTGTTTGATGTATCACCCGATGGCTAATGGGATGGTGGAAAAAATAAACGACCTGCTCAAAAGCAAGTTATCAAAGTTGTGTAACACACTTAAGAAAAATTGGGTGCATTGCTTGCCCGAGGCACTGTTCCACCTCAGAACACAGCCAAGTAAAGACCATCATTTGAGCCCACATGAAATAGTGATGAAGAGCAGTGAGAAGAGCTTCAGACGCTCACAGAGCTGCCACAGTGCTGGGGGATGAATTCAGGGAATAAGTTACCCACTTAACACGCGCATTGCATAGCATAGCAAGGCAAATTGCGCCACCATTCACAGAAAATGCTGCAACAGACACTGCAATGCCAGCCCATGACAGCCCAAAAGGTCAGTTAATTCCAGGAGAGAATGTATATGTGTGAAGTTTTGTTCAGAGATGGAACCCCCCCCCCGCCAAGATTTCATGGCTCATATGAAGTTACTACTGCACACCTACTGCCGTAAAAGTTAAGGGATTGAAAAATTGGGTGCATCTATAAGATGTGAGAAGAGCACGTGATAGTGAAATCCCTCAATGCGAACAAACTGACAGCAACGAAGTATGAGAAAGTATGAAAAAACTAAATATTGACAAAAAGGAAAATTGAAAGCAATGAGTAAAAATTAATTATGACTCTCTATCTCTCTCCCTCGACCCTCTTTCTATCAATTTCAAGAAATATGATTGTTAGCTTGTATAGAAAAATGATTTTAATTACTGAATGAAAATAATATGAATTACGAAATAAGGTCATGTTAATGAAAGGCACAAGAAAAATAGAAGAATAGCATTAAGGTGTGCACACCATAGAAATTATTAATTTAGTAATAGATTAGTGAAAAATGTTAATATGATGACAATAAAATGATAACTTGATGAAATAAATAATGAAATGTATGCATGTCACTTAACAATTTTATATCACCCCCTCCAGGTGACACAATGGCAGAAAGGAGTGCACTCACCGATGACGGCACAATTTTAGTTAGTGATAGGGCAGATAGTAGAGTTAATAAATATTATAATTTAGAGTGTGGTATAAAATATTCTGCAACACTGTTTTCTACAATGTTATTTTTTATGGCATGGTACTATACTGTGTCTTTCATTATTCATGATATGAAAGAAGGGGGAGCGGGGTAAACCTAATACGAGAAGGCTCAACACTTAAATGGGCAGGTGTGTGAAAACTATGTGGAAACATAATCACTCTGTTTATACAAACCTCACTACGCTGGACAAGAATCGCACAGCAACATCCCCCCTTTTTCCACTTGTTGCTATCAGGCCAAGTAATGAAAACGAGACCAATCAGTATGATGGGTATTACTTTTGGGAGAGTGAACCTAACCTGATAGATAATGATGTACAAGCAACCACAGAACCTACCTCACCAGGCACTATAATGCATTTTAATGTTGCTGCTACCCAAGAGACCCCAGAACCACAGGCCTGGTACACTGCGAATGAACACAATGACACAACATGGGCAGGCGTTTTTCCCATAAACTATTGAAGAGTAAAAACGGTGAATGACAAGGAAGGGGGGAGGAGGAGATGGAAAAGGGGGGCGGGAGGGAAAAGATATGATATCTACCATGGCCTGGGATTAGATGAAATAGAAGACCCCCGCCACCCAGACCAGTCAAATAAATGGTACTCAGACATGAGTGCTACAGCAAAACAAGCCACGAACGGGAGCTGCTATGTCTGCTCTCTCATACCGCATGCATCAGGCGCACCTAAAATAATTGTACCATAATACGTGCCCTTGTCAGACGCGCAGTGTTTGATTCATCTTGTATTGTGTAGGATTCGGAGCACCTTCCAGGCATACACAGTTACAATAGAAATGCTGCAGAACAAGAAAACATGCACAAGCAAGCGCCAAGGAGTAATTTGTATTAAAGAGACATTTTTTGTCATAAGAGGAACTGGATTTACAGACAATAAGTGGCATGATGAACGATCGAGTGCAAAGCTGAAGCACTTAGAGGACTACCTGAAGAAAACATTCAATGGGTCAAAGAAACATGCGCTCCTGTCTGTTCCCAGCACATTGCAAAACTCACATGGGTTACATCTCTCGAAAAAACCTATCAAGACCCAAAAAGAAATCTTACATGAACTTTGTTTTCACAGAGAAGGGAAGGTGCTGATGGGTGCCAACAAACAATGCAACAAAAAAATCATTATTCCTGATATGAAAAAAGGTACAGCTGCGCTCATGGACATGCACTGGGTCTGTGGCAAACAAGCCTACCTGCATCTACCGGCATCATGGAGAGGTACTTGCACCCCGGCTACTGTGCATTCAGCACTGATGGTAATACCAGAAAGCAGAATCCAAGGAGGGAGAGGTTCGGCTGGCATATCGGCAGCAGTGGAATCGGCTGGCATATCGGCAGCAGGGCAGTCATCTAACACATCGGCAGCACCCCAACTAGCAACCACAGAGCTTTCAAACTATATTTCCAGCGAATCATCCAATCTTCTCGCTGAGATCCCGGCAAAATAAAAACTCTTCAACTCTGCAGAGATATTCTTTGCTTCCCTCCTAACGCCAGGACTTCAGGCGCGAACAAAGGCCATATGGTTACAAATAGTCTGCTGGTAGCTGATCCAACTGGCCAATGACACTGAAGAGGGATTCAATGTGATCAAGGTGGAACTTCGCGCCTTGCGTTAAATGACAATGCAGAACCAGTACGTCCCAGACCTTCTCACTGCAATGGACAGCAGTGTTTGCCGAAAAATCAGGAGTGCATGCTGTACATTCGTACATTCTGAAGAATGTTGAAAGAAGGAGGAATAGAGCCAAGCAACTGGTTTGACAACATGTTCAATTGGAAACCATCCTGGTTCAGCACTGTGATGACGTTTTTTGTCCCAGTCATCGTTTTTATTTTACTATTTTTCTGTGTGTGCCAATAGGTATCCGATATTTTGCAAAATCAATGCCTAACTCAACAATGATGATGGTAACGATGGGCCGACAGACAACGGTAGCCACTATGATAGATGCACAGATGCAAACTGGAGAACCAAACCCACCAAAATATTGCATGACAGCTGTATATCACCAGAATGGGGATAGGGTAGATAATTTGTATCACACTACCATAAAGGAACCAAGATAGCTGCAAAGGTACAGGGAGGTGTGGGTGGACCTGGATGGGGATGGAGGAATATACATGACATGTACACCTGATGATTACGTGAGAAGTGGGTATAGCCTGAGAAGCGTATGTAGGGCTTGGATGCCAAATAAAGGTAGACCTGCTTGGGATGACGCGGTAGCTGAAGGAGAGTATTATCGGAATGAGAATAAGACTAGTAAGCAGTTTGTTACTTTAGATGTAATGAAAGGGGGGGAATGTGTCGGAGTGAGGGGTCATTTGGACCCCCCGTGATACATTCAGCACAACATGGACCACTTGCTTTTCCAATAGTGGGGGACTCCTCCATTGCCCTTATGCTACCATTTTCCTTATGCTGGCATTGGCATAGGTGGGGCTGTTGCAGGGGAAAATTGGCATCCATTTTGTGCACCTCGACTCCATCTTATGGACTAGACCTCATTGCGATAATACGAAAAGGCTCGTCTCCCCTTTACAGTACCGCACACACCGCGCACATGGCACCCACCTTTTTCTCACTGTGCCTGAAAACTTTGTAGCCCATTCTCACGCTCGAGCCGGAGGTAATTGCAAAAAAAACAAATGTAATATCTCGCCCTTCCTCTGAGATCACTGTCCAATGTGTGAACCGGCCTGAAGCAGGGCTTGTAGCTTGTCCGTCTCCACAAACCTGTCTGTGCCCTCTTACCCCCGCTGTTGGAAAATACTGCCAGTATAACCCTGTGTCCCTGCAAGGTATTCTCTTAATGTACCAGACATGCGACCCAGCCATGAAGCCCACTCCAATGTGCCCCCAACTAAAATCAGACCTCTGTCACAGTATATTGCACCCTAAAACTAACAAATGTCAACATGCCCCCTAGTTTCTTTGATGTGCAAAGACCCACCCCACGATCGATGTTAACACATTTGCCAAGACCCTTAAACCCGGTCCATATAAGTCCCAACGAGTGATGGTATAATGATATGTATGCAATTTATAGCTTATAATGATTTGCTCAAAGGAGCTGTAGTAACTATTATTTAGTGCATGTCTAATGGTAGTATCTCATGTTAGCTTGGTCAGTGGCCACCCTGCTTCACAACGACCTGACCCGCACCCCGCCCGGACACAGGAAGATGGACCTCGTGACGCTCACCCTCCCGCCAACCGAGCAACCAACCCAGAGGGAGCAGCACCTGCAGCTACATATGTTAATTAATTTATATCCAATCCTGTGTCCATGAAGTTCCTTATATCATGAAGTGTAAGTGATTTCAATCCGGCACTTCACCTAAATCAATGCCTACCGTGTAATGCACAACTGAAACCCTTATTTATTTGTGTCTAAAAGTTATTTTATTCTGAACGATGTACCACTTATATCACGCCCCTCTCTTAGAACCTCCCTCCCCCACCCCCAGTCACACTGAACCAAGCATAAGGCTGGTTTGCAAAGTTAAAATATTTATTTATGTAGTTCACAATATAATCACACTATGTTAATGGTTATACAATAATCACCAATGGGGTGATGTAACACTAAGCAATCTCTTTACTCACAAGGAGTAATAGTGAGCAAAACAATTCATCACAGAAATAATACTTTTGTGTGTGTGTTCAAATCATATAGCAATATGGTTACTATTTCACCCTGCACACCTCTCAATCCCCCCAATAGCTAATGTAAAGAGATAGGAGGAGAGATAGCAGGTATTCAGGAATGCAGAATTCAAACTAAATGTCACTCTCAATTTGCCCCCAGCAAACACAAGAGAGAAACAGAACTGATTGGCAAACTGTCAAAATGGTTTTAAATGGATCTTAACAATGGATTGCGTAAAACACTAAATATGGTTTAAATGACTGAAATTGTTTAAATTCTAATGGGAGCCACTTTAGATAGTTGCAGACAAACACTAGCAATGATTTGATACTAATAAGCAATGTGAAAACTTATAACTGAGGCCGGGTGCAATCAAAAGCTGTTTTACATGTTATAGAAATTTCCTAAAACAAAATTTGCTGCAAAGTTTTCCGTGCACGGTAATCGCGATTGCGGGGAAACTATAAGGATTTGGGATGGATTGTTTTGGGGGTTAAAGTTTGGCAGGTACCTAGGAAAGACATTTTGTCCGGTATTTGGGGGATTACTGCCCTCCTGGGGAAAGTGAGGAGGGAAGTTCTCTGGGTATCCTGCTGTCTGGTTGGATCCCTCCCCCCCTTGGGTGGGAGGATTCCATACATAACCCAGGATGGGTCTATTCCACTTGTAGCGTGGGCTGATGTAGTCAGGGGAGTTAGGGGTCCCATTTGTTGGATTGCCTCCCTGGATCCCTGTTTGTGATTGCCCCAAGGGCCTTCTGGGTTTATGGTGTTTGGATTCTGTGCGGGAAGATTCTTAGACCACCCCATCTCCAAATCTAAAATCGGGGCAACCTTCACCTCCGCCACTTTAGCAGCAGCAGAGGTGTTGGTTGTTTTGGGGCTTTTGGGACTATTTTTGTTTTCCAACGGCTTCTGCACCTCATTGATGCGTGTTGCTTGTTCAATGACCCAGTCTAGTGATCTTTTGTTCTGAAAGTCCCTCACTAGCTGGGTCATAATATACTTAGGGAGAGCATGAAAGAAAGTGGGCTGCTTTGTGGGCCTCTTAAGGATTCCTGTGAAAGGAAACATGTTTCAGGATGGCCGCCCTGTAGGTGGGCCATCTGGAATGATTCTGATCCTCCAGCCCTGCAAAGAAGCTGCAGTACTCAGGAGAAAATGTCCACTTCACATACTGAATACAGCTTTGGCTGTCCTTCAGATGGAAAGTGTCCATCATCTGATCAAATAGCTCAAGGTGCTCCCAAACCGAATATTTAGTATTCTTCTGAAAGGGCGTGATAACGCTTCTAATGGCTTTTATTTGTTTCAGGGGATCCTTGAGCAAGGTCCTCTTGACTTTGTTGGCTCTCTTAGTTTGGGTCACCCTGGTCCACTCATCCTCTGACTCAGAGGCACTGCTACCAGAGGGGCTTGTCTGGTGTTCTAGGCTCTCCCGGATTCTGCGAGCTTGGGAATGGCTGGCAGAATGTGGGGGCCTAGTTTCTTGGGTCCTGTGGCGCTCAGAATAGTCTTCTGACTTCTTCCTTGCTCCCAGGATTGGCTGAGTTCCCACCACTGTCCTAGCTGGGAAGAGGTTTTTAATATACTCTTATTGGGCCTAGCCTCATGGAATTCCCCACTAAATTTTACCGTCTGATCTCTGGCCAAGTGGTATTTCTGAGGATCCATTTCTCTGATTCTCCCCTCATTGGAGTCTCCCTGATCAGAGAAGATGGCCGTAGCACTTGGGAACCCATACAAACATGCCTGCCCATCCATTTATGGGAGGCACTGACCTATGAGCCCCATATTTCCCCTTAGGTTGAAGTCTGCCATCCCTTTGGCCCTTGGCTCATGTGAGCCAGTGGACATGGGGGTGGCAAGTCCATGGAGTTGTAGAGATGAAAGTCTCTGGTGCCAGGGTTCCTGAGGTTATGCTCAGGTGTTTCCGTCTCCCAGTGAACCTCATCTCTCTCAGCCCCTACTCCCTGTTGATATGCAACTACCTGACCCTTTTGTTCTTCTATCAAGGCCTTACTAGTCTCTTTTAATTGTTCCTGCATGGCTACCTGTCTGTGGAGCCTGTCATTTTTCTCACAGAGAGCCTCATTGTCTCTCTGTGCTTCCTGCGTAATTTTGGAGGATTGGGCCAATTTTTGCTGTAGGAGTGTTACCTCCTGAGTCCTCTCCTTACTGGCCTGGTCCTTCCTTGCTAGAGCATCTTCCACCCTCCTGGTGTGCTCTAACAGTTTTTTGTAGTCTTTTTGGAGCTCACCCAGTCCCTGAAGGGCCAGGTGAATTTCTTCCATCTTGGTTTTTAAATAACTGACCTCCTGGCCTAAGGTGTCCCTTTCCTGAATTAGAGTACCCGTCTGTGCAGCCAGGTCGTCCCTTTGTTTTTGGAGTGCACCAGCTTTCTGGCGCTCTTCATGAAATTCAGTTTGCGAGTCAAGGTCTTTCAGTATTCATTTATTATTTTCCTCTTTTAAGGATTCTAGGCGGTCTTGCAGGGTGACTATCTGCTCCGCACAGACTCTATTATAGTTCGATTGCTGCTCCAGCTTTTGTTGGCTCCATAGTAGGGAGTCCAAACTTTCTTGGCACTCTTTTTGCAGCGCCAGTACTTTGGTTTCCTGCTCTACCTTCTCTTGCTGCAGGATATCCAGATCTCCATTTACTTTTATCAGGTACTGTCTGGTTTCATTTTCTGATTCTTGGCTCTTTTGTAGCTTTTGCTCTGCAGAATCCAAATCAGTTTGTTTTTTTTCTAATGATTGTAGTTGCCTGTTTGCCAGATCTAGGTTTCCGGCATATTTTTCCTGTATTGCTCCATTGTGGAGGTACAGATATGCTGCTATTTTGGCAATTATACTTTGCTCTTCTTTTACCTTAGGGGCCATGTACAATTCACTAAGGGCCATGTGTAATGAACCCTGATCCTGCCATATATCTAATCCTGTGGCAGTGGCTTGTTCTTTGATTTCCTGCAGCCAAACATTCTGATCCAGCTCTGTCCATTCATCCCTGACAAATAATTTGTGCAGTAGGTGTTCTTTTGCCATATTAATTTCTACTCGGGTCGCCATTCCTGAAATATTAATTTCCTTTCTGATTTATGGGAGTTATTTTATTTTTGCAAAACAGGCCAACTCCTTAGAGTGTTTCTATTGAAGGGTGTTTTCACAGTGTAGCACAGTGTGGTAGCCCAACAGGGCTTATGTACCCATCAGTTAGCACGTTGTATTAGACTGTCACAAGTGGTATGTCTAATTCAGGATCTCGTGATGAGCCCCCAATCTGTAAGTGATTTCAATCTGGCACTTCACCTAAGTCAATGCCTAGCGTGTAATGCACAACTGAAACCCTTATTTATTTGTGACTGAAGTTCTTTTATTCTGAACAATGTACCACTTATATCACACCCCTCTCTTGGAACCCCTCCCGGTCACACTGAACCAGGAATCAGGCTGATTTGCAAAGTTAAAATATGTATTTATGTAGTTCACAATATAATCACACTATGTTAATGATTATACAATAATCACCAATGGGGTGATGTAACATTAAGAAATCTCTTTAATCACAAGGGGCCTCATTACAACCCTGGCGTTAAGGGGTTAACGGCGCCGTAAAAGGCTGCGGCACCGTTAAACCCTTAACGCCCGATTCACACTTTAACGCCTGCTTTTTGCAGGCGTTAAATTCCAACCCGCTAAGGGACCTTGGTGCTAATTACGGCACCGTGATTTACGGTGCCGTAATTAGCGCCTTCCCCATTCCCATTGAGCCCTATGGGCCAAATATGGGAATGGAGAAGGGGCCATGGTGAATGGGGATTTACCGCCCCGCCAACCTTGGAATGGACCAGTAAATCCGCCATCCACCATGGCGGAATCCGGCATGGACTATGGTACTAATAGCACCATGGTCCAACGCCAGGGTCGTAATGAGGCCCAAGGAGTAGTAGTGAGCAAAACAATTCATCACAGAAATAATACTTATGAGTGTGTGTTCAAATTAAATAGCAATATGGTTACTATTTCCCTCTGAACACCCCTCAACCCCCCCAATAGGCAATGTAAAGAGATAGGAGGAGAGATAGCAGGTATTCAGGAATGCATAATTCAAACTAAATGTCAATCTCAATTTCCCGCCAGGCAAACACAAGAGAGAAACAGAACTGATTGGCAAATTGTCAAAATGGTTTTAAAGGGATCTTAAGAATGGATTGGGTAAACCACTAAATATAGTTTAAATGACTGAAATTGTTTAAATTCTAATGGGAGCCGCTTTAGATAGTTGCAGACAAACACTAGCAATGATTTGATACTAATAAGCAATGTGAAAACTTAAAACTGAGGTCGGGTGCAATCAAAAGCTGTTTTACACGTTATAGAATTTTCCTAAAACAAAATTTGCGGCAAACTTTTCTGTGCGCGGTATTCGCGAATGCGGGAAAACTATATGGATTTGAGTTCTATGGAAAGCTGTGGATGTTAGCTACAAGCAGAAGTTGAAATTTCATTTCTAGATGACAATTGAGAACGTTATGGACGTTTTAGTGGAGGTTGTTTTTCTTCGATAGGAGCAAGAATGGGAAAACAGGGAAACGCTTTTAAAAACAAATGGGATTTCGTTTACACTAGGTTATGACTATAGAAAAAGAGAATGCCACACATGAATCTCCATCAATCCTGGCCAGGGACCCTTCATGTGGTGGATAATCAATTTCCTTCTTGGATTCAATTTATTTATTCACAACACTATTGATTTATGATTTTAGAAAACAAATGAGAGAAACTTAGCGCAAGAAAAGCTTTAACAATTCAACAATACTCCTAACACTACCGGTTCTGAATATGAGAGAGAATGGGTTAAAACAGGGATTACTATGGACAGTACATCTGCTAGTGACACAGTTCTATTCTATGGATACTCACTATGGCCCTCATTACGACCCTGGCGGAAATCGAAAAACGATGGCGGAAATGCAATACCGCCATCGAATAGCGCTCGGTGCGATTATGACCCGTCACCATAAATTACGATGCCATTAGCGACACCGTAGTGAACGCCAACGCTAACTGCACCAAGTACACGCACGCGCGCCATGCCAAACCGTAATTACCACCATGGCGTAATGGTACGCGAATTCCGATCCAAGCGGACATGTACCTAACGCCATCAAGCATGGCGGAAAGTACCATTCCGCCATGGTGAGAAGTACGGCTTCGCGAATCAACCGTAAACGGCCCTACTGAGTGCCTGTACACCACTCCCTGGCCACATTGCACAACTCCTCGTAGGTGCAATGAAGTCACAAATGCAACCAGTGAAATGTACAAGCCACCCATGCATGCCAACGAACAAATGAATCTAGGGGCTCCAAGTGCCTTGTGAGTGGCCATCCATATTTGCCATGGCACCATTGCCGCACTGATGCAGCACAGGCATGTGAAGGTTCAAGTACAGCAACATGAGCAGAAAAATGAGACAAACAAAAACAGGCCCGCCCATCGACTGACACCAGTGTAAGGCAACATACAAAGCAGTATCCTGAGGGAGACTGCACCAGCCCTGTACTCCTGCCAGTAAACCAACCAACCATCAGCATAAGCATGGACCACACAAGTTGGCAGAGTGACTGAGCAGACAGGCACATCTCAAGAGGGGCCAATGGGAGCTGCAGGGCACAGATGGCATGAATACAGAAGCTATTCCAATGGACATGACCTCAGTCTCCCTCCAAGAAACGCACGCAAACACAGTCACCTGTGACCAGCCATATTCTGATAATCACATCATTCCACCAATCCACCTGGCTGACCGGCATCTGTTACACAAAAGCAAATCCCCCGCCCATGAGCATGACATCATTAAAACAGTCACAATGGTAGCCCCTATCCCTGACCACACTGGGCTTCGTAGGCAAACGCGGCCAGTACAGTACCACACAACTATGCTCAGAAGCCGGAACCCAATGCAGATCTTCTCACAATACATCGCACCACAAATAGGAATATGCTACATTACTTGCAAAGAAGAACGCTACACGGTTAATATCAGAATAGAAATTTAATGCACCACAAAATCACCAAGCCCATACAGCCATTAGGTCATGAACCCCAAAATACATTTTGTCATTGTGGGCTGCATCCGCAATAAATGACCAGCTTCTTCTTGTGTGACGCCCTGTTCCTTCATGTTACACAGGGGCTACATTCACGTTCAAAAAGGCAACATGGAAGCGCCTAGAACCGCAGGGCCGTCCCATTAGGTAGGCACTAGTCCAGCTGAAAGGTCGAAATGTTGCTCCTAGCCACTAGTACTGCGTAAGGGCATGTGGCCCATTGGCGATCGTCCCATAAGATCGTAATGGTGCTCCACTGATTAACTCGAAGCAGCAGGTGTCGGGAGTAAAAGCCATCTGCAGGAGTGGCATACAGATGGCAGCGGCAAAAGGGGAGGAGATACCTGTCACCCAAATGAAATGAAAAAGAATAGTATGGGCATCAGAACTTGATTTGTATTACTCACTTCAATGATCACACTAAATCTACAGCCATATGCATGCTAGCCCACTCCAAAGGATTATTCCCACCCAAAAATCACTTGCGAATCATAACTATAAAAATCGAGCTGGAAACACTATTACACACGAGTGTTTGTGTGCATGCGTCTGTCAAAACAGAATCCATTCGATGGGATTAGTAACGTGCATAGACACAAGTGTATGAAGGCGCGTCGAGACAGGGAGGGTTCAACAAGGGCAGATAGACGATGGTCCCACTATGGCAGCTCTGCATCACATAGCGCAGGGGAGGTGGATAGATTCCAAAAAGCCCTGTACATGGCAAACTCTCCATCAAATCATCTGTCCATGCATCCATACATCATTCCCTCATCCCGGTATGAAAACGCCTGATTATTTACTCACATAACATGTGAAATTTCCATTGAGTCTGTGCGTAATGCAGTCTGCAAAATCCACTGTGCTCCAGGCCGGGATTCCAGTGTTGTGAAGTAAGATGCATTTGGGAACGTCCTGCCTCATCGTCCACTACGCTATTGCGCATCCCATACTATTCATATCAATCATTGCATTCTCGCCATGGCCCCTGTCCCAAGGACATTAAACAATAGAACGTTATATTTGCAGTCAGACCTGTGGGCGTCTCCTCGCCGCTAGCTGAAGACCGAAAGCGCCGTCCTTCGAATTCCTCATTTGCAACATCACGTCGAAAAGGCATCTGTGACCGCTTGAAATCACAAATCCATCCATGTAGTGCGGCATTGTGTGTAAATGCAAACTGGCTTCACTCACAAATGGGACGCCCCGCCCGTCGGTGAACCGCGGTACAGTGCTGCATGAGGGTCCACCGTTAATCGAGTACTACATTCCACTGACCCTTCACAAGTTTGTTCGCGACTGCAAAGATAGTATGTGAAACAATGGAACCATAGCAGAATGAACATATGAACCAATATTTCACTGTCATCGGGATCATATACATGATTGTAATAGCAAGATGCCATGCGTCGAATTGCAGCGTTGTGTGCGGGACGTGCTCGCCCAAAGGGGATTGCAGCTTGCACAGGTGGAATGAATCACCACAGGTGGAGGCAATACAGCTTGAAAACACATAAATTGCACACCCAACCCCCTCCCACACCCACTCCAAAATGCTACCGGCAGGACTAGCGATGTTGGCCCTGGGGGACCTGATTGCACTGCAAGTACTCCAACTTCAAGAAGAAGACGAACAGCAACTACTACAACAACCGGCCGCACAGAGGAGACGCAGGAGGAGGAGGAGGGCAAGGCAGGGCCAGCAAGGCCCGCCAGCACAGCCACTACCACCACGCAGGCAGCCCGCAATCCCACGCCTCCGAGCACATCCGTTCGACCTCACGGATGAGCAGATCCACACCCTCTACCGTTTGGACCGGGACACCAGAACCGCCATTGTGGACATGACACAGGCTGACCTTGTCAGCATGATAGATAGCCCAACCGCCATTCCACCCCTACTGAAGGTGGTGTCTGTACTCCACTTCCTGGCCACAGGCACCTACCAGCACACAGTCGGACAGTTGCATGGCATTTCACAGCCAGTGTTCTCACGGACACTATTGCAAGTGCTCGATGCCCTCCTGAAGCACGCAGACGACTACATCTCTCTACCACGCTCGGAGCAGGAAATTACGAACACAAAAGTGGGATTCCATGCACTTGGCGGCATACCGGGTTGCATTGGTGCCATCGACTGCACCCATGTGGAATTGGTCGTCCCGCATGCCATGGATGCCCAGTACCGCAACCGAAAACAATTTCATTCTCTGAATGTACAAATGGTGTGTGACTCCAACAGGATCATTACACATTGTTGTGCACGATTTCCTGGATCAACCCATGATTCTATGGTCTTGAGGAACTCTACAATACCACGCTACATGGAGCGACAGGCAGGGAACAGATCCTGGCTACTCGGTGAGTCTCATTTCATGCATGATAATGTGGGGTATGTGATGCGGCAATGACCTGGCAGGAAGGGGGGGGGCCGTACGTAGCAATGTCATTCCACAAACATCCTTTATTGTCCACATACAGGTGATGCCGGGTATCCACTGAAGAGATGGCTCCTTACACCACTCCGGAACCCACAGAACCAGCATGAGGAGGACTACAACCATGCCCACTCACGTACCCGTGTAGTCATAGAGCAGGCATTCGGCCTACTGAAGACTCGTTTCCGCTGCCTCAGCAGGTCTGGCGGGGCACTCCTGTACCGCCATGTGAAGGTTGCAAAGATGGTCATGGCATGTGTCATGCTACACAACATGTGCGTACGTAGAAATGTGCCCATGCCCCCTGACGCAGAACTGCAAGCACCTGAAGATGGTCATGATGAGGGTGGGGATGTGGCAGCACCTCAAGGAGTCCGCGAGGCACAGGAGGGCCGTGACATTCGTCAGATTATCATAGATTCATGCTTCTAGCACTCACGCCTGGTGGCTGATACATGGACACGGGACTTGTGGCACTGTGTGTGTCTGGAACATGCACAATATGGACTGTACGCCTATAAAGGCCTCGTACACAAAGATCAATGTCCACACATCTCATTGGATGATTGTGAAATGTTTATAGCATATGTGAAATTATGTTACACACCCCGTCGACCCGCCACCCAAGAAAGCCCAACACACCCCCTCCACCCTCCTACCTCCCCCCCGAACACCAGTGTCCAAAGATGCTCATTGTCAGTGGGCAGAGGCTATTGCAAGCCCCCTCTCCGGGTATCAGGGGCGCCCCTGCCTGTGGAGCGCAGGTTCCTCCCAGATCTACGTTGGGGGCTGCCCTGGACGGAACTTGCAACGGATGATGTCTCTGCCTGCTCACGTCCATGCATGTCCCTAAGGGTTTGTGAGAGCTCAGTGAGCACACGGCGCACAGCGGCAAGTTCAGCACATACGTCTTTGGACGTCGCATGCAGTTCCCCCCTCAGGCTCTCGGTGCTTCTCTCCATTTGTACTCTCAGGCTCTCGGTGCTACTCTCCATTTGTGCCCTTAGTGTCTCAGTAGATGTTTCTATGGCTGCCTTAGTACCCCCACATTCATCAGCATGGTCCTTGAGGAGCGTGGCCAGTTGCTGCTGTTGCACGATCACCTGGTCGAGGGACTGTTGCCTCTGCTGGGCCATGGCCATTTGCGGTGGTGTCACAGAGGGGCTGGTCACCTCATGTTGCCTTGACACAGGGCTTGTGGGGGATGGCCAGTCGTCGTCTTGTGGGTGCCCCTGCGTGGTATCCTCATGGTGTACGGGATGAAACGAACAGGGGGATTGAGAAAGGTCATGGATGGATCTTACTTCGACATCCCCGTTTTCTGTGTCGGAGCATGCTGCCATTAATGCAGTGTCACCTAAGGTGCTGCTGCCACCAGAAGCAGTGCCTTCTGTGGCATCCATTGGGGGGACCTGTGGTGGTGCTGTTGTGGGCATGCTGGCTGCTGGGGTGCCTGTTGAAGTTCCCTCCTGTGTGCTGTCACTTGATTTGTGCTGCTGCCGTGTCTTGATCCGTGCAGCTGAGGTGGAGGGTCTTTGGCCGTTGGTCTTGGCCCTCTTTGCAGGTGTGCTGGTAGGGGTGTCCTGGAGCTCGTCGTTTGAATCGGACCCTGTGGTGGAGTAAAGGAGGGCGAGCGTTATTAATGGGTCTGTTGAAATTGGAATGGCAATGTATCACATGCATTGGGGTGGTACCTGAGGGTGATTTGGGTCGGGGACTTGGAGGTGGTTTCATTTTTGTGTGGATTGAGGATGCAGTTGTTTTGCAGCCTGCAGTTAGGGTGTGCATGCTGCACGTGTAGAGGGTGTTTTTAGGATTTTTAATTATTTATGTATTTAATGTGAGTTTTAAAGTGCGCTATCAGGCCGATGTATGTGGACGTTCTCCTGGACATGTGTTACTGTTGGACTATGTGGACACATGGTACTTCACATGATTGGACATTGTGGATTTAGCATTGTTTTATTAGGCCCACCTACCTGATTCTTCGGATGTCTGCACTCCTTTCTCCATCCCTCCGACTCCCTCTATACTCTCCATTCCAATGGTGGAGGCACAGATTTCTTCCCAGGGGGTCAACTTGATGGGTGATTCCGATCTTCCCCCGGTAGCTGTGGCAATGTTTCGGTTGGCAGAAAGTATGCTCCGGACGCGTATCCGCAGGTCGTCCCATCGCTTTCTGCATTGCTGTGGGTTGCGGGGTGCGGTCCCCACCGCACTTACCCGCTGTGCCACCAGGGCCCATATGGCCTTCTTGTTCGCAAGTGCCGTCCTGGTCATTTGCGTCGAGAAGACGACGGCAGCATTCTCCTGGAGGGTCTCTGTGAGCACGGTGAGTTCCTCACGGGAGAAGTGGACCTGCCGCTTGCGGTCGCACGCTTTTTTCGCTACTTTTCCCATTGTTATTGTTTTCACTAGGGTGGATGACGGGTTGTGATGTGTCTCAGGGTAGTATTTTTAATGGTTGTGTGGGAATTCTGATTTTATAGGTGTACGGCGTGCTGTTTCCCGTTCCGGGACCATGTTTTTACTTCCGTTTCCGTATATTTACGGTCACCGTACTTTCCGATTGCCGCTCATTACGGTGACCGCTAAGATGGGTGGCGGAATTGCACCTAGGGCGCCGTACGACGGCGGTGGGGGGCGTTTTGGGGACATTTCCGCCATCGCGGACATTGCACTTCCGCCATGGAGTAGTGCTCGTGCCCGATGGGTCGGAATTAGCCGCACTTTGCTCCGTCGTGCAATGGCAGAAACGCTATTTACGCTGTGGCGGTCAGGTCAGTCACTTTCCGCCAGGGTCGTAATGAGGGCCTATTTGTTTTGAACAGAACCGTCAGGGATTCTGGTCCGTCAAGATTTCTGGTCAGGAATTCTGGTTCTGGAACATGCTGCTCAGCACACCGGATTGGACTGGATCTGCAATGGTTCTGGTCACAGCTCAGCACAGGATTGGATCGGGTCTGCAATGGTTCTCTGGTCGCAGCTCAACACAACTGGATTGGATCTTTTGGTTCTGGTAAGGATTCTTTTAGCAGGAAAGAAGTTACAGCACAGCCCGGCTATTTCTTTAGTTCCCCTTAGATTTCTGGGGTTCTGGAATTTCAAGGCCTAGTTGAAAATGGTTCAACTAATGGAATGGGCCTTTCTGCTTGCCTAGTTTCTGGAGTCAGGAGCAAGGAATACGGATGGTTCTGCATCAGAGTTCTTCGCCAGGATCAGGATGGTGGGTGAATCTGTCTGTCTTTCTAAGTCCTCAGCTGTCTCTTTATGCATGTGAGAAAGGGCGTGTGTGCTGGTTTACCCTAAGCACGCCCCTGGCAGGCTATTGGCTAGGGCCTCTTCTCTCCCTTGATTGGAGAAGAAAACAGGGTGTCACCATGATGATGTGAGTTTATGAGTCAAAGAATCCTCCCCTTGTTCCTTTGAACATAAAATCTACTTTTAGTACAATACATATTTACATGTGTGCCATCTTTATAACAGTAACATATATAAATCACATATTGTGTGTAGAAGATCATCCTCCAACCCTTGTCGCTGTCGGATCTTGTGTGTGCTTTGACAGAATTTTGCTCTTTTTGGCCATGACATAATATCTAGTTTATCCAAAAATGTGTACAAATGTGCCATTGCATATGGGCATAAGAGTATGAAGTTTTGTGCTTTTGGCATAAATACATTTGGAGTAAGACCATATTTTCCGCAACTACCTCCCAGAACATCTTACCGAGTTCTGGCATCTCTTAAACCGCATCCAGAAATCACATTAACAAATCTGTTGTTGACATATTTTTCACAATTTTATACAGTAACTTATCAGTCTTTTTTTTAAATGTACTTTTGCCTTTGTTAAACAGCAAATGGTGGTTTGTCCCCGCCTCCTTCTCCTTCTGGCAGCTCAGAATCAATCTCCGCCCCTTCCTTCTGGAAGAGGCCCTTCATGACTCTTCACACTCTGTATATCCTTTCAGCCAGAGGAAGTCCATTGTCCTCTTCCCCTGCAGCCCAAGCTCTCCTCCCCTGATCTAATCATCACAGAGGTGTGATTTCCTGGTGGGATGAAGCAGAAGGGAGATGCCTGGCCTTTGTGGGGGGAAGCTTTGGCACTGATTTGATTGTTTTAAGGCAGGCTCAATTTAAATGTAATTTTGTTACATTATTTTCTGGGTTTAAAACAGCAGCTAGAACACTTATTCCAGCTTCTAAACCATGGGATTTAAAAAGTTACAACCTAGGTTACTCTTAAGAACAGGTCACTTAGTTTTCAGACATTAGATTTCATTTGCACAAGTTTAGTTCTTATGATTCAAGCTACTGACAGCTGTCATATAGGCGGCTGCTGGTGCTGTGCCCAGATTTTGACAGATTTCACAGGCAGGCACATTTTTGCTGGGAATATTTTGATAACAAATCCAGCTTTTCTGGACATTGTATGTTCATAATGATTTCTTGAATGGAGTGACTTGTAACACCCAGCAAGAATATTGGATGTTTGATGGTGTTTTGGACCGGCATTCTGCCATTTCAGCAACCAAGAAAAAAGATTTGAAAACAAGATTCTGGATTTCATTCAGTAAAGCACTGCTTTTCATTGGTGCTCCATTTTTACTTGTTGGGCAGCCCAATAACATGTTTCAGGAGTGAGGTCTCCATTCCACCACTGGCAACATGCATGGTAGATTTGGCAGCCATGTTTTCGTGTTGTAAGCACGATTTCCATGGGTTTTGGCGTGCATAGGGGTTTTGCGGCCATTTTGATCATTCTGGCACCATCAGCACACAGTGATGCCACAGGGCAGAGCATACGTGGGTTAACACATCCCACAGACATCACCAATGACGATTTTTGCCTTGATAAGTTCCTGTAATTGTAATGTTTGCCAGAGGACTCTCGGGGCAGCAGAGTTCTCTGAATGTCAATTTTACATAAAAGAAAACTAATTCTCACAGCCTGTTCTCAGTCTCATTCCTCGTTGGGGTGTGCCTTATTTCTTTGTGTTGCACGTATAAGACGGGGACTGAGCCTTTACAGTACATATCCAGGATTCTGTCATTATTCACACCCACCCGGCTAAGTCCAAGTGTTCTTCAGATACTGCAGTGAGCCCTTCAAGTTTGACCTCCCTCTGAGATTCCTTCTTCTGTTACTCAGCAAGAAAGTCATATTTGTTATCCATGGTGTGCTTGCTAGTTCCTCAGGGACGCCGAGTATGGATCCTGGCTAGCAAAGACAATGCAGTCTTTACAAGGTTGCAGCGATACTAAAGAAAATTACTCACCAGTCAGAATGAGAAGGACAATATACAGACACTCTTTAAACTGTTTAAGATCTCAAAAACCTAATTAGCACGAAAAGGAAGGTGGGGAGCACTATGATCCATGGTAATAGCAGAAGCATGTTTTTGCACGGAGGGCACGATTACCAAACATTGATGTGTGCATATACGTGCACATGATCGAAAAAGATTCCTGGCATGTAGCAGATATATGCACGGAAAGCAGTGGACCGCCGACATTCCTGTGTGAACATTTGTACCATGTGGATGATGTGAAAAATAAGGGGGAAGCAATCATTGGAAAAGAAAGCAGATGCAGCACATTTGCGCACCAACGGTGCCTCCACCTGCATTACAATGAGCAGCATATTCTGATGGAAGCCTGCTTATCAAGTGAAGCGCTGTTCATGCTGGGCTAAGTGTGACGATGCAGTTGCCTATGAGAGGACGATGCATCACTTCATTTGATCTTTGTCCTTTCCGTTCCCACCATCTGTCTCCATTGTGACCCCCTGGAGTCCGCAGGATCCGTTTTTGATAACAGACGGACAAACGTTCTATATTAACCTTTATGAAAAACAACTTTGGCATTTTTCCCGTTTACTATTGGCTCAAACAGTTAACGTTTCGTATGTATTGCATAGAGTTTCCTTCTAAAAGCATTGTCATGTAGAAACTATAAATGATTGTTTTGGGGTAACTTCGTGAACAATAAAAAGTTGATTTTACGACTGTAATTGAAACAAGTAAGACATCCTATAGAAGACATTTAGCTGCATCTTGGTTTCCTAAATATGTTTGACCCTAGACAATGCTCTTCAAATTCAGCAACCCGAAAATCTGTGAAACGGTGCCTTATACCAATACATCTGTTTTTGAATTGCCCTTGCTTGCTTAGCTTTGTTCTTTAAAAGAACTGTAAATAATAGCTTTTCTCACATACGTCATAGATGGCCCTCAATCAGATTTCACAGCCATTATATGTCTGCATGCATGCTTCTACAGTCTGCTTCTCCTTGTCCCCCAAATCATGTGTTTCAGATGTTTGGTTGTATCGTGTGAGGTAAGGAAATATCATCCAATCCTGGCTTTCAATCTCACATCAAATTACATTAGGGAACTTGTATGCATTTCTATTGTAATTTTACAATTGCGAATGAAAGGAAACAGAATGAACAGAGTTGGGCTGTCCAGAGAAGTCATTTCACCAAAATGCCAGGGGTAGCGGATGTGACACCACATGACACTTAACCTCTGATGACATCACAGGAAGTTGTGTCATTTGACCCCACCCTGAAGTGACATCATGGGAAGCGATGGAACATTGTGTTTCACCCCTCGACAGAACAGGAAGTGGCATCACATAGTATTGTTCCTAAGTACACTACGAAAAATATGGTTACCATATCACTGTAATTAAGCAATATGCCACGAGCGGCTGGGACATTACCGAGTCAGGTAATGCCCCGGAGCCCATAGTTAACGAAGGCCCGGGGCATTACCTGACTCGGTAATGCCCCCGCTGCATAGGGCATATTGCTATTAGTACCCCGGGCAGCAAGATCTGCGTGACTGGGGCACTAAAAGCAGTTTTTTTTGTCCAAAAACACTGCAGCGTTTCGGGACAGAACAAAAAAAAGAAAAATGACCAAGAAAATGGCCGCCGGGAAAGGGAAAACAGAGTCTGTTTTCCCTTTCCATGGAGGCCTTCGGGAACAGACGGTTGGGAACAGAATTGTTCCCGGCGCGTCCTCTCCCGAAAGACGACAGAGAAGAAGGTAAGTGAGGTTGGGAAAAAAAAAGACGCACCAGAATCCCCGGCAGGTGACAATGGTAGCCTACAGCCGTATGGAGGTGCGGAGCGGGGATGGCCCTACTTTGAGCCTCCACACGGCTGGAGTTTGCCACACCGCCCACTGTGGAAAAAGGGCAGAAGGTAAGTGGGGTGGGGTGGGGAGGGCAGGGAGATGGGAGGAAAGTGGAAGAACAAAAAAAAGAAAAAGACCCTTATCAGACTCCCCGGCGGGGGGGCGAAGGCAGCTTCTCAGTCGTGGGAGGTCCGGAGCGGGGATGGCCCCACTTATAGCCTCCTCATTGGCTGAGGGGCCACCACGCCCCTCGCCGTGGACAAGGCAGCTGGAATTACGACTGAGAATCGAGGGATTCTCGGCCGGGTAATTATCCGGCGAGAGCCAATCAGAATGCTGAAGTTGAAACTGATGCTTAACTTTGAAGCCCACTGGAAGAAGAACTGCTGCTGCTCTCTTTCGCTAATCGGAAAGCTGCTGAGCATTCAAGGAACTGATCAAACAGAGGACTTGGCTAGACAACCTCTTCCTGTGCTACGAGGGACCATCGTGCACCAGCTGATCTTTGTGGAAAAGGGGACCGCTGGTGCAGTACTCCCTTTGCTTAAGAATATTTGATCTGAGGACTCCCTTGTTCACCCTTGTTGACCGATTTCGTCCTGCCGGAGAAAGTCAAGGCCGCTGACGACCGAGGAGAATCCGCCGGTGGGTTTCCCACCACCCAAAGACCTCTGAGTCGCCGACGAAGCTACTGAAGCCAGCCGTGGTCACGTCCTGTTCGCCGACGCCAGACGCCGATGACCCGACACCCTTGATGGGCCAAAGTTCTTCATTTACTCTTTCCGCAAAGAACACTCGTCATCGAGGTGCACCGCATGACTCCCCTGTTGCAGGGTGTTTTCGACCAATCATTAACAAGCACTGCAAGGACAGAAGCTGCTGCCTCAATGACAACATTCACCTTTCCTTCATCTTGGAAGTTTGATGACCTGTGGGTCCTGCCTGAAAGGGAGTGCACTCAAGAAGGGTCCTGACGAAGAATTCTCCAACACAAGGTACATTTGGGTTGCAGAACTATAGAAGAAGATAAGACTTTAATAGACAATAAATGGACTGGGCGTGTAGTGAATCTTCATTTACAGGTTGCCCCATTGGGGGGATTCTCACACAGACCTGTGCCTAGGGGCAGGGGCCCAGTATTCTGCCAATATCTAACCCACTTGTTTTCCTCCTAAATCTATGGTTGATATCTTTTTGCTGTGTTGATTCGTATGCCATTTGAACTGAGTATGCTATTTGAACTGTTGAGTTGTTAATGGAATCAGAGTAATAGTGGTACCACCTAGAACTGTATATATTTACCATTTTAGAATTGTCGAAGCACAAAGTGTGTTATGGTGATTGTGTATATAACATTGAACCTGATTTATATAAAGACTGTGTTTTAACTAACACAGTGTGTGGACATTCCTTTGTGGGGGCTTGGGGACTACACTGCACTTAAGAACCAGCCCGTATCACCTCATGAGAGCTAGGCCTTGATTGCTCGCCCACGTTTACCAAATAGAACATCTCGGCTGGGGTCCTCTGTGCCTCTCCTCTGCCATATATAGAGCAGGAGTACAGACACCTCCCTCCAGTCTTTACACTGGTGGCAGGGGCTGGATGGTTATGGTTTTAAGAATCAGTGTGTAACCTTGCCACTTACAAAATATATACACTTTATTAAATTGAGGTTTAGTTGTGTACAAGATAACTACATTCCAAGCAATGGAATCTATTGCAAATGGTAAATTGACTCGGATGAGCTTAAAGGCTCGCCAGAGTGCTTGTGAAGCAAGGAAATTAAACTTTGAGGATAAATCTAGGGCTGAGCTGATAGCTGCCTTGGTGTACTACCAGACTGATTTTGAAGCAATTGATGAAGGGGGGATGTAACCAATGAGGGCACTACCCCTGGGGGTGTTGTTGAATCTTATTCTGGGAACGCCACCATTCCTGCTGCCTCTGTTACGACCTTTCAGGGAATGCCTTGGAACTTGAATTATTAAGGATGAAGTTAGCCTTTGAATTCAAAAAGTTGGAAATAGAAGCTGAGCTTAAGAAAGAGGAGTTGGCACAGCAAGTGACCCTTAACGCCAGGGATCTGGAACTAAAGGATAGGGATCTTGAACTTAAAAGCAAGGACACTGAATGTCAGAAAATCCAGCTAGAGAAAACTAGAGTGAAGACTTCATCTAAACCAGTTGAGAGTGTCAAGTCCCCAGCCACCACGTTTATGAAAGATTTGGTTGGTGTGTATGCAGAGGGTTCTGATATCCTCTAATGGATTGAAGAATTTGAGATGGCTTGTGGAATCCATGATATTGATAAAAGAGATTGGGATAAGAGTTTATTAAGCAGAGTGCCTCAGACTGGGTATGACTGTATTCTGAAACTGAGTGTGGAAGGAAGGGTTCAGTATGAGTGCATGAAGTCTGCTTTGATTCCCACGTTTGGCAAGACACCTACCCAATACCTTCAAAGGTTCAGGGAATTTAAGAAAAGAGAGAATGTGTCTTGGATTGACTGGGTGAGTGCTGCACAAATGAACATGATGGGGTGGATTGATGGTTACAAAGTGAAAATGTTTGTTGAATTGTCCCACCTTTAGTTTTTTGGGCATTGTTCTGAAGCCTATTCACCCGAGCGGCCTCAGTATGTTGCTGACCAGAACATTTGGCCAGGCTGGCTGACAAGTGGGTCTCCCACCGGGTGCCCCCTAAGGACTCCAGTGGGAAGGACAAGGACAAAGAATAGGGGACCTCTCAGAAGGCTGAGGAGTCACAGAAGCAATCACAGTTAAGAAAACTAAAACCTTCCTTTCCTAAAACCCAAACATCTAGTGGGGATAAGTCCTATGTGGGTGGGAGTAAGAGTAGTGGTCCACCTGCTGCAAAGCAGCCTCCCCGTGGTTCCAGTACTGTACCCTGCATTCGTGGCGCGTGTTGGGACTGTGGGGCTCTGGACCACAAGAAGGGTGACCCCAAGTGTAAGGGTAAGGCACTTGGATTCAAGGCTGGTAGCCTGACCTATCCTTACCCCGTGCCTGATGTGGAGGCCACTGTCCTCCCCTCCTCTACAGGAATCACATTTGGTGCTCCTGTGGAGATTTCTCTAGTGTGCCTTGGGGACTGGGACCAGTATGCAGAAATACTGGCGACAATCCCAAAGAACACCCGTAGGTTTTTGAGAAGTATCCTCTTGAATGGACAGTCTTCTACATGCTTGAGGGACACTGGGGCAAGAATGACAGTGGTGGACAGGACCCTGCTCAAGCCAGAGGACTATGTAGGTGCACCTCTGAGAACCACCAGGTTAGCTGGTGGGCATCCCAAATTATCACCTGTAGCCTTAGTCAGCATTACAATTGGAGAAAAGACAGTGCAGATTCCTGTCCTGGTTCAGGACAACATGCCTGCTAACATTTTGTTAGGAAATGATTTGATAGAAATGGGGCTGATCACGGATGGTCTACCCATGGCTGCTGCGGCGGTCACCCAATCACAGGTCACACCGGGTCCGGCTGTGAGTCCGGTACCCTCGCTGATGGGGAAACCCAAGGCACACCAAAGAAGGAAGAGCAGGAAGGCCACCTCTTTGAAAGGGACCCCTTCTCTTCCTGTTTCTTCAGCAGCACCCACTGGGATTCATGCTTCGGATGGGCCGGATACAGTGGTAAACCCAAACTCCACTCCTGAGGGAGACGACGCAGAAGGCCCTTGAGCGGGAGAGGTGCTCAACCCAGAGTGACCAACCCCAACCTTCAATGCCTGTTGGCTGAAGGGGGACCCCCCAGGCGGACTTCTGAAAGGGTCAGAGAGAGTGCCACTCTCTCGAAGGTCTGAGGAAACAAGCCCTATCCCAATACAGGGAGAAGTGCCTAGGACATTCTGGATCTATTGGGAAGGTGAGCTCCTTGTTATTGAGCACACTAAGCCTGAACCTGGTGCCCTCAGGAGGTTGTTGGTACCCAAGGTTTACAGTCCCTTCCTACTGCAGTTGGTGCATGCGGTGCCCTTAACTGGTCATCCGGGCACCAAGAAGACTAAACAAAGGCTCTCTGCCCATTTCTACTGGCCCCAGATGAGAGTAGAAGTGAAGTCTCACTGCAGGACCTAACTTGTCAGTTGTCTAGCAAGACTGGAGGCAGTGCCATTGCCCCACTGCAGCCATTGACAGTGGTTGGCACACCATTTGACAGGGTGGCATAAACATTGTCGGTCCCCTTGACCCTCCCACTTCAGGTGGACATCTGTTCATCCTGGTCTTGGTTGATCATGCCACCAGGTACCCTGAGGCTATACCCCTTTGGATGGTTACTGCCAAGGTGGTAACCAGGGCTCTCCTGGGCATTTTCATCCATGTTGGATTACCTAAGGAGGTTGTCTCTGACAGACGATCCAACTTCATGTCGAGTGACATGAAAACCATGTGGAAAGAGTGAGGGGTTACCTACAAGTTGTCCACCTCTTACCATCCCCAGACCAATGGCCTGGTTGAGAGATTTAATAAAACTCTCAAGGGCATGCTAGTCGCTTTGGAAGAGCTCGATCTCCTCCTGCCGTGCCTGCTGTTTGTTTACAGAGAGGTACCTCAAGTGGGTGTTGGTTTCAGCCCCTTTGAGTTACTCTTTGGCCATCCAGTGAGGGGGCCCCTTGCCATGATCAGAGAAGGTTTGGAAGCTACCCCTCCAGGTCCTGCCAAGCAAGTGCGGGACTATGTATTAGGCCTCAGACGGAGGATGACACAGATGATGGGCCTCATTACACGGACGGCGGTGGACCAAGGTGCTATTAGCACCTTGGTCCATGCCGGTAAAATACTGGCACCGCCTTGGTGGAAAGGGGAATTACCGCCCTATTTCAAGGTTGGTGGGGCGGTAATTCCCCCTTCCCCCATTGCCCTTCCCCATTCCCATTTTTGCCCCATAGGGCATAATGTGAATGGGGAAGGTGCTAATTACGGCACCGCAAATTGCGGTACCGTAATTAGCTCCCTGGTCCCTTTGCGGGTTGGTTCTTAATGCCTGCAAAAAGCAGGCGTTAAATTCTCCAACCCGCAAAGGGACCTCGTAGTTAGGCGGTAAGGGGGCCCGATGAGTCAGTTGATAGCGAATCTCAAGGCCAGCCAGGAATTGAGCAAATACTGGCATGACATTAAAAGGTCACAAGCCGATTGGACTCCAGGACAGGAGATCCTTGTGATGGAGTCTACCAAGCCTTGAGCTTTGGCAGATAAGTGGACTGGACCCTTCAGGATAATATCCAAGATGGGCGAAGTCAATTATCTGGTTGACATGGGAGTCCCTGGGGTAGCCCCTCAGGTATTCCATGTTAACAGGCTCAAGCCTTTCGACAGGCGAGCAGGTGTCTCATGTCTTTTGCTGGCTTCAGAGCAAGAAGAGAATGCGAGTGAGCCCCTTTCTAATTTGCTTAATAGCAGCCCTCATTATGGCTCAGTGGAGGGAGTGCCTCTCTCTCCAGATCTGATGGAAGAGCAGCAGAGGGCCTGCAGGGCTTTGCTCCGGCAGTATGCCTCCCTGACACCAGGACTTACACCGTGGTGTAGGCACGAAGTTGACACTGGTGACAGTGTGCCTGTCAAAATCAGGTGCTACCGTATGTCAGATCCAGTTAAGAACCACATCCAGGCTGAGGTCGCCAAGATGTTGGATCTGGGTGTTACTGAACCCTCAACCAGTCCCTGGTCCAGTCCAGTGGTCCTTGTCCCCAAGGCAAGTTCCCAGGCAGGTACCAAGGATTGAAGGTTCTGTGTGGACTACAGAGGGGTCAATGTCATTGTTACGCTCACCTGGCTCCCACAGAGGTGTCGATCTGAACTGGACAGCTGCGGTCTCCACCAATGTGACGCGTAGGGCCGAGATGACAGACTGGACTGGCCCACCTAGCTTCGTTTGCTTGGCCCGTAGGAATATTCTTCTGTAAATGGAGAAAGGGAATTAACCACCAATGGGGTTGAGCGTAAATCCCCCCACCCCTGCTGTTCTCCCCACAGATCACCTTTGATGTCCCCTCTTGTAGTCTCACCTGATGGTTTGAAAAGATGAGCTCTCCATCCTGCATTGAGCGCAGGGGTGCGTTGATAACCAGTTGCTTCACTGGCTCGAAGGAATTGGTGAGTTCCAGAACAATATTGACTCCAAAAAGTATGTAGTTCTTAAGAGTTCACATGTCTGACTTTCACGTCTGACTTTCACTCTTGTCTGATTTCTTGCAGTTTGCAGCTTGACCCCAGCAAAGAGTTCCTCGTGGTAGCTGGCGAAATTCAGGTAAGGATTTGGCTTATCCTACACAGTTCAATAAAATAAGGCCAGAATGTAACCTGTGGCTTGCTCCCTTATCCAGGTGTGGAGAGAAAATATGAAGTTCGGGGAATAATGCCTCTGGCGGTAAAATTAGGTAAGTCTTTTGTGGTGAGAAGAGTTCCCCTTGTTTGTCCCTTCGTCTCACCTTGTTGTCCTTTTGTTCCCCTTAGGGGCCGGGGTACGGCGAGGATGCAATGGAGACTGCGCCGACCCGTGAAGAGGAATAGTACCCCCGGCAGTAATCAGGTAAGTCTATGGGGGTAGTTACTATTGCATCTGTTTATTCCCTTGGCTCACCTTTGCTGTTCTTGTGTTCCCCTTAGGTGCCCAAGTGCGGCGGGAACGTGCAGAAGGATGCGGTGGATTGTGAGGATGCTGCAAAGGCCGGTGAGTTCAGCACGGCGCTGCAGCAGGCGAGGCGGTGTGCGTAAAATGCTTCTTTCCTCCAGCTCAAAGGCGCGGTGGATCCGGAATTCAGGTAAGGATCGAAGGCTTTGCTCTTATTCTAACCTCTTCTCCTTCTGTTCCTCCCTTTTTTTATGAGCTGCAGACTTGAGGCGGTGCGGTAGAAGACTGGATGCAGGCTTGCAGACAAGGTGAGCGTTACGCTGCTGGATGCAGAATAATGCGAAGCTCTTCGGGCGTGGTTTAAATAGCTCCCAAAGTATTCCCAGGTAAGTATTCCTCCCCAGCCCCACCCCAGTAAAAAATAGTCCCTAGGTAAAATAGTCCCTTCCAAGCCTCATTTGGCTTGGAGCTCTGCAGCATGGTCTGAATCAGGTAAGCTTGCAGCATGGTCTGCATCAGGTAAGTTCTACTCTATGAGCCTGGCGCAACAGGTGCCAGGACTGACTCTCCATATGAGCCTTGTGCCATAGGCGCCAGGACAGCACCCAAACAGACCCTAGCAGGGGTTTTTGGGCTTGCTCAAAATAACTTGATGCCTGCTTCCGGGGTTGCTGGACCTGGTCTGGTTCCCCGGGGGTAGGCATCATGACAGTCATCACCAAAACTGACACACACCCATTGCCTAGAGCTGGGGAGCTTGTGGACACCATAAGTGCTTCCAAATTACCTCAGGCTATTTGCAAATAGCTCTGATGGACCATGCTAAGGAAAAGACTGCATTCTCAACACCTGAGGGATTCAACGAGTTTAAAGTCATAGCTGGCCCTCTAACAGCTCTGACTTTGCCCAAACAACCAAGGAAGGTTAATTGGACAGAAGACTGTCAGAGGGCCTTTGTTGGCTTGAAATAACCTGATTACAGCAAGCCCTTTATCGTCCAGATGGATACCTGCTACACCGGAATTGGAGCTGTCTTGTCCCAGTTAAATGACAAAGGGAGGGAACATCCAATCATCTTCATCAGTAGACAACTCAAGGGTATAAAACTTAGGTGGGCTACTGTTGAAAAGGAATATTTCAGTATAGTTTGGAGCCTTAGGTATTTTAGGCCCTACCTTACAGGGTCTAAATTCAAGGTCCAAACAGACCCGAAGCCCCTGAAGTGGCTTATGCAGACGAAGGGTGAAAACCCGAAACTGCTCAAGTGGTCCATTAGCCTGCAAGGACTAGACTTCACCATAGAGCATAGACCAGGGAAGAGTCATGATAATGCAGATGGCCTTTCCAGAACGTATGTTGACCGTCTAGATGGGAGTGTAGATCTCGTGGGAGAGTAGACTCCCTAACCTCATAGGAAACAAGATGGGCCCTGTTGCCTCTTGCTTTCTGTTGCCTGTTACCTTACTTTTCACAAAGTCCCAGGAAGCCCTCACTGGCTATTGGGTGGAAGTTCCATATATGGTAGTGTGGGGAAATCCAGGCCAGACTAGCTGGAGCCTTCCCAATGACTGTATGTTGTAGGTACACCCGTGGGGTGGGACCTGGGTGAATGTAGTGAGTGACGAATACGCATTGTGTGCTATGGGTGCCTAGCATCTGGTGTTTGACACTGTGGGATGTTTTTACCCATGCATCCAAGCCCTACAATAAAACTGTGCAGTACTGGCATGGAAAACATCCTGATGGCCTGAACTCCGCAGACAGTGCACAGGGAAAAAATGAAGAATAGGCTGCCACCCATTTTTGCCTATGTTGTGAGCACAGGAGGGCACTGCCTAAAACCACCAGTGGGCTACACACACAGTAGCCTGAAACAATTGGGAATGGCAATGCTGATTGCCAAAAAAAGCAACTCAGAACTGTGGGGAATTCATTTTCTTAATCCCAAAAATGGTTGCATTACCAGTACTCACCACTATCAGAAAGCCGGCGTTTTAAAACCACCAGACTTTTGTGTAAAACTGAACAAATGAAACAAAACCAGACCAAGGAAAGACTTGCTAAGAGGTGGATACAATGTAAAACTATATTCTGAAATGACTTGAAGGAAGTAATTATTTAATGTATATGTAAAAATTGTCAGTTTGATTTGAATGTAGAAAACTGGGAACAAAAAGTGACATTTAGCTGAAACCTGGCTTAATGAAACTGGATTCTGCCTGACCACTACCCCCGACAGGAGTTGAAACCTGCTCAGCCACTCCCCTTGCCAAAAGGAGTTGTCACCTCTCTGATTAGATTAGGGGTGGAGCAGCTGGGGACTACAGGGAGTTGAACAAAGGCCTGTCCTGGACTCAGGCAAATGTTATATTGGGGGGGCCGTAAAGTGGCTTCCTCTTAGGGGAAACTGGGAGGGGCAGTGCCTCTGCTAGCAGCTGAGCTTGGGGGAAGTGGATAAACCAGTTATTCCACCCTGTGATGTGGGAAGCCACACCCCTTTTTGACCAGGGCAAAAGATAGATAACTCATAGTGCGGACTTGTCAGAATTATATAAGTAATATCATTATTTTTGTGATTTTTCTGTGAACATTTTGAGAGGCGTTAGGGCCCTGTGGTGTATTCTGGGGGGTTGCTAGCGGAAAATAGGGTCTCACTCCAAATGTCTGCATGTTAAAAATCTGACACTTCATCAATTAATGTCCATACTCCTTGCGCACATGTGTGTAATTTTGGGTAAATGTCTAATATTGCAAAACCAGTTAAAAAGCGCAAAATGTTGTCATTTTTGAATGCAAGCCACCAGGAAGATCAGAGACGGACAAGCATGGACCATAAGGAATATATAATGTGCACATGTAATTTCAACAAATTGTATATCTGGGAAGGATGTATTTGAATCAAATATAGATTTGTAAGCAAACTGACAAGGGGAGGTTCCTCTGACCATAAAACCTACAGCATCACTCTGACTCACATTTCCTTCCCCCAATCAAGGGAGAGAGGAGGAATTGGCCAATGATAAGTGAGAGGGGCAGGTTTAGTTATGACCAACGCACACACCCACTTTCCAAAACACATAAAAAGAGACTGCTGGGACAGGTAGAGACATTCAATTCCATTTGCTGCGGAGCATGCTGACCGACGACTTCACATCCAGAGATCCATACTTCAAATCCATCAATCTCCAAAGACAAGAACTTTACTTCAGAACTTAAAGCAAGGGCCTAAACCCACAAACTGAGAACTCTTCTCAGCAGGCCTCAGCAACCTTAAAATCATTTGCAACTATTCCACAGCCGGGCGAGCTGTTTGAATTCTTTTGCCAAGAACAAGAGACCAGACCAGAGATTCAGAGTGACCCAGACCGCTGTGAGCAGAACCAGAGAGCTGACCCAGATCACTGTGAAGTGCCGAGACCAGAACCGGAGTCCAGTCCAAAACCTGACCATATCCGTGGCGAGGCCTATTTCAAATTTATATTGTGAGTACCTAGCAGAACTGTGCAGAACCAATCTCTTAGTTAAAATAATCTAATCCAAACTATTTTAACCTAAGTAGAACTGCCTCCTAGAAATCGTGTCATCTGTCATTTTTAAAGCTGCACAACTGTCACCTGTCAATTCTGCAGCTGCAAGCTGACACCTGTCATTTTGAGTTTACTTTAAATCCGAAAAACGACCTTTACAGAATCGTTCATATTTCTGGAACTTAGAATCTCAGCTTTCCAACGAACCTAGAACCGACTTGCTACTCCTTATACTTTTGCCGTAATCACGATTCACGCACTCGCGAATTTTGCCGCGATTTGCGATTTGGCCTGATTTCTTTACCTGTAAAAAGATAGCAGCTTTTTGCTTTCCTCTGCTAAAAATGTGTTTGCCTCTTAATAACCATCCCTGAATCATTGCTAAAGTGAGCCTGAGCTCATCCCAAGTATCTCTCACTCACCCTGAACCTCCTAAAGGGAATTAAAAGCATTTTCAGCATATTTCTCACTTCATTGCCACCACATTCAAAGCACTTGGGCCTGTGTTTTAAAACTCATACCGGTTTTCTCTAAGCTTGCTGGGGTGGGAATTGAATTTCGTATTGTATTTGATTGCATTCCTGAGAACTGTTTGTGTTACTTCCATTTCTCACATTGCATAAGGGAGGGGGGTGAATTGCAAGAGAAAAAGTGATTATCTTATCTTTTGCTAAAATCATATCAAGTATTTCTGTACTGCGTTTTATTCCTCATTGCTTTTCCCTTGAAATCATAAAAGTATTTTTGCTACTTTATCCATCCTATACTAACTCCTCATTGATTATAAAGAAGTGTGCTAGTGTCAGATTACCCATTGTTGATTAACATTATATTCATAAGGGCGATATTGATTATTAATTTATTATAAAAGCGTGGTATCTATATTTTGTTTTATTTCTCAAATAAACCTTTTAAACTTGCAAAACAGAACTACTTCTTGGCTCAGTGGGGTCAGGGGGATTCTAAGAGAGGGGTGTTATATAGGGGTAGTCATCCAGAACTCATGAACTGGACATAAAGATATATCAATAACGGTTTCCATTCAGTATCCCAGACTAGGCATTGACTTAGCTATAGTGTTGAATTGAATCCTCTTACAACACAATGGCCCTCATTACGACCCTGGCGGAAATCGAAAAACGATGGCGGAAATGCAATACCGCCATCGAATAGCGCTCGGTGCGACTATGACCCGTCACCGCAAAGTACGAAGCCATTAGCGACACCGTAGTGAACGCCAACGCTAACTGCACCAAGCACGCGCGCGCGCGCCATGCCAAACCATAAACACCACCATGGCGCAAGGGTACGCCAATTCCGACCCTAGCGGACATGTACCTAACGCCATCAAGCATGGCGGAATGTACCATTCCGCCATGGTGAGAAGTACGGCATCGCGAATCAACCGTAAACGGCCCCACTGAGTGCCTGTACACCGCTCCCTGCCCACAAAGTACAACTCCCCGTAGGTGCAATGAAGTCACAATGCAACCAGTGAAATGTACAAGTCACCCATGCATGCCAACGAACAAATGAAACACAAGAGGGGCCAATGGGAGCTGCAGGGCACAGATGGCACGAATACAGAAGCCATCCCAATGGACATGACCACAGTCCCCCACCAAGAAACGCACGCAAACACAGGCACCTGTGACCAGCAATATTCCGAAAATCACATCATTCCACCAGTCCACCTGGCTGACCGGCATCTGTTACACAAAACCCAATCCCCCGCCCCTGAGCATGACAACATTGGCAGCCCCCATCCCTGACCTCACGGGCTTCGTAGGCAAACGCGCCCAGTACAGTACCACGCAACTAAACTCCGAAGCTGGAACCCAATGCAGATCTCCTCACAATACATCGCTCCCCAAATAGGAATATGCCACATCACTTGCAAAGAAGAACGCTACACGGGCCAAATCAGAATAGAAATTTAATGCACAACAAAATCACCAAGCCCATACAGCCATCAGGCCATGAACTCCAAAACACATTTCACCATTGTGGGCTGCATCCGCAAGAAATGACCAGCCACTACTTGTGTGACGCCCTGTTCCATCATGGTACACAGAGCCACATTCACGTACGAAAAGGCAACATGGAAGCGCACAGAACCGCAGGGCCGTCCCAATGGGGAGGCACTAGTCCAGCTGAAAGGCCGAAATGTTGCTCCGAGCCACCAGTACTGCGTAAGGGCATGTGGCCCATTGGCGATCGTCCCATAAGATCGTAATGCTGCTCCACTGATTAACACGAAGCAGCAGGTGTCGGGAGTAAAACCCATCTGCAGGAGTGGCATACAGATGGCAGTGGCAAAAGGGGAGGAGATACCTGTCAACCAAAAGAAAAGAAAAAGAACAGAATGGCCATCAGAACTACATTCCAACAACTCACTTCAATGATCACACTAAATCCACAGCCATATGCATGCTAGCCCACTCCAAAGGTTCATCACCACCCAAAAACCACTTGCGACTCATAACTATCTATATCGAGGTGTAAACACCATCACAAACGAGTGTACCTGTGCATGCGTCTGTCAAAACAGAATCCATCAGATGGGATTGGTAACGTGCATGGACACAAGTGTCTGAGGGCGCGTCGAGACAGGGAGGGCTCAACAAGGCCAGATAGACGATGGTCCCACTATGGCAGCCCTGCATCACATAGCGTAGGGGAGGCGGATAGATCCCAAGAAGCCCTGTACATGGCAAACTCTGTATCAAATCACCTGCCCATGCATCCATTCATCATTCCCTCATCCCGGGATTAAAACGCCTGAATATTTACTCACATAACATTAGAAATATCCATTGAGTCTGTGCGTTATGCAGCCTGCAAAATCCACAGTGCCCCAGCCCGTAATTCCAGTGTTGTGAAGTAACATGTATTTGGGAACGTCCGGCCTCATCGCCCACGTCGCTATTGCGCATCCCAAACTATTCATATCAATCATTGCTTCCTCGCCATGGCCCCTGTCTCAAGGACATTGAACAATAGAACGTTATATTTGCAGTCAGACCTGTGGGCGCCGCCCTTCGAATTCCTCATTTGCAACATCACGTCGAAGAGGCATCTGTGGCCGTTTGGAATCACTAATTAATCCATCGAGTGCGGCTGTGTGTGAAAATGGCAACTGCCTTCACCCACAAATGGGACGCCCCGCCCGTCGTTGCAACTCGGTACAGTGATGCATGAGGGCCCACCGTTACTCGAGTACTACGTTCCACTGACCCTTCACAAGTCTGTTCGCGACTGCACAGATAGTATGTGAAACAATGGGACCATAGCCGAATGTACATATCAACAAATGTTACACGGCCATCGGGTACAAATACATGATTGCAATAGCAAGATGCCATTCCTCGAATTGCAGCGTTGTGTGCGGGACGTGCTCGGCCAAAGGGGAGAGCAGTTTGCCCAGGTGGAATGAATCACCACAGGTGGAGGCCATACAGCCTGAAAACACATAAATTGCACACCCAGTCTCCTCCCACAACCACACCGAAATGCTACCGACAGGACTCGCGATGTTGGCCCTGGGGGACATGATAGCACTGCAAGTACTCCAACTCCAAGAAGAAGACGAACACCAACTACAACCGGCCGCACGGAGGAGACGCAGGAGGAGGAGGAGGGAAAGGCAGGGCCAGCAAGGGCCGCCAGCACAGCCACTACCACCACGCAGGCAGCCCGCAATCCCACGCCTCCGAGCACATCCGTTCAACCTCACTGATGAGCAGATCCTCACCCTCTACCGTCTGGACCGGGACACCATAGCCGCCATTGTGGACATGACACAGGCTGACCTTGTCAGCATGATAGATAGCCCAACCGCCATCCCACCCCTACTGAAGGTGGTGTCTGTACTCCACTTCCTGGCCACAGGCACCTACCAGCACACAGTCGGACAGTTGCATGGCATTTCTCAGCCACTGTTCTCACAGACACTATTGCAAGTGCTCGATGCCCTCCTGCAGCACGCAGACGACTACATCTCCCTACCACGCTCGGAGCAGGAAATTACCAACACAAAAGTGGGATTCCATGCACTTGCCGGCATACCGGGTTGCATTGGTGCCATCGACTGCACCCATGTGGAATTGGTCGTCCCACATGCCATGGAGGCCCAGTACCGCAACCGAAAACAATTTCATTCTCTGAATGTACAAATGGTGTGTGACTCCAACAGGATCATTACACATTGTTGTGCCAGATTCCCTGGATCAACCCATGATTCTATGGTCTTGAGGAACTCTACAATACCACGCTACATGGAGCGACACGCAGGGAACAAATCCTGGCTACTCGGTGAGTCACATTACATGCATGATAATGTGGGGTATGTGATTCGGCAATGACCTGGCAGGAAGGGGGGGGGGGTGTGCGTACGTAGCAATGGCATTCCACATCATACGTTTATCGTCCACATACAGGTGATGCTGGATATCCACTGAAGAGATGGCTCCTCACACCAGTCCGGAACCCACGGGACCAGCATGAGGAGGACTACAACCATGCCCACTCACGTACCCGTGTAGTCATCGAACAGGCATTCGGCCTACTGAAGGGTCGTTTCCGCTGCCTCAGCAGGTCTGGCGGGGCACTCCTGTACCGCCATGAGAAGGTTGCAAAGATGGTGATGGCATGTGTCATGCTCCACAACATGTGCGTACGTAGAAATGTGCCCATGCCCCCTGACGCAGAACTGCAAGCACCTGATGATGGTCATGATGAGGGTGGGGATGTGGCAGCACCTCAAGGAGTCTGCGAGGCACCGGAGGGCCGTGACATTCGTCAGCATCTCATTGATGTATGCTTCTAGCACTCACGCCTGGTGGCTGATACATGGACACGGGACTCGTGGCACTGTGTGTGTCTGGGACATGCACAATATGGACTGTACGCCTATGATGGCCTAGTACACAAAGATCAATGTCCACACATCTCATTGGTTGATCGTGCACTGTTTATGGCATATGTGATATCATATTGAACACCCTATCGACCCGCAACCCAAGTGAGCCCAACACACCCCCTCCACCCTCCTACCTCCCCCCCGAACACCAGTGTCCAAAGATGCTCATTGTCAGGGGGCAGTCGCTATTGCAAGCCCCCTCTGCGGGTATCAGGGGCACCCCTGCCTGTGGAGCGCAGGTTCCTCCCAGATCTACGTTGGGGGCTGCCCTGGACGGAGCTTGCAACGGATGATGTCTCTGCCTGCTCACGTCCATGCATGTCCCTAAGGGTTTGCGAGAGCTCAGTGAGCACACGGCGCACTGCGGCAAGTTCGGCACATACGTCTTTGGACGTCGCATGCAGTTCCCCCCTCAGGCTCTCGGTGCTTCTCTCCATTTGTACTCTCAGGCTCTCGGTGCTACTCTCCATTTGTGCCCTTAGTGTCTCTGTACTTCTCTCCATTTCTGCCCTAAGTGTCTCAGTTGATGTTTCTATGTCTGCCTTAGTGCCCCCACATTCATCGGCATGGTCCTTGAGGAGCGTGGCCAGTTGCTGCTGTTGCACGATTAACTGGTCGAGGGACTGTTGCCTCTGCTGGGCCATGGCCATTTGCGGGGGTGTCACAGAGGGGCTGTTGTCCTCATGTTGCCTTGCCACAGGGCTTGTGGGGGATGGCCAGTCGTCGTCTTGTGGGTGCCCCTGCGTGGTATCCTCATGTTGTACGGGATGGGACAGACAGCGGGATTGGGACAGGTCATGGATGGATCTGACTTCGACATCCCCGTCTTCTGTGTCGGAGCATGCTGCCATCAATGGGGTGTCACCTATGGTGCTGCTGCCACCAGAGGCAGTGCCTTCTGTGGCATCCGTTGGGGGGACCTGTGGTGGTGGTGGTGTGGGCATGCTGGCTGCTGGGGTGCCTGTTGATGTTCCCTCCTCTGTGCTGCCACCTGATTTGTGCTGCTGCCATGTCTTGATGCGTGCAGCTGAGGTGGAGGGTCTTTGGCCGTTGGTCTTGGCCCTCTTTGCAGGTGTGCTGGTAGGGGTGTCCTGATGCTCGTCGTTTGGATCGGACCCTGTGGTGGAGTAAAGGAGGGCGAGGGTTATTAATGGGTCTGTGGGTATTGGAATGGCATTGTATCACATGCATTGGGGTGGTACCTGAGGGTGATTTGGGTCGGGGCCTTGGAGGTGCTTTCATTTGTGTGTGGAGTGAGGGTGCAGTTGTTTGGCAGCCTGCAGTTAGGGTGTGCCTGCTGCACGTGTAGTGCGTTTTTTAGGGGTTTTTAATTATTTATGTATTTATTGTGGGTTTTAACGTGCGCTATCAGGCCGATGTGTGTGGACGTTCTCCTGGACATGTGTTTCTGTTGCACTATGTGGACACATGGTACTTCACATGGATGGACTTTGTGGATTTGGCATTGTTTTATTTGGCCCACCTACCTGAATCTTCGGATGTCTGCACTCCTTTCTCCATCCCTCCGACTCCCTCTATGCTCTCCATTCCGATGGTGGAGGCACAGATTTCTTCCCAGGGGGTCAACTTGATGGGTGAATCAGGGCCTCCCCCGGTGGCTGTGGCAATGTTGCGGTTGGCAGAGAGTATGCTGCGGACGCGTATCCGCAGGTCGTCCCATCGCTTTCGGCATTGCTGTGTGGTGCGGGGTGCGGTCCCCACAGCACTTACCCGCTGTGCCACCAGAGCCCATATGGCCTTCTTGTTTGCAAGTGCCGTCCTGGTCATTTGCGTGGAGAAGACGACGGCAGCATTCTCCTGGAGGGTCTCTGTTAGCACGGTGAGTTCCTCACGGGAGAAGTGGACCTGCCTCTTGCGGTCGCACGCTTTCTTCGCTACTTTTCCCATTTTTCTTGGTTTCGCTAGGGTGGATGACGGGTTGGGGTGTGTCTCTGGGTAGTGTTTTTAGTGGTTGTGTGGTTTTAGTGGTTTTATAGGTGTACGGCGGGATGTTTCCCGTTCCGGGCCCATGTTTTAACTTCCGTTTCCGTATATTTCCGGTCACCGTACTTTCCGGTAGGCGCACACTGCGGTGTCCGCTGTGATGGGTGGCGGTATTGCACCTAGGGCGCCGTACGGCGGCGGTGTGGGCCGTTTTGGGGTCATTTCCGCCATCGCGGACTTTGCACTTCCGCCATGCCGTTGTGCTCGTGCCCGATGGGTCGGAATGGGCCGCACTTTGCTCCATCGTGCAATGGCGGAAACGCTATTTGCGCTGTGGCGGTCCGGTCAGTCACTTTCCGCCAGGGTCGTAATGAGGGCCAATGACTGAGACAGCGCTGCCCGAAACTGATATGAATGCAGTGTGTAGTGCTGAATGGCAGAGTGCTTGTCCGAATCCACATTATGTGTTGGGAGTGTCTGGATGGAGAAGAATGGCCTGAATGCACTGTGCGCCTGGTGGGCTGCCTGACTGCCTGAAGCCCTTCTGAGTGATTGGTCGCCTGAGTGTTACACAGTAGAGTGAATGGGAGATCAACAATATATCTGGGGGCCTCCCACTGCTAGAAATAGAAGCTGAAGTAGAAACTGACATTGAAACTGACACCATTCAGAAGCTGAAGTGAAACTGATGCTTAACTTTGAAGCCCATTGGAAGAAGAAAAACTGCTGCTGTTGTCCTTCACTAATCTGAAAGCTGCTTTGTCTTCAAGGAACTGATCAAAGAGAGGACCTGGCTAGGAGTCCTCTCGCGGAGCTAAGAGGGGATCCTCATAAAGAACTCTGCCTACGGGTAGGGGCGCAGTATTCTGCCAATTGTCTAACCCACTTGTTTTCCACCTAAATCTATGGTTGATATTGTTTTGCTGTGTTGATTCGTATGCTATTTGAACTGAGTACAGTTGATGCATTTTAATGGAAACAGAGTAATTGTGGTACCACCTAGAAATGTATATATTTACCATTTTAGAATTGTCGAAGCATAACCTGTGTTATCCTGATTGTGTATATAACCTTGAACCTAATTCATATAAAAACTGTGTTTTAACTAACATAGTGTGTGGACATTCGTTTGTGGGGGCTTGGGGACTACACTGTACTTAAGAACCTGCCCGCATCACCTCCTGAGAGCTAGGCCTTGATCACTTGCCCACGTTTACCAAATAGAGAATCTTGGCTGGGGTCTTCTGTGCCTCTCCTCTGCCATATAGAGAGCAGGAGTACAGACACCCCCTCCAGTCTTTACAATTAGGGAGACCATGGGTGATGTCAAGCTCTTCAAGAAGACTCGGGCTGCTAGCAAATCCAGCAGAGAAGGCATCCTGCAAGGCTCTTCAACCCTCCTTCTGCCTGTTTGCTCAGGCTAGGGCAGAATACTGACCCTGCACTTTGCAGGGGCCATAAGTGGGGTTTAGGGTGTCTCCTGGCCCCTGACCCTCGTACTCCAACATGATGATGACTTAACTGATGGGTGCTTGACTGCTGGTGTGCTTTTATATATGAATGTGTGTATCTGCTTGAGTGAAGTTTCCTGATGCATGTCATGCCAATGATTGAGCGATGCTGTATGGGTGCCAGTTTGCTTGTTTGCAGTTGTATTTGTATATGAATGTGTGTGTGGGGGGGGGGGGTAGTGCTCTGGATTGGCGAGGCATTGGTGCAGATAAATACCATGGTAAGAAAACATAGTCTTGCTTACTGCATGCAGCCTGCAAGAACATGTTTTCTTTCCTTGTTATTTCTCTTCACCCAATGCTCCCTCTGAGCCCATACACACACACTCATATACATGCACACAAGCAGGCACACACCCATACAGCTTTCTCAATTATTCACATGACACCCACCAGTGTTGTGTAAATGGTTCACATAGGATGTATGCAAGCATGACTGCTTCTTTTTTGCATGTGTTTATGAATGTGTGTGTCTGCGTGTGTGGTTCAGGCTTGGAGGTGGTATTGGTGCAGGGCAAATCTAATGTAAGAAATCTTATTCTCACTGACTGCATATTTTCTCACTATGGCATCACATTTTTTACTGGACATCCATGATAAAGTAAGCTTGATGAGTGTTATTACATGGCTACAGTGACAGCCAGTCTAGCTATGATTTCATCCTACGGCGTGGCAGTTTTTACTGGGCACCAATGGTAAAGCAAGAATTGTAAGTCTTATAACATGCCTAGAGTGGCTTACATTGTTGGATCCAATTAGAACTTTTTAAAATATATATATTTTGGCATGACATTTTTAATTACAAGCCAACAGGATTCTGTTGGTAAGCAGCAATATCGAATAGAAAACAACAAATGGATTTTTTAAAAAACCCAAAACATCTAAGAAAAAATAACACATTTTTTAGAAATGTACATATGGGGTTGGGAATGGGGATAGTAGTTTTTGGGGTGGGGGAAAAGTATTTAAAATAAAGGTGCATGTTCTTGAATGTAAAACTGGCACATATTATTTAAGTGTGCATGGAAATGAATCAGCACGGCAGCTTGAACATATGTTTTATATTGGCTTACATTGTTGGGGAGGCATCATATGTATTGGGGAATGCTCCCATGCACTGTTGGTGACTTGAATCTATTGCACTTTCCTATGAGTTTCCCTACAAAACTGTTGCAAACTGCCTGGCTTTTTACCTAGTTTTTCAACAAGTGTGCTCTACTATGCACCATTTTAACCCATTATGAAAAGAATATTCATGGGAGAGAACACTCCTGAACCCGCCTTGGTTGATTCAGGCTTACTCGCTGCACTCGGTCGCTCATTTAGATTTGTGTGAAATATTGGCAACCCTCCAATCAAAAATTCACCATCCAGCACTGGCATGGAGCAGCTACAGAGATCCATAATCTCCAAGATTTGTGGCCTTACAATGACACTGAGGCTGAAGTGTCTGGCCTCCATCAATCGCCATTTGACATTAGTGTGAGCAGAGTGCACCTCCCTGAGAACACCCTCCCTCTTCTGGCTGCAACTGGAATGAGGAGTCTTGACAGTCAGACCTCTGTTTGCAGATTTGTGTTTCACACAAAGCTGGCCCTGATGGACCTGACGCCTTGTGGAAGGGGCCACCACTGTGAATGCTTGACCCAGTGGAAAAGGTAGGGTATTTCCCTTGAGAGGTAGAAGTGCAATCCTCATGTGGGCGTGATGTTTTGTATCTCTTTTCATGGAAGAAGTGTGGTGTTGAATGTTGTTCTTCCAGTGGGAGTCTTTTTCTGACAGAATGGTGGGTCTGTGTGAATAGAGGTGGCAATATCATGCATGCTTGTGGAATATTGAGTGAATGAGCATGCGTGCCTGAGTGAATGTTCCAGGAGTGATACTTGAGAGATGGACTGCTAGTCTCTGGATGTGCCAGTGGCTCTCTGCCTACTGACCTGAACACAATTAGCATTTTGAGTCTTTCTTGTTGCCTGTGCTCTGGTCCATGGCACCCTCACCTTTCATCATTTGTATCATTGTGTTTTCCAGAATTAAACAAAAAAATACAGCTAAAAAGCTACATAGAATCTTTCAATGTGTATCATTATGAGTTGGGCGGTGCAGGGAAAATGTGGCAGCAATACCGTATACCGCTGCATTACCGCACTGCCCAACTATGAGTTTTGGGGAAAGTTGGAGGATTCTCCTCCAGCCACGAGCTGGAGGTGAATCCGCCACCTTTCGGTCACATTTCGGCAGAATGACCGCTAGCGGAATTACTGCCACTCTAATTCCACTGAAATCCCCAATGGACTCCAATTAAATGGGGACTAACACAGCCACCACCACAGTCACTTGTAATTTGGCAGTCATACCGCCAGACTAAGTCGTGGTAATAGTTATACAGTTTGGTGGTATCTTCTAAGATTTACTGCCGAGATACCACCAAACTCGTAATGAGGTCCAAGTATGGTAACACACATTTTAACATGGTGTTAGCATGGTGTAAGTGGTTTGATTTAGAAACAGAGGGTAAGAATGCTAAGAGCATCGTGACAGTGGCCTACAGGTGGCTCTGTTTGACATAACATGTAGATGGTTTCAAATTAAATTCTGATTTCATATATTTTCAGATATTATAAGAGAGATGATGAAACTAAACAAAGATATAATTGTGTTAATCAGTGATCGTGTTACACTATTCAAGCAATTGTCCTCTTTGCTCTAGCTCTGTGTGACCTACTTCACTTTGGTTGGTTTCCACCATTTCAGATCCTCCTGGATCATGTTTTCTCTATTTAGCTTCAACAACTGGACACTGTGATGCTTTAGTTCGGATATTCTTGTGTCATGCTTTCTTAAGCAACCGTATCGCTATTATTTGTGCTAGAATCCACAAACTACTATTTTATAACTATACATTGATGCATTTTCAATGCATATGATTTCAAAGTTTTTCTTGTGTTTTCTCTCAGTGGTAACAGAGACGTGTAAGTAGCCCATTTGCAATCACATCTGTACTCTAAAGAGTGAATTTATAATATAGACTATGCTGCTCTGACTTAATAAAACAGAAATGGCAGACAAACATATTCAGATAAAACAAGTTAATGTGCCTTTTTATGACGTGATCTCTTTCTAGTGTTTCTATTCATGAATAATTTACAGATATTCCACGGTTACCTACTGTGCAATATAGCCAATGTACATCTGCTCATTTATCTGATAGATTTTCCAATTGCGTATTTGAATTACATTGCAGGGTAATTGCCTCATGAAATTACGCTTTTCTCAGAATCCCTTTAAATGATCAGACACATGAATCAAGACTGTGAACCAAATGGTCACATGATGCTCGCCCACAATGTGTGTGTAATGGCCTCGTACATCAGCTCGTCTCTGTTAATCACAAACCCAGGCTGAGGTGGAGGGGGGTTAATTTACATATTGTTTTCTGTCATTCATAGATGTGCTCTTGTTTCTGTTAGTTGCCAAATACAGAATAAATGTAAAATCGCGTTGCATTTTTTTTAAAAGAAATATGTCTTGATGATAAAGAAGCACAGCAGAAGTAACTTCAGTGTTGTGAACTCCTAGCACTGTTCACAGCATGTGCTCGTATTTAATTTAATTTTGTTTTGCATAATTTGTAAGGCAACCGATGCCGTGCAAACTACTTCAAGGTACCACTGGGCAAAGGAAAAGACGTGGTCAAAAGTCGGGCAAGTGGAAAAGAGTTTAACAAAAGGAGAGTGACAATGACCAGTCACATTTGAGATTAATGAAGTGTAAACTAAGGGTATGTCCAGCGGTGGCACCCACAAAGCAATGTGAAATTAAAAATGCCATGGCGTACATTTAACACAGAAGATGGAGACGTAAAGTGCATATCCATTGTTCATATGCTGATAGCCCACCTGGAAAGGCCATTGTTTGTTTGTTTTTTTTTTCAAATTTCGTTTGGTTTTCTTCATATGTGAGAATAAGGGATACTTTATTATAGAGTTTCGGACATTCCATTTCAGATGGCTGGATGTCGTTTCATTATGAAGACGTCAGGTTTTCTGGCTGGCCAATGTCTTAGAAGTCAGTGGCAATGGGCTGATAGGCCAGTGGCCTGAAGGGAAAAGTATATTATGCATTGAACTTTAAACTGAATCCTCCAGGTCAGTAGTTGACAAATCGGTCAAGTGTTTATGCGCTCTCTTGCTTTATCATAAACAGCATTAACAATGTGCTATTTTGTTGGCATTGTAGATGCTTAGGGATGTTTAAGTATTTTGGACATTAAGTTAGTTATTATTAGTTCGTTATTAAGACCAGGTAGAAGCTTTGACAATAATAATAATAATAATTGATTTGAACTATAACTAGACTCCAATCATCCCTATTCCACGTGTCCTGGTTAGTAGAGGAAGTATGTTCTTTACTAATTTTAGTTGTTGAAAATGTGTTTTGCTAGAAGCACATGTGTCTGCAGGACCATGGAAATACCTACATCAAAATTACTGCAGCTTTCGTACTTCTGTGCTGGCCCTGCGACTCATTGCTATAGACCATTAGAAACCGATTGGCCAGACACTGATAAAGCGAACAAATATGGTCTACATGTTTGAGGCAATACAACACATCCTGTTATCGACCATCCAGGCCCTGATTCCAAGTTTGCCAGACTTGGAAAAAGTTGCTGGTAATTCCGTAACTGGCAATTCTTGATTCTACAAGTTTCCTGGTGGGGCTTCACTCATTTACCTACAGCCAAGAGCTGAGGGTAAATCAGGCCCGCTTGCAAACAACAGTCAGTATTTCCAGCACCAGTATTAACCAGTGCCGGAAATACCGGCAGTATAGGACTATATGGAATCGGGTTTTACCGCCATGCCCAGCACCTGGAATATTCCAGTAATATCAGGCACCGGTAACAGTAGGGTCAGTTTCCTGGTATCCTGCTGGAATTACCATCAGGATACCCGGAAACTCGCAATTATTCCCAAGTGTTGAGAACTCTGAACTCTGTGATCTGAAGACTGTCAAGGGAGTTACTAGTAATTCTAAAATGAGTAGTGCATCATCAGCACAGAGCTTGACAGAGTCAGCAGATAATTTAATGATGAAAGCTAATGTTAGCATATAGCCATTAAACAGCAAGGTGACAAGCCAGATCTTTGTGCAAACCGACAGGTGATGTACAGTTTGGATTGGAAATTGCCCACCATGACCAGCATGGATCTGTTTTCCAGGACAGATTATACATTTAGCACTGTCTAGTTTAGTCCCAGGTGTATATAATGCTGAATGCAATGAAGCTCGGTGCAATGGTCCAATGTATCATAGGTGGCCAAGAAGGCTGAGAAGTTGTTCTCATTCAATGGTGTAAGGAGTTATTCCCTTAGAAATAGGAAGATTGAGTGCCCTAAATCGCCTTAATCACTGAAATCCTGGAGTTTTATAAACAATTTGTGGACAGAAAAGAAGTTAAAAAAAAGACCTGCAATTGGGCACAAGACTAGGTGGCTCACGGTAGAGGTTTTCATAGCGTCTGGGTGGATACCAGTTCTTAAAGAAAGAAGCATTGCAAGTCTTTGCAAAGGGTGATGCTATGATATTATTATTTTCATTAATTAAGGCTCTCTGGCAAGGGAGGCATGATTCTTTTCAGTACTTCAGTGACTGGCACAAAGCCTTTCTGAAGTGGATGACCGCCATCAGTCCCCATTGGGCAGGACAGGGTAGAATTTCCCTGATGTGAGAGAAATGGAAAAATACTATGTCTGGGCCCTATACATCATCCAGCAGGGATACAGCCTTTTGTTTCTCCCTTTGCCCTTAAGGTCTTAAATCTGTGCCTCTGTAACCAGTCTTGCTTGAGGAGATTCATCAGCCTCTGGCAAAAGGGGCAATAGAACTGGTACCCTGCTTTGAATGAGACTGGGGTTGGTATTCAACCTATTTTCTAGTGCCAAAGAAGGATGGAGGTCTGAGACCCATCTTTGATCTCTGGCCTCTGAACATTTATTTGCAAAAGGACAAGTTCAAGAAGATGGTCATCCATCCCACATCCTCCAGGCCATGGACATGAATGAGTCGTTGGTCTCCCTGGATCTCCAGAATGCTTCCTTCCATATGGCTAGCCACAAGAGGCACGGGAAATACCTGAGATTGAAAGTGGGGAATGGTCACTATCAGTTCAGGGTCATTCCGTTTAGAATTTCTTCAGCACCCAGGGTCTTCAACAAGCTACTAGCAGTTGTAGTGGCTTGCCTCAGAAGAGAAGGCATTCATGGTTTTCCCTGTCTGGACGACTGGCTCATTGAGCCCGCTCCCCAGTTCTAGCATCGGCAATACCTGTACCCGACGTTCAGTCTATTGCACAGCTTGGGCTTCTCACTGACTTTCAAGGAGTCACAGTTTTCGCCGTCCCAGTCCCTTGATTTATTCGCGCGGTCTTGGACACTTGCCTGGGTTGATGCTTCCCGCCGAGGACAGAGTTGCATCTACAAGATGGTCCAATGTTTCCAATATATGATGGGTCTCATGGCCTCCTGCATCATTGTAGTGCCAGAGGCCAAGCTATGCATAAGGTTGCTGCAGAGGCTCCCGAGTTCACAGTGGTGGCACTTTCAGGGGAAAATATTAGACCATCTACTAGTTTCAGAGAAGGTGTCCAGAGACCTGCATTGTTGGTACATGAAAGACATCCACTGTTTCATCAACCTTGACCACCAATTGACTCTGGTCATGGATGTTTGCCTAGAAGACAGGCATGCTGACCTTACGGTGAGCACGAAAATAAAACATATCACTGATCAAGACTATCTATGTCACACCACAATTGTTAAAATATTTGATTGGTATTTCAACTTTTCTGTTTATTATAAAACACAAGTTGTTTATTGTTATTTTGTGTGTACCGAGAAAAAAACACAGTTTCTTAAAAACACATCAATTCACTTATACACAATTTATGGCCTTATTAAGGGCCTTCATACCATCTATATTCCAAGCACAAACTAATCATATCAAATTCAGACACAAACAAGGACAATTATATCCAATTGAGATCTTTTGTTCACATAGATCCCTCTTCTTAATACAACTTTTACAAATCCTGACATAGTCCAGAATGGATAAAAAGTATTGTTCTTCTTTCAAATAGACCTGACCTATCTTTGCAGTGTCAATGGTTGTTATATTATACAGTCAACACCGTGTGTTTCGGCTGTCTGGTGAACCTGGGATGTGGTTCCACAACTAGGCGGCCTTCATCAGGACGGATTCAGAAGTTGGGTGCACAATAATGTGTGTTGTGTCTACAAAAGAGAGCAAATATATGTGTATGTTAGACAAAAAATGATGTGACATGTATATTCAAAGAGGACGACAAAATGCATGGAAAAGAATTTAGTTAAAGCGCTAATGCAAGGCAGCCTACCTTTTCGTTGAAGACTGATGTCCAGGGGGGAGTAAATAGCCCTCAAGTGAAAAAAAGCAATCCAAAACAGTGTGGCTCCATATGTGATTGTATTAAGAGAAATGTGTATTAGAATGTATCCTGTATTTAAAACACATTTAAAGCTGGTCTGGTTCATACACAGGAACATGTGTGGCTTACATGTGCTTGAATGGGGGTGAGCTTAACTCTGAACTGTATCTCTCGTGTTCATAAGGGAAGAGGCAACATAAATGCCTTTCTTGCAGGTCCTGTAAGGGACATAGCCTAGGGTTAGCCTTGAGTACTGTACCACAAACATTTTCATCTTAGTACATCAATTCATATGTAACAGGGGGCAAAGGCCCTGTCCACGCCAGATGACTTAATTTTGTTATGGAATTGAACTTCAAAAAACAAACAAAGCGCCACGGCACAACTTACTTTAAGATAACTGCAGAGCTGCAGTTTATCTCAGGCAGCTTGTTCAGGTTGCTAGGATACCATGCTAATGCCAGACTAATGGAGTTTAAGCATGGAGGGCAAGCTACGATATCTAGCACACGGTTGCTAAGATACCACGCTGCAACACAACCGATGTGGTCAGTACCTGCGGATACACACGGTGGCCATTATTGAATGGAACGGTGCGATGTAAACACACCGTCTTTTTCCTTTCTTGTCTCAGGCACACATATGTTTAAAAAGTAGTTAATCAATATTTTGTTATTTTCAAATTATTTTGGAGATACCCAAATTAATCGGCATATACTGCTGCAAACGTATTGGGTACCTAAGAAAATCTGAGGATGGAGTAGCTTATGTAGTCCGTAAATCATCTTCCCAACCCAATTTAATGTAGGAAACACTTGTCTAGTGTGATTTGTAAAATGTTAGTGTATTTGCAAAAATCTAGAGCTGAATAGATATGCAAAATATCATTTACATCCACACTGTGCAATTTCAGACAAACAATTTTAAAAATGTGCCCTATTTACAAAGTCGGTTCCAAGTTATCACTGTGTTGCAAAATAAAAAAAACACAACATAGGTATGCACAATATCATATCCTCATTCTTATTGCAATATCAATCTGCTGATTATAGTTTGCACACTTTGTAACAGGGTATCATCCAATTTACATATCACATGGTTACTTTAAACCTTTCAGTGTCATGCAACCATATGTTCTTATTGTGGTATATTATACCATACTCTTAGTCCCCCAATAGGCATTTTTAGCATTGTTATCAGTCACATGTGTGGAAGTTATTCTCCTTGCTCCATATTTTTGACCTAGAGTTCATTGGCCAATTAACATATCCATTTTTGGTTTCACATTTTAGCATCCACATAGATTGAATATTTCATGGAACGATTCTGAGTATATTCCAACTCTACAAGCGTCCTTCCAATGTCCCACTAAGATTTATAACAGGGTATATAATATGATACATGATATCAAAGTAGTCCCAGGTTCCCAGCTGGTCAGGTCAGTAGCAGGTTGTTCCATTCGACTGAGATGTTCAGGCCATCCTTTTCAGTATTTAGATTGCATATCCATCATTGTTCCGGTTTGTACAATTGGGCTGCCAGGTGCCCTTCTCTTGGGGGCGGTTTCAGAATGTGTACAACAAACCACGTTAGGTCTGAATCTGTGTGTCCCAAGCACACGTAGTGCTCTACTAGGGGTTGGTCTGGTAGCCGATTTCTGATACAAGAGGATTTTCGGAGATTCTTTGCCTCACTTGTCGGGTGGGTTTCCCATGTGTAAAAGTCTGCAGGGGCACTCTACTATGTAAATAACAAATGTACTTTTGCAGTTAGTGTGCACTCTCAATTCCCATCTGAATGCAGCCTGTTCTAACAATTTTCTCAGGTAGGTAAAAATTGCAAGCTACACATCCCCCGCATTTATTGTGCCCCCTCACTGGCGGAAGTCCCATAGTGGTAGTATCCCTTCATCTTCTTTTGGTATTTTGTCGGTTTGTACCAGTATTTGTCTAAGATTTGTGTTTTATTAAAGGCAGAAAGAGGCTTCTTGTTCAAAGTACCCAGGTATTTTACCAGGTGCCACTTTTTTTGTAAAATTCTTTTAATCTGGTTGCTTGCTGGACCAAAGGTAATCACACATAACCTTCTTTCTTGTTTTTCTCTGTCTTGCTTTGTAAGAGCCAACTCCATGTCAGTATTGGCACCTCTTTTCAAGTAGATCTTAATAACTTTCTTTGGGTATCCACAATCCGCAAATCTTTTCTTCAGATATTCCACATGTGTCGCAAAATCTTCTTGCTCGGAGCAATTTCTCTGAATTCTAAGGAATTGACTGTATGGAAGGTTACATTTTAAACCCGCCGGGTGGAAGCTTGCAAAATGTAATAACCCATTTCTGTCAGATGGTTTTCTATATAGGGTAGTAGCATACCCATCTTCCTTTTTATACATTTCTTTTTTTTTTTACATTTCTAGATCCAGAAAACTCTCACTCTGTTGATCAAAGTCCATTGTGAATTTCAGGTTACAAACACACCCGTTCAACCATCCCAGGAAATTATGTAGATCCCCTTCATTCCCGGATCAGATAAAAAAAAATCATCAATATGACGTTTCCATATTGTTATATTTGTATCAAATGGATTGTAAATTGAAAAAATATTTAGCATTTCAAAATGTTCCAGATATACGTTAGCTACATCAGAGGTGAATGTAGCTGCCATGCTCACCCCCTTCTGCTGATGGTAAAGCTGTTTCTTGTATAAAAAGAAAATTTGGGTCATTCCCAATCTGGAACATTCCACGATAAAAGGCACTTGGTGGTTTTAGGGGACTTCTCTGTCTGTCCAGGGTGCTGATGAGGATCTCTAGGCATTAGACCTGTGGTATTAAAGTATATGGGGACTCCACATCCAATGTAACAAGCATATCATTGTTACCCCTTGATATCGTCTTAAGTTGATCATATGAGTGGAGTTTTTACATATGATGTCATACTGGTGAAAAATGGTTTGTAAGTACTCCAATCAAGCAATCCCACTAAGTCAGTGCCTTGTCTGGGATGCCCAAGGGAAGCCCTTATTTATATATTTTTATGGCAAGTTATAATCTGGATGATGAACCCTTGTATAACACCCCTCTCTTAGAATCCCCCTTGACCCCACTGAGCCAAGAAGTAGGCTTGTTTTGCAAATTTAAAAGGTTTATTTGAAAAACTAAACTATATATATACACATATATATATATATATATATCACACTTTTATAATAAATTAATAATTGATATCACGCTTATGAATATAATGTTGATCAACAATGGGTAATCTGACACTAGCACACTTCTTTACCATCAATGAGGAGTTGGTATAGGATAGATAAGGCAGCGAAAATACTTTTATGGTTTCAAGGGAAAAGCAATGAGGAATAAAATGCAGTACGGAAATAACTTGATATGATTTTAGCAAAAGATAATATAATCACTTTTTCTCTGGCAATTCACCCCCCCTCCTATGAAATGTAAGAAATGGAAGGAGAGCACAAAGTCGTCAAGAATCCCAACAAAATGCAATACGAAACGCAGTTCCCCCCTAGCAAGCTAAGAGAAAAACAGGTATGATTTTAAAACGCAGGCCCATAATGCTTTGAATGTGGTGGCAATGAAGTGAAATGATGCTAAAATTGATTTTAATTCCTTGGAGAGGTTCAGGGTGAGTGATAGCTAGTTGGTATTAGTTCAGGCTCACTTTAGCAATGCTCTATGAGTAACTAGCAGGTCAAAACGAATTTTAGTAAAGGAAAGCAAGGAGCCGCTGATTTTTACACGTGGCTGAAATTGTGCAAAATGTCAAATCGCAGTAAATTAGTCGAGCGCTTCGAGCGTAATTACGGAGGTACTATAAGGAGTAGGATGTCAGTGGAAAGCCTAGAATCTTAGCTTTAAGATGAAAGTTAAATCTTGCTCCTAGCACAAACGGTTCCGGAGATGCGGACGATTTTGTGAAGGTAGTTTTTCGGATTTGAAGTTTAAAAGTTCAAAATGACAGGTGACAGTTTTCAGTTTTAAAGATGACAGAATGACACGATTCTAGGAGGCAGTTCTAATAGGCTAAAATAGTTTGGATTAGATTATTTTAAACTAAGAGATTGGTCTGGCACAGTCCTAGAGTACTCACACTATCTTTTGGACAGGAATGGCTTCGTCACCGATCGGGTCAGGATTGGCTGGACTTCTGCTGGCGGTTCTTCACAGCGGTCTGGTCTCTGGTTCTGCTCTCAGCACTGCACAGTTCTGGTCTCTCTGGATCTCTGGTCCCTCTGGATCTCTGGTCCCTCTGGATCTCTGGTCTCTCTGGATCTCTGGTCTCTGGAGGTTGATGGATTTGAAGTCTGGAGTCTCCCGACAAAGCGTCCTGCAAGAAAGTGTAAAGTGAATGTCCCCCCCTGTCCTGCACTGTCTGCTTTTATGTGTTTAGAAAGTGGGTGTGTGCGTGGCAAAACTGAGCCTGCCCCTCTCTACGTGTCATTAGCCCAATTCGCCCCTCTCCCATGATTGGGGGAAGGAAATGGATTGTCATCATGATGAGGTCTGTTTATGGGTCAGAGGATCCTCCCCTGGTCAATTTGCCCACAAATCTATATTTGATTCAAATACATATTTCCCAGATACACAAGTGGTTTACATTACATGTACATATTACAGATGAATTAAGACAGGTCTCTGTTCAAGCCCCATGTTCCTGCGAGCTGGGATTCAGAAATGACAACATTTTGCGCTTTTTGGTCGGTTTACCAATATCGGACATTTACCAAAAATTACACAAATGTGCGCAAGGAGTATGGACATTAATTGATGAAGTGTCAGATTATTAACATGCAGACATTTGGAGTAACAACCTTATTTCTACTACTACTCCCTAGAACATACCACAGGGTCCCAACACCTCTTAAAATGTGCACTGAAAAATCACAAGAATAATGGTATTAATTATATAATTTTGACAGGTCCGTACTATGAATTAACCATCTTTTTAAAATTATGCTCTGGCCCAAATGGGCGTGGTTTAGGTTCCAAAGCACATGGGGGAAGCTTCTGTCTGTCTCCGCCTCCAACTCAGGTGGGTCCCAGAGGCACGGCCCCTCCCAGTTTCTCCCAAGAGGAAGCCATTTTACGATCCCCCCAATATAACATTTGCCTGAGTCCAGGACAAGGCTTTGTTCAACTTCCTGCAGTCCCCAGGTGCCCCTCCCCTAACCCAATCAGAGAGGTGTCATCTCCTTTTGGCAGGGGCAGCAGGATGCAGCTAGGCCTGGGAAGAGTGGCTGAGTCGGTTTCTCCTGTCGGGGGTAGTTGTCAGGCAGAATTGGGCGCGCCAGATGGGCGTGGTTTAGGTTCCAAAGCACATGGGGGAAGATTCTGTCTGTCCCCGCCTCCAACTCAGGTGGGTCCCAGAGGCACGGCCCCTCCCAGTTTCTCCCAAGAGGAAGCCATTTTACGATCCCCTCAATATAACATTTGCCTGAGTCCAGGACAAGGCTTTGTTCAACTTCCTGCAGTCCCCAGGTGCCCCTCTCCTAACCCAATCAGAGAGGTGTCATCTCCTTTTGGCAGGGGCAGCAGGATGCAGCTAGGCCTGGGAAGAGTGGCTGAGTCGGTTTCTCCTGTCGGGGGTAGTTGTCAGGCAGAATTCAGCTAAATGCCACTTTAGTTCCCAGTTTTCTACATTCAAATCCAACTTACATGCAGCTATTTTTTATATATACATTAAATAATTACTTCCTTCAAGTCATTTCAGAATATAGTTTTACATTGTATCCACCTCTTAGCAAGTCTTTCCTTGGCCTGGTTTGGGTTCATCTGTTCAGTTTTACACAAAAGTCTGGTGGTTTTAAAACGCCGGCTTTCTGATATTGGTGAGCAAATGAAAATGAATTCCCACAGTTCGGGGTTGCTTTTGGCAATCAGCATTGCCATTCCCAATGGTTTCAGGCTACTGTGTGTGTAGCCCAATGGTGGTTTTAGGCAGTGCCCTCCTGTGCACACAACATAGGCAAAAATGGGTGGCAGCCTATTCTTCATGTTTTCCCTGTGGACTCTCTGGGGAGTTCTTGCCATCATGATGTTTTCAATGCCAGTAACGCACAGTTTTATGGTAGGGCTTGGATGCATGGGTAAAAACATCCCACAAGTCCCCCCTCTTGCGATGGCCATTCTGATCTTTCACTGATTGAACTCACAAGATCTGGGATGTTCGCCTCATCTTCTTCCAATTCCGTAGATGGCACAGTTCAGCATCTTTTCCTCCCTCCAGTCGATCAATCAGGTCTCCTTGCTGGTCCTGATGGGAGGATTGGCCGGTACCCCGGGCCCCTCGGATCTACGCTCCCGGTCCCCGGTCGTCCTCCTTGGTCAGTCTCCATGGTTTCCTCTCTCCTAGGATGAGAAAGCAAAAGCGGCAATACCTATTCATAGACATTTTTCCAGCACTATTGATCTAGTGGGGCCGGATGTACATTTTATAACTCAAGAGACATAGCATTCTAATTTTGAAAAACAAGATATAATATGAAACATTTTTTTTTCCAAATAATAATATTTGAGAGACTATATGTGGGATATTTTAGGATGGGAACTGAATTAATCTGGAGCGGTCCCCTCTGGTATTGCAGAGGACTCCTCCAGTTGTTGCAGAGTGTGCCTGGGATGGCAACACTTTAGCTGATTAATATGGACCCACTTATCTTCCCCTTCCGCCAAATTACCTTTGGGGATGCGGATTTTGTAGGCAACAGGGGAGATCTTGTCTATAATTTTAAAGGGTCCCTTCCATGTAGGCAAACATTTTTGCTGTTTGGCCTGGTTCCTTTGAAAATTGTATAGATAGACCCGGTCTCCCACATCATATTCCTTCCTGGTTTCAAATCATAGTGCGTTTTCATACTCTCAGCTGATCTTCCTAGATTCCGCTGAGCATAGGCAAAAGCATGTTGGAGGTGCTTCCTTAAATTCTCCACATACTCATGAGTTGTGGAGGCATTTATCAGTGTCTGCTCTTGGGTCCTGTAGAGCAAATGCTGAGGAAGCACCGTCTTGCCTCCAGTCATCAACTCAAATGGTGACATTTTAGTTGCAGATGAAGGGGTAGATCTGATGGCCATTAGGACCAGAGGTAATTGGATATCCCAACTTGGCCCAGAATCTGCCACAAACTTTTTTAATATGCTCACAATTGTCCGGTTGTAGCGTTCTACTGCCCCGAAGAAGCTGGCCTGTAAGCAATATGTAGCTTTCTTTTGACCCCCAGTATCTCCCACATCTTTGTCATTACTTCACTGGTGAAGTGGCTACCCCTTTCTGACTCAATCCTTTGAGGTAGACCCAAACGGGAAAAGATGTGGTTAATCATCAGGGCAGCTGCTGCTTCTGCCTTGCAATTTGGGGCTGGGAGACATTCCACCCACTTGGTAAACAAGCATGTGACGGTCAACATGTACTTGTTTTCTTTTGGAGGGGCGCCCGGTGTGTGAGGGATGTTGGCTGAAATTGTGCACACACAAGACACCCCTTCAAGTATTGGTTGAGGTCCTGGCACATATGTGGCCAGTATGCAATCTCTCTTAAGATTTCCAGTGTTGTGTGAAACCCCCTATGACCGGCGGTGGCCGCATCATGGGCGTGACTTAACATCAGGCTTCGGAATGAGGTAGGGACCACCCACTGATCATGGCCAGCTTGGGATTTCCTTACCAACAAACCGCCTTGGATTCGGAACATCTTTGGACATTTCATCAACACTCTAAGGTCCTCCTTCCCAATGTAATCGGTATCCGTCAGGGGAAAGTTCTCAGGGTCCTCAATGTGTTGGTAAAACTTACCAATTATTGGATCCCCCTTCTGAGATGTAATCAAATCAGCATCAGGGGTCTCCTTACTCCATTATGCAGTTGAAAGATCATTGTGAGCATTTGTCTGGGACCTAGTGATAGAAGAGACCTGGAATTCCCCCAACAGGGACTCTATTTCTATTAGATCCCCTTGGATGGCCCTGGTTTTGGCCAGCTTATCAGCTAAGTCATTTCCAGTCTGGTCCCTCTACTTTGGAATGACCCTTGATCTTTTTCCAGTAGATGGTCATCCCATTCGATGTGACCAGATCATCAATTTTTTGGATTAACTTCCCATGTTTCAAAGGTTTGTTATTAGCACATAGCATGCCTCTGGTTTTCCAGTTAACCGGGTGCTCCACGAACCCGTTCCGTACATAATCCGAATCTGTGATTATGACCAGCTCGTGGAGTTGATGTTGGACAGCAGTGAGGATGGCTTGATGCACAGCCATCAATTCTGCCACCTGACTACTCCGGGGACCAATTTTGTATCAGGCGGGGAGTTCTGGGGCCTCATTCACCCATGCATTCCCTACGCCGGCCACCAGTTTCTTCTCCCCGTTGTTGTCAACATGGTAGAGCATTCCTTTGAGGAGTGCTTTACAGCGTAACACAGCGTGGTGATCCGACCGGATGTATGTCTCCTGTCAGTTAGCACACTGTATTAATCTGCACAAGTGATAGATCTAACCCAGAATCTCCGGCTACGAGCCCCCACTTTGTTAAGCGGCTTCACTTCAACACTACAGCTAAGTCAATGCCTAGTCTGGGATGCTGAGGGAAACCCTTATTGATATATTTTTAGGTCCATTTCATGTACTCTGGATGACAACCCTTATATAATACCCCTCTCTTAGAATCCCCCTGACCCACTGAGCCAAGAAGTAGGTCTGTTTTGTAAATTGAAAAGGTTTATTTGAGAAATATAACAATATATGCCTATCACACTTTTATAATAAATTAATATTGGATATCACACTTAAAATATGACAGTGATCAACAATGGATAATGTTCTACTGGTAAACTGATTTGGTTACTTAGAAGTAGTATAGAGGATGAGGTAGCTGAAATGCTTTATGGTTTCAAGGAAATGCAAGGTGGAATAAAAGCAGTACAGGAAATAAACTGATATGGTTTCACAAGAGATAATATGTTCACTTTTCCCCTGGTGGCAATTCACCCCCCCTATATGCAATGCAAGGAAATGGAAGTAAAACACACAGTCTTCAGGAATACAATCAAATACAATACGGAATTCAGTTACCCCCCAGCAAGCTTAGAGGAAACAGGTAGAAGTTTGAAACACAGGCCCAAAATGCTTTTAAATGTGATGGCAATGGATGGGAAGATGTGCTAACTGATTTTAATTCCCTCTAGAGATTCAGGGTGAGTGAGAGATGCTTGTTGGTATTAGTTCAGGCTCACTTTAGCAATGGTTCAGGGATGGTTATTAGGTTGCAAATGAATTTTAGCAGTTCAGTCAAAAGCGGCTATCTTTTTACAGATGACGAAATCAGGCCAAATCGCAAATCGCGGTAAATTTCGCAAGTGCAGAAATCGCGATTGCGATAAAAGTAGAAGTTAAATCTCGTTCCTAGGAAAAACGGTTCCAGAGATACGGACGATTTAATAAAGGTAGATTTTCGGATTTAAAATAAAACTCAAAATGACAGGTGACAGCTTGCAGCTGCAGAATCGACAGGTGACAGTTGTGCAGCTTTAAAAATGACAGATGACACGATTTCTAGGAGGCTGTTCTAATTAGGTTAAAATAGTTTGGATTAGATTATTTTAACTAAGAGATTGGGTTCTGCACAGTTCTGGCGGATACTCACTACTAATTTTGAAATGAATGGGCCTCGTCACGGATCTGGTAAACACGTCCAGCGGCGGTTCTCTCTGCTCGGCGGGTCAATCAGGCACCGGTTCTGCTCACAGCAATCCAGATCTCTGGTTCTGCTTACAGCGGTCTGGGTCTGGTCTGCGGTTCCAGCAAAAGTTCTTGGCAGAGAATTCAAACAGCTCGCCCGGCTGTTGAATAGTTTGGTTAGGTTTGCTGGATTCTGAAGGCCTGCTGAGAATACTTTTGCTTGCAGTGGGCCTTCTTGGTTCAAATTTCTGTAGTCTCTGTTTAGCTTGGAAGTCTAAGTGTTGGATCTCTGGATGTGAAGTCGTTGGTCAGCACGCTCCGCAGCAAATGGAATTGAATGTCTCTACCTGTCCCAGCAGTCTCTTTTTATGTGTTTTGGAAGTGGGTGTGTGCATGGCATAACTGAGCCTGCCCCTCTCTACTTGTCATTGGCCCAATTCTCCCCTCTCCCATGATTGGGGGAAGGAAATGGATTGTCATCATGATGAGGTCTGTTTATGGGTCAGAGGATCCTCGCCTGGTCAATTTGCCCACAAATCTATATTTGATTCAAATACATATTTCCCAGATACACAATTTGTTGAAATTACATGTACACATTATATATTCCTTATGGTCCATGCTTGTCTGCCTCTGATCTTCCTGGGGGCTTGCATTCAAAAATGACAACATTTTGCGCTTTTTGACTGGTTTACCAATATCGGACATTTACCAAAAATTACACACATGTGCGCAAGGAGTATGGACATTAATTGATGAAGTGTCAGATTTTTAACATGCAGACATTTGGAGTAAGACCCTATTTTCCGCTAGCAACCCCCCAGCATACACCACAGGGTCCTAACACCTCTTAAAACGTGCACAGAAAAATCACAAGAATAATGATATTACTTATATAATTCTGACAAGTCCGCACTATGAGTCATCTATCTTTTTAAAATTATGCTCTGGCCCAGATGGGTGTGGTTTAGGTTCCAAAGCACATGGGGGAAGCTTTTGTCTGCCCCCGCCTCCAGCTCAGTTGCCTCCCAGAGGCACTTCTCCTCCCACTTCTCCCAAGAGGAAGCCACTTTACGGCCCCCCCAATATAACATTTGCCTGAGTCCAGGACAAGGCTTTGTGCAACCTCCTGCAGGTGCCCCTCCCCTAATCTAATCAGAGAGGTGTCAACTCCTTTTGGTGGGGAAGCAGGATGCAGCTAGGCCTGGGAAGAGTGGCTGAGCAGGTTTCTCCTGTCGGGGGTAGTTGTCAGGCAGAATTCAGCTAAATGTCACTTTAGTTCCCAGTTTAAATCAAACTTACAATTTTTACATATACATTAAATAATTACTTCCTTCAAGTCATTTCAGAATATAGTTTTACATTGTATCCACCTCTTAGCAAGTCTTTCCTTGGCCTGGTTTGGGTTCCTCTGTTCAGTTTTACACAAAAGTCTGGTGGTTTTAAAACGCCGGCTTTCTGATAGTGGTGAGTGCCGGTATTGCATCCATTTTTGGGATCTGTCTTGAATTACTGCATTTCAATAGAGTGGTCTTTTGCTTGATTGTATAGGACCCTTGCTTAACATTGTTTTGATGGCATCCTTACAGTAGAGTGGTGATGTGCAACCCCCCACAAGAGGGTTGTATCTTTGGAGTGGTCTTGTGCCAACTGCGCAGTTCTCCTGGATTCTGGCGTGAATGTGGGCGGCGATAGCTCATCCCCACATCCACCCAGTCTATTGATTTAGTTTGTTCTGGGATAGAATAATGGGCGGCGACAGCTCATCCCCACATCTACCCAGTCTATTAATTTAGTTTGTTCTGGGATAGAATAATGGACGGCGACAGCTCATCCCCACATCTACCCAGTCTAAGGATTCAACATGGGTCAAAACCCTTGACAGGACACTGGATCCCAAGCTACCCTTCGGTCCAAAAGGGCCTTTGATGAACTAAATGCAGGAAGGGGGGAGAATTACCGTATTCCTCTCACCTCTCTTCCTGGACAACTGCAGAACTTTGACGGGACGGGGGGACTGTCGAGGGGACTGCAGATTTGGACATTAAAATTGGGCGACACAAGGTGAAACACCCGGTCATAGTAGTGACTCCAGAGGGCACCCCTTATTTACTAGGGAACGACCTCCTGAGAAGGTTGTCACCCCTAATAGATTGTGTAAACAAGGTCCTCTGGACCCAGACTAGCTGACCAATAAAATTAAAACAGAGTGTCAACCATGTTAGTTTAAATGGCACCTGCCACATGGTTGAACAAAAATCTGACCAAGTAGAATTTCACTTCCAGAACAACCAAATTCCAGATGTGACAGTAATAGCAGTAGGACAACAGACTGGTGATGGGGGGTCCTCTCTATTTCTTAAAATCAACCTTCTTTCCAGTTTAAGGTGGTATTCCAAACTGGAAGGAAACACTCTGAAATTCTTTACCAATCCACAATCAGACACTCCCACTCCTATAGTCCAGAAAGAAGTGAAATCAGCACAGAGCCTGGCTGATGTTCAGCAAATTGGAGATCAGTTGTTCATCCCTGTTCGGTTAAATGATGGGAAGGACTCTGTTCTCGCTCGAGTGTGTGTGAACAACGGTAAGAGCTTCATTAGCGAAGCCATGTTCCGCCAACTCCCAAAAGTTCCAGCCATTTCCACATTCAAACTGATAGACAAATGGGAAATGGACCTGGAAGCACCTAATTCCAAGCATCTCCCGCCAAGCAGATGTATGCTCAAAATCTCCATTGGCAACAAGAGCATAGTCCATAATTGTTGGGTCGTGCGAGACGTCACTGCCGCCTTTTATTTAGGCAGTGACATTCTCAATCGCTTTGCCATTAGTTTGGACCTAGTAAACTTCAAAGCTTGGTCCCGATTAGCAGATAATCCCATGGGCTTTGATGATCCAGAAAAAGCATTAAGGTCAGCTCAATTGCTACCTTATGCAGTTGAAATTCAGATTAAAGAGGAAGTCACCATCCCAGAAAACACCCGACAATTCTCCCTGGAAGTGAAAGTTAAAAGAGGACGAAAATTGAAAAACCCTGATGCTTATATTCATCTAAATGCTTCTCTCCAACAACAAGGGTTAGGGGTAAACCCAACACCATTAGTCAACATAGAACATGACACCATTCCATTAGAGGTGGATAACAGCGATTTACAGAGTATCACTCTAGCCGCAGGCACCATCATTGGAATGGCGGTTGATGACCGACATTTCTCCATTGATTTAGGAAATGAACTGTTAGGACAAATCCTCAAGGACTGTTTTGACAGTGACAGTGATGACAATACAACACCAGACAGGATTTCACCCGGCATGGGGGGAACTTCCTGGTGTACACTTCTTGCCCTTATGGTAAGGAAGATGTGACTTGTGACTTCAGGAGGGATGAGGTGATTTTTCAGGTCCATGAGGGCTGCCTTTCCCACCTGAAGCCTCCAGTCCAAATCAGCACTCTGACCAGGGACTTCTCCACCCAGCTGGAGGAGGCCGCTGAGATAGTAAAACCAGAAGTCTTTCCAGGCTTCAGGCAGATGGTGGAAGAGAGAGTCAACCTAGCTGATGCCTGTGTGACTCCGGAACAGAAGCAGAAGTTGAAACAAGTTTTCTTGGATTTCCAAGATCTCTTTGCGGTAGACTCATATGACTGTGGTCGCACCGACATCCACACCACAACAATTCCCACGGACCCTGGAATGACTCCAGTGTTTGTGAAGCAATATCGTTTCCCTCTCGCATCCATGAAGGCCCTTACTGAAATAATTAAGAACCTTGAGTCCCGGGGAATAATCCATCCAGTACACAACACCTTCAATAATCCGGTGCTGGGAATATTGAAGCCAAACGGCCAGTGGAGACTCTGCGCTGGCCTTAGGGAGCTCAACAAACGGGTCCATACTTCCCGATGGCCTCTGCCCTACATTGACCAAGGGCTGGCCCAGATTCAAGGGTCACAGGTATTCACAGCAATAGACCTGACCAATGGATACTGGACCGTGCCTGTCAGTAGGGAGGACCAATACAAACTGGCTTTTACCTTTGGGGGCCAGCAGTACACATGGACCCGGACTCCCTTCGGATACCTCAACTCCGGCAATGAATTCAACTTTTTCCTACACAAGGCCATGCCCGACCTGGGTGCGAGGGGTAACCTGGATTATGTAGATGATGTCCTCATCAAAAGTTCATCTGTGGAGGAACACATAGCGGAGATCCGTTATGTTCTGACAGAGTTGAGGGCCGCCGGAGCAAAACTTTCGTTCCAGAAAGCACAGTGGTGTAGAACCCGTGTTAATTTCTTGGGGCATGAGATTACTCCTCAGGGTCTCTGTCCCCAAGAAAAGAAAGTGGAAGCACTTCAGAAACTGAAAGATCTCACAACGCTGCAGGAACTAAGGAGCCTCCTTGGACTGACTAATTACAGCAGAAAGTTCATTGATGGCTACGCAGAGATCACTAGACCCCTGATTCATCTCTTGAAGGGGGGGTCAAGTGGGAATGGGGTCCAGAACAATCCGAGGCAGTAAGACAACTCAAAAGAAGCCTCTCACAAGCGCCTTGCCTAGCTTACCCTGTCAGAAACAAGGAGTTCTTCATGGAGACAGGGTTCTCTAATACGTGCTTGACGGCAGTTTTATACCAAAAGCATGACAAGGTCAATAAAGTAATTGCCTATGCGAGCAAAACTTTATCCTCTGTGGAGGAAAAATTCAACGATTGTGAGAAGGCACTCTGTCATGATGCCTACCTCCAAGGAGCCAGACCAGGCCAAGCTACCCCAGAGGCAGACATGATGTCTCCGAGGGAAGTGTCAGCAGCCCCAAGTAGGGGCCCTTTGGACTCAGTCCTGGCACCTTTGGCGCCAGGCTCATATTGGACAACAGTCCTGGCGCCATAGGCGCCAGGCTCATAATGGATGACTTTGTGTTTAAAGGTGCTTGGTGTAAACTTACCTGATGCAGACCATGCTGCAACATCCAGGCCATCTAGAGGCCTGAATGGGACTACTTTATCTTTGGGGACTACTTAACCACACGGGTGTGGCCGGAGGAAGAATACATACCTGAGAGGAAGGATACATACCTGGAACTACTTTGAAGGCTATTTAAGCCACGCCCAAGCAGCAACTCACGCTTCGCGTTGTTCTGCATCTAGCAGCTCGACGCTCACTGTGTCTGCTCCTGCATCCTGACTTCTGCCACTCCCGCCAGCATCCTGGAACATCTGCAAAGGGAGAAGAGAAGAGAATAGGGGAAAGAAGAGTCCTTACATGCTAAATCCGCATCCCGGAGACATTTCGCCGACGATCCTGAAAAGGAAGACATTCATTTTAAAAGCACATCACATCGATCGCTGCAGCGCCGCATTCCACTCACCTTTACTAGGCGCCTCCATGTTCATCAGTGACCATCTGGATCCGCAGCCACATTTCTGCGCCTAGGGAGAAAAAGACAAGAACAAAGGTGAGCTAGGGAAGAGAATAAGAAAACCTTAATTTGCCATCATAAGACTTACCTCTTGGGTCATTCCCACTTCATTTCGGGTCGGTGCCGCATCCTGGCATTTCCGGACCCCGGCCCCTAGGGGGAAAAAAAGAGACATCAGCGTTAGTGAGCGAATGCTAAGACATTACCTGAACGCTCATTAAAGACTTACCTGATATCTACTGGAACTGCACCTCTCACTTTGGGTCGGTGCCATATCTCCGGCATTTCCGAACCCCGGCCCCTATGGGGAAAAAAAGACACAAGCATTAGTGCATTAATGCAAGGACACTAAAGGAACCTCTCATCAAACAACTCACCTGAGTTTCCTTCGTCGGTTCCATTGCTCATCTCGGAATCTTTGCTCTGCACCTGAAATAGAGACAACGGACAATTATTATTTCGGGCTCATACTTATAAACAGAATTCTCACAGTATTTTACCGGGAAGGTCAAGCAAACTAGAACACTCTACAATCCAAGATCCAGTGAAGTAACTGGATTACAACACGCCCCTGCATCAGAAGCAGGATGGAGAGCTTGTCCTTTCAGACCCTAAGGTGAGACTTCACAGGGAATCGCAGAAGGGTTTCGTGGAGGGTGAGAAGGGAGTGGGAGGCTTACACATTATCCCGCAGATTGTTAAAACTCCCTTTTCACAAACAGAAGGATAATTCTGCTAGCCAGACAATCCAGATTAGAGGGTCCGGTCCTGTCCATCTTCCGAGTCCTGCGCTTCACCATAGAAGAGGCAACAGCACTCCAAACCAGGCCTGCGCCTCCGTGGGAGTCAGGTGAGCATAACAGAACGCGAAGCCTACCTACAATTTCCCACCCGGGCGCTATGGAAACTTCCGAGACAGACCAGCTGGCCCAACTTTTGGGGGAATTACGGGCAGAAGTACATTCCGCCCGCCAGGAGACTAACGCTCTCAAAAGAGAACTGATCCTATCTAAAGAAAGAACTGATGACCTGGCCAAACGGTTGTTGCAGGGTCAGGCAGGACAAACTCCTTTACCTAGTTCCGGGGTAATCCCACTTCTATGATTTCGAATAACCCGGTACAAATCAATCTGCCTGGAAACATGCCTTTGGCCCCGCCTGAACTTTTTGCTGGGGACCCCAAGAAATATGCAGTTTTTATGAACCAATGTCGCTTACACTTCCTATGCAGACCTGGGGCCTTCCCTAATGACCAGACCAAGGTAGCTTTTGTATTATCTTATCTCAGCGGCAGTGCTGCCGATTGGTCAGTTCCTTTGGTAAATCAAGATGACCCAATTCTCCAGGATTTTCAAGGCTTCCAGGCAAGCATGGAAAGATTATTCGCTCGACACTCTCAGGGACAGGCCCTAGACAACGAACTGCTATCCTTACGACAAGGTAACCAGGATCTCTTATCTTACATCGCCACCTTTAATAGGTTGGTTGTGGAAACTGGTTGGCCAGAGAATAAAAGGATCACATTATTTCATCGAGGTCTGTGCGGAGAACTTAAAGACGTGCTAGCCCAAATAGTAAATCCACCCCAAGTCTGCGCGGAGTACATAGACCTTGTGGTCCAACTTGATCGCAGACTTCAGAATAGAAAAGCAGATCGATCCAAGTTTGAAACCAGAGTGTTGATCAAAACTCACGCTAACCCCAAGAGTACCGATGTTTCAGAACTTATGCAAATCGGTGGAGTTAAAGGACCGTTGACGCAGAAGGAACGGGAGAGAAGGCGGCAAAAGCAATTATGTCTCTATTGCGGGGCTTCTGGTCACTTTCTACGAGATTGTCCGGTAAAACCACCTAAGAAGGTGGTTGGAGCCACTGACAACAATTCAACAGGACCTGATTCGGGAAACGACCAAGCCCGACAAGCGTAGAAGTCCGCTTGCTGAGCTTGAAAAAAAACTCTTTGACCTCGCATTTCATCATGCCAATGGTCCTCGTGGATCCGAAACAGCCTCGGCGGTTGCATGCTATAAAGATATACATCGACAGTGGAGCTATTGGAAACTATGTAGATTGTGAATTGGCCTCCAGGATTAATCTCCCTCTCCGTCCGAAAACTAACAAGGATGTCATTACTACAGTTGATGGAACTGAAATAGCCTCAGGGCCGGTAACTCATTCCACTACACAAGTGACACTAGTGGGTCAGAATGGACATCGGGAAGCTATTGTGTTTGACGTAATCAAGGCCCCACAGTTTCAAGTAATTCTGGGAATTCCTTGGTTAGAAACACATAATCCTCGAATAGACTGGCGAGCAAAGAGAATAACCTTTCCTGATTGTGAACAAACTTGTTATCCAAGAAATCCAAATATGGGCCTAGCCTCAGTAACTTCCGCCCCTATACAACTACCGGCTGAGTACCAAGAATTCCAAGACGTTTTCCAAAAAGAACAGGCCAACACGTTACCTCCCCACCAGTCGTACGATTGTCAAATCGATCTGGTACCCAATGCTCAACCGCCTTGTAGTAGGATTTATGCTCTTACTGAACCTGAGAACCTTCATTTGCGTCAGTATTTAGATCAGTACCTTGCCAATGGTTTTATTCGCCCGTCAAAGTCTCCTGTTTCCTCAGCTCTGTTCTTCGTGCCGAAAAAAGAAGGCGACCTTAGAACATGTATTGACTACCGCGCCCTAAATCAAATAACGATTAAGAATCGTTATCCTCTGCCTCTGATCCCTGAACTTCTCGACCAGGTAAAAGATGCTTGTATATACACCAACTTAGATCTCCGGGGAGCTTATCACCTGGTGCGTATAAAAGAAGGCGACGAATGGAAGACTGCATTCCGCACTAAATATGGGCTCTTTGAATATCAGGTGATTCCCTTCGGATTGTGCAACACACCTGCCGCCTTTCAATACTTTATGAATGATGTTCTTCGGGAACTTATCGATGTTTGTGTCATCGTATATATCGACGACATCCTGGTGTACTCCTCTTCGGAATCCGATTACAGAAAACATGTCAGGGCAGTTCTTGAAAAATTGCGCCAGCACAAACTGTTTGCAAAACTCAAAAAATGCGTTTTTCATACCACAGAAGTCGAGTTTCTCGGATTCATCCTGACACCTAAAGGAGTCCGAATGGACTCGCGAAAGGTGGACGCCATCCTCAAATGGCCATCTCCTAGCTCTGTGAAGGGGGTTCAGAGCATGCTTGGTTTTGCCAATTTTTATCGAAGATAAAATTCATCCCGGAATTTTCTCGGGTGGTCCAACCCATCACAGCTCTCTTACGGAAGAATAAACGATTCGAATGGACTCATGAGGCAGAACAGGCCTTTCAAGACCTAAAGACTAAATTCACCTCTGCACCTGTGTTGAAGCATCCACGCCCAGATCTCCCTTACATTGTTGAAACCGACGAATCCAGCTTAGCCATGGGAGCTGTCCTGTCTCAAAGGGATCCAATAACTAACCAACTACACCCTGTAGCCTTTTGGTCTAGAACATTCTCGGCTCCTGAAATTAATTACGCAATCACCGACAAGGAGTTACTAGCTATTAAGTCCGCCTTCAAAGCTTGGCGTCATTACCTCCTCGGCGCAAGACACACCATCACGGTGATTACAGATCACAGAAATTTGCAATATTTAAAGACGGCCAAAGCCCAATCATCACGTCAAGTCCGATGGGCTTTATTCTTTGCGGAATTTGATTTTGTAATCACATATCGCCCTGGTTGCAAGAATGGCAAAGCGGACGCTTTATCCCGGATTGGGATGGAAGAAACAAATTCGAGCTTAGAACCTGTACCGATTATACCTGAACAGAGAATTTTGGGTTTGACCTCTTTACAAACTCTTGAGGACGTTAAAACTCGAGTTAAACAACTATTAGACTCCACAGTCTTACAAGAATGGAACCAAAGGGGGTCACACTTTTCCGTTAATAACGATTTACCGTACTTCGAGGGGCGATTATTTCTGCCTAACAAAGAACTGCAAGAACTCGTTATTGCCCATTATCATGATACATTAATGGAAGGACATCCTGGTATCGCTAAAACTGAGGAAAAGATCAAACGACAATTCTGGTGGCCATCCTGGAGAAAAGACATCAAATCTTTTGTGATGTCTTGCGGAGTTTGCGCCCAAAATAAAGGTCAAAAGAAAAGACCAGCCGGTCTTCTACAACCTTTGGATATTCCACCGGCACCTTGGCACACCTTGTCGATGGACTTTATTACCGACCTGCCTCCTTGCTATGGATACAACACTATCTTAGTGATTGTGGATCTCTTCTCCAAAATGGCCCATTTTATCCCTTTAAAAGGGTTACCCTCAGCCTCCATCTTGGCCAAGGAATTTCTGGAGAACATAGTTCGTATGCATGGTTTTCCATCCATATTAGTCTCAGATCGAGGAAGCGAGTTTATTTCCCATTTTTGGAGGAAATGTTGTCAACTGGCACAAATTGATGTACGATTATCCACCAGTCACCATCCCCAGACCGATGGCCAAACTGAGAGAACTAACCAAACCCTTGAACAATATCTTTGGTGTACGTTGCACCAATCTGAATGCAATTGGAAAGACATTCTTTGGATCGCAGAATATGCATATAACAATTCTGTACATTCTGGAACAGGACAAACCCCTTTTTACACCTTGTATGGTCATCATCCTCGAACCTCAGACCTGGACCCTCCTCAAAACCTGGAAATGCCTGCGGTAGATCATTTGCATTCCACGATAACCAGAACTTTCAAAGAAGCTATGACTCATCTTCAGCAAGCCAAGAGAAAGTACAAAGAAAATGCTGATTTACATCGAAGTGAAGCACCCCCGTACCAAATAGGGGACCAGGTGTGGCTAGCAACTAGACATTTATCTCTCAAAGGACCGCAGACTTTCAACCCCAGATACATAGGACCCTATCCCATCAAAGCTATAATCAACCCGGTGGCCTTTAAACTCGATCTACCAGCGAACATGCGAATTCATCCCGTTTTTCACGCCTCACTGTTGAAACCGGTGCAATCAGGAACCAGACTGATCAAACCACCCGAACCAATTCAAATTGATGGGGAATTAGAATTTGAAGTTAAAGACATATTGGATTCCAAGGTGATAAAGTCAAAACTCTTCTATCTAGTTGACTGGAAGGGGTATGGACCTCGGGAGAGATCTTGGGAACCAAGCGACCATGTACACGCGTCGCGATTAATACAAAAATTCCACCGACAATTCCCAAACAAGCCAAAACCCCCGGAGAGAACAACCTTGGGAGGGGGTACTGTCATGATGCCTACCTCCAAGGAGCCAGACCAGGCCCAGCTACCCCAGAGGTAGACATCATGTCTCTGAGGGAAGTCTCAACAGCCCCAAGTAGGGGCCCTTTGGACTCAGTCCTGGCACCTTTGGCGCCAGGCTCATATTGGACAACAGTCCTGGCGCCATAGGCGCCAGGCTCATAAAGGATGACTTTGTGTTTAAAGGTGCTTGGTGTAAACTTACCTGATGCAGACCATGCTGCAACATCCAGGCCATCTAGAGGCCTGAATGGGACTACTTTATCTTTGGGGACTACTTAACCACACAGGTGTGGCCGGAGGAAGAATACATACCTGAGAGGAAGGATACATACCTGGAACTACTTTGAAGGCTATTTAAGCCACGCCCAAGCAGCAACTCACGCTTCACGTTGTTCTGCATCTAGCAGCTGGACGCTCACCGTGTCTGCTCCTGCATCCTGACTTCTGCCACTCCCGCCAGCATCCTGGAACATCTGCAAAGGGAGAAGAGAAGAGAATAGGAGAAAGAAGAGTCCTTACCTGCTAAATCCGCATCCCGGAGACATTTCGCCGACGATCCTGAAAAGGAAGACATTCATTTTAAAAGCACATCGCATCGATCGCTGCAGCGCCACATTCCACTCACCTTTACTAGGCGCCTCCATGTTCACCAGTGACCATCTGGATCCGCAGCCACATTTCTGCGCCTAGGGAGAAAAAGACAAGAACAAAGGTGAGCTAGGGAAGAGAATAAGAAAACCTTAATTTGCCATCATAAGACTTACCTCTTGGGTCATTCCCACTTCATTTCGGGTCGGTGCCGCATCCTGTCATTTCTGGACCCCGGCCCCTAAGGGGAAAAAAGAGACATCAGCGTTAGTGAGCGAATGCTAAGACATAACCTGAACGCTCATTAAAGACTAACCTGATATCTACTGGAACTGCACCTCTCATTTCGGGTCGGTGCCATATCTCCGGCATTTCCGAACCCCGGCCCCTATGGGGAAAAAAAGACACAAGCATTAGTGCATTAATGCAAGGACACTAAAGGAACCTCTCATCAAACAACTCACCTGAGTTTCCTTCGTCGGTTCCATTGCTCATCTCGGAATCTTTGCTCTGCACCTGAAATAGAGACAACGGACAATTATTATTTCGGGCTCATACTTATAAACAGAATTCTCACAGTATTTTACCGGGAAGGTCAAGCAAACTAGAACTCTCTACAATCCAAGATCCAGTGAATTAACTGGATTACCACGCGCCCCTGTATCAGAAGCAGGATGGAGAGCTCGTCCTTTCAGACCCTAAGGTGAGACTTCACGGGGAATCGCAGAAGGGTTTCGTGGAGGGTGAGAAGGGAGTGGGACACTTACACATTATCCCGCAGATTGTTAAAATTCCCTTTTCACACACAGAAGGATAATTCTGCGAGCCAGACAAGCCAGATTAGAGGGTCCGGTCCTGTCCATCTTCCGAGTCCTGCGCTTCACCATAGAAGAGGCAACAGCACTCCAAACCAGGCCTGCGCCTCCGTAGGAGTCAGGTGAGCATAACACACTCCTGGCAACGGTGTGGGCATTGAAGAATTACCGCCCGGTCATCCAGGGGGAACACATCATAGTGGAGACTCACACCAGCCTCTGCAATACCTCCAAAGTGACAGAATCCGGGCCGGAAATGTGAGTAATTCCCGAATTGCTTCCTGGATTCTGTCAATGCAAGGCTTTCCTGTAGAGGTCAGATATGGCCAAAACAAGAAGAGTCCCCTCGCGCAAGGTCTGGCTGACGTGCATGATTGTGCCAGAGAAAACTGTCTCGAGGACGAAAGTCTAAAAATCAAGGACAACATGGAGGCATAACTTAATTCCCCACACAAAGTCTTTGAAGAAGACAAGTGTGAGGGAATGCCCACTGTCTATGTGGATGGATGCTCGTACCATGTTGACAACAACGGGGAGAAAGAACTGGTGGCCGGCGTAGGGAATGCATGGGTAAAGGAGTTTCCAGAACCCTCCGCTGGATACAAAATTGGTCCCCGAAGTAGTCAGGTGGCAGAGTTGATGGCTGTGCATCAGGCCATCCTCACTGCTGTCCAACATCAACTCCAAGAACTGGTGATAATCACAGATTCGGATTATGTACGGAGCGGGTTCGTGGAGAACCTGGTTAATTGGAAAACCAGAGGCATGTTATGTGCTAATAACAAACCCCGGAAACATGGGAAGTTAATCCAAAATATTGATGATCTGGTCACATCGAATGGGATGACCATCTACTGGAAAAAGATCAAGGGTCATTCCAAAGTAGAGGGACCAGACAAAACTGGAAATGACTTAGCTGATCAGCTGGCCAAAATCGGGGCCATCCAAGGGGATCTAATCGAAATAGAGTCCCTGTTGGGGGAAATCCAAGTCACTGCTATCACTAGGCCCCAGACAAATGCTCACAATGATCTTTCAACTGCACAATGGAGTAAGGAGACCCCTGATGCTGATTTGATTACAGGTCAGAAGGGGGATCCAATAATTGGTAAGTTTTACCAACACATTGAGGACCCTGAGAACTTTCCCCTGACGGATACCGATTACATTGGGAAAGAGGACCTAAGAGTGTTGATGAAATGTCCAAAAAGGTTCCGAATCCAAGACGGTTTGTTGGTAAGGAAATCCCAAGCTGGCCATGATCAGTGGGTGGTCCCTACCTCATTCCAAAGCCTGATGTTAAGTCACGCCCATGATGCGGCCACCGCCGGTCATAGGGGGTTTCACACAACCCTGGAAATCTTAAGAGAGGTTGCATACTGGCCACACATGGGGCAGGACCTCGACCAATACTTGAAGGGGTGTCTTGCGTGTGCACAATTTCAGCCATCATCCCTCACACACCGTGCGCCTCTCCAAAAGAGGGGGATGACACTGCCATTGTCAGATTTGCAAATCGACTTTGTAGGCCCCGTGATTCGCTCGTCTAGAGGAAACAAGTACATGTGGACCGTTACATGCTTGTTTACCAAGTGGGTGGAATTTCTCCCAGCCCCAAACTGCAAGGCAGAAAAAGCAGCTGACCTGATGATTAACCACATCTTTTCCCGTTTTGGTCTACCTGAAAGGATTGAGTCAGACAGAGGTAGCCACTTCACCAGCGAAGTAATGACAAAGATGTGGGAGATACTGGGGGTTAAAAGGAAGCTACACATTGCTTACAGGCCAGCTTCTTCTGGAGCAGTGGAGAGATACAACCGAACCATTGTGAGCATATTAAAAAAGTTTGTGGCAGATTGTGGGCCAAGTTGGGATATCCGACTACCTCTGGTCCTAATGGCCATCAGATCTACCCCGTCATCTGCAACTAAAATGTCACCATTTGAGTTGATGACTGGACGCAAGATGGTGCTTCCCCAGCATCTGCTCTACAGGACCCAAGAGCAGACACTGATAAATGCCTCCACAATTCATGAGTATGTGGAGAATTTAAGGAAACACCTTCAGAATGCTTTTGCCAATGCTCAGCGGAATCTAGAAAGATCAGCTAATAGCATGAAAACCCACTACGACCTGAAGACCACCAGGAAGGAATATACTGTGGGGGACCGGGTCTATCTATACAATTTCCAAAGGAACCAGGCCAAACAGTGAAAATATTTGCCTACATGGAAGGGACCGTTTGAAATTATAGACAAAATCTCCCCTGTGGCCTACAAGATCCGCATCCCCAAAGGTAGTCTGGCGGAAGGGGAAGACAAGTGGGTACATATAAATCAGATAAAGTGTTGCCATCCCAGGCACACGCTGCAGCAACTGGAGGAGTCCTCTGCAATACCAGTGGGGACCGCTCCAGATTAATTCAGTTCCAACCCTAAAATATCCCATATATAGTCTCTAAAATATTATGACGCTTGTAACCCACTGTCTCTGAATTATATCTTGTTTTTCAAAATTGGAATGCTATGTCTATTAAAGTATAAAATGTATATGTCGCCCCACTATATCAATAGTGGGGGAGAAATGTCTATGAATAGGCATTGGCGCTTTCCTTTGTCGTCCTAGGAGAAAGAAAACCTGGAGACTGACCAAGGAGGACGACCGGGGACTGGGAGCAGAGACCCGAGGGGCCCGGGGAACCACCCAATATTCCCATCCGGACCGGCGAGGAGAACCGATCGATCCAACTGGGTGGAGGAAAAGATGCTGAACTGTGCCATCTACAGAATTGGAAGAAGATAATGCGGACATACCAGCACAGGGCTCAAAACATCCTTGGCACCCGACTTCCCCTTGACTCGAATCAAAGCGCAGTCGGGTTGTGGGTTTTGTCAAGGGTTTTGACCCATGTTGAATCCTTAGACTGGGTAGATGTGGGGATGAGCTGTCGCCGCCCATTATTCTATCCCAGAACAAACTAAATCAATAGACTGGGTAGATGTGGGGATGAGCTGTCGCCTCCCATTATTCTATCCCAGAACAAACTAAATCAATAGACTGGGTGGATGTGGGGATGAGCTATCGCCGCCCACATTCACGCCAGAATCCAGGAGAACTGCGCAGTTGGCACAAGACCACTCCAAAGATACAACCTTCTTGTGGGGGGTTCCACATCACCACTCTACTGTAAGGATGCCATCAAAACAATGTTAAGCAAGGGTCCTATACTATCAAGCAAAAGACCACTCTATTGAAATGCAGTAATTCAAGACAGATCCCAAAAATGGATGCAATACCGGTACTCACCACTATCAGAAAGCCGGCGTTTTAAAACCACCAGACTTTTGTGTAAAACTGAACAGAGGAACCCAAACCAGGCCAAGGAAAGACTTGCTAAGAGGTGGATACAATGTAAAACTATATTCTGAAATGACTTGAAGGAAGTAATTATTTAATGTATGTGTAAAAATTGTAAGTTTGATTTTAACTGGGAACTAAAGTGACATTTAGCTGAATTCTGCCTGACAACTACCCCCGACAGGAGAAACCTGCTCAGCCACTCTTCCCACACCTAGCTGCATCCTGCTTCCCCACCAAAAGGAGTTGACACCTCTCTGATTAAATTAGGGGAGGGGCACCTGCAGGAGGTTGCACAAAGCCTTGTCCTGGACTCAGGCAAATGTTATATTGGGGGGGCCGTAAAGTGGCTTCCTCTTGGGAGAAGTGGGAGGAGAAGTGCCTCTGGGAGCCATCCGAGCTGGAGGTGGGGGCAGACAGAAGCTTCCCCTATGTGCTTTGGAACCTAAACCACACCCATCTGGGCCAGAGCATAATTTTAAAAAGATAGATAACTCATAGTGCGGACTTGTCAGAATTATATAAGTAATATCATTATTCTTGTGATTTTTAAGAGGTGTTAGGATCCTGTGGTGTATGCTGGGGGGTTGCTAGCGGAAAATAGGGTCTTACTCCAAATGTCTGCATGTTAAAAATCTGACACTTCATCAATTAATGTCCATACTCCTTGTGCACATGTGTAATATTTGGTAAATGTCCGATATTGGTAAACCAGGCAAAAAGCGCAAAATGTTGTCATTTTTGAATGCAAGCCCCCAGGAAGATCAGAGGCGGACAAGCATGGACCATAAGGAATATATAATGTGTACATGTAATTTAAACAAATTGTGTATCTGGGAAATATGTACTTGAAGCAAATATAGATTTGTGGGCAAATTGACCAGGGGAGGATCCTCTGACCCATAAACAGACCTCATCATGATGACAATCCATTTCCTTCCCCCAATCATGGGAGAGGGGAGAATTGGGCCAATGACAAGTAGAGAGGGGCAGGCTCAGTTATGCCACGCACACACCCACTTCCAAAACACATAAAAAGAGACTGCTGGGACAGGTAGAGACATTCAATTCCATTTGCTGCGGAGCGTGCTGACCGACGACTTCACATCCAGAGATCCAACACTTAGACTTCCAAGCTAAACAGAGACTACAGAAATTTGAACCAAGAAGGCCCACTGCAAGCAAAAGTATTCTCAGCAGGCCTTCAGAATCCAACAAACCTAACCAAACTATTCAACAGCCGGGCGAGCTGTTTGAATTCTCTGCCAAGAACTTTTGCCGAAACCGCAGACCAGACCCAGACCGCTGTGAGCAGAACCAGAGATCCGGATTGCTGTGAGCAGAACCGGTGCCTGATTGAACCGCCGAGCAGAGAGAACCGCCGCTGGACGTGTTGACCAGATCCGTGACGAGGCCCATTCATTTCAAAATTAGTAGTGAGTATCCGCCAGAACTGTGCATAACCCAATCTCTTAGTTAAAATATTCTAATCCAAACTATTTTAACCTAATTAGAACAGCCTCCTAGAAATCGTGTCATCTGTCATTTTTAAAGCTGCACAACTGTCTCCTGTCGATTCTGCAGCTGCAAGCTGTCACCTGTCATTTTGAGTTTTACTTTAAATCCGAAAATCTACCTTTATTAAATCGTCCGTATCTCTGGAACCGTTTGTCCTAGCAACGAGATTTAACTTTCCTCTGAAGGCTTAGAATCTAAGCTTTCCAACAGGCCTGGAACCGACTTCCTTCTCCTTATACTTTTACCGCAATCGCGATTTCCGCACTCGCGAAATTTACCGCGATTTGTGATTTGGCCTGATTTCGTCATCTGTAAAAAGATAGCCACTTTTGCCTGAACTGCTAAAATTCGTTTGCAACCTAATAACCATCCCTGAACCATTGCTAAAGTGAGCCTGAACTAATACCAACAAGCATCTCTCACTCACCCTGAATCTCTAGAGGGAATTAAAATCAGTTAGCACATCTTCCCATCACATTTAAAAGCATTTTGGGCCTGTGTTTCAAACTTCTACCTGTTTCCTCCAAGCTTGCTGGGGGGGAACTGAATTCCGTATTGTATTTGATTGTATTCCTGAAGACTGTGTGTGTTACTTCCATCTCCTTGCATTGCATATAGGGGGGGGGGTGAATTGCCACCAGGGGAAAAGGGAACATATTGGGCCTCATTCCGAGTACGGCGCTAACCAATGGCGCTATTAACGCCTTGGTTGATGCCGTACCCGGACCGGCAGCGCCTTGGTGGATGGCGGAATTACCGCCCCATTCCAAGGTTGGCGGGGCGGTAATTCCCCATTCACCAAGGCTCTTCCCCATTCCCAAATGAGCCCCCATAGGGCTCAATGGGAATGGGGAAGATGCAAATAACGGTGACCGTTCATTACGGTCACCGTTATTGGCTTGGAGGCCCCTTTGCGCCCTCGACTTTAACACCTGCTCAAAGCAGGCGTTAAGGGCGAGGGCGCAAAGGGAGCTCGGAGTATGGCGGTAAGGGATTACCGCCACCGGTCTCGTTACCGGTGGCCGCTATCCCTTACCGCCATACTCGGAATGAGGCCCATTATCTCTTGTGAAACCATATCAGTTTATTTTCTGTACTGCATTTATTCCACCTTGCATTTCCTTGAAACCATAAAGCATTTCAGCTACCTCATCCTCTATACTACTTCCATGTAACCAAATCAGTTTACTAGTAGAACATTATCCATTGTTGATCACTGTCATATTTTAAGTGTGATATCCAATATTAATTTATTATAAAAGTGTGATAGATATATATTGTTATATTTCTCATATAAACCTTTTAAATTTGCAAAACAGACCTACTTCTTGGCTCAGTGGGTCAGGGGGATTCTAAGAGAGGGGTGTTATATAAGGGTTGTCATCCAGAGTACATGAAATGGACCTAAAAATATATCAATAAGGGTTTCCCTCAGCATCCCAGACTAGGCATTGACTTAGCTGTAGTGTTGAAGTGAAGCCGCTTAACAGTCCACCAGTGCCACAATTGTACCCTGCCCCTGTACTTGCACCGGGGCATAATATCTTCCCTCCTTCTCCTCAAGGGGCCACAGATAATGCACATTTTTGGACAACTGGTGGGCATATTTTCTGGTTTTGGACATTGCAAGAGAAGAGATTTGGCCAGAATTCTGTGGAGAGCCTTGGGAATCTAAAAGAAAAATTGGCAACTGGAGATCAGAGCCATTGTGGGTTCCCCTGGTTCCGGTTCTGGGCCGCCCCCCCCCTTTTTGGAGGCAGTCACCAGGATGGGTTTGAACCAGGGGATTTCGGTATTGTGGGTTCTGGGATGAGATGATGGGCGGCGGTAGCTCAGTCTCCATATCTCCCCAGTCTGGATTGGAATCCCTAGGGACCCATTTTTCTTTGGGAGGAGTTCCCCCATCTTTGAAGGAGAAGATCCTTTTCCCAGCGTCCTCTGAGGATCCCTCTCCCTCAAATTGGAAGACCTGTACCTCCTCCACAAAATGGGTCTGTTTGGGTCCTTTGTTTCTCCTACCTCCTCTTTGCTCTTTGGGTGGCAGACTTTCAGGGGTAGGAGATTTTGTTTCCAGTTCCTGGTTTTCCAGGGGCTGTTTACAAGTTGGGAAGGAAGCTTTCTCCAAGGCTTTACACCCCCCTTCCCCTTGTGCCTCCTCCCTGGGAACCGGTGGGTTATCGGGGTGCTGCCCCCGTCATTGTTCTGGAGCACCAGGCCCAGAGTTTGGGGCATTCTGCAGTGGCATGCTCATCTGAGGGTTCTGTTGAGCCCTCATTATGTGACCCAGATCCCGTGCCATATTTTGGACCTGGCGCTCAAGTTGTGAAACCCGCTCAGGCTGATACGGGGCTCTATTTTGTCCCCTGGGCTGATTCCGGGTAGGGTAGCTATCCCTTCTCTGGTAATACCCCGGATTGGGAAGATTTGGGTACCCCTCCACCCTTTTCCTCTCCTCTCCCGGATTAGGTTGTCTGGGCTCAGGGAATTGGGGAAGAAGGATGGATGATTTTGGGGCTGGAAATTGGGTGGATACCTGGGAAAAAAGTTCTGCCCAGGATTTGGTGAATTTCTGCCCTCCTGGGGGAAGTTAGGAGGGAAGTTCCCTGGGTCAGGTGCTTGGCTGGATCCCCCCCCTTGGGCTGGAGGAGTCCATACATAACCCAGGATGGGTCGGTTTCCCTTGTAGCGGGGACTTACATAATCAGGGGAGCGGGGGACCCCATTTGTGGGACTACCTCCTCGACTCCCTGTCTGTGACTGGCCCAAGGGCCTTCTGGGCTGTGAATTATTTGGTGCAGGCAGGTTTTTAGGCCCCACCATCTCCAAATCTAAAACGGGGGCAACCTTTACCTCCGCCACCTTGGCAGCAGCAGGGGTGCTGTTGGTTTTGGGGTTTTTCTGCGCATTACTTTTATTTTCTATGGGCTTCTGCACCTCATAGATCTGGGTAGCCTGTTCAATGACCCAGTCTAGTGACCTCTTCTCGTGAAAATCTCTCACTAGCTGGGTCATGATGTATTTGGGCAAGGCATGGAAAAAAGTATTGACAAATTCTCTGCTGTCCGTGCGCACCCTTCTGGTGGTATGCGCAACGGCACACTTCAATTCTTGCACGAATTCTTGTGGGGCCTGATCCTCCCCACATTGCAAATTGTAGGCTGCCTTGCGAGCCTCTTGAGGATTTCTATGAACAGAAAAATGTTTCAAGATGGCCGTCCTATATGCGGACCATCTTGAATGGTTTTGGTCCTCCAGCCCTGCAAAGAAACTGGAGTATTCTGGGGAGAATGTCCATTTGACGTACTGTATGCAGCTACTGCTGTCCTTCAAATGGAAAGTCTCCATCATTTGCTCATAGAGCTCCAAGTGTTCCCAAACAGAATACTTGGGGTTCTTATGATAAGGCGTGATGACACTCCTTATTGCCTTTATTTGTTTCAATGGGTCCTTAAGCAAGGCCCTTTTCACCTTCTTGGCCCTTTTGGTTCGGGCAACCCTGGTCCATTCATCCTCTGATTCAGAAGCACTGCTCCCAGAGGTGCCTGTTTGATCCTGCAGGTTTTCCCGGATTCTGCGAGCCTGGGAATAGCTGGCAGAATGTGGGGACCTGGTCTCCTATGTCCTGTGACGCTCAGAGGAGTCTTCCGATCCCTCCTTGCTGCCAGGATTTGATGGGTACCCCCCCACTGACCTAACTGGGCAGAGGTTTTCAGGATGCCCTTAATGGGCCTACTCTCCTGGGGTTCCCCACTAAATTGCACTGTGGTTGGGTGCCCATACCCGGATGCCCGCCCCTCCATTCCTGGGTGGTACTGGCCTATGAGCCCCATACTTTTGGCTGGATAGCAATCTGCCATCCCTGTGGCCCTGTGCTCATGTGCGCCAGGGGACATGGGGGTGGCAGAATCCAGGGACTGGGAGAGATGAAGGCCTCTGGTACTAGGGCTTCTGAGGTTATGCTCAGGTGTTTCCCTTTCCCAGCGAACTTCATCTCTTTCAGCCCCTGCTCCCTGTTGCAATGCAAGAGCCTGCACTTTCAGTTCCTCAGTTAAGGCCTTACTAGACTCTATCAGTCTCTCCTGCATGGCTACATGTTGCTGGAGCCTATCATTGTGCTGACAGAGAGCCTCATTTTCTCTCTGTGCCTCCTGATTGGTCCTGGAGTACTGGGCCAGTCTCTGCTGCAGGAGGGTTACCTCCTGAGTCCCATCCCTACTGGCCTGTTACTTTCTTGCCAGAGCCTCCTCCACCCTCCTGGTGTGCTCTAGCATGTCGTGATGCTCTTTTTGGAGGTCATCCAGCCCCTGGAGGGCCAGTTGATTTTCTTCAATTTTTTCTTTTAATTGGCAAACTTCCTGGCCTAAGTTGTCCCTTTCCGGACTAAGAGCCTGCATCTGTGCCACCAGGTCGTCCCTCTGCCTTTGAAAGGCACCAGCTTTCCTGCGCTCTTCCTGAAATTCTGTCTGGGTGTCCAGGTCTTTCAGAATCAGTTTATTGCTCTCCTCCTTTTCTCTATCCAATTGGCTTTGCAGGGTGGCTACCTGCTTCGTGCATGCCCTGTTGAAATCTATCTGTTGCTCCAGCTTTTTCTGGCACTGCAGTAAGGAGTCCAAACTGTCTTGGTGCTCCTTCTGCAAAGCCATAATTCTGGTATCCTGGTCAGCCTTTTCCTGTTGCAGGATATCCATATCCTCCTTCATTTTAATGATGTATTGTCTACTCTCATTTTCTGATCCCTGGCATCTGTGCAGCCTCTGCTCAGAAGAGACCAGGTCAGATTGGGCCTTCTCTAATGCCATCAGTTGCCTATTTGCCAGATCTTGGCCTTCAGCACATTTGTCCTGCATGGCTCCCATATATAGATACAAATATGCCGCTATCCTGGCAATATTATTGTGTTCATCTCTGGCCTTAGAAGCCATATATAATTCACTCAGGGCCACATGTAAGGGACCCTGATCTCTCCACATCTCTGACCCAGTTGTAGTGACCTGTTGTGTGATCGCCTGCAACCATACATTTTGGTCCTGTTCAGACCATTCACCTCTCACAAACAGTTTATATAAGAGGTGCTCCCTAGCTATCTTCATATTTACCAAGGTCGTCATTCTGGAATTTGAGTTCCTTCCTGACTTACAGAAGTTTGTATTTTATTTTGCAAAACAGACCGTTTCCTTAGAGCGTTCCTTTGAGGAGTGCTTTCACAGTGTAAAACAGCGTGGTGATCTAACCGGATATGTGTATCTGGTCAGTTGACACACTGTATTAAGCTGCACAAGTGGTGAAACTAATCCAGAATATCCCGGACGAGCCCCCACTTTGTAAGTAACTCCAATCAAGCAATCCCACTAAGTCAGTGCCTTGTCTGGGATGCCGAAGGGAAGCCCTTATTTATATATTTTTATGGCAAGTTATAATCTGGATGATGAACCCTTGTATAACACCCCTCTCTTAGAATCCCCCTTGACCCCACTGAGCCAAAAAGTAGGCTTGTTTTGCAAATTTAAAAGGTTTATTTGAAAAATTAAACTATATATATATATATCACACTTTTATAATAAATTAATAAATGATATCACACTTATGAATATAATGTTGATCAACAATGGGTAATCTGACACTAGCACACTTCTTTACAATCAATGAGGAGTTGGTATAGGATGGATAAGGCAGCGAACATACTTTTATGGTTTCAAGGGAAAAGCAATGAGGAATAAAATGCAGTACGGAAATAACTTGATATGATTTTAGCAAAAGATAATATAATCACTTTTTCTCTGGCAATTCACCCCCCCTCCTATGCAATGTAAGAAATGGAAGGAGAGCACACAGTCATCAAGAATCCCAACAAAATGCAATACAAAACGCAGTTCCCCCCTAGCAAGCTTAGAGAAAAACAGGTATGATTTTAAAACACAGGCCCAAAATGCTTTGAATGTGGTGGCAATGAAGTGAAATGATGCTAAAATTGATTGTAATTCCCTGGAGAGGTTCAGGGTGAGAGATAGCTAGTTGGTATTAGTTAAGGCTCACTTTAGCAATGCTCTATGAGTAACTAGCAGGTTAAAACGAATTTTAGAAAGTCAGATCTAGGTTAGTTGGAAAGCCTAGAATCTTAGCTTTAAGATGAAAGTTAAATCTTGCTCCTAGCACAAACGGTTCCAGAGATACGGACGATTTTGTGAAGGTAGTTTTTCGGATTTGAAGTTTAAAAGTTCAAAATGACAGGTGACAGTTTTCAGTTTTAAAGATGACAGAAGGACACAATTCTAGGAGGCAGTTCTAATAGGCTAAAATAGTTTGGATTAGTTTATTTTAAACTAAGAGATTGGTCTGGCACAGTCCTAGAGTACTCACACTATCTTTTGGACAGGAATGGCTTTGTCACCGATCGGATCAGGATTGGCTGGACTTCTGCTAGCGGTTCTTCACAGTGTTCTGGTCTCTGGTTCTGCTCTCAGCACTGCACAGTTCTGGTCTCTCTGGATCTCTGGTCTCTCTGGATCTCTGGTCTCTCTGGATCTGTGCTCTCTGGAGGTTGATGGATTTGAAGTCTGGAGTCTCCCGGCAAAGATTCCCGCAAGAAAGTGGAAAGTGAATGTCCCCACCTGTCCTGCACTGTCTGCTTTTATGTGTTTAGAAAGTCGGTGTGTGTGTGGCATAACTGAGCCTGCCCCTCTCTACTTGTCATTGGCCCAATTCTCCCCCTCCCATAATTGGGGGAAGGAAATGGATTGTCATCATGATGAGGTCTGTTTATGGGTCAGAGGATCCTCCCCTGGTCAGTTTGCCCACAAATCTATATTTTATTCAAATACATATTTCCCAGATACACAAGTGGTTGACATTACATGTACATATTACAGATGAATTAAGACAGGTCTCTGTTCAAGCCCCATGTTCCTGCGAGCTGGGATTCAGAAATGACAACATTTTGCGCTTTTTGGTCGGTTTACCAATATCGGACATTTACCAAAAATTACACAAATGTGCGCAAGGAGTATGGACATTAATTGATGAAGTGTCAGATTTTTAACATGCAGACATTTGGAGTAACAACCTTATTTCTGCTACTACTCCCTAGAACATACCACAGGGTCCCAACACCTCTTAAAATGTGCACTGAAAAATCACAAGAATAATGGTATTAATTATATAATTTTGACAGGTCTGTACTATGAATTATCCATCTTTTTAAAATTATTCTCTGGCCCAGATGGCAATGGTTTAGGTTCCAAAGCACATGGGGGAAGCGTCTGTCTGTCCCCGCCTCCAGCTCAGGTGACTCCCAGAGGCATGGCCCCTCCCAATTTCTCCCAAGAGGAAGCCATTTTACGACCCCCCCAATATAACATTTGCCTGAGTCCAGGACAGGGCTTTGTTCAACTTCCTGCAGTCCCCAGGTGTCCCTCCCCTAACCCAATCAGAGAGGTGTCATCTCCTTTTGGCAGGGGCAGCAGGATGCAGCTAGGCCTGGGAAGAGTGGCTGAGCCGGTTTCTCCTGTCGGGGGTATTTGTCAGGCAGAATTCAGCTAAATGTCACTTTAGTTCCCAGTTTTCTACATTCAAATCCAATTTACATGCAGCTATTTTATATATATACATTAAATAATTACTTCCTTCAAGTCATTTCAGAATGTAGTTTTACATTGTATCCACCTCTTAGCAAGTATTTCCTTGGCCTGGTTTGGGTTCATCTGTTCAGTTTTACACAAAAGTCTGGTGGTTTTAAAACGCTGGCTTTCTGATAGTGGTGAGCACCGGTATTGCATCCATTTTTGACATTAAGAAAATGAATTCCCCATAGTTCTGGGTTGCTTTTGGCAATCAGCATTGCCATTCCCAATGGTTTCAGGCTCCTGTGTGTGTAGCCCAATGGTGGTTTTAGGCAGTGCCCTCCTGTGCACACAACATAGGCAAAAATGGGTGGCAGCCTATTCTTCATGTTTTCCCTGTGCACTCTCTGGGGAGTTCTGGCCATCATGATGTTTTCAATGCCAGTAACGCACAGTTTTATGGTAGGGCTTGGATGCATGGGTAAAAACATCCCACAAGCTTTTGAAAACATTCAGTATACACTGAGAGTGGTTCTAGAACAGAGTCAATGGCTGTGACTATTGGTCTCCCGGGGGGGATTTTTTATATCATTATGTATTTTAGAGAGGATATAAAATGCTGGTATTTTGAGGTGATCCTTTATCAAGAAATGTTTTTCCTCTTCAAAGATCCATACCTGGTTAAGGGCATGCGTTAGTAAGCTCTCAATTTCTTCCTGTATCCGTTGAGTTGGATCCACCAGAAGCTTTTTAGACACGGCTTCATCAACTAGTAACCGCTCACATTCTGCCTCGTATTTAGTGGTTTCAAGTAGGACAATCCCCCCACCTTTGTCGTCCGGTATTATAGTAATTTCTGAATTGTTACACAAGGTCCTCAGGTATTCTCCCTTTGTCAGATTATCTGATTGGTGATTTTCCTTCTTGAGTACATCTACTGATAGTCTGATGACCAGATTTTCAAATGCTATAATCTCTGCCGCACATGTATGGATTGGGGGAATAAATGTAGACTTTCCCTTTAGACCTATTAGATTTTCTTTTTTTGCAGTGGCCCTATTTCCATTGCTTTGCATGGGAAGATAGACTTAAAAAATAAATGTCAGTCTGACAATGCAGAAAAATGTCTGCACTTCAATTTCACACGCAAATGGGTCTGTCCTCACCAATGGTGCAAAAGTTAGGCCTTTCCGGCAAAAATGTATTTCCGTTACAGATAGTCTGTTTTTGGGCAAATTAATAATAGACAAATTGTCATTTATTGATTCTGATACCACTGACGTGTCCTCAGCCAGTCGAATTGGGCTGGTTCTCTCTGTTTCGGCCTCTTTGCCCTCCCCTTTGAAAAAAACTGTTGTCTTTGCATATTAAAGCCTGTCCCTCTGCCTCCTGTCACTGTGGTTATGTCCTGTCGTTATCACTGGGTGATGCTGAAGTATTGGCGAAAGCTACATATCTCCTTTGTCTTCGATTGCCAGTATTCTGGTTTTGTTCTCTGTGGAAGGTATTCCTTAGAGAAAGGTAGGTGTGTTCCTCTTTGAAGTAATCTATATCTTTTTGTAGTTTTTGTATTTTTCTATCTTGACTTAGCTTTTTGAATTTATTAAATTTTTTGTCCAATTTTTCAAGCTATTTTTGGCATCTGTTATCATTTGATTTTTGCTTTTTCCAGGAGCTCAAGCTGTTCCCCTGTATTTTGCACTCTTCTTCTGCTGTTTCGATCACCAAAATAATACAATCACTGGAGCACATGTTGCCTACTCCACGGAAGTTTTTCTTAAACTGGGAATGTCTATGAATATTCTGGGAATGTTCTGAACCTGTAGGCCTTCTGGAATAATCCCTGCTTTCAGGTATGCTAACATGAATTTTCCATGTTGTTCTGTCCTTATACGTTTTTTCCTTTTTTCATTGATCAATTCCACCTAATCCTTATTAGCATTGGAAGGGCTTGCTCCAGCGTTTGCTCGAAATAATGGAGGGGCATTGATCAGTTTTTTTGTAATATTAATCTGATAATGAAAACATATTCACATTTTCCATACTACTACCTCGTGAATCGGGTGTGGTAGTTTCCAACTTAATTTTTATTTTTCACACACAATCCCTCCAGCCAAGCGCTCTTCTGAAGAGTTATATCAAGGGTACCTGGTGAGCCTTGATCCTCCAGGTTAATAGTCACGAAAACAAAACATATCAGTGAACAAGGCTATCTATGTCACACCACAATTGTTCAAATATTTGATTGGTATTTCAACTTTACTGTTTATTATAAAACACAAGCTGTTTATTTTTTTTTGTGTACCAAAAAAAAACCACAGTTTCTTAAAAACACATAAATTCACTTATACCCATTTTATGGCCTTAATAAGGACCTTCATACCATCTATATACCAAACACAAACTAATCATATCAAATTCAGACACAAACAAGGACAATTATATACAATTGAGATCTATTGTTGACATAGATCCCTCTTTTTAATAAACAATTTAGAAATCCTGACGCAGTCCTGGATGGATACACAGTTGTAGTCTTCTTTCAAATAGACCTGCCCTATCTTTGCAGTGTCAATGGTTGTTATATTAAGTAGTGTGTTTTGGCCATCTGGTGAACCAGGGATGTGGTTCCACAATTATGCGGCCTTCATCAGGACGTATTCAGAAATTGGCTTCACAGTAATGTGTGTAGTGTCTACAAAAGAGACAAATATATTTGTATATTAGACAATAAATGGTGTGACGTGAATATTCAGAGAGGACAACACAATGGCCCTCATTCCAAAGTTGGTGGTAGTCATGCCGCTATTTGCGCCATGACTGCCACCAATAACGGGTCCAGCACCGGTATTGTTCAATGGGGACTTACCGGTGTAGTCCGACCTTTGCGGGACCGGTAAGTCCCCATGGAAAATGCCATTACCCATTCCCATTTGAGCCCTCATAGGGCTCAATGGGAATGGGGAGGGTGCTAATAACGGGCTCGTGACTTGCAAGGCCGTTATTAGCGCCCTGGTTCCTTAACGGGTCCCATCCAGAACGGTTGGTCAGAACAGCTGTTCCTGGTGGGACCCGCTCAGGGACCTTGTAGCAGGGCGGTAAGGGATTACCGGCACTGGTCTCCTTACCGGTGCCCGGTATCCCTTACCGCCCACCTTGGAATGACCCCCAATTTGTCGAAAATAACGTAGTTAAATCAACTAATGCAAGGCGTCCTACCTTTTTGTAGTAGCCAGATGTCCAGAGGGGAGTAAATATCCCTTAAGTGAAAAAAAGCAATCCAAAACCGTGTGGCTCAGTATGCGACTTTATTCAGAGAAACGTGTATCAGAATATATCCCGTATTTAATACACATTTAAAGCTGCTCTGGTTAGCAGACAGCAAAATGCCTCGCTTACCGTGCTTGAATTGGGGTGAGTTTAACTCGGAACTGTATCCCTCTTATCCGTAAGGGAAGAGGCACAAAACATGCCTTTCGCATGGGTCCTGTAAGGGACATAGCCTAGGGTTAACCTTGAGTACTGTACCACAAATATTGTTATCCTGGTACACCAATTTGGATGTAATGGGGGCATAGGCCCCTTCCAGTCAGCAGGCAGCAGTCCCCATTAGAGCACCGGAGCACACTACTCTGCAGGTATTCAGAGCAATCAGACTGTCCCGGGCTGCTTTTCTCCCCTCTGTGGAGGACAAGACGATATTGGACCTGCCGGGCAACTTTGTAGCTGTGCAGAGAATCAATGAAAATGTGGTTCTGGGCTCTAGAGAACAGCATGTCTCTAGCTGTGGCCCATTTAGCTGGCAAGGAGAACATACTGGTGATTGCAGTGAGCAGATAATCGTTGACCTCCCACAAATGGGAGTTCTACAAAGAGGTTCTGGAGGAAGTTTCCTCATGCTTCGGTACTCCTCCAGTGGATCTCTTTGCTTCCAGTATGACCAGGAAGTGCAAATGGTTCTTCTCCAGGGAATTCTCTTATCAGGGAGCTCGGGGGAGGGGGGGTGCCTTGTCCATCAAGTTAGATGTTGGCCTGCTCTGTGCCTTCCTGCCAATCCCTGCCATACTGCCTGTTTGGTTCCACAATGTCCTTGAATGTTCTGGACTGGGCCCAGAGGACATGGTACCCGGAGTTACTGGACATGTGAATCTGCCCTCCCTGGCACCTTCCATATAGGACTGACTTCCTCTCCCACTCAGAGGGATGGGTCCTACACCCAAGCCTCCACAGCCTAAACCTTCCTGTCTGGCTGCTGAAAGGCTGAGATATAATGAGTTGTATTTGTCAGAGGACATTCCGGACATACACCTCTCTGCTACGAGAGCCTCCACCAAATCATTTATTCCTGCAGGTATCTGCTCTATTTTCTCATTGTTTTCTATGGAGTTGGTTTTTGGTATACATTATGTTCTGTCTGTTGGAGAAAAAAGGAAAGTGTGGGTTTGAAAGTTGTGCAATGTATTTGTTTGCATTGTGAATGAGTGTGTGAATATCAGGGCAGGCATACATAGTAGTCTATGTGATTGTGCAATGGGTTGTTACCTCTGGTTGGGAAGGTTGTAATAGTATCTGTGTGTGTAGATGTGTGAGGGGCTTGGTTCAGTGCGTATGACAGTGTACTGTGCATAAATAAGTAAGGAGATTACAATGTTTTCATGACACTAGTGGGTGTTACGATACTGGTAATCAGATGAGAATAGAAAGAGTGTACCTGCTGAGGTGCAATGAGTAAGAATGAAGTAACTGCTGTTGGTTTAGATAGACTTTTGTAGGCTACTTTACGGTTACACTGTACTGTATGAGTAACAGAAAGAATACTACTACACTACTGCACTTTGTAAGATGTGAAGAGTAGTTTTCATTCAGTGTTTATCTTCTAGGAGAGACATTGCTGTCTTTCAGGAGGCTGTTCTTCAGTGCAATTGGGAAAGAGGAAATTGAGTGGGTATGTGTGGTAATGGCAAAATAATTGTAGTCCAAGAAGACATTATTGTACACTGTAGGAGGAGTTGTTGGGAAGAAGAGTTAGTAACATTGAACATGATTTCAAGTATGGGAGTAACACTGCTGTTGCTGCAGACGGGTTGCCACCATATTCCTAATAATTGTTTGGCAGCTTCCTTCCCAGTTCCACTAGAATTGTACAGGTCATGTTGGCCTGGAAAGTCAGGTGGTGGAAAATGTTAATCTCTATTGTTGTGCAGTTGCATAGTACTGTATGCAAAAGGGGAAATGGGAGCACCAGCAGCGTTGGTATTGGGGCTGGTGGTTCTGTGACAAGTATGACCTATGGGGCTGGAGTTTTGAAAGTGTGAGAGTTGTTGTTCCACTCTTTGTATTAGGAATGGAGTATTGCAATTTGTAGTATGCCGAGAAAAATGGAGAAGCCAAGAAGCATGTACAGAATAGAAAGGAGAATGTTCTGTGTGCAATTGCATTAACTTTCCCAAACATGCATGCTTGGTATGTGAGTGATATTACAATAAATTGGAGAAATCATTTCCATTTTCTTTTATTCATTTATTAAAAATTACACACAACACTGTTGTAAATGTACACAAACATTCATTTGGTTTATTTCAAATGGTGCTGCAATGAATAGTTTTAATGCTTTGGATTTTGTCATGTTTCAATCCATGTACATGGCATGCTTTAGTAACATAAATCCAGTTTTCGTTTAGAGTGTGCATTGTGGGAGTATTAGTGGAGCTTTGTTATTGGGAGAAGTGGTTTTAAAAGTGACAGAATGAAATTACAAAATAACAGTTTGCACATTAGAATGGGTGATATGGTCAGGCATATTGAACTTTCACATAGGATCTGCAACTTAAACATGCTGTGGAAATGATTCCAATGTGCTTTTCTTTTCTTTTAAAAACATCACAGAGAGTGATGCAGAAACTGAAATATTTGTTATGAAAGTGCTCATTAAAATAAAACGTTATAAGCACACAGCATTGTAAGTAACTGCCACTTGATGTTAGGAGATGAGAAAAATGAGTATGATTATTGAGTAGGTTATGCAGGGTATGTGGCTGCAAACCTGTTCACATGCATTTGTAAAAGAGTTGGAAATTTACTTTACAAAATAAATGCATACCTGTAGTTTGTGTTGAAGGATGCAGATGTGGATGAATCTGGAAGTAGAAATCTTGGAGAGTTTTACAGTAGTTTTTTGTGCAGGTGTTTGGGAATAACAGGAGACCTGTACTCGGAATGTTGAACAGTATATCTGAAGTGATGAACTGAGATGACAGAGTTAGATGTAGAGTTCTTGGATGTGATTGGTGGATGGCTGTGTGAATGCTTAACAGTAGCCAATGAAGAAGTACTGCAAAGAGTGAAATGGAAAGGGAAGAAGGGCTGCCCTGTGTTACGGGTCTGCGAACACCATGGTGGTCCGCGGAGAGGGCGTGCCACATCCCGGTCTTCTCAGGATGCCTGGCATGGAATGGCACTGTGGGGATTAGCCAATCAGGTTTTCAGGTTATGCTTTATAGGAAGAGAGGGTAATACTTTTTTCATTGCTGTGTGTAAAGATGGCTGTGGTTGCAGAGATGGAGAGACTCAGTGTGTGGATGGTGGCAGATTGCTTTGTGACTGATCTGCAGAGGTATGCAGAGAGAAGTGGCATTTCTGCAACCCTTTGATTCAAACGAATGAGGGCTTTGTGGTGTGGAGTGGCTGGCCACAATTTTCAAGGTATGCTTGCACTTTGTCGAGATATGGCCACTTTCAGTACTCCAGATTTTCTTGTGGTGCACTGTGGAGAACTGCATTTGGGGTACATCAGTGCAGTACATTTTCAGAGTGCACTGAAGGACTTGCGAAAGGCACTAATGCTGCTTTTTCCATGTACAAAGGTGCTATTTTCACACATACCACCTAGAGCACTATGGAACTGCTCCAATGTCTTCTGTCCTCAGAAAGATGCAGGAAGGTGTCTTGTGAACAGAGGCATATCTTGTTTTTTTGTGTAGTCCTGGGATGTTCTCTTTTGAGAATGAGAACATTAAGTCTCAGAGTGTAATTATTTTATTTACTGCAGATGGAATGTATTTGTCAAACACTGGAAATGCCATATTGCTTTATAATGTAAGGAATGCTCTGAGGAGGTTCATGTAAGCTTGTAAGGAAAACAAACAAGAGAAAATCAAACACTAAATTAAATAAATATGTTTTCAGAACCACCACTAAAGAGAAAATACCCTACCCTTCTGCCTTCTACATCCTACGGAGCTGGAGGTCTTTGTGAAGCTCCCACCCTTCCTAAATTTCCTGATCTGTTGGGCCCACGGACGCTTTCTGCACCAGGTAGGTGCATTGTCATTGTCCCTGCAGCACCAGAAACGGAAAAAAAAACTTTTAAAAAGAAAAACAAAAAATCGGAAAAAAAGCGTTTTTTTTTCACTTGCCAAACATTTTAATTTCAGAAATGACACTGTGCAAATTGGCAGTCTGTTCTAACCTTCTGCTGCATAAAATTGCACTGACTCATTTCAATGAAATGGATGTTTCCTGCTGCCTCACAGTGTGTTTGAGGTTTTCCATCATGGCTACCTAGCCTCCTTGTTTGCATGAGGCTGGCTGTGTATCTAAAGTGCTTCCCTCCATCGTCTGCAGTGATTGGCTGTTGGCTTTGTTTTCAAGCCAATCGGGGGACCGGCAGGCTTCAGCCGGCCCCTGTTTCAAAGGTCTACTTTCTAAGGTCCCTGTCAGCTTCTCTGTCTGCTTCACAGGCTGCATCATGAGATTCTGCAACAGCCAAACCCTCATTGTCACTGAGGCTGCTTCCCTGGACTGTTGGACTGCCATGACTCTCTTACCATATTCTGTTTGGGTTAGTTCCCTCCTTGATTTACCTGTACTCCCTTCTCAGAGGGTACTCAACTCTTCCAGTCATGCTCTCATGTGAAGCTTATCTATAATCACCTCTACCATCTGCCTACCACTCTAAATTCCTTAACTACTTGTCTCCCATTTAACTTTTAAGTCAAACTTGGGTGTATTTTTGCATTTACTTGAAAGTCAAACTTGGGTGTATTTTTGCATTTACTTGAAAGTCAAACTTAGGTGTATTCTTGCATTTACTTGATAGTTCAACTTCAGTGTATTTCTGCATTTACTTGAAAGTCAAACTTGGGTGTATTTTTGCATTTACTTGGTAGTCAAACTTGGGTGTATTCTTGTATTTACTTGAAGTCAAACTTGGGTTTATTGTTGCATTTACTTGGAAGTCAAACTTGGGTGTATTCTTGCATTTACTTGAAAGTCAAACTTGGGTGTATTCTTGCATTTACTTGAAAGTCAAACTTGGGTGTATTTTTGTATTTACTTGATAGTTCAACTATTTCAGTGTATTTCTGCATTTACTTAAAAGTCAAACTTGGGTGTATTTTTGCATTTACTTGAAAGTTCAACTTCAGTGCATTTCTGCATTTAACTTTTGGCCATTGATTGTAACCTGCTAGCCCAGGGACTATTCAATACTGCTTTACTTGCTTACTCCTCTCTCTGCCTCTTCTCATTTCCACTCATGGCGCTTTCTGTTTCTCCCATCTTTTCCAACTGCTTCTCTATCAACTACCCTTCCCTTCTCACTAAGTCTGGAAAAAAGACATTTAAAAAGGATATCTTGGCCTCCAACCCTGGACTCCCCATCACTGATACCTATACCAGCGCCTATTCCAGACAGACCCTCACCAACGTCCTCTTTGTTGTTCCTTCACCGGATCTATGGACCCCCCATATGATCTCTGTGCTTTGTCCTGTCTCCTCCTCTCCCATTAATGGTGGCACTCACTGGGATTTCCTCATGGCTTCTTTCGACTCCTCCAGAGTCATCCTTAATGGCTACCTAAATGGCATTGTCATGGTCCAAGGTCCTCAGGCCAATCTCCTCCTCTTCGATAGGCGTTTCCCTCACCTCATCAACTTCCCTTCATCTCCAGCTGTCCCCTCCTCTCACTCCCTGGCTACCTTACCCACTTTTTCCTCCTCCTCTGCCACTCTTCAGGCTACCTCCACAACTCTGCAGGGCGTACGCAGGGAGTACCTCTGATTTGTACCCCTCCCCGGAAGGCCTTTAAGGCTGGCAACCTTCTTCATCTTGCCACTCTCAACTCTCGCTCTGCTGTCAAACACGCCTCTGACATCTGCCACCGCCTTGAAGAACTGGACCTTGATGTCCTCAGTCTTACGGAGACATGGTTCACGGCTAGCTCTGTCACAAACTTTGACACTCTACTCCCTGAGGGCTACAAGATCTTCTCCACACCCAGATCCACTCGACCTGGAGGGGGCGTAGCCCTGATCTTTCCTGAGTGGATTCCTGCCACTATCATTCCCATTCAGATTTACTCCTCTTTTGAATGCCTTGTCTGCAGGCTCTCACTCTCTCCTAGCCACTCTCTTACTGTTGTGACTCTCTACCGGCCCCCCCCGAGCAAATCACCTCTTTTCTCTCTGAGTGGGCCGACCTCTCCTCCTCCCTCCTGGCCTCAACCACTCAACTCCTCCTCCTTGGTGACCTCAACATTCACCTCGATTCTCACTGTCCCTCATCGCTGCTCCTTTGCAACCTCTGCGATACCCTCTCCCTCTCTATCCTCCCCTCTGGCCCGACGCACTCTGCAGGACACACACTTTATGTCTTGATCTCCCCAGGTCTCCCCCTCTGACCACTCCTCTCTCCTGGAGCGACCAATACCTCCTCTGCTCCCATCTCTCACTCTCTTCTCCCCAAGCCAACCACACCCCAACACTTCCACTTACCTTCTCGGACATCCGACCTATGAAGCGTGTGTCAGCTGAGGCTTTCGCTGCCACCTTCTCTCCCCCTCCTTCTACCCTGGCTGACTCACACCCTGACACAACCCTGTCCCTTCTCTATTTTTCCATCTCTGATACTCTTGATGCTCTTGCCCCTGTCATGAGGATCCGTTTGAAGTCCAAAGCCAAGTGCAATTCCTGGTATGACTCCGACCTAACTACACTTAAACGTAAGTGTAGGGCGGCTGAGAGGAAATAGAGGTCTTCTTGCTCATCCTCTGACAAACTGGCCTGTCGCCTGCTCCAAAGGCAATACCGACTCTCTGTCTGCACTAAGAAGAGAGCCCACAATCAAGCCCGTGTCTCTGCGGCATCCAACAACTCTGCCGAACTCTTTGAAATCTGCATGGCGCTTGCCAACCCAGCAGTCTCCTCCCCTCCTCTTGCCTCCCAGGCTCTCTGCAATGCCCTTGCCTCACACTTTATCTCTAAAACCCTTGCCTCCCCTGCCCCTCCTATTCCCTCTCAGTCTGTGCTTGGAGACCCCCCTTTAAGCACCCCCCCACCATCCTTCTCTTCCTTTCCTATTTTCTCCCCCGACAAGGTCGCTAGACAAGTCCGATCTATGAAAGCCTTGTCAAAACAGGTTCCTACAAAACCATCAAGGACCACATTGACACCCTCGCTCCTGCCCTTGCTGATTTTTGCAACCACTTGTTTGCCTCAGGATCCTTCCCCTCCCCTCTGAAGCACTCCCTTGTGCATCCTCTTCTCAAGAAACCCACAGCTGATCCTTCCTGTCCAGCAACCTATCGCCCAATTTCCATTACCCCCTTTCTGGGCAAACTCCTGGAAAAGCTGGTCATCTCTCAGCTTAACCTTCATACAGATTCTGTTGGTTGTCTCCATGACCATCAGTCTGGCTTCAGAGCGGCTAGAAGCACAGAAACTGCTCTCCTCAATATCTGTGAAGATCTGCTCTCCAACCTTGATTCTAACATTCCCTCTGCCCTCATCCTTCTTGATCTCTCTTCTGCCTTCGACACGGTCAACCACACCATCCTGCACAACTGTCTCCTTGATAATCTGGGTATCACTGATCAGGCTCTGGCCTGGCTGACCTCTTTCCTCTCTGATTGACCCTCCCAGGTCCAACTGGGGTCTTTCCTATCATCTATCTTCCTCTCCACCTGGAGAGACCCCAGGGGTCTAACCTCTCACCCTGGCTTTTCAACCAATACCTGGCAACTCTCGCTCACTGCATTGCCATTTTCTGCTCAAATTTCCAGTGCTACTCTGATGACACTCAACTCATTTTCCGGCTGCCCTCGACCACCTCCTCTCCCTCTCTCATCTATGATTGCCTAACTGCCATTCAAAATTGGTGTGTTGCCAATGATCTTTGTCTGAATGCCAGCAAGACGGAGATCCTCCTCATCGGCACACCATCTCCATCCTTTTCCCTCACTCTCTGGCCGGCCTCCCTTGGCCCTCCTCCTACCCCTCCCTGCAAGGCTAAGAACCTTGGCGTCATCTTTGACTCCACACTTTCCTTCTCGGCCCACATCTCTGATGTCTCTAAAAAGTCAAACATCCGACTGCACCTCCTCAGAGGTATTCTGCCTTTCCTCTCCTTCCCCCAGAAGGTCATGGTATCCCACGCTCTGGTTCTCTCTAGCGTGGACTATTGTAACAGCCTCTTTCTAAATCTACCTGCCTCTACTCTCCGCCCTCTACAATTTATCCAGAACAGGACTGCGAGAATTGACGTTGGCCTCAAGCCCTGGGATCGTATCTCTCCAGCTTTGAAATCTCTCAATTGGCTCCCAGTGGATGCAAGGATTAAATTCAAAACCCTCTGCATTATCCACAAGGCTTTCTGGGGCCTGGGTCCAAAATACCTTCAGCTACCCATCCGCAAATACCTCCCCTCTCGAGTTCTTTGCTCCTCTACCTCTAACTCCCTCATGGTCAGTCGTTTTTCAAAGAAACGAGCTGGGGGTAGATCTTTATCTTCGTCTGGGGCCTTCCTCTGGAACAGCCTCCCTGCCACTCTAAAACTTGAGGAGAACCATCTCCGGTTCCGGAAGCACCTCAAAACCTTCCTCTTTGCTTCTGCCTTCGCTCCCCTTCTCCCCTGCTGATTTGCTGTCTTGGCACTGTGCACCTGGCCACCCTCTGTCCCCTGGGCCAGGGTACCTGCTCACCCTGCTACCTTCCTGCACTGCCTCCTGGCCACCCCTTGCACTGGGGACTGTATCTGTACCCATACAGCCCCACCCCATTTTTCTTCTTTTTCTGCACTTATTCAGACTTACCCCGACTGCTGCCTTAAACACAGCATTTGCCACTTGCTGGCTGCACTACCACAGTTTGCCTCAATTTTCTATTTATTTTATTTATCTGCGCTCCTCGGCTTCTGCACTTTCCACTCTCCCCCTTCCATGCACTTTTTCCCTTTTTCCTTTCCCATGCACTTGCGCGTTCTCAATGTCACTGGGCCTAGTAAGATCGTTTTTATGTTGTGCTGTGTTCTCCCTTGTTCCCCTCCCTTGCTTAGTCGCGCTCCGAAACACTTGTGTACGAGCGCGATACAAATAAAATATCATATCATACCCTGGGTTACATTTCTCTCCCACCCCTCGAATTGTACGATCTCTCCGTGGACATTGTGGTGGTCCACGGATAGCACTGCCACATCCGGGGATTTTGAGGATGGCAGGCATGGAAATGGGGCTTTGGAGCCCAGGCAATTGGCCAATAAGGTTTCCTGGGTGTGGCATGCACAGAGAGAGTATGGCAGAAAGTCTGTTTGCTGAGAGGAGTGCAGATGCTATGTCTAGTCAGAGTCTGTGGATTCTGGGTGACTCGTGGATCTATTGGTTGCAGGTGTATAAAGAGCAGTGAGGAATGGCTGCACATCATGGATTTGATCAGTTGATGTGAAGTGGTATGGAGTGCGCGGCATGAAGTGGGTGGACTTGATGCCACTTTGGGCACCCTCCAACATCTGGCCATTATCATTGTTCATTGTGAAGGGAATAGTTTAGGCCAGTTTCGGCCATGTAACTGAAATTTCACTGCAGTTTGCAATGAAGGAGACATTTGGGAAAATGATGGACATATCTCCTTTTGAAATATAAAATCCATAGGATAGGGCCCCTGAAAGTATTTATGATGAACAACGATGTTCACAATGGAAAATAATTTAGTAACTAAATCTAGACACATAAACGCTGGTATTCTAAATGTGAAGAGCCTCAACACCCCCACCAAAAGATCGCTGGTCTCCCATGAATTCAAGAGAGCACACCTAGATGTGCTCTTCCTACAGGAGACCAGATGCGCATGTGGAGAAAAGCGAAGGGTATTGTACGCTAGATCAGGATGTGAATACTGGGGATCTGGCCCCTCACGAAAAGTGGGAGTAGGTATTTTGATGAAGAAAGACCTCCGATTTGAAGTCATAAAGACCTGGTCAGATGCTGGGGGAAGAGCCATTGTTTAGGTGCGGAAAATAAATAACACTACCCTCACCCTCGCATCCCTCTACGTCCCTAATACGGGACAATTTCATTCCCAATCTTATTTTCTACTATAATCCCGGTTATGCAAAATTAACCCGGGTTTTGAGAAAATGTTTGAGCTCTGAACTTGGTCCCCAGCCTCCCCCCAAGTCCCCAATTTCTCAAGGTGTCCTCTTTCCCCCTCCCCACCTCTATCCATGTGCCATTTCATCCTTTTACCTCCTACAAATGGCATATTTTCCACTTCGTTTTCAGCTAACCCCAGTTATTTCAGTCCAGCATTATTTGATGTGCACTGCCCACATTGTTTGTCTTCTTCTCTATTTATCTATTTCATATTAAAAAATGGACAGCAGGAAAAGCATAAGTGAAAAAAAAGAAAAGCATACATTTTATATACATGAGGTGGGAGGGGTCTGGTCAGTGTAGGTAGGGGTCTTGGTTCAGGTTATTATTGGTTGAATAACCAAGTTTTCAAGGATTTTCTGAAGACTAGGTAGGATGTTTCATTCTTGATAGTGGTAGGTAAGGCAGTCCAATGTCTAGGGGCGAAGACTTTAAAGTTGCTGCCTCCTGCTTTCTCTCGTTTATAATGTGGGATTTCTAGGTGAGCATTGTTGTTGGATCTAAGGAGTCTGGTGTGATGTTTCTTCATGACAGTATTAATGAGATATTTGGGGGCTTTGTTTGCAAAGCATTTATGTGTGATGCTTAGGGTTTTGAATAGTATCCTGCTTTGATGGGGAGCCAGTGGTTGTCTCTCCTGATGTTGGTGATATGTTCAGACTTTGTTATTCCTAATGCAGCTCGGAGGGCTTTATTCTGTATAAGTTGGAGTTTGGCAATGTTGGTTTTGGAGGTGCCAAGGAAGAGGATATTACAGTAGTGGAGCCTGGAAAGTATGAGTGCTCTTGCTAGTGTGACGCAGTTTTCAGGTGTGAGGAATTTGTGACTTAGGGAGATGAGTTTGGATGTATAGGAGGTGGAAGAAACTATGGTGTTGACTTGTTTGGACATAGGGTGGCATCTATATAGACACCTAGGCCCTCATTACAAGTCAGGCGTTAAGGGTTTAACGGCACCGTCGGCGCCGTTATCCCTTAACGTCTGATTAAGAGGTCCCGGGTTTTAACACCTGCTTTTGGGGCAAAAATGGGAATGGGGAAGGGCAAATGGTGAATGGGGAATTACCACCCCACTCACCTTGGAATGGGGCAGTAATTCCGCCATCCACCATGCTAGAGTCCGGCATGGACCATGGTGCTAATAGTACCATGGTCCAGCGCCGCACTCGTAATGAGGGCCCTAGTGTCTTGACTTGTTTGAGCACTGGGATGGTAGTGCCGGCAATGATGAAGGAGGTATAAACTGGCTGTAGAGAGTCAATTTTGGAGGAGGATCCTAATATGAGTAGCTCTTTTTTGTCATCGTCAAGGCATAAACTATTGTTAGCCATCCAGTTTTGGATTAGGGAATACATTTGGTTGATGAGCATTGAATCTTGCTCATGGTTGCCTGATAGTGGAATGAGGATCTGGGTGTCATTGGCAAAATGTGTGTAGATAACACCCATGGCATCCAGCGCTGCAAAAAGTATCTTGGTGTATGTGTTGTAGAGAGTGGGGGATAGGTAAGATCCTTGTGGGACGCCGATGGGAACTGGTATGGGGTTGGCTGATTCTTTACCAATGGACACTCTGGAGGTTCTATCGGCTAGGAAAGATTTGATCCAATCAGTGACCTTTTTGGATAGGTTGAAGTTATTGGCTAGTGTGGCACAGAGTTTGTCATGGTCGACCAAATCAACCCCGAGTAGATTTATTAAATGTCAACCATAAACCTGAACATTTCGTTTTTTGAGACTGAATAATCCATGTCATTTGGCAATATATGTAACCATTGGGTTACATTGCTTGTATATTCAGATACAGACCTGTTATGAATGATTTAATAGCAACTATAATAAATGAATTGATGCATGTTAAATGAATCCATGCTACTATCTCAAAAGAAATATCTTTAATGGTCGACCAAATCAACCCCGAGTAGATTTATTAAATGTCAACCATAAACCTGAACATTTCATTTTTTGAGACTGAATAATCCATGTCATTTGGCAATATATGTAACCATTGGGTTACATTGCTTGTATATTCAGATACAGACCTGTTATGAATGATTTAATAGCAACTATAATAAATGAATTGATACATGTTAAATGATTCCATGTGTAAGAGGATTCAATTCAACACTACAGCTAAGTCAATGCCTAGTCTGGGATACTGAATGGAAACCCTTATTGATATATCTTTACGTCCAGTTCATGAGTTCTGGATGACTACCCCTATATAACACCCCTCTCTTGGAATCCCCCTGACCTCACTGAGCCAAGAAGTAGTTCTGTTTTGCAAGTTTAAACGGTTTATTTGATAATTTAAACAATATATATATATATCACACTTTATAATAAATTAATAATTGAATATCACACTTAATCTGAGCAGTAATCAATAATGGATAGTCCGGCACTAGCACACTTCTTTATAATCAATGATGAGTGGTTGTAGGATGGATACGATAGCAACAATACTTTTATGGTTTCAAATGGATGCAATGTGGAATGAAATGCAGTACAGAAAATAACTTGATAGGATTTCAGCAAAAGACAATGTAATCATTTTCTTGGACTATTCACCCCCCCCCCCTAATGCAATGTAAGGAGATGAATAGAATGGGACTCAGTTCTTAGGAATGCAATCAAATAGAGTTCAGCTCAATTCCCCCCCAGCAGCTAATACAACAGATAGGAGTTTTGAAACACAGACCCAAGTGCTTTGAATATGGTGACAATGCAGTGAGAAATATGCTGAAAATGCTTTTAATTCCCTTCAGGAGGTTCAGGGTGAGTGGTATCTAGTTAATATTAGTCCAGGCTCACTCTAGCAATGATTCAGGGATGGTTCTTAAGAGGCAAACGAAATTTACAGGGTAATTCATAGAATTTCGCAGAAAAGTGTCGCAAGCGGCTGGCGCAGAGTGTCCGCGTGCGATTGTCTGCGCCAGGCACGTGCGCTAAAACCGATTTCCGCGCACAGCGTATTCATGCATTTTAGGCTCCCAAACCAGCCGTGGCGCAGAGTATCGCAGCGACCCTGCAGCAGCGCCAGTAACGCCCCCAAGAACGCCCTCGCGCAAGGAAAAGCCATCAAAATCGCTAAATCATCGCAAAGGGCTGCGCTAACCCTGGACCAGTTTACAGGGCTGCCAAACAAGGAACGCAAAGCGGGTAACGTGCATATCAGGGGTACGCGTGAAGTTATACACGCGATTAGCCAGGGTGCCAGGGTACGTGTATTTCAGGGGTGCGCGGGAAGTTTAACACGCGATTGGCCAGGGTACGTGTATTAGAGGGGTACGCGTGAAGTTTTACACGCGATTAGCCAGGGCACGTGTATTACAGGGGTACGCGGGAATTATCACACGCGATTTGGCTGGGTAGGTGTATTACAGGGGTACACGGGAAGTTTTACACGCGATTTGGCTGGGTACGTGTATTACAGGGGTACGCGGGAAGTTTAACACGCGATTGGCCAGGGTACGTGTATTAGAGGGGTACGCGTGAAGTTTTACACGCGATTAGCCAGGGCACGTGTATTACAGGGGTACGCGGGAATTATCACACGCGATTTGGCTGGGTAGGTGTATTACAGGGGTACACGGGAAGTTTTACACGCGATTTGGCTGGGTACGTGTATTACAGGGGTGCGCTGGAATTATCACACGCGATTTGGCCAGGTACGTGTATTACAGGGGTGCGCGGGAATTATCACACGCGATTTGGCTGGGTACGTGTATTACAGGGGTGCGCGGGAATTATCACACGCGATTTGGCTGGGTACGTGTATTACAGGGGTGCGTGGGAAGTTACACACGCGATTAGGCTGGGTGGGTCCTCACAGGTGTTCCCTGTACACCCTCCATGGCCCCTGCAGGCAGCCCACAAAACAGGGGACTACCCTGCACACCTGCTCATGTCCCCCTGCACCCCCACCCCCCAGCCACCAGGGGCACCCTCCACCAGGCCCCCACCCATGTCTACCACCACCCCCACCCCCCAGCCACCAGGGTCACCCTCCACCAGGCCCCCACCCATGTCTACCACCACCCCCACCCCCCAGCCACCAGGGGCACCCTCCACCAGGCCCCCACTCATGTCACCCACCACCCCCACACCCCAGCAGTGCAGGGTCACCCTCCACCAGGCCCCCACTCATGTCTCCCACCACCCCCAAGCCACCAGGGTCAGCCTCCACCAGGCCCCCACTCATGTCTCCCACCACCCCCACCCCCCAGCCACCAGGGGCACCCTCCACCAGGCCCCCACTCATGTCTCCCACCACCCCCACACCCCAGCAGTGCAGGGTCACCCTCCACCAGGCCCCCACTCATGTCTCCCACCACCCCCACACCCCAGCAGTGCAGGGTCACCCTCCACCAGGCCCCCACTCATGTCACCCACCACCCCCACCCCCCAGCCACCAGGGGCACCCTCCACCAGGCCCCCACTCATGTCTCCCACCACCCCCACCCCCCAGCCACCAGGGTCACCCTCCACCAGGCCCCCACTCATGTCACCCACCACCCCCACCCCCCAGCCACCAGGGGCACCCTCCACCAGGCCCCCACTCATGTCTCCCACCACCCCCACCCCCCAGCCACCAGGGTCACCCTCCACCAGGCCCCCACTCATGTCTCCCACCACCCCCACACCCCAGCAGTGCAGGGTCACCCTCCACCAGGCCCCCACTCATGTCTCCCACCACCCCCAAACCCCAGCAGTGCAGGGTCACCCTCCACCACGCCCCCACTCATGTCACCCACCACCCCCACCCCCCAGCCACCAGGGGCACCCTCCACCAGGCCCCCACTCATGTCTCCCACCACCCCCACACCCCAGCAGTGCAGGGTCACCCTCCACCAGGCCCCCACTCATGTCTCCCACCACCCCCACGCCCCAGCAGTGCAGGGTCACCCTCCACCAGGCCCCCACTCATGTCACCCACCACCCCCACCCCCCAGCCACCAGGGGCACCCTCCACCAGGCCCCCACTCATGTCTCCCACCACCCCCACCCCCCAGCCACCAGGGTCACCCTCCACCAGGCCCCCACTCATGTCACCCACCACCCCCACCCCCCAGCCACCAGGGGCACCCTCCACCAGGCCCCCACTCATGTCTCCCACCACCCCCACCCCCCAGCCACCAGGGTCACCCTCCACCAGGCCCCCACTCATGTCTCCCACCACCCCCACACCCCAGCAGTGCAGGGTCACCCTCCACTAGGCCCACACTCATGTCTCCCACCACCCCCAAACCCCAGCAGTGCAGGGTCACCCTCCACCAGGCCCCCACTCATGTCACCCACCACCCCCACCCCCCAGCCACCAGGGGCACCCTCCACCAGGCCCCCGCTCATGTCTCCCACCACCCCCACACCCCAGCAGTGCAGGGTCACCCTCCACCAGGCCCCCACTCATGTCTCCTACCACCCCCACACCCCAGCAGTGCAGGGTCACCCTCCACCAGGCCCCCACTCATGTCACCCACCACCCCCACCCCCCAGCCACCAGGGGCACCCTCCACCAGGCCCCCACTCATGTCTCCCACCACCCCCACCCCCCAGCCACCAGGGTCACCCTCCACCAGGCCCCCACTCATGTCTCCCACCACCCCCACACCCCAGCAGTGCAGGGTCACCCTCCACCAGGCCCCCACTCATGTCACCCACCACCCCCACACCCCAGCAGTGCAGGGTCACCCTCCACCAGGCCCCCCACTCATATCACCCACCACCCCCACCCCCCAGCCACCAGGGGCACCTTCCACCAGGCCCCCACTCATGTCTCCCACCACCCCCACCCCCCTGCCACCAGGGTCAGCCTCCACCAGGCCCCCACTCATGTCTCCCACCACCCCCACACCCCAGCAGTGCAGGGTCACCCTCGACCAGGCCCCCACTCATGTCTCCCACCACCCCCAAACCCCAGCAGTGCAGGGTCACCCTCCACCAGGCCCCCACTCATGTCACCCACCACCCCCACCCCCCAGCCACCAGGGGCACCCTCCACCAGGCCCCCACTCATGTCTCCCACCACCCCCACCCCCCAGCCACCAGGGTCACCCTCCACCAGGCCCCCACTCATGTCTCCCACCACCCCCACCCCCCAGCCACCAGGGGCACCCTCCACCAGGCCCCCACTCATGTCTCCCACCACCCCCAAACCCCAGCAGTGCAGGGTCACCCTCCACCAGGCCCCCACTCATGTCACCCACCACCCCCACACCCCAGCAGTGCAGGGTCACCCTCCACCAGGTCCCCACTCATGTCACCCACCACCCCCACACCCCAGCAGTGCAGGGTCACCCTCCACCAGGCCCCCACTCATGTCACCCACCACCCCCACCCCCCAGCCACCAGGGGCACCCTCCACCAGGCCCCCACTCATGTCTCCCACCACCCCCACCACCCAGCCACCAGGGGCACCCTCCACCAGGCCCCCACTCATGTCTCCCACCACCCCCAAACCCCAGCAGTGCAGGGTTACCCTCCACCAGGCCCCCACTCATGTCACCCACCACCCCCACACCCCAGCAGTGCAGGGTCATCCTCCACCAGGCCCCCACTCATGTCACCCACCACCCCCACCCCCCAGCCACCAGGGGCACCCTCCACCAGGCCCCCACTCATGTCTCCCACCACCCCCAAACCCCAGCAGTGCAGGGTCACCCTCCACCAGGCCCCCACTCATGTCACCCACCACCCCCACCCCCCAGCCACCAGGGGCACCCTCCACCAGGCCCCCACTCATGTCTCCCACCACCCCCATCCCCCAGCCACCAGGGTCACCCTCCACCAGGCCCCCACTCATGTCTCCCACCAACCCCACACCCCAGCAGTGCAGGGTCACCCTCCACCAGGCCCCCACTCATGTCTCCCACCACCCCCAAACCCCAGCAGTGCAGGGTCACCCTCCACCAGGCCCCCACTCATGTCACCCACCACCCCCACCCCCCAGCCACCAGGGGCACCCTCCACCAGGCCCCCACTCATGTCTCCCACCACCCCCACACCCCAGCAGTGCAGGGTCACCCTCCACCAGGCCCCCACTCATGTCTCCCACCACCCCCACCGCCCAGCCACCAGGGGCACCCTCCACCAGGCCCCCACTCATGTCTCCCACCACCCCCACCCCCCAGTCACCAGGGGCAGCCCCCACCAGGCCCACACTCATGTCCCCTATCACCCCCACCCCCCAGCAGTGCAGGGGCAGCAGGCAGTCAGGCAGCAGCAGGTGGGAGCGTGCTCGGGCTCTGGGGGGCAGTAGTTCGGCCTTTGCGTACGCGTGGCCAGCTTGGTACGGAGTGATTTTGCACGTGAAAATCCTGCACGTCAGCGTGAAAACTAAGGAAAGGCCCTCAGCGCGTAAGCGCGTCTGTGACGTGACCCGCACAGGTGTTTCCCACACAGCACGTGATGACAGAGCACACGTGGAAAGACTGCACGTCAGAGTGTAATCGCGTGTGATTGGTGGAAATGGCCCTACACGCAGAAGTGACAAAGCGTGGGATTGGTGGAAATGGCCCTACACGCAGAAGTGACAAAGTGTGTGATTGGTGGAAATGGCCCTACACACAGAAGTGACAAAGCGTGTAATTGGTGGAAATGGCCCTACACGCAGAAGTGACAAAGCATGTAATAGGTGGAAATGGCCCTAGCGCGTACACGCTGCGTAAGTGACGCTGGACGTGTGGGCCTGTATAAAAGGTACGTGTAGAACACGTTTCCCTTGTACGTGCTTTTCCTGGAGAGCGAGTGGGTGAATTCTGTACTTCTTGTCGTTTCACACGCGATTTACTTCACGGCGTTTCAAGTTCGTATTCCCTGTTACCTCTGACAGCTTTTTCTCTTTTTTCTCTTTTACTGGTTTACCTGGGCCTGTTCCCTCAAACAGTGTTCCCTTCTACTGTTGTCCTGTCTCCTCAGACAGCGGACAAATCTTCTTTTGGCGGGGGTGTTGCCAACCAAACGTGCTCCTTTTACACGCTCGTTTACCAGGCAGACGGTGAGTCACGCACGTATCTAACATCTGTGCTTGCCCCGTGTGTAGCCTACCCCTTCAGAGGTCATTCTAGGCTGCGTGTGACACGCATACGTTCATTCTTGTGTTTCTGGGTGCCACAGCGTAGTGCAGGTTTTTCTTTCTGCACACGTGGTCTAGGAGGGGTTGCGTGCACGTCATCTCCCTTTATTGGGCCTCCTGTGCATTGCGTGACCCGTCATCTTTCCCCAGGGGTTACATTCAGCCTTGCTAGAGCACTAGGGTACAATTACCATCTGGTACCCAACCCCTTTGACCCCCAATTGCCCAGGACAATAGTCTACATCCACTCCCATACGCACATTAACATCAGTGCCATGGCTGGGAGGCGAGGATTCCGTAAGGGTGGCAAAGGTGGAAGAGCCACAAGTGGTGGCCGTGGTGGATCCGGTAGGGGACGTGGTCGTAACTTGCAGGGTGAGCCTGTCCCCCCATGTGTGGAGGACCAGTCACGGGCACCCATAATCCCCCCCCCTTCCCCCGCTCCCATTGAGGCTGATGTGGCTGACACCATCCATGCTCAGCCCTTGTTGGACCAGCCCATTGTGGCACCAGACCTGGCTGACTCCATGGCTGACTTCCAGGTCAGCAGGGCTACGACACGTGCGCTGGTGCACGTTGATGCCATCATGCCACGTGGATCTGGGGCAGCAAGGTCATCTGCTGCACCAAGGAGGCAGGGCGGAGAGGCTGCAGGGGCAGCTGCGGCTCCATCCACCCCAGCCCTCACACACCCAGCCAGGACAGTGTCGGTCCTAGTCCATGCTGCTGACATTCCCCCTGACACCATCACACTAGAGCCAATGCCTGCACCAACTCCCATGCTGAGTGTGCAATCCCACACTCCTGATACAGAGTCCACCAGGGCTCCTGCCCCTAGTGTCCAGAGCGGCGCAGGACACTCAGGATCACCACCACCTTCCTAGCGGAAGAGGAAGAGTGCTTGTCCGGCACAGGCTGATGCCCCAGACACGGCTACACAGTCCGGCCCGTCCAGGAAGCCCAGCTTCACGGATGACGAACTGAATGCACTTGTCGAGTATGTGTCCGGACATGACAACGAGATGGTCATTGTTGCAGGATCCAAGACCACACCTGCACAACGCCAGGCACACTGGCAGACCGTTGCGGACATCGTAAGTGCCCTTGGAATCGTGAGGCGCACAGCCAATGATTGCTATAAGCGCTGGAATGACCTAAAGCGCAGGGCAAAGAGTAAGCTGGCCTCAAGTCATGCCGCAACTCTAGTGACTGGAGGTGGGTCTCCAGTAGTAGACATGGAACTCACTCCACATGAGTCAGTCGCTGGGACCTACGTCACGGAGGAACAGATCCAAGGCGTGGGAGATCTGGCTGATTACGAGGCATTGTCCAGTGAGTGCACATGCATGTGTGTGTCATCCATGTGCATGGTGTGTGTGTGAGGGCTTCTGTTCGGGTGCCAGGTGAGAGTGTGTGCGCCTGAGTCCTATGGGTCAGCCATGTGCTTCATGCAATCCTTCCTGCGCAGCTGCATTTGGCCATAGCAGTATCCCTTCTGCCAACAGTAGACATCTAGCACAACTGCACGCCAGTTGCCCTTGAAGTGTCACCTTGCCACAACATATTTGCTTCTTTTTCACTGTTCATTCAGTCAGTTTGTTTGCATTCCACCACTTTCACTAGGCATGTTGCTGTCCACTAGTCACATGTCTGACATGGGTATGGTAAAGTGGAGTGACTTTGTTACCTGGATATCATTTGTACACACATGTCCCTGTGCAATTTGACCATTTCAGACTGGCAGCTCCAGGTGAAAAATCTGACCTGTTAGAATTAGAAAAGCAATTACATGCGGGAACTGGACTGAATGAATAGGTGCTGCCCTCCTCTCCATCCTCACTCAATAGCAATGGTACATGCCATCTGTGTGATGGCATGTGTGTTTCACCTGCCAATCACAGGCCAATGTGTGATGCCACTGCCAGGCAGCATGCAGAAAATGTGTTCATCTTCCATCTTGGTGTCATCAGTGTGTGCCATTTGCCTGCACTTCATACGGAGTGAGGGTGCATGCATGGGAGGGTTTTAGTCATGTGGGACATGTGTCAATCAAGTACTGGTTCTCTTGCTTCTCAGCCCTCAATGTGTGCCATGGTGCTAATGCCTGTTTCCATTTCTTTGTTTTCATGTCTTTGCAGGGGAAGACGCACCTGATACTGCTGGGGTTGTGGAGATGGTGCAGACCCAGGAGGGGTCCGAGGGCCGACCAACCATCAGTGAGGGACGTGGTGTGGTGGTGGGGGAGAACCCACAAGTGCTGCAGGTCGTGCTCTCAAGGGGTGTCTCTGGCTGCACCTCCCCCGAGCTGTACTCAGGTGTTGATTCGGATGAGACCTACGTGCCGTCGCAGGTGAGTGTTCCAGGGAGGGATTCTGTTCTGTCTCACCCACCTGCACCAGGGTCAGTACCCTCCATGGGGATGTCAGTGTTGGCAGCTACGCCTTCGGTGGTTACGGATGCAGGGTCACACTCCGCGACATCTGATCCTGTTCCTGGGCCAGCAGATCAGAGGGGGAATGCAGTCCTGCAGCCTCAGGCAGTGCCGGCACAGCAAGGCACAGTTCGCCTTGCCCCAGACAGGTGTGGTGCCCGCCGACGTGGTGGCCGTAAGCCACCCGGCAATACCGCATGGGAGCAATCCATTTACGGTATGGCTACCCAACAGGCTGCATCATCCGAGATGATGGCTCAGGCCATGGATAGGGTGGCCACTTCCATTGTCCCCCCAGAAAGGCTGATGGAGCGACTAGAGCAGGCAACCGACTCCATCTGCCAGTCACACAGGGAGGACATGTTGGGGTCCAACAGGGACAGGCGGGCGGCACTGGCGACTCTGCAGGAGGCCATCTCCATTGAGTCCCAGGGCCACAGGGAAGCCCTGAGGCAGGAGCTCCTTCACCTCAGGACGACTCTTGTTGAGCTTGAGGCTTCAACACACCAAAGGACAGAACAGCAGCTGGAGCGTCTCACCCGTACGCTCTCAGCTGAGATGCAGGCAACGAGGGCGGAGGTCCGGGCATCCCGTGAGTTGTTGCATGGGGACCTCCGCACACTCATCCTCCAGAACCAGACCTACCACACCCGCATGCTTGCAGCCATGGAGGAGCAGACTAGGGCCTTGCGTGGGCTGCCTCCCATAGTGCAACCACCTCCGGATGCAGCTGCACAGGGTGATAATAGCGACAGCAGTGATACTCCCACAATAGGGTAGCCGTGTGGGCCATGAGCCCATGGAGGTGTTTTATCTTCCCAGGATCCACGCAGGTGGGTTCTGGTGTGCATCCTGTCCTCGGACCTCCTGGGTGGCCTCCCCAACCCCCCCGGGCCCATCAATGGCCATTTTTGATTGTTTCTTATTTTTATTTTTATTTTGATTTCTTTTATTCCCAATTTTTTTGGGACGATCTGTTGGCTTCCGTGGTTCCTGTGGGCATACGCCGCATTGTGGCTGGGCACATGCAGGCTTGTAATGTATTTGGTTCAGATGCTTGGGTTTGAGTCACACACACCCCTCCTGCTTCCCGTTTCCATGGGCTTGCAAAGGGTGTGCCCAAGTGACAGTGAATTACACAGTGACGTTGGACTCCCATGAGCTGTGTGGGCAGTCTGTAGTCAATACTGTGTATACATTCCTAGTGCATATTGCTGTTGTGTTGTACACTGCATGTTGCATTGATGTGTAACTCTTCTTCTGTGTCTACCTCCCAATTTGCAGGTCCCTTCCTCATGTCCACACAAGGACCTCTAGTCTGGAGATGGGGTCCATGTTGGCAGCAGAGCACCTACAACTCTACATGGCGACAACACTGCACAGTTGGTAGTGGTGGGAGTGCAGGCATTTCCAGGTGGTGAGACTACTAATATGTAACATTTGTGATGTCATGTCAATGGTACTACGTGCTCAAGTATGTTGTTGGTCCGGCATTGCTGTGAGCATTTCAGGTGTTGCAGGTTTCTAATAGTGCCACTGTACATAGTGAGACTGATGTCATGTTGTGGGGATTACTTTGTTTACCTGCAATTAGCATGACATGGCACGGTGTGTCGTGTGGCGGTGCTGGGGTTGGGTTGGCTGACATGGCACTGTCCTCTTGTTGCATTTTGCAAGTGGGTATTCATTTTAGCTGCTTCAATGTGTAACTTCACAAAACTGCATTGGTGGTGTCTGTGTGGGTAGGGATGCACACATTGTGACACTTCCAGGTGAACAATCTCATGCTGACATGGTATTCCCGGTTCATTCTCCAGACATTCAGGATCAGTGTCAGGTTGAGTCATCATTGATTGTCAGATGGAATGTGCCAGGGCAGTGTGCACTCCACAGGGGTGTGATTTCTATGTGAAGTAATTAGCCACTAGCTGTGTACGGGCTGCCTCCCCCGTGCCCTTTCCCCTCCCATGCGCAGCGGCTGTGCATGTGGTTGGGGATGTGGGGCCACCACCATGTCCACGGCCAGGCCCCGGCGTGTTGCAACGTTGTGCAGGACACATGCTGCCACTATGATCCTGCACACTACTGGGGGAGCGTATAACAGCTGCCCGCCAGAACGGTCAAGGGAGCGAAAGCGTGACTTTAGCACTCCGAATGTGCGCTCCACTATGCCCCTGGTTGTAATGTGGGCTGTGTTATATCTTACCTGGGGTGGCGTGGTGGGGTTCCAAATTGGCGTCATCATGTGGGGGCTGAGAGGGTAGGCACTGTCCCCTGTGGAGGTGGTGATTGGTATCATTGGTGGGGTTGTGACCTTGCTCAGTATCCAACATGCATGCATGTGCAGTGGCATACATACTCACCAAGCAGCCATGTATCGCCATGCCGCCCAGCTTCTAGGTCCCGGCTTAGGGTGGACATTCGGTAAATGAAGCTGTCGTGGGTGGAGCCGGGATAGTTGGCATATACTGAGGTGATGATTCCCTTGGCATTACATGCTACCTGCACGTTGATGGAATGCCAGTGCTTGCGGTTCCTATAGATGTGCTCAGATGCCCTGGGGGGACGTAGAGCCACATGGGTGCAGTCGATGGCACCTAGCACTTTGGGGAATCGTGCCACACCGTAAAAATCCAGGGCGGCAGCATGCCTTTCTGCAGGTGTTCTGGGCAGGTATATGTGCCTGCGGACTGATGGGCGTGCAGTCATGATGTTCAAGACCTGGTGTAGGCAGCGTGACTGGGTGGCCTGTGACACCCCACCCACTATGGCACTTGTCCGCTGAAATGATCCAGTGGCTAAGAAGTGCAGTACATTGAGGACCTTCTCCAGGGGGCTGAGTGCTTGGGAGCACAGGGTGGGTGATGTGAGGTCATCCTCCCACTCACTCACCAGGTCCAGTATGATGTGTGGTGGAAACCTGTACCTCCCATACACCTGGTCATCAGGCATCCCGAAAAGGCTGGTTCTGGGTGTGAATATTCTGGCCCTGACTATCCTCCTCCTCCTCCTTTGGTAGCCCACTGCCACTGCTGCTAGGAACGGTATGTTCATCCTGGCGTCTGAGCTTGTTATTGTTAAAGTCCGCAAATTTATGCTTTGCGCGTGTTCTAGGCGAGCGTGTAACCCGCGCACCCCTGGAATCCAGTTCCCAGTCCAATAGCATGTGGAAATTCACACGCACCACGGGATACAGCGTGTGACCCGCGCACCCCTGGAATCCAGTTCCCAGTCCAATAGCGTGTGGAAATTCACACGCACCACGGGATACAGCGTGTGACCCGCGCACCCCTGGAATCCAGTTCCCAGTCCAATAGCGTGTGGAAATTCACACGCACCACGGGATACAGCGTGTGACCCGCGCACCCCTGGAATCCAGTTCCCAGTCCAATAGCGTGTGGAAATTCACACGCACCACGGGATACAGCGTGTGACCCGCGCACCCCTGGAATCCAGTTCCCAGTCCAATAGCGTGTGGAAATTCACACGCACCACGGGATACAGCGTGTGACCCGCGCACCCCTGGAATCCAGTTCCCAGTCCAATAGCGTGTGGAAATTCACACGCACCACGGGATACAGCGTGTGACCCGCGCACCCATTGGAATCCAGTTCCCAGTCCAATAGCGTGTGGAAATTCACACGCACCACGGGATACAGGTTCGCTGACGTACTTCCGTGTGTAAGTGCCCGCGCACCCATTAAATACACGTACATAGGCCAATCGCGTGTACGCGCACTTTTGTCCAATTACACGCGATGACACTCTGACGTGCAGTATCTCCACGTGTGCCCCGTCATCACGTGCTGAGTGGGGAACACCCGTGCGGGTCACGTCACAGACACGCTTACGCGCTCAGGGACTCTGGTCCAATAGAATCGCGTATGCGTGCTGACGCGCTTACGCGCTAAGGGCCTTTCCTCGGATTTCACGCTGACGTGCAGGATTTTCACGTGCCAAATCACTCCGTATCAAGCTGGCCACGCGAAAACACACGGAAGACCACGCTCCTGCCCAGAAGGCCGAGTTACTGCCCCCCAGTGCCCCGAGCAGCCTCCCACGTGCCATCTGCTGCTGCCTGCCTGCCTGCCTGCCTGCTGCCACCGTGCCCTGCCATTTGGTGCCTGCACATCAGCCATCTGCAGGGGTCCAGTTGCTGTGTCCACCCCTGCTGGAACTGAAGACTCCCGACTGGGATTACATCGCTCCACAGCCCAGCCCCAGGACCCAGTTGCCCACCCACACCTGCCTCTGGGGTTGCCATGTCGGGCACTTCCACATCTGGCACCAGTGGCAACCCCAGGCCAGAGGGGCAGAGGGGCACCAGCTTCACTGTCACCGAAGTTGGTGTCCTGGTGGAGCATGTCCTGGGGCAGTATGATGCCCTCTTTGGATCGTCCCGCGCCAGCAAGGAAGGACGGCAGAGGATCTGGGCCGACTGTGTGGTTGCCATCAACGCGGAGGGGGTGGCAACCCGCGACGTCCTGAAGATCAAGAAGCGCTGGGAGGACTTGAGGTCCAGGACCCTTGTGAAGGCCCGGCGCCTCGTGGAGGGGGGCCAGGGCCGCATGAGTTCCATCCAGATGAGGGTCCTGGAACGCGTACGCCCAGCGCTCCACGCCCAGATCCTTGAGAGGGAGGCCCGTCTGGAGTTGAGCGGTAAGTGTCCATGCATTACTGTGTGAGACAGGGCATGTTGCGGTGTGCTGGTTCTATGATACTTGCCTGTATGTGTGCCATAGGCCATGTATGCATGTATGTGTGCAGGGACATCATGGTAATGCATGTGCGACCAGTGATGTGTGATGCACATGGTTGTTGCATGTGTTGAAATGCCGCATGGGGAGCCCTATGCAGATTTTGAACATGAGAGCATGCCAGTCTCTGTACCTGGACATGGGTGGGGGTGAGGGATGGGTGCTGATGCCAGGTACATATATGGTAGCCTTGTCTGTGTGCCTGACCTGCATGTCTGTGACTTGTGCATGCCATGGATGCATGACACATGTGTGTGACAATGCAGAGATTCAGTAAAGCAGCCAAATTACCCTTGTATCCGCTGTGTTTGGTGTGTTTGGGGCCAGATGGATGTGACTGAGGTGAAGTGTGTGCATGTGATGGGCATGAGCCATGATGCATGTGAGTTACATATCATTGAATGTTTCAAGAGTCCATTGGACATGCATGGAAATGTCCATGGCATGCACCATGCCTGTTACTGTGTGTGTTTTGCCTGGACTGACCCATGTGTTGTGGAGGGACATGATGGAAGTGTACTTTGACAGTGGTGCTCATCTGCTATTGCTTCCTGTCTAGGGGACCATTGTACAGTGCCCTGATGCTTGTGTTCTTTGTCTCCCTCTACGCAGCGGCTAGTGAAGAAGAGGGCGGAGACGGCGCTGTGGAGCAAGGCGGCGGGGATGCCCCCACGGCTGCAGCGGAAGGGGTGGGTGAGCCCCCACAGGGGCCTGCTACGGTGGGAGACGGTGAGGAGCCATCCAGGTTGGTGGTTTGCACAGAGGAGGAGGAGGCCGCCACTGGGGCACACATGGGGCCTGGTGGGGGCATCCCTGCTGGTGCAAGTGGTGCAGTCCAGGGCCAGGGGCAGGAGGCAGCACAGGTCACCGTGGAGGGGCCTGTGCATGTCGCTGTCCCTGACCCTGTGAGTGCACCACCATGCACCAGCAGGGATGCCCCGTCCCAGGCCTGTCCGCAGGTAGAGGGGATGTCCATGTCACCTGACTCCCCTCCACCTGCGGACGTGGGAACCCCTGGCCGTGCGGAGAAGGTCCTGATTGGGGTCGCGATGCGCACTTCTGTGATTCGTGATGCCGTGCGTGCTTCCCGGGAGGAGCACGCACGTCATCACGAAGTGCACCGTGCCGACGTGGCCCAATTGGGATCGGCCATGTTCGGGGGTTTCCTGCATGTGTTGGGCAATGTGGCGGCCCTCTCCTCCTCTGTGCAGGCTATCCACCAGTCGTTCTCCTTGCCGTCTTCCAGCCCAGATGCCACCAGGGCCCCCTGTGGACCTGCCCCGACCAATGCAGCCAGCTCGGTGGGGATCCCATCCCTGCCACAGTCGGGAGTCAGAGATCCAGCAGGGGTGGACACCAGAGCAACTGGACCCCAGCAGATGGAGGATGTGACGGCATCATCGGGCAGGGCACGTGCACGACGGCGTCGGTGGTTTCCATCAGCCTGGATGCCGTTGTGCTGGCACAGGCAGTTGCGTCGGAGGCAGCAGCAGGCTCAACGTGGGAGGCATCATGGCTCGGGGCCATCAACATCAGGGGTGCAGGCATCGGCCGGAGGGCAGGAGAACCCTGGAATGGGAGTGGCTTCCGTGTGGGAGCGGTTGTGCCAGCGGATAGGTGCGGAGCGGCAGCGGGCAGAGGAGGAACGGCTCACGATGGTCAGGGCGGAGGACTCCATGCGGAGGGCGCTGAGGCGGGCTGAGTGCCTCGAGGGTCTTCGCAGGGAGTTTGAGCTTGACACTGCGTTATCCCTGCGGGACCTCGGGGCCAGGGAACATGCCCGCCTCCAAGCCATTGACCAGGAGTTCGATGATGCCCTGGCCCATGACAACAACCAGTGAGCCGTCCGAATAGCCCGCTGCCTTTGTATATAGTTGTATAGTTAGGGTTAGGTTTCCTTTGTTTTTTTGATTTTTTTTTGGTTGCGATTGGACAATGCACCACTTTTTTGTATATAGTTCAGTTTTTAGTTAGTAGTCATAGTTAGGTTTAATTTGGTTGGGCTCATGGACCCAGGATGATCTTCTTCATTGGCTTATTTTAATTTTTCAGATTATTTTCTTGGACATTCATCTTGTTTTGTTTGATTTGCTTTGTGTTTTTTCTTATTTCATTTCCATTCTACTTGCTGTTCAATACATATTATTTTTTTAATCTTCAATGTGTCGTATCATCTCATTGCTTTCAGGCATGTCATGTTGGGTGTTTTGTCATTCACTTGCAGCCATTGTGTGTGACAGACATGTGTTCAATTGCATTATTTAAATTGGGGGTGTAACATGTAATTGCCTTTGATATGTGGGTGGGTGTGATAGTTGGTTGGGCCTTTTGGCAGGGGAGGATGGGCATTACGGACATGATTGGGGAATGTTGGGACCCAGGTGCAGGGGGGCATGGATTGGACATGGGTGGGGGCCTGCTGGCAGGTGCCCCACAGTGCTGGGGGGGTGGGGGTGGTGGGAGACATGAGTGGGGGCCTGGTGGAGGGTGACCCTGCACTGCTGGGGTGTGGGGGTGGTGGGTGACATGAGTGGGGGCCTGGTGGAGGGTGACCCTGCACTGCTGGGGTTTGGGGGTGGTGGGAGACATGAGTGGGGGCCTGGTGGAGGGTGCCCCTGGTGGCTGGGGGGTGGGGGTGGTGGGAGACATGAGTGGGGGCCTGGTGGAGGGTGACCCTGCACTGCTGGGGTGTGGGGGTGGTGGGTGACATGAGAGGGGGCCTGGTGGAGGGTGACCCTGCACTGCTGGGGTGTGGGGGTGGTGGGAGACATGAGTGGGGGCCTGGTGGAGGATGACCTTGTGGCTGGGGGGTGGGGGTGGTGGGAGACATGAGTGGGGGCCTGGTGGAGGGTGCCCCTGGTGGCTGGGGGGTGGGGGTGGTGGGAGACATGAGTGGGGGCCTGGTGGAGGGTGACCCTGCACTGCTGGGGGGTGGGGGTGGTGGGAGACATGAGTGGGGGCCTGGTGGAGGGTGACCCTGCACTGCTGGGGTGTGGGGGTGGTGGGTGACATGAGTGGGGGCCTGGTGGAGGGTGACCCTGCACTGCTGGGGTGTGGGGGTGGTGGGTGACATGAGTGGGGGCCTGGTGGAGGGTGACCCTGCACTGCTGGGGGGTGGGGGTGGTGGGAGACATGAGTGGGGGCCTGGTGGAGGGTGACCCTGCACTGCTGGGTGTGGGGGTGGTGGGTGACATGAGTGGGGGCCTGGTGGAGGGTGACCCTGCACTGCTGGGGTTTGGGGGTGGTGGGGGACATGAGTGGGGGCCTGGTGGAGGGTGCGCCTGGTGGCTGGGGGGTGGGGTTGGTGGGAGACATGAGTGGGGGCCTGGTGGAGGGTGACCCTGCACTGCTGGGGGGTGGGGGTGGTGGGAGACATGAGTGGGGGCCTGGTGGAGGGTGACCCTGCACTGCTGGGGTGTGGGGGTGGTGGGTGACATGAGTGGGGGCCTGGTGGAGGGTGACCCTGCACTGCTGGGGTTTGGGGGTGGTGGGAGACATGAGTGGGGGCCTGGTGGAGGGTGCCCCTGGTGGCTGGGGGGTGGGGGTGGTGGGAGACATGAGTGGGGGTCTGGTGGAGGGTGACCCTGCACTGCTGGGGTTTGGGGGTGGTGGGAGACATGAGTGGGGGCCTGGTGGAGGGTGCCCCTGGTGGCTGGGGGGTGGGGGTGGTGGGTGACATGAGTGGGGGCCTGGTGGAGGCTGACCCTGGTGGCTGGGGGGTGGGGGTGGTGGGAGACATGAGTGGGGGCCTGGTGGAGGGTGACCCTGCACTGCTGGGGGGTGGGGGTGGTGGGAGACATGAGTGGGGGCCTGGTGGAGGGTGACCCTGCACTTCTGGGGTGTGGGGGTGGTGGGTGACATGAGTGGGGGCCTGGTGGAGGGTGACCCTGCACTGCTGGGGTTTGGGGGTGGTGGGAGACATGAGTGGGGGCCTGGTGGAGGGTGCCCCTGGTGGCTGGGGGGTGGGGGTGGTGGGAGACATGAGTGGGGGCCTGGTGGAGGGTGACCCTGCACTGCTGGGGGGTGGGGGTGGTGGGAGACATGAGTGGGGGCCTCGTGGAGGGTGACCCTGCACTGCTGGGGTGTGGGGGTGGTGGGTGACATGAGTGGGGGCCTGGTGGAGGTTGACCCTGCACTGCTGGGGTGTGGGGGGGGGTGGGTGACATGAGTGGGGGCCTGGTGGAGGGTGACCCTGCACTGCTGGGGGGTGGGGGTGGTGGGAGACATGAGTGGGGGCCTGGTGGAGGGTGACCCTGCACTGCTGGGTGTGGGGGTGGTGGGTGACATGAGTGGGGGCCTGGTGGAGGGTGACCCTGCACTGCTGGGGTTTGGGGGTGGTGGTGGACATGAGTGGGGGCCTGGTGGAGGGTGCCCCTGGTGGCTGGGGGGTGGGGTTGGTGGGAGACATGAGTGGGGGCCTGGTGGAGGGTGACCCTGCACTGCTGGGGGGTGGGGGTGGTGGGAGACATGAGTGGGGGCCTGGTGGAGGCTGACCCTGCACTGCTGGGGTGTGGGGGTGGTGGGTGACATGAGTGGGGGCCTGGTGGAGGGTGACCCTGCACTGCTGGGGTTTGGGGGTGGTGGGAGACATGAGTGGGGGCCTGGTGGAGGGTGCCCCTGGTGGCTGGGGAGTGGGGGTGGTGGGAGACATGAGTGGGGGCCTGGTGGAGGGTGCCCCTGGTGGCTGGGGGGTGGGGGTGGTGGGAGACATGAGTGGGGGCCTGGTGGAGGGTGACCCTGCACTGCTGGGGTTTGGGGGTGGTGGGAGACATGAGTGGGGGCCTGGTGGAGGGTGCCCCTGGTGGCTGGGGGGTGGGGGTGGTGGGTGACATGAGTGGGGGCCTGGTGGAGGGTGACCCTGCACTGCTGGGGTGTGTGGGTGGTGGGAGACATGAGTGGGGGCCTGGTGGAGGCTGACCCTGGTGGCTGGGGGGTGGGGGTGGTGGTAGACATGAGTGGGGGCCTGGTGGAGGGTGCCCCTGGTGGCTGGGGGTGGTGGGTGACATGAGTGGGGGCCTGGTGGAGGGTGACCCTGCACTGCTGGGGTGTGGGGGTGGTGGGTGACATGAGTGGGGGCCTGGTGGAGGGTGACCCTGCACTGCAGAGGTGTGGGGGTGGTGGGAGACATGAGTGGGGGCCTGGTGGAGGCTGACCCTGGTGGCTGGGGGGTGGGGGTGGTGGGAGACATGAGTGGGGGCCTGGTCGAGAGTGCCCCCGGTGGCTGGGGGGTGGGGGTGGTGGGTGACATGAGTGGGGGCCTGGTGGAGGGTGACCCTGCACTGCTGGGGTTTGGGGGTGGTGAGAGACATGAGTGGGGGCCTGGTGGAGGGTGCCCCTGGTGGCTGGGGGGTGGGGGTGGTGGGAGACATGAGTGGGGGCCTGGTGGAGGGTGACCCTGCACTGCTGGGGTTTGGGGGTGGTGGGAGACATGAGTGGGGGCCTGGTGAAGGGTGCCCCTGGTGGCTGGGGGGTGGGGGTGGTGGGTGACATGAGTGGGGGCCTGGTGGAGGGTGACCCTGCACTGCTGGGGTGTGGGGGTGGTGGGTGACATGAGTGGGGGCCTGGTGGAGGGTGACCCTGCACTGCTGGGGTGTGGGGGTGGTGGGAGACATGAGTGGGGGCCTGGTGGAGGCTGACCCTGGTGGCTGGGGGGTGGGGGTGGTGGTAGACATGAGTGGGGGCCTGGTGGAGGGTGCCCCTGGTGGCTGGGGGGTGGGGGTGGTGGGAGACATGAGTGGGGGCCTGGTGGAGGGTGACCCTGCACTGCTGGGGGGTGGGGGTGGTTGGAGACATGAGTGGGGGCCTGGTGGAGGGTGACCCTGCAATGCTGGGGTGTGGGGGTGGTGGGTGACATGAGTGGGGGCCTGGTGGAGGGTGACCCTGCACTGCTGGGGTTTGGGGGTGGTGGGAGACATGAGTGGGGGCCTGGTGGAGGGTGCCCCTGGTGGCTGGGGGGTGGGGGTGGTGGTAGACATGAGTGGGGGCCTGGTGGAGGGTGCCCCTGGTGGCTGGGGGGTGGGGGTGGTGGGAGACATGAGTGGGGGCCTGGTGGAGGGTGACCCTGCACTGCTGGGGTGTGGGGGTGGTGGGTGACTTGAGTGGGGGCCTGGTGGAGGGTGCCCCTGGTGGCTTGGGGGTGGTGGGAGACATGAGTGGGGGCCTGGTGGAGGGTGACCCTGCACTGCTGGGGTGTGGGGGGGGTGGGTGACATGAGTGGGGGCCTGGTGGAGGGTGCCCCTGGTGGCTTGGGGGTGGTGGGAGACATGAGTGGGGGCCTGGTGGAGGGTGACCCTGCACTGTTGGGGTGTGGGGGTGGTGGGTGACATGAGTGGGGGCCTGGTGGAGGGTGCCCCTGGTGGCTGGGGGTGGGGGTGGTGGGAGACATGAGTGGGGGCCTGGTGGAGGGTGACCCTGCACTGCTGGGGTGTGGGGGTGATGGGAGACATGAGTGGGGGCCTGGTGGAGGGTGCCCCTGGTGGCTGGGGGGTGGGGGTGGTGGGAGACATGAGTGGGGGCCTGGTGGAGGCTGACCCTGGTGGCTGGGGGGTGGGGGTGGTGGGAGACATGAGTTGGACATGGGTGGGGGCCTGCTGGCAGGTGCCCCACAGTGCTGGGGGGTGGGGGTGGTGGGGGACATGAGTTGGACATGGGTGGGGGCCTGCTGGCAGGTGCCCCACAGTGCTGGGGGGTGGGGGTGCAAGGGGACATGAGTTGGTGTTCATTAGTTCAAGGAGACATGTGCCTTTGCTGGGGGGCATGCCCATGGTGGGTGGGCTGCCTGCGGGACATGACCAGGGATGCAGGGTAGTCCCCTGTGGTGTGGGCTGCCTGCAGGGGCCGTGGAGGGTGTACAGGGTACACCTGGGAGGACCCACACTGTCAAATCACATGTGGAACTTCCCGCGCACCCCTGATATACACGCGCCCAGGCTATTCGCGTGTGGAACTTCCCGCGCACCCCTGAAATACACGCGCCCAGGCTATTCGCGTGTGGAACTTCCCACGCACCCCTGAAATACACGCGCCCCCAGGCTATTCGCGTGTGGAACTTCCCGCGCACCCCTGTAATACACGCGCCCCCAGGCTATTCGCGTGTGGAACTTCCCGCGCACCCCTGAAATACACGCGCCCAGACTATTCGCGTGTGGATCTTCCCGCGCACCCCTGAAATACACGCGCCCCCAGGCTATTCGCGTGTGGAACTTCCCGCGCACCCCTGAAATACACGCGCCCAGGCTATTCGCGTGTGGAACTTCCCGCGCACCCCTGAAATACACGCGCCCAGGCTATTCGCGTGTGGAACTTCCCGCGCACCCCTGAAATACACGCGCCCAGGCTATTCGCGTGTGGAACTTCCCGCGCACCCCTGAAATACACGCGCCCAGGCTATTCGCGTGTGGAACTTCACGCGCACCCCTGGAATACACGCGCCCCCAGGCTATTCGCGTGTGGAACTTCCCGCGCACCCCTGAAATACACGCGCCCAGGCTATTCGCATGTGGAACTTCACGCGCACCCCTGGAATACACGCGCCCCCAGGCTATTCGCGTGTGGAACTTCCCGCGCACCCCTGGAATACACGTAGCCCGCTCCCCCAGGCCCGATCGCGTGAGGAACTTCACGCGAACCCCTGTAATACACGTAGCCCGCTCCCCCAGGCCCGATCGCGTGTGAAACTTCACGCGAACCCCTGATATACACGTAGCACGCTCCCCCAGGCCCGATCGCGTGAGGAACTTCACGCGAACCCCTGTAATACACGTAGCCCGCTCCCCCAGACCCGATCGCGTGTGAAACTTCACGCGAACCCCTGTGATGCACGTACCCTGCTGAAATCGCGTGTTAGACTTCCCGCGCACCCCGGTATACACGCACACGTATTTTTTGTCAGCGGGTGTCCTTGTTTGTGGGTACCCCTTTGCACGTCATTTTTCCTGGAGGGCCACAGTATGGGACATTCATCATGGCAGTATATAGGTGCTATTTGTTGGCGCACCTTTTGGCACACATTTCTTACAGCCGCAGAGACGCTACCGCCTGCTTTCTTGTGGCGGTCGTGTTTGTGCCTGTGCGCTGGTTTGAGCGTGCGCTTTTTTCCCCTATTCTATTCCATGAATACGTGTTGTAGGCGAGCGTGTGGGCGTTCCGCGCACTTGTGCCCTGTACTTCCCCCGTGACGCCCACGTTTTGGCAAGTTGTTCCCCATTCCGAGTGTTACGCCCGTGTTCCGCCTACTTTTGTTGCGTGCGCCGCGCTATGTGCGAATTTCGCTGTGGCCTGTGCGATTTTCGCTGTGACCTGGCGCACGCTGTTAGATGGCCTGTGCGCCAACGTGCGCCGCGCACTCTTTTATCGCACATCCGCTGGTTTTCTTGCGCACGGCCTTCCATGAATCGACGTGCGCTGCTTTTCGTGCGATTTTCGCAATTGCACTGCGATTTTCGCTATTCCACTGCGAATCGCACGTTTTTGCCCACTTGCGCCGCGCTAATTATTCCATGAATCGGCCTCTTACTAGTTCAGGCAAAAGCAGCTATCTTTTTACAAGTAAAGAAATCGGGCCAAATCGCAAATCGCAAATCGCGGCAAAATTTGCGGGTGCGAGAATCGTGATTACGGAGAAAGTATAAGGAGTATAAGGAAGTCGGTTCTAGGCTCGTTGAAAAGCTGAGATTCTAAGCTTTCAGAGGAAAGTTAAACCAGGTTCCTAGCCCAAACGGCTCCAGAGATATGGACGATTAAATAAAGGTAGTTTTTCGGATTTGAAATTTTAAAAGTTCAAAGCGACAGGTTACAGCTTTGCAGCTAGAATTGACAAGTGACAGTTAGGAGGCAGTTCTACTTAGATTAAAATAGTTTGGATTAGATTATTTTAACTAAGTGATTGGTTCTGCACAGTTCTGCTAGGTACTCACAATATATTTAGAAATAGGCCTTGCCACGGATCTGGTCAGGTTTTGGACTGGACTCCGGTTCTGGTCTCGGAACTTCACAGTGATCTGGGTCAGCTCTCTGGTTCTGCTAACTGCGGTCTGGGTCACTCTGGATCTCTGGCCTCTGGTTCTGGATACTGCTCTGCTTTCTCTGGGTACAGCACTGCTTCTGGATCTTTCTGCACAGCTTTCTCTGGATCCAGCGCTGATCTGCACGGCTCCTGGATGCTGCTTCCGCTGTTAGGTTTGCTGGATGCTGAGGCCTACTGAGAAGAGTTCTCAGTTTGTGGGTTTAGGCCCTTGCCTTGAGTTCTGAATCAAGTTTTTTGGAGTTTTAAAGTCTAAGTGTTGAATCTGGTATCTTCTGGATGTTGTATGGTCCGGCAGCATGCTCCGCAGCAAATGGAATTGAATGTCCTCTCTAGCTTCCAGTGGCTCTTTTTATGTCTTTTGAAAGTGGGTGTGTGTGCAGCATCACTAGCCAGACCCTCTTTCAACTTGTCATTGGCCCAATTCTCCCCTCTCCCATGATTGGGGAAGGAACTGTGAGTCAGAGTGATGCTGTAGGTTTTATGGGTCAGAGGATCCTCCCCTGGTCAGTTTGCCCACAAATCTATATTTGATCCAAATACATATTTGCACAGGTACACATTTGTTTAAAATTACATGCACCCATCACATATCACATGAGGTATACTCTGTTCAAACTCTGCTCTTCCTGGGGTCCTGGGGGCTTGCATTCAGAAATGGCAACATTTTGTGCTTTTTAGTGGGTTTTGCAACATCAGATTTTTCTCCAGATTTATGCACATGTACACCCCCCTCCCACACATATCTCAGTAACTTTCGAGGTCGCTAGCTTAAACACAGAGTATGTGGTGTCAATAAATAGCGGGGTTTTGCCCCAGAACATCACACAAATTCCCAACGCGTCTTAAAACGTGCACAGAAAAATCACAAGAATTATGGTATCATTTAAATAATTTTGACAAGTCCGCACTGTGAGTTATACATCTTTCTTAAAATCATATTCTGGCCAACAGGGGTGTGTCTTTTCAGGTCACATGGTGTAGAAACCAGTTTATCCAGTTTCTGCCAAGCTCAGAGACCCTGCCCCTCCCAGCTTCTGCCAAGAGGAAGCTGTTTTACGGTCCCCCCAATAAACCATCTGCCTGAGTCAAGGCAGGGCTTTGTTCAAAAGGAAGCCATATACGACCACCCTAATAAACCATCTGCCTGGGCCCAGGACAGGCCTTTGTTCAACTCCCTGTAGCTGCTCCACCCCTAATCTAATCAGAGAGGTGACAACTCCTTTTGGCAAGGGGAAGAGTGGCTGAGCAGGTTTTAACTCATGTGGGGGTAGATGTCAGGCAGAATTCAGTTTCATTAAGCCAGGTTTCAGATAAAATGTCACTTTTTGTTCCCCAGTTTAAGTCAAGACAATTTTTTACATATGCAGCTAGAATGCTGATTCTAAGTTCAAAACTATGACATTTCAACAGTGAGAAACTATGTGACACTCAAAGTAGGTCACTCAGTTAATCTAAACATTTTCGATTTTTGGTAGTTTTAAATCCAGTTTCAGTTTGGCTGCTGCAGACCTGCAGAGCTCAGCTAGTCTTGTTATGAACATTGTTTTGGGGCTCTTCAACTTCCCAGATTTAGTATGCACACATACTTCATTCTGCCAGATGTCCGCTGGTGTTCAGTGAGATTTTTGGATGTGTTGCAATGTTTGAAAATAGGCATTTTGAGCTGACATTCAGGGAAACAAAAGGTGATTTTAAAGTGCGGTTTTTCCTTTGGCACACATTTCACTCATGGCACCCCGGCCCATCCTGCTCGCACTGGTGGGTGGCAAGTTAGGCAACCATTTTAGTGTGCACAAACTGCGTGGTTCTCCTGGATTCTGGCGCGCATGTAGTCTTTTTGGCCATCTTGGATTTTCTAAGCCCACAGCACCAAATGTTGCAGCATGATAGCTCAAACGTGGGTCAGGACACCCAACACATGCTACTATCTCAAAAGAAATAGCTTTAATGCTTTTTGTTCTTCTTGGTTCTTTTTGCTTTAGCACATTGAGCTTAGGTTGAACTATTAGTTTGGGAATATTATTCTTTCGCCCAAAAATATTTTACTTGCGTTTTTCTCAAATTGTTTATGATAAATTGTGATACAGATTCTGATACATAGAGTGTGCGATTGATTAACACATGAGTTGGGTCCTTGCCAGTATATGTGGCTGACAAGGCATGTTCTAGCATTTAAAAACTAGAATTCATACTACACATATGTTTAGGAGAGTGTTTGAAGGGGTTTTGCTCTAGAGAGACAGGGCACAGTTAATTGGTTTGACTGGTGTACCTTGAATCCTTTGCCTGTTGGGACACACACTTCTATGTACGACCAAATCAAAGGCCGCTGATAGATCTAGTAACATTAGTAGGCAGAGTTTGCTTGCTTCTCTGGTGGCATCCATTTGGAGTTTCAGGTCGAGAAGGGCTGTCTCCGTGCTGTGGTTAGGTCGGAATCCTGACTGTCTGTCCTCCAATAGTTGATGGTGTTCTAAGTGGTTTTGTATTTGGGAGTAGGCTATTTTGTCAATTATTTTCAAAAGAAATGGGACCGTTGTAATTGGTCGATAGTTGGTGGGGATTGAGGGATCTAGGGTGGTTTTTTCATGAGTGGGGTAACCCAAGCTGTTTTGATGCTGGTCGGGACTGTGTTTGTGTTGAAAGAGGCATTAACAAATTCGGTAATGATGGGTGATAGGGTTGGGGCGCAGAGTTTGACTAAATGGGATGGGAATTAGTCTTCTTTGCATCTTTGCTATAGGATGCTTTGAGTTTGGCTATTGTGTCTAGCACTTCTTTGTGTGAGACTGGGGTGAAGCAGAATGGAGGTCATGAATTGATATTGGATGGGTCTGCTGTTATGGTGGGAGGAGTTTTTTCTGCTAGTAGTGTTTTTTTACTTTTAATTTTCTGTTGTACCAGTGAAATTTTAGAAGCTAGGGCATCTTGTATTGTGGTGCACCAGGCTTTGCTAGCATTGATGGGTACTGAGACTTGACAGGGATTCTCTAGCTCTCTAAGGATGGAGAATAATTATTTGCTGTCGGAGGTGGCATTGGTGATGCGATGGTTGAAGGCATTGGCTTTATAGTGTATTATAGCTGATTTGTATTTTTTGTTAGCTTCTTCAAAGGCCTTTGCTGATTCTGGGGTGTTAGATTTTCTATGGAGGTGCTCAATTGATCTTTTTATGCATCTCAGGGATAACAGTTCCTCATTTAACCAGAAGCTGGAGCGTTTGTCTGATTTCCAAGACTTGACAATGATGGGGGCAAGTGAGTCCATAGTGTGTGTGAGGCTTTGTTGGTAACATTCTGCTAAGTACGCCGGGTTATTTGTGTTTGGAGTTATTTTGGCTAGGGTTCACTCAGGACTGAGGATAGGTTATCAGCTGAGAGCTTTTCGATGTTTCTAATTTCATAGCAGTCTGGGGTTTTGGGAAAAGGGTGGTCAGTGGTGTTGTTATCCAGCGTGAAACTGTTGATGTAGTGGTCAGACCAGTCTACGGGAAGGATGGAGTCAATAGTGATTTGAGAAGAGTCAATAGTGATTTGAGAATTGAGGGTAAGAATCCAATCCAGTGTTCTCCCTTTGGAGTGGGTGGGTTCTTTGACCAACTGGTCGAAGTTCATGTCTATCATTGCTGTGTGGAAGACAGAAGCGTTGAGATCTATCGGGATCGCTGTAGCCTAAGTTGATGTCTCTGAGGACAATACATTTAAAGTTAGGCTTGATGAGGGGTGTTAGTAGTGGTGGTATGTCCAGGTTAGGGTGAGTATTTTTGTTGGGTGTTCTATACACTACTAGGACATTAATAGTGGTTGTTGGGTTGGAGGTGTATTTGACTAATAGGAGTACATATCCTAGTATTTGTTCCATTGGGCAGGCTCTGATCTGTAGTGTATTTCTGGCCATTAGGGCGACTCTGCCTCCTTGGGTGTTGCTTCTATCTGTCCTGAGGATGCTGAATCATGGGGGGATCGCAAAGGCTAGGAGCAGGCCTGCGGCAGGGTGTAACCATGTTTCGGTGACTACCAGGATGTCAAGTTGTTGGTCCACGATAAGGTTGTGGATTTCTGTGGCATGGGCTCCGAGGGAGCGTGCGTTAATGAGTGCACCTTTGAGCTTGGGGGCTCGAAGTGGTGAGCTAGCTATGTTGTGTGAGTGTGTATTGGATTTGGGTTTAGTTGATCGTATGGCAATTTTTTTAGAGTGGTCTTTGAATTGGCGGTTGTTTGGGGTAGTAATGGTTTTGGCTGCGGAATCCGTGGTTATGTTGGACTTGGTGTCTTGGTGGGGTGTTTTGGTTCTGGCTGTAAGTCTGTTAAGTCTTGCGATTCCCAAAGTGGGAATTGTCTTGTTGTTATTTTCACTAGCTCGGGGGTCATTGACGCTGGTATAGCTAGGGCTAATGGTATTTAGTATGGTTTTATTCATAGCGTTGGTCGGGATGCTGTTTCTAGGTACTGTTGTGCTGGGGAATGGAGGTTGGGAAGGGAGGAAGGGGGTGGGGCAGGGACCTGGGTGGTGACGTTGACATCCCAGTCTGGCTAGGCCTTGATTTATTTTGATGAACTGACCACTGTACATGGTACGGAGTGGGGTATTATGCAAAACGGGAACATAATGGTGGTTAAGAGGGCTAGCAATATATGACAGAGTTTGGTTTGGCGGTACATATGATGTACATATGTACGGCTCAAGGCTTGGGTGAGGTGGCGGGTATATGCAGTTAGGCTAGTGCAGTATAGGGGCAGCATACAATTCAATCTGTGCAGTTAGGCTAGTGCAAATATGGAGGCAGCATACAATTAAATGCAGCATACAATTCAATCTGTGCAGTTAGGCTAGTGCAAATATCGGGGCAGCATACAATTCAAGGCAGCATACAATTCAATATATGCATTTAGGCTAGTGCAACTATGGGGGCAGCATACAATTCAATCTATGCAGTTAGGCTAGGACAAGTATGGGGCCAGCGAGCAAATCAGTATTTTCATTTGGGCTAGTGCAGCTAGCCGCATCAAGTGTGTCAAGAAGAGTCTGGTATAGTGTAGCTATGAATTATGAAGCAGCAAGCATTCGGGTCAGGTGATGTTGTAACAACTTGGTCTGGAGCAATGTTAGGCAGTAAGGGAGGTCTCAGATAGGCGTGGGGGTGAAACGAGAGCTCTGTTGACTAATCGTTTGGAAGTGATCAGGTGAGCTAATTAAGAACATGCATTTAGACATTTCTGGTTCATGCGAGAGAATCAGCTGGCGGTAAGAGTAACTTAAACGTTGGATGGATGCTGTTTGAGGTATGCGGCCTTAGAATATCCGACTAGCACCTCCGGTTTCGCTCGTGTGTTTGCGAGGGCTTTCTTATGAGGCTGCAGGGATTGTTTGTGCTCGATGCAGGATCCGATCGTGGCAGAGCGAGTTCATGGAGGGGGTGGGGACAGGAGGGGCCGGGCTTGAGTGTCCTGCACCGTGCTTCCGGTGTGGACAGGTGCCGACAGGAGGGGCTTTGTTCTGCGTGGGCTTTAGGCTAGGTGGGTAATGAATGGAAGTAGGCCAAAAATATGTTTTATTTTCTTTCCTATTGACTTTTTTCTTTTTCTAACCAATCTTTCCCAGAATATCCAGTCTGAGGGGCCTGTGACAAACATTTTGTTTGAAAAGTATCAGCCAAATCCGTTATGCAAGTAAAAGGTTATGCAAGTAAAAGTTTATTAACAATTCTATTTCCGGGTTTCCTGTGGGACTTGATACGTAACTTCACTATAGGGTGGAGACCTTTCTCTGCACCTCCACCATGAAGTACCTCCAGCTGTCTGCAGTTTTGTCCTGCGAGGAAAATGTAAAATGAGAAATAGCACTATGCCACTGAAAATAAACTATAATTAACTAAAATAATGATTTGAATAATGTTTTTTTTGCTTGAACTTGATCTACATTTTCTCTGGAAGAAAATGGCATCTCCCACCATGATCCCACTGTGACATTTTCAGCACAAAACTTTGCAGTGCTTCAGATCCGGTTTGGGCAGCAGTAGGGGAGGTTGGGTCCCAGTGGAAGCTTGTGGAAGGTACAGTGGTGGAGGTGGAAGGTGAAGAGTTTACAGTGGTGGTTGCTAGTGCAGAGGTTGATACCACGGCATCTGTAAGTAATAGTTAGAAGAAAAAGCAACGGGGAAAGGAAAAGGAGTTGTCCCACAAACTGTATGGGTTTTTTCAATCCACCTTGGATTTTTTCGCCAACAACCCAATGATTATTATGTGTGAAGACAACCACAAGTTTACTGTGCATAAATGCTGTATGAAATTAAATATATGTGTACAATTGTAATTAACTGTATTTCATTAAGTATGCACTCTAAACAATTATATTTCCTTTTTTTTATAGACCGAAAAGCGCAAATTATGACATAATCATTGTGTACATATTACTATGGCTATGTCTAGTGTCTCTACCTCTGCACACCTAATGTAGCTCACCTTGTCAACATTCACCCAACCTATCCACACTCTCTCTACCTTAACCACTCATCATACTTCCCCTCTTTATCCTCACCCACTTTACTGAACTGTGACTACCCCCACCCACTCACCCTATTGACACTTTTTCTACCAGTATTGTACCCAACCCGACTCTTCCCTCATCCATACACTCTACCCAGACACTCTCTACTCCTATCCAGCCTAACCCCACCCTCTTGACCCCTACCCACCCACCCTACCACTACAGAATATATTTGTGCTTCTGCACCCTACTCCCACCATCTCTTACACTATATATATTGTATCTCAAAATCCAACTTACAAGGTCTACTGAATACACCCAGATCTATACATATGTAAATAATAGTTTTTTAAAAACATAAATTCATAACCACAACTACCGCAGCATCCAAAGAGATGGCAAGCTTTGAGCTGCGGTCAATCTCAGCAATGACTGGAGGGCGTATCCATAGAAACTATATCACAAATTGCAGCCTGACACAACAAGACCCGGCTATCCTCAGGTCGTTCACTTAGGTGTAGCTATTTTCAGACCAATGGGACAATGTGTGTTTTACCCATTGGCTATAGCATTCCCTTTGGTAGCCGCAACCAGCTGCAAAAGACAATGAACTCCATACAGGCAGCCACAAAGAAAAGATTGTGGAAAATACATTTTAGCAATAAAAACTGCGTAAAATAGATCACCTAAATTCTTTTAGTTCAGTATGTGTTTTATTTTTTCTATTTTTACAACTTAGAGGGTGCCCCTAAAAAGGCTTGTTTTGGGGGAGAAGGAAGGATGAGGGTGGAAAGGGCTTATTTTTCTTTTCTTTTTTTTTTTACAAAAGGGAGGAATTGCCACTTGAAAATATATATATATATATATATATATATATATATATATATATATATATATATATATATATATATATATATATAGTCCATATCGTCTTAGTGACAGTGGGCTTGGTGTTTTGAAATGGTCTGTGCCAATCCATCTCCCACGGAGCACAAAACTTTGCAGTCATCCAGGTACGGTGCGGGCAGCATGGGGGAGGTTGTGGCACGGTGGAGGTTGTGGTAGGTACTGTGGTGGAGGTGGATGGTGCAGAGGTTGCCTTGGTGGTTGCTGGTGTAGCGTTTGACCCGAAGGCAGCTGTTAAATGACGTACAGAGTTTGGCCCATGTGTTTGTATTTTGGGTTTCTCATGGGACTTTCGTTATTCCTCATAAGTGTTGTATTCGGACGGATGTCTCCAAGCTCTGTGATGGTATGTTAGACGGTCCATGGTGTAGCTTTTTTTGCAATCCTGCAGTGCACCTGTTCTGTCTCTTTTAGGAAGTGGTGCTGCTCCACCATGAAGTACCTCCAGCTTGATGCAGTTTTTTTCATGCTGCATAATATTTTGTGGGGGGGGGTTGATTTGGAACCCAAATGACCCCATCCCTGCTATTGCCATGTTCCGACATGTTGGACAATGTCTGACCTGGGAGAAAAATGTAATACAATCAGAAAAAGACACAACAAAAATTAATATGCCATTTAAAATTAAAATATATATATTTTTAAATAACTAACATAATGAATTAACAAACAGAACAACTGACACAACAAAGGAAAGGGTCAAATGGATAAAGTAGTGCAAAAAAACAAGGAAAAATAAAGAAGTTGTCTTTGGGTGTGGTGAATAGCCATGACTACACCCACCAACCAAAAAGGCGGTACGAATTGTAGAAGCAACAATACGAAAGCGTGTCACCTGTAACCGAGCGTACGGTTTCAGCCCATAGACATTAGGATGCTGTGAAGAGTCATGTTTTTGGTTAAGAATGTTTATTAAAATTAAAAGGGTTGGGAAAAGGCCTCTCTGACCCTGCTCTAAGAGTATTTTCCCAACCTAAACCAAAACTAATGACCTGACTGTGTCAGGATGTCAAAATCAAAACTGTCCATGTTTTTTTACAAAGGTTGCATGGTGACGTCCCTGGATGTCTGCGGACAGGATGGCTGTCCGCAGGACACCTATTGCGAGCTACACAGTGTGCACATGCACCCAGGTGTCTGTAGAACAGGGTTGGGACCCCCAAACTAATTAAAAGTGTGACACATGCAGGCGGACAGTTCTGGACAGGCATACTGTTCGGAGGGCACAGGGGATCCAATGTGCATGCACCCAGGTATTCGCAGGACAGGGTTGGGACCCCAGAACAAATTAAAAGTATGTCACGACTTTACGGATATCTGCGCACAGAGGAGGTATTTGGAGGATGTTAGGGAGAATTCTTCAGAATGGCTAATTTCCCTTATCTTTAGAGTCTCTCAGCAGCTTTGCTGTATTTCTAGGGATTAATTTTTTCACCTGGTAAGAGTGTGAGCCTTTATTCCCACTCTTACATATGTTTTGCTGTGTGTGTACATTTTTATGCTCATGGACTATGGAGTCTCACCCACTCCATAGGCATCTGTGTGTCACACAGCACCTTTAGTGCAGTGAATCAGGGTTGTCTTTTTAGACTTCCCACTTTAAACTCCATTTTCTGAGACTGACTACTGTCTTCCAGAACATGTAAAATTGCCATTGACTTTACTAGTCTTTTTAAATTAACAGACCCAGTACAAACTATCTTCCAATAGAGAACTGGAGGGGTTAATAGTTATCTCCTTTTGTCTGATTCTCATGGGACATTAGTATATTCCCCTTTCTCTAAGATTTGGCTGGTGGCAGAGGTATCTACCATTGTTATTCTACCACGGACTATGAAAATAGCCTCAGTACCAATAGAGGCTATGTTGGTAGCCTCAAACTCAAACCTGGTAACCCACTTTTAATTTAACTTGCTTCCGGTCAAATTGTTTCACCATATCTTTTAGTAAAGGTATTTCTAGTGTTTTACTCTGCGCACCAAACCAGGTTTGGTTCATTTGTTTGCTGTCCTTTGGCGGGCTTCTGCACAGAAGCCCTCCTTAGGCACCTGAGTGTCTGAGTGGGCAGGATGTGAGGGAGGGGTTTGAGGCCCCCTGCACAGGGTCTCCTTGGAGTGCCAAGTTGCACTCTAGTTGGATTGGCTATGTTGCTGCCCTGCCAGGACAGCCATCCTGCTTTGTGAGTGACAGTCATGCTTTGTGAATGGGGGGTTTGGTGCATAAAAAGCCAGTCTCTGGGACTGGAATGCAGAGTCACCACTGGAACGAGAGAACCAACGAGAGTCTGAAGGAAGACGACTGCTGCAACTACTGAACACCCAGTGAAGCCCTGTTGCAGGTCCAAATCACCTGAAACTTCGACGACAGAGGTGAACCTGCTCACCAAACACCAGACACCGGTCCTCACCCTGGTCGAATTTGCTGTCCCTCGCTGCAGTAGATCGGATAGCCAGTGGGAAGAGAACCAGTTTGGGTTTTAAGGAGCGCCCCTTTTATTCAATGTTTTGCTCTGTTGCTGGCTTCTTCCCTGGGCAGTGCAGGACCTTCCAGTCATCCTCCTTCTTGTCACCACGTCTGAAGCTTGAGGAACCATGAGCCTGCCAGAACTTCCAGGGACAACTGCCTCAGCTACAGCATTCTTCTTTTAAGGTACTGTGCGAATTCGGTCGTTCGTTTCGTCCGGCCGCAGTGAAAGTTCGTGAAATTTTTCACCTCTCTGAAGCCTTGTCCTTCTCTTCTCCTTTGAATAACTTTTCCTCCGACCAACTTCGTTTTTGAACTCTTGTCAAAGACTTAACCGCGAACTACTTTGAACTGTGTGATCCTCTACAAAAACTCCATTAACATTGGCCCAGACCTATTGACTTCAATCCTAGTTGTAGTAGCCTTTTCTAGATTGCCCTGCCTATGAATTGTTGGTGCTGTTGATTTTTGATAACCTTGTCTTTCCTCCCCTTTTAAATTGCTGGTGTGCCATTTTGCTCACACTTAATTTTGAGCTTAACTTGTCCAGAATTGATTGGGTGTTGTTATAGTATATTAAGACTGTGATTTTCTGCTGCTTTATGATAGTGAACTGTTTTATAACTGATGGTGTAAATAAATGTATATTCTTTTACTCAGAAACCTTGAATCAGTGTTTGTTTGAATGATAGTAATTGCTGTCCTTTGTGTACCTTCTTGTACTGCTCACTTTACTCTTTAGATAAGTTTGGCTGCTAAGCCATTTCTACCACTTTACTGTGCAGTACAGGCTTGTACCAAAGGTGAAATTGTACTTACACTTGTAGACTTCATTGTGTGTGGTGTTCCCAAAGGGCACTGCACATGATTCTGCCTAACACTTGTGGCAGTGGTGGGATAAAGTATAGTGATTACACCTAGAGTGCTGCTATTATCTTGGCTCAACTAATCACAAGGCTAAAGACCAATAAAAATGTTTTTAATCATGTCTGATATGGAAAGCTACAGTCAGGAGACCCTCCTTAGTTACACTGTGGATTATCTGAAAAATCTGTGTAAAGAAAGGAATCTCTCTGTTAAAGGCAAAAAGTATGAATTGATTGAAAGGTTGTTAGAGAAACAAAGTCTGGAGGGTGGGTCTGAAATACCTAACCCCTCGCAAATGTGGAAAATGATGAGGATGATAATGTGTCTATTATTGATGAGTTAGATGAAACAGGTGTGTCCCACAATGTAGGCCTCGCTGCTCCTTAACCTGCTCAGCAACCTCAACCTTTGTCCACTGGGACCCCTACAGGCCCTACAATCAGTCCTGAATTCAGAAATGGAGATGAATCATGCACTAGAAATGAAAAAGTTGTCTATTGAGAATGCTTCTCTCCCAGAGTCTTCTAGGTCTTCCAGTCCTAAGAGACCCTGTATGCCTAAAGAAATTGTTGGTATGTATGAGGCTAAGCTTGATATGTTGGATGGTTGGCAATGTTTGAGTATAACCATGGGAATCAAGACATTACAGGGAATCAGTTGCTTCTTTGGCTCTTCTCTAGGCTACCCACTGTTGCATCTGATGTTGTGATGGAGTTGGGGGAGGTGGATAGGATGGATTATGAGTGTGTGAAGATAGCTTTAATTGCTAGATTTAGGAAGACCTCTTCCCAGTACCTTAAGAGGTTTAGGACCCTCAAAAAGCATGAGTGTACCCCTTGGGCACCTGGGTGTGTGAATGTTTGAAGAACTTAGAGGGTTGGATTACGGGTTACAAAGTTAACACTTATGAAGGTATGAGAAATCTTGTTATGTTGGAGTCAATATATGATGCCTGCTCTCCTGAGCTCAGACAGCACTTGGATGATTCTAAGGAAATAGATCCAAAGAAGGTAGCTAAGACTGCTGACTTGTGGGTTGCCAACAGGCCTACTCACAAGAATTCTGGGGTAACTCAGAAGAAGGATGAGGGAAAGTAGCCAAAGAAAGATAACAAGGAGAATTTGAAATCACCAATCCAAAAGATGGCCCCAATTATAACAAGGGTAAGCCACAAGGGAAACCAAATCAGGCAAGTGTACCTCCTGGTGCAAAACCAGAGGTTGGGCAGAACAAACCCCCATTCATCAAAGCATTTGGTAATTTTATGCATGTGGGTCAACTGACCATGTAAAAGGGGATCCCAGATGCAAGGGTGAACCTTCAGGGGTCCACACTGTCTCCTTAGCCTTCTCCCCAGAGGAAAAAGCACCTATGGCAAGTGGAAACATTCACCTACTGGCTGATGAACCCATGAGAGTCTCAGCTAGTGTTTCTTTAGTGTCCCTGGGTTTGTGGGAACAACATAATTTAGATGTCTATAATTCAATCCCAGATAATACTAAAGAACATTATAAAGATAGTGTCCTTGTAAATGGCCAGGAGACTCCTGCCATTAGAGACACTGGAGCCAACATAACTGTGGTTGATGAATCACTTTTCAAGGTAGAGGATGTATCTAAGGCACCCAAAAACCTAACCAAGTTAGCTGGAGTCCCTGTGCAAATGCTTCCCCAGTTACCAGCTCTCAGCCAGTGCAATGACATGACTGTCAAAATACCTGTTAGTGTGCAGAGTGAAGTGCCTGGGAGAGTCCTGTTGGGTAATGTCCTGAAAACTCTTGGAGTTGTATCTAGTACCCCCAGGCCTCCCAGTAAAAGGAAACAGGAGCTCACTAGGCCTGCAAGGAAGAGGACATTGAGGGGCTCTCCAGGGGACTTTAAAGAGGAAATTATCACACCCAGTCCACAGTATTTACTAACCTCTATTTCGATTAAGATAGAGGCAAAGGGGAAACCTAAGACCTCACAGAAGAAAGCAGATAGCACCACTGTGCTACCAACCAGGACATCCCCAAGATTGTCCAAAGTCACACCTGTGACTCCTCCACCAGCTGAGGCTTAGTGTGAGGTACAACCCTGTGTGGTTGATCCAGCTTCTGAAGAATCAGATCTGGAAGAGGACCTTACTCTAGTTGGAGATCTGGATCCTGCTGACCATCCTGAGCTGCAGTCTTTACAGGCAGAAGGTGGACCCAACTGGGCAGACTTCAGCAGAGGAGAAAGAGAGTGTCCTACTCTTGAAGGTCTTCACCTAGAGGCAGCTTCTCAGCTCGATGGTCAAAAGCCTGGGAAGCACAGGTTGCATTGGGAGGATGGTCTCTTCTACAGTGAACCGACTGAGACTATCCCCAGGGACTGCAGAAGACTTGTAGTGCCCCTAGAAAACAGATTCCAGTTCCCACAGTTGGCCCATGAGATACCTTTGGCTGGTCACTTGAGTTTCAAAAAGACCAAGGAAAGGCTCTCTTTATACTTCTACTGGCCTAAAATTGGGTACTGAAGTTGACAAATTCTGTAGGAGCTGTCACACTTGCCAAACCTCTCGCAAGAGTGGAGCCAAGAATGTGGCACCATTGGTGCCTCTCCCAGTGGTGGGAGTTCCTTTTGAGAGAGTGGGCATCAACATTGTTGGTCCCCTTGACCCGCCCACATTTTTAGGAAACAGGTTTATCCTGGTTGTAGTAGACCATGCTACTAGATATCTTAAGGTGATACCTATGAAAACTGTTACGGCTCAAGCTGTGGCTAACGCTCTAATTGGTATTTTTACCAGAGTAGGGTTTCCTAAGGAAGTGATGTCCGACAGGGGGTGCAATTTTATGTCTCACTACATGCAAGCCATGTGGAAAAACTGTGGTGTCACTTACAGGTTCTCTACAGCCTACCATCCACAAACCAATGGATTGAATGAAAGCTTTAATCGTACTATGAAGAGCATGATACATGCTTTAGAAGAACGCCTTAAAAGAAAGTGGGACCTTCCACTGCCATGTCTTCTCTTTGCTTATAGAGAAGTCCCTCAGGAGGGAGTTGGATATAGTCCCTTTGAACTTCTTTATGGCCATCCAGTCAGAGGCCCTTTGGCCCTGATTAAGGAGGGGTTGGAGAGTGCTCCTTCCCCCAAGCCAGTCAGAGTGACTGGCTATGTGATAGGTCTCCGGGGGAGAATGTTACACATGATGGCAGAAGCTAGTGATAACTTGAAAGCAGGTCATGCTCTGGTCAAACATTGGCATGACCAGAAAGCCAACATGGTTGAGTTTGCTTAATACCAGCTTGTGCTAGTTATGGTGCCCACAAGGCTGTGGGAAAACTTGGAGAGGTGAACTATCTGGTGGACTTAGGCAGACCTAAGGAGGCTCCCAGAGTCTTTCACACCAACCGTTTAAAGGCATATGTCTCAAGTCCAGAAGTGGGCGCTTTGCTTCTAGCTTCAGCTCAAGAGGAAGAGGAGAGTGAACCTCTACCTGACCTACTCAGAGGACAGACTTTAGATGAGAGAGCATAGAAGGAGTTAATCGCTCTTCTAATTTGACATCTGAGCAACAGGAGGAGTGCAAGTTTCTGTTAAATCAGTTTGCCTCCCCGTTTTCACTATCACCAGGCTTGACACATGATATTCTACCTGGTGGCTGTTTACCTGTGAAAAGCAGAGGTTACAGAATGTCAGACCATGTAAGAACCCACAAAAAGGAGGAGGTCAACAAGATGTTTGATCTCTGGGTTATAGAGCCATCTACAAGTCCATGGTCTAGTCCAGTTGTGCTAGTACCAAAGACAGGATCCATGGAGTTGAGATTCTGTGTGGACTATAGAGCTCTAAATGCAGCCACAAAGTCTGATGCCCATTCTTTACCAAGGACAGATGAACTGGAGAATAGACTTGGTGCAGCCAAGTACCTCAGTACAGTTGATCATATGTCATTATGTTGCGCAACCTATGATATTGTACTTCTGGTTTTATAAGTAGGTATACATATTTAATTTTTGATTGTGCTACATATATCTGTTGTACTTTAAACATATTCTCTTTGTTCGCTGCATGATATAATAATGTAAGGAAACCCCTGTGCTTTTGGGCATTGTGAGTGCTCCTGAGGTCCGCGGACTCTGTGGCTATCATGCTGGGAACAGGGGGGTCAATATGATGTAAGGGACATGTAGAAAAATTAAGGGTATCCTTGTAAAACCCCATGAAATTCAGTGAAAAAACTTTGTTAAAGGGATATTATGGTTTCAAGTAAAATAGAATAACCCCAGAAATTCGCCAGTTATGGTAAGCTAGGCAACCATAACTCGCACCACCACCGTGCACTGCTAAGACTAACACCGAGGACATCAAAGATGACATCACAAATGACATTACGGGTATCCTGGTAATAGAGTGGTTTCTGAGCTTACCATAACTGGTGAATGTCTGGGGTTGTCTGGGGTTGTTCGATACATAAGCTTTAATGTTATTAATGTTTTCTGAGGATGCTGTTTCTTTCTTCTATACTTAAGTTTCCCTGTATGTGCCTCTGATTTCTATGCATTGTGGTTCTTCATATGTTTTGTTTGTACTTGCATGGTACTTTTCGTCAAAATTAATTTCACATGTGATGTCATCATGACTTCCCACATCTGCTGAATTTCAAGGGTTTTGTTGCTTTAATTCTGCACAACTTAGCTGCACCTTAACTAAGGAGTTTTCAGTGAATTTCAAGGGTTTTGTTATACCATCTCTTTTTTACAGACGACTAGTCATGGCCTTTTGCTATGTCCACTGTACATGTTCCCCCACTATGTTTCTTTTTGACACTCTACTTATCTTTCAGGCCCACTATCCAGGGCCTTCGGCTCTAGAAATTAAGCACAGCTTTTGGTCTTGCACACTGTGGGCCTCATTAGGACCCTGGCGGTAAGTGTTTAACAGCGCCGTAAAAGGCTGCGGCGCCGTTAAACACTTAGCGCCTTACTACGAGGTCCCTTCGCGGGACCCGACCTGAACGGCTGGTCTAGACTAGCCATTAAAGTAGGGACCCGCAAAGGGACCTTGGTGCTAAGTACGGTACCGCACTTCGCCAATGGGGCGAAAATGGGAATGGGGAAGGGCCATGGTTCAATGGGGAATTACCGCCCCGCCAACCTTGGAATGGGGTGGTAATTCCCCATTGAACCATGGCAGTCCCGTTACAACACCGGCACCAACCATGGTGCTAATAGCGCCATGGTTTATCGCCGGTGTTGTAATGAGGGCCTGTATCTTTTAAAACACTACCTTTCTTTCCCTCTTACTAATCATGGCCTTTGCCCATAACCATTGGCCCTGACTTTTGGACGTGACCCCTTTACATGTTGTTCCATGGACTTCGACCATGGCCAGCAGTGGGCACAGGCTTTTCGGCGTGCTCCCTTGACATGTTCCGCCAAACCCCCATGTCCACTTTTCATATTGCACAATTCGGGTTCCTTAAAGTAAACCAGTAGCCATAGTCTTCGCCCACACCCAGTACCCCCACCTCACTATAGCTGTAACATTCCACTTTTTTTGTATTCATCCATTTTTGTAACTCTCTTTCATTTTTAACTTTTTCCCATAACTGCAGTTAGTATAACCCTGATAATAGTAGTGTACTACAAATAACCCTGATTATTCATAAAATACCCTGGTTATTCAAAGTGTGACACACTTTCATTCCCATTCCCAATCTTATTTTCTACTTTAATCGCAGTTATGCAAATTAACCTCAGTTTTGACAAAAAATGCTTGAGCTCTGAACTTGGTCCCCAGCCTTCCCCAAAGTCCCCAATTTCTCAAGGTGTCCTCTTTCCCCCTCCCAACCTCTATCCTGATGCCATTTCATCCTTGTTCCTCCTCCAATTGGAATATTTTCTACTTTGCTTTCAGCTAACCCCAGTTATATCAGTCAAGCATTATTTGCTGTGCACTGCCCACATTGTTTGACTTTTTCTCTATGTGGTAATGAATGGGAGTAGACCAACATATGTTTTATTTTCATTCCCAGTAACTTAAAAAAAAAATATATTTTTTATTTAAAATGCATATGGTTCATATCTTTAAACATTACATTTGTCTTAATCTCATTACATGAATTCATAGATGAACATTTTTACAATTGTACATTCATTGTCTGTAGTGTAGGAGATTATTAGTGTCTAGAGATTGATTGAGTCTGGATCGCTGGCCAAAAACGAATTACTGCAATCGTCGTTGAGTTATTTTTCCCAGACAGGCTAAGGGCCCAGCGTTCCTCAGGATCTAGGAGTTTGGTGTTTTTTATATAGAGCCTGCCGACTACAAGACGTTCTTCCGCTAAGGCCAGACATGGCATTAGTACATGATGGAGACTTTCAATGGAATCCTCATCTGTTCTTGAAGAGTTTTTTGGGCTCGTATCCTAAGGATTTTCTGTGTTAGAAGAGCATTTAGTCAAAGCCGCATGAAGGTATCCCGAAAGACTCGATCAGGAAATAGATCAAGGTAGTGAGGTATCTCATTCAGGGCTCTGACTTCACTGGTACAGTTCAATGTAAGTTTGTAGCCTCCTTTTTCTTTTATCGTCAGTATCCAGTCAATTGTTGCTAGTTGGATTTTCACCCTTTGAGGTCTACAGAGTAGAGTTTCCATTGATATATCATATCTATGTCCCGGGAGGATATCTCAGCGGCAACATGCGCGCCTTGGAAGCAAGACGACACGAAGCAACAGAAGTTCGAACCCCGGGTCCGCGCTTAGAAACCTCTGGGTGTTTAAGCACATTATAAATATGCAACTAAGACAAAAACAATTACACAACTAAATAAACAAAAACAATTCCTGTAACAGTGCCTCAATGCCCGTGGGCTGTTTGAGCACTTTAAAAATGTAAAAATAAAATAAATAAATAAAATATCTTATCCGTTCAGAGTTGAGAAAGGCGTTCAATTTGTTGAATGCCTTTACATTGAGATTCCCTGCAGTTGGACAGAGAAAGTTCATGGCTGGAATCTTCTCATTATTGCTCAGTTTTCTGAAAAAATTTAGTTGTTTCCATTGTATGATTGATAACAGTGATGGCAGGCCAAATTCAAATCGAATTTGTGACGATGGAATGGATTTAGGGAGTGCTAGGACCTTTGTCCAAAAAATTCTCTCAAGTTGATCCCATATATTTGGCTATAGATTTATCATTGATTCTCCGTCATATGTCAGGATAGCTGCAACATTTTGTTTGTAAAAGGTTACAATTGGCTTCAGGGAATATTTCCCAAATTTTTTAGTAGGAAATACCCGTCCTTGTCATGCTAAAGAGTATGCTTTGCTTTTCAGGTGGTCAATCCAGGGTTGCTCGACAATAGATTTATTGAGCCAAACTCCTAAATATTTGAGCATTTACACCTGCTTGATTTTTTCATTATGTAGAAAAAATGATGGTGTATACTGGACAGGGGCCCAGTAGTCTAGACAGAGTCATGATTTTAGTCTTTTTGGTGTTTATTTCAAGCTGATTTTTGTCCATGTATTCTTGAATATTGTTCCGAGCTATCTGTAGGCCTCTTGGTGTTTTGGCAAAGATTACGATATTGTCGGCATAAAGTATAGTTGAGATGGCTGTGGAGTTTAATTTTGGTGGAATTCATGTGTGGGGTGGCTATTGACTCTTCAAAATCTGAGGTAAATAAGTTGTAGAGGGCTGAAGCCAGTGGGCAGCCTTGTTTGATCCCATGCCACGTTTTTATCGGTTTCGTTACCAGGCCGCTCTTGCTTGGTCGCATCTGCACTCGTGTGTTTGAGTATAGAAGCTTTATTGGTTCAACTATATTTTTTGGGCAGCCGCATTTTCTCAGTTTCTCGCATAAGATGTTTCTGTTGATTTTATCAAAGGCAAGATGTAGGTCAATGAAGGCCGCATATGTGTGAGTGCTGGATCTGATTGTTTCGTGTTTGATCAGATTTAACATGAGTAAGTTGATATTGGTCCCAACGTTTTTAACAAAGCCGGTTTGGCGAGGAGCCTGGCTATTCGCTGTTGTGGCCCATTTGTTCAGTTTGAGGAGCAGGACGTTCGCAAAACCTTTCCCCAGTGGGTCTAAGAGCGCAATAGGTCTGTAATTTGAGGGATTCTCAGTTGGCCCTTGCTTGTAGATGGAGATTAATATCGCTCTTTGCCATGAGGCAGGAATTTGATTTGTTCGATTTACCAATTCAAATAAGTGGCCGCAGAAGGCTGCCCATGTGTCAGGGTTATTTTTCATAATGGCGTTTGATAGCCCGTCGGGTCCGGGGGCCCGAGATACATTCAGTTGGCATATTGCATCACATTTATGTCTGCAGGGACCCATTCACATGTCTAGTTAGCTTGTGGGCTTGTTGTTTCATCAATGCCGGATGGTAGTCATTTTTGGTAGAGCTGTTTAAAGTGATTTGTCCAGCTCATCTCAGGGACCTCAGAGATCTTATTATCGCCTTTGTTTGGTTATTGATTCAGCAATTTCCAGAGGTCTCGTGAGTTCCTCGTACCCATAGCTCTTAACATGGTCTCAGTGTCATTTTGTTCAAGAATCATCTTCGCATTTTTCAGCCAGTTCTTATGTATTTGCTTGGCCTGTTTGACCTTATGAAACTTTGAAGTAGAGGATTGTTTCATTAGTTGTTTAATTTGAGTTCTTAGGGCTTTCTTCCTTAAGACTATCCTGCAACTATATGCGTGGTGATGATCGTTTCTCTGGGATTTTGTCTGTGCTCGGCCTTGATGGAAGTGATGTAATATCCATTCATAGTTTAATTTGTTTTAGTCTATAATTGCTGTGTTCTTAAATACATCTGGAAGGGACTTTATTTCAAATTGTGTCAATTTCAATCTTGTTGCCGTAAGATTGGCTTCTAGGTAGTTTTGTTCGCAGTGGAGGTTCCCCTGCTCTTCGACCAAGATCTAAGTAAGATGTAGTAATTTCTATCCTTTGTGGCAATGTTTTCCATCTGGCGTATGGGTTCTTTAATGTTCTCCGATAGGTATATATAGTCGATAATTCCAGTACAAATTCCACAGGACAATGTCGGAATTGGCGACTTGAAAACTTCATTAAGGGCTTTGAGGCGCTTCATATTTCTATATGTCATTTCTTTAGACCATCGCTGGGCATGGGATTCATGTAGATGTTCTGCAATCTCCTCACCATTGGGGGAAAAAAGATAAATGTTTAGGTCACTGTATATAATGAATGTGATACAAGGATATTTCAGAGTGGCTTCGTCATTTTTCGTGAAAAATGAGTCTAAGAAGAGTTCATCAGTTATTTTATTGCGATTCCAGTATGTATTGAGGATACCCAGGAATTGAGTATAGCAAGTTGTAGGAGCACCCTGAGTGGAACTCTTCTCAGAAGTCCGGTCTTGTTGCACAAATATTCTTTGAATCCAGGGATTGATGTTTTGGGCTTCTATGACATTTAGGTGAACATCCATCTTAATAAATATCAGGAGACCTGTGGAGGGACGTCCTTTTTGGCGGCAGATTGCCGGATTCATGTACGTGGTGTACCCATCGCATACCGGTTTTTGATGTTGTAAGCGGATTCAATTCAACACTACAGCTAAGTAAATGCCTAGTCTTGGATGCTGATGAAGCCCTTATTGATGTATTTTTATGTCCATTTCATTTACTCTGGATGACAACCCTTATATAACACCCCTCTCTCAGAACCCCCCTGACCCCGCTGAGCCAAGAAGTAGGTTTGCTTTGCAAATTTAAAAGGTTTATTTGAAAATTAAACAATATATATCTATCACACTTTTATAGTAAATTAAGATTTGATAGCACACTTGTGAGGATGATAGTGATCAACAATGAATAATGATACAGTGGTACACTCTTTTTGATGGCTTAGAAGTGATATAGAGAGGATGAAGTAGCTGAGAATGCTTTTATGGCTTCAAGACAATGCAATGATGAATGAAAATGCAGTACAGAAAATAAACTTGATATGACTTCAACAAAAGACAATGTAATCACTTTTCTTTGACAATTCCACCCACTCCCACCCTCTATGCAAGGTAAAGAGATGGGAGGAAAGCACACAGTTCTCTGGAATGCAATCAAATATAATTCAGTTCCCTCCTAGCAAGCTTAGAGGAATACAGGTAGGAGTTTTAAACACAGGCAATATACTTTGATGTGGTATGCAAAGAAGTGAAAAATATGCTAAAATTGCTTTAATTCCCTATAGGAGGTTCAGGGTGAGTGAGAGATAATTTAAATTAATTCAGGATAACTTTAGCAATGCTCTATGAATGATTGTCAGGTTGCACACGAATTTCAGCAAGGAAAGCTGAAAAGACAAATATTTTTACATGTGACTGAAATTAAGCAAAATGCCAAATCGTGGCAAATTTAGACGCATGCATCGAGCACAAATACGGAGGCACTATAAGGAGTAGGAAGTCTGTTATAGGCTTGTTGGAAAGCTCAGAATATTAGCTTTAAGATGACAGTTAAAACTCGCGCCCAGCACGAACGGTTCCGGAGATACGGCCGATTTAGTAAAGGTAGTTTTTCAGATTTGAAATTTTAAAGCTCAGAATGACAGATGACAGTTTTCAGTTTTAAAAATGACAGAATGACACGATTCTAGGAGGCAGTTCTAATAGGCTAAAATAGTTTAGATTAGATTATTTTTAACTAAGAGATTGGTTTTGGCACAGTGCTAGCTGGGTACTCACACTAGATTTTGGACAGGAATGCGACTTCGTCACTGATCGGGTCACGATTGGCTGGACTTCTGCTAGCAGTTCTTCACAGCGATCTGGTCTCTGGTTCTCTCTGGTTCTGGATACAGCACTGCTTTCTGGATACTGCTACAGGTTCTTGCAAAAGTTCTTGCCAAAGAATTCAAACAGCTCGCCCGGCTGTTGAATAGTTTGGTTGGTTTTGAGGCCTGCTGAAGAGGATTCAGCTTGTGGATTCAGGCCTCTCTGCTACAAATGCTGGAGTTAATTTCTGGTCTCTGGAGATTGATGGATTTGAAGTCTGGATCTCTGGAGATTGATTGATTTGAAGTCTGGATCTCTGGATGTGAAGTCTGAAGTCTCCCGGCAAAGCGTCCCGCAAGAAAGTGGAAAGTGAATCTCTCTACCTGGGTTTGAATGTTCCTTTTATGTGTTTTGAAAATGGGTGTGTGCCTGGGCCTAGCTAAGCCTGCCCCTCTCACTTATCATTGGCCAAGCTTTCCTCTCTCCCATGATTCGGGGAAAGAAATGGAGTGTCAGAGTGATGCTGTAGGTTTTATGGTCAGAGGAACCTCCCGTTGTCAAATTGCACACAGATCTATTTCTGGCCCAAATACATATTTATCTATGTACCATTTTTCTAATATTATAGGTCCAGTTAACATATTTTCTGTAGCACCAAACCATCCAATCCCTGTCTTTGTACGATGTTGTGTCCACTTATGACAGAATTCTCCCCTTTTCATCCAGATAACGACCTCTAAACCTTTCCAGATTTTACACAAATGTGCACTAGGGATATGGGTTTCAGATGAAAAAGTGTCAGATTTTTAACATGCATACATTTGGAGTAACAACCATTTTTTCCGCTACTATCTCCAAGAACATACCACAGGGTCCTAACACCTCTTAAAATGTGCACAGAAAAATCACAAAAATGATGATGTTATTTATATAATTTTGACAAGTCCGCACTGTGAATTATCCATCTTTTTAAAATCATGCTCTGGCCCCAAAGGGGTGTGGTTTTCCAAAGCACATGGTGGAATTTCTGGTTTATCCACTTCCCCCAAGCTCAGCTTGCTTCTCACAGGCACTGCCCCTCCCAGTTTCTGGCCCCCCCAATATAACATTTGCCTGAGCCAGTGAAAAGTGCTTTGTTTAGTTTCCTGTAGTCCCCAGGTGCCACTCCCCTAATTCAATCAGAGAGGTGTCATCTCCTTTTGGCAGGGGCAGCAGAATGCAGCCAAGCCTGGGAAGAGTGGTGAGCAAGTTTCCCTTCTGTCGGGGGTAGTTGCCGGGCAGAATTCACTCTCTTCAGCCAGGCTTCAGCTAAATGTCTCTTTAGTTCCCAGTTTTCTACATTCAAATCCAACTTACAATTTTTGCACATGCAGCTAGAATGCTGATTCTAAGTTCAAAACTATGACATTTAAACAATTGCAACCTATGTGACACTCATAAGTAGGTCACTCATTTATTCTAAACATTTCGATTTTAGTGGCTTTAAACCAAAATTCACTTAAGCTGCTGACATCCCCAGCTATTTTTTATATATACATTAAATAATTACATTAAATAATTACTTCCTTCAAGTCATTTCAGAATATAGTTTTACATTGTATCTACCTCTTAGCAAGTCTTTCCTTGGCCTGGTTTGGGTTCATTTGTTCAGTTTTACACAAAAGTCTGGTGGTTTTAAAATGCCAGCTTTCTGATAGTGGTGAGCACCCGTATTGCATCCATTTTTGACATTAAGAAAATGAATTCCCCGCAGTTCTGGGTTGCTTTTGGCAATCAGCATTGCCATTCCCAATGGTTTCAGGCTACTGTGTGTAGCCCAATGGTGGTTTTAGGCAGTGCCCTCCTGTGCTCACAACATAGGCAAAATGGGTGGTAGTCTTTTCTTCATGTTTTCCCTGTGCACTCTCTGGGGAGTTCTGGCCATCATGATGTTTTCAATGCCAGTACTGCACAGTTTTATGGTAGGGCTTGGCTGCATGGGTAAAAACATCCCACAAGCCCCCCCTCTTGCGATGGCCATTCTGATCTTTCACTGATGGAGCTCGCAAGATCTGGGATGTTTGCCTCATCTTCTTCCAGTTCCGTAGATGGCACAGTTCAGCATCTTTTCCTCCATCCGTTTGGATCGATAGGTTTCATCTGTCCTAGGATGATAAAGCAAAAGCGGCAATACCTATTCGTAGACATTTCTCCACCACTATTAATGGCGGGGCGGCATATACATTTTATACATCAGGATACATTTTTCAGTCTTATTTTAAAACAAGATATAACATGAAACATTTTTTTTCCAATCATAATATTTTAGAGACTATATGTGGGATATTTTAGGATGGGAACTGAATTAATCTGGAGCGGTCCCCTCTGGTATTGCAGAGGACTCCTCGAGTTGCTGCAGTGTGTGCCTGGGATGGCAACACTTTAGCTGATTTATATGTACCCACTAGTCTTCCCCCTCTGCCGAACTGCCTTTGGGGATGCGGATCTTGTAAGCTACAGGGGAGATTTTGTCTATAATTTCAAACGGTCCCTTCCATGTAGGCAAAAATGTTCGCTGTTTGGCCTGGTTCCTTTGGAAATTGTATAGATAGATCTGGTCTCCGACCTTGTATACTTACCTTCCTGGTGGTCTTCAGGTTGTAGTGGGTTTTCATGCTATCAGCTGATCTTTCTAGATTCCGCTGAGCATAGGCAAAAGCATGCTGAAGGTGTTTCCTTAAATTCTCCACATACTCATGAGTTGTGGAGGCATTTATCAGTGTCTGCTCTTGGGTCCTGTAGAGCAAATGCTGGGGAAGCACCATCTTGCGTCCGTTCATCAACTCAAATGGTGACATTTTAGTTGCATATGACGGGGTAGATCTGATGGCCATTAGGACCAGAGGTAATCGGATATCCCAACTTGGCCCAGAATCTTCCACAAACTTTTTTAAGATGCTCACAATGGTTTGGTTGTATCTCTCTACTGCTCCAGAAGAAGCTGGCCTGTAAGCAATGTGTAGCTTCCTTTTAACCCCCAGTATCTCCCACATCTTTGTCATTACTTCACTGGTGAAGTGACTACCTCTGTCTGACTCAATCCTTTGAGGTAGACCAAAACGGGAAAAGATGTGGTTAATCATCAGGGCAGCTGCTGTTTCTGCCTTGCAGTTTGGGGCCGGGAGACATTCCACCCACTTGGTAAACAAGCATGTGACGGTCAACATGTACTTGTTTCCTCTAGACGAGCGAATTACTCTTTTGGAGAGGCGCCCGGTGTGTGAGGGATGTTGGCTGAAATTGTACACACACCAGACACCCCTTCAAGTATTGGTCGAGGTCCTGTCCCATGTGTGGCCTTTATGCAACCTCTCTTAAGATCTCAAGTGTTGTGTGAAACCCCCTATGACCGGCGGTGGCCGCATCATGGGCGTGACTTAACATCAGGCTTCGGAATGAGGTAGGAACCACCCACTGATCATGGCCAGCTTGGGATTTCCTTACCAACAAACCGTCTTGGATTCAGTACCTTTTTGGACATTTCATCAACACTCTTAGGTCCTCTTTCCCAATGTAATCGGTATCCGTCAGGGGAAAGTTCTCAGGGTCCTCAATGTGTTGGTAAAACTTACCAATTATTGGATCCCCATTCTGAGCTGTAATCAAATCAGCATCAGGGGTCTCCTTACTCCATTGTGCAGTTGAAAGATCATTGTGAGCATTTGTCTGGGACCTAGTGATAGCAGTGTCCTGGATTTCCCCCAACAGGGACTCTATTTCTATTAGATCCCCTTGGATGGCCCCGGTTTTGGCCAGCTGATCAGCTAAGTCATTTCCAGTTTTGTCTGGTCCCTCTACTTTGGAATGACCTTTGATCTTTTTCCGGTAGATGGCCATCCCATTCGATGTGACCAGGTCATCAATATTTTGGATTAACTTCCCATGTTTCAAGGGTTTGTTATTAGCACATAGCATGCCTCTGGTTTTCCAGTTAACCAGGTGCTCCACGAACATGTTCCGTACATAATCCGAATCTGTGATTATGACCAGTTCGCGGAGTTGATGTTGGACAGCAGTGAGGATGGCTTGATGCACAGCCATCAATTCTGCCACCTGACTACTTCGGGGACCAATTTTGTATCCAGCGGAGGGTTCTGGGGACTCATTCACCCATGCATTCCCTATGCCGGCCACCAGTTCTTTTTCTGCGTTGTTGTCAACATGGTAAGGGCATCCATCCACCTAGACAGTGGGCATTCCCTCACACTTGTCTTCTTCAAAGACTTTGTGTGGGGAATTAAGGTATGCCTCCATGTTGTCCTTGATTTTTAGACTTTCGTCCTCAAGACAGTTTTCTCTGGCACAATCATGCAAGTCAGCCAGACCTTGCGCGAGGGGACTCTTCTTGTTTTGGCCATATCTGACCTCCACAGGAAAGCCTTGCATTGACAGAATCCAGGAAGTAATTCGGGAATTACTCACATTTCCGGCCCAGATTCTGTCACTTTGGAGATATTGCAGAGGCTGGTGTGGAGTCTCCACTATGATGTGTTCCCCCTAGATGAACGGGCAGTAATACTTCAATGCCCACACCGTTGCCAGGAGTGCCTTCTCACAATCGTTGAATTTTTCCTCCACAGAAGATAAAGTTTTGCTCGCATAGGAGATTACTTTATTGACCTTGTCATGCTTTTGGTATAATGCTTCCGTCAAGCACGTATTAGAGAACCCTGTCTCCAGGAAGAACTCCTTGTTTCTGACAGGGTAAGCGAGGCAAGGCGCTTGTGAGAGGCTTCTCTTGAGTTATCTTACTGCCTCGGATTGTTCTGGACCTCATTCCCACTTGACCCCCCCCTTCAAGAGATGAATCAGGGGTCTGGTGATCTCTGCGTAGCCCTCAGTGAACTTTCTGCTGTAATTAGTCAGTCCAAGGAGGCTCCTTAGTTCCCGCAGAGTGGTGGGGTCTTTCAGTTTCTGAAGTGCTTCCACTTTCTTTTCCTGGGGACAGAGACCCTGAGGAGTAATCTCATGCCCCAAGAAATTAACACGGGTTCTACACCACTGTGCTTTCTGAAAGGAAAGTTTTGCTCTGGTGGCTCTCAACTGCGTCAGAACATAACGGATCTCCGCTATGTGTTCCACCACAGATGAAATTTTGATGAGGACATCATCTACATAGGCCAGGTTACCCCTCGCACTCAGGTCGGGCATGGCCTTATGTAGGAAAATGTTGAATTCATTGCCGGAGTTGAGGTATCCGAAAGGAGTTCGGGTCCATGTGTACTGCTGGCCCCCAAGGTAAAAGCCAGTTTGTATTGGTCGTCCCTACTGACAGGCACGGTCCAGTATCCATTGGTCATGTCTATTGCTGTGAATACCTGTGACCCCTGAATCTGGGCCAGCCCTTGGTCAATGTAGGGCAGAGGCCATCGAGAAGTATGGACCCGTTTGTTGAGCTCCCTAAGGTCGGCGCAGAATCTCCACTGGCCGTTTGGCTTCAATATTCCCAGCACCGGATTACTGAAAGTGCTGTGAACTGGACGGATTATTCCCCGGGTTCTTAATTATTTCAGTAAGGGACTCCATGGATGCGAGAGGCAAGCGATATTGCTTCACAAACACTGGAGTCATGCCAGGGTCCATGGGAATTGTTTTTGTGTGGATGTCGGTGCAACCACAGTCATATGAGTCTACCGCAAAGAGATCTTGGAAATCCAAGAAAACTTGTTTCAACTTTTGCTTCTGTTCCAGAGTCACACAGGCATCAGCTAGGTTGACTCTCTCTTCCACCATCTGCCTGAAGCCTGGAAAGACTTCTGGTTTAGCTATCTCAGCGGCCTCCTCCAGCTGGGTGGAGAAGTCCCTGGTCAGAGTGCTGATTTGGACTGGAGGCTTCAGGTGGGAAAGGCAGCCCTCATGGACCTGGAAAATCACCTCATCCCTCCTGAAGTCACAAGTCACATCTTCTTTACCATAAGGGCAAGAAGTGTACACCAGGAAGTTCCCCCCTGCCGCGTAAAGATCCTGTATGGTGTTGTATTGTCATCACTGTCACTGTCAAAACAGTCCTTGGGGATTGGTCCTAACAGTCCTAAATCAATGGAGAAATTTCGGTCATCAACCGCCATTCCAATAATAGTGCCTGCGGCTAGAGTAATACTCTGTAAGTCTCTGTTATCCACCTCTATTGGAATGGTGTCATGTTCTATGTTGACTAATGGTGTTGGGTTTACCCCTAACCCTTGCTGTTGGAGAGAAGCATTTAGATGAATATAAGCATCAGGGTTTTTCAATTTTTGTCCTCTTTTAACTTTCACTTCCAGGGAGAATTGTCGGGTCCTTTCCGGGATGGTGACTTCCTCTTTAATCTGAATTTCAACTGCATAAGGTAGCAATTGAGCTGACCTAAATGCTTTTTCTGGACCATCAAAGCCCATGGGATTATCCGCTAATCGGGACCAAGTTTTGAAGTTGATTAGGTCCAAACTAATGGCGAAGCGATTGAGAATGTCACTGCCTAAGTAAAAGGCGGCAGTGACGTTTTGCACGACCCAACAATTATGGACTATGCTCTTGTTGCCAATGGAGATTTTGAGCATACACCTGCTTGGCAGGAGATGTTTGGAATTGGGTGTTTCCAGATCTATTTCCCATTTGTCTATCAGTTTGAATGTGGGAATGGCTGGATCTTTTGGGAGTTGGCGGACATGGCTTCGCTGATGAAGCTCTTACCGGTGTTCACACACACTCGGGCGAGAACAGAGTCCTTCCCATCATTTAACTGAACAGGGATGAACAACTGATCTCCAATTTGCTGAATATCAGCCAGGCTCTGAGTTGATTTCACATCTTTCTGGACTATAGGAGTGGGAGTTTCTGATTGTGGATTGGTAAAGAATTTCAGAGTATTTCCTTCCAGTGTGGAATACCACCTTAAACTCGAAGGAAGGTTGATTTTCAGAAATAGAGAGGACCCACCATCACCAGTCTGTTGTCCTACTGCTATTACTGTCACGTCTGGAATTTGGTTGTTCTGGAAGTGAATTTCTACTTGGTCCGATTTTTGTTCAACCATGTGGCAGGTGCCATTTAAACTAACAAGGTTGGCACTCTGTTTTAATTTCATTCGTCGGCTAGTCTGGGTCCAGAGGACCTTGTTTATGCAATCTATTAGGGGTGACAACCTTCTCACGAGGTCATTCCCTAGTAAACCCGGGGTGCCCTCTGGAGTCACTACTATGACCGGGTGTTTCACCTTGTTTTGCCCAATTTTGATGTCCAAATCTGCAGTCCCCTCGACAGGAATTTCCTTCCCGTCAAAGTTCTGCAGTTGTCCAGGAAGAGAGGTGAGAGGAATACAGTTATTGTCCCCCATTCCTGCATTTAGTTTATCCAAGGTCCTTTTGGACAGAAGGGTAGCTTGGGATCCAGTGTCCACCAGTGCCAAAATTGTACCCTGCCCCTGTACTTGTACCAGGGCATAGTATCTTCCCTCCTTCTCCTCAAGGGGGCACAGATAATGCACATTTTTGGACAACTGGTGGGCTAATTTCCTGGTTTTGGACATTGCCAGCGAAGAGAGTTGGGCACAATTCTGTGGAGTGCCTGGGGAATCTGAAAGAAAAAGTTGGCAACGGGAAATGGTTTCGGGTTCTGGGCTGCCCCCCCTTTTTGGAGGCAGTCATCAGTATGGGTTTGACCCCTGGGATTTTGCTATTGTTGGTTCTGGGATAGAATGATGGGCGGCGACAGCTCAATCCCCACATCTACCCAGTCTATTGATTCGGTTTTAGGTTCCCCTGGTTCCGGTTCTGTGCTGCCCCTGCCTTTTGGGAGGCAGTCAACAGGATGGGTGTGAACCAGGGGTTTTTGGTTTTGTTGGTTCTTGGATAGGATGATGGGTGGCGACAGTTCAATCCCCACATCTACCCATTGGATTGGAATCTCTTGGGACCCATTTTACCTTGGGAGGAGTTCCCCCATCTCTGAAGGAGAAGATCCTTTTCCCAGGATCCTCTGAGGATCCCTCTCCCTCAAATTGGAAGACCTGTACCTCCTCCACAAAGTGGGTCTGTTTGGGTCCTTTGTTTCTCCTACCTCCTCTCTGCTCCTTGGGAGGCAGGCTTTCAGGGGCAGGAGATTTTGTTTCAGGTTCCTAGTTTTCCAGGGGCTGTTTACAAGTTGGGAAGGAAGCTTCCTCCAAGGCTTTACACCCCTCCTCCCCTTGTGCCTCCTCCCTGGGAACTGGTGTGTTATCGGGGTGCTGCCCCCGTCATTGTTCTGGAGCACCAGGTCCAGAGTTTGGGGCATTCTGCGGTGGCATGCTCATCTGAGGGTTCTGTTGAGCCCTCAGTATGTGACCCAGATCCCGTGCCATATTTTGGAACTGGCGCTCAAGTTGGGAAACCCGCTCAGGTTGATACAGGGTTCTGTTTTCTCCCCTGGGCTGATCCCGGGAAGGGTAGCTATCCCTTCTCTGGTAATACCCTGGTTGGGAAGATTTGGGTACCCCTCCACCCTTGGCCTCCCCTCTCCTGGATTAGGAGGTCTGGGCTCAGGGAATTGGGGACAGAAGGATGGATGAGTTTGGGGCTGGAAGTCTTGTGGATACCTGGGGAAAATGTTCGGCCCAGGGTTTGGTGAATTTCTGCCCTCCTGTGGGAAGTTTGGAGGGAAGTTCTCTGGGTTAGGTGCTTGACTGGATCCCCCCCTTGGGCTGGAGGAGTCCACACATAACCCAGGATGGGTCGGTTTCTCTTGTAGCGGGGACTTACATAATCAGGGGAGCGAGGGACCCCATTTGTGGGACTACCTCCTTGATTCCCTGTCTGTGACTGGCGCGAGGGCCTTCTGGGCGGTGAATTATTCTGCCCAGGCAGGTTTTTAGGCCCCCCATCTCCAAATCTAAAACGGGGGCAACCTTTACCTCTGCATCCTTGGCACAGCAGGGGTGCTGTTGGTTTTGGGGTTTTTCTGCGCATTACTTTTATTTTCTATGGGCTTCTGCACCTCATAGATCCGGGTGGCTTGCTCAATGACCCAGTCTAAAGATCTTTTCTCGTGAAAATATCTCACGAGCTGGGTCATTATGTACTTGGGAAGAGCATGGAAAAATGTGTTGATGAATTCTCTGCTTTCCGTGCTCACCCTTCTGGTGGTCTGCGCAAAGGCACGCTTCAATTCTTGCACAAATTTTTGTGGGGCCTGATCCTCCCCGCATTGCAAATTGTAGGCTGCCTTGCGAGCCTCTTGGGGATTCCTATGTACAGAAAAATGTTTCAAGATAGCCGCCATATATGTGGACCATCTTGAATGGTTTTGGTCCTCCAGCCCCGCAAAGAAACTGGAGTATTCAGGGGAGAATGTCCATTTGACGTACTGGATGCAGCTACTGCTGTTCTTCAAATGGAAAGTCTCCATCATTTGCTCATAGAGCTCCAAGTGTTCCCAAACAGAATATTGGCGTTCTTATGATAAGGCGTGATGACACTCCTGATTGCCTTAATCTGTTTTAAGGGATCCTTAAGCAAGGCCCTTTTCACCTTATTGGCCCTTTTGGTTCGGGCAACCCTGGTCCATTCATCCTCTGATTCAGAAGCACTGCTCCCAGAGGTGCCTGTCTGATCTTCCAGGTTTTCCCGGATTCTGCGAGCCTGGGAATAGCTGGCAGAATGTGGGGACCTGGTCTCCTGTGTCCTGTGACGCTCAGAGGAGTCTTCAGATACCTCCTTGCTACCAGGATTTAATGGGTACCCCCCCACTGACCTAACTGGGCAGAGGTTTTCATGATGCCCTTAGTGGGCCTACTCTCCTGGGGTTCCCCACTAAATTTCACTGTACTTAGGTGCCCATACCCGGATGCCCGCCCATCCATTCCTGGTGGTACTGGCCTATGAGCCCCATCCTTTTGGCTGGATAGCAATCTGCCATCCCTATGGCCCTGTGCTCATGTGCGCCAGGGGACATGGGGGTGGAAGAGTCCAGGGACTGGGAGAGATGAAGGCCTCTGGTACTAGGGCTCCTGAGGTTATGCTCAGGCATTTCCCTTTCCCATCGAACCTCATCTCTATCAGCCCCTGCTCCCTGTTGCAATGCAAGAGCCTGCGCTTTCAGTTCCTCAGTTAAGGCCTTACTAGAGTCTATCAGTCTCTCCTGCATGGCTACCTGTTGCTGGAGCCTATCATTGTGCTGGCAGAGAGCCTCATTCTCTCTCTGTGTCTCCTGATTGGTCCTGGAGTACTGGACCAGTCTTTGCTGCAGGAGGGTTACCTCCTAGGTCCCATCCCTACTGACCTGCTCCTTTCTTGCCAGAGCCTCTTCCACCCTCCTGGTGTGCTCTAACAGGTTCTGATGCTCTTTTTGGAGGTCACCCAGTCCCTGGAGGGCCAAGTGATTTTCTTCAGTTTTTCTTTTTAAATGGCAGGCTTCCTGGCCTAAAGTGTCCCTTTCCTGACTAAAAGTCTGCATCTGTGCCGCCAGGTCTTCCCTTTGCCTTTGAAGGGCACCAGCTTTCTTGCGCTCCTGATCAAACTCTGCCTGGGTATCCAGGTCTTTCAGGATCAGTTTATTGCTCTCTGCCTTTTCCCTATCTAGGTGGCTTTGCAGGATGACTACCTGCTCAGCACATGCCCTTTTGAAATCTAATTGTTGCTCCAGCTTTTTCTGGCTCTGCAGTAGGGAGTCCAAACCTTCTTGGTACTCCTTCTGCAAGGCCAGAAATCTGGTATCCTGGTCAGACTTTTCCTGTTGCAGGATACAAATGTCCTCTTTGATTTTAATGAGATACTGTCTGCTCTCATTTTCTGACTCCTGGCTTCTGTGCATCCTCTGCTCAGAAGAGACCAGGTCAGATTGGGCCTTCTCTAACGCGATCTGTTGCCTATTTGCCAGATCTTGGCCTTCAGCACATTTGGCTCCTATATATAGATACAAATATGCCGCTATCCTAACCATCTTGTTGTGTTCATCTTTAGCTTTAGGAGCCATGTATAGTTCACTCAGGGCCACATGTAAGGGACCCTGATCTCTCCAGATATCTAACCCAGTTGCAGTGACCTGTCATGCGATTGCCTGCAACCACGCATCCTGGCCCTGCTCAGTCCATTCACCTCTCACAAATAGCTTATGTAAGAAGTGCTCTCTGGCTATTTTGATGTCTACCAGTGTCGTCATTCTGGAATTTGAGTTCCTTCTTGACTTACAGAAGTTTGTATTTTATTTTGCAAAACAGACCGTTTCCTTAGAGCATTCCTTTGAGGGGTGCTTTCACAGTGTAAAACAGCGTGGTGATCTAACCGGATATGTGTATTTGGTCAGTTGACACACTGTATTAAGCTACACAAGTGGTAAACCTAATCCAGAATATCCCGGACGAGCCCCCACTTTGTAAGCGGATTCAATTCAACAATACAGCTAAGTCAATGCCTAGTCTGGGATGCTGATGGAAGCCCTTATTGATGTATTTTTATGTCCAGTTCATTTACTCTGGATGACAACCCTTATATAACACCCCTCTTTCAGAATCCCCCCGACCCTGCTGAGCCAAGAAGTAGGTTTGTTTTGCAAATTTAAAAGGTTTATTTGAAAATTAAACAATATATATCTATCACACTTTTATAGTAAATTAATATTTGATAGCAAACTTGTGAGGATGATAGTGATCAACAATGAATAATGTTACAGTGGTACACTCTTTTTGATGGCTTGGAAGTGATATAGAGAGGATGAAGTAGCTGAGAATGCTTTTATGGCTTCAAGGACAATGCAATGATGAATGTAAATGCAGTACAGAAAATAAACTTGATATGACTTCACAAAAGACAATGTAATCACTTTTCTTTGACAATTCAACCCCTCAGCCCCGTTCTATGCAAGGTAAAGAGATGGGAGGAAAGCACACAGTTCTCAGGAATGCAATCAAATATAATTCAGTTCCCCCCTAGCAAGCTTAGAGGAAAACAGGTAGGAGTTTTAAACACAGGCAATATACTTTGATGTGGTATGCAAAGAAGTGAAAAATATGCTAAAATTGCTTTAATTCCCTATAGGTGGTTCAGGGTGAGTGAGAGATACTTTAAATTAATTCAGGATCACTTTAGCAATGCTCTCTGAATGATTGTCAGGTTGCACACGAAGTTCAGCAAGGAAAGCAAGGACAAATATTTTTACACGTGGCTGAAATTAAGCAAAATGTCAAATCGTGGCAAATTTAGTCACGTACGTTGAGCGCAGTTACCGAGGCACTATAATGAGTAGGAAGTCGGTTCTAGGCTCATTGGAAAGCTCAGAATATTAGCTTTGAGATGACAGTTAAAACTTGCTCCTAGCACAACCAGGCCTGGAGATACGACCGATTTAGTAAAGGTAGTTTTTCGGATTTGAAATTTTAAAGCTCAGAATGACAGATGACAGTTTTCAGTTTTAAAAAAGACAGAATGACACGATTCTAGGAGGCAGTTCTATTAGGCTAAAATAGTTTGGATTAGATTTTTTTAAACTAAGAGATTGGTTTTGGCACAGTGCTAGCTGGGTACCCACAATAGATTTTGGACAGGAATGCGACTTTGTCACCGATCGGGTCTGGATTGGCTGGACTTCTGCTAGCAGTTCTTCACAGCGATCTGGTCTCTGGTTCTCTCTGGTTCCGGATACAGCACTGCTTTCTGCATACTGCTACAGGTTCTTGCAAAAGTTCTTGGCAAATAATTCAAACAGCTCGCCCGACTGTTGAATAGTTTGGTTGGTTTTGAGGCCTGCTGAAGAGGATTCAGCTTGTGGATTCAGGCCTCTCTGCTACAAATTCTGGAGTTAATATCTGGTCTCTGGAGATTGATGGATTTGAAGTCTGGATCTCTGGAGATTGATGGATTTGAAGTCTGGATCTATGGATGTGAAGTCTGAAGTCTCCCGGCAAAGCGTCCCGCAAGAAAGTGGAAAGTGAATCTCTCTACCTGGGTTTCAATGTTCCTTTTATGTGTTTTGAAAATGGGTGTGTGCCTGGGCCTAGCTAAGCCTGCCCCTCTCACTTATCATTGGCCAAGCTTTCCTCTCTCCCATGATTGGGGGAAAGAAATGGAGTGTCAGAGTGATGCTGTAGGTTTTATGGTCAGAGGAACCTCGCCTTGTCAAATTGCACACAGATCTATTTCTGACCCAAATACATATTTATCTATGTACCATTTTTCTAATATTATAGTTCCAGTTAACATATTTTCTGTAGCACCAAACCATCCGATCTCTGTCTTTGTACGATGTCATGTCCACTTATGACAGAATTCTCCCCTTTTCATCCAGATAACGACCTCTAAACCTTTCCAGATTTTACACAAATGTGCACCTGGGATATGGATTTCAGATGATAAAGTGTCAGATTTTTAACATGCATACATTTGGAGTAACAACCTTGTTTCCGCTACTACCCCCAAGAACATCCCACAGGGTCCTAACACCTCTTCAAATGTGCACAGAAAAATCACAAAAATGATGATGTTATTTATATAATTTTGACAAGTCCGCACTGTGAATTATTCATCTTTTTAAAATCATGCTCTGGCCCCAAAGGGGTGTGGTTTTCCAAAGCACATGGTGGAATTTCTGGTTTATCCACTTCCCCCAAGCTCAGCTTGCTTCTCACAGGCACTGCCCTCCCAGCTTCTCCCAAGAGGAAGCCACTTTACGGCCCCCCAATATAACATTTGCCTGAGCCAGTGACAGTGCTTTGTTTAGTTTCCTGTTGTTCCCAGGTGCCACTCCCATAATTCAATCAGAGAGGTGTCATCTCCTTTTGGCAGGGGCAGCAGAATGCAGCCAGGCCTGGGAAGAGTGGCTGAGCAGGTTTCCCTCCTGTCGGGGGTAGTTGCCGGGCAGAATTCACTCTCTTCAGCCAGGCTTCAGCTAAATGTCCCTTTAGTTCCCAGTTTTCTACGTTCAAATCCAACTTACAATTTTTGCACATGCAGCTAGAATGCTGATTCTAAGTTCAAAACTATGACATTTAAACAATTGCAACCTATGTGACACTCACAAGTAGGTCACTCATTTATTCTAAACATTTCGATTTTAGTGGCTTTAAACCCAAATTCACTTAAGCTGCTGACATCCCCAGCTATTTTTTATATATACATTAAATAATTACTTCCTTCAAGTCATTTCAGAATATAGTTTAACATTGTATCCACCTCTTAGTAAGTCTTTCCTTGGCCTGGTTTGGGTTCATTTGTTCAGTTTTACACAAAACTCTGGTGGTTTTAAAACGTCGGCTTTCTGATAGTGGTGAGCACCAGTATTGCATTCATTTTTGACATTAAGAAAATGAATTCCCCACAGTTCTGGGTTGCTTTTTTGCAATCAGCATTGCCATTCCCAATGGTTTCAGGATACTGTGTGTGTAGCCCAATGGTGGTTTTAGGCAGTGCCCTCCTGTGCTCACAACATAGGCAAAAATGGGTGGCAGCCTATTCTTTATGTTTTCCCTGTGCACTCTCTGTGGAGTTCTGGCCATCATGATGTTTTCAATGCCAGTACTGCACAGTTTTATGGTAGGGCTTGGCTGCATGGGTAAAAACATCCCACAAGCCAACCATGTCTCAGGGAGGCATATAATCTCAGAGTTTGTTAATTCAGGTGAAGGTGTCCATGAGTATTGAAGATAAAGGTGAAGGTGTCCATGAATATTCCATGAGCAAATCATCAAGGATTGAAGGCGTTGAAGCAGTCATTGCTAAGTGGCTTCTTGGACACTCGAGTTGGTAGTTGTGGTCGTATAACTCATGTCTCTAAAAATTGGTTGTCTGTCATTCTCCAGCTGGAATCTATCATGGTGGGAAAACCGTGTTGCAAAAATTGTCGATTTTCTTTTAGAAGGAGTCAGTGCAGAGTTGCTGCAGTGTGTGGAGGTGTGGACTGCTCTTGCCCTTGGACCTGTGTTTGCTTACTTTGACCACTTGGAGTACCTCTTCTCTGTCTACTGGAAGAAGGCGGTTCCAGGACACTTAAGCCAACTAGACCCGCGGAGTGGAGCGGAGTCAGTGGAGAGTCACTGGAGTGTGTGGAATTGTGGACTACTCTTATCCTTTGACCTGCGTTTGCTTACTTTGACCACTTGGAGAACCTCTTCTCTGTCTACTGGAAGAAGGCGGTTCCAGGACTCTTAGGCCAACTAGACCCACGGGGCGTAGTCGGTTCAGAGTCCTGGAGTCCCTGGAAGTCAGAGGAAGCCACATGACCTCTTCTAATACAATTCTCAGGTAATTTATGCCTGTTATAACATTTACTGATTTGATTAAAATTGGAAGGCAACACCGCGTGGGTACTGCGGGAAATCCTTTGACCCACGCGGCCATATTACATACTGGATCAAACAGAGTGCTTGACAAAGTGGCACGCCACATAACGTGCCAAGGTTTAGGGTAGATACTAAGTAATCTGATCTCTCCTAGTGCCCTAAGAGACTATCCTGCTACCCAGACCTATTCTAAATATACTTCATCAACACGGTGCTCCAGCTGAACTGACCGCGAGGAGACTGTGGGAATACTCCTTTGACACTCATGGCCTGATAAACAAATACTGCACCTGTGATCTGAATCATATGGAACTTTCTGTTTGGTCTCACAATACACACTGTCTCTGCAGCACCTCAGCGCACCCAACAGCAGCGTGAGACTAACATTGTAACACCAAGACACCACCACGTAAAATGCCCATAAGCGGTTGTGTGATTTTGCCTTACCTGATGTTCAGGCGTTTAGCCCCGGCTGTCCCTGTCTGCTATCATCTCCTCATTGATTGGGTGTTGTGTTCCCCGGCAAAGGGGGCGCTTGTCGATGTCCATCCCTTCCCAGGCCTTTGGGACATTGCTGCCAGTGAGGGAGATCGGGCATCTGCGGCGGCTCCTCAGCCTCGGCGAAGCCACGGCCTTGGGACGACCACCCAGCCTGCAATGCCAGACAAACAGGGAAGTCTGGCACACGGGCCACCTAGTGACCAACAAGGGGCAGTGCGGATGCAAACACAGATGCAATGTGGCAAATCAAGTATAATACCACAGATAAAACATATACACCAAAATATTCAAGCCTGTTTAAATGAAAATAATTTATTCATTGAGAAATCAATCGTCAAAGTAATTATCCCAATACTCAAGCCCATAGAAGACTCTCTGCAGGCCTTAATTCAAAGCAGCATGCTACAATCATCACTTTTTGTTCTATAGCATGCAGCAGCATTCAGCTAAAGACTGCACAACCGTAAATGATGACCACGCAACTAGAAACACCCCAAGACCTAGTCCACCCCTCAGCTACGCATGACCTTGAAACCCAACAGCTAGAAGCTATAATCCGGCCAGTTGACCTGGAGAAGATGAATGACCTTGCCATAAATCTAAAAGACAGCCCGCAACAACAGAACACTGGTCATGCGGCTTTCAAAAATTCCATCTCCTCCAAATCTCAAAATGCCACACATCACCAGCCAAAAATGGCCCTAGCTTCCAGCCACCGAATCGACTCACAACTTGGCACAGCCTCTTCACAAACTTAAGAATACCAAAAAGACAGAGCAAAGCTTGCCAAAACTAGACGGAAATCCCTTCTTGAACAAAGAACTAAATCGGAATTGCATGATGTGTAGCCACAAACAGTCACAAAGCAACGATTACAGTGACTATCATTGGACCTAACCGAGATTGAACCCCTAATGGAGCTCCAAGAAAATAAAAGGAAGACATCAAAAAACACCTGGGACCAACTACAAACCACACAAAATGAAAGTTGCGGACTGTTCACAAGTGTCAAAACGCATCAATCAAGTACACTGCTGCCGGATCCCAATCTAAGTTTGCATCATTTACTGCAGTCTGACTGTATGAAAGGACTGTACCTATGTTATCCCTTCAAAACCCACCCATGCTCCCTATCCCACTACACCAGGAGTCTATTCCCACAACTATTTGGACCTGGGAACATGTTAGTAACAGTCTGCACTCAGGCACTTATTCCGTACATGAAACTGCAAGACGCACTTGCCAATGCCACACGGGACCAAGCTTCAATCTTAGCTTCAATCTACTCGAAACAAAAAATCAAGGAGGTCCTAATGATTAAAATAGAATGCCGGATTTAAGTGGAGGCTGAAACCAGCGCCTCTTGGCAACAAAGGTTAGCTGATATAGCACAGAGGGAAATGATAGAAAAAGCACACATCACTGATGCTCTAATACAATTAATGCACACTAATGTAGCCAATTCTGCTCGCAGTCAAGAGAATCAACAAGACACTTTACCCATTCAAAAAACACAACACAGATGGATTTCTTGGATCCTGAACCGAAAGAAACAATGATCGGACCTCTCCCAGATACGAATAATAGAGGATACATGGTAGATCGCCTAATCGACCTAACTGTCGATCCTCCAGTTGCAATGAGAGAGCAGTTAGATAATCAACTTCAAGCAACCTCTGGGTGTTTGGCAAAATGAAGGATTCATATAGTATATTCGATCAAACCCGTCCACACCCCAATTTAAATCCTGTCTGCTAGAAATCAAAGAGACAATCTAAGCAACAACAAAAAGGCTTGCGGGCATTCCTACGTAATCTTACCTTACCAGTGAACTACGCTGTTAAATCATCGAGAACGATGCCACAACAGCTCATGAACCAAGGAAATCCCATAGAAAGACCTTTGCAGCAACAGAATGTGCCAATCCCATCCCAACCAACAAACAATACTCGGGAAACACAACCAACCGATATTGAGACGGCTGCAACGGCATTTGTGATGTCATCTTTGATGTCCTGGGTGTTAGTCTTAGCAGTGCACGGTGGTGGCGTGCGTTCTGGTTGCTTAGCTTACCATAACTGGCAAATTTCAGGGGTTTTTCGGTTTTACTTGGAACTATAACATCCCTTTAACAACGTTTTTTACTGAATTTCATAGGTTTATAGTAGCGCAACTTAACCATATTGTCCCTTTAATTAAGTTTTTTTACTGAATTTCATAGGTTTTTAGTAGCGCAACTTAACATAACGTCCCTTTAACAAAGTTTTTTTACTGAATATACATTTTCTTAGTGTGAATTTGATAGATGTTTACTAGGATTCCCTTACTTTATATACATGTAACATAGAACATACTGAACCCCCTGCTAATGATTTTGATGTCCGCAGACTGTGCGTATGTCCGCGAACGGACGCAGACGACATCAACACTACCCAAGCACTCAGGGTGTATCTGAAATTGTTCTATCATACCATATACACACTGCACAAGTTCAAAAAGCAGCACATAAACACATTATGTGTAATAATAAATACGCAGTGGAACCTACATATCTAACACATCAACCATCCATTTAAATACCATATGTAATAAAATGGATTATACCATAACAAAAAAGATATACCTCCAACATATTTACCTCACAGAAACTGCAGAGCTAGAAGCAACAGTAGACCTACACAACACTACGAATACAACCTACCAGAAACTAGTAAGTAAACTTCATTTTTCTTATATTTTATAAACTTTTTCTATGAGGTACAGTATAATGAATATATTTTTGTTTTTCACACAGAAATGTGCTGAACTTTGGAGTGGCTTGAAGAAAATGTTCCACGTGAAGAAATGTCTGAAGACAGTGACAATTGTCAGAACAGTGAACCTTAACAGGGTAAAGCGCCTGGTGACCGAAGAGGAGCTGTTGAACCCGTAGTGCAGTAGTATATTCTTCCCACCAATGTAACACTCAGTTGTGTATAAAAACAGTCTGAGCGGTCAATTGGTTGAAAGATGTTTGAGTAAGGAACAGGACACACTGGAACTCCTGATGACTGCAACTTCCTTTCTAATATCTGGCAATTTCATAGGACACACTGAAGGCTCACTGATGGTGAGTAGGGTAAGGTGCAGTACATCCCGACCAGAAAATGGCAACAGATTGGAGCTAGACAGTCTCTGAAATGATACAAGAACTATATAAGACAAAGAAAAGCAAAAGAGCCAATAACTAGAAGATGAACAAAGAAATGAAAATTCTTACTTGTATATCCGTAAGACGGGAAGCAGAGGAAAGTATAAGATCTCAACGGATCCAAAGGGAGAGTCCGAAATGAACGCAGTCTCACAGATGCTGAAGGTTTCTTCTGTCCGGTGCAAGTCCTATTCCCGCCGGCACGCGTACGCCTAGAAGTTACAGCGAAATCCCAGAAGTGCTATAGGCAGTCTCTAGTCCAGCACTCGTTTCCTATTCCCGCCGGCACGCGTACGCCTAAGGTGAAGGATCCTTCTTCTGAAAGACGAAAGTAAACAATCCAAGTGTTCCGGGTCAAAGCCAGGTAAGCAGGCAAAATGAAGCATGAGACAAGAATTGAAGTCAAAAGGAAGTCCGGGTCGTAGCAGAAGTATCGTGGGTTAGACAAGAGCAAAATCCAATAGACAGGCAAGAGGTCGATAAGGGACAAGATCTAAGATTGCAAGCGCCACTGTAGTAATCCAAGGAAAAAGATCAGAAGCACCGAAACAGCAAACGGGGCGGACTTAAATATGCGTGACCACAACGCGGGAGTCACGTGACCGGGAAACCGGAGCAACACGTGACTGCAGACGTACTAGCGGCCAACATCGCCATGGCAAACCCAATGCCTTTGAAACAGGCCTTTAAAGGAATGGAAGCGATTGTTGCTGTTCCTAGCTATTTTGAGTCCCGAAAGTCTGTCGGGTAAGCGGGAACGTGCTGTGGGAATTGGTGTTCTGACAGTATCCTCCCCCAAAGGTCCCCCCAGACCTCGAGATGCTAGAAACCGGGATAACAGCACGGGTGCGTGGATGCTGGACTCAGGTTCCCAAGTGCGATCCTCCGGACCGTACCCCTTCCAATCCACCAAAAATAAACGTACGCCACGAGATAGTTTAGTATCCAAAATAGCATTGACCTCAAATTCCTCCACCCCTTGCACCAACAGGGGGGGGACGGACAGGTAACCTCACCTGCTCAGAACACGGCTTGACCAAAGACACGTGGAACACGGGGTGTATTTTCCAAGCAGGGGGCAGTTCCAACTTGACCGCAAGGGGACTAATCACCTCCTTAACAACATAAGGACCCACAAAGCGAGGTAACAGGATCTTGTGACCTGGAATACTGAGATTCTTGGTAGAGAGCCAAACACGCATACCTGTAGTGTACTGCGGTGCTGGCTGGCGATGGCGATCAGCACACTTCTTAGCCTGTTCCTGCGCATGTGTCAAGTGTTCCATAACGCTCTTACGTAACGATGTCAGGTCCCTAAGACAAGATTGGACCGCTGGACAATCCGAGGATAAAAAAAAATCCAAGGGCAAAGAGCGAGGGTGTTGTCCGTACATGGCATAGAAAGGAGAGATCCCCGTAGAAGAATGCACGGAATTATTATAAGCGAACTCTGCCATGGGCAATACGGAGAGCCAGGTTTCTTGGTGTTGTAGAATAAGACATCTCAAGTATTGTTCCATGGTGGCATTGAGGCGCTCGGTTTGGCCATCGGTTTGTGGATGGTAAGCCGTAGAATATCTCTCGTCAATACCCATAGACTGTGTAAGATGTTTCCAAAAACGAGAGGTAAATTGCGCACCCTTGTCAGATATTATGATCTCCGGAAGACCAAAGAATCGGAAGACATTACGTAAAAACAGGTCCGCCAGGATAGTAGCGGAGGGAAGACCCCGACAAGGTACAAAAAGGGCCATCTTCGTAAAACTGTCGACTACTACCCAAATAGTGTCAAAACCACCAATCGAAGGTAGTTCCATTACGAAGTCCATGGAAAGCATAACCCAGGGTTTAGCAGGTACTGGCAGGGGTTGTAGAAGACCCACTGGTTTGGCCGGGGCGGTTTTACATTGAGTGCAAACTGCGCAGTTTGCAATGTACAACAAAATGTCTTTTGACATGAAAGGCCACCAGCACCAACGTTTGAGTAACTCCAAAGTTTTACGATGACCGGGGTGTGCGGCCAACATGGAGTCATGACACCAAGACATGGCAATTCTGCGGGTATGAGAGTCTGGTATATAGATTTTACCTTGAACGTATGGCAATGATCGAATAAAGTCCAGATTAAGATCCTCCAATTCAGGATGTTTTTCCGAGACCCACTGCTGAATGGCGGTCTTCAAGGATGGTTGCAATGTGCAGCCACAAACAACCTGGTTGGGCAAGAGTAGTCGACCTTCCTGTGGCGGAAGCACCGGGTCTTCATAAAGTCTTGATAGGGCGTCTGCCTTGGAGTGCAACGTCCCCGGACGGTAGGTCAGTACAAAGTTGTACATAGAGAAGAACTCATGCCAACGGGCATGGCGCGCTGTAGTGCATTTCAATGATTGAAGGGCCAGTAGGTTTCTGTGATCAGTGAATACTTGAATCGGAGTCTCTGCTCCCAAGAGATGATGCCTCCAAACTGTAAAGGCCTCCCGGACAGATAGCAGTTCACGTTCAGTGATGGTGTAGTTTACCTCATATGGTGTAAGTTTGCGTGAATGATAAGCGACAGGATGGAGGACCCCTGTGTCAGGACAAAACTGGGAGAGGACTGCCCCTGCTGCCACGTCTGACGCATCAGCCTCTACAACAAACGGTTGTTTGACGTTAGGATGTTGAAGTACCGGAGCTGAGGTAAAGGCTTCCTTGAGAGTCTCAAATGATTTTTGTGCTTCGGGATTCCATTGAAACGGATGCTTATTACTTGTTAAAGCAGTAAGTGGAGCCACAATGCTAGAGAAGTGCCTGATAAACCGCCGATAAAAGTTTGCAAACCCCAAAAATGACTGCAAAGCTTTTAGTGTGCCTGGGACTGACCATTCTAGTACTGCCTTGACCTTGGTTTGACTCATCTGAACACCCTGGTTAGTGATGTCATAGCCCAGGAATTCAACTGAAGTAGCATGAAAAATGCACTTCTCTAGTTTTGCGTATAGTTTATTCTTACGCAAACGTTGTAGTACTTCAGTAACATGTTGAATGTGTAGGTCAACAGAAGGGGGATAAATCAAGATATCGTCTAAATAGACGATCACGAACCGATCAATCATGTCCTGAAAAACGTCATTGATGAAATGTTGAAACGTGGCAGGGGCATTACATAGCCCAAATGGCATGACCAAATATTCAAAGAGGCCGTATCTAGTTTTGAATGCCGTCTTCCATTCGTCCCCCTCTCTTATCCTCACCAGATTGTACGCACCCCTGAGGTCCAATTTGGTGTATATCACTGAAGAGCCTAGCTGATCCAAGAGTACAGAAATCAGTGGTATGGGATACTGATTCCGTATCATGACTGTATTCAGTTCCCGATAATCTATACATGGTCTCAGGTCCCCCTCTTTTTTCGGAACAAAGAACAGGGGAGATGCAGCAGGAGAACGGGAGGAGCGAATGAAACCAGAAGCCAAAGCCTTGTCCAAATATTTCTTCAATACTGCATCTTCCTTCAAAGTAAGAGAGTAAATCCTCCCAGAGGGGATTCTAGCTCCCTCCTTAAGTTCTATGGGACAGTCATAAATACGATCAGGCGGTAACTTTTCTGCCTCACCTTTGTCAAAAACATCTGCAAAAGACTTGTATTCTGGGGGTAAAATAGTATTGATAATACCACCTACCATTGAAACAGATTCCAATAAGGCTTGACATGGGTTGTCTTTCGCTTGGGTCGATGGGTCACAATGTCCTGAACAATAAGTTGAGGTAAACGAGACAGACCCAGCAACCCAATCCACCAAGGGATTATGGACCCTAAGCCATGGTAGACCCAGAATTAGTCGAAATTGAGGTGCAGTAATGACATCAAATGAAATGACTTCGCTATGACAGCCGTCTATAAGTAAGTTCAGGGGCACTGTAGACTCCGTTACCAACCCTGAGAGCAGTGTGGTACCATCAACTGCGTTGACCACTTCGGGTTGTTCCTTTGGTACCAGGGGAATGTTCCAGCCTTTAACATACTGGAGATCAACATAATTTCCAGTAGCCCCAGAATCCAAAACCGCTTCAGAGGACCAGGTTTTGCCGTCCGGAGATGCAAGAACGACCTTAATAGTGAAAGGAACTGAGAAATTGGAGCCCGGAAGACCAATGCTCGACATAGGGGCTCCCTCTATTGTCGGGCTTTGGAGTTTCCCGATTTCGCGGGTTTCTTGGGACATAAACTCAAGAAATGACCAGAAGAACCACAATAAAAGCATAACTTGTTCCTTTTACGCTTCTCTCTTTCTTCGCTAGACAGTGGTCCTCTTATCGCCCCTATTTGCATGGGTTCCCCATTACCTGAAAGCGAACTTGTCGGACTGACAGGGACCGGGGGCAAAATCCTCTTCTCCCCCTTCCTTTCCGCTTTACGGGCATCGATCTGAAGAACTAGATCCAAAAAGTCAGGAAAGGAGACGGGGACCACAGGTACCGTAGCAATGACATCCATGAGGGAGTCTGACAAACCCTTATAAAACAAGGCTGCCTTCTTCTCGTCTGGCCAGTTGGTTTCAGCAACCAATTGGTTAAACTTAGCCAGATACGTCAATAGAGAAGAATCGCCTTGCTGTAAATTCAATAACTCCAAATCAGTGGCCTGAGATTTGTATCGGGTGTCAAATACTCTCGTAAGCGCCTCTATGAGAGCGTCACAGTCAAATAACAAATGACTTCCTTGCTCCAAGAGAGGATTAGCCCAGACTGCAGTAGTACCCCCTAGATTAGACAATATAAAGGCGGCCTTAGTGGTTGAATCGGGAAACGACATTGGTCTGCAAAGAAAATGCAGTCTACATTGATTGATGAACGTTCTGAAGGCTTTTGGATCGCCCAAAAAACGTTCGGGAGGAGCCAACGGAAACTGTGCAGTCATAACTACCGGAACAGGGTCTGCCCTGGCCTGAGCACCGGCCGTACCAGACCCGGAAGCCACTGCTATTGATGGAGGTTCAATGGCGCTAACCCTTAATCCCGCTTGAATATCATCAATACGGCGATGGGTAGCATCATGGGCAGTTTGCATGTCAGCACGTAAATCAGCCACTAATTGAACCAAGGTAGCCAAAGGATCAGTGACTGTGTCCATTTTAAGGCTTCTGATTCTGTCAGAACAGTGAACCTTAACAGGGTAAAGCGCCTGGTGACCGAAGAGGAGCTGTTGAACCCGTAGTGCAGTAGTATATTCTTCCCACCAATGTAACACTCAGTTGTGTATAAAAACAGTCTGAGCGGTCAATTGGTTGAAAGATGTTTGAGGAAGGAACAGGACACACTGGAACTCCTGATGACTGCAACTTCCTTTCTAATATCTGGCAATTTCATAGGACACACTGAAGGCTCACTGATGGTCAGTAGGGTAAGGTGCAGTACATCCCGACCAGAAAATGGCAACAGATTGGAGCTAGACAGTCTCTGAAACGATGCAAGAACTATATGAGACAAAGAAGAGCAAAAGAGCCAATAACTGGAAGATGAACAAAGAAATGAAAATTCTTACTTGTATGTCCGTAAGATGGGAAGCAGAGGAAAGTATAAGATCTCAATGGATCCAAAGGGAGAGTCCGAAATGAACGCAGTCTCACAGATGCTGAAGGTTTCTTCTGTCCGGTGCAAGTCCTATTCCTGCCGGCACGCGTACGCCTAGAAGTTACAGCGAAATCCCAGAAGTGCTATAGGCAGTCTCTAGTCCAGCACTCGTTTCCTATTCCCGCCGGCACGCGTACGCCTAAGGTGAAGGATCCTTCTTCTGAAAGACGAAAGTAAACAATCCAAGTGTTCCGGGTCAAAACCAGGAAAGCAGGCAAAATGAAGCATGAGACAAGAATTGAAGTCAAAAGGAAGTCCGGGTCGTAGCAGAAGTATCGTGGGTTAGACAAGAGCAGAATCCAATAGACAGGCAAGAGGTCGATAAGGGACAAGATCTAAGATTGCAAGCGCCACTGTAGTAATCCAAGGAAAACGATCAGAAGCACCGAAACAGCAAACAGGGCGGACATAAATATGCGTGACCACAACGCGGGAGTCACGTGACCGGGAAACCGGAGCAACACGTGACTGCAGACGTACTAGCGGCCAACGTCGCCATGGCAACCTCCAATGCCTTTGAAACAGGCCTTTAAAGGAATGGAAGCGATTGTTGCTGTTCCTAGCTATTTTGAGTCCCGAAAGTCTGTCGGGTAAGCGGGAACGTGCTGTGGGAATTGGTGTACTGACAATAATAATGGTAGACACCTTTCTATATAAGCAAATTAATAATCATTACTTTATGTGTATTACACCAAAAGACACATTGGAAAAGACTCTGCAACGCATGGAACAGAAAATAGACATGCTCAAGGAAAATTTCATTGGTTTGAAACAGTTACTGGAGGACCACATAAAAGAAAAAAATAAATATTGTTGTCCCACCTGTACCTGTGCCCCCTCTCCATGTCCCAGTGAACTATCCCCAAACGCTCAACACCAAAATAAACGTTTTGATGAGACTTCCATCCCTTCATCCCCTCCCATCCATCCTCTCCAAACCCCTAATTCCCCTCTATTTGTATCAGTTTCTACTTGCCCCTGTCTTTCATAAAATTGTGTATATGAATATAATAAAAAAAAATATGTTTCTTTTAATGAAATTCTTTGTGTCTTATTTTTTTTTAAAAAGCAATTAAAATGTCTGCAGACAACGCGCCTGTCCGCCTGGCTGTAATTAACAAAATGTGGATATCCTAAGGACAGTACACCTGTCCGTACCATTCACAACCAAGATGCAACTGTTCTTAGAACACACCAGGTGTCTGGGATGTCTGTAAATGAACAAAATGGGGGTGTCCGAAGGACACTATACCTGTCCGTACCGTTCGCAACCATGATGGAACTGTTCGTAGAACACACCTGCTGTCCGAGATATCCGTAAGTGAACAAAATGGACGAATCCTAAGGACCCTATACCTGTCCGTACTGTCAGCAGCCAAGTTGAAACTGTCCTAAGAACACACGCGGTGTCCGGGCTGTCCATAGTTAAACAAAATGGAGGTGTCCTAAGGACACTATACCTGGCCATACAGTCTGCAGAACATCTACACACATGCGCACCACACCCGTAAGTCCTGCGAACAGCGCACCTGTACGTAACTGTCCATCTCACTTGTGGCACACTGTTAATTAGCTTCAGGACCCGAACACGGTCCGTGGAACACCCATGCGCCTGCGCATGACCGTTCCTGTGCATTTGGTGTCCTGCGGACACCCGTTCCCTTTGCAGACGTGTTCCCAACGTCATCATGTGACCGCACCCACGCTGAGTGTGTGTCCTAATTTGCGGACTCTGTCCGATTCCCCAACATTTTAAAATAATTTATTCAGACAATCCAAATTGTTTTACAGTAAAAATTCACCATTTCACATGTCCCAGACAATGGCGCTGGCTTTCTACATACTTTTTGTAACTTTTTGAACCTTTTTGGGTGTTCGATATGTTTGTGAGATGCACCCCTCCACCCCTATAAAAGGCCACACCCCAGAGCTGATCTTCATTGTACTTCTGGCTATTTGAGATTGACTTTTGCTGCCTTTGCTGCTCTTACTGAGATTATCTCATCAACCCTAAAGGCATCCATGGCTGCTGTTGTTACATCTGCCTCAGCACCACCCCCAAACCCTCCACCACCACCACCTCCCCAAGGGCCTGCAGAGGGGAACACGCGTGAGGATGTAGAGAAGGAGGATGAAGAGATCACTCGCCGGGAGTCTTGGGTGTGGCGGTTGTTTACCGTTTATGGTAACGTACCAAAAGCACGTGCGAACAAGGTCACCTGTAACCAGCGCAAATTGGTGCTCAGTTGCAGGAGACGTGGTTTGTACAGCTTTGGTACTACATCCATGAAGCGACACCTAACTTCGTTTCACAGTGCGGACATTCTCAAGGTTTTACCTTGTGATAAACGTAGTAGGTTGAGTTCCTCTACTGCATCCTCCGTTTCCACTCCTCTCACCACAAGAGACACTCCTGTGGGAGAGCACATCCCTCCAGCTGCTTCACAGACCATTTGCGATGCTGCTGCCCCTTACCTTTCGAGGGTCACTATATTGTGTATGTACTGTGACGCAGTACTCTGCAGGGGAGTCTTCGAAGTGCTTTTGAGACTACGGTCACGGACCACCAAAAGACCTGCTACCTTCCTAAGTAAGGCACACGCTACATCTTCCTCTCTCCAACTGCTCTTTCTGGTGTCCCTTCCTTACCCTCCTTTCCCCTCCTCTCCTAGTGTGTCGTGTGCAAAAAAACAAAAGAAATATAAAAAAACAAAAATCTAATAAAAAGGCTCTTTTCAGAGCCGCCTTTCACAGTTTAAAAATAGAAGTGGCAAATAAACAGTGCAGGGCCCTGTGCATTTTTTGAAAGTCCGCGGACAGTCCTAGGACATATAAAATTTTAGGGCGCTGCCTTAGCAAAATTAACGCACTTTTCCCTGGGAAGACGTGGTGGCTCTGAAAAGAACCTTTTGGTGTTGTTTTTGTGTGTTTGAAAAACTTGAAATTGTCAACATCTACTGCAAAAAGGTCACTCTAATTCCAAAAAATGTCGCAATGCATTTTGTACATTTCTCCGAAAAACCTGATTGCCAGCATAAGTAAGATGGACTCCATCTCTGCGAAAAATGTATATGCTACGAAACATAATATTTTCATTGTGAAAACAGGACATGGCAACATCTCTTAGAAAGGCACAAACAGCCTTATTGACATTGCGCCTCGCTTTCTCCATTTGTGGACCAAATAAAGAAGAACGCAGCCGCATTTGTCTTTGCGCAATGCGAGAAGAAATTACTTGGGAATTTGGAAACATGTCCAAGACCTTCTCAAGTCTTTTTTTCATTGCAAATTGCAAACAAATTCCAGATACATGTCCTAAACGGTTCCCCCCACAATGAATTATAATTATGTCTTGATGATGCTCTGTCTCTAAAGTAGCACAGAGAGGTACCAAGTCCAGCCACTTCATTCCACGCACTCCATTCCAGTGCACTTCCACATGTCCAAGATCTGCAGCTACTCCACAACGTTCTGCATGCACCTCCGACCAATGTATCCATGAGTCTCCCAAAATCCAGATAATCTGTTTTCGAAAACACATAGCCACAGCTATCTGTTCTTCTCTCTGGAAAAAGACGTTCTCACAAAATCTCTCCTTACACAACACACCCACTAAACTTTACTGACCAATCCCTACCTCCGCTCATTCTCATTTGTATGCCTCGCCACCCCAGAATCCCCGTATGTAATACACGCTGTCCACAGACTACTGCCATGTCCGCGGACGTATCGAAGATCTGAGCGTGGTGAATGTACATTTAAATAGTGTGCCCCATTTCCCCTTCAGGTGGGCTTTGAAAAGAGCCGTTTTTTTGGGGTTTTTTGCAGATGCCTGATAGACATCTGTTATTTTTTATATTTTTTGTTTTTTTTCTTCTTACTTTACAACTAAAATCTTCACATAACCTTCTCCAAAGCAACCCTTACGTTCCAAAACAACATGGTATTTCCCAAAAAAGATAAAAAAAATACCATCTTCTTCAAATAAACAGCATTACTCGAATCAATATTCTCATTATTACAGAAAAACATACCAGCTCTAAGCATGAAAGCACACATGCCTCGATTGATTGCACACCTAGCAATGTTTTGCTGAAGACAAAAAACAGAATTATTGTCCCATATTGCCCTAAATAGTAATCCAGAAAAAATAACTTTTGCATTCGGAAGGATGTTCATTATTGCTTGAACCAACTGTTCCAAATCTGCCAACAAAGTAGGAGCACTCACATAGCCCAATTGGAAAGCACCATAGTGCAAAACTACCAAATGCGGACTGGTCATCCAACGCATATCTTCACAAACTTGTAGAATTCCTTCTACATTGCAATCAGGCACAGCGCTTTACACCACCTCCACTCATTTAACATCAAAATTGTTTGCATATGCCTGCATTGAGCATACTGCTGTAAACCATGGACAAACATATCTCTGAGCACCAACACCCTGACTTTCTCCACCTTTGCCATCTTCACTACACTCAGTCTCTTTCTACACAAATCCACAACGTCAACATCTGATTGGCTGCTTCCCACAGTCCCCTTTCCAAACTGGATTTGCTGAAAACCCCGGATGTGGCACGCCCTACCCGTGGACAGCCACGGTGTCTGCGCGGCATGTAACTCTTAGCCAGCCCTTCTACCCTTTCCACATCACTCTCAGTGCCATTCCCTCATTGGATACAGCTAAGCAGTCACGCAACCATCCACCGATCACATCCAAGACCTCTACATCTAATTCAATCATCAGAGTTCTGCCCTTCAAATGTACTGTTGATCACTCTGAGTACAATTCTCATATCACTGGAAAGCGTCTACTACAAAAACTACTCTACAAGTCTCCAAGATTTCTACTTACAGCTGCATTCATATCCACATGCATGAATACAAACTACAGGTATGCATATTTTATTCACAGTACATGTACAAGTGTTATGAATCCATATAAACAGAGTAATGCCACTAAACCTGCATAGCCTATACATACATGCCAACCCTCCCGATTTAAGCGCGAGACTCCCATTTTTGATTGAAAAATCGCACCATTTTTTACTGTCGCCCGCATAACCTATAAATACATGCCAACCCTCCAGATTTAGGTGCGAGATCCCTGATTTTTCATTGAAAAATCACACTATTTTTTACTGTCGCCCACCTAAATTAATGCTAATCCCAATGCAATCCTCTGAGAAAAATAAATGTTCACGAATGCTCTGTTGAAATCTCCCTCTCAGGTGCTCCCGATTGTTGGTGTGTCTACCTATAAAATGAATTTATTGAAATTTTTCCCATCTACTATAATCAACTATCACTTCCAAACCTGTTTGCTATCTACAACCCACCTTTAAAAAACCAAGTGATTTTCATGCACTTAAAATTCTACTCATTTGCAAAACATGTTGCACTAACATATTGTAAATAAAATATAAAGGCTGCACATAGTCAAATGAAATGCATGCATACACTATGTTCAGATATCAAAGAAGAATCCTACCACAAAAACATAAAAATCAACGTCTACATTAACATCAGTGCTATAAATACACAAAATTACTAACTTCTTTCTTTTACAATTGCAGTGAGGACTACTCTCCTGAATATCAGCAGTATCTGAACTACAAACAACATATCCGAAGAGACCTGCTCATTGCACCAAAAATGAGTAAGTACAATACTACCTTAATATTCTTACTGTTCCTCAAACACACTGTGTGGTTCATTCATGTAATTTGGGCACCAAAAAAAAACAGCGATTTCTGAACCATTCTGCCCACAAATCCCGATTTATTAAACAAAGATTAGCAGGTAGAATGACACACAAATCCCCGTTTTTTGGAACACCAATAACATACTCAAACCTTAGTTGTTAGTACTACAATACAAAGAACTGTTTTAATTTTATACCATTAGATTTACTATTAATGTTTCTCCTCACCACTAGCTCACTTTCTACTCTCAAATGAACTGCAGTTTAGTAACACACAAATAGAAGAATAGCCTTCCCAACTAATTATAACTGCCCAATGCACAATCGCACACCACCACATACATCTTTCCTATCATACTCAGACACTCATGCACACATCACACATACATTGCAGAACGGCCCAACCCATACTTTCTTTTATTTTTTCAACAGACCCCAAAGAATGCCTACCAAAAAGCAATCCCATAGAAAGAAACGCAGAAATAGAGCAAATGAAAATTAAAGTGGCCAAAATAAGCATCCATATCTACCAGAGTTTGTACAAAACATTCAAACAAAACAGCTAATACAGTCATTTAGCGAAACAAAACAAGCTTCCAGTACAGAAACTTTGCCTCCTCTATCAATATGTAAAATGAAACAAAAAATGCTTAAAAAGAATTTGGCTACCACTACTACTAAAACTGCTCCTATACATCTTGATATACTAGAAAGTAACCATACCAAAAAAAGTATTTTAGCAAAAATGTTCTGCCACAGAGTCCTTTAGAATCTTATAAAAATAGTAGACAAATCATGCACAACCCTTCAAACCTACTGTAGAAAATTAATCTTACACGCTTTAATAGATAGTGCAATCCTTCTCAAAAGAAAGTTATTCATTTTAGTGTTAAACAGAATGAAAGCACTAACAATACTATCTACTAAATTACAAAAAAACTTCTCAATAAACGAAATGTCAACAAAAATAACTTCATAAATATCAGTGGAGGTGAATGGAGTTACACCACGAGTACAGAACCATATTTTAATGAAGAAGCATACATACAAAACCAAAAAACACAATTGCCATCCATAGCAGTGGATGAGGTTATGAAAAAATGAATAATACCATAATGGAACAAGAAATACTGCATACAGAAATATCCCCAGAAAACTCACAATTACCTCTCCATTCGACTGAACCAGAACGTCCAGTATACAAATGGCCATACACGTCAATGTGTAACATTCCCATAAAATCTTTCAAATCTTTACGCCAGTTCCTCAATCAGTATGTGAAAGGCAAAGACAAAATCAAAATGAAAGTGCTGCAAAATATGGATACCTGTCCAGTGCGCAAATACACAGGACTACAAGGACATTCATTAGCCTGCATTTCAGGACCTATTTGCAAAAGCACCTTCCATCATATCAAAATGATATCAACACATCATTCAACTATAAGAAATCTAGACTATAAACTGTACTATGCTAAAAGTCCTGCTTTAGCACTAGCCAATTTAAATAAAACCCTTCTACATGGTACACCCAAAGACCTACTTGAAGAAATCAACCATATCCAGAGAAAATATTTTGGAAGTGAAAGCCACTTGCAAAATGCAATAGCTTTACAACAGACTAGCAACAATTCTGCACATAGCAACCTTCTACTACACACATACAAAAAAGAAATATTAACATTTAAAAGTACATCCGCTGAAGTACCAAACCATGTGTGTGTGTGTGTTTCCCCAGAACTTTTTATAAAAGTAACACAAAAACTATAGACGTAACATACAAAATAGAAGACAATGAAGATTCCAAATGGTTTGAATTATCTCTCTACCGTATAGCAAAAAACACATATGAAATAACTGACCCCTTAATACTTTGCAGTTACTGCACTACAAAACATGACAACAACCAAACTCCTTCACATGCTATCACAAATAAATTATTCCCAACACCAAAACCCCTGCAACAACTCAATTTATATGAGAGCATCATAATTCAAACAGTGCACCCATTTCAAGCAATAAAACGCCTTCAACCAAAACCAGCAAAATTACCTCCCTCTGAATTAGTTAAAGGCATTTGTGGCAAAGTAGTTTATTTACCATTAGATCTGAAAGAAAATGTGCACACTCTGGGAGTGCAACGTCTAATAGAGCAATCTTTAATTGTCTTACTAAATGGTGTACCAACAAAAGACAAAAGAAATTTGCGACAACTCGTAGACTTACATAAAGTTAGACAAGCCTTGCAATATCTAAAAGACAATAATGAATACTACAAAGAAATAAATATTGAAGAAAACTTAAGGGAAACAACTGAAATAATTCAAGAGTCATCAGAAACTGGTTAATTTGAACTTCTAGATCCTGCTACAGTATCCAATATTTTAGACCATTATACAATTCATCCATTACACTCTAATGACACGATAGATGATGCACTAGAAACTTACCAAATACGACAAACTAAAGGATCACCAGATAGAATATGGGAAAAAAGTAGAGAAGCACGTGCTTTTCCTCTTCTCTTTCCTACTGGCAAAGGAGGAAGGTACGATGATAGACCCACGCAGATAACAGCGTCAGAATACCACTCATTACGAATGTATTCTGAAGGTCCCAGATTTAGACAAAATGTGGAATACATATTCCACCTACTCTTTGAAAGTTAACTAGCAACTCTATGTTATGGAGTTACACACATATTGAAATCAGGAACCCACTTTCAAAATATGTCAGCTACACAATTAATACAAAAAGTGCAAGAAAAAGATGAGGTTTTACAATCAAGCATTACAAATCTGTTAGCAAACTTGCATGGTACAAAAGAGTACTGGTTCCGACGTCACGGAGATGTACGTTGTATGATTAGAAACCTTTGCCCACCCACTACTTTGTTACATTAAGTTGTGCAGAATATGCATGGGAAGATTTACATGATTTCCTACGCATATTAAACAAAAACAAAACAAAAATAGATATACTAACACCTGGAGAACATTGCTCTCTAGATCCTGTTAATGTTTCAAGATATTTCCATCATCGTTTCATTGCTTTGCTACACTTTATTTGTAATAAAACTGTTCCTCCCCTCAGAGAAGTGCAACACTTCTTTTGGAGAAAAGAATACCAAGCCAGAGGAGAACCACATATCCACATGCTTTTATGGATTAAAGATGCTCCTAAATTTGGTCAAGACAGAGATTCCCTGTTGTACAGTTTATCAAAAAATGTGTCACTTGTGAAATTCCATCAAAAGCAACAAATAGTGATCTTCATGCACAAATTGTACAATTTCAAAGACACAAATGTGGCAAATATTGTTGTCGCAAATACAAAAACAAAGGGAAATACTACACCAAATGCTGCTTTGGTTTCCCTAAACCAGTTACAGAAACAGGTGAAGTGAACAACTTCATGTCTTCAGTTAGACATAGTGTTAAAGGTAAATCACCTAAGAACACGTATTACATAAAAAGAACAGAAGAATACAAATATATCAATGATCACAATGCAATCATTGCCCTCTTATGGAATGCAAACATAGATGTGCAGTACATTAGAGACAATTTCACTCAGTTGCACGATATGTTACAACCTACTTAACAAAAGCAGAAAAAACAGAGCTTCAAGACCTCTGCGATGACCTATCATCAGACAAAACACTATCTCAGAAATTGTACAGCTTAGGCATAAAAATGCTCTCATAGAGAATGTGGCTCCTATGAAGCTGCAGATCATTTAACCGGTACTGCTTTGTATGGAAAATCTGAAAATATATTATGGCTAAATCTTGGTCCTGCTAAATCTGGAAAAAGAGTTCTCAAATCATATGAGGACATAGAAAAAATAGCCAAAAATGATCCAAACAGCCAAGACATTTTGAAAAACAATTTACTAGACACATACTACCTGAACAGTAGTACCACTTTGGAAACCATGTGTCTATACCACATAGCCCAAAACTTTGCATACAAAAATAATATAAAACCTGATGAAAAAAACGGTAGATATAGAGTGACAGATTGTGAAGGCAGCTTAGTGAAACTTACCAAATGAAGCTTAATTAATCATATCAAATTGTCATTAAAAACTCCTCAACAGAAAGAACTATATTACATGTCCCTGCTACAACTTTTTAAACCATGGAGAAAAGAAGAAGAAATAATAAATAACTATGACTCCTATGAAGACGCTTTCAAATGAAAGCAATATCACTGATGTAAACTTTACGCAGTACAAAACAATATTGCACAATGAAAAGCAACACGAAGAAGAACTCCAGGCCCAACTAGATAAGGACACTCCTGACAGTAGTCAACCTTCTGTAACAGGAAGTCAAGAACCACTAGGACAGCCGCTAATAGCAAATGAAGCCTAATTAGCTATGACAGAAGTAGAAAACACCATGTGTCACTATGAAGAAGATACAGAAGACTTAACTGTACTACAATCAAAACTGAACAAAGAGCAGTGCACCATTTTTCAAGAAGTAAGAAAAGAAATTGCACATGGTGTACAACATGAAAATAAAGAATGTACCTATCAAAATTACAAACCTATACTACTATACGTCAGTGGTGAAGCTGGTTCAGGCAAAACATTCTTAATCAAAATCATCAGCAAGTTTCTTCAACAATTGACAAACAACAAACTGTCAGCTGTTGTAACTGCCCCCACAGGTTTAGCTGCCTACAACATAGGCGGTGCCACTTTACACGATTACTACTCCTTCCAGTAGAACACCAAACCAAATTAGACTATTACAAACTTTCTACAGAAGCTGCAATGGAACTACGCAGAGTGTTAAAACAAATTAAAATGCTACTAATAGATGAATTGAGCATGGTCTCCAACCTATTGTTGGCTTTGATTCACCTTAGATTGCAAAACATACTTAAAACAAACTACGAAGAGCTCTTTGGAGGAAAACACATTATTGTTTTCGAAGATCTTCTTCAATTGACACCAGTGAAAGGTGAACCTATTTTTAAAACCTTAGGACACAAACTCCGCCGTAAAACTGATGGCACCAAAGGAAATGTCAACTGTTGGCAAGATTTCCAATACAGAGAATTAACTGAAAACATGCGCCAATCTGCAGACCTCACTTACGCCAACATTTTAAAAAGTATTGGAGTTGGTGTAGTGTAGCACAACGAATATTAAAAACCCGGCACATCCATGCACTTTATGGCGATAACTCATGTGCTACTGATGATATTGAACAATTAGCACACAAAAATGTCAATTGTATGTCCTTAATGCCAACTCTTGCAAGCTGTTCCAAATTCAATGAAACAATGTTGAAAAAAAAATGCAACCAATAATTGAAATTTGCTCCACAGACAAAATGGACATACATGTATTGACACAACCCATGTGTCAACAAGCCACAACAAGACTAAATACCGTAGAAAATTATATCTCCAACACAGCTGGTTTGGAGAAAATATTAAAATTATCCTTAAACTATAGAGTAATGTTTAAACGTAACCTTGACGTGGAGCAAGGACTAGTTAATGGAGCACTGGGTACAGTTGTTGGCTTTCAAACATACCCACATGACAACAACATTCAGTTTGTTAATATTCTCTTTGACAAACTTTCAGAAGTAAAAAGGATAGGGCGCTCAACAGCTTGATTCCTTCTCTTCAAAGACATGTATGTACGCAGAGAACAATTTTCTCTAACTCTAGCATATGCAGTCACCATTCATAAATCACAAGGTCTTACCCTAGACAAAGCATAGATAGATATTGGTAACACAGTCTGTAAAGAAGGCATGAGCTGCGTAGCACTTTCACGCTTATGTACACTTGACGGTCTATTTCTAATCAACTTTGATGCAAGTAAAGTAAATGCTGATATTCCTTACATTATAGACTACAATAGACTACATTCACAATACACCACCATCTAAAAACATATCCTGTTCCACAAAAAGGAAAACCTTGTAAAAGAAAACTAATTCAAACATAAATGCAACAGGATCTCACTGCAAATCCTCCAAAGAGAGTAAAAGAAGCTAATACTTCATCAATTACCACAACCAAAGAAGAACCTATTACTCAAAGTAACTCGGGTACAAAGAAGCAACACACACTCCGAAAAAATGATTTGGCCACAGAACTATCTGGTCCATTCAAATTTTCAAATATAACTGGTGTAAGTTGCTATGCAAATATACCAATGAATATTCTATTTCAATTGCCACCAATTGTTAACAACATTTACTTACACAGTACAGACCAATTTTGTTTGCAAATGTTAGTCATTCATAGAAATGCAACAAACAATCCTAACAACATGTATAGTGTTCATGGAATAAGACAAGAATTGGACTACTGTGCTGGAATGGTGAAATTCACTACAAACTCACAAGAACATCCACAAGAATTTCTAATGTACTTACTACAAGTACTGGAAAACGAAAACATACCTATAAATGAAATCTTCCAGATTTCATACATGTGGAAACATACATGCACTCTATTCAACAATGTGACACAGGAACAAATCCCTAAGGAGCGCGTCGTGTATGTATCCATACCTAATTGTGAATCCGTTCCATTTCAGCAACTTGTACAAAATGCAAACCATGGTAGATTATGTACTACCTGCAATTCAGATAATCACTCCACCTTACTAATACAAACACATAGTAAATACGTAATACTAATGCTTCTACGTTACAATGCAGATGGTACCAAAAACAACTGCAAGCTGAATGGATTCGCACATGATCAAGTATCACTTGGTAAGAAAACATTCACAACAATAGGTATAATCTAGCACGCAAGAGCAACAACCAATGCAGGTCACTACACTGCATATATAAAAAAGAACTGTGGATTTTTTGAATGTAATGATAGTACCATAGTACCATTACTCAAAAGCAGAGATTACCAGAAAATCTTACAAACGCTTATTTAATCTTCTTAAAACCAATAACTAATCTGTACTTAAACATTAACAAAACTTCAAATAAAAAACTATAAACTGTTAGAACACGCCAACAGGTATCTAACTGCCCCAAGATTCTATAAAAAACATACAGATAAATGAATACAACTAAATTATAACAAAATAAAAACAGTTAGAATACACAGGTATCTAACTGCTCCAAAAAGTGAACACTGAAAACAAACTGAAAACAAACAAACAAATAGACTGTAGCATAACAAAAAAAGTATTTTTTTTTAATCCGACATGGATTTTTTTTCCCACAGACCCAATGATTTGAAAAACAAACACAGAAACTGAGCAGATTGCACAGTACACTGGTTTGTAAACTACTAAATATGAGGGTCGAAACAAAGCTGCAATGTCTATTATGCAATGTAATAAGTCTTTATAAAATACATACACTAACATGCTTTTTTCTTTTATCACAGAAATTGAAAAAGAATATGTACTCCAGTTAACAAACTCATGAAAAAAATATATCCAATCTCAACAAATCAAACAGTAAGTATATTCTAATACAACACATACATTCTGCTGCATAACAGAACCATTGAAGCAAACATCTAACCATACACCAGAATACAAAATGTTCACCTCCATGGATATGTTATACTAGAGTGCTTGTTACCAAACTCTACAATCTTAATAACATGACGTAGCCAAAACTTCACATACAAACTATACAAATCAAACAGTACAGAAACTGTAGATTTCAAACATTTGATAGATATTCAATTCTATGGGTGTGATCTATGGGTGTGATATGGTGCGGTGGTTGTGGACAGGGCCTGGAGTCTTGGGTATATGTCCTATGGCCTACAGCCTGCGGCCATGCACCCAAGCCTCTAGGCCCTGCCCACAACCACTGCACCATATCACACCCATGGTGCCTTTTAACTTCAGTACTTATAACTTAGGTCTTGGGTGCATGGCCTTTGGCCATGCACCCAAGACTCTAGGCCCTGGCCACACCCACCGCAGCATATCACACCATAAATATCACACCCATAGAATCAAACATTTTAACCGTCTATATGGACCCACGCACATCACACTTTCTGCAAGGTTTTGTGAGAATTCATCCAGGGAGAGCGAAGTTGTAAGCCACCCACGGTGGCTTATAACTTCAGTGCATATAACTTCAGTCTTCGGTGCATGCCCTTTGCCCATGCACCCAAGACTCTAGGCCCTGGCCACAACCACTGCAGCATATCACACCCATGGTTACTTATAACTCCAGTACTTATTACTTCGGTCTTGGGTGCATGGCCTTCAGCCATGCACCCAAGACTCTAGGCCCTGCCCACAACCACCACAGCATATCACACCCATGGTTACTTATAACTCCAGTACTTATTACTTCGGTCTTGGGTGCATGGCCTTCGGAAATGCATCCAAGACTCTAGGCCCTGGCCACAACCACCACAGCATATCACACCCATTGAAAACACCAAAAGAATCAAATATTTTAACTGTCTATATGGGCCCACCCATATCACACTTTCTACAAAGTTTGGTGAGAATTCATCCATGGAGAGCGACTTCAGTTCACATAACTTCAGTCTTGGGTGCATGGCCTTTGCCCATGCACCCAAGACTCTAGGCCCTGGCCACAACCACCACACCACATCACACCCACAACCACTGCAGCATATCTCACCCATGCTGGCTTATAACTTCAGTGCTTATAACTTCGGTCTTGGGTGCATGGCCTTCGGGCCAGGCACCCACGACTCTAGGTCCTGGCCACAACCACCACATCATATCACACCCATGGTGGCTTATAACTTCAGTACTTATAACTTCAGTCTTGGGTGCATGGCCTTTGCCCATGCACCCAAGACTCTAGACCCTGCCACAACCACTGCAGCATATCATAACCACAACCACCACAGCATATCACACCCATGCTGGCTTATAACTTCAGTGCCTATAACTTCGGTCTTGGGTGCATGGCTTTGTCCATGCACCCAAGACTCTAGGCCCTGGCCACAACCACCGCAGCATATCACACCCATAAAATGAAACATTTCAACTGTGGCATATGGTCAATTTTTATGTCCGCTGATACGACGCGTGTCCTTAGAACAGTTTCAACTTGCCTGCGCACAGCACGGATGGGAATACTATCCTTAGGACACACCTCATTTTCACTAATTACGAACATCCTGGACAGCACGGGCATAGCGAATACATCATTAGCACCTGCCACCTAAGCAAATACAGTATTTCACCCATCTCTTACTCCCCAAACCTCCCTAAGCACTCTTGCACACCAAAACACTCCCCAAAACTGCATTTCGCCTCTGTTCGCTGCTGTGCTGTCCGCGGATCCACGATGGCGGGTGCATCGGAACAATCTGACACACATCACACCTCACTCCAGCCAATCGGTGGATATGTTGCGTGTCCACGGACATGACACGAGCCGATTAACCAATTGGTGTCCTGCCCACGGAGCGAACAGAGAAGTGTCTCCGCGGAGCGGACATAGATATCACTAATTTCTTTAGACCTACTTTTTGATTGTTTTTAAAAGAAACTACTGGACGGATTTTCATCAAATTTACAAAAGCACACTTTTGGGACCAAGCCACTGCTCCTGCTGCAAATTTGGTGAAAATCCATCCAGCGGTTTGGGTTGTAGGCGCACGCAAAATGTTTCCCCCATTCAGTCTATGGGAAAAAAAGCCATTTTGGGACCCCCCCTATAACTTCCCCCCCTTGGACCAAACCTCACCAAACTTTGCAAGAAAGTCCTGAGTGGGCCGTATCCTTTTTTTGCAAAGTTTGGTGAGGATTCGTCCAGGGAGAGCAAAGTTATAAGCTGCCCAAAAAGTGTTCTTCCTATGGGATTAGCAACTTAACCATAACTACACAGCCACTACCATGTAATATATATATAGTCCATACAGTCTTAGTGGCAGTGGGCTTGGTGTTTTCAAATGGTCTGTGCCAAGCCATCTCCCACGGTAACTCAAATGTGACATCGACAGCACAAAACTTTGCAGTCATCCAGGTATGGTGTGGGCAGCATGGGGAGGTTGTGGCCCAGTGGAGGTTGTGGTAGGTATGGTGGTGGAGGTGGATGGTGCAGCGGTTGCCTTGGTGGTTGCTGGTGTAGAGTTTGACCCGAAGGCAGCTGTTAAATGACGTACAGAATTTGGTTCATGTGCTTGTATTTTGTGTTCCTTATGGGCCTTCTGGTATTCCTCATCATTGTCGTCTCAGTGGTCTTTGACTAAGTGTTGTATTCGGACGGATGTCCCCAAGCTCTTTGATGGTATGTTAGACGGTCCATGGTGTACCTTTTTTTGCAAATCCTGCAGTGCACCTATTCTGTCTCTCTTAGGGAGTGATGCTGCTCCACCATGAAGTACCTCGAGCTTGCTTCAGTTTTTTCATGCTGCATAATATTTTGTGGGGGGTTTGATTTGGAACCCAAACCACTCTTTCCCTGCTACTGCCATGTTCAGACATGTTGGACAGTGTCTGACCTGAGAGGAAAATGTAATACAATCAAAAAAGACACAACAAAAATGAATATGCCATTCAAAATAAATATACATATATTTCTTTAAACAACTTAAATAATGAATTGACAAACAAAACAACTCACACGACAAAGGAAAAGAGTCAAATGGACAAAGTAGTGCAAAAAAGGATCTGAAAAAGAAAAAAAAGTAAAGAAGTTGTCTTTGGGTGTGGTGAATAGTCGTGACTACACCCACCAACCGAAAAAGGGGGTACGAATTGTAGACGCAACAACACGAAAGGGTGTTACCTGTAACCGAACGTACGGTTTCAGCCAATAGACATTAAGATGCTGTGAAGAGTCATGTTTTTGGTTAAGAACATTTATTAAAATGAAAAGGGTTGGGAAAAGGCCTCTCTGACCCTGCTTTAAGATAATTTTCCCTACCTAAACCAAAACTAAGGATCTGACTGTGTCAGGATGTCAAAATCAAAACTGTCCATGGGCCTCATTACAACCCAGGCGGTAACCATGGCGCTACTAGCGCCATGGTTGCCGCTGGTATTTTACCAACTCCGCCATGGTGAATGGCGGAATTACTGCCCCATTCCAAGGTTGGCGGGGCGGTAATTCCCCATTCACCATTGGCCCTTCCCCATTCCCATTTTTGCCCCCATAGGGCTCAATGGGAATGGGGAAGGCAGTAATTACTGTACCGCAAATTGCGGTACCACAATTACCTCGAAAGTCCTTTTGCGGGTTCCTTCCTTAACGGCTGGTAAAACCAGTCATTAAGGTCGGGACCCGCAAAGGGACCTCGTAATTAGGCGATAAGGGTTTAACGGCGCCGACACCTTTCACGGCACCATTAACCCCTTACCGCCTCGGTCGTAATGAGGCCCCATGTGTCCAAAAGTTTAATCTGACCCTCACACTATAAACTAAACTATAAGGTGAAAAAAGATGGTGTCTTTAGCCTTTGATGCCTTTTGAAAAAGTGTTCATAAAGGAAGAAATAATAGCTCCAACACAAAGGTTCTCCAAGGATAAAGTGTCCTTGCTCCAGAGGGTGATTCCCTTCCTCTTGATTCCTCTTTAATACAAATAGTTATTTAAGGAAAAAAAGGTCTTTGTTCCAGAGGATGTCTCCCTTCCCCTGTATTTCTCTTAAAAATAAAAGTTCCTTGTGTCTTTCTTGACCCACAAGAACAATGTCACACACACACAACTGTGTATCTTTATAATTCTATGGGCCTCATTACACGGAAGGCGGTAATGGTTAACGGCCACCGTTAATGGTAACGGTGACGGTTAACCATTACCGCCTTACTACGAGGTCCCTTAGCGGGTTGGTGCTTTAACACCTGCTTTTTGCAGGCGTTAAAAACCAACCCGCTAAGGGACCTCGGAGCTAATTACGGCACCGCAAAATTGCGGTGCCGTAATTAGCGCCTTCCCCATTCCCATAGAGCCCTATGGGGCAGAAATGGGAATGGGGAAGGGCAATGGCGGAAGGGGGATTTACCGCCCCACCAACCTTGGAATGGGGCGGTAAATCCCCTTTCCGCCAAGGCGGTGCCGGTATTTTACCAGCATGAGCCATGGCGCTAATAGCGCCATGGCTCACCGCCTTCCGTGTAATGAGGCCCTATGTCTTTCAGGGCTCCTGGTATCCTTTTACGTCAGGATTGTACTCCTTGTCTCCCAGTCAGCAAAGTTCCAATATTTCTTCTCATGGCTTCTTGTATCCATACCAATTACCTGGTATGTTCGCATGCCAACGCTTCTTGTTTTTAAGTGTTTGGGATTGCCTGGTATACTCTCTTGCCAGTCCTTATTATATTCATATTTGTATAATTGCCTGGTATGCTTTTCTTCCAGGGCTTCTTATATTGCCACCTTTGTAATTGCCTGGCATACTCTCCTGCCAGGGCTTCTTATATTCATGCACTTGCAATTGCCTGGTATACTCTTCTGCCGGGTATACTTGTATTCATGTACTTGTAATTGCCTGTTATACTCTCCTGTTAGGGCTTCTTGTTTTTATGCACCTATAATTGCCTGGTATACCCTCCTGCCAGGGCTTCTTGTGATCACTCTGTGTTTCTATCCACTTCCACAACTGAGCATTTACTTGATTGGAGATTATATCCTACTGATATATTATTTGATTCAGTGTCACCAACTATTTGCATTCCATACATTCACATACTGGCAAGGGCCTTTATTGTAATGCCCTTCCCTTTTTTACAATTAGTCTCTTTGCTTTCTCTCTTTCTTCTGTTCTTTTTTCTATTATTCATTGTTGGCACAGTCGCTGATATGCCCCGGGGTCCCCACTATCCTTTCGTTGACTCACCAGTTGTTGATGGCATTCTCGGGATCACTCGTGGTCAACCGGTGAAGGTACACTGCCTGCTTTACACTCGTGACTGCTTTCCATTCATTTTTCTGTCTCCGGTGGCTTCTCTTCAGCACGCTCGCTTCACTATAGGATCTGGTAAGAAAGGTGCTTCTTTCTGCAGTCGGCAAATGCCCAGGAGTCTTTCACAGTGTTTCTGCAGTACATTCCGTTCTCACAGAATCTCCCTTCTTCCTGCATGGTGAGTGGCCTGGTTCCACCACATGTGTCTGTGCCTTTCAGATCCTCGAGCCTCGCAGAGAGGTGAAATGTTCTCTCGCCAACAGCAGCCTCTGCCATTTTGCTTCAGTTCTTTTTTTATTTTTATTTTTTATTTGTGTTAACAAAATTAATTGTTTTTACAAAACTGAAGCTGCTTCTTTGAAGACTTCCTTTGCTTTCCTTTTATATTTCCTTTCTTTTCCTGGTTCATGTGTTTGTACTGTTTTTTGCTGCTTTCTCCCTACTGCAGTTCTTAGACGTCTTTTCGTCTGTCGGTCCCGGTCTTGATCTATCTTTCAAGTTTTTCCAACGCTGACTGGAGGATTTTAGTGGTCGCAATGGTCCAGGCAGTTTTTTGGCCACTTATCATGCGGGGCTCCCAGCTCGATTCTTCAGGCGTCCCGTAGGGCTCCAGGACCGGTTTTAGATAGCTTTCTCATATTGGTTGGAGTGCCGTGCATGATGGCGAGTTACTAGATGGCGAATTGATTCAGTTTCCTCCTCTTTGCACAGTCTGCAGACACTCGTAGTTGCCAATCCCCTGATAAAGAGGCTTTCATTAGTTGGCAGTAGATTCAGTCTAGCTCTAATAAAAAGATTTTGAATTTTTTGCTTGGGAATTTTTTTGTAAATTTCCACTGGATCGTTGATTTTCCTAGCAAAGGGTGGTAGATGCTTTAGGAGCTTGTTCTTTGCCGCAGTTTCTTGCGTCATGATCCAGTCTTGTTCCTCGAGTTATATTTTTATTCTCAGTGGGTTCTGCAGTAGTTCAGTCTCTGAGCATGCCACAGATTCCAGCTTTGTTTTTCTCTTTGAGGCCCAGGCTGTTAGCATTTTAGATCCACCTGACTTGAGTTCTTTTTGGAGCAAGATGTACAAAGGCGAAGCTTCCGGAAGCAAGATGTTTCTGTAGTTTTCATGCTGTTGTTTTCTGCCCGTGCCTCTAAGGAAACCAGGCCTAGCTCTCTCCTGATGGCTGACATGGATGTACACTTAGGTAAGGACAGGACTGATCTCCAGAAGAAGCCTTCCATTTTTACCCAGATCGTCTCTGATAGTGCTGGCATGGCTTCAGCTTCATACAGCAAGCTGGGAACCACTTGTCATGATGCCTACCCCCAGGCATCCGGACCAAGTCCATCAGCCCCGGGAGCAGGCATCTAGACATTTAGTAAAACCTCAGCAGCCCCGGCTAGGGGCTATCTGGGTTCAGTCCTGGCGCCTTAGGCGCCAGACTCATAGTAGGAATCAGTCCTGGCACCTAAGGTGCCAGGCTCATAGTCATTACTTACCTCAGGCAGACCATGCTGCAAATGACTTCAATCCAACATGAAGCCTGAAAGGGACTATTTTTCTACAGGGACTATTTTTTACTCAGGTGTGGTTCTAGGGACTTCTTACCTCGGACTACTTTTGAGGCTATTTAAACCACACCCGACCAGAAACACACGCTTCGCGTTATTCTGCATCCAGCAGCGCAACACTCACCGTGCCTGCAGCCTGCATCCAGTCTTCTACCACGCCCGCCTCGAATCCAGAGCTCCTAAAACAAAGAGGAAAGAAAGGGACAAGGTTAGAAAACAAACTTATTTCTATTCCACACCTGATTCTGGATCCATCTTGTCTCCGGACCTGTAAAGAACATAATTTCTGCATGCGCCGCACCTCCAGCTCACACCGCGCCATGCTCACCAGTCTTCACAGCATTCTTCGGGTCGGCGCTGCCTCCATCATTTCTTCGCCGAACTTCGGCACCTAGGAGACAAAAGAAAACCACAAGGTGAGCTGAGGGAACCAACAAATATCATTCTTACCACCATAGACTTACCTGATTTACCACCAGAGGCATCCTTTTGTGACTCTCCATATTTTCACGTGCCGCATCTGTAAAGAGAGACAAAACAACACGTTTTCCTCGTGCAACATTTATCGGACAGCGCCGGGTAATACAGACTCTTACCTGAGCGCCATCAGCTGCCACAAGAGCATCTTTTCACGAGCCAGCTGCAAGACAAGAAAGGAAGGGGGAACAAGAGTGAACATCGGACATATTGAACTCTATCAACTTAATACTTACTGGTCCTCAGCAGGAACCTCAGAGTCAATACTCTCCGGAACTCTCCCGGGCCTTCAAACCAGTGAAGTAATTGGAATCGACGCACCCCTGCAAATCCACGCAGGATGGAAAGCTCTTCTTTCAAGAATATAAGGTGAGATTGCTGTGAGGGCATTTCGGAGGTGATTAGTTGGGGAGGACTGTGGGGGTGCCATCACTTGAATCCATAAGTGGCTAAATCCATCTCTCCACTTGCAGGAGAATATTTCTACGGGTTAAGCAGACAAGATTAGGAGGGCAGATCCAGTCAGTCATCGCTGCACTACGCATCACGTGGGTGGAGACCGCAGCTGTCCGGTCCGACCGACGCCCCTGTGGGAGCCAAGTGAGCATAACACTACTTTTGACTTATAGTAGGTTAGTAGCGGAATCATAGAGAACCTGCCAAATGTGTTATCTAGCATTTGGGCTTGAGTTGCTGAAGGTCTTGCTTTCGACCATATGAAGCGCTGCATACAGGTTTCCGATCGTGAATTGTCCAGCATAACGGCCAGATATTTGAATTCCGTCGTAACTTCAATGCAGTTGCTATTTAGTTGCCAAAACGGGCACTTCGAGTTGGAGCTGGTTTTCTTTTTTTGGTTTTTCCCCAAGATCATTATCTTTGTTTTCTTAATGTTGATTTGTAATTTGTTCGATTTAATATAGCTTGCTAGGTTAGTTAATTGTCTCTGTAGACCGCTAGGAGTTTGGTCGGCTAGGGTAATGTCGTCCGCGCAGAGTAGTCTTCCAGTTGCCACTTCTCCTATTTTCGGAGGGAAACTTGCCATTGCTGCCGTGACACTAAAGTCTCCTTGGAAGGCTGTAAATAGGGCCAGGGCGAGAGGGCAGTCCTGTTTGACACCCCTGGACGTTGGAATTTCTTCTGACAATAGGCCTTTTATATTCAGCTTTACTCGCATTGATGTGTTCGTGTGAAGGGCCTTTATTGGGTTCAGTATCGCCTTAGGACATTTAGCGGCTGCCAGTTTGGTCCACAATAGAGGCCGATCTATCATATCAAAAGCCTGTGAGAGGTCTACAAATGCGAGGAACAGCTCCATCTTGTGATTTGCTTTTGAGGGTACTGATCAGCATGATGTTAACGATGGTGCCCGAGTTTTTCCGGAAGCCCGCCTGAAACGGATCGTTGAGGCTCGATGCCTTGAACCAAAGTTGGAATTTGCGTAGCAGGAGAGAGGCAAACACTTTCCCTATTTCATCTAAAAGTGCGATTGGGCGATAGTTTTGAGGATTTGTTCTCTCGCCTTTTTTAAAAATCGGGGCAACCACTGCTGTTGTCCAAGACCTCGGCAATAGGCGGCTCTTCAAACAGGTTTCAAAGACTTTAGAGAGAAAGATGGACCATTCTTCTGGGACATTTTTCAAGTCTGCGTTAGTCACCCCATCTGGGACCGGGGCTCTTGAGTTTTTTAGCTTACTTATGACTGTTGAGATGGACTCTTGTCTGCTACGTCTGCCCATTCCTCACTTATATCGGAGGTCTCGCTTTCAGCGATTTCAATGGGGCCTCCAAAAACCTCATTGAAGTCGGCCGTCCAACAAGTTTCGCTCACTCTGTTAGTCAGGGACGGGTCAGCATGGGCACTTGAAGATTTTATCAATGACCAAAAGGCTCTTGCATTCTTGCTCCCATTTTTGCGAGCATTGCTTCAGAGTCTTTTTGGTAGAGGGACAGCCGTTGACTTCTTAACCAGGCTTTGTACAGGGCTGACTCCTTTTGCCATGCCAGACGGGCGGCTTCGGTGTTTACGATTATTGCCTTTCTCTTTAGACGTGTTATTGCTGCTCTTTTCACCACTAGTTGCTTGTCATATTGGTGTGCGAACTGATCACTCGAAGGAAGTTTTTTCGTTGTCCTCAATTTGTAGGGGCTCAGCAAGGGCTGATAGTCCGGTTCGGAAAGCCCTTGTGTGGCTTTGTTATCCAGACTGTCGTTGTATCTGACTGTTAGTTCTTTTATACAGTGCTCCATGAGTTTTAATCAGGATCTCTGTTGGTTGATCTCTATTTGGGATTCTGTCCACATGGTTTCTGGGGGGGGGGACACAGTCCAGGTGGCTTTAAGGAGGTTGTGATCACTTGCAATCGTTTTTATGACTTCAAACGAGGTGGCCAGGTTGAGCATGTAGTTATTTGCGAAGATATAGGGCCTCATTACACGGTACGCGGTAAAAAACGGAATTTACCGGCATGGCGCTATTATTACGAGTTTGTGGACACGAGCATAGCGCCATGCCGGTAAACCCCCTACCGTCATGGTGTTAAAGACCCAATAAAGTCACCTACAGCCCTCGAACAATGTGCTGATTGCATCTCCACCCTCCTGCTGCATGGAAATATCGGTCACCGCTATTAGCGGTGACCGTTATTTTGCGGAACCGGAAATAGCGTCATCGCACAGGAACAGGAAATAGCACGGCGGCCATTTTCAAAAACACAATCCATTGCCATCCTCTGCCCCTTGGACCTGTTGGACCTGTTACGAGTTGTTCAGAGTTGGAAAGCATCCTGTACACCTGCATCATGCCCAAGGCCTTCAAAAAAAGTGCTGACAGGCAGCGCAAGGAGAAATTCACTCCTGAGGAATTGAATATGCTTACACAGACCCTGGCTGAGAATGCTGATGTCTTTTTTGCTAATGACATGCGGCGGCCCACAATACTGAAGAAGAAAGCCATCTGGGAACAAGTGGCTGTAAAAGTCAGCGCAGTCGGCACCAGCACCCACACAGTGTGTGAGTGCTGGAAAAGGTGGGACGATCTCAGGCTGCGGGTGAGGGTCATCCTTGCGGAGAACCACCGGATTGCCAGTGAAGAAGGAGCTGGTTCACCCATCCGACTCAAAGGATGGGAGGAGACCTGTGGGAACCTCATTGCAGTTGTATCCATCGAGGGAGTAGGCAGCATGGAGGTCGGCGTGGGTTCCACTTTGGATGCAGGTGAGTGTACACATGACAGAATGCGATGTGAATGTACTGTATGACCCATATGTCAGCACAGACTCCTCTCATGCATGGACACACATCCACACATGCATCCATCCCTCCCCATGTCAGTGTCAGACCCAAACACACACACATGTGCACATCACCAGTCACAAGTTCCAAATACAACCATGCATGGATGAGGCACTGAACTGGCACATCACCTGCATCCACAACTACTAAGTCCCAATGGCCACAACTGCATCATTTATGTTAACTGCATTAAGTATATTGAAAATCAACCAATGCCATCCCCCTTCTTGTCCCTGACAGGCTCACACACAGATGGCGAGGATGCCGCTGATGCATCCCTGGCACCAGGGACTAGTAAGAGGCCAAGGGCCCAGGAATCGGAGGACACCCCCACAACTTCCAGGGGCAAGGGGGGAAGGTCACACCTGATGACCATGAAACACAGACGAAGTGCCACTGTCAGGGCAGCAGTTGCTGCACCACAAACTGCAGCCACACCACTGGAGGAGATCTCACAGGCACCAATAGCAGCCACCGAGAGCCCACCATCAGCTGCGGCAAGCTCCGCTGGTGAGGCAGCTGCCACTGCCCCCCTGTCTGATCCTGAGGACACCATAGTTGACCCAATGGGGATGCACACCCCAAGCCCCCTGATTACCGCAGAGCCTGCACCATTCCAAACCCCAGGGTCTGATGTGACTGTTGGAGAGAACAATCCTGCCATTATGTCCCCCATGGTGGCTTCACCAGCTGCAGTGGATGCTTCTGAGGGCACTGCATCCAGTGCACAATCACCCAGCACTGCCCTCCAACTGACCACCAGCCTGGAGCGTCAACGAGAATTGACTGTGCTGGTTGGGCAGCATGTTGAGGAGGTTGCCCATCTCAGGGAAAACATTGCGGAGACGGCGAGGCACTCCACTGACAGGATGGACGCAAACACTGACAGGCTGTGTACTGAGATTTCAAGGCTCAGTGAGGTCCTATCTCTCATGGCTGACGCCATGGACCGCCACTTCTTGCAACAAGGACAGTCTGCCCCATCATCATCTTCAGGATCAAGACAGACAAGCCCCCTCCGGCGCTCAACACGCACCACCAGGCGCTCGTCTGCCCATTCTCAAAATGCTGCCACAGACAATGACAAATAGGGGGTTGATGGAAATTCCACTGCGTGCATGGCCAAATGCATACATGGCAGGCACATGATGAACTGTTGTGGGGGGTGGGGGGAAGGGTGTTATGGGTGTGTCATGGGGGGTGGGGGGAAGGGTGTTATGGGTGTGTCGTGGGGGGTGGGGGGAAGGGTGTTATAGGTGTGTTGTGGGGGGAAGGGTATTATGGGTGTGTCGTGGGGGGGGGAAGGGTGTTATGGGTGTGTTGTGGGGGGGGAGGGTGTTGGGATGTTCGGGGACTTGCACTTTTTCACCTTTTCATTACTCAATACACTGGTTTATGTTCAAAACACAGGCCTGGACATCCTCATTGTGTCTGTGTACTTTATTGGCAACATGGACCATTGCGTGCTCACAAACATACACCAGTGCATTACTAACAATATCCATGTGACAGTACGAAAACATATTCCTCAGAATATTTGGTTGATCAGATGCTGTCTCACAGCACGTCCCTCCTGCCCATCCCCTCTTGCAAGACCTGCATCCCCTTCATCTCCGTCCTTATCACCATCATCATCCTCATCTGGTGCTTCTATTTCAACGTTAGGGGGCAGTGGCACATTCCATCTGATACACATATTGTGCAACATGACACATGCCATGGTGATCTTGGACACCTTCTCATGTCCATACAGGAGAGAGCCACCAGACCTGCTAATGCACCTAAAACGTGACTTCAAAAGGCCAAAGGTCTGCTTGATCACGATGCGGGTCTGGGTATGTGCACGGTTGTATTCCTCCTCGTGCCTGTTCTGTGTGTTCCGTACAGGTGTGAGGAGCCAGCTCTTCAGGGGATAGCCCGCATCACCTGTATGGGGGAGGGAACGGGGTCCTGTCACTCTTCACCTCAGGAGCGGCCTGTTCAAATGACACAAATTGGCATTGCATTGTGCTTCACATACACAATTGACAGCATACATGCAGATGGTCTGTGTGACAGCAATGTGCAAGGGGGAGCTACACCCTGCAAGTGGACATGCCCCATCAATGCCTCCAGCAGTAATTGACATGTCCTGGGTGAGGCGAGGTCTCTGGTGTCCCTGGGGCCAGGCAGATGTAGTTCGGCACTGCTGGTGTACTGCCATACCAACATTGATGTTGCCATGCAGAGAGGCATCGCTTCAGTGGTGGTATAGGTGCGTGGTGAAATGCTATGGCTAGGGTTGATCCATTTGCATGCATTATGGGGCACATTGCATATTTGATGTTGGGGTGGACTAATTCAGGATGGCTCTCTTGATGGCATGTGTAAAATGTCATATTTTGTGGCGTGGAATGTTGTGCAATGTGTATGTGGATGGATGTTTAATGTTTCTAGACCTGGATTGTTATCTATGTTGTGTAGTTTATACCTGCATGTCGGTTCATCTCAAGTACGTTGCGGCCTTCCCAGATGGACATTGGCGTACATCTGTATGTGCATTTGTCCGTCGGACGACAAGCTACACCCATATCTCTCCCCCCCCAAAACACACCCAGTTGGAGTATGTATCTCCCCTCCCCCAAAACACACCCAGTTGGAGTATGTATCTCCCCCCCAAAACACACCCAGTTGGAGTATGTATCTCTCCCCCCCAAAGCACACCCACTTGGAGTATGTATCTCTCTCCACAAAACACACCCAGTTGGAGTATGTATCTCCCCCCCAATCACACTGACATGTGCTTGCCCTGCTACTCACCAAGTAGCCACGAACGTTGTGCGGTTTGTCGCTCCATGTAGCGTGGGATAGTTGAGTTCCGCAGGACCATGGAATCATGGGTTGATCCGGGAAATCGGACACAGCAATGTGCGATTAGCTTGTTGGCGTCACATACCATTTAGACATTGATGGAGTGGAATTGCTTCCTGTTTCGGTAGACTACTTCATTGTGATGTGGGACCACCAATTCCACATGGGTATAGTCGATGGCCCGATGCAACTTGGTATGCCTGCCAGTGAATAGAATCCAACTTTTGTGTTTGCAATCTCCTGTGCAGTCCGTGGCATGGTTATGTGTTCAGGTGCATGCTTCAGGAGGGCATTGAGTACCTGGTTCAGCATGCGGGAGAATACTGGTTGTGAGATGCCATGCATCTGTCCCACTGTATGCTGGTAGGTGCCTGTGGCCAGGATGTGGAGCACACTCACCACCTTCAGTAGCGGGGAGATGGCAGTTCTGATGTGGCCAGGAAGTGGAGCACACTCACCACCTTCAGTAGCGGGGAGATGGCTGTTCTGATGTGGCCAGGAAGTGGAGCACACTCACCACCTTCAGAAGCGGGGAGATGGCAGTTCTGATGTGGCCAGGAAGTGGAGCACACTCACCACCTTCAGTAGCGGGGAGATGGCAGTTCTGATGTCTACGAGGCTCACAATGTCGTCGTGTATCATGTCCACGATGGCGGTGATGGTATCCCGGTCCAGACGGTACAGGGTGTGTATCTGCTCAGGGGTTAGGTTAACTGGCTCTGATCCTGGGGATTGGTGGGTGCCTCTGTGGTATGATTAAGTGCCATGGTGGTGCTTGCTGTGCCTGTCTTGCCCTCCCCCTCCTCCTCCTCATCCTCCTGCGTCTCCTTTGTGCTGCCTGTTGTTGTTGCAGCTGTGCTGCAATGAGTTCCTCCAGGCCATGTAATGCGTCCAGTATTGGAACCATCATGGTGTGGGAAGAGGTGTGGGAAGGGGTGTGGTGTGCTCCTTTTGAGCTGCCACAGTCTCCATTGCCTCCACCTGTGCTGATTGTGTCCACCTGTGGCAGGTGGGAACACTGCTCAGTTCTCTTAACGGGTGGTTCGCGATGCCGGTATTAGCACCATGGTGGTAAGGGGTTTGGGGGGCTTTACCATGCCGCTATTGGCATGTCCACTAGCCTTGTGATGCTGTGCTAATAGCGGCATGGCGTAATTTACGGGATGGAGGGTCGCGCGCACGGGGCCCGCCCGCCATTAGTGGCACCGTACTTAGCGGTGCCGCTAATAGCGGTGAGCCGGGTCGTAATCCGCATGGGGATTTAACGTTACCGGTATTCTGTTACCGGTAACGTTAAATCCATAACGCCTACCGTGTAATGAGGCCCATAGTCAATAGTGGAGTTTAACATATGGTTTTCCCATGTTGGGCATCGATTTGGATTGGGAAATGCGAGGGCCAGATTTGCGCAACCCCTTGACTTCATCAACTCCGCCCATCGTTTTCCTCGGTTTTCTGCTGAAGTAGTGCCGTGGTTGATGACACTCACAGTTCAGGGGCATCTCACGTTTAAGTCTCCACAGATTATCAGAGCAGACACTTCTTTTTCTGTGTATAGCCGGTCGATAGTCACTTCAATGGAGTTTAGAAAAGCATCGTCCTCTATAATTTGAGGGTTCCAGTAGACAACTATTATTGCAATCTGGAGTTTCATAGTGATTCCTTTTTTCACGGGATCCGGCAATAACCAGCTGGTAAGGACTGGAAAATGGGTTCTGGAGACTGACACGGTCTGTTCAAGTGTGATTCCTCTGCCTGATTGAATAGCGAGGAGAATTCCTGCTGACGGGCGGCCCAGGACGTTTTTTTTTGCTGGCGAGTCCACTATGGTGAAACCATCAAGATATGGAGTTTCTGACTGGGAGCCAGGTCTCTTGTAGAGCCAGGATATTGTAATCACTCAGATTGACGCGGCCTCTTTGAATCAGGTGCCGGAACCCGCGTGTGTTCCAAGATCCCATAGTTAAAACCGTTGATGGTAGGACTGGTTTTCCAGGCTTTCCCGACGGTTGTGTCAAAGATCCGTCGGTAGCAAACTGCTATTTGTGGCTTCTAATTGACAGCTGTTTAGGGAGCCATGCCCATAGTTGTTCAAGAGGCGCTGTTAGCGATTTGCTTCCTTCCACGTTGTTAGATTTGGTTCCAGACCCGTCCGGCTTTTTATTGGGTAATGAGAGCGGTGGGATGCAGAGTTTGCTTTGGGATCTGGTTGCCTTAGTTTGGTTGGTTTGTTGGTTGTGTTTGTCGGTCCCAGGCTCGAATCTGAGTGGTTGATCCTTTTTTGGGCCTGACTCTATCGCATTGGTGGTTCTGCTATGACTGGATAGTCGGGGTGTCGTTGTAAGCGCTCTGCCACTCATCACTCGACCCGCTTTGGTGGGATCTTTTGCTGTGGGCTTGTGGTAAGTTCTGTTTGGTGATTGTTTTAACTTATGGTTTGGGGCCACAGAGGTTGTTAAAGATGTTGTTAGCATTGAGAGGTGAAAACCCTGTGAGGTCAGCTCGTCCGAGGCTTTATTCATTGAGGTTGGAAGTGCGGATTTTCTTACATGAATGTATGCTTTGGCTTTGTTCCCCCTGTGATAAGGTTCAATCCTTAGGCAGTCATCCGTTTTCAGGTATTTGAGTGCTGAAATTTTGCTGAAAATGTGCCTCACCATTCTACGGTTTAATACCATTTCGTCTTTGTTCCTGGCTGATTGTTCTAACCTCAGGGTTGAAATTGATGGTGAAAGGCCTCTCCTTTCCCGACTGCCAAAAGGTGCTGGTTGTCTAATTTCCTCAGACCTGCCCCTACGCAAAAGTTTGCGGGGACTGTTTCTACTGGTCTGTTCTACATCAAATTGATTTGCTGCACTTTTGTGTTTTAAAACAGCACCTTGTTGTCTCGGTGGTGTTGTTTAGGAGGAGTTCTCGATGATGCTCTTTTGGCTCTATTGTATTCCAGCTCTTCCAGCTGCTTGGTGCTGCGCTGCACTGCTTCTTGCGGGTATCTCCGGTGCTCGCCTGTATGCAGTTTAGGTGTTTGTTCCATTGCTGCATGATGTCTATGGCTGGATCTGTCGGTTGGCGGAGTTCTTTGAGTTCTTCCATCCTCACCTAGCGCAGTGTCATCCAGGTGCTGTGAGAGATTCATTAAAAATGAGTCTGCGAGAAAGTCTTCTGTTGTTTTAGGGGATGGAGCGTTGGACTCACGCAAAGTGTTGCCCCTTTTTGGTGTCGTCGGAACGGTTTCTGGTGTTTTTCTTCCCATCAAGGGCTTCGGTTTTGTAAGATGGTCGGGCGCCTGGATTTGGTCAGCCTGGTCAACCGGCTGTTTTGGCTGGCCTGATGGATCTTTTATTTTCAAAAGGGCTTGTTTTTTTTAGGGCGATCTCTGAGCAATGGGAGTAGGTTCCGGCATACTCTTAGTCTCCTGCAAGACCCTCACCAGTTGTTTCTTTCTGGGGGCGTCTTCCAAGGCATGGATGTCTGTTTGCACTTTACTTGACGAGCTTTCCTTGAAAAAGAAGACCTCCGGTAGGTTTGTACTTTTGGGAGACTTTGAGCCATTTGAGGAATTGAAAATGCTGAAGTTGTCTCAGTGTAGATTCTTTTTAGTCGCTGGGTATGATTTTTTCTGATCTGTTTGGGTACTTTGGGATTTCGTGATGGAGCTCTTTTTTGCCTCTTTGGCTTGGTCCATATTGGTTCGTAAATGTTCTGATTCATTTTGCATGCACTGAGAGTTGGTAGGTGAAGTAGTTAGGCTGGCTAGTCTTTTTTCCGTCCCTTGGATGAAGCCTTCTAAATAGATAAGTGTTGTGTGCATCGTCGCTATTAAAGTTGTTTGATCTCTTTGACTGTCGTATAAATCCTCATAGAGCTTGCAGAAAGGGTTCAGTGCGATGGTTATGGCTGACATGATGGTTGTCAAGTCCTTTGACTTCAATGGAGTATCTTGTTGGGCAAGGGATGATTGATTTCCCAGGCTCAGGCGTCTCTGGGCTGAGCTCGGCAAGGAGGCGAGATTTCGAACGTGGGCTGGGAACAGTTGGGGTGTTGAATGTCTTTCAGGTCTGCCCAGAGATGGTCGGTCATGGCCTTTTCCCAGGCTCACGTCCTGTTGGTTAGATGGCTTGAAGGGCTTCCTTTGCCGGGAATTTGGAGCGTGATGGTTACTTGGGCTGCCTATTGAGACAGGGCTGGAGGACCCTTCACAGGGTAAAGGCTGTTCAGGGGCTTTCTCAGATGACAAGACCGGTTCTCTCACGGGTTCCTCTGGAGGAATTGGGCCCCGAATTGCAGCCATTTTTTCAGATTCGTTGGTCTTGTTAGAGGTTTTTGAAGGGTGGGTCAAGGGCAGGACTGGACACATTTCAGTTTCGCTGGTCAGGCCTTCTGAAACTGCAGAGCATTTGCTCTTTGCATCCTTTATTTCCAGATGCTTCCCGACGGGTTCCATCAGGTCCGTTGATGTTAAAGCGGTTGTACTGTTGATAATTTTCCTTATTTTTGTGGCCGCCGGAGGCTCCTTTATGGCCTCTAAAATCTCAGCGTCGGAAAGCTCGGCCATTTGGTCGTGGTTCCTTTTGTCTTGTTTCGTAAAAAAGTCTTTCAGTGAAGTTAATTGGGCCATTTTCGCGAAGGTTTTCTTCTGTTTGCTAATTAGAGCCTTTTTCCTGCTCGTTCCTCTCTTCTTAACTGCAATGATTTCCCGTTGATTTTTCGGCTTTGTTAGGCCCGCTTCGGGGCTCAACGCTCTTTTTTCTTGTGACTTTTGTGTAATGTTGTTAGTTGAGTTTTGTTCTTCGCTGAAAGGACTCATTTCTCTGTTTCTTTGGATCGGCTGGTTGTCCCGCATGCGTTGGCGTTCCTGCAGGGAAAGATCGAGAAGGGAAATCAGAGGGACTGTTTTGCTCGTTGAGCCGTCATCAGGCGGCGGAAGCATTTCTGCAATCAGTGAGTTCTCCTCTCTGACACAGCCGTTTTCGCAGAAACGTCTTTCTTGCTGGCCCCGCGCCTTCCTCGGAGAGCACGCGGCAGTCTGCAGATCCTAAAGCCAGGAGATCATCAGACTGGGAAGCGTCTACACTGACCTGGGAGCCACCAGGTAAGACGGCCTGGGGGGATTCCCTTGGGTCCTGAAGATCCGTTTCTAAATCTGGGTTGATCGCGGATAACAGCGGGGTCACCAGAATGGAAATTTTCACCGGTAATGTTGTTGAGATTTCGCTGAGTGGCTCCTGCAAAGCTCCTCGAGCGTCGCCGTTGTTTTCCGTGCCCGAGGCCGAGGCCGGGTACATTTTCGCTTCTGAGGTTTCTGTAGTTTCTATGTGTTGTGACACAGCTGACAAAGGCTCCGGCGCCGAAGGCCCTCCGGTCCTCGGGGTCGAAGGTGTCAGGGCCGGCTGAACGTCTGGCTCGAGGAGAAAGGAACCCCCAGCGCTAGTAGATTTCAGTAAGGTGTGCTCTTGATGCGGTGGCTCGTTGACACAATGGTCATCAGTAGAATCGGGGAAGTCTGAGTTGGCTCCTATACTCTGCAGGAAGGGGTGGATTTGTTGCACTGGAGCTGCTGGTACTTCTGTGGCCTCCAGGCACGCAGGAATAGCCAGAGAGGTCCTCTCATATTCGCACTGAGATTTCGGCTGCTTGCAAAGTTTTGATGGTGCAGATTGCAAGCGGCTTCATTGAGGAGAACAGATTGGATGTTGATCAGTTCTATTTAAGTTCGGTTTAGAGCTGCGGAGAATTCGCTTAGCTCTTTCTCCTTCTCCTTTTTCGGTTTGCTGCTTTGTCAGTGTTTGTAGTTTGGGTAGTATGGGCCCGAGGGACGCCGAGGGGGGAGGCATGTCTGGCAAGTCCTGACACGGACTGCACAGACTGCTCCTAACTCAGCGACTAGCTCCGCGGCCACTCCGCGGCCTGAGGTGGGTTTTTAAGGATCCTCCCACAGCAAAGAAAACAGTAGAGCTGGTAGACAGACTTCCAGGCAAATAACTGGAACACAGGAGCTCAGGGAGGTAGTGACTGCACAGACTGCTCCTACCTCAGCGACTAGCTCCGCGGCCGCTCCGCAGCCTGAGGTGGGTTTTGAAGGATCCTCCCACAGCAAAGAAAACAGTAGAGCTGGTAGACAGACTTCCAGGCAAATAACTGGAACACAGGAGCTCAGGGAGGTAGTGACTGCACAGACGGCTCCTACCTCAGCGACTAGCTCCACAGCCGCTCCGCAGCCTGAGGTGGGTTTTTAAGGATCCTCCCACAGCAAAGAAAACAGTAGAGCTGGTAGACAGACTTCCAGGCAAATAACTGGAACACAGGAGCTCAGGGAGGTAGTGACTGCACAGACTGCTCCTACCTCAGCGACTAGCTCCGCGGCTGCTCCGCGGCCTGAGGTGGGATTTTAAGGATCCTCCCACAGCAAAGAAAACAGTACAGCTGGTAGACAGACTTCCAGGCAAATAACTGGAACACAGGAGCTCAGGGAGGTAGTGACTGCACAGACTGCTCCTACCTCAGCGACTAGCTCCGCGGCTGCTCCGCGGCCTGAGGTGGGATTTTAAGGATCCTCCCACAGCAAAGAAAACAGTAGAGCTGGTAGACAGACTTCCAGGCAAATAACTGGAACACAGGAGCTCAGGGAGGTAGTGACTGCACAGACTGCTTCTACCTCAGCGACTAGCTCTGAGTGGATTTCTCTCCTTTGATCTTGGAGGATTTCTCATCAAAGATCTCTAAGAAAAATTAGAGCAACACCAACGACGGGAGTCATGACCTCGGATACAGACAACACCTCTGACTAAGGGTGATCGATGGGTATCACGACTGCAGCTGCGCAAAACGAGAGACACGTATCAGCAGAGCATGCGTAGGACGCTCTATGAGCAGAAGATCCCAACGCTGCACCGAGGTAGCGCCTTAGCAAAAAAAAAAACATAGAAAAGTATGCGTATGAGTGTCTATGAGCTGAAGGTTTCCAATGCTGCAGTGAGCACCATCGAAGAGACGGATTACTAGAGCATCCGCAGAATGTTCTATGAGGGGAAGGTTCACAACGCTGCTTCAGTTCTTTACATTTTCCGGGCAAAGGTGTTGGTAGGAAAAAATCTAGAACGCTTGCTGGGCTTGTGGCTTCTTTCACTCTGCACTGCTCTTTCCCTCTTCCTCATCCCAGTACTCGGAAAAAGGAATCCATTGTTGATGGTTGGTTTAAAAATCTAGAATAACCACTTTCAACAGTTCTAAATGATAAATCAGTTATGGATGATGGTAAAACAGAACTGGAGAAGGCAATCTTTTAATTTCCACAAGGTGGACCACAGTTGGAAGTTTGGTCTCTGTGGTTTGGGGGAAGGAGTTCCCTATTCTTCCTAGGGGGAGGTATAGCCGTATGACAATTGGCCATGAGGGTATTAGGTTTGAGAGGATTTTCTTCAATGGCAAATGGGGTGATACCTTTACTCATCCATTCAAGCCATGACATCTCTCCAGAGGTTGTCTCCTCCCATTTGATCCTTCCTCATATTGCCACCCCCATGGACAGGTAATATACTCGAGGGTAATTTCCTACTCTGTCAAGGACTGGGATGTAATTAAGGCAAAAAACGAAAAAGTGTCCTGACAAGTTCACTAAACATACATATAAATGAATTTATAGTAGTCTCCTCAATACAAAGGGCATAACTCGAAGAGTCTGTATATTACACAACTCGAGTTAATAAGAGAGTCCTAACTTGGACTACCTATATATCTGAAAAAGCTCCTAGGTATATGTTTATTATTAGCATGTCCACCTAAATCTTCATTGTGGTCTTTTAAGATCTTTTAACTCCACAAATTCGCAATTCTATTTAAGAATTTTACAAAAATATCTTTTTTATTACTCACACTCTAGGTCTGTAAATTACCAAGCACAATTGGCTGAAGAGAAAGTTCAAAGCAAGCACAATATATACAAATGGAGCAAACAAGTATCCATATTAATCTACACAGTTTTTCATACAAACTCTGAACACAATTATTCGAAAGAAATCAATCAATGATATCCAAAAACATTTGACAAGGTCAGGATCAGGTAGCCGCTTGTTGTACCCTGGGGGAAGCCCTGTGGTGGTGTGCGGGCCTCCCAGGGTCAGGGCACCAGCGCGCATAGGCGGGCGCGCAAGAACACACGCCGGAGACGTCTGCTCGTTCCAGTGTTCCGGCGCGAACTGCCGGGCACCGCCTTTATTAACTAACGCGCATGCGCCGGCCCGCTGGGCCGCGCATGCGCGCTTCGTGTACCACGTACACAACATCCCTCCTTTTCCCCCCAAACAACAAACACATTAAACAGGGGAGCCAACGTGGCTCAAATCAAACTGTACTTAACAGGTTTTGTTACTCATGCTGCTGAGTCCATGATGAAATCTTGGAATCTTTGCGGTGGACGATGTCCTTCCCTGCGCGGGTACCTGGGCGAACCTCTCTCGAGGTTCTCTGGTCCCCCGGGGTCCTCGGGCGGCTCACCGCCTTCATGCGGCGCCTCCGCTGCTTGTCCTTAGTCAGGATTGGTTTCTTCCTCCGCTGCCACGGGTCCTATGCGCTTGAAGAAGGATACGTTTCCGTGCCTCGCGCATTCGCAGCTGTGACCATTGACCCGTTGACATGAGTTACTCCCATTGGTTGGGTTTCATAAGTCATCGAGTTTCCTTCCGGTTTCCTGTTCCTGACTAGGACGGTGTCTCCTACCACTATCTCTTTTTCCGGCAGCCTCCGCCTTGTTGTTTCGTTCTTGTTTCTCGCTGCTCTATCTGCTGTCACCCGTGCGCTATCGATCACTCCTGGGCGTCGGTCTCCCGCTTCGGGTATCAGCCCTCTGGGTATTCGCCTGAACAGCGCCTCGGCGGGTGTGATTCCGGTGGATCGATGTGGGGTGGACCGGTACTCACGAAGGAAGTCAATTAGGTTGTGTCGTAGGTCCTCCCCCCCATTGACAGAAATACGAAAAATTTTGTTTAGTGTCCGCATGAATCGCTCAACCTCTCCATTGGCCCTTGGCCATAGCGGGGTTACCTTCCGGTGCTTGATGCCTCGTTCCTCGCAGTATCTAGCAAACCGCTGTCCTTGGAACGGCGCTCCATTGTCTGAGCAGATCTCAAATGGGAACCCATGGATGGTGAAAATTTTGTCCATCGCCAGGAATGTGTGATCACTGGCGGTGGATTCCACGAGTTCCACTTCCGGATACCTCGACCACTGGTCTGTGACCACCAGGAAATACAGGCCTCTTCCGGTCGAGCCGAAATCTGCGTGCACCGTTCCCCATGGCACGTCGCTCCGTTCCATGGCCTGAATGGGTGGGCCTCTTTCTACAGGACTCGTGGCCTGGCAGGGAATGCAGGTCCTCACGAACTCGGCCACCCTGTGCTCCAGATCGGGAAACCAGACCTTCAGCCTGAGGCGTGCCTTCATCTTGGCCATGCCTTGGTGCCCTGTGGGGGCCAACTGTAGGACTCTCATGACCAACGACCTGGGGATCACGATCTGGTGCCCTCGCAGCAACAGGCCGTCCGTGGACACCGAGAGCTCGTGTCGAGCTTTCCACAGCAGTTGTAGGTCCCTTTGTACCTCTGGGTTCCTCCTGGCATTGTTCAAAAGGATGTCCCGCCACTCTCCTGTGGCCACCGCCCTTTTCACTCTTAGGAACGCCTCGTCGGAGTTCCAGTCGTCCGCAATGTCCTGTCTCGATAAGGCCACTGGCAGGGCTGATTCAATGACGAGATGCACGGCGTCCCCGGCGTCTGTTATCTCCACGGGACTCTGGATATCCCTCGTGCCTGGGTGACGAGAAAGGTAGTCAGCTGGGTTATGGGTGCCTGGGCGGTATACTAGCTTGATGCCGTATTCAATGAGGGATAGCATCCATCTTTCGATGCGGGGAGGCGGCTTGGATGACGTTCCTGACAGGATAGGAATCAGGGGTTTGTGGTCCGTTATCACGACGACAGGTTTGCCGAGGATGTAAATTCTACAGTGTTTGCACCCCCACAGGATGGCGAGGGCTTCCCTTTCTGTCTGGGAATATCTCCTTTCCGTGTCGGTGAGGGCTTTGCTGGCATATGCTATGGGCCTCATGGCCCCTAGTTCGTCAGCCTGCATGAGGACTGCCCCCAGTCCCACCGGGCTAGCATCGACCACAATCTCCGATTCCCGGCTGGGGTTGAAATAGGCCATTGTCTCCTGCTCTGACAGGGCCTCTTTGATGGCTTTGAAGGATCGTTGTTCAATCTCAGTCCACTGCCAAGCCACGTCGTTCCTGGTAAGTGCGCTCAGTGGTTCCAACAGAGGGGCCAGGTCCTTGATGAAACAGCCGCAGTAGTTGACCATCCCTAAAAAGCTCCGAACCTCCGCCAGTGATGTGGGTGGAGGCGCATCTCTTATGTCTTTCACTTTTCCAGGGTCCGGGGATATGCCCCCCGCATGGAAGGTGAACCCAAAGAATTCCAGTTGGTCCTTTAGGAATTCGCACTTTTCTTGGTGCAGGGTCAGACCCACCGCCTGTAGTCTCTCAAAAGTGTTCTCTAGCCGTTTGAGGTGTTCAATTTCCGACCTGGCGAAGACTAAGATGTCGTCGGACATGTTAATGACACCTTTCAGTCCGGACAGGGCTCCTCTGATGGCATTTTGGAAGACCTCTGCCGCGGACGAAATTCCGAAGTTCAGTCTCTTGTACTGGTACAACCCCTCGTGAGTAGTGAATGTCGTAATGTACCTTGACTCGGGGTGTAGCTCTAACTGGTGGCTATCCTAGCATAGTGCCCCAGTGTGCCACACCGGCCGCACGTTCTCGACTTTGCCGGGCATTCACCTCCGTGGGGGAGGTCATACCCACAGTAGGAGCACGATGAGGCGTTGCCTGGCGTGGGCGGGGTATCAGGCCTTCTTGACGCCCATTTTGACCTTCCCGCTGCTGACCGTCCCACAGCAAATGCGTCTTCGTCATTCTTCGGTCGCGTGGCAGCGTCCATTTTCGCACCTCTGGCTTCCGCCAGCTCATGTGCTCTTCCCAGGTCCAAAATTTGCTGGAGGGTCAGACCAGGTTCTCTCAGTACTTGCCTTCGAAGTTTGCCGGAGCTGCACCCCTGCAGTAGCTGGTTGCGGACCATTTCTTCCTCATCGACCCATCTGCAGGAGGTCGCCAGGTGTCTCAGACAGGCACAGAATTTGTCTAGGGGCTCGTCGTCTAGTTGTCTTTCGGCGCTCATGACAAATCTATCGAAATCCACGTTAGCCATGGGGAGAAAGTGGTCTTTGAGTGCCTGCTTGACTGCGTCATACGTGACCACGGGGATGACGAGGGAGTCGTAGATCTTGTGGACTTCTGCGCCTGCCGAGTAGATCATAGTCGCGATTTTGGTGTCATCATCCTTCACCCCAGATGCCCTGAAGAACATATCTAGCCTCTTGACCCACAGTAGCCACTTCGGGCCCAGCTTGGAAGGGGGGCCAGTAGTATCGAATTCAGGCATGGGGGCTAGGGAGCTGCGAGATCTGCGTGGGATTGGGGCAGCGGCACCCTCATCGTCAGTCTCTTCACCCATTTCTGCGTCACGTACTCACAGTTATCTTTCTTAGAGAGAAGGGCGGCTTGTCCTGGGCTCGTAGTAGTGTTGGGGTGTAGAAACCCACTTCTTTCTTCTTAAATGCCACACCCCTGCGCCTGCAGGACTGTGGGGTTTCCAAAAATTGCCTGTGTCCTCCAAACACAGCTGGTAGGTGGTGCACGAGCACCCTTTCGGGCCGCAACCACTGCTGCTACGTGTGAAGAGAGGAGCGAGCGAAATCAAAATGGCCGCCGGCACTCCGCGGGTCTGTAATACGGAAGAGCTTTCCGTCTCTCCGAGGCTGTCGGAGCACGGAAGCCGTCCGTACCTCCTCGTCGCCATTGTTGTACCCTGGGGGAAGCCCCGTGGTGGTGTGCGGGCCTCCCAGGGTCAGGGCACCAGCGCGCGTAGGCGGGCGCGCAAGAACACACGCCGGAGACGTCTGCTCGTTCCGGTGCTCCGGCGCGAACTGCCGGGCACCGCCTTTATTAACTGTACCACGTACACAACACCGCTGATGTCCCCTGGCCACAATAGAGGAGGTTACATACTTGCCAACCCTACCGATTTAGGCGGTAGGATACCACTTTTTAAGCAGTCCTACCGCCTACCGCCTTTCGTGGCTGCACTACAGATTTTCAGGCCTCTGCCTGAGGCCCCAGAGCACTGGGGGCGTGACGGCCCATTTCAGATTTTGATTGATGACAGAGGCGCTGGCGTGCGCACGTCTCTGTCATCAATCAAAATCTCGGCCCTCACGTGACTCCCGCTTTGCCCTGCACACCAAGCAAGGCTTGGTTATGTCTGCTGTGGCACTGCCTGCAGCGTCAATTGCCATCCTTCGGGCAGTGCTGGTCACAGTGCCTCAGCGGGTTGCATTTCGTCAAGGGCTCTCGGTTGCAGTACTTCCTGTAATCGCCATTTCGGTTGGGCGAACCCGGAGGTCTACGAGAGGGATTACATCCAGAATGAGTTATAGATTGTTGCAGTTCAACCCGACTGTCACTAACTTCCTTGGAGTTGTGTTTATAGGTACGGCAACGTGAAGCCGAAGAACAGCCGAATAACTGATAAGGTCAGGAATGCTGTTTCTTTGCTTTACACCCTCTGCTCTCATGCATATGTCGGCTCAACAAAATTGTCTAGAGAGATGTACGAGCTTTGCCATATAAGATTGCTGTCCGCATTCTGACATTCCTTGTCTCTAATGGGTACTTACACTAGGACTGTAAGTATCGAATGTAATGTTTGTTTGCCAACACGCTTTATGCCCTGCGCTCCTGAAGTATCAGGTCTGAAGGCAGCAAGTTTACTATTTATTGCTTTATGTTACATATGGATATGTTTTAATACAGGTGTGCTCAGAAGCGCTATGCTATTCTTTCTGCTGTAGGTTTGCAGGATTTGTTATTTAAGAACTGCACTTATAGTCCTATATATTTTGAGCTCAGACTCCTGAAGTATCAGGTCTGAAGGCAGCAAGTTTACTATTTATTGCTTTATGTCTGCAACATACTTGCCAACTCTACCGATTTAGGCGGTAGGATACCGCTCTTTAAGCAGTCCTACCGCCTAACAATTTATTGGCAACAAATACTGATTTTCTTCTTTTTTTTAAATTGTTTTTTGTTTTTTAGTTTTTTATTGGCTACGCCAGCTCAGGGGAGTCTTACAAGGGATCCCCCTAGCTGGCGTAGCGGGAGAAGAGGCGGCATGCAGGCTTTTGATGTAAAAGGCGCCCACGGCGGCGGGCTAAATGCGCCCCTCCGCCGCGGGTGCCTTTGACAAAAGGCACCATTAGCCCCCACCACAGCAGCTCGGGGGAGTCTTTCAAGGGCTCCCCCGTGCTGGCGTAGTGGGAGAAGGCGCAGCATGCAGGCTTTTGATGAAAAAGGCGCCCACGGCAGTGGGCTAAATGCACCCCTCCACCACGGGTGCATTTGACAAAAGGCTCCATTAGCCCCCCACCACGCCAGCTCGGGGAGTCTTTCAAGAGCTCCCCCGAGCTGGCGTGGGGGCAGAAGGTGTGGGAGGCGCCTCATTGTCATTGAATGCACCCGCGGCGGCAGGCTCATACAATGACAATGGGCTGCTGGCGCGCCCTATTCCTATCATTACCTCCTCGCCTGACTATTTTTGAAACTTTAAGATTCCTACAGATTTCTGGTCACAGAATGTTGGCATGTATGAGGTTATGGCCAGGAGATCAGTGATGACTCCATCAGATTCACCGCCATGCGTAGATGGGGCTATGAGTAATGTGTCCACGCGTTACCCAGCGTGCAAGTTGATTGGGGTCAATGGTGTAAGTGTGCACACGTCATTGTGCATTGGCATAGCTGTGTTAAAATACCGCAGGACCCAATGGGCTGATATTGTACATGTGTAGGCATGTAAGCGCAACGTGCAGTCCGACAGACCAATGTGTGCATGTGGTTATCGTGTAGCCGTGTCAATGAAGTGTGCCACTTGATTGAGCCTTTTCGTTGACACAGCTATGAGTCATGTGTATGTGTGTAAGTGCAACACATAATCTGATTGATCAATTGTTTAGACACAAATTCGTCATTGCACCTGGTCATAGCCGCATGTATGAAAGTCATGCTCTGATTGGCTTGTTGGGGTAGCCACAGCTATTCATCACACCCAAAGAAACCTCTCTTTTTTAATTTCATTGCGTTTTGAATCTTGGTGGGTGAAGTTGCTTCTGAGCCCCCAGGAGCTTTTAAAGAGCAGTAACCTTGTGGGATGTATTGACCCACTCCACTATGCTATGCGGCATCACCCTGCCAGTTATGGGGAAAGAAACAGCAACAATGGTGGCAAAACCCTTGTGCGCACCAAAAACCTAAAAATACTGTGTGCTTCAGCACACAAAAAGAGGGATGCACAACCTGCCACCCATGGTGCATGTGCAGTGGAATAGAGCACACCCTGCAGAAATGTGCAGTGGGTCCCATGACCAGCAAACAGAGTGCATAGAGAAAAGCAGCACTTTGCAAGTGAAACCCAAAAATGTGCCTACAAATGACATTTGCTTGTTGCCCAAAAACTCCAAAATGCCCTTAACACAAGACTTTTCGACATTCACAATCTTGCCCGGTGCTAAAATCCATGTATCAAATGAAACATTGTGAAACATACAAAGTCTGAAAACTGACATACTCTATGCCAAAATCTGGGTGCAGTACCCAGGGCTGCCTGAATGACAGCTGTGAGAGGAGGACTGAGAAAGCTGTAAAATGACCTAAAACTCAAAAATCTGCTGAATTACCAAACATAAAGAGGATTGTTGCCAAAAAGGAATACAGATCTTAGTTTAAGGCCAAGAAAGAAATGTATTTAATTTATTTATTTATTTATTTATTTATATTTATTTGCATTTTTAAAGCGCAGCAGCTGCCCTGGGGCATCGTGGCGCTGTTACAAGAAGGTTTACTTGGCATGTTGAATCGGTTACAGGAATGGCTGTGGTTCCAGGGTTACATAGGAACCATAGCCATGATACAGTAGTAATTTACAGACAATATTGCATGCGATACAATTGGAAACTGGGTTTCACTTAAATAGAGTGGTTTTCAAGGCTTTTCTGAAGGCTGTGTGGGATGTTTCCGCTCTTAGCTTGGGCGGAAGGGAGTTCCAAGCTTTTGGCGCTAGGACTTCGAAGCTCGAGCCACCAGCTTTGACTCTGGTGAAGTTAGGGATTGTAAGTTGGTTGGCATATAGGTCCCTTTTGGGTCTGAGTGATTGGACTGGTTGTATCCGTTCATTGAGGTAGCTAGGGGCGGTTTGGGCTATGCATCTATGTGTGATTGTGAGAGTCTTGAATTGAATGCGCTCTTTAACTGGGAGCCAATGGGCATTTTGTCTTGCTAGGGAGATGTGTTCTCTCTTTGGTATATTGAGGGCTGCTCTCAGGGCATTGTTTTGTGCAATCTGGAGTCTGTTAATGTTTTTGGCCGAGGTACCTAGCAGGAGGACGTTGCAGTAGTCTAGTTTTGCGTATATAATCGCTCTGGCGATGTTGAGGCGGTTTGTGGTGGATAGGTGGGGCTTTACTGCATTGATTATCTTGGTTGTAAGGGCTGCTGAGGAGGAGATGTAGCTGACATGTCTGTCCATGGACAGGGTGGAGTCTAGGTATACCCACAGAATTTTTACAGCTGGGGATACGGAGATTACTGAGTTCTCGATGAGGAAAGTACTGTATTTCTTGTCTAGCTTGTTGAGGGTTTCTTTAGGGCCTACTAGTAGGATCTCTGTCTTGTCTCCGTTAAGACAGAGGCCATTTGCTGCCATCCATGCCTTGCTAATGGCATAAGTATTTTGTAGGGTTTTCAGGTCTTGCTCATTTATATGTGATGCAACCAAGGTGGTTTTTGCTGGGTTTAAGAAGTAATTAGCTTGGCTGAAGTTGCAAGAACTGGAAAAGCAGGATTTTTTTTCCCAGAAGGAGGGCGTTTCCCTCAGCCGAAACTCACGGGGAGGTGTTAAAAGCAGGTTGGGACATAATCTTGTCTACAGAGAGCAAAGGAACAATGACAAAGTGCAGCCCAGGAAATTGTAAGAATTGTGAAAATGTACACGCATATCCCTATGTTAAACATGCACATTTGTGAACATTTGCAGAAAAATTGGGAAGTATGCTCATAGCGAATAAGGCAAAATTCTGTAGAAAGTGGAGACAAGATCCCACCACTGCGGGGTTTTGAGGAATAGCTGCTATGCAAAATATGGCATCTTTGTGTGTGATTTGTATAAAGGTGACCAATGTAGAAATGTACATTTGATATAAAATCAGATTTTGAGACCAGTGTATAAAGGGAGGTCTCTGAGGACTGTAAAGCAATTCATAAAACGTGACATCATCCCGCCTTGAGCCAATCACTCAAACTGCAAGGCGGGGATGAAGTGTGGACCAATCCAGCTCACAGGGGCAGGCTTAGCTAAGCTGGCACACACACCCCCTTCATGATTTCATTTTTAAGGCATAAATATAGACAGCTGACAACACATAGGGACTCACAGATCCAGCCACTTTCCTGATTCTGGCGAAGCACTCTGATCCAACTTGCTACATCCAGCTTTAAATATTTTTCCAGATCCAGATGCCAAATCACTTGCCAGCAATAGAGACTATTAATTTACAGCAAGGCCCCAATCCTCAACTTTATTCTCTCCACTCAGTAAAGCACTGTGTGGTGCCGGTAATCCCTTACCACCCTATTCCGAGGTCCCTTAGCTGGTCCCTTCCATAACGCCTGGTTTTACCAGCCGTTATGGAAGGGACCCTTTAAGGGACTTCAGAGCTAATAACGGGCCCGCTAATAGTGTAACACTTCAATGACGTTTTCTTCATCCACCATAAATATAACTGTAAACATTTGTAAAAGTTAAATAAGTATGCAAACAAGGGTTTTTGTAAAAATATTTATTTGGGGGGCTGGAAAGTGGTTGTGGGATTTCTTCTTCCTTTTGTATTTACACATTAATGATGAGTACATTTCAAAACTTCCTTCACCCATCCAATCAAGGACCTTGCTAAGAAGTCACTCTTCCAACTCCACCTCCTCAGAGGCGTTCTCCCTTACCTCCCTTTCCCCCATCGGCTCAATGTCTCCAAAGCTGTGGTCCTCGCTAGGCTGGACTACTGCAACAGCCCCTTCCTCAATATCCCTCTTTCCTCCCTACGCCCCATCCAACTAATCCAGAATAGGGCTGCAAGACGTAGCCTTGACCTCAAGCCCAGGGACCTTATCCCTCTAGCCCTAAAATCTCTCCACTGACTCCCAGTGGCTGCATGGATCAAATTCAAGAACATCTGCATCATCCACAAGGCCTTCTGGGTTCTGGGGCCCTGCTATATCCAACTTTCGCTCCCTAAATCCCTCCCTGCTGAAGCCCTTATGTTGTCAAGATCCAACTCTATGCAGGTCAGATGCTTTTCCAAGAAGAGAATGGGGGTAGATCACTCTCCTCTGCAGGTGCCTTCATCTGTAATGGCTTCCCTGCCCCTCTCAGACTTGAGCTGGATCTCCTTAACTTCTAGAAGCTTCTCAAGACCCTCCTTTTCTCTGCCTCATTCCGTCTCCCCAGCTAATGTCCCCTCTGCCTCTTGACTGGCTGCCTGGTTCCCTCCAATTCTTACATGGCACCAGACCCTTCTTGACCTGTCTCCCCCTGCACTTGGTCTCCCCTCACCCTCCCCAACCTGCACTTGCACTTCTGGGCTCCCTTCCCTAGCCTGGCTGGGCATGCACCCGTGAGCCCTTCCAGTCCTGTTCCTCGCATGCCGCTCGCGCACCTTCTTCCCTTGTACTCTTTGCATCCCCTGGAACTGTCCACTTGTCATCGCTTAACACACTGGCCCTTCTGCCCTGACCAGCACTTGCCCCTTTCCCTCTCCCCAGCACTCCTTGCAAGTAGGGCCGTTTTGTTTTTATCATCCCTGCTCCCCCCCTTGTCTTGTTGCGCCATGAAACACATCAGGCCCTATTCATTGAATGTTTGCCCCGTTCAAATTGAAATTGCACTGCTGAAAAGTGACTTTGCACTGCCAACAGCACAAACCCTGATTCATAGAACTATGCAAAGTGTATTTTTGCAGTGCAAAGTCCGGGCAACGTCAGCACATAGTCATTTTTGCTGTTTGCACAGACGTTGTACTGCAAGAATATACTTTGCTCAGTTCCATGAATCAGGGTTTGTGTCTGCAATGCAAAGTCACTTTTCGGCAGTTCAAATTCACTTTGAACCGAGCAAATATTCCATGAATGGGGCCAAAAGTGTATAGGCAAATTATAAACATGCAATAAAATTAAAATAATAAACACATAAGGTGCTGAGACAATTACAAAAGAGAGCACCTTCAAATGAAATATTTTTTTATTTTGATACGGTTTTCAATGAATTGGGAACAATGGAATAGGACAGTATTGTTCATATTTAATGTTTCCCCTTTTTGAGGAGTGGAATAACCTCTTAAAATGTGCTCATTCTAAGTGAAGTTTGATATATTTGTTTCCCAGTCTTAGGTCTTACACTGGTCTTTTGGTTTTGTCATCTTTGACAGTAGGATGTATAGAGAATACATTCCTCTGTTTACCTCGTTTTGCGGTACTTCCTTGATAGCTTATTTTACCAGCAAAAACAAAACTTCCTCTTTCAGTCACTGGAGGTGTTCTGGTGGGAGAACTCTTGTTTGATGGAGGATGATCACACAGCCTTTGAAGACATTTTTCACAGTAATGGTGCACCACCGTTAACAGCACCCACTTGTCTGACATTATTCCCTCCCCTGCACGGGTGAATGACTATATGAGACCCCCTTATAGAGAGACATGGAATGGAACCTGAAACTGTTTAGCAACTGATAATGTCCTCTACCACTTTTTGATTGCATTGACCTCCAGACGTAGCCGTGTGCTGTGAGGTTGCACCACAGTACTATAAACTAGAGGTAAGCATGTATGTAGATTGTGATATTCCGTGACCTGGTTGTTGAAAATGAAATGTCTTACAAGTTTCAAGGGTACCTTTTTACTGATATGTTTTACATGATAGTAACCAAGATATTTGATAGTCTGATATTCCTTCTTTGCTTTTTTCAGTGTATCATCTAGAGCTTTACCAAAATGCTTGTCCTATTCTTAAGTATATCTAGCAATAACTAGTGTTCCTGGTCCACAACCAGAATTTCTCAGACAAGCATGCCTTTTAAGATTAGTAGATTATGGTATTAGCCTGCCGGCTGTGTCAGCTGAATCTAACTAATTTTTAATAACCTCATTTGCAGGCTGTTGTCCCTCAGTTTGTTCATAGCCACTCAAAGGTCATTTGGTACCTGCTTAAGGAAGTTGTCTGACTAGTTCCACTGGGCACGATTGTATCTGGCCATTTAGATAGTGTCGTTTGGAATTGTAGGTCAATGCTGTAGTCACCTTCCTTCCAAGAGCAAAGATATTCCTGCATTGACAAAGGTGTTCCTGGTCTATTGCAAGATGTTATATCCACCACTGAGTCTGGAGCGTGTGCGTTGATGTATAAGGGATCAGTAGAGGCCAGTTTATACTTTTTCTCAACCCTTGAATTGATTGGCTTTTTTATAATGGGGTTGATTTGTGAGCGGGTAATCCTCATTTTAATTGACTGTAAAAGAGGTACATATTGTGCTACTACCTTTTTGTCTTTGAGTACTTCTTCAATGAAGTATAAGTCTTTTTCAGACTCATTTGTTTGTGTTCCAAACATATGCCCTGTGCAAAAGGTCACTGTATAAACATTGATCTGTCTGTGAAGATGGAATTGGTGGTTATTCCACATTTGGGAAGATACCAGATAGTCTTCTGGATCCATGTACTGGTCTTCCTCCAGGATGATGTCTTCATCAGAAAATTCTTTCTGATGTTATAAGTCTAACTCGAGTTGGCTATCTTGTGGCTTTTGCTTTTTGCTTCGCCCACTCTCAAGTGAAGGACACTGCTTCCTTTCAATAGGATGTTTGTCCAGAAAGTCCATAAATGGCTACATTTCGACACTGGACTCTCCTCCAACACTGCTCTGTAATTGGGATGGCATAGCTCTGTTGATGGTGTATAGGGCAGCGACTTCAGTGCAGTCTGGAGTTTTTAATCATCTTACAAAAGGTGACATTTATTGAATGATGCCGATTTATTTGTATTTATCCCCCAAAGACAGGGAAAAGTGTTTTGTTTGAGTGTTGACCATTTTAAGTTTTAATGCTAGCTGAAGCCTCTCTGCTTGACTTTGCACCCCTTCAATCTTTTTTTTCGATTTCATACGTGTAGTCTTAGCAGCACCATGTGTGAGTCTCGACATCTGCCTTATGAAGCTAGGGACCATCTTTTGAGAAACTGTGGAATCCTCATTTTGTGACTCCTTGGCATCAATTTCGACCTGGGAAGCTTAAAAGTCTGAGACCTGTCACAGATTTAAAGACACGGCACACTCCAGACCAGGACTCTTTCCACTGGCAAGGGATGTGGTGCAAAATAAAAACACTTTCAATTTTATGAATTTCGGATTCTGCTTTGAGAAGGTAGCCAACCCGTATCATACCCCCCTTGACAAACCCCATGTGTCGCAATGGACCATGAACCAGGCCGGTGTGTAATAATGAAATATTTATGTATTTTTAAATTCAAATCAAAATCAAACAGATTCAATATAGGGCAGCAATCACCAGTGTGGTGATAATTACACAGCAAAATGATAGGATACACTTAATTTAACACATCAATGCAAATATGAATGGAAACAAGATCACTTTTTGGTAATACTTTTAGATGGCACAACTGTTATGCATTCCCCCTGCATCACTGGGGAAAGGAGTAGCAGGGAGTCAGATATAAGCGGGAGAAATCAGATTTTTAATTCGATCTACCACCCCAGAATGGGAGGCCAAAACAAAATTAAAACCCTTGAAAAATGAGGAAAATGGCACTCGGAATTCACTGGATAGGTAGAGGTCAGTTTACATGTGCGGTAGAATGGATAAGATAGGAATTTGTGTGGCTGGGATAAAGAGGCAAGAAAGCTTACAAGCTACAAGGCAAGGTAATAAACATCATGAATACAGGTGAGAAAATCGACTTTGGGAAGGAAAGCAGTGCATAAAAATCACACATGGCAGAATTGCAATTTCTTATTTTTCACAGGTATAAAACAAACAAACAGCTTAGAAAATGAGTCAAAATCGGAAATAGTTTTTTCTGATGAGGTACAAATGCACATAACAGGTATGAGACTGAAGTGAATGGATGATTCTTTATGGGTGACCGTATGGGATTCTTTATAGAAAAGGAAAATCGGATTTTTGAATGGAAACAATTTCACAGGCGAATGCAGTTTTGTTAGCAAAATGATTTGTTCTACTGCAACTTTATTTTAGAGGCTACATTATTAAAGAAAGACACTGCATGCAAGGAGGTTAATTTGCAATGTTAACCAATTCACGCCGCGTTCATCCTTACAAGAAATTAATTAATTTATTCCAAATTGTAATAAGGACATATACAAAGGACTGAAATGATTTGAAAGGAATTACGCTAACACATGGAAACTAACACAGATTCTTCTAGGGACAGGATACACAAAGGATTCTGACAATTTAAGAAGTTACTAAGGTACTTATAGGGTTGGACAGAATGCCAAGTAACAGAGTGGTGTATGCAGCTTTTTGGTACTGTGGAAGGGTGATACTTACAAAAGGCACTTGAGTTGGGTAGTTTGGACAGCTAACCGTGTCTCTGGACAGGGGGACATGGATCTGGTCACTGTGCAGCAGCTGGGCTCTCCTTTAAGGGAACAGCGAGGCAACAGTGATCTGGTCATAATAGACAGCGGGATGCATCAGCTGGGCAAGGACAGGTCTGGTCACTGGATTCTACCAAAGGGATCAGCAGCCTTTCCTCCTTCCTCACTGAATTATTGGGATTTTGTAGGGTTTGGTTCTGGATAGGTGGTTCTGCCTGCATAGGAGGTTCTGGATAGGTAGTTCTGGATAGGTGGTTCTGCCTGGATATGGATCAGCTACCTCTGGCCTGGCTGTAGAATCTGGTTTCTTGCAGGGTGAGTTTTGAATGTTGAATCTCTGTCTGTCTGAATTTTTGAATGTCTGGAGTTTTGAATGTTCTGAATGTCCCTATGCCATCCTCTTATATAAGCAGGATGACACCAGAGAATATTTACTACATGGGCAAAAGTAACCTGGATATACCTCTAAGATGGAATAGGTCAGGCTGGGGATGTCGCCACTTCCCTGCCGGTGGATTGGTTTTAGGGAAGTGGCAGCAGTTTTAGTGTGTGTATTTTATGATGTGCTTTGTTTCACCACAGTTACTGTTGCCAAAATCAGTTATGAAACAAAACCCTTATATTTACAATTGTTGTCTTCATGAAAATCAGATAGGCAGATCCCATATTTTACAAGCACTATGTCATTTCAAACACCAAGTCTGTGTGATGCTGCTTTGTCCTTCGGGCACCATTTCACAGTTTTTCACGGGAAACATTTTACCTAAAATTCTACAAATGGCTAAGCATGAGCCTAACAGTGTTGGGCATATTTCCATCAAGTTTCATATCTGTGCAGTGTACGCTTTCCCCAGAAATGCCCCTTTAATGCCATTCACGTCACTACATGCCAGGAAGACCCACATAGTCTCATTTGCTTATACAAAAATGACATTAAAAACCGTCATAATTTCACATTGCTGCTTATTACTGAAATAAATGTCTTAATGTAAAAAGTCTTTTAGTTCAAATGGGCTGGATTTATTCCCAAATGTGGCCACTATTTCCAACCCCCCAGCCAAATGTCTTCCTCTTCCCTTGGTCAGCTGGCACAGGGGTTGCCATGCCCCCCCCCCCCTTTAAAGTCCTCCAGTTTGAATGCAGGGGAATGCACACTTCTGAGGCAAAAACATGGGTTTGACTCTACCTTTGTCCTGGCAGTATCAAATCACAGGAGGTACGACATGTGTCCTTTAAACCAAACTGGTCTAACAGGAATGCCTGCCCTCAGCCAGGCTGTTGAAGTTCTTTCTGTGGAGTAAAGTAAAATACACAGACTACAAATATACCCATGTTTTTGCAGCCCAACTTCTCAAAATGTACAGTTCTGTTTCTGAGCATTTTACAGTATTATTTCTCACTTAGCTTTCACAATGTCATTTCACTGCTTTGTAAATCAGGGTAACACGGGTTCATTTTTTTTTTCATGTTCATTTAAGAAAATGCGTTTTTCCTTGCATTTACATTCTGAAGGCTTTCATAGCTCTGGTCAATTTCTACACACAGGGATATTCTTGGGAAATGGTTTCTTTGAAAGTGACACCAGGCAAAACAGAGAGAGAGCTTCTTTTGAAGTGCTTTGCATGTGTTAATTTGTTTCCAAATTGAACGCTAGCTGTGCAGACTGAAATGTAATTCACTGCTTTTCAGACTTTATTTGACAAAACAATGCCATTCAGGGAGGGATGGCCCTCATTTGATGGTGTTCAACCTGAATATTGATGGACATGGCTGTGTTTTACAAATTGTGTTTTGTTTTAAGATGAAAGTAGCACCAGTGCAAGGTAGTCTTAAACACAGAACATTTTCTTGTGCACTTTTAAGTTTTTGAGATGACAGCACAGCAGCACTGAGCCATTCTACCTTTGAATTCTTCTCTTTGGATTCCCATGAAGAAAATAAATGCAGCCATTCTCAGGGTGTGTATGTTCCATCTCGCCGCATATGTGCTCAGCAGATACAGCAAAGCCATTATTTCTGTAACTGCAAAAATGCAGTTTTGTGATGCAAGAGATTTCTGTTGGGCTGGTAAATGTACCCCACAGAATTCCTCTCAGCCCCCTGCTTTCCCGGGACTTCTTATTGAGGGAGAGTGGGGCAAAGTGGGGTACATCTGGTGGAGTTCTTCTTTCATCAGGGAGTGGTACGCCAAGATCTCCTTCCATCTTTCAGTTGGAGAGTGTGGAGCAGCACCCCCTTTCCTTCCTTCCCTTTCCAGGTCCCTGGGTAGTTCCTCATCAGTCTAGGAGGGAATGGATTTAATAATCTAATAGGAGATTGATAAAAACAGGTTTTAGAATCTTCACTGACAGTCTTCCAGGAAAGTTGACACCAGTGGAAAAAGGCATACATTTACAATCATCAAGGGTATTTGAACAATATCAGCAAACAAATTACTTAACAAGGCAAAGACATGATTGAACTTTTACACCATGGTTTTGTTATACAGGACGTCTGGCAAAACCAGGCATCCAGAGCGGGTCCCGCGAGCAGACCTCGTAATATGGTGGTAAGGGGTTAACGGCTCTGGCACCTTTACCGGCGCCATTAACCCCTTACCGCCCACCTTGTAATGTGGCCCATAATCTGAATTGGCGATTATGACCAGTTCATGGAGTCGGTGTTGCACGGCAGTGAGGATGGCATGGTGAACTGCCATCAACTCCGCCACCTGACTACTGCAGGGACCTATTTTGTACCCACCGCAGGGTTCCGGGGCATCATTCAGCCAGGCCTTGCCAACGCCTGCCACCAGTTCCTTTTCCCCATTGTTGTCAACATGGTAGGAGCACCAGTACACATAAACTGTGGGCATCCTCTCACACTTGTCTTCTTCAGAGACTTTTGCAGGGAATTCAGGTACGCCTACATGATGTCCTGGGTTTTGAGACTTTCGTCCTCAAGACAGTTTTCTCTGGAAAAATCATGCAAGTCAGTCAGAACTTGGACAAGGGCACTCTTCTTGTTTTGGCCATATCTGACCTCCACAAGAAAGCCTTGCATGGACAGAATCCAGGAGATAATTCTGGAATGACTCACATTTCTTGCCCGGATTCTGTCACTTTGGAGGTATTGCAAAGGTTGGTGTAGAGTCTCCACTATGATATGCTCCCCCTGGATGAACGGGCGGTAATTTTTCAATGCCCACACCGTTGCCAGGATTACCTTCTCACAATCATTGAATTTTTGGTCCAGAGAAGATAAAGTCTTATTTGCATAGGAGATGACTTTATTGACCTTGCCATGCTGTTGGTATAATACTGCTGTCAAACATGTATTCAAGAGACCCGTCTCCAACAAAAACCCATTGATTTTTGACAGGGTAAACTAGAAAGGTGCTTGTGAGAGACTTCTTTTGAGTTGTATTACTGCCTCGGCTTGTTCTGGACCCCACTCCCACTTGAGCCCACCCTTCAACAGAGGGACCAGGGGTCTTGTGACCTCTGTGTAATCCTCAATGAACTTCCTACTGTAATTAGTCAGTCCAAGAAGGCTTCTTAGTTCACGCAGAGTTGTGGGGTCTTTCACTTTTAGTAGTGCTTCCACTTTCTTTGCCTGGAGACAGAGACCCTCAGGGGTTATATCATGTCCCAAGAAGTTGACACAGGTCCTATACCACTGTGCCTTTTGGAAGGACAGTTTTGCTCCAGCAACCCTCAACTGGGTCAGAACATAGAAGATTTTCACTATGTGTTCCTCCACAGTTGTGCTTTTAATCAGGACATCATCCCCATAGGCCAGGTAACCCCTTTTACCCAAGTCGGGCATGGCCTTGTTTAGGAAGAGGTTGAATTCAATGCCAGAGTTAATGTATCTGAAGGGAGTCCGGGTCCATATGTACTGCTGCCACCTGAAGGTAAAGGCCAACTTGTACTGGTCCTCCATACTGACAGGCACGGTCCAGTATCCATTGGTCAGGTCAATGGTGGTATTCACCTTTGACACCTGGTTCTGCGTCTGGTCAATGTAGGGAAGAGGCCATCGGGACCTGTGGACCCATTTATTCGGCTCCCTAAGGTCTGCGCAAAGTCTCCATTGGCAATTTGGTTTTAAAATCCCCATAACCGGATTATTAAAGGCACTGTGGTCTGGACACATTATCCCACAGGACTCTAGGTTTTTGATAATTTCTGTCAGGGACTCTATAGATGTGAGAGGCAATCGATATTGCTTCACGAATACAGGAGTCATCCCAGGGTCAGTGGGAATTTGAGGTAGTATGTATCTAGGTGCGACCACAGTCATACGAGTCCACAGCAAATATATCTTAAAAATCTAAGAACACATATTTCAACGTTTGCTTTAGTTCCACAGTCTCACAGGCATCAGCGAGGTTGACCCGCTCTTCAATTATCTGCCTGAAGCCTGGAAACACATTGGGTTTCACAATATCAGAGGCCTCCTCCAGCTGTGTGGAGAGGTCTCTGGTTAAGGTGCTGACCAGGACAGAGGGTTTTAGGTAGGAGAGGCAGTCATTGTGGATCTGGAATATCACCTCATCCTTCCTGATGTCACAGGTCACCTCTTGCCCCCCATTAAGGGCAGGAAGAGTACACCATGAATTTCCCCCCTTGCCGGGTGAATATCCTTTCTGGAAGTATGTCATCGTCATTGTCATAGCAGTCATTGGGGATTGGTCCTATAAGTTCAAAAAATGCTGGTCATCAACCGCCATTCCAATAATGGTGCATGCGCCCAGAGTGATACTGCTAAGGTTGCTGTTATCCACCACTATTGGAATGGTGTTGTGTTTTACATTCAGTAATGGTGTTGGATTTAACCCCAACCCCTGCTGTTGGCGATGGGCATTGAGGTGTACATATGCATCTGGATTTTGAAGTTTCTGTCCTCTTTTAATTTTTAAGTCAAGTGGGAATTGTCAGGTTGATCCTGGGATGGTGACATCCTCTCCAATTTGAACTTCAACCGTATACGGCAGCAATTGAGCTGAACAAAATGCCTTTTCTGAATCAGCAAAGCCCATGGGATTGCACCCCATTCGGGACCAGGCCTTGTAACTTTTAAGGTCCAAATTAATTGCAAACCGATTGAGAATGTCACTACCTAAATAGAATGCAGCAGGAACATCTCGCACAACCCAACAATTAAGCTCTATGCTTTTGTCACCTAGCGACATTTTGAGCATACACCTGCTAGGCAGAAGATGTTTGGAATTGGGAGTTTCCAGGCCCATTTCCCACTTATCAATAACTTTAAATGTGGGAATGCTCAGATCTTTTGGGAGTTTCCTGAACACAGCTTCGCTGATGAAGCTCTTTCCATTATTCAGGCACACTCTGGCGAGAACAGACACCCTCCCCTCTTTTAACTGAATAGGTAGGAACATCTGTTCTCTTATTTTCTGAATGTCAGCCAAGCTTTGAGCTGATTTTTCATCACTTTTGACTACAGTATTTGGATTTTCAGATTGGGGATTGGTATACAATTTCAAGGTATTTCCTTCCAGTGTGGAATGCCACTTGAAACTGGAAGGAAGGTTGATTTTCAAGAATGGAGAGGAGCTCCTGTGACTAGTTTGTTGTCCTACAGCAATTACTGTAATGTCAGGTATTTGATTATTTTGGAAATTAAACTCAATTTGATCAGATTTGTGTTCAACCATGTGGCATGTGCCATTTAGACTAACATGGTTGACATTTGTTTGTTTGTTTGTTTGTTTGTTTTATTCACTTATAATGCGCACCAAACCCAAAGGTATCCGGGCGCAGCAATACAGAAAATGCAAGGCTTAAGTTACAGGGTAGGGTAAAGGGTTACACACAAAATGCAAAATATAAAATACAATATATTACAGGTAGAACGGCACTTGCAGTTTACAAACAGGCATAGAGTGCAATGAGGACAGTGTATGTACAGGCACTAAATGGACATTAGCTCCTCGGCCAGATGGGCCGAGTGAAAAGGTCCTCAAGAGCAAAGATAGGCAGGACAGTAAAGAGTCTATACTGGGGTCTTGAGGATGAGTAGGTGCTAGTGGGCTAATCATTGGCAGACCTCAGCAGATTAATATAGTTGGATCTACATTTCGGAAAGGGCTGCTCTTCACGCAAAGGGTGAGGCAGTGAATTCCATAATTGAGCCGCTCGAACATGGAAGCTACCTCCCCCGCCTTAGTTAGCCTAAATCTTGGTATGATGAGGCTATTGGCATTTGAGGTTCTAGCTGGGCGTGTATGGTTTTTGTTTTGTGAATTTGTTTATGAGATAGCTCGGTACAGCATTGTTCAAGGCTTTGTGAACAAGGGATGCCACTTTTAAGTGGATTTTATTTTGGGTGGACAGGCAGTTGTTTTGGCGCCTGATATTTGAGATATGCAATCTTTTGGACACACTGAGGGCAGCTCGCAGGGCGTTATTTTGTAAAATTTGAATACGATGTGTGATGGATTTATTGGCTCCAATGTAGCGGGCATTACAATAGTCAAGCATAGAGAGGATTAATCCTCCTGCTAAGATCAGGCAGTTGTTGTCAGAGAGAAAGTGTTTACCTGCTCTAAGGGGCTTACATGTGTAAGCGGTGGCCGAAGCCAGCGACTTCACCTGTTTGTCAAAGGAGAGGGTGGCATCCAGATAGAAGCCAAGTGTCTTCACCTCTTTAGACACCTTGATGATATGACCATCAATCTCAAATGATGTGTAGTCCTGGCTAAGTTTTTTGAGGTTAGAATGAGTCCCCAGGATGATTAACTCTGTTTTATCATCATTCAGGCATTGATCATGGTTTGCCATCCATGCCTGAATGATGATATGCACCCTATTCACCAAGGCCAAATCCTTATTTTAATTCCCAGAAAGTGGAAGGAGAATCTGGGTATCATCTGCATAGTTAGTGTAGGTGATACCGAGAAGGTCCAGATCATCAAAAAGGGGCTTAGTAAATATGTTGTACAGAGTAGGGGAGACACAAGAACCCTGGGGAACTCCACATAGGATGGGGATCGGGTCAGCCGCTGCCGATGGGGAGAACACCCTCATGGCCCTGTCACTAAGAAAGGATTCACTCCAGGTTATGGCGTCTCTAGAGAAATGTGCGGCAAAGTCTAAATGGCTGCTAAGTACCCCATCGTCCACCAGGACAAATGCTGCTGAGAGGTCCAACAGCAGGAAGAGAGACATTTTTCCTTTATCTTTTAGATCATCTATTTATGCCTTCAAATCAATGAGGGCAGTCCCTGTGCCGTGCTGGGGTTGGAATTCTGATTGGCGCTCACCTAAGAATTTGTGTTGTTACAGAAAACTTTGGATTTGATTATAAGCAATCTTATCCAGGATTTAAGCAGAAAAGGAACGGTGGTGATGGTACTGTAGTACGTGGGTATAAGTGGGTCTATCATTTGCTTTTTGAGCAGTGGTAACACCCAAGATTGTTTTAGATTGGTGGGCACAGTGCCGTTCGTGAATGAAGAGTTAACAAGCTTTGCAATAATTGGGGAAAGATCCCTAGTGGCATCTTTTATGAGCTGGGCAGGGCATGTATCGCCCTGACAGTTTGAAGGCTTGAGGGAGAGGATGACTATTTCCACCTCAAGGAAAGATGTTCTAGAGAACATAAATCGTGAATCTGGGTCCTGTTCCTTTGGAACACGATCTATATTTGGGTTGTGAGTCTTGGCTGTTTGTGTGAGGGAGTTTTTTGTGTGGCTATTTTCGTTTGGAGTAAAGAGATTTTATTTGATAGTGCTTGTTGAATATCAGAGCACCACGTTTTATCTTTGGAGTATATATTTGCAGTGGGGGTAGGTGACTCTAGTTCCTTGAGGATGGTAAACAGTTCCCTCATACTTGAATTGGCATTAGATATCCGCTTGTTGAATGAGTTTTGCTTGGCCAAGTGGATTTCTTTTTTATATTGGGAGGAGATTTCTGTTAGTTTTAATTTTATTGGCCTGTTAGTCTGAATACAGAGGACCTTATTTACACAGTCTATCAGGGGAGACAACCTCCGGAGGAGGTCATTACCTAATAGACATGGGGTCCCCTCTTGAGTCACGACTATAACCGGGTGCTTCACCTTATGTCGTCCAATTTTAATTTCCAGATCTGCAGTCCCCGCAAGTTCTGGAGCTGTCCAGGAAGAGGGTGAGAGGGATCTGGTGTCTCTTTCTCCCTTCCTGAATTTAGCTGCTCAAAGGCCCTTTTGGACAAAAGAGTGGCTTGGAATCCAGTGTCCACCAGTGCTAAAAATGAACCTTGCCGTTGCACTGGGATGGGGGCGTAGAATCTACCTTCTTTCTCCTCCAATGGACAAAGATCATGGGTATTTCGGGCAAGCTGGCCGGTCAATGGGGGTCATTATGACCCAGGCGTTAAGGGGTTACGGTGCTGTAAAAGGTTGCGGCGCCATTAACCCCTTAACACCTTACTACGAGGTCCCTTTGCGGCTCCCGACCTTAATGGCTGGACTGGACCAGCCGTTAAGGTGGGGACCCGCAAAGGGACCTGGAAGGTAATTACGGTACCTCAATTTGCGGTACCGTAATTACCACTTTCCCCTTTCCCATTGAGCCCTATGGGGCAAAAATGGGAATGGGGAAGGCCAATGGTAAATGGGGAATTACCGCCCCACCAACCTTGGAATGGGGTGGTAAATCCCCATTTCACCATGGCGGAATCGTTAAGATACCAGCGTTAACCATGGTGCTAATAGCGCCATTGGTTAACGCCGGGGTTGTAATGAGGGCCAATGTCTTTTTTTTTACTCCAACACAGTGGGGTGCTGGACAGTTTTTGGGAATCTGTAACTAAAATTTGCCACCCTGAAATATGTGGGATTTCAAATCCTCTTTTTCCCTTACCTCTGTGCTGCCCCACTTACCTTGTGGCAGTCAATAGAATCAGTTGGTGGGGAGTATCCCTCCATCAATATTTTGTTCTCTGGGTGACAATTCTGGGGTTCAGGGATGGGTAATTCTGAATCAGGACCCCCACCTACCCAGTCTGAGTTCTGGTACCTGGGACCTATTTTTCTTTGGTATGAGTTCCCCCGTCCCTGAAGGAGAAGACTTTCTTCCCAGAATCCGCCAAGGATTCATCCCCTTCAAACTGGAGGACACTGGATTCCTCCTCAAAATGGGCCTTTTTGGTTTCTTTGTTTCTCATACCCACCCTCTGTTCCCTGGGTTGCAGATTTTCGGATGCCTTCTCCTCTGGAACCGGTGGGTTGTCCGGGTTCTCTCCCGGTCATTGTTCCGGGTGCCAGACCCTTGGTTTGAGGGCTTCTGAGCCATCATGTTCACCTGAGGGTTCAGTTCGGCCCTCAACATGCGACTTAGATCCTGAGTGAGGTTCTGGGACTGGCGCTCCAGTTGGGGCATCTGCTCAGGCTGGTATGGGGGTCTTTGATCAAATCTAAGTTGTTCTCAAGAAGGGTAACTATCCCTTCTCCTGGAGTAACCTTGGTACTGGGGATTCCCTTGGTAACCCTGCACCCTTAGTCTCCCCTCTCCTGGATTGGGTGGTCTGGACTCGTGAAAGCGGATAGAGAAATGACAGTTGTCCTGCATGTTGGGGTATGGAAGGTACCGGGGGAAAAAAACATAACCCAGGATTTGGAGGATTACTGCCCTCCTGAGGGACCTTAGGAGGGAAGTTTCCTGGGGCAGTATTCACCTGATTGGAACCCCCCCTTGGGCCGGGGGAGTCCATACAAACTCCAAGATAGGTCTGTTGACCTTATGCCTGGGACTGATTTAATTAGCAGAGTTAGAGGTCACATTGGTGGGGTTTCCTACCTGACTACCACCTGCTGCTGATTGATTAGAACGTCTTCTTTGCCTCTGATTTGGCTGGTTTTGAGATGATGTGTTTTTAGGCCCAACCATTTCTAGGTCCAAAATCGGGACAACCTTCACCTCTGCCACCTTAGTAGCAACGGGGGTGTTGGTTGGTTTGGGTTTTTTAATTTGGTTTTTGTTTTCTACCGGTTTTTGGACCTCGTAGATCCGGGTAGTCTGCTTTATTACCCAGTCCAAGGTCCTGTTATCATGAAATCTCTTACCAGCTGCGTCTTAATATATTTTGGGAGTGAATGAAAATAGGTGGTTGTACATTCCCTACTATTTGTGTGCACCGACCTGGTAGTTTGCGCAAAGGCCCGTTTTAACTCCTGCACAAATTCTCTTGGGGCTTGATCCTCTCCACACTGCAGATTGTAGGATGCTTTGCGGGCCTCCTGGGGGTCTCTGTGTGCGTAAAAGTGCTTCATGTTGTCTGCCTTATAGGTGGACCACCTTGAATGGTTTTGGTCTTCCAGCCCAGCAAAGAAGCTGGAGTACTCTGGGAGAACGTCCATTTGGCATAGTCTATGCAATTCTGACTATTTGTGATTTCAAACGCGTTCATCATCTGTTCATAAATCTCCAGATGCTCCCAGACAGAATATTTGGCATTTTTGTGATACAAGGTCATGAAATTTATCATAGCTTTAATCTTTTTAACAGTGTCTTTCACCAGAGCTCTCTTTTGTTTAATTGCATTTTTTTGCCGCTTCATCTGGGTCCAGTCGCCCTCAGGCTCAGAGCTTCTACTATTTGAGGTCCCTTCTTTATCTTCTAGGGGCTCCCTAATTCGTTGAGCTTGTAAGTTGCTCTCAGAATGGCGGGGCCTAGTTTCTTCTCCCCTGTTTCACTTTGGGCTCTCTTGGTCACTCCCTTTGGACTCCCTTTTTCACACAGGAGAGTAGTCTTCTGATTCTTCCCTGCTTTCAGGGTTGGTGAAGGATCCCCCCCAATGCCCTGATTGGGTGGACTTTTTTAGAATGCTCTTTTGTGGCCTCAATTCACGCTCTTTCTTCTCTGAAAAAAAAATCAAATGGTCTTTTTGTAGATGATGCTTCTGCAGGTCTAGCTCCCTGATTTTCTCCTCATAGGACTCTTCCTGGTCAGATATATTGCCCATAATATTTTGAAATCTGTACAGGGACGCCTGTTCATCAATTTCCGATGGGCAGTGGCCTGCCTAATCAATCATGCTGGACCTACTAGTGTCTGGCTGCCTCATGATTCCTGGTTCTTGGACATGAGGTTAGCAGTGCCCTGTGCATATGAGGTGGTACATGGTTTTGAGGCCCTTGTACAGAGGGCATCACATTGATCAGGGGTAGCCCTGTCCCTCTCTACTTGTTTGGGGTCCCTCAAGTTTCGATTCAGCCTAGCATACTGTTTTTGTAACAGCTCAAGTTTCTCCCTCTCAGCCCCTATATCCTGATGGTAGGCTACAGCCTGAGCCTTTTCCTCTGCTATCAGGGCTTGAATTACCTCCATTACCTTCTCTTGAGCTGCCACCTGTCTCAGGACAAAGGACCTCATTGTCTTTGTGTGCTGCCTGTATGGCCTGGGAACACTGAGACCATTTTTGTTGCAGGAGATGCATGTCCTGGCTTTGACATTTTTCTGCCTGGGTGATCTCTTCTAGATCACCTTCTACTTGTCTTGTGTGCTCCATTAAGTTTTCATATTCAGTTTTTAAGTCAGCCAGTTCTAGAAGGTCTGACTTTCTTTTCTGTAGATCTGTTTTTAACCTGGACACTTCTTGGTATAGGGCACCTTTTTCCTGATACAGGGTGTCAACCTGTTCAGTCAGATCAACCCTCTGCTGCTTTCTGGCACCTTATTTCTGTCGTTCTTGATCAAATTCTGTTTGGAAATGGAGTTCCTTAATAATTCATGTATTACTCTCCTCTTCTCTCTTCCAATTTCTCAATCTGTTTTTGTAACATGGTTATTTGTTCTGAGCAAACTCTATTATATTTTAGTTGTTGATTCCAGAGAATCAACCTTTTCCTGACATTCCACTTTTAATGCATCTAATTGGGCCTCTTGCTCTGAATTATTTTGTTGTTGTATAGCCAAGTCCTCTTTGTACTGTTTGATGTAGTTTTCAAATTCTACCTCAGAATGTTGGCCCTTTTGCAATTTCTCTTCTACAAGTTTTAGTTCAGTCTGGATATGGTATTAAGCCCTCAGACTGGTTTTGCGCAAGGGTTATATTTTCTTCATATTTTTCGTCCATGACCCCCGTGTGGAGCTATATGTAGGCTGTGATTCGCTTCATTTTAATATGCTCCTCTTTAATATTCAGAGTCATATACAACTCGCTCAAGGCTTGATATAACAGGCCACCATCCTGCCACACATCCATGTTCATGGAGGTGAACTGTTGTGTCATTTCTTTTTTTTTTTTTTTTTTTTATTTTGATATAGCTGATTACATCAACTTTTCAAAATCAACAGTTATTATATATCATCACAATCTCATATGTAAGTTCAAGGAGAATACATAAGGAAAAGAATTACAACTTTAAGCATATAAGTCAAAATGATAAAAAATGACATATGGAGCAGTGAAGTGTCTGTTTGCATTAAAACCAGTAAGAATAGCTAACATAGCCAGCATTTAAGAGAGGCGACCAATTGTTACTTACACAATTCTAGATTTGGAGACATTTATCTTAATACAGTATCATTTCAACATACTTATAACACTATCTCATCAGATAGAATATTTTCTAGAAAATGAACAATGGCCTTCATAACTGAAAATCTGGTGCTCTTAAATAAAATACTCCAAATTTCATTTTCGTCCTTCTCCATGTACAAACTCAAGAGATTTTTACAATGTTTCTCACGAATAGTATTCAGGTATGGACATGACACAATTAAGTGTTGGAGGATTTCCTTTGTGCGTCGATTTTTACAAAAACGACAAAAGTTAAGATCTGCATGAATAATTTTGCGCCTGACCAAAACCTCCCTCGTCAACCACAGGTTCAACCTCATTCGTAGTAGTTTATTACGAATGTTTGCCGATGGGCATTTCAGGAGGTAGCCAGCCGCTTGTCCTAGGCGTTTAGACCCAAATAGGTTAGGATCGAAGTCTTTATATTTTGTGCACAACTCATAATTTTTGATCCAATCCCAATATAAGAATTTTTTCTTTGCACAAATCGGATTATCAATAAGGAATTGTAAGGAGATGTTTGCCCCGACTAATGTGTTTAATACAAGTTTTCGCCATTTCTTAGGAAAGGGCGCAAAAGACCCAGATAACTGACGAGCTACTGTACTCAAGATGTTATTATTGGTGATTCCAAGCAGGCTTTTCCGAAAGAAGGCGCACATTCTCCATTTCACTCTGCTATGCAGAGAATTCAAACCCAATTCAAATCTTAATATGGGCAGGGGTACACAATTTGGGAGTCGCAACACCCTCTTCCAGAAAGCAGCCTCAAGTCTGTCCCATGAGTTGTCATTAGCGTATAATTTTGATTCGGCGCCATAGAGCAGAATTGGAACCACCTTTTGCTCATAAAACATAATTTGCTTCAGCGTGAATTTCCCGTATTTGTATACAAGAATTTTGGCTTGCGATATCAGACTCAACAATTTTGAGTCCAGGATATGTGTAGATGCGTGATCAGTGACAGTGTTTTTGATAACTACACCCAAATACTTGTATTCTGCAACAATTTCCATGAATTGATGTTGCAAGGACCACGACCCCTTATACATTTTTGATCTTCCATGGGGCCTACAGACCATGATTTGAGATTTGGCCAGATTGATTGTAAGATGGTTTGACTCCGCATAGTGTGAAAGGGCAGTCAGCAAATTTTGCAAACCCTTCGGAGTCTGAGAGACCAAAACCAGGTCGTCTGCATATAGCATCCACGGGATGCGTTGGCCACCCAACTCCGGAGCGTCGGCGATAATGCCAAGAAAAGATAGGCCCAAATCAGAGATGAAGAGATTAAACAACGTGGATGCTAATATGCATCCCTGCTTAAGCCCTACAGACGTTGGAAAAGGTGCAGATAGTAGGCCTTCACGTGTAAGTCGGACTCGCATGGAAGTGTTCGTGTGAAGATGTATGATTAGGGCCATAATAGAACTGGGGCAGCCGAAAGCTTTTAATTTATTGAAAAGGAGATTCCGATCTATAGAATCAAAAGCTGACCGGAAATCTATGAATGCAAAATATAGATTTTGTTTCCTGATTACATATTGGGATTTCAGCATGTTGATGGTAATGATATTGGGGATTGTCCCTAAACCACTGATAAAACCCGATTGAAGAGGGTCCCGTCTTAAATGATTTTCTGTCCACTCATTTAGTTCTCGTAAAAGGAGTCGACAAAAAATCTTTCCTGAAACATCCAATAATGAAATGGGTCTGTAGCTTGCCGGACATGCACAATCACCCTTTTTATAGATTGGGATGAGAATTGATTGCCTCCAGGACATGGGAATTTTTTGGGAGATATTAACTGCTTCAAACATAGAAAATAATATATCAGCCCAGATATCAGGCAATTGCTTTAGATGCATATTAGATAGGCCATCCGGGCCAGGAGCCCTGGAATTACTGGCTCGTTTAATTAAATGCACAATGTCTTCTTTAGTAAAGCATAGATTGAACGCAGTGTCAAACTTTGTTATTGAAGCAGATAAGACTCCTTGAGAGCTAGCAAATAAGTCAGAGTAATAACATACGCACGCATCCTCTGAGACATCATTTGTCTGAATGGCGACTTGATGGCCAGATGTTATTTGATTTATAATATGCCACGATCGAGACAAATTTTTAGATGTCATGGATAATAACATATTTTCCCCATCATTTTGATACAGTTTGGCTTTCATACCTCTAGTCCAATTTCTATAGGACGTTTGTATCCGCGAGAGAGCAGCCTGACGTAATTCAGGAGACAGTTTGCAAGCCTTCCTTTTCTCAGCCCGAGCTATGGATTTTTTGATTCTAATCTCATGATTGGGTATGTGCAAGTGCGGTGTTTGTTTTTGTTTATGCATGATAGAACATGGTTGAAAGAGCTGCATTAAATCATAATAGACACCATCAGACAAATAATCGCTCACAACACTACTAGATAGTTGGGCTTGATAACACGATCTGAAAGCTTTTAAGGAGTGTTCCGTCCACACTAGACGATTTCTTGCCGGATTCACATCATAAGTCCCTTTGAGATAGATCGATTGTGACTTGGTGACTGTTTTATTAGTGCAACAAGTTGTGTGCAGAATATTGTGATCACTTGAGTTTGATTCAATTACACGAAAATCTAGGACCGTGTTTAACATTTGCGCATTGACATAGGTAAAATCAATAATCCCGGAAATACATGCCCGATGCCATGTAGGTTTTGGAGGGATATCTTGAGAAAAGGCCCCATTTAGCATGTATAGATTATCAGGCCGATTCATGGAATAATTAGCGCGGCGCAAGTGGGCAAAAACGTGCGAATCACAGTGGAATAGCGAAAATCGCAGTGCAAGTGCGAAAATCGCACGAAAAGCAGCGCACGTCGATTCATGGAAGGCCGTGCGCGAGAAAACCAGCGGATGTGCGATAAAAAAGTGCGCGGCGCACGTTGGCGCACAGGCCATCTAACAGCGTGCGCCAGGTCACAGCGAAAATCGCACAGGCCACAGCGAAATTCGCACATAGCGCGGCGCACGCAACAAAAGTAGGCGGAACACGGGCGTAACACTCGGAATGGGGAACAACTTGCCAAAACGTGGGCGTCACGGGGGAAGTACAGGGCACAAGTGCGCGGAACGCCCACACGCTCGCCTACAACACGTATTCATGGAATAGAATAGGGGAAAAAAGCGCACGCTCAAACCAGCGCACAGGCACAAACACGACCGCCACAAGAAAGCAGGCGGTAGCGTCTCTGCGGCTGTAAGAAATGTGTGCCAAAAGGTGCGCCAACAAATAGCACCTATATACTGCCATGATGAATGTCCCATACTGTGGCCCTCCAGGAAAAATGACGTGCAAAGGGGTACCCACAAACAAGGACACCCGCTGACAAAAAATACGTGTGCGTGTATACCGGGGTGCGCGGGAAGTCTCACACGCGATTTCAGCAGGGTACGTGCATCACAGGGGTTCGCGTGAAGTTTCACACGCGATCGGGCCTGGGGGAGCGGGCTACGTGTATTACAGGGGTTCGCGTGAAGTTCCTCACGCGATCGGGCCTGGGGGAGCGTGCTACGTGTATTTCAGGGGTTCGCGTGAAGTTTCACACGTGATCGGGCCTGGGGGAGCGGGCTACGTGAATTACAGGGGTTCGCGTGAAGTTCCTCACGCGATCGGGCCTGGGGTAGCGGGCTACGTGTATTACAGGGGTTCGCGTGAAGTTCCTCACGCGATCGGGCCTGGGGGAGCGGGCTACGTGTATTCCAGGGGTGCGCGGGAAGTTCCACACGCGAATAGCCTGGGCGCGCGAATAGCCTGGGCGCGTGTATTTGAGGGGTGCGTGGGAAGTTCCACACGCGAATAGCCTGGGCGCGTGTATTTCAGGGGTGCGCGGGGAGTTCCACACGCGAATAGCCTGGGCGCGTGTATTTCAGGGGTGCGCGGGGAGTTCCACACGCGAATAGCCTGGGCGCGTGTATTTCAGGGGTGCGCGGGAAGTTCCACACGCGAATAGCCTGGGCGCGTGTATTTCAGGGGTGCGCGGGAAGTTCCACACGCGAATAGCCTGGGCGCGTGTATTTCAGGGGTGCGCGGGGAGTTCCACACGCGAATAGCCTGGGCGCGTGTATTTGAGGGGTGCGTGGGAAGTTCCACACGCGAATAGCCTGGGCGCGTGTATTTCAGGGGTGTGCGGGGAGTTCCACACGCGAATAGCCTGGGCGCGTGTATTTCAGGGGTGCGCGGGAAGTTCCACACGCGAATAGCCTGGGCGCGTGTATTTCAGGGGTGCGCGGGAAGTTCCACACGCGAATAGCCTGGGCGCGTGTATTTCAGGGGTGCGCGGGAAGTTCCACACGCGAATAGCCTGGGCGCGTGTATTTCAGGGGTACGCGGGAAGTTCCACACGCGAATAGCCTGGGCGCGTGTATTTCAGGGGTGCGCGGGAAGTTTTACACGCGATTTCTGCACGGTACGTGTATTTCAGGGGTGCCGGGGAGTCCCACATGTGATTTGACAGTGTGGGTCCTCCCAGGTGTACCCTGTACACCCTCCACGGCCCCTGCAGGCAGCCCACACCACAGGGGACTACCCTGCATCCCTGGTCATGTCCCGCAGGCAGCCCACTCAACATGGGCATGCCCCCCAGCAAAGGCACATGTCTCCTTGAACTAATGAACACCAACTCATGTCCCCTTGCACCCCCACCCCCAGCACTGTGGGGCACCTGCCAGCAGGCCCCCACCCATGTCCAACTCATGTCCCCCACCACCCCCACCCCCCAGCACTGTGGGGCACCTGCCAGCAGGCCCCCACCCATGTCCAACTCATGTCTCCCACCACCCCCACCTCCCAGCCACCAGGGTCACCCTCCACCAGGCCCCCACTCATGTCACCCACCACCCCCACCCCCCAGCCACCAGGGTCACCCTCCACCAGGCCCCCACCCATGTCTCCCACCACCCCCACCCCCAGCCACCAGGGTCACCCTCCACCAGGCCCCCACTCATGTCTCCCACCACCCCCACACCCCAACAGTGCAGGGGAACCATCCACCAGGCCCCCACTCATGTCTCCCACCACCCCCACACCCCAGCCACCAGGGGCACCCTCCACCAGGCCCCCACTCATGTCTCCCACCACCCCCACACCCCAGCAGTGCAGGGGCACCCTCCACCAGGCCCCCACTCATGTCACCCACCACCCCCACCCCCCAGCCACCAGGGGCACCCTCCACCAGGCCCCCACTCATGTCTCCCACCACCCCCACACCCCAGCCACCAGGGGCACCCTCCACCAGGCCCCCACTCATGTCTCCCACCACCCCCACACCCCAGCCACAGGGGCACCCTCCACCAGGCCCCCACTCATGTCTCCCACCACCCCCAAACCCCAGCAGTGCAGGGTCACCCTCCACCAGGCCCCACTCATGTCTCCCACCACCCCCACACCCCAGCAGTGCAGGGGCACCCTCCACCAGGCCCCCACTCATGTTCACCACCACCCCCACACCCCAGCAGTGCAGGGGCACCCTCCACCAGGCCCCCACCCATGTCTCCCACCACCCCCACACCCCAGCCACCAGGGGCACCCTCCACCAGGCCCCCACTCATGTCTACCACCACCCCCACACCCCAGCAGTGCAGGGGCACCCTCCACCAGGCCCCCACTCATGTCTACCACCACCCCCACACCCCAGCACTGTGGGGCACCTGCCAGCAGGCCCCCACCCATGTCTCCCACCACCCCCACACCCCAGCCACCAGGGGCACCCTCCACCAGGCCCCCACTCATGTCTCCCACCACCCCCACACCCCAGCAGTGCAGGGTCACCCTCCACCAGGCCCCCACCCATGTCTACCACCACCCCCACACCCCAGCAGTGCAGGGTCACCCTCCACCAGGCCCCCACCCATGTCTCCCACCACCCCCACACCCCAGCCACCAGGGCACCCTCCACCAGGCCCCCACTCATGTCTACCACCACCCCCACACCCCAGCAGTGCAGGGTCACCCTCCACCAGGCCCCCACCCATGTCTCCCACCACCCCCACACCCCAGCCACCAGGGGCACCCTCCACCAGGCCCCCACTCATGTCTCCCACCACCCCCACACCCCAGCAGTGCAGGGGCACCCTCCACCAGGCCCCCACTCATGTCTCCCACCACCCCCACACCCCAGCAGTGCAGGGGCACCCTCCACCAGGCCCCCACTCATGTCTACCACCACCCCCACACCCCAGCAGTGCAGGGTCACCCTCCACCAGGCCCCCACCCATGTCTCCCACCACCCCCACACCCCAGCCACTAGGGGCACCCTCCACCAGGCCCCCACTCATGTCTCCCACCACCCCCACACCCCAGCAGTGCAGGGGCACCCTCCACCAGGCCCCCACTCATGTCTCCCACCACCCCCACCCCCCAGCACTGTGGGGCACCTGCCAGCAGGCCCCCACCCATGTCTCCCACCACCCCCACACCCCAGCCACCAGGGGCACCCTCCACCAGGCCCCCACTCATGCCTCCCACCACCCCCACACCCCAGCAGTGCAGGGTCACCCTCCACCAGGCCCCCACCCATGTCTCCCACCACCCCCACACCCCAGCCACCAGAGGCACCCTCCACCAGGCCCCCACTCATGTCTCCCACCACCCCCACCCCCCAGCACTGTGGGGCACCTGCCAGCAGGCCCCCACCCATGTCTCCCACCACCCCCACACCCCAGCCTCCAGGGGCACCCTCCACCAGGCCCCCACTCATGTCTCCCACCACCCCCACACCCCAGCAGTGCAGGGTCACCCTCCACCAGGCCCCCACCCATGTCTCCCACCACCCCCACACCCCAGCCACCAGGGGCACCCTCCACCAGGCCCCCACTCATGTCTCCCACCACCCCCACACCCCAGCAGTGCAGGGGCACCCTCCACCAGGCCCCCACCCATGTCTACCACCACCCCCACACCCCAGCAGTGCAGGGTCACCCTCCACCAGGCCCCCACCCATGTCTCCCACCACCCCCACACCCCAGCCACCAGGGGCACCCTCCACCAGGCCCCCACTCATGTCTCCCACCACCCCCACACCCCAGCAGTGCGGGGGCACCCTCCACCAGGCCCCCACTCATGTCACCCACCACCCCCACCCCCCAGCCACCAGGGGCACCCTCCACCAGGCCCCCACTCATGTCTCCCACCACCCCCACACCCCAGCAGTGCAGGGGCACCCTCCACCAGGCCCCCACTCATGTCTCCCACCACCCCCACCCCCCAGCCACCAGGGGCACCCTCCACCAGGCCCCCACTCATGTCTCCCACCACCCCCACCCCCCAGCAGTGCAGGGGCAGCCTCCACCAGGCACCCACACATGTCCCCCTGCCCCCAGGTCCTGACGATACTCAATCATGGCAGTAATGGGCAGCATACCCAGCACAAACACCCAGGCAAGGATTGCATCCACCCACATAGTGAATGCAATTACATGATACAACCCCAATGGCAAGTCTGTAAATGAACACATGTCCGTCACACACACATACACAATGGGTGCAATGGGTGTCAAAACCCATATCATGACATGTATGAAACCAATGAGAAAATACCACAAGTGAAAGTTAAAAAGAACATGTATTAAAGATGAAAAATAAGTAAAAAAATCAAACAAACAACAATGGGGATAACAAAATAAATGGTCCATGTCCGAGAACAAATGTAAAAATAAAAAAACAAAGTAATCCAAAAACAAATGTTGTCCAAAGCAAAATCATGTGGAAGTAAAATAATGAAAAACCATTTCCTCATGGTGAACACAATAATTAATAAAAAAAATGTTTCTTCAAAAAGCAAACTATATACACGAAAATTCCAGGGTCCATGAGCCCAACACCATAAATGAAACCTACTACTACCTAATGAAAATAATATATACAAAAAAGTGGCCATTGTCCGAGCGGTCCAAAAAAACAAAAATTAATAAAGGAAACCTAACACTAACTAACTAAATAACTATATACAAAGGCAGCGGGCAAGTCCTGCGGCTCACTCGGTGATGTTGCTGGGCAGGGCATCATCGAACTCCATGTCGATGTCCTGGAGGCGGGACTCTGTCCTGGCCCCGAGGTCTCGCAGGGATAACCCCATGTCCAGCTCAAACTCCCTGCGAGCTTCCTCGAGGCACTCAGCCCGCCTCAACGCCCGACGCATGGAGAACTCCGCCCTGACCATGGTGAGCCGCTCCTCTTCCGCCCGCTGCCGCTCCGCACCTATCCGCTGGACCAACTGCTCCCACACGGAAGACACCACCATCCCAGGGTTGCCCTGCCCTCCGGCCGATGCCTGCCCCTCTGATCTTGATGGCCCCGAGCCATGATGCCTCCCACGTCGAGCCTGCTGCTGCCTCCGACGCCACTGCCTCTGCCAGCACGACGGCATCCAGGCTGATGGAAACCACTGACGCCGTCGTGCACGTGCCCTGCCTGATGATGCTGTCACATCTTCCATCTGCTGGGGTCCAGTTGCTGTGTTGTCCACCCCTGCTGGACCTCCGACTCCCAACTGTGGCAGGGATGGGATCCCCACCGAGCTGGCTGCATTGGTCGGGGCAGGTCCACAGGGGGCCCTGGTGGCATCTGGGCTGGAAGACAGCAAGGAGAACGACTGGTGGATAGCCTGCACAGAGGAGGAGAGGGCCGCCACATTGGCCAACACATGCAGGAAACCCCCGAACATGGCCGATCCCAATTGGGCCACGTCGACACGGTGCACTTCGTGATGACGTGCGTGCTCCTCCTGGGAAGCACGCACGGCATCACGAATCACAGCCGTGCGCATCGCGACCCCAATCAGGACCTTCTCCGCACGGCCAGGGGTTCCCACGTCCGCAGGTGGAGGGGAGTCAGGTGACATGGACATCCCCTCTACCTGCGGACGGGCCTGGGACGGGGCATCCCTGCTGGTGCATGGTGGTGCACTCACAGGGTCAGGGACAGCGACATGCACAGGCCCCTCCACGGTGACCTGTGCTGCCTCCTGCCCCTGGCCCTGGACTGCACCACTTGCACCAGCAGGTATGCCCCCACCAGGCCCCATGTGTGCCCCAGTGGCGGCCTCCTCCTCCTCTGTGCAAACCACCAACCTTGATGGCTCCTCACCGTCTCCCACCGTAGCAGGCCCCTGTGGGGGCTCACCCACCCCTTCCGCTGCAGCCGTGGGGGCATCCCTGCTGCCTTGCTCCACAGCGCCGTCTCCGCCCTCTTCTTCACTAGCCGCTGCGTAGAGGGAGACAAAGAACACAAGCATCAGGGCACTGTACAATGGTCCCCTAGACAGGAAGCAATAGCAGATGAGCACCACTGTCAAAGTACACTTCCATCATGTCCCTCCACAACACATGGGTCAGTCCAGGCAAAACACACACAGTAACAGGCATGGTGCATGCCATGGACATTTCCATGCATGTCCAATGGACTCTTGAAACATTCAATTATATGTAACTCACATGCATCATGGCTCATGCCTATCACATGCACACACTTCACCTCAGTCACATCCATCTGGCCCCAAACACACCAAACACAGCGGATACAAGGGTAATTTGGCTGCTTCACTGAATCTATGCATTGTCACACACATGTGTCATGCATCCATGGCATGCACAAGTCACAGACACGCAGGTCAGGCACACAGACATGGCTACCATATATGTACCTGGCATCAGCACCCATCCCTCACCCCCACCCATGTCCAGGTACAGAGACTGGCATGCTCTCATGTTCAAAATCTGCATAGGGCTCCCCATGCGGCATTTGAACACATGCAACAACCATGTGGGTCACACATCACTGGTCGCACATGTATTACCATGATGTCCCTGCACACATACATGCATACATGGCCTATGGCACACATACAGGCAAGTATCATAGAACCAGCACACCGCAACATGCCCTGTCTCACACAGTAATGCTTGGACACTTACCGCTCAACTCCAGACGGGCCTCCCTCTCAAGGATCTGGGCGTGGAGCACTGGGCGTACGCGTTCCAGGACCCTCATCTGGATGGAACTCATGCGGCCCCGGCCCCCCTCCACGAGGCGCCGGGCCTTCACAAGGGTCCTGGACCTCAAGTCCTCCCAGCGCTTCTTGATCTTCAGGACGTCGCGGGTTGCCACCCCCTCCGCGTTGATGGCAACCACACAGTCGGCCCAGATCCTCTGCCGTCCTTCCTTGCTGGCGCGGGACGATCCAAAGAGGGCATCATACTGCCCCAGGACATGCTCCACCAGGACACCAACTTCGGTGGCAGTGAAGCTGGTGCCCCTCTGCCCCTCTGGCCTGGGGTTGCCACTGGTGCCAGATGTGGAAGTGCCCGACATGGCAACCCCAGAGGCAGGTGTGGGTGGGCAACTGGGTCCTGGGGCTGGGCTGTGGAGCGATGTAATCCCAGTCGGGAGTCTTCAGTTCCAGCAGGGGTGGACACAGCAACTGGACCCCTGCAGATGGCTGATGTGCAGGCACCAAATGGCAGGGCACGGTGGCAGCAGGCAGGCAGGCAGCAGCAGATGGCACGTGGGAGGCTGCTCGGGGCACTGGGGGGCAGTAACTCGGCCTTCTGGGCAGGAGCGTGGTCTTCCGTGTGTTTTCGCGTGGCCAGCTTGATACGGAGTGATTTGGCACGTGAAAATCCTGCACGTCAGCGTGAAATCCGAGGAAAGGCCCTTAGCGCGTAAGCGCGTCAGCACGCATACGCGATTCTATTGGACCAGAGTCCCTCAGCGCGTAAGCGCGTCTGTGACGTGACCCGCACGGGTGTTCCCCACTCAGCACGTGATGACGGGGCACACGTGGAAATACTGCACGTCAGAGTGTCATCGCGTGTAATTGGACAAAAGTGCGCGTACACGCGATTGGCCTATGTACGTGTATTTAATGGGTGCGCGGGCACTTACACACGCAAGTACGTCAGCGAACCTGTATCCCGTGGTGCGTGTGAATTTCCACACGCTATTGGACTGGGAACTGGATTCCAGGGGTGCGCGGGTCACACGCTGTATCCCGTGGTGCGTGTGAATTTCCACACGCTATTGGACTGGGAACTGGATTCCAGGGGTGCGCGTGTCACACGCTCGCCTAGAACACGCGCTAAGCATAAATTTGCGCACTTTAACAATAACAAGCTCAGACGCCAGGATGAACATACCGTTCCTAGCAGCAGTGGCAGTGGGCTACCAAAGGAGGAGGAGTAGGATAGTCAGGGCCAGAATATTCACACCCAGAACCAGCCTTTTCGGGATGCCTGATGACCAGGTGTATGGGAGGTACAGGTTTCCAACACACATTATACTCTACCTGGTGAGTGAGTGGGAGGATGACCTCACATCACCCACCCTGTGCTCCCAAGCACTCAGCCCCCTGGAGAAGGTCCTCAATGTACTGCACTTCTTAGCCACTGGATCATTTCAGCGGACAAGTTCCATAGTGGGTGGGGTGTCACAGGCCACCCAGTCACGCTGCCTACACCAGGTCTTGAACATCATGACTGCACGCCCATCAGTCCGCAGGCACATATACCTGCCCAGAACACCTGCAGAAAGGCATGCTGCCGCCCTGGATTTTTACGGTGTGGCACGATTCCCCAAAGTGCTAGGTGCCATCGACTGCACCCATGTGGCTCTACGTCCCCCCAGGGCATCTGAGCACATCTATAGGAACCGCAAGCACTGGCATTCATCAACGTGCAGGTAGCATGTAATGCCAAGGGAATCATCACCTCAGTATATGCCAACTATCCCGGCTCCACCCACGACAGCTTCATTTACCGAATGTCCACCCTAAGCCGGGACCTAGAAGCTGGGCGGCATGGCGATACATGGCTGCTTGGTGGGTATGTATGCCACTGCACATGCATGCATGTTGGATACTGAGCAAGGTCACAACCCCACCAATGCTACCAATCACCACCTCCACAGGGGACAGTGCCTACCCTCTCAGCCCCCACATGATGACGCCAATTCGGAACCCCACCACGCCACCCGAGGTAAGATATAACACAGCCCACATTACGACCCGGGGCATAGTGGAGCGCACATTCGGAGTGCTAAAGTCACGCTTTCGCTCCCTTGACCGTTCTGGCGGGCAGCTGTTATACGCTCCCCCAGTAGTGTGCAGGATCATAGTGGCAGCATGTGTCCTGCACAACGTTGCAACACGCCGGGGCCTGGCCGTGGACATGGTGGTGGCCCCACATCCCCAACCACATGCACAGCTGCTGCGCATGGGAGGGGAAAGGGCACGGGGGGAGGCAGCCCGTACACAGCTAGTGGCTAATTACTTCACATAGAAATCACACCCCTGTGGAGTGCACACTGCCCTGGCACATTCCATCTGACAATCAATGATGACTCAACCTGACACTGATCCTGAATGTCTGGAGAATGAACCGTGAATACCATATCAGCCTGAGATTGTTCACCTGGAAGTGTCACAATGTGTGCATCCCTACCCACACAGACACCACCAATGCAGTTTTGTGAAGTTACACATTCAAGCAGCTAAAATGATTACCCACTTGCAAAATGCAACAAGAGGACAGTGCCATGTCAGCCAACCCAACCCCAGCACCGCCACACGCCACACCGTGCCATGTCATCCTAATTGCAGGTAAACAAAGTAATCCCCACAACATGACACTAGTCTCACTATGTACAGTGTCCCTATTAGAAACCTGCAACACCTGAAATGCTCACAGCAATGCCGGACCAACAACATACTTGAGCACGTAGTACCATTAACATGACATCACAAATGTTACATATTAGTAGTCTCACCACCTGGAAATGCCTGCACTCCCACCACTACCAACTGTGCAGTGTTGGCGCCATGTAGAGTTGTAGGTGCACTGCTGCCAACATGGACCCCATCTCCAGACTAGAGGTCCTTGTGTAGACATGAGGAAGGGACCTGCAAATTGGGAGGTAGACACAGAAGATGAGTTACACATCAATGCAACATGCAGTGTACAACACAACAGCAATATGCACTAGGAATGTATACACAGTATTGACTACAGACTGCCCACACAGCTCATGGGAGTCCAACGTCACTGTGTAATTCACTGTCACTTGGGCACACCCTTTGCAAGCCCATGGAAACGGGAAGCAGGAGGGGTGTGTGTGACTCAAACCCAAGCATCTGAACCAAATACATTACAAGCCTGCATGTGCCCAGCCACAATGCAGCGTATGCCCACAGGAACCACGGAAGCCAACAAATGGTCCCAAAAAAATAGGGAATAAAAGAAACAACAATAAAAATAAAAATAAGAAACAATCAAAAATGGCCATTGATGGGCCCGGGGGGGTTGGGGAGGCCACCCAGGAGGTCCGAGGACAGGATGCACACCAGAACCCACCTGCGTGGATCCTGGGAAAATAAAACACCTCCATGGGCTCATGGCCCACACGGCTACCCTGTTGTGGGAGTATCACTGCTGTCGCTATTATCACCCTGTGCAGCTGCATCCGGAGGTGGTTGCACTATGGGAGGCAGCCCACGCAAGGCCCTAGTCTTGCTCCTCCATGGCTGCAAGCATGCGGGTGTGGTAGGTCTGGTTCTGGAGGATGAGTGTGCGGAGGTCCCAATGCAACAACTCACGGGATGCCCGGACCTCCGCCCTCGTTGCCTGCATCTCAGCTGAGAGCGTACGGGTGAGACGCTCCAGCTGCTGTTCTGTCCTTTGGTGTGTTGAAGCCTCAAGCTCAACAAGAGTCGTCCTGAGGTGAAGGAGCTCCTGCCTCAGGGCTTCCCTGTGGCCCTGGGACTCAATGGAGATGGCCTCCTGCAGAGTCGCCAGTGCCGCCCGCCTGTCCCTGTTGGACCCCAAAATGTCCTCCCTGTGTGACTGGCAGATGGAGTCGGTTGCCTGCTCTAGTCGCTCCATCAGCCTTTCTGGGGGGACAATGGAAGTGGCCACCCTATCCATGGCCTGAGCCATCATCTCGGATGATGCAGCCTGTTGGGTTGCCATACCGTAAATGGATTGCTCCCATGCGGTATTGCCGGGTGGCGTACGGCCACCACGTCGGCGGGCACCACACCTGTCTGGGGCAAGGCGAACTGCGCCTTGCTGTGCCGGCACTGCCTGAGGCTGCAGGACTGCATTCCCCCTCTGATCTGCTGGCCCAGGAACAAGATCAGATGTCGCAGAGTGTGACCCTGCATCCGTAACCACCGAAGGCGTAGCTGCCAACACTGACATCCCCATGGAGGATTCTGACCCTAGTGCAGGTGGGTGAGACAGAACAGAATCCCTCCCTGGAACACTCACCTGCGACGGCACGTAGGTCTCATCCGAATCAACACCTGAGTACAGCTCGGGGGAGGTGCAGCCAGAGAAACCCCTTGAGAGCACGACCTGCAGCACTTGTGGGTTCTCCCCCACCACCACACCACGTCCCTCACTGGTGGTTGGTCGGCCCTCGGACCCCTCCTGGGTCTGCACCATCTCCACAACCCCAGCAGTATCAGGTGCGTCTTCCCCTGCAAAGACATGAAAACAAAGAAATGGAAACAGGCATTAGCACCATGGCACACAATGAGGGCTGAGAAGCAAGAGAACCAGTACTTGATTGACACATGTCCCACATGACTGAAACCCTCCCATGCATGCACCCTCACTGCGTATGAAGTGCAGGCAAATGGCACACACTGATGACACCAAGATGGAAAATGAACACATTTTCTGCATGCTGCCTGGCAGTGGCATCACACATTGGCCTGTGATTGCCAGGTGAAACACACATGCCATCACACAGATGGCATGTACCATTGCTATTGAGTGAAGATGGAGAGGAGGGCAGCACCTATTCATTCGGTCCAGTTCCCGCATGTAATTGCTTTTCTAATTCTAACAGGTCAGATTTTTCACCTGGAGCTGCCAGTCTGAAATGGTCCAATTGCACAGGGACATGTGTGTACAAATGATATCCAGGTAACAAAGTCACTCGACTTCACCATTGCCATGTCAGACATGTGACTAGTGGACAGCGACATGGCTAGTAAAAGTGGGGGAATGCAAACAATCTGACTGAATGAACAGTGAAAAATAAGCAACAATGTTGTGGCAAGGTGACACTTCAAGGGCAACTGGCGTGCAGTTGGGCTAGATGTCTACTGTTGGCAGAAGGGATACTGCTATGGCCAAATGCAGCTGCGCAGGAAGTATTGCATGAAGCACATGGCTGACCCATACGACTCAGGCGCACAAACTCTCACCTGGCACACAAACAGAAGCCCTCACACACACACCATGCACATGGATGACACACACATGCATGTGCACTCACCGGACAATGCCTCGTAATCAGCCAGATCTCCCACGCCTTGGATCTGTTCCTCCGTGACATAGGTCCCAGCGACTGACTCATGTGGAGTGAGTTCCATGTCTACTACTTGAGACCCACCTCCAGTCACTAGAGTTGCGGCATGACTTGAGGCCAGCTTACTCTTTGCCCTGCGCTTTAGGTCATTCCAGCGCTTATAGCAATCATTGGCTGTGCGCCTCACGATTCCAAGGGCACTTACGATGTCCGCAACGGTCTGCCAGTGTGCCTGGCGTTGTGCAGGTGTGGTCTTGGATCCTGCAACAATGACCATCTCGTTGTCATGTCCGGACACATACTCGACAAGTGCATTCAGTTCGTCATCCGTGAAGCTGGGCTTCCTGGACGGGCCGGACTGTGTAGCCGTGTCTGGGGCATCAGCCTGTGCCGGACGAGCACTCTTCCTCTTCCGCTTGGAAGGTGGTGGTGATCCTGAGTGTCCTGCGCCGCTCTGGACACTAGGGGCAGGAGCCCTGGTGGACTCTGTATCAGGAGTGTGGGATTGCACACTCAGCATGGGAGTTGGTGCAGGCATTGGCTCTAGTGTGATGGTGTCAGGGGGAATGTCAGCAGCATGGACTAGGACCGACACTGTCCTGGCTGGGTGTGTGAGGGCTGGGGTGGATGGAGCCGCAGCTGCCCCTGCAGCCTCTCCGCCCTGCCTCCTTGGTGCAGCAGATGACCTTGCTGCCCCAGATCCACGTGGCATGATGGCATCAACGTGCACCAGCGCACGTGTCGTAGCCCTGCTGACCTGGAAGTCAGCCATGGAGTCAGCCAGGTCTGGTGCCACAATGGGCTGGTCCAACAAGGGCTGAGCATGGATGGTGTCAGCCACATCAGCCTCTACGGGAGGGGGGGAGGGGGGGGATTATGGGTGCCCGTGACTGGTCCTCCACACATGGGGGGACAGGCTCACCCTGCAAGTTACGACCACGTCCCCTACCGGATCCACCACGGCCACCACTTGTGGCTCTTCCACCTTTGCCACCCTTACGGAATCCTCGCCTCCCAGCCATGGCACTGATGTTAATGTGCGTATGGGAGTGGATGTAGACTATTGTCCTGGGCAATTGGGGGTCAAAGGGGTTGGGTACCAGATGGTAATTGTACCCTAGTGCTCTAGCAAGGCTGATTGTAACCCCTGGGGAAAGATGACGGGTCACGCAACGCACAGGAGGCCCAAAAAAGGGAGATGACGTGCACGCAATCCCTCCTAGACCACGTGTGCAGAAAGAAAAACCTGCACTACGCTGTGGCACCCAGTAACACAAGAATGAACGTATGCGTGTCACACGCAGCCTAGAATGACCTCTGAAGGGGTAGGCTACACACGGGGCAAGCACAGATGTTAGATACGTGCATGACTCACCGTCTGCCTGGTAAACGAGCGTGTAAAAGGATCACGTTTGGTTGGCAACACCCCCGCCAAAAGAAGATTTGTACGCTGTCTGAGGAGACAGGACAACAGTAGAAGGGAACACTGTTTGAGGGAACAGGCCCAGGTAAACCAGTAAAAGAGAAAAAAGAGAAAAAGCTGTCAGAGGTAACAGGGAATACGAACTTGAAACGCTGTGAAGTAAATCGCGTGTGAAACGACAAGAAGTACAGAATTCACCCACTCGCTCTCCACGAAAAGCACGTACAAGGAAAACGTGTTCTACACGTACCTTTTATACAGGCCCACACGTCCAGCGTCACTTACGCGGCGTGTACGCGCTAGGGCCATTTCCACCAATTACATGCTTTGTCACTTCATGCTTTGTCACTTCTGCGTGCAGGGCCATTTCCACCAATTACACGCTTTGTCAATTCTGCGTGTAGGGCCATTTCCACCAATCACACGCTTTGTCACTTCTGCGTGTAGGGCCATTTCCACCAATCACACGCGATTACACTCTGACGTGCAGTCTTTCCACGTGTGCTCTGTCATCACGTGCTGTGTGGGAAACACCTGTGCGGGTCACGTCACAGACGCGCTTACGCGCTGAGGGCCTTTCCTCGGTTTTCACGCTGACGTGCAGGATTTTCACGTGCAAAATCACTCCGTACCAAGCTGGCCACGCGTACGCACACGGAATACCACGCTCCTGCCCGGAAGGCCGAACTACTGCCCCCCAGAGCCCCGAGCACGCTCCCACCTGCTGCTGCCTGACTGCCTGCTGCCCCTGCACTGCTGGGGGGTGGGGGTGGTGGGAGACATGGGTGGGGGCCTGGTGGAGGGTGCCCCTGATGGCGGGGGAGGGTGGGGGTGATAGGGGACATGAGTGTGGGCCTGGTGGAGGCTGCCCCTTCACTGCTGGGGGGTGGGGGTAGTGGGTGACATGGGTGGGGGCCTGGTGGAGGATGCCCCTAGTGGCTGGGGGGTGGGGGTGGTGGGAGACATGAGTGGGGGCCTGGTGGAGGGTGCCCCTGCACTGCTGGGGGGTGGGGGTGGTGGGAGACATGAGTGGGGGCCTGGTGGAGGGTGCCCCTGCACTGCTGGGGGGTGGGGGTGGTGGGAGACATGGGTGGGGGCCTGGTGGAGGCTGCCCCTGCACTGCTGGGGGGTGGGGGTGCAGGGGGACATGAGCAGGTGTGCAGGGTAGTCCCCTGTTTTGTGGGCTGCCTGCAGGGGCCGTCGAGGGTGTACAGGGAACACCTGTGAGGACCCACCCAGCCTAATCGCGTGTAACACTTCCCGCGCACCCCTGAAATACACGCGCCCAGGCTATTCGCGTGTGGAACTTCCCGCGCACCCCTGAAATACACGTACCCTGCTGAAATCGCGTGTAAAACTTCCCCCGCACCCCTGAAATACACGCGCCCAGGCTATTCGCGTGTGGAACTTCCTGCGCACCCCTGAAATACACGTAGCACGCTGGGAGACATGAGTGGGGGCCTGGTGGAGGGTGCCCCTGGATGGTGGGGGGTGGGGGCGGTGGGAGACATGAGTGGGGGCCTGGTGGAGGGTGCCCCTGGATGGTGGGGGGTGGGGGTGGTGGGAGACATGAGTGGGGGCCTGGTGGAGGGTGCCCCTGGATGGTGGGGGGTGGGGGTGGTGGGAGACATGAGTGGGGGCCTGGTGGAGGCTGCCCCTGGTGGCTGGGGGGTGGGGGTGGTGGGAGACATGGGTGGGGGCCTGGTGGAGGGTGCCCCTGCACTGCTGGGGGGTGGGGGTGGTGGGAGACATGAGTGGGGGCCTGGTGGAGAGTGCCCCTGGATGCTGGGGGGTGGGGGTGGTGGGAGACATGAGTGGGGGCCTGGTGGAGGGTGCCCCTGCACTGCTGGGGGGTGGGGGTGGTGGGAGACATGAGTGGGGGCCTGGTGGAGGGTGCCCCTGCACTGCTGGGGGGTGGGGTGGTGGGAGACATGGGTGGGGGCCTGGTGGAGGCTGCCCCTGCACTGCTGGGGGGTGGGGGTGCAGGGGGACATGAGCAGGTGTGCAGGGTAGTCCCCTGTTTTGTGGGCTGCCTGCAGGGGCCGTCGAGGGTGTACAGGGAACACCTGTGAGGACCCACCCAGCCTAATCGCGTGTGGAACTTCCCGCGCACCCCTGAAATACACGTACCCTGCTGAAATCGCGTGTAAAACTTCCCGCGCACCCCTGAAATACACGCGCCCAGGCTATTCGCGTGTGGAACTTCCCGCGCACCCCTGAAATACACGTACCCTGCTGAAATCGCGTGTAAAACTTCCCGCGCACCCCTGAAATACACGCGCCCAGGCTATTCGCCTGTGGAACTTCCCGCGCACCCCTGAAATACACGTACCCTGGCTAATCGCGTGTATAACTTCACGCGTACCCCTGATATGCACGTTACCCGCTTTGCGTTGCTTGTTTGGCAGCCCTGTAAACTGGTCCAGGGTTAGCGCAGCCCTTTGCGATGATTTAGCGATTTTGATGGCTTTTCCTTGCGCGAGGGCGTTCTTGGGGGCGTTACTGGCGCTGCTGCAGGATCGCTGCGATACTCTGCACCACGGCTGGTTTGGGAGCCTAAAATCCATGAATACGCTGTGCGCGGAAATCGGTTTTAGCGCACGTGCCTAGCGCAGACAATCGCACGCGGACACTCTGCGCCAGCCGCTTGCGACACTTTTCTGAGAAATTCTATGAATTACCCTGTAAGTGATTTAATAAACATTAACCACATGTCAAGGCGTTTTTGTTCGGATTTGGAGGAAGGCCCCAGACAATGTAGATTTAAATCCCCTGCTAAATAGATCATGTCAACAAGCCCATCCAACATGATTAGATCAAAAGCATGTGTCAGTGACTCAATGAAACTATCATCAGAAATACCCGCAGGATTCCAATATATGTTAATAACGGCGTATGCAAAGCCCTCTCCCTTCATTCTGGACATTTGTATATACTCATTCGGACAAAACCACGTGGTTATTTTCAGACCAGAGGATTGTTTGACAGCGGTTAGCAAACCAGAAGTTGGGCGCCCTACACGATGTTTTACTGCAGGCGCTAAACAGACGTCATAGTTGTTCCAAGACGGGACGCTAGTCAGCCAAGATTCTTGAAGCAGAATCACATCATAATTCAGCACATGATGCGTATGATTATTGATTAGATGTCGATTCCCTCTCGAGTTCCAACTGATAAAAGAGAGAATAGATGGCGCGAAAGTTGAATGTTAACTTTGATTGGCTGGCATTGACAGCTACAAGATTGTGCTGACCGATCCTGTGATCTACTTCTTTGGTGGCTTAGAAGTTGCTCAACCCGCATAGCAGAACTATGAGGTCCGTCTGGGGTTGGAAGCAGATTGAAGCCAAGATCATTAATTTGGGATTTCGCGGCCCAAATGGCATTGACCACCACCCTTGAGTTGATCCACAGAATTACCGTAGATTGATTAGAGGGGTCTGTGAATTCAACAAGTTCGATATCTATGGTTCCTATGTCATCAAGGTCTGGGATTTCACGAAAGATCGAGAGTACAGACGCCCGATTTAAGTTATACTGTTTGGCAGGTAGCAGCTGACAGCTAAGAGTCAAGGCATGGATCGCCGGCCGTTTGAAACGGGCAGCAGATGGTTTTTGTTTGGCTGATGGTGGAATTTGATTAGACCTTTTACACGCTCCATTGTCTGTATTTGAACTAGAAACCATTTGGGGGGTAATGGAGGCCTCCAAGAACTTAGTGAAGGTTGCCTGTAAAAGGTGTTCCATATCGCCAGAAAGAACTGGATTAGAACCAGACAGCTCTGTGCTGGCAGCATTTGCGGGATTCGCCTTCCCTGAGGTTTGCAGAGAATTAGTGGCGATAGCCTCCAACACTGTAGGCAAACTTGTTTTTTTTAATATCGAAACTACTGCTGGCGCAGATACCTGTTCGACTGCAGGTGCAGCCTGTGGAAACATTAGATTTTTCGTGACAGATTTCGAAGCCAAATATTCGTCAACGGCTCTACGTATTTCTTTACGACGCTGTTCGTCAACCCCTAAGTTCTGAGTCAAGGGGAGTTTAGAGGTAGAGCCAGTTGCTATTGGGGTAGGCCTACTAAGATTATCACTAATCAGCGTACTCATACTTGGATTGTTAGATGTATTTTGCGAGAGCTGATCTGCCGCAATAATCAATTCATTTAGGGGACTATATGCCAGGGCTGAATCAGAAGAAGCTGGCTGTGTTTTTACTTTTTTCATCTGATTTTGTGCAGCATATTTTCTTACAATAGCTTTAGATGCCGATATTGTGGGAGTGGCTGGAACTGACATCTTGCTAATGAAGGCTTTGACTTGCGATGAATGGCGGGAGCCCGCTTTGATATTTTTCGTTTTCTTTGGCTGGTTTTGTAAAGATGGATTTTTAGGGATGGGCTTCCTCCCAAATAGAGCATACGTGGGAGTCTTCTGTGGATCAATTTTAGGCTCATGTTCAATTTCCACGGTTTCCACTATAGGCTCAAGTATAAAAGGTATGGGTTGAAACTCCTGAGCAGTCGGTTCAAATAGTAAAGAGGTTTGTGTACACACAGAGTGTTTAACAATTGATGGTGCATTTAGCTTACTCATGTTTTCCAGCCTATTGGCAATTACATGTTGGTTCGCAAATAATTGGTCAAACTGATTCGAATGAGCCTCCGCCTTTAAAACCAGGACTTCGAACAGTTTGGCCAGGGCTAAAATAGCATTGTTCATAGATGTAAGTGCAATGCTTGTGTTTACAGTTCGAGAGTCATTGTCACCCCTGTCAGAAGGGGCTTTTCCAACTACCTTTCTAGGAGTGGGAATAGTAAAAGAGGGATTTGCAACTGAGTCAGCCGCACTCACGTTTGTAAAAAGCGGAGGCGACTTGGACAGATTTTTTGAACTTGTGTGAGGGGATAAAACAGGGGAGTTAGTTACTAAGTCAATAACGGGAATATCCTGAGAAACAAAATTCAGAGAAGAAATGGAAATTGATGTATCGCTTATAGCTATACCAGACGCATTACCAGCCTCAAGCGAGGGCGCCACAACACCCGTTAATACATTTGTAAGTATAACACTATCAGTAAGCGAAACATTTTCTTTGGCAAAAGTAACAGATGGACCAGACAATGCCATTGATTTGCATGTCTCGTCAGTTCGACTTTCCCCCACATGCTCCACAGACATTTCTTTGTCAGTTAGTTTTTTTCCACAAGTGTTGGTACTCACAGGGGAGTCGTGCGATAAGATTTTTGAGTCCATACGCTCTATAACAGGCTGTTGCAAAAGAAATTCTACAGGCTTTCCCAATGGTAGTATTGTATGTCCAATACGACTTGTGTCCTTGCAAAAGGGGCGAATGTCCATTCCAAGAAGAAGCTCAGCACCACTCTGTATCGCGCCTCTGGCGCTTGTCCGCGGAGTGGAGCTGAGACGAGGCCTTTTTGTGTAGGAAAGAGAAGAAGATTTGGAACAACTGGGGCCATTAGTACTATGGAGTGCAGTTACCATTGGCATACCAGACTTTAAAGAGTTTAAGTTTCGTTTCATGGTTGGAAAAATTGAGAATTAGGAGTAATTAAAAACAATATTCACCGCTTTCCGCAGTGAACGCGGCGAAGCGGCAAAGCGGGACTTAGACCGGGACTTCGCCGGTGCGCGCGCGCGGTGCGCGCGCGATTCTCGTTATATAGGTCCGCCCACCAAGGTAAGAGAAGCAGTGCCTTCTGGTTGTTGCAGTTGCTGAATCCAAATGTAGCTCCGAGCACAGAAGCAATAGCAGCAATCGCAGCAGTAGCAGCAGTAGCAGCGTCCACCAGCGGCAAAGCGGGACTTAGACCGGGACTTCATTTCTACTAGCCAGGCCTCCTGATCTTGCTCTGCCCATTCGCCTATAACAAATAGTTTGTGCAGAAGGTGCTGCCTAGCCATATCTATCTCTATGGTGCTCATTATGAAGAGTGTTCTTCCTTTATTAAATTATTTATATAAGGACAAATCTGTACTCTGTTACTTTTTGTCTAGTTCAGCATTACGTTGACTTTCTTTTTACACACAAGCCTGATTCTTCGGGTCTAAGTTTTGGGATGGCGCTTTTGGAATTTTTTTTAACCACAAAAAATATCACTACCTTTTCTGGGTTAGCCTGCTGTGTTAAGCTGTCACGGGTGGAAACACTTATCTCAATCCCGGAAAATGAGCCCCCACTGTGTCACCAGGACTCTTTCCACTGGCAAAGGATGTGGCACACAATAAAAATGCTTTCGATTTTATTAATTTTGGATTCTGCTTTGAGAAGGCAGCCACCCCGTGTCGCAATGGACCCTGAACCAGGCTGGTGTGTAATAATAAATATTTATTTAATTTTAAATTCAAATGAAAATCCAAAAGATTCAATATAGGGCAGCAATCACCACTGTGATAGGATACACTTAATTTAACTTTCTGACATCAGACACATCAATGCAAATATGAATGGAAACAAGATCACTTTTTGGAAATACTTTTAGATGGCACAACTGTTATGCATTCCCCAAGCAACACTCCCTCAAACCCCTGTTTACCAAGTTTTGTGTGGGTGAAAAGGAGTAGCAGGGAGTCAGATATAAGAGGGAGTAATCAGATGTCAAATTCGATCTACCACTCCAGAATGGGAGGCCAAAATGAAATTAAAACCCTTGAAAAATGAGCAAAATGGCACTCAGAATTCAATGGATAGTTAGAGGCCAGTTTACATGTGCGGTAGAATGGATAAGCAAGCATATGTGCTCAGCCGACACAGCACAGCCATTATTTCTGTAACTGCTGAAATTCAGTTTTGTGATGCAGGGGATTTCTGTTAGGCTGTTAAATGTACCCCACACCCCAACTCTTCCTGTACACCTTGAATCTAAATTGGACGTGTATGATTTTTCTTGTTGACATGCCAGTTGCAAATAAGCCAGTGGAAAATGGTACCAAAAATGTTACAATTGATAAGAAAGAGAAACAAACATTTCATTTCAAGTCTCAAATATATTATGAAAAATAATTACAAAATGGATGTGTGTTGTGAAATAGAAAATGGCTCTACTTTCGGAATTCAGAGAAGTTCAAATTCCTCCTTTGAAATATTTAGGGTGTGAATGATTTTCTGGGAGACAACTATTGCACACCTGGTACATCGATACCCAGGTAAATTTGTTGTTACATGGGGGACAACATTTATCAAATAAGGACAGGAAGCCACATTTATATTTGAAAATGGGATTTTAAAGGCATTCTAAGCTGGTATATTATATGTATCCTTTGCTCTTTCCCATTCTCCCAACTGTTTGCCTTCCTGCATAGAGGTGCTGAATGTCGAGAAGACCGTGTTCAGCGTTGTTTTCAAAGTCAGGCTTCGGCGATGATCTTGTAGTCGCTTTGAACTGGTGGTGAGTTTATTGTGAATAGTGCACTTACATTTTTGCTCAAAGTCGAGGAGTAAACATATATGTATATTTAGACTCTGTGTGATTGTGTCCAACCCAATGGCAGAAAAAATACAATCTCAAAATGACAATACATGAAGGACAATGGATTACTGTACACATAGCCTGGGGTCAGTGTTACAGGAATGCCCTGTCATCGCCCGAATTTCAGTTATGAAAAATACAACTGTATGTGAAGCTTTGCGCCAACCACTGGATGATGCCCTATGCATGTCATGTGAATACTACCAGATTCTCAAGCCACAGAAATATGTACATATTGTGAAGAATCCCAAGATGTTGTCACTTCTCCTCGAGGGGGAGCCCCTTCCAGTGAGGCTAGGGAGGTGAGGCCACTACCTGATAGTCTCCCTGGGGGTGGTACTCTGTGGGAGGAGCTCATGGGAAGAGACCTCCCCTCTGGGGACAAAGGAAACATCTTGGGAGAACGTAATATGTCAACCCTCCACATAAACCCATTACATCTCCACAGTCTCTATGCCCTTCTTTCTCCTCTCACCTCTCTCCTCCTTCTACCTCTATTTAGTGCTATAAAGTAGAAACCACTGGCATGACGAAGAACAGGAGGAGTACCAGACTTGGTGTTACTGGGACGAGTTGGCTCAGCAGAGGTAAGGCTTACCATGCCGAATAAGCAACATTGATGATTAGCCAACCACCACTTGCCAACCAGGATAAGAAGCGAAGAAAGACTTCAACGAAAAACAGTATGAAAACAGCTGCAGGCTGCAGGTGCAGTCAGCACAGTGGCTAAATTCAAACGCGAACCGAGATACAAGGAAAGAAGATGCTTGTGGTTGACAGTGTTGGGAAGGAGAAACGACCACTGGAGCCTTCCAGGGTGAGGAAGCAACCAGCAGGCATCCTGAGGCACAAGACCGTGACAGAAGCTGTCTGCCTGCCACAGAAGGGCAGAGTTGCATAGGAGTTTGAGCAGAAGACATGTTATTCCAGGAAGACCCGATGATGTGTCATAGAACTAGAAAACGTAGGGGTGATGCATAAAAAATGTAACACAACATCTGAAGGGATGCAGGAAGGCTGGGTTAGCTGCCACTGGACTTCCTTCCACTAAAACTGCAGGGGTATTACAAGAGGGGTGTGTGGTCCGTAATTCTCCTCCTACTCGTACCAATGGAAAGGCTTAGTCCACTGGACACCATGGAAGAGTCAAGGATCCCAACCAGGAATATAAGAGGGAGAGTCACACGCTACATTGGCGAACATAAGTCCACTGGCCACCACGGAAGGGTTGAGGATCTACCACAAGAAAAAAACACAACTCAGCTTCTTTGTGGAAGTACCTGGCAGGAAAGCGACCCAGGTCTTACAAATCAAAGCAGCAGAGAAATTTGGGTCTTGGACCCACAATAACATACGAAGAGAAGTACAAATCCTCATGGCAGTACTTGGAAGGGGAGTGAACCAAGTTTTCCCAAGTCTGGAGACGTGGGATCCTGGGTCTGGGACCCTCAAAGTGAAAGGCTGAAAGTGTTGAAATGTGAAATCAAAGTGAACGAGATGCCAGAGGAAGGGAGTCATTCCCCCTGGTGATGTTGACTTGTGCAACCAAATAAAAAGAGACCATAGGAAGGGAGTCATTACCACTGGTTGTAGCAAACTCTAAAGTCAAGATATCAGGATAATGGAATGATTCTCCAGGTAACCAAGGCCAGGGGAAGGTAGTCATTGCCCCTGGTTGTGCTGAACTGTAAAATCCAGGCACCAGGAGAAGGGAGTCGTTTTCCTGGTAACCAGAGCTGAGCAGACTTTCTGATAACAAAGTATTAAAATATAAGCAGTGATATGATATATTTTATTTGTATCACACTCATACACAAGTGTTTCAGAGAGCGATGAGGCAAGGGAGAGGAACAAGGGAAGACAAAACAATGACCTTACTAGGCTCAGTGACATTGAGAAAGCACAAGTGCAGGGGAGAGGAAGGGGGAAATGTGCAAGTGTGAGGGTAGAAATGGATAGTGGTGAGCAAGGAATAACAGAAACAACAAAAGGTAGTGCAGCCAACAAGGTGGCAAGTGCAGGTTTAGAGCACAGACAAGGGGTGTCTGATAAGTGCAGGTAAGGGGACTGTAGGGTTACAGATACAGACCCAAGTGCAAGAGTTGCCAAGAAGCAGTGCAGGTGTATGGCTGGGCAGGCATGGACCTGGGATCAAAATCAGAGGGTAAACCAGGTGCACGGTGCCGAAGCAGACAGATTAGCAGGAGAAAGGAAGAGCGAAGGCAGAAGCAAAGAGGAAGGTCTTGAGGTGCTTCTGGAACTGGAGATGGCTCTCCTCAGGTTTCAGAGTGACAGGGAGACTGTTCCAGAGGGAGGCCCCAGAAAAGAAAAGAGATTTGCCACCAACGTGTTGCTTGGAGAAGCGACTGACCCTGAGTGAGATGGAGGTGGAGGAGCGGACAGCTTGAGTCGCAAGGTATTTACGGAGGAAGAGTTGAAGGTATTTTGGACCCAGGCCCCAGAAAGCCTTGTGGCCAATACAAAGGGTCTTGAATTTAATCCAGCAGCCACTGGGATCCAATGAAGATATTTCAGGGCTGGAGAGATACTATCCCAGGGCTAGAGGCCAAGGAAAAGTCTCACCGTCCTGTTCTGGATGAGTTGCAAAGGGCGGAGAGTAGAAGCAGGCATATTTAGAAAGAGGCTGTTGCAGTAGACCAGCCTGATGAGAACCAGAGCTCTAGATACAGAAAGCTTCTGGGGGAAGGAGAGGAAAGGAAGAATACCTCTGATGAGGTACAGTTGGTAGTTTGACTTCTTATAGACATCAGAGATGTGATGAGAAAAGGAGAGTGTGGGGTCGAAGATGACAGCAAGGTTTTTAGCCTCACAGGTAGGAGCAGGAAGAGGGCCAAGGGAGGCCGGACAGAGAGTGACAGGAAAGGAGGGTGCAGGTGTGCCGATGGGGAGAATCTCTGTCTTACTGGCATTGAGGCAGAGATCATTGGAAGCACACCACTCTTGGATAGCAGACAGACAGTCAGAGATGAGAGAAGCAGAAGAGGTGGCAGAGGGAAGACTGAAAATGATCTGAGTGTCATCCGCATAGCACTGAAAGGTGGATCAAAGAGCAGCAATGAGGTGGGAAAGGGGTGCCAGGTATTGGTTGAACAGCCAGGGAGAGAGTTGAGACCCCTGGGTAACAACATAGGTAGAGAGTGAGATAGAGGAAATGAAGGGCTCAGGTTGGACCTTGGAGGGTCACTCAGAGAGGAAAGAGGTCATCCAGGCCAGGGCCTGATCAGTGATACCCAGGTTATCACGAAGACAGTTGAGCAGGGTGGCATGGTTGACTGTGTCACAGGCAGAAGAGAGATCGAGGAGGATGAGGACAGATGGGATGTTAGTGTCAAGGTTGGAGAGCAGGTCTTCACAAATGTTCAGGAGAGCACTGCCCATGCTTCTGGCAGCTCTAAAGCCGGACTGATGGCCATGGAGAGAATCAACAGAGTCGGTGTGAAGATTAAGCTTGGAGATGGCCAGCTTTTCCAGGAGTTTGCCAAGGAAAGGAGTGATCGGGATCAGGAGATAGTTAGCCCGGCATGAGGGGTCAGCTGGGGGTTTCTTGAGAAGTGGGTGCACAAGAGAGTGCTTCAGAGGGGAGGGGATGGCTCCAGAGGTGAAGGAGTGATTGCAGAATTCAGCCAGATCAGCAAGGGTGTCAATGTGGTCCTTGATGGTTTTAGATGAAAAGGGAAGAACCTGTTTTGACAAAACTTTCGTAGATCATACTTGTCTAGAAACCTTGCCCGGGGGGAACACAGGAAAGGAACAGAAAGAGGGAGGGGGCAGCTGCAGGAGGGCCAGAGTTAGGAGAAAGAGAAGGGGGAAGAGGTGGAGAGGACAAGAGGGTGGACAGGATGTCCTGGGTTTTTGAGAGGCAAGGGCAATACAGCGGGCCTGGGAGGAGACAGGAGATGTAGAGACTGCAGCATGGTTGGCCAGCTCCTTGCAGCGTACCTGACAGAGAGAAGTGCTGACATTTTGTCTTTTGTATTGGAGGACAATTTTGACCCAGGGAAGAGAGTAATTCCACTAAGAAGAAACCAAAAACTGGAAGTGAAATTGTATCCCGAGTCCAGAAGATGGGAGTCATTTTGGTCTACTTTATCTCTAGTTTAGTTTTAAGTTTAAGGGACAGAAGTAGGGTTTTTGAGACAGTACTATGGGCTATTGATTTACACTGACATTCTGACAGAACGGTTAGTGTTTTAGTTCAGGCATGGAAACCCTTTTAGAGGTAGGGAAAACTAGGTTTTCTCTTTATTGTCTTGACTAATAAAAGTCTGTAGCAATCACCATGCCACCTGTGTGTCATTCTCCTCCTTCTGCACCCTTAAAATCTAGATATCATTAGTGGGACAGTGGGAAAGACAAACACATCCCAATCTGCTTTCTATGTGTTTGTCAGATGACACTTTGGCGTATTTTATAATAGGGAATATCCCAAAAGACGATAGACTACAGCGCTTGGCATCTGGTTAGCCACTGATGTGGGAGAGTGAGAACAGGGCTAAAGAGGAGAGCTCATTCTTTGCTCAGAGAGCATTGGTGTGCTAACATATAGGCCGGTGTGTTGGAATCGAAATAATATTATACCTCCTATTGCATTGTTTGAATGTGTGTTGGCCTACGCCAAGTTGTCTAAAACATTGTGTAAATAGATTCCGCGGCAAGGTCTTGACCTTAATGTACTGTGTAAATCGCCATCTTGGATTTAGCCGCCATTTTAGGTTCTCTTGTATTGTGGAAGTCACCCTGAACACCAAAATGGAGGCCGAATGACATTTCGAGTTGGATTCTGGCCATTGTGACCTCTGCACACATGAATAAATAATATGCCTGCAGGCCACTTGTTGGGGTCGTGAACTGAGACCTTGTCCTATCCCTGACCTATGTGTAAATGAACAACTGTATCAGCGGAACTGATCAAAATGCATACATTATGGGATTGACCTGGCAAGGAACCCTAGGCCTGGTCCTAATAATGGTTAACCCGCAAGGGGGTTGGCCAGAGCAGGATAAAGAGTATAAAAACACGAGTATCCCAATGTACGGTCTCTCACACTAACGCAGTGAACTCTCGTTGAAGTTTGTTCTGTTACACTGAGAGCCGAATAGCTATCCGTTTGTCAATTGACTCTTTGGTAATTGTTGCAGTTTTTAAATAAAACACTTTGTATGTTCTTTGTAACCTGTGTTGGTGTGTTTCCTTTGGGCTTCCCGGCCTCATATCAATTTCTTTGTTTTCACAGTTGGCGCCCGAATAGGGACCCTCAAGATTGATGCCGGATCATTGAAGGTTGACGCAGACTATCGAACCGGGATCGGACGGTGTGATTCTGCGGGCCCGACCGATCGAGATGCGATACCTCAGCAGCGCTGCACGATCCGATCCTTGGACGATAGTCGTGTGGTCTGACACGGCATCTTGACGAGGGTCCAATTTTTGAGGCGGGCAGATTTGCCGAAACCACCAAACACAAGGTAAAATTCGTTAGGTAAGTTCTTTGATAAACCGTACGGTCCTCCTTAGGTTTGGTCAGGTGCAGTCATGACCCGGCTCTTAATTTAACCCTGACAATTTGAATTTGGTGTATTGTATCTGCAGACACAATTATTGACCAGGTAACACCAATATTTTGTGAAATGCCTGGGAAATTGTCTAGCTGCTTTAGGGCTCTGTTCCGCAGCGATCGACAATCCTTGGAATTTAGCCGCCCGGCACCACAGGAGGGGTCGCCGGCATGTACTATGTACTGTAAGTATGGCATTGGAAGTATAGTATTTAATGATATTTGGCACAGACAGACCAGACATGCCTCCGAATTTCAGTGGCCAATCAATGGTAGTTTTGAGATCCTCCGTATTGAATACTTAGAATCGATCTTGTTAAAGAAAAAGGCTTGACCAGCAGCCTTTGATGTTCTACAGAATTGGAAAAAAGAAGCATTACAGCAGCTTAAAAGTAGGGATAAACATGTACGTCGTCATAAAACAAACGCAGAAAAAGCATTATTATATGATAAAGAAAAGCGTTCAGAATCAGTTAAAAATATGGATAGAGCTTTTTCACTCGGGATCCAGAAAATTTACCCCTCTAAAGATTTCCATGTTTCTGATGTATTTATCGAGAAGTTATTAAACGAACGCAGGCCTGATGCCTCAGCGCCACCTCCGTATGCTCCTATTTTGGCCGCTCTGCCCATTCCTGCTGTTGCTCCTGTTGTTATTTCTGTTCCCCCTGTACAACCTATTGTTCCTAATCCTCTGGTTGTTGTTCCTCCACCTATCGCACCGCCCCTTCCTTCTACACCGATAGTTGCACCTTTATTAAATTTACCTATACCTCCGCTCCCGAGTGGTCCCATATTGACTGAAGTCGATCCAGGTGCAGGATCAAAGATTGTGACTCATAGTACTGTTTCTGCAGATAAGAAGCAGGAATTGTTTGCATGGGCTAAGCATTGCATGGAGAAAGGTGATCAAGTTAATGTTTTTTCCACATTATCTAATTTGAATAGTTTTCCCGAGAAAAATGTTTTTATCGAAGGTTTGGGGACTCATTTGTGTGTGATGTGGGGTAGATTACAAAATTCGGATCTTCCACAAGGGGTGAGAGATCTGAATGCTTTGGCACTTTCGAGGGACACAGAGCAGAAAGTATATGGGCATGTTGAAAAATTGTTTGAGTTTAGGAAAGACTTTGAAAAGTCACGAGATGAGGACGACGAAGACGATAGAATATATGTACAGACACGGTTCCTTCCGTGCTGTAGATCGGCACCTGAGGAAGTACAAATTTGTACTAAAGATGCGGTTCGATGGATCTCGAATTCATCGATTCCGCCAGATGAAGTATATGACACGTATAGTCAGTATACAGTAGAAATGCAAAGAAAGGTAATTCAGGTGATGGTACAGCACCTGCAAGAAGAATGTGTAAGAAAGAGGGTTAGTTGCCAGATAGAATTATTGGGGATTTGTAAAAGGGCTTTTTCGCCCGATACTTCTACAGCTGCCTTAGCGCTCGACTTGGCCCTGTTGCTTAGTAAGCGGCCGGAGGTACCTATATCTCAGTTGCCTATGAGAGAGGTTCCTCCGACCTTTGTCCCAAAGGTTGAGATCCCCGTCAACGCTGAGACTGGTGCCCCCGCTGTGGCTATCCCTGCACATTATGTATCGCAATTTGTTCACGTCCCGTTTTCACGACAGGAAGTGAACACAATTAGACAATCAGTTCCCGATATCAGGAAAAACCCGACGGGGTTTTACAAAGAAATAGAGTCCGTCTTGCAGTCCTCTGTGTTCACCTTGAGTGACATTGACTTGTTATTCCCTGTACTCCTATCCGTAGATGTATGGAAACAGGTTCGGACAATAGACGATGTGCCGGGGTTGGGAGATACGTGGGCTAATATGATTAGAATTGATGGGGAAAGACCGGCTGGTGAGAAACCACCACAGGTAATACTTACTTTGCCTGATAGAATTGTCGCAAAACTGAAAACTATAATTACAGAGAAAAGAATTATTTGGGACAAGCTTACGGCCTGTGTCCAAGGAAAAACTGAAGGCGCCACCGAATTTTTTAATAGATTCGAGCAGGTATTTTCTGACTTCAGTGGACAGGATTTAGGTACAGAGTCAGGGAAAAGGTTGTTCGTCGACAAATTTGTACGTGGATTGTTACCTGACATCCAGTCACAGATTGTGTCCTCTGAGAGCGCTTGGCAGGCAAAATCTCAATCTGAGGTTTTGCACATGGCTCAGTATTATGAGAACCGTGTTAATAATGAGAAGGAAAAGATTGAAAAGAGGAAGGGAGATTTGAAAACCAAAGTATTATTACAGCAAATTGTTAGAAACCCCAGAGGAGGCACGACACAGACTAGAGGTCAGCATGTCCTGAAAGGAAATGCTCCTTTAGGTCCTGTGAATAATAATCAATGTGCTTATTGCCGCCAGGAAGGTCATTGGCAAGCACAGTGCCCTGTCCTCCGCCAGAGGTCAAACTGTGCGTTTGGGGGTATGGGTAGACGACCTCGGGGCCGCCCTGGAGCAGGGGGCCCTGATAGAGGTCAGCTTTTACAAGATCCTAAGCAACCTTTTTCACGGGAAAATCAGACCTCGAGTGTGGACTTGAGGAACATATTTGATCACCCTTCTGCTGCCTACCTTTCTGAAGAGCTTCCTTTCGACAATACTCTATTTCATTAGGATTGCCCGAAGCAGGGTTTGGAACCTTCACCTATTCCCGTTAATCAGAAAGGTCCCTACGTTGAATTATTAGTAGGGAATAGGAAACACCAGTTTTTGATTGACACTGGAGCGCAGAAGTGCTCCATTGATCATTCTCGGGTTCCAAACACCCCACTGTCAGGGAAAACAAATGTTTCCGTAGGGTTTTCTGGTATACCAACTGTCTGTCCGGTTTCTGCACCGGTATCCATTTCTTTGGGTCCCTTTACGGACCATTGCCCTTTTCTTCTCACTTCAAACTGTGGAGAGAATTTGCTGGGGTTGAATTTGTTAAAGAAATTGAATGCAGTAATTCATTGTTCTTCTGATGGAGTACGGCTGACGATTTCACCACAGCAACTTCCTAATTCTCAGTTTTTTATTCGACCTTTACCTCCTGAGTTTAGCATTGTCCCGGAATGTTTGTGGGTGGTGGACGACAATGATGTCGGAGTGTTACAGATTGAGCCCGTTAAAATAGTACTGAAACATGGGGTGAAACTGCCACGCATTCCGCAGTATAAAATATCAGCTGAGGGCGAACGTGCTTTGAAATGCATTGTCTCCGATTTTGTGCATCATGGGGTGATCGAGGAGATTACAGGTAGTTTGTGTAACAGTCCGATCTTGCCTGTATATAAGAAAGGTGACAATGCAATTCCATACCGGTTCATAATTGATCTTCATGCTATCAACAGAGTGGTCGCCCCACAATTTCCAATTGTGCCCGATGTGACGACGATATTAACAATGATCCCTGCTACGGCTATGCACTTTAGCGTTGTGGATTTAAAAAACGCTTTTTTTAGTATTCCTATACATGAAGAAAGTAGATATTTGTTTTCGTTCACCTTGGGGGGACGCTCATTTACATTTACAAGGGCACCTCAAGGGTATACTGAAAGTCCCAGCATTTATAGTAGGGCTTTGAAAGAGCAGCTCGACACCCTTGAATTGCCACCTACTTGTACGCTGCTCCAATATGTTGATGATTTGCTTTTGGCTGCAGACTCTGAGAGTGCTTGTAAAGAAGGCACTATACTGTTGCTTGTTCATTTAGCTAATAAATGGTCACAAAGCTTCGCTTAAAAAATTTCAATATTGTTGACACAAGGTCGCCTATTTAGGCTACCTCCTGTCAAAGGAGGGGAGAAGATTGACACCTGAAAGAATAAAACACATTTCTGGCATGTCTGTTCCAAATACACAGAAGGAAGTCAGAGCCCTAATAGGTATGGCTTCTTAGTGTAGGTTGTGTATCCCGAACTTCTCACTAATGATAAAACCGATGTTGGCTCTGACGGAGAAGGGCATTTCTCTGCCATTGCCATGGGAATCGGAACATCAACGATCATTTGAGCTTCTCAAAACCGCGCTATGTTCTGCACCGGTTCTGGGTACTCCAAATTATAACAATGCCTTTGTGTTGTTTGTGCATGAATGTGATGGATGTGCTTTGGCTGTGTTAACACAGGAACACGGAGGGAAGAATAGGCTGTACGGCTACTACTCCTCCGCCCTTCATCCTGTCGCATGCGCTTTGCCAAGATGTTTGCGCGCTGTCGCTGCTGCTGCTGCGTCTGTAAAACAGAGTGAGGGGATGACCCTAGGCCATGATTTGATTTATTTTGATGGTACCTCACTCTGTTGATATTTTATTGAACAAAACTCAAACGCAACACCTCACCTCTGCGCGGTTAACAAGGTATGAACTAATTCTGTTTGCCCCTCACATCCAAATTAAGAGGTGTTGTGTTCTTAATCCGGCTGAACTCTTACCTTTCCCGCAAAACACTGTTTGCGGTGACAAAGAAGTACATGACTGCCTGTATACCACTGAACAAGAAACGAAGGGCAGGATAGATCTCATAGATACTCCTTTGGAGAATGCAGAGGGGGAGCTGTTTTGCGATAGCTCCTGCTTCAAACTTTCGGATGGTACATCTACAGCTGCTTATGCAGTTACTGCATTGAGCAAAGTTGTCGAAACTAAGAGAATTTCGCATAACTCCGCGCAGGCCGCAGAGATTATAGCGTTGACCCGAGCTTGTGAACTTTCCCAAGGGCGTAGAGTAAATATATATACTGATAGTCAGTACGCATTTGGGGTGGGTCACAACTTTGGAAGGCTCTGGTCGGAAAGAGGGTTCCTGACTTCACATGGGACCAAGATCCAGCCTGGCCCCTTGATAGTGCAATTACTCTCGGCACTCTCACTCCCTAAACAGTTAGCGATCATGAAATGTGCAGAACATCGGAAGGTCATAGATTATGTGGGCAAAGGGAACGCTTTTGCAGACTTGATAGCCAGACAAACGGCCACAGACCTTAGCACGAACATGTATGCCTCGAGGGAAATGAGAGATGCTTACATAATGGATGAAGGTATTGGGTCTGTGCGAGATATTCAAACTGATGCCACAATAGAAGAATCTAAAAGGTGGGCTGAAGGAATGGGGAAACTGGATGATGAAGGGTGTTGGGTGGATACATCCGAAGGGAAATGGTTGCTCCCTGATTCTCATGTATTGGCAATGGTTACAATGGCACACGGTCCTACGCATGTGTGTGCCCAGCAGATCACGAAAATGTTAGAACAGGTTTAGGTAAATGACAAGATTCTGGAAACTGCAAAGAGGCACGTCCAGAACTGTATGATCTGCTTACAGCACAATGTGGGTAAGGGGACAGTGACTCCAAGGGGAAGCTTTGGGCCCCCTTCTGTTCCCTTCGAGGTCATTCACTTTGATTTTATTGAGATGGAACGATGTAATAATCTAAAATATGTTCTTGTAATTATTTGTGCCTTCAGTAAATGGGTCGAGGCTTTCCCCGTTAAAGATGCTACCACCATGACCACTGCAAAGATTATGGTAAAAGAATTCTTTCCTCGATTTGGGCTCCCGAGGATCATTTGGTCAGATAATGGTCCCCACTTTATTGCAGCAGTAATTTTGCAGATATGCACAGCCCTATGTATTGAGAAACGATTTCACTCAGCTAGACATCCTCAAAGCGCTTGGTTGGTGGAAAGACACAACGGTATTTTAAAGAATAAGCTTGCAAAAACATGTGCTAATACCAAACTAAAATGGCCAGATGCCTTACCTATCGTGTTATTAGCTATGCGTACCACACCTCAGACTAAAACTGGGCTTTCTCCATTTGAGGTAGTGATGGGGAGACCTGCTAACATTTGGGGTCTCCCAAAACCTAAAGCCCTGAGAGAGGTGGAAAATGTGTTGCTTGTAGACTACTGTAACCAGTTAACTAAAAACCTGTATTTCATTTATCACCAGGTGCACTCGGCTTTACCTGTACGGTTCACGGGCCCAGGACACGATATACAGCCTGGAAGTTGGGTCCTAGTGAAGGCCTACGAGAGGTCTTCCTGTCTCGCGCCTCGCTGGCGGGGACCCCACCAGGTGTTATTGGTCACCAGGACAGCAGTGCGGGTGGCTGGAAAGAAGAACTGGATTCACGCGACGCACGTCAAGAAACTTCCTCACCCGACGCCACACGTTACAGAAGAAGCAGAACCCCTCGCTGATGCTACAGTCTCTGATCTTGGAGTAGCAAACAGCGCTGTGAGTGCGTCAGAGAAGTTCTCTGAGCCCGAGGAGCTTGGGGAACAGTCCATTTCGTCTCCGCACTCTCTTGAAAAATCACTTCCGGAAAACACTGTTTCGAGCTCTGCGACTTCTGTCGCCTCCGACACGTCGCTTCCCTCAGGAAGTGACGACACTTTACTTCCAGACCAGACAATTTTGGGTACCACCAGGTACAACCTTCGACCAAGGAAATAGAACTACGGCACGAGTTTTGCGTGCATTTGGAAAAAGAAAGTGATTGGAAATTCTCTTGTTATGAGAAAGTTTTGTTGAACAAAAGGGATTCTGCTGGCTAGGGTTGGGAAGGACTAAGAAATCGCGTGACCGTAGCGTCGCCAGCAACGAACATTGGGGTCGTCGATTGAGGAACTATGATGCCTGCCACCTCCGCTGCTGCCCCCCGCATTGGACTTGTGAATAAGGGGGTGACCAAATTGGACAATGAACAATGTGCCTGGGCCCTGAAAACGTACTGCTGTGTGTTGATAATGATAATTGTTATTTTTGCATCTGCTGCTGTAGGACTTTGGTATTTCGAAGAAATCTATCCTCTGAAACCTTTACTACCGACCGAGATTGTACCAACTGTTTTGACTCCCTCTGTACACCTTCACACTCTGTCCCCTAGAGACTCCCAACATAGACAAAAATATAATAACACTCTGATGATAGTAATGAATGCTACTCATGCCATTTTTAATAAGAGTAATTGTTGGATTTGTACTCATTTACCACAACATGGGAACAAGGGACTGGGATGGTATATACATCCTCTACCTTTAACGACTGCCTGCTATGCCTCTCTTAGAGCACTATTATTTGGCCGATGGAATGATAGCATCTCAGGGAACTTTGATGGAACTAATCTGAATGATTTAGAGAAACGTGAATTGACTCCCCTGGGATGCTCGCTTTTCGCAAATAGAAGTAAACCTAACGTTGCTTCTAGTAGGCTGTCTGATAAACTATCTCTTCCTTTTCAAACTCTGATTTCCTTTAAAATGGCTCCGATAGGCAATAAGGACGCTGTACCTCCTTCTTATTCTATAAATCATAGTCCTGACTCGGTTCCCTTCTGTGTACAGAGAAATGGCACTAGGCCAATGGGAGATTTTGAAGGTTGTAAAAACATTGTAAATTTGACTGGGGAAAACAGGCCTCTGTACGTAGGGGGGCCTGTTTATTTTGTTTGTGGTAGTTTAGCATTTCCCTGGTTGCCCAAGGATTGGCAGGGAACCTGTTATTTAGGAATATTGTTACCCGGGGTATTTGTAGCTAGTACATTGGAGGTTTCTAAGGCTCGCCCACGGCGAGACGAGAACGGAGATACACCTGGGCAAGTATTGGGAGACATAGCAAAATCAGTTGTGCCCTTTTGGGGACAAATATCAAACTCAGAGAACATTAGGGGATTAGCAAGGGTACTGGAGAGAACGATCAACCGGACCACGGACATACTCTACAATATGACCTTAGAGCGAAAATCAGTAAGATTGGTAGCACTTCAAAATAGGATGGCATTAGATGTCATTTTGGCAGATCGATGTGGAGTATGCAAATTAGTGGGGTCCGCTTGTTGTGTTTTCGTACCAGACTCCTCGCCAACAATTTTTAAATCAATAGAGAACTTGCATACTCTTAGTTCTGAAGTACATATCCCTGTAGGAGATTGGAATCTTAGCACTTGGTTCTGGGATTCTTTACGATCTTGGGGTTGGAAAGTGCTTTCCGTTATTCTGGTTATCTTAGGGATCCTGCTATTCCTTTGTTGCTGTTTTCAATGCCTCCTGAGTATATGTGGAATGCTAGGGGGATGTTGTGCCCAAGCAGTGAGCACAATTGGGCATAAAATATATGCCCCAGATACAGCATCTAAATAATTCATGTTACAAGAGGTTTTGATAAACGACCTAATGGCTATAGACATTACAGACAATGATTCGAAATCTATGGATGATAACACATGGAGTTATTTTCAAAAGTATTAGGAATTATGTTAGCACTTGGCATAGGCCAAAAGGAGGGTCTGTTGGAATCAAAATAATATTATACCTCCTATTGCATTGTTTGAATGTGTGTTGGCCTACGCCAAGTTGTCTAAAACATTGTGTAAATATATTCCGCGGCAAGGTCTTGACCTTAATGTACTGTGTAAATCGCCATCTTGGATTTAGCCGCCATTTTAGGTTCTCTTGTATTGTGGAAGTCACCCTGAACACCAAAATGGAGGCCGAATGACATTTTGAGTGGGATTCTGGCCATTGTGACCTCCGCACACATGAATAAATAATATGCCTGCAGGCCACTTGTTGGGGTCGTGAACTGAGACCTTGTCCTATCCCTGACCTATGTGTAAATGAACAACTGTATCAGCGGAACTGATCAAAATGCATACATTATGGGATTGACCTGGCAAGGAACCCTAGGCCTGGTCCTAAGAATGGTTAACCCGCGAGGAGGTTGGCCAGAGCAGGATAAAGAGTATAAAAACACGAGTATCCCAATGTACATCTCTCACACTTACGCAGTGAACTCTCGTTGAAGTTCGTTCTGTTACTCTGAGAGCCGAATAGCTATCCGTTTGTCAATTGACTCTTTGGTAACTGTTGCAGCTTTTAAATAAAGCACTTTGTATGTTCTTTGTAACCTGTGTTGGTGTGTTTCCTTTGGGCTTCCCGGCCTCATATCAATTTCTTTGTTTTCACAGATGGTGGCCTTCTGTGAAGGGTTTGTGTGTGCAGTGTACGGTGATAGGAGATCTTAATGGGGGTCGTTTAGTTAGGGGATAGTGGGAGTAGGCCATACAAGGCAAAATAACCTGCAACCCTTCGCAGACAGGTCCCATGTCTTGAGCTCCCAATGCCATCTCTATCTCTCTCTCAGTCTTGTTCTCTCTTTTTCTGACCCAAATAGATACATTCTACCCGATGAGGAACATAACCACCATCAGTTGGAAGATGAGGGAAAGTGTTGATGTGGAAACTCAGACATTACCAAAAACTGCCTAAGGTTCAGTGGAAGTGCAGCATACAAATTGAGGAGCGTTGGCAGCATTTCACCTTCCATAGTATATTGGCTAGCAGGCAGAAAGATGGCTCAAACCTTTTTCCCATCGAGGGTAGGCCCATCGAGGCAGGGAAAGGCATTTGTCAGGCAATTTTTGGGGGATTGGTAGGGGCAGGGGCAGAATCCCTGCTCCTTTTGCCCAGAGATCTACCCTGCTGTCTCCCACAAGCCGCAAACTCTTCTCACACCCATCCAAAATGAACCACCTCCCCGCTACCAACAGCCACAACTCAACAGGTTTTGACGTGGCACTAGGACTTCAGTATCAAAGTGCTGTTGCAACTCTGCAAACTAATATTGCCTGCACCTTAGCCTAAAAAATAGGCCACGGGAGATGAGATGGCTAACATATATACATTTCTTTTCAGCCCCTCCCTCTTTCTAGAAAGTCAAAAGTAATCATAAGTATACCAACATGTAACTTGAATACTGCAAGCTGATTCAGCACACATTGAGCTTATATGCACTTAATTAGCTAGAATCATGTCAGTTCCTCTCAACCTAATTACATAAATACCTATTGCAGGTGCTCAAGTTTATTTAACATGATTCAAGTCAGTGCATGTCTATTGGTTCATTGCATGTCAAATTTAATGTATTAGTTTGAGCCAATTCAGCACCCAATTGGTGCCGATTGGCTGGTAGAATTACCTCGAGTTAGTGTGTGCATTGGATGATGTACATCATATTCATTCTATGAATAGTGAGCCAATTCAGGCCGCGTGTCATTCAAATCATGCATTGCAACTCTGCTCGCTTGTTAGCTGGAGGGAGGCCAACACGTCAAACTAGTCCAAACCATTATTTAAATGAGAAGAGCTGAGATCAAGTCGAGCACTTTAAGGTTCACCCAAGCCTAGTTTTGAGACTTCTGCAATCCCTTCCTTTTAAGTAATTTTGAGCAAGATGAACTATAGAATGATATCTTTCGAGTTGCCATGTACTGCCCTTGTACACCATATTGACAGCAGTAGCCATGCAAGGATTTTCCTCGTATTAAAGTGGTAGTTTCCATTGTGACTTTAACTTGCATGCAAATAAACCATGATTTCCAAATGCATTTTTAACATCTGTCCTATAATACCATGTTTAATCTCTAAAATCAGGAGTGATGAATACCCTCCTAAGATCAATTCTCTTTGTATTTACCTCTTCAATATGAAGCTGCATCCAAAAGAGACTTAACACACATATTTCAGATAATATATCATTTGTGCATGAAGTTATATGCTTTATTTTGATTTAGATTTCCTAATGATAATTATTGGCTTCTATGTCATCATAGCAGCAATGCCCAAAATGAGAGATAAATGCTTTATACAATTATTGTGGTGCATCAACACTCAAGAAAGGCATTGTCCCCTCACCGCTTATTCCTTTGCCTGATCAAGGTTAAGTCTTCAGGCTGAAGAAACATTATTGGTGACAAAAACGTTAGGTGCACAAGTCCCCTGAAAGTGACTGGTGCCTGGAGACTGCAATCTTGACAGCTGGCACTGTTCCAAATTTGTTCAAAGATTCTGGGAAATAGATGGTTATCCATCCTTTACAGCTTAATGTTTTTTCCACAAAAGAAGTGAAGATGTCGATCGCCTCCATTCTGAGTTACCTGCTCTGACTGCATTCTTATAGGTCTCAAATGGGCATCTTTGCTAGACATTATAACACAGTTTGGTAAGCATTTTCAGTTTGTACTATCACAGTTACAAAGAGTGTGCGTGTAGATCCAAGTGAACGATTTTCCACAACTACGGTCGATAACCCAAATCTTTATAAACTATGCATACCTCAGAATTAGAAAAAAGTTATTCTCGTTTCCAGCTTTGAACACAGAAAAAGGGTTGTTTTAAAAAATATTTAATTGCATGCAAGCGCCCACCAATATGTGTACTTATTTGCACTACAGTCCCACCTGTGCTATGTTCATTTTTTGCACAATGAAATACGCGTAGTGTTGTGATGAGTGTGAACAGTCTGTCTACAGTCTTTCTACAGTGGTATCTATTGGAGGCAGTGACTTTACCAGTCCACAGCAATATCCTGGCTTTTCAGCATAATAGCGCTGCGTTGAGTGTTGCGACGAGTGTGGTTTGCAGTGGTTAGCAGTGGTTAGAAGTGGGTTGGCAGGGCTGGTGGCTGCATCCCCCACGAGTCACGAGGAGCCATACTTATAAAAACATCTTCAGTGGACTCCCTGGTAAGCAACTCTGTTTTACGTCACTGTCTTTGAAATATCTCTGCCTTTCCATCTCTACTTCATATATAATTTCATAAGACATGGTAAACATTAATTAGGTCGACTATTCTTGCCATCCAGCCTTACATTGATCATATCTGTCTTGACGATACGTTTGGATGGGATCTGCCAAAAAGTGCAACCAAATTACAAATACATTAAAGTCACACCAGCCATAGAGATATAACTGATTAAGCAGTGACTGTCGACCCTGCTTGCCTTTGAACAGCTTGATCCGCGTGATGTTGAGTTGGTCATTGCTAATGCTGAAGACAATAAATAAGAGCAACTGGGGTTGCATCGGTAACATGAGTTCAAATACGCTATTGCAAGTCCGTTGTTCTTGACGGTGTGCTATGCCTGGTAAAAGGAGTCTACGCAGCAGCAATCAAAAGGTAACTGTTGTTAAAAAGGCAGCTGCAAATGGGGGCACTATTGTGATTTTTAAAACAGAAGCGGTTTCAAAACCGGAAGCACCTAAAAAGAACAAAATAAGAGTCTTTTATAATGGACAGAGAACTATAGTCGAAATACATCCTTCTCCGTGCCTATGGGAAAATCTGAACAGTGAACTGGCATGCACAACGGCCGAAATAGACAATCATAATTCACTACTGAAACTTTGCTATATTTTACCGGGTGATACCATTGACTCGGAATTGGGTAACAATGCGAAAGAGACTGATGGCCTCATTACACGGAAGGCGGTAAGGGTTAACGGTCACCGGTAAGGGTACCGGTGACCGTTAACCCTTACCGCCTTACTACGAGGTCCCTTTGCGGGACCCGACCTTAACGCCTTTTCTCCATGGTGGTACCGGTATGGTACCGGCGGCAACCATGGTGCTAAAATCTATAGCCGGCTATAGAACGACTGGATCTAGTGCACAGTGTTACCCGCGCAGGTCCATCTCGTTCTGAAAAAGGACACCGAGACTAAGTACATAGGGGTCCTTCCTGCTTGAGGTGTACAACCTCCAGAGAGAATATCTACTGAAGAAAGTTCTTCATCGTTTTTAACCTGCACCTGTCAACACAGAGAAAACCCATTAAAATCAATTTAACCTTCATCTGTATGGCAGCAAGCACATGCATAAACCAAGGTGGTGGAGCATGTGTCTTTTAGCACAACACAGTGCACCAGAGACGTTTTGGAAAGCGTAGTCAGACCAACTGGCTCGTTGAAAACCTGTCCCCATTCGATAAAACTGTGTCTTCTTTAGGGTAAATATTTGCGACCCCCCGGCAGGGGTATGCACAATGGGTATACAGCTGAATGTATTGGAAGTAATAGGAATTAAATATGACGAAGATCCTAATTTAGATGTCATAATAGGGGCTTATTTGAATGTCAACTGTGGCATGTATACTACCAAAAAGATAGCTATCAGTAATGTCTTTGAATTTCAACAAAGATGTGTGCTAATTAGAAAAGCATACAGTTGGTGTAAATTCTTTGAAGATCTGGAATTTAAACTTCTTAATCGTACGGTAAACACATGACAGAATGGAACTTGCTATTCTACGTTAGACTACATCTATGTCTGTGAAAAGCTATATCAGCAGATCTTCGAAATTCATATTTATTCACAGGTTATAGTGACCACGCTATATTGTCATTTTGATACTGGTTGCCATCTCTGAAACATACCAACTTTGATAAAGTGGGCTCTGTTAATGTGAATGCAGGCATATTAGGTTGGACTGATACACATTTGGGCCATGGGCATCAATGATGATTATCTGCATATAGAGATTGCAGATGATATAGTTTCATGGATCTCTTTTCATATGTATGGTTTTATGCTGGTAGGAAATTTGACATTGGTTAAGCATAGAGACAACAATGGTAGGCCATATGATAAGATTATTTGTGCTGGTAAAAAACAACTACGACAACTGAAAATGATTGATAAATCAAATGTGTTAGGAATGAAAAGATCTCTGATAATACGTAAAGTGAGAAATGAATATGCAAATTGGGAAAAAGATATTGGATATCTGCTGAGAATGTGGTGTGGCAAAGTATGGTCAGGGTGCTGATTGTTGGAGATAGTAAAACACTTTGGTGAAATATAATACATTGACAAAGCAAGGAGACAGTGAGATCATTTGTAATATTATGAAACTATAGGGAAAGAATTTCACTTTGAAAAATACTCTGGGAGTTTAACCATTGTGGAAAGAAAGCCTCCAATGGGGATAACATTTGAATTCCACGATCACATTGAATTGATAAAACAGATTGAAATCTTCACGGGCACCCGGGCCTGACAGTATCTGTAATTTGATAATAGAAGTGAAACCTATTATGTGGGCAGATATCTTTAAAACATTGTTCCTAAACATAGTAAACACAGGAAGATTGCCTGACACATGGAAGACATTGCATATAATACCCATCTTCAAAAAGGAATCTAGGGAACTCCCAGAACGTTACTGTCTACTTGTGCTGACGGACGTATCAAGCAAAATCTTCTGCTCTATAATCCTGAAGGAAATATATCAATAGGTTGAAAAAGGAGAAATCATTGGTAAATTCCAGACCTCCTTTTGAAGAGTCTGTTCTACTGATATGTACATCTTGATAGTAAACACTTTTCTAGAATAGGCAAAGGTGAAATAAGCAATGTTGATATATTTACTGTTTGTGGATTTTCTGCCTGCATTTGACACTATTGACGGGGTAAAACTTTGAACAAAATTGGAAAAGTTGGGTATGCCAGATCACCTTTTATATGCTTGCAAACTGATACATGAGGACAATACGGCAAGAGTGAGATTAAGCAATAAAGGTGAACTCTCAAAACAGACACCAATTAGGAGAGGTGTGAGCCATGGGTGTACATTGGCTCCTATCCTATTTAATCTGTTTTTATCGGACTTTGGTAGCATAAATCAAAGAAAAAAAAATGAATGCATTACCTAAATTATGCGTAAACAAAGCTGGCTGGTTAGGATTGCTGATGACTTGATAATATTTGACAACACCTACAAGGGTATAAGTCATAGCGTCCAGACTACTTTAAAATATGCTGAAATGAATGGATTAAAAGTACATTTCAGGAAAACAGAATTTATGGCTGCTGGTATAACAATATGCAGGGAGATTTGCCATCCATAATCCTCTGGGTGAGATCATCAGGGTGACTGAATATAAATATCTGGGATATGATTTAACATCGGAGGGTAAAAAAGAAATATTGCTACAAAACAAAAAAGCCAAAGCACTATTAACTATGTCCGCTATCTCCCATTTTTCAAATAAAACTGCAGGCTACAGCCTGATGAGATTCATAAATATATATACACATAAATTATCTGCTGCTTTTTTATATGCCTTGGAAACATCTTATGATGATTTGAAGAGCTGGGCAGATCGTCTGGAAGGTCTCATATGGAGAAAGATTTGGGGCCTTACAAACTATATCTCAGTCGAGGCGATAAGATCAGAACCAAGCCTGATCTCTTTAACCCTAATAAACATAAACCGTGGTGATCTATGAATAAAAATACAGTTTGCTACAGAAATTTCTCTCTTGGGCATTGAGAAGAATCCATTAAATGATAACAAATGTAAGGTAATACATGTATTCAAAAAGAAAAATAAAGCATTCTTTACAAAGAGTAAAGGGGAAGGTGCAATAATGCAATAATGAAAGCATTAAAGAATAGTGCTTAATAATGGGACTGCGTCGCCAGCCATGATAAAGTGACCTCAAATCTTTGAGTACATATGCTAGAAAGCACTTTGGGTATAAAAAAACTAAAATGTTCATACAATTTCTACCCACCCCAATAATGCGGAGGAGGATCATGGCATTGCATTTAAATAGATTGGAGGTACTAGTGGTAAAAGGTGCATGGTTAGGTTTTCCCAAAGAAAAACGGATATGTAGACATTGTAATGATGCTCAACAGATAGAATCAGCCAGCCATGTTATAACCTCTTGTCCTAGAAGTATATGTGCGGTATCTAAGCCATTATGTTGTAAACTTGACAGAGATCACAAGGAACGTTTTTTTGGTTGAGATGTGTTCAGGTTATAATAGTAGTTTGATGATTGCTATAATACAGATCTGGAAAGATGCCGCCAACATTTTACAAACTTTTGATAATGAAGTGAGGTTATTGTGTAATGTATAATTATTGACTGAATGAAAACGAAAATATGAACCTCTGTTTCTGTTTTTGCTGCCTGTTTCTGTTTTTATAAATCACCATGAAATCTTGTTGATGATCTGAACTTGTGTTGTAAACATTAAATGAATTAGTGATTTTATTGTTTTCTGAGTTTGGAAAGAGATAATAATTTTAAGCTGTTCTCAATTGTCTTTTATCTCTTTGTTCTTACTTTTTTCCCTTTCCCATTTCTTTCTTGAGAATTGATAATTGTGATAAATGTGATAATAATGCTAACCCTCAACCCTTACCAAGGAATGTTTCTCCACGGCTAGGGCATCCTATAAAGTAGCCATTACGAATACCAAAAGGGAGATTTTCAGTACTAGAATTCAGAACGCCAAATCAGGTACAAAAGAGATATTCTCTTTGTTAAGAGAACTGGAGACACCCGCACCGCCCCCTGCTGACTGTACCAAAGATAAAGCTTGGTGAGACAACATCCAGAAAGCTTTCTCAGACAAGATAGCCTTATTACAAAACCTAATCAATATAAAAAAGAACAGCCTTGCGCCTAACGTTCATCCGCCCAACCAACACACCTCCCACCTTTCCATTTCTCACCTGTAACTACTGAGGAAGTGGTAAACATAATTGCTGGGCTCAAACCTTCGAACTGCCATGGTGATTCCTGCCCTGCTCCAATCATCAAAGAAGGGGCTTATGAATTAGCACCCTTCATAACCACCTTGATTAATGCTTCTTTTAAAAATTGCCAAGTACCCAATAATCTCAAAGAGGCATGGGTCATGCCTCTCCTAATAAAAAACAACTTAGACTCAAGCACACCAACAAATTACCGTACCATAACAACGGTCCCTTTCCTCTTAAAAAATATTAGATAGAGTAGCCAAGCTACAAATTCAAAAACACCTCGAAGTCAATAACCTCTTAGGCTTGAGACAATCTGGCTTCACACCCAGGCATGGAACGGAAACAGCCATCTTAGATTAAAAAATCCAAATGGACGAAGCTAGAGACAAGGGTAATCTGGCCATCCTGCTTCTCCTGCACTTATCAGCGGCATTCGACCTTGTCAACCACCAAATTCTATCCAAACACCTCTCTTCTGCTGCAGCTTTCTCCCACAACGCTACCAGTTGGATATAACCTTTCCTCAATAATAGAACCACCGGAGTCTTCACCCCCACAGGGATGGCTGAGCCAATTCCCATCCTCTGTGGAGTCCCTCAAGGATCTTGTACTTCACTGATGCTTTATAACAACTCTTAGCCTCTGCCTGAATGATGACAAGACGGAACTTATGATTGTCGGTACTCAAGCCCGGCTAAATAAACTTGACCATAGGTACAACTCTTTAAACATCAACGGCAACATCATTAAGGTTGCCAAAGAGGTGAAAACACTAGGAGTTTATTTAGACTCTCTCAGAAAACAATTGAATACCATAGTCTCTTCGACAGCCTACACTAACAAACTAATCAACGCCCTCAGACCTTTTCTGTCCACTAACAGCCGCCTCACATTAGCCAGGGCTCTGATATTGTCCAAACTGGACTACTGTAATACCCTATTTCTAGGCTACACGGAGCACAACCTGAATAGACTACAAGTTCTTCAGAACAATACCCATAGCTGTGCCCTGAACATACCGCGCCCTAGTCATATTTCATCCTTTAGACAACACTCACTCTGGCTACCAGTACGGACAGAATCAAACTACGTTCACTCGTCATTACTCATAAATGTCTGGCCAATTCAGCCCACCAATACTTAACTGACAAATTCACAAGACATTCCTCTACTAGACCCATTAGATCATCCCGCTTCACTGCCTCAATATACCCAAGTATAATTTAAAAACGACAGGTGGATCAAGCTTCCTAGTGCTAGCAGCCAAATGTTGGAACTCCCTTCCCATCTGCATCAAAGGCAAATCTACAGTAAAAACATGGCTTTTCTCCCAGCAAGTGTAGCTCTCATTCTGATTGACTGGCCACAATGTACCAGTACCTGACATCTGAGCCTCACTATGTGATCAACCTTCTGGCACTATAACTCATATTTGCGGTTAGACCTCCTGCAGTAACTGTATATTCTGTACATTTTGTACTGACTCTGTCCACATAGCGAGCTGTCCTCTCCCTATTCTGGTCTCAATGCTTATATTCTCTGTAAATATTGTGATTTGATATGTACTCTGTAACTGTATTCTGTGACTATGTAACCAAGCTAAAGCACCTTGATACCTGAGCGTTAAGTGCGATATAGAAATAAAAAACGAAACTAAACTATTAAAAGCATTCATGTATACTGATTTGAATAAGAATGTGTTTTATATTTGAGTTCTTATATTTGTGGAAAATGTTATTTGAACTACATACACAATAAAGATAATGTACAAAAAATACACCCATATCACAGTCAGCCTATGTTTAAATGCATTATTTGCACTTCTTAGGACACACGAGTTTATATACCTCCCACCATGCATGCCTGGTGTTAGGCATTTAACATGAAAACCTATGGAATCCTCCAGCTTTTAGCATATTCTAAATGCTGGTGGATTCCATAGGACTCCAATATATTTACACAACATATTGGAGAGGATAAACAGTAATTGTGCTCCATACCGCTGCTTTGCCTGTCGAAAACACCCCAAAGGAATACATCAGATGTATATCCATGCGTACATTGGATTGGATTGGAAAATGTCCCCTATAATTTCCAATGTCTATTTCGTGCCTCTTTCTCTGCGTTTTTGTTAAGAGATGCTGTTCTTACAGTACCTAATGTAATGGCACATAAAACTATTTGCAAATGGCGGCGGGGTGTGGCCCGCTTTTTGTTAACAATCAATGTTATAATGGAATCTCAGATTCAACATACATTACTGGATCCAGCCAGCAGATCGCAGAAAAACAACCGCAGGAAAAGCCCCAACAAATCCACATGTTTAAACTATAGTTAAAATAAGAACACAAGTTCATGCACACTTTTCCCACCCTCCATGGGAGCGATCACTCAGTTTACCAGTTTTACATGAACTATTTTACAAATCAGAATGGCTAGTTTCAACATTAATAATACCTAGAGTGGTTTAATTGTGATGAAACAACTACCGACTGTATGACTTATCCATTGCTAAATATCTGTTTCTCAATCGTAATCCATGGGGCATTCCTTCTATATTGATAGCCACTTGTCTAAATTCATGTTGACCTGGCAAACAGGCGATTTATAAACAAGTAACACTCTGGGAACGCATCTAATGCCTTCATGATTCATTCTGAAACACAAACAATTGAAATGCAAATCTATTGACCTTCTCATTAGTTCTCAGCATCCCAATAGATAACTCTTTCTATGTGTGGGCGGACTCTTAAATGCTCCTAAAACAACAGGCATGATGCTATATAAAACACTGACTTGTAGTCACTAACATATCATGATTGACCTGAGAGTTATTCTTTACGTTCTTCAAGAACATGCAGAGCAACTGATGATAAGAAAGAGCGAGGACAGTCTTCATGACTATCAAGACTTTTCTTGCCCTTTAAGAAACAGAATTACCATTCCAGGTAGACAAGACTTGATTTTATTGATAAAGTTTGTATTTCTTCCTCGAGGTGACCGGTACAAGGTTTGATTTGAAAAGAAAGAAATTCTAGACAATAAAAGGTGCACCTTAAATCTAAATTGTACACGTATGTTCTTTCTTGATGACATACCATTTGCAAATGAGCCAGCGGAAAATGGTACCAATAAAATTACAATTGATAAGAAAGAGAAACAAACATTTATTTTCAAGTCTCAAATATATTATGAAAAATAATTACAAAACGGATTTGTGTTGTAAAATAGAAATGTCTCTACTTTCAAATATTTGGGGCGTGCATGATTTTGGGTATTTTCGATCTATAGTTAGCAGTCCCCTCAAGTGTTGCTGTGCAGCTAGGTAGAATCACATGGCCTAGACATATTATCTTCTCAGTTGGCATCATAGATTATTTCATATTAATGGGAAGGGCATTAATGGGCCTTTGCAATGAACTCTAGCATCCAGTCTAGGAAACACGTCCTCATCGTTAGTCATACAAATCTATGTAAATACTGCACAATTCCATAAATAATTGATAAAAGTCCAGTTTTTAATATTTATATGGATCAAATAAGCATATTAAAAGCAAATTCAAAGCAATACAAAAAGGGAAACTAGATGTCTACCTATTTACTTTACATAAACGTAGACAAATATATCTCATACATAATTATTCTTTTTTCATACAAATTTCCCCCACCCAAAAATATAAACTTATTGATTTAGGTATGTACAGGTTTCTAGGAGTTCCTGGATTCTGAGAAAAAATGTGAGGTATAGCACCATGGAATATTGCACCTTAAGGGAATGTGCTCCTCGCACACATGTGAGCATGGCATCATGTTATTTGCAGCTTGGGTTGTGCTGTCCATGGTCTTCCAGTTTTGCCACCTGAGCTTTTGATGCCAACTGCAAATAACAGAGCTCTTCAACATCAATATATACAACGGGATTTTATTAGGATCTGACAACGGAATATGAGTCACTGGAAAAGAGAGCTTTCCCTATATAACATACACACTATCCTTGGACAGCCCGCTTGCATTTATTGCAAAGGAAGAGACAGATGCAGTTCAGAGACACATGCAAGTTTTGGAGGCGGACATGAAATAACAGTATAGTACATAGAATAATTACAGTTAATTAAACACACCTTCTTAGCACCTCTTTGTTGTAATGGAAGGAGCGCCATGACATTCATTGGTACAGCACCGAAAGAATCCGAAAGGGGCGGTCATAGAGTGGACCCTATCTTGTTGTTCTTTGCCACAGCATGTGATTTCCTTCATGAATTGCCAAATACGATTAAGTCATGTGATTCTGGCCCCACAAGGGCAACACGCATTTCTATTTAATGCATAACACAGCGAGACAGATGCTCTACACCATCCTTACTCAAAACTTGCACGTGGCACGAAGTGGGCTGGTGGCGGCCTAGGCGCACATTTGTTTCTTGGTATGTCCTTGCTCGAATATTAGCCAAGGAAACATGCAGGGCCCACTTCGAAACCAAATTTCTGGTTCTGGTCACCAAAGTCATTGATCATCACATCAGCAATAGGTAGTTGATCAATTTTAAGTGTGTTGATTTCAATTACTGTCCTTCCGTATCCTTTTCTCGTCTGCAATGAAAGAAATAACAGGGCGTGTTGGTTAAATGGCCACCATTTCAAAGTTATACATTTGCTTCCCTCCAGAAATGTAAGTTGCATCTGAATATCAGCAGGATTTTAACCATACAGTATCATAAGCTACCAATAAATTGTGTTGCTGCAAATCAAATTTCTGTCATTGAAAGCATCTAACATGCACATTTCCTTTCTACCATTTCGACATTTCTGCTCATGTGTCTCAGTTGATATAACACTGTAGGACATAGTACAACAGGTAATTGTGGGCACTGCAAGAAACATATAGCATGCCTTCTCAAATGGTATGGCTGCTCTTAGGCACAACATAACATCTTCCATGCATCCCTAGCATGCAACGTTATTAATTGCAGTCGCATGTGGTTTATTGGCCATGCTGCTGTTACAGTCCCACCCAGTACTACCTCAATAGGAGCCAAATATATATTTATTTGTATTTCAGGCCTATTATTTTCAATGTTAAAATGAAAAATAAGTGCGATTTTATAGATTTTAGATAAATATTCCGGTAACTGTTTTTTTTTTTGTTGCGAAATTACTTATTTTTCCGTTTACAAAGAGTTGTTCCGTGATGAGTTTGGGTGTATGAGTAACAGTGCAATCCTATGTGTAGACGTTAACAGAATGGTAAACGGATGGGGAAGAAAACAAGAAAGATCTGCACACGTGCATTCCACCTTCCACGCCAGAAGACTCTTCATAAAGCAATGAGTTTTCTTCTCTCTCACTGTGCCGTGGTATTATAATGTATGTCTCATGAGTGTGTTGAGTCGTGAAAAGATCCACAATCGAAGTTCTGTTCCTTTACGGTATTCCTCCAATTATTAGTGTTGTCAGCATGTGCACGTGTCATAATTGTGTTATGCGTAGTAGTTCATGAGGGTGGGCTACACTTTTGTAACCCAGCCTAAATACCCATGGTTCTTCTGGATCATCTAATGTTTAAACTCAGTAGAAAAACAATGAGCAACCACACCTATAGCCAGTTTTGCTGTTTATGCAGTATGGCATGGGGCAGAGGGTGATTATAAAGCTGTCAGAAATGATGTGCACTATGATTGCAGCGTGACCTAGAAAGAGAGAATGTGCTTCCTTTTGTACCAACCAGCAACGATGTGCCAATGTAAGTTATCTCCCTCTGATCTCAGTTGGTGCTCCTCAAAAGTCATGGAGACCTATTTGCTTATGTTCGTGTCATGACGCTGTCCCATCAATTTGTATCCGTATGTCTTACTCCACTCATTTCCCCGACTTCATGCAACAGCAATATCCCTTGATAATTATCTTGGGGGTTCTTCTCACAATTACTGCACTTGCCAAGGTTTTTAAATCTTGGTGCTATCAGGAGCTCCTTATGACCAAGAAGGCAGTTTCGAAGCATGAAATCTACCGACAAACCCTTGTGTGGAGATGGGATTTGTGGCTTCATAACTCTGCTGAACGAGGAATACACATTGCAACGAAACAACAACGCAAAGGTGACTAGATTTGATCTACGTTCAATGACGTGTACACTTGATGCAGGTGACTTTTTTATCTCTCTTTCTTATTATCCTTGTCTACTGTCTTCCCTCCCCTTTTTAAATGTGCTAGTCTGCACTATTCTTCTTACTGGTTTTATCCCTTAGAGTTCAAAATGTGTATCTATATTTCAATAGCTGAGCAATGTTATGGATTGTTTGACTGAACCTCTCACTTACAATAGCTCATAATGCCACACTTAGGGCCTAATTTACAAAAAATCTTTTCAATGGTACTTTCATTTTTTGTAAATCAACCCCTAGGTATTTTGCATTGTGGTGCTGCATGACATTGCATAAATACTCATACCTTTCCCCTTTTCCTATGCCCATCCCTGCACTCTTAACATTGTTGTAATCTTCTAATCTCTAATGAAATAACAAAAAACATTATTTGATAAACCCATTTTGCCACAAACTCCCTCTCTTCGCATTTGGAAAGTGCAGTAACCTTTCATTTGTTTCTTGCTGCACAAATAGCAAGACATAGAAAACCTGTTTGTCTGCTCAATTTTCTTTTCTTGGTTCCAAATCCTAAATATATAACTCTCGTATGTCTGTTCATTGGGAACTGAGCATGCGCACAGCCATCCTTACCCACGATGCCTGTCTACAAATCCAGATGTGGAAAGGGAACATTATCTCTGGACAGCCCTTACAAGATGGATCCCTGATGACACAGCCATTTTATCCTCAGATTTGAATCCTGACGATGCCCGGGGTAAAGCTACTGGCATTTAATAGGTTCTAGGCCAAATTTGGAACAAACCGTATGGGCTCTATTCCATATCGAGCTGGTGGAAAAAAACGAAGGGCTTGATTTACAAAAGCATTTTGGAATGGGAAAGTCCCTAAGTGTATCAATTTTACTCCATTACAATTTTTTTTTTTTAAATATGCATTGTGATAATAGCAGTTTTCTGCATTCCATATTACACAAGCAGACGTCGGTGTTAGTGATAACCTTTTAGGGAGTGTAGAAGCTGTTAGGCAATCTGGTCTCTTACGTTTCTTCTTTACCATCTCCATACTCCAGTATCAGCCGCAGAGTGCAGCAAAGCTTTCTATAGTCTAACCCACGCTTGTTTTACATCTTTCTTGAATTCCAATGAATGCATTCCTTCTATCCCTGAGTTATATTTCGGGTCTATATTGGTCTTCTTCAAAGAATTGTGTATGTTGCTTATACAAGGAATACATTATAAAGACATACGTCTGCATAGCAAAATGAATTCAGTGTTCGCTGTTTTGCCTTATATGTTACAATTTACTTTGCTGAAATGTTTAAACAGTATTCTATTCTATGCCTTTATAAAATGTGAAGCATGTCTCTTATTAATGTGCTTTTAAATTCAGAAGTAATTAAATCCATCCACATATTTCAAACCTCAGATCTCCGCATGGTCGAGCGCTGTTTCTTAACCAACATGACATGTTAGAACACGTATCAAGTACTTAAACTAATACTCACTGCACAGCCATCATGGAGTGCTTTGATGTAAGGATTATTGTCGTATGCCATCTCTTCATCATTGGATCCCAAGAACCGCAGTGCTTTGTCGTAGCTGTCAGCCGACGCATCGTGCCACGCCACCGACTGGTGACACTGGTAAGTGAAGTTTTGCCGGGCCGAGGCACTCAGTAGTTTGAGGAACGTCATCTGCACTGAATTAATCGAGTTGCCTTCAACATCTACATATGAGAGCTGCAAATAAACAGAAACAGATCCGTACTGAGTTTCCATGTTTTCTATACTAGAACATACAACTCTTCAAACAGTTGCCAAAAGCTCCATTAGTATCTAAACATTTTTGTTTAAATAACACATGCTATACTAAAACTTTCTTGTTAAAGTTAAGTCTACTGCCAATATGAAAGTTAGTAATTTACAGGCACACTAAATAGCATTTGCCTACATGCACCTTTCATCGATCAAGTAAACTACACATTAATAAAATTGTCAAAGCAAGTGTGTGCCTATTTTTCTACATCACAATGCTTTCACAGCTTTGCAACTGATTAGTCATTGAAAACATGTATGTGCATATATATATATATATATATATATATATATATATATATATATATATATATATTAGGGCAGTGGTCGCCGCCCTATAGTTAAGGTGAGTCAGACTCCCATAGGAACCCCTCAAAATTCTATTGTTAATAACTTTTGATTTGAGTAACAGATATGACTAAAATTTTGAAAGTGATTAAGGACTCCCCCCCCAGACTGCAAAGTTGCGTAAAGATTTGTTAACAAATCAAAAGGTTATTAAGACAAAACATTTTATTTTTCCAAAAGTGCACTCTACTTCCCATTCATTTTCTCATAGACAAACAAGGTACATTTTTGCCAAAGTGCACAGCCCAAACCGCTGGGCGGATTTGGACCAGTTCCGAAACAACTTGGGCACAAACTGTTGACTTGCGATCCATGCATGGTTTGGGGTTATTCTGTGCACTAGTTTTTTAAATATTTGCCCCCTTCTGAAAAATATATAGCAATATCTCTGGTATTTACCCAACACCGGGTATATTTAGAAATGAAACAGCTGCCATCTTGTTTCTCTCTCGATGCAAGAGATAACCTCGGTTATAGCCGAGGATATGGGAAAATGAAACACAGGAAAAAAGCTATTTACAGGTAAAAAAACATGCACATGCCATGAGGCTAGAGGTGGGGAAGAGGGGAGTGGTTAGAGGGTACCAAATGAAACTTGGGAGTTGTAGGGCATCTAGGCACTGAGTTTGCAAAATAAAGCTTTCTATAACCTCGAATAGCTGACATCTTAAAGCAAACTGTGTCACAGAAACAGCATGTGTTGTGGGGGAAAGGGAGAGGGCAGGGGAGGTGAGGATGCCATCTGGTGAGCAGGGAGAGCTGGCATAGATGAGGGGGGTACCACTTGATGAGAACCTGGGGGGAAGGAAAGCATTTATTTCTTTTTCAGTCATTTTTCCGATATTCAGGCTATTAAGGACTACGGACAGCCAAGGGTATGTGTAGTTATGTGTAGTTCAGTACCTGCAGTTACATTTTTATTTTGAAGGTATTTTTACATACTATAGTGACATTGAGGGTGAAAAATCTGCCCATGGTCAGTGACAATTGCCATCCAGGTCTCTCATTCATGACGTAACCAGGACAGACCCTGCTTTAGCATCCAAATTATTATTATTTTTTTTTTTTTAAAGTGTGCTACTGTCAGTCCTTGAATGTTTTGCACTGAGAGGCAATTATTTTCCTTTTGCTGAATTTCATTTTGGTATTTGTAGTCTCCCAGCCAATAATCAGTCAATAATACAAAATAAAATAGATATTTTTAGAGCAACACTGGGCTTCCCATCCTGGCAGTAACTTGGACGAACCCTGATTAGCTTCATAGCGAAGAAGGGGTCAGCGCCCTACGGCCATGTTGCCTAATAAATGAGCTCACCGTGCATGACCACTTAGAGAAACATGGCCTAAGGGGGGTGGTTCCTTCCTCACTTTAAAACTAAGCAGGGTCGGTTCGTGTTGCTGCATGGGTGGGAAGAAGTTCACAGTCCAGAATGCAGTGTGTTTTCTTCGTTTCCAATATCTCATAACACACGGCATCCAAATTTTTATTTTTTAAACTGTGCTACTGTCAGTCCTTGAAAGTCTTGCACTCCGAGACAATTTGTTTGCCTTTGTTGATTTTCATTCTGGTATTTGTAGTCTCACAGTCAAGGTGGGGGGAATAATGCCACAATTGCACACTTTTTGCCTAACATAGTTCTATAAGGACTTATATATTAGAGTCCCACTATCCTATGTGTATAAAGCAGAGTATTGTTGAAAGCCAGACATGGGGATGAGGAGGGGAAATGATGAGAGGGTAGGTAAGTAATAAGTATTTGCCCACATTGTGGCAAGAGAGTTTGCAATCCTGGACACTGGTGCTGTTACTTTACCCTGATTGTGGCTGCTTTTCAGGGCACCAGTAAAGGACACATGTGGGTGGACAGCATAACTTTTTTTCAGAGGGCGGACTCAACCCCTTGTTTTTTTTTTTAGGATAACAAGCTTGCTCAAGTATTTGGATACCAGGATTTTACTCATGTTCACAGTGCAGCCGCTCACCCACAAGACCACAAGCACTTGTTTGGTATTAGTATTTTGTTTACCAGGGAATATTTCATGACAGATTGCTGGGTTTTAAAGGTGAGCACCTTTTTTTTATTTTGCCAGCATATTTATTGGAACATTTGCTCTTTCGGGTTATTTTCCTGATGCTCATTAAAAGTCCAATGCTATTGTGTCTTGGGAAAGTCAAATTAACTGCATTTGTATATTTGTACATTTCACTTTAAGAGATATGTTCACTTACTGGGTGTATATTCATTGGTGCTGGCTTTTGATTTTTGCTATGGTTGCCGAAAATACCTGGGCATACGTTATTCTTGCAGCCAGTCATTTTCTTCCCATTTCTGTGCTGCTTAAATGTGGTTAGTTGGGGTTGTGCAATGTATGACAACAGTCAGCAGGAGACCGGCCATGAAATAAGGGGCTTGGAGCACACTGCTAAAGTGTTTGGTCCATGACAAATAATGTAACCTCACTGCGCATTCCCTAAAAATATTCTCAAAGCCTGCAATCTTTTATACATAAAAATAACACTGTAAAGACACATCAGTTTGTGATTGATGAAAGTCTTTGAGCGATGGGTATCGAGTCTTTTAAAATATAGTGTTGTCACACCCACAGGCCATGGCAGAAGGCCATGGCTAACGGTCTGGAAGCATTCGAAAATTCTATAGAATAACAAAACCCTTAAAATTCAAGGAAACAACTTTAGTGGCAAGGACGTTAAGGTGAGCAATACATTGTAACAAAACCTTTGAAATTCAAGGAACATACTTTAGTTGCAGGGATGTTAAGGTGAGTACTTAATGCAACAAAACCCCTGAAATTCAACTAAAGCCACCTTAACGTTGCACCTCCTGCTGCGCAGCATATGACTGCAACGATGACATCACAATGACATCACTGATGGCATCACTAATTACATGTTGTATGAAAACACTGATGACATTACAAATCACATTAAAATATACAGGGGGCATGGCCAAAAGATGTACAAACTGATCAAGGTCAAAGGCCATGGCTAGTGGCCCATTTATATGTTAGAATATACAGCCAAAGATTGTGGCCACTGGTCCATAGCTAGTCAGTGTATATAACATACAGTGGACATGTGTGAAAGCTGTATCCACTGGTTAAGGCCAACATCTATGGTTGATAGCTTGCTAGTGTTTTACAATATTCAGTGCACATGGGTGAAGGTTATGACCACTGTCCTTCATAACTGAAGGCCATTACTAGCACCCATTCATGTGTTACAATATATTTGGCCATGCACACTGACCATGACTGAAGGCGACACAAAGTCCACAATTCACAAGTCTGACAACAGTACACAATTTTGACTAAAACTGAATATAGTATAGAAATGCATACATGTGAAATGCATAATTTCGAGTTTAGCAGTGCAGTAAAAAAAAAAGTGCTAATACCTGTATGAACACTTTTTTTGGCTGGAACATAATTACTGTCACTTTTACTGCACTGCCGAATTCTGAGTATGACCTTGAAGTGAAGGATTTACATCCACTTTGTTAGGTAGAATTTCATTTTTGTGCAAGATTTTCCCCACTTATTAGTACCCCAGCACTTTTTTGCTGAACTCTTGGATTTTTGATCAGGTATCCTGAGTGAGTGGCAACCTTTTTCCCCACCCACTCAGTCTTTTACTCTACCTCAGGGAACCTTTATCAACCCTTTAGGTTGTATCATTTTGAAGTCATGCTTTCCTCCAACTTTCAATGCTTCCACAATGTATTATTGCAGCTTCTTGTGATAAGTACTGTTTCCAAGGATAGGGGATACTTTCTATCCAACCTAACTTTTATTTTCTGGAATCAGCATACCCAACATTATGTATCCCCTTGTCCACTTCTCCTGTAACTTTCTAGTTACTAAGTGGCTGTTGGCAGTGGATATTTTCTAATTATTTTTTGTGAAATGTACAGACGGGCTGCTGTCACAGTTCTTGTAGGGGAGACATGGTTCATCACTTTACAAACAATGGTGCCTGTCTTCTTTTTTCTGCAACTCTTCATGACTTTTCCTTTCTTGAGTCTTCTTCTGCCTTGCTGGGTGGGGTAAGTCCCGCTCACTCTTTTGTCTTTGCCAGGCTCCCATTGGGAATCCCGTCTGAGGGCACCAGCATGTCTGGAAGAACAGAAAGCTGGGAGTACACCAAAACACCATAGGTCGTTGTCCTCCAGTTTGTCTGCTTGAATCCAGTTCTGACTGGGAGGCTGGCAGTTCCCTTGGAACAGCCACCACCCATAGTTTGAATGTGGCATGACTGCTGATTGGGCGGGTTCCTGCATAATAGCCAGGGCCCTGGGGCAGAAGAAGAGAGTCGGCCAATGGAACAAAGAAACCAGGAAAGAAGAAGAACATCTGCAGCCACATCCAGCAACCACCAGTGACTGCTGCTTCTCCAACCTTCTATTCTGATCACCAGGGAAGATCCAGTCTGGATGACATCCTCCCTGGATTGGTGTGCCTTACCAGTCTCAAGACAACCTGCATTTTGAGCCATCATACTGTAGTCGCACCAAGGAAACGTTGCCTTAGTGCAAACAAGAATTGATAGAAAACGTGTTTGCAAGTCAATTTCTGTCCTGTGCTAATTCAAGGCAAAACTGTTTGTACCAATGCAAAGTATCTGTGATCGTGCGCCAGGTATCTTACTCACATGCAGTGATACATTCTAATCTTGTGTTTTCATGTAACTTGCATATGTTCATTTCACATATTAGTGTGATGCAGGCAGGGTGTGATGGTTATATGGTATATAATCATAAGCTGCAGCTGTTTCTTGATTTGCAAAAGATATTGGAACATCGACTTCACTGTGTCCTAACAGAGACCATTTAGTTTCTTTCTAGCACAATAAATCATGTCATGCCAACGAGTATTATTGTATCAGGGATTTGACATTCTAGTGAATATGTATCTTGATCAAAAGATATGGTAAACATAAATGTCTTACCAGTTTTCCTCTCTTAAATTCACTAAACCAAGTACCAGGGTTTTCCTTTGGCCAAGATGATAGTCTGACCTGTTATAAAAAAAAATATGAAATTACATTTTTCATTAAGACTTTGTATTTCACATGCATTTCTATTCTATATGACTATTCTATGTGTCACTGTGCACACAGGCTCTGTAGTAAAAAGGTCATTCAGGAACATTGCATGGAAATTCGCAATGCTATGGTATGCAAAAACAAAACTTTAATGCAAACGTTTAACAGTTGTATAGTCATGCTCTTTAACAACCAGTTTTCCTGTCAAGTATGCTGGAAAAGGAGCCGAACACTTGAAAGATGGGGTAAACTATGTATATATATATATATATATATATATATATATATATATATATATATATATACTCAGTGAAAAAAACATTGTTAAAGGGACACTCTGGTTAAGTTGCACTAATAAAAGCTTATGCAATTCAGTAAAAAAGAATTGTTAAAGGAAAGTTATGGTTATAAATAAATCAGAAAACCCCCAGAAAATCACCAGTTATGGTAAGCTAAGCAATCACAATTTGTGCCACTACTGTGCACTGCTAAGACTAACGCACATCAAAGATGGCATCACAAATGTCATTGATAAGTTGAGCAACTACATAATTACAGGACTGCCATATCTATATGACTACAACTACCATAGTCCCTTGCAGCAGAATCAACATTGATTGATTAAGCCTGCACTGGCTTGGTACCCAGTAAATTTATCGCAAACATTACAGAGTGGTACATAACAGAGCTGAAACACACTGAAAAAATGTAATAAATATATAAAGGGTAGTGGAGTAAGGGGTTAACATGGGTCTGGATGCGGTTGGGGTGGCATTATATGGGGGAAAATCAGGGGTTGGGGGGACACCCCAAATGAAAAAAGAAAAAAAAATCAGTATTTTTCTGTGTTTTGACTGCGATCAAATGTACCACTCTGTAATCTCTGTCAGTAAAATGACATATAACGCACTGAGTCTTTGCTGTAAGTGAAACTGCCTCCCTGATGACTTGATAAGCACAGAAACCAATCGGAGGAGAACATCAGTAGCTGTGGAGGTGAATTTTGCAGGGAAACAGAGTGTGCCCCTTCCATCCAGTGCTGTGTGCATATATATATATATATATATATATATATATATATATATATATATATATATATATATGCCCTATAGTTAAGGTGAGTCGAAACCTGAAAACATTAATGAATTGCTAAAACAAAGGTATTAAGAAAACAAAAAAAAAACAAAGTTGCAGCCTAGTCCCCATTCATTTTCCCATAGACAAAAAAGGTCAATTTTTGCCGGACTGTACATGCTCAAACCTCTGGACGGATTTGGAGAGGTGAGAAACAACTTGGGCACGAAGAGTTGGAAATATTCTGTTCAGTAGCTTTCTATAAATTTGATGGAGAAGCGGGAGCCCCTTTCTCCAAAATAGATCGCTATATCTCAGGTAAATTATCAAGAAATCATGTGTTTATAAATGAAAGCCACCATCTTTTTTTTTTCTATCAATGAGAGAGATAGACGCAGCCTTAGCCAAGGGTGACAAAAAGAAACCTAGAAATTAATAACATTTGCAGGTCAAAAACATGCAAATGCCATCAGGCTAGAGGTGGGCGGGTGGAGAGGACACCAAGTGAAATTTGATAGTTGGAGGTCGTCTATGGACTGAGTTTACAGCACAAAGCTTTTCTGTAGCCTTGGTTATCAGAAAGAATAGCCACAACTACCCGACATCTCAACTGAAGGTGCATCACAGAAATGATGAGTGTTATGGGAGGAATGGTAGAGAATAGAGGAGGTGAGGAAGTCATCAGTGGAGTGGAGGAGGTGGCATAGATGATGGGGCACTTGGTGAAGGCCTGGGAGAGCAGGAAAGCACTTCTTTCCACAGTTTTTTCAGATAGCTGAAACAAGCTATTTTATTGTATAGCCGCGGGTATACAGCATGATGCCAGGCATACATGGCCACCTTAACGTATTGTGTCAGTTGATTGGTTGCCGCTGTACACACGGCTATGCACATAGCCGGGGGTATTCACTAACACATTTCTGTGCAATAATCATATTATTCTGTGGATGTTAGACCACACAATTATACTTGTGTTTCTGATTGAATGCCCTCACCTCTACCTTTGTGTCTTTTGAGCTTTGAATGGTTGGCAATGTGTGTTTTTGAGTTTGTAAAATATTTACCTGCGGCTACAAGAGGGTATGCTCATAGCCGAAGGACTTGATTTTTTGGGCAGAGGTGGGCCTGCCGGTATTGAATCCAGTAGTTTTTTAAAATATTTGACAGAGAAGTGCTTGCACCCTTCTCTGAAACGTATAGCTATATCTCCCATGGTACATTGCAGCACACAGGCTTTTCAGGACTGAAAAGTCACAATTTTTTGTTGTCCAATGCAAGAGATATTTGCGGGTATTTAAGGTAATATTTCAAAAGGTTTTTAAAAAAATGCCATTTGGAGGAGGAAATAGAAGGAAATGTCATCAGTTTAGAGTTGGGGAGGGGGAACGAGGACACCATGTTAAATTCGGGAATTGTGGGGTGGTGGAGGCTGGGGTGAAGTTCAGAGCTCAAACGTTTTTTGCTAAATTCAAGGTTATTTTGTAATATGCAGGGATATTTTTGAAAGTATGTCACACTTAGAATGGCCATAAACATTTTTGCGGTTATGGGAAAAAAGATTTTTAAAAAGAGGGATAAAATTAATACAAAAAAGTCAAATTTTACAGCTGCAGTGCGGTGTAGGGTAACCTATTGGGGCAACGTGTCAAAGTGTACAATTTGGCCCTGGCCAATGACTAAGAAGGCTGTGCTCACTGGCTAGGGCCGAGCCCAAAAGACATGTAAAGTGACAATGGCTGAATGTTGTGGCCACCTAGTGGGACCAAAAGAAACAAATTGAGGGAAAATTTATAGTGGACATGGACAAAGGCAGTGGCCCTGGCCATGGGCGAAGCCTGTTGCTAGTGGTCTGGTAGAGTTTTAAAATATGCAGAGGGCGTGGCTGAAGGCTGTGCTCACTGGCCCCAGCCAAAGGCCTACGTGGTGGGCACGAAAGACATGTATAGAGGCCATGGCCGAATGCCGTGTCGACCTAAGGGGTCCAAAAGAAGCATATTGGGGGAACATTTACAATGGACACCGCTGCAGGTCATCACCACTATCCATGGTCGAAGTCCATGGCTAGTGGCCCGGTAGTGCTTCAAAATACACAGTGGGCATGGCCATTGCTTGTGGGCCTGAAAGACATTTGAAGTGACCACAGAGGAAGGCTATTGCCACCATTGCCACCTAGTGGGTCGAAAAGAAATATATTGAGGGAACATGTACAATTAAGCTGGTCATGACTTCCCACATCCGCTGAATTTCAATGGTTTTTCTGCGTTAAATCTGAACAACTTAACTGCACCTTAACTAGGGTTCTTTCAGCGTATATATATATGTATATTGCACTTTATGTAAGACATGCACTTGGCACTTTATAGCAAAAAGACAACCAGCACTTTAGAAACCAGGACCAGTTCATTTGGAACAATGTATTTGGGCTGGTGCAGTCTTGTAATTTTGCACAGAGCAGTACATCTAATTCTTATGTTCCATTAAACCTCACAGCATATGTCTAATTGAGGAATGCTAGCAACATCCTTTGTTTATTTCTCTGCTCATAATTAAATCTAATAATGGGTTCTGTGTGAATATCAGAATACCGCATCTGATTCAAACAGGCGCATGTTTGATCCAGCAATACACTTGGTCACGGCAGGAAAAGGTCACACACACACGGTGTTTTCAATGTGCAAATATTTTTGAGGCTGCAACTAAAAGTCACGGAAGCGGAATGAGAACCTTTATATGCATTAAGAGTTTTATCATGCTCTGAATATGTTTACTTTCCCATTTGGCATGAAACGCACTAAGCGCTAATTATTCATGAGGTTATGTTATTTATAATATGTGAGTTGTTAAACTATTTATTATTTCAGTTTAACGATTGAGCAAGTGCTAAAAATGCATGTAAATATCGCTGATAAAGGAGACTTATATACTAAGAAGCATTTTCAATGTGCACAAATGTTGCAGTAATTACAAAGCTTTTTATACATTTAAAGATGTCTGCCTTTGAAATGTGGTAAAAGCACCGTGTGTGAAATGGATACATTCTATCCTATACAGAGATCATAGAGACTAAGAACCCTTTTTAAAGTCACCTTGTTTATGTTTGCACTTTTAAACGTGATCAAGCGGTCTGTGCACCGTGAAACGCGTCGTTCTGGATTCTTTCCTTGCCATGCTGACATTTAATAAAGCACTGTTAGTCTGGTAAAAACTTTGGACTGTGTTTTGCCTCTGTGCAGAGAGTCACCAACACTTTCTCTGCTGTTCTTGGGAGTGCACTCCACTGGTTAAGCTTTTCCAGGTTCCATTCTGGTTCTGGGAAATTGGTTTTCCCCCTTTTTCCGAATATATATATATATATATATATATATATATATTGGAACAGTCCATTGGTACAGTCCATTTGAGCCAAGTCATACATTCCACAATATATATATATATATTCACTGGGAGCAAAAGCAGTAATTTGAAAGACGACTGCATATAAGTACTCACTGGCATTTTAGATATGGCTGCATAGCCCCATATTTTGCACAAATTTACCTCAGAAGGTTGTTCCCTCATTTACGTAAAATATTTCACAGTCAGATGAGGGGACTGCCCCCGGCTTCAACCCAAGTCTAATTAAGATCAATGTTCCTCATTCAAGTGATGAACACTGTGGTCAGTCATTGTTGGTCGTCTACAATGTTTGCTCACTTAGGGTTGATTTTGGCAGAGGGGTCATTGCATCCTATGAACCCTATGGGTGCCTACCCTACCCCAGGGACTGCAGACAATGTTCATTCATACCCAAAGCAGACACAGGCATCCCCTGAAAAAACATATAGAGCAGCAGCTGATGTCAATGCTCTATTGGCCTCATTACGAGGTTGGCGGTAACCTGCCAGTGCCACTGGCAGGTTTCTGCCAACCCGTAACACAGTTTCTACCACCTGAGATACAGGCGGCCAGGTCACATAGAGTCTCATAGGACTCTGTGGGAGTAGGGAGACGGATGTGCACAGGTCCCACAGATCCCCTGTGAAAACTGTGCCTATCGGGGCAAATGCAGCTGGCAGGTCAAACCCTGCCGGGTGCAGGGGCCCTGGTAGGCACAGTTGTAGTCTGCTGTTCAGGAATGGTTGCCGGTACATTGCTACCAGTGCCCTTATTTCTGAACCGGCAGACTTGTAATGAGGCTCATACAACAACAGTTTACTTTGAAGGGTGTGGGACCCAAGCCATGCAAGGAGTATGCAAGTCCGAGACAGCAGCCATTTTAGCAGGTGAAGTGACCTTGCAACTCTGTGAAAAGGCTGGGATAGTCTTCAGATTCCACACTGTGGATTGAGCATCATCCACACTGCTAAGCATCCGAAATGCGAAGCAAGTGTAATTCCTGGAGGCATATGCACGGCCCTTGGCACGAGATGCTCTATATCAATGGCCTACAATGACACAACGTGACTTTAATATGCTGGCCCTCTGGTATATACACTATATTTTAGCCTATTCTGGAATTCAACCATCAAGTGTATTGGTCTGATAGGCACAGAGCTATGTGCCATTTAGTTAAAAAGGGCCTGTGGAATGGATGCTGATTAAAATCTATCAGAACTGACAAAAGTATTTCGGTTTTAAAGGTAATCTTAGTAGTAAAAGCGTGCCAGATGTTGAATACTAGATTCACCAAAAGCGCTACTGGGAAGGGGATGAGAGGAATTGTTTTGATGGCTTAGGTTCTAAAAGGTGATTCCATGAAAACAAATTAAACACAGTCACAGATTAGGTGTGAATTTAGAACCAGTAATTGTCTTTACAGCGAGGATGCAACATACTATATATTATGGATATCATGAATCAAGTTAAATGTACTCATAGAATCAGTAGTAGATTATGTTTTGTTCTTGAGTTAGCATTTCAAAGCCCCTGATGAAAACCCTACTTACTCCTTCAGACTTCTTGTCAGCATAGATGCAAGTTTCTCCTCCTGATGTGAAATTGCAGTACACTTTGAAGGAATCTCCCGAACAACCTTGGTTAGGATCAATCCAATATTCACCTAATGGGACAGTAGCAGACAAAAGACATGCTGAAAAGGTTGGGAGTAAATATCTCAGTGTCAAATTAAAAGAAAGTCAATAGAAAGGAAGAAGGGTAGAATTCCTATGACTTCAGTGCTTCCAGATCTGAGAACAAAATAGAGTCAAGCTAGCAATCAGTCTTGGAAACACGATAACGTAATCACAGGAAGTGGAGGAGGGGCTCAACAACTATTAGGCTGTCAAAACGAAATTTAGCAGGACATATATGTGGTCCTATTTTATAAACAGAACAGTCTGTGGAGATCTTTAACTTCTGGGCTTCTTCTGGGCTCCTACACCCGAAAAGTGTTTAACTGAATAACTGCTTGTCCCACTATTCATCTTTTTAGATATGTTGACAGATCACCCTAGGTAAAGACTTCACTTGCTATAATCTGTATAAGTAGCTCACTAGGTTATAAATGCAAACCAATTGTATAAGCAAATCCCAGCGAAACATTAGGAAAGGCCAGAGCCAAAATATCAAACAAGCAACATTGCTCTCTGACACAAATCAGACATCATTAGGTTTTGAGAGGGCTTAACAATGCGTATGTGCAACTTGAATATACAATTGTACCTGCTATGAGACATCATTAGCACCTGTGCTATGATCGTATGCCATGACAGCAGTTTCAACCATTAGACATGTACATGCTATCAATTATTCCCTGTTAAAAGGGTACATATTTGTATGTATGTGTGGATGATTCAGCAGTCTCCTCACAACCCTGTCTCATGTCCCCTAAGACCCCATCAATGCCTTCCTAGCCTATCATAGCCCTCCACACCAAGAAGTGTGTGCCAATGGTGAACATTGTGGATAACAAACACTACATAAAGTTTCACTGAAAACTATTTTGAGTAGCCATACTTTCTCTACAAAAATAATTCTTGTTCATTTCCTCCTCTTCCTCCAAAATGTGTGGAAGACTCACCATTTCTTGACTAAGCTAACGGCAACTTTAGCGTTTGTTCCCCATTTACCCTACTCCATTGAACAATGCTACCCACACCTCTGCAGTCCATATGGATCCATTGATGATTGCCATTTTTGATTGTGTAAATTATATTCCTGGTTTATATATAAACCTATGTGGTGAACCGTGTGTAACTAAAATAAAAGTGTTAACTCATAAATACATGGAGGTATATGCCAATAAAGTACCATCAGGGAACTCTGGGTGGCAAAGTTGCAGGTCTTTGCAGGTACGGGCTGGGTTATTCTGAGTGCCCATTGGGTACTTCATGCGCTCAATATCTTGTTTCAGAGAATTCAATGAGCCGAAAATCTCCTCCATTCCATCAGCATAATCCAGAATATTATCTCCTGCATCAGCCTGCATGTCATCAGAAGACCGTCTTGTTTTCTTTGGTGACTGGATAGGTAGAGGCTGGATGACTTCTCCAGGAGGACCCTAAAAAAGAATTTGCTTTTTAGGACTTTTTTCATTTCTCTTTATCAACTACTTATATATGCAACTCATTGTTGACATTGTGTATTACAATGAATGAGAAAATGTTCCCACTACCATCAAATGTTTGACATATTGTTTTCACTAGGTTCTCCATTTTAAAATGTTGCCTTTAATCAACAACAAAAAAAACAGGTATACCACCAGTCAAAATACATCTCATGTTCTAATTCATTTATGTTTTCACTCTTTGACTTAATTTTTAAAATGCAGTAGTCAATGAGGTTAATGTACTTGTTGGAAGTATAGTTATTTTGTTTTCAGTACTTTTTATTCTTCTAAGCAAACTTCAAGACCATAATACTAGCCCTGACATTACTTCTTTTTACTTACTATAATCTTATTCTAAATCGTATTACACCTAAAGCACCTTTGAATACAGAAACAAGGAGCTCTATCATGATTTTAGAGGAGAGTCAACCCCTTGATTTTGTTCTATCTATAAAGATGGGATTTATTTTAACCCAGGACTATAAATGTATACCTCATAGTGCAATCACAACATCTAAATAGCTCTGTAGGCCATCAGCAAACATAAGTTGTAGCCCTCCCAATAACACTTTCAAAGAATATACTTTCCTCATTTAAATCAATAGGTAATTTTGTTATATTTTATAAAGCACTGTTTTAAATTATCCCATGCTTTTTTTTCCAGACCTGTGACAAATATGGTGATTTTGTGCATTTTACAAAGATTAGTAAGGGACCACCAAATAAAATAACATTCTCAAAATGAAGATTAAAGTCATTGCAGGGCTGTGTCCTTGTACTTAGATATAAACATAATTTCTATTTACATTATGAATTTAATAGTCATTTCTTGAAGTCTTCCAGTTCTCTCACAAAATGTACTTTCCAATGATTATTCTACTTTTTCAAGAATACAATTTTATTGGGCCAGCATTGTGTTATGAAACTCAGTATGTCTCAAACTTCAATTTCAAATTCCTTAATTTGTTTTCTTCATTTTGGTCTAACCAATGATATTTTAGTTTCAGCTTGGGACACTCACAGGCAAGAAAGAGAACATACCATTTTGGGTGCTAACATAATCTGTTGTCACACATACTATAGGAATGCTGTGTTCATCCTTCAATTCTTTGACATATTTGGATGCACAGTCTATTTTATGTACGTTTTTTGGGCTCAGATGAGCACCTTATACCATTCCACCTCCTTATGTCCTTTAGTACAGTTTCTTCAAGCTATTCCTTAAGTACGCTTTTGACAAGGCATATACATGCCCCTACCTTATTTCCTCATCATTGCTCTGTCATAAAGGGTTACTTCTACCTTCATCTCACAGACCATTCATTGTAATACATTTTTGTATAATGTAACTTCTTAAATTAATCATTTCTTTGTCTTCTCTCTTGGTAGAGATGTATCAACTGTTTAGGGTATGGATCAATAAAATGGATCCATTTCTGAAATGCATAAATTATTTGAATGAAAACATCATCAAATAGAAAGCATTGTTACACTTTTTATATCATACTTACAGGGGGGCCAGGAGGACCAGGCGAGCCACCATCACCCTTTTGCCCAGAAGGACCCTATAATGAAATGTTAAATCATTGTTAAGACTACTTATAAATGCCACACAACATGAGAATAGAGGAAAAATACATGTTTGCAATACGGATATACTTACAGATGAACCCTTTGAACCTTTTGGACCTTGAGGACCCTACACAATAACAGAAAAAATACTCATTGATGACTTCAGAAAAATGTCATGAAATAAAGACAGTAATGGGCACAAGAACTTTAGTACTTACAGGCAGACCGGGAGGACCTGGTGGACCAAGTGGGCCAGAAGCACCATTTATACCCTGAGAAAAGAGAATCACAATGTATTTTAAACATTGGCAACAGCATCTATCTTTTCATTGGACATATGTGTGCCATTGTTAGACTACCAATTCCAGTAAATCACTTTGAGTCAGAGCTGGACATTGCTCGAGAGTACTGCTCCTGTAATCATGGAGGCCTTCACATTTACAGATGATCTTCTGCAGTGTGATATCCATCTTATATCCCACAAGAGTATGTGAGTGTCTCACTTCCACTTTAGTGAAATAGTTTGCTGTATCAGGGGTTCAATGTTTCTGTAGATGTGTTCCATGACCTATAATCCCACACTTGGTTCAAATATTTGAGGACTGGAGGCAAATTAGTTAATACTCTGCTAGAATAAGTTGGGAGCACTAGTTTGGGGTCAGGAAAAATATTGCCACACTGAAAATGTTTAGAAAGGGCAATCTTGTGAGATAGAACTGTTCAGATTTACACAGAGCAAACTTACCACTGTTGAAATATGAATTAGAATGTTGCAGCTCACAAATCACTTACACTCATTTTAAAATATTGAAAAGAATTACTTCATTATATGGTATTGATATAATACAAAATATGGCATTCCATTTTAAGTTGTACTTACGCTGTCACCCTTAGAACCTGGTGATCCTTGTAAGCCTGGAAGTCCTCTGTCACCCTTTTCACCCTGCTCTCCTGGTGGTCCAATCAGGCCAATCAAACCTGGATGTCCCTAGAGAAATGGTGATATTCCATCGTTAGACTGCAGTTATTGTTTTATTAAATAGACTTAATAAACATGTTCTTGAGCTGAATAGCTGGAGTGTGACATGGTTTAATTCACATTAGATATTCTTTCTTTCTGCTAGTCAACTATTATGATCCAGAAATATATCTGATTTTCATGTGAAGGTTCTTGCTTATATAGAAATGTTTATCATATAAAATATGAAAATTAACAGTCCTTTAGTCTCTGACAGTTACAAAATAAGTATCTCAGTTTATGCCATCCGTCTTCGAAGATCAGACAGTTTAATTGTCATTAAATTTGCATTTGATTGCCCAAGAGACCTCAATATAGAACCCAATTTTGGCTGGTTAAAAAGAACAACCACAAAATGTTATCACAACCATGTTCTTGTCATACACATAAATAGTTATGCTTTGAGTATTTTGAGAATAACTGTATTTGTATAGAGAACGTTAAAGCACATTTGTATAGAGAACGTTAAAGCACATTTATTAAGTATTTGCCTTATATGTTTCTAAAGAATTTCCTTGGTTACATAATGATTATTTTAGGAAATCATTTTCATACATTGATCTATTTACCAGAAGATGAAAGATGAACTTATGTACAGTTTCTTTCGTATTTGGCAGACATGCTGATATTTCCTCAACAGGCATCAACTTTCAAAGTACAAAGACGTGTATTGCACTATGAGTGATAATACCTGATACCAATTATCATAAAATATCCACTATTAATTTCGGTGCGCACTCCTTTCATAACCATGTTGGTTAGGAATGTGCATGTAGTACACTTGTAAACCTGTGCTGGATTACTGTGCATTTGCACAAGCACAAATTGAATTCTCCTGCCACAATTGCATTATCACTACAGAATCTACAGTCTTAAGTCATTTGCACAGACACTTCGCAATTGTGACTACACAATGCCACTTCAGGATGTGCAGAATTTATTTGTGCTTACAATAAACATGTGTCAATTACTAAATAAGTTATTCACGTTTGCAATCTCTTTATTTACCTAGCAATATGTCTGCTTCTCTCGAGGATAGTGCAAATGTGGCTGTATTTATCTTTATTGAAAAGGTAACATTTACCTACCGACACATTATTTCTGTAATATTAGAAAGAAATGTCCATTAAACTGCAAATAATGTGATGAATTGTCGCCCATTATGTTAGTTTGCCTGTTGCAATTTTTATGATTGTAGAGTTTTCCGTTCTTTTAGAAAGTTGTTTGGATATTAAAATGTTACAAACCTTCTCTCCCTTATTTCCGGGATCACCCTTCAGTCCTGGCAGGCCTGGTGGACCCTTGAAACAACATCAAACACATTATTAGAAACACAATTTAAAAAGAAAATATAATATTTTGTTTATGTCATAGAAATGATAAACCATTAATTCAAAAAATGGTTAGTGCCATTCGAAATAATAACACTTTGCAAAGAAACCCCCATCTTTGAATACCTTGAGTGCAGCTATTCTAAGCAACTCAGAGCAGCATCAAATTTCAAAATTAAAGAAGAAATTGACAGACCCATCAACAGAGGATCCCTCAATTTGAACAATTAGATCTAGGGAACCCACAGGACCGTCCCGCACAGTGGCTGGAATAATCAAATGTCCAATATGCCAACCCCCAAATAAGCTAATTTTTTTCGAATCAATCAAACTAGCAGAAGTGATATCTGGATGTATTTTCCTTTGGATTGCTGTTTGTAGGTGGTTGAGATAATATTCCTTAGCAGGATCTGAAGGTGTGTGAACAGCTTCATAGAGCATGACTTGTCCTTACTGTTGATCTCCTTGACTAATAAGTGTGTGTCTTTCTGTCAGGTAGATTGTTTCATTCCTATGCCACATCTCCTTCACCTGTGGGACCCCCAGCACTTTTTGCTGGACTCTTGAATTATTTGGTCTGTTCTCCTGAGTGAGTGGGAGCATTTTTCCCACTGACTCATCTTTTACTCTGTCTATGGAATCCTTAGTTCATGATTTGTGTACTTTATTTTATGGAGTTATGTTTTCCTCCATATTCTCCAAGGCACCTGTAATTTACTTTTGTAGCACACGGCACCTTTTGTGCAGTATGTTGTTGGGAGCCCTGTGGGCTTGCCTTTGTATTTTCTTTTATTCTTCTTGTGTGAACTCATTTTTGCAAGGGTTGAGGAATTATGTATATCCTATCAACATGTAATAATGTGAGATCAGCACACCCCACCTGGGGAGAGCTGAGGGGTTACACTGCATCCCCTTTCTCACTTCTACTGTAACATTTCTGTGACAGTGACAAGCATACCTGAGTATATGGTGGCAGTGGACGTGTTCTGCTGACTTTTTGTGTTACTTTTACCCACAGGCTGTGTTCACAGCCCCGGTAATTCATGGAAGGGTCACCATTTACCAAAAATGGTGGCTGAATTCTTTTTTTACCATTTCTTTTGTGCTTGTCTTTTCTTGGTCCTTCTGGCGTCCTGGGTTGGGGAGGTCCTGATTTTACTTTTGACTTCGGCAGGAATCCTGTGTGAAGCCCGCCAAGGCTCTAGATTGTCTGTGAAGACAGGAAATGAGGGAGGAGTCTGAAACTCTGCAGTCATTTGTCTTCTGGCATGCCTGCCTGGAACAATTTACAACTGGGAGCTGGCTGTCCTGAAAAAGACGACCAAGCCCAAAAGTTTGAATGCAGCAGGAGTGCTGTTTGGCTGGGTTCCTGGATGAATGGATGGGATCCTGAGGCTGAAGACAAGTCGACCACTGGAACAAAAGAACCAAAGAAGAGGACCAGAGATGCCTACAGGCCCTTCCACTAAACAGAGAAGCCTGCTGAAGTGACCACTGCTGTCCTGACCCTGTTTTCAAATTAACAGTGAAGCTATGAAGAGGATAGCTTCCTTCCAAGGACTTGTTGTCATAGTTAGTCCTACGATGACCTGTAATTTGAGACAAATACCTATGACCTTCTTGGGCTGCATATCGCCAATATCCTGGGACCTGCAACCATTCTGCATTGCATCGTCTTCCGAAGAACAAATCATCACAAAACTTTGGTGGACTCCTTCAGGACCACTAAAAACAAGATTCCGCTCCTCAAAGTCCCCTAACCAGAGTCCAGAACCGACCAAGCAAGGAAAATCTATCGGATGCAAACCATTCTTCACTGGTGTCTCTGAAAAGGCACCAAAACCACAGATCCATGTTGGAGCATGACATATCCATTGTTGGGAGTCCCCTCTCTCAACTGCTGCTGTGAAATCCCATCCAGAGTCCCTGCTTCCATGACCACGACAAAGAAACAGGAGACCGGGTCTGCAGCTGCTACATCGTGAAGGCATCAATCTTCGTCTACTTCATCACTCCTAAGGTAGTGTGGGACTCGAGGTAATTCTTACCTAGAGAAGTTATGTCGCTCCTGTGAAGCTAGGGGGGTAATTTGTGTGGTTGGGAGTTCCGCCATCAATGTTTGTCCAGGCCTAATGCTGGAATGCATGCAGATATCCTTCTGCAAAGTCCCTGAACCCTTTTACGCAGAAAGATAGTTACGTATCTGCTCCAGAAGAATTCCAAAGGAAATCTTGACTTTTCTACAGCTTGTGCCTGCTTTTTTGACCTCCAATCTGACTCTGAAAGAGACTCAGAGCTGGATAGGGATGGACTCCTAAAGCCTAGGCTCTGTGAAAAGATTGCTAATTAACTTACCATGTGTTGGTGTGGTTTCTGTCATAAGGATCTGAAACCAAGTTCTAACTGACTTTTGAATTGTGTCTACTTGTCTAAAAAGTAGGTATAAAGTTTACTAGACAGCGTTTTCTACTTACCTTCAATTGAATACTGCCATTCTATAAGTCGTTTGCACAATGGTTCACTTGCCAGAGGTATTGTGTTGCTTATACATTGTGTTTTCTAATTGTGATAGTGCTTACCTTTTTCAAGATGTATCTTTACCTGTGTGTATATATACATATATATAATAAACCAGTATGTGTATATAACTCCATAGTGTATAAGTCTTTCTTTGGAACATATGTCTGCTACAAGTTCTTTGTACCTCTCTACAGCCTTTACTCCCTCCTTAGATAAGGCAGGCTGCTCTGCCATTGCTACCCTTACCTTGAGTGGTACAGGCTTATATTAGAAGTTGGAGTTCTGTATTGCCAAGTAGATGCGTTTTATAAAGTCCTTTGGGTGGACTTCAGAAGAAACTCCCTAACACTTTCAATTTAAGATAGAAAGCACATACCAAATGTGGGTTTTACAGTGGTGTTAAGTTGGAATTCCATGGGCCACAAACATTTTGCTTTCTTTTTTATTGTCTCCCCTGCCATTTTTTACTGTATCTTTCTGGCTAAAGCAACTTATACTGAAATCCCCCTGGACTTCTGCAACCGTTTTGGTGATGTGCTGGCCTAGTAGGCACTGTGGCTATGAGGGCCGTGGTGATTTTTAAGCAGTCCAATGTCTTCACCCTGCACGTGTGTTGAGAAGTAGGAAAGTGACAGCTATAATTGAATGTTGCCTTAACTTGGAGTGCAGTCATTGTTTACCACAATAGTAGGTCAGGCCATGAGTATACTAGCCATAGGGGAACTAATGTGTTATTTAAGCCCTTTTCCTAGACATTTTGTTTTGGGCTATCTCTTTAGGTGTGTGTACCATGAGACAGTCCTAAAATGGCAGTTGTTCTGATGTTGACTCCCTCTGAGCCACGTCCTGCACCCCTGTGAGTGGTTTCAACTAGACTAGCATGTTTTTCTGGCCAGACATGCCCAATACACATCCTATTTTGGTTGTGTGTTTGTTTTGTGGTTTTAGGGCCAGCCTGGATGTCGGGATGCCAAATCTATTATCTGCATTCCTGGATTTTATTGCCGGGCATTTGACTGACTGTGTTCATCTATGGAAGACTCTGTGTATTCCTATGATTCTTACCTGAAATGCTGTATCCCTGCTGGGAAGATAGGTATCTGCTCCTGAGGACTCCTTTTGGGCATATTGAATGGACGGCAGCTTATTTGCGCTTGGTCATGATTCCTTCCTAAGCTGTTGGAAATACATCCTGGAGAAATCTTTGCCCTATCCCCTCCATTGATTGCTGATTGGAATGGATGCACCGTCCTTTAGCCATTTCTGGGAAATTGCTATGCTGTCTCACTGTGAAGTGGAGAAAGAGCCTCGATAGTGGGAGTCACCCTGTCCCGGAAAAGGGGTGGGTCACTGCTACTATGCTTCAGTTTCATCTAGGAGCATGCAGGGTCACCGCAATTCCTTGGTCCAGTCCTGCAATCATTTTGTTTGTCTTAATGCACCCTCTTTGCATGCCCTCGAACTGATGCAATCCCCTTGCTTGGGGTTCATTGTCTTCCTAGTGCCTTTTCCATTGCTTCTGGAGTTATGCACCTGGATACACAGATTATTCTTCCTTTCATCCATCGCTGTTCAAGGGTTCAAGTTGCTGGATACCAGTCCTATTTCCACACCTGTCCACTGGCACGTGTAGTTATTATAGTGGGAGCAGCCAGTGTATAATACTAGTGAAAGGGCTCAGAAATTAAGAATTGATGTCTGTGCAGTAGGTGTTAGTTTGAAAAGCAATGTAACCTTGAACATAAAATATGTTTAGGATGCAACATGCCATTTCTCTGTTGTTAATCACTTCTTATTGGACTGATGCAAAAATGTTGCTTCCATGGCCCATCACTTACCCAATTCTTAAGCAATTCAATGGTAAAGCTATGAAGCATGGAGCCACCGTCTGATAAGAAATGTTGGTTGAACAGACTGGTTATGATCAAAAAGCCAAAGAACTGCATTGGACTTGACTATTCATATATTATATGAGAAGAAGAGCTGAACAGTCTTCTTTGTTATGTGTTTCACAACTAATATGTTGTTATTTTGGTTTGTCACAAATCACCCAAGCCTTACTTATACCGCCTATACTAGATTATGTTAACATACTGTGTGTTCTCTTACAACTTCGCATATACCCTACATCATAATTAATAGTAACCTGCCTTCAGATACAGTATCAACATGTTCCATCCATTCCCAATCAAACAAACAGTAAGACAGAGACCATATGTGAGCCATGATGCATGACTACAAGGGGATCCTGAAAACAATGTACTATTAAAGTCCATGGCGAAATGGTGTGATGTTCAGAATTCCACCAGTCAGAATGTACTTGATATATTAAACATTCAATCACTTAATCACACAGAAAAGAACTAAATGAATAAACAATCTAATGTTTTCCATACTGCACCATAGCACCATTTAAATTGATGTGGTGAAATGTAATGTGATGGAAATGCATTGCTATTGAGGCTAATCAATAGGCAATCCTTTGCAAGATGATATAAGGTTATACAGCTGTCAGCAAATTCGCTAATGCATAAAGATTTTTCTAAGGATTTCCATAAGAGTGAATTAAACAGAACATGCTATATACAGAACACATTATGCGACATTAATGCAGATAGATTAGAATCATGGAGACAGATAAACAAATGGGCAGAAAGACTGACACAGTAGACTATGCAATCAATCGGAGTGGCAGCTAGATATATTGACATTTCTACATGTAATTAGATATAGAAAGATAGCTAGATTAATAAATAGAGTGATGAATGCATAGAGTAAATCATGTATCAGGACTCTCTTCACAAATAGGCTGTTATGCATACTTCTGGCATACTTTCCTTTTAGGTTAGGACTAAGTCAAGTCGATAACCTCTTAATAAATTGAATACTGCATTCCAGGAGTGGTCAGGAGTAAGTTAGAGTTACTACGATTAACCTGTTTGTGCATGACCCTCTAAACATGTGCACAACTTCATACCTGTTATTTCTTTGTAGAAGTAGTGAGGTTGATGAAGTATTACATTTATCGAGGTCTCTAAACATACTAAATGGCAACCTGTTTAAACTACTGGAATAAACATGCAGCTTGCCACAATGACAATTCACAAGTTGCTTTTTACATCTAGAGTATGCTTGCATATTTGTTCAAACACCCCCTATTAATCTTTCACTCATGTGTGCTTGATTTACAAATGGTACATTGCACACATGTATTTTTCATCCTTCCCAACTTCTCAATTCCATTGCCCTGAGCGGAGCTAGTGGACAGTGTGCATAGTGATTTAACCATGGTAGATGCTATTGCTGGGCAGCCATACAATATTATTTCAACATTCGATTTCTGATTGATTTGCAGGTGTCACAGAGGAGCCGAATGAGCCACAGTTTTACTTTTAATAGAAGCATAACTAGGTTAATGCTGATGCAAAAGAACCCTTTTCACTCCATAAGGTAACAGGCATAAGGAGGCGTGAGCCATTTGCAGAATAATAGAATATCTCAATTCTTGACAACGCGATGTAAGTCAAGAGAAGAGAAAACGACCTCGTAGTAATAACAGCATTGCTGGTCATTCAGCATACTACAATACATCATCTTGTTTATTTCAAAGACTACTGTGGGGACTGGCTCAAATGTATAGCACACTGATGTCACAGTATAATATTTCTCAAATTCCCTTTTTGACCCTCACCACAAATAAGAAGCAGCTATTTCCCTTGTTCTTAGCACTCCATTGCATATGAACTAATTGGCCAGCTCGGCAACAAGCCATACCCTTTCACCAGCAGCCTGTAGTCGTTGCCATGGCGTGAGAACGGTAGGCTATTATGGTTCACAATAGTAAAAATCAATGGTGGTTAGCTAATGCTTTAAAAAAATTTTGGAGGCTATCGCTAATAGTTCACCTTCCTCTGCCATAATACTGACTCCCATATGTGGGATTAAAATGCGGGTAAAGTTCTCTCTCCGGTTGGGGTGTTCATTGCAGGTCAGAATTGGGCAAAAAGCGGGAAAGTAAAGTTAAGCAAAAGCAATAAACTGTTGGTCTGGTCCATCAGTTCTATGGATGCTAATACCCTGCACTCTACTGAGACACGCCAGTAACAGGTTATTACTATTTCCTGGTTGTAGAATAATGGGGAGGAATTACAGCAAATAGTGCTATATTAACTCAAAACATCAATGAAGTTGGATATAGTTGTTTACAATTTCTTTTGAATTAGGTAGCAAACAAAAACAAGCCCACTCACCATAGGCCCAGGTGGACCATCATGGCCTGAAGCTCCGGGCAGTCCTTGTTCTCCCTAGAGAGGCAGAACATATGTATCAGTTACATCCAGCATTTCTCCATTGGTATTAAGGCAACATGTAAAAGACATGCTTCATGTACTCACCACTGGACCAGGAATACCACGGAGGCCTTCTGGACCAGGTTTGCCTGAAGGACCTTGGGCACCGACTGGGCCGGTTTTGCCAGCAGGACCTTCTGAGCCAGATTCTCCCTAAGAGAAAAGATACAGTAGGCCACCTTCAATTAATGACAAGCTTTTGGGAAACAACGTCCAGATAAAGTTATGATCAAGTGCATTAATGCTGTACTTTTTGCAAACATACTCAAAGTATATGGTAGTGAATGGCATGCAATGTGTGCCACTGATTTTGTAAATATTTAACTTTCTCTATTTGCAATACAATAATACATTATTCCATATTTCTTTGGTGGTTATGATCTATCTGGGTCTTACCTTTGCACCCTTTTCACCTTGTCTCCCTTCAGCACCAGCAGCTCCATTTGGACCCTATGAAATTCAAAGAAAACCACAATTGATATAAGATTCTGCACTCTTGATATCTCAGAATCAAAAGGTTGTCAAGTTAGGTTAGGTTGTCTGTTCATTCTCATTGAGAAAGTCGTACACAACGAAACATACATATGAGATCGAAAATGCCATATGAATGCTCTTTTAACCAAACTCTTTAGCTACCTATTAATATGTTTAGAAGATGTACATAGTTCTAATACGCATCTGCCAATTCCTGCTATTTCACTCAGCTCTCTGTGTGCACGGGCATTACATGTGCCATTTTAAAGTTTAGTGGGAGAACATATTTCAGTAGAAAATGTGCTTAGTTCATAACACCATGGTTCTGTGAGATGGCGTAAAACCACAGGATTACAATGCAGTATGCCTAGGATGCTTAGCGCCTGCTAATGACCACGTGGATTCCAGTGGAATTCATTATAAAACGCCTCCTGCAATGTGTCCATTGAAGGCTGCATATTCTCTCTCAAAGAGCAGAAAGTAAAAGTGGAGGGTAAAGGCGATGTTGTCTTCATTTGCTCTTGACAATTACACTCCACTTTACGAGTGTTGACAATGACACGCAGGAGACCACCAACACATGAATGCATGCATTAGTGGTCTTCTGCATGCAATTAGCAGATCTATTAAAATGGCCCCCTAATTGATTTAATTCTAGTAGCATTTCCAGTTACATGTGCATATGCTTATTGTTGGGTTTTATAGGGCAGCCAGATTGCTACTGGGGAGCATGTGGCAATACTATGCAAGTGCTGGTTATAATCATCATTCATCATCCCCACATGCGTCTCTATGGAAATCACAGCACAGGTGTTATGTTCTTTCAAACATCCACTGGGGGATACATATCTCAAACCCATTGTGCATTATAAGGGCATTATAGTGCAAGGCGGATTATTATACTTTAATAATGCTCATGACCATACTCGGGGCCTGATTTACAAAACAGTTTTTAAATGGGAATATCCCATTGAAAACGCTTTTGTAAATCAGTTCCATGATCTCTTTCACAAAGCAATGTGTTCCTTTCCTCAATATAAGTCTGTGGGTATTGAATTCCTACTCCATCCTCAGTACTCCTTGAATTAAATCACCCTTTCAAGCTCTGATCACTTTGGCTATAACTCTTGAGATTGATCATCTGCTTATTGTCTAACTAATGTTTTTTTTGTTTTTCATTTATATGTGGCTGCTATTACCATTGTTCTGGCAAGTATTATGAGACCCTCACAGTGGTAAACTAATGCATGAACCACTTGTTTATGAGCGTGATGTAAATAAAATAACAATTCGATTAAATGAATCTTTCCTCCTTTCAATAATTTTAGGTCCACTTACTGATAGGTGTATACTACATCTGTCATCTGCCGCTTTGGAATCCTATATAAGGGCAGTTTATGTTCCTTCCATGTGTGGTACAATATTTGAAACATATATTTTAAGGAGCCAACTAAGAAACATGTTAGTGGAAGCAGGTCTGATTGGAGGTTGCTCACGTACTAAGTAGGCACATCAAGGCTTGTATTCTACATTTCGTAAACAAAGATGGATATCTTTCGCCCGTCCCAAGTTCTCCGCGTACATAAAGAGTTTCAAATGGTGCAATGGGTCAAGATCATACTTAGGGTTTGGCAGGACAATCAAGCACTTGGTCGAGCACTCTGGTCGTAGGAATGTGTACAACGAAAGACGTTGTGATTTCAATACCCCTCAACACTGCCTTGGTGAACAGTCCTATGGGCCTGATATACAAAGTGTGTTTCAATGGAGTTGCACCATTGTAAAACGCTTTTGATGATTAAACCCCTATGGCTTTAAATGTGTGCGATTCCTCTGCTGTTGATTTCATGACGTGGATCTCCTATTTGTTTTTCTATTCATTTTATTGATACAATCTAACACAAACATGCTGAATTGGATCGTTCGCTTGAAAATGAAAAAAAACATTAGGCATAATCAAACATGCACCAAAGTCACAAGCGATGATCAGTGGAGTAACTTTGCTGAAAATGTTGTGGGGGACATGCCATTTGAAGAAAAGGTGCCCCAGCCAAATGAATGGGGACAACATGGTGTTTGCCATGAAAGTTGGGGGGTGAAACACCACTCTCCCCACCTAAAATGACGGCCATGGCGATGAGACATTCCAATGAAAAATAATCTACATTTTCGAATATGTATGTATAGTAATTAAGTTCCATCTCATATTGCCCCCTGGGAAACGATCTCCCTGCACCCCTAAAAGCCTTCCCCCACATATTCTAGGAGGAGCTACACGATATCTCTGCGGCAGGTTTTCCTGTGACGAAAATATTTTTGCATGTGAAATGCACAAATACAAAATGTTCATACATTTCCCATGGAAACATGCAGGGGTGTCCCCCGCAACACCCTGCTCACTATACTGTGTAGTATAGTGAGCGCGATGTTGTGGGGGACCCCCCCTGCAGCCCCTGTTTTTTTGTTGTTTTTTTTTTGTTCTGTCGGGATAGTTGCGGGTTTGACCCTGCAACCCCTGTTCACTGTAGTGAGCGGGTGTTGCGGGGGACACCCCGGCAGCCCTCCGCAGACTTTTTTAAAATGTATTTTTTCACACCGAACCCACCTAAACACATACCACGAGAAGTTCAAACTTTTGGTAGTTAGAACTTTTTTTGGTGTGTGTTTTAGGTCTTTTGGTGGGGTCGGTCATTTTTATTTGGACATTTCGTACTATTCCTTCTAGGACAGGTAAAACTTTCTATTCTTACTCCAGTCCTAGAATAATTGGGGAAAGTGTTTGATTTTCGTGGGAGTTCAAATTTGGACAAATGTGAAATGTCGGCCCCTGGGGACCTTTTCCCAGATGACTTTATCAATGGATTCCAGTAATTATGATGTTCTGTGCGCATGATGACGGGGTAGCCTAGTTTGTGTGTTTAGGAAACGGTCCTTAGATAAACACAATATATGATTTTAATTGTTGCTGCAAATGTAAGAGAATATGCCTTATACAAAAGACCCAAGTAAAACAATGTGCTCTGGAATCTGGTTGACATGGCATTTGACACATGAGACTTAAGTGTTAGAAGAAAGGCACTACCTAGAATTGCTGGATATCCTCAACAAGTGTATTGCAGTTCCCTTACATTCCAACAAAATGTTGTTATGAATAGTGACTATGTGGTACCCCTCTTCAGACATAATTAGTGCAAGACAAGAAATCGGTGCGTGCAAGTATTTCAGTTCTACATGTTTGTAATGTTAAATAGTGTACCTCAAGATATATTTTCCATCGCATGGCATGTGCTAGTAATCTGAGTCCTCTCTCCAGTCTTCATTTTTTAAACTTTTTAAACCCTTATAACTTTCCCTAACTGACAGTCTCAATCCATTCCCTTAAATGGTTAAAAGTCAGCCATTTTGAGTGGAAATGCTGACTGGTGGAAAAACATCAATGAGTTACGTTGGCGCCCTAATCTCGGAATGCAGCTGAAGCATCAATTAGCAAAGCTAACCCTCTCTGATCAGGGAATGATAAGTGCAATGAATCATGATTACAATACAAAGGGGCGCTTCCATTATTAAAGAGTGTCAGCGTTGCATTAAGCACCGAGAACTTAAATGAGCAGCTCATTTTTTTTTTTTTTTAAATGATTGGTGGCTTGGCACAGATGGTGCTTCTGCATAGAAAGGCTGCTAATTGTTATTTATCTTCCCCTCCTAGACTTGAGTTGTAGTGTCTGCTGAATTTTAACTGGCATAAGGGAATCCGATAACAGCCTCCTCCAGGGGTGCCGCTTTGCAGTTTCCTTTGTTTGCTCTTTGCATTGGCTACGCATTCCTGCAGTTTAACTTTGACCTCGAATACAAGTTGGATGCCTATAAAACACACACGCTCTGTTAAGGGAGACATTTTAACTGCTCCTGGTGTAGCTGTTTGTCTTGTTACTTTATTCTGCTCAGTAATATAATTAAAATGTTACCTACTTACTTTTTATTTATTTATTTATTGAATTTATAGTAGCATCAAGGCGCTGGCTTCTAATAATTTTTTTGTGTTTTTAAATCACTATGATACTTCTCAGAAATAAGTAATGAAACATAATGCAGTAGTTTTAGAGCAATGTTGTTTTCTCCTATACAAACCTCAGGAACTTAAGGAAGTAACAGTGTTTCTGAACATTACACAATTCTTGTTCAGAAAGTGACCACCCGTATATTCTCTCCCATGTAACGATTGTGTTTACGCTTTGCACGTTTTTGCAGTGTTTTATCACAAGGCAGAAGATGGACTACGCAATGTGTATAGTTTCTCAGGAGACCTGTGTACTAATTATACATATTCTTCCAGGGGTTTATGAGTGACATCTGATATACAGTAAGAGCAAAGCTTGGGATGCTTATAATGCCACTGGAAACTCTGAGTCGGAGTGTCCCGCCATATTGCTACCCATCTATACATTTGGGTGTCCGACTTGTGTCTCTTAACCACTCACTGAGTTACCCCAAGTGAACAGTGTTACAGGGCATGAGGGAAGGATGCATGAGAGAACTAGGTACAACATAAAAAAAGGTGTTCTTTCCCATCACCCCAGAGAAACCCCCAAAAGGAGAAGACATGCCTGGAAGTGAAAAGACTGTATCCCCCAGAATTCCATAATCCCATGCTCTGATCTCTGAGCTGGGGGATACAGGAACATGAACAAGGAATAGTTGCTATTAGCTTCCCGTGGAAGCCGTACACAGCAAAGGCATTTTGTTTGTCATAGTGTTGAAGCCTCTAGTGTTTCGAAAAATAAACCCACGCATCACATGATTTAATCTGCTATTGCCACAACTTTGCATGGAGAACATTCTAATCAAGACAACATCCCTGGAAAGTCACAAATCGCATGATCTTAACAATCTGCCGTCTTCACATAGAGTCCACACCAATGATCGTTGTGCCAGCCCGCCAGTGGGGCAGGACAGTCTGAAATCTGACAGTGGGGCCCCTGCCCCATACTGTGGAAAGAGCCTACTCAGTCTGGAATGCCTATAATCAGAGGCGCCCAGTGGGCAGTAAAACATGCAAACCTTTATGGTGGCTTGAAACCCTTTGGGCCTCATTCCGAGTACGGCGCTAACCAATGGCGCTATTACCGCCTTGGTTGACGCCGTACCTGGACCGGCAGCGCCTTGGTGGATGGCGGAATTACCGCCCCATTCCAAGGTTGGCGGGGCGGTAATTCCCCATTCACCAAGGCTCTTCCCCATTCCCAAATGAGCCCCCATAGGGCTCAATGGGAATGGGGAAGATGCAAATAACGGTGACCGTTCATTACGGTCACCGTTATTGGCTTGGAGGCCCCTTTGCGCCCTCGACTTTAACACCTGCTCAAAGCAGGCGTTAAGGGCGAGGGCGCAAAGGGAACTCGGAGTATGGCGGTAAGGGATCACCGCCACCGGTCTCGTTACCGGTGGCCGCTATCCCTTACCGCCATACTCCGAATGAGGCCCTTTGTCTTGTAGCAAATACTCCCTCCCCTGGAGAATGCAAATGTTAGACAACGCCTGAGGCAGTTTCATGTCTATCCGCTCGGATGTGTTCGTGTGTCCCATGCCAATGTAAATAGTTGGGAATATAAGGGCTCAAAGGATCTCCACATGACCGACATTCTACCTACACTGGAGCAGGTTGAAATAGAATTGCACTCCTACTAGGCCCAATGTAACTTTGCTACAATACAAATGGCTACTGTTCACCAGTACTGGTCCTGATGTCTTATTTCATAAGATTGCTGCTTCGTCCATGAATTGTGAGGGCATGCAAGTGTTAGTTGCACTTAAGACCTCTCTCATTGCTTTTTATTGATTTGTGACAGGCATGGCATATTTGTTGTAGCCACTGTTATTTTTGGGGGACCCTTGGTTGTGACCATTTCCCTTTGCAGTTTGTTTTTTTATTCTATGGATTCATTTTATTTTGCAAGTCTACCTATGCATGTGGGCGATATGACGGGTGGCCCTTCACGGTCTTAGCCTATTTAGAACATGTGTGGATTACATTGTTATGGGTGGACCTCAGCTGTGAACTAGAAACTACAATTCCCCAAGAAATTGACACACAAGTCAGATGTGATGTCACATGTCTGTTCAGTGCACAGTTGACTACGTTGGTCATTGACCCAGTTCCTCCAATAGGAATAAAACAATATAAAAAACGAGTCAAGAGATTGTAACAGCTTTGAGTATTTAGGTTGACTGTGATTATCGGTTGTGAATTGTACTGTAAACATATCTACAGTGATTTTTCAGTGTAAATCTTAAAACGCAGGCTACATATGTGCTTCTGATGCTACGTGCTTCTGATTCCTGAGATTTTTTTTGTTTGTGCCAAGTTACTCCTGCATTGCAATACTATGAGAAACCAGAACAATGTCTTTTTAAAGCCTATACCTACTGGTACAATGTATATACTCGGCCTTCGGGAAGACATATTGTTAAAACAAATGGTAGGACCGGCGGGGACTTTAAATGACAACTTCATTTTCGATCAGCCTTTAATAATAATTGTATTAGGCTATAGATTTACATTGCTGTCACAAAGAGTGGCTGAATCAATATTCTATTAAAGCACACTCCTATAAGTCATAAGAAAAAATCTGTGAGCGACATACAGAGTGCTTCTGAAAACCGACTTCCAGTCCATTCATCCAAAAAGTCTCCATTTCATTCGCTGCACTGAACATTGAAAAAGATTCTGTATTGATTCAACCTGTAAATTAAGCATAGGATTTTACTCCAATATTTAGTGTTGTGATTCTGTAGCTATTGGGTTAGATCAAAAGGCGCTGTGATGAATATGCCAATGGTTTACATATAAGCAAACATCAATGGTGCACTTTTCCATAAATTAGCCAAGTAGCAAATCGGGAATGTGTCATCTTGAGGTCAGAATATGAAGATTGTAAGGTCACAGTCTAGTTTAATGTTGAATGTATGCAGATGGGGATTTCTGACAGAAGATAAACCTTTCACTACTTTTGCTTTGATCACCTCTTGTTTATGACATTATGGCCAAATGCCTACTACTGATGAGTAGAGACTAAATTGCCTACTCAGCCCACACTACCATCCATGATCCGAAAGGCATATCACATTTGCCTTATGTGGTAGTGCAGGCTGAGGGCAAACTATGGCCCTCATTACAACCCCGGCGCTAAACCATGGCACTATTAGCACCATAGTTGGTGCTGGTGTTGTAACGAGTCCGCCATGGTGGAATGGGGAAATACCGCCCCATTCCAAGGTTGGCGGTGCAGTATTTCCCCATTTCACCATGGCCCTTCCCCATTCCCATTTTCGCCCCATAGGGCTCAATGGGACTGGGGAAGGCGCCAAGTACGGTACCGCAAATTGCAGTACCGTAATTAGCACCGAGGTCCCTTTGCGGGAAAACCAGCTGTTAAGGTCGGGTCCCGCAAAGGGACCTCGTAATCAGGCGTTAAGGGTTTAACGGTGCCGACACCTTTTACGGCGCCGTTAAACCCTTAACGCCAGGGTCGTAATGACCCCCTATATCTTCAGGAGGGATGTGAGCTAATGACAATAGCAACTCAAGCAGCAATAGTAAAAAGATTTAAAAATAAAAGAATGTCCATTTAAGAGTCTATAAAAAATATAGACTTTTCATTAAACAGTAAAGATGAAAATAACCATAAACACAAGTAAAAATCCACATTTGTAAAGAAACACAAAAAATGCAATCTTTGGTATAATAACACTCTGACTAGAGAAGCAAGGGTGTTCAGGCACTCACATGGCATAATGCCAGTGTTCAAAACCATATCTTCTAAGGAATAAGCAAAGATGGGAGGCTTAAAATTCACTGTGGTCCCAAAAGTGGACCAGGGCACAGGTCCTCTTGACACGACCTCATCTCTTTGTCTGTGGTGCTCGTAAGCATCGAGTGAGTAATCACTGAGCTTTTCTGTGGTCAAGCTGGTATTGAGACAGAGAGAGTCATGCTGAGCAGCGAGTGAGCGTTGAGTCAGTGTTGAGACGGTGCTCTGTCTAGATGAAGATTGCACTCAATACGGTGTAAATTGTTGGGTCCCGACAAGTTGAAGTCGGTGATCAAGTTGAGTCAAAAATTGCTTGTGATGAGTCAAGTTGATGAGTGACAAGATGGTTTTAGTGGGTTGAGTTCAGGCGAGGTTCTGTTGGGTCAATGTGATGCTCGGGATGCACTGAGTTGGATATACCCACATCAGTGAGCTGATGATCAAGTTGAGGTGGCAGTGACCTCTACAGATGTGAGATGGTGCATAAAAAGCTCAAAGGTGAAAGACAGGGGCTCGAAGTTTGTGGAGTGTCAATGAAGGAACTACAGGCTCTGTGTCAGCTCAAAAGGCATTGAGCAGGGTGGAATTGGCTTCAAGACAGCCTGAAGTGGTGGAACTAGATTCCCGCTGCTCTTGGACGTCTGGTTGCTATGAGACCCAAACAGGGGTTCCAGGGCAAGGCGGGCCCTTCTGCTGCACTCCCATTCCAGGGCACTTAGACAGCAGCTACATGGGTTCCCCCACCTGCAGTGATAGTGTTCCATCTCAGACACAATCTGACCTTGGTTCAGCAGCCATTCAGCACCAGTCTGCCTTGGGGATGGGTAGGGAGCAGAGATTTCCTCTGCCTTTGTTGCATTCTGTCTTCACATTCCTGGCAGAGAACGTTGAAAAAGACTGCACCCTCAACAGAGGTCTGAAGGATTATTCTTCTTGTTCTTCTTAAAGACCACAAATTCAACAAAGAATGAGTGGATGTCCATCACCTTTTACAGGAAATATGCCAATGGGATTCATCCAAAGCAAGCTTGCTGTAATGGATCCAATACCCATTGTTTTAAGAAGTGCCCTTTATCATATGACATCACACCCAGAATAAATTGCTTTCAGGTAATGGAACGGACAGAAAAACTAAGAGAGCCCTATGAGAAAGCTTGATGATAGAACCCCTACCCCAGTGTACTCCATCTCTTCCCATGACTGCTAGCCTGAAAGGCATTCTAGTAGTAAACACCCTTTTTCTGGGCTGGCTTTTTAAAGTCAGTGCTGCTTGTGAAGCACCATTCCGAGGAGACATCTTGGCGGAAGTGTCTATATCCTGGAGGAAGGTGTGTACCTCCCAATTGGAAAATAAAAAGAAGACAACATCATGGTTACTTCTACACAAGGCAGCTATGGGATATTCAGCATAGATAGAAATACACATTAGATCTAATTCTTGCTCAAAGAGATGACACTATTGTGATATCAGATTGTGTGGTTCTTCTCAGTCACCATGTAACAACCAGACATGGCTTATATTTCGAGATTAAGCAGTCACCTGCCTGAATAAAGCAGACAATTATTATAATTTAGATCAGAAGTACAACACGTTACATGGCTACAGCTGCCTGCAGTGACCTTTTATCCCACATCTGTAAAGGATGCACAGGTGACCTTTAAACCTGCTATGTGTCACTGCAGGGCTGTTGATGCCATATCAGTAGAGTGATTAAAGCAAGGTGCCGTGCACACTATACTGATGTCATGAAGGTGGGGCCTACTTATCAAACCACCCTTTCAGAAACAGGATTACCTCCATCCTTCTTTGTCGTGCTACCTTAACTTTAGTTTCTACAACTTGAAATTAAAACTAATTCAATCACTACTGTGAATAGCACTTTAATTACCCAATGGTTCACTTTGCATTTGCTGTTCAGATGATTTAAGGGCAAAGAAACCTTTTCATAGTATGCGCTAGACCAGAAAGAGGTGTATCATCCTGTGCAGTATATTTTTAATTGTCTGAAATGTACAAGTTAAACATTACAAACAACCCTGTTTCTTTCAGGTAGTGCTAATCTAGGGCATGGATGGATTTGAATACAAGGAGTAGATATTTAAAGAGAACACTATTCTGTTTTGTGAAGCACCAGGCATGCTGGAAATATGTTGAGATGGGAGACAATCTGGGTATACTGTAGAGAGAGTATGAGGCAAATTTCTGTATTTTGATGAGGGGAGCAAAAAATAGAGTAGTCTATAATAGTAGTCTAATTTGCTAATGACCTGGGTTGAGATCTGAGTTTTAGCAGCATGGTAGGTGAGGTGCAGGAAGATCTTCCTGATCTTTAGAACTGTGAACTTGGCCTTGATGGCAGTGATGCAGTGGTGAAGTTTAAGTTTACTGTCAAAGGGATCCCCAAGATTACATATTTTCGGTGATGGTGACAAGAAGTAAGGAGAAAAGTTAATAGGAAGTGAGTAAGTTGGGTTGGCAATGGAGGCCTAGTGAAACATGTCTTCAGTCTTGGTTGAGCTAACATTTGAAAACACAGTTCTATCCAATGTCAGATAACTGATCAACAGTTGCTGATATGCTCAGGGATGCCAGGGTAAGACAGGGAATGCAGAAAAAGGTTTCACCTTTATTGGAGAAGAGGTGATATGATAAGACAAAAAAGGATGATGGATTAGTTTGCCCAGGATGCAGGTATATGTTGAAAAGAGACACAGAACCAGGACTGGTCTTTGTGGGGTGCCCACTGGGAGAGGCACAGGGAAGCAATGTTACAATTCCATGAGATGGAGAAGGGATAGTCAGAGTTAAAAAGCCATATTTTTGAGCATTCTGATCATGAAGCCAAGAGAGAAAAGAGTTTTGAAAAGGAAATAATGATGCAAGGTCAATGATGGCAGAGATATTTCATGAAATAATAATAATGTTATGATTAATAAAGTTCTTCATTCAGAGCGGCTTCTATGCTCTGCAATAATTGAGGTTACTGCTAATACAAACTCATAGTATTCAATTTGTTAACATCAAGAGTATGCAGGAAAGATTCAGACTGAGGGGTGCTATTCCCAAGGTAAACATATTGGACTTGAGCTATCCACCTAGCAGAGAATGAAGATAGTTAAACTTTTTTTTAACACACTTAATACCGGGGACCAGTTTTGAAGTGCAGGACCAGGATTTGATCCTGTGTTGCTTTGAGTTGGATTGTTGCCAAGACAAATGCCCCTGAGCTATCCTCCTGGGGTTTGTTAGCAGTAATACGATGATTTGAGGCAGGAGTGAGAATGGTCTCCGTAGGGTTTCTCCAGCAGAACCCATATTGGAGAGGATCATATTTATCATTAGTCTCCAAGTAGCTAGTTATGCATTTGAAGACAACAGTCTCTAAGATGTTGAAGTGGTAAGGCAGAGTGGGAGATGGATCAATAGAAAGACATTAAGATAATGTCAGGTATAGGGTTCTTCAAGATGGGTATGACTGTAACAACCTTTAATGAGGCTGGAAATATCCTGGCATATAGAGAGGATTTGAAAAGGAAAGACAGTTCTTGGACAATATATATGGTGGAAATGGATAAATAAGAGAACAGGATGGGTTGTGTGAACTGAGGATGAGTGACATCTTAGCCAGACAGCTAAGAGAGAAGTGCTGCAGTAAATAGTACATTGAGTGGAGGGTACTAGACAGAAGGGGAGTGAGATAGAAGGTGGAGACAGAGCGTCCAATACATTTGTGATTTAAAAAAAAAAGGAGTAAGTCCTTCTTTTTTTCCCAACATTGAGAAATGAGGATATGCAGCAAAGTTTTGTAGAGAAACATTGCTTCAAAACTCATGCAGAGGATTCCATTGGTGTGAACAAGGAGATGATATTGAATTGGTGTACTAAGAGTCCTTCTGAGAATTAAGAGCACTGGAAAGCACCAGGTGAGACAAGCAGGAGTAGATCGTTGGATTGGGCTGTGCACCAGTAGCAGAACATAATGCTCCTGTTTCTTTTCAGCTGTTTCATGGCCTTCTGAGCCATGGTGTAGAGAAAGAGGGATGAAGGAGAAAACAAGGTAGCGAACTCTAACCTTAGAAAAGGCAAGTTCAAAAGAATTGCAAATGCAGGAGAGTGATCTTGGACAGAGGTCCTGGCTTGGTCAAGATAGGGGACCATAAAGGGAGGCTTGAACTTTCTTTTTCATGATAGATGAGGGATTGGTATGTGAGACTGGAGGGAGATAAGATGAGACATAGATGAGTCATTGGTCAGAGGGTGAGCAGTCAGTAGAAAAAGTAGAGAAGTGGACTCATGAGGATATGAAAATATGTTTCTGTGTTTGTGGATGGGAACGTTATGTAGGCTGATCAAGGAGTCATCTGAGAGAGTCTAGTCTAGTAATAGATGGAGGGTTTTTGTCATATTGGTAGGGTTAAAGTCACTGGTAATTATGACTGGGACATCAGTTGTCAGAGACTTGGGAAGTATTGTGAGGTCCACATTGGCAGCAGTTGGGTTGGTAGAGTGGGGGGAGAGAGTGCCTTTTTTGGGTAACCTAGGAGAGGAGGAATAGTTAGAAAGGTCACTGTGCAGATCAGAGAAAATTGCAATGACTAGCAGGGATCTACATTTCAGTGATGGCCATCACAACAGTCTTTATGTTATGGGATTTAAAGTGGTTGGTGAAGAAGGATGTAATAGTGCACAGAGATTAGGCATTTCAAAGCCCCAGAGTTTGTTTAATAGAACATGGGAAAGGTGGGGAAAGAGGGTTGTGTGCCATAAGGTAGATGAATCGGGTAGGTGACATTAGAGTGAGTAGGGTGCAAGTGAGAGGAACAAACAGAAAACAATGTTTGAGAAGTAAGCAATATGGACATATGAACATAGACACAATCTAGAGAGAAGGGCTGGTGAGACAGTATGTGGGAGTACATGGCTGCACCATCATAGGGAACCAGAAATAATGGGCAGGAAAAGGAATGGAGTGTTGAATTTCATGATGGATTGATGGGTTAACAGAAAATGGGAAATAGATGATTGTGGAAGTGTGCCAATGAGTGCACCAAAGAGTTATGAATGCCTAAGCAAGTGGATCTGATTTGTGACAATGGAAGGGAATGTGGTGCTGGGCTTTTCCTACCCCAAACAGGAGTAGCCTTTAGCTTTTGATGCCCTTTTGCAAAGACAATTATACTAGTTGACACCAAAAAGACTGTGAGAAGGCATTGCAGACTCAGTCTTTTGTTGCAGGGTGAGGCTATGGGCAATGGGCAGTCTTGGACGATGTTAGCAGCTGGCATCTGGGAGACCAAGGGAATGGACAGGAAGTCTGGGATAAGATGTACAAAACTTCAGGTGGTGGCTATTGGAGGTCTTGGTGCCGAGTTTCACAGAGGGTACAAGGCTCAGAGATCACGTTGCTGTGGTCCTGGGAATGTAAAGGAGTGTGGGAGCCCCTCTAATGAGAACAAACATGGGTCAAACACCCTGTTCCATGGAATTTCGTCCACTCAGAAGAGTCTACAACCATGTTTCAGCTCACTGCACCCTTCACAGAGGAGAAAAATCCATGTGTCCAAATGGTACAATGAGAGAGTGTTTGGTATGGTTCATGTGCAGTACGCATCTTGCCTCATTGGGCCTTCTGGCTTTTAATATACAAGGTAGGAGTCAAGGGTATTCTTGTGTAGGCAATATCTGCTACTTAAACCCTGTTCCAGGATGGGGGCCATCCCGGCATTCAGGTGGGCTGGTGCCCTTTTCAAGACAGTGGCTGGTAGAAGGTGCACAGAGTGCTCTCACACTTCTACTTGATGGTTCTTTGGTCACTGCCCTGCAGCAGCCCTAGGCATACATCGTGCTTGGGAGAAGGCTGGTGGGATGAACCAGTTACTTAAGTGTTGCATGTTGTCCCTGCCATTGAGTGGGCTGGAGCCATTTCAAGGAGGCAGCTGGTGGAAGGCAGCCAAGAGAGAGATGAGTGAACCTACGCCGTTCCACTCTAGTGCTCTGGACACATAGCCCAGCTCGCGTTCAATGGTGCAGACAATTGCGGAGGCGTGGGTGGGAGGAAATGGCTGCTTGAAGCACTTTCCAAGATGGAGGCCTTCACTGCAGTGAGGATGCAGCACATTCTAAGATGCCAGATCTTGAAGTAGGCTAAGTGGCAGTCAAAGAGCATTTTTCAATGGGGTTTGCACCATTAGTAAATGCATCTTTGAATCTAGCCCGAAGTCTCTTAACCATTACCTGTTTGTGTTTTTCGGCATCTTTGAATCTAGCCTGAAGTCTCTTAGCCCTTACCTGTTTGTGTTTTTGGGTACCTTTGAATCTAGCCTGAAGTCTCTTAGCCCTTACCTGTTTGTGTTTTTGGGTACCTTTGAATCTAGCCTGAAGTCTCTTAGCCCTTACCTGTTTGTGTTTTTGGGTACCTTTGAATCCAGCCCGAAGTCTCTTAGCCCTTACCTGTTTGTGTTTTTGGGTACCTTTGAATCTAGCCCGAAGTCTCTTAGCCCTTACCTGTTTGTGTTTTTGGGTACCTTTGAATCTAGCCCGAAGTCTCTTAACCCTTACCTGTTTGTGTTTTTGGGTACCTTTGAATCTAGCCCGAAGTCTCTTAGCCCTTACCTGTTTGTGTTTTTGGGTACCTTTGAATCTAGCCCGAAGTCTCTTAACCCTTACCTGTTTGTGTTTTTGGGTACCTTTGAATCTAGCCTGAAGTCTCTTAACCCTTACCTGTTTGTGTTTTTGGGTACCTTTGAATCTAGCCTGAAGTCTCTTAGCCCTTACCTGTTTGTGTTTTTGGGTACCTTTGAATCTAGCCTGAAGTCTCTTAGCCCTTACCTGTTTGTGTTTTTGGGTACCTTTGAATCTAGCCTGAAGTCTCTTAACCCTTACCTGTTTGTGTTTTTGGGTATCTTTGAATCTAGCCCGAAGTCTCTTAGCCCTTACCTGTTTGTGTTTTTGGGTACCTTTGAATCTAGCCCGAAGTCTCTTAGCCCTTACCTGTTTGTGTTTTTGGGTATCTTTGAATCTAGCCCGAAGTCTCTTAGCCCTTACCTGTTTGTGTTTTTGGGTACCTTTGAAACTAGCCCGAAGTCTCTTAACCCTTACCTGTTTGTGTTTTTGGGTACCTTTGAATCTAGCCCGAAGTCTCTTAGCCCTTACCTGTTTGTGTTTTTGGGTACCTTTGAAACTAGCCCGAAGTCTCTTAACCCTTACCTGTTTGTGTTTTTGGGTACCTTTGAAACTAGCCCGAAGTCTCTTAGCCCTTACCTGTTTGTGTTTTTGGGTACCTTTGAAACTAGCCCGAAGTCTCTTAACCCTTACCTGTTTGTGTTTTTGGGTACCTTTGAAACTAGCCCGAAGTCTCTTAACCCTTACCTGTTTGTGTTTTTGGGTACCTTTGAAACTAGCCCGAAGTCTCTTAACCCTTACCTGTTTGTGTTTTTGGGTACCTTTGAATCCAGCCCGAAGTCTCTTAGCCCTTACCTGTTTGTGTTTTTGGGTACCTTTCAATCTAGCCCGAAGTCTCTTAGCCCTTACCTGTTTGTGTTTTTGGGTACCTTTGAATCTAGCCCAAGTCTCTTAGCCCTTACCTGTTTGTGTTTTTGGGTACCTTTGAATCTAGCCCGAAGTCTCTTAACCCTTACCTGTTTGTGTTTTTGGGTACCTTTGAATCTAGCCCGAAGTCTCTTAACCCTTACCTGTTTGTGTTTTTGGGTACTTTCAAAAGAAGTTTGCTTCCAAAGCTCATATTACAAATGCATTTTTAACGTACCCTCCGCAATATAACTGAGAAATATTTGAAATGTATATTACAGATATGATGGTACATGGTGTAGCCATCTTATTGAACTAAATCTACTGCCACGCTGATGTATTCTTGTGCAACATTTGTACTTTACAATAATTTCTTGTCAGGCATATTGGAGGTCTGTCTCACGCAGAATTCGTAGATGTTTGTGAAAAAGGCACTAATCAAATTAAAAATGCCAGTTGATGCGTGTTAAGGTGCTAGTAAACACATTCCATTAAACAATTGTCTTCTGAAATGTAGCAAATGCATGTTGATAGATGGCATTAGTAATGTGCTAAATTCACGTAGCAAGTACAAGGTTGCACTAGCAAATAAAAAAGTCCTATTTACTGATTTATTGATTGCAAAGTCAAATCCCCCTTTTTATTCTTCATGTTAGTAGTGAATATAACGCAATGTTGGTGCCTAGAAAACCTGTCTTTGGCAGGTGAGAGATTGCAAAATAATCCAGGCATGTCGCAAGTGTCCACATTTGAATTGATGTTCAATAGATCTTTTTTCTTGGATGCTGATTAAGTTCTTTTCAGACTCACTTCATTTTAATGATGGCAGATTAATTAACACCGGTGTCTTTAGGAGGAACAGTCAATAATCTACAACGAAGTGTTACTTGCTTAAATAAACTGAAAAGTCGAATGAATCATACACGGTGCTGAAGTAATTAGTGAAAATGCATATTTAAAAGAGGAGATTCCCTGCAATAGGTTAAATATTGAGCAATAAATACCCATTAAGACACCGTACAGTGTGCTTCAAAATATTTAAGTGATGTAAAACAAATGAAAATTCAATTTGAATGAATAGGTGGAGCTGTGTTGCCGCTTTTTGCTGAACAGTGCCCTCCAAAAAATAACACAACTCAGAAGCATGTAATATAAAAAGTGGTTGCGGGGAGTGGTAGGTTTCACATGAGAACTGGTTCATGTTATGGCCTGCGATCCACCAGAAGTAAGGACATGTGCAGACTTGAACCCCGCCGGTGCAGGAAGGCTACAAAACAGATGACGGACCTTATCTGTATACCACCAAAGACTCTGGAACCTCCTCCCCATCAACATTCAACTCGCTCCCTTGCTTCTACAGATCAGGGAGGAGCTCGAGGCCATCTTCTTGGAGGAATACTCCTCCCTAACACCTTGATCCGCACACCCTCCACTCCCCACCGTGCCAGAGACTTGGTGATCTGATCTCCACTGTTTCCTCCCCTGGTTACTTGTAGATCCATTGTTCACAATTGCCCTCTTTCCCTTGTTACTAGATCCCCACTCCCTTGTTCTCCCCCCTATGACTGAAAAGCGATTTGTTGCTTTACGTAGCTAGGCCTGTGCTCAATAAATAGCCTAATAATAATGATAATAATGTTAAAAGATGCTTGTTATTTGGTCTTGGAACGACCCACTCTGGTGTACATTTTGATGTTGCTGTTGTACACAAAATAAATGTATTGTATTAGGAGTATGTAGTCACCATTTTGCGATGCACCCTCATTGCAACTGCTTAGACTCGAGGACTAAGGTAGCAAGATAGGTGGAAGGAGGATGGAGAAGGGTTTAGAGGCCGATTCTCTGTGGCTCTTGTCAACCAATACTCAGAGCCTTGTTTATGTGGAATGATGCATTATTACAGTGATGTAAAGCCAGAAGCAGTGCATAACAACATGATTCTTTACTGGCCCCCTTAAAGAAGCAATAGATTCATTTTGGGGGCCAGTACTGCTAATTGTGGGGGATACCTGTATGTGATTTTGTGTGTGTTTCTTGATGTTTTACACTCTTAAGTTCTATTGCCAGCCTCAACAGAACCTTCCTGCCGGCACATTTGATTTTCACTATATTGAAATATGAAACATCATTTAGTGGAAAGGTTTACTAAGTACAAATAATGATTCAACACTGAACATGAGGGTTATATTATGAGGATGTAACCTCAAGATGACCAGGATGACATTTAAAACAGTGACATTAGTTAATTGAAATTGGTATACTTACCCTCTTGCCGGGAGGACCAGGTGGACCAGCTTCTCCAGAAGGACCAGGAGGACCCTGCGTTTATAAGAATGAGTGCATTATTTCCAGTGCATTGTGTTATAGCAAGCATGACTTGGTAAAGTTACCAGAACACGTTCAGGATTATCAGTTTCAATCGTTTCACAGAAGTGATGTCATATCGTTTCCATGGGAGACTAAACATGAACATTTCCAGAGAAAACGAGCATTTTATCCCATTGGCCTGCAGAAGTATTAAGTCTTCGTTTTTGGCCATTAACACTGTTTAAGACCTTGCTATACATGAAAGCAATAGATCACGTGACATGAATCCGAACGATGGAACCCATGGCATGTGCAGACCCTAGTAGTGTAATTGGCTCTGCTCACCCTATGTTTCACATATTGAAGAACAGCCAAGAAAGCACATATGTGCTGATTATGTGATCCTGTATTTTACAATGTGTATGTTTGGGGTGGGGTAACACTACTTCATACCTCTTGCAAAAAGGTTTAGCATTCTGGGGGTGGGAACCCCCACTTGTTAGGCAACCGTTTATAGTGGAAGTTGTCCATGAAAAATTCACTCCGAATAAAGTAGAATTGGCATTTGATGTGCACTAATATTTGTAGTATTGTATTTATATGTCAAAGAGGTGTGTTCAGTGATGTATGTCACATTATGGTCACATCATAGAACTAGATGGTAGAAATATAGCAACATAAGTATGCATGTCATTATAAGTCAACTGATTCTTCTGAAAGATGTCCCATAAACAATTTTTAGCAAACACTCACATGTGTGCAGACAGACCTAAGTCCAAGGTCACCGTAATCACACTTTGCCTCAATGTTAGAATTTAGGATATTCCAGAGTCTGGGACCTTGTGCTTCCAAGACACAGCCTCTATGTCTTAGTCACGTCAATGATCGCTGATTGATAAGATGTGCACTTGCCAATTGCATTTGCCAACTATAAGTTTCTGTTTGGGATATAGTGTGTGGCCAGTTTCTCAAGATAACCCAAGTGCTTTCTCCAATGGGCCATCTGGCGTGTGCACGTTAGCCTAATTCTATTCTGTGAACTACTTGTTAGCCTAAGCCAGTTGAGTGTTTTTAAAGCTGGCTCCACATGATCTCTTTTCCAAAGGTCCTGGTACACTCTGGATGAATGATTGTGTAGTTTCTGGAGCTTGCTGGCTAGTTTCTATGGGAGCCCAGTGTAAATTAGCTTATAGTAGTCTAACATTGCCACTGAAAGAGGTTGTGAGAATTCCACGTGGCAGTCAGTGGGGACTTGTGGAGGGTGAGGGGGGTTCCAAACAGGTACACATGGAAGCTGACACCCAGAATGACTGTACTATTGTGAAGGCTGACATGCATATCTGCATCATGACTCCATTCTAGATGTCTTTCCATTTGATGTCCAAAGGATTATAGGCCAAGTTAAGCAGATTGAGTTTCCTTCTCTCCTTCACTGCAGCAAGATCTATGTTTTAAAGTGATTGCAGCAGAGGAAGCCTTTCTCCATCAAATGGCTGATATCATAAAAGCTTGCACTAATGTTTGTTGAGTTCGCCGTATCACTCATGCAAGCTGCTGTGTAAGGCTACAGCACAGAGATTGATGCACAGAAAGGAATTGCTCTATGCAAGCTGCTGTGTAAGGCTACAGCAAAGAGTGTGATGCATAGGAAGGAATTGCTTCATGGAAGCTGCTGTGTAAGGCTACAGCACAGAGTTTGATGTATAGGAAGGAATTGCTGCATGCAAGCTGCTGTGTAATGCTACAGCAAAGAGTGTGATACATAGGAAGGAATTGCTTTATGCAAGCTGCTGTGTAAGGCTACAGCACAGAGTTTGATGTATAGGAAGGAATTGCTGCATGCAAGCTGCTGTGTAATGCTACAGCAAAGAGTGTGATACATAGGAAGGAATTGCTTTATGCAAGCTGCTGTGTAAGGCTACAGCACAGAGTTTGATGTATAGGAAGGAATTGCTGCATGCAAGCTGCTGTGTAATGCTACAGCAAAGAGTGTGATACATAGGAAGGAATTGCTTTATGCAAGCTGCTGTGTAAGGCTACAGCACAGAGTTTGATGTATAGGAAGGAATTGCTGCATGCAAGCTGCTGTGTAATGCTACAGCAAAGAGTGTGATACATAGGAAGGAATTGCTTTATGCAAGCTGCTGTGTAAGGCTACAACACAGAGTTTGATGCACAGGAAGGAATTGCTTCATGCAAGCTGCTGTGTAAAGCTACAGCACAGAGTGTGATGCTTTGATCTGTTGAAGCAAACCTATAACCCCTTCTTCCTGAGTTTTGAAGGTTGTGAATAATGATTGTGAAAGTAGGGCTATGTTTTCGGGACCCGAGGATGCTTTAGGGTGGTTCTAAACGATTCACAAGTCTTTTGAGTGCTGTTTGCAGAATTATTAAACAATTGGTTAGTGCTTGGAATATTTTGATTAATTCCTCTGATTAGTTAGGGCTCTATTAATATCCCTATTAAGGTCAGTCCTGTTCCCTCGTCTGACGGTTCTGTGATAACGCTGTCTGTTTAACATGAATCCATGTTTTTCATTTTCAGTCAGGAATATGTATCACAGCTTTGTTCATGCACCATTTGTGGGTCGATTTCATGCCATGTGTGTTTGTATCTTATCTCTGGGCCCCCGCTTGTTGATTTTCTGTAACTTATGTTTGTAGAGATGTATTATCAGCCTCTGAAGCAGTTTGTGCTTATGGTATTGACCGTGATGCTCTGTCCCTTACATCAGATGCGATTTCACTGACACAGTTCAACTGTTAGGATAGGATGCGGGATCATTCCCTTGCATAGGAGGGCTCAGGACAATTGATTTGAAAGGTGGGAGGTGAGGAATGTGTGATGAGACTCTATCTGGGGTTCTACGACAAGCTAATGTTGAAGACATTATTCAAAAACACCAAGTCGAGGATGTGGACTGCCTTATGTGTTGGCCAGCTGACACGTTGATGGAAGCCTGATGCCTTGTATATCGACCCCTAAATGGAAGGCTCCCCATATCATTGCAGGTTAAGTGTCAGCTTAAGCAATTCATTCTTGAATGTAGGGGTGTATTTAGTTGGGTTGTGAATCACTGCCATGATGAATTACCTTTAAAGGATTGATGAAGTGGTGGGCGATCGTGCATTTAATGAAAGACTGCAGCAAGCCAGGTAATCATTTGCAGCTCATATTTGCAATGTGACTATGGCTAGCCCTCTCCCTCTTTCGAAATATCTGTACATGTGCATAATGTTGTTCCCCAGAGGCAGTATGCCATAGAAAAAGGTGATGGCAGCACAAGGTTCAGTTAGGCAAGCATGTTGCATTTAGGTGTGTTTGGTGTGAATTCTACCCCAGGAACAGGCTGCGTTCTATATTAGATTCCCATTGGTTGACAATGGAAAGGGTCATACGCTGTAAACTATTTGTTAAAAGTAGAGAAACAGTGAACATGTGAAAGGCTCCACTTACTGTTAATGTCCCCCCTCCCCCCGTGCCTGAGGGACCTAGAGTACATCTATGTTGGATTCATGGACAGATCATCCAGGAGTGAAGGGATGTACTGTGTTATTCAGTTCAGAATATGGTCCTGGAATGGGCTCTGGGGAGGTATCGTTTATAAAGGATGCGTTAGGTGGTGCAGTCCTTGAGGAACTGCCATTGCAGTGCAGAGGTGTGATCTGAGGGCGTGAAACTCGCGTGCTTCCTTTAGAATAATGTATCTGGCCACAGGTGATGTGCTCCCATTCCTAGTAGCGTCGTGAGGGATAACGTCATCTGTAGGCAATCACAAGACCCTGAGACAAGCGTACCTACCCTCCGAATCCCAATTCAAAAGCTAAACCTTTTGCACTTCAGTTTGTTTATAAACCTCTGGGGATTAACCTCGATACTGTGTAGTTTACATTGAATACGAAATAGGACTTCACTTTAAAATGGCGGGGCTGACACGCAAATGCGATTGCTTTCAAGAAAAGGGAGTGGTCGCTGTTGCCATAAGACCCAGATCTTCTTAGAGTGTGACCTCTAGATTTTTTGATTGTGTCTCATAATATCAGTATGATTGCACTGCGTGGACAGAAAGGAGCAAGACTCATAAAGTTCTATGCAGAGCTGTGACTCCCTGGCAGAGAAGGTGGTGCGCTACTACTGTGGAAATCATTGCTACAGGGTCGTCATATCGAAAAGACATTAGAGACAGAGATTTCAAGAGGAAATGAGATTCTGAGAAGGAAGTATGGCTGTTTCGGATCTATGTGATTATTGCGACTGCCGAAAATGGCTACTTTTTTTTAACCCTTTACACCACATATATGTGTGCAGGGAGACCCCCGCTTCACCCCATATATATATATTATATTCTATAGCCCCCCACATATATATGTGGTGTAAGGTGGAGTAAAAAAAAAAATCCGCATTTTCGGCCGTCGCACTTGTCAGGTCGGCATTTTGGTACGATTCTGCTGTTTCCATACCTGTAATTGGTGAGTTTGCACTGTTATCCCAGTACACTGGCGAGATGTGTATTAAGGTGCACAGTTTTGCCTCACGAACACTGTCACATATTTTATTGAAATGCTGCTACACTGACGATAAGCACTGTAGCATTTCCAAGCACTGCTGTTATTTGAGAGAGTAAACACGTTCTATCTAAGTCATAAGTGATAGAGGTAGCGGGTATGGCTATGTCACTAATCAGCCTACGGGTGGACACGATTCTCTTTCACCAACCTCTTCATATTGTTATTCAGTGTGTCAACTTGTTATACTAGTTCAAGCATTCTCACATCGGGAATTACCCCATTGCAGGCTGTTCTTAGAATGCGAGCTCTCGCTTCTTTAACCCCTAGTAGTAATAACGTGATAGACAGGCTGTGCACTTACAGGCTGTCCAGACTCCCCATCTTCACCTTTGTCTCCAGGTCCCCCATCTTGACCCTAAGAAATTAAATCAAATAACATTTGAAACGGTAAAAAGTATATGTACAATTGCTTCGGCTCACACATGCAGCTACATGCATTATCACGATTGGCACTCTGACTTAAATTAATATAATACCAGCTTGACAGACACTTTGGAGATAGTTCTGAAGCACAAGTTAGGAAGAAGTGGGATGTAATATATTGCATTTCCCCTAATATTCTGCTCACTTACATAATCATGTGACATTATAATCATGCTCAGCTGTTTGCTTAATTCTCCTTGTCTTGCAGTTTGCAAACTATGTTGGAATTTTGTTAAACCAAAAACCTTGATAAACATCTGCATTGACTCCCAAAGGTAGGCAGTTGTGCAGGCTATAACTTCACATGGCCACATATTACAACGGGACATAGTTTTCACAATGAACCTAGTTAGACATATAAGCAACTGACACAGGTCAAATTTTACACCCATAATTGTTTCCCTTAAAACACGTTATGCACTGTATAGTATGAGACACAACACAGTCTTACGTGTGCATGCTCTACTGAATATACACAATCCACAGGGGAAACACATTCATTTAAAGGATGTGACCTTTACATTCTACTTCCTTCTGGAATAACATACTTTTCTCGTGACGATTGTCACTTTCTGCATATGTGCTCAATAGTCGAAGCATACAGTGCACTTTCCAGGACTGATTGTACTGCCTCCCTAAAATCAGCCAGCTGCCAATTAGTAGTGCAGTAACAGTGAGTGTTGGAAGAGCACTTATATAGGTTTGTTGACACCCATTTAAGTCATGACTTAGTGGGTGCTCACATTCTCTTGGTTTACCCGCGCCCTCCACCTTCTTTTGGGTAGGTTATGCATGCACACATTCAGAGGTACAATGCACAATGGTAGTTTTCGCTCATCCGAGAGACATGCATCATTTTGAATGAGAAGTAGCTAACCAAAATGAGTCTGTGGAGTCACACGTTTCAGCTTTGTCCCAGCGCTTGCTCAAATCAAATAACCAGTGTTTCTCTTGACCAAACCAGCCGACATTTGGTGAGTTTGTAAAAAAATGGCAATCATATATTTAAAGTCAATTTCCATAATGACAGTATTGTGAGTATCTGTTTTGTTTACTCGTAATTGACTATCAGATGGAGAAAGTAACATCAGGGTTTCATGACATCACACAGGACACACAGGACATAGACTCCACATTCATGCTCTGCAATGCCAGATACATCTTTGGTAGCGTGATACAACATGCAGTTTTACAGTGGCAGGCAGTTTTTTTTGACATGCAAACCGTTCTGCCTTTGGTGGGGGTAGAAAGAAAGTTTCACCTCTAAGGAGAAACTTGAAAAACACATTCTTCCAATTGTGCTTGAAAACAAAATGTACATATTCATCAATCTACCAGTTTCCGGACACAGAACACATAATTCACGCTTATATTAACTTGCACTCCTCTCATCATAGTTCACTTTAAATCATGTGTGATATAATCTCGTTTAACTTACAGCAGGGCCGGGTTCCCCAGAAGGACCAGGATCTCCAGGAAAGCCAACAGGACCCTAGAGAAATAGGATCAAAATGAATGTACATATTTATGAGGTGTTATCTTCATTGCAAAATAACTGATTAAAAATAAATACAAGACTATATGCGCCTTCTACACTTGTAACTATTGGACTGTGGACACATGTGGCCCTCATTTCTCACATAGACCCTCTGATGTTGGGTAGAGGCTCCAACTGTCATGAAACCACCATCCTGTGCAACACCATTGCTGGATGGAAAGTGGGTGGAGCCACGCTATTAAATGAGCCTTGCCATCACCATACTAATGTGACCCTGTCATTTGACTCTTACTGCTTTGTATGTAGAATTGGTGTTTGGAAGGTAGCGGTACACGGGCAAACATTCCCAGGGCTGGACTAGTTGTTACCTGCCTTTAAACTGCACCTTTTGTGCAGGGCACCCATTATTTCTCCGGGAGGCCCACAGGATGTCAGGTGCAACAGAGAGGAGCCATAGGTCCCTCCAAGAAAGGGCTATAATGGACCGTTCCAATTGGAGTCATCACATGGCCCAGCTTGTCATCTGTAGGCCATTATGTATGGGTGCCCTGGGTGTATATGGGAAGGAAAATTGTCCCAGGCAGAGTGGTACTACTTTTGCAATCTGAGTGTGCCTAAAATGTTCTACCTGCTGGGTGCTACTACTGTCCCCATAAACATTTGAAAATTATATGGTAATGGGCACCGGTATACTTTTGTCAATCAATAGCATTCTCTGAGGTGTAAGTTTGTCTTTGTACATTAATGACAACATAATAACTTTGATAACTTTTTCTCCTGCTGAAAAATAGGGAAATACATATCTGCTCTTGTTCGGGTATTCAAAGAATATCCTTCAAAAAGACAAAGCCAGTACATTGTTGTTTACATTTTCTTTTTCTTGTTTCTTTTGCTGACATTGGTTTGTCAGCATGCCAATGAAAGTCCTTTTGTACAATCACAATTAAAGGAGTGGTATATATGCATCCTATGGTATCCTGTGTTTTGTCTATCCCACACTCCTCCTAGAGTTTGCCTTCATTGCTCGACCATAGCTATCACTAAGTGAGCCAAGGACAACATATCGATTACCTGTTTTCCTTGGTCTCAAATGTGACCCACAACCTAAGACTCGGTCTGGGGGATTTGTCATAACAGTAATCCTAACAGTGAGCAGTTACGCTGGTTACATGTGTTAATATCCCCGCAAAAATATGGCGATACCAAAATATCACCCCTGCAACCCGTGCATTATTTTAAAATGTGCGGGGGACACACCCACAACCGCCGCTCCCACAAAATATCCCCCCCAAAAATATTGCATTTGGCCAGACAATATTTTTGGTGGGGATATTTTGTAGGGATACCGTTACTCTGTCAGGAAATAAGGGTCAATATCTCTGCAGTAAGTAGAGTATGCCATGGTGAAGTAGACAAATGTTTTCTCCCCATTCATCACTGCTCTGTCTAAATATCTGGGGAGGTTCAGAAGAAGGGGTTTCCATATCTATCTTCTCCTTTCGTCTTGAATTGATGTCCACATTTGGTGCATGTAGCCAATCTTAGACACGTCATATTGTCAAAGAAACAAATACAAGTGCAGATGTTCTGGCTCCAGATATCAGTTGATATCAGTTGATTTGCTTGAAAAACGTGTTAGACAGCTGTTCCTTAACAGGGGAGATTAAGAATTCTCTGGGAACACACGTATAATTCCTCAGACTGTTTTCTGATGGTGATATGTTTAATGATTTATTTGAAGCATTTACATGAACAGTTCTGTTCTTTCTTCTGTAGTTATTAGATGTGTGTGCACCATTCATGGATCCTGGATTAACTGCACTTTGGGTTGGAATCTATACTTAGTCATTATTATGGACACATATTTCTATTCTTTGTCACAAATGTACCGGATAAAACATAGGGCTGGACATTGTGTGTTTCTATAAAGTGTTTGCTTATGTGGTGTCTGTTACAAGAATACATTTGGGAGGTGAGTGACAGTGAAACCTAGATATGACATAAGATTTTTCCTTTTCATGTTGGCATCTAATGAGCATAAACAAAGACGCATGTTTACTGGTGGCAGTACTGTGTATACATGCTTTAGATGTAGCCATTCACTAAATGTTTAAGGCTCATTTTTCAAAAGTGTTTGAGAGAATTGATGCAGAAGTGAATTTTCCATGAAAAGTCACTATTCCTCTTTCCGGTTTAATTCTCACCAGTCATATGCACCTCACTGGCAAGAGTGCGGTAAGAGGCACTGAAAACCATTCTTCCACATCTGTAATACGTGTGTTATCAATGTGCCAGTCTCTTGCAATATACACATTTCACAGCTGTTAGAATGTTGCATCTGGGTGTGTAGATCAGGTATATAGACTTGAGAATAGCGTCATCATCCTGTTGAGCGCACGGATCCTGGTAATTGGACTCTCAAAAAGAATCACCTATTTGGGCCTCAAGGGTTAGAGCACTAACTTACCGGATATACATACAAATAGTAGTTTGAGTTTAGATAAGCATTGCACTTGATCTTAATGTTTACAAGTTTTATGTATTGGGGTTTCCAGCTGACTTTAGGTCAGAGTTTCTTAAAGTTTAGATTTGCAGGCTTTTCAATAGTCTACACTTATGTATATACGGTCTGCATTTTATATCAATGTGTCAATTACACACAAAGAGATTGAAATGTAATCTTTGGATAAACGAGACAATCTCAATGTGCATACAGTACAACCAATTAAGCAGCTGCCCATTGAACCCTCAAATACATAATTTGGACTGATTCATATAGAAGTTACTAGGAGTCCCGGATCAAAACTCTTCAATTCACATCAAATGTACTAGGTCGAATTGATTCCCACTTCTGACTTCCTCTTCTCTTTCCATGGGTAAGCCGGGAGTAAGTTGCACTATTACCCAATAGAATATTTGTCAATCAAATAATCTCTCGCTAAGAGTAAATCACTATCAGCAACTCATGTTTAAGCCAACCCATATGTCTTTCAAAACACACAGATGTATTGTGCTATGTGTGTATTCAATATTTCTGGTGCAGGTAGAAAATGGCTTCCATTTCGTGTGGTGTCTACCATCATATTTCCAGGATGTCAAACACATCTTCTCACAGCGATAACAATGTTAAACTTGCATTTGGGTTGTTCTGCTAGTGTCCGTGTTGATGTTTCCTTGAGCACAAATCTCCACCCAGTAATACATTGTATGGGATGTTGTTGTTCACTTACAGGATTTCCTTTAGGACCATCATCACCAGGAGGGCCCTTGGGTCCTGCAGGTCCGGCAGCTCCAGGTGGACCAGCTTCTCCTTTCTCTCCCCTTTCTCCTTTAGGGCCCTGTAAAACATTTGCCATGTAAACGGTGTTAAGGTGTGTTTAAAAAAGAAATGCTTTGTGTATTCTTTGATCAAGACCTAACATTTAACTTGGGTATCAGAAATTATCCAATGTATGTAAAGTGTATTTAATTGATATGCATAATAAAACAATGTTTTGCCCTTTAAGCAATTCTAAAGGTATAGGATTACCGCTGAAAAGTTTATTCGATTTTATTGTTTGTATATATACAAATATATAAAAAGAATGATGGGCAATATAACTGTACTGGGATTTCTGTATTTTAAGTGACAAATACGACTCACAGTTGATATTATACTTACACCAATGCCTGTTTCTCCTGGAGGTCCTGGATTGCCAGATTCTCCTGCCTCACCCTAAAATGAAGCAAAATGTGAATACTTCAACATGTATCCAATCGAGCTATCATAATACTCTGCTAGTATTTGGGGGATTTAATGTTTTCTTCCCCCTTCACTACTAGCCACATTTTCTTGATCTAAAACACTAAAATTGCCCTCAGTTTTTTAAAGGTTTCTCTTGAACAGCATGATAACCCCATAAGGACAATGTTTCCCTGAAGGTCTTTGGGATGCTTTATATTGAACTCAGCTGCTTCAAATCCACCTATGGCTTTGACCAACGTCCTGTTCTACGGTATATAGTGCACAGCTGGGTGATGAAAGCTCGCCTTTTATGCACATCATTACCCCCACCACTCCCACCTGAGATTAAATTGGTTTTCCTGAGTGTTCAAGTGAAATGAGTAGGGGGAATCCGATAACCTACAGTTAGGTGGATTTTCCTTCTTTTGTGAAATCCTCCAAACTTTGTGAGCCCCCAGCATTTTTGCTGGACTATTGGATTTTTGGGCTGATTCTCCTGAGGGAGTGGGAATCTTTTTCCACACTCACTCATTCTCTTACTCTAACCTTGGGAACTCATTTTACCTCTTTTTGGCACTTGTTAATGGGGGTATGTGTTCCTCGATGTTTTCTGGAATCTACATTTTATTATTGCAGTCTGCAGCACACTCTGTACAGTGTTGCTGGATGCTCTTTGTGCTTTACGTTTTATTTTACCTGTGCTAACACGCATTACCAGGGCAGGTGAACACCCTTTTGTCCCTCTTCTATTTAATTTTGTGGGATCAGCACACCCCCCACCTTATGTGGAGTGCTGAGGGAAAACATTGTTTCCCTCTTCTCACTGTTCCAGTAGCCTATAGTTACTGTTACAAGTTCATTTGACAGGCTGCTGCAAGCATACTTTTTGCATGACCTTTTGCAGACTTTTGTCGCAGGCTGCCATCACAGCTGTGACAAGAGACACTAGGGTCACCATTTGCCCAAAGTGGTGGCTGTACTTTTCTAAGCCTTGTTCATGATAACCTATTCTTACTTGAGTCTTCTTCTAGCTTTCTTGGTGGGCGAGGATCTGATGGGTCTTTTGTCTTTTGTCTTTTTGCGGGTTTCCCTTTGAAAGCCTGCTCTTAGTGCCTGAAAGAACAGAAAGTGGGGTGGTGACCGAAATTCCCCTGGTCTTTGTCGTGCAGTGTGCCTGCCTGGAACCAGTTTGTGCTGGGAGGCTGGCAGTCACCATTCAACAGTCAGACCCCAAGGTTGAATGAATGCATGTCTGGTGATTGGTGGGCTCAGCCAGTTTTCCTGGATAAAAGACGAGGGTCCCGGAGCAGAAACTCAGAGTCAACCACTGGAACTGAACAGCCAAAGAAGAAGAAGAAGGATGCCTGCAGCCACCTCCAGCAACCGCCAGAGCCATCTGAGTAACCGCTGCTGCCCCAACATCAGCTTCTGAGTGATAAGGTAGCCCGTAAGCATGACTTCCTCCCTTGGCCAGGTGGGCCTAACCAGTCCCAATACGAACTGCATATTACACCTTCCCTGAAAAAGCTGCAACGTCCATGGCCAAAAATTCACCAATACCCAAGATCCTGTGCCATTTTATGGTACAACATCAACTGAAGCACAGTTCCTACAAAAATTTGCAGGAATCATCCTGGAACCCCAGAGACTGCATTCCAATACTGAAATTCCCCTCGGCCAAGACAAGCACAGAGAACCAGAGCAAAGTCTACCACACAACAACAGCCCTTCAATCAAGCCTTGAAAAAGGCACCAACAATCCAGTGCCAGGAAGATCCTCTGCTGGCAATTCAACTATTCGAGAGCAACTATCAGATCCATTGCGAGTTCTGTTCTTCAGTCGTCAAAACCAAGAAGCCTGAACCGGGGTCTGCTGTCACCTCTCCTTGTGGATGGTCCTATTGCACAAGCTTCTTCACTGATAAGGTACCGTTCAGCCCCTAGTGTTTACCTTGGGCCTGCTCTGTTGTTCCTGTGCTTCAGAGTGTTGCAGTTAATCGGTTACTTCCTGTTACTTGCATCCCCTCCTAGGCCTACATTGACCTACATTGGGGTGGACAGCCCTTTCTGCTCTTTCCCAAAGAAAATTATCTCACCTGCAAACTTTAATATATCTTCAGAGACTCTGCCTTGTCTACTACTTACCTAACTTTCCTTACTCAGCCCTTGGTCAATGGTTCCCAGTTCCCTCATTGACTCTATGAGAATCGCTAAGAATAGGGTTGTACTTTTTACGTTTGGTTAAGCAGGGGTTAACTAAAGTTGTACAAGTTGGTCTACAGTTTGCTTACTTGTTTCAGAAGTTTCTAACACTGTTGTGTTCTAAAGTATTATTATCCTTTTTAATATTGCATCTATTCTTTGTTTAATGCTACTGTGTGATAGTACTTACCTTACTTAAAGGTTACAAGCTTTAGTGTATATAAAACGCGTGCTATTTTATATAACTTCCAGTGTGTAAGTGTTTCCTTGAACTAAGTGTGTGCTCTGAGTGCTATGTGCATCACCACAGCCCTCATCCCTCCTAGACTAAGCCTGCTCTGCCATTGCTACCAAACCTTTGGGTAGTTCACGTTAAAAACCTAAGCGGTGTCCCCCTGTTCATCCAAAGTGGGCTTTTGAAAGTCTTTTCACAGATAGGATTTTTGCAACATTCCCTAACAACTACATACAGTAAATATTAGGGCATTCCAGTCCATTTTCTGTTGTGAACAATCGAATAAGCCATCTTCTCAGAAACAAGGAAGCCTTTATGAGTTGAAGAATGTACATTAATTCCAGAACATTGTTACTGAGAGAACAAAATGAAAACTTTAACCAGCAAAATGCTTTGCACAAATATATCATTCTCTAATTACAATAAAGACCAAAGGGATGCATTAATACAGAAATCGATAGCAATGTCCAGGATATCATTCACATTGGGCTGTCTTGCAAATTCACGGATATGTTACTAAGGTGCGTGTATATTAATTATTTTAAGGAAGTTGTAGAATCTGATCAAAGATAATTGGGACTGTCTCACTCACTGCTGTCAAGTGTGATTTTATAATCTGTTTTTGTTGTCAAGTAGTAATTATAGGGTATTGCAGACTCAAGGAAATATCTCGAAGAATACAAATCAGAATGCTGGAATGTATAATTATCAGGTTTTAAATAAAGAGAATTTGTGCCAAGAATCCCCATTTCCCTTTGATTGTTATAGATGCACTTTCCCTTTAACAGAGAATTCCAGAAATAAAAGCTATTTTAACATGAACGCAAGGGGTGAATAAACATTTGAGTAAACCCAGGCTGAGCCTCTTGCAAAATCCTCAAGGAACCATTGTTGCTGATTTTTCAGGATATGGCTTTTAAAACAGTTTTGACTGATAGGGCAATAGTCTGAATTTGAGTGAAAATGTCCACTCAGGTTCAAAGTAAACAGCGGATATATGTGTATTCTTTTAAGTACACGGCTATGCCATGACATTTAAATTGATATGCGATCAAATTTGCCTTACATTATGAAATATCCAAGGCCTGATTTACAATGCATTTTTCAATGGTATGTTCCCCTTGAAAAACGCTTGTGTAAATCAGCCCTAAACCTCATTACATAGGTTTTGTTCATATCTAGAAACTCTACCAATGGCTTATGTGAAACTTCTGACCTCATTGACTACCAAAATGGATCTATAGGAAATAGGATCATGCCAATTACACATACATAGAGGCACTTCTCTTTTTTTAAGCAGAGGAATGCTTCAATGCTCAGACTTTCTATTAGTTCATATTTATATCAAACTTATAAAGCGCATGGTCACACAAAGGTATCATGGTGTTATCCAACAAGTATAAGAGAAACTAGAACAGATAGGTCTTCAGAGATCTCCTAAAGGCCAGATAATCGTCCATCCTCCAGAGGGCCAGGGGGAGAGAGATCCACAGAATGGCACCCACCACAGAGAAAGCCTGATCGCCAACCCGGGACAATCTGAAGCGAGGAACCTCAACCAGAAAAATCTTGGCAGAATGAAGGGAATGGTGGATTACATAAAACCAGAACTTAGCCTGCAGATAGGCAACCCCCGTCCCATGAAGGGCAACCAAAACCTCACAGAGTGCCTTAAACTGCACACTTTTCACCACTGGCAGCAGGAGAGATGTGGGCCCTTCATGGGGTGGAAGTGTTGAGCCGGGCCGCCAAATTTTGTAAAGTATGAAGGCACTGAATAAAATAAGCTGGCTGTGGCAGGAAACAGCGCATTGCAATAATCAAGAGAAGATAGCACAGCCAAGAGACCACCGGTGCCCAAAAGTGAGAGGGCAGGAATGACAGGACTTTATGCAGTATCTAAAGCTTAAGATGCCCCGGCTGAAAAAAAGAACGGACCTGGGCAGCCATTGAGAGTGAAGATGCCATTTTCACACCCAAATCCTTGAGAAAAGGCACAGAAATAGGGCAGGAGCCTAGCGAAGGAGACCAAAAGAGGGGAGATCAAAGAGCAGCAGCATCAGGATGACCCACCACCAGCAGCTCAGTTTTCTCCCTGATCAGTTTCAGCCAGTGGGAATTAGAGGATTAAGGGGCTCAATTGATATAAAGGGCATGATGTACAAAAATGTTTTAAATGGGACTTTCACATGTAAAACATGTGTGTAAATCAGTCCCAAACAGTAGAGTTCTCAACACTCGGTGTAACAGAGTAGAAAGAGGCTTTATGCTCACAAGCCACTGCTATTTATGGTTATATTTCACATATAAAAATGTCTAGGGCTGCAACGTGGGGGGTATATTGAGGCAATTAGAATATAGTGAGGTATTGCCATCTGATGACATTCAGTCGTTTTGAGGCACTCATATATCATTAATACCTCTGCAATCTTGAATTGCAGTTCATTCATTGATTTGATAAAGTTAACCCAATTCCTGCGTAAGAAATTCCAGCTTGATTATGGAAAAACATAAATGTTTATCAATGTGAACTAATGACTTTAATACATATCAAGCTGCTTATTTGGACAGTGAACCGTACTTGTGGTGTCTTTATTAGTGTATGTATCTGTTGGATTGCATCTATGTATAACATTATTTACATATATATGTAGATGTATATGTGTGTATGTATGTGTTGGATTTTATAGAGCACACACCTAGCTGTGAATTAGCCAAGCTCTTTACAACAAGGTGTTACAGTGATAGGATACAATACTTGGATAGAACTGAAAGGGCAGTAGCATTCTGGGTAGCTGGATAGAGAGAGGAGACAAGAGCTTATAGGCAGACGATATACATTGGGGTTTGATGAACTGCTTTCCTGCAGTTTTGGATACATTATGTACAAAAGGTATATAGTCGTTTTTGTAACATCAAACTCTAGTACTATAAAAATGGATCCCATGTGGCATTGAAACAATATATGGCTGTCAGATGTATTTGATCTCACAATGAAATGGACTAATAATAAGTTAAAGCAGAACATTATTGGGATTCCAGTATTTGTAAGTGTCTATCCCTAATGTGTTGCTCCACTGGATATGCCACAGGCTGTACAGGTAGGCTGGAAGCTTATGTGTATTTAAACACTCTAAAACAAAATGGAGTAGTTTGGAGTTAATATAATCTTTGATGCTACCAAGGGTCATAGGATGGCAGCAGGGAAGGATTTACCCTGTAATCCTAATTAGAGTGATGTATCTTGTCATTCTTCAATTGGAGGACAGATGCACTGCTGTATCAGAAGCAGGCTCCAGGCTACTGCATATATTCGGAGCAAGTTCCCCCTTCATGTAAGATTAGCATTCTTCACATAAGAATTAAACCTGAAATGACAATTAAAATGATCCTGATTTGACTGGTTATTGGGCAGTCATCTTTGATCTTTCCTAAACCACCAGCGGATTTAATAAATTATGCTAGGAAAGAGCATCAGATGGTAAATTGGTGTTTACGGTATAGGTAAGGTAATTTGATGTAAAAGTGCTGAAAATGTTGTCTGTATATTTTTACTGTGTCTTCACTCGGGCGGGGGTTGGTCAATATCCAATCTTTCAGGCATGCAAGCAAGTTGCAATTTGAGGCTATCACTCATGATTAGTCATGATGTTACTGCATGCATGTAGAATCATTGTATGAAATGTATCTCGTGAATATTGATGATGGATATCCTGAAATCCCAACATGTTTGAAGTCCTCGAGACCTGCAATTTCCTACCATATGAAGTTTATAACGTACTTTAGAGTTAAATTGCAATTCGAGTTAATGATGTGACCTGATGCTGAAAAAGAAATGACACATTTAGTGGAATCATCAACCTTTGGAGAACCTGTTCGTTCATCAATGATTCAATACATTTTGTGATCACTGATATCAACTTACCTTCTCACCAACACCTCCCTGCGAGCCAATTGAACCTGGGGGACCTTGAGGACCCTAAAAATAAATATTGTTTTAGTACTAGGGACAGTAAATATGTTTTCTGAATATGTGAATACAATTTGTAATTTGAAATGGCAGAATGTCAAACTTACATCAGCGCCATTTGGACCCTGGGGACCTCTGGGGCCTGGGGGACCTGGTGGGCCCTGCAAATGAGAAAAAGACCGAACATGCACATTTGCAAATCAATAGGTAACGCAACAGACAATGGCAAACACCCCAACAGATGCATCTAAAAGATCAGATTTATTTTACAATTTATTCTGGCAAAGGCAGAGAAAGATCCTTAAAATAGTTAATCTTAGTGGTATGTGTGCCCCTTATTTTCATTCATATTTGATCCAGCAGTAGCTTGAATTGAAACTTTCGTTTTATGAATGTAAGGCGTCACTCAGTGAAATCTGAAATTATATTGCTCGTTAGATAATTAGCTGAATAAACAATCAAAATGTATTAAGCAGTATCATAATAATATATACTTAAAATTGTATTAGTGCTTAGTCTAAAAAAAACGAATACAGGGTAAAGACATCTTGTATTATTTCTGTCATACCATTGGACCAACATCTCCATTTTCACCCTTTTCACCAGGTGGGCCAGGCAGACCCTGAAGAAGCACGAAATGATAAACAGATTAATTGTTTTGATAAAGCAATTAAATATAGCAACTTTGTTAAGATGAAATTCCTACTAAACAGAATGTCACAATATGCATCATGTTCCCCTTGTGAGTCAATGCTGTAGAATGGCTGTTTTAGAGCATGGCAGGCAAAACAGCTGGAGCAAGGGGCTCCTGAATTAAAGGACAGGCCTTACTTTTTTTAACTCCCTTTAGCAATTATCATATTAATTCTGTATATAACTGTTTTAAATGGATAGTTATCACTTGCATTGCTGGGGTAAAAGTGCATCGTCTACTGCAGCAGTTATGTGAATCAGGCCATGGAGTCATAGTGCATGAATTGGGCCTGATTTACACTAGCATCCAACAATGGCACAATGCCATTGAAAAACACTTTGCAAATCAGTCCCATTGTGCTGGAAACTGTATTCACCTAAAACAACACCTACAGTTCTCCAATTAATAGTCCCTAATTCTTGGAAGGGACTTGCGAGGTATAGGCAGGGCAGAGTGTCTGTTGAAATATTAAAAACGATAAGGTATGCTTTGGCCGGTTAAACTCACATAGATTTAGGGAGCACATTTTCCGTAACTGGCCTCCGTCGGCCCGTCACTGCAAAATAAAGCTTTACATTTGAATCCCTGTTTGAGTGAAATAGAAACGCTCATGCTCGGCAATGCTGAACATGAGCAGCTCGATTAGGGCCACAGACATCCAGATGGGCACAGAAGAAGGTCGTGGCAGCACTGGGAATTCCTCTCGGCCTCATTACCAACATTGGAGACCAAGCCAAGTGTGTGCGGATTGCTCCAATCCGGGATGCACTTATAGCTGAAAGCACTTCTTGAAATAGGCCCGCCAGTGTTCTAAGATGTAGAGCTTCCCAGGAAGGCATGTGTGTCTGCAGAGCCATATGCAGGCATAGGTTCCCCACTGTGAACCAGAGCAGCTACAGAATGAACACACACACAGACCAGGGCAATAGTTTAGGTGCCCTAAGATGTGTTTTCTCATATGAGGAGGATTCTCATTAGTGCCACATGCTCCCATATTCGGTCCTGATAATTGAACTGCAAGCCCTGTTTTCGGAGGTGCCTGAGCGCCATTTTGAATTGGAAGGGTCATACATCGACCAGAGGGTAGCGGGTCCCAAAATAACAAATAAAGTCTGGCTGAGTACTCCTATGAAATTTCAATATTGATTCGCCGTTTTCAGATGATGGGTCTTAAAATGACCATTAGATGGAAATGAAAACCAGCTGTGCATGTGCGGGAGCCTTTGTGATGCTCGCTCATGGAGTCTACTTGGCTCAAGGACAATGGGCAACCTGACTCACACACAAACAAAAACAAAATAGCGTAACATGTCGTTGCTCACATGTTTAGACAAGCTATGCTACACAATACTCCTTCCCAGAATAATTGTTGATCGACCTTGAAAAGGATCTATGTGATCACTGCGCTGCCCTGTAATTCCGCCGACGAAAATGTTCACTCAATTACTGCACGGTGCAGTGATCAGATAGATCACTTCTGCCTGCCTGCCCCGGCCCGCAATATCTAAAACCACAACTCCCCCATCCCCCCACATACTTTTACTGCTGCACACTCCTGTGTGCGCCGCTGGCATCCTTGTACCCCTGTGCCGTCAGCTCCTCCCACTTACCCCGCAGGGTCCTTTTTAAAAAAAAAATATTTTGTATTTTTAATCTTATCCCCGCTTACCGTAATGGTAAGCAGGGGACAACCCTGCAAGCCCTGACCCCTGTTACTGCTGAGACCATGGAGAGCGGGGGTCACCCCCGCAACCCCTGCTCTGCTTGGGCACAGTAATGAGGGTCGGGATTTTTGTACCGTGCTATGGCGCAATTGTTATAATAGTGGCGACATTATGGTACAAATTCCCTTTAAAATAAAGAGCATTCATGGAGAGAAATAAGCTGCCCTTTCCATGTCTTTATCACAGAAACCTACAGCAGCACTCTGTTTACTCAGATCTGCTGTACTTTCAGCAACACCAATTCTGAAGGCATTTCACATTATTCATATTAATTCATCAATATTGTAAAGCTATTATTGCCATTGTTATCATCATGGGCAGTTGCACTTAGCAAGTACTCAAACAATAATGGGCTGAATTTTTATGATGCTTAAAATGGTGTGCACAACCCCTGCATTCCTGAGTAGCACACTGAGCTATATTTAGCGTTTTCATAATTGGGCAAGCATAATGTTGAGTAATTCAATGCAAGAGCACACGTGGCCATAAATCCCGAGCCAACAGCAAGCACCCTTTCTGTATTGTTTACAGCACTGCTGCATCAATAATGGGCACCTCATCAGGAGAGCGCATTCTCTGCAGGGGTCTGCATATTAAGCATGCAGCCGTCTCCCATCCACCCAGATAACGGACTCTCAATACTGACTGCGGAACTGTGCCTTCCTCCGACAGGAACGTAACATACGGTGTGAACGTGATGATGGCATCCACATGGCTGGGCCCATCGGATACAGTGACCCTCTTATCCAGTCTAATTGACGTGTGCACTGCATTCAGCATACCGTTTATTTATTTATTTATGCATTTGATATACGCGCCCAGACCCGGAGGTGTCAGAGCGCTGGTACATCTTAGGAAATCTTAATTTAACCATATAATAGTGCAGCATAGTGTGCATTTCATAGATGCTGTGGCCTTGACACATGATGAAGCCTGCACCATGCGAACTGCAAGAATGGCTACGCGTATGCCTTCCACCCGGAAAGGAATTTTGTGAGCGTGCATATTACAGACACTTTGAACCGGTGTGCATGCAGCAGGCACTAGGGCGAGTGCCCAAATGCAAAAATGATGTTCTTTTCATGTTTGTCATAACCCTAACACTTGCGTGGGGACCAAACATGCATTGAGGAATATGCTTTTTGCACTTGGGCAATGTTTGCCTAGTGCGAATTGCACATGCACCGATACAAGTTGTCTGTATCATGGCCCGATGTGTTAATTTGATTTTGATATCCTTCAGTGTTCAATCTTAAGATGACCGATCTGTGGGCGAATGACAAGAACTTTTTATCGCAGCAAATGCAATTATGCACAGTATTGGCACTAGGGCAAAGGGTGCCATAGTGTAATAAAATCGATTGGCCCTGATTCATGTGTTCTTCAGTAGGAAGCACCCATTGCACTACGCTTTGAAAAAGAAGCCTATTGTTTCGATGCCTGTTTACACCATGGCAACGTTTTCCCTTGTGCTCATATGGGATGGTATTAGCACTAGGGAAAACCATGCCCTGGTGCAAACATGGATGAAAACAATATATTTCTTGCTCTATGACAGCTTTCTCCTGCAGCTAGTACAGTGATACATTGAACTCCATGTGCATGGAAAGTTTACTGCTTTCCCAATAAGGCTACATTGAAGTGCCAATGTGTGCTCGTTCTCTGGGGTGTGCACATTTCGCAGCGCATGCACACGTGGCGATGCCATCATCGCCCAGCAGTCTGCAAATTATTCCTGCCAGTCCTTCAAGATGGCGGCATGGAACGGGAGGAACATCTGAGGCTGAAAGTGGTATGAACGAAGATGACATGTGGCAGGGATCAACTTGACAAATTATGAAGGACACTCCACATGCGCAATAGCGAGAGGAAAGGTGGGGTATAGAAGCCTCGATAATCTTGGATACAATTTAAGGGGTCCGGTGGGGGGCTTTACTTCACAACACTAGAATGCGATGGTAAGGATAGCCTGAGATATGCATGAAGAAGCTCATTAATTCAAGCAAGGGGAAAAGGAGAACGTATACAATAATAAAGTGCCATTAAGGGGTAACTTAGACATGCAAGAGGAGTGGCCATTGCCCTAATCAGACACACAAGGGAAGAGTGATGGCAGAAGTTGTGCAAATTGATGCCAAGGTAGTAGATGGAAGGATAGATCCAGACACACTGGAAGAGGACCGGGTGATGGCATAGATATTGCACATAGACAAAAAGGATGGGTATCCCCTATACCATGGACCAGGGGAGCTAATGAATGAAAACTGCAAAAAGGAGGTCACATGGAAAAGCACTAAAGTGATTTAGGGGCTCATATCACAGGTAGGAGGTCAAAATGAGAAGAGCTTCAGTCAGGCGCTCACGTATCACTTCATATTTTAATATTTATTCAAAACATTATAAAAACACACATTATACATTCACAAAAATATCAGCGTTAAAAATCATTAAATTATGATAATAATGCAAAATATTTGTATCAAACCCATTGATAAAAGGGAGTTTTAAGATAGTAAATTCCTAAACCAGTACTAATGAGAAATAGTGCAAATCCATTTTGAAATTAATTCCATTAGAAAAGATGGAAATGCTATAGCTCCTTTTTGTAGTTTTCATAGATATTACACGTGCCAACATCTAGAATCTTGCTGAGGGAGGATGCTTAAGCAAATGAAAACTAGGCCAGGAGAGAGATACAAACGTAGGTGCAAAGGAAGGGGATGTGGAGGTTTCAGCAACTAGTGATGAGGTGCAAGGTTGGCTAGGGCGCGGAGTGAAAGGTCACACTTGATAAGTTGTCCAGCTGTGCACCTCTTGGACTTGAAGGTCTAGTTGTAAAGACTACAGGAGCCTCCAGCACACCGTTGGGCACTGGAGGGTGGTCTGCGTAGATTGGAGGGATAACCAGTTACTGTGAGCTGCAGGCACACTTAGAAGCAGTATGCACTGGTGTCCCATGATTGGCTCCCACATATACCCTAACACACGCCTATTTTATGTTATGGATCCCTCCAACTGGCAAGGGGCAGATGGGGCAACGGTATAGACACTATTCTGGGAGATAGCTGTCATCTTCTATTACAGTGTACTGCATGGAATATACTTTTTTGAGATTGAGGCAGAATGTTACTAAATTAATGAAGATAAGGGTTTAACTGCAACTAATGCAGCTGTGAACATGTATCCATCTTGGATATGGCATAGAAAACATATTTAAAAGTATGTAAAATATTTGTATGAATCGTATTTTAGACTCCCTGCAGGCGGAGATTACACCCTTGGACCCAGGGGAGTTGCTAGGTCTGGAAAAGACCCGGGGCTACGCTGATGTCGGAACCTTTTGGGACTGGGGGCTAGCGAGTCTTTTGGCTGTAGCTCCTGAGATTCTATCCGGGGCTACAACCAAAAGATCAGGGGCTATAGCCCCCTTAGCCCCCCCCTAGCAACGCCCCTGCTTGGACCAACAGAGATTCAATTGTGCCCACAGAGGACGATGCCAGCTGATAGAATGGAGAACATTATTTATTTAGATCTCTGAGCAAACTTGGACATCATCAGCCCCACTACACTTCCGGTTGGTCTCTTTGACTAGGTCCTAGATGGTGGTCATCCCACTCTTGGAATCCTCTCCCAGGGCGTTCTGCTGTCGAGTGCCACAGGTTTCAATCATAACTTGTTCAATGTACACCTCTTTAATTTGGCCGCATTGATTTGATCTTTTGGGCTACCATTTTGTATGCATGCTAAGGTGATACGACTCAGCAAAAACTGAGAGCATCACTTGGAACTGAACGCTTTTTCGGAATCTCTTTTTGTGGCCTGAAATATTGGGGCTCTGGCCTTCTCGGGCTCAGCATGTTCGTAAACTAGGTGTTCCAAGGCATACAATGCCACGCTTTTGTACCAGAAGTAAACATGGGTTGAAACATTTTTATTTTTTTGTACATATCCCAAACTACACATCTTTCTTTGCATCGGCTGTCTGTTGCATGACCTAGAGCGAGCCGACAAATCGTGTCGAACATTGGGCTTGTTCCGACTATTGCTCTTATTGCTCTAGAATACGTTTCCGAAGTATACGTAAAGAGTGCTCTCCGTTACCCTACCCTTCAACTTCGATCAGTACCATCAGCAGATTCATGGCAACTTGCCTGTGTGGATCATCGTGCCCTAACCCCCCTCCCCGCCCCCGCAAGCTCTATTTCAGGGCTCTAGAACTTCCTATATACTTAATCTAGAGTGCCAGCCTAATGCGTTATACAGCTTTCTATGTTGATGCAACTAAGAACCAGTTAGCTGATGTCACTGTCTACGATGACATATTTGGAATCTACAATTCTTTGGAAGGAATGCGCGTTTTATACGGTATGATTAACAGCCATTTCTATAACCCTTGATTCAGAGCCTAGCGACGCTGGCACGGAGTGGCAGACTTCTGACCTAAGAGAGCCTCAAACCAGAGGAATGAGTGAAAATACAACGAAGGAGATTTAAATGATGTTTTATATAAATGTACCATACCAATATCCCCTCTGTGGGACAGGAAGGTCTGCGCCGCTGTCACCGCCAAAGAGCATTGCTGTGCCCACTGCACGAAAGGTTGAGCTATCCCTTGGGGTTATAGATGCCGTTAAAGATCGCTGATTCAACAACTTTAGAAATAATGTGCTTTTCTAAGATTATGGGCCTCATTACACGGATGGCGGTAGACCAAGGTGCTACTAGCACCTTGGTCCATGCCGGTAAAATACTGGCACCGCCTTGGTGGAAAGGGGAATTACCGCCCCATTCCAAGGTTGGTGGGGAGGTAATTCCCCCTTCCCCCATAGCCCTTCCCCATTCCCATTTTTGCCCCATAGGGCATAATGGGAATGGGGAAGGTGCTAATTACGGCACCGCAAATTGCGGTACCGTAATTAGCTCCCTGGTCCCTTTGCGGGTTGGTTTTTATTGCCTGCAAAAAGCAGGCGTTAAATTCTCCAACCCGCAAAGGGAACTCGTAGTAAGGCGGTAACGGTTTACCTGTACCGGTAAAATACTGGTACCGGTAAACCCTTACCGCCTACCGTGTAATGAGGCCCTATGATATTTAAAAAAAAGATTGTGACAGTTTGCCTAATGTATTGTCATATGAAATGTGCGTTTAATTGTCATGGTTCAGTAAACCTCAAGTTTTATTTCAGCCACTGGTTCTTTCCATTTGTTGGACTTAAAACTGTCGTCACCTTGAACGACTTTGAAATATTTGAGAACATGCTATCCTAAGCCACATTAATTTCAGGAAGCTCCGTGTTGTACTGGCATCAACATCATTTCATGTGAAGAGTGCTAAATAAATAATTACCGAGAGTTGGCTCAGTTCTGCTATTAATGTTGCAACGACGCATCCTGCCTGCCACTGTCTCAGACTGAGACAGGGCCAAAGCCTCCGATGGCGAGGATTTCTTTCCAGGGCTGTGCAGTTTTCATTAAAATGGTTTCCCGATACCTATTGCAATCAGGCAAACCCCTAAAGGCTTTTATTCTGCCCAAACTTAATGTTTTTTGTCTTGTAGCTCTGCCCAGAGAATAATTCAATCCCACTCCCAACAAGGAGCACTGGCTGCCACTTAAGGAAACACACACATGTGTGCCCCTGCCGAAGAACCTACATAACATGTGCCTCTCTCAACTGCCCATAGTGACTAGGTGCAGCTCTAATGGGCAGATGAGCAACTGCAACCGGTCATAAAAACATGGAAACAACATTCATTTGGGTAAGAAAGCTCCCAGTCTAATGTGTGATGTGTACACAGTTAATACATGTGTTGACCACTACACTTAATTACAATTAAGTATTAGCACAAGTGATGTAAAACAAACAAAAGAAAACATGCAGACTTACTTGAAGACCAATGGGACCAGGGGGACCGGGGAAACCACGTGAGCCTTCGTCTCCTTTCTGTCCAAACATTCCTTGCTGACCTCTGGGACCAGGCTCCCCATCACCACCCTAAAATGCAGCAACGAGATGTCATGTTTTATTGATCCATACTTTCAAAAAAGAGGATTGGTTAAAGTACATTGTTACAAACATTTAACAATAGGCAATACATAAGCTTTGACTTAATGGGTTTAGAAAATGTAGCTTAATGTTTACTTATGTGCAACAAATGTACAAGTCAATCAATAGAGAGTTTGAGGTGTCTAGATCAGGGTTGTCCAACTCCAGGTTTTCAGGATATCCCTCATTGATAATCATGAGATCAATTTGCATACACTGATTTTAAATGTATGCACATTTATTCTCATGAATATTGATGAAAGATATCCTGAAACCCTGTCAGGATTCCGGCCATCGAGGCCTGGGGTTGGACAACCCTCTTCTAGATTTGGACTCAAGTCTACACCACATGCATTCAGAATTCAGAATTAAACACATCCTATTCTATAGTGATCTCTTCACACACACATAGACAATGACTCAAAGTATTTCATTTTGACCACCAAATGGAGAAAATAAACCACATATCCGCACAGATTTAACTATTAAGACCACTTGCGCATAGCAGAACATCTTAAATAATGCACACATTTTAAAGCCGATTCACAAGGATGTCAGGATGTTCCTTAACGTAAAGGAACATGATCACTTAACCCTGGACTGTTATGCACAATGCTGCCACCTAGTGGATTAGATGTTAAGGATCCTAACATGTTGCAGCATCTTCAGAAACTAGACCCACACTGGATGGCGTCCCCTGAGGGAACTGGACTCCATGTTCTCACAAAACCTGGTCCTGGTTATTGGACTTCAAAGAAACCACATGTGTTTCAGAAAAGACACACACACTCTCCCATTCAGACAATCATTTGGCAGTTAACATGCTACAGCAGAACCACTTCCCCATTTTCTCAAAACGAGTGGGATACCTACCCAATCACACGCCCTTGATATTAAAGAAAGTTATCTGAGGTAGCCATGTGGGGATATGCTTAGCACTGCATAAAACAACTAGTAGAACCAATTGTTGTCATCTGGCTGTGTGCCAGTGGTCTTGAGTTGAATTTGGACCATACCAATGTTATTCCAATTGAGGCTAATTAAATCACAGATTCACATTTAAACAAAGTGGGCCTGATTTACAACGCATTTTTCAATGGGAGTGTACCCTTGTAGAAAGCTTTTGTAAATCAGACCCTCTGTGCTGCTCCTGCTGCATTTTTACCATATGGTCTCTGGTGTCTCAGCCGTGTACTTTTTGAACTTTCCACATGGAAGCACTATTCATATGTTCACACAATCGAGGTGTTGATGGTTGCCCATACGTTCGCCACTTCAGCTTCCCATTTCTCATCAAGCAGGTCATTCGGGTTTCATATTTCACCCACCTTTCTCATTACATATTTAAATTGCAACTGTTGTTCAATCTTACAGTTACCATCTCTTTACCATCAGGAAAATGTGACATTTGTAAATCCTTTCCTCCACTAAACCTCTGGCTCTATCCCGCCTTCACTACTGTCATTCACTCCCAGCGGGCCTTCCGAATCATGCTTTTCCCCCCTTAGGTTCCATTTTAGACTCTGCCGTTTGGATTCTGTTGTGTCTTTGTTTTTCTTCTCATGTCGCCCCACATCTTGCTCGACTTCCTTGGTCACCTGTTCAACCGCGTCTCTAACGTCAGTTTCTCTACCTAGTCTTCAAATGTATTCACACTCTTGCAGCTGCCTAGCTCTGCTCTCTGACCCCTCTCTATCATCCGACTGGAAACCTTTGCTCCGCTTCACAGCTCTTCCAATATGTACCTCATCCTCCTTGTGCTGCATTTCGTTTTCGCTCTTTTCAACTCCTTGCTCCCAAACGCCGGAATCCTCACCCCTAGGCATTCTCTCTTTCCTGTCTCCTACTCAGTTAAAAAAGGCTTTTAATTAAGTGCCAAGGCCTTTTTGCATAGACTTGCATAATAGCCTGGCACTTAAGGGGTTAAGAATCATTTATTTGTTCTTCCCCAGAATCATCATATGAGCTCAGTCTCTGGATAAGGCTTGTCTCCTCTTCATCTGCGCATTTTCATGGTACCTTTATTGTTCTTTCTTTTGTAAAGCACTTTTGATAAACGTGCCAAATAAACACTGTCAAAATACATACGTAAGTTGCGCGTGATACATCATGAATTGATGAACAACCGTTCTTTATATGTTTCTGAATGGAACATTTTATTTTAGTGCCTAAAGTGTTGGTTTGTGGCGCTGTCCCGTGAAAATAAACCAAGGTCCTCTTTGTTTCGCTACAAGAAAACGTATGCATGGAACTTGCACTGGGGCAAACATAGCTTCTGTGCACCAAAGCATTGTTTGCCTGAGTGCTAACACTTGGCCCCTACAAGCAGTAAGGCAAACACTGTACCAGTGCAAACATGCGTTGACAAAATGCCTTATTTTTGGCACTAAGCAAAACTGAGCACTATTGCTAAAACTGCTCAATATTGCAGTGCACCGGTGCACGGCTTAGTTTATGAGTCCTGAGGTAGCTTAATGACGCATGTTGAATTAGATTTGTATTACATTGAACTGGCAAACGGGTTCCGGTTTCTGATGGTATTCATGTTATTAGTGGGTGTCATAAGGGCTCACATTATTTCATTAACAACCATAATACTACATGTCTAGAATAAAAACAAGGCACACCTGGTGCAAATGCCCGTTTAGCTTTATTCTATAAATATAATTGAGATTCATAAACACTGGGTCTGATCGATTTTCAATAAGGTAAATGGTTTCAAGCATCCCTCCTATCTGGTATCTGTGAAATATAAATGATTGTCTAATATTAATAAAACTAATCTGTAAAAGGCGGTGTTGGCCTAGCCAAAGTCTAAGAGCTGCCTGCAATCTGACTTGGCGTGTAATCCCAAAACCGTACGAAGCATTCAAATATTGGCCAGCTTGGCTGCAGTGGGCGGGTATGATGCTTTGCCATATTTCACTCTACTTCTGGAAAGATCCGCGATGCAATTACATCATGAACATATTGGAAGAGGCACGCCAACATGCTTGGCAAGCCTAGTTCATTTGGAATGAGTTACTCGGATGTGCTATGAAGGCCCATATGCTGGTGATATTCACCGGTACGCTCGAAGGATATGCTAGAAAATGAGTCACACTGATTTCTGTCTTTTTAATGGAATTGTGTTTATCGTCTGATTTGTACTGTGACGATTATTTAAGGATGTCACTTTAGCAATAACGTCAAATAGCATGTTGCCAACAGTAGTAAGGCGAATGCCAGGTGCAACTTATTCTCTGCTACATGATTCTTCACAGCGGCCATGTCCTTCACCAAAGACTTGCATGTCGGCATGTTCACTGCTCCTGACATAAACATGTTTCTCCAATGCCAGTCTATAGGGAACAATTACATTTGCACCCAAACTATAATAACATTTAAGGATGAAATACTCCAAGAAGCTATCATAGCTATCGTAGTTGTACGTGCCTTTACATTCTCCCTTAATTCACCTGCCTTGTTTTTTTCTTTGGAAAATGTATCGTTACGCCATATCAAGACTTGCTGTCTGTCAGGATTGCCGGGCAAGACTTACATGCTAGCTGTCCCTTGTTACAACAATTGTACACTATCTTTTACTTTCCGGGAGACATAAAAACGTCACTATTGGAATGCCCAATGATCTGACTAAAGGGAGGAAAGTAAAACCCACCTCCAGGCCAGTCCCATGCAGACACCATGGTGAAGGCTGTTGGTCATGCGAACAGGCCCTGACACTCAGTTGCTCCGCCCACCACCGGTTTGGTGCCCTTCAAGGCATCTGCTTAAGTACGCTAGGCCAACTTCAGGCAGACAGCGTTGAGGAAGCTGCTGGTCACGTGATGAGGCCCTGCCACTGAGATGCTCTGTCCACCAACAGTTTCCCTCATTCCAGACATCTATATTAGTACTCAGGCCAGCTCCAGTCAGACAGCCATGAAAAGAGTGCCGCTCTTGTGACAAGGCCCTGCCACTCAGCTGCTACACACACCACCTATTTTTCCACTCCAATTTAGGCATCCTCGTAGCAAGCGTCTTCATCAAAGGGGGAAGTAGACAAGGACCTCAGAATTGTGTGGCAGTTTGGGCCTGATAGTGCCAGGGGCCAGACATGCTATCTTGCATTTCACCTACAAAAGAGTTGCTACACAACTAATCCTGTAACTGGAGCAAAGCTCCTTTGAAGTAGCAAAGCATTGTACCAAATCCGCAACCGACCCAGAGGGGCCAGCAATTCAGGAGAAAAACAACTGAATCAACAACTCTTTTAGTCTTAGCCACCCCCTGCCCCTTAGCATGCACATTGCCTCTCTGGACTGACTTCCCTATTTTCTCTCCTATGGACTTCTTAAAAAACCATTTCTCCCCCAAAACTCCTTTTCAGATGTTATGACCCACGCCTCCATCATTTAAAAGACAGGCCACCTGTCCAAAGCAATTCTCAGCATCAGTAATGCCCCCTTCACCGGGTAATTCATGTATACCCTCAAGGCTGGTCTAATACAACTGCTTTTGTAAGAACAGACTCAAGTCAATTCCTGGCCCATTACAAACCTCTCGATTATGGGCAAAATCATGGAACTGAATTACACCTCCTAAAAGACTATCAGTCAGGGATACACACTAAGTGTAGCATCAAGACAGCCACCATCCAGGTGGTGAGCAATGCGCCCCAAATCATGGTTAAGGATGACTCCTGCCGCCTCATCCTCCTTGGACTGTCAACTGCATTCTACACTGTAGACTACAGAATCATCTTCTCCCTCCTCAGAGACACGATGGTATTCACTGGCACTGGCCTGAATTGGTTTACCTCCTTCCTCTCGGGCAAACACCAGGCTGTCGAGATGAACGCTTTTCATTGTAGCAAACTCCTCATAGAGCCTTCAACTAATACGTGGATGATACTTGGTTGTAGATCAAAGTATAAAGCCCACCAGCCATCAGTCACCTCCGTTATTACCTAGACACCATCTGTTCCTTGATGTCAGTTGAAGACTCAAACCCCTCCTAGATCAAATCCCCATGCTGAAACAACTCATTCAACAATGGCTCAATGATCTGCTCCTAGGAGGAGGTGATCCATAACTCTCAGATTCTGCAACATCCTTAGGCTTCACCATCCTGTCCTTTCAAAACCATACATTCAAGAAAGCCCAAATGTCCTGGCTCCAATATCCACCCTTCACAAAAACAAACATGGTATCCTGCTGCAGGCCTTCTGGACTGTAGTGCAGTCCAATGTTCCCTCTAAGCTGTATGCATGTGTGCCTGCCCAGCTTATATGTAGGTGCAGTTCAGAAGATTTTAGCATTGTGCACAGACAATTCCCACCTCAAGAACTAAAAAGGCAGAAGTTTTATGTTGGTTGTCATGTGAATACTCTTCAAGCACCAGAATTTCCATAGCCAATGATGACTTAGCAAAAGTGTCACCTACACTATGTGACCAAACTTTCAGCTCAAAAGTAGGATACCGCCTGTAGTTAAGCAGGCTACTTGATTGCATAACCTCTTACCATGATTCCTATTCTTGGTATATATTTTCAGGGAAAACACTTTAGTTGCAGGGACGTTAAGGTGAGCAATACATTTTAACAAAACCTTTAAAATTTTGAGAAAACACTTTAGTTGAAGGGACGTTAAGGTGAAAATGTCACTCGACAAAACCCATGATATTCAACACATAATTCAGGCAAAGCCACCTCAACTTTGTGGCCCCTGTTAGACGGCGTATGACCACAATCACTAATGGCATCACTAATTACTAGTGCAGCCGTTGTGTGCGCTAGGCCCAGGAAGGGGTGGACTGTCTGGTTCCACTCCACATCCATGGTGCCTGAAAGTCTGGGTATGTGGCATGAGTGACACCCACAGTGGTCCCTGATTGAATGGTGCAGATCCTTATTATTGGTGGGCTTGGACTAATAAGAGGGCTACTGCAGCCATTTCTTCAGATCAGCGTTGGAGCCAAGTATCCTGTGTTGCAGAGCAGTTGACTGAAGATCCATGGATGACTCCCGAAGAAACCCAGCATCCCCTTACTGTCTTTGGTCTGGTGAAGCCCTGCTGGACTATTTGATCTGTGAAGGCCCTCTGCGTTGCTTCAACCGTTGATCTAATGTGACCAACTAGTCTTGATGCATTCTCGAGGATCCAGCTGTCCTGACCATTCGGAAGTGTCACTGGACCACCCGGTGGACTGACCTGCACTCCAGTGGGCTACCTCGGTAGAATAATTACTGTTCTGTGTTCGTTGCGGGGACCACAATGGTTGCCAGCTTGTGGGATAGGCCACCTATCTGACAAATTTCAGCCTCCCAGCTTCAAAGGATCCTGATCTGGATTGTCTTCTTCATCCATGACAGGATAGATGCCTGCTGTCACCTGTGTGCTGTAGCTGTCACTGGAACTTGCCTTCTCCGTCTCGTGAAGTGTCCTGAGGAAGTCTGGATCAGTGGCATTTACATTTCTCCATCACAAAGCATTGCACTCTGCTTCTGGAACTGACCAGAAAGATCCTTTCAGCCGCAGCTCCAGGGCACCTCTCACTCGAACCAACAGCGGGAAATCTACTTCCAGTGACCCCCAGTTGACCTACCTAGTTCTCTGAGAAAATCAGAGTCAGGGTTGTAAGTTATTGCATCTCAATCACCTCCCCCTTTTCTCCCTAGAATAAACCTTACAATAAACTTAAGTTATACCATTTCATCGCTTTTTGATTGTTGGATCTAAAACCCTGTATCAAAAACATAGGAATATAATTAATTTGACCTACCTGTAACTTTGTTGAATATCGTATGGAACATTTCAGCATTACAAGAACTCTTCCTACATCACACGCTTTTCCTAAGCAAAACCTTTGTGTCTTTTGCACAGAAGGCCCCATACATCATAGGAATTGGACTTATAAAGTTAGGGTATCATTCTTGTGAATTTGTTTAATTGTACTACATCACTACTTAACTTCTTTTCATTCTGTAAGTTATTGAACACATTTCCAAGAACCTAAATGAGTGCTGTGTGATATTAGCACCTGCATATTTTATTTCCTATTGAGTTTTTGGACCTATAATACATATCATTTTTTTCTTTTTGAACCTACCTGTCTAAATTGAATTATTGTGTGCTTCACTGTGTAGATGCATTGTGGACCCATGACCCCACGCACACTCTCCTGAGAATAGCCTTGACCACTCTGCATGCTTCCCTGATTGGAGTTGGCTAACCTCTCAAAGTTACACTATTCATTGTAACTAGGGTGGTCTCCTAAAATCTCTCCACAAGGCTGATTCTAGAAATCCATCTTAAAAGCCTGCCCCGCCTTTTGTGTGACTATCAACATCACTTTTCAAACTTCTTCCCCAACATGCTCTCACCAATTTGCTGACACAAAATACACCTTAGTCAAAACTCGAAGGGCCTCATTACGACTTTGGCGGTAGCCATGCCGCTATTGGCGGCATGGCTGCTGCCGAAATCGGGTCTGGGTCCGGGTTCCCAGAATAGGGAATTACCGGGCAATTGCGAGTTCGGAGGGCCTGGTAATTCCTCCCTCCAGGAACCCGGGCCCAGACCTTCCCCATTCCCATCTGAGCCCCCATAGGGCTCAATGGGAATGGGAGAGGGTGCAAACAACGGGCCGAATACGGGTGGCCTGTTGTTTGCTCCCTCTTCCCCTCGCAGGACCCGGTAAAGACGCCTGGTTTGACCAGGCGTTACTTACCGGGTCCCGCGAGGGGAGCTTGTAATGAGGCGGAACGGGTTTAAAGGGTCCGCCTCCTTTAGCGGAGGCCGTTAACTTGTTCTGCCTCAGTCGTAATGAGGCCCATAGTCTCTCCAACCAGCTGCTAAACCCCACCCACAATGCACAGATCCCCCTCTCACCTAACGGTGCCCATGTGGAAAAAGTCAAGGGAAACATCACAGTAGATAACTCACCCATACAGAAAACAGTGGCTCCTCACTGTACACCACCAGCAGACGAGCACAATGCCTGTATTTTCCCACTAACACCCTAACCACTTCCACTCCCCCTTTCTCTTTCAGATCCATGGGGGGGACTTAAGACAATTAAAATATGAGCAGTATGTGGCACAAACCCCAATAACATAACATAACCTAACTAATTTCCTGTAAAATGTACAATTTTAAGCAATATCCGGGGTGGTTTAGAAAAGGTGGTGCAAAAATCATTGAAATGAACACCATCATCTGTAAGGTAACCTATGGGCCATTTATGGCTCATTCAACTATCCCTTAATCAAATGCTTCACCATACGTACCACCAGATTAGTCTGCACGCCACCATATGACAACCCTGAAAAATGCCACCCTATCTTCACAACAGAATTTGCTGACCTAGTGGAATTTATCCTGGTCATTCTCAAGTAACTTTTCATCATGATGGATGTGATAATCTGGGATGATCCCTACAATTAATGAGCACCCTCATGCAGTTTCATACTGCTCTCCCTAATCCCAGAGCTAAATATCCACACGTATCACTACTTCACGCAGATTGTTCCTTTCTTAAAATCATTATGTTATGTTATCTTATGTTGATTTATACCGCGCACTGCTACCACCCAAGGGCAGGGTCCAGGTGCTCATGTGGCTTTGCAAGAGAAGAGGGTGGGGTGTGTTATTGAGGATAGGATAAAACAATAGGTTTGGAACCAGGAGAAACTGGCATCTGTGTGCGTTGTCTTGCTTGTGGGAGTTGGTTGAGAGGCACTGATTTTTGTGACAGGGTAGGACTCAGTGCCTTGGATATGTGCTAGTGTTTTATGTTGGTTGTGTGTGTCGAATGAGCTTAGTGTGGGGTTATGGTCAAGCACACTTGTTATTTGTGTCCATAAGAGGGTCCAGTGTCATGGATGTCTGTTAGGTGTTTGATTGAGTTCTGTTGGTGTGCTTTTGTGTAGTGTCCATGGATTTGTGGATTATGTGCATTGGTATGTTCTGTCTCTGGTTATTTCCAGAGTCTCAGTGAGTTGGTTGAGTGTGGGAATTAGATTAATGCTAGGTGTGTCTATGTGTAGTGTGGCTAGCCCATAGTCATGTATGGTGGCATTGGTTATGTTGGAGGAGCAAAAAAGGGAGAGTTAGTACATTGTTCAGTTTTGACAGTGCCTCTGAAGTGTGTCTTTGGTTGCTGCTCAATTGTACCTTAAAATGTTCTTAGTTGTGGTCCATCAGCCACCCTGTCGCCTCTCCATGCTTAGCTTAGATTAGTCTGAGCAGTTGCGTTTTGGTGTGTTGTGCGGTTGGCTGCTAAATTAGTGCATAAATGTGTGGGTGGGGTGTCAATCCCTGAGGCTGTCTGCTATTGGGCGGACTACACTTTGCATATTTTTCTAGCTGTGGTGCATACTGGGCAAGTGGGGAGGGTGGTTGGTGGGTATTCTGGTGCTCCTTGACTTTTCCACTGTTTTCTGTGACCACATCCCTTAGTGTGTTCCTTTTGGTCCTCAATGTTTTGCTGCCGTTGTCCCTTTGCGCTTGTTATTGTCCATTGAATAACCAGGTTTTTAGTCAGTTCCTGAAGTTGAGGTGATGTTCTGTGGTTCTGATTTCTTTGGACATGGTGTTCCATAGATTAGCAATTAGGTCTGAGAATGCTGTACCTCCGAATTTCCACTTGTCGTATTGTTTTGTCTCTATTTGTAGGTCGTTGCTGGATTTTAGGCCCCTTTTTGACTGGTAGCGGCTGATCTTGGCCTGGAGGAATTTGGGTCCTTGTCTGTCTAGGGGTTTATGGGCAATGCAGAAGGCTTTGAATTTGATGCATTTTTTTTAATGGTAGCCAATGAAGGCTTCTCAGAGCTGGAGTGATTTTGTCTGTTCTGTTTAATCTCAGGAGTCTTCGGAGATAGAAGCACTTTTTGGTGATTGCGTTGACTTGTGATTCCAGGGATAGTCAGTTATCCAAGAGTATTCCCGGATTATTTACCATATTGGAAGTCTCCAGTTGTGTTCCCACGCCTAACCGTCAGTCAAGTTGTGGGTTGGTGGCATTGATTTCTCGGGGTGAGATCATTATTTCCGTTTTGGCCAGGTTCAATTTGAGGTTCTTCTTACTCGTCCAATTGTAGATGTTGGTGAGACAGTTGTTGAGGCTGTTGTTTGGTTCCTGGGTCGTGATCAACTTCATTATCTTTATCAAAGAAGACCTCCTTTACAAATCCATGGAAACATCTAAACAACTACCGTTCACCGGAGTCAGAGGTAGGATCTACCATGATACCCTGTGCCAAGCACTTCAGAAAAGTGAATAATACATTTCCTAGTTCACCCCTGTGACAAAAGGTGCAATATCACCCTTTAAAGGTGCCCTCTGTGGATCCATAAATACACCTCTTAGTGTAGAAAAGGAGCAGCTTATCCAATAAAGACAAGTGACAGAGAAAACGTAAGGAGAGGGAACTTGAACGGCACTGGCTACAATGACTTCTTCGCAAAAGGAATGCCACATTCCTCCCAGGTTTATAAGGAAAACTGATTCAGAGAAAAAGTAACACACATACTGAAACAGGTCTCTTAAGTAGAGACCTACACCAAAAGCATGCCACAGCCCCCACCAATGATAGGAAAGACACCCTAATGATTTTTTTTTGTGTTCTAGGGGTAAACATTTTACATTCTACAAAACCTAATGTGTTGCCATGCCCACATAAGCAGTGTTAAATGCCTTTCAGGTCACCTTTGTCCATTAGGCTAATAAAATCAATATCTAGGACTCTTTCAAACAGTCTTCTCCACTAGTGCACGATTCATGACATTTGGTCCCCCTGTTCTTACCCCCTTTGTCATGAAGTTAAGAAATAGTTCACAATTTGTCGAGACATGTTATTGTCACCTGTATACCACTTTGTGGTTAAGCTCCTCCACCAATCCTCTGTAACATCGCCATAACCCCCTCAGCCCATGTTAGGCATACTCCCACTGCTGAATTTCACATTTACGCCCCTGCCCCTATGCTCCACTTCAAAATGAAAAAGGGATCTGAAAATATGGCATGTTTTCAGGGTCAAATTGAACAGTGGATGTAGAATAATTCTATCTTCTTGGACGGTGACAAAAAAAGTGTCTTGAACATAGGTCCAGTGGACCTGTGTCCCTGACTCTGCTCCCTGTGCTCACCCAAAGTTTGTCTATAAAACCAGAACCTAGGGTCAACATTCAATAGTGTCCTTGCATGAACATTGCAAATACAACTGAACACAAAACATGGGATTTAACTAATATGACCACCAATTCAGAACATGATCCACTAACAAGTGGTGTAGGTTTATGATTTAATCAATCTAGTTCTCTGTTCTTAAACTGGAGTTTCCTCAGTTAAATGGAAATAACTGATCCGCCCTTCTTGATTTATTGACCTACAGTTGGATTTGCTACTAGTTTAGCAGAACGTTACCCTCTGTCAACAAATGAAAGGTCAAGGACTTGTTATGTATGCCCTAACAAGCAATTAATATTACCTTGCATCAGTTTCAAATATTAGTTGCTCATTCTGTTTTGTGTCCAGTGTGATGTTGATAGAAAATTGTTTTCCAGGATCACAGTACAAGAAATGCAATTTTTAAAGGAAAAGCATCATCACTCCCCCCTGACATTTGTCAAGAACTTGAAGATGATTTTCTAGTTCTTCAGCCATTTCCGCAAGAAGGCCATTTGATAACTATCCTAAGCGTCCAATGAGCGTATTCCCAGATGGTGCATGGGTGCAGGTTTTAGAGCCCTTTTCGGCAGTCACTGGTCCATTGGCTTTTGTGTGGAAGAGCACCACCTCTCAACAAATGTAAATATTCTCATTCTCGTGTGTGGCCCTTTGAACCTGAACATCCATTTAAGAACATCTCGGGCGAAACGCTCGCACAAAGTGCTTTAGCCAAGTGTTTGGTGTTCTAACTGGACGTGTTTTCTCTTTGCGCGGGAATCAGAGAAGCTCTTCATACTGCTGCAGGGTGCGTGGCCCTCTAAATCTGAACAACATGCGCAAAGCGCTCGTGCAAAGTGCTTCACCCGAGTGTTTGGTGTTCTAACTCGATGTGTTTTCTCCTTGCGCGGGAATCAGAGAAGCTCTTCATCCTGCTGCAGGTTGCGTGGCCCTTTAAATCTGAACAACTTGCCCAAAGCGCTCCTGCAAAGTGCTTACCCAAGTGTTTGGTGTTCTAACTAGATGTGTTTTCTCCTTGAACGGGATTCAGAGAAGCTCTTCATACTGCTGCAGGGTGCGTGGCCCTCTAAATCTGAACATCTTGCGCAAAGCGCTCGTGCAAAGTGCTTTACCCAAGTGTTTGGTGTTCTAACTAGATGTGTTTTCTCCTTGAACGGGATTCAGAGAAGCTCTTCATACTGCTGCAGGGTGCGTGGCCCTCTAAATCTGAACAACATGCGCAAAGCGCTCGTGCAAAGTGCTTCACCCGAGTGTTTGGTGTTCTAACTGGACGTGTTTTCTCCTTGCGCGGGAATCAGAGAAGCTCTTCATCCTGCTGCAGGTTGCGTGGCCCTTTAAATCTGAACAACTTGCCCAAAGCGCTCCTGCAAAGTGCTTTTGCCAAGTGTTTGGAGTCTGGAGCCAGAGCCCGAGCCACCGATTTCCTATACAACCAACCCGACTTCTCAAGGAACTAAGTTATCAAACTACCTGAATATTGGGCTGTTTTTGGAACTACTGGGAGCATGGTGCAAATCAAAATCAGCACAAACTATTTATTTTGAAAAGAGTGAATGTTTCTCTAAAACTGACCTATAATTAGTGTGAGCGGACCTACCAAATGAGTGACTTTGGGCGGCAGCCTTTGAGCTCTGGGAGCGGTTCGAACTCATTGTGGACGTGTAAGGAAACAGTGCTGCGAAATATTCTACAAGGGAGCGTCTCTAATAGCTGAGAAAAGAGCGATTAAATAAGCTATTTCACTTGTTAAACAAGCGCATTGCATATTAAGAATTAATTCAAGGAAGAGTGACAGCGGGCAACTGCCTTTGAACTCTTCGCGTAGATTCTCTAAATGGAATTGAGAACGCGCAAGCTAAGCACAGCGCAGAATTTGCGACTTAACTGATAAACTGGGTAAAACTGTGAAAACGAGCCTGCCATAGGGTGACTGCGGGCGTCGGCCTTGGAATTCTAGGCATGGTTGCTAAACACTGGAAGTGCAAAAACGAGTGCCGCTAAAGTTGAAGAAGAGTAATTGTATTTGCTATCTCACTCTTCAACAAAGCGGGAAAGAACCTAATGAATGAGTGACAGCCGGCTATAGCCTTGCAACTTTTTGTGTGGATACTAACAATATTAACAAATTATCCAAGAACGCCAACACTAAGCACATTGCGGAAGTCAATCTGTGAAAGAGTGTTTGTACGTGTAAACCTCACTGTATTTTGTGAGTGACAAATTGGAGTTAGAGAAACTGTGGCCAATAACACAGGTGGTTATTATTACACTGGTCCCCTAAAATCTTGTTGACTGCATGAATACTTGTAATTGAACTCCTGCTATACAGGCACTTATATTAGATTTTTGGAGCAATAATAAAAAATGTTTTTTACCTGTAAAATATACGGTTTCTGGTGATTGGACTCGGTGCTCCTAGTGGCTGTAGAGCACACACAGTATAGTTTGTTACTTAAGGGACTGTGATCGTTACCATTAGATCGTGCTGTGTACTAATTAAAATATGTCTCCAGCGCTAACCAGACAAAGGCAGCAATCTACTGCAACAAAAGAGGTAATGGGCCTCATTACGAGTCCGGCGGTAACCGGGGCTGAAATTCCGGCAGGTTACCGCCAGACTCGTATTACCATTCCGCCTCCGTGATTCCCGGAATTACCGTGGCATTATGACCCCGGTGACCCGAGAATTCCGGAGGCGGAATTCGGTAAATCCTCATTCCCATTGAGTCCCATATGATTCAATGGGAATGGGGAAGTGGAAACACCGGCACCATCTCGTGATGGTGCCGGTGTTTCCACGTCCGCCTGCAGGCGGGCGGTGTTAAACCCACCAGGTCAGACCTGGCGGGAATGACACCTCTGCCTGCAGGACTCGAGATCACCTGGTATGGAAAAAACGGTGGCGGCGGGTTTACCGCCACCATTATATCCATACCGGGTGACTCGTAATGAGGCCCAATGTCTGTTAATTCAGTATGTGACTCTGGTAATAGCCTTATGACCAACGCACTGAATGATGCTACAGAGGGTGCCCTACATAAGTATGTAACGAATGCGGTAACCAAGGAACAGTTAGTGCAGGCAATTTACACTGACTTAGGGCTGCAAAGGCGTCAGACAACAGTGCACCCACATAATGCAGTAAAACGTCAATGAATTTGGTAAAGGAGAAGTCCCAAGCATGTTGCAATGCCACGCCGGTGGCTGGTATAAAGATCATTGTCGTATTCCTCCGGGCAGGGTCAAGTACAGAAACAAGACCGTCAGAACCCTCTTGAGAGCGTGCCTTTTGGATAGCACAGGGAACCTGATAGGTATTAGCTTGTTAGCTTGTTGGAAGGAGTAGGATCAATGGGCTGCCTGACTACTCGTACTGAACAGAACAACTTATATGACAAAGAGGGCATGGAGTGGAAAATCACTCCCATGGAAACAATCCTAAATGTAACAGGGGAGATTTCATCAATCCAGGCTGAAATAACACCAGGGTCCCTGTCAGAGTTAGTTGAATTGCTAACCACTAGTAACCTGGCCCAAGCCCCAGAACTCGGTACTACAAGGCTTTTGCATCACACACTAAGGGAGGCTGATGAGCGGATTAAGATATTGTTACCATCTATTTCAGCTTTAAATTCCATCCTTAGTGTCTTGGTCAAACTCTACGACAATATCAGGGATGAAGTGTAAGCACATACACTCATATGGAGTGAGTTGAATGTCAAAATGGACATACTGAGTGATTGGGTCTTTACAAATAAGCAAATAGGCATGATAAACAAGTGGGAACAGAGAATTAGGTCTTGTCTGCACAAAGTATAGCTAATATGAATAGGGTGTGTCCCCAAATAAACAAGTTGCCAGAAAAGGGTAAGTGTAATAATGACAGTCAGGAGGGTACCTTAGCAATTACAGGGGTCACAAAGGGTAAGCCCGTGGTTGCAGAATATGTGGTTCGAATGGAAGAAAGTGGGAACTGTACTACGTAATTAATTCACACTTAAAAAGTCAAGAAAGGCCTTAACAAAATATAAAAACAAGAGAAGAAACCAGTTGAGATGTGAATATCTACGAGAACTACAGTTGGAAAACATGGGGGTCAAGGAAGATGGACAGCTAGTTCTACCAAATAAGATGACAGAAGAAAAAGTAGAGCAACCCGTTGTGCTCCAAGTAAATAAATTACCTCAAACTGAGAGCGCACATGCAGATGAAGCTGATTTGAGTTTACATCAACTCAATCAAATCAAATTTCTGAAGCTTAGAGTGTTAATCCAGTAAATAGGGCACCACAATTGAGATCCAAATACCGAAATGTCACATAGAGATGAGATGGAGAAGAAATTGCGGCCACAGGAGGAGCATCAGAATGGAGAGTCCTCAGTGCATACGACTGTGGGTGAAATATTTGACCTAACAAATCAAGGAAAAAAGTTAAGAATGGGAGGGAAAGAGCAATGGGTGGCTTTTGTTAAAATTCGTAAATGGATGGAATGCAATTTTGGACTCATGGAAAAGAAGGAGATGGGGGAAGGAATAATGAAGAAGAAATAGTAAACCCTAGCCCCTGCTAGAGCTGATCACAGCAGAAGAGGTAGAGCACAATTGGCAACGAACCTGGGAAATTGACAACGAATCACAATTGACAACGGGTGGGAAATTAGAGACTGAAATTGCCTAACTAAAATGATTGATATAAAAGAACCAGTAAATGATAATAAGGAGCAATAGTGAAAGAAAAATCAATTAAATGAAGGGAGTGTATCAATGAATGGGGGATACAAGTAAAGGTGTAGATGTTGGAGAAAATCTCCTGGAGAAACTGAGAAATGTAAACATGATGGAAGCACAAGGGAGCTGGCCATGATTATTAGATACACTCAAATGAGGATTTGCTAAGGAAGTATTTGTAAACAATCACCTCTGACAGCTGAGGGCCTAGGTCTAATTGATTGGAACAAAAGAGTCTCCTCTCCTCACGTGACTCCATCTCTGATTCCCTTTCCTCCCTTGGCTGGCTTTCCGTTCACTCCCAACTTAAATTTCATTTTCTCTGCCTTTCTCTGTCTTTAAATCTCTCCACGGTCTTTCTCCCCTTTATCTTTTCTCCCTCCTCTCTTTCTACACTCCCTCCCACTCCCTTCGCTCTGCTGACTACTTCCTTCTCATTGATCCTCCATCCCCTTGTGCCACATCCCGTTTCCGCGCCTTCCAACTCCTAGCCCCCCAACACTGGAACTCCTTACCTCTCTCGCTCCACTCTATTTGTACCTTTTCCTCATTCCGCACATCCCTTAAATCTCTCCTTCTCCATTCCCCACCATTAAACCCCTCCCACTTCTTGCCCCCCTCCCCCATTGCCTCATCACCTTGAACATCTCCCTCCCCTCCCCCCATTCTCACCCTTTACCCCTTCCGTTTCCCTCCTCCTCCTCTTCCCCACCCCTCCCTCTCCCTCTCAGTTCTACTGCACTACTCTCCTCTTCCCTTCAGTTTAATTGCTCTACTTACTGTTTTGTTGGTCTGATTCACAATTGTAAATTGCTTCTACTGTTACTGTTATAATGTTAATTGTTTTATGTATCCTGTTGTTAAAATGTGCAGCGCTTTGGAGTAAAGCGCTATATAAACTAAATAAATACAATACAAATACAAATAGCTTCCTGAGGAATGAGAAGGAGAACACAATTTTCAGTGTAAATTGTATCATTTGTTTTCAAGATATCCGGCTCTCCAAAACATTTGACATAGATGGCTTTACAGTTATTCAACAGACAGCGTATAATCAGAATGGTGGACAGCCCTCTGAGGGAGTGCTAACGGCACTAAGAAATTCAAACATGCATACCTCATGCATAATCTCAGATAGTGTACCCAGCATTTTAGCAGTTGCCATTGAGACTGGGATTCACAAATAAAAGAATTCACTTATACCTCTGCTAAATATCTATTGGAATCCTGCATTAGTTGAGTTGGATACCTTTTTAGATAATGTTAGGCAACTGGCTAGCCAAAGAGGAACTGCATTTGATCTTAGTTGGGGACTTAAACACGAACTGTATAAATACAAATTGTTAGGATAAAAAACAAAGCATAAAAAATGGAAGAAAATGGAAGTCATTAATCCATACTTGGGACCTGCAGATAGTGAATGGGAATGTCAAAGGAGATCTGCAGAAGTCAGTTACATGCAAAAGGTGATCTTATTCATCAAATTTAACTATGTAATTGTATCAAGTAAAATTTTGAGAAATGTTATACCTTTAAGGTAAAGCATACAACCCTGAGTGACCATAATATATTGGAGGCCTTTTTTGACTTTGGCAGTAATGCAGAAGAGTCGAATAGGCTTACAAATTTGATGGTCAACCAGGCAGGTAACACAATAAAAATAAAATCCAAAGGAGGAGGAAAACTGGTGAATGAACTGAAAGCATTTCATAACTATGCCACATTAGAAGAAATGGTAGATGTTTGCTTGATAAAGGAGTTTAAGAACTTCCTTTGGGAAATCGATATGCCAAAAAAAAAGCATAATAGTTATGTTAGCCGGGCACATTCTTTTGTCAATGAGCTGTGGATCAGGGAAATACAATATGCACATCAATTGAGACGAGTAAGATTATGTCAATTAACTGATGTGATGTTCAAGGAGAAGAAAATAGATGTATCCAAATTTTATAGACATTGGGTCTGATAACCTAAACATCAAATGGCCCAGACAGATGGCGAGACCATGCTTGGGTATCTTGCTCAGAATAGCTCTCTAATTTGTTGCCTTTAATAAATAATCAAACTAAAGCCCAAGTTGAGTTACAAAGCAGTGGGATCAGTGATGCAAAATGTAGAAGCCACTGGATGGAAATAAATGGCGATCTGGAGTGTAAAAAGATTAAGCCTAATTTGGTGCCCTTGAGCCTTTATTGAATTTAAGAAAGAGGATATCAAAAGGCTTATTATAAAGGCCTCAAACTCAAGGGGGGGGGGACCAAATGGGCTATCGAATCAAACATTAAAACTCATTAAAGATCTGTGTTCGACACTTTTAACATTTTTATTCAAAGACATATTGAGACACTGATCAATGCCGGAAGGTTGGAGGGATCTGATTACCATCCGTATTCATGAAAAGGAAATAGGGAAACTGTGAGGATCTCTGTAACTACAGACCCATAGCTTTATTAGACTGCAATACAAAGATATTCTCTGCTTTTGTTTTAGGGAAACTAGAGATATGGATACGGGATAACAATATGCTATCCAACTGTCAAACATGGTTCAGAAAGGAGATGTAATGGAATGATTATATCAGTGTTGAAAGAACGTGTATGGACTGAGGGGAAACACCTCATAACCCTCCCATTTTGTGGGAATGATTGATTTCTCAAAAGTGTTCAATACAGTGAATCAGCAAACTCTCTGGACTAAATTGAGAAAACTAAATATTCCACCAGCTCTATTATCTATTCTTGAGCACATACATGAAGACACAATGATAAAGATCTGCATGGATATGTTGGGTAGTTTAACAGATAAAAGCATCATTACAAGAGGCCTAAGACTGTCATGCATCTTTTTAACCTTTACCTGGCAGACTTAAAGGATGTACTACACAATGTAGGGTTGCTTAGTCTGGAATTAGGTGAACAAAGCATTAACTGGTTGGTGTACGCTGATGATATCGCCCTTCTGGGCATAACACTGGTTGGGCTTCAGCAGCTGTTAATGACCTTAAATTCTTACACCAAAGCAAATGACTTGGTAAGGAACCACAGAAAATGTAGTGTTACTCGTTTCAGTAAACATTATGCTAGAAAGTCTCGTTTCAATGTTATGCATATTGAAATGATGAATGAAATAGTATGTGTGGGTATCCTTTTACATCATATCGGAAGAGAGAATAAATGGTACATAGAATTTAAATAAATTGATAAAAAAGTGCACCAGATGAAAACAATATATAACAAGTTATGTACGCTTTCAATAAAACTACTTATAATGTTTTATGTGGGGAAAATAATTCTGAAGGTGCTGTACAGTCTATGGGTTGAAAAAATGTCCTATGATTTGCCATGGGACAGATTGGATGGTAGAGTGTGGAAGAAGGTTCTGAATCTGCCGTCCTATGTACCAATGGCATCTCTGCGCTATGAACTTGGACTTGCCTCTATGCGAGCATGGTTTCAATGGAGATTGATCTTGTTATGGGGAAATATACAGCTAGCTGACAGAAACACCATGTATGAATTATATAAAAATAAAATCTCGGATAAGTCATCTGATTTCATGAATAAAATAGATGTGTACGTGAATTCAACATTGACATACAATGATGGAAAAGTGACAGATGTGTTTGAAAACTTGTTAAAGGTGAAGAAGTCTCTAAAATGGAGCACATGCATAGACACTATCAATAAAACTCGGAGCTACAAGTTAGAGTCTACCTTCTCCAGGACTAATAAAGCCTTGGGAATACTCCCAAAATACTGTATCCAGTATCTGTGCCCCTGAGGTTTAGGCTTAATCTAAATCCCAAAGGTGAAATTGGGTATTTCCGAACCCGGGACCACAATCTGGAGGAACAATTCTGTAAATATTTTATCTTCCAGGTTATGTTGAAAATCTCAAACACTTTGTAACTGAATGTCCATCACTAGTCGATATCAGAACCAAATATTTTGGTTGCTTTTTTACCCAAATCCCATGCTGATCTGCAGAAAATGTATGGCACCGAGTGAGCGCGGTACATGAACTATTTCTGACCACGGAAGTTGTTAGAATGCTATATCAATTAGGCCTTGTAAAAATAGTGTTCATTAATGTTGACTGTTTTGAATCCCTCTGCTCTTCTTTTGTTAAGAATTGTTGAAAACCAGTTGTATTCAATGTTTTCTTGTTACTTCCGTTTTTATTACTGAAATAGGAAATGAATGTAATGTCCTGTTTTTTAATATTTTAATCTTGTGTCTTTTGGAATTCTATTTTTCCATATACGTGAAGTAAGATATAATGATGGTTTCTTTTTACTGGAAGAATATGTGAAAGACCATAGTTTTGGTACTAACACAAAAAATACATATATTCTCATTCTGTTCCATATAGTGTTGACTCTGAGGGTCTGCTGTGCTCTTCGAACTGTACCTCTGGTGGGAGGCCCTGTTGGTAATGTGGGCACACATGATACAAACGTTTAATGTTATCTTTCAGAATCTGACTGTGCACCTGGAGATCCACGTAGGATCATACAGTGCAGAGCCTGTTGGCCATCCTGCTTGCAGCCCTTAGATCCTTCAGGTGCCCTTTTATGGCATGAATGGCTCTTCTACCAGTATAAACTGTGAACACTAATTCTTGATATACAGTGACAGTGTCACTTTTGCCAATTTCATAGGTAACCTCACAGCAATAAGCATTAAGTATCCTTCATTTTCTATTAACTTGAGTTGTTTATGCTTCTATGTTACTTATGTGAGCCATGCAAGGTCTGAGGTAATGTTTCCCTGCCTTTGCTGATCATAAACTGTAAGTGTTCAAGGGTCAGCTCACGGGTAGCCCATGTGAATGTTTGCATACATTGCCACTGATATCTGAATAGGAATATGATGGAGGTCTTGGAATTTCATCTACATCACAGTCGATAACACCAATTGGGGCTACCTACTAATTTAGATTACAACATAGTTAAAAGGAATTATATACTGTATATGTCTAAAGTGTGGGAGAGGAACAGGTTAGGAACATGTTCTTTCGCCTTAGGTAGGGTACACATTCTTCAGTAAGAATCACAGCAGTTTAGAGGTCCACGTCTAGCTTTGTTATAGTCCCGTCTATCATATGCAGGTGAACTAGAATGTGCTTGGTAAAGTCACTGCAGTCATGTTCAAAAGGTTCGATCAAAAGGACATCAGATCCAGTGTCCACTGCCTTTAGCCTGGTAAGGTAACTACTTTTAACTTAAGTGGTTTATGCCCATTGCAAGTCAAAGGGAATTAGGGTGCTTAAAGAGAATCACGTGACCCAACCAACACACTAAAACTTGCAACACCAAAGACACCAAGGGAAAGGAAATTGGTAGGAATAATCAGGCTCACCACAGGTTTTCCTGTATTAGGCTTTAAAAAACAATAGCATGTTGCATTGTGAAATCAGAGGATATGTTTGTGTTTTTATGGTTTTTTTGTTGATGCTTTTTTGATAATCGGAATAATTGCCAGAGTTGTTCAGTGATGTTGCGACAGAATGACTATGAAGCACATATAAACTACATGTGGTAATAGATCACTCTTTCTGGATAGATATATAAATGTAATCCCAAATGTACATCCTTAACTAAACATAACGTTTGACATGAACTCGGCTCATCAGAAAGGAAACAAGTTACTTTGCCAAACATTTGCCCCCATAATAACTTAAGTGTCTAATACCCAGTACATATTTTACTAATTGCTTCCTTTCAACAACACTCCATACCCCCTCTGAAACACAGAAACATAAATTGGATATATTATTAACACAAAACCACTGAACACTTTTTACAAACACATTGTGTTATTATTAAAATATTGAAAAAATGCATTTCAGATGTCACGCCGGGTGGTAGCATGACTCAATGTTCCTTGTTTAAAATAAATGTTGTTAGAAATCAATGTATCCCACTGTTTCTTTGTCAATTACTCAGATAATGATTTCTTGAGGGAGTTAAAGTACTTACAGCTGGACCAGGAGCACCAACCGGACCTTGCAGACCAGGTGGACCAGGAGGCCCCTAAAAAAGAAAATGATGTTACTGTAGCAATCCAACGAGCAGCTCTCTGGAGATGATCATAATATGCATTGCATTCTTCTAGTAATAATGTTAACATAGTCCTAGGTGGCACACACTACTCAAGAGTGCTTGACCTTTAGGCAGTCAACCTTTCCATTTACTTCCATTTCAATTTTGCCTTGCATGTTTTCACAGCTCTAGTTTATAATATTTCTAAATATTTAGAGAGGCATTCATAGCCTAAGAGAAATATTGATGGATACCATAGTTCACACTTGAAGTTACTATAAACACGTCTGACACCTCTGGAAAAAATGCGCTTCCATAATAACACAAATTTCAATTATCTTGGGACTTTAAAATATGGCCTCGCATACGGTGTATGCACAAATAGAGTCAAGCCAACACTGTCCAACACAAAGGTATAGGAGGCAAGACATAATGTGGCTGCAAATACCCGGCCCTGGCATTTAGATTTGTCAGAGAGAATATAGTGGCTTCTCGTTGATAAGTCTAGGCTAATAGCCCTCTTTTGATGCTCCCTGTCTCCATTAAAGAATGACATGTGTTGTTGTGCCATATTTAGTTGGCCATTCCAAACACTATTTTTTTAAGATATGCACATATGTTATTTCCATGCTTCTCTTTTGAGACAAACTACTTTTCTAACATCTTCTTACAGACAATTCATCTTCTTCGAGTTACAATAAAAGGTTTTCACATCACCCAAAGTACTGCAAACAAAAAAGACTAGATACATTGTCCAAATCTAGAGTTAATGACCTATAAGCGGTGTCGGAGTGGGGGCGGAGGGGTAGGATGCTGGCTTGTATAACATACATTGAATGGTTGCTTGAAGTGTACAGCCTGGCATTTCAAACAGATTTTACCAATTTGACAGTGTTAGAGGCCCTTCTTCATTAACCAATTAACAGTTGGAGATGGTTGGCAGAGTACTGAAACAGGCGTGTTTCCTCTTCTGCATGGAGTTGCTCCCCCAATGGCAATGAGGTCATTTGTGCTCTCCTAGGTTCATGTGCACGATCTTTAAGAGGATGGGGTAGCATATCTTCCTGGATGGGCACTGAAAAGAGACAACTAGCTTTCATTCCTTTTTCCTACGTGCCCCTTCTCGAGAATACTCCAGCCCGGGTCTTTAAAGCCATCTCTTCACAGGAGCTCTTCAAAACATGGCTCAGACTCCACCTTCTAGCAATGGAAGGAACTCCCCAACCTCCTCCGCTATCACATCCAGGCTCACTGCCTAACGCACCCCTGCTGCATGCCACTCTCGACTATTCTACACATCTGGAAATAATGTCCTCAGGCACTCAATGTTAAATATATTGTATACATGTCCTTCAGTGCAAGAATGCTCTTATGTACAAGCACCTTACCATAGGACTGACTCATTGCCTACTTTGCTAGTAATTTATTTTCAAAATGACACCCTAATCTGAACGGCAAAACAGATAATACAAAATGCAAATTGGTCAATGGTGGCGCAAAGGAATTGCCAAGAAACCCCTCAAAGGGCATGGCAGCTACAGATTGCACCACACTCTGACTCCCTGCCAGAGTCAGGTAGTAGTCACCAAAGCGCATTAAGCCGTTCAATGAGGACATCATGGGGGTGTGACAATGATGTGCCTTCTTTTGGAAGGGGGCACACAGTAAGCCTACGGTGCGGCCCTCATCACCTGCACTCTTTGGGAGATGTTCTGGGTTGCTATGCTGGACAGTGTTCTGCACCAGTCCTAATCAAAGCAGCCTAGTTCTGCTGCGCAATCTGGATTTGAACTGATGTTTCCGGCTCCACACCATGAGGTGGCTCACGAGTCTACCTCCAGATTACACTTCAAATGTGAGAAGGATTCTAAACATGGCCAAGGAGTCCCAGATGAAACTGGGGTTAAAGAGGGTCTTCATTGTGCACCTGAGCACTATACCAGGGTGCTGATTCTGTAATATGGCGGCCAATCAGAGTCTGCCTAAAGCACAGGCCAGAGCCAGCCTTGCAAGCCATACATAATATGTGATTCCCTGTGCAAAACATCTTCCTCAAAGTGGAAGCAATCCCCGCTCCCACAAATTATTCCCCCCAAAAATATCGCCTATGGCGAGACAAACAACCACATGTACGACAATATTTTTGGGGAGGATAATATGTAGGGATACCGTGGGACCGCCTCTCTCTTTTTCATTGTTGCTATAATTGCCTTTGATTCCCATGTTCCCTCCCTGTTGCCTTGTGGCTGCTTTGAAACACAATTTTCTTGATGTACACGTGCCTTACAAACGAACAATACATAAATAAATAAATAAATACGCCCATTACAGTGCTAAGAGGCACAAGGTCTCCGGCCTGAAGCACTACATAAGAACAGTCTTCTGGTTTGTTTTATGTATGGCGGTGCCAGTTAACTACTGTATTGAAAATCCAATAATATTAATGTGAAATTGATTTCATCGACGTCTTCAATCAATTACTCATTAATTGCTGCGGGATGTACACCCACCTCTAAAGATGCCGATTGCTGCCCTGCCTGCCGTGAGCACAAATGACAAATACAACCTGAGGGATTTATGTCTTACATCTACACTTCGTCCAATGGAGAATGTTCTGAAAATATATACCTATATACCCCTTTAAATTCTGATGGCCGACATGTAAACTTTGTGATTGAAGTAACCCAAGAAAACTAGTCTCTCTTTTGTGTTTACACCTAACTTCTGTGGGTAGCCCCTCTTTCATGTCTCCTCTTTTTAAATGTGTGTTTGACAATGAGGCAAATTGTTGTGAACAAGCGGCGAGTTGGCCGCGGAACGCGTGAACGCCTCAGCAAACTTTTTGCTGCACTTGGGAGGACCTGTGTATTTTGGTCGTTTGGATTTTAAAGGATTTTCATGTTTTTTGTATTATACGATTTTCCCTGAAAGAAAAATAAAGGAAGGTAACTTTGGAAAACAAAGTGTGGATCTGGCAGTATACCTTCTTTTTCCAATTGGAAATATATGTGTGTTCTCCTCTATAAGGGCCACTGTAGAACACCCCTGGCCATGTCTTATATCCCTAATGTGTTTGTTCTCATTGTGAACGGGGTACACTAGGCATCTCTTTTGATGATGTATATACATCACCCATTAAATACGGCTGTGGGAGCTGTGTGTTTAACAGATTATATGGTTGTTTGTATTCTGTAATAGCTAACATGCAATTTTGTGATGTTTGAAAATAAACAATTTGACAGTTCGCAAAGAACATAATGTCAACGTGCTCAAATTGAATTCTGAAATGATTACAATGAAAGCAGGAGGGGGGGCGGGCACTTTCCACAATCACCTGCACCGCCCGCAGACCAATGGTTTTCATTAAAGAAAATGCCCCAGCAAAAGCAAATCATTTGGAAACAGCAAGAACCTGCATACATCCAGCAGTTCGCTCAATATAATTGCTCATCAGGCAGCGCAGCAGTGCATACATATGGCCGAAGGGGCATGCATTTTCAATGGACCGCCTCGCACAGTGGGAGCCGTTCTGTGGCGGGCAGGCCGACACCTCCGTGCGATCGGCTGCCCTGATGGCTGCATGAAGACGGTGTATAAGGGTGGAGTCCCTCGCCAAGGATCTGTGGTGGGGCCTGGGGACCCTTAAGGAAGGCAACCACACCCCACCTGATAGGTTTGGGATGGGTGAAATGGCACAGAGACAGAGGTGGCGGCTCTTGCAGCATCTCTGGTGGCATGGAGAAAGCCCCTGAAATCGCCCTGCCTTTTGATATAGTCTACCATCTGGTATCAGGAAGGTAATACTAAGGGCCTGAATCACTTAGCACTTTTCAATGGGATGGCACCATTATAAAATACTTCTGTGAATCAGACTGTCACTGTGTTTCCTTGGGGAGAGCTTGACCTTCAGAAATTAGTATTTCAACACGATTGCTTAGGCAACAGAGTGCCTTCCGTCATTTGCATGAGTCTGTCCTTCAGAATTTAGCCACTATATCATGTGTATGCCACATCTAGGCTTGGTATCGAAGTTTGCCAGGTACAAATAGGGCCTTTGGTCAGTTTATTATGTAACCTGAAAGACTTAAAGTCCACTTGCCCGTATGCTTTACATCCATTGTTACAGGCAGTTCAGAGTAGTTGCAAAAGCCAAACTCAGGGACTGAATTATGGCCGGCTTTCCCCTCTACCGCCAGATACCTGAGAGCTTTCAAGGTGGCTGTGCGTGAGGTGGCGTTTGCGTAATGAAGCCAAGGAAGTTGACAGCAGGCAGAATTATTACGGCAAGCAGCCAAAGTGCTAAACACAAGCACTGTAAGGTCTGGATAGGATAGGTTATTTTAACGTGCTTAATACCCAGAGGATTCTAAGTGCGGACACGGGGATCGAATTTGTGTTGCTCGATGTCGTCTTGCTTCCAAGGTGAGCACGTTGCCCCTGAGCTATCCTCCGGAGGTAAAACATATGCACCTGAGGACTATGGGCATTTTACGCATTAGAAGACATTAATAAATAAATAAACAAATACATACATGTGCTCTGATGTCAACCAGACACTTGTTCTGGAACCGAGAATCACACGTTTTCACCATAGAATTAATTCACAGCTATTTAGGCCTGATTTAGAAAAGCGCTTTTCAATTGGAAAATCCCATTAAAACAGCGCTTTGTAAATCAGCCCATTTGGTGTGTTCATGTGAGTTTCGTGTTTCGAACCTTTGCTTTTAACATTTTTTCCCTCAGCAAAGTTTAATAATGATGTTATTCGTTAAAACACATGCAGCGATCCCAAAATTAATCATTCCTCGTTACTTTTTGCTTTATTAGCTATGCTATTAAGAGTGTGTATCCACATTCTATCTGCCTCTTCTCAAAAGTGCATGTTATTCGAACCTACTACATAGTCTACAGTAAAAGGCGTCCTTAGGCATGACTGGCATAATTTCACATTCCTTCTGATTATAGCAATGACTGCATGCCACAACAATAGCTTACATATCACAACATCCTGAATATACACTCTGGAACGTAAGTAGGGCACTCAAACACTTAAAGCAACATTACAACTGTTCCAACTTACTTGTTCGCCCTTGTCTGCTTTGCTGCCTTTTTGACCAGGTTCACCAATTTCTCCCTGAAATTGAAAGACACATGTTAAATCTCCTTTTCAGAACAGCCCACCTCCCATTTAACAGCAGTCAATACCCAAGTATCTCCAGGTGTCACCTTTAACATGATTAGTCTGTCTTCTACGGCTGCTTCCAATATGAAGGCCACAGGTGAGAGATTTTGCATCGATCAATCAGCTCGCTCAGACAGATTAATCCTGGTATTGACTCAAGTGCTGGGAAGTAGCATGACCTGGCTTTGATCTAAACTACCGCTGAGGTTATTCTCCATCCATCAGTGCTGTGCGCTGCTAAACAACGCACCTTGAGTTATATACTAATGTGATGGAGCGGAACTGATCTGATGTCCCTCTTCTTGACTGGCAATTGTTCCCTTAAAAGAGGAGATAGCCCGCGTTACTGAACAGCTGTCGGATGTGTTAGCTTAGACTATCACAAATGAGTACAGGGCATTCCCCCATCATTCTAACAGTAGGGTTTGCAAATATACATCATTCCTTGTTGGGATTTTGTTGTTTTATGTCCACAGCTTTAAAGTAATGCAGGAAAGAGCAGGCTCTGTGAACACCTGGCAAGTGTCTCCAGCACATCTGTATTTGGGGTGCGGGCCTTGTTTAAATATACCCATGGAGTCTCACCCATCACAAGAACATTCCTGATGGATGAGTCATTAGGAAATAGGTTGATGAACGATTTTTGCAGTTATAATAGTTGTATGTTAAAAACAATTAAACGGATGCATAATTGTACTTACACCATTGTTGGTGTGGCCCCATAATCAAACTTTTGACCACAGGGTCAAAAGCAAATCCTGGCTGTTCATTTTTGAGCAACCTGTGGCCTTGCAGATGTTTTGCCTACAACTCCCACGCGCCCTAGATGGCTTGGTCAATGGTGGGGGATCATGGGAGATGAAGTCCAAAACATCTTGACGGCCACAGGTTTCAATGGACTTCTGAAGTTGATGCATTAGTTCACTGAGATGCACACCTGGCTTCTCACAGGCACTTGCCCTTAATAGAGACTATGGGCCCGATTTACAAAGGCGTTTTGCAATTGCACAATCTCATTGAAAAATGCTTTGTAAATCAGGCGCTCCGGTGGCTTCGATTATTAGAAAATTCAGATTCAAGTGATAAAGAAGGAATGGAGAGATTGCTGGAGGCGATTACAAATGGTTTCAAGTTGTGCCTTGCACAACGTTAACCTTTCCAAGGCTGACTGTGGAGCTCTTGTGGGACTATGGGCCTGATTCCCATTGAAAAACTACTTGTGAATCAGGTCCTGTGTTTTTATGACAACTTACGACATTCCTTTATTAGAACAGATTTGCCACACAAAGAAAATGTATATGTTAGAAATAAGACGGTAAATTCTGGAGTCTGTATTAAATGGATATTTAACTATTGAAGGCAAAGCAATCTTTACATAAGTGCTTACTTCTGTTTTGGGGAAACCCTAACAAATTATTTGCCAAAGCTGGTCATGTGGATGCCTTCAAGTTATTCACATTTTAATTCTTCAAGGAAACTAAAAAGGTTTGTCATGCTCTTAGCAAAACAAACTAAGCAAATAAACACGAATATAGGAATGATGGCGATTTTATAGAAGAAAATAAAGCCTTTCTTATTAGGTAATCTCGACAATTTCGCCGTCTCATTTCTAATTCAGGAATGTCTGTGTGCTACACTGGCGTGTTCTGGGGTCAGTCAATGTGTACCAAGCAGCTTGGGAAACTCAGACTTAGGTAATTGTTCTGTGTGCTCACAGCTATTACCTCTGCCAATTATTCGAGTGCCTGGTCGGTTCATGTGTTTTGTGTTAAACATTCCCTTGGTTAGCTCCTCTGAGAATTTGCAATGCATTATTCATTGTCTCATTAACGCATGTACTTTTTATACTATATGAGGGATTCAAGATTGAAGGTTTTTGGAGAAAGTGTTTAGACCTTTGACCTGTTCCCCAAACCTGGAAAGCAAAAGTGTCTGAAAAGGCATGTGTACTGCTTGCACGCTACCACTGTCAGAATATACGTTGAATATTGCTAGCGCTGTCTAAACATCCCATTGTAAAGCACTGGCCCCAAAAACATTGAAACCATGCATTTTCTTCGCAGGTTTGCATTCTTTTTTGTTGCAATTATTTTGAATACACGAGCCTACAAGCCAATTGGATAGGATCTCTCTAGTCAATTCATGAAAGTATTCCAGTTCCTAAAACTATGTTTTTTTCTGTACATGCATGTCCATTGGTGGTGGGTTTGACCTTGCATTACAAGACATACACCTTTCATCTCGGTTTGCCTGATTTGTGAAACGCAAATGGTTCATAGAAAGTCAACTCATCCAATGATTGAGTGCTTTTTCTTGCAGATTCTGGGCATGTGTTCTCTGAAAGTGGATCTTAGTATATTTCTGTTAGACACTGGTCTCTGTCTCCCTCTGAAGAGGACCAATAAAAACATGCAATGTTCTACTCTGTTCTAGTTTGTAACTCAGACCATCATTCTTACGGTACTTTACATGTGTTGTACTGGTGCATTGTGGGTATTCTGATCCATTCCACATAGAGAAACTCATTTTTGATTGTCTACAATGAAAATCCATGAAAGGATCTTGGTTCTATGAGGCAGTGGTTATTTTGGTTATAATAAATCAGTTGGGGAGGGGGGAATTGAAAGCAGCCAAACTCTGCATGGTTTGAGATCTCTCACACGTTCAAAGTTCCTTTGCGTTCATTAAGCACCATTGCACATAGTAATCCCCATGGCAATTCCCACCCACTACTTGTCTCTCTCCCTCTCCCTGTCTAAAGCACATCCTCCTGGGATCTCTTTGAGCTTGCTCTATCAAGCATTAAGATCAATCATTATCCTGCTTGGGTTATTTTTGAAAATAGTTAGTGGCTTAATTGCAGCTTTAAATGGTTGCTGGTTGCAATACAAATGCTGTAACCAAGTGTACCCTAAGCCACTTTATTTATAACTCTTCCATGCACAGAAACCCTTTTAAAAAAAAGTAACGACAAACCCAACAAATTTGGCCTGTGGTACTAGACAGGCTTTTGCCAGGTACTACCATCATATGCCCATGTAATCACTCAAACGTTTAGCTGTTGCCATTTTATGTTCATGTAGTCCCATTATATCAATGCTTACAATATGCCCATCCCATGCTAACCCAAAAGCCCAAAAAGCTGGCTTTGACAATGCTTGTCCTGGGTGTGTCCTCTCTGTTTACCATATTTGTTTCATCAATATTGCCAGAGCACACATTTTCACACAACTCCTCAGTGTTAATGGATTGACACGTGTTCAGCTTCATTTGTGTGAATTCTGATACAGAGTAGGATTAATGGATATGCATTTTTATGATATACCTTGTCTCCATCTTCTCCAGGAGGGCCTTGTGGTCCAGCGGGGCCAGGAAGTCCCACAGGACCTTGCACCCCATCGCGTCCTGCAGGCCCTTGTGGACCTTTTTCACCCTAGTAGGAAAATAAACAATATTAGACAATCTGCATGAGCACATAACTGACCATGGGCTATTGTGTGCCATAGTAACTCCAGGCATCATGCAACACCAAACAGTAATTGGGCTTTCCTTGTACTGGCTAACGGTTACTGTCATCCCTTTCCTTACCAAACCTGACCTCGATCCAGACTGTTCTGCTGACTTTTGTCCTATCTCTCTTCTACCTTACTATCCCAAAATCCTAGAGCATGCAGTTTTCAACTAGCTCGCTGTGATCCTTGACACACACAACTGCTGGGATCTTCTTCAATCTTACTCTTGACCTCTGCACTCTACCGAGTCAGCTCCACTCAATGTCAGCAACTGCATCTCTTCGGTTCATCATGCTAAGCTTTCATCTATTCCTATTCTTCTCAACCTCTTTGCTGCCTTTGATACAGTCAATCATTTTGAATTTCTCTCAGCATTATCTCTCCTAGGCATCAGGGATAAGGCTCATGCTTGCTTTGCTTCATATGTCGCCCCAGACACTTTCAGATGTCCTGGAACAGCTTTACCTCACCCCTCTTACTGTTGGTGTTCCCAAAGGGTCAGTCATGGGTCCACTTCTCTTTACTCTATACCTTTGCTCTTTGACACCTTTATCTGCTCTTATGGTTTCTCCTATTAACTCTTTGCTGCTGACACATAGATTGTCTTCTCATTTGCTTCCTTATCTGATGAGCTACAGTCACATTTCTGTCTCTCCATCAAACACTGAATGGCATCTCACTCCCTCGTGCTCAACTCCACTAAGACTGAAGTTCTCTACTTCCCATCCAAGCAGGCCATCTCTTTCTTGCCCCCTCTTTTAATATTCTCTCCTATGTTCCCTACTCTGCTTCTTCTTGCAACCTTTCACCCATCTCACATCTTCTCTTTCTTCATCTATTATCTGCCACTGCAGCCAAACTTAATCTCAACATCCGGAAAACAAGACCTTCTTCCCGTCAACACTTCTAAGCACCTAATCTCCTCATTGGTACTCTCGCAATCTGTCATGCCAGTCTACTCTACAGCCTTCCCAACTATGCCTTTTCACCTCTCAACAAAGTCCTCAACTTGCTGTCTGTACATTCTTAAACCTTCCCCACTTCAACTCCACCTTCCCAGCCCATTGTCTGCATGGTTATCTATGAGACAGAGGGCAAAGTGTAAATTCATTTTCATCATCTTCAAAACTGTTCACTGACTTGCCCCACCTTACCTATTGGCCCATCTCACTCCCTACTCTCCCTTACACTTCTTACGATCATCCTTGGCTTACATCCTTGCCACCGATCTTTTCTAGTGTCTTCCTCTCTTTTCTCCCAAATCAATGCTCATCCTCGCCACACTAGTCCCACTCTATCTGTATGTAAATCCAATCTCCTTGCTCTCCTCCTTCCTAGAAAAATCACTTGCATAACATTCTAGGACACCACAGCTCAGAGTTCTCCTCCCCCACCTCTCTACGTTAACCCCACTCTCTTATAGCTCACCCCTTCACCCTAAAACCTAGCACTATCCCATTCCTATATCACTATCCACTGTCCTTGTTCTGGTCCATGTTTCTACCTCCCCTGCATCATCTGGTTCTATATCCACATCCTCTCACCCATTATTAAGGACAATGGTCCTCTGCTGTTTAAATCAATGTTAAAAAATTGTGTAAGCATTTGTGTGCCAAAGATGCATTGGTTTCCCTATGATTTTATTTTATAAATGCACACATTAAATAAAGCTGCATATACACATACTCCACACCAACTCTTAACAGCCATCTGTGGGTGGAGTGAACCGAGCATAGTTCATGTATAAATGATGGAAAACAAGGAAAATCTCAAGACCCAATGGGCCTGAAGTGGTGATGTTAAATCTACGAATGCATCACTGGCTTGCTCAAATTTCGAATGAAAGTTTCTGGGCCCGATTCATGGAATATTTGCCCGGTTCAAAGTGAATTTGCACCGGTGAAAAGTGACTTTGCAATGCCGACACAAACCCTGATGCATGGAACCGTGCAAAATGTATTTTTGCAGTTCAATGTCCGGACAAAGTCATTTTGTACAGAAGAAATGACTATGACCTGACTTTGCACGGTTCCATGCATCAGGGTTTGTGTCGGCAGTGCAAATTCAGGCAAGTATTCCATGAATCGTGCCCTCTGACTCGACTAAATGGACCCTTTGGGTTTGAATTCTCTGATTATACTACCCTTACTTAAGAGTGCCTGTTCACTCAGTATTTGGGATGAATCTTGTTTAGGAGAAGTTACAACCAATTGAATAATGATGGGACAATAGTTCTTAACATTCATGTTTCAACGTATTTGACAACAGTGTCATCCGTTTTTTGTTTTTTTTATCAAATATATATTTATATTTACAGGGTACTCTTGCACTATTTTCTGTTTCAGGAGAATACCCGGAAGTAATATATAGAGCGCTGTCCAATGAAGAACATGACTGTTTATGTAGAACACGACTGATGCGCGGTCCACAGCATAAGAAATGCCCTGAGCTGTGTTGAAGCCACTTCTTAACATGTGAACTGAGCGCTGCTCCCACATTAGTCATTCTAGACTTGAGCAGCAGCCAGTGTATGCAAAAGTTAAACGTGCTGCATGTTCTACCTCAGTCAGTGTAGTTATAGGACACGTTTGGAATGAAATATGTCTAGTGCTGAGAAATGTCTTTCCGACACTTAGGCCACAGTATGATAAAGTAAACTGTCATATAATTAGGAAGCAGTCAAGGCGAACTCCATGGAAATATGAATTTGACAACAAGGCCATTTTCCTTTCTGAGAGAAATCACGCAGGAAACGCAGGATCGATAATGAAACTGTCTATCAAAGGAGAGCCCGGCTCTAATGTAGTCGTTCACAGAAGCTGCAAGGCCTCGGGTTTTAATCACAGTGCTCAAGACTGACGCATATTAATGTCTGGTGAACAGGAAATCAGTTTGAACCATCTGTAACCAGCGCTCTGAAGCACTTAATGAACAGTTCCCAGTCTGCATATTTCACGAATTAATACAAAAAAGAGCTGAAGAAGAGAACTGGTGCTGGGCTAAAAAAAAAAAAAAAAAACACTGGTGTTGTACGACAAATGATTCAAAAATAAAATGCAAATCATTAGTCAGCCAGCTCTACAGAATCAAAACACTGAAGGATAAAAGGCTGCACACTGGGGTGAAATGTGGATGGTAGCACAGTGATTTTGCATATGCGGAAACGTTGTTTACACTTGCACGATGACACTAGCCTCAGTGAAATGCACCACAAGTGTATTTGCACTGATGCTAACAGAATTGTGGTTGCAAAAACGTGTGGAAAGGTACCACAGTTCTGCCAATACAGCCAAATGTGCGTTTTAATTCTTCATTCTATAGTCCCGTGCACACTGCAGCCCTTTTTCTCAAACGTTTGTACAATGGCACAATACATCAGGCCCTACCAATCGTAATCACCTTGAGGTCCTGTCCCAATCCCATATTTAAAAACATTCATGTAGAAAATAAGATGGTTGTCAATCAATCATGTTTCAAACAGGTTTATAATTGCTTACAGGTGCCCCCTTCTCTCCTGCTGGGCCAGGTGGACCTTGAGGACCTGGGCGACCAGGTAAACCAATTGGACCAGCAGTTCCCGCAGCTCCTCGTTCACCAGCAGACCCCTAGGAAAGTAAAACACATCCTTAGGGACACATGTATTCTCATTTAAATTAGACTTAGGACTTTCCAAATGTTCACAAATTATATTGATTCAATAGTATGACCACAAATGCTCGGACAGCAGCGCCACCAGCATCCAGATGGCAAAACAGAAAGAGGGAACTATTGTGCATGATCGCATGTTAATCTTTCAATTTTGTGGTCTGGAATTTAGGACCATCTGTCCGAGTAGTTATACATTGGAGTGCTTCCTATGTGCTCTCTGAGTGACAGTAGGCTCCATCTACATTGTTACAGCATGTGGCAATAATCAATCATCAGCAAATCAACCAATCAATCAATAACCATGAAACAGTATGATGTAAGAGAGGAGGAGGGATTACCTGCCGTAGGCATTGGACCTAAACATGGATCTTGCTTACTCCGATGGCGAGCATGCACGCCTATGTAATGACTGAATTCAGTAGGCCCCCATGCTTGAGACCCAATAATGTGGTGAAGAGCTGTGGCAGATGTCATTGATTCCAATACAATCAGTGTTGCAAGTACAATGAATAACTGCTAAGCAATGATGAGACATGGTAATATTGTATTTTCCTTCATTTTCCAACAGCTGTCCTTTGAATACATCCATGCAGGTGGGGGCGTGGGGTACATCACCATGAATCTGCAGTATGGTTTTCTTTATCACACCACAGTGTGGTAAGTAAGATATTGAACAGTCTTTTAGAAACATTTGTATATGTCGTCTGATATGTGCACTGAGCCTGGCGTCAACTTCCTGTTGCGTTACAGGCCAACAGGGACAACTTTGCCGATTCAACTGCTGCACACAGATACTGAGGTCGTTTATCAAAATTCCGGTTATCTCTCCTGCACATCAGAATAATATAAAACGTTGTGTTAACTGGGACTGTTAAAAACCTGTTCAAGAGGCATCACCAAGTATAACCAGGTTTATCTTTAACAAGCTTAAGCAGAAAGGGCCTGCAGAAGCCATCTAGAGGTAGTCCATAAATTAGATTGCCACACAGTTAAATACCATATCTTGCCTGTTCTCTCCTATGGTCCGAATCACTTATGGCTGCTTTGCTCACTACACCCAGACTAGCAGTATTCTCATGCAAACAAATTAGTTGGCACCTTCTCCCCGGGGTTTGCTTACCCCAAACTAGCAGCCTATGCCTGCTATTGGTCTAAATAGGAACTAGCCTCTCTCTGCAGCCTTCTTCAGGATCAAAGCCATAAAAGGAACTTCACCACTTTGCAATATAATTAGATTGGTTTATTAAGGAAATATACCCCTGAATTTCCCCGTACAGGCATCTCCCACTCTAAGATAGAACAAAAAGTATGACTGCGCAATACCATGAATGCACTTCCTTATTTCATGCATGTAAATTCACACTGGTAGTCAAGTTTTACAATTTCAAAACCCTCACTTATTGTATCCTTATTGATTCTGTAAGCAAAACCCGAGCCTCATAGAGAGACCCACATTCGTCCGTAGGCTCGGTGGGATACAGAAATAGCCCTCTGGGGTTCAAACCTCTGCAATCATATAAGACACTACAGCAGCAATTGAGCCTGCTCCTTTCCATGGTCTGCTCGAGCAAATCTTCGTATCCACCCACACACTCAATGCACATGTTTTCTTACTCCAGAATGTGCCCCGCATGCACACACAATACACTAGTTCTTCTATGGTAATCTCTGGTGGGACCCAACAAGCCAACAGCACTCCAAGACCACCATGGATGTCAACTTGTAAAGTATAAAAGCTATATAACATAACATATCACTTACATATCTGGCAGATTCGCATAAATAACACCAAGTGAACCAATATCGAATATACCATTCAAAGAGTGGCATTCATTGGACTAGTGAAAATCAGAGAATTGGTTTTCAGTTCCAGGTTAAAATAAAATGCAAGATAATCTGTAGAAATTGCAACCATGGATATCATTTTCTGATTAATAATTTGATGGTATTAAATTCTGTATTATTAGCAGCGTTATAGGCAAAACTCAAGAACTTCTATCCGACTTTGCATTCTAGACAATTTCACTGCTATCGTAATGCATCTCTTGATCGAGTAGATCCCCAACTATCATCAACTACAATTAATGCAATGATGCTGCTATTTACAATATTAGAGAAGTCTGAGAGTGCCATAGAAGGATAACTGACATGGAGCTAGATCAATACACTAACTAGATGCTACAATGTATGGAACAATAAGTTGAACTAGTCTAAGAGACTGATATTTTTGGTTTAATGAAAGATTTCTCATTTCGCTGCTTTCCCTCCAATAACATCTACGGGACCCCTCAACATTTTTTTTTCAACCTGACTGGCTTTTGAAGGTAAGTAAATATGTTTTGCTTTGCTTGCCTTGTTTGGGAGCACTGATCAGTTCTTGTGGCTATCAGTGCAGGGGTACAGAGTACCCCTCTATGAAATTCCTTGTTTGTTTTGCACTGCAAACTTCACCTTACAGTGAAATGCAGTGGTGATATATTGTATACTGTGGGGTTTAATGACAGACCCAGGATGACATGAACTGAAAGGCCATGTTGGCCCACAATGTGCAGAAATATTTTTTTGTCATGGAAAGCCAGCCTCCAAACTTTAACACAGCCAATATACCTTGTGAATTGTCTGCAGTTGAAGCAAGGAATATGCAGAAAATTAAACAAAGGCACATTGTGAGTTGACAGACAAAAGGCAGCATTTCATTTCCAGTTGACACATTAAAAATGTTGTGTGCAAATCAAGGGAAAGCCACTAATTTAAAAGGGCCTTGTATGTCATTGATAAAGCCAGGAAAAATTAAAGGCTGATTCTACACGGAAAGCACGGCTTTGCAAACACTGAGACTGCATTTTCTAAAAGTGGGTGCATTTTGCAGCTGGAAATAAATACATGGAAAAAAATGATCCCTTGACAAAACGAAAATATGATAATGAGAAAAGTGAACAGTGAGGGCAAGAGCCTATTTTATTAAAAATAAATAGAACGCTTCCTGTGTCCAGAGAAATGTAACCTTCACAAATATAAGTGTCTGTTCCTAGAGGTATGACTGTAAGTTTCTATTTCCTGAAAAATGACCTTAAGTCCAGTGGCAAGAGACATGACTTTAACTTTCCATTCAGAACACTCAAGCAACCTTCCCCGTTACAGTTCTGCTTTGCTCTCTATCTGAAAGTCAAATCTCTTTAAGGCCATAGCAGTAAGAATTTATGATATATGATAATGTATTTATAATGCGCTCGTACACAAGTGTTTCATGGTGGGGTTGCTATGTGACTGGATGAACAACAGAACCAGCCATTGATGGGTGAAACTATTAAAAATATGTGTTTTTAAATTCAATATGCATGTGGCCTAGGATGGGAATGATAAATGACAAATTACAGAACTGTCCCATGATGTTGAAAGGGCAAAGGTGAACTATGTGACCTGGAGATAAGGATTGTTCCTACAGACTCTGACTTGCAGGACTGATTCATGACTGTAATAGCAAGCTAAAATAAACACAAAACAGATGAACAAAGCTAATGTCAGAAATGAAACCAGCTTTGAAATGAATGGAAAAATAAATAATGTATTAGTTGCCATTGAGTTGCCTATAGAACCTAATTTTATTGATTTTCTCAGCAATGATAAGTCTCACAGAGCTCATTCAGGTCATTGTAAAGCCTATTCCGAGGTGGTTTTGTTGCCACAGCGAATTTCAGAACGTAAGTTACAACTGAAAATGTCTCAGGCGCTAATGGCGCCATGGCTACCTCCAACCTCATAATGACCCCCATAGTTATTTAAAGTAAATGGGTACACCTATTTTTCATGCCAACCCCAAACTTCCCTAAAGAAAAGGGATGTCCTTGCTTGAAAACGAAATTCCTAACTCACCACTCCCCAGATCTGGCCTTTAAGCTTAAGTGTGCTGAATGGAACTGAAGTTGGGGTATTTCCTTCCATGCAGAGAAGTGATGTGTTAAATGAAATCCAGTGTAATTCCTAATTGAAAACGTGCACTCTTTTCTGAGAGGGAGAAAGTGACCCTGATCGAAGAAAGATTGCATTTGGGTGAAGAAGGAGAAGGGTTCTATCAATCCAAAGTTTTATCAAAAGTTGGTGGTTATTTCAAAACTGTTAGCATTTGTGAGTGCACAGGGAAATTATACCTACAAAGTACTGCATGTGTGAATTTGCTTTTGAACACAGAAACAGTTGCAGTTGTTTTGAATCTAAACCTTATCCAGGATTGCAAATGCTCATGATCTGGTAATGTTGCACGGTATTGGTTAATTTTGACAGAGGGGTTTGTGGGACAAGACGTTTGAACTGTTACTTTGGCCTGTGTTCCATGTTCCTGAGACAATAGTAAAACATTTCCAAAAGTGAGTTTTGTAGTGAAGCGTTGTTTTGTGCTATAAAGAAGGTGGCGTATGTATCATTTAGTGTAAATATTAATTGAACCTATTATTGAATAAATACCTATTCTTTCTGTACCCCAGGCTGGTTCTTGGCTTGTTGGTGGCCCTGGGCAAGAGATCTATGTCTCTCAATATGAGTCATAGACAGAGCTAACTTAAACAAATTAAATGATCTATTGTGTGGCACGTTAATTGGGGGGACTTTCCATGTTAAGGGTGGTCTCTCAATATATCTTTACAAATAACAACTTCTTTTGTTTTTAAGCATTACTACTGCTTGCATAATGTGTCAAGGATGTGCTGGTGGCAGTGGATATTTTTCGTCCACGTTCTTTTTTACATTCTCACATGAGCTTTTGCATTTTACTGATTGATGGGTTTTAGAGTACCATATACTCTAATATGGCAGTGCCAGCCACAAAACGGTGCCTTATCCTTTGGCCAGCTTTTATTTTTGAAATCTTACTGTCTTCTCAGTGCAAGATTTGTCAAATATGGTAAGAATTATTTCCAGGCACTCCCTTAACTTTCCCAGGCAAAGTGGCGGTATGTGGGGTATAGGCATGTCTAAACCCATTACACATACTGGCCAAAGTGTGTCTGTTGCTGTGAAGATGTATCCATGTTTGTACAGTCCCAGCCAGTTTAAATATGCTGTAGATCCTTACCACTGATAGGCTCAATGAGCGACTTCAGCTCAAATTTGGGATACAAGGAGGACTTCTTCAGCTGTTCAGAAGATTATTGTTGGAGACAAGACCCCTTGAAAGATGACATAATTACCCAGAACTCATTGTTTTAGTGAATCAGCATTGTCTTCTACAACCGTCCGGGTGAAGCCCTGCTCCTTTGATGATATACAGAATGGCTTCATTGGTCTTCAATCCGTAAATCAGTGGGATTAACCGGGCTTGACACTTGCCTCAGAATCCTGCCAATTGGAAGCCTTCAGAGGTGTCCTATGATCATTCTGTGGACTGATCAGCTCCTGCCTCGGCTACCTTGCTACATTGGTCCCCCTCCAGAGTTCAGACCTGGGTCTTCGCAGGTCATCTATTTATGGAACAAGAGGCCTATCCATGCAGCTGCAGCTCTCCAGAATGAAGGAGGCCTTGCAGGACCAGCTTTTTTCCCCCACAACATTCACCTTCATTGCTGTATCCCATCTTCTTTGTGTCCTCGTGGTCCTCCAAGGTCCTTGACAATGTGCTGGTCCTTTCTTCATCATGCCAGGATCATCCAGATTTCTGCTGCCAGGAACCGTCTCACCAGAGCACAGAAGCAATGGCTAGCTAGACCTAAAGCCCAAAGCCAAAAGTGATCTCTCTGCACCTGCAACCACTGGGCCTCTCCCAATAGAACCAAGACAAGAGGTAAGAGGTCTCAGTGGATTCAGGAGCACCAGGAATTGTTGCTGAAAAAATCAGAGTACAGGGAATGGGTTATGATACCTGCCCCACAGCCCCATACGTGTTTAACAGGTACTAAGTACTAACACTACCTCTCCCTTGCCAGACTGTGATCAGTGGAGTTCTGGTCAAGTATCCCCACTCAACTTCCCCTAAGGTGGTGGGATTGAACAATAACCTCCTAAGACCTTTTCTTCCTTTCATCTTGCTTTTAAGAAATACACAAACTGCCTGTTGGCTTTGTTGACACTTGTTCAGCTCAGTCTACCCAAAAGACTCCTTACACACTGAAAAGATTGTAATTGTGTCTTCTGACTTTAAGGGCACTAGGCCCCATCTCCTCTAGCAAGGGAAGTACTTAAACTTGCAGAACCCTATTTATATATGACTTTGAAATTACTCTATTTTAATTATTAGTTCTCAGATGGGTATATTACTTACATATGTCTTTTTCTTCACTTGTTTTACTATAATTGTTAGGGAGTTTTACTAAAGTCCACCTATGGTAGGACTGGAGAAGACTCTCCATTTAGTGTACAGGGCTCCAACCCTTAGTATAGGCCTTAACTTCGTGAATGATTTGGTAGCTATGGCTGAGCATCCATGTTTAGGCTAGGAGGGAGAAGGGCTGTAGTAGAGTACAAAGACCTTTGAGCACACAAACAGCCAAAATGACATTTACACACTTGCAGTTATGTATGAATATTATGTATTAAACATATTAGGCAATGTTATGTTCACTTTTCAAGTCAGGTAGTAAGAGACCCTTTATACATTTCTACAGTAAGACATTTGCAGATGTAACTCACTTCAATAGTAAAGAAGTCAGGTAAGGGAAATAGTTGCTTCAGGTTAACAAAAATGTTCATCAACCAACAATCACAGAATGGTATTTCTGGTAGTTGACATTACTTTACACAACTTGTAGAACAGATCTTAGCAACTCAACGCAAGTAAAAGCACTTTGAATGTGTCAAAGTCGGATTAGGAGGGAAAACAAGCAAGGCACCAGCTGTAAAGAGTCTGGGGTTCCAGAAGAAGACTTGTAGCAAGTAAGTAACACTTTGTTTGGGGGAAAGGGTTCAGGGACTTCAGAGAAGGCTTCCTGTAGGCACACAGTTGTTAGTTCTGGGCAAAATCCCAAACACATGAATCAGCTCTCCAGCAACATAGGATCATCAAAGCAACTCTAGGTACTCTCTGCCAAGAGTCTCACAGTACCTTACATGTGAAGAAGAGGATGTAGCACGATACTCCAGTGATAGAGGAGCAGCAGGCCTGGTCACCGAATTCTTGGTCAGACAGACAAAATAATTCCTAATTCAAAAAGTGGGGAAACTGGAATTGATCTTGCAACAGTAGTCGAGAGGAGAGGCTCTAAGCAATGGATTCTTCTCAGTTCTGTGGTTTTGTTGTCCTTTTCAAAGCACCAGTGAAAAACAGTAAATTCAGCGTGCTCTCTCGGTCCATACTTCGAAGAGGAGACTTCAGTGAACAGAATCTTGCCTCTGGAGGTTTGGAAGGACTGCACCAAAGTTTTAGGAGGATTCAATCTTCAGAAGGCTATGCACCGCACAATGGTCGCAGGTCCCAAGGTATTGGCAAATTGCAGGTGCAGAAGCTCATCGAGGGTTGGCCCAAAATGGATGTTGTCTTCAGACTGGGTGATCCCACCAGTCTATGGGAGGAAGTCATTCAGTCTGGAGCTTCCCTATTGTTTGGAAAAGTGGGTTGAAGCAGCAACAATCACTCAGATGGTTTTGGCTGTCTGGACGTTGCTGCATATGTCCTTCTTCTTCTCCTCTAGGGAATGGATCTTCCAGTGATCAACTCTTGCAAGACACTTGTCTTGGATCCATGAATGCAGCCACTCAATATGCATGCATCTATTCAAACATGGGTGGTGGTTGTCCCCCAGGGACAGTCATACACCCAGTGTGGACAAAATCCAAGCAGTCACACTGGAGAACAAAGATGTTAGGATTTTCAGTGACCTCCAAGTTTCCTGTCCTTGCAAACACACTGGCGTCTTTGGGCAGGCTTCACAAAAGAACCGCGCAAAGACCAAAGACAGACAAGGGCCTTGCCCACCCAGCACAGCATATGAAGAACCAAGAAAGAACAAACCATTGGTGAAAAAAGAAGATAGGAACCATTTTGACACAGGGGGAACTCAGGGGAGTTAGACAACTCTGCCTTCTTTCCTAGTGCTAATTCAAGTTATAGGGGGTCATTACGAGGTTGGAGGTAAGGGGTTAACAGTGCCGGTAAAGGTGCCGGTTCCATTAAACCCTTACCGCCGCATTACGAGGTCCTTTAGCGGGTCCCGCTAAGGGCGACTCTTTTTACCAGGCAGCCTTATTGGAAGCCGCTAAAGGACCAGCATGCTAACAACGGGCCCGTTAGTAACGGGCCCGTTGTTAGCATGGCCCCCATTCCCATTGAGCCCTATGGGGGCTCGAATGGGGATGGGTTCCCTGAATGGGGAAATACTGGGTCCTCCATGGTTGGAATAGCCCGGTAATTCCCCATTCAGGGAACCCGGATGCGGTAAGGGGGTAGCCATGGCGCTAATAGCGCCATGGCTACCTCCAACCTCGTAATGACCCACATAGCTATTTAAAGTAAATGAGTACACCTATTTTTCATGCCAACCCCAAACTTCCCTAAAGAAAAGGGATGTCCTTGCTTAAAAGCGAAATTCCTAATTCACCACTCCCCAGATCTGGCCAAATACAGCCTGTGATGTAAGTTTGACAAAAATGGTCGTAAAATATCCACTGTGACCAGCTACTACGATGGATTTGTTAATGTAACTAGAAAGTTACAGGAGAAGTGTGAAAATGGTTACAGAGTGGGGAAAAAGGTTCCCACTTACTCCAGTCAGAAAAAACCCAATGGTCAAGCAAAACGTGCTGGGGGAATCACCAGGTGAGGAGAATATCACACAAGGTGGGAATTCTACTTAACAATTATACCCGGCTCTAATAATTCTGATATTACTGTGTTTAAAGTAAAGTGTTGATGCTCTCCAGCTAGAGCACCCAACTGTGAATGCACACATTGTACTAGTGTATATTTAGAGATTTTATTTACCAGTGATTTTTTATTGGCAAGAGTTGTCCAATGCCTAAAGAAATATATATGTATTTGTATACTGTCTGCTTTTGTGTTATGAAGAGTGCTGTGTGTGTGCTTAATTGAACCTTTCACCACTATCACACTCTCCTAACTCTAATCCTTACTGCTCCGTCACATTACCTTGATATAGTATGGCCAGACATTAAAGTCTTTCCTTATTCATCAGCATTGGGTGGACTCTCTGAATCTCAGAGGCTATCTTAACAGGTGGTATTGCTCAGAATGCTTCCTAATCACGATAGACATAGTACTAATGTAAACTGTAGATGTCACCTTTTTTCCGAATGCATCCCTGGGTGTGTGCATTAAATAACCCATGTACTGTGGCAATACATGTGCTCAGTGGGGCCAGTTGCAGCAGTCAGCATGAAACACATTGACCAGACGAGGATTAGACATGTGATGGGCTTAAATCATCAGTACTGTATCACAGAAGTGACTTGACCCTGGGTCGGTTGTGCCTGGCAAGGAGAGCAATCACGGTCCCAAGTTATTAATTTGATTGAGAAGGAACATCAGGGAAATGTGACCAGTTATGGAGGCTTGCTTTCAGCTGGTTTTACAGACTCTTTCTCACATTTATTTGCTCACCAGTGTAAATGTTTTACCTTATTATCTTCCCCCGGTTAAAGACTAGGATCCTTGTTTGAAGCAGCAGTGTGTTTTCTTTTTAAAATATATGTTTTTGCTGGTGAGCTATTTACTCTCTTTTTCAACCTGTTTCCCAGCCTCAAAAAGCATGCCAACTATTGTGTTTATAGTGTTGTAAGTAGCTGGAAGTCAAACCCCGAAGGCTTTAATTTTAAATAATCTTTCGAATGTCTGCTTCTGGAGTGCTTGGTGTACGACACAGACACAGTTTGTATACTAATCGCGTGTAAATGCTGACTATGCTTTCCATTGAGAATTATTGTAAATAATTTAAAATACCACTGAGTACTGTTGAATTTTTCCCATGATAGAATATGGCAAAGATCTATTAAGCTAAACAAATTCAAGTGTTAATAATCTTACATGTGAAGGGTTATTTTAGGGCACAATTCTGTGAATTGATCTGCAATGACGTTGATCAAAGAGACATCATCACTCGTATTTGCATTAGAGAATACCCTTCCCTCAGTGCTGTTCCCCCAGCCTCCACGATGGGACCCCTCGATGTGTCAGTTTGTCCTATGACAACTTGGTTGTAGCCTTTATCCTTTGTGTTTGTCTCTGTTTTCCTGTAAAATGAGCGAGCTATGTCAAACGACTCTGGAGTAAGCCTTTTCCAGTGGTAAGTGTTAGGAGGGGTTTTCAGAACCAAAACTGGTGTGTGGTTTAGCAAAGCAAAGCTAGCCAATCTACAAGATGTTTCCACACTTTGGTCAAACCAAACTTTCTCAAAGTAGCAAAGAGTGATCCAAGAGACTTAGACTTAGGGGATCAAGGGTTTGGTGGTGAGTTTAGTTAAGAAAAGATAGAATTGACAAGTAATGGTCTGTCATTGCAAATGTTTAAACATATTCCATTTATTGTTTAGCACAAAGGTAAGTCAATACTACTATTCACTAGGCAATCCCAAAACTAAATGTATACATACAAAGCTAGTTAACACAAAAAAGTGGCTAACCCCACCCTTTTGCATTCACACAGTGCAGTGCAACGCACAAACAATATTGGTCAAGCTAAAATGGAAGGGTGAACACGGGTATGCAGTCAATACCATGCAACTTATAATTATAAGGTAAACCTTAAATGCTTAAGAGGTTTTATCTAACCAGTTCAGTGTTCAAGTGGGACCAGCTCATATGTAATTTCTTGGAAAGGGGTTAAGGCAGTCACAAAGTACACATAAAGAAAAATTGGGTAAAAGCTAATTGGTATGTTCTTTCAAAAATGGCACGCATTCTTTCGCTAAAAGATTTGCCACAAAGGGAACGTTTAACAAGGATGGTGCAACTCTCAATTCCTACTCACAGAGGGGTGCCCAGGAAGTAATTCTAGACCTGAACTCCACTGCCCTTGTTCAGGTATGGGTAATTGCATGGATAATACTTTACGCCTGTTGGATCCCTACGAGAACAAAGGGGCACCAGGAACGGTATGCCATATTGGCTCCAGAACTCTGACTTGAAAAAGCAACAACCATGGGTAAGTAATGGCCATTGGGAACAACTACTCATGCCTCTGGTACAGGTGGAGGAGGTCCAGGGTAAATGTGTTCAGTGGTAGTTTATTTGTAGATTTTGGTCCTGGTCGATTTTAGGATTCACACGTCTGGTAACCCATGAGATGCACAGGACTGATTAAAGTAAAGCATGACTGCTTTGACTCAATTGAAGTTGGCATATCCCCAGGGCATGGTGAGTTGGTTAGGTAAGTCTGGACAAAATAAGGCAGGTACTGGGTTGTAGGGCTGTAGAACACATCATCCAGTCATTCCCCTCTTTATGGGGGACAACGGCAGCAGGTTATCAGATTCCATTGGCACTACATATAGGTATGCAGAATATCAGTCTTCGAGACAAGATAGTGTCAGAGCAGCAGCAGTGTTCCACTCTTGGCTAAATTCTTTGCTCTCTTTTCCCGGGCCTTATAAAAAGACTTGTCTCTCTCAAACATATCTACTACTCTGATGATATCATCCCAGTGTCCATCATTAAACAATTGATGGTACCAACAATCAACACACTCTTCAGCATTATTAATGCTTCCTTCATTGAAGGGACATGCCCAGACATACTGAAGAGTGGTATCATATGACCTTTTGTGAAAATACCGACCCTAGACCGAGATGACCTGGCCAACTACCAGTTCATTATAAACCTCCTCCTCTTCAGAGTTTTCTTGTTGATTCGAAAATAGGGTCAGGACAGCAGCAGTCACTTCACCGGTTACTGGAAGAGGCTGCAGGCGTCTCTGGTCTTCTTCATCTTCAGTTCTTCTGTTCCAGTGGTCAACTTGTCTTCAGCTTCATGATCTAGACCATTTATCACAGAACCCAGTCAATCAGCATGCATGCTACATTCAAACTTTGGGGGTGGCTGTCCTTCCAGGGAAGCCAGCCTCCAAGTTAGAACTGGTTCCAGGCAGACATGGCAGAAGACAAAGGGTTGAGAAGTTTCAGACTCCTTCCTCGTTTTCTGTCTTCACAGACACTCTGGAGACTTGTTATGCTTCCCGAGGGATTTGTGCTGAAGACACAAGTCAAACCAGGACCTCTCACAACCAACATGGCAGAAGAAGGACCATAAAAGGACAAACACACAAAAAAGAAAGATACCACAATTTTTCAGTCAATGCTGACCTTTCTGTGTATTAGTGTTTTACCAGGGCTGTGAACACAAAAGTCAGTACAACACGTTGATTGTCACCAGCCATTCAGGTATGCTTGCCACGGTAACAGAAGTTTTACAGGAGCGGGCAGAAATGGTATATTATGTAACCCCTCATCACTCCACATAAGGTGAGGTGTGCTGATTTCAAAATATAAAATGTAGAAAGGATCAAATGTGTCCCTCTACCCATTGGGAACAAAGGGCTCACAGTAGCACCGCACAAAAGGTGTTTGACACCAAAACATAGAGTACAAATGTAATGAACAAGGGTTCCCATATACAAAGTAAAAGGATGAGTGAGTGGGAGAAAGGCTCCCGCTCACTCAGGAGACTGATAAAAAAACAGCTGCCCAACAAAAAGTGCAGGGGGTCTCACAGGTGAAGGAGATTTGGCATAGAAATGAAGAATCTACTGAACAGACACTTCTTCGTAAAAACTAAAGAGGCTGATGTACTAGACCTGCTATGCATAGTGTATCAATGTGTCAGTAGCCGATGGTGAGCTGAGAAATTCTGTAAGAGCATTTAACAATGCATGTGTACACCAAATGTCAATGATCCCTTATAGTAGTTGGCTTCTAGAGACCTTTGACTCCATGTGTCGAGAGATGAGTTGAGTTGATGCTATGAATGCATACTGTATGTTATTTTAGGGGCAGCTCTTCACCAACATTCATTAGGAGCAGGGACAATCTGTTAATTGGGAGAGAGAACAAAAAGCTGGTATTACTTACAAGTGGACCAGGTGGACCCTGTGGACCTTCTCCTCCTTTGAGTCCGCCGGCACCCTGCAAAATAAAGGCAAATAGATTTGAACATTTAAAATTGATAATTTTTTGCATGAATTATGAATGCATGCAGCACACAAACAATGAATGTCAGAAATCATTAACATTATTCTGCATAGTTTGCTTTCTGGTTGTTTTTTTCTTCCATGTTTACTGGTGTTTGGGAAAAGAGTACACTCCTTTGTCGATAATCAGAATTCCTGTATTTGTTGCCTGTTCATAACAGTGGTTGTTTTTAAGATTAAGGTTAATCTCATTGCATTTCATTAAATAAGATGTAGGATATTTCCCTAATTACAACCGCACTCTGTTGTAATGTTCAGGAGTAGAATGCATAAATTCAATAACAATGTGCGGAGAATATGCTGCCTGTCTATTTATAATTTACATTTGCATGAAATGCTGATTTTGACTATTCAAGGACATTTTCAACATGGATTTTTTATTATTCCATATGAGTGAAACACTGCAATTCACAAAACATTAACTTGACATATTGCAACTGGGCTACCCAGCAACGTAGGTTGTAGAAATGTACCGATCTCAGTCTAACCAAAAATATATTCATAGCTTTAACTAACATGAATTGTGGTTGGACAGATTTCAGTGTGATGTTTTTACAATAATTAAAAGGTATTGGGTTTTCATGTATAGTGACATTATTATGAAAATGAGTGAAATTATAATACACTGAACAAAATATCATATTTAAGTATTGAATTAGACAGCACACATCTATATGGTGTATAGGATGTTATGCTGGTCGAATGAAGGTTGGAGGTTGGACTGTCTACCCAAAGAAAATACAACATAGCCAGAGTTACTTTCTGAGAAGACACCTAGTTTTAAACGAAGTTATAAAATAATATAATACTAAGGACATTAACTGGGCATGAAAGCTTGCCTTTCATTTTTACATGTCGACAACTCTGACAGTCCCCAGTAAAAATGCATTTAACGAGTACACATTCTCTCAAGAGGCCATTTCTGCTTGAGAGAAAATCTTAAAAAGAAAAATATAGTCATACCTTCCATAGATGGTTATTCAAAGGCAAGCCTGAATTTATTTTGAGTAGACCTGCACTTAGAAGTGTTAAGTGAAAGCATTTATACAAATGGAACACCCACTGTATTAGAAGCTTGTGGATGATCATACATGAAAACACCTGACTTAGTTTAAGACGTTTAATTCACAAAATGCTTCCTTTAAATGTATTGCTGGCAACACATCTGTTGTTCAGAATGTACTATGTTTGCTACAATTATGCTGCCTTTGATTTTGATTGGTTTAGGATTGTTTGCTAAAATGATTACTGTCCTTCTGCAGGTGTATAAGAATATTGGGCCTATGTTTGAATGAACTGTGGTGGAAGGAATTGTGTTTCCAAGACAATGAATGCATTCCTTTACTCATGTATACCTGAGCTCCTGGCAGACCTCTTTCTCCTGGGAAGCCACGAAGACCGGCAGGGCCATCTTTTCCAGAGACACCTTGAGGGCCTGGGTCACCCTAGCACCATAAAGAAAATGTGATTATGTGATGGTATCAAAAATGCATGACAAAGATAAGTTATGGAACATCTATTAGGTCACAGTAGATTTAAATAAGTAATACATACAAAAACACATTTTCTGTACGAAGCTGTTCATAACGACAGTAAAAAAGAGAGAAAACCCTTAATCCACCAAAACCTTATTATTGCTCTTGAATTTCATACTACATAAGACCGTACCTTGGCACCTTCTTTTCCTGCAGATCCAGGTAGACCTTGCTCACCAGGTGGGCCAGGTGGCCCGGGATGACCTCTTTCACCTATTGGTCCAGTTTCACCAGTGGGGCCCTAAACACAAAAGATAGACTCAAAGGTTAGTAGATATGGCCACATGTCCCTTAATCTACTGCACTGTGCACCATCCAGGGTGCTATAATGATGGTCATATTCATTTATAACTGTTTTTAAGTAAGAACCATGTTGTCTTAAACATGATGAATACTGTATGACAAGAAACAGTGATGTTTGACTAGTAGACAGAAAAATTTGCAAAGAACGAACGTCAGAACATGCCATGTTAAAATCCACCTTAGAAAAAAAATAATAATGTCTCTGAATATACAACGATAAAATGATAGAAACCCATACAAATAAATAATATAAGTTGCTCTTATATGTTTAAGTTACGCAACTAATCATTAGTGAAATAGTCAACCAGATTGATTGTCAAAGGCAATGATGATGATTGTGTATTGTGTATGATGAACTAAATATGGAATTTGAGAAAGAAATGGGGGTGGAATCCAATTATCAAAAAATAATGAACCACTATTTCACAATGTATTAACTAGATATCTAGATGTGTGTTATAAAACATGTTTGCAAATTGAACGTTAGCTTTTGTGGGATTGCTAGAATTTAATGATCAGAAATGAAGGATCCAATTCAGCTGAAATTAACGATGAGAATGATTACTGTCATTGTTACTGAATTGTATTCACTTGTCAGCAGCTGTTCACTGAATGGGAAAACTCACACTTGTTCATTTCAGGAGGTAATAACATGGAACTGGCCAAATGCTATGCAACAATTTAATTTTCTAAATGTGTACATACAAAATAAAGTTAAGAATGTCGATTCTACTGCAAGAACACAAACACACCGGAGCGGTCTTGTGTGCCTGTGCTCTCTGTCAAGTGACATATTCAATGAAAAAATAGAAAGCAGAAAAACATAATACTTGTATTCTGCAGGTGAATAATACTGGATTATTCCAGGATCCTTTGGAAATATCTGTGGTTTGATTATTGCAGTAATGTATTAAAGCAAATAGAATTTGAAACGTGCTTTGATCATTCAAGTACACCCTTCTTAATTCTGCACAGTCTTGCATGAGCACTTGGAGACTGCCCGTGGGTGGTAGCGGTGCACAGTATAAATCAACATAACATAACATATAGACATACCTGAGGACCAACAACACCACCTGGGCCTGGAGGGCCAGTTTTGCCTTGGAAACCCTGATGGTTGAAGAACAAAGATAATTAGATTCAGAGATGTGTACCTCAAAACAGATGAAACAGTGTTCCATATAAATCAACATCTCAGGATCCCATGCAAACCCTGAAGCAAAGAAACTTTATCTCATTCCTCGTTTAATCAAATTAGGATCCTGGCAATTTTCCACCTCTTTAATGAAGGGGTTTTAGATGAAAGATGAGGGACAATAATGAAAATATAGCATTTGAAAAAGTGGGATTGTAAAAACATGTGCTTTCCTTTTTTTAACAGTGTACCCATGTGCATTTTGCGAAACTGATTTTGCACAGTGGGAATAATTAGGGACGATAATCATTTCAACTGGGATCAAATATCTATGAAACCACTGTAAAAACGAAACAGGGCTGATTTACAAAAGCATTTTACAATGGTGCAATACAATTGAAAAACACTTTGTAAATCAGGTGTGGGGGCATTTTTTGACACCCATCACATTTAAAATGGTTTGGGTATTTGAACTCTTTAAATGTCCTTAGGTTCTGATAACAGTATGGTGATGCCTGCCCTGGGCTACTAAAATATGCAAATAGTGTAATATGTAAAGCAATGATCATTACTATGCCAACAATATCATTTTTGTTTTACAAATAAACGTTTAAGAAAGACTATTGTACATTGATGAAATTAAGGTGATTACACGAAAATATTATTAAATGGCCTTTTCCAAAGAATTCTATAAAATGGACATGCTTGGAAATTAGAGCTATTGTACAATTTACACTGTACAAAGATACATTCGAAGAAACACGTTTTCAATTACAGGTATCATGTATGGAAATGTGTGCTTATGAATTGAAAATTGTGATTCATAAATTAATGAAGTGGAAGGCCTAACCCAGTAGTTATTGTCTATTGTCCTTTGCTCAGAAAGATGGGGTTAGATTGAATATTATTAACCAATGTATGCATAGATATGCAATACTCAGGGGGCCTTATTGACAAAAGCATTTTTGAATGGGAAAGTGGCATTCAAAAACACTCTGTAAATCGGGTTGTGGAAGGCCGCAAGGAACCTGTGCATCCACCGAACAGGAGTTAGACTGCAACCACCCACACTTACAGGTTTGTAAAAAAGTATCACATTCACTTTGCAGGTAAATTCTTGGTTACAGTGTGAAAAGTGACACAGTGGCTAGGATGTTGTTTACAAGTGGTGCTTGTAGCTTTTTCTAAGGTTATTTTGATCATGGATGATAGTCAGCAGGCCTGATTCACAAATCATTTTTGAATGGGAAATCCCACTGAAAAACGTTTGTGAATCAGCCAAGTGTCTTCTTTAATTCCACTTGAATACATTGAATATTTCATTATGGAAAAGATTATATATGCTTCTAATGTACCACTGTATGCAGCCCATATTTTATTTATCCAGCTTTTTAAAAATAAAGAAAATCATTTTGGAAGAAGCTATTTAAGTGTTTTGGCACGTACCCAATTTTCAAGGTACACGATAACTATAACACGCCCCAATGAAGTACTAGACTGTGCAATATAACAATGTCATAGGACACATTGCCAGTGTAAGTAAGCCATGAAAATACCCAATGATCTCCCTTCAATATTTATTATACTGTTTTGTAGGGTTTGAAGCATTTGTTCTTCAGGTGTTTGGGACAACAAATGCCAGCAGCCATGGGCAGCATATACAATGATGAGGAATCATGGAATTCATAGTCCAGCACACCTGGGGAGGCTTAGGTTGCTGATCCCTGCTCTAGTGCATCATTTCCAGTGTGCAAAATGGCCACTGATGGGCACACACTGTCTATACAAAGCATCCATATTTAACTAACTTTCAGGTAATGGCACAATGGAGGGTGACATTTACTAGTAGATCATGGAAATGCCCAATTAACCCGCTAACACATCACCACTTAGAAAGCTATTGCCTGACAACAAGTTATTATTTTTTCATGTTGTACATGATGTGATCTATCGTTAATGGCATGGACAAATACACTTCAAATTAATTCCATTACAGGCAAATGTGGGGAATGTATTCCTTGCCTGCATGGATAGCCCTGTTATACTGCCCATGTGTCTGCCATCAACAGGGAACAGCGTTCCCTACATGTGCCTGTATTGACTTTTCTGTGATGATGTGTTCAAGCTTATGCATGCACTGTTTGGGTTCTTTAGGATTTCTCCTTAGTCATTACTTTTCCTTTAATGACTTACAGACATATTTATTTTCAGTAGTCTATGATGTTTGGGTACATCTGAATAACACAATGCAACATTTCATAGAATGTGGGCTTTTTGTCATAATGTCTTCCTTATACTTACCTGCCAAGACGCAGAGACAAGTAACAGTGATTTTGTACATTGCGATCGAGTGAGCTAAAGCATGAGTAGCTCCTGCAAAGCGGAATTAACCGAAGCGATTCATCTGGCTGGAAGTAATAAGGTTAGGATGGCGGCATGTTGCAGTCAAGCAGAACTTAAACTGTGAGATTGTACATAAACAGCGGCACAAACCATCTCTAAAGGTAGAAGCCGATGACTTGCCACTCGCAATGGAAAGCAAAAAATGATCTGTTAGCAATTTGCATGGATACAAATAGTTTAAATGTGAAACAATTCAGATTTTAACATTTGCATCACAGACATACTACAGAGTTCCATTCTGAATAATGATGGGCTCTCCGAGAGGACATCACACAGTAGCGTTCCTTTAAGGGAAGCCGCACATATGATTCCTAAACCATTATTCAGAGATGATTTGAACATGCAGTGGTGCAAGCGTGTACATGAAAGGACAATGTTAGGTAGCTTATAGCAGATGTATGGGAAACTGTGGTGACAGAAAATATGGTGCTCAATTAACATGGCTAAGTACTTCAAGACGTTAGCCTTGTTTTGTCAAAGGATTTTAAGGTCAACTCGTGTATTTTTTCCCCCGATGCATGTGATCCATTCTTAACACAGTAGCCAGACAAAGGCTGACAAACGGGTCCTCTAATTCTGCCATTTGGATTGGTCGATATAATGCTATACATGATTGCTTCCAATATTCTATTTGTTGTTTAGAAATCTGACACTTGTAACATATGACATTAACTGAGTGAAAATGTCAATGGGCCTCATTGCGAGGTTGGAGGTAGTCATGGCAATATTAGCGCCATGACTACCTCCAATACCGGTACCGAGTCCGCCCTCGTTCAATGGGGACTTACCGGTCTATTCCAACCTTTGCGGGACCGGTACGTCCCCATTGAAAAAGCCATTCCCATTTCAGCCCCCATAGGGCTCAATGGGAAGGCGCTAATAACGGTACCGCAAATTGCGGTACCGTTATTAGCTCTGAAGTCCCTTAACGAGCCCCGTCCATAACGCCTGGTAAAACCAGGCGTTAAGGAAGGGACCCGCTAAAGGACCTCGGAATAGGGCGCAAAGGGATTACCGGCACCAATGTCCTTAACGGTGCCCGGTATCCCTTTGCGCCAGCCTCGGAATGAGGCCCAATGTCTTCAGAACTAAGCTATGCTGGTATTGGGCCCACATCCGAATATGACCTACTAAAGGTTAGCAGCTAATGTTCAACAGTTGTCTGTGAACTTTCATTTTTAACTGGTAGAGGTAATCCCAGTGGGGTCTACTCTTGTGTTTCTGTTTTCATAAACATCTGAACATCTCTACCATTATTAATATCTATCAGCTTTTAAGCCACGTTCAAAGTTCGGCTTAATAAATGATGAACAAGTACTATGCCAGCCAGGGCAGTGACACAGAGTGGGGCACTCCACCCATCTAGGGTTCATTTGCTGAAGTGGAACAACCTACTCTCATTCCAGAAACCTAAAGAACTGATTAAGGTACAGGAAGCGTGTGCCTTTCACCTCCCAATCAGAGGAACGGACTCCATGCAGGGTTGGGGGGAGTCAGCAACAACAGACGTTGTGCCTCACTCACAAAGTGAGAAGAATTATGTGAATCAGGCCCGGTGCCTCCCTAGCGCAGCACTTTCATGTGAAGTAAACCCTATTCCTCTGCAGCACATACTGTGCAGTGGGGATGCATGGACATCTTCCCAGTGATTACACTATTGCCATGTGATGCTCTCCTAGGAATGACAATGCCTGTGTAGAGGCTCTAAAATGGAACATCATGCTCGATCACTGTGAACTTTCAACATTGTGAACTCCCCGAGGCAAGAGCATGTAAGACCAAGACGTTGAAATCCTCACTACTCTGTCAACATGGGTGTGTTTCTTGCTTCAGTCAAGGCAGTGCTCTACCTTCTTGGCCCACTAAAGGCAAGAGTGAGCTGCCTGGAGTGACTGCACTAAAGGCAACCTGAAAACATGCATTAATTAGCTGGCAATTCCAACCTTGTAGTATGGCATTTAGAAGGATGTGGGTGCATCCCACTAAGGCATTTTGGAGTTCCAATCTTACCAGGGCACAGGGGCGTTGCTAGGTCTGGAAAAGACTGGGCGCTACACTAATGTCGGAACTGTCGGGACTGGTGGCTAGCTAATCTTGTGGTTGTAGCTCCTGAGATTCTATCCGGGGCTACAACCAAAAGACCAGGGGCTATAGTCCCCTTAGCCCCCCACCCCCAGCAACGCCTCTGCCAGGGCACATGATTTTGCGTAGCAGCAAGTGTTTTGCATTATGCAATGATTATCGTTCAAATATGCACACATGAGCACGCCATGGGAATTAAATATGGAGAGCATGCAGGTGCCAGTCCACTCAGTTAAAATGTTGAAAGGCCTCCAAATTAAATGCATCTAAAGCACATTAAAGCAGATGAATAATATATTGTGGACAGCAAATGCATATAATAAAGCATGAGTGTTACCATTAGCATAAATGTGCATTCAGCAATAAATGATAGTGACCTTCTGCAGCACAGTCACACAGTGAGTGTCATATCACAGGGCGCCGCCGCGATTGCCCAATTGCTCGCTTGCTCATTAACGACTAATGGCGCCTCCTACTGCATAGCGGTTTCTCAATTTATCAGTAGCAAAATCAGAAACACAAACAAGGATTGCATTTGTAGAGCATGTTAACATTCTGGTCATGATTTCCAAAGGCATGATTTGTTAGAGTTCAAGGCATTCCAATCGTTTAGGGCCCTGCTTTTATCATGGCATTTTTATAAGTTTGCCTATAAAAATGTCCAAGCTCAGAGTCTTGTAATTAGGAATAGAGATGAAAGTACGAGACTGCATTTGCCATCTAAAGATATCCGATTGCGATGTGTTTGGTTTTGCAACTTCTGCAGACATCCTGGAATCATTATGTACTTGAGGATATCTTTCTTCAGTGTATCTATCTTTTAGCATTATTTGGATTTCATTGGAGCTATAGGAACGGCTATAACATGAAATGCCCTTAATCATTTACAACACCGAATTTGCCAGGATGCAGCGGCGATCCCAATTTATTTGACACACAGTTCTCCAAGGGGTCGCACGTGACACATTATGTCACAAGTAATAGCAAAAAAGCTAACAGATCCACTTGAACTCCTAAATACCCTACCCTATTTTGGTTAAACTGGACTTATAGTAAGTGTCTTAGTGTAATGCATTAATTTACATGTAGTTCAACTCTTTGAACAGAGCACGTTAGGCCTGATTTACACAAATGTTTTAACATGGGATAGCCCCAACATGTGTGTAAATCCTTTGTCCTTTGCCGCGTGGCTCCAAATCTGTCTGTCTCATTTCTCAATGTGAACCTGTATTATATTAAATGTAGAACACTCAGGGTGGTGTTGCCCTTTGCACTCAAACTGCTATTGAAATCGCTCAAAAGCATCAAACAAAATGGTCTTGCAGCTTGTCAGGTGAATACAAAGGGCCTGATTTACAAAGCATTTTACATTGAAAACCGCTTTTATGAATCAGGCCCAAAATGTTATCAAAGCAAATGGCGAGCCATATAAAAGGGGCAACTATTGGAATGTGTGACGATTTGAGAGACACCCAATAGGAGTGGACCTTTTGACAATGGGTTGCCTGTAAACACATTCGCCTAAAACCAAATAACATGTTCTTGGCTGCAGGTTTAGAGTTCTCCTCGAAGGTTGATCAGGTTTTACTCCTTTCAAGCTAGGAGAACCAGAGGGAAATGGGGGCAATTTCAGAGGATGGACCATTACTTTGATTCCTGGGACTCCCTGCATATAAGCCTGCTTGGGGCCACATTGCTAGTCAGGGGAGAGATTGCAGAAACCTTACACACATTTCTTTAATTTGGCCTCAACTGTGCAATCACAAATCCAATTTGTGCTTGGAAAATGGCATTAGCCCCCGTGCAAGTTACTGTGCAACATTTGCACCAGTGCTACTTAAATTGTTAATGAACTAAGTCCATTGTGTTTGCCAAAATGTATAGTAGGCGGCCTTTTGTGTGCCCTCCAGTCTGAAATATATTTTTCAAATGATGTGAAATTGAAAAGTTTAAAATATGTATCATTTTTAATACCGAAACACCTCTTGTAGGGATGTTCATATCACCCAAGTCCTGTTCTGCTTTGACATCTTTAGATAAGTCCTGTTCTGCTTTCACATCTTTAGATAAGTCCTGTTCTGCTTTGACATCTTTAGATAAGTCCTGTTCTGCTTTGACATTTTTAGATAAGTCCTGTTCTGCTTTCACATCTTTAGATAAGTCCTGTTCTGCTTTGACATCTTTAGGTTTAAGCATTCATGCCCTGATTTGGTCCCCCTCCCGGGCACACTTCCTGTTGTCCTGTGGTGCCACCATCTTGTCAGTATGGCATTCCTAATCTATCAGATTCCAGAAAGTAAGGGCACTGAGGCACAGTGAGATGAAGTCATTTGACCTGAATCACACTTTTTATGGGGAGGCGGAGGAGAGAGGGCGTGAACGCAGAAATACACTTGCGGTCAACTGGATTAAAAAAAGATTACCTTAAAAAAATGTTTTTCCAAGTGAACTCTGTTCATTCTGAAAACACAGTTAACACTGAGCGTTCTCGTTTTTATCCAGTTTGGAAAACAAGTAGTAAATGTTTAAACAAAGTTAACACGACTACATCGCAGAATCAAAGTGCCCTACGAGCTGCCTATGTGAATGCAGGTGGCTGAAATAATTTAGAACAAGACTTTTTACAGGTCTAAAAGTAAGGGCATTCATGGTTTATGAAATAGGAATATGCTATTTCAGTCGCTAATCTACTACTTTTTTAAAATGTTGAGTTGATTGAAATCTTTGACTAAAAGCATACACCAGGCACCGTGCATGGTCTGCTTTCCGGAACCTCCTTTATTTGCTTTTTAAACCGTGCCGTGTCCAAAATTATATTCCAGGGTAAATTACAACCTCTGAGCTCCGGATAAACAGCATCCTTGTGAATGCCATCCATTTAATGGATTATGCTTGTGTTTGCATTGTGCGTTTCTTGAGGCTTTGGTTGCGGTGCCTGGTGCCAGCCTGGACATGGCCATGGGCCTTCCGGCAGATGCCATCCAGTGGAGCCAGTCACCCCTGTCATCTCTCCTGCTGCATCGCATCTGGTCATGCTTCTAGGTTCTTGGCTTGCATCGCTGGCACGCCGGCTGTGTTTTATGCCGCTGTGATATGACAGTCATTGGGAAGGGCAAGCGATAATGTACGTCTGCTAGCTTGTCTCCTTGAAGTCATTTAACAGACTCTTCTTATGTATTACGTGTTATGCCATTCTTATCATAAGTGCAGGGCTTGTCATTCTGGCACACAATACATATAATTTCCTGCTTACAGACCAAGGAGCATAGTAAGCTGCTTGACACCTGCCCCGCTGAGCTTGAAAGGGTTGCTTCTTTCGATAAACAAGTCGACTCAGGTACAAAAACATGTCTCCCTTTTATGCTGCCATTGGGGCCCAATGCCTTGAAACATCTTTTCCTACCCGAGGATAAATGTTTACAAAAAGAAACTCTCAGTGGGGTGTCCAGGTGTGCGGCAGCTCGTATCCCAGACATGAGCAGATGTACTTACTGTCTCTCCCCGCTGCCCAGGGTGGCCAGGCAACCCGTCCTTTCCAGGTGGTCCCTGAAACCAGGAAAACAAGCAGAATTATTCAGTGAGGTTTCGGCCAGGGAAGAGCAGGCAACTAAGACCATTCAAATAGATGTCTTTGTAGTATCTTTACTTTTGTTTTCTGTCTTGTTATATTCTACATATTCCCCATTCTAATTACAGCATCAACGAGATAGGGTATGCAGTCTCAATATCGAATATTTAATAAAGAATGAACATATATTGAATATTGTATAACAAACATTTTTTTTATAGAGAATGCATTTAGGGGTGGGGTAAAGGGTTAAATATTTTTGGGAAACGGTTGGGTTGGGTTTTTTAGGGGTGGGAAATGGAGGTTTGGGAGGACCCCCCACCCGATAAAAAGTGCATTTGCTATAAAATGTGTCATTATAAAATATTCAATATAGGTTCATTCTTTATAAAATATTTTGGTATAAAGACATGTAACGAGAGATATTGGTGCATATTTTCAGCCGGGATTACATCAAAAATCATGGCAAAAGTTATGGCCCCTACAGGCAATCAATGGTTGTTCTACACAATCACCCACAATTTACAATTAATGGCAAAATACACTAATAATCAATATATCGTCCATGAGACAATGAGCGAAGGTGCCAATTATGTAATCTGGTGATCTTGATCTCTTATAATAGCTTTCTTTCATTAATCATTCACTTTGCAGTGATGTATAGAAGTTGCGATAGATGGTTTCGAGAATATCATAGAGGGAATTGGGCATGTGATCACGTGCACGATATGGCAGAGTGTCTGTCCGATTGCCTGATCACGCCACGCCTGTCAGCCTACCGCTGCTCCTTGTGAAGATTGATTTGTCTGACTTGTGGCAACTGTAAATCACTACAGTCACTGCGTCATAGATTGCAAAGTGGATGAACTGTGAGCTACACATCAGCGGTGTGCGCGATTATTATTACCAGTTGTGTGAGAAGCAATGATTTCCGTAACTACTTCTCCACGATGATGGACTGATGCAAGAGTATTGGCCAATTAGATAGAATATACCTGCATAGGGTATATCATATGCAAATGCTCAATGTATTAGGAAACTGTGCTTGGGCCCCTACTTCTCATCTTTACAATTGGCACCATGTATGTCTGAGAGCTGCATAAGCAGTATTGGGTCTATGGGAATTTTAAGAATCAATCGATTCAGTCATCGATGGACAGGCCCTGCTATTCTTCCAATCTGCGGGGATAGACATTATACACATATAACTAAAAGGTTGAAATAAACAAGGGGCACAAAGGCTGTCGATAGGGCCCTCACATTGGTCTTGTTTATGTAAGTGATAGAGTGGCATGTTAGGCTGTATTGCCCTATGGGCTTTCCATTCTATGCTCAAGGTGGTAGAATACATTCATGTTGGAGGGTAGTGTACCAATGGGTAATCCAATGGAGCGAATTCCTCACTAGTTGCCTGCGTCTTGAGGTTCTTTTCTGTACCAATAGAGCTATAATATTGCATCCTTAATTTACTATATTCAGTATTGTATTTCTTTTCATGAAAGCCATACTATCAAATGTATTTTTTCTCTTTAAGGCAGGACCAATTTGATTATTTTTAAGAAGGTCAGCCATTTTCTTTACACTGTTCTAGTCTGGTTCCTTCCTTTTCTGCTTTTTGCAAAAGCTATATTTTGCTCATCTCTTAACTCAAAACCTAAGTGCTACGGGGTCTACGTTCATCATGAATTTCCATAAGGAATTATTGTAGGCTCCGCCCACTCCAGCAGTTAAACTTGCTCACTACACCCAGCATACCCATGTTCATGGAATGTTAGGCTCTTGGTATCATCAACATTTTCACAAGGAAAACAATGCGCCCCTATAACTGAATTAAAATAAGCCTTTTTAAGCTGCCATCAGTTGTCTTTCCTCAGCATATTTTCTTCTTTGGAGCTCAAGACAAGGTTAAAGGTGATTGAACTCCAAAGGGAGCTTCTTACAGTGATGCATAAGGGGATTTGGTAGCGTGTGGAATAGATTTAAAGTAACTACAATAATCATTATAGCCATCCACATGTTGTTCTATATATCACGCCAACAAGTATGTGTGCATTTGGTCCCAAAGCACACACCCGAATAATAACTCCAAACTGCATTTATCAAATGGTGTTGAACATGTAATCTATGGCAAAGCAATATACTTACAGGGGGGCCCTTCGGTCCAGGAAAGCCCACGGGGCCCTGAGGCCCTTGAGGTCCCTAAAATGCAAAAAAAGAAAATGTTAAATTGCCTCCTAATAAATGTATACATTTGCAGTACCCCAGATGGAATGCAATATGGAACGGCTTAGCACAATTCCAGGAGACGTAACATGCAATGTTGCCAACAGTTGCTGTTGCTAAAACCGCTACACAAGCCTAATATTTCTGTTAGACACAGAATATGCTACACAAGGGGTTAGTGAGCATGTTGCATGCATCTATGGCAAATCACGGCCATTCTTCAAGATAGGAGTAGATTATAAAATACATCCCATTTACCTAAAGATAATGTACATGCATTTTTACAATTAGCATATGTTTAATATGCAACAAAAACTACACCACCATTTTCTAAATAAATACGTTATATTGTAGTTCTTTTGAAGCAGTAATAGAACATTCCAGACTTTCAGGAAAATACGTCAGTGCCGTTGTTGCCACACGAAACCATACATTACTGCACTACATGTTTCCTACTGGTTTTAGCATTAAACAATGAGCAATATGGGGAGGTAAGCAAAGTGGACAGAAGGCTCTTATGCAAATATATGTTCCTAATTATGTTTGATATTTCACACTATACTTAATGTGGTCATTTTTGAATAAAACAAATAATGCAATGCACGTTTGATGCCAACGTGTTCAAACTATCCCCAAATTGATTATACGGAATACCATTTAGAAGAGACTAAATGCATTCAGAATACCTCTTGAAACTGGCCGGCAGTGAGCTCCGCATTTGCTTTGATCTCTTTATGTGTGGCTGGCCAGTAATTATTGAAAGCACAACAACATAACGGTAATCAGTTCAAGAGGAGGAAAAAATGGTTACACAAATGCCAGTCGGAGAGCAATTGCTTTATTCACCATAACAACAACACCACCTGCGGAAGGCACTCATTGTCCAACACACATTTAATTTACTCCAAGATCTATGGTTGTTCACTAGAATGATGTTGACTTATTTTAAACATCCCAAAAACTCCTACCTGCTGCATCTGTGTGATTCTGTTTAACACACCTGGCTTTCACTGTTAGGGTCTGATTTAGAGGAATGTGTTTACATGGGAAAGTCCCATTGAAAGCATTTTTGTAAATGAGACCCTCAGTCTGCATGGTATACAGCTTGTTAGGGAGTGAGATCTTTCTTTCTGGGCGGCTTTCCCTTGCTTCCAGGGAGCCCACAGCTAATGGCAGATATTCTGTATTTTGCATTGACTCTAAAAGTGAGTGAGGTTCTTCAACTTCACTATCCTGTTCGCGGACGGCATACTCCGAGTTCTGTGTGTGGGTGCCTTCCCGCCCACCAGGTCTGACTTGGCAGGTGTAACGGCACACGCTCGCAGACCTTGACGGTAGCACCGGCACATTATGAAGGGTGCCGGTGCTACCGTCCTCCCCATTCACATAGAGTCTAATGGGACTCGAATGGGAATGGGGAGTCATTTTTCCGGAGCCCGGCAACGGGGAATTACTGGGACCGCCGGGGCTATAATGCCCCAGTAACTCCCTATTTACCGGTACAGCTACCGCCGGGGTCACAATGAGGCCCAATGTCTCTGTTCTTCACCGCCGGAGAAAGCCTGGCTTCTATTCAGTCGCTTGACCATGGGAGATTGTTTCAAAAGGCCTAGCAGAATTTCATGTGCATGTGAAAGTGAATTATAAGGAATTTGAGGGGGGGCAATAAGGTACCCCCCAAATACTATTCCACAAACATGCTCATTGGGTTCACAAATGCAATTCAAATATGGCACATATTTATGTTAGACTTTCTAATTTATAGTTAGAAAGCCTGGTTCAGAGTTTCCTACAAGGACTGTGTGTGCCAGCCATGTTTATACAATCCTATCATGTGCTTATATAGTGGTCTCCTCTCAAATAACTTCACTAGATGTTGAACAATGTTCTCCCAAGAGACTGCAAAGGGTCGCAAGCATCCATTGTTGTATTTGGAACTGCAGTTTTAGATTTGCAGCTGTGTGGCCCTAAGGTCGGGCATCCCAGGGTGGGGGTATTTCTGTAGCAGAAATCCAACAACTGAGAAAACATCTTTGTATTCCAAGGCGATGAAATAGATATTTTGCTTTGAAATAACTTGAGTATATTATCGAGACTGCATCCAGGAAGAAGAAAGGGCAACAGCAATTTAACACAACGTGGATGCTTTTATGTTTGCATTGCAGAACGAACATAAATAACCATAAACTGGGGATTTCTGCAATTGTATCCTTGCAGATTATATAAATAGGGGAAATTAAAATATATTTGCACATTTGTACGTTTTCATTTCTCTAGCGTGTGCATAGAGCACACCCACTATGTGTGACCTAATATTTAATTTTGCCTATTAAAGGCTTTGGGGGGGGGCAACCGACTGGGCTGAAGAGGTATTTATTAAAAAGATATTGAAGCCTGGTCGATGCCAACATATTTAGAAAACGTAATTTCCTTCAAAGTAACATCTCAGGAACTTAACAACTTGTTGGTATAATAGGTCGGACGTTTTTCTTTTAAATTTAGGGGACAAATCTCTAATCAAAAACATGAAAGAAAGCAGACTACTGGTTATATAGTCCAGTACTTTATGTGTTCTTCATCGAATTTGTGAATTCGTTTGCAGGCCCTTGTGTCATTCGTTCCGATTCGAACTGTATTCCCTCTGCTTCTAAAATGTCTACACACATTTAAACTCATCACACCACGGAAAATGTGATCCGAGCCAGTTGGCCAATGCATTGAAAGTCTATCATGTTCCTTTCCTGATAATCATCCCTTTTTATGAGCGAGATGAAAATCACATACTGGATCAATTTGACACTGCCAGTGTAAAAGGCTCGAACTATTATATGATTATAAGATGCGTGACCATGCACTATAATCTAGAAGAAAGATGACAGCCAAGTGACAAGCCCACAAGTGTACTGCACCTTAACATCCATACACTGAGCATTTCTATGCAGTGCACATGTGTTGCTGAGGTGCAGTTACAGTAACGTATGTATTTTTCTAGATAATTATTAAATACTGCAAAATGCATCTGTAACTAATAATGGAGATCACACAATATATTCATGTTGATGCTATAGAACTGACACGCAGGCTACAAATAATTCTAAAATGTGATTACAGCATTCAAAATACAGCATCCTAAACGTATTAAACCCCTCCTTATTTGAAGGCCATATGCTGCCAAAGCAGTTATTTGCCGCCAAAACTGAAAGAAATTGGCAGGTGTACATTACAAAGGCCTATGTTTATGGAAACAAAAGAGGAAGTTAAATATAGATCTTGTAACTCCATCTAGTCTTAAGTAAGTGTCTGCAGGTTAAAAAGAAATCGGGCCTCATTACGACCCAGGCGGTAAGTTACCGCCTGGGCCGTGACTTTACCACCATGGCGTAAACTACGTTTACGCCATGGTGGTTGGCGGACTTACCGCCCCATTCCGAGGTCGGCGGGGCGGTAAGTCCCCAATCCCCATTTACCCTTCCCCATTCCCATTTTTGCCCCATAGGGCATAATGGGAGTGGGGAAGGCGTTAATTACGCCACCGTAAATTACGGTGGCGTAATTAACTCCATGGTACCTTAGCGCCATGGATTTTAACACCTGCTAAAAGCAGGTGTTAAAAGCGCCATGGCGCTAAGGGACCTCGTAGTTGGCGGTAAGGGGTCGGCGCAGCTAACGCTGGCGTTAACCCCTTACCGCCAGGGTCGTAATGAGGCCCATCCACTTTGACCAAGGGAGAAGGTGCATGTTAACTCTCACAAAGAGAAAGCATCACTCCAAGATTCACAGGCCTGAAGAGGTGCAGTGGCTAGGAAACCCATGGGAGAATATGCAAGTATATTTCAATGAAATAAAAGGCAATGATTAGTCGACATTAAGAATCAAGGACATGAGCTATTCACTCAAGTGGAGAATCGTTGTTAGTGTTGTGTTGTTTTGCAGCCATGGAGGATCACCATGATATGATATGATAGGTCATTTATAATGTGCCTGTACACACGTGTTTCTAGGCACAACAAGACAAGGCAGGGTATGGAGGGACGACAAGACAAACGATCTTACTAGTGTCGTTCTGATCCTGCAAGTGCGGTAGCACAATATAAGCAGAGGAGTAAGAACACACAGTTTATTAATTAGCATGGTAAATAGGAGGATACGAGTGACAGGCACATGTTTCATTACACAATTACATGATGGAAGCTATGATCATTTGTTCTGTTTCTCTGTCTATTTCGGACATGCAATATACACTAACCCTCCATGACTTTCAATATGGGTGTTATAAATCGGATACTTTTTGTAGTTCCAAATATGGCTCCCAATTCTAGTAGTCCACCTGCAGAGAGGCACACAAGGCATCTACAAAGCAAGTCGTAGTGCTGTTACACATGATATCTATATTTGCCAACAAGCGGTCACAAGGATTCAATCAAGATTGTGATGGCCTTCGAGAACTTGGACATTGCTCCTGTCCCAATTGAGTAATTGTGAAAGGAAGTTGGGATGATGTTTTGCACTCAAGCATGATCATATAAAAGTAAACAAAGCAACAGATAATGGTTGATGTAAATGGGCGTGTTTCATAATCATTTTAAGATGCTAGACGACCTCACCTAGAGAGCGTGGAACTTAATCCTTATGAGTGGTTTACATCCCTGAAGATTATAAGGGAGATGTATCAGATTCAAATAGCCAGCTAGCCAGCAGGCTAAGGGTGATTTAGTAGAGTCATTCAAAGTCATCCCACAACGGGCAACTCCAAAGAAAATACATAAACAAAAGAAAAACGAATAACCCCCCCAGAACCCATTCACCTCCTATGATCATCAACTTCAACTACAGAGACAATTCAAATGGCAACTTTGTTCTAGCACAAGGACAGCAGACATGCTCATGCACGCATGCGACATGTAAACAATAAACGTGTCACTGCACTTACACTTTCACCAGGCGGGCCAGGAGGACCATCATTGCCCGCAGTGCCCTAAATAATTGGGAGAAGGAGCCAATGTCATTAAGATCGGACTGATACGTTGGACAAAAACATAATGTGTTGTGCTTTGAATTACAATATTGTGTAAAGTGCCCTTTAGAGGATGATATTTACCTTAGGGCCTGGTTTCCCAGTTGGACCTCTTGGACCTCTAGAACCACGTGGACCCTGTAGATTGGACAAAGCAGTTGTTAAATGTGTCCCTTACATGCTGTTCTCATAACATTTCCTAAAGTGCACGAGAGACTTATAACAATGTATCGCTTAAGGGCAACCATGCCCATCATGTCCAACACCCTAAAAAGATGGAGGAATGAAGAATACATGCATTCGCTTAGCAGGTGCATATGTTCTAAGTCCTTCCCATACTCAGATGGATTGAACACACATTGCAATAAATTATTGATGATGTCCCCGTTTAATAATATAATGAAAACGCCAATCTCTCTTGCTCATGACTTAATGATGACTTAGGTGGCCAGTTACATGGAAGAAGGACACTTCAAGTGAAGTGTCTCACTAGACCGATACACCCTGCAAAAAGGAAAGGTACGCACCGTTGGACCTCGTTGTCCCCTTGGGCCTGGTTTGCCAGCTACACCCTGTAAAAGAAACAGAAATAGTACTCTTAGTGAGTCGTTATTGGAACAGAGTGCTTTGAAGAACTTATTTTTTAAGCACACAAAGTCTGGTGCCAACTGCAGAGCTTTGTAATTGCAATGGATTAGATAACATTCGTTTCTAATTGTGATGATGTTGTCAGTACACTAAAGCCATAGCAGCACATCCATACATGCAGGCTATGTTAGGTTAGGTGGTGTTTGTACCGCACCAGATTATTGCCGCAGTCATCTCGGCCTGACTAGGCTTGTCCGTAACTTGACATATTGTGCCCCTGACAGGTGTATTGAGACTGTAGCCTGCAGAAGGGAAAGCAGCATGGAAAAGATAAGAGCATGGGAAAGAGAGAATGAGTGCCACAGACAACAATGGCGGGCGGGGGTGGCAGTATTTTGCGATTGCATGGGTATGTGTCAGTCCTGTTGGGTGAACCTGGAGTTTTGTAATGCAGAAGAGAAGAGTATGCACTAAAGCATTTGGGATCATTTGGATGGTGTTTCAAGGCAGATTTGATAATAGGAAATGAGCACACTATGTAATGCTTGGGTGCATGTGGGGCTCAGGATGTGTTCTGGCAATCACTTGACATTTAGTGGGTTTGCACATATTTACATTTTACTGCAGAGTGAACCCCAGACTAGTCAAGCATAGGATGCGTAAAAAAAAAGTGTAGGCAGGGAGAGGTAGCATGTCTGACTAAATCGAATGAGAAGTAGTCGTTAGTTATTTATTTGGTCCTCTTGCCCTGCTAGAATTTTTATTTTATTTCACAAATTTACCTAAGATACCTACATTATAAAAGAGGCTGTTGTTTTGTGCAACTTGTAGTGGCCTGGGCACTTAATTCAAACAATTAGTGCTAACAGCATTATAATGTCAAGACTAGACTGTGTGGAAGTGACATTGGTGGCAGGGATAAACATGATGCGTGGAGAGGGGTGGAGCGGTTATCCATGCTTCTGTATTATGGCAGTGATATGGTTTAGTACTGCAAGCATGTCTTGAAATGAGGGGCAGCCAGGATTGTTTAGACCTTCCTGGGCATCATTATTAGAATGGGCATATTAGAACAGTGGGAGCAGAGAGCCCATGCCCGTCTACTTACTCCCTAGGCCTGGAACAGTGGCATAGGGCATGGTTCTATACAGAGGCATTCTGAGAGGAACTGCGAGGCACTCTTAGATGAGGGTGGGTCACTTGTTTCATTCCTTCAGTTTCACGATTAGGCTTGTGAAGGAATGGCTGCAACAAGAGCAGCTGACCTGTCCATTAATGGCAGATATTTCAACTGTGCTATTGCTCATTTTACCGACTCTTGTAATTTGCACACTTTTCCTCTACTGCAGAATGAAAACGTGCTCTTTATGTTATGTATACAAGCAGTGTCGTCGGGTGCACATATGTTTTCAATGAAAGTGCAAAAAGAAAATATGTACTTATAAAAAATGAACAATTATATAGACAGCTCATTAACATTGAGGATGTCTACATTTAAATTATGCAATGGCATGCCAGTAATTGACAGCTTATGATTAGAGAGAATTGTAGAGTATGTATTATGCGCTAATTTTCACCACATTCAATTGTCTACAACATCTTGGCAGAAGGACAGGTCCAGTCAGCCATGCCTGCATTTAAACCTGCACATCAGCAGTGTGTGCTGATCCTCCGGACAGAGTACTGTTCCACACTGTAGCTATGCAACTTAAAGTAACTCCTATGAGTGTGTTCATAAGAGAAGAATGCTTTGGGCTCTAGTTGTCCTCGAACTAGCCAGCACAAGCATCCGCATCCTTGATCTGCTCTGACAGTGTGCTCAAATGTCACAGACAAATGAGCTGCAGAATTCAGAGCAGACTGTTAGGTCGAATGAGCAACATTCTCGTCATCACTTCTGCACTTTACCTTTACCGCTCTGCCTCTTGACCTTTGCATTTTCAATATGAAGGATGGCATATGCAATACGATCCTTTGCAATGTTGGCACCATTGTCCCTTGCTTTTAGACATCTTTCAATTATTAACAGCATAGTGGGCCTGATTCTCAAAGATGTGCACTGGAGCAGATGGCACGATGCCTCTAAGCATGTCTGATTTGCACCTGCTATCTAATCCCTGAATGACAAGGCAAAACAACTGGAGCAAATGTGGAGATTCTGCGAGCATCTTTCGGATGCTCAGATTCAAGTGCCATTCACACATCAGGCACCTCAGATATTCTGCAGGCATCTCCAGATCTGTCCCAGTTTCTTTTAGAGTGAAGCCGGTATTCGGTAGAATTCGCAGATATGCGATGCACATATTTGCTCTTGTTTAAAGATATGTAAATTGGCTCCAGTGTGATATTTGGTCTCCCTGGGTTTGGAGGAATTAGCTGTGCTCATTCAGCAAATCCTGTTTTGTGTTACCCCAGCCATTTCAGTAGTACACCTAGCAAATGATAACGTTTTGTTATCCGATTAAGGTGTTGATGGAATTATCTTCAGCATTAGTTGCTCCCCTTTTTTGGAAGAACTATCTCCAGCTGTGCCATCCATCAATTTCTGCCACTGTTGCCGTACTCAAAATGAGGCGTGTTGCATTGTGTATGTCGCATGTGGGATTCTGCACAGTATAGGCCAAGACCCTTGATATCATTCCGTCTATAGAGTACTGCACGAACATGTTCTTTACCCATATTTTCTTTTATGTACACGTGTGTACTATTCAGTACAACACTGATATGCTGGTGTCCTTTTTATAATATTTTAATATTTCTAGGTACAAAACTCTGCCCCCAGACAGGTGCACTTCAAAGTCGGAATTTCACAACAGTAGGTGTCCAAAAGGACTGCACGTTGTGTTTTATCCTTTCCCTTTGTTGCTATGTATGTATGGCCTTCTTCTTCTTCCTGCCCATATATGAGCATTCTGGTGTGAGGGATTCTTGCAATAAGCCCGAACGTTCCCAGTGTGAATGGACTGGCTGGAACTGAGTATAGGGTATGCAGCCATTCCCTCTACACATTCCAGCCAGTGTGATGTAGCTGTTGCTATGGGAGTTGGCTGAACAGGATTAGTGAGATGCTCTTAGTTGGAATGATGCAGGGTCTGCCATTGGTGGGATGGGATAAACCCCTGCCCATCTTTCTGTATATCACTCGGGCATCTGAAGCCATTTCTTCAGTCAACCACTGGAGCCAAGAAACCAAAGATGCAGAGGTTGCATAATAACGCCATAGGACTGCTTCTGGAACACTTGCTAATAAACCCACTGCTAAGACACATTTCGGCTCTTCATGGGCAAACTTTCCCTTGGAAGGAGATTGCTGAGTTTACCTCTGGGTGGAGCTGTCTATTGCTGGGAAGGCCTAAAAGCTGGCTGGGTCCTATGGTGGAGTGCTGTGGCCCATGCTTCCGAGTGGAGTGACCAGACCCCTGCCCTATCCTCCAAAAGGGGCCTGAAATGCAGCTGGCATTCCTGAACCTTAAACAGAGGCTTTCGATGTAAGTAGTTCTGAGCTCAGGGAAAACAAATGTGATGGCATCTGCTTGCCTTAAATCCTTTCCCTTTATAGTGGGCGAGGCAAAACTGTGCAGATCCTTAGCCCACTTAACGAATTATATTAATTTAATTAATTCCACTTGGCGGAACACCACAGGGTGATTTTTGTCAAAATTTGAAATTCCTGGCGTGTGCTGAAAGCTATAGACTGACATTTAATTGGGTGATCCTATTTTTCATGTTAACCCCGACTTCTTTAGGAAGATGGGTGTCTTTGTCCCTAAACTAAAAAAAAATCCTAAACTGCCATATTCCCCAACACAGACATTTATGTGGAGGGGTCTGAAAAGTTCTCCAATCATCCCAATTTTTGCTACGCAGCTTCCCCAACACAAGCCTTCGAGTAGAGGCGGGTCTGCAATCCAAAATTCTCAAATCCTAATTTTTGCTGTACAGCTTCCCCAACACAGGCCTTTAAGTGGAGGCTGGTCTGAAATCCAAAATTCTTCAATCATCCCAATTTTTCTGTCTGACTTCCGCAACACAGACCAAAGTAGAAGGGTGAGGTGGGGGTCTGAACCCCCACTGCTTAATCACCCTGTGCTTATTTTGAGCAAAGGTGTGGGTGAAATCATAATTGTCCTATGCATTGGTACAAATCTGTAACCCAACTGCTAGCCTTTTAAGCACACAGGAAAATCGAAATTGTACAGCATTACCAATGTAAAGTGTTTGTATGCATGGACCAGTGATGATCATTTATTTTGAAATTTGTAGAAAGAAAGTATTGTCATTTGTGTTTTTCCTAACCTATTGGTGTGATTCACTTAAGTAACAATAAGTTAATTATGAGTCACAAAGAAGGTGCTGTGTGTAGCTTAGTGTGATTTCTATTACCTATAATTAAAATAAGTACAAATATATTTCCAATACCCGGCCTGGTTCTTGGCTCATTGTGGGCAAAGATGGGGAGGTTTGTGTGACTCTATATGTGTCTTCAGTAAGGTCAGCGCTAAAAAACATAAGCGAGTATTGCAGGTGTCCTTGATTGGGGGGTGAGAAGGAACTTCATTGCTGGGATCCTGTGCAGCCCTGTGGATTTCACTATCACGAGCATCATCATTGTTGGAATGGAACTTTATTGTGGTGCTAGTTCTGCTCTGTGCCGAGAAGAGGCCTCTTTCTGCCACCAAGAAGAGGACCTACCTGGAGCCTGAGTGAACCTTTGCTGCTTCCTCACGTATGCTGACCCCGTACATTTACATGTGTGATGGCATCCCAAAAATACATTATTTTTTGTCTTTTGGATACGTGGAGTGAAAATAGACACTCATTTGTACACCCACATTCACAAGCAAACAAATACTTGCAGACACACACACGTCCACTGCAGCAAACTGACACACAGACACACATATAGTTATGCGCACATCCAGGCAAACACTGTTGCACACAAACACACATGTCCACTGCAGCAAACTCACACACACACATACAGTTATGCACACGTCCAGGCAAACACTGTTGCACACAAACACACACACACACACACACACACACTTCTCAATAGCAAATTATTGTTTTGGTCTTAAGCTAAGGACTTAGATACGCACCCCAGCTTTACAATGCAAGACCACAATGATTCACAATCCCTTCAGCTTCAGGCACATGGGTGCAGTGACCTTCTCCACGACCTACAAGTACTTTGCACAATGAATAGCAGTCATGCATAATACATGTTCGCCAGGTGCTTCACATAAACAGAGTAGAACCAAGCCATGCCGTATTTTCATTTGATAGAATTGAGTTTTTCATTTTACAGTGCAACTCATTTGCCATTATCAAAGTCAGATAATGAAAGGCCTCTGGCAAACATTGAAGGGCAAGACATCGCTATGCAACTCTTTAACATTTAAATAATAATACGAGATTTCGTGGGAAGCAGTGAGTCGTACCCGAGCACCTTTCTCTCCGTTGGCACCTGGGAATCCTGGGAAACCGGTAGAACCCTAGAAACAAATACAACAAAAAAAGAAATCATGAAAAGCAATTCTTTAAGATATTCACAGCATCACCTGGGTCTAACAAACATTAGCATATTGATGAAGCTGGGTTTGTTAATCCAGGTCAGGGCCAATAATCTTTAAAACTGCAGCGTGGGCCTGGGGACAATTAAAAGGAAATAGCTTACCAGAGAGCTTCCAATCCCGAATGCATTAAAAGATCAAAACAGTAAGGTACAAAGTGATATGTTATTTAATCTGCCCGAATACAACACTGCTGGGTTTGCACGTGTGCAGATGAAACAATTCAATGAAATCCCATGTGGTATTATTACAAAGCGTTTGGTGTTAACTCTCAGCACGAACACAAAGCACACTGGGCCTGATTTCCAAGTCCCATTGCCAAAAACCCTTTGTAAATCAGGCCCACTGTTTGTAACTTTCTTTTAAATGTATTAAAACCTTGTCGCACGTCTTCCTTTGATCACTTGTATAGTACCCGATCTCTTTCATTCTTTCATGAATATAGCTCCCATTCACAATGCTGCAAATTATAAAAACCAGATTCACTTTGTCACATGGAACCTGACGATCACATTCCATACATTGCAATGGGCATTTTATGATGGCAAACACATGGTAGGCACTTGAACTCTGCGTTCCAGACCACCCACTCCTTGCGCACGTTGCCCTTTTCAGAATTCCCTCTTTTTTTTTTTTCCTTCTCCGTGACCTTTCTAGACATCCCGGACACCACGTGACCTTTGCAGAAGTGGCGGAAAGGAAGGCAGGAGACAGCCCGTGTCGCTGCCCCGTGGCACTGAGCAATTCCAGCTACCGCAGCATTTCCCAGCGGCGGCGTGCAGGCTTGTGAGACAGGGGCAATGAACACATCAGTCTTGTTGCATTTTTGGCAAACTTATAAATGGACTTTTACAAAAGCTAAAAAACAAAATAACTACTCTGATGCATCTATGCTTTCCCATCTGATAATGAAGTGTTATAAAGCGGCTTTCAACAAAAGAACGACCGAATTCCGCTGATCGATTTCTTAACTTCTCTTACTCCTGCTGGGTGCCCTCCTTTTTCCTCTGGTGGACCCCCCTTGTAGTTTTATTCCATTATTTTACTGCTAGAGGGTAAAAATACCACTATACCCTTTTCGATTACTTATTTGACCTCAACCAAATTCGTGACACTCTTTTCTAGAAAGGCATTTTTGAATCGCAACGTCACATTATCCATGAGCAGAAACACATAGGTGATGGCTGGAAGGTTTAACAAGAGTCCTAACCTCTGGCATTGTTTCTGGGCAACCCTCCAGATCATTGTTCTTCACCTGCCAAGCCATTACAGAAGGGGAAAAAAAACATATGCAAATCAGGCTTGGTCCCACCCCAAAAGGGGCAGTCCAGCCCGAACTGCCAGGTCTCATGCCTTCTGCACGAGACTACAAGCATCCCCAGACATGTTTCGGCCTTGTTGGGCCTCATCAGTGAGGAGTAGCTTGGGTCTCTAGGCCTGGCAGGCATAGGCCCCACATGTGGGCATACCCATTCCATTCGGGTGACAAAGCAAAAACGACAGGGTGATGGCTGGAATCTTTAGAATGAATCTTAACCTCTGGCATTGCTCTGGGCAACCCTCCAGACCATCGTTCTGCGCCTGACAAGCCATTACAGAACGGGAAAGACCATATGCAAATCAGGCATTATCCATGAGTGAGCTAAGTAGGATGCAGTCTATCCACTTTAATCGTGAGAATTCTGAAAGGCCAGAGGTCAGATAAGTGATGAGCAAATTGTGCATCTTTCTTCTGATCTCTGATCACATTTATCAATTTCTTTCATACAAAAAAAGGATCAAGAAGAAAGTACTGGTTCCAGAGGATGGCAGCAGGGGAACCAACAGCCTGACAGGTGAGGCAGTCATGTCATAACTCACGTGACTGTTTAAAGAGATTGTATTGGCATTCTAGGAAAATAGCATTAGAGGCTTCTTAAAAATACACTACTGCCTTTATTTCCCACTACCTGACTCAGACAAATCCAGTGCTAATGATCTGTCCTATCAAACTGCTGCATCTAGTTACTATTGCCATGACAACAACATGACACATTAACTGGGTAAGTGTGACCGTCGTCTGTTTTCAGTCAATCTAACATGTTCCTGGGCCACTGACAACTGATCACCGTTTTATCGATTGCTATTAATCAATTCGTTAAAAACATGAAATAAGGAGACATCTGAAGAAAACTATTTTTTTGCTTATGAAATTGGACGCATGGACACTTATAGACCACACAATTGGTAACTTGTTTTCTTTAAATACCTATTTTGTCCAGAATCATAGAAATGTTTTTGCAAATGCACATCACAAAATGGAATGTTATATGATCCAGCTGAAGGTAAACTCAGGAATGTACAACAGCAGATCCTTATCACCACTCTGCTGTGTTTCCTTTTGGCTGTTAGGTGATGTTTGCATCACCTAAATTGCCAAAGACTATTCTATATGCAGAATCATATGCACTCATGGATTAGTACAGTACTTTGAGGTGATATCCCTCACTGCTGAGACTTAAAATATAAATGTAATCTCTTTTTCTTTTCTCTGTATGAGGTGGAGTTGCATAAGCTCTCTGTGTGTAATAAACACCCCACAAGGTTCATGATTAATTCACCTTATAAACCTTGAAGACCTTGGCGGAAATACTGCAAGAAACCAGTGGATGCAAACTTTGAAGTCAAAACTTACACCTACTTTCTGCCACAAGCGAGGTGCTGGAGTGAAAGACATGACAGGGGAGCAACTTCCTCTTCAACCTAAATGTGTGGCCTGCATCCCACGCTTTGCTCTTCTACCGCCTGATGCATGCCTATCCAGTCCCATCAGTCTGCTATCCTGGGGTATGGCACTTCCTAACCTCGTGTCTGCTCTCTGCTACCTGCGCCCTTGGTCTACAGGTGTATGCCTATGTATGTGCCGCATGGTGTCTGCTTTCCAAACCTCTGTGCCTGTGCTCGGGCTCTCTCCTTCCTTCCCCATCCCTTCCCCTTATCTACTCTCATGATGCCTACATCATGCTCTCAGATCTCCTGCTCCTCAGAGTAACCCTTCTTATGACCATCAAGATAATGCATAATGTGGGTTTGCATGGAAAGACGACGCTGTCGAGCATTTAATGCCAGGATGGTCTAGATGAGCACAGACCAATATTTATCTTGTTTTGTACTACGCAGGCTTTTATTGGGCCTATTGGTGTGAGGGTGAGAAGATAACCATGCATCTTACTAATTAGCCCAGTTATTGCTTCCCCACTACTCCTTTCAACCACTGATTCCTTTCCTTTTCACTCCTCTTCACACTCTGCTGCTTTCTCCTAGCCCGACCAGTGCTTTACTTTGCTGGGGTTAGGGGTCTGCATTTGAGACCGTTTTTTGTTATGTTTGTTAGTTTTGTTATGTGTGTGTGTTTTTGTGTGGTGTGTGTGTTAGTGAATAGATGGGTTATGGTTGTCTGGGGCTGTGTGTATCAGAGGACTGTGGGAGACTTGTGATGCTCGAGTGTGGAGTACATGTATCTGAAAAATATATATGTTTATATGCCTCAGCAGGATAGCTCAGAAGCAACGTGATTGCCTTGGAAGCAAGATGACACGGAGCAACACAGGTTCGATATCCGGGTCCACGATTAGAAACCTTAAGGGTATTAAGCGTGTTATAAATAACATATCATATCATATGGAGTCTGTGTATAGTGTGTATTTCTCTTAGTGGCCTATGCCTAAGCAGGATATTGTGCTGGGATGCAGGTTTCAGAATACGCCTTTGTGTGGGTTGAAGGAAAATGTATATTTAGTGTTATTGAGCCCATGTGGCAGAACTTTGAGGGGATCTGAGTAATTCTGCGATAGCCAGCCTGTGGATCTAGTTCTGAAGGGGTGGTAGTGTGGTATTGTGTGTAATTGTTATCTGTATCACATTCAGTCAGCATTTCTAGTCCTGTTGGATTGAGTTATGGTTACTCAGGCAGAGCGATAGGATAATTTAAATAAAACCTGATTGATATAGTCCATATTATTTTATATCCTAGATCATATGATCATTGTGACTAGTCCTGCCAACATTTTGATTCTATATAGCTTCAAAATGGTGTCATTGCCATTAACTTTAGCTACAACAGTTGCTATGAAGCTCCTTTCCTAGCTACATCTTATTTTTCTATTTGATAACGATTTGACCAGGGAACTAACGTCTCACATTTTATAATCATGTGTAGTTGGTATAGAAGATGGACATATTCGGGAATAGTGCGTGGAGTGCTGAAGGAGTTTTACAAAAGAAATAGTGATTCTATTGGGGAGTTCAGGGGTGGCTCACTTTAGAATGTCAGCCCTAGGACTTTGTTCCTAAATCCTTGCTATATGTGCTTACCCGCAGACATTATTCTGGTCGGATGGTGCACCCTATTTGCAGCTCTAGTCCATGCATGTTAATGCAACACCTTAAAATGTATTCATGTTTTATAGGTTTACCTCGTTTTGGGTTTATGGACCAGTAAAAGGCTGGCTATGTAAACACTTGCCATCTGGCAGATTGGAGCAAGGAAATCCTGCTCTCTGTTGATTTAAGTAGTGTGATTTTGATTCAGCACTCTAACCTACCTCCTTTTACGTTTTCCCATAAATACCTTGCTTTTCAGCCTGAAAAGGAAACACACATTTGCCAGTCGAATCGGGCGTAGGGGATACATACCATAGAACTTGTTTTCTGAGTTCTGCTGGAATACAATTCTGATCCACCCCTCCTACTTGCTTGTTGTTATAAGCTAAAGCAGGAACTCTATTTAGCTTCACTTTAGCCCGTTGACTGTTCAGGAGACTTTATGGGGTACATTTATAGAGTACAGGATGAAGCAAACACACACACACAGATTAGCAAGTGGCCATTCCCGAGAGAATCGTTTGCAAAAACACTTAAAGGAACGTCTGAGTTCTATCAGGGATGTATTTGGGTTTTCCTGAATGATTTGAGTGGGAGGGGGAGAGAGGGATTTTAAATGTGTATAAATGGCAAGTAAATACTTTTCCTAAAAATAATTTAAGCACATAATTATAGTTCTCAGCAGGATTGTTGGCACATTTTAATGGATCTGTGAAGCTGTTTCTACGGCCAATTGTAATGTGTTACCGCTAAAAGCAGCAGGTTGACTCTTGTATGAGCAAAGGAACATGACTACTTGGGCCTTGTTAGATAATTGAACCAGGGGAGTACTAGATGGATCGGAATCAGGTCCTACCATGTAACCTTGCAAAATGAATGATATGAACAATTTCAACAATGCGTTCAGGAAATGAACACTATAAGTCAGATTGTTGGAAACTCCAATAAATGGAATGAATGTGATCACTGCACCACCCATAATGTCGACTATCACATTGCCAACTCCCATTTTGGCGTGACTCAGTGATCACATAAGATCACTGTGGCATGTATCCCCATACTGGCCTACCCCCTATCCCCTTAACTTTTCGGCGAAGTGAAGTGAAGTGTGCCGCCGTCTCTCTTCCGACCCCGCGGTGTCAGTTTGCATGGGTCGATACTGATGACGTTAGGTCCTTTTTTTTTCACTTCTTCTCCCCCGCTTACCCTTATGGTAAGCGGGGGATATCGCCACAACCACCGACTCCCATTACTTAGCCCAAGAGGAGCGGGGGACAACCCGGCAAGCCCTGCTCTGCTTGGGTTCAGAAAAGGGAGTCGCAATTTTGTGCACTCCTAAAGGTGCGGAAATAGTGGAATCAGCATTTTTGTACAATTCCAATAAATGTAGGTTCAGTGGGAAGACAGAACCCACAGCGGAATCAAGACAAGGTCAGCTATTCCCTCTCTAAATCCCATGACATTATAGTGTAACCCCCCCCCTCCAAAATGGCATGGTAGATTACCTCAACACACACAATGTTATTCAGGAAGAGGCTATTCAAGAAGACAAAGGTACTCACGAGGAAAGGTGTTTCATCTCAACCTTTCCATTGCTGTGTGGTCTGATGCTGACCAGGTGGGCATCATATTATGATGTCCTGGATTATATTTGGGCATGGCTTATGTTTTGGTGCAGTGGCAACCCTTTTTTATGTGGGTTTTTCTCCCCCTCGCTCTGCTTTCTAGCTGGTGATTTATCTGAGGGTCTAGTTTCTGGAGGCATGCTAGCTGCCTCTGGATACTTCAGCAGCCATTTTTGAGATGTATCCCCTCCATCCCACAGAATGCCATGGGCTGACTCCTGGTCTGCTTATTTTAAAAGCCCTTCAAGATTGGGTTCTTTTTTGAAGGGACTGCAGATGTTCCGCTGTCTTCAGGAGACCAGTGATGTTCTGTTTCATCGGGGTCCGATACGACCCCATCCCCACTGACTCAACCACAACGACCTCCTTTGAGGTTCCCGGCCTCAGTGATTTGATTGTGTGTTCTTCCCAGAGCTGGTACTTCCTACTTGAAAGAGGGTTTTGCTTACACATTTGCGGTGGCTCCTGGGCACTGATTGCAAGCATTGTGTGTTTCACGGCAGCGGAGCTTGGAAATGCATGTAGGGCAGAGATTTCTTCACTTGATCAGTTTGGTGCCAGGAGATGGAGATGTCGAAATGACATTTCTAATGCAAGTCTTTCTTTTTGTATGACCCGTCCCTATCAGTGTTCTGGGTATCATGCCAGGGTTCTCCCACGGCTGGTTGTTAGGCGTCGGGATGCAGCTGTCATTTCTGGGTTTCTGACTTGACATACATATACAAACATACAGTTGTGCTGCTTGCACCGTGTTGGTTGCACAATTAATTCCTTTCCACTCTGTGACCAAACCAATAGCAGATAAAAACAAACTGATGGCATTGAATAATGGAGCATGTTGTGTACCTGCCTACGTACTATAGGGACAGTCTAAAAAGGAATGTCCCTGTTGATGCCTGTCTTTTACTTTGGAAGTAAACAATTTGCAATACTCCAGACCGCCTGTTGATGGCAGAATATGCATAGCCTGTGGCTCTAGACATATGCATAGCCCACAAAACAAATAGGCCCTCATTACGATACTGGCGCTAAACCATGGCGCTATTAGCACCATGGTTGGTGCCGGTATCGTAACGAGTCCGCCAATGTTCAATGGGGAATTACCACCCCATTCCCCATTGAACATTGGCCCTTCCCCATTCCCATTTTTGCCCCATAGGGCTCAATGGGACTGGTGAAGGCGCTAAGTACGGTACCGCAAATTGCGGTACCGTACTTAGCACCAAGGTCCCTTTGCGGGTCCCTACTTTAGCGGCTGGTCTAGACCAGCCGTTCAGGTCGGGTCCCGCAAAGGGACCTCGTAGTAAGGCGCTAATGGGTTAACGGAGCCGCAGCCTTTTACGGTGCCATTTACCCAATAGCGCCAGGGTCGTAATGAGGCCCATAGACTATGACATACATAAACCATCATTTAACAAAGCCTCAAGAAGTTGCCACGGTGGTATCACACTGTTCAATGTTTTAAAGGGTTTCTCTGTGATTTTACTGAATTAAATTACAGAGAAAGATTTTACAACGAAACCTATATTGGAAACATATCATTTTTTAATTAATTTTTATTTGTGGGGGTCCCCCACAACCCTTGTTTCCCTATGCTTTTAAACCCACTGCAACCCCCTCTTCATCGGTTTTAACCCCTTACCCCACCCCATATATATATATATTTTTATTATTTTTTGTTATTTTTCTTTCGCCATTAAAGTCTTTCTCTGTTTTTTATTCGGTAAAATCACTGGATATCATTTTAAAGAAACGTGAAAGTGGTGATATGAGAACAAATAGCAATGGAGCCACAGAGTCGTCAACATACGATTGGATATGTGAATGCCATTCCTCATGCATTGGCCTTTCCCATTATGCCAGTCTTATTGGAGATACACGGAAGGCCTCTTAGGAGGATAACTCAAACGTTTGGTCGGATATCTATTTTTGTACACTCTGGGTGGATCACAAGTCAATGGATAGCCATCAAGAAGCAAATGGACCTCATTACGACCCTGGCGGTCTGGGAACTACGGTACCGGTAGGCATGCCGGTACTGCAGCTTCCGGACTGCCATACTATGTGATGTGTCACGGGAGCCTGTCTGCAGACCGGCACCCGTGAGCACAGCACGTCGGATGCACCAGCAGCACTCTGAATGCGCCGGTGCATCTGACGTCCCCATCCCCATTCAGCCCTATACGGCTGAATGGGGATGTGGAGGCCCTTGTTGCCGGCACCCGCAAATGGGCAATTACCGGGTCCGCCAAACTCAGCATGACCCGGTTCAAGCCCATTTGCGGTTGCCGGAAAAAATGCTCAGAATGTACAGCCATAGCTACCGCCAGAGTTGTAATGAGGCCCAATGTCTTTGTGAGGGTTAGTGAGGGAGTCTTCAGCACATCACTGTGCACCAGCCCATTTCTAAAGGCAGAATGGATGAATATGTGGGGGGAGAAGATTTAGATAACACAATAAGAATATATGGGCTGTGCCTGGAAAATAACACACACCTGTACCCGTTTTAAGTCTTCGGTATCAAAAGACAAGCTGAAGTATTTACTGGAGAAATGTAAGGGAACGGGTTGGAACTAGGTTCTGTTTGGAGATGGCACCATATTTCTTTGGAATGAAGAGTAACAGGTGCTATCAATCAAGGAACGATGCAGGCAGCCTAAAGAGTAGAGCGGTTATAGGTGAATTGTTGTTGACTTGAATAGGACAAGAACCATATCTGAGCTGAGTGCTGTGGGTTTTACAGTGGGCCAACGTTTTTGGCAAATTGAATATTAAGTGTTGGCTTTTCTGGCAAGTCAATATCAATTTGCTAAGTAGATACAGTCACTTATACATGTCCGGAGGTCTAAGCCTGCTGTGAGCACTATGGGTATTTGTGATTTGGATTCAAATAAAACACGCATGCCGCTACTGTTGCTATTCAAATCACAGCATGTCTTCTTGGTTCAAGCCTAGGATGCTGCATGTGGCCACGCATGTTATAACATGTAATGCAATATCGTTCTGCTAAAGATGGAAAGGGGTAACACGTGCAACTTAATTGGCAGGAGAAGTGCTGTTTGTAAATGTAGATGCTCTACCCCCGGCACCATGCCCCACTCATTCCTGGGCGCCACTCCATAACTCCATTGACTTCGATTCTAAACATTGTGAGCCAAGTGTTGGGCGGATTAGGGGCCATTCACACTTTGGCCACTGCCCATGGGGAGATGAATATCCCTCGGGCCACGTCAGGATACTCGGCCAATTGAACCACAGCATTTGCAATCGTTTACCAGCCAGCAGCACTTCCTTACAGCCTCCTGCTGTGTGTAGCAGGCACTGGCTCCCCCCTGGCATCCATGTCGGAATGTGTCCTTCAGTTGTGGGTCCAACGTGGCTCTCAATGGTACTGATTTGGATGGATATTGCATGTGCACACTCTCCTTTTTTAGTTACCCCTTGGCTGCTCGGAAACATAACTGACACATATAAACTGCAGAATGCACACATGAATATTCACGCGCTGTGGTAAGCATGAGCCAGAACTTCGGGAGAAGTGGCGAAATCCTGACCTCCTGGGTGAGCTCTTTGCGGCACTTCTCATCATCAGACAAGCACATGTCATTCAGTGGCCACATACGTGTTGGTGCATTTAAGATACAGTCCTATTTAAGTAACAAGTGCAAATGAATCGGCTCAGAGGCCTCACGCTGTTCATTCATCAGTGCTACAGACTGCATTGTTGATTTCCTGCCCACACTTACACTTCTACAACTCTGCACATCGATCTTAACATGAAATAACAAACCTTGGGTCCTTGTCTTCCTGGATATCCTGGCAATCCTGGAACACCAAGTTTGCCCTAGAATTAAATAAAAATCGACACTGCATCACTTACATCGGTGCTCAAGGGAATCACACAGCTCAATGATATTTTAAATACATTTGGACCATTTACAATGCTAGCAGAGACACTATCATACCACACAAACTCAGAAATGTATCTAGAAAATGAAGCATTTTGCTTTTGCCAACTAATACTGCATACTGTATATCTGAAAACGCAGGTGTGTACTAAGCAGACGGAGCCGGCTGATAGGCTGCTAGAAGGTGGAAGAATTGGTTAAATGCTTTACAGTAGTAGCTCCCTCGACATAATAGTGATGGAATGCAGAGCATTGTCTACATTGCAACTGCAAGTATTGATGGATCAGTGATGTGCAGATTGCAATTACTGTTGCCATGGTAAATTGGGCTGCAGTACACACTAATGCCAATGCTCCAGAAAATAAGGTATGTACATGGCATGGCAATATCTGCCACGCCTCATTGTGTGCAAAGGACCAGACAACTTAAGGCAGCGGCAAATATATATTTTCTGCAATACACAGTAGATGATGCTTCTTTCAAAGCTATAACATAAAGGGAAACCTGCACTGTAAGTTATATATTAACCGCCACACCCCCACATATATTTTTATTGTTAACTTTATATGAATTAGTGCTGCTGACTTCTATGACATTCCATGTCAAAAGTATGAGCGATAGATGGTTTTCTTTTGAAAAACCTAATAAGTATGTATGTACAGCTTACACAGTTTTCTTTTCATTGGGCCTCATTACAACGAGGGCGGCCTCGGAATGAATGGTGCTGGTAAAGGACCGGCACCGTTAATTCCTGGCCACCACATTACGGGGCCTGCAGCGGGTCCCGCTTAGGACGCCTGGACAGACCAGACATGCAGAGCGGGACCTGCTAGCAGACCAGGAAGCTAACAACGGGCCCGTCATTAACAGGGCCCGTTGTTAGCATCCTCCCCATTCCCATTGAGCCCTATTGCGGCACAAATGGGAATGGGGATGTACCGGGTCCAGGTCCCGAGAATGGGAATTACCGAGCCTGCATAAGTCGGCATGGCCCGGTAATTTCCTATTTCTGGAACACGGACCCGGTACCCGGTTTGGTGGTAGCCATGCCGCTAAAAACGGCATGGCTACCTCCAAACTCGTAATGAGGCCCATTGTATTTTAATAATGATTTTAATATTAGTAATGTGGTCTGTCATTGCACAACAAAGAACCAACTGGTGCATGTAGTAAAATTAAATAAATAATCCAGAACGGCAAACAGCTAACAAGTTCTCAGAGGTTGAGGTTTGCACACTTCTTTTGAATCGCTCACCTTTTCCCCAGCAAGACCAGGGCCGCCTGCATCACCATTTGGACCGGACCGACCTTTAGGACCCTCAGGACCATCTTCACCACGTGGACCAAGTGTTCCTACTTCACCCTAAAAGCAAAGCATAAATACAAATCTGGCCATTAATGTAAGGTAACCAAAGAGCCAAAGATGCTGCATTATAGTATACTGCTATCCATTAAACGATTTTCATTATCATCATCATGAAGTCGCCAGGAAGAAGCTCTACCGGTTCAATTTATCCAATGTGTCACTGTGTTAATTTTTGCCACTGGTAAAGGAGCTTCATGGATGCTGTGATTTAAGTCTGGAAATTGTGTGACAGGCTTAAATATGTGAATATGCTTCCATGTTCCACTTAGTCTCAATGGGCCTCATTACAGGTTTGCTACCGGCACCGTTGTTACCGGACCGGCAAACTATGAGGTCTGCGGGCGGGTGGAACGGCACCCACTCACAGACCTTGACGGATGCACCGGCACCGTTCATGAATGGTGCCGGTGCATCCGTCCTCCCCATTCCCATTGAGTTCAATGGGACTCGAATGGGAATGGGGAGTCATTTTTTCCAGCACCCAGCAACATGGTATTTACCGGCACGGCTACTGCCTGACTCATAATGAGGCACAGTGTTTGACTAGTTCAAGGCAAGGACATATTGTGCAATAATATATCCCGACCATGGATATGCCCAAAAGTACATCAGAGATTGGCCACATGTGTATAGAGTCAGGCAACAATCTGTGATGTCACCTGCATCCAGAGAGAGAATAGCATTGTTTGTTATAACCAGGAGATATTGTCAGTTCAAACATGCAAGATACCTGAAGATGAGAGTGGTATGTGCGCAGGCAACCTGTGAATTTCCCATGCACCATATATAGGCATGAAGGTATCGTTAAGGGTGTGAAGGGGTTCACTAGAGGTGTCCACCATTGCCCTAAGTATGGCTATGGGCTAGGCCAAATATGAGTCTTAGCATAGTTAAGTTAGAGGCAAGGTGGGGGGAGGACGACCAATGTCCAGAAGCCATTAGGTTCACACCATACATGAGTAAATGCATGAGCGATGAGTGTATTCATATTCAATATGCTTCTCTGCACAAATATATATATACAAATATACTATGCCATTTAAATGACATTAGCAGAAAGACAATTCTGTCAGCCTGCGTCAGAATAGCAATTTATTATTATTGGGCAGTGTACAGAATTTAATTCAGAGTTTTGGAAGGAAGGGAGGTGTTGGAAGTCTACATCATTTCATTAGCGTTTACTTATAAGTAGTTATGTACGTCTTGGTTAGGGTGTGAACGATCACATGGAACCTGGAACCCTTGGGTGCTCTGGAGTGCGGGAAGGGTTCCAGGTTCCACCGGGTGTCAGTTGGCTGATGGGTGAGCTGGAGGTTGGTTCTATGAACCCGGCTTCCGTTTCTTGATTAAACTACTTCATAGCCACAACATTGTACGTCCTTCATTTTGGTGTGGCTCAACCTTAACAATTAATTCTGCTTTGTGTCACAACAGTGAAAGCAGGAACTTCTAACCCTGTGATGTATTGTGTTAGAGATGTCTAACGACGTGAGGGCTCAACTCAAACAAGCACCTCGATATTGAAGCTCCTACACCTGCAATGTTCTCTCAGTTCCCTGATTTCATGAAGTCTGAGGGCATGTGGTCATCTTCAGATAAGGTGAGGAACGCCTTGTTGTCTGTTTGCTGCTGTCACAGTAGGAGGAGCTGTATAGCCTTCCTTCATTTAAGGGAGACAGACTCTTTGCATCGGAAATATTCATCATGGGTAGGATAATTATTGCCAGGAAGCCATCCTATGGTGACGGTTGTCACTTGATAGCTGGGGACTTCCTCTTTCTTGAACTCCCAGATAACCCTATACCAGCTGTGTGTGCCAAGGTCCTTCATTTGCCTGCGATGCAACTGAGGTCAGCATTATGTGGCCATTCCAAGTGTGCCGGTCCAGTAACAATGGTGCTGGTTAGCCTACTGGCACCGTTGTTTCCGGACCGGGACACTATGGGTTTGCCTGCCAGAGCCGCTGTGCTCGACAGGGCAGACCCTGCCGGACACAGCGGCCACGGTAAGCAAGCCATAACCGACACACTGGCACCATTATTAACGGTGCCGGTGCTTCCGTGTTCCCATTCCCCCTGAGCCCTATGGGACTCAATGGGAATGGGGAATTACAATTTACCGGTGCCTGACTTTCCGGAACGCGGGGGTTGTAATCCCCCGGTGTAACCGGCAAGCCAGGTGCCGGTAAATCTTACAAGTCCGGCGGCAACCCGCCGGTAGCACTGGCAGAGTTATCACCAGACTAGTAATGAGGCCTATTGACTTGTGCTATGGATTGAACTTGCCCTTTATATACTGCTGTCTTTAATTAGTGTGGACGTGTAGAATGCTTCTGAACATTAAACAATTCGAAACAAATCAACAGATTATTTGCTGTGGCTCTGAATGTGTATATGCGAAGGCAAAAGCATAGATACAAAAGCCAAAACAAAAAAATGAGAATTTTCTGCCCATGGTGAAACAAGATGCACCACTCTCCTCTAAACAGCTCGTGATTCAATGCTGCTTTGGAACGCCACAAATTTACGGCTATTGTGTGGGCTGTGATTCTGTTAGTATTGGTAGCTAAAGCGTGAAATAGATCAGGAGTTGATAACTTACCCTGTCTCCCTTAATGCCCATGTCACCTTTAAATCCAGGGAAGCCATCTTCACCCTGTAAAAATAGACACATTAGAACATCAACAAGAACGCAAGCTGTGATTTGTGCTTCATTCGAGTCACAGAGAGCATGCAAACACACAGGGGCGCTATACAGTATCCGCTGATAATAAACCGCAGAGCCACTGAACAGAAACAGGCCTTCCAGAATGAACAAAACAAACAATGCGAGCGATACACTTATGTAGAATTGCTTTTAGAATATGAAAATCTACATGTATCTTTAAATTATAAAATAAAATCACCTGTAAGTAAAGACAGAATCAATTACACTATATCCTGCACATGGGTCCCAGTGAACCCTGCATGGGGAATAATGTGGCTGGAACAGCAGTGTTCATGAGGTTGCAGAATACCCGGATAAGCAGAGTTCAGGGTATTGTGACAGTAATGCTAATTAAGAATTAATGCTGAATAACTGAAAACAAATACCCCAAAAATGTATTTGCATTCCCTGAACACTGTGTTTATAATATAGCTTTGCTGGAAAGAGCTGTCCAAAAAAGACAGTTTGTCTGCCCGAGTAAAGAAAGTGTTAACAGATCAGTGAGTAAAACGTAAGATTTTCAAAGGCACCCAAAACGTTCCAAAGGCAGTGATCAGTACCAGCCTGCACTCATGCTGTCCCAGCACATGGGGGTATTGGAAAGCTATATATGTCCCTAAAATTACACAAAACTAGTGAAAAGCCTGTAATACTCTTGAGCAACCACTGGGCAGTTGAATATGCATAACAGGAACATCTATACAGATGCATAAGCCCCAGAATTATATATGTACATGCATGATGACATTTCAAATTAATTCTATTGATGTGTCCTTGAGGTATGTGGTATTTCACTCATCCCCTCTGTCATAGTTTGAGGCTATTTGCAGCCATTACTGCTCTGCGAAGAGTCAATGGGCCTCATTCCGAGTATGGCGGTAGGGAGTTAACGGCACCGGTAAGGATGCCAGTGCCATTAACCCCCAACCGCCACATTACGAGGTTCGTTAGCGGGTCCCACCAGAAACGGCTGGTCTGACCAGCCGTTCTTAGCGGGGCCCATTAAGGTACCATGGAGCTAATAACGGGCCCGCAATTTGCTGGCCCGTTATTAGCCCTATGGGGGCTCAAATGGGAATGGGGAATGGTTTTCTGAATGGGGACTTACTGGGTCTGCAAGGGTTGGAATGTCCCGGTAAGTCCCCCTTCAGAGACACTGGACCCGGACCCAGGTTTGGAGGCAGCCATGGTGCTAATGGCACCATGGCTACCTCCAAACTCGTAAATACCCCAATGACTAGCTGTATGTATAGACTTCAATGTATAGGGTGTCCCATCAGCATTCAGCACTCCACAAGATCTGATGTCACCACCTAGTGGAGACACTTAGCAGTAAGTAAGTTTCACTAAGCTGCCTTCACAATTTGTCACTCTGTATCTACCTTTGCTTTCATCTGGTTTTATATTATTTTTGTATGCAAAGTTTTGGGCTATGTGGTATAGACACATGTGGTACTCCTGTTTGGGTAGTATGTGTCTAGTAAATTGTTTTTCAAAATATCTTGGCTGTTGGGATCATTTTTGGCTATTGTTTCTATGTCGTCATATGATTTGAGAACTCTTTTTCTAGATTTAGCAGGACCAAGACTTAGCCATACTATATTTTCAGATTTTCCATACAAAGCAGTACCGGTTAAACGATCTGCAGCTTTGTAGGTGCCACATTCTCTATGAGAGAGCATTTTTATGCCTAAACTGTACAATTTCTGAGATACTGTTTTGTCCGATGATAGGTCATTCCAGAGGTCTTGAAGCTCTGTTTTTTCTGCTTTTGTTAAGTAGGCTGTAACATATCGTGCAACTGCAGTGGAAATGTCTGCAATGTACTGCACATCTATGTTTGCATTCCATAAGAGGGTAATGATTGCATTGTAATCATTGATATATTTTGATTCTTCTGTTATTTTATGTAATACGTGTTCTTAGGTGATTTACCTTTAACACTATAGGCCTCATTACGAGGTTGGAGGTAAGGGGTTACCGGCACCGGTAAGGATGCCGGTGCCAGTAACCCCTTATCTCTGTATTCGAGGTCCCTTAGCGGGTCCCACCAAGGCCGGCTGGTTTTACCAGCCGACCTTAGTGGGAGCAGCTAAGGGACGATGGAGCTAATAACGGGCCCGCTATTTGCGGGACTGTTATTAGCTCCATCCGCATTCCCATTGAGCCCGATGGGGGCTCAAATGGGAATGGGGAATGGTTTTCTATATGGGGACTTACTGGGTCCGCAAGGGTCGGAAATGTCCTGGTAAGTCCCCCTTCAGAGACACCGGACCCGGACCCAGGTTTGGAGGCAGCCATGGTGCAAATAGCACCATGGCTATCTCCAAACACGTAATGACCCCAATGACTAGCTGTATGTATAGACTTCAATGTATAGGGTGTCCTGTCAGCATTCAGCACTCCACAAGATCTGATGTCACCACCTAATAGAGACACTTAGCAGTTTTAAAATAGCTGTAAACCTCTACTCGAAAGAAGAGAATTTTCTGCAAGAAATTAAGAACTCAATCGCCTGCCATAGGAAATGCCATTTTAGTAATATAAACATGCTTATAGTAAGCTAGTTGAATGATAAGAATCTGGTAGTGTATATTAAAAATAAGCCAGTATGCATGATAATGTACAGGAAAGGACATGTCCTACCCACTTGAAAAGGCTGTTCTTTCTTAGTTTTTTCAGAAAAAGGATACTTAAACAGTCTTGACTTAAACCTCACATTGCACACAACATAGACTGGAAACTCATGTTATGAACTGATGCAACTTTGTAATATGTTCTTTGTGTAAGCAGTTTTTCTGACCCTTGAAAGAGAATCATGTAACCCTTGTAATAAAAAGAACATTATTGCCCCACTTCCTAGCGTCCTAGCATCTGTCTTTCTAACTATTATCATGTGGCAACCTTTCCCTTTTTTGGTAAAGTCCTAGGGCCTCATTACACGGAAGGCGGTGAGCCATGGCGCTATTAGCGCCATGGCTCATGCCGGTAAAATACCGGCACCGCCTTGGCGGAAAGGGGATTTACCGCCCCATTCCAAGGTTGGAGGGGCGGTAAATCCCCCTTCCGCCATTGCCCTTCCCCATTCCCATTTCTGCCCCATAGGGCTCTATGGGAATGTGGAAGGCGCTAATTACGGCACCGCAATTTTGCGGTGCCGTAATTAGCTCCGAGGTCCCTTAGCGGGTTAGTTTTTAACGCCTGCAAAAAGCAGGCGTTAAAGCACCAACCCGCTAAGGGACCTCGTAGTAAGACGGTAATGGTTAACGGTCACCGTTACCATTAACGGTGGCCATTAACCATTACCGCCTTCCGTGTAATGAGGCCCCTAGAGTGAGCTTTTTCCGTGCAACTTCACATGTCCTTACAGGAGAATGAGCTCCTTCTGATGATGGTGACAACGAGCTGGATTATCGGAGGGCCTGGCCATTGTTACAAAGTAACCTCTGGGAGGCTTTCCACATGATTGATTTCCGCGTTGTCCTTGATTCTACAGCCTAATGATATGATATGGTAGGTTATTTATAACGCGCTTAATACCCAGAGCAGCCTCAGGGATTGAACCTGTGTTGCTCCGTATCGTCTTGCTTCCAAGTTGAGCACGTTGCCCCTGAGCTACCCTCCCAAGACGGTAGATGTGTCTAATCAGGTCTTGGGCCGAAATTCCTCCTTCCTGTCCAACAGTTACAAGTTGGTCGTGTGGGGGAGGGGATCTGATTCCTCCACCTGTCCTTCAAGTGTCCCAAATGGTCGATGATGCCTCCCATGCTTTTTTTTTATATTTCCTTGGAGGCACTGGAAAATGTGGTGCAGGTGGGGACATATCTATGAAACAGTGTGCCTTTAATACCCAGGTGTCCCTGCGTGTTTTCATCACAGGAAGACAGAGCCTTCGAGTGATTCATAGTTGGAAGGCGTCACATTTTATTAAGGTAAGCACTGTTAAAACAGTAGCTCTTTTATTTGCATTTCCTTATCCCAGGGATTCTGTGTTTTCCTGGTGCACACGTTTTCTAAACATGGTGTCCAATATTTTCTTGTACTATTTGCCAAATCTCTAGGTTTTACACTGGATCTAACACCTAAAAACATCACAATTGTGAAGTTTGCAAACTATAATTTGCATGATTTTCTTTCCCTTGACTCAAGCTGTGTGCTTCTTCTCACCATGACACAGGGCTTTCACGTCTTGTGGCATCACCCCTGACCACACCAATTCCCTAGGAGGCTGTCAACATGGGACCTCATTATAACACTGGTACAAGAACACTGTTTGTCTGGTATTAGTCCAAGGGCAAACATTTCACTAGAGCAAAATAAATATTCTTCCAACTTATTTTTTCTCTGGCGTAATGTTTGAACCAGGCTAATATGGCACAGTGTTATCACTAGGGCAAGCATTTTCCTGGTGCAAGCATTCATTGAACAAGTACACATTAGCACTAAGGCACAGTTTTCCTAGGACCAATGACATGCAAACGTGCACTTGCATACATGCAAAGTTTCTGTAATGATGCTCTAGGCTGATCTCAAGGGTGAGGAAATTCCATTATACCTCTCCTGTACTGAACGAATCTACACTGGCTGCTCTTGAAAGGTAGGATTTTGTTCAGTATAGCCTAAAAGGCATACACGGCTATTCTCCCCTCCACGGCAAGCTAGAGAACGTCATAGGTGGTGGTGATTAATGGTGGTGTGTCCAGTTTACGGTGTAGGAGGTGTATAGGCCATTGAGAGTGATAGCTTCTTGAGGTCTTCAGCTTATCTTGGGTAGACTATAACAAGGTCATCTCTCCTGAACCTTTGCTCCTCTGGAATTCCCCACTATGGCATTCCATTAAATCAGTGAGTAGTGGTGTTTCTTTTGCTGAGGCTATAAAAACATGAATTTGGGCCAAATTTCTTTTTTCTTAGTCCAATTCTTGCCCAATGCGAATTTCAGGATTAGTGTGAGGTCTCACTATTGTAATGTGAATGTATTTTAATGAACAGTTGGCTCATGGATTGTAATGTTTTAAGTATTTAACATGACACGTAGTCCCTTCTCCCCTTTCCATGTTTACTTTTTGTTTTGCTTTTTAATGGCCACCATGGAAAGTGATAAGGAACTACACGGTCCTTGGTGGCAATATTCTTTGTTTACTTTTTTTTACTCCTATGAATGGCCCCCATGGAAAGGGAGAATGGACTATGTATCCCGTTCGATGGCGGGCAACTTTTTTTTTTCAGATGCTAAGCGCCAGAGTGTCTGACAACTGAAAAAAGCAATTATTAGTACCCCAGTCTAACGGGCTGGATTACTAATAGCAATAAGCCCCTCACTGGGGGGCCATTACTGGTTCCGGTAATTCCCCGGGGCCTGCATTGAATCTATGGGCCCTGGGGCCTTACCTGAAGCAGTAATGGCCCCCCAGATCAAGGCTTATTGCTTAAGTAAGGACAGTTGAGAGTCATTCAATATGATATAAGAACAGAGTCTGGGATAGTCAACAGTCTGTTGCCTTGTAAAATGTTTATTCTAATGATTAAAAAGCAATCATAAAGAATTATGGAAGAGGCAAGATGAATGCTTTAAAGCACGAGATGGTTGATCATAAACCTGATTAGGAAGGAAAACATGTAGGAGATCTATGAAGTAAATTAAGGGGCATAAACTGCCATGGGAAATACATGCAATATCAGGGCATAAACTGCCATGGGAAATACATACAATATCAGGGCATAAACTGCCATGGGAAATACATACAATATCAGGGCATAAACTGCCATGGGAAATACATACAATATCAGGGCATAAACTGCCATGGGAAATACATACAATATCAGGGCATACACTGCCATGGGAAATACATACAATATCAGAGTCTAAAACGAAAGATAAGGAAAGCACATGCCAATAGGACCATGTTCGAATCCCAGTGAGGAAATATGACTGCAAGAGAACGCGGGCCTCAGAGGAATCATATATCATGAAGGTCGATTATAGATATATAACAAATAGCTGCAATGTAATACATTCTAGTAATTTGGGTAGAATGTCTTGTAGAGGAAGTAGAAATGGGTCATAACAATACAAATATGTAGAATGTCTGTCCTAGAAATGGAAGCCAATTCTGTCTTATAATTGGTTAATAGTGATAGACGCGAAGCACAGATTTGGGACGGAACTGATTACGATCGTTGATCTGTAGCATGGCCGATCTGAGGCGGTTCAGGGAGTGTGTAAAAGAGTCACAAATAAACTTCTCTGAAGAGCAGGAATGAAGGAGCACGCGTGTAGTATCCGAGGAAGGACTCCTGTGTAACAGCTGCATTGTCAGAGTTACTATTGTCTTCTCTGCCGGCTTCAATTAACTGATAACACAAGCTCAGAGAGAAACACTGCGGCGCACAGGCCGGACGGGAAGCCACGATTAGAGCCTCGCCTTCCGGTTATGCAGACACAAGTGTACCAATGAGAACAGATGACCTCACTTGGTAGAGGAGAGTTTCCAGATTAATCTGAAATCAAACTATGAATGAAGTTATTGTATATAGTTGATATATTACCCAGAATTGCTTCATGGAAAAAGGTACCTATTTAAGGCTATCATTTACTGAAATTGATCCGACAGATTTTCGCATCGATCAATCTATGTCTGAGTCTGCAGCTGTCAGTGGATAATGAGATGTAGATTACTTCCCATGCCCACCTATCTGTCACATGCAGATACAAATTGTGCATTAGTTCTGATGAAATGGCACCTTTGCATTAACACATCAGGCGATAATGGGAATGCAGCCCACTTTAAGGTGCTCCGAGTTCCTTTCCTTTTCTTATTATGTTTGATTTAGTGGTAGTGCCACCATAATCATCTGGTGAGAAATGTCACGAGCAAGGCGTGCCTTTTTGGTAATTTCAGTGCACGGTAACTGCTGATGTGAGGAGCCTCGTAAGACGTAGGTTTAGGATATTGTCATAATAAGGCACGCAATGCTTCCAACTTTCCATTCAGAATGAGTTCCTGGCACGGGAACATTCCGCTGTTGCAGTTTATTTGAGTTTGTTAATTCCTGAGTACGGCACAGCTGGTTGTAATATCAACAAGTTATTGCGAATGTTGTTCTACTGCATTTGGCTGGAGTTCAGCGTCAGTATGCAAATTAGATCCGTGGAGCATTCTGAGGGGAGTGCTGCCTACTGCATTCACTTACTGCCTTTACTTGGTCTTTGGAGGAGGAGGCAGGCAGGCAGAAACATCACACTTTTAAGACCCGTCTCCTGGTTCATATTACCACCTACATAAATGTTCCTTGCCGCCCCTTCGCACTTACTAGAACTACATCAGACCGTTTCATGGAGATATACATAGCGATCTTGCTACCCATTGGAGGGATGGCTACCCATTTTAAACCACGATAAGACCAGTATAGTCTGGCAAGGGTCCGGACGAGTAGTGCATACAAAAGGTGTTAATTGTGTGAGGATTGGGAGGGAGATTAGACATTGACCCTCATTACGATACCGGCGCTAAACCATGGTGCTATTAGCACCATGGTAGGTGCCGGTATTGTAACGTGTCCGCCATGGTGAAATGGGGAAATACCGCCCCATTCCAAGATTGGCGGCGCAGTATTTCCCCATTTCCCCATTCCCATTTTTGCCCCATAGGGCATAATGGGAATGGCGAAGGCGCGAAGTACGGTACCACAAATTGCGGTACCATACTTACCGCGAAGGTCCCTTTGCGGGTCCCTACTTTAACGGCTGGTCTAAACCAGCCGTTAAGGTCGGGTCCCGCAAAGGGACCTCGTAATTAGGCGCTAATGGGTTAACGGCGCCGCAGCCTTTTACAGCGCCGTTAACCCATTAGCGCCAGGGTCGTAATGAGGCCCATTGTCATTATTCATTAAGAATGTATTTTCATATTCATTGCAAATCTTAGCTCTTGATTAAAACATTGAATGCATGTCATCGTTTGCCTTAGAAGCCTTTAAAGCATGATATCTTTAGCCTAGACATGGGCAAGAATTGGTTTTCTGGGATGAAAAGGGTTCTGGGTGATCTTGTGCCACTCAGTATTTAATACAATAATTCAAAGAAATACACTCTTTGTTCAATATGCTTAGGCTAGTGTGTCTACTTTGAGGGCCTTTAAACATAGAAATAGCGGAAAGTGTTGCGCTCTGGTTGTGCTTTCTCAAGGTCTTAAAAGTGCTATGAAACCTTGGGCCTCCTGAGGTTGAGTTTGACTGGTATAACTGATTGTGGTCTATCTGGTCTAATCTAGACAAATACACTTCTCCATTTATTAAGGAGCTCTGCCAATCCTGGCTGTTAGGCAGTGATCTGCCTAGCTTGTGCAGTATGTGCCGGGATGGGGCGGGACCGCTGCATTCAGGAATGGAGAACACACACTTGATGGTTTGCATGATTGGCAGTGCAACTGTAAAGCTGGTGCATTTTCATAATCTACTGTCTGTAACAGCAAAACCAACACCATCAGTCAGCATTACACCAGATAGATGGCAACAAGCTATGCTCAATCGCAGGGTTCCGAAGACTCCAAAACACTTCTTAGGCCTTGAGAAAGTGCAGCACATGTTGGCTGTCATTATGAAATAATAATAAAGCACTCCCCATGTGAATAAAGATTTTATCCCTAAGTGTGTGCGAAACACGTTTGAATGACACTCGCCCCTTGCGCCACCTGACTCGGGGGACGTCACCCACCCCACTCCTCCTCGCCACACTGGTGCAGCTGTACCCCTTCTCTGCCCCCCTCTGTATCCTACGCCCCGCCCCTGCTGTATATTTGTTGTGTTATCACCACTGAAAAGTTCTCCATTATGCATCTGTAATGTTGTACACCTCTGTAATGTATTTGTATTGGTGTATACCTCGGTAAAGCGTTCTATTGCTTCCTGAAGTTTGCTCTGTGCTTATTAATAATAATAATAATAATAATAATAATAATAATAATAATAATAATAATAATAATAATAATACTGAGTGGTGCAGAGTGCGCTCAGAACCCCTCTAATGCCATCACCTTTCAATCAAGCCCAGGCAGCGAATCCAGTCTGGGCTATTGCCTGCCACCTTACTTGTTTTAATGCATTACCAAATCACAAAGGAAAGGCTCTGAAATTGGGCATGCCCATCTTGCCAATTACACCACTTGACCTACTATCTCACACTACCTGGTGTTAGGTATGGTTATGTGTAAGAGTACAGTACTTCATGCTATATGTAATGTACAACATATTTTTCCAAGGGATGGCCAACAAGGACACTTGTATGTAGTGAATTCAGATAAAGTAGTGTGATATGTTCTCGGAATGTATGAAGGTGGCTGTAAGACAGTGAATGAACATGTGCTGGCTCCCTTCTGCTCTCAGCGTCCAGCTAATTATCCATAATTAATATGCTGCTCTGTGTAAATGATTAGGCTATTCATTGATTTTCAAGGTTACACAAAATCAACATTTACCTCAGCTCTATAACTATAAGGCTAGCACCGGAATCCTTCAGACACACGGGAAAAGGAGGGTGTGAGTGTGTGGAGCACATGACAATGTGTCCATCATGAAGAAAAGGAATACATTTGTATGGACACATGTTTTTGAATGACAGTTTATACATATGGTTACAGTATTAGGTCTTTGTCCAAAGCAAAGGTGAATACACAATAAACCTGGGCCATTAGTTTGTATTCTGCAATTGATCAACTTATTTTAAATAGCCCTAATTATCTTATGCAGGTGTCACCAAACTCTCCAACTATTAGGACACCTTACCTCTCCACAGACTTAAAAAACACTATGATCCCACCGTGTCTGAAAACTCTGACCCCACTCCCAGTTTCCTAATATTGTGCACACCGTGATGTCTCATCCCCAGAATGAACTGGTGTCTAATTCTACTCTGATATAAAAAATAAATATGGAGGTTTGCATGTAAATGTTCAGAGTTTTCCATTGTTTAAACAGTTTGATAGCTTATCTGAATAATAATCCTTCTCAGTGTCTGTGATGGCTATGCGTGGGAGTGCACAGAAATAATACTTGGACTCAAAGGGTAAACCAATCACTGAAGGAAGAAATGTCAACAGATGCAATCTACCATATTGGAAAGAAACAATGACTGCCTGTTTTATAATGAATTGAAGGACTAGAGAATCTGATAAGGGCCCTGGTAATGCCGGGTTCTTATCAATATGTATGCACTCTTCTCTGTGATCTACTGAGTGGTGCGAATGCCAACCATGCCCTTTTGCAAATGAGGCACATATATAATTCAGATTCACAACCTGCCATGGAAAATACACCACCCAAGACTGATTGCAGGGTGCGCCTGTGAAACTAGTCCATGCCCTGGTGAGACAAAATCAATTCCTTAGCATTTATGTGAACCTCTCTGTTCATGTCAAGTATTTATTTATTGCTGGCTCTTTAGGCACTTATGCAGGAAATAAAATTATGTTTCAAAGCGCCCACAGGGCAACAGGGTGGGGATTTGTGGCAGCAGTACAATTAAATACACAAAATACCATGAAATACAAAAAATTGGGGAGGGACGGCCGAACCTACTATGCCTTGCGAGTATTCAGAATGTGCAAGCGCAGGAAGGAAGAGGGCAGTGGGATAGGTGCTGAGGTGTCCATGCTCCAGGGTGAGCCACAGATGCAGTGCAGGGTGTAGTAAGTGCTTTGCGCCAGGAGCCGCGTTGGGTGGAAAGTGCAAATCTGCAGTGCGGAAGGTGAGCGGAGGCAAGTGCTGAAGGAAGACAGATGCTGGGGAGATTGAGGTTCCATTGAGTAGGGCCTGCTACAGGGCACACCACTAGCTCTGTACATGTGTGTTTCTATTCTGGGCACTACAGAGCCAGCAAACGTCTGGGCCCAACCCTGTGTGCGTTGCTCCTTCCCCTGCTTCGGGCCTAGTACAGGAAGGCCAGACTCTGAAAAAGTTACTGCAGAGTGAGCACATCCCAGAGGAAATCGCTTTGCGGATAAGGCATGCACTGTGCATATCAACTGGGAAGATCCTATGGTACAGTCATGAGGACAAAAGTACAAAAGTAACATGCCCGTCAATCGTGAAAAAATGCAGCGTTCGCTCAGGCAGGTAAAACCATCTCTATATCATAGAAGACTTCCTCTCTGATCGTGTGGGAAATGGATTGTTTCAGACACCCAATGTAAGTGATAAAAACGCAGTATTCATCAGTTTCAGCTGTCAGCTCTCATGCGTCTATGCTTTGCAGGGGTGTTTCACATGTCAGATCGAAGCACAGGCACCTATTACATGAGCTACTGTAGTTTAGCAACATCACTAAAGCGTTAACAGATCATGTATATATTTTTATATGCAATCACCTTTGATCTATGAAACCCCTATTGATTCATTGTTAGGTCGTGTTTCAAACTAAAATATACAGAAATGTAATTTCTTTTAGCACATCCATAAACGGTTCAATAGGACGTCCGGCACCCAATGTAGTCTTTTAAACAATGCAATTTTTGATTTTTTTTAATTTTTAATTTTTTTACAATTATTTAGGCTTATAATTAAGCTTGTTTGTGGTCAGGTTATACTACTATATTAGCACCGGCTGATCATGCACAACCTCGTTGTTCAAAATATGGACTTTATCGGAGGTTCAGAGCAAGCTGAAGGCTCCTCTTGCACACAACCATCCAGCCCCATAACCTGCTCACAATTACTAGAGGTTCCACCTCTCCCGGGCCCACAGACCCACGGACCCACCCACCCCCCCACCCCACCACTCAAATGAAAACAAGTTGACTTACCTGCTCACCATTGCACCTCACCTCTCTCTCATCACTAGCTCTTTACTTCCACAAAACCATTTGCATTTACATTGCAGGCGGCAGAGGGAACTCCACCTGGTGATTTGGCTTAGGTTTTCGTGGCAGCCATATTTATTATCGTTATTAATTATACAGTAGTGTAAATACAGGTCACTGGCTCAATGGAGACCCATTTTTGCCTTAAAAAGGGGCCCTTTGCACCCTGGTTGTTAACACCACGGTGATCATAATGAGAAACATGTATTTGGCAGTAACTGGCCCTCACTCTCTGGCTGACAGGCCATTGACAGCCAGTAAAGTTCATATCCACAATAAAGCATGGTCAAGAGGAAGTTTAAGTCTTTAAGCGTTAAAGGTCTATTATCTCTGTGCATGTAGAGGGTATTATCTACAGTACGCATTTGAAGGGACTATTTATGAATAAGAGACAATTCAATTTCCCTTTACCCATACATGGAATAACAACAATAGCAAACCATAAGAATTCCAGGCGCCCCTTTGTTAAGGATGTCTGGTTTAGAGTTGAAACCTATTGTGACATCAAGGGAGGATACCCTATGTCAGGGTTGGCCAACTCCAGGCCATGAGTGCCAGATCCATGCCTGGTCCTTACAATACCCCTCATTAATATTCATGAGATGAACTTGCATACAATGATTCTAAATGTATGCACTTTTTTCCACATGAGTATATATGAGGGATATCCTGAAAACCCTTCAGGATTCCGCCCTTAGCGGCCTAGAATTGGACAGCCCTTCCCTATGTAATGCTGATCTCTGCACTGTTGAATGCAGGCTGTGACAGATCATGTGTGAAACGTGCTAGACGTCGGATTGTTGATTCCGGCTAGAGCTACAAGTTTGCATTAATTCCAGATCTTCATGCAAATTACTTTCCTTTGTTGCATTTAAATGATATGCTGAAATGTCCACGCCACTGAATACGTTCAATGTCCATATGGTGGTTATTGATATGTTATGGAACCGCAATTGTTCAATTCAACTGGGCATATCACACATTACATTCAGAGGATGACTGCTAAACTTTAGCTCTTCTCTTTGCTGAATAGTTTGCTTTGACTTGAGCCCTTGTTTGACTTGGAGCTTTGGCAGTAAATGAACTGGAAGTAAAACGCCTCATTTTACAAGCACCGACCCTATTAGAGAGGCAGTGCGTTAAAGGCTCTGCCAGAATTAAGATGCCGTGTGAAAAGAAAGACAAAAACAGAGCAAAACAAAACAAAATGCATAAAAGCCAGCGTCGTAAGTTGTACAGCAACAAGCAACTAAACCTAACTACAGTTCTTTCCAAGAATAAAGAACAAACAATGAGGTAATGATACACTTACCTTTTCACCTTTGCCCCCTTTAAGGCCCCGGACTCCATCAGCTCCCTGAACACAAAAAGAAGAGAATGCTTAGCTTTGGACAAGGCAAGAATCCTACATTAAATTTGAAAACTTTTGAAGCCCTACCTTCACCCCACGTGGGCCAGGATATCCAATGGGACCTTGCGGACCTGAAGGCCCCTGCAATTACAGAGAAAAGACAGAAAAGTTAAGGCAAAGGCCTACATTGCAGTCGCCCAATCCTAAATTACATCCCTCTTCCTATTTTTCTTTTGGATATATATGTTTCATCAGAAAAAATCTGAAAAATATCATTGTATGCACTTTAGGCTAAATGCCAACATTCACAAGGAAATGCACTTTAAGCGCCATGCGTTTTAAAAACGTACCTTCACTACTGGCCGAGAGGACCTCCCAGTAGTTGGACATACAGGGAGCTACAAACAGTCATGTGATTGGGCACGTGTCACGTCTGTATGAGGCTACAGGGTCATGACGTTCTCTCCGGAAATCTGTGATATGATTCCACGATGCTCTGCGCACCTTTAAAGTGCGTGTGCTGCAGAATTTCATTTTCACGCAAGTGACTAGCTAAAATCATGTGGTGAGAGCAGTGGTTTTTATTCATGTTTAGTTATGAACAGGAAGAAAACAGAGCTCGGTGGGTGGGTCTGTCGCGTTCCCTCCCAGGGTTCTTGGTCTCAGGGTCCAAACAGTACTACTTGGTAGGGAGGGGGCACGCATCGATGAAGTTTGTTCAACATTAACTGGACGAATCACATTTTGCTAAATCTTCTTGATTCTTTTACCTCAAAATGTGGGAGGAGAGACCCCAGTATCTCCCCCAACTAAGTCCTCAACCCCCGCCCCCCCTTTCCATATAGCAAACCCCAACTCACATCTATATTTTTTGGTGTAAAAAAAAAGGTTTAAAAACAGGGTTCAGCTTGTAAATCAAACAAAGTAAGTCAAACAAGCCTAGGATACCAGGACGACTTAAAATATTTTCATGGATCTCTTATTGAGAGAATCTATTCTGCAGCTTGGTGCAGGAAAATCCCCTCCAACTATAAAATCAAGACAATGACTTATTGGAATTTTGGGTTGGAAGTCCCTGACACTCCACACAAGTAAAGCACTTTGAGAGCGCACTGCCACAAAACCTGTAAGTAGAAACATGCTGCAAGGGTGTGAGCCTTGGCTTCACTGCAGTAGCATTTCTTCCCTTTATTAGCCTTTTTTGAAAATCTATAAACACAAGCTTTACACTAGTTTCTGATAATAGCCTGAGCCTGCACTTGCCCCCTTCTGGAAATACTCTTTTTAAGTGCTCACAGGAGGCCGTCTTTCCATAACTCTCCATGTTAGCTATTTGAACCTAAATGTCAAGGCTTAAACCCATGAAAATGCAACCTATATTGCTCCCTGTTAATGAGTCTATATGCTACACATATGTGAATATAATCTGAGTGGCGGAGCAGTCACTTTGGGTGTTATTGGTAAAGGATTGTGCTACCGTGTTAGGAGCAGACCACAATCTTAGCACTTGTGCATGCGCAAACCATAATTAACCCGATGTCACGTTAACACAAAGCACCCATGTTCATTACTAGGCATGCTCAAAGCCAACAACTGTGCAACGTTAAAAAAAAGCTAAGGCAATGCCATCTGTTTAGGCTTTTGTGTAGGCAAAGGGGAAAGGCATTTGCCATGCACCGTTGTAATCGTATTAACTGGCTGGTTGCAGGTGCAAAATGATGCGAGTACCTAGTCATCTAATAGGAATGACTAATACTTATACACAAGCCAACAGTGTTGCTTTTTTAATAGGACTTCAGTGAAGGACACACACAGCGCTTATAAATCGAGTGGTTGAAGGCAGACCCGGATTAGACATTTGTATTACATCTGTAGCGTATTTATAGCTCCAATTTTGTCATTAACTCTCAGAGGGCTGCTTTAAAAAAACACTGGCAGGCACTTTAAGTGCAAAGTTTGTTGATAAGGCTTGTTTAAAGTGAGCTGAAAGAGTTCCAATGAGGCAGTGCTTTGGTCGGGTTGGGGCAGGAACTTGGTGAGAGTGGCCAAAGGGATTAGCACAGCCATGAGCAGTGAATGGGTGGGCATATAACCAAACAACACCTTCAAGCTTTGGTTACCTCCTCATATGCCATTTCTCCATATCAGTACTTTACTGCAATAGATTAGGCTTACAGATGGCTCTGGCACCTAATAGCCCAAACTAAAAATGAACCGACTCTACACTTGGTGGCAATGCACCCGTGTTTTCTCTGACAGGGGAGGGTAAATATTTCCGTTTACATGTGTGAACATTTAGGACAGATCTGCAGACTGCTCTTGGTGGTGAGCCAGTCGAATACCGTCCACAATACCCCATTCTGTGAGACAGAAGTATGTTGCTATACGCCTAGGACATTAAATGCATAGAAGCAAATGCTCAATCGCCAGTCCATCAATCGATCCATCAATATGCACGTTCCATGTGAATGGACATGCTGTCCGAAGTAGCTTTCTGTGCTATGCGTGACGCTCCCGTGGATTGCACACACCAGAGAATCGCTCAAGGGGTGTTTCCCCTAATCCCTTTATATCAGGCACATGCATATTGATGTGGATTGTACATGGAGTTTCCTGTTATATATACACGATCCACTTACAATCTAAGGAGTGTCTTCCGCGTTTTCAGATCAGGTCATTTAATTATGCTTGCGCATGTTAATGAGTGGAAGGGAATTGCTTGCCATAGCGTTCAATTTGCTGAGAGTGTTCAACCCCTCGCACGCACCTGCTGGATGCGTTCTGCAGCGGTGCGCCTCTCAAGGAGCAGGCCAGGCAGCAGTCACTGTGAAATTGCAAATCTACAGAAATGACAGGCTCTCTTTCCGAGTCACGAGCCAGCTTGCTATGCGTCTGAGCAAACCACAACAGGTCTGCGCCAGAATGCATCGAACAGCAGAGCTGCCCCATCCGTTTCATAAAGATGCGCATTACATAGGACTTGCATCTGACACATGCAAGTGGCACAAAAAAAAACAATCTATGATTGCGCAACACTGTCCTCATTCAGTGGCTACATGTACCCACACCGTCTGAGACTTACCTGGCCACCTTTCTCGCCAGATTGACCTTCCTTTCCAGGGTGACCCTAAAATAAGAAACATATTCGAAAGTGAAATTATTAATTTGTAATCACCTGGGGAATACGTGTTAGAATGAAATTGACCCAACAATTGCATAAAGAAATGAAAAACAGCGCTGTATTTTGTGAAGAAGGGTACCAGTTCAACATTGGGAACACATGTTTGGGTGCATCATGTACTCATTAATAGTTAGCAGTCTCACTCTGATGCTTCGAAAATAGCTAAGCACATACATATCAGTGGGTGTCCTGGAGGGCATGAAGGGTACCATTGCTCAGAGAGGGCACTTGCTAATGGGAGGCATGAAAGCTAACTCTCCAACACTTTAATAATAGGTATCTGGGGGCCTGCTGAAGAAGGAAACCTAAGGAAGTGTGTGTGTGTGTCTCATCAAATATCACACGTGACATCACTGGGCCGAGGAAGCGTTCCCCTGATGCAGGGCCCTCTTGTCACCTGTCCTGCATCCCTACCCGGTCTCCCAAACTTCCCTGTACCTCCCACTGGGGTTGGCTAGATCGCTGGTTCTTCCTTGGATCGGACATCCTTACAGCAGCAGCAGTGTTCTTGCTCCCTCTGTTCGTCGGCTGCTCAGGTCCGCCTGCGGTCTGCTTCTAGCTTCTCACGCCTGCGCCACCACATGGAACGGGGAGGTTGCTTCCTGTGTGACATCCTCAGGACTCCCCTGGCTGTTCTTCTTTGGACGCGATTTGAAGCTCCAGGTTCATCATGGGCTAAAGACATCAAGTGCTTCTTTGGTTTTCTTTGCATTCTGTAGGCTCCACCCTGGCACAATGTCCTCACCTGAGGTGGGGGCTTGCATGTCAGTCCTTACTCCGTACCTGGGTCAGGCAAACCCTTAGGGCTCTCAGGGATCTTCGTTGTCCCGGTAACGGGGAGGTGTCGATCCATCTGGCCTGACCATTAACCTTACAGGTGTATCAAGATTCTGAAATCACCCTACGTGTCTGCTGCATGAATATTCATTATAGAGATATAAAAAGGCACAGGAGCAGAAGTATCAAAACAATAGGATTATGGACTAAGGAAGCAACAACTTTCATGAAGCAAAGGATTTGATGCTTTTATAAATCTTTGGTAGAGACTGTGACTATTCATGTGACCGGACCTGTTTGACTCAGTCCATGCAACAATTTCTATGGATGATCAGGGCATCAATGAATGGAACCCACTATGTCTCTGTAAAATGCATGGGGTAGCTTTGTTTATGGAAGTCTTTGGATTGAGATTATTTTGCATTTGAAACCCTAAAATTGGCCACAATACATTTGCAGGGTGTTCCAGTAACAAATGTCCTGAAAGGAGCTGTCTGTTGCCATTACCTATCATTAATTATGTCATATGAATGCCAGGGTATCACTCATGTGGTGGTCCTCCCTATAGCCAAAGAGAAATATGTCACCCAAAATACACATGAGTGGTACCATCTCTAATCAGCAAGGATCATTCGTAATTTACTATAAAACTACAATCTGTAATAACAAAAATGTGGCAAGCAGTACTTCCAAATACAGTGTCCTCTTCATTTTTTAAGTGACTAATATTTCGGATTTCAGATTTCTTTCCATCCTGTCATCTATACGGGTGGATGAGAAGTTTTGAGTCAGCCTAATCTTTATATCCTAAAATCCGCTGTTTCAGAGCAAGACATATCCAGATTCCATGTGTGGTTTACAATGTGTAATCACACTTTAGCTCCAGGTTTCTTGATCAATTCTTGCAAGACCAAAGGTCAAACTGGAAATAGAGATGGTGATTATGAACAAAACAACATCAAAGGAATGCATGCATTTCTTCATGGGTGGCTATAATCTCCAAGTTGCAGACATTGAAGCCTAGGATGCCCTCAGATGAGATATAACAATTGAAAGTGACCAGGTAAAATCTCTTAAGCAACAGGATATATGTATACACGTTAATCCATCTCTGTGCAATCATGTGCCATCACTGTGTCATGGGATACCCTACAAGTCATCTAAATTACTTACAAGATATATAGATTTTATTCTAAATGAAGCCATTTCTTACTAAACCCTGACTATAATGTATTGATGTAGTGTACTCAGAGTAACCTTTGGTCATATTACTCTTTATTATCACCTGAAAAAGCCATAAAGTTGATACATTTCACCCCTATGTTGGCTTTCTCCCATCCACCATTATCCATTCCCTGTCCCTCCCTCCCCATTCCCCCTGACCACCCATTTGGTTGTCATTGGTCTGTGCCCCCTCACATGATTGGAACAGCTTCATTTCAGAGGCCCTCCCAGGTCAGCCTTGCCGGGCAGCCAGAGAAGGGCTCACATGGCAAAGGGCAGCTCCCCTCTGGCCAGCTCCCATCCCTGCTTGCCCCTGTTTACCCGTGGATGCCTGGTGGAACACCCTGCAGCTACAAGTCAGTTAAGGTGGTGCTGGCGAGGATCACAGTCATTACTGTGCTCCGGTAAAATCCTGGCCCTTTTATTATCCCTTACTCTGTGGGTGCTCTAGATAGCCACTATGTTAAACTCTGTCATACTGCTTAGTTAGCCACTGTTGCACTCAGTTGATTCCTGGGGCCAGCAGTGTTTTGCACCTGTGTTCATTTTGCGAGTGGGCACTGTGTTGCATTTAGACGTATTTGGAGGGTAGTAAATGTGTTGCACTTAGATGAATTGGCGGGTTAGGAAATGTGTTGCACTTAGAGGCAGTCCGAGATTGGGAGATGTGCTGCACTTAGATTAATTCGGGGGTAGGAAATGTGTTGCACTTAGATGAATTTGGAAGATAGGAAATGTTTTACACTTAAATGCATTCTGTGAGTGGGATATGTGTTGCACTTAGATGCAGTCTGAGAGTGGGAGATGTGCTGCACTTAGATGAATTTGGGTGTAGGAAATATGTTGCACTAAGATGCATTCTGGGAGTGGGAGGTATGTTGCACTTAGATGAATTTGGGGGGTAGAGAATGTGTTGCACTTAGATGCAGTCTGAGAGTGGGAGATGTGCTGCACATAGATGCATTTAGGGGTAGGAAAGGTGCTGCACTTAGATGCATTTTGGGAGTGGGCATTGTGTTGCATTTAGATGAATTTGGGGGGTAGGAAATGTGTTGCACTTAGATGAATTGGCAGGTTAGGAAATGTGTTGCACTTAGAGACAGTCCGAGATTGGGAGATGTGCTGCACTTAGATGAATTCAGGGCATAGGAAATGTGTTGTACTTAGATGAATTTGGAAGGTAGGAAATGTTTTACTCTTTGATGCATTATGTGAGAGGGATATGTGTTGCACTTAGATGCAGTCTGAGAGTGGGAGATGTGCTGCACTTAGATGAATTCGGGGGTAGGAAATATGTTGCACTTAGATGCATTCTGGGAGTGGGAAGTGTGTTGCACTTAGATGAATTTGGGGGGGGGGTAGAAAATGTGTTGCACTTAGATAAATTCTGGGGATAAGTAATGTGTTACACTTGTGAAGATTATCCATGCATCTCATTTAGAAATAACTGTGAAGATTATCTCTGCATCATATCTAGCAAGGACTGTGAAGTTTAGCCATGCGTATCATTTAAATAACTGTGAAGATTAGCCATGCATCACACTCAGAAGAATTGTGAAGATTAGCCATTCGTCACATTAGCTGTTTAATTTAGCTGCACTTAGAAGTACTCTTTGTGTCTAGTAATTCTTGTTGTGCACAGAGGTGCTTGTGGGAACAGATAACGTATTGCACTTGGAGGAATTTGTGGGAGTTGCTAGTTTGTTGAGGTTGGAGGAATGGACAGTATACTGCAGGTGGAACAATTGGAGTGCATCATTGTGTTGCAGATGGATGAGCTCTGAGAACATACTTGGAGGGACTTTGGGAGTAGCCAATGTACCAACAACCCTGCTTCCTTCCAACATACTTCCCAAATACTATACATGCCCTGTGGGCTAGCCAAACTACACACACACATACACCCAACATAACTAACATTCACATACAACAAAAGATCCCTGACACTTGACCTGGAAATCAACTCACCAGCAAGCCAACACGCACAAGTGCCAGCTTCACCAGGTTCCGGGCCTATCCTATCACTGTTCCCACAATAACCCACCCCACCCTCATTATTTCAGAGCCATGTGAGTGCCATGAGACCATACCAATAGTAAAGGTGCACGCTATAAGATAATACAGCATGACATGACAACGTAACATTACATATCTCCTTGTCATTTCCTTGTCCAAGTTTCTGCACAGGCAAATCCTGCCCACAACACGCCTAGGAACACCATTCTCTAAACATAAGCCTTCAGGACCATGTCAAACTAAGAGCATTGGTGGAATAAATACTAGGACACTCATGTTGGGGAAAGCGAGCAGCCATGAATGCTGGATTGGGTCTCATCACTGAGGCACTCCTTGTATTTATTTCTTTTATTTCAGCTGCTGAGCAATGGTGCGTAGGTGCCTTTTGTGCGCTGCTTACCCATTATTAATAATACATCTTTACATACTTGCATTTGAAATGTTTCACAAGATAGAAATCTATATTTGTTTAGAATGCTCAGTTAACTGATTTATCCTGCATAAAGCCATCATCCAATAACAGTACTCCACAATGAACGGTTGAGTCTGCCAACAAAAATACTTGTCGTTTTTTTTCTTCTTAATAACTTCCTCAGCTTTCATTTGTTTAACTTAGTGCATTCTGGGAATGTTCGTATTGTTCACTGTGTCATTTTAATGTAGGGAGAATTATAATATTCTCTTTGCATTTCAGATTGGGGGTTGAGGGTAAGGACATGGACGCCCCTAACATTAGTGAGGATATGGCACACAAGCATTTAGGTAGGCATCACTGCCAGAGCATTACAGGAGCAGATGTGAAGAGCCTGGCCTATGAAGGAAACAGCCCCAGCACATCTTCCATCTCCACCAGCAATGGGCGCGTATGGTTATGTTTTGTTTTAGGCTGTAGATTGTCATTTTACAGAACTCAGAATATTTGGTTTAAACGTGTTGTGTTTTCGTTTCCAATAACAAGGAACCCAAAGACTGAGGTACAGCTACTTCTGAGGGAGCCGCTACTTTGGCCGGAGTGAATTGTTTGGAGAGAAAGTGTGTGAACTAACCAAAGTACTCAGCATCACTTTGGAGCAATGAGTGTGCACCTATGGCCCTGCATATTCTCAGCCACTTGGCATGTTGTCATTATACACAAACACACAAAAAATAAGAGCATTAAGTAGAAAACCCATGCAGAAATGTAAATCCATCTCTTATGGCTGCTCCATGTGTGTTTAAATGATGTCCAGTGATACAGTCACCTGGGAAATAAAATACACCCTCAGTAAAATCAAACACTTTCCCCAAAAGGAAGTTTATGATATAAAATCATACCTCTCCTAGAATATTTGGGGAAAGTATTGAAGGGGTCAGGAAAAAAAGTTGCCTATTTGGTGACTTTTTCCGGGTGACACTATTAAATGGAACCGTTTAAATGTCCTTATCTTTGTTCCAATTTAATATGAACAATTATACTTTGCACAACTGTTCATGATATTGTTTTCATTTTGTTAAAATTACATGGAAATTGCAGGCTGCTTTAGATCATGGCATGTCACATTTAAAAAAGGAGCACAAGGGAAGAGGGTAAAACCGAGCTATCAAGCCTGCACCCAAGTCGAGAGCCAGCCACATTGTGAACATGACAGATCTTAATAGTGAGTAACAAGCTACTTACAGGAGGTCCATCAGACCCAGGGAGTCCAGCAAGACCAGGTTTTCCGTTGGGACCCTGAAAACACATAAAATAATGTTAAAACATTTGACATGATATGATGTGGCATTTATAACGCGCCTATACACAGATGTTTCAAGGCGCGACGAGGCAAGGGAGGGGGAACAGAGGGACGACAGACAGCGATCCTACTAGGCCAAGTGTCATTCCTATCGCGCAAGTGCATGGGAAGGGGGAAGGAGGAAAGTGCGGGGGGAGGGCACAGTGCGGAACATGGGATAATAGAATAAATAGACAATAAGTAAGTACGGCCAGCAGGTGGCAAGTGCAAGGGTTAGTGCAGACATCAGGTGTCAGGTGCTGATAGTGGGACTGTAGGGAATGGAAAACAGTCCCCAGTGTGGTGGTTGCCAGGAAGGCAGTGCAGGTGTGCGCCTGGTGGGGGAGGGAACCTGGGCCTGAGATCAGAGGTTGGCCAGGTAACCAGTGCAGATTCAGTATCAGCCAGGAAGTCAGCAGGGGAGAGGAGGAGAAAAAGCAGAAGCAAAGAGAAAGGTTTTGAGGTGCTTCCGGAACCGGAGATGATTTGCCTTAAATTTCAGGGAGGCAGTTCCAGTGGGAGGCCCCAGACAAAGAAAGAGATCTACCACCAACTCGTTGCTTGGAGAAGCGACTAACCCTGAGGGAGTTGGAGGTGGATGACCAAAGAGCTTGAGAAGGAAGATATTTAGGCAGAGAGAGTTGAGGGTATTGAGGCCCTAGGCCCCAGAAGGCCCTGTGGACAACGCAGAGGGTGTTGAACTTAATTATCGCAGCCACTGGGAGCCAGTATAGAGATTTCAGTCCTGGAGAGATACGATCCCAGGGCTTGAGGCCAAGGATAAGTCTTGCAGTCCTGTTCTGGATGAGTTGCAGAGGGCAGAGAGTAGAAGCAGGCAGATTTAGAAAGAGGCTGTTGCACTAGTCCAGCCTAGAGAGAACCAGAGTTCTTGAGACAGTGAGATTCTGGGGGAAGGAGAGGAAAGTAAGAATACCTCTGAGGAGGTGCAGCTGGTAATGTGACTTCTTAGAGATGTCAGAGATGTGAGCAGAGAAGGAGAGTGTGGAGTCGAAGATGACACCAAGGTTTTTAGCCTCACAGGTGGGAGCAGGAAGAGGGCCAGGAGAGGCTGGCCAGAGAGTGACAGGAAAAGAGGGAGCAGGAGTGCTGATGAGGAGAATCTTGGTTTTACTTGGTGTTACGGGAAAACACCCATACCTTTATATCATATGTTGCTTTTCAATCACCTCCCATGCTAATGCTTGGCAGCTAGTCAAACAAGATACTACTTAGTGACAAGGTCATGTCTGGTTGTTTTACAGTGGCTGAACTAAGGATCAATATCACTGACGAAGGTGGTACACACTTGTTAATACACCACTGAGACGCCAGTCTTGCCACTGTCTTTGTACGGGGGTTGTGCTCACACCCGAGACCAGTGGACGTGGTCACCCATGCATACCATCACTCTGGACAGCGGAAGGCGTAGTACATTATTTCAGCCTTATGTACATTTTTTCAGCTTCATCTTAAACTTGAATAAGTTTAAAACTGCACTGTCATTTGTTCTGTAATTCAAATTTACTCAGCAATTTTCTACATTTTGGGGTGATTTTGCCACATAAAAAGGCCAAAGATACTAGCCTTAATTGAGCTAGGGACAGTTAGCTATAGTCTGTTTCATGACCTATTCAGCACATTTAGCCTCATAGACAGACCTAGGCTGCTGTCATACTGAGCGTGATCTGTTATATTGAACTTCTCTGTTTATGTTCTTTTCAAAGTTAAATGTATTTGTGTATTACCAAGATGTTGTAAGTTCTGTAAATATTTGTCACTTTTTTGTGAAATTTTCCATTATTTTCATTAAGAAGCAATGTTGTAATCAAAAAACGGTTTACACAAGCCCTATAATGTGTGCTTTCTCTGTACCTATAAACAATTACACTTTTGTTTGCACTACTATGTCTTTGTTGTTTTGTGTCGATAACAATAAATACTGCACAAGCGTAGTATGTTAGGTGTTATATAATAATTTCTTTACTAAACTAATTGATTTACTTGTGACAGCTACCAGTTGAGTAATTGCTGGCAGCCTTTCAATCAGTTGTTTAATATTGTTTACACGGGAACACGCTTTCGTTCTATTCCAGTCTTCTACTCCACTTTGTTCCCGGGGTATTTGGAGTTCCTCTTTGTTTTCACTTACTGGCAATAAGGCAGAGATATTTGGCGGCACACCACTCCTGGATGGTGGACAGACAGTCAGAGATGAGAGAGGGAGAAGAGGTGGCTGAGGGTAGCCTGAAAATGAGCTGAGTGTCATCCGCGTAGCACTGGAAGTTGGGGCAGAGCATGGCAATGTGGTGGGCAAGAAGTGCCAGGCTTTGGTTGAACAGCCAGGGAGAGAAGTTAGACCCTTGGGGAACACCACAGGTAGAGATGTAGAGGAGAGGAAGGATCTAAGTTGAACCTGGGAGGGTCAATCAGGGAGAAAAGAAGTCAGCCACGCCAGGGCCCAACCGGTGATCCCCAGGTTATCACGGAGATGGTTGAGCAGGATGGCATGGTTGAATGTGTCAAAGGCAGAAGAGAGATCAAGTAAGATGAGGACACAGGGGGTGTTGGAATCAAGGTTGGAGAGCAGGTCTTCACTGATGTTCTGGAGAGCAGTTTCCGTGCTTCTGGCAGCTCTGAAGACAGACTGATTATCATGGAGACAACCAACAGACTCAGTGTGAAGATTGAGCTGGGTGATGGCCAGCTTTTCCAAGAGCTTGCCCAGGAAAGGAGTGATGGAGATTGGGCTGTTGTTAGCCGGGCACGATGGGTCGGCAGAGGGTTTCTTAAGAAGAGGGTGCACAAGGGAGTGCTTCAGAGGGAAAGGGAAGACTCCAGTGGTGAAGGAGTGGTTGCAGAAATCGGCCAGGGCAGGAGCCATGGAATCAATGTGGTCCTTGATGGTTTTGAAGGAACATGGGAGAACCTGTTTTAACGAGACTTTTATGGATCAAACTTGTCTAGAAACCTTGTCTGGGGAGAACAGGGCAAAGGCGGGGAAGGAGGGAGGAGAGGTGGCCGAAGAGGAGCCGGGAGTAGAGGGAGGAAGGGGAGAGGATCAGAGAGAGGACAGGATGTCCTGGGTTTAGAGATGAAATGAGAAGCTAGTGCCGTGCAGCAGGCCTGGGAGGAGACAGGAGAGGTAGAGACTGTGGCAGAATTGGCCCGTTCCTTGCAGATTTTAAAGACATGATTCTGTGGCATGATCAACAATGTAAGGGAACGTGACAAAGAAAGAAGGTAATCAATGAAAAAGAGAATTGTGTTTTTCTTCTTCATTTAGCTGCATAAGGTGAGATGTGTGATCAGTGCAATTTATTATATATCTGTAGTCATCCTCTTCAGACTCCACCGATATCTCTCTATATGTACAATGATATGATCAATAAACAATGCAAATCCCGAGGGGAATGTGTTTTAATTGCCTTTTGCCTATTGATGTGATTATAGAAATGACCACATGGAAACATATCACCATTGAATATGTCTAAATGTAAGCCTTCTACTGCAATTCTCTAAAAATCTTGGTTTCATCAATATATTGTAATTGAGCGCATATGTATGTTACTCCTTTGTCTATGTTATTTTGTGATCTGGTGTCATGCTCTTTTCACTGCGTTTGGAATTCTCCTGATCTACAAACTGTCCATTTCTTTTCTATCTTCTCACCATCAATGCCTTTTGAATATGGAATTTTGTAGGTATGCGAAATGTGTTATGTTTTGTGAGTCAAATCATCCCAAACAAGGACAAATGATAACCATTGTAAACTAAACCGAGTTAACGATGAACTACTGCCATTTAAATATGATTGATATGGAATGGAATGTGAGTCACATCTATCTGCTGCCTAGCATTTGTGGCCCAGGAGGCAAGCAGAACCATGCAATAAAAACATTACAAGTATGTTGCCTGCCCCTGGAGCCAAGGTTGATGGACAGTCAGGAACGGTATGTGTGCTCTCAAGGAGGCAACAGGGAGAACCACTGACAATGCAAGACACTAAAAACAATCGTGCTGCCTAGAAAGGAGGCAAGTCACTGCACAATGCAATCATGGCGGGTGATAGTGAACTGGTCATACGAGGGAGGGAGGGAGGAAGGAAGGAAGGAAGGAAGGGAGGGAGGGAGGGAGGGAGAGAGAGAGAGAGAGAGAGAGAGAGAAAGAAAGAAAGAAAGAAAGAAAGAAAGAAAGAAAGAAAGAAAGAAAGAAAGAAAGAAAGAAAGAAAGAAAGAAAGAAAGAAAGAATGAATTTCCCAGGGTGAAAGTGAGTTGTGAGAAATAAATCACATTTGATACCCGTTATCCTTTAATACAAATTTTGGTATGAAATATATATGATATAACGAACACATTACCATGGTTCTTAAGCACGTTGGTATCTGCGTCACAAGTACATGGTTTCCAGTATGTGAATGCAGTATGCACTAGACTGGGGCACTAAGAGCGCTGACTCATCTGTTTAAAGACGTTAACGTGTGTCCTGCAACGTTTAGAGGGAACCCACAGACTGTTTACTTAAGAAGCTGACTCTGCACAGTCTAAAACTTACTTTTTCACCGGGAGGCCCAATGGAACCTTGAGGACCTGGAAGACCCTGTTCAAAAGAAAAACCTGCAGATTAAAAGCCAGACATAGACGATGCACTTTCACCTCTGCTTTCCTCTATTACTGCCTCGCGTGAAGCAGTGCACTTGCCGCCAGCGGCGCGGGGTCGCCCTTGTGAATCGCTCTTTTATGAGGACACACAGGCGTAAACGTGCTGCGAGATGATTCAAATGCACAGTTCTCTGCACTGCAACCAGAGCTGAAACAGGACCCCTTTCAGTGACCCCCTTCCAGGCGTGTTGGTTGCTCTCAGCATTTCATGAACAGCGAAGCACTGGTTCGCCAAGGCTCAAGTAAACCAAGCCAGAACTCCCATGCCAACTTTAGGAAGCATTTGAAAACACACCTGTCCAGATAACTCTCTGGGCTAATTGAAGGCAGGTAACCTATGGGTGGTCATTACAAGTTTGTTGGTCTGGGAACTACGGTAACGGTAACTTGCCGGTACCGTAGTTCCCGGACCAGCAAACTACCAGTTCTGCTTGCGGGTACCATTACAACCGCCAGGTCTCTCCTGGCAGCCGTACTGGCACCCGCAAGCAGAACTTGACGGTAGCGCTGGCACCGTTATTAACAGTGCCGGCGGCGCTACCGTGCTCCCCATTCTCATCGAGCCCTATGGGGCTCAAATGGGAATGGGGACTGACAATTACCGGCACCTGGCAATGGGTAATTACCGGGTCCGGCGGGGCCGGAATGCCCCAGTAATTGCCCATTGCCGGGTGCCGGATAAAAAACCACAGTTACTGGCACGGCTACCGCCATGGTCTTAATGAGGCCTTATGTCTCTTCTTTTGAATGCTATCTGCGCCCAGAGGCAGTTTTCTGCCAGGCTGCCCTTTGGGGATCAGGCAGCGCTGCATGGGCCTGCTGTAAACATTTCCAATTGAAAAACGCATTTGTAAATCTGGAAATTCTGAATAGAAACATACATTACCCATTTAGCAATTTTAGTCACCAAAACTGACGAAGGCCCTCATTACGACCCTGGCGGAGTGGGTTTACGCCAGCGTTAATCGCGGCGGACCCGTCCGCCCTACTACGAGTTCCCGTAGCGCCATGGAACGTTTTCCGCCTGGTTTTTCCGGGCGGAGAAATCCATGGCGCTACGGGACCTTGATGTTAATTACGCCACCGTATTTTGCGGTGGCGCAATTAACGCCTTCCCCACTCCCATTATACCCTATGGGGCAAAAATGGGAATGGGGAAGGGTAAAATGGGGAATGGGGATTTACCGCCCTGCCAAGGTCGGCATGGGGCGGAAAATCCGCCAACCTCCATGGCGCTATCGGCAGCTTTCCGCCGTGCTCCGCGGTGCTTTTAGCACCGCGATTTCCACCAGGGTCGTAATGAGGGCCTAAGTCGTATTTGCAACTGTCATAAAGCAACAGGTACTTGTTTACACATGAACACATGAAAAAAAGTGTCAACTTACTTGCGGTCCTGGAATGCCTTGCTGACCAGAGGGACCAGGTTCGCCTTGAGGGCCCTAAAATGCGAAAGGACAAACGGAGCATGAGAGACAGCTTTCCTTGCCACGACTTAACCTATATAAAGTGACTGCCATTCCCGGTAACTAATCAAACAGATTCCGCTCTGAGAGGCACGCCTCTATAGGACTACATTGTAAGTGCAGTGAACAGTAAATGCAGTACAGAGGTGCGACTAGACTGACATTTCAGGAGCGGGCTGACCCTTCACATGTTGGGAGCAGGGCTAACTTCGGCGACAGTGAGGGAGTCACAACCTTACTTCTGTGGCGTCATCTAACGGCTTTACACATTCTAATGAGACTTTACTGGCTCAGCATCAGTGTTAGAAGCAGTTAATTTCGTTCACGTCTGAATCCTTACACTTCAGGACTGTTGTGAGAATGAGCTGTCTCCTGTCCACGCCTGTCCTTCCAATCACTCCCCTGACAGGTAAGTGTTAACAACCCATCACAATTTCAGTTGCCTAAAAATGTATGCATAGGAATGCAGGTGCTAACAATAAAACGCATTACATTAGTAAAAGCTGGGTCTTTGTTAAGTGTCCAGCCACCAGCACTCTTTATTGTTTGTGTCCTGTCCTGTCCTGGCTCTGTAGGTCAGTGAGGTCAAGTCAAGATGACCCAAACTTTCGGAGGGTGTCGGGGGTCTAAAACCCACTTTGCCCAATGGTTGCTGCGGCAATGACGCAGTGTCAGCTACACCAAATAAAACGTGTACTCAGGGAAATAGTGTATCATCAGTAAGGCACGTTCACGTTCTGTGTTTTTAAAACACCAACCGAACGAGCCGTGCTGCAGTACATGCTAGCTAAAAATAACAATGGCATGCAACATGTCTGACGTTTCCTCTTTCTGTACCTACCATGTTTCCCTTGGGACCTGGTTGACCGTCTACTCCAGCCACGCCCTAAAGTGAGCAGCAAGGAAACAAAAGTACATTTGCTGGTTGGTCCAAATAGGTGCTAAACATATACATAGCTATTCATAAATGTGCCCGGCAACAATACATACAGGTTGGCCATTAGGTCCAGGTGATCCTCTGGGTCCAAGTAATCCCCTCTGACCCTAAAAGAAAAAGGAAGCGTGTCAGGAATACATGTTGGGGGGAGTCACGCAGCCCGGGGGAGCTTTGGAAGCCAGCATATCCAGGTATTGATGAATGAAGATCGGGTTTATTTTCAGATGGAAGTTCAGTTTTCAAGGGCCTTATTTTTTTGTGTGCGTGCACATACCCCCACCCCGTGGGCATATGATGTATTACATGCAAAGCATTTCATAATGAGATTCTAAACAGCTACTTCAGAAGCAAGGGCGATGAAACCACACTATCGAGCGCATTTAAGAAGTGTGCCTAAAACCCTAATAGGACCAAATGAAAGCATCTGCTTTTTAGTACGAATTCTCCTAATCAATGCTCACCCTTTCAGATTACAGCCCCCTGGAGCAGAATTTAAGCACAGTCAATTGGAATTCACTCGACTACTGCAAATCAAATAGTTTCGATGACTAAACATGAAATTGGTGCTCACTCACTGCGCCCTGAAAGTGCGCGCAGAGGCAGATGTTGCTCTCACCCCACTAAGCGGCCATTGCTCACACAAGCCCGGAAATCTGAAAGGCTGAGCAGGCCTTTCTTACATTTCAATCTGCGATCGGCCGGTTTCCCAAACCCACTTTCTGACCCGGAAGTGCTGCAGTTGACTCTTGCTCTAAACAGGCCATCGCGATTGCAAGTAAAAGTGATGCTATGGAGAGCAGTGATCACTAGCAGTGAACTTGCTAACGACTATGTTAATTATGCATCTCAATCAGGCAACAATTCGTGTGATTGAAGGCTAAGCGTGCATGGCTGGGGCAGTGTCTAACACACCACAGTGCGTCTTTGCACCAGTGCAATGTTGGCCCCGTTCCTAGCAATAGGGCAAGCCGCAATCAAATGCCTTGAAAGAAGGATGTGTTTTGCAGTAGAGCAGTTTTGCCCTAGTGATAATTGCAATTGCACCGGTGCAGGTTTCTCTCACATGACCCAAAAGGCCTCATGCACAGGATGTTTTTTCAATGGGATTGCACCATTATAAGGCAATTCTGTAAATCAGGTTGGAAAGTCAATGCATTTTCGTGCAAAATTAAAGCACTGGGACTAGGGCAAACCTTGTCTTGCTGCGGATATCCATTGAACGATATAGGATCTCATTTATAAACGCCTTTTTTCAAAAGGGTTTTCCCATTCAAATGTGATTTTGGTAAATCAGGCCTTATGTTGTTTGCAATCGCGAATTGTAGTTGCACCAGGGCTCTCTTAAAAGCAAGCTCAGTTTCTGTTTACAAAAACACATATTTGGGCGTGATTGGCTTTGGGTTTTTCAATAGGTGCACCCCATTCAAAAATGCTTTGCGAATCAGACCCTGTGTTTTATTGCCTGGTTTTACAAAGGATAAAGGGGCCATCCCCAAGCGATTGGCACAAAGAAAGTGCTATGGCTTCTGCTGTGTTATCTTTTGTATTCAGCAGGTCAGCCGCTGGCGGAGAACACCTTGCAGCATTTGTGATGCAAGCTGTTGGGCTCTGCCCAGGCCTGCCAATCATGTTTAATTGTTCCAAGTTCTTCAGAATCCACGCTACTCTTGCTGCTGGGCTGCACACGCCAAAGAAGATTGCTGGCAAATCGCCAGCAATTGGGTGTGTGCATTGCTATACATGCATAGCAATGGCTCTTGATTTTAAAATATGCCACAAGAGTTTCTTGTACAATCCACAATATTACACCAGCAATGCAGAACAGTAAATTATCTTTAACAGGGTCCTGTTTCGGTGCAAATGCCCGTTTACTAGATACATGTGCACAAAAGGCATGTTGGGATCTGCAGTGCTGAAATGAATTCCCTGGAATGCACTGCCCAGCTGTCTGGTGATATATTACTGTCTGTCACTAGCCATTAGAGATGATTTGTGAGGCAGCAGAATTGTTTCAGAAAGCAGTGGGCTAATGGATGAATCCCCAGACAGGCAGCCAGAAGTCTGCGGCCTTCGAATATCTGTGCATGTGCATGCCTAGTGCACCCGCTGGCACACGGCTGCAGGGTGGCATGCTGCACATGAATGCTCACAGGGGGTGTGATCATTCCCCTGTTCTTGTTTCTAGGGCAGATTCTAACAGATGTGGTCATAGGCAAGTCCTCTCCCAGCCTGTTTGCTTGAAACGCGATGACGGATCACTGACCAGGGGTCTGATTGCAGAAACTTTGCACCGGTGCAAGTACAATTGTGCACGGTATTAACGCGAGAGCGAAGCTTGCCCTTGTGCAAAAGAAATTGAGGATATTTTGCAAAACCTTAGCACCATGGTGAGTGCAATTTTGCATGCTATTTGTACAAGGTAAAACATGTCCCTACTGCAAACAAGCATGCACTTTCAATGCAATTTTGCACCAGGGAAAATAAAAATATTTGGCCTAGCGCTAATACCTTGCAAAATGCACTTGCACCGGTGTACATTTCTGTAATCTGGCCCAGGTCGAAATAAAAGAGCACTGTGTGACTTAGACATCATTCACTCTGGGAATTTCCAAGAAAACGTGTCGATTTCTCCTGCAACCGCATCTATAAAGCCTGTGTGAATGTAATTGCTAACATTCCCCGGAAGTTCCCCGTGTGATCTATTCCCAACTTCAGACCAATTGGAAAATAATGTCAAGAATCCATCCATGCTTACAGGTTCACCGGGAAGTCCTCTTGGCCCGACCTCTCCATCTTCTCCCTGCAAGGGAACGCAAGCAGAAAAGAAGGGCTAGGTTAGGAAAGCTCCGGTTTCGCTGACGCCAAGCGCATTAAACCGCTAGATGGGATTGTAGGTAGCAAGCTGGAAAGTTAATTGTTAACATACTCTTCCTCCGTCTTCACCCGGGGAGCCAGGGGGACCCTGTGGGCCAAGTTCTCCCTGTACAATGAACAAAAGAATGGTTTAAAATCACACATGAAACTCATTTCACATAGACCTTAGCAGGCGGTTTTTCTGAATAGACAGAGCTTTTACAAGTTCACAGTAGCATGATAGCCAATTAAGTGCGAGCACACATGTAGGTTATTTATGTCATAGAAAGAGTGCTATGGCCTGATTCCAAAGCTTTTTTTTAATGGGAAAATCGCAATGAAAAACGCCTTGTGAATTAGGCCGGTGCTGTCAACACAAGGAAGACGTGTGCATTGCAATGTGAATCTGTGGGATTATCCCTTTTATCATGTTTTACTTGCAGTATGTTTTTACAAAGGCTACATCTTAATGTGTTTGCCATGGACCCAGCGGCGCAGGATTGCATGGGCCTGTGAAGTATTCACGTCCTTCAGAAATTGCACAATCCGTTTATTGGCTCTGCAGAATTGCACAGGTACGTGGACAACACAATCTATCTGATACTCAACAATGGTACTTGTCATTTTGTCAATTGAGCTTACAAAATATTCTGTTCTGTTGCATTGGCTAAAACAGTGCAAATAGCACATTGCACCTATAGGAAGAGTAAACCAGTGCCTGGATCCATTTAAAATGTATAGCAACATATTTTTGTTGGATGCCAACCTAGAACCAGTAAATCATACGCCAGGCAACCGGCATGTGCCTCCTTCATCTAAGCCAGCGTTGGCAACATATTGGTTCCTTTTGGGTGCTTTGGTGACTGTTATATGTAGGAGGCAGTGCATGGTGTTGGAGCAAGCTCATTTCCGTAGCACGAAGAATGTATTTAAACACAAGGAAGATATGGGAGTAACACTATCAGGTGTAATTGGGTCGGTTTATCTGCTGTGTGCGCCGAATGGGTGTGTGCTAAGTCACTCTCTCCACATGGAAGGAACCTAGCCTCCACGAGCTTGGTCTATGAGCTGCTTCTAATAGCACACGCATTCATCCTCATTCATGGACACATGTATATTCATAAACCATAACAAACACACGCCTGTTTTGAACCGTCAAGCGGTGTGGCGCAGAGCGGTCTGTTGGCAGGGAGCCTGGCGATGAAATATAACAGTACACAGTCTGCAGTGGAAAGTGAGAAAACCTGTCAGCAGATGACATGCCTGGCTGCCTCTCCTGGCTGTCCCACTGATCTTCAGGAAATGCAGCAAGTGGCTGATTCGCAAAGAAGTTACTGGTCGCAGCTCTGACATGCTCCTAGCTAGCTCCTTGAGAGGGGCTGTGACATTCCCACAGGCAACTCTACAAGCAGTAGCTCTGACATGCTCCTCACTAGCTCCTTGAGAGGGGCTGTGACATTCCCACAGGCAACTCTACAAGCAGTAGCTCTGACATGCTCCTCACTAGCTCCTTGAGAGGGGCTGTGACATTCCCAGAGGCATCCTCACAAGCAGTAGCTCTGACATGCTCCTCACTAGCTCCTTGAGAGGGGCTGTGACATTCCCAGAGGCATCCTCACAAGCAGTAGCTCTGACATGCTCCTCACTAGCTCCTTGAGAGGGGCAGTGACATTCCCACAGGCAACTCTACAAGCAGTAGCTCTGACATGCTCCTCACTAGCTCCTTGAGAGGGGCTATGACATTCCCACAGGCATCTCCACAAGCAGAAGCTTTGACATGCTCCTCACTAGCTCCTTGAGAGGGGCTGTGACATTCCCAGAGGCATCTCCACAAGCAGTAGCTCTGACATGCTCCTCACTAGCTCCTTGAGAGGGGCTGTGACATTCCCAGAGGCATCTCCACAAGCAGTAGCTCTGACATGCTCCTAGCTAGCTCCTTAAGAGGGGCTGTGACATTCCCAGAGGCATCCTCACAAGCAGAAGCTCTGACATGCTCCTCACTAGCTCCTTGAGAGGGGCTGTGACATTCCCAGAGGCATCCTCACAAGCAGTAGCTCTGACATGCTCCTCACTAGCTCCTTGAGAGGGGCTGTGACATTCCCAGAGGCATCCTCACAAGCAGAAGCTCTGACATGCTCCTCACTAGATTCCGGAGAGGGGCGGTGACATTCCCATAGGCATCTCCACAAGCAGTAGCTCTGACATGCTCCTAGCTAGCTCCGTGAGAGGGGCTGTGACATTCCCAGAGGCATCCTCACAAGCAGAAGCTCTGACATGCTCCTCACTAGATTCCGGAGAGGGGCGGTGACATTCCCATAGGCATCTCCACAAGCAGTAGCTCTGACATGCTCCTCACTAGCTCCTTGAGAGGGGCTATGACATTCCCACAGGCAACTCTACAAGCAGTAGCTCTGACATGCTCCTCACTAGCTCCTTGAGAGGGGCTATGACATTCCCACAGGCAACTCTACAAGCAGTAGCTCTGACATGCTCCTAGCTAGCTCCTTGAGAGGGGCTGTGACATTCCCATAGGCATCTCCACAAGCAGAGCTCTGACATGCTCCTAGCTAGCTCCTTGAGAGGGGCTGTGACATTCCCAGAGGCATCCTCACAAGCAGAAGCTCTGACATGCTCCTCACTAGATTCCGGAGAGGGGCGGTGACATTCCCATAGGCATCTCCACAAGCAGAGCTCTGACATGCTCCTAGCTAGCTCCTTGAGAGGGGCTGTGACATTCCCATAGGCATCTCCACAAGCAGAGCTCTGACATGCTCCTAGCTAGCTCCTTGAGAGGGGCTGTGACATTCCCAGAGGCATCCTCACAAGCAGAAGCTCTGACATGCTCCTCACTAGATTCCGGAGAGGGGCGGTGACATTCCCATAGGCATCTCCACAAGCAGAAGCTCTGACATGCTCCTAGCTAGCTCCTTGAGAGGGGCTGTGACATTCCCATAGGCATCTCCACAAGCAGAGCTCTGACATGCTCCTAGCTAGCTCCTTGAGAGGGGCTGTGACATTCCCAGAGGCATCCTCACAAGCAGAAGCTCTGACATGCTCCTCACTAGCTCCTTGAGAGGGGCTATGGCATTCCCACAGGCATCTCCACAAGCAGTAGCTCTGACATGCTCCTCACTAGCTCCTGGAGAGGGGCTGGGACATTCCCACAGGCATCACCACAAGCAGTAGCTCTGACATGCTCCTAGCTAGCTCCTTGACAGGGGCTGTGACATTCCCACAGTCATCTCCACAAGCAGTAGCTCCGACATGTTCCTCACTAACTCCCGGAGAGGGGCTGTGACATACGAGTTCGACCTTTGCTTATAATTATACTTGGCAGCTGTAATAAAGGTTTGTAAGCTCGACCGGATGAATCGTAATCTCCCGGTTGGACGATCCTTAATTTGCAAGTGTCTCAATTATGCTTCTGAACTGTTGTTTCAATGTCAGTGAGCAGATGATTTTAATATGATCTCTCATTGGGATGTGTGCATTTTAGAGTAGGAGTAGCACCTCATCTTGTGTGATATTGATGCACAGGTGTGGAATGATTGAAGCTTTACCAAATGTACATGTATATAGCATACATTTCTAAGAACCCATGTGAGTGTCTGTACCCTAGTTCTTATAGCATTCAGCATGAAAGACCAAGCACAGTCAGAAACTTACAATGAGTTAAACAGAAATTAGCTCCTGCAAACTAACCGTCTATTTCATAGCACATTTTAGGTTATATCCATGTGGTCAAGATGTTACAATTCTACCTATGTGTTGATCTTACAGAATGAGATCAATACTGAGCAAATTCAGCTGCATATCTTACCCTGTGTCCTTTCTCGCCAGGCAGACCAGGAAGGCCATCAAATCCCCTATCACCCTAGAAGAAGAAGAAAGACACATGTTAAAGTCCTCAAAGCGGGGAAGGATAGTCAGAGGCAGGAAATGCCAGACCTTGTGAGGACTTCACACATCCAGTAATGTATCAATATTCTCCACAGGTTTACAGGGGCAAAACCAACGCCATCAGGAACTAATGGAAAGCTAAGGATTGGAGGTAAATCCCTTCTTAAAGAAGCATATGCACTGTAGGCAATCGCTCTCTGCCCTGAATTGCACCTCCATAGTGGGGAATCAGTGTTTTGCACGTGCCATTATGTAATGATGTTTAAGATGCAACAGAAAGCACACTTGACAGGTGAATAGGCTAATTCTAAGAATCTCCCTAAGGAGTAAGATGTCCTGTGCATTGCAGCAAATTACATGACCCACACACACCCTGGAAGGCATTATTGAAAACTACCACTGAAGTAAAAAAATCACTCAAACTCTGACAACTTATATATGGGCCTATGAGTGTTAGATACATATATTAAGAAAGTTACTGAATTCAAAGGGCACCCTATAACATGTCAAGACAACTATTTGTTATCTCAACATGTTTACAATATAGCCACCTCTTTGGCATTTTCGCCATTTGCTATGATAACCTAAAACGCCAAAACATGGGTAGGCACTCTAGACTCCCCCCATAACTCAATATGAACTAAATTAAGTGCTTTGGCTGAACGATGTGCAAACATTAATTCCCTCTGCACACCCTTACATTTCTATCTCAGTTTGAGGTCGCAGGATGGCATGCTTGCTAATATATGTAAGCTCCGCTGATGCTCCTGGCTAACAGCTCACTGTGGCGCTCTCCATGGTCGCACTTATCAAGCAGGAAACAATTCCGTTTTCAAACATGGGTGGCAGGACCACCTGAAAATGGTCTCACTATATCCAGTTAGGTATGCATCCATCTCCATCTATCAAATCAATCCTTTCATGGTCATCATTGCAATCAGACATTTTGATAGGTAGGTCTTTCATTTTAATTGGTAGGTCTTCAGCTGCAGCTCTGCTGCTTGGTAGATCACAAACATCCTGATTTGCATGATATCGATATTTGAGATATTCACGTGATATTCTAAAGGAATCCTCAAAATGCGTTCTAATTAATTGGAATCTGGATGTAAACACGGTTCTGAACTGTTGGCCCACTTCTAGAATCTACATTTTAATAAAATACTTGGCAAGACCTGGCCTACACCATTTGCAGTCTGATAGTACCTATATAGATAGGGCCTGAGGTACAAAGCATTTTTTTTTAAAATTGGTAGGTCCCACTGGGAAACCCTTTGTGACTAAGGCCCATGAAAAGGACATTTATAGTGCCGTTATCTTAAAATGGTCAACAGAGAGCATACTATTCTGTTGGCCTTGGTTGAGGAACCTACTTCAAATCTGCTCTCCTGATTACCTAATATGATCAAACAATCTATTTGATGACCAGACCTGATCCCCTTCCATAACAATCAAATCTCTCCATTGGCTGCAAATACAACCTGCTACCAGAATCACCAGATCCACTAACACATTATGCCTAGTGGTGCCCAAATATTCCCTAAAAAGAGCCGGCGGTACCAGCTTCCAGGTTCTAGCCGCCCAACTCTGGAACACACTCCCACTAGACATCAAATCCATCCCTACCTTTCAACCATTCAGAACCCAGGTTATCATTTGGCTCCTGAATAAATAACTATCACCTCATCAGATCCTTTGGGATACCTCATATTCATACCAGCACTCAACTTCCATCACCCTGCGCCTCTTGTTACTAGTCTAAATCAAGACTAGTATCATATCTGCATATAACACATATCTGTGTACTTATTATATAAATGTATTGCAACATATCACAACTTCTGACTGCTATCTGTAACAACTTCTATTTTGTAAACTGTATTAATGTGGCACTATTGCCTCCAATGCATATACCTTTGTACTGTAACCATATTCTTGAGCGCCCATATACCCCTGGGTCTGGAGCGCTTTACAAATAAAATAAACAAACAAACAAACATTATTCACAGTATTGATAGTTAATAGGTCTGGGCTTCCCCTAGGTCCTAGGTAGGAGTGGGGTGAGGGAGCCCAACGACTGTGATGGGAGCAGGTGTGGGAGCGCAGGGACTATACTGGAAGTAGGGTGCGGTGACCATGCGCAACTCATACTGTCCATTTGGCATTTTTGCTCAGGGGGGCCCCAGCTAAAACAGTTTGAAGACCACTGCCCTAGGGTCTGCCGTGTTAACACTTTTCTTTATTAATGGGCTGTAGGATGAATATTCATAAGCCAGTATGTCCAATCACATATTTGCTCTTTATATTCAGTTCTCCCTCAAACGAAAATTAAGAATGCCATAAAATGCCACTTAATTCAACAGCTGCATTTCAATGTTATAACTTACATTGATTTTGCCTTAACAACAGTAACAATTAATTGACTAATTACTGACTGCTAACCTACACACAAGCCCTACTTTTAAAGGAATAGACATCAGGACACTTTCAACAAATACCTATTTATTTCTAAGAGGTGACAACATTGCAACTTTTTATTTCAACGGCCTCGGCATTGCGCATTGAATCCGAGTAATTTTAGTTAGAGTAATTTTGAGTTCAGCCTAGAATGTATTTGCAGATTTCTACAGCTATATCATTTAGAAACCTGAACGTGCTTACCTTAGAGCCAGATTCCCCCGGCATCCCTCGCGCTCCATCAGCACCAGGGCGGCCCTAGGGGATAAGAAGCGCAGGCCATTAGCATCCCATGCCCGGCCCGAGGTGTGAAGCTGCCATTCATTTGAGACTCGAGAGCGCGAGCAGAGCTCTTTCATACATACCCTTTTGCCAGCTTTTCCAAGTGGGCCAGGAGGACCCTGAACGCCTCGAGGACCCTTAATACAAACACATCAGTTATTAGAAATATGCAGTCACTTTAATTAGATACCGAAAACACACTCTGCCTGAAGCCGCACTGCTCCTTTCCCTTTACCATCTCACCCTAACATTCCTAGTGAATGTTCCATCGTATGCACAACTGACAATAATGAATGATGAAATACACTTCTGCTTCATTTAATTCATTACAAATATATAGTGTCCAAATCCTTATTTTTACATGTTTACATTGTATGCATAATTTGCATAACCTAGGCCAGTAATGTGCGAAACAACATTGTTCATATCGATAGCACGTTCCATTTATGTAGGTAAGCGTAAACATTTCAAGCACCTACATTTTGACCATACAAACTATAGAAATTAATGACTAGATTCTGCTATAAATTTATAGTCAAGTGTTGAAAACAAGGCCAATGTCCCAGCTAACATACAAAGCAGCACATGGCTGTATGTTGGACATGTCAATCAGAAAGACATAGAAGTGTTGGGCACGTACCTGTGGACCGCTTTCCCCGCTATCACCTTTAGCGCCAGGGGATCCAGGTGAACCCTGTGTGAAAAATGGCACAAAACAAAATGTGACCATTTTGCTTATACGTAAGTCCGTCATTTATTGTGCCTCCTGAATTCATTTAATACTTCCCTGTTAATATTTCTGTCAATGTAATTTTTATGTCTGTATATATGCATTTCTGTAACTTTGTACAAATTGCGCCCTGATGCCCCCGGGCCTGATGGTCTGCGCGTTATAAATAAACAAATACAAATACAAATACTGTGCAATATATTTTGATCCCATGAATTTGGTGGAAAAGAACCAAACAAAGGGTTCACTTTGTCATTAAGCCAGAAATACCTGCTTATTTAGGACATGTGACTATTCATGTATCTGCTGCTGACCAAACACTGAGCCGTGATACTGTACATCCCTTTCACTGAGTGTTGCAATTTACCATTTTTAGGGAGATTCTCTTTTTGCAATTCGTATCTTCCTTATCCTGGGGCTCGCAGCACAACTGATGGACTCATTGGGACTTTTTTCATTGACTTTGAAGGTGAGTGGGAGCCTTTATCTTAACTCCTGCATTTACTTTTATTCTGGAAACACTGGACCCTTCTGTTATGCTTCCAGTATGGGAAGACCGCTCCCTTCCGTTTTAGTTCTTATGCCTTCCCATGGCAGCACCCTCACCATATGTGTGGTATGCTGCAGGGACCCCTATGGTCCCTTTTGCAATATAATTTTGGATACACTGGTTAGTCCTTTGACCTACCTGGACAATAGTGGTAGGTTTCCCTTTTATGACTTTTGTTATGGGACACTTTCCGTCCCCATCTCTTTATTCTAAGTAGCATTTCTTGCTATCTTCCAGACATCCTCTGAACAGCCCGGTTCCAGATGTTACTTTTGGACATATTTCCTGCAAGCATTTGCTGGGCTGCATTTTAAGTCGTGATAATGAACTTAAGGGACCTTTATGCTCAAATTTGCCTCCCCTCATGTATTAAGTCATGTTCCTGGCCTGCCCTTTGTTGCCATCTTTCGTCCATGCCAGGTAGGCGAGCCCCCCTTTATTCATGCACATTGGTGTGTATGCTGAGAAGAAGTGGGGCGGGGAGTTGTCTGTCCCAGTTCATATATCTCTGGGGCTCGGATGTTGCTGGACAGTTTCTGGGAGACTGGCTGTCTGCTATTTTACAGGTACCTCTAAGTTTGAATGTTGCAGAAATGTCCTTATTAGAGAGCTAGGGTTGCCCCCAGCCCATTGGTTGGATATAAAGAGATGAGCTGGACTCAGGAACCAAGTCAATCATGGTAGATGAAGAGACCTGACGAAGGAGACGACTGGCGGATGCAAATGGGCTGCTGAAGAATCCAGCTTTGGGTCAGCCAGTACCAATGTGCTGCTCACCTTGACCTTATAATTGACAGGGAAGCCATCTGTGAGGAGCCCTCCCCACTACGACTTGTGGGGCCAACCAGTCAGCTCTCCTGCTTGAGGTACATTGCCTGTTTTTAATTGTAGGCAAGTCTAGCTTTGCATTTCTTCTGAAAGGCCGGGGGTCAGCTGTTCCTCATTGCAAGGACTTCCAGAAATCATTGTGGCCATCATTGGATAATTTCTACCTTCCTAGGGGTAGGGGGCGTAGATATCTTATATCACTTGAACTACCCCACCGCCCACTGGGTTTTCCTTTAACGCAAAGTCATGCTTACCTTGGCACTCTTAAGGGCAGTCCCAAGATGGTGGTGGTGAGGTCAGTACATCTGTGGGTCATCCTTATGAACCCCAGGGGTGGTAGCTGCTCGTCCTATCACTGGAGCTTGACTTAAGAGACCTAAATCCATATTGCACTTGTTGTTCTTGCTCTGCACTAACTAACTTCAGTACCTTTCTTGCAGTAGCCAAGTGGCCCATCCTGGACTACTCACCTTTCCCTGCGGCCCCGTTTCAGACCCCTAAAAGACTTGGTGCACGCTAAAGTTGGGCATCTGAAGTTCTAGTATATGGTGTCTTATATGTTATTCATTTATATGTGCTTAACATCTGTTCTCCCTACTTTGTTGAACGTTTTACTATTTGTATAGTTTCTTGTAATTCTAAAGTAGTGTCTTATCCATAGAAGGCTAGCAAATGGCGAGTTGATTATATGTACTGAAGCATATATGCCTAATACTGACCTATTTAATGTCTGCCATAGTGTAGTAGTATTATAATACACGAGTGTTATTGTTATAACCTACATGAGTGGGTCTTTTCTGTATCATGTCTGTTGAGTGTTAACTGTACTACTAACTGTTGCTTTTCCAAGTCCTACCCTGGGTAGTGAATTGAAAATAAGGACTAACAGCCATTCATCGTTTCAAGGTAACCAAAGGCACAAACGTCCAGGTGATTATACTCCTCATAACTAATATTTCCTTTGGGGTGGGGCTTAGAGAAGTACACATCATTAGATCAATTTCTTTCTTGGCAAACAGACTTGGTTTTGTTACAGACCCTTTCAACACAAAAGAACACTGTTGGTTTATTGCTGCCACACTGCTAGTACCTGGCGTGGAAGAGGTGCAGCACACAACTAGAGCACGCATGCCAAGACATGGTTACATGCTATCAGCAAAGTCTATTGTCATGCAAAAGCGTGCCTCATCTTGGGTGTATGTTATTTTAATATTTTAACAAAATTGACGTGCACTCTGGCTGCTTTTTCACTTATTGGAGCTTGAAATGAGTTTGTATTTAGACGACCAGTGTAAACCATTTTGCAATAATCACAGAGTGAGCACCACGTGAAGAGGTCTTGACAGTTCCACCTGGTGACTTATAAAAGGAATATTGTGGATCGCATTAGGATTATGCTTTAAACAAATCTAGCTTATTTACTGAATACGTTTTTAAAAGTAAACTATATATATGTATATGTGTATACATATATATATATATATATATTATATATATATATATATATATATATATATATATATATATATATATATATATATCCTGATAATAATAATAATCCTAATGTGACAGTCTACACAATATATATGTCATGGCTCATTATAAACAATATACACAAGGTATAATGTTACATAAAATATGTGTTTACAGTTTCAACTTACCACAGGGCCAGATCTCCCAGTGAGTCCCATTGGGCCAGTTGGACCTCGCATTGCAATCTGTAAAATATGAACAATGTTTCACCATATATGTCTGTGCACCGGTACACCTAAACAACATTCATGATTTTTACAATTCTATTATCCGGAGTCAGGTTAGTGTCCCTTTATCCGCAGTCAGGTTAGTGTCCCTTTATCCGCAGTCAGGTTAGTGTCCCTATCTGAATGCAAGATCAGTATTCACCAATGACTTTTGCTGAGAACCAGCTCAGAAAAAATGTCCACTATGTGTGGATGTGGAAATGATGTGCCTATTGTTTTGACGACGTGGATTGTTTAATTTTTACTTTTTCACTATTTTCAAATGTATTGATGAAGAGGAATGGGCAGTATCCCTCTGGCAACCCTCCATTAACCCCCAACACTATCCTTACCCACTTTTCTAAACATACAACCTGCACCTTTTTAAATAAATATATATACTGTAGATGAATGTGTATGCAAAGGCTTGTCAGCACTGAAAGGTGTGTGCAGCGAATATTCTGCACTGAAATCGCAGAGCACCCTTAACAAAAGCTCAATATTTAGCCTGCCTAAAGTGTGAGAGCTAAACGATGATCATCATACCTAATAAACTGTACTGCTAATATTATAAACGAATCCGCCAGCCCCCACCTTCCAAAGCAACAGTCGTGGGGCCTTTGTAACAACGTTCTGAATTTGGCCAGCGGGCTGTTACCGACAGGGTTGCCCGCCACCTGGGTGTATGTCATCTCAGAATGTTTAACTGGGGAAGTATGTGGTGACATCAGAGTACTCTTGCAGGCCCAGGGACACATCTAAATCTACATTGAAACCTAACTATTTAGCAAGACAAAGAAGGTTGCAACAGGTCAATATGCTAAACCGGTGTTGCATAATTAACCTTTACTACCCACAGCCATCACCTCCATCTTTCCATGTGCACCTTTTTAGAAGCGGTGCCAACAGAAAAGCTCTCCATTGCATGGGCTTGAACTAGATAAACAATTTCAAGAAACAATGAAGTCATTGTTTATTTAGTCTTTGGCCAAGGAGAGGCTACACTTGAATGTGTCCAACAGGTTTAAGAGTCCATTTGTCAGAATAGATGTCAGCAGGACCCTTAGTATGCCAAATGGGGATGAAGACTCTACGAAAAACAAACTAAATGAAAGATGATTAAAGCAGTCGTGAAAGCCAGGGAAATGTAACACCATGGATTCTGGAATGCGGCCTCTGCTTGCTAAAATGAATTTATGAATGTTGAATGAATTGGTGTTCCTTAAAGCTCAAGCATGCTGGACGCCAAACACTTCCAATTTACAAACCAAGACACGTACATCACGGTCAACATGAACCCAAATGTGTTTGCTCACTTATGGTTCATGTAAAAAGTGAAACATATATTTACAAAAGTGGTTTACAATCGCACAATCCTATTGTAAAAATTCTGTAAATCAGGTCAATAATGGGTGACATTTTTACTCAAAAGGAGAAGGGGGATTTGTGGTACAATTGCTTTTCTAGTCACATTACAAACTGGGGTTCATGTAGTCGTACCCGGGCCTGTTGAAGGATAGCTTGTGCTTGAGCCTCTTGGGCGGAAACGACTGGGCCCTTCTCACCATCTCCTCCAAAGCGGAACTAAAAGGAAAAAGATAGAAATGACACTGTAAACATAAGACAAATATGCTCTTTGTTAACAGAGGACCGTGCCGTACTACAGTGAACACCCAAAGCTAACTGAACAAGTCAGCAACGCAATAACACATTGATGTTAATCAATTGAATAGAATTTAACCGAAAGACTATAACACTCCGGTGATCAACTGTATGACTTCTACTGCAGGGACCTTCATTATGGAACTGTAATCGTCAATATCACATTGCACCTGGAAGCGTGTATTAGTCCTGCTGCATTTGAAGGCAGAAGATGTACCCCACTTGCAAGATTTGGGAAAGATCTCTGTACGTTCTTTACATCTGTGCATTGAACCTATTGGCATGTAATGCGCTCCCGTGAAGCCTTGTCCCTCAGCCGTGTGTTTGGAGCATGCATGCCATCAGTACCCGGGAGACTCTTAATGCAGTCCGGTTTAAACTTTGCTTTGTGGAGCTTGTATTCGCTGATTTCCCAATCATAACGCCAGGACTACAAGTCCCAGAATACAAAGTTAAGACCAGGACTGACCGATTATGTTCTGAATTGAATGGATCATTTTGGATCATTTTGGCATGCACGTTAGAGAGCTTGTTAAATATTTACATGATTGCATTTGTGTTGCCCTTTCGCTTTTATTGAGAGTCAACATGCTCCAGTAGTTGGCTCTAGTTTTATAAATAGAGAGATTCATGGAGCATGACAGCTGTTGCAGGCGGAGTATTCTCGCAGCTCACAACCTCAATAGGACACCATTCATGACTCACTCTCTGTGACTCACCAGCACTACGGCCAAGTGGCATAAATATGAAAAGGTACATGAATTCTGAATATGTGCAGATAAAGTAAACCTTGAATGGTTGTCCACTGTTAAAAAAGAGGAAGGATAACTCTATTTAAATGTCTTTATTTTGCGTGGTATTCATACTCTCTGTGTGGTACCAAATTGCATCACAGTTGTTTCAAACTGATTGTGGGGGAGAGAGGAAATGGGGCACAGGAAGATAGCCGGGGTGATAGATAAGAGATGGACGTGGGGACGTAGGGAATGCAGTTAAACAGACACGGACACATGCAGAGTTCAGCACATTCCTGATTAACCATAAATATATAGGAGCACTTAAGCAACGTGGGTGGCATGCGACTGGTGGGATAGTGCAGTTTAAATATTGCAACAGTGGTGATAATTCAAGGTAAACCATATAAGTCAAAATAATACGTGGAAATAATAAGTGCATAAAACAATTGATGTATGTACTAGCATCAGATTAAGTAGAAAATGATGATGGCAAATGGTGCATATACAAGCATTGCTGTATAGGGTAAGGAGCCAGGCCTTTCTGGGTCATTCATATACATTCAATTCCAATTCCTCGAGGTCTATAACCAGTCCACAGTTCACTACATCTATATATATATACGATGTCTGATTATAATAACTTCCCTGGTGTGTGAAGCCTAAAGGTAGTGGTCAAAGTGTACGAAAGGTGGAAGTGGAACTATGTTCTCTGCTGGGCTGCCCCACTCCCCACAAATCCCATCGGTGCCCCTCCCACACGCAATGCAAGCCCCCAAACAAACGCATCTGTTGTTTGAGGGTAAGTTCAGTACAGTGTACTGAAGTGCAAGTTTCAACTTCCTCCTACACTTTTATTTTAAAACTAAGCCTTTTTAAGTCTTTTTAAAATAAAAATATAGGAACAGAAAAACTTAATTTAAAAAAAGTAGAGGAGCACAGCTCCCAACCGCTCCCGGCCACTTCAACCACTGCCTAAAGGCTAAGCACTGATTTGTGTGTGACGATGAGAACATGGGGTAATGAAGGCTGCTGCAGTGAGGGTGATGGAAGGAGATCGACTGAACTAAACGTTCATAATGTTAAGACAGACTTGAATCTAGAATAGGGCACTTCCATTAACTTTGATGTGGGAGTTCCATTCAAATCTCTGATGATATTTGCTAGTGGGGTTCTTCCACTGTGACATAGACTCTTGAATTTAGGTGACGTCATTAGGTTTAAATATGAAGCGGTGAGGGCCCTGAAATGCCAATAGGTTATAGTGAGCACATTACATTATCTAGAAAACATTATGAGGATGGAAAAGGACATTGAAGGGAATGCAGTTTTCAATAGATAGCCACTGCAGGGTGTTAACCCCAAGCGTGACATTGTTGTGTGCCATGAGACTTAGGATCAGTCTTACTTTGCAATTTTGTATGATTCTTGGATGTAAATTTCATGTTTGTTTAGGCGTGCATGGATGATATTACTATAGTCTAACTTTGACAGAATCCAGTCTCTAGCAAGGTCAATATTTTGTGTCATTTACAGATAAGGACTGATTTTGCAGAGCATAGGAATTTGGAATTGGTCTATGGTGATCAATCTTCTTGGTGAGATAGTTACTGACATAGACATTGGAGGATGGTGTCCTACACTGTTTGGTAATTTAAATGGTAGGGCAGTGGAGGAATGTAAGCAGAAAGGTTGTAAGTCATCATCAGACGATGGACAGCGAAGATGTATGTAGAGCTATCAACTTGGGCTTGTCTTTGGTTGAAGGTTGATGGCATGCCATCTGCAAAAACCTGGAATGGGTAAAATAATTGGACAAACTGAAAATGCTAAAGATGTAATATAGCTGTTAAGAAAGCAACGGGTGCAATCTTTCAGGGAAGATGGGGCTGATATAAACTTACCATCCTTCACGTCATCTGTCTGCCCCCACTTCAATACCCGTAAGATTAAATGGAGCCTGATAGCAATGTGGGCTTCACAGTATAATGTGTTGCAGAGAGGATAAACCAGGTTGAATATAGAACAGGCATTCTTATCATGGAACCTAGGGATGCCTTCTCTGATAAAAATGAGTGTGGTTTCAGTACTTCTAAATGGTCCAAATCCTAACTGGTTGTAGTAGTAGAGTATGACGAGGGCAGTTTAATTACTTCCAAATGGCCCAAATCCTTAATGGACGTGGCAATAGAGTCTGTGTGATTAACTGCATTTGAGGAATTTCATGATGAAAGACAAAATAGAAATAGGACAGAAGGAAATCCCAATTCAGTTGTCATTGTTCCTTTGAAAATGGCATTTCTCGAGGACATGCCATTCTGTTCTTCCTGCACAAGTGTCAATTGTCAGAAGTAAGCTTTTGTAATGTTCTGCGTGTCTGTATTTCCTCTGCCCTCGTCTTGTTTTCTCTATTTCTTTGTGCAGTGCATGGAGAGTCTAAACATACTCATTCTATTTCAAGGTGACCTCTTTTAAAGTCTATGGATAACTGGTTTAACGTCTGCATCGTTCCACAATTTCATGAAGAAATTAGCCAATAAAAGGATGTGGAAAGTTGGCCCACGGTATTACCCGAATTGACTGATCACAATTGACCTTTTAACACAATTGACAGAATTTCAGTGGTCCTAATTGACCTTCTGTACAATTGACCTTTTAGTTATTATTACATATATAGTGGGTCGGATTAGGTTTATAATAATTTAAGGTGATTGGCTGGGGGATTGCAGGGGTTTCCCCCCACATATATATCCTAATTGGCCTTTTAAATTCGGTCAATTGTACAGAAGGTTAATTGTGAATCGGTCAATTGTAATACGATCAATTTGTATACAACCCGGCCCACAGCTCGGCAGCTCATTTATTTGAATAATGGCGTCTCTTTGCTATTGCGCTCATCATTCTGCATGTCCCTACAAGGGTGCTTCTCTCCAAAGTGAGAAGGAGAATGAATGCACATAGACCCTGTTGTTGATACATGTAGTTCTTTCCAGGCACCAATAGGGACTTGGGCAGGTCAATTCATTCCCTCCAACAGAATTAATATTGTAAATGTTCAGTGTGTAGGCCATGATACTAGCACAACCTTGTCCAGAATAAAAACATCAGATTCATTTTCCCCCACCTGAAGCCATATTACAATAACTGCTCTTGTGAAAACACATTGTATCACTGCATTTTTGAAACGGATCAATTTTGTTGCCTGGGACACTTGCCATGCAAAATTGCACTGCTTGTGTGTAAATATGTTAACCGATGAGCAGTGGAACTCCTTAGTTCAGGCTGGCTGTGGTAATCCCCACTCTATGAGCTACCAGCAGAAATCTAACATGTTTTGGAGGATATACCTCCAGCCAAGTGGCAGAGGCTTTCACCTTTGTCTGAAAACATGCATTATGGCAATGTAGTAAATGTGGGGTCATTCCGTTATGTCACCTTGTTACTGCACCACCATACTAGTAATGAGGCTGATTGTCTTGTGGCCTCTTTGAACATCTTGATGTGAATAAATAACATTAGGATAGAACAGTCTTTGTATGCTCCCATTTAGCAAAAAAAAAAAAATTCTGAAGGCAATGGGGAATAACATTAAGGTAAAAATAAAGACCCATCTGAAATACACCAAATGTTTCGCCGTTTGTAGACATTTCTCCCCTGTCCACTCTAATAAGGATTACTCACATGACGTTAAAATGTAATGAGGAATACTCTATAAAACATTTAGAAAGATACTTACTGGTAACATCAGCATAGTACCAGGTGGTCCAGGTAAACCGTCAGCTCCAGGAAGACCGGAACGACCAGGGGGGCCCTAGAATAGAAACAAGGATTCAGACAGAACTCGTATACATGTTCACATTCACCAATTAATAGTGAAAGAATGTATTTTGTTTGAACAACATAAAATGTTCTTAACAAGTAAATCAATCATTCATTATGTTTATTTGAAGTGTGCTAGCCCGCCCATAAAACCAATAGTGGCCAATATAAAATAAGTAAAACAATATATGGTAACAAATCAACACATTGGGCCTCATTACACGGATGGCGTGAACCATGGGGCTATTAGCGCCATGGTTCATTCCGGTAAAATACCGGCACCGCCTTGGTGGAAAGGGGAATTACCGCCCCATTCCAAGGTTGGCGGGGCGGTAATTCCCCCTTCCACCATTGCCCTTCCCCATTCCCATTTTTGCCCCATAGGGCTCTATGGGAATGGGGAAGGCGCTAATTGCGGTACCGCAAATTGCGGTACCGTAATTAGCTCCACTGGTCCCTTTGCGGGTTGGTTTTTAACTCCTGCAAAAAGCAGGCGTTAAATTCCCCAACCTGCAAAGGGACCTCGTAGTAAGGCGGTAAGGATTTACCGGTTCCGGTAAAATACCGGTAATGGTAAACCCTTACCGCCTACCGTGGAATGAGGCCCATAAACTCAAATATATGATTAGTTTTCTTACTACCTATTATAATTCTCCCATTGAATTTAACTATGCATTCATATGATCAACAACTATAAGTGTAATAAAATTACTTTATGCTTATCATTAATATTTAGGACTCCATTTACCAGAGGTGTATATATATATCTAATCTGGGAATTTATTTTAAGGAGGTAATAACGATTCTATCATCATTACCAACTTCTAGCAATATCTTATGTATTTTAAAGACCATAATAAAGTATTTAGATACCAAGTTAATTAGTAGTAAGCACACAAAGGGTGGTATCCTATGTACAGATTGCAATTTTTTAAAATAAGAATCAAAGTTGCCATACATATAGCATGACTGCATGGGCAAAAACAGAACATGTGGATCTCAGTCACTATTTCATTGGGACAAACAATGCAAAAAGATTGTTGAAGCCAGAACTCCATTTGCCTACCATATATGTGTATATATAATAGTTTAAAGCATAACCTCATTAACAAATAGTGTTTATTTATAGAAAGACAGCAAGTTAAATAATCCATGGGACCATGCATACATTAAACCTTCAAAACACCGAATTGCAGGGCCTAATCAATTCCCTTCGTTCCCCTTTTTTTCCAGGCTTGCTAGGATGTTTCCACTCACTAAAGTGGAATTACAGCTGTCTATAGTTTTCAGACTTGCAAACTAATTAGTGACACCTATTGCTATCCCATTATTTTTCACAAAGGATAGCCATAGGAATTTCAATGGCTTGTGACAACCTGCAGAAGTATTTAATTATGCATTGTGTCATAGAAGCCTGTGGATTAACCCAGGGGTGGGCCACAGTAGAACAGGTGTCCCAATTCCTCATGGACAGCAAAAGTAGGGGCACCGACTGGTAAAACACAAACTAATTCTCCATCACTTGGGACGTTGTTGGTGATTCAACCCATCAAAGTTGCGAACCATAATATGCTCAGATGCAACACTACACTTAATATGTTCCTATTGTGTGTGTCCTGCATAGTGTTTTTTATTAAAATATGTTATCTGCCCCCAGATTAGGGAGAATCAGATATTCAAAACTGAGTAATTCTGTTTCTGTCTGTAACAAAATTACTGCCTCTTTTATGGCATTGCTGAACTCAGAGTCTGGCCTTGAAGTTTAGGATTTACTCTAACATAATACTGGAGGCCAATCCTCCACATTAAGGGCAATAATCGGTGGATTTGCTGTGTCGTACATCACTCACGGTAATTAAATAAAACATTCCCATGGAGTCTTAGGCGCCTACAAAATGGAGATTTACAACACTCTTCCACCACTTGTGATCCTGCGGTAATGCCATGCTATGTGGGGGGAACAGTAAATGTGTTTAGAGGTAAATTGGCAAATGTACTGCCAACTTATCACCTAACACATGAAGTGGCCCAATACCTTAGTTACCAATATGTTTTAATAGAAAGGTTTCTAGCTTTCTTTCAAGAACAACCAACCATCATAGTACAAGACTTTGTCACATTGATTGTTGGTGAGTTTCCACCCTTAAAATTCAAATAAGAATCAATTATCAATTGCAATGAACATGAGGTTCTGGGCTCCAGGACGATATCATCTGCTTAAGCTAGAAGGGGAATCCATCTAGAGCCTAGGCATCGGACATCAGGGGTTCCAATCTCAAAAACCGACTGCAGAACATTTGTATAGATATTTAAAGGTATGGGAGCCAATACTCATCTTTAGCGTGGATATCTATGGGTATCCCATTTCACCATTGCTTCTGTCCTTGAATGGATGCCTATTAGTTTTAATAGTCTGGCCTTTAGTCCCATTTTCACAAGCAATCTGCACAGCATTCAACTATCTACATGGTCCACCACTGTTGTAAGATCCATAAAGGCTAAATTCACCTTTTCTATTTATGGGGTTTGATATTTCTACATAAGATGTTACACATTAAGGGCATAATTTAGTGTGACTATCCTTTCCATGAAACCCAATTGTGTATCTGCCAAAAGACGATAAGGTTCTCTGTAGTGGTTAAATGGAAATAAAGCAAACTGACAAACTAGAAATATAGGCTGGAAAGATTTTGGTGAGGATGTGACCCCTTTTTTAATATGGGGTCTATTATAGCTATATGCAAACTAAATCAAAATATTTTAGAGATTTCAGTTTCATAACTTTTCTCCCTTCTCTGAGCATTCCATAGGCTCTCTCTAGCCTCCCAACATTTTTTGACAAACCATCCCTATTTTAGCACAATTGTGTGATTGTTACTTCTTTCACAATATGTTGTGCTACTGCTTCCATTAACCTGTCCCACTTATTAATTAATGCCATGTTGCACTCAGCAGGTTTGAGCCACACCAAAATGTCAGCTTCTAATTATTTCAAAATGTACTGTCCTATATTCCAACTGTGAGGAGTCTACAGTCTTATTATTCTCCTATTTATTTTTAGTTCTCCCAATGGATATGTTGAGGAATCCCCATGCAACAATTTCGAATTGCTTTTTAACAAGGATCTTATCATAATCTTTTAAAATCTTATGTAAATCCTACGTCAAATTTAACAGATTTTATAAGAATTCAATTAAGTATTTTGATGTTACATAAGCTCTTAACAATTACACATTTTTTTTTGCAAAGTTCCACCAGTGACTTACCAGATTTTGTAAGCTACATTTAAAAATGTTATAAGGCATTTTTGTAACGATAATAAATGGTATTATTTAGATGCAGGCAAAAAGACAGAGGGTAGGATCGCTGTCAGTCTACTGTATAAAGTGCATGTCGAAAAGAGAAGGCCAATGAGGAACAGGGATAATGAAATAATCTGCTATCAAGAATTCTCTGGGCCACTTACCATTTCGTTCCCCATATTTTCAGACATGGTTGAGGCATTTATAGTTCTTCGGCCTTTTTCTAAGTGAAAGTCACTCCATTCTTATCTCTTGGGGCACACCCTGGTGTCACCCATGACTGATGGTGTTATTCCCCAAGGGTATTCGCCAAGCCTCAGCCACATGCTCATCAATCAGGATCAGAGACTTTATTCTTTCACTTTAAAGCCCTTGCAACTATTTGAGGCAGACTTGATGGTTGTGTAGAATTTAGGAGATAGATCAAATCTCGGAGTTCCTAAATAGATTTCTTAGGTTCTGATTTTTTGCAGTTATAATAATGTATTAAATATAAAGATGTGTGGCAATCAGTAATAGAATGCAGAAACAATTTAACATGTGCTTTTAAGTGAAGGTTCTATCAATTAAACACAGAGATGTAGCAATGCATGCTGCTAGACCACCTGAATATCAATATCTATCCCTTATATTTGTTGCTTCTTTAGATCCATCGAGATGGTGATTCCAATTCTCATGCTTCCTGGAATAGTAATATACGAAAATGATGTAATGAAATCCCACTGACCTTTATTAGTTATCTTTGATTTTAGGCTGCCAGATCCAGTGAGTGACATTTTAATGATGTCTCTTTTTCAAGTACGTCTTCTTTTGAATTATAATGGGTATCACCTATTGTCTGCTTTTGGTCACTATTAGGGCTTGCTCCATCTAATAAACTCAAACTATACTTGATGGATACATCCATTTCAGATGACATTTTTCCTGGGCTGTGTATGTGACTCAGATTCCACCTTATTTGGAGACAGATCACTTAAATGTCTCCCTCCCACATACTTGCATATTTGAAAACTAAAAATAAAGGCCTCAATTTGAAAATCACATATTAAAATACATAACTAGGAGCATCCTGTAACTATGCATTAATCAAAAGCTCCAGGTGTAATATTCAATACAAATATTGCGGGTCATTATGAGTTGGGTGGTAAGGGATACCGGGCACCGGTAAGGAGACCGATGCCGGTAATCCCTTACCGCCCAATTCCGAGGTCCCTTAGCGGGAACCGTAAAGGACGTGTGGTCTGACCACACATCCTTTACGGCTCCCGCTAAGGGACCAGGGCTCTAATAACCGGCCTGCTATTTGCAGGCCCGTTATTAGCGCCTTCCCCATTCCCATTGAGCCTTATGGGGGCTCAAATGGGAATGGGAAGGGGAATGGTTGGTTGAATGGGGATTTACCAGGTCCGCACGGGTCGGAATGTCCCGGTGAGTCCCCATTCAACCAGACCAGTGCCAGACCCGGTATTGGAGGCAAATAGCGCCAAGGCTACCTCCAATCTCGGAATGAGATTGTCTTGTAACCGTGTCAATAGTGTAGTGTCACAAAGTTGTCAGTGTTAACTCTCATGATTCAGTACTTTTATTCTTTGTACACATATATCAAGAACATTGCTCTTGCTGTAGGATGTTGTGGAATATCCTAGATCTTCAGTGGATATTTATATATTCATGCATATCTACATCAAACAGGAAGCCAACCTGATATGAGTAAACTATTCTGCTGCACTGTATGGGAGTCAGTTATCCTTTCACCTGCGACCCTCTTCTACCTGATACAGGTCCAGATGTAAAGTAAAGCTGGACCATTTTAATTCTACACAATATCAAATCTGACCACAAAACAACATGGTACTTCAGCTATGGATGAGTACTATCCTTACAGCAGTCCTCTTCAGAGGTGCCCTTAATCTGAAACATTCACACATTAATTGAAATTTTAGCATACGGTTTTCTAGATGTAGGCACTTTGGGGGTGTTATGAGCAATTGTGATAAACTTAGTATCATTGAGGCACTTCCTTCCTCTCCCTATTTACCAAGAGTGAACCCCCGTCTTAGTTGTGTGAACTCTATAATGATGCAATTTTACACTCCATTAATGGTTTATTAGGTGGATGGCATTAATCATGTTCATATTTAATATATTTTAGGATTGTTTGCTGTGTTTTAATTGTACCTTTTTTTAACACCAATTGTTTGTATTTCTTGTATTTTGTATGCTGTCATGAAAGGCTCAATGAGCCAATCGTGTTTTTATGATGCAAAGAATAATAACTGGTCTTAGATATGTCACCCATGACTCAGTCTCCTACAATGTGTATATAAAAATCCTAACTAAATAGGTCAGCAAGACTTTAAACTAAACATTACCAATTAGTATTGGTAAATTGAGACACCCTCAGACCTGAACACCATGTTCTTAATATATTGGGGTTTGTTTTTAAGATCATGCAGTACTAACTTCTATCATATTGCTCATCTGCATTATTCAATGGCAATAGACAGTTATTAACACCATACAAACTGGAATATATATTACAGTGCATTTCACTGAACTACATGCGATCTAGCATAGTATGAAATAAAGTGAATCTTTCAAGCACTTAACACACATGTTTGGGCAAATTTCTATGTTTACTAGTCAATTAAACACGCATTCGTTCATTTTATAGGACAGCAGGGTTTGATATATAAAGCCAGGAACTGTACCTTAAATACATCAAAATAATTGACACATTGGAATAGCCATCCATAAGAAGGCACTGCATATCTATCGATGCATACATGTACAATGACCATTAGCACATGGATTCCCTAATATACTTCAACTCAGCCAATCACAATGCTTTGAAAGCATATATCCCCAGTACAGAACTCACTCCAAAGCAGAGACTAACAAGCAGAACAGAAACACTTATCTCCAGCATTGTTAAGGCAGAGCAACGTAGGCAGTTCAATTCCTGCATTAACAGCAGCAATACAATCACATTGTGTAACATGTATTGCTACAGGTTGCATGTTCATTAAGTTAACTTTACAAGCATGTGCTTCATTTGTTAGACTTTGGAAAGGGTCATTATTGCTTACAATCTTTGACTTCATCTAGGGTAATAACTGGGGTGGGTTACTGTCATGACATAATGACCCTCGCCATGTAAGGCTTCCTTAATGATGCAGGAAAAAGCTGTGGGGACGGGAATAATGGTTGAACTGTGGTTTCAAATTCTACAGAGGTGGCTGAGCGGAGTAGAAGTAGATAATGATGTTCGATTGATTGGCTTGTCTTTTGGGAATGGTGTCGCAAGCAGGCACATGGGGCCCGCGCGTCTAGTGAGGAGGCTTGAGGGTGGGAACGCTAGGCTTCACTGAATAAACGAGGACAGCATGTTATTTTCGACATACCTCTCTCTAGATGGATGGGAAATAGGTGCCATAACATTTCCAAAAGCAGAGGAACTACTTTCATTCTGAATAAAATGGAATTGTCCAAATGCATTGCAGTTTAAATCAGAAACACTTGCTCTAAGTTTGCAGAGCTACGAGATGCCCATTGTGCTTAATACTAAGCAAGTAATATGAGTTGTATAGGTTCTAATAAACAGATAAGGGTTTTTTGTTGCATTTTTCCCAGCATCATGCTACAGTACTACAGTGGTATCTAATAATGACCTTCAAGGTGGTTTGTGGGTGGCGGAAATACAGCGGCGGATAACAATGATGTGGTTATTTTGCAGTGCAACCCTGCATTCATCTCCCATCACACAACATTTTCAAGTCTACTTACCCGCTCACCAGGGTCACCGGAAGGGCCAGAGGGTCCTTGCAAACCAGGAGGCCCAGTAAGACCCTAAAAAAGATAAACATGTAGTGATTTTGCTTAGTGTATGAACTGCCTTTAATTCACAGATCCTCTGTTCATTTTTGCATTTTTTCAGCTCCCTCCCACTAACCCCCCCTCCCTTCTCTTTCAGAGATGCCAGAACGCCAGGGGACCACTCCGGTGGTGATAGTGCATGGTACAAATGTCCTTTTACATTAACATATGCAAGCCATTTTTATTTTAATCAAACACGCAGTACAGTTTGAGTTGTAGGAAACTGGTTTGCAGCATTTTTCTATTCAAATAAGGCATTTTGGGAAGCATAATGCTTTATTTGCTCCCTGAATGTGTCCCTACCCAGTGCATGATGTGCCCAGCTATTGCCATACAGAAATCCCAGTGATAAGCACTTGCATGTGTTTATATATTTCATGTGCTCTCTTTAATACCACTATGCCACCTTGAGGCCAATTCAGAGCACTATGAAAGACTTAAAAGAAAACAGTTAGATGCAGCAATAGGCAGTTCTTTGAAGTTGCAATTCAGAGAAGCAGCATCCCAGGATGAACATAAAGGCTAGAATATAGATTGTTCACTATGTAGTCTACTCATGTTCTTTATGTGTGAAAAGCGTATTGCAATAGAATGATTTTACATTTCGAAGAAACTATCTTCCCTATAGGTATTTTGTAATGGCTTTTGATTCATCATAGTGCCTATATATTTTGAACACTGTGTGGACGCAGCCCTAGCAACAAAGTGATCGCTTGGTGAACAAATTCGGCAATAGCATGCAGGAAAAAGAATATCTTAGAGTCCATCTGAAAATATAATGTTACAAAGTGCACATACGGCAGGGCCTTGTGGTCCTGGTGGTCCTTCAATAAGCATGCCCTGCGAGAGAAGAGAAATAGTTTAATTGACATATACAGTAAAGCATCATCATTACAGCTTGGTAAAAAAAAACAATGTCTGAGGACAAAATGAGGTGTTTTAATAAAGTTTGAATTTACACAGAATATCCGTTAAGGAATTATGATATGTAACTAGTTTGTGTAAGCATTCATTCTGTCGAGTATATCACTAAATAGAAAATACTGCCATGAAAATAACAAAGCAAAGAATGTTGGTAAGATAACAAACATTTATGGAATCAGAGAAAGATTGTACCAAATGGTTTAATTCCCTGTTATTGATGTCTTTAGCTTGTCTGTAGATGGCTAAACAATGTGCTTAACACAATAATTAATTGTTGCTTTAAACAAATCAGAAGTGCAACTGTTCAAATTACGTTTTTTCTACAATCACATGATCATTTTATTCACTTTCCATTGTATATGAAAACCTTTACAAAAGCCACTACATTCATCTATCAATCACTCTTTTATCTGGATGCAGACTGTTCTATACCACTGCTAAAATGGATTTCTAAAATCCGGCCTGGTGGACAGTTTTCAGGAGGCCACCCTAGTTATAGTGAACAGGGGACTCTGAGAGTTTAGCCAAACCCAACCAAGGTAAGCATGGAGAGTGTTCAAGGCTTAGACTCACCAGTGAGTGAGCGTGGTAGGGGTCTACAATGAGTCCACACAATGAAAAACACAATGGGCCTCATTATACGGAAGGCGGTAAGGGTTAACGGTCACCGGTAATGGTACTGGTGACCATTAACCCTTACCGCCTTATTACGAGGTCTCTTTGCGGGTTGGTACTTTAACGCCTGCTTTTTGCAGGTGTTAAAAACCAACCCGCAAAGGGACCTCGGTGCTAATTACGGCACCGCAAATTTGCGGTACCGTAATTAGCACCTTCCCCATTCCCATTATGCCCTATGGGGCAAAAATGGGAATGGGGAAGGGCAATGGTGGAATGGGGAATTACCACCCCGCCAACCTTCCTTGGAATAGGGCTTTAATTCCCCTTTCCACCAAGGCAGTGCCGGTATTTTACCGGCATGAACCATGGCGCTAATAGCGCCATGGTTCACCGCCTACCGTGTAATGAGGCCCAATGATTCTGCTTAGACAGGTAAGTACACACATACTCTATTGTAGGCTCAAAACACACTAGAACAATGAATCAGGCAGGTAATACTATCACACAACACCCAGTTACAGAACATGTTTACCTTTGATTTCTATACAATTCACTTAAATAACTGAAAGGAAGGGAAGTAATTATGCAGTAAGCAAAAACCAGTTCACAAAAAGGAAGCCTGTAACTTTATAAGTTCAATCCATATGTTGAATGGAGAGTTGTGTTCCAAAGTCACAAAGTTCCTTCTAGGAAAGGCAGGAAGAGTTCTTTTAGTGGTGAACATTTTTCCAATAGACTTCTCAAGGATTTTACAGGTAAGTGTTAGGACAGTTTTTCGAAAATGTTCAAATAAGGTCTTTATAAAACCATATCTGAGCCAGTACAAAAACTCCACTCGTAGTATAAAGCTGTACCACTTGAAAATGTTTGGTAGCTTAAATAAAGCAGCACAGCTTATGTTACGAGGGAGATAGGGTTGTAAATAGGTACAAAGAAATTGCAGCATACATATGCTCAAAAGAAACACTGATACACTATGTAATGTAAAACTAATGGTTCCTTTTAAATACAAGCAGGCCAAGATAAATCTTGGGGAAAGTAAGTACTATCACCTAAGTCATTAACACATTTATAAGAAAACAACTCAATACATATGGTATACAAACCAAAGTCCAACCCTATTTAGAAGCACATTAGGCAATTCAAAGTGAGTAAAACCTAAAGCTATGCATTCAGAATGGTAATATGCTATTCTTTGGGAGTAAAATCAAAGCAGTTAGATGTTGAAATTACTGTAATTAATTCAAGGGCAGCAGACCCTATTGGTCATAATAACAAACAAACAGTGTTATTCAGTTCTGGAATCAGTAAGACCAACACTGTGACAAGTAGATATCTTGCAACATATGTAACTTTCTTATGTTAGGAATAGATACAGTTACAACACAACAGTTGCTTTTAAGAACACGGTTTAGAGATAGTAAAGTAACTCATACATATTTCAGAGGAGCATCCAGCTACTCATGGGCAAGTAAGAACCTAGTAAACTATTTTAGAACTGCACTGACGCAATTCAGGGGAAGTCTAACCCAATATTTCAGTTTTAGAAGAGCAGCAGCCATTCCTGGTCAGTATAACCTATTGGTAAATAAACATGATACACTATTTCTAATACAGGAATAGACAGTTTAACTGATAATAATGTTCAGAAGTGTAGGATACAGTTCTAGGGTAAGTAAGAAATCTAGCAGACGTTTAAGAAAGGCAATCAACAGTTCAAGGTAATTAAGAACCATATACTTTTCAGAGTTGAAACAGGCCACTATAGGACAAGTAAGAACTCTAAGACTATTTTAGAAGTGCATTATGCAGTTCAGGATAAGCACAACCCAATGGTACACTTTAGGAACGGCCAACAGCTATTCAAGGTAGGTATAACCTTTTGGTGAGCTTTTACACTCAATCACTTTTAAGAAGAGTGAAAGACTATTTCAAAGTAAGTAAAACAATGTACATACTTTTAAGAAGGGCGGTATGCAACTCACAGGTAAGCAATAACTTTGGGCACTTTGTAACTTCTTTTATTCAGGAATTAAAGTTACACACAAACACATTTACAAGTCAGTACTTTTCACACTGCTTATATTTTTAAGACAGAAGCCTTATCTTTTAAAGTCCTTCCCTATTCTAGGGAATTTATTTATTTATTTTCTACACTTGTAAAGCACCTACTCGCAAGGGCATCAGGGTGCTGTTAAAGAAAACAGTTACACACATAGCATGAGTTATCTCAGAGGCAGAAGAGGGACCATAGTGGTCTAGAAGCCAGCTGTAGGCAGGTCAGGATAGGGTTCAGATGCAGGAAAGTCAGAGTTCCAGAGGATATTTCGTTGAACAAGGAAGTATTAATTTCAGAGTTGGTTGGGCTGCCTAGATGGTTCCAGCATTAGGCCTGGGCGAATGGTATGTGTGAACTCCCAAACACACAAATCATCCACTCAGCCACACAGGATCGACACAAGACTTAAGGTAAATATTACCCAAGCCAGCACAGTACCTCATTAGAAAATAATAACTTCTGGATAGACATCTTCACACTGCAGAAGCAGAGGACTCAGTCCCGGGAATCTCAGTTTGGTGATGAAACAAACAGACACTGGATGGGAACTCAAGCTCAAAGTCCCCTGGCATTGACGGTTTGCAGCCATGGAAGGTTGCAGCATATCAAGGGATGGCTCGTTGTGCAGGTCTTCTCAAGACTAATGAGTTTTACCAGCCTCTGGGTATGAGTCGTCAGCTTCAGAAACCCCAGGTTGTTTGCAAAGAAGGGTTACGTCAGTGTCTGGTTACACAACAGGCTCTTCGATAGCTGGAATCAATTACAGATTTTGTTTCTTCTTCTTCCTTTTTGGATTTATTTCCAGTGGTTGACTTGTCAGCAGCTTCTAGAACAGCGTATTTATCAGGAACCCAAGCACAACTTCTGTGAAGACTCCATGCAGTTTACAGAACGGGGTGGCTGGCTGTCCAATCAGGACAGCCAGCTACCCAGTAGGAACTGGTTCATTTCAGGTAGAATGGTAAACAAAGGGCTTCCGAGTTCTGACACCTCCCTTGTTTCCTGTCTTCACAGACACTCTGGAGTTTCGGCAAGGGTTCCCGCTGAAGACAAAACTTCAACCAGGGCCACTCCCACCTAGGACAGCAGAGGAAGACCAAAGCAAGAACAAGCATACTTACAAATGGTGGCATTACTGTGGCTGATTTGACAGCCTGCAAGTAATATGACTACAATGTCTGTCACCAGTAATTAAAATTAGCTTGCCTTTGTAACAACACTGTTACCAGGACAGTGAGAAAGGGGTTACATTGTATCTCCCCAGCACCCCAAATAAGGTGGGATGTGCTGCTCTCACCTATTTCATCTCAAGGGGAGGGAAATCCCACTTTTGGGAACAGTAGCTCACCCAATATATCTAGAGGAAGAATAAAGGGAATCCCAAAGGCAACCAAGTAACAGTGCACAGGTCTTCGGTCAGCTGCACAACTACACAGGATACTTGGCTCCAAAAATGATATGCTGGAATGAAAGCATTAGTCCTCTTCTTATCACAAATTCAGGTGCAGGGCAACAACCAGCCCAACAATGGGAATAATCTGCACAACTCACTCAGCCAGCAGTGGTCCATTCAGGGAACACTGTCGGTTTCACTCATTCATGCATACTAGACTTTCAAACACCATGGTTTTGGAATTGGACCAGACAGTCCCGTCCAAGTCCTTGGCCTAGGCACACATGGCATGCGCTAGCCCGCAAAAACTTCAGCTTTCCTGGGCAAATTAATAATCATATTAGGGATTACCTGACCTGCAAAGGCAGAGAGAAGGCCAAGAACCAAAATGGCCAAAAGACAAGTGAAAAATCTAGTGGCATGGCCATTTTAGGACACTAACCACCTTTAGTATCCAGGTGTGGCAACCGCAAATGTGCACACTAAAATGAACGCAAAAATTGCAAAAATGTTATTGTTGCCACCAGCTAGTCTTAAACACATTAACATTTAACTGTGATGAGGAAGAGTGAGTTGGGGGTAATGCAGGACTATGGCGAGAAAAATGAAGGTGAGTAGTGGAAGACTGTGAAGAGGAAACATTATGTGAGGGTACAGGGGGACTGCAATGGGAAAGAGTGAGTGTGGTAGAGGGGGCCAGTGACACAAAAGTGTGAGGTGAGGGTAGGGGGGGGGCTATAACAATAAAGCGCAAGGTGGTGGTATTGAGGGACTGTGACAAGAAAGAGTGAGGTGTGGTGGCCTATCATGGAGAAAGGTAAGGTGAGGTTAGTCGGAATTGTGATGAAGAAGAGCAAGGTTGGGTGTTAGGAGATTTTGATGAGGCAGAGTGAGGTGGGGTTTGGAGGGCTATAGCAATGCAGGTTGAGGAGTGGCTAATGGGTAACTGTGATGAGGAAGTTGGAGGTGGGGTAGTGACAGACTGAGATAAGGAACAAATGATCTCCTCTTTTTCCCCCAGATTTCCTAAAAATGATTACCTCCCTCAAACCTACTTCTTACTCTGACAATATGATTCCACGCTCCATCATTAAACAATTGATGGCCCACCATTCAATGCGCTCCTCAGCATCATCATCAATCTCCTCAGCATCATCAATGCCTCCCTCACAGAATGATCATTCCTGGACACCCTCAAGACTGGTCTCATTTGACCTTGTTTTAAAAAAAAACAACCCTAGATCCAGACAACCTGGCCAACTATAGGCCCATTACCAAAAGGTGGTTGCTACACAGCTACTCGCCAGAATCGAAAATCTCCACCTCCTAAATGACAATCAGTGAGGGTTCCGGTCAAAGTGTGACATCAAGACAGCCACCATCCACATGGTCGATGATGTTCTCCAAATCATGGATCAGAGTGACTCATGCCTCGTCATTCTCCTTGACCTATCGATTGCATTTGACACCATAAACCACTGCATCCTTCCCTCCCTCCATGCTGACAGGATGGTATTATCTTGCACTGTCCTGAATTGGTTTACCTCCTAACTCTTAGGCAGACATCACGGTGTCCAGATGAACTTGTTGCATTCTAACCGACTCTAGATCTCCTGCGGAGTTCCCCAATGCTCCATCCTTTCACCAATCCTTGTTAAGCTTTACATAAAGCCTCTTGGGAACTCTCTTCAAAACTCCCAATATAGCCATCCACCAATGCGCAGATGATACTCAGTTGTACATGACAGTAAATAGCGTGCAGGAAATAATTTGTCTGTGCAATTACCTAGCCATCATCCAGTACTGGATATCGACTGCCTACCTCAAACTAAACTCATCCTCATAAGTCCACCCACAAAAAAACAATGTCTCAATGATATGCTCCTAGAAGGATTTGATTCCCAACTCTCAAACTCAGCAACATCCTTAGGCTACTCCATTGCCAGCAATATGACCTTCCAGAACACATAGCCAAGAAGGCCCAAATAGCCTGGCTCAGAATCTCTACACTTCAAAAAAGCAAAGTCTTCATCATGCTGGAGGACTTCTGGATCATAATGCAGGCCCTTGTGGTCTTGTACATCGATGGGGGAAATGCTCTCCTGTCAGGGTTCCTAGCTGCTCACTTGGCTCCACTAAAAGCTGTCCACCACGCTGCAGCATAGTATAATATGGGAGCATGAAAATGTGACTGAATTACCCCCACCCTAGGTGAACTAAATTGGCTTCCACTCCAAGCCAGGATACTGTTCAAGACTGCATGTATCATCTACAAAGCAGTCACGAGTAGCACACCAGTGTACCTGGTGGCTACGCTCCTCATATCTAGTGCACAGGCTCCTCACACAGCAAATCAAGTAACCAGCTTGAATCACAACTTGTCCGCAAAGAGAAGACCCGCAAATACTCCTTCTCTTGAAATGCACCCACCCTCTGGAACTCAATCCCAATGTTGGCCCAGAATGTACCCACAATTCTCCAATTTCAAAATTGCTCCAACCATGGCTCTTTCAACAACACCTGACCAAGGACTAATTGCAATGGATGCACATACTGAAACACAGACCTTACAGTATTGCGCTACTGTTAAAAGATGCCTGCCCAAATTCTGGCTACCCACGCTCTGTACGTGAGATGGGGTAGTGACTGTCTGTGGTCAGGAGAGTGACATTGGAGTACTGGCGGACTGCGATGATAAAGAGTTAGGTGCAGCTACTGGGGGACTGTGATGAAGAAGAATTAGATGGGTCTAGTGGGAGACTGTGATGAGGAAGAGTAAGTAGGGTTTAGTTAGTTACTGTGACAAGGAAGAGTGGGGTGTGAGTAATGGGAGGCTAATGGGTACTCTGATGAGGAAGCGAGATGCAGGTGTAAAGGTAAGCTTCCTAGTGGCTACTGGGTCAAGGAAGAGAGATGTGGGGGTAAAGGTAATATTACTATTTGGTACTGGAACAAGGAAGAGAGATGTGGTGATAAAGGTAAGATTACTATTGGATACTGTGACAAGGATGAGAGATGTAGAGGTATAGGTAAAATTATTATTGAGTACTGGGATGAGGAAAAAGGATGTAGGGTTTAACGTAGGATTACTAACGAGTTACCTTGACGAGGAAGAGGGATGTAAGGTTTAAGGTAGGATTACTAATTAGGTACTGTTACGAGAAAAAGGCATGTTGGCAATGGACTGATCTTCCCTGAGGACATATGGGGAAGATCTAGAGCTTCATTGTTAAATCATGTGATACGTGCATCCAATCCAAGCAAAGTCTGATGTAAACCCTACATTGGCAAAGTCATGATTTAGTTGCATACTTTTAACAACCGTGCTAAGCTTATTAAAGCTCTTAAAGAAGTTCATGTCTCCAAACACTAATACCCCCCTATTGCCCCTCTCCCACACATTTTAAGTTAATTTAGGAAACAATCCCTGTCATTTCTTTTTTATATTAACATGCATGCCAGCCCTCCCGATTTAGGTGGAAGACTCCCGATTTTTCTATCAATACTATGATATTTTTTAATGTCCACACACCTGAAATATCCCTAACTCCAATGCTGCGCATTGGGAACATTTAATTCTCGTGATTCTTGTGATAAAATCTCCCTCCAAGGTGATCCAAAAGGTTGGCGTGTATGTATTAAAAACACAGATTGTTACCTAAATTAACTTCAAAAACTCCTCTTACCCTAACTAGCAATAACTGTGATTGCCACATCTCAATATGTTATAGTTTTTAAGTACTTAATTTTTTCTTTTGTCACTCGCGTTTCAGATCTTGATCTCAGCAAAGCACTTGGAAAAAACTACACTATGCCCAAGCTTCCAACTTTCACAATTCATGCTTTCCTACTCTGCCCACATGCGCCCCAGCCTCAAAAATGCCCAACTCAAATCTCTTGTATCATTTTAGGGCAATTTCCAAAAAAGAAATCTAGTACTTAAATCTCAAACTGCATAGTGGCAGGATTTCAGAAATAAAAAGCTATGGGATCAGAAATGCATCATGGGAGATATAACTAACTTTTAGGGTGCAGGGGCACCCGCTCTATTCCACATTTTTTTAAAAAAATACTTCAAGAGGATTTATACCAAACCAACAAAGGATTTCCTTTGAGTGCTTTGTGCTTAACTTGTTTCTTATTTTAAGAAAATCCATTTGGCTGTTAGGGCTGGGCATTTGAGCACAAATCTGACGTTTTGCCTATGGGAAAATGAATGGACAAGTGAAAAACACACCCTTTCTTGACTCTTTATATTGTTTGAACTGTAACTTGGATTTGCAGGAAGGTTTCCAGTTTTGGGGGCTCTGGGCCATGAATCCTAATTGTAGGTATTTGTGTTGATTGGTCCCATGGCTCACAAGTTATTAGTCATAATTTTGACATTTCCTATGGATGATATATTTCACCTTAACTATAGGGTGACTAGGGTTGCCCTATAATATAGGAGACCTGTAGAAAATCTCCCTAACATGTATTATTTGGTTGCACGTGGTACGACCGCTTATCTATAAGTGAATTAAAATATAAAAATTAAGTTGGTGAAAGAAATACAACACAAGTCTTGCCTACTAATATTGTAGGCATGTGGGAACTAACATAGTTGAGTTTATGTATCATTTACAATTTTCAAGGCGCTTTTCTTTGACAGCCAATATATTGTGGTATCCTCACTGCAGACATTCCTTGATAATCTTGTTCATCCTTGAGTCAGAACATGGCTCCAAGGCCTCTGCCTGGCTTGGGAGATTTCCTGTATCCATCGTTATGAAGCACCACTCGATGGCTGGACCCAGAATTGTTGTTTCACGTATTCCTCCTCCCTCTAGAGTTCTGTTGGCCGAGCATATGTCCCGAGGAGCAAGTACTCAACTGATGGGAATTTTCCTGTTTGCTTTGTAAAACAAATGCATGAGGACTCCCCTTGTGCGATGCACCAGAGAAAAATCTCGACTGGCCTTCTGGGTATTACAGAATATGCCATGATACCAAAGTGCACAGGCACCGATAGCAGCGGTGTACTTCACCCAAAATGTAGGCATTGCCCCACTCTCCTTCCATTAACTAATTCAGAAAGGGACACTATCGATCCAGTCAAAGAAGGAATTAAAACATGATGGTTAAAATTGTTGATATCTTCCATTGTTTATATATTTGTGACAGCAATGCATATTCCTCTAGCTGCTATGCCAGATATTGACACTTTCAAGCATCTTATTTTGCTGTGAAATATTACCCTCGCCTTTGCACAACAGTCATACTGATTTGCCAGGTTAATCCATGGGCTCATTTCTGAATAGAATATTTTAAATAAAATAGAAGTTTACTTACAGGTTCGATCACAGCTGGTTCGCCCTTTTCTCCCTTCTCTCCATATGCACCATAACCATTTACCTGGAGGTGTTTAAAATATGGGTTTGCCTTCATTATTATGTACAGGTAACATGAAACACAGTGCTGAATGCTACGAAAAGCAGCAATCAAATTATATACAAGCATGGACTGTATACCTTCATGGATAATTCCAACTAACAGCTTAACACTGAGTATAAACCCCAATAAAATATAGCCTTGCAGAACATGAGGCAAATGGTATCCGTGTGTCAAAAGTGAAGCATCTCACTAAGAGTTACAATCATCAGAACCTATTGTTTAATTGTTGTTGTACAATTTATGTCTATATGCATGTTACAAACCAGGGCAGTTTCACTGCAGTAATGTAGCATGATGTTCTTCACTTTCTATTTGCATCCGTGGTGGGGGGCGGGGTGAAGCCAATCAGGTTGCTCGGATCGTGGGCTAAATCCCCAATGCAAGCCGGTGTTCCGAGCTATCTAGCAGTTGCTTCCGCTGCCACCCATCTTTCCCCCACCCTCCCTTCCCTTAACATAATGATTCCCATCCCTCCCACCCCCACTTAAATGATTGATGTGGAAACAACAGGCCGCTACCGCCGCTGTTTCTCCCACTTCCTTCTTCCTGCCACCATGCTCCGTGGCGGCCATCTCTACACAGTCTTTTCTACGAATGAACGGGACACCACAAGGTGTCCCGTTCATTCATAGAAGGTGTCCCGTTCATTCATTGAAAAGACACTACCATCAGCAGCCCGGATTACTGGATTGGTGCTGATGGCGTTTGTAACCCATTCCATGGGGTGTACCTAGGGGTAACGTCCCGGTGTCCTCGTTAGAAGCTCTCACTTGGCTTAGGCCTTTAACTTAGGCTCCCGGGCCGTTACGCCCCCGTTACGCCCCGGTATAGCCCGTGGAACAGATTACTAATGCCCTAATGTGTTACTGGCAGTGGAAAAGTGTCTGAAGGGTTCACAGAAGCAATGAAATAAAGAAAAATGTGTTTCCATGTTGCAGGCACTGCAGACAGGAAAGCAGAGCAGATGTGGAAAGTGTGACGGAGGAACCCACGGTTCAGTGAATGTGCACAGGTGGCTGGCCCAGCGCTTGAAGAGGCCCTGAAGATATGATTGGGGGAATTATACTTCTAAGGTTACAGATAACTACTACTGTTGCAAGATTGTAGGGAAGGTGTGTCGAATTTGCACAGACTTTGAGATGTTTGCATACTAAACCTTATGTAATTTCAATTGGATGCTCAAAGAGGTACGACCACATTTTGGGAACTTTGTATATCTGTCTAATTAAGAAGGAGAAACAAATATTTCCATCTATTTTCGTGTATTGGGCAGAGGGTCAATTTCACTGTCTTGCATGTCTTGCAATATTTGAATATAGATTAATTTGCATGTATAATTTTCCTTGGACACATATTCCTCTCAATGCAATACAACAGCAGGCATGCACGTATGTGGTGTTTCACCACGGCGGACAACTTCCAGATTGTCATTCTCTGATGTCCTCTCTACACTGAAAAAGATTAGGCTGCATACACTTATTGCTTCGGCAACCAACGTCAGGACTCTGGCAACAAAAATATGTGTTGTGCTAGCCAAAGGTGTGGCTAGCAGAGAAAGTCTGTTTTCGTTTTTTTAATGGCTTTAGTGACCTTTGTTCAAGTAGCTCTGTAATAATATGACACAGCGTGATTTAGAGAACTCTGGGATTGAATTGAGTACTGTTGAAAAGAGAGGTTTCTGTAGGTTTGTTTTTATTGACCAGTAAACGAAACAGAAATCCCGAAATGTTACAGTATCCACAACTACAATGCGGAACACATATAAGTTTTAAGTCTGTTGTGCAGACACAACTCACATGCTCATGATATCTGCGTGAAACGGAGAGAAAAACAGCGAGGTATGGCATGTGGGATTTCATTCGTTGTTTAAGCATGAACATCATTTGTGGTTTGGCAGGAGTACACGCTTTGATCGCTGGAGGCTGCTTTGATAAACCTGGTACTGCCTTTGTCACTCCCAGTTCAAGGACTGAATGTAGGTCACATCGACTCGCCACAGTTCTGTTAACTTCTGCCAGTAGCCACTATTTTACCTTCCCCAGTTCCTCAGCAGATTCCCAATGGATGCTGAAAAGCTAAAGTAGGGAGAATACGTCAGGCAATCGTAGGTGCAAGAAGAGGCTGGTGTTGGGAAAATAGGAGGCTACAGATGCCAGTAGAAACAGAAGTAGCTGCGTAGGTCTTTCCATGAAGGCTGTTAGAATCAGGAGGTTCATCCATGATAAAAGAGCCGTGAATGTCTGTATAGAAGGCACGTCTGAAATTTAGAATCTATACATTACATATGATAATTATAGCATTCAAATGAGGGATTAGCTGTCGCTTTTTGTCCATTTGAGTTTGCACTGGCATGTGATGGCAGCACCTGGAAATGTAAGGTTGCACATTAAGGACCTGATTCACAGAGTGTTTTCCAATGGGATTGCGCCATTATAAAATGCTTCTCGGGAGGATAGCTCAGGGACAACGTGCTCACCTTGGAAGCAAGACGACACAGAGCACCAGAGGTTCGATCCCCAGATCCGTGCTTAGAATCCTCTGGGTATTAAGTGTGTTATAAATAACCTAACATATCATATAATTTCAGTGAATCAGGCCTTAAATATGGTGTCTGTACTAGGTATTTGATACACTTGATGTCATTAGATGGCATTTATGGGGCAATGGAGGCAGTACTTGGCATATGTTCTTGAAACAGTACCTGACATATTATGTTTATACCTAGCAAGAGTTATACCTACCCTTCAAACATCAAGCCCACGAGTATCAGGAAGGTACACACAGCAGGGTGTCTTTAATACCTTTAATTAAACCAGTGATATTCAAGATTTATAACTGCCAGTCAGTCCCTGATGTTCTGGAATCAAACCCAGAACTCATGCAGAAGGTATCATAGGAGCAAGTTGACTACTATCTCTACTATCTCTACTATCACCAAAATTGAGATGATCAAAAAATCATATCCCAAGCTTTCTCCTCTAGCGCCACTCTATGCTAAATAACCCATCACATTTAATGCCTTCTAAATTGTCTCTGAGTTGCAAATTGTGAAATAAAATCATGTATATGAAGAGAAGCCCATGTCTTGCAAGTATTGTGGAAGATTTTGCTTTTCCAGAGGACCCTGCGCACCATCTGAGGGTCCTGTCTGAAAAGCCAAGCTCCTTGGGCCTAGACCACCCAAGACTCTGCCTGAAAGGGTAGAAGCCATCTGATGTACTATGATTGAGTCCCAGGGGGACAGGTGACTGTCTGAAGGTTTGTATTCATGTGTATGTTCTTCGACACATCCTCCTTTGCCAGAGTACCCTGTGCACCATCTGAGAAATGTCCGCTTCCAGTCATAGGGATCTTTCTGCCCATTTACGACCCATATCCTGTTACCTCACAAGACCAAAGAACATTGCTGTTTTGTGCCTGTTTACTGTCTTTTGGTTCCCTACAGTCCCATTCTTGCCCATCTCAGAACTTACATCTCCTTCTTCTCAGCCAGCCATCCAACCTTTCCCATTTCACTCACCCACCTACTCTCTCTTTCTCTCTTGTGCCACACCCTTTCTCCATCATCTTCACTTGCCTATTTCTGCTGCCTATTTCTTCTACCCTTCATCACACATATTCACCTTCCGTTCTATCATATATATTTTTATTTATTTGATTTATTTACTTACATAGTGCCGGGAACCCTCGTACATCAGGACACACATAGACATGAAGGATATATATTAGACGGGACTGAACATGTATGTAGTAGTCTCAGAAGAATGCTAGGCGGTGCTATTTAACCCATTTAAACAGTAATTTTTGTCCAGCCGGAGTTTGCTTGGCAGCCTATTCCAGATCTGTGCTACCCTAGTTGGGAAAGCTCAGGCCTTTCTGAATCTGAGCGATTTAATTATTCCCTAATTGGCTGATTTTAGCGCCCGGTTTGGGACATAAGGGAACATGCAGGTCTTTAGATAATTTGGGACCTGACCATAAACACACTTAAGGATGATATTTGCTGCTTTGAAGTGGATCCGAGCCACAACAGGCAGCCAGTGCAGTGATTCTCTCCCTGTGGAGACATGTTCCCTTCTTGTCTTCAGCCTCAACTTGGCGTAACTTTGTCATCACCCCCTAGCCTCTCCAGCATCCTCCTTCTATCCTGCACAATCCCCCCTCAAATAAGTTACTCCCATTGGCACAGGCTACCCAACCTCATCTATTCCCCTCACCTACTGCATAGCACTTGCTCCTCTCCCTCACTGTTGAAAACTTGCTTTCACTTGGCCTATGGAATGCACAATTCCGCTGCAAAATGTCTTCCTACTTCACTGACCACGTTGACTCTTATTAACCTCAACTTTCACGTCTTGCTAGCACTGAAACCTGGACCTACACTCATGGCACTCCACGCTGACTCTGCTGCCTTCCTCCACTCTCCTCGACCTGTTGATAAAGGCAGTGGTGTGGGTTCCTTATCAATGAGGCACTCAACACTTCCCCTCTCTCTCCTGTCTGACATCAGCTCTTCCTTTTTTGAATGTGCCATTATTCAACACCTCCATCCTACTCCGCTCATTGTTCTGGATCTTTATATAGCACCTACATGCTTTCGGGCCCTAGTTTGCGCTCTATACATTTTATAATAGTAATAATATAGACCCCCTGGTGCTCTCAATTCCTTCTTCCCTTATCTGACACTTCCCCTTGAGACACTTCCTACCGAGATCTCCATTGTCAAGCTGGGGGACTTTAACCTCCCCAAGTCCTTTGCAGCCACCTTCCTTGAACATAACTCCCTCCTGTCAGAATAATTACTCTATCCTTCAACGACCAGCCTACCCGCTCTGGTGGGAACTCTCTTGACCTTTTCATTCTTTTTTATTTCATTTTTCTCTGATCTATCCATTAATCCTTCTCCCTCAGTCCCTCCATCTTCTACTCCTCACCTTCCCTTCAATGACTAAGAGGAAATTCAGGCCGGACTCTGTTGCCCCTTACCATGATAATGTAAGGACCTCTTTCTTGTCGCTTTCCTCTATTCATGCCGCTTCATTGACCATGCTTTTTTTGACTTCCATTATGCACTTATGACTCCATTTGACCAAAATTATCCTGCTCGCAAATGGACACCTCAGCCTTGGATCACCTTTGATTTCTGACCCTTAAAGCGAACATGCAGCATGTCCTACGATGATGGAGAAAATTACAGAAACCTATCCTACACCTTGCCTACCAAAATGTTGTTGCTGCCCTAACCTGAGCACTGCATTCTTCCAAATCCTCTTACTTCACAAACCTAATTTCCTCCCTTTGCAGTCACCTGTGCAAGCTTTCATTTTTTTACTCCTATCTTTGCTCACACCTGCCAAACATATATCTATTGCCTCCCCCCTTTCTGCTAATGACTTTGGTCTTACTTTTCCTCTATCATCTCTAGAATTCATGACATTCCCACAGCCGTCCATTCTGTCCTTCCACCAACCCTCCTTCTGTTAATCATCTTTCCTCCCGGCCTCTTTTACTATAAACTACTTCTCTCCTACCTCTCGAATTTAACTAGCACCGATCCTTTGCAGTGCAAACCCATCTTGTGCTCCTATCAGCCCTTTTGGTCCCCAAATGGTCAAATACTGAGTCTGAATCACTTGTCCATATCTCTATGAGCACTTCAAACTTTCTCTCTGCTTGAGACTTCCTTGCCTCCTTCAAATCAGCAACTGTCCTACCCAATTGAAGAAACCCTCAGCTGACCCACATGTCCTAGAAAACTATAACCCAGTTTCTCTCCTTCCCCTTTATGCAAAAGTCCTTGAGAGGGTGGTCTTCAATCTGATCACTAAATACCTTGAGAATAATAGCCCTGGAGACCCTCTTCAATCTGGCTTCCATAGTAAAAAGTCCACTGATACAGCACTCATGCATGTCTCCCACTTTCTCTCTAACGCTCGCTACTTGAAACTCTTGTTTACTCATCCTTTTGTAAATTTCTCCCACTTATGACACAGCTGAACATTCCTTTCTCCTCATGACTCTACATGATCTTGAGTTTCACTAATCTGCTCTTTCCTAGGTCACCTCTTACCTGCAATGTCAACCCTCTTGGAACTCACAAACCGCTGACCCCACCCCTCTTGCTGTTGGCATCTAGTGAGGATCAGTCCTTGGACCTCAGCTCATCAACCCCTACACCTGTGCTCTAGGAAGACCTATCTCATCCTTCGACTCTCAGTATCACCTTTTTGCTATCAATGGACTTGCTTCTAGGTACCTGTCTGATTGTGTCTCATTTTATCTGATTCCTTCTGATCCTCCTTTGGACTCAACATCATCATCCCATACCCTCACTGGGCCTCCTCTTGCTTCTGCTCTTTCTCCCTACTCTCCCTGCTTCACTGGAACCCACTGCCCATAACAATCAAAGCCAGCCAAGCTGTGGATCTCTTCAAAGCTTGGCTAAACATGCTCTTCTTTAAGAGAGATTGTCCCCTGCCCTCCATCCATCCTCACACTTTGACCCCACCACTGCCTCCAGTGATACCTAATGTAATTTTGTCTATTTATATAGTACTCCGCTTTAGTTTGAAGCACTTGCCCCACTACCATGATTTTGGAAGTCATGACCGGCTTAACTCAGCGCGATCCCGTTGATGTCCCCATAATGGCATATCCCCCATAATGCCATATTGTATGTCATTGTGAATGCCTTATCTTTTAATTGGTATGCTTTCATGGGCTTGCAACGGGAACACAAAGAGTTAAGCTGGCCATGACTTCTCAAATGTGTTGAATTTGAGGGGTTTTGTTGTGATAAATTTGGGCAACTTAACTAACTTTTTACTTAAGTTTTTTTCAGTGAGTTCCAAGGGTTTTGTTATACCATAGTTTTTTACATGGCCAGTGCATATTTTACAACATTACCAGGCCACTAGCCACAGCTTTCGGCCATGTGCACTATATATTTTACAATACTAGAAGGCCACTAGCAATGGCGTTCACCTGTGGCCAGTATACATGTGTATTGGGCTCACTAGCCACGGCCAAAAGCACACCCTTCAGCCATCCCCACTATATATTTTACAACATTACCAGGACAGTGGGCATGGCTAAATATTGCCCACTAGATTGTTCAAAACACTATCAGACCACTAAACGTGGCCTAGAGCACAATTCTGAGTTGGTACTTGAATACTGCTATCAACAGTGCAGTCTAGAAGAGCTGTGTCCTTTGGCTCCATAAGGTAATATATGAACCTATGATTTCTCTCATTACTTTTGATTGCGTAATGCATAAGTGTGTATTATTCACAGATGTTGTTGTGGCTAGTGTGGCATTGGTTTGGGGACAAAGCAATAAGGTGCAGCCCTTGCCCTTTGTCTATTGAAAGTGGTTAGGCTGGCAAACAACAAAGAATGCACATGTGAGATGTTATCAAACACTTGTCCTTTCACTCACCCATTAATGTATTCTCTTTCTCTCTGATTCACACACTCTATATTTTTTTTATATATGTCACTCGATCACTCATTTAATGACTTAACATGTTTTAGAGTTAGCTTAGAGACCAGTGGCTTGTTGTTTATATCTCATTCTGAGAGTGGAATTAAGATGTGTGGGGCCCAGTTGGAGGCCGTGATGGAAAACCATTGCAAATCACTTATCGTAAATAACATTCCAACACATATTATAGGCATTGAGCTAAATAAAGCATTGTGACGTGTAACATGGATGAATTCCATTTCTAATTCTGAATGGAAAATGCAGGAGGAGATACATTTCAAAATGTATTTCACTCAGATGTGTCATCAATCATTTTCAAATATGCCAAGAGGTTTATGTTTCGCTAAAGGTTAGGCTGTAAATTCGGACAGAATAACTTTTATGCTTACTATAACTCCTGTTTAATATATTTACGAATATTGTATCATATAAAGAAATTGCACAGAAATAGGTACATTAAACACAAATTAATGTGTCCATGAAATTCATATATTTATGTATACAATATGCGCCTATTCATCAGCCTTTCAATTTGATGAACCCAGAAGAAATAGTCAAGAAAATGGAAAATACATTAGAAAACATTGTCTTTGATGTACACAATGCAGACCTCCCACACTTACATTGGTCTCTGTGATATCTGTTTCAGCCGGCACGCCAGGGCCAAACTCCTCCTCCTTAGTGGGGTCGGTTGGTTTTTCTTCATAGTCTTTGTATTCAAAAAAATCATATTCTCCTAACTCTCCTTCTACCAGAGGATCTGATTCAGTGGGATCTACCACTTTGCTTCCAATGTCAGTGTCCTCAACTTTAGTTTTCTCTGAATCATAGTCCTCGCCTGTTATATATTCTTCAGCAAACGTTTCTTCAACTGGGCTTTGCTATCACATAGGTAACAGCGGTTTGGGAAGGGGAGGAATCGGAGCATTAATGTTAGTAAAAGCAATGTAAGCATATCAGAGTTGTTGTCTTATTAAGAAGCAGAGTATAGCCGAGGCACATCAACTTTTAATCTCATTGTGAAACACTGAGCGTTCAGCTTTTCAAATAAATTAAAAGATCATGATGTGCATGTTACTCATAGTGAAAAATAATTGCTTTATTGTCTACTTACTCACAGAAGGTCACAGTCAAAAGAGGCATACTAGTATGTCACAAAATACTTTGAAATATTTCAGTTGTCTTAAAAAAGTTTCTTTAATACATAACATATTAAACAACTTTGTGTTGTGCATTTGTATCAGGTATGTCTTGTGATGTTCAGGAACTGCAAGCACGTGTTTGTTTTTGACGAGCAATCTCCACTGATTGCATGGCTGATTAAGCATTAGACATGTGTATGTCCATATGCAGTGTATGCATATCTGCGATATATGCATATTGCATGTGAGGATATTTTTAGTTGAAAATGTTCAGCCAAAATCTCAATCTTGCAACGTCTTCTCACAAACACCAACACATGTAAATACAATATCTACAGAGATGTGCAAAAGAAGAAATATTCTCTCATTTCAAGTGTACCTTTCACATTCTGCGGCATGATAGAAAGAATCTTGAATACAACACAGTAAGTGGGGACTTATGGGATCCTGCGAGTGATTGGTGCCTTGATTGACACCTTATGGCTATTAATTTTAAAAAGCAAAATGAAATCTGAAAACTTCATGTATCCCTTGGGCTTAGTTATGTTTACCAGCCTGTGCGTGCCAGGAGTGGCAGTGGACAGTTCCACATTCTCTGTGCCATACACAGTTACTCAAGCCCGTCCGCACCATCATATGAGTTTATGAAAAAACACAATTACTGTGCCTGTCTTCCGCACACTCTTGCAATTCAAATAGCAACTTCCTGAATTGATTTGAGATTCCATTTAAGAGCAGCTCTGGAAAAGTACATTACACATAATGGGCCTGACTTACAAAGTGTTTTTCAATGGGATTGCAGATTGTAAACCTCTTTTATAAATCAGACCCAATGTATTCCGTGAGGTGACCAAAGCAACATAGATCACTCTTTCTTTCCTAAATCCAAGGCAACGTTTCACAAAGAGGTTACTATAGTAACTCTGACTTACTATTGACTTATACTTGAAGAGATCTATTGTAATCATAAAGAAATACCTCAGTAAATCTGACTTACAATGACTTATTCTTACCCCTGACTTGCATGTCAGAGTTTCTCATAGTCACTTTTTTATGAATCAAATAGCTCTCTCAAATTCAAGTCAAGGGTAAATTGGAGTACCTTCTTTGTAAATGTGCCCCCAAGTCTTCAATAAAGAGTTGACATATAAAAAAGGAAAAATAGACAAGTTCGATATATAGAGTAAAAGGAATGAGGCCAGGTAGCATGCAGTGCCTTACCTATCCAAGTTGCCCTGTATCTGTAATATGATAGTGGCAGCATTGCATTCCAGTGTGTAAACAAACACCCACTTCACCTTGGATAAGCAGAGTAGTACTTTCTACAGATACATTCCTATTTGAAATTAATGATGGATGGGCAGCACCAATCCTGTTTATGAATATTGAAACCGAGAGTATCAGAGGACACCTGAGGGCACAGATCAGGTGATATTAGCAATAAATAGGGTAGATATTAAATTCAGCCTTTGATAATAATTCTCTAGGAATATTGGAATTAACAGCTGGACATGTGGCTCACAATTTTAAACTGATTTTATTATTAGCGCATAGTGCAATTGTATTGAATCATAACTTTATGTAATCCTATGACTAACACTGTTCATGGTCATTTGTTTCATCATCAGGCACTGAACACCTGCCATGTGTTGTGACATAACATAGAGCAGCTTGAAATAGGGAAATGATTTAGAAAGTGCAGCTGTTTGAGATATGCACTCTTCCTGACCTTCAAGGACAATCACAGATACCATTGATTCCCATGCACCTGCTCTTGTTTCCTTGGATAACAGCTCCATGGGACCAGTGAATTTCCCTACATGTAAAAAACACCTCCATCTGACCACTCTCTGAATAAAACCTCCAGTGATGAACTGCATATTCTTAGAAAAGACCTCCCAATTCCAAATACTTTGTTCTTAGGTGGAATTCTAGAGAAATAGTAACACAAGAGCTTCAAGAGTACACTGAGTCCAACATCCTTCTGTATGACCACCTGCCTAATTTCACATCAACCCTATCTTCGCTTTCCTAGGACAATCAGTGGAATTGGACACTTTAAACAGCTCCGCCTTGCTCAGTTGCTGAAAAACGTCTATCCCATTGAAGGCGCCTAAAATGGCTTGCGTATCTTTATAACGTATAGAGAGCAGAAATTATTATTAGGACCCTTCCTCTCAAGCGCTACTCTGTTGTACCTCAATTATCCATATTTTCTCTGTGGCTTCTTAACACCTATTTGAAACCTCTAGCTAACCCCATCACAGCATGTTCTGACCCCTTCCTAATCTGTGTGGATGACAGCCAAATTGAGTTTAGACTTGGGGTTCTCCAATGGATCTGCAACAGATCTTGCAACGTCTTCTTTAGATCTGGTTGATTTATAATAGCATGACTTTTTCAAATGGAGAGATTATATACATTGGTGCATCCTTTCCACTGTCTCTCTCATTCTCATGGGCACCCAATTTAGGGGGCTACCTGACCCTATCATCCCAGGCAAGATAAGAGGGAGAGGTATTCAATGGTCTACTTTCGATTGCACCATATTTTCAAGAGAGCATTTCCATCTCTTGACTTCATCTTCTCGTGCTGAAACACATTCTCTCTCTCTTGGGTGATCACATGACTGCATTACTGGAAGGGAAGGACATGAGGGACATGTGGTCATTACCAACCACAACTTGAAGATGCGGGTGCTAAAGATGGGACTACATTGAAATTAAAACTGTATATACTTTTCTTTCGGTGATGCTGCACGCATCACCTGGAATCTATTTTCAGTCTTCATGGTGTATATCATTAATACTGAAAACAGTCTTTATCCCCACCAAAAATATCACTGAATATATGGTTGTCTAGAACGGCCATAGGCAATATTTTTGGGGGGATAATAACTGGGATTTTTGGGAGCAGGGGTTGGGGGGGTGTCCCCCACTCCTTTAAGAATAAAGCAGGGCTTGCAGGGTTGTCCCCCGCAGGTTCCATGCCATAATATCGCTGCAAAAGTATAGCAATATTTTTGTATGGCGATATTTTTGCAGAGATATTAACACATGGAACCTCTTTATCAGTCAGAATCCTGGTATTGTATTACAAAAGTAAGTATATGATTCTTTTTTTAGTTAACCATGCCTTTAGTGAAGCAGGAGATAACGGATACAGTCTGAAGTGGCATGGATGGGCGAGGGCACACAGCTGAGAGGCAGCTCAGAATACAGGGTTACACTAGAAAATGCAGTCTGAGATCAAAGAACCTTGATAGGATGGTGTCTTGGCCAAAGGTACTAATAGCCACAAGAAAATTAAAGGCTTGTAATGTGATCTATAAAAATTTACTAAATTTGAAAATGTCGAAATATCATCAAATTGAGAAAAAAATCATTTGTGTTTACATTACATTTCAAAATCAGCAGGCTTGACTCATCTGCAAGGTTTCTTTTGAAGTATCTTTTTAATGTTTTAGTGATTTACCTTGTCATGACTAGGCGAACAGTTCATGACTCTTCAAGTATTCTTGGTGGTGTGTGCTATTGTTAAACAGCTAAAAACTGTTTTGATAGATATTGCTGGGGGGGGGAACCGCTAGCAGCTGTAGGACTTCCTGAAATGTGTTATCATTTCATTGTAATCGTTGTTGCAAATGTCTTTCTTACCCCCTTTGTAAAGGTCATGGAAACATAGCATGACATCCCCAGTACACTTCCCAGTTCCGAACGTGTTTTCTAGTTATGGCGAATCTAAGATGGGCACTGAAATCAATCATCATGTTTGTCTTGCATATGTCTAGATTTCCTTAGTTAAACATTGACTTTATATGAAGAATGTGTAAATAATGTTACTGCTGAAGTTTGCAAACACACGAAAAGGTGCCCAAACAAAACAAGTGAAGAATGTAAAAGGTATACTTTTTAAATTAACTTTTGCACATCCTGAGATGAATTTGAAGGCATATTTTCCACACACACAAGCCAAAGCCTTTGAGAAAGTTTTAAAGGCATTTCACATCCAGGTCTGTACTCAACAACATCCATTCCATTGCTTCATTTCTAAAATTATTTCAGCTTGAAAATGTTAACAAGGTCTATCAGTGCAAAAGCCGTTTTTGCATTGTAGAAAATACATTGTTTTCTCTTATCCTGCACAACACTACACAGTGAGTTGTTTGTTTGGCAGAAAACAGTATTTTACCGCACCTACATAGCAAAGGATTTTACCACAATTGAAGAAGCAGATCAAAGGTACTGAAAGTGTACAGGAGGATGTTTCTGCCCTGCAGCCAACTAAATATCTAAGATGTGGAAAACAATGTAAGATTTCCAAGCTATAGTATATAAGTTCATAGGGCCTCATTACACGGAAGGCGGTAAGCCATGGCGCTATTAGCGCCATGGCTGTCGCCGGTACCTTACCTTACCGGGTCCGCCTTGGTGGATGGCGGAATTAGCGCCATATTCCAAGGTGTGTGGGGGCGCTAATTCCGCCATCCACCATTGCCCCTTCACCATTGCCAGTCAGCCCCATAGGGCTCCATGTTAATGGTGAAGGTGCTAATTACGGTATCGCAATTGCGGTACCGTAATTAGCACCAAGGTCCCTTTGCGGGTCCCGTACTTAACACCTGTAAAAACCAGGTGTTAAGGGAGGACCCTCAAAGGGACCGCGTAGTAAGGTAGTAAGGGTTTACTGGTAACAGTGCCCTTACCGGTACCGGTAAACCCTTACCGCCTTCCGTGTAATGAGGCCCATAGTCTTTTCGATTCATCAAATGATCTGCACATTGGCTAAATGTGACTTCCTTGAATACTAATTCTGAAGTATTAGAATGGAAATCATATTAGAGAGCAATAATATCTTTATTCATTACCTCATTCGGTCCAGTGGTCAGACTGGGGGTTTCTGTCTGATAACCTTCTGCAACACCATACTCGGTTTCATCCACATTATACTCCTGAATATCTTCAACAATGTTTGCCTAATATCAATCAAAACATAAATGGTGTGTCAACAAATGGACAATACATGCTAGGGTAAGTTGGCATGGTTTAAAATGTAGTGTAGTTATGTTATTAGCCAGAGAGGTACGCAACTAGCAAGGTTAGGGCTAGTGAATTCTTAAGATCAGAGATCTTCCGCCATTGGGCTGGGAAAGATCTTGATTACTCTTGTGCTACCTTTACCCCTAGTCTGGCTTGTGCTGTAGCTCGGTTATTGGCCACGCTTTTCTTCTTCTTAGTTGCACCTGAATCAGATTTTTTGGATGCAACCTTTTTTGGTTTGTCCTTTGTGCTAGCGGACACTGCCTTCTTCTTCTTTTTGGAATTGGGTTTCTCCTTCTGAAAAATGTGTTGAAAGATGGAATGGCAAACATGAATAGGAGGAAAGGAAAATGCGGATAGTATGACTGAAGAATCGAGAGTATGGTCACAATGAAGGCCACCTGCTATCTTGCACTCTGCTGCTGACTGACAATGTGCTAGGGATTCTCAGGACAGGAGTAAGCAAAGGGAAAGACATGAGATGGGCAAGGAGAGGGCATGCTGTGCAGACAGTTACAGAATAACACCACTCAAGTCATAGCAAAGGCTCATTTTACCTCCGTCGTTGGTATAATCTCTTCAACTTGTGTGGGTTCCTCTGTTATAAGCTCAGTCTCTTTATAATCTGCTTCACCATATTCATAGTCATATTCGATTAATTCTTCAGGTACATACTATACAACAGTGGAGAAATAGCAGGCATTCCTATGTTAGTCGCTGGAAATTAAATTAGCAGTTTTGGAAACCTTATTTCTAACATTTACCCATCAGTAAATATTAAAGGAAATAAGGCGTATACATGATGACATATTGTTTGTCATTCACAAGAAAAACATCAAACATTCATCCCCAGGAATGTTTCTTTTTCAATATTAAAAAAGTTCTATATGAATGATAAAGTAAGGTTATTTAATGTAGTCTGCAATTATTAAGCATTCTGTTGTAGTCAAGCATGGCAGAATAATTCTGCTGATAGTAGATATAATAGAACATATAATGCTCTATTGGCTTTTCTCAAATAATGAATAGTAGAACATGACTGTATTGTATTGAGACAGTGAGAAGGCACAATACCATCTCACCTTTATCATGAGCAGCATGGGTGGATTAGCCCGCCCACTGACTCTTTGGAAATAAATGTCCTAATTTCCGTAGGACAGTATTAAAGTCACAGAAGTGAATGAAGGGGTTAAAGTAATGCAAGCAGATGTATATAGTGGTATGCACAACTATATAGCAACATTATTTACAAGATTTGGAGCATATATACAATTCAAATTGGTTTGATCACTTCTATCTTGTGATGGGCATGGCACATTTTGTATAAACTTCCAGCAGAATGCTTGTGTAGTTGTTTACTATATCATTCATTGATAAGTAGCGATTGTATTAATATTGCTTCTTTAATGTGTTAATGAAAAATGTCATACATGATTATATTTGATTACGTTTGGGCCTGTTCCATTGACGATCCCTTTACAAAAACAGACACATTAAAGACATTGCTTGGCTGTCAGAAACATACAGGATATGCACTAATCCCCGTGATTATGTATTCATAATTAATGAAAGGTCCTGGGAAACTGTGCTCTATGGGTCTCTGGGAGGTGTACGTCCCCTGGTGAATAGTCAGAAATGTTGTTTTAGCACAATGTTGTAATGATTACTTCAGTAGGAGAAGAACAGCATTGCAAAGGTACTACAGAATCCTTAACTCTGACCCTCCAGACTGTGTAATCTTGAATCTTTCAATTGTCTATAAAATATGTTCTTTGCTCAATGGGAAACACTACAGGTTTAACTTGTCTAGTTGTTGAGTCATATAAAGTAGTTTTTGCATTTCATTGATATGTTTACTAGTGTGCACAATCCAATGTCTCTATTGACATCCATATGCAATTTCTAATTGTGCAATTCAAAAGTTGAATGTTTGTGTTCACTGATTAAGCCAGCCTTTCTTATCTAGTGGGAAGTGCAATACTACAATATGTATGTCGAAACTGAGAGGAAAAACCATCAGGAACAGCGTGATCTTAGAGAAAGTTATAATCAGATCATAAAAAAAGATGAGGACTCATATATAAGTGGTTCAACATTATCGGCTAGTTCCATATCCTTTCTTTGAAACGTTTTCACTCAGGGAAAACACATGCAAACCTGTTCATATGTGTTTTCCAGCAAGGACAGAAACTGAAATATGATGATAGTTCCTTTTGTCCCTAAAATAATTTACATTTATCCAGCTCAAGTTCAATGGGCCAATCCCAGGCGTCACTCTATCTGTTGAGTCTGGCTCCAAGGACATTATCTGTCTGAACCCATTCCTACTCCTTGAGCATTTTACTTTGGTCATGTGTCTTCCCTTTCCCCATTTACAGCCATGCACACCCTCCTCGCAGGACTTGTTCAATGTACACAATCCCAACTCACTACCAATTTTACTGAATATGAATACATTGAAAACAAGTTAATGTCATTTAATTTACTAAAATGAAATTTTTACGACTTCACAGAAATCTAGTGTAAAATATGGGAAACGTGTTTTGGAATGTTGCTTAGTTAAGAACCCAGCATTCAGTTGGTGTATGTTTCTATGAAATTGAGAACAAAATATGGAAACACATCAGTGATAGGCACAGTATATGAGTACATTTTCTAGCAGCAAAACAAGTTTCAGGACAGCCAGTGGAAAAAAAAGCAAACATATAATATAATTTACGTTGCACTTTCATCCCTTGATGGATAAAAGACATAGCATTGCATTCAGTAATGGGAAACATTGAAAGTTCATTATATTACAGAATAGAAGGTAAATATAGGCTGCTGCACCATGCTCTATTTTGTAATTGAAATGAGATAGCTTGAACATTATTAGGCTCTTTTCTAAGATGTGATGGCCTTTTTGTAACTTTATGTAATTAAAGTAATACAACAATGCCAGAAAACATTGGAGGGAACACATGTAATAGGAACCTGCCTTTTGATATTTATAGTAAACAAAGGTTTATATGTAATTATGTAATCAATCGACATTTGTGTCAGTAAAAGAAAAGTAAATACACCTAGTGTATTTCCTACAGCAGCTGCATGCGAGGACTTCCTGTAAAGCTCTGGTTGGTGTTAGTGCCTTTAGAAGTAGGTATCTTTTAGCACCCCAAAGAGAGAATAGGGAAAATAGACAGAATTTTGCATCCTACATTTTGTTGCTTGGTTGGGCTCGGTATTCTCATCTTGTTACTGTTTGATTTCAAGAGGGGTTTGTATTCTGTTGAAGAAAGGTCTGCCCTTGACTGTCCTTGCAAGCAAAAAGATGATGAGGGCCGGATTATCTACATGTTGATTAAAATACAGGATTCTATCTTTATGAGCCGTTATATTTATGCCCCAAATGGGGGATGGTTCATTTTTCATTTCTCTCGCCCAGTTCCATCAGAGAGTCCGTCAGGTTGATTTGATTCTGGGGGAGATTTCAATAAAAAAATGGACCTGGATGTGGATCGAAGTGAGGGCACTGCTAATTGTAAGGGCAGAAATCATATGTCATTGCATGCTTTGGTCGATGAGTTTCATTTTGTGGACATGTGGAGACTAGCCAACCCCATTGTTAAAAATGATCCATACCACTCTGGATGCCTTAATGTTTTTTCAAGAATTAATATGTTAATGTGTGCTGGCAAATGTACACAAAATGTCTTTTAATGCGACATGGATGCTATACTAATCTGGGACCATGCCCCCATTTGGTTAGATATGTTATTATCTTTCGTAATGCCAAAATCATATCACTGGAAGATGAATACTGCCATGTTAAATAACAATGATCTGGGTAATAAGATTGTAAAGGAGGCAGAATTCTTCATGTCTGTGAATTGGCCTCCGGATGTGTGTGTGATATCGACTTGGGAAGGATCTAAATGTTGAATGCATGGCTTGCTGATAGGTCTATCCAGCAAGAAAAGTAAATTGTGGAAGTGTGAGTTGAACGCCCGGGAGAGTTATAGAGGAGGTATGTGTCAGATCCAGCAGTAAAAGCCAGTGGGGTGTTGACACGTAAATAATATAATCTGAACAAGCTATTGTCTGAGAGGGCAGCAAATCTCCTTTTTAGAATAAGGTGTAATTACTATGTAGGTGGCAAACAATGATTACTGGTGCACCACTTGAGGGTCCATGAAGTGGAACAAACAATAAGTGCAATAAATCAATCCTCAGGAGGGCTAACATTCAACCCTGCTAAGATTAATAGAGAATTCCATGATTTCTATTCAACAGTATATACTTCTGATGAACTACGAGCCGATGAAAGCTTAACGGTTTACCTGGAGGGCCGTGCCTTAAATAAATTACCTGATGGAGTGAAAACATCTTTGGACTTTGCTCTGTCAGTGGAAGAATTGACAGTGGCAACATCCAAATTAAAAGGAGGGAAGTGCCCTGGTCCGGAAGGGCTATCTGCAGAGTTTTACCGAATCATGCAGGGAGTGGTTTTTGAGCTTTTACTTGAGGTGTTCACTGAGTCTAGGAAGAGAGGTATATTGCCAGCAATGACAAGACATGCTTCAATCTCATTATTTCTTAAGAATAGGAAGACACCGACTTCATTTGGGAATTATAGGCCAATTAGCCTAATTAATACAGGTAAGAAGATCCTGTGCAAGGCACTTTCTTGGGGGTCGAGAACACCCTGGAGCATCTTGTCAATCCAAAACCACCTGGATTTGTAGAAGGAAGGAGCCCTTCCACTAAAATGTGGGAATTAATACTGACATTGCAGGAATGCAATAAGTTGGACTCAGAAGTGGCTGTGTTCTCGTTGGACGCTGAGAAGGCGTTTCACAGAATTGAGTGGAGTTTCCTATTTGCACTTCTGAAGAACTATGGGTTTGATACAAATATTGTACAATTATATTGCTACTCCAATCAAAACCAACGGTGGCAGGAAATACTAATGGATGGCCATCCGAGCCTTTTGAACTGGGCTGTCGAACAAGGTATGGTTGCACGCTGTCGCCTCTGCTCTTCGTACTGATGATGGAGCCACTGGCGGAGAGAATCCGTCGTGAAAATGAGTACAGTATGGAGATGTGTTTCAGAAGGTATGGTTATATGCCGATGACATGCAGTTGGTACTATGGACCTGTGACTCCTCACTGTTGGCTCTAATACAGAAAATAGAAGATTTTCAATCGTTTTCATGATACAAAATAAATTGGGCAAAATCTGAAGCAATGCTGGCGTAATCTACTTGATTCAGCACAGGTGTCACGAGGCTTAGATTTCAATGGTGTCCAGAACAAATGAAATATCTGGCTGTCTAGCTAACAAATGAAGTTTTTTGCATGTTGGATGTTAACATGAAGTGCATAACATCGAAGCTGAAATTGGAATCGACAAGATGTTCCGACTTTGAGTTATCGCTATGGGGGAACGTTAATGCCTTCAAAATGTCATCTGCTTTATGCTTAAATTATGTGATGATCATGATGCCGCTACAGATAAAAAAGACACTTTTCAAGGAGATCGACAGCTTGTTACAAAACTTCTTGTGGGAAAACAAACAGCCATGATTTAAACTGTGGAAGTTAGAACTCCCTTGCAAGGGAGGGGGTCTTGGGATCCCAGATGTTGCATTGTATCATCTATCATTCTCTTCCATACACCTGACACCATTCCTGGAGAATTTGCCTCATGAGTGGAAAGGGCAGAGATGGGACTGAAAATACTGCTGCCCATGAGGCACTCTTGACATCCATGATCATAAAGGGTCTTTCAGCATCAGTGGCAATAGATTTCTTGATTAGAACATGGCAGAGGTTGGAGGAGATGACTGGGAAATGTGACACTGTTCAGGCAAGATCATCGGTTTGGTTAAATCGATATGTGAAGATCGATGGGAAACCGCTTTTCTGGCAGGACTGGTTCTTAAGTGGTTCTTAAGTGGGGTGCAGTGGATTGGAGACCTGATCAAGGATGAAAAATGGCTGCCGTTCCACAGTTTGGTTAGCACAAAGGGCTTTCAAGGTTGCACATACAGTGAATAGCAGAAATTAAGGATGGGATTGAGGGAGCTGAAAGTATCTGATGATGATGATGATGTTCTTAGGAGACATCCATTGACACTAAAATCAAGTGGTCACTGTGCTTCAAATTCCTGATGGGTGTCTAGGGCCCAAATGAACAACTTCTGAGAGTCTGGTCTGATTGCCTGGGCTCAGAGGTGATGCCCGGGAGATGGGAAAAGATGTGTGGAAATGTTGCCTTGACATCGCTGGATCTAGGGATAGGACCAGCCAGGTTAAAATACTGAATAATGTATACTAGACTCAAGTCAAAATGTTTGAGAGATGTTTGAGTGATACTGATGTTTTTTGGGGTTGTGGTCACATGGAAGGATCATTTGAACATATGAATCAGGATCTTTCGAAGGTGAGGCCGTTTTGGTTGGATGTCACTAGAACGATGAATCACGTTTTAGTAACAGATATGGATTTTGACTTTCAGACTGTAATATTGGGGGAAGATAGCCTATTGGAAGATCTCACCTACCCTCAGTGGTGTTGGTTTTGTAGAGTGACTCATTCTGCAAAAAAGATTGTTCTGAGAGATTGGGAAAATGTCAAAGCACCTAGAAGGTCTGCTGTAATAGATGATTTACACAGAATGTCTCAAATTGAGAGGGTAATTTTGAGCAAAAGGAAGAAAGTGGACTTGTATGAAGGGATTTGGGGGAGGTTATTTGCGCTATTGTACAATTTGGTTTTGTGGTTGGCCTGTCCAGCTATTGTTTGTGTAAATTTATGTGTATTGTTGTACTATAGTAAATCCAACAGAAATGTGAATATAAAAACAAAACAGAGATAGTTTAGTTGCTCACTAACCACACATACATTTTTGATGGTTATTGTTCAATGACCATTTCTGACTAGCTCAGATATACATTTTATTATCTTGCCAGCATGTTTGTGAGTTGTCAAATTTAAAATGGCTCCATGCTATGAAAGAGACACTCACTACCTTGGAAAAATACATACCAAAAGATAAAGACTGGTTGCGTGCGTATTGTGTTCTCTAATGACTATTAGACGACTGAATGGACGTTTCCTCACTCTTCAGCCTAATGTTTCATCAAAGGTATGGATGGAATTCAAAACAATTGAACATAGGAAATGTATAAGCTCACAATCACATGTATTGTACGTTCAAAATTGAAATGGTTCAAGCTAGCTAATCTGTAACATTTGGTAAATCAGCACAGACTCTAAATTATATTTTATTGGAAATGTCAAAAATGTTTAACCTTTGCTTTGTGAAATGACCACATTCTTTTAATGTTGACTAAAAATGTGTCAGTAACATAGAGAATAGTTCACTCTATGTTTTAAATAAAATGCTTTATAATATGTTAGTACATTTGATGACTTACCAAGGTAATAACAGAGAAATGACTCATAACTCATGAGAGGATAATTGCATATCCTCTGGATCTTTGGGCGCGAAGTGCTAGCAGCGAAACAATCAAATCTAACATCTGAGCCAATTCGAAAAATAGCTGCAATTATTGAATCCAAACCGCCATGCGTCTATAAGAGTGGCAATTAATCGTACATGTACAGTCTATTATTAGATGTCTAGCAGTATGTCTGTGTTGTGTATTCTAATATATCAGTAACATGTGAATTTTTCCATAGGATCTTATTATGAGTTAGTCAGAAATAAAAACGCAAACAGGTGTGATATCACCCTTGGAAGCAAATGATATATTTTGACAGCTACTGTTTGTATACATTGTTTACATATTTAAGAGATGTTCCTGGCCCACAAGCTCTATTGTTTATCTTTTCCTCCACCAGACTCATGGCTGTCATTGTCAGATAGTGTTTGTGATGCTGCAAATACCTTTAGGAGGGACAGGGCATCCTCGTCCTTGTCATACTACTTCTCTGTGTCTGTTTTCTCTATGTTTTCTGCCACTGAGGTCCAGCCTGGACTTCTGGCAATGCAGCTCTTCATGTTTTCCTTTTGGTGAACAACACCCCTGTGAAACCATTATGGCACCCATGGGTGGGTGTACACACTTGTACCCCTTATGTGTGTTTTTGGGGACCTTTGTGTTGCCCACAGAGCAGAGTATGGGCTGGTGGCAGCTGCATGCTGACTTGGTAGTGGCTTTAAGTGTCCTCCATTTTGGGACACCCAGGCCCTCACATAGGAAAAAAAAATGATCCCTCGACAAAGGCAAGATGGCCACTGTAGCCTCTTGGTTTCCTTTGCCTTTTACCTTGTTTTCCCAAAGTCTTGGGGATCTCTGACTCTGTCCATTCCCCCTGACTGGCTATAGATGGCTCTGGGCTGCCTCCTGCCAGACTGACTGGAGCCTTTCCAGAAGCTCTGTGTTGTGGGTACACCCTAGGGGTGGGACCTGTGTGAATGGAGTCTGAAGTGAACTCACATTTTGTGTTATGGATGTCTGTTTTCTGGGTGTGACACAATGACTGAGACAGCCCTGACTGAAACGTACATGAATGCAGTGTAGTGTGCTGAAAGGCTGGGTGCTTACTCCAATCCACATTCTTTGTTATGGGTGCCTGGGTGGTGTGAATGGCCTGAATGCCTGTGAGCCTGATTGGCTGCCTGCATGTATGAATGCCCTTCTGTGTGATCGGTTGACTGAGCCTGGCTCAGCCTGAATGAATGGGCACCAATGTGCATAACAGAGGACCTCTCACTCACCAATTTGTTCAGAAGCTGAAGTCAAGCTGAAGCAAGAAGAAGCTGTTCTTTGAAGCCAAGCTGGAGCAGAAGTCTGCTTCTGCATTTATTTTGTGTAATACAAAAGCTACTTTGTTCTATCAATGACTGATCTAGAGATGACCTGCAATGGAGACCTCTCCCAGAGCTACGAGGGACCATCTTGCAACCTGCTACTCTTCATCAGAGGTACCCTGGAGGCCAGTCCTGTGTTCCTGCCATCTGGAGAAGGGGTCTTCATGAGTCCTGAAGAGGTGTGCCCAAACATCTCAAGTCGAAGAAGTCCATTGATTTCACCCAGGGTCCTGGGGTGTGTTTTGTGGCCACTGGAAGCCGTTGCTGTCTACTGCCCAGAAGATGGGGTACCTTGGCATAGTGCTGGTGGACATCAGGAGCTGTGAATGTTCCAAACTACCTAAGAACATTTCAAAGGACATCCTTGCCATCATCACTGGCCACTTGCTCCCACTGGAGAGAGACCAGAGTTGCTAGGTGCAGAGGAAGGTCTGCCAGTGGGTTTCTCACCACCAGAAGCTAACCAAGATATCCTAAGGTACCAGACTTGGTGAGGGACTGATGTCAATTCAAGGGGTCAATTACAGGCTGTGATATTCCGAAACCCACCACCACCGGTGACCTATGCACCTGTCACTGCCAGAAGTCCGAGAAGGGTCCCAGGGGTCTTACTCTCATCTGCCAAGCCTTTGAGCCCACAGCAAGTTTCATCTTCATAGAACTTCTACAGTCGGAGACATTTTTGACCAAAGGAGAGCAATGTGAAGAGTAAAATGGCTGCACTTCAGGAAAATCATCCATCCTCAGAGGGAATCATTGAGTAGCCAAAAAACTCTGCCACTTCGACTGCCAAGGCACCAAAAGTACTGTGATGACGAAGATCAGTTTCTAGCCTCAGGAGTCACCCAGAGGTCCCAGATTCAACTTGGATCCTGTTCTCCTGTGGCCTCTCAGGTATTTTGGGGTGGTAGAATCTCTTAAAAGCAGAAGGTTATTGCACATTATTGGACTGGGCTGTAAAAGACAGGATACGTTAGTCCCTAACTTCTCCAATACATGTTGCCCAGGTGGGGGATCCTCACACAGAAATGTGTGTCTAGTATAAATAAAAGCATTCTGCCACTGTTCATAACGAACCTGCCTTTCTTTCCTACTCTATACTGAAACACCTCACTTAATAATCCAAACACCTATTTAAAACTGTCTGGAGTTAGTGCATCTATTACTGAATTTATGTATTGTGTGGTACCTCATAGAATGTATATATTTGGCATTCTTTGAATACGTATTTCCAAGTACAAAGTGTTATTATATATGTATACATTTTGGTAGCAAACTTATTTTATATATAGAAGCTGTGTTATCACCTAACATAGTGTGTGGACATTCCTTTGTGGAGGTTTGGGGGAAACACTGTACTTAAGAAGCAGCCTGCAAACACTGTATTCGTGTGTGTGTGCGTGCGTGTGTGTGTGTGTGTGTTCGTTATCAATCGCCTGATGTTGAAAAGATCAGCTAATTGTTAAATCCGTAATTGTGTTCAAAATTGTATCTATAGAAAGGCAACCTTTTATTTTTTTTTAAATGCAACTGTTAAAATGGAATATTTCCATTAAGTTTTGTAGGCACACAAATGCAATGCTGGAACAATTCTGCAGGATTTTAAGGCTGGGAAAAGCGTTGGAAACTGTCAGTGGTGTAACACAGTACTATGATAAATTCCCAAGCACGGAAGAGTATTTTATTGAAGACTTATGAGAGTTGCAGATGCTCTCTCCATGCTTATAAAACTCTCATCTGCAATGCTCATTACCAGGGAAGTAGACTATGAGCCTATTCTTCAGGGAAGGCTAACCATTCTTTCCGTTATTATTTCAGAGCAGTTTTTGCAGTACCATAAATTACCTTAAATTGCGCATGAAGGTCTTGATGTTATTCCCACTACGTGGTGACTGTTTTTGACATCAGATATAGTGAAGTCTGCACATGGTGCTTAGATAACGTGGGTGAGGAATGCATTCCAACACTTCTCGGTTGACGTAACGTAATTGGAGAGAATGTGAAGGTGAGGATAGAGCACACTAAGCGTTGTCCTCTATAGTGCTTTATTCCAGCTCCTAACGATGCACAACTATGTTCTCCTCAGATATGTCACACATCAGAATTCCATGCACATGTTATTTCTTTGCATGGCTGTAGTGAGAGGAGGATCTGAGAAATGTGCATTTGTCAAATTTTCCTTTATTACTGAACAACTATCGGGTGATAATCCTAACAAAAGTCTGCATCTTAGACATAAACTCGTGTGTTTTTTCCAGACATCCAACTTCCTGGTTGGTGATTTTGGCTGAATATAATTAGGTAAACTTCTAGTTGACCAGCATGCCCCGGTACTTTCATGTTTAAGGAGTAGCATGATGCACCCACATTGTTTGCCACTCTCCTCTGAGGGTACAGAATAGGAGGGCACTCTTTGTAAATTGGTGGGTCTTAAACATCTTCTTCCCACACTCTGGCAGTAGCAGCTGCCAGATGTAGAAACCAGATCTTTATAGAGGAATGAAAATGGGGGAATTCGACATCTCAGTTTCACAGAAGTCAATTGCCCCAAACTTGGAGAGAAACTCTTATCTTGAAAGTGTTTGCATGTGACTATCAAATATTATACATTCAAATATTAATAATGATTATTAATCAGGAGGCTCAGAATGGGGGCTTTACCACGCTGTAATACCCTGCTCTGAGCCTCCCAGAGTTGGAGGCCATCATCTTCCCCTACCCGGGCTGAGGTAAATGTGCCCTGTGCTCCCCTGTGTCCCTTCACCCTCATCCATACCCCATCTTTTCCACATGTTTAACTCACCCCACCCCACTTACCTGCCGCTCCCTTGTCCCTCTTCCATGGTGTCCATTTTGGCTTGTATTTTATTTCAAGTTGAGAATGGCCGTTTCTCAACTTGGGAAAAAAAAAAGGTTAGCATCTCAGTATTCCATGCTGGGACGCTAATAGCAATAAACCGCTCGATGGGGAGCATTACCAGGGCAGGTAATGCCCCGAGGCTTTTGCTAAGACCCTCACGACCCAACCCGTAATATGACAATGCACATCTTGCCTATTTTTATAAATCGACGATTGAGTTGATTGCGTTGCCAATGATGTACCCACTACATTCCACATACTCGCAGCCTACTGGAGCCACCCAAAATATGTAGAAACCCCCAGAGGTTTACTGGATGCCTGCATTAAATAAAACGCATTCCAAACCGCAAACATGAGTGAATGTGTGCCTATATCATGCACTGACCATCCCCAGAGAATCCCTCCAATGGTTATTTTCCTCTTTCACTAGGGAATCTTAAAGTCCAATAAAGGTCAGTCAGCTAAAAATGTATTATTCTGTTTGCAAAATGTATCCTTTAAAGTACAACAGTATAAATATTATAATGTGCCTATTTACGCAATTAAGCAGTTGGTACACAATGACGGAGACTGCCCTTTCGTGATGTCACTGTTTCAGGTTATTAAATACTCTCGGTTCTAATCCCGGCTCCATCACTTTGAATCAACTTTTCAACCCCTACATTTTTCCTCGTAGCACAGCTGTCATCTGTTCTTTGACTACTTTCCTACATGGATCGTTCTTGCCCTTTTCATTAGGTGTCTCCACCTCCCCACCCATCCATCATCTAACCAATGCAGGTTTTGGTGTTTTCTGTGGTTTGAAATGGCTAAACCTCCTCATAATATCAACTAATGTACAGCATCGCTGCAACGCACATGCAAACATGTTTTTTTTCTTTTGCACCCATATAATGCAAACCTAGATGGAGAACAGTGGTGCACTGTAGATCATGGGAATGCAATAGTAAAGTCAAACTTGAATGTGAGAATCGAGTAGAGACAGGGCAGGATTTGGGCATGTTTGAGGAAAGAGAAATGTCATCACAACATTTGATTTGAATCCTTGTGGTCAAGTTCTTCGGGTCAGTGACGATTCAACAGGCCCCCCCCATTCCCCCTGTTAAATCAATGTGTAGTGACATTTCTTTTAAAGGGGAAATCAGGATATGTGAAACTGCCGGTTGCCTATTGCAGAAGACGTCCTTAAAATTAGTTCACTGGAGTGAGGTGAATGATGGCAATTTTATCCAATGCTAAGTAAATAATGAAGAATGGTGCACAGAGGAGAAGTGGACACTGGACAAGTGACTAGAACGACTATGTTGCATTTCTATTTACAAATAGTGCATGGTGGCAGGGTTAAGATTACAATTAATATAAAGCAGCGAGTTATGGAACAGAATGTTATGGTAAAGGTTTGTTTTGAACAGTAACTCTATCATACTCACCAATGGTCTGCAAGTGCAATAATACATTAGTATCTACTCACTTCATCAACTTCAGGTTCTTGGGCCTGAGCAGTATGAACGACAGGGGAGTCACAGTCTCGGCTATAATGCTCACAGTAGTCATAGGCTGCTTTGGGATCACCGACGATGAGAAGTTGTTGGATATCACCCTAAAGACACCAAAAGAAGAGAAGAAGCTTGTTGAAATGCTACAGTGGTGAGGTTGTTAATTATAATGTAAACATTGTAAATTTTCACAATTCGAAGCAAGCGTTACAATTAACTGATTCTTAGGCTCCACCTGGTTTATCACACACACCGCGGCACCAGGCACAGCCACGGGTGTGTGGCTCCATTGCGATGATGAAAAGAGCAAAATCTCAGGCCCACACACAACCCTCGAAAACAGGACTGTAGTCTGTAACTGTGCATAGACATGTGATAAGTTCCACTGAGAGCCTCCAAGAGCCACTTTTCCACCACGTAAATAATGGTGTCCTCTGCCTGTGCACCACCATCCAGTTTGAACTCCCCCAGAGTACTTTCTTGGGCCCAATTTTCCCATGCACATATGTTGATAATACATGGACATGTAAAATGTGATTCCATGGCCCTCATTACGACCCAGGCGTTGGACCATGGTGCTAATAGCACCATGGTCCATGCCGGTAACTTACCGACTCCGCCATGGCGGAATGGGGAATTACCGCCCCATTCCGAGGTTGGCGGGGCGGTAATTCCCCATGCCGCCATGGCCCTTCCCCATTCCCATTTTTGCCCCATAGGGCTCAATGAGACTGGGGAAGGCGCTAATTACGGCACCGTAAATTACGGTGCCGTAATTAGCTCCTAGGTCCCTTTGCGGGTTGGTTTTTTAACGCCTGCTAAAAGCAGGCGTTAAAGTGCCACCCGCAAAGGGACCTCGTAATCAGGCGTTAAGGCTTAACGGCGCCGCCACCTTTTACGGCGCCGTTAACCCCTTAACGCCTGGGTTGTAATGAGGGCCCATGACTTACATGGGGCACACCCTCATTCAAATTAAGGAATACCCCTTAAACATTCTCCCCCGCACAGGTGGCAGCATTTGGTATTACAGAAGAGAACTTTCCACTACTTCTGTTATGCTAATGTGCACTCCTTCAGGGCTTGCAGCACGATGTATCACCAAGCTGTTTAATATTCTGCTTTCAAACTTAAGAGCAACAGTGTGAAGCATTCTGCTTCTGGTATCTAACTAGTAAAAATGATGGGAAGTAATAACAGATCAAATAACGCCACATATTGACCAAGTAATCTTTCTCCAGGTAGACCTGTTGCTAAATTGGATTTCTAGAATCTGGCCTGATGGACAGATTTTAGGAGGCCACCTTAGTTATAGTGAACAGGGAACTCTTAACCACAACCCAATCAAGGTAAACATGGAGAACAGTTAAGGCTATTCTCGGGAGTGTGTGAGTGTTGTCAGGGGCCCTCAATGAGTCCACACATTATAATATGAAATAATTCAGTTTTGACAGGAATATATCAAAACACAATATGTATTCTAAGCCTTTACACACACTAAAAAATTAAACTAGCCCCTGATAATATCGCACACTACTCAGTAATAAACATATACACATTCACCATAGGTTCTTAAAATGCATTTAAATGACTTATCCAACACAGGAGGTAAGTAAACGAATGAAGTAAAGATGGAACCAAGTCACAAGTCAATTTCCCTAACTTCATCAGTCATATTCCTAAGATGAATGGGGTCTTGTGCCCAAACATCAAAGGAGCCACAATGCTTCAACCGAGAAAGTACTCTCTGTAGGTAAACTCTAATTTACCTGTGTTGGCGGTTTTTCAATGAAGTTATTCAACAAGGTAACTATGTAAGCACATAGTGTTCTTATCTTTCAGAAAATACTAGCTATATTTGACAGCCTAACGGCAGTGCAATGGAGGGCTAGGGTACAAAGGTATTGGTTCCCAAAGTTATCCTACGGAATGGAATGGGAATATTTGCATTGTATTTACTTAGCCACTTGACTCTGATTTTCCGAGATGACTTGGATTGACTGGAGGTAGCTGGAGGTTGAATTTCCCACCATTGTTTTTGGTGAGAGGTACCCAGAGGATTCTTCTGGTCACGTCCATATGGAACCCCTGATGATGAAGAAATGCAATATTTACCAATGCAGGCTTTTTTAGGCACTTCACAGGAAGGTGAGTTGCAGGATTGCCACTGCAAACAGATTACAGTAGACATCCTTTCAGTCACAGTTGAAGACGCTCCGCTAGGACATGATCCCTTGATGCTAGTTTGCCGAAATAACATGGTAGGCAACTTGTACCATGATCTGGCGACCATCAAAGTTCTACATGCAAAGGCAAAACAGTGACCCTTGAGGCAAGGTAGACACCATTGGAGCTAGTCAGTCCACCGGGTGGTCCAGGGACACTTCCGAAGGCTCAGGGGAGCTGGATCATTGAGAAGACATCAAGACTAATTGGTCCCACTATTCCAAGGGCTGACACATGAATACATTCTTCGGAGATCAGATAGTCCAACAGGGCTTCACTGGGCCAGATGCAGGAAGGGATGACATCCTCTTCAGGAGACTACTTTGGATCTTCAATTAGCTGTTTGCCTACAAGGGATTCTTGACTCCAATGCTGACCTAATGAAATGGCTGCAAGCCACTTCTTATCCAAAATCCAGCCTGGAAGCAAGTCCAAGCCCACCAATGCAATGATGTGCACAATTCAAACAGCCAGTAGTTGTCCACTCATGGGCAACTATTAGTTTCTCTCATGTCCCGCACCTAGACACTCTTGCTCCATGGAGGTGGAATGGAACCAGACAGACCCACCCCCTTCCTGGGCCAAACACACACAAAGGCAGCACTAGCCCGCAAAAAGCTGCAGCTTTCCCATGGAAGTGCATGACCTTATATTGGTTTTCCTTAGCTTACGAGCCAAGAAGTAGACCAAACTATACTATGGCCAAGGAACAAGAACAATTCTTGTGGTGTGGCCATTTTAGGGCACTAGCCACGTTTAGTAGCCATATGCAGTAACGCAAATGTGAACAATAATGCAACAATTGTAAAAATATATCTGCTGCCACCAGCTTGTCTTTTGGTACATATAAAAGTAACCAAAAATCCCCAAGTATTAAAAGCTAGGGTGCTACAAATTTATCTCCACTGCACTGCATTGTAAGATGCTGCGTGCAATGTTAAAACGTTACACAAATGGAAAAGGGAAATATAGTTACCTAGTACTGATAGTCTGAAGCACCGATCAGTTCCCCCATACTAAATTAACACTAAGGCACGGAATTGAAGATGCATACTTTACTTCCCTTCAAGAAAATTCAGAACATGCTAAAAAAAAAAAGAATAAAGATACGGGGTCCATAGAAACTATGGAAGGAAATTCCCATTAAGAGAACACTTTCCTTATAGCTTTATAAGTGAAATACTTCGATATAGATTGAAATATTGAGAACACTTCATAGCAGAAACAGAAAATGTGTATTTGAAGATAAAATAAAAAATCAATAAAACAACATTTTAAAAGTTTACATTTTAGCACCTGAATCCTTGTAAAATAAACACATGGTAGATTGATACCATGATGTAACACAAGACTTATTATTCATATTGATCGGAAATGTATGCTTCTTTAGATATCGAATTAAAGGCGTACCACACATTGCACACGAAATAGTGCTAAACGTACTATATACTATGAATTAAATATTATTAATAATCATGTTTTGTTAATCAATTACAATCCAACTGAGACAGGCATAAAGGGAGATTGGGCAATGACTTGAGGACCTGCACAACCTGCTAGCATGGACAACTTATTTGGCCCAAATTGATACAGTTTGATATCCAAAGGTCATTATGACCAGTGTTACTGACCTAAGGTGCTTTCTATTGCATTTTGTGTAACATATTTGGCGAAAAGGTCCCTAGGGGTAGTACTCCTTCTGTTGCAAAAAGAGATTAATTTCCATTTGCAATTGGGAGGTCATATATTTTATTGGTCCCCAGGCATAACTTTTCTGCAGGACCCTTTTGTAAACACCACATTATAATAATACAACATCATATCCACTGCTACTTCAGGTAAATTTAATGTCTTCCTATACCTTGCCCCTATCATTTTTATTTTTGCTTAAGGCATCTGCATTTTTATGGCATCCTCATAAGTTTTGCAACTTGGAAACAGAATGCTGAAAGATCAAACAAGGTCATGTGACTCTTTACCAAGTAGCACTTAGTTCATCAATTGGTTTTTCATTGTCAAACTAATTGTAAACTCTTGGAGGTATCTTACAAGGGGCAATATCAGAATGAACATCAGAAGAGAACAAAACATAGCAATCATGCTATTACTCTTTTTTTAAAAGATAAGCAAGAAAACACCCTACTATTTTGACTACACGCATTATGTTATGCCCAAATAAAATACCAACGCATATTATTGTGGATTCAACTTATCTAGCAGAATTGTTCTTTGGCCACTTAGACCTGCTTTGCTAGAACCCTTTGAGCCAAAGGAAAATCAGATGGTTAAGGGTTGATGATTTTAAATTATAACAAATTGAAAAAGGGAGTTTATCTTTACACAGTATAGTTCAAAGTGGCTTCGGAAAGGAGAAACCAGTGCATTTGTTTGATTTCATTTTTTGTGGACACTTACCTGAAGACAACACATTCATTTCAGTATATTATTCTTGAGAACACTTGGGAAAGTGAAGTGCCACTTTTGTTTAGAGAGAGGAGAGGAGCACAGTGATTGGACTTGTGCTATCAGGTGAGAGCACAATGTGTCCACTGATCAATACAGTATACTATTAGGCATAACACCAATAGAGTTAACATCAATTCCAAGAAACAATTGTGTTCTATCCATGCACTGATTGGACAACAAATGGACATGTATCAGGTGAACATCTGTCTGAAATCTAGAAGACCTAGAAGTACCAGCTATTCTTTTTTTAAACTGGGGAACTGCAGTGCTGGTCAGCAACGATTTGGGGTGTTCACCTAACTGGATAAACGGTTTTAGAAGTCCTTACATGCCAGCACTAAATGCTCATATCCTTTGTGAGGGCCTAATGAGGATAATCAGCTCTGTTTTGAAAAGCTTTTCTGTTAAATTGGTTGCATAACCTTCCTCATACGTCTTGGGAGTGATACTCAATAATATATTATCTACTTCGCGAGGCTGATATGAGTATTGACTAGAATATTTAGGAGTTTAAGTTTAGGAACATTCTACAAGGATTGGTAAATTACATAAACTTGGAAAATGCCCTTATAGTCAGTAATGAGGGAGCATAGAAGTACATTTATTATTCGGGTGGCACAAACACTTATAAAGGAATTATGATGTTTCTGGTCGACAATATTCTACAACATACAGTGAAATCAGTGATCACAGAGGTAACCATATTCCAATTATGGCACAGTTTAACTATAAGTGTGGATGAGCAATGGGAAATCCGGTGGGAGATATGTGTCACACGATTAGAAGTGGTTAAATATTTCAAATTTTAAGGATCAGATGGCGTCCACCATGACGTAGTATTTAGAGAACAACTCTAGCTCCACTTTGCTGCAAATGATGGGTGATCAATTATAATTATGAATCTGAGGCTGCATAACTAGCATCTTGTGGAGAGTTGCATTTGCTTTTAGCCTCGTGCTGTCTCGCAAGCCTTGTGATGATTTGAGTCGAGGGCATCGCGTGACAGCAGAGGCGGTTGGGAGGCTGCAGGGAAGACGTGTGTCCTTCGTGCGGGCTCGCGAAAATAAACTTAATTAACTCACCTACAGTGTCGGCTCATCTTTAGACCTCTCAATTGCAAACATGTGCTTAGATGAATCTGTGAAGTCTACTGTAGAAGATGAGATTATAGCAGTAACCACGTGTTCTGTGGGTTTAATCAGCCAGTAATGACCCTGGTGCTGTTACCAGGCCGGTGAAGCACACAGAACGCAAGATTATTGCCTTTAGCACTCCGAGGCAAAACCTCGAGGTGCTAATAGAAATGAAAAATAAAGAATACCTGCCACACTGCTTTATTGGCTGCAGCCAGGGAGTGGTTGTCATGGTCGCGCGTGGAGCCCCTTTTTCATTTCCATGACTGATGTAGAAGGAAAGCCGAGTGGTGCAGGCCTGACGGAGAGAAGACCCCATTAAGATAGAGGGGCAGAGGATGTTTAGGGGCTTAACATGGGGTGGCAGGAAGTATAGAAGGGGAGACAAGTGTTGCGGGGTGCAGCACAGGTGTGCCAAGCAATCGGGTTACCCCAAACCCAAGCTTGGATTGTTAGTTTCAGCCCTGGTTTGGAGCAACCTAATTAGTCTGACGCACCCGCCAAGGGTGCTAATTACTTATCAAAAATGAAGGAGGGAAGAAGGCATAGTGACCCCGTTATAACTAGTTGTCAATCTCAGTAGGCAAAATCTAGTTTTAAAATAACTTTTGTCTATATTCAAAATGTGTGGTATGGGAAAAGGTGGCAAAGTCCAGGAATAGATTTCAAGAACAAAACAATGTAAGGATGACTGCCATCGATATAGTGACCCTAGCCAACTGTCAATTAGAGATTAGGAGCATGTTTAGGAGTTTTGGGAAGATAATCATACGTACCTTTCAGCTTTCTGATTAAATTAAAGAGAGATACAATCGTGCACATACACTTTAAAATATCATGCCCAATTCATCACTTTAATGAATAAATAGTATTGCCTTTATTCATTAATGGGCAGTACTATAGTTACTTCTTCTTCATAATTGAGGTAGTGATATTCACATTAATATTACATGTCCGTATCCCTGCCAGAACTGCAACTCTAAATCTTGCCTCATACAAAACCAGCCCATAACATAATGGTACTGTTTAGTGTACGCCAGATAGCTTTAAAATGGAATATTCTGAGTTCATCATGAAATTATGTTTTCTATAATATCACACTAGTAAAGCCTTGTGCTAGAGTTGTGCTTCCTGTTAGAATGTAAAATAATACACTTGTGGAAGGATACAGCAAACGGTCATTGAGCCATGTTGGTCTTAGTTATCTGGCTTCATTTTTTACATTTAAACATTAATGTTATGCAATGTAACATGTGAATGGAACTGCACATAGCAGAGTACACATGTGAAGTGCCCAGTGCATAAGGATTACTACACTCTATTAAACAGTACACAATGAAAGTGGGCCTCATGGAGGCGTATCCTTGTTATGTGCTAGCTGGCATCTGTATATTTGTGTTAGTGCACAGTATGCATGACAGAAACACTTCCACAGATTTACTGAAGGTCAGGAATCCTCAACAAGTGGTGCATTCGGGTACTAAACTCCATCTCACTGTGTACAGCATGGCCGCGATACAGGCAGATACTACTCTGAATGCAGCTATAGAGGAGACACTACATCTACTGCTATACTTCTTAACAGTGGAGCATCATGCAGATCCTTGGGTGGGAGAAGGCACTGAAACATGGGTGGAGTTTCAAGGAGCGACTCTTACATGAATGCTTCCAGGGTTCGACTCTTACATGAATGCTTCCAGGGTGCGACTCTTACATGACTACTTCCATGGTGTGACTCTGACATGAATGCTTCCAGGGTGCGACTCTTACATGAATACTTCCATGGTGTGACTCTGACATGAATGCTTCCAAGGTGCGACTCTTACATGAATACTTCCAGGGTGTGACTCTTACATGAATGCTTCCAGGGTTCGACTCTTACATGAATGCTTCCAGGGTGCGACTCTTACATGAATACTTCCAGGGTGTGACTCTTACATGAATGCTTCCAAGGTGCGACTCTTACATGAATACTTCCAGGGTGTGACTCTTACATGAATGCTTCCAGGGTTCGACTCTTACATGAATGCTTCCAGGGTGCGACTCTTACATGACTACTTCCATGGTGTGACTCTGACATAAATGCTTCCAGGGTGCGACTCTTACATGAATACTTCCATGGTGTGACTCTGACATGAATGCTTCCAGGGTGCGACTCTTACATGAATACTTCCAGGGTGTGACTCTTACATGAATGCTTCCAGGGTGTGACTCTTACATGAATGCTTCCAGGGTGCGACTCTTACATGAATACTTCCAGGGTGTGACTCTTACATGAATGCTTCCAAGGTGCGATTCTTACATGAATACTTCCAGGGTATGACTCTTACATGAATGCTTCCAGGGTGCAACACTTACATGAATACTTCCAGGGTGTGACGCTTACATGAATGCTTCCAAGGTGCGACTCTTACATGAATACTTCCATGGTGTGACTCTTACATGAATGCTTCCAAGGTGCAACTCTTAGATGAATGCTTCCAGGGTGCGACTCTCACATGGCCCTGATACCCCCAGGCGAGGTCCCCATCAAGGGGCAGACTGAATATACTGCACCAGTGAAGGTCTACAAAGTATTCTTCTTCGGCTAGAACCCCTGTTACCAGGGCTTACGTTGTAATGGAAAATGTGCCACTGGAGGTGTGACTTTGTGATGTGCCTGCAGAACACTCAGGTAAAATAAGGATTAGGCCACTCTATTCATGATTACAGAAGGAGCTGCATAATCCTTCTGTAATATTGATGACAGTTGCAGGTAGTCCTGCCCATATTCTCGTTTGAAAAAGTGGGTTGCATCCCATTCTGGTACCTGTGAGCAGGAAGCAGGAGGGAGTTCAAGAGAACAGAGCCTCTGGCATAAAGAAATTAACAGGACTGACTGTACATTAGTAGAGGCTAACATGAGACACTGTGATGGAATTTGATGTAGACATACCTTGGTGATGCAGCCAGCATGCAATATGGAAAGAATGTATGCAAACCAAAGAGGGTTTTGAATTCCTCAGATTACCTGAACAGCAACCACTAAAAGCACAGAAATGGCAGGAGTAATGCGCTCCATGTGGAGCTCTCCTTCTTTGTTCTTCTCCCCTCCCAACCTGCTTTCTGACCTCCTCTTCTCGGTCAGTATGCAGAACTCAGCCTTTGGACTTAGCTTTGAATGTAACCTTATCTTTAACTGCATCTATGTATTCCGTTAAATGCTCCTATCTGCCTTTTTCTCCCTGTCATGATCCAGAATTTGACCTTTGAACATAGTTGACCATTTTCCATAAGACTTCTTCCCCCCTTCCCCTGTGGTTTTAAGAGACCTGTATTGCAATGTTTCATAATACAAAACACAACTGCATACATTGACTGCATAAATGACAGAGATTGAGAAAAATTGCCTGAAGTCTTGACTCAGTGCAATGTGCCTGTTCTCTTCTCTGGAAACGTAACCTGCGGTAATCCACAACGATAGAAGCATCCGGGAAAGAAAGCCTTGTTAAAAGATGCTTCTTTACAACAATTCTGTCCATGGGGTTGAGGGTCAGATCCATTTCAAAAATGAAACTCTGCGTGCATACCTCCGATGAAGACAGTGGTTGACTACCCTTGGGTGCAAGCGGTTTATCAACTATGGAGGGTCTGCTAAATGTCCTAGCTATATATAATTAATAAAAAATTATACATAAATCGTAAGTGAAAAACTGGAAATGTGACAGAAAGCTCTATATTTATTGAGGCCTGCCAAGTGTACCTTAACTTAATGTACTTTCCAAGCACTTATTAATAACGACTGTCTAAAATCCGACATGCGCACATGAAACAAATATGCATGGCACAAAGTTATAGAGAGATGGTTTTGTTTTTTCAGTTTTGGGGATGATGGGTAGTTTACATTTAAGGGAAATGTTCTTTGTTAGGATAAAAGTCAAAAGAATGGAAAAGTTTAAGACAGTGACACATTGTTTTGCAAAAATCATGATTTGCTGGCACAAGATTCCAACTTGTGTTAACGTAATTTCAAGTTTCCACTGCGACTTGCCAAAATATGCCAAACATATCTCTTTCCAAGCAAATATTTGTGTAACCTTTGTGACATAATGCACATTACCTTTCACTGTGTAGAAGGGAGTGTTGTTGGAAGTTGAATTTCACTTCTTGGATTTGGAAAGATTAGATGTGCATTTGGTAACACTTCCCTCTGCTACAACCGCATCAAAAGACCGAAACTTTAGAATATCAGAAAAACAATATAAATGTGCACGAGGACTCACATCTGGATTCTCTCAAGAAGAGTGAACTCGGCAGAGCTGATGGCAATATAATACATGCGAGAAAGTATTGGAGCCAGAAATCTGCGTGGCATCAACTACAATGAAAATAACAGATTGGGCCTGATATACAAAAGCGTTTTACAAGGGTTCAATCACATTGTCAGACGCTTTGGAAATCAGACCCTTTGGGCCTGATTTACAAAGCGTATTCTAATGGGATTTGCACCATTGAAAAACGCTTTTGTAAATCTGGCCCATTGTGTGCTAAATCACATGAGTAGTGGTGGAAGTCTCATGACATCACGCTACATTCCATTGCTTGCCATTGAGGGAGGACTTCCACTCGGCTTTTAGGAGGTCGCTTCTCTTCCAGGACAGTAAATAAAAGCAGCACTACTGTACCAGCCGGGAAGCGTGCACCACCACCAAGTTAAGGCCTCCCCATGGCATGCCCTGACACACATCACAGGGGAATCACGTCCCGCATGAATCCCATTGTGGGCACAAGAATGCCAACTTCAAGGGTGTGGAAGATGAACATTCTGCCTCCACTCTATGACATCGTTTGCACCTGTGGGGCATTCCATTGGAGCATTGTTCCTCACTTCTGGGTCCCCCTCTCCATACACTTTGTTTTAATTAGAATTGCTTCTTTGGAATGAGGCTGTGTTGGTCTCAGAAATGAAAATGTCCCTGCGTCAATGTTGATGTGTGTGAGTACAAATACGAGGATGCTGTTCATGGACTCAAGGTTGATGCAAAACATATATATATAATATGGCATCCATCATATGCATCATGGCTGTGTGATGTGATAAATGCGTTTTGAGTTATAGTTTTCCTTTGACTAAAATTAGCATCTAATCCCTAGTGCCCAACATGGCCAATTAGTAAAAGATTAATGTATTTCAATGGGATACGAACAAACACATGAAACACAAGTACATAGTGTGCATTGTCTAAAAACGTTTGAAAATGATTTGCATAACTTAAAACATCTCAACAATACACCAGACTTAATTACATCAAATAGCGTTAAATAAAATGAACATACTAAAACTTTGGAGTTTGTACCAAATAACTTCTGCTGTATGTCTATCCTCTTAATGAACGATGGAGAGCCTAATCAATATCTGTTGACTAAGTCTGCGTGTTTGGCTTCCGCAAATAAAGGATGGAGGCTAAACACACACAGGGTTTAGGTGCAAATGTTCAACTAAAGGATTTGTCTGGTACTTTTTGCAACCCAATACTTTTGAAGTTGTTTAATGGATAGACAAGGACTCAGACTAGCACCGGGGGCATGTATAACTATACAATTGAATCGTGAAGAAGTACAATTATGTGAAAAAGGGCGTAGTGTAATTGGTCATGCAAGAATGATTAGGATAACATGCCTGAGGAGCAACAAGAAAGGCCAGTAATAGGAGCATGGCAGTTGCTTGGACACAAGTCTCAACCAGCCTCATAATGATACATTTCTACAAGTGAATGAGCGAGGTTGGGGCATGAACCCAGATACCACAAGGGGCTGCCCAAAACAAGAACCACTGTGACTCCACCAATGAGGAATGATGTAGCTCTGGTATATGCCATCATGCTATCACAACTTTTTCTCTATGGTGCGCATTTTACAAACAGACCACAAAGCATTTATGTGGAGGGAAAAATAGAAGACGTGAATCGATCAAAACATGTTCATAGCTTGAACAATAATATATGTTATGTTATGTTATGTTAAAGGTACTTATATAGCGTACCGTCACCAACGGAATTGGTCCCCAGGCGCTCTGGAGGATCTGTAAACGAGAAGGTAGGATGGGTTAGTAAGGCGAAGAGGGAGTAGGATAGTGAGAGGAGTGGTGCACTGTTGGCAGCTTCAACTCGGTAGACACCGGGTGCTGAGCTTTGGTGCGAGTATCAGAGCCAGTCCGCGTGTGCTGTAGGTGCGGCATATGTGTTGTTGCGGTGTGGGGAAGTGCGTGCGGCTTGTTGTGCGAGAGATGGTTGTGTGAGTTTTTTGGGAGAGAAACGTATGCAGAGAGTTTGAGCTTATATTGGTTAGTGGGTTACATGACATTTAACATGCTAACATGCAAAGTTCTGTAAGTGTAGTACTTGCTAATCTACATATTCCGTCTGAGTGTGGCACTCGCTAACTTTCCCAATAATTGTCTAGATGTGGGGCAGGATAGTGTTCTAAATTCTAAGTGTGGCAGATTCCAACACTCAAGTTCCATCTAGGTGTGGCATGTGCTAACATTCACAATCCTATTTAGATGCGACGCAGGATAAAGTTAAGAAATCCATCTAAGTGTGCAGTGTGGCACATGCTTACATTCAAATTCTATCTCTGTGCGACACAGGTTGAGGCTAAGAAATTCCATCTAGGTGTGCAGTGTGGCACATGCTAACATTCAAATTCTATCTCTGTGCGACACAGGTTGAGGCTAAGAAATTCCATCTAGGTGTGCAGTGTGGCACATGCTAATATTCATGTTCCATGAAAAATGGAATAAATAATTAAAACGTATAAGGCATGTGTTGCTCCACTTTATGAACATGTTTTAAAAAGACCAAACACCACATGGAGAGGAGGAACCTCACCCTGTCATCAAAGGTCTGTTGCTAAGTACTTGAAGGCACGTGTTGATGGAATGCTACATAATGTCGGGCAATTGCTTGGATTCTTTCCAATGTCTTCATAAGGAACTTGATCGAACTGAGTACTTCGGGGGGTGAACGCGTATCTGTGTAGATACCAAACCGTGCCGGGAAGTATGTGGAGAAGTGCTCCCTTCCCTTAGCACTGGTCAGCTTGAGTATTCTATCCAGATGTGCCAGCCGAGGATTTGCTGCAGCACTGGGTGCAATAGTGCAGGCTGTCAAATGGGCGTGGCCATGCTTCGTCCCCATGTCCAACTGCAGGAAGGACACCATCCCATCACAGATGAACTGTTAACCAGTCGTCAGAGTGTCCTGTACATTTATGAGCAGCAGGGATGCAGCCGTGTCATCAATCGGCTACTGTGGTTCCGTCACAGAGCTACCATGTGTGTTTTCTGAGTCCACAGGGCCTGCTTCGAAAAACATGTTTGGTGCAAGTGAGAAGTGCTACCGCATTTCCACACTTGCAACAAAAAACGAGCACCCCAGTTCACTAAGGGCATCTGAATTTGCACATCAGCGCAAATTGGGAGGTGGTCCTGCACATTTAAAAGCACATTCCTGATTTGCAAGTGGGAGGTGATTTTAAATGCGCAGAAATTTGGGTCATCCCCCTGTGCCTGTCGGGAACAAGTGCTGGGAGAGACGCAAATCATGACAGGGTAATTTGTGACACTTTCATGTTTTTTTCTTTAAGTGTGACAGTTGTGGTTTAAACTGCAGTTGTCACACTTCAATTTCCAGCCCCCAAACAAGGATGGACATGTTTTTTTTTGAGAATTTCCCAGAGACGGGCACTTTAAAGCCCCATCTCCTTGAAAGGCCCTCACAGCAACCACATGGTTTTTGGAAGCCTGTCATACATTAGTGTCAGAACAATGCTCCCAACACTGAAGTATGCACGCGGGTGAAGAACATAGCTTTGCAGTGTTGTCCAGTCCATCCCGAGAGGCATATGTCACCTTTGAGAATAAGATGACTTGCGCATTTCAGAAATTCTGTGGATTTTTTCATTTGCAATCAGTTTTGAGAATCTGCCCCACAGTATGTATGTGTGTTCCCAATGTCCCTTAAACAGGCACACTACAATAAGTAGCCTTCACCAAAAAGGAAATCATTCAAGGAGATGCCTATGGCTCAAGATAAAATGGTTATTCCCATTACTGTAATATAATATGTTGATTCTGTTTTTAAGCAAATAACAGGAATTTGTTACCTCGAGCCGAGACATGTAAAAATAGTTAATGGCTGTGAACACATAATGAAGCCTAAGTAATTATCCAATAATAATTTCAAAAAGAAGTGTCATACACAAATCAAACAAACATTGTTATAGAGTAACAGGGTATCCTGGACGATCACAGTTACTGAACATAGTCCATGAAAACATTGATAGTTAAGGACTATCATAAGCCTTCATTGAAGACTGAAATAGGACAAGCATGGCCTATAAGTAGCTTAGAAGGAAAACATACAGGGGAAGGCATATTTTCATTATTTTCTATTTATTTTAAGGGAGTGGGAGTGAGGAAGCAGCCAACATCTTGCATGGAATTCTCCAACCAGCAGTATCTATCCATGGTCCTATTTGTTTCTCTTTAAGAAAACAACCTGTCTTGGCCACATCATAAAAATAGAATGCATTGATGAACACTTACTTTAAACGAAAGGAAATAACGCAATTGCATTGGCATGTGTTAATGTGATAATAATAGAAAATACAGTAGGCTGATTCAGCAACTAATGCCCAACAGCCCAAGTTAAGGTGGGAAGAAAGTTTGTATGACTAGTCAGCTTGGCCCCCCTTAATGTGCTTTATTGACATTAGCACCTGAATAAGGCTACCGGGGGCTTCGCGTGTATCACAAAGTTCGATGCACCAGTGTGTTGTGAACAAAGAAGACACAATGACCACTATGGGTAAAGGAGTTTAGTTTAAAAGAGAAGACATCCTATTTCTGTGGGCAAATTATGGGCACAGAGAAATGCTCAGCAAGAACACATGGGTAAAAAGAAAAATCTAGGCAAGTAAGGGAGAGGTGCCTGTTAAACAAAATAAAGGGAAACAACTGCAAGCAGGTGAGGAATGGGAGGTGTGGGCAGGAGATGTAGCGAGGGAGAGAGGTGGAAGGCCACAGCCAGCTCCGATCACAGACTGTCACTGCTCGAGAATTCCCACATTCCAAGTTTGCTGATTGGCTCAGCAGCTCTATTACAACTTCACACAATACGCACCTTTACAATTGAAACCTATGCACTAAAACCTGTAAACTATGAATAATTACAGGTCTGCTTAATCAGAAGGCACTGTGAGAATTTACTGAGTGAGACAATATCTTATGCAGAACTCTAGTGATCACGTTTTGACAAGTTGTCATATAAAAATAATAATCATCATAATTAATATTATCATTAGTAGTAGTATTACTACAATATTGCTGTTCTCTCCTTCTGTTCTCTCCAGTTATGGTTCTAAAACCCCTGTTGAGCGCTGCACTATCACTAGACCTGCAGTGATCTCAATCATGAAGGTGAAACAGGCACATGAATGGTAACCTCTTTCACCTCTTTAATGTAGCAGGGCCTGAGGGAAGGCAATAGTTAAGAGGAGTGTGAACCAGGAATCATCCAGAAAACAATAGTACTTTGGGACTAAAACAAAAGAAAAGTCCAATCAAGGTTCTATAAAAATACAAGACTAAAAGGATTGACAAAATATTAAAAAAACACTAACAACCGTCCCATGTGATGAAATACACAGAATATGTAGACAATGGGGGTCATTATGACCCTGGCGGTAGGGGGTTAATGGGGCCGGTAGAGCTACTGGCCCTGTTAACCCCCTACCGCTGCATTACAAGGTTTGCTCGCGGGACCCGGTAAGGACGCCTGGTAAAACCAGGCATCCTTAGAGGGTCCCGCGAGCAGACCAGGATGCCAACAACGGGCCCATTGTTTGCATCCTCCCCATTCCCATTGAGCCCTATGGGGACTCGAAGAGGTATGGGGAGGTACAGGGTCTGGGTTCCTGGAATGGGGAAATACTGGGCCCTCCAAGGTCGGAATGGCCCGGTATTTCCCCATTCCAGGAACACGGACCCGGTACCCGGAATGGGGGTAGCCATGCCGCAATTAGCGGCATGGCTACCTCCACGGTCATGTTGAAAGGGGCACTCTGGATATGAAGGCGGGAATGTGCAGGCAATTGTTTTTGCACAAAGGTTCAATTTTGTGGTATTATTATTTCTCAAAAGTAAGGAGTAGAGTTTTAATTGTTGTTCGGGCCCATAGAACAAGGCCAGGGAGACAGAACTACTGCAGATACCTCAATATTTTCTTTTAGATGCTTCAAAGCGTCACACTGGTCTCCTGGGGGCTTTCTGATACATCAAATTGGTTCTAAAGTATTCACGCTGCTGAGAAGGTAATCAGCAATGCAGTGCAATTAAACAACTGGCACAGGCACTTGCCCAAAGAAGATTAGGAGAGGCAGGCCAGGAGGGGGTCAGAGTAGCTCCCAAGGGCTTGAAATGGTTTTAAATTGTAGGGAGAGACACAGGCAGCTTCTGTTGCTCCAGGGGTGCTGTGAGGTCCTGGCCAGGTTCTCGTATGAAAGGGGAATCCTTCCTATGCCCTTCACAGTCAGGAAGTTATCCACTTGAAGGGTTTGCCACTTTGGCAGGCAAAATCCTGGAAGCCTGTTATATATTAGTTTTGGAAGAGCGCTCCCAGCACTAACGTATGCACGTGGGTGACCAGCATATGTTTGCACTATTGTCCAGTCCATCCAGAGATTTGAGAAATGTTCTGCATTTTTTCATTTGCACACATTTTTGAGAAACTGCCCCACGGTATGTATGTGCGTTCCCAATTTCCTCTAAACAGGCACACTACAATAAGTAGCCTTCACCATAAAGCAAATCATTCCAGCAGCAGGCTGGCATGCCAACAGCAGTTTCCCTGCATGCTGTGAGACCCTGCACTAGGTCCCTGAGGAAAGGTGAGTCACTTTTCTGCCCCTCCCAGCCAGGGTAAATCCAAGGGACATTTGCATGTTTGATACTTCAGCAGGCATAGTTCCGGAAACCACTCTCCGATCAGTAGGCAGACTTTTTCGAAAAGCAATTAACATCAAATGCTCCGTTGAAGTGGATGGGGGAGGGTCACAAGTGTGACTCCTGTAGACGCCTAAATGATGTCCCTGTATGCCGATAGCCGATCTCTGATTTTGTCAGCCAATAGATTTGCGCAATCTCAGAGAGATGCTACTGCATTTTCATTAGGTTGTAAACGTGTTTTTTTTTTTTTTGCCAGAGCTTTCAATGTATTGTTTATATATGGGGTTCTTCCCGCAGGACACTGAGATCTAAGAGAAGAAGGGTCGATTTGATGTGTAAACCCCACTGAAGTAACTTTCCACCCTCTTGGGAGAGGAGAGAACTGGTCTGAGAGTTATGTCCTGTCCATTTTAATAGGGACATTAGGAGTTCCTTTTGGCAAACAAAGCAGTTGTGTAAGAAAAGCATTTTCAATTATTTCGAAATGTGTCAAGTAGTGAATCCCCAGATTTCCGATCTGTAAATTGCAGCTGCCTTAGCCTTAAGGTTAAAGGCCTCAAGAAAGGGCTTGCCATCCCCATTGCCATGTGCCTTCACTTAGCTTAGTTATCTTATGTTATATTAATTTATTTATTTTGCACACCAAAAGGGCCTTGAGGCATAGGGGCACTCTAATCCATAACGGCGTTACACATAACACACTGAATAAATATACCACACAAAAAAAAGCCCAGGAAGTATGGGGTAAGAAAACCAGGGGAGCGCACTACCTATACCCTCTCAGATAAGGCAGGATTGTGTTTCATGCTCTGGGCACAGCAGCAAAGAACTTACTTTTTTTGCCCAGGGCACATTTCGACATTGGCACCACCAATACATTGGTATCATTAGCTCTCAATGCTCCTAGCACTGGCTTTCTCCTCAGAGTTACAACAAAATACTCTGGGATGATCCCTGCCAAACATTAATGGTTTATCATCAGCAGGCAATAATCTATTCTGTCTTCAACAGGAAGCCAGTGCAGCTTTTTGCCAAGCCACCACGATATGTTCTCTTCTCTTAAATCCTTCTGTTGCTCTCACTGCATTGATCTGTATTACTTGTAGTCTGGCACAGACCCCTTTGCCAATGGCAACCAAAGGGCTACTACAGAAATCTTTTTTGGTGCTCATGATAGCTTTGGCTACTGTCTCACAACTATTTTTGTATAAGTAGGTCCGATTGATAACAACTTGATGCAGTAAGCTGATGCAGAGACTAGGCTGTTTACCTGGGCACGCATGTCCAGGGTTTGGTCCAGATATATACACAGTGTCTTCACCTTCTGTTGTGTAGCAATCCTACAACCTGTGACCTGGAAGTGTTAGTACTCTGTTCCCAATTTGTGTATTCTTATCCCTGAGCCAACTGCCATCAACTCTGTCTTCTCATCATTTAAGGATAGGCCCCTATCAACCATCCATGCTTGAATCATGCAATACACTTTATTACCAATGCTCAGATCTTCCCCGTAAACCCACGGTAAGGGAATGATGCATTGCCTATCATCTGGCTAGTTTGTAAAGCGCACTCTCTTATCTTCAAGCATCCTGTGAGACTCTGTACTGCATCTGAGCTTGGGCTGCTTCTGCACTATTGCTACACACCCTTATGAGTCTGTTTTCTAAAAAAGGACTTCACCCATGCTGTTGAATCATCAGAAAAGGCCATCACTTTCTGCAGTCTCTTGATCAACATAGAGCGATCCTCCCAATCGAAAGCAGCAGACACGTCCAGCAGCATGGCAGTACCAAATGCCCTTTGTCAATCAATTGTAGCATACTGGATTTACGATCCATCTGGGATGTCTCTGTTCCATACCCTGGCCTGAATCCAGACTGCCACTTATTCAAGATATTGTTATTCATCAAATGCTCTACGGTCTGCTGATAGGCCACTCAATCAAGTATTTTCAGCAGAAATGGTGTATTAGTGATCAGCAGAGATGCATCCAGAAGGAACCAATGGATCAATCCCCATTTTTTTTAAAAGTGGCATGATCCATGCATTCTTTAATTCATCAGACACATTTTTTTCCTTAAAATATATATTCACAAATTTCATAATGGACCCTATCAAGGATGTCAGACAGGCCTTAACTTTAATTGTCAGGCTGATATCTCCTGTGTAACTAGTTGGTTTGAGTTCCATAATGATGTCCATTGTCTGTGCTCCTCTTGATGTTTATATTTTGCTTAATATTGTATAGCTTGTTAATCTTTGTCTCTTGAATTGTGGTGCACCATGTACCATCGTTGAGTGGAACCTCAGGTTTGTTTGGACAGGGATTCTCTAACTCCGTTAGATTCTTAAATAGTTCATGTGAATCCTGCTGGTCTATCCTAGTCTCATACATCCCTTTTTTGGCTTCAATAATGATTAATTATACCTTAGCTGCAGAAATATATGCTTCCTTATCTTCGCTTACTCCAGTATGTTTCCAGATATTTAAGCATTTACTTTTACAAACGTTAAGCCTCTGCAGCTCAGGAGAGTACCACGTCTTCCCCTTTTAGTAGTTTTACTGACTCTCTCTAGAGTTTGCCCAGTGTTTGCATTGTGTTGAGAGCACCTGCACTTGCTGTCAAGCCTGACTCCCAGATATTCCTACACATTCACCTGCTCAAGAACCGTGTCATCAACTGAGATCGTAACTTTACAACTCTTGGCTCTCGAGGAATGGAAAACCACAGGTGTTTTCTTGTTTATTTCTTGGCCGTTTTCAGTACTGTGTTTGTGAAACAGTGCAGACGGCTTTCGGAGACCCGTGGAAAATGAATGCCCTAATACAACTGCATGAGATGATTACAGCCCTGGACCATATGACATGCCTATAGATAATGTCAAGCACAACATATCTCTGGGTCCCATTATTGGCTACGGTATTCAATTCTGTGCAAAGAACAGTGTAAATCCTTGATTTGTGGAAGGAGGGAAACATGTGACGATTTAAAAAAAGGTCTAGTATGCATCCCTTCTACTGTCACCCAATTTCCCCGCTGGGCGTCTCAGCAAAGCTGTTTGTGAAAATTATTTGTGTGAGGCTTACAGAATGGGCAGAGGTATATAAAATACTTATGGATGTGTAACAGTGTTTTAATGAAAAGTTGAGTATGACCCTTCAAAGCTTGCATTAGTAGCATTTGGTGTCTAAATAAATATATGGTAGGGGGAACACAGGGGATGTTCAGGTAGGCCGCTTGCCCTTGATTTTTAACTTACATGGCTTATTTTCAATGGACCTTATTTAATTGTATTGAGTTCCTTTTAGGCTCCGGTCATTCCGACCGGGCCGTGGCGGTTGACTGGTCGCCTGCAGCATGATTATTATTTTAGTTCTTTATTTTAATTATACCTCATTTCCTTGTACGCCACTAGGGCGGAGGGTGCCTGGCCGCATTCGACACACACTGCAGCATTGCTAAGCATCAGTGTCTGTCTTTTTTGAATCAGGTTCATCATGGGACGCAGTCTTTCTTTGCTGGTTTTACGCAGCTGTCTGGTAATGCCCATTTCGGGGCTTATCTTCCCGTGTTACCATAGCTCCATTGGGGTTCAGGTAGGCTGCTATCCCCTGATTCTTAACTTACATGGTTGATTTTCTATGCACCTTATTCAATTTTATTGAATTCCTTTTAGGCTCCGATCATTTCGACCGGGCCGTGACGGGTGACTGGTCGCCTGCAGCACGATTATTATTTTAGTTCTTTATTTGACCAGGAAACAGCTCAGTGACTGCTACTCTTCACATCCAGGATGACCTTCACAACATCACAGAAAAGGACACACAGCTTTACTCATATCTCACAGTTGAAACTCTCAGGCACCGTCCTGGACTGGTTCACAGCCTTCCGTACTGACAGGACACAACCCCACCCCAGTCAAGTATGGGGACCCATAAGGCTCCGACCTATCTCCACTCCTCTACCACCCAAATGCTGAATCTCTTCAGTAGACCATTAGCAAACACAATGTCCATTTTCACCAATAAGGAGACAGCACACACACACATATACTTCCAAATCTCATCCCCTTACAACTCAGCATCTTAAAAAGCTGCCTCTCCTCCCATCACGATGACCACCCATTAAGGAGTATGCAGAGTCAAAGTAAGTGTCAGGTTACTGAAGTGTGGATTCAGGAGTGTGGAATCAGTAGACTAGATTTGGGTATTCAGGATATTGGAGTCATGACTGTGGTGTTTACATTACAGTGTTTTGCAACATGTGGCATGTATGTGGAATGTGGTAAGATGTGGAGTGTGATGGGGTGATGATTCTTAAATCTGGTGTCAAATGCTTAACCTCGATACAAATATGAAGGACTCACTTCCTCTGACCAAGATCCATATTTGAAAATATGCAATTTAATGGCTAAACAGTTGATTCTGAAACCTGGACATATGGATTGGACTACGAATTATGGCACTTGACTCGAAACATCACACCATCGTCCTGTCTCTCACCATTCATTACTGTCCCAAGTGCATGCTTCTACCACCTCCCACCACCTTTCTCAGTACAACTACCTGTATAATGAAGTCCTGATCAGACACCCAGCACCATACTGTATTATGTACATCTGCTCATGTTTGTGATTCGACTTCAAAACATAAAAGTGAACCACTTCTCCTTAGAGCTATGTCACTGCCTTTTTTATATACAACTAAATAAATACATACGCATGGATGGTTTAGCAAATCATAAATAATGGATGGTTTAGCAAATGACTTACCAGTTACATTTGCGTAGGACACATGCAAGAAAGACAGCTGAACGTGCTCTTCCCTTGCACAGCAGTGCAATTGAAGGCGTGCATCTTGAGATAGAGCATACTTATAGCAACAGCTCTAACCTTTAGACAAATTGGACCTGATTCTAAAACGTTATTTTTATTCATGTTCATGTACATTTATGCACAAATTATCCTGAGGCTAATAATGGATATGCACATGCAGAACCGGAAACACTCTATTATGCACATGCAGAACTGGAAACACTCTATTATGCACATGCAGAACTGGAAACACTATATTATGCATTTTGCCCATTTAACATGAGAACCTACCCGTGTGCATATCTGATTACAGCTAGTGGGCCTCATTCCGAGTAGGGCAGTAAGGGTTAACAGTCACCGGTAACCAGACGGTGCCGTTAAACCCTTACCGCCCTACTACGAGTTCCCTTTGCAGGTCCTTCCTTAACGCCTGCTTTTAGCAGGCGTTAAGGACGGAACTCGCAAAGGGACTTTAGTGCTAATAACAGTACTGTAATTTACAGTACCGTTATTGGCGCCTTCCCCATTCCCATTGAGCCCTATGGGGGCTCAATTGGGAATGGGGAAGGGCCCTGGTGAATGGGGAATTACTGGTCCCTCCAACCTTGGAATGGACCGGTAATTACTCCATTCACCAGGGCGGATTCGGAACGACTTTGGAGGCAGCCATGCCGCAAATAGCGGCGTTGTTACCTCCAAAGTCGGAATGAGGCCCAGTGTGTTGCTTCTTTTAGATCCTGAATATCTTTCTTACTTTTACAAATATATCCATGACAACTCTGAATGAAGTGTCTACCATGGTCTTGCATGAAGACTATGGGCCTCATTAGGACCCAGGCGGATTTCGCGGTGCTAAATGCACCGCGAAGCACGGCGGAAAGCCGTCGATAGCGCCATGGGGGTTGGCGGATTTACCGCCCCATTCCGACCTCGGCGGAGCGGTAAATCCCCAATCCCCATTCTGCCCTTCCCCATTCCCATTCTTGCCCCATAGGGTATAATGGGAGTGGGGAAGGAGTTAATTACGCCACCGTAAAATACGGTGGCGTAATTAACAACGAGGTCCCGTAGCGCCATGGTTTTCTCCGCCTGGTAAAACCAGGCGGAGAAAACCTCCATGGCGCTAAGGGAACTCGTAGTACGGCGGACGGGTCCGCCGCGATTAGCGCTGGCGGAAACCCACTCCGCCTGGGTCCTAATGAGGCCCTATATAGTTTCCTGTATGGCAAATTATCATTTTCCTTTCCCTTGAAGCAAGGTGCTTCGCATGGGTGCATTATTGATTTTTTTTTCTTTTCACTGTATACTTCTCTCTTCTCTTCAATTATCATTTCCTTTGGCACAGCCTGACATTCCTATGCTGACGACTTCCAGATATTTGGCTGTTTCTCCTTTTCTCTGACTCGCTCCCAACTACTATTACTGCTGGTCTGTTTGTGATCCAGTCATGCCTGAATTCTCACTTTCTCTACCTCAATACCTCATAAAATGAGATACGCTTCTTCTCTGCGTCAACTATTCATACACATCTCGCGCCCCATCCTATCTCATTGCCTCCCTCCGTTCTCCCCTTTTCAGCATCCGCTCATAACCTGGGAGTCATCTCAGACTCCACACTCTCCTCTCTTCGTATTTTTAATGTTTTACATTCTCATTATTTCCAACTTTAGAATATCTGTAAAACCAAGTGTTTTCTTTCTTTCCATCCCACAAAAATATGTATCTTGTCTCTTACCGTTTCTTGTCTTGCTTACCACTCTACTTTGTTAATTGGTTAATTGGTTTCCAGGCCGTTCTTCAGGCCTATGAACTTGCTCGCCAACATTCTATCTTTAAATCTACTATTCCTATTCTCTTTGGTCTTTCACCTCATACTTCTTTCCACTCTTCTTTTCATTCCATATATTGGCCCCTTTGAATCCTGACTTATCTTTCATTTTATTGGTATTATCTTTACATGTATTTGCAACTTGTGTCTGCCCTATCACTCCTCCTTGGTTTCATCCTATTTATCATCTTATCATCTTGTACTCTAAATTCTCAAATGCATTGTCTCCTGCCTGCTCCCAAACCTCAATGTGGCAATCCCGCATTTGCCCTCTCTCACTTCCAGCACCCAAATATGTAAACTCTCTAACTCTTTCTGGGAGAGCCTATCCTACTTTCTGTTTATTCCACTGTAGTCTTAAAGGTCAACTAATTTCCTTTCTGTCTGAATTTGTGATATATTTAATGGATTCTATTTAAAATCAAATGGCAAAAATGTGTATCTCTGTGCAGTGCTATGATGAATGTGCTTTCTAAATCAATAAACATGAATACAAACATATTCGGAATGATGTCGACAAGTGTGTCCATCTGGTACAACACATACGAGGCTACAAGGATTTATTTTGCTTATGCCAATAGCTAATCACTTCCTTTTAATTGCATGCTGCACACTCTTACCTGCCCTGCACTCTACTACCTCGCCCTTATTCACCTGTTTGGCAGTTTCAGATGGACTTCAAAATTTGAGGCACCTACTCCTAATTGTTTTTTTGTGAAATGCACTGTGATTCCCTGCATATTAGGCTCATGCTTAAATCCTTAAGGAACCCTGCCTTATCCCTATTGCAAAGTCATGTTCACATTTATTAAGTTTATTTATTTATTTACATACTTATAAGAGGCAAACAGGCGCAAAACGAATCCATTGTAAAACACATCCAACATAAGAGTACATGCTTAAATCACCATGGAAACACGATACCACACTAAAATAATAAAAACACAACTAAAACCAGACAAGGAATCAAGCAAGAATGCAACAAAAGCAAGACTAAAAAAGCATAATTGAAACGATCGAAGCCTAAGTAAAGAAAAATGTTTTCAATGCCATTTCTTAAAAGTTGCAAGAGAGGTTTCAGGTCGCAAGTGGGAAGGCAAACTATTGCAGAGATCTGGTGCAAAAAACCTAAAAGCACATCTGCCTGCTAACTCCAGTTTAAAACGCGACACAGAAAGCTGATTGCTATGGCTGGATCTTAAAACCCCAGCGTGCTGTTTTACACATTTCAGAAACAATACAATCTGTCCAAGCCATAATAATGGTATTTAACCATTAATCCTTCATACGCTCCATACTGATCAAATGCAATGATTTCATGATGAAAATTCAAGCTCATTATGTTTCACTAACAATACCCATTGTACACATACATCACAAAATAGTTCTTCTTCCAAGACGCTGGTTATTTATTTTAAACATAACAATGTTTGAATATCTAGTAGCATATTTGCTACCAAAACCTTGAACGGGCAATGAGAGCAATTCTATAAAAGAAGACATATTATCTTGTTAATGAATAAAGCTGTAACATCATTGCTTTTTTCGTCTCTAACCTACCGAAATGACTGATGTTGCACTGCACAACACCACACTAGAATTCACCATCCAAGAGTCCATGAAGAATTGCATGGAACAATGTTGCTGTCCACAACATCACACAGCGTCCCCTGCACACGTAGTCCACTTGAAAATATAACATGTAAGGAGTGGAAGTAGAATTGTCATCTTCTAACAAGAGTAAAGTACAAAATGGGCAACAAACACTGACCACAAAAGTGTTTCCTTGTTTATAAATAGCAGGGAACTATTCACTTTTTGCCAACTTCACGGATTTGTCAGTCTTAATTTAGTAAAGCCTTTCTGAATAACAAGAAAGGTATTTTCAAACAAGTCATTAAGCTGTACACTGTTCATTCACAACTCTTGTGTGAGTTGTGCTTTGCCATATTCATTTTTAATCACAAATTGTTTTTGTAAATACTTGACTCAATACTGCAAGGGTACATGAAGGGATGCAGTAAACCTTTGAACACAAAAAACATACATTATGCAATTTAAAGCAATATTGCCCATACAGAGAGAACTGCAGAAGCCAGGGCCACTACCGTTTGGATATTGACTTAAAGTGCAGACATTGTTTCACAATGATTGTCAAATTAACTATCAATTCCAAAGTTTGGTGAATGAGAGGCAGGGTTCAATCTGGTTGAACAAGATCCAACAGAGGAGAAGATATATGTTGTACAGAAGATAATGATGATGGTGCATTATACAAAGTTCTAATTGATTTGAACTGTGGTGAGGTGTGTGCCTTGTGGATTTGGATAAGCAGATATATTACAATTTAAGGCACCCCATCCTGCATAATCAACCACCTGATGTTTAATAAATGGAAAAACACAAAAAGACTCCCAGATGTAGCTGCCATATACAAATCCAGACCAACACAGTTGTGGTGAGACAGATTTCCATCTGCTAAGGGTAATAACGCAGATTTAATAAATTGTAGGTTCTCTGAATTCCTCCCCAGAACCACATAGTGGTCACTGAGAATACAGGACAGCTAGTGCTACATTTTAGGGTCCCTCCAAACTGGCATCTAGCAGTCTACTGAGCACAACTTCCAGTCACCTTTAATCTATGAAAATGTATCCTCAAGTTTACATCTACTGCAAAATGGTCATCACCCAGGTAATGTGCCTTTGGTCAGCACCAATGTGCCATGATCTTCCCTATGCCCTATCTCCCCTGCTTCCAGCTTGTCCCCTCCGTCCACTTGCCTGCCACACTTCTATCCCTCTGAAGTGTCGCTGCACCCTACAAAACCCCAGTAAAAAATCTATTAAAAAATGTATAGTAAATGGATCCTGCCATGAAAGTGAAATGTGCTAAACATCCTCATGTTTAGACATCACTCAATGTTTTGAAAACTAGCATTGCTGGGTTTTTACCCAAATGGGCCTGCCAGCCATTGGGGCACACCCGCCTAATTGGCTGGTTCTCCCATGCTAATTGAAATGACCAAACTCCATATACAAGATGCCCCATGTACACTTTTTGCTGGGCATAGGTAATTGACATGCCAGGAACTGTTAGGTTCAGAAGAAGGATGCAGTCTCTTTAAGGACACTTTATGCAAGTTTTATTAAATAATAGTCAGAAAGGCCTAGCTATCCCTAAGGTTATGGGGTGTTCCCTAACTAAACAATTACTAAGGTTCTCTTCAGTCGTCTGTTTCTCAATGTCCAAAAAGAATGTGTCAACCTCCAAAATTATTACTATCGGACCCTATCACTTATGGTAACACAATAAAGCAGGAGAATGACTCCCTTCTCCAGCTTCGTGCTCCCAGCACTGGTTCTATTGATATATGCTCTTTTTGTTGGCAGTTCTTTTTATCAGCTCCACCAGTTCATATCCCACTTTAGGTAAGTCTTTACCTTGTTCCACTTGTTTGGTTGAATAGTCTAAATATGTTATTACATTTTAATATTCTCTTTTCTTTATTTCACAACCTTTTGCTTTGGGTATCTCACAAGCTTTCCTTTCTTTCCGAGACAGTAATATGGGCCTCATTACGGCTTTGGAGGTAGCCATGGTGCGATTAGCGCCATGGCTGCCTCCAAAATCGTGTCTGGGTCCGACCTGGTTGAGTGGGGACTTACTGGGACATTCCGCCCTTGCCGGATCCGGTAAGACCCATTCCAAATGCCATTCCCCATTCCCATTTGAGCCCGCATAGGGCTCAATGGGAATGGGGAAGGCGCTAATTACGGGCCTGCTAATGGCAGGCCTGTAATTAGCGCCCTGGTCCCCTAACGGGACCTGTAAGGGACGTGTGGTCTGACCACACGTCCCTTGTGGTTTCCGCTAAGGGACCTCGGAATTGGGCGGTAAGGGATTACCGGCACCGGTCTCCTTACCGGTGCCTGGTATCCCTTAACGGCCACCTCGTAATGAGGCCCTATGTTCCATGGGTTGTCCCCATCTTTGAGGATCTCTTTATCTCTTTCTCTTGTATTCACATGTTTATGTTTTCTCTCTCTTTCATAACGGTCCTTCTCTGGGAACGTTAATCTTTTCTTCTTTATTTTATCAAAGTTCACATTTAGTAAATGTACTTTATTTCTACTTTCCTCCCCTCCATGGAATACTCCCTTCCTTTCCATAAACAATCACTCTTCACCTTTGACAATGGCAATTAGTTTGCATCCAATTTTCCATCACCAAGCGTTACACTTATTTCATCCCAGTTCACATATAGTAACTCTTCTTTGGTACTTGGACAAGTTATTTATTCTCTATTACATTCCTCGTTATTTTTGCCAGGCTCCTGTTACCTTCTCTCTTCATCAGCAATGGTCCTGGGCCTCTTACGTGTCTGACAGCAGTTCCAGTTCTTCGCTGTGCTTGTGAGCCTGTGTTCTTGGCATCTCTCACCTGCAGTAGTTGCACTTCTTCTATTCTGTTTGGTATTTCACTATGGAGCCGTGCCCTCTGCGGCAGCATCCCTATGGCGGACTCAGCACTTGTGTACGGGTCCTCTGCCCACCCTGACTCTTCCAGGGTCACGCCATCACTGATCCTTCTTCTCTCCAGATTTTCTGTGTGCTGACGGTTCAGTGTTGGTTCACTTGCCTGACAGCAAGTTTGGATTTTGTGGGTTCACGTACAACAATCGCACTGCCTCTTCTCAGGCTTATGTCAGCAGAGTACTTCCCATGAATGGAGATGTAATGCTCTCTCTCTGAACTCTTTCCCCTTACTTATATGGTTAGTGTTTTCCTATCAGTACACTCATCTCAGTAGATTGGTCCGTTTTCATTAAATAGATATTTTCTTTTTCTTGTGAAGAATAATATCCTTCAGCATTTCTTTGGTGCAGTCTTTATGTTTGACAAACTGATAATCCCAGGTATGCCATTAGGATTACTGATGAAGGGAGTTCCTCACAGAAACGAGAAGGTTTCTCCACAAAGGGGGAGTCTCTCACAGTGAGGTCCTACCTGCACCAAACACTAGAGAAGGTGTTGCGCAGTGCGCTCAAGTCCCTAGCCTCACAGGGGGGCTGCATCTTGGGGAGAAGGAATACATTCCCTCGATTTGTCACACTACCTAAAATAAAAGTATTTACAAAAGGAATTTTGCATACACATGCAAAAGCTGAGTAACAGTTTCTCATGTAGGCTCCCTCTTAGGAAAGTAATTGGCTCTGAGTTTATTTATGTATTCACGTTTTTGTTCAGCACTGGCCCTACAAAGAGGCAAAGAGGGTCTCAGAATGCCTTACAAGGTTTGGAGATTGAAAAAGTAGGAGAAAAGACAAAAGTTACAAAGTGTTTTCAGGATAGGATCAAATGATTACGATCGGGAAGTGGTAGCAGAGCAGGTGAGAACAATAGGTGGGTGCGGAAACAGGTATGTTTCACTGCTCTTTCTGAAAGTGGTGATGGAGGGTGCAATGCAGATGTGCAGAAGTAGGTTGTTCCATGCCCTTGGTGCCCAGTGGGTAAATGTATGTTTATGTGTGCATGTTAGTATGCAGAGTTGAGTGTGTAGGAGATGATGGCTTGCTGGTCTGGTGTTTGTGTGGGTGATGGGATAAGTTTGTCATGAAGTTAAATTAGGGTTTTGTGGTGGATGGCTTTGAAAACCCTCCAGACTCCAAACGTGCCAAAGTGCCAGCCATTGTGCAAAATCAATAGCTAGACAAACACTAAAGGTTTTCAGACAAAAGTCAAGCTCTCAATATTATACGACTGTAGGGTTTTTAGTTTCTTCTTCCGATATATGAAGTAGCTCAGTCAGCGCTTTAACTAGAGCAATATAGATATGTATCTGTGGGTTGAGACCATCGGGATAGTGATTCATCACTAATATTATTATTTAACAGCAAATAAGAAATAAGGCAGCACCTGATTGTCCAGAGAAAGGCTATATCAATACTTTGTTATAGATGATAACCACATCAATAGCCCATTTTACACCTGGGAATCTGCTTTTGTTTACACATGCCATATTTACTTCTTTATACATTATTTGAAAGTGCCAACCCACTCTAAAATTTCATTTCAGTGTGCTGAGATCAAAGGAAAAGAAAAGTAAATTAATGGGCAAACCCAAAGGTAGTTAAATACTTCCCCAAACAGAGCATCAATCCCAGATTTTGTAAAAAGAAAGAAAACATAAAGAAAACCAACGGAAATAGTTTTTCTCAAAGCCCCAAATATTTTCAGAACATGACACATGGTCTGAGATGAAGTCTAGCTGCGCTGTATTCAGTGTCTGGAAACACATGGCACCAGTTCCGTAACTTGATGTGCTTAGCACTACATGAATACTACAAGACGATCAGTGGCAAATTACAGACAGACTGAGACGGTTATGCTGCTGTCTGCATGTGGGAATAGAATTCGGACATATGTCTCTGCTTCCCTATTCTTTGGCTTCACAAGTGAATGCAACATGTATCCATTTAAAATGTAGTGGTTAGGCAACTCTTTCATTCTTTTAGAGACAGCATTGGTGGGTTCTTTTTTCTAGGTATGTGCTTATCAATCATCTGGACTGGTTCCGATTTCTATAGACTTAAGTATTGACTTGCATTACATTCCAAGTAATGAATTGATCGTACACACAAAATGTGTCTGGTCAAAATTTGTCTTATAAATGTAGTGTATACAATAACTTGTCCACTGATGAGTGGAATAATGCGACTACAAGACAAATGGACCTAAATATCTAAGGATGACTTTCTTATTCTGCACCTTGTCGAGGTTTGGGTATGAATTTCCTGTATAATATAATTGTCAAATATTCAAAAGCCGGTCTCCAAAAGGTCACTCTTATCATGAAATTATAATTAATTTGACACCAAATAAAATACCTCCAAATGCCAGGGCAGTTCAAGATAAGAAGCAACGTTTCTTTTTCCACCAACAACTTAGAAGTTGTTGTTAAATTATGTATGTAAAGTGCTTTGAATGAAAGCGCTATTTAAATAAGTTATGATTACTATTATTCTAAATGTTCCCTGCGTGTCTCACTTGTCATGAAGAGCCTCTTTTGTCGAAACAGCTCTGTCTTTCAGACCATGTCTCAGCAGTTTTCTTGGATGTTAACAGTTGATATGCTTACTACCACAGAAGGCGTGTGCTATGACCGCGTTTCCATCTAGCTGAGTATGTGTTTCATAAGAAATCCTGATTAATGTTTCAGTTTAATTGGATACAGCAAGTCTTCAATGCTAGAATTAATGATCTCTTACAGAGTGTTGCCATTATACCCTTGTTATCTCCTGGAAAGCTAGTAAAATATCAGAATATGTCCCTGAACATTATAAAATAAAGATATAAACTACAATATCAGAATAATGGTCATAATAGACAATGGTAAGAAAAATGTGAATCTTAAAAGAGCTGTATTGGTAAAATATTAATTAACAACTGTTAAAGATAAACAGAACTAATAAATAAAGCATGTACCACCAGCACATGAATTCCCAATTTCAAATGCCTAAGTGCAACTTTTATCAATATTCCTTATTTTTATTTGCCTATTATGCAAACTTATCGAATATAATATTTTATTTTCTTGGCTAAAAAATGGCACATAAGTGACAAAAATGCTACTACGTTTTCATATATTGTTACATGTTTGGGTACAGATACCAGCTCTTATCTTGAGTCCTGATTTGCTCTGAGAATATTCCCAAATTTACACTTATAAAAAACGTTACTTTTTATGCTTACATTATATTTATATCACAGCTTCTGGAATACAAAATTGTACTGCATTTCCCACAACATGTTAATGAATTGCCCTGAGGTTGTTACTCATTTGATAACAAAATATATCCAGCCAATGTCTTATTTGCAACACGCAATGTAGCATATTTAATTGTCCATGAAATTAATTTGTATATTTCAAAGATCTCAATAATTGTCGGTAGCTGTTGCTTCGACAGATCAAATTGTTTTCTGGTGGTTCCCTAGTAACAGAAAACCGGGAGTGCCTTTACTGAGTCTTCATGTTTAATAAGATGGCTAACTTAGAAGCCCATACTCTCTCACATTATTGTTCCACCTGGATAAATTGTCAGTTTACCTGCCATAGAGGTGGGTGAATTGAAAGAGATGAACTAACGCCTGTATGGTCATTGTTTTCTTCATAAACCACTCATTGTGTACTTTTGGATTGTCTTTCTCCTTGATGCTCCCCTCGTCTCTATATTTTTGGCATTCTTATTAAGTGGGATATCAAGAGTAATAGCAACATTGTTAACATCCACTAGCATTGTCTGCGTAAAATAGGCCAACTACACTGTGAATGGGAAGTGTTATTACAATAAGGTGCTTGTAGCAACACACATTTCTATATGTCACCCAATTAGACCCGACTTTCAAAGAGGGCATTGTATCATAGGAAATGTTTTGACAAGGCTTGTTTTATGAGCAACTTCAACCCAAATAAGCCCCATTTTCCTTGTTTTATGACATACTTACTCATCAGGTTCAAAATAATTAGCACATGATATGATAGGTTATTTATAACGCTCTTAATACCAAGAGGTTTCTAAGCGTGGACCCGGGGATCAAACCTGTGTTGCTCCGTGTTGTCTTGCTTCCAAGGCAAGCACATTGCCCCTAAGCTATCCTCCCGAGACATTGTTATTGACCTCCTCTCAGCGAGTCAGATCTGTGCAATGCAGTGAATAACTTCTGGTATTGAATGCATTCCTGACATTTTGAATTCAGAGGCAGCAATTCAATTTCCAAGAAAGATTTCTTTCAATATGACAATCAGCCCAACTTAACACACCAAAGTGAAAGTTAAAATGTGGAACAAGGCTTTGACATTCCTAAAGCAACCCCATTCACTTAAACATGGCACCTACTGCAAGCTCCTAGTAAAAATTTTCCAGTTCAACCAAGGGCCTGATTCACAACATATTTTAACATGGGAAAGTCCCATTGAAAACATTTTTGTAAATCAGACAAAATGTTTACCATATAAAAACAACTCAAGCATTTACATTTTTTATGTGATTCATTCACTGTTGAGTTCACGTTTTACTTCCCCACCACAACTTAAAAACCTGTATTGCTATTTCCACCAGGTGCTAATAAGTGTATGGACCTCAGGAGGCATCATTATTGCTGAGGATAATGAACTTGTTCAACTACCTATGTTACTTGACTTCTCCTAAGGCTGCAACTTTGTGGCCGATAATACTCCTGTGGTGAGGACCCTTCCATCAGTGTTCTATTTGGATGCAGCTTGTTGAGCTACACCACATAATTATGGTCAGAGCACCATTGTTTTCCAATGGTACCATTCAATGAAAACGTATCACTTTGCAAGCAAGTTAAAACAAAGATTAAGTTTGGAGGTACGTTCTACTGATATTTGCACATTCTAAATCTCTATAATAGCCGCAAAGGAGGAGGCATGTGGTTCTTTATTTACAGAGAAGTTTTAGCTGATGAAACCAGGACCCATCGAGAAACAAATAAGTGAGAGCCTGCATATTTGTGTCCAATGTCTCCCTAGAAACTGTAAGTGGAAGCAAAAAACAATAGAGCCATGCAATTGCTTGGACAGGCATACATTGAAATCTTAAAGTGTGACCTAAAAGATCAGAAAAAGACAAGGTAAAAATTCCAAAACACATGTAAATTAGAATGTTATTTATATTGAAAACAATTCATACTTAAGCATTGTAATCTGGGTAAGACGTATTTTGACTAAACACCAGTCATCAAACATGTGCAATTTTTACCTCAAACACATCTTCTTCCAGCATTCGTTTGCCAAAGACAGAAATGCCATTAGTGTTCACTACAGCATTGTCACTTCTAAGGAGCTCTTTCGTGATCTTCTTCTTACAGTCAACGATCATGGTCACTGTTTTCTTCTCCACGCTGATAGCTATCCGATGCCACCTGAGAATGAAGGACAGGGCGGGAGATTTAAAGCCTACACAAGTAAAGTCTATGAGCAAAGTTAAGAAGACAGCACATAGTGGGACAATATATAAAACAGTGTCTGAAACTAGCTCTCTGTAAAATCACAGACTAATCACAGTCTAATATCCTTTCATTCACAAAAGCATGTTTGTTTGTATGCATTTTATATTTTGGAGCACAGCTGTTCCTTGCAAAAACATACATTGGGCCTCATTCCGAGATTGGAGGTAGCCATAGAGCTCTTAGCGCCATGGCTGCCTCCAATACCGGGTCCGGTCTGGTTGGATGGGGATTTACCAGGTCATTCCGACCCTGGAGGACCCGGTAAGTCCCGATTCAACCAGCCATTCCCCATTCCCATTTGAGCCCCCATAGAGCTCAATGGGAATGGGGAAGGCGGTAATTACGGCCCTGCTAACAGCAGGCCCGTAATTAGCGCCCTCGTCCCTTAGCGGGACCCGTAAAGGACGTGTGGTCAGACCACATTCCCGCTAAGGGACCTCAGAATTGGGGCGGTAAGGGATTACCGGCACCGGTCTCCTTACCGGTGCCTGGTATCCTGTACCGCCCAACTCATAATGACCCCCTTTGATTAAAAAAACACAAGCCTGTTATTGCATTCTGGTATTATCAGGAGATGGTACCCATGTGAAATTTAAGTTTGAAGAGATTGACCAGTTCAGAATTCATATTTGCCTTATTAAATGTATTGGGGTCTAAACAATTTCCATTCTTGCACGTGAGTGTACATTTCAATGTTATTGAACTTTGAAGTCTCCTTAATGCAACCATTTTTTAACATTAAAATGCACTGTGGATAATGTGTTCTTAAGTTGGACAAATATGGTATAAAGGGTGATCTTCACAAGGTCCCAAACATTTACTAAGTCGATGACTTTGGTCGACTACATTTGTTCTCTCCTCCCTTGAAGGATAGAAATTTGAAATGGATAACATGCAGGTTTAGAAACATGGATAGGTTCCAATAATCTATGGAGCATATTTTGTTTTCAAAAGGTAAAATATGCAACAAATAGTAAATCAACTAGGCTCAAAATCAGAGGAGAGGAGAGGAGAGTGAAGAGGCATAGGATACTCATGTTTCTAATTCACCAGCCCACATTCATCTTTGTGACATGGCACTCTTCTGGCATTGCCTGCGAACTCCTTGACCCTTCTTTAGCATTAAGTGTCCTAGTAAGCAATCATCCATAGTAGGGAATTGAACTACTTTCACATTCATTTGACAGCATTATCCTTAGATGGGCACAGACAACAGCTATAAACACCGGCACTGCACATCGCCACTCACGTCTTCGATATACAGAGAAGCTGCAGTGATTGTCCTTACATGGTTCTTTATCACAAACAGTTTACGATCACAAAAAATCAAAATGCCACCAACCGCAATACTGAAACATATGTATTCTTTTTGGCCAAGGAACATGTTACCTCCCGGCAATGACAACTTTGTCACTTGGTGCATGTTATAGATTTGCATCCTACCATCTACGTCTTGGGCCATACGTTGGGCCTCATTACAAGTTTGAAGGTAGTCATGCCTGTAATACAGGTAGGCTACCTCCAAACTTGCAAAAAAGTCTGGCACCCGCGAATGGCCATTTACCAGGGTATTCTGACCCCACCGGATCCGGTAATTGCCCTTTCACGGGTGCCGGAATCGGGTGATCCCCATTCCCATTTGAGGCCCATAGGGCTCAATGGGAATGGTGATGCCTGTTGCACCAGCACCAAGCATTACGGTGCCTGTGCTACAGACATGCTCTGCTCGTGGGTCCCTTTCATTGTGTCACGTCAGACCTGGTGGAATGAAAGGTACCCACGACCCCAACTCAGAGTTTCCCAGTCCGGATACAACGGTACCGGCAAGCTTACCGATACCGTTGTATCCAGACCGGCGAACTCGTAATGAGGCCCATTGTCTAAAGAGCTTGTGACCTATTTCATATTTCTGAATTTGTGCAATATTTGGAGCTTTGATAATCATTGTGGTTTCAGGTGGAAATCTCTTGTTGGAGACATGTTTAAATTTGCGTTTTGATGACAAAATGTACTATAGCATCAACATATGTTTTTACATTAGAGTATGTTTCAGCAATGATGTCTGTTCTGGTGGATTCATTTTCAAGTTAGACTGCTACTTTTGAATATTATAACTCTTAATTACTGTGGCCGAAAGCAAAAGCTTTACTGGCTCTTAGAATAATAGTATGTATGGGGAAAGACCACTGTTGGGGCCATTGGTCTTGAATTGTAGGGGTAATTGGGTTTATTTAGAATATTTTTCTGAGTCACCATGACCTTTATACTGGCCTTTTTTTCCTGGTTCAGACACAGCAAGGGTTAATCATTATTTTTGGTATTTCATGAAATAACTCAAAACATTCTCTGTTTCTTTAGGTTGTGATCCTGCATGGTGGTCATCGGCAAATATCAGAATATCAATTATCAAAACATTTCCTCCAACTATGGATTGCTCTTTGGCCCATAAATTACCTTTTTATGGTGCATTAGGATTGAATCTATTGTAGGAATTTAAGTTTATCCTATTGTGTTCAGATAAGAAGAAAGATATTTTACACGCATATCATTGTCTTCAAACCACTTTTGGAGACTTGGAAGAAACCTGATCAAACTGGGACATTGGTATTGGTAAGTAAACACATATGAACCCTCCTACCCTCCCTAGTATCAAAACAGTCCTCATTACTGCTTTAATTCATTTTTAATGTTAATGCCTCTATGACCACTCATGACAAAAGGATTCTCCAAGGTCAACTTAAACCCTACAGTGTCAGAGCTTCATTCACAAAGCACCCTTATGGGGGTCTCAGTTTCGGCATTTTGCTCACAATCAAAGGCCTCAGATTCGTCTTGACTCATAATTGCTGACCTGCAATACGAGTCATTGTCCCTAGTCTCCTTATACTTAGGTAAAGTGTCGGTGCTTTGTTTGAACCGTTTACATAGGACTGAGTTCATGGATACGTGCAGTGCATGACATTACAAATAAGGACATAGACAGACAGTGACATTTCAGAACAAGAATTTGGGAATTTTGGGACTTTGTTTTGTTCAGACCATTTGCATAGGCCTGATTGCATGGATACATGCAGTGCATGAAATTGCAAATAAAGACATTGCGAGATAGTGAAGTTACTGAACAGAAAATTGGGAGGGGCAAAACTATTGAACATGGACAAGCTAGGATTTCAGCTGGCCAGGGATTAAATATACATTTATATTTGTTTGATTTCAGGCAAGAAATTAGGGGGTAATTCATGGAATTGCTTGCGTTGTTTTTTGGGACTTTGTACATCATTCTGCATGCAAAACCCCCTCCATCGATTCATGGAACAGACTGTTTGGGATTATTCCATACAGTGCGTGGCCTTTGTGCTGGTTCAGCATGTCCCTGCGTGCAGTCGATCGCATTGTGTGAGACTCCTCGCAGAGCATGGGCGTGTCCTTGGCAGAAACCAGAGTAGGGAGTGGAATATGCAAAATGAGGAATAACAAAGGAAATTGTGGAGGTTCCGAGGGACGGCCCTCGCGAGGCAGTCACACACCCACAAGTGCGCAAAACAAAGCGTGTGTATTCATGGATCACAATGCGCAACTTAACATCAGGGAAATTACCACACAAAGCTCTCGTTCTAACCGCCACCCGAAGGCAGGGGTACACAGACCCTTGCACATAGCCATCACTGTGCAAAGGTATGATCAGATGTTGGATTTAGGGGTGCATGCATGCATTTGGGATTCCGATCGTACTTAGGGCTGCGCATAAGCAGTGTAGCGTGGTGCTGGAGCGGTTGACGGAGGTGAGCATGCATATTTACTGGGAAATTAGTACTTCTATGATATGTGGTACGCATGTTTAGGGCGTGCTTGGAACAGTTACGAGGGACCCTACGCAGTGTCGCTGGGGTGCTCCCTTGGTTGTTGGGGTTTGCATGCAGTTTTTCAGGGTTGCATTGCTATGCGGTCGAGAAGTCGGCAAAGGTCTGTATACGCAGCTGGAATTGCTGTGCTTGGAGGCATGTCATAGGTGTTCCTCACGCTACTTGTGCATAGGGTTGTTCTGCAGGGAAAAAACAATGAATACACAGAGCGTGCAGAAATTCTTATTCACACAGTGATGCGCAAATTATTTTTCAGTGCACAGGTTTTGCCGGGTAAATGACATTTTTTCCATAAGGTGCCCTAGGTGTCAAATTGTTCTAAACTGAAGTCCCACTGAGTAGCACTAAAAACAAAGCTATTTGTGTTTTTAGATATGTTTGCTAATATGGATGTGAGTCATAAATGAGTCACAATATCAGGGTGAAGTGATCATTGTGTTTGTTTTTCTTCTACTTAGGTTGTATGTCATCCAAGCCCTGCAATGCTCTGCGGATTTGAACAAGCTTGTGTGATTTGACAGGATTGGGTTCTCTGCTGTGACTATGTCGAATCACGTCTTGACAACAATTATCAGAACTTCTCTGCTTCCATCCCTTCTGGGAGAGTCTCAATTAAGAAGAACGTTAACTTCATGGATTGGGTCTGATTACAGATTTGCTTTAAATTGAATAACTAACACCTAGTTATCTTTTTTTTTCAAACGGGTCTCAAGAACAATTCTGAAACAAAACACTAGCTTTCTGTAAAATTAGAGAGCATGTTGATTTAGATTGTAAAATGTATTGTGTTCTTTCCTTTTAATATTATTTTACAAGGAACATGCGATGCAACCAGGCAGCCATGTTTATCCCAGAAGGTCACTACCCCATCTCTTTTCAGTATTACCTTTTTTGTGTGATGAAAAATTGTGTTAATAGTTTTAAGTTAAACTTTTAACACCTTGGTTAATAAACATGCAAAGAGAAAAGAAAAACAAGAAAGATACAATAATGCAAAAAATGCAAACATATTCTCATATATAGTTTAAAACGGATAATAATAAATGGCATCATGACCCCACCATATCTACAATACTAATTGCTGAAGTTAAGACAATTAAATGGCTTAAGTTAAAACAATTAAATGGTTAGGGGTCCTTGGCCAAATCAGTGTAGGTTTTAAGACTTGCCAAGTTCTATTTCAAAAATATTCCAGAGCTTCATCAATGCTATGACCAATGATACCTGAGGGCCTCTTAGACTGTGTACCCAAAACCAATCCGTGTTAATAAAGTGGTGCGGTGCACAAACTGATTCGAGTAAAAGTGCCTAATATTATTAATTCCAGGTCATTCTAACAATAGGTGCCTAGCCAGAGCCTATCCGTCAACATCTCCTGTCAAGAGGAAGGTCAATCCTTGGGCCAAGTATGGCCATACATGGTAGCCGATTTAGACGTAATAGCAAAAATTGTCATCTTAATTTAGGGCACAGGAAATTTAGGAGATAGGGCCGTACTGTCCTTTGTAATAGGTATGGCTTACAGGAACCTGTCCTGTGTGGACATCTTGCTATTCACGGTTGTAGATGTTTTCCCAAGTGAACACCTTTTTCTTAAGCTGCAACCCTAACTGGTCATACGAAAGTGGCCATTCAATTAACCAGTCAATCTAGTCTACAAATACAATTACACGTTTGTGAATTAAATTCAGCCACACACAGTTACTTTTGTCAATGGCTGAACACGTTAAAGCCCAGACAGAATGGTCAATACATTTATACATTTTATATAGAGGGTGACTTCCCATATCACAGTAATAACACACAAAGAGGGAATGCCCAATTCCAGTCTAATGACCGACATAGAAACTGAAGTGGAAAGTCCTAATATCTTTCTCCAAATGAAGCCTTCGATCTAATCGAGTCTACTTTTAGTGTGCTCCAAATAAGCACACATTCCATACAGCACTGTGGGCATCAGACAACTACAATAAACGTGGATTGTAGCTTTGAAACAAAAACCTCCAAATCATCTTGTCAGGTTCCGTAGATCACCCAGTTGCATCAGGACTTTAGTAGCACTATGCTCCCAGATAACCTGTTTGTTGAGTGTTGTGAAAGAGCATGACCAAATATCCATATGAACTGACAATGGCCCTCATTACGACCCTGGCGGAAAGTGACTGACCGGACCGCAACAGCGTAAATAGCGTTTCCGCCATTGCACGAAGGAGCAAAGTGCGGCTAATTACGACCCATCGGGCACGAGCATTACGCCATGGCGGAATCCGAAAGGCTGCGATGGCGGAAATGACCCCAAAACGGCCCTTACCGCCGCCGTACGCTGCACCAGGTGCAATACCGCCACCCATCTTAGCGGTCACCGTAATGAGCGGTCACCGTAACGAGCGGGCACCGCAAATTACGGCCACCGTAAATATACGGAAACGGAAGTAAAAGCATGTGGCCGGAACGGGAAACAGCACGCCGCACAACTATAAAAACCGAATCCCAACACAACCATTAAAAATCCGACCCTGACACACATCCCAACCCGTTAGCAACCCCAGTTAAAAAAATAAATATGGGAAAGGTAGCCAAGAAAGCGTGTGACCGCAAGCGGCAGGTACACTTCTCCCGAGAGGAACTGACCGTGCTCACCGAGACCCTCCAGGAAAATGCCGCCGTCGTCTTCTCCAGTCAAATGACCAGGACGGCCCTTGCCAACAAGAAGGCCATATGGGCCCTGGTGGCACAGCGCGTAAGTGCGGTGGGGACAACACCCCGCACGCCACAGCAATGTCGCAAGCGGTGGGACGACCTGCGGATCCGCGTACGCAGCATACTTTCTGCGAACAGGAACATCGCCACAGCTACCGGGGGGGGTTCAGAGTCGCCCATCAAGTTGACCCCCTGGGAGGATATCTGCGCCTCCACCATAGGAATGGAGAGCATAGAGGGAGTCGGAGGGATGGAGAAAGGAGTGCCGACATCCGGAGAATCAGGTAGGTTGGCCAAGAGAAACAATGCGAAATCCACAAACCACGAACATGTGCAGTACCATGTGACCCCATAGTGCAATACATACTTTGCCCTGACAGCGCCCTCTAAAAGTCAGAATGAATAAACAAATCAATCAAGATGCCATAAACAACCCCTACATGTGCAGCATGCACCCCCTAACTGCAGGCAGCCAAATGAATGCATCCTCAATCCACACGAAAATGAGACCACCTCCAAGGCCCAGTCCCAAATCAGCCTCATGTACCACCCCAATGCATTTGATACGTTGCCATTCCAAATCCGACAGACCCATAACTAACGCTCGCCCCTCTTTACTCCACCACAGGGTCCGATACCAACGACGAGCTGCAGGACACCCCTACCAGCACGCCTGCAAAGAGGGCCAGGACCAACGTCCCAAGAGCCTCCACCTCAGGTGCAAGGATCAAGACACGGCAGCAGCAGGAATCAAGTGGCAGCACACTGGAGGGGACTGCAACAGGCACCCCAGCAGCCAGCAAGTCCACAACCCCAGCACCACAGGTCCCCCCAAAGAACGTATCTGATGGCACTGCCTCTGGTGGTAGCAGCACCATAGGTGACACAGCTGTCATGCCAGCATGCTCCGACACGGAAAACAGTGCTGGCGACGTAGGTACCATCCATGACCTTTCCCAATCCCCCTGCATGTTCCATCCCCTACACCATGACGAAACCACGCAGGGGCACCCTGAAGACGACGACTGGCCAACCCCCACAAGTCCTGTGCCAAGGCAACATGTGTTGAGCAGCCCCCCTGTCACACCACCGCAAATGTCCATGGCCCAGCAGAGGCAACAGTCCCTCGACCTGCTGATCGAGCAACAGCAGGAAGTGTCCACGCTACTCAAGGACCATGCAAATGAATGCGGGGGTTCCAGGGCAGCCATGGAAACATCCACCGAGACACTCAGGGCACAAATAGAGAAAAGTAGTGAGAGCCTCAGGGGAGAAATGGAGAAAAGCACCGAGAGCCTGAGAGCACAAATGGAGAAAAGCACCGAGAGCCTGAGGGGGGAACTGCATGCGACGTCCAAAGACGTTTGTGCTGAACTTGCTGCTGTGCGCCGTGTGCTCTCGGAGCTCTCACAAACCCTCAGAGACATGCATGGACGCGAGCAGGCAGAGACATCATCCGTGGCAAGTTCCGTCCAGGGCAGCCCCCAACGCAGATCTGGCAGGAACCTGCGCTCCACGGGCAGGGGTGCCCCTGATACCCGTAGAGGGGGCTTGCAATAGCGTCCAACCACGGACAGCATGCATATTTGGACACTGGTGTTGGGGGGGGAGGTAGTAGGGTGGAGGGGGTGTGTTGGGCTTCACTGGGTGGCGGGTCCATAGGGTGTATAAATCAAATCACATTAACAATACAGCATCTCATTATCATCCAATGACATGTGTGGACATCGATATTTGCGTACGAGGCCTTCATAGGCGTACAGTCCACAATGTGCCTGTACTACACACACACAGTGCCACAGGTCCCCTTTCCGTGTAATAGGCACCATGCGTGGTTGCTAGAAGCATGCATCTATGATGCTCTGTCGGATTGCACGTGCATCCTGTGCCTCATGGACTCCTTGAGGTGCCTCCACATCCCCACCCTCATCATCATCATCATCTTCAGGTGCATGCAGTACAGCGTCAGGGGGCATGGGCACATTCCTACGTATGCACATGTTGTGCAGCATGACACATGCCATGACCATCTTAGAAACCTTCTCATGGCTGTACATGAGTGCCCCGCCAGACCTGCTGAGGCTGCGGAAACGAGCCTTCAGTAGGCCGAATGCCTGTTCAATGACCACACGGGTACGTGAGTGGGCATGGTTGTAGTCCTCCTCATGCTCGTTCTGTGGGTTCCGGATTGGTGTAAGGAGCCATCTCTTCAGTGGATACCCGGCATCACCTGTATGAGACGAATAAAGGGTGTCAGTGGAATGATAGTGCTAAGTAGCCCCCCCCCCTCCTGCAAGGTCATTGACGCATCAAATGGGCCACGATGTCATGCATGGAATGAGACTCACCGAGTAGCCAGGATCTGTGCCCTGCGTGTCGCTCCATGTAGCGTGGTATTCTTGTGTTCCTCAGGACCATAGAATCATGGGTAGATCCTGGAAATCTGGCACAACAATGCGTAAATATCTTGTTGGAGTCACACACCATTTGCACATTGATTGAATGAAATTGTTTCCGGTTGCGGTACTGGACCTCCATGGCATGTGGGACAACCAATTCAACATGGGTGCAGTCGATGGCACCAATGCAACCCGGGATGCCGCCAAGTGCATGGAATCCCACTTTTGCGTTGGTAATCTCCTGGTACGTGCGTGGTAGTGTGATGTGGTCGTCGGCGTGCTTCAGGAGGGCATCGTGCACTTGGAAGAGTGTCCGTGAGAACAGTGGCTGTGAAATGCCATGCAACTGTCCCACTGTGTGCTGGTAGGTGCCTGTGGCCAGGAAGTGGAGTGCAGACACCACCTTCAGTAGGGGTGGGATGGCGGTTGGGCTATCTATCATGCTCACGAGGTCAGCATGTGTCATGTCCACAATGGCGATTATGGTGTCCCGGTCCAAACGGTAGAGGGTGTGGATCTGCTCAGCAGTGAGGTTGAACGGATCGGCTCGGAGGCGTGGGATTGCGGGCCGCCTGCGTGGTGGTAGTGGCAGTGCTTGTGGGGCTTGCTGACCCTGCCTTGCCCTCCTCCTCCTCCTTCTCCTCCGTCTCCCCTGTGCGCCCGGTTGTTGTACCTGTTGTTGTTCGTCGTCTTCTTGTAGTTGTAGCACTTGCAGTGCTATCTGGTCCCCCAGGCCCAACATCGCTAGTCCTGCCGGTAGCATTTTGGAGTGGGAGTGGTTGTGGGAGGGGTTTGGGTCTGCTATATATGTGCTGTCGGCCTGTATGGCCTCCACCTGTGCTGATTGAATGAATCTGTGGCAGATGCAATCCCTTCTGGCCGAGCACGTCCCGCACGTAAGGCTGCATTTGGCCGCATGGCATCTTGGGATTGGAATCATGTATCAAATCCCGATGGCAGTGTGATGTACTTTGACTGATTTTCATGCTATGCTCCCATTGTTACACATGCTATGATTGCAGCCGCTTACATACCTGTGAAGAGTCAGTGGTATGTAGGGCTCGATCGATGGCCGACCCTCATGCAGCACAGTAACGTACTTCACCGACGGGCGTGGCGTCCCATTTGTGATTGCAGCCAGTTAGCATTATGACACACAGCCGCACTACATTGATGTAATTGTGAATGCAAGCGTTCACAGAAGCCTTTTCGACGTAATGTTGCAAGTGAGGAATTCGAAGGCCAGCATTTTTGGTTTTGAAGTAGCGGCGAGGATACGCCCACAGGTCTGGCTGGAAATGTAACGTTCTATTGTAGAATGTCCTTGGGACATGGCCCATAACGAGCAGGCAATGAATGATATGAATTGAATGGGATGCGCAATAGCGTAGTGGACGATAAGGCAGGACGTTCCCAAATCCATCTTGCTTCACAACACTACAGATCCGGCCAGGGGCACAGTGGTTTTTGCAGACTGCATTACGCACAGACGCGATGGAAGTTTCACATATTATGTGAGTGAATATTCATGCGTTTTCATTGCGGGATGAGGGAATGATGAATGGATGCATGGACTGATGATTCCGTTTAGGGTCTGCCATGTACATGGGTTTTTTGAATCACTCCCCTTCCCCTGCGCTATGTGATGCAAGGCTGCCATAGTGGGACTTACGTCTATCTGCCCTTGTCGGATCCTCCCTGTCTCGACGCGCCTTCATACACTTGTGTCTAGGCACGTTACTAATCCCATGTCATGGGTTCTATCTTGACGGACGCATGCACAGTAACCGACGTTGCCAATGGTGTATTTACCTCGATTGATTTCGTTATGATTCGATACTGATTTAGGGGTGTGTATATTCCTTTGGAGTGGGCTAGCATGCATATGGGTGTGGATTTGGTGTGTTGAATGAAGATTGTAATGCATCATGAGTCCCGTAATGCAATCGGTTAATTTGTGTTTCTTTTGGGTGACAGGTATCTCCTGCCCTATTGCAGATGCCATCTCTACGCCACTCCTCCAGATGGTTTTTACTCTCGACTCCTGCAGCTTCGGGTGAATCAGTGGAGCACCATTTCGATCTTATGGGACGATCGCCAATGGGCCACATGCCCTTACGCTGTACTGGTGGCTAGGTGCAACATTTCGGCCTTTCAGCTCGACTAGTGCCTGCCTCATGGGACGGACCTGCGGTTCTTGCCGCTTCCATGTTGCCTTTTGGAACGTTGATGTAGGCCCTGTGTGCCATGATGGTACAGGGCGTCACACAAGTGGAAGCTGGTCAATTATTGCAGATGCAGCCCTCGGTGATGATGGTTGTTTTGGTGTTATTTTGCAAATTGCTGTGGGGCCTTTGTCATTTGGATGTGCATTTAAATTGTATTCCGATATTTGTCGTGTTGCGTTGTTCTTTGCAGGTGATGTGGCGATTTTCGCTTTGTGGCGGTATGTATTGCGAGATGATCTGCATTGTGTTCCGCCTTCTGAGTTGAGTTGTGTGGTACAGTACTGGGCGCGTTTGCCTACGTAGCACAGTATGGTCACGGATAGGGGCTGCCATTGTGACTGTTTACATGATGTGCTGTTCAGGGGCGGGGGATTGGCTTTTGGCCGACTGGTGCCTGTCAGCCAGGTCGATTGGTGGAATGATGGGATGTTCAGAATGTGGCTGGTCACAGGTGACTGTGTTTGCGTGCGTTTGTTGGAGGGGGACTGGGGTCATGTCCATTGGAATAGCTTCTGTATTGATGCCATCTGTGCCCTGCAGCTCCCATCGGCCCCTCTTGGGATGAGTCTGGCTGCTCAGTCACTCTGCCAACTTGTGTGGTACATGCTTCTGCTGATGGTTGGTTTGTTTACTGGCAAGAGTACAGGGCTGGTGCAATCCCCCTCAGGATGCTGTTTTGGATGTTGCCTTGCGCTGGTGGCAAGCGATGGGGGACTACTGTTGTTTTGTGTCATGTGTTCTTGATTTTCATTTTGATGTATTGTACCTTCACATGCCTGTGCTGCATCAGTACGGCTATGGTGACATGCCGTACATGGATGCCCACTCACGGGGCGCTTTGAGCCCCTGCATGCTTTTCTACGTTGGCATGCATGGGTGAATTGTAGATTTCACTGGTTGCATAGTGTGAGTACATTGCGCCTGCCAGGAGTTGTGCAATGTGGCCAGGGAGTGGAGTACAGGCACTCAGTGGGCCATTTACGGTTGGTTCACGATGCCGTATTTCTCGCCATGGCGGAATGGTACTTTACGACGTGCTTGATGGCGTTCAGTACATGTCCGCTAGGGTCAGAATTCGCGTACCGTTGCGCCATGGCGGTGATTCCGGTTTTGCAAGGCGCGCGTGCGCGTACTTGGTGCAGTTAGCGTTGCCGTTCACTGCGGTGTCGCTAATGGCATCGTACTTTACGGTGACGGGTCATAATCGCAACGAGCGGTGTTCGATGGCGGTATTGCATTTCCGCCATCATTTTTCCATTTCCGCCAGGGTCGTAATGAGGCCCAATGTCTAATTGAGTATTGTTAAATGGACAATCAGAACAAGGGCTGTTTTTCTTCTTACCAGAATACATTATTTTAGTTTTAGACATGTTGATGGTTAGGTCGTGCTGTGAAGAATATATCTGCAAGGCATCAAGTGATCTTTTAAGGCATATGGGGGTATGGTCCAGGAGGACAATGTCCTCAGCATAACTCAACTATCTAATATGTGTGCCTTTAATCCTATGGGGAAAGTATAACTTCTTTAAGTCTATCGGGAGATCAGCGATGTACAGGTTGAACAGAAGCGGTACTAATAAGCACACCTGCTTCAATCCCTGGTTAGTTATTATCTTCCTTATCTTTCTAGTGACATGCCCCATATTGTCCAGTTTAGCCAGAACCAATGTGTCCGTGAAGAGCTGCACTATCATGTTAAGTAGCCCCTTTGGTATTCCCCAACGATGAAGCTTGGCCCAGAGTAGAAGAGACCTAGTGACAGAGTCAAAGGCTGCATAGTAGTCTATGGATACATTGTATTATGGGGTGTTCCCAGCTCCAGCTTACCTGGCAAGGAGTCTAAGCAATAACATATTGTGAGCAGTACCATGGCCTTTCCTGAACCCTGCATGGAATGGGTATAACAGTTGATTCTGCTCAGCCGAATCAGTCATTAATTGGTTGAGTCAGTACAGTCATTTTTCTTAAATACTGGTCCACACAAGAATGCTTCCAAGAAGTGGGAATATAATTACTACAGGCTATTTTGTTAAAATACTTTGTGAGAATGTTGGCCCAAGTATCACTGTTATTTTCTAGGAACACATTGGCTAACCCGTCGGGCCACGGCACATGGGAATATTTAAGGTTTTTAATGAAACCAGCAATGCGATCTACTATATACCAGCTTATATCCAAGTTGCTATCCAAATAGATGGAACGGGCTGATCCTCTGTATCGCTGTAAAACAGAGAGCTGATATACCGGCACCAGGATTCTTCATCTACAGAATTTAGCAACAGGTTACCAGTGGGTATGCCAGACTTATTGACCAAATTCCAAAATGTCTTGGTGTCTTCACCGGTGAAGAGCATAACCTGCCATTGTGCAATGCACTCTGTGAGCTTATATGTGCGTAACCAATGACAGTAACAATCTTTACTTGCCCTATTTGTGCTAATTTATCATGAAAGGATACATGGGGATTAATCCAAATATTACAAACGCCCCTTCTCATGCAGCGCTTGTTACGCGAAATGTGAACATCAAAGGGGTCCCAACACTTCCAATACTATAGATTAGTTGTACAAGTGAACTGTCCAAAGTTGAGCCATATATACACTCAGAGACCTCTTCCACTGAACTATGGTTTAACTTGTGTGATGTTTCTATGCTTATGTTATCAATGTGAGTGTTAATCTTAGCAATATTGGCAGCAATCCATCCCACCATATTGCCTTTTACATTAACCCTATGTCCTATTTTCCTTTTACAAGGCCAATTGGCATCTTAAAATATAAAAAGAACAAAAAACAGCCTGATCTCTTACGATATGTTCCCTAAGACCAAGAAAGAATCACAGTATGGCATCCTCTCTCATATGGTGGTGACGGAATATATAAAGCCATTTGACTTTATCTGCAAGCATTAAGTATAATAAACTGATATAGAAAATCTAAAGTAAAATGGTATGACTGGATTTTCTATATCAGTTTCTTAAACCTAATGCTTTAAATATGTTTTTCCTCCATAGTGGTTTTTGTATCTGACATAAGGAGGATTTGGCTGAATAACCTACTATAATGTTATTTCAAGATACTATATAACTATTTGTAATCAGACATAGCACAGTCAAGATCTGGCAGTCTGTGGTGGCCACATACTTGAATTATCATGATTGTGGTGTGTGTTCAGTCGCCTATTTGAGACAAATGCAAAAGGCATGCCTAGATTTAGAGGGCATTGCACACTATGCTCATCTTTGTGACTTATGTTAGTAGTGTATGTCTGCCAATTTTCAGCAGTGTCTATCATGTTCATCAATTGCATCAGAAAACGCCTTATAGTTATATCAGACAGATTCAAGATGAAACCCTTACTTTAGCAGTCTATTTCAGATTATAATCAGAATGTTGCATTGTTAAACCATTGTTTTCACCTGTATAGACACGTGAGGCATATTTCAGGGGATTATTTCAAACTGTAGTCTGAAGAAGGTCAAATGCAGTACTGACTTGCAAAGCATGTACAGCTATTAGTTTCATGTTGATAGTTTTCTAGTGCTTTAGTAAGTTATTTCAGTTTTGTGAATTCTTTACCATAGTTTCTTTCAGTCAATGAAAAGAAGCACGGTTTGCCATAGTGCTTCTTTTCAGCCCATGACTGTTAGGTAGAATTTTCATCTTGTGTGACATTCTGCTGACATGGTGAATTTCCCAACACGTTTTGCTGAACTATTGGATTGTTTCTGTCTCTAGTGAGAGATACAGAACCTTTTTCACAACCAGTCTTGTTGTGTACTCTGGCCCTCGTTAGAGTCCTTTTGATGGAGTATACTTTCCTCTATCTTTTTCTATGGCATGCATCTGTAATTTCCTATTGTAGTACAAAACACTGTATGTGTAGTTGTAGTGCTGCTAAAAGATCCTTGAGCTTCCCTCTTTGTTTCTTTTTAATTTCCTTGTGAGAGAAACTGTTCCCAAGGATAGGGGGACATTGTGTATCCTACCTAATTTTATTTTGTGGAATCAGCACACCCCACCTTATGTGGAGTACTGAGGGGGCACACTGCATCCCTTTTTCCACTTGTCCTGTAACTTTCTAGTTTATCGTAGTGGCTGGTGGCAGTGGATATTTTCTACTGACGTTTCAGGATTTTTACGCACAGGCTGCTGTTGCAGCTGTGTTAGGGACACATGGGTAATCATTGTCCTAAAATGGTGCCTGCTTTCTTTTTTCACCAACTCATGATGAGTTGTCCTTTCTTGAGCATTCTTCTGCCAATGTGGGTGAGGGAGGTCTTGCTCTCAATATTTGTCCCCCCGCCCCCCACATGCCAAATAAGGTCCAGGCAGGGGTGGTGGGTACAAGATTCATCAAACTTTACTGTTGCAAAATTATTTTTTTAACAACAGAATAATGGCCAAGTACTAATCTCTCTTTTTTCTTTTTCATTTTCTGTTTTATTGATCAGTACCAATTTGTTTTGCGGACATTGCCTTGTGTATATGCTCATGTGTGGCCTATATGCCCAAATCCTCTCTGTCATTTGTTGCACAGGCAGGAACACATTTCTCTGTACACTGCAATACTGATATGTTCTGTTCTGCTCTTCCATGAGAACTAATGTGATGTACATTGTCTGTTGGCTATTGGTCTGTTTGATTTGTAATTTTATTTTTTGTAACTGAATTGGGTCTACTTTATGTAGGACATACAGGTCTACAAAATAAATAAGTTATCATTTGTATATGTTGGTGCATTTTTTATCAGGTTAATTTTGATTCAGTCCACTACAGCCAACCTTCTCTTCGATAGTGTGGCCTAATAACTTAGGTATTGAATTGGTTCATTTTGGGGACCCTCCTCCTGTTAGACCTTAATTACTCATTTGTCCCCTTTTGCCTTTGAGTTTTCCCGTATGTATTTGCCTCCCCTTTGTCTTCACCTGGGTCTCTTTGTGAAGCCTACCGAAGGCGCCAGGGTCTGGGAGGACAGAAAATTGGGAGGACTCTGAAACGCCTCAGGTATTTTTCCTCCAGTGGGCCTTCTTGGAAACAGTTGAAACGGGGTACCTGGCTGTCTCTTGGGGACAGCCCCCACCCCAGGTTTGAATGGAAGCATAAATGTTCAATGGCTGGGTTCCTGCATAGAAGGTAAGGGTCTTGCTGTTATCCTCCCTTAGACTGATGGGACAAAGTAGTCTCAAGATGACCTGCATTTCGAGCCATCCCACAACAAGCTGCAAATGTCAACGGCTGCAAACCACCAATACCTTGGGACCTGTGGCGATTGTGCAGTTCATTGCCTTCTGAAGATTGAATCCTCCTGAATCTTTGGTGGACTCCTTCTCGACCTCCAGAGGCCAGAATCCACTCTTTGAAGTCCCCTCACAAGAAGGCTTGACCGAGAAAGCAAGCCAAATGTCCCGGGCAGTAACTGTTCTTCAATGGTGCTTTGAAAAGGGTGCCAAAAATCACAGAACACAGAGGAATCCTTCATCTGAAGCTTCTCCACTTGACTGCTGCTGCAAGATCCAATCCAGTGTCCCTTCTTTCATCTGCCTGACCAAGAATCCGGTGACCGGGTCTACTGCTCCTGAATCACAGGATAATCCCGCTACATCATCTTCTTCATGTTCAATATACTGTGAGACTACTGTTAAAACTTTCCTGGAGTTGCTTTGCTGCTCTTGTGTCGCTATAGTGCTGATTCATGTGTTTGGGAGTTTACCCATGAATGTTTACCCAGGCCCAACACCTGTGTGCCTTTAGGGAGCCTTCTCCCAAGTCCCTGACCCTTTTCCCACCAGCGCATTATGTACTTACTACAGAAGACTTCCTCTGAAATGGTTTGACTTTCTACAGCTTGTGTCTTACCTGTTTTGGACCCCGATCCAGCAATGAGAAACTCATAACTATATAGTGATGAACGTCTAAAATGTTAGGCCTTTTGAAATAATAACAAGAATTTACCTGCTTTATGCTGGGTTTGTGTCATCCATTTTTACTTGAAACAGATATTCTGAAAGTTATTACAAATGTTTTACTTACCTTTGAATGGCTATTGTCAACAATACAAGAATGTCCACTGACCATGAGGCCATGCCCCTTTTTTTTCCCCTCATTCAATTTCCTTGTTAGTTTGCCCAATGAAATTCCCAGGTTAACAAACTGTGACCACATTAATATTGCCTTCTGTTATCACACTAATCAATCCCGGCAAAATCAATCACTTTTGTTGTAATGCTTAGTTTGCCGATTGCAGTGGTAAAAGAACACTCAACAATTAAAAAGTCTTCCCCATCTCTACCATCAGTCTTCATGTTGTCCCACCTTTCTAGGTTACCCCATCTGTACCAATGGGACTCCCTACTAGCATCCCATGTTTCAAGCTGGTTCCTCAACCACATGTTTTGTCTGAGCACAATTTACAATGCTTCCACAACAATCCCCTCAGAATCCCATGATATTCCTTTGGCAAGTTCAAAAAGGTCTGTTAAAAACATGCTAGCCAATCCACCCAAAACTCTCCCACTGCACATGGGGTGTTCATTCCCACTCCCCTCTCTCTTGTGAAAGCACCACTTTACCCCTCCACATATAATTTTGAGCCCTTTTCTTTTCCAGTTTACCACACGATTGTGAGCAGGAATCGCTCACATCGAGCAAAATAAATGGTGGCTTTGCATAATGCACCATGGGAGATATATAAATGTTTTTTTTTACCAGGGGCTCCTCTTTCCTAAACTAGAGGGTGGGTGCACACCAAACAGAAAACAGAATATCTGTGTACCTTTGTGTCCAACTTTCTCTTTGGGAATATTAATGGGAGTTGGCTGAAAACACCTTTATATTTTTCTCAACAGCTTTTGAACCATTTAACGACTTGTACCCAAAATGAACAGCTTGGAAGTGTATTTGCCAGATATTATTTTTTGGGGGCAATCTCATCCAAATCCATCCAGGGAGCCAAAAGTTAATAGCAAAAGAATTTTGGGAAAAATCAATGCAAAACTGTTCATCTTAACTATATGTGGACGACTGATACAATAATGCAGAATGAGTCATTTCATCTAAGTCACACAACACAGCACCAACCAGTAGCCACCACAAGAAGTTCACCTCCGCTTCAGAACTAGATCAGTGATGCATTGTAGATATACAATTTAGCTCAAATGTCAAGCCTTTATCAAAGGAAAATGTCTTTGTCTAGAGGGCAGTGCTACTTTATGCAAAGCATGTTTTACCATTAGACCCGCAGCTCTCAGTGAGTCAGACAACTGCATACATGTGTGACCCTTATTAAGAAGTGTCAGTGTTGTCTAGTCGGAATTAATATGTTTAAGGCATTGGGTAATGTTGAGCAATAGTCTTTTATTTGGCTAAAATTACAAATTCTGTTTTCACATTCTGGGTGAATGTTTTTTATTCAAGCCTTTTAAACCCACATATTTTTTTCTTTTGTTTGATATATATATTGTCATCCTATAGTTAAGGTGAAAACTATCAACCATTGGCTTTTAGGGTTTAGTTCACTGGGCCTGTGTAACCACACTCTTGTTGTGCTTCTTCTGTGAATGCCTGTAGCTCTGGTATGTATGCATGTAACAGTTTGTTTTGCTTTTACCATTTCATTTATCATCAACTCCAAAGTCTTTTTTGTGTAATCTGGAAAGCATATTTTCCCAAATAAAGTATTTGCAAAGGTACCATTGATGGAGGGAACCACCATGAAATCAAAAACAACCATTATAAATTCCAGGCACTGCATATATGATTTGAGTATGGGAGTCAGAAGGCGAGTAAGCTAGTGCATTTATTTAAAAGTGCCAAGCACACTAGACCTCTATAGGCACAGCTAGCAATATGTAAATATTGATCAATTGCTAAAAATGGCAATATTCACCTCTGTGAAGTGTCAAAACGTATTGCCCTCTCTCACAGTAGACGACTGACAATATCTTAATCATAGTCTGTTCTTTCACTTTTCGCTGGCAATGAAGTGCCTCTTTTCCATATCACCCAAAGCTACTCTGCGCCATGCACTGATACAATCAAAATGCTGGCCGTTCTATAAATTCATTATTCCTTGATTTCAATTTTGGCACAAACATTCAGTACAGAAATGGATGTCCATAATTTGAATTCATGGTAGTACTGTCTATTTGACTGTATGGTATTGTATTAGAGTAAGCAATTTATAGAATTGTGCAGTGTCACACACAGATCAGAGCTACACTTTTTGGGGCTGATTCAAAAAGGGGTTACAGTAAGTAACTGTGATTACCTACTTGAGAGGTATATTCGTTTAAAAAAAGTTGCTATGAGAAGCTGTATTGTACAGCTTACTCTTAATAAGTCAGGGGCAACACATAGTTGCTCATGGTAACTTCTTCGTGAATTGAATAGCCCTCTCCCGAATAAGTCAAAGCTAAGCAGGACTTACTCAGAATCCTTCTTTGTGGGCAGGTTGAGATAATAATACGTGTGGTTTCTTGTGTTATTGTGACTCAACACTAAATAGGTCAGCTTTAAGCAACGAGTACTTTATGACATTAATCTGTTCTTAATAGAAAAGTACACAAGCCAAAACCAATATTTATTTTCACTTAAAATGTATGTTTTCGTTTCATTGTAAATATATTTTGAAAGGTGATAACATAAGTCAAATTGGTAATCCTCTGCACTATACCAATGCAGTATATTAGTTACATTCTTAAAAAAACAACTTAAATGTGCATCGTCTTGCTAATTAATTAACAGCTTCTCATTGCCAACACCCACTTCGTTGTACTTACTTGCCATCAGCAATGTTGACTGTCATGAATAGAGGATATTCTTCTGGGGCAGGTTTTCCATTTTGATCTTCATATAGGAATACTGGCGATCTACCAACCTCAACACCCAATTGCTGAGTGCCTTTTTCATTATAAATAGATAGAAGGAATGATTGGATGCCCTTTTTGGGTTTTACCGTAAATAATATCGAAAAGTCTTCAGGAAATTTGCCACCTAAAACAAGACAGAAAAGTAATGTTATATTTTGTAATAACTATTGCATTTTCCAACATAGATGGACTGTTTAAAGTGTAATATAGTCTTGTTTTTTCTAGATCAGATGAAGATTTAGCAATTTTGATGATTCATTCTCCAGCTTGAAGGAAAGGGAAATTGATTAAAAGTAGTAACAACTTGATTTATTTTAATTACATAAAACAACCCAGTTTTACTTTGTTTGCAATAAAATAGGAAGGCAAAATGGGTATTTCATTTGTTTTGGGTTTGAAGAAAAAGAAACATGTACAGTTGTGCACCTCATCCTAAAGTGACATGGTCGTTTCACAGCCCTTACCTGTTGAGTGCTGAGTCGCCACCTTGGTGACTTCAGTATCCACCTCAACTCCCTTGAAGCATCCACTTCACAGTTCCATGTCCTCTGTGACTCCCTCTCTCTCACTATTCTTTCTTCTGGCCGGACACACTCTGGATGCCCTAATTTCTGGCAACATCCCTATCTCTAATCTGGTCACCATTCTCTCCATTCCTCCTGCCTGGGGCCCATTGGCCCTCTACCCGGGCCACTCCTAGCACTGCCAGCCTCCATCGCCGTCATTTGACTAATGAAGCAAGTGTCAGCTGCTGCTTTTGCCTCCACCTTCATACCCCTCTGACCCTCACTTCTGACTCTCCCTCTGACACTGTCCTTGCTAACCTGCACCTCTCCATCTCAATCACCCTTGGCATCCTTGCTCCTGTCATGGGGATCCTCCTAAAACATGCCACCAATAAAAATGGCTGGTATGACTCTGATCTAGCATCGCTGAAACGCAAGTGCAAAGTTGCTGAACGGAAGTGGCAGACCTTGGGTTTACCCTCTGACAAACTGGCCTGCCACCTGCTCCAAAGACAATATCATATCTCTATCCCCTCCAAGAAGAGGGCCGACATCAAAGCTTGCATCCCTGGAGCCAGTAACAACACAGCAGAACTTTTCAAAATCTGCAATGAACTCGCCAATCCAGCTGCAGTCTCCAACTCTCTCCTTCTTTCCCAGGCTCTCTGCACCACTTTGGCCTCCCATTTCACATAACACATTCAGCACATCCTGTCCTCACTGTCCTCCACCCCCATCTCCACTCCAGTGCCTGCTCCACTGCCTCCCTTGCTTACCCTCCTTCCACCCCTGCACTCTCTTCCATCCTGCCCAAAGCACCGGATATGGTCTTTAAAATTGTCCACTCTATGAAGGTCTCCTCCAAACAGGTGCTCTCTTGCGCTTCTAAAACCATTAAGGACAACATCTCATCTCTTGCCACAGCTCTTGCTGACTTCTGTAACCACTCCTTCACCACTGGCTCTTTCAATCTATCCCTCAAGCACTGCCTTGTGCACCTTCTCTTAAAAATGCTGTCTGCTGACCCCTACTGCCTGTCTAACTATCACCCTATCTCCACTACCACCTCACTGGGTAAACTCCTGGAGAAGCTAGTCCACCTCCAACTGACCCTCCACACTGAACTTGTTGGTTGCTTCCATGACGATCAATCTGGACTACAGGCATCAAAAAGCACAGAAACTGCTCTCCTGAACACTCGTGAAATCATAATCACAAATCTCGACTCTAATTCTCCCGTTGTTCTCATTCTCCTTATTCTCTCCTGTGCCTTTGACATGGTCAACCATTCTATCCTCACAAAATGACTATGTGATACCCTCGGCATTACTGACTGGGCAGTGGATTGGTTGACCTCTTTCCTCACTAATCGCCCTTACCAGCTGCAACTGGGTCCTTTCTCCTCCACCACCACACTTTCTACCTGATGCGTCCCCCAGGGCTCTATCCTATCGCTGTGGCTCTTCAACATCTATCTCACCCCTCTTGCTCACCTGATCTCCTCCTTCTCTCCTCATTTCCATTGCTATGCTGATGACACACAGTTTTCTGTCAAACTTTCCTCTACTACCTCCTCGTCCTCCTCTCTGATCCCCGAATGTCTGTCCGCCATGCAGGCATGATGTGCAGCTAACGATCTCTGTCTTAATGCCAGAAAGACAGAGATCCATCTCATTGGGACACCTGTGCCCTCTTTTCCTCCTACCCCCTGGCCACCCTCTATGGGCCATTTACCCCCACCACCCTTTGAGGACAATCACCCCACTGTTGCTGAGACTGGTGGTCTGGTCCTCATGAATCTCACAGGATACCAGGCCCTTCTAACCAGTCGATACCAGCACCGTCCCCCCACTGCACTGACCCTGCCGGCGGCTCATAATCCCACCCTTGGGAGTCTCCTGCACTAGCACTTAGCCAGAGGCCTCCTCCTTTGCACCCCTAGGCACTTCCCTCCTGGAACCCCCAACAGCACTTGTCCATTCCTCCCCCACCCATCCCCATCTCCTGCACTTCTCTTCACTACACTTGCACGTCCGAATGCCACAAGACCTGGTAGGACCACAACTGTATATTTACTGTTTTGCTATTGTTATTCTTTCCCTTGTTCCCTTCCCATTTAGCCTTGTGGCACTTTGAAACACAATTCTGTTGTATAGGTGCCTACCAAATGTTCAATAAAATAAAAAATAAATAACTGTTCTACATGCTTTATAAACATGCCTTCTGGCATAGGTGCCACCAAATGCCATAACAACCCAAATATGTTTGTTTGCAGTGGACCTGGTAAATCAAGCAGTAAAGTAAGAAACCCATGTTCTTCAATCTGTTCAATAAAGGATAACATATACTCATGTGACAAATGGGCGAAAATAATAAAAATAAAGCAATGAAAGCAGATAAAATTTCATGTAGGGCTCATTGCAACAAACCTAGAATATCTGTGCTATCCACTCAATACTGATGTAGCCAAGATATGGAACCAAACGTATAGATGATTTACAGGAACAATGAAGACATGAAGCAAAAAACCTTGGCAATGGAAACAAGTGTGGCTTTCTAAAAGGAAACTCATTTGGCTGCACAGGGCACTTCTCTTCAGGATAGGCAGGCAGAACAGACAAACAACACACTTTAGTCCCAGTGGGCCTCATTACGAGCATCGCGGTAGCCTTGCCTGTATGGCAGGCACGGCTACCACCATGCTCACTACTGGCACAGCCTCCCGCGATTGGGCAATAACCGGCCCATTACGAGATGAAGGGGCCTGTAATTGCCCATTCGCAGGAGATGGTAATGCCGGGCTCCCGATCCCCATTCTGCCCCATAGTGCACAATGGACGTCGGGAGCATGGTTGCACCGGCACCATTGATAACGGTGCCGGTGCAATCAGGAGTTCTGCACGCGGGTGCCGCACAGCCCACCAGGTCTGTCAGGAACCTGCAAGCAGAACTCGTAATGTGGCGGCCCGGTATGAACGGTGCCAGTGCTTTACCAGCACCGTTCTTAACGTGGCTGCCACTATTGAATTGAGGCCCAGTGTCTTTTAGTGTGAACTGTGTAGTAAATGCCGTGTACTGCATTTCCAAAACATCATCCTGAACTCCCTCTGTTTGGCACTAAAGCACACACAGGAACTAAAACTAATGGTATAACGAAAAAGCCACTTTATCCAAAACTAAAGCACCTGAGTCAAAACTAAGAGTGGGACAAAAGTGCCACAATTGAGACCTAAATAAAGGTGACAATTAAGCAGCACCTGAATCAAACACATGGAAGCTTTAACGTTCCTCCTCATTGAAAACTGATACTGCTGCAAAAATCCTGGCATTGAGCTAAAACTACTGTGATTCCAAAGCACCTCTTATACCAAAACCAATCCACCCAAGTCCACGTGTAGTCTCCATAATGCATTTTCTATCTCTGCAAACTCCATCTATAAACATGGATGCCTCACTAAGTGTTGATGAAGCACGGCCTATCACAGAACACCAAAACATATCACATTACTCATATCAGGAAATCTTCACTAAGTGTACGCATATATAGAGAGCATCCTGTGCAAGCATACTAACATAGAAGCACTGAAAACTGCATGCCAGACACAACAAAAATGTGAGCTTCTTTGGTCATTCTTGGACTCCCATGAAAATCTAGGAAATCACAGAAAATAATCTTTACCCATCCCATTTCTTATTCCTCCTGCCTTCCTACTCTACTGTAATCTCTGTCTAGCTCACAGCATGGCAAAGCTGCGTAAGCTATATTTTGTCCCATGGAAGAGAAATGTGCAGTTTAAACCATGTTTAACTACAATGGCAATTAAATGACATGTTGTTCTGTTTCTAAATATACTAGATTAGTACTGTAATGTATAATTACTTTCTGTGTAACATTTCCATACCAAAATCAAGTTTCACGATTTATGTTCACTTTCACATGACTGCAAACATGCAGAAACTCATTTAAATTACATTATTTTGTTTACATTGAAGTTTACAAACTACAATGATTTCCTGTTACTTTGCATCTGTTCAACGTTAATTTAATGATATTTGAATGTAAAGCCATTTTGAATTTGCACTATTTAATGGAGATCATTAAATCTAATCAAATCATACTCACGAAAGGAAAATAAGTTGATATTTGTTCTAATAAGAAAATCTACCAATTATGTGGTTACATATATGTATGTAAAAATTAGACTAACATGTATGTTATAATAAAATATGTATGTAAATATGTATATGTAAGCAAAACATTGTAATTCATCTAATTTATATTTGACAATATTTTAAATCTGACGAATCACAGAAAACAAATATATGAACCTGATGGTAAATTTTACGTTTGACAACCACTTTCAACATGTTTCGAAGTTTCTGAAATTATTCAGATCTGTTTTTAATAAAGTACAGTATGATTCTTTTTTATATAAACTACATCATAACTTACTCACCCTTCAGGTAGCAGACAACAATTTAACAATTTGAAATAGGTTTTAAATTATTTGAAACAAATGAAAACATTTTAAAGGGGGTTTCGTGTCAATTGCAAGGCATACATCATTTTAAAGAATGTATAGGCAATGTCATTCCATAGAATTTCTTTACACCTGCGTGTACTTTATCAAAACACAAACATGCCTTTGGCTATTTGACAAAGAATCCCAACATCTCACACTAGACAAACCTTTAAACAAGAATTTCAACTTTCTATCAAAATCTATATATATCTATATATATATATCTATATATATATTTGTGAAAGTGTGTTTGTATGGTCGGGGTTGGCTCCAGCCCCAAAACTTTTTGGAAGACAACAACATCCTGGGTAAGAGGCATTCGGGTTTCAGACCACGCCACGGTACTGAGACTGCCCTACTCGATTTAAAAATTCAGATAGAGCAAACCATGGATAAAGTGAAACCTGCACTGCTGCTGCCCCTAGATCTGCCTGCAGCCTTAGATCTTGTAGATCACAAGACCCTCTCTAGACACCTCAAGGACTCAAGGATATGGCTCACTTCTCCCAGCAAGCCATGTCCTGCATCACCTCCTTCCTTGAAGGAAGATTCATTGGCGTATTCTCTGACCAGGCATGCGCAAACCCCACCCCCATCGACTGCTGAGTCCCTCAGGGATCCTGCACCTCACCCACCCTCTACAACATCTTTACCCTCCCGCATATACGAACTACGCCGATGATACGCAAGTTCTACTCCCACTTATCGGCTCATACGAACAAGATGCAGCCACTCTAAACAAGACCCTTGCCCTCATACAGGCCTGGATGGTGGCTAATGGTCAATGTCTCAATGGAGACAAGACCGAAATACTACTGGTAGGTGCCAAACAAGTCCTCAACAAACTGGATAGTAAATACACATCATATAACACTGGCATTGTGAAGATCACAGCCGTGGCGGCAGCCAAAACTCTAGGGGTATACATAGATGCCACTCTCTCTATGTCATGGCAGATTAGCGCCATTGCCTCATCTGCCGCACTAATAACGCAGATCATAAACGCTGTCAAACCCTACCTCTCCTCCAAAAACTGCCTGTCCATATCCAGAGCTACCGTGGGAGCAAGGCTGGACTACTGCAACATCTTGTTCCTAAGTACATCATCCAAAAACATGAAGAAACTCCAAACCACGCAAAACAATGCCCTCAAAGCGGCCCTGAGCATCCCTAAGTGGGAGTATATCTCCCAGGCCAGGCGGGACGCCCATTGGCTCCAAGTTAAAGAGTGCATTCTCTTTAAAACCCTCTCCATCACACACTCTTGCCTATCAAGCACAGCACCTCCCTACCTATCAGAAACTATTCACTGTGCCACCTCTAACAGACCCCAGAGGGCCCAGCACTACAACCAGCTTGCAGTCCCAACCTTTAAAAGATCCAAAGCAGGAGGCTCTAGTTTTTCCATCCTAGCTTCGAAGAATTGGAATGCGCTACCACCCGCACTCAGTAAAGAGACATCCCTCATAGTGTTCCGCAAGCTGAAAACACAACTCTTCAACTAGCCCCGCCACCATCTCAGTATGCCCCAACTGCGACTGCCTGACCCATTACCTCCTCTATGACACACCGCATACATGTACCTTTCAATATGTTAATGTTTACATACTGCTGCCATTACTAATGTATCTCACCATTGTATGAGTGCCATACCACTGTATCACACTATGTAAACTGTTGTTTGTCTAAGCAAGTATCCTGTAACAGCGCCACGATGCCCTAGGGCCGCTGCATGCTTTATAAATTCAAATAAATAAAAATAAATAAATAAAACTGTTAGTTGGTGGGCTGAAATTCTGGTCCAAGTTCGGCATACCAGTCTGGTGTGTACTGGCAATAGTGACATTTGACCAACCCCACCCATTCATCGGGCACAGGGCATGGTCCAGCCCTGTTCTATCAGTATAGGCGATTTCGGGTGATTGCCCTTTTTGCGACTTTTCCAAAAATAGGAATTTAGGACACAAGGTCGGCATACCACAGTCTGGGATCTACAGGCGATAGTGACATTTGGTTAACCCCACCCATTCACCCTGCAAAGGGGTGGAGCTGGGTCTGGCCCTGTGCAATCAGTATAGGCGATTTCGGGAGATTGCTGATTTTGCAATTATTCAAAAATAGGAAGTTATGACACAATAAAACATATGAATAAGAAAGCAACTCCAAGGGAGAGGGCTCGAGTGGCTGCTTCTGCCTAATACTCCCAATATGTTCACACACAACAGGCAGAAGCCTCTATTCAAACATTTTTTTTAATTATTTCACAGAGCCCTATATCACAATAAATCTCCCTATTGGAAAATCTAAATAACCCTCATTTTTATTGCTCACCCTAGTGGATGCTGATGTGCCACCTATCTAGGAAAAGAAGATACAAGAGGCTGACCCCAACCTGGTGCACTACATTTCTATCTTGACTGTTCATTAAAACCCAAACACTCAGGAGGTGAGTGTTCTATACTTTAATCTCTCCCTCTTGAGTGTATAAAAGACATTGCAAAAGATTCTGCTTGGGCAAGTAAAACATAAAAGAAAAATGTAGCAACCAAGGAACTCGATGAGTCCAAGTATCCTGTGGGTTCAGCCTGAACACTAGATATCGGTCATCCAGTTTCAGTGGATCATGCTATGTCTGACCACTTTATTCAGGACCAGATCACAAAACAACGGTTGTGTCTTCATAAAAACTGAGGGTGATCACACTTCTCCTCTGTATCAGTCAGAGGGTTTTTTTCTCTTCTTCTACTTTTAGCCATCACAGTTCTGGTGTGTTTCAAGGGACTTGTGGTCAGTTCTTCCTGATTCTCCCCACATGTTATGGCATAGCCACTTATGGGTAGCTATATTTCTTTTCGAGTTATCTCGGATTCAATTTCTTATTTTTCCGTTTCCGCAGCAGGCTTCCTTCCGTTGTTCGGTGCCTAGTATTCTGATTGAGTTAGGCACTGAACGCGGGAAGGAACCCCTGGTCCAAAATTCTCTCAATCCGATATCATGGAGCTTGTTCTTTATATGTGCAAACCAAGGTAATGACCTTCCTACATCCTGCATCATGATATCAACCAGGGCCTCCCTATATTTGCCCAACTGCTCATGAGACCATAACCTGGCCCAGTAAGAAACTGACCTAGTCTTGCATATAGACTTGACGCGCTGTATGTTCGTTTTGAGGTACACTGGAAGATTGGGTGCATTGAAAGGCAATGCCAAAATATTCTTCAGAAATGTACTTTCAAATGCAGCAAGCTCTGGGCATCTATTTCTGCTCCAAAGTTTAACACCATACAGGGCCGCTTGCCTGACCTGCATCTTATAGGCTTCCAGGGAAACTCTGATCGCCCCATGACCATGCCCCCGTGAATCTGGAAAGAGCCCTACTATATCTTGTCTTAGTGATCTGTGCCATAAATACTTGTCCATCCCACCTGTAGTCTTCCTTAACCCTCAGACCCCGATAATCATACTGCTCAACCAGCTCAATAGGACCCTCAATTATCTCAAGCCTCAAGGGTTTTATGCCACTCTGTCTAGAGGTTCTAAAGACCAGAGATGTCATCATTGTAACATTAATGGATAGCTCATTGGCCCCACAGAAGTAAAAAAAAAAAACAGTTTAATTGTGATTTGAGCCCTGCAGGCATTCAGTAGAGAAGCACTGCATTGACTGTGAACATGAGTACAGGCACCTTATTGTTCACCAAAATCAGAGCATCTGTCGGAGAAGGTAACTGTTGTTCAATTGCTCCTTTTATGAAGATGCATAAATCCCATCACAATACGCACTGCTTCAGTGATGCTTCCATCCACGCCCATCTTATAATAGCTTCAGTACCGGTGTACAGACTTTGGATGGCTCTTAACAAAAGAGGTGGAATGTTAAGCCTAATAAGGGTGTCCCAAAGCCTTGGCCTTGGGTCAGTGTCAAAGTCTGTGTGAAGATCAATGAAAACGACATTCAGGAACATCTTCCTGAGTGTGACATATTTGTCAAACAGTAGCCGCAATTGCATGCTTTGATCCACTGTACTAGTACTGCATCACATTCCTGCCTGTAGATGGTTTAGCACCCCATATTGCTCAATCCAGGCTACAAATTACTTTAAAAAGCATGTTTAAGTTTTCCCCCAGGCGTCCGATAAGGCGATTGGCCAGTAATTGCTAAGTCCCAAGAACTGTTTTTAAAAACAGGTACTATCTCTGCTTGGGTCCAGGAGACAGGTACATTGTTGCATTTTCGTGCTGCATTAAATAATCGTGTTAGGTAGGAAGTCCATACGTCAGGCTCAGAGGCAACAAATTCAATGGGGAACTTGCCCAGGCAGCATGCAGCATTACCCCACTTTTGGCTCAGGAGGGCAGCTCTGACTTCTTCACATGTTAAAGTCAGAGGTGTATAATTTACCAAAATAGCATCAAACTCATGCTTAGAACCCATGGTCTCTGGGGTGTCAAATGCCCTTGTTTCACAATATAATCCTTTGACATACTTTACCCATGATGATTCAGAAATACATCCCTATATCAAGCTATGATCTTCAGAGTAACTTGTTCCCACGATTGCCCGGAATTTCAGAGAATTACCCTTGTTGATTGCGGTTAAAAGGGAATTTCTTACTTCTTCCACCCACATGTGGAGATTTTTTAGCCTTCATTTTCTAATTCTTTTCTAGCCTCACACAATGCCTGGACCCCATTCACGGCTACTTGTTTGCCTTGCTTAATCAAACAACTCTTGGCCCTATGACAATCCCCATCATACCAAGGTGTCCTACTCTGTGTATGATGCGTGGTTGCTTTTTGTGACCTGGTGAAAAACCTATCAAGATTACTGGTCAATCGTGCACAGGCACCAACTATTTCTGAAGGATTTTCTTCATCAATGGCAATAAATACAACCTACAAATCTGAGATGATCTTCTCAAAATCATCAGATTCAGATTATCCAGGCCCAGCTTTTCTCACATCGGAATTCGCAACCATCTCTATCCCAAGTCCAAGGAATGTGCATTCCATTGTAAGGGTCAGTGGATAATGGTGTGTTTTGATACGTGAGATTACTGCAAATTCCCTGATTAGTGCCCTTTCTTCTATATTCACTAGAACACAATCAATTGTACGAGAGCCATCAAACGATATCTTAGAAGGGCTGCCCCCCGCAAATCTACCATTGCATGCCCTTAGTTAGATGTCATAATCAAACTAGCGACCTCCTCCGCATACCTATATTTCCTCTTGGGCATGGATGCATTCCATTCTGCAATGCCCCAGACTTTATCCACTTACCCCAGAATTCTGGCCGTGATATCCAACAGCTCGAATTGTAAGTTAAAATCGTCCATTGTTATCATTCTTACAACATTACTGTGATTTATTCTCCTGGTATCCACCCATGTAAGAGTCCATTTCCTCCTCCCACTGTCTGCCAATTTTACATATTCAGTCCAATCTACAAGCTTTACGTTCAACTCCAAAAGATCTTTTGAACCAGTATCATACATTTCTTTGCTAGAAAAAAGTATTGCATCATACCACGTAGGTAACCCTCCTCTGGTTCTCCACACTTGTTTTGCATAACTGGAACAGCCATGGTGGCATATCCCTGTAGGTGGGGGGATGTGGTTGCCCAAGTCTCTTGCAGGGTGATTATTCTAAAGGTGCTATTGAATCTAAGGCACTCCTCATCATATAGATTGTGCTTGTACCCGAGGATATTATCTGGGGTACCTTGCCCCTAGGAATGAACATCTGATGGCTTAGCCAAGTCAACAGGGGGCAGCTCTACATTCAATGCTTTGTACCTAGCTACTAGTTATTTGCTCAATCCATGCAATGGTGGGGGGGGTCCTCCTGATTACAATGTCCATGTCCAATGGGGGTAGCATCCTTTGTTACATTATCAGAATACCTTCTGCTAGTTTATCCTCTACTAGCTGGACTCTAACAGCATCCCTTTGCCCAGAGCCCATCATGCACGTGCACAAAGCTATATCATTCAGTATTAAAGAGCAACAGGCTCTTTTAAATCTTAACCAATGGATGACCTTGTTAATAAGGCTATCCCTTGATTCCTGACTACATTTTCCAAAACAGGATGAGCAGAATAAAAAGCATGTATGCACATTTCACTGGGCTGAGGATGTTAGCAGAAAGGCGTTTAAGAAGGAGTGAAAAAGTAGAAGAATAGGCGAAGAGTGGATTGAAAACGGTAGAAAGTTCTAATGTTTGGAGAGAAGATCTAATGTTTGGAGAAAAGAAGACCAAAATAAGGAAGCAGGACTGGGCTTGTGGGCGTTTAGGAACACCAAAAGGAAACTGTGAATGTGCATAAAAGGCATGGGTTGGAATATACTTTGACAAGAGAAGAGATATAATGAGGAGCTAGAACATTTACACATTTAAACACAGAATTAAAGATAGAGTGGAGGGGAGCAACCTGGTAGGCAGGGAGTCCCACTAGTAAGGCAGAGCAGTAGTCAAGATGGTAAAAAATAAACACAGAATCAAGAGTTTAGAGGCATTGAAGGAGGGAAAGGTACCACTATTGAGAATATTAAACAAGTGAAAATGACAAGACCGAGAAACAATGGCAATGTGAAAAAGAAAGAAAGGGGTCAAGGATTACTGCACAATCACATGCAGGAGAGGAACAGGCATAGAGAGAGGGGGGAGAGAGGATTGTATTTTTTAAGAACAGGAAGAATAACAGCATTCTTGAAATAAGTGGGAAAGGATGATGTAGAAAGAGACAAATTGAAGAGAGCAATCACGATTGGCATAATGTGGGCAAAGACTTGACTGTTCAGCGAGAAAGATATGGGATCCAGAGGAGAAGAAGTGGGGTGGAAAAGGTTAAGGGGAAGAGCCATTTCAGAATCAGACAAGAGGAAGAAGAGGGAATGTGATCAAGGAGAAAACAATGGAGATGATACAAAGGGATCAAAGGAAGAAGAAAAATAAGAGCATAGTTAATGACTTTATTGCAAGATCAGCAGAATAGAGTGAAGAAGCATCAGCAAGATATGGGGTAGACAGAGACACACGCTGATTAGAGTTGAAAATGTTGATGGGTTGGGGAGAGTAAGAGACAAAAATATGAGAGCAATTCTGGTTTATAGTAGTAAGGAGGATGCAGTCGTAGAAGGAGTGATACAAAGAAAGTAGCATAAGATCAGAAGGGGCAGGCATTTTTTCCAGTGCTGTTCAGCTCGACAGAGAGAGTAGCGTAAAACATGAAGAGAAGGTGTAAAGTAACATTGAGCAGATTTATGCATGGGAGAAAAGTATTGAGCAGGGTGAAGATAGTCAATAGTGAAGGAAAGAAAGCTTTTGGCTAGAGGTTGAGCCGAGTCAGAGTGGAGAAACAAATAAAAGAGAGCAAGATATGAGTTAGCGATTAGATGAAGGTATACATGTTAAATTTTGGGAGGTACAATGGGATGAATTAACAGGAGAAAGAGAAGGAGGGGCATAAGAAAGGGAAATAAACAAGTGGTCAGAGGAATAGGAAGGAGTTTCTACACGCACAGATAAAGAAATAGAAGAAGATAATATAATGTCTACAAATGACCTAGAGTCATGTGAAAGGCGAGTGTATTGCAGGAGCGATGATAGGATTGAAACAATGGAAGACATGGGCAAGCAGTATGTGTCATAGATATATGATGATAACGTTTGCCAAGGACAAAGAAAGGAGAAAGTAGAGGAACAATAGAAGAACAAAGGAAATCAAGATCATCTCAGAAAGTAGAAAGTGGGGCAGGAGAACAATAAATCAATCAGAAAACAATAGAGTAAGGTTTCAAAAAGAAGGCAAAGAGGTATTCAAAAGAGGGGAAAGAAGAAAGAGAAAAGAGAGAGGGGATATGAGTAAATAAGAGTGAAGAACAATAACCATGCGCACCACGTGTGCCTGTGAGATGAGAAGGATGGGAGAAATCTGTGGAGTAGGAGAAAAAGGAGACAGCGCAGGAGGATGTGATCCAGGTTTCAGGTTTCAGAAAGCCATAGCAACTGGACATTAGATTTGAAAAATGTGTATAGAGGGCCAAATTTGGAAAAAAGTACTCAACCTACCTCCATCTCTACCAATGCCCATGCTACGATATGAACTGAGCGTGCAATCTCTGCAATCCTATGGGTATCCCTACATATCATCCCCACCAAAAATATTGCCGTACATATGGTTGTTTGTCTCTCCATAGGCGATATTTTTGGGGGGGATAATTTGTGGGAGCGGGGTTTGCAGGGGTGTCCCCCGTACATTTAAAAATAATGCAGGGGTTGCAGGGGTGTCCCCCGCAGGGTCCATGGCTCAATATTGCTGCATAAATATGGCAATATTTTTGTATCACAATATTTTTGCAAGGATATTAACACATGGAACCATCCTATGCTGCATGGGAAAGGATTTCACTATTTAGATCAATCATACGCCTGCAGAATAATTCTCTGTATGTTGACATCAGCGGATTGATGAATAATAACACCAATGCATATCTAAACTAAATAAAGTAGGACACCTCATTTCAATTACTGAAATGTTGTTCATCTGAAAAGGAATTGGTTGATAACCCATTGAAGGTAAAGAAACTATTAGGCCTGACTGATTGGATAGAAACAAGGGCTTTGTTTATGAATATGAAATGTTTCAAAATTATTACCATCTGACAAACCTTTGGGTTGCTTACCACTTTATCTTAGAAAGTTCCCTAACCACCACTTGTGGTCAAATTTTCTAATATTCCGTATGAATTTGTATGTCACTAGGGACTTGCTTAGAATAATAAATAAGGTGTCATTGACTGGTGCTGTGTGATCTTAATATTGTCCAAAATGTGAAACATCTGTTGATGGTGTGACGAGCCACCAAAGGATCGCTCATTTCTCCCATTTTGTCCATAATATTGACTGGTTGTTTACAGAGGAGTTTTGGAATCATCTGTCAGAGGGGAAAGAGACATTTTTGACTTTGGAAGTGTTGAAATTCTTGAAGAAAACCGAATCACTCATAATGTTGTGAGGGTAACCTTTTTTGTTTGGACAAACATGAATTTATGATTTCAACTTTGCAGAGAAATGGAGCACATATGATTTGTGTTCATTTACCTCTCTTTTACGTCTTCTCTCTGTTATGAGTTAGTCTTGTCTTTTTTCTTATATTCATTATGTATTTTTCATTTTTATCTTTTGTTTTCCTTTTGCTGTGTGTGTCTGTTGAAATTTTTATATGAACTTCATATTGCTTTTTTTGTGAAAAGTCAAATATTCACTGATCCACAAATTAAAAAAAAGAAATGTGTATAAAAATTGATTGAGATTTGTAACAGATCAATCAGGCTTTAAGAAGAACAATGGTGATGGAAGGAGAAGAAGAAGAATGTGAGATTGCTATGAGACTGTTGGACTGCAGTGAATGATGCGAGGCAGGGAAGCGGTATTTCAAGTGAACTGGAATAAGAGAGGGCATTATAACTTTCTGAAAAAGGAGGAAAACAAAGTCAAAGGTCTATGGAAAGAGCACTAAATAGAACATATTGGATGGTAAGTATAGGATGTGTGATATCTTGCAGGACAGCAAGAGAATAAATACCACACAGAGTGCTGCCCCAAAGGATATTCCACTGTGATGTAGAGACGGCAGAGTGGGACACAAAGGTTTTACATTTCCGCTCAAACCACTCTCAGACAGGAGCTAACAAGATGCAGTGTTGTCCTTAGCAGCTGCTGCCCTTTAGAGTGTGCTCCCAGGGTTAGAACACACTACAAATCTCAGTAAATAGAGTGCTGAAGGTCACGTGATCAGTCACATGATTAGAAATGTGAGCTGGGTGGGAGGACAGACAAGAACTCACGGCCCAATGGCAAGATGCATCGCAGAGGGTTGGGTGTATCCAGCTCCCACTTGCAGAAGCAATTGTGGAAGAGATGGAGGCCTGGTGCCTCAATCCATGGCAAAGGAGGAGGTAGTCAGACCACGGCATATTGTGTAGTATAACATTTTGGCCCAAAAAATGTCAATTCATCAAACTATTCAAGAAACAATTCACACATAAATAATTGTAATAGGTATAATTTAAGAAGTTAGAACATTTGAACTATAACTCTTTGGCTCTCAGTAAAATACAATTAGTGGCTTATCGAGCGGCCATTAATTGTTGCCTTTGGGAGGAAAGCCTGCATGCATTGAGATTTAAAAATGTGGTCCCATTCCCCCTGGGAAGGGAGAAAAAGGGCAGAGACAGCTACTTCCAGCTACTTAAACTACCTTCAGGTCAACAATGTCTTTGCCCGATGGGGGGTTTTATGTTGCAAAAGTCACTTTGTATGTATATAATATAAGTTTCTTGTTGCAGTCTAATGTTCTCGTGTAAGGCGCATAGAGCCAAATACCCTGCAGGTACCCCCCACAGGGTTCACCCACTTTAATACTGGATACAAATTGATTTATTTTTCAGGCATTTCCCTCTGTTGATTTTCTCCTTCGAAGTGTCTCAACAGAGCTCAGAAATGGAACATCAATGCATTTATAGAGAAGGCCCCTTTAAGGCCCCTCACTATAAATGTGATTGGTGGAGGGCTGATCTAGGCACACATCTTCTATAGGTTACCCCAACACATTAATACATAAGCGAAGGTTGCCTTGAGTCGTTGCTGCCTTCAGAAGGGTACTGACTTGGTGTATAATGTACCCGCATCTAGCTACATCACACAGCCGGGGTCTTGTGAATAGCAATCTGGCTGTGCACTATGTAAGGTACTGACGCATCGCACATCATGCTTGCACAGAATGTGCTATATTGTGCTGCAATCTGTCTGTTACGAAAATCTGAACAACAAGCACATATTTTGAATGTCATTTTTGTATCACTTTCATGTGAAGTCCAACAGTTTGATTGTACACATCATTGTAACCTATGCAATGGCAACTCCCTCCTCCTCCTCGTCATCTCCCGCAATCTAAAATGCCTTTCCATTCTTGGCATTGATTCAAGCCCAGCTAAAAATACATCATGCCACATTAAAAATAAGGTTTTTAAGCCGAGACGTCACTGCAATGGTTCACGAAAGGCATCTGTAATATCCTCTGCTCTGGCTTCTTTTTATCAATTATTTGTACCCGGCGACGGTCAATCAGTTAACATGGAGCTTCGCTCGGGCCTGTAACTATGGGCCCCGGGGCATTACCAGAAGCAGTTATGCGCCCCCACTTATGCCCCCAAGCTCGGGGCATATTGCTTAATTATGCTCTTTCTTTTCTATTCCGCATTATACATAAATAGCAATTCTTCGGAAATGTCAAATTAACAAATCAATCATTGTACACTCATAATGCTATTCATATAAGTATTTTGCACAAAAAAAAAATCTATCCCAAAAAAGTACTGAGGACCAGTGTTCCGAGAAGCTGCTTGAGTATTTTCTGCAATACAAATATTTAAACATGGAAATAATCTAGAAGGAAATGCATACCATGATCGAATGTTTTTGAACAGTTCCAACACATTCTACATGAATGGTAAGAACTGTTTTCATCTTGATATAACCAACTTTAATCTGAACTAATGGCATTCATTCATTGCATTGTGAGAATCTCTTGAGGGAGGCCTAGAGCCTCATTCACAAAAGAGTTGCACAATGGCACAATCCCATCGAAGAACGTTTTGTAAATCGGGCCCTTTGTCTGTAAAATGCGGTTGCCTCTGAATTCCCTGACACAGCGACAATCCCATATTGCTACGCAGTCATTAATAAAGATGTGTCCCTCCAGGACATGACATCATTTTCATGGAACTATTGTTACCGCTGCACCGAAATTGGTTGAATCCAAATCAGAAAGAGGGCATTTGAGTGGGATCATACCAATGTAGACAGAGGGGAGGATCATTTGCAAAAATGATGCAACATATTGTATGAGCATTCTGTGGCTTGGTTATTGATTAGAGTTCTACAACCTGGTGTATTGTGGTACTTATGGCCTTTTTAGTTTAAAACATATACAGGCAATGGACTCAGTCATCATTTTAGAGATAATATGGAGGACTTATTAGTGCATTCTACATGCTGTAAAAAGACTATTCCTAAAAATAAAATGAATGGTAAATTGTGAATGCATACATTTGCCACCCGTGCAGGTTTGAACCACAAACATGCATTACCTTACAGGATTCAAAGCAAATGTGCTATGGAAAAGGAATTCCCTAAATATGTTCACACGTGAATCTCCAATTTGGTTTCAAAGTGCATTTGTGCATGCGGTTCATCAGGCCCGTTCTGTGCAACTCTATTAGAACGTTGAAACGAGAGTCAATTTGCATGTATGTCACCTTCAGCTCTATCAAAATTACATATTGGGCGACATTGTTTTATTAATGAACATTTCTGAAATGTGGTACTTAACTTAAGGATGCAATCAGCAAGTAGCATAGACAGCTGAGGCAGACAACAGCAATACTGAGGAGCAATGAAAAAGCGATCTCAGGCACACATGTGTGCAATAAACTCGCATCGCAGCCCATTGCCATTGATAGACAAGTAGCCTGCATGGCCAATCGCTTACTTCATGGGGAAAGCCGCCTTAGCATTAAGCTGACTCTCCTAATGGCATCATATGAAATGTACAATGCCGCTCCATGGGAAATTTCCGGCCTTACAACATTGCAAGCACCCCGCGGAATGTCGATTCTCCAAATGAAGCGTTGACTTTGAGGGATATGAAGACCATAGAGCAGCACATCCCATGTCAAAAACAGATGCAGCTTTGAAAATTAATGCACCTCTCCAGGTGTGGTACCGCCCCGTTAGTTAAAGATATTTGGGACTTCATGTCAAAATTCATTTATACCGATCTTGAAAACCTGTCTCCCCTTCAACCACAAAGGGCTACACTATATATGGGGTACAGTACCTATTGACACATGGGTACATATCTACAGTATCAGTTTACACTGAGCCTCATTAGATACCCTGTCAGCTGGGTTCATTTTACTCATGGGAGAGGTGGTCATGCCATATGAAGGAAACATGGGGCCTAATTTACCAAAGCATGTTACAGTGGTGCACTCTCATTATTATACAAAGCCTTGCCATATAATGGCCCTTGAGAGGGATCACGGGAGCATTGATTAATTTGTTAATGTTTTAATTAGATCACCCCATGACAAACTAGTGGGGAAACATAAGCACACGTAGGATTTTGCATGGTGAAGCAGAATAGGACATGTTGTGGCAACACTGTATATCTCACTTTTGGGAAATCCTCTAGAAAATTATGTTCAATTCTATTTGCCAAATATCTAGAAGAAAAGTCTTATAAGAGGGAAATTGAAGATCATCTAACGAAAAGACGTGCAGTTTAGCTGCAAGTTTCCTGATAAAAGGTCCAAAACTTATAACAAACATTCAAGGAAGGAAAGCAACAATAGGGACTGTTTGAAATGTGCCTGAATCAGGTAAATAAAGTGTGGATATCAATGGAACAAAAGACTCACATCTCTGGCCAGAAAAATGATTCTGGATGCGAGGGTCAGTGTTAGAATATCAACATAAAGGTGTGTTATTGCATATTAGTACCCGGCAAGAGTGAAGCAGAATGCAACACGCATTCTGATTGGCTCTCGCCGGGTCCTTTCCCGGCCGAGAATCATTCAATTCTCGGCCGGGATTCCAGCTGCCTTGTACTCGGCGTAGGGGGGGGCAGCCCCATAGCCAATGAGGAGGCTTGAAGCGGGGCCATCCCCACTCCGAGCCTCCCCACGGCTGAGAGGCTACCTTCGCCCCCCGCCGGGGACTCCGGTAAGCTTTTTTTTTTTCTCTTTCCCTTCCCTCCCTCCTCCCTGCCCCCGCCACCCCACTTACCTTCTTGCTACTGCATCCCCAGTGTGGGAGGATGGCAGCCTCCAGCAGTGTGGAGACTCGGAGCGGGGCAATCATCCCTTGCTGGGGACGCAGGGTTTTTGATTTTTTCTCTTCCCCTCCCTCCCTTCCATCCTTCCAACCCCACTTACCTTCTGCTTCTTTTTTTTTCGGGAGCGGACGCGCTGGGAACACTTCTGTTAACAGCGCGTTCGCTCCCATAACCGCCAAGGAAAGGGAAAATGGACTCCACTTTCCCTTTCCCGGCGGCCATTTTCTTGGTTGTTCTTTTTTTTTTTCCTGTCCCGAAACGCCGCATTTCAGGACAGAAAAAATTGCCTTTAGTGCCCCGGTCACACATATATTGCGGGCCGGGGTACTAATAGAAATATGACCCTCGCAGCGGGGGCATTACCAACTCAGGCAATGCCCCGGAGCATTACCTGAGTTGGTAATGCCCCAGCTGCTCGGATCATATTGCTTAAGAATAGCCTGAGAGAATAATGATTAATATGGGATAATGGTGGTGTTGGTTGTGCACTGTAGCATGTGGTAAGAGGTCCACTTTCCAGGGGTAATGGCCATTATCACACCTCCGGAATCCATCATTGAAAAATGTCCTTGATATCCTTAGACTTGGCATCATTAACTGTTAACTTGTGCTTGTTGTAATCCTTTCAGGCTCTAAGCCAACAGTGCAGTACCACATGCAAAGGTTAGCAATTGTATTGCCATTCTTTCTCCAATACAGATTGGTGTTGCCTATCTCAAATTATTTGGTATTTTTCCAGGTAGGGACTATAAAAGTAATCGAGCCCAGAATACCATGGCATGTGAATGGATACCCTGAAGGAAGTTATTACACAGACTGGTATGATACATCTCACAGAGTTAGGGCCTCATTACGACCCAGGCGGTAAGTTACCGCCTGGGCCGTGACTTTACCACCATGGCGTAAACTACGTTTACGCCATGGTGGTTGGCGGATTTACCGCCCCATTCTGACCTTGGCGGGGCGGTAAGTCCCCAATCCCCATTTACCCTTCCCCATTCCCATTTTTGCCCCATAGGGCATAATGGGAGTGGGGAAGGCGTTAATTACGCCACCGTAAATTACAGTGGCGTAATTAACTCCATGGTCCCTTAGTGCCATGGATTTTAACACCTGCTAAAAGCAGGTGTTAAGTCCGCCATGGCGCTAAGGGACCTCGTACTCAGGCGGTAAGGGTCGGCGCTGTTAACGCCGCCGTAAAACCCTTACCGCCTGAGTCGTAATGAGGCCCTTAGACTTCACACTAACTGGCCAGAATCAAAAATTCACTCAGCGTGCTTTTTACCATTGCAAACACTTCCTGACATAGTGATGCTAGTCATCCAGTGTGTATCCTTTTAAATGTGCAGAAAGCAACGTTGACAATCGTATGGGTCCAATTCAAGGTGAGTAGTGCTCAATGTTAAACCACATATGTAGTTAATGTATTGATTATGTATAAGGATGGACTGAGAAAGGGGAAAGTAGTAATCATTTGAACAGAACGATAATACTCAATACACCTTCAGATTTCATGTTCGTCTTCTGTTTGAAATCGTAAATACCCAATGGAAAGGCAAGCCGAGTATAGCCACTGCATGGCCCTAACTATGTATTCAAAGTGCAGTACCCTAAGGTGCATAGATCTCACTTCTGATGGCCATACACCACAATTATCACTTGCAGCCATCTAGGGATAAGATGTCTTCTGAAATCCTATAGCAATGGTCACCAGAGGTGCAACCACTGTCACATTAAATGTAACTAATATGACTTTGAGGAAATTGAGCTTTTGAATTAAGTACATTACATGTGATTAAATTGCTAATGTCCACATTGTTCGGTATAAGGTGTGTGCCCCCCCCCCTATGTGTCCCGTTTGTTTATGTTGGAATGTGTTAAAATCTTTTAGAGTATGTTGTTTAAAGGGGCATGTTACCCTACACTAGTGTCCCTGGAGTGGTAGTTGTTCTTATGCATGTTTGGAATCGTTCGCCTCTATTGCTCTTCCCATGATATAAACTATCAAGAAATTGCATTGACATCTTTGCTTTGTCCTCACACATTTGAGTGTACAATCAGTCACTGTCCTGATAGCCCGCAACGCTCAGTCTGCACGGAATTGCAGATAACTTGCACCATGATGGCAATAGCCCTGAACCCTTGTTGGATTTCCTTTGACATATCATCACAACTCGCTAAACGACCGGCCTGCTCAGCCTTCAGGCTCCTTAGTTTGGAAACAATCCTCACCACTTGCATGATGAAGCCTTGAAGTGTTTTCTAGATGGAATTACCATTAATTGTCATAGAGGCTTTTTTTGCAGCAATTCGAACTGAGAGCCAATGTAAGCATTTGCTTTCAGAATTGTAAGGTTTTAGCAAATTACATGATAGGGAAACGGTCGCCTTATCAACACCTAGCATACAGCTGGATCAAGTGGCACGTCTACTGCACTTTTTAAGGCAGACATTTTTCAAGTCAATGCTATTTGGGTGAAGAGGGCCACCCGAGCAAGGGACCACAATGTATCTCACACCCAGCACACCTGACTCGGTTGTAATGTAGGGAGGGAGACAATTGTCCACTCCTAGGGTGCCATAAACCTTTACAATATGTGTGAGAGTTGCCAGAATTGCCAGACAATTACATTCCCTGACATTTTCAACTTGTGTGCTTATAGAGTCAATGCCAATGCTTAAGATTAATTCTAAACCTTCCAGCCGTCGTGTGGGATGGATATGCCCAGACGTGGGTCCCGTGCCTACTAGGCGTAAAGACACAAGCTACTCCTCACTCATGACACCCTATAAGGCGGAAACATATCTGAAAATGCTTGCGGTCTCGTGCAGAAGGGATGTGACCAAGCAGTTCCGGCTGGACTGCCCGTTTTGTGGTTGCACCAAGCCTAATTTGCAAATGGTCTTTTCCCTTTTGTAATGGCTTGACATGTGAAGAATAATGGTCTGGAGGGTTTCCCAGAGGGCAAGATTAATAATAATCCTTCCAGCTATCACCTCTTTTGTTGTGCTGCTTTTAGAGTCTTCAGTGGACAATACATTGCAGCTTATTATCAGAGTAACCTAACAGGAAGGAACAGGAATGTATTAATTGTGAACTTGATCAAATACATTTCCCAAGAAAATCTAGACCATACACACCGCCCCTTTTGATTTCAATCTCCAAAACAAAAGACATGGTTGTTATCCATAGGAATTCTACATGCCCACACTTCCTTCCAATGCCTTGACTTTGTGGGGCATTGCTTGATTGTGACATATAGATGGGTATTCATTCTTGTATACACTTTCAGCGGTCTACAATTACCATAGAAATGCATGGAACGTTTGTTAGGCTGTTGGTCTATTTATTAAACTTGTGTTGATCTCCACATTGTTTAAGAATCCTGCATCACCTCAAATCACCCCAATCCTCATATCAAAAGTAGATTCCTCTGGGGATGCCAATACTTTGTAGCCCAGGCATGAGTCAGCACCCTCATATGATTTTCCTTTTTGAGGAGGTTTGTTTGAATCACCAGCAAGGAGGGCCAATATCACTAGATAATGCCAGAACCTCGCTTTACGTTCTTTACATGTTCCCAGAAAATGCCATAATTGTCATCTGCAGTTAGTGTGTGCTTCACTTATTCAAACGTTCTTTGTGAAAAACATACATATGTCACCCCACTCTGATCCCCCAGTGAATGCCTTTCAAAAATCGTTTTAGCTCAATTCAATGTTATGTTACAGCAGATTGTTATTTCCTCTATAAATATTATGTCTTTAATAAGTGTACATTATTGATGAACAATAACTATATTTTTATAAAACCTCAAATTTAGCACTGAAATTGCTCAAATTAAGAATGTGACATCCCTCCACAAATATAGTTGAACAAATCATTAATGCCCAGACATTTCATCTCTAAAACCCAGGACATCCTGTACACCCTCTCGTCCACTCCTCCTCTAACCTCTACTCTCTCCTCTACCTCTGGCCCCCCTGAGGCCACCTCTCCTCTCTCTTTCACTTCCCTTCCTCTGTTCTCCCCTGACAAGGTTTCTAGATAAGTCTGACCTATGAAAGTCTCCTCAAAACAGGTTTTTTCCTTGTTCTTCCAAAACCATCAAGGACCGCATTGATACCCTCGCTCCTGCCCTGGCCGACTTCTGCAACCACTCCTTTGCCACTGGAACCTTCCCTTCCCCTGAAGCACTCTCTTGTGCAACCTCTTCTCAAGAAAACCTCAGCCGACCCCTCCTGCCTGGTTAACTATCGCCCGATCTCCATCACTCCTTTCCTGGGCAAACTCCTGGAAAAGCTGGCCATCTCCCAGCTTAATCTTCACACTGAATCTGTTGGCTGTCTCATAACCATCAGTATGGCTTCAGAGCAGCTAGAAGCATGGAAACTGCTCTCCTGAACATCCATGAAGACCTGCTCTCTAACCTTGATTCTAAACTCCCCTATGTCCTCATTTTACTCGATCTCTCTTCTGCCTTTGACACGGTCCACCATGCCATCCTGCTCAATCGTCTCCATGATAACCTGGATATCACTGATCAGGCCCTGGCCTGGCTGATCTTGTTCCACTCTGATCGACTCTCCCAGGTCCAACTTGGGTCCTTCCTTTCCTCTATCTCACTCTCTACCTGTGTTGTTCCCCAGGGGTCTAACCTCTCTCCATGGCTGTTCAACCAATACCTGGCAACTCTCGCCCACCACATTGATGTTCTCTATTCCAGCTTTCAGTGCTATGCGGATAGCACTCAGCTCGTGTTCAGTCTCCCCTCTGCCACCTTTTCTACTTCTCTCATCTCTGACTGGCTGTCTGCTATCCAGGAGTGGTGTGACACCAGCGATCTCTGCCTTAATGACAGTAGGAGAGAGATTCTCCTCATTGGCACACCTGCACCCTCCTTTCCTGTCACTCTCTGGCCAGCCTCCCTTGGCCCTCTTCCTGCTCCCACCTGTGAGGCTAAGTACCTTGGGGTCATCATCGACTCCATACTCTCCATTTCTCCTCACATTTATGACATCTCTAAGAAGTCAAACTACAAACTGCACCTCCTCAGAGGTATTCTTCCTTTCTTCTCCCCACCCCAGAAGCTCACTGTCTCTAGAGCTCTTGTTCTCTCTAGGCTGGACTACTGCAACAGCCTCTTTCAAAATTGTCCTGATTCTACTCTCTGCCCTCTGCAGCTCATTCAGAAAAGACTGTGAGAGTTGTCCTTGGCCTCAAGCCCAGGGATCATGTCTCTCCAGCTCTGAAATCTCTGTATTGGCTCTGTAACGCTCACCTGATTCCCGCAGAGGCGCCGGTCTTGACTGGGTGAATGCCGTATCTTCAAAGGTGATGTGTAACACACGGTTGGCTCTTTGGGCTGGACCTCTGTGCACTGTATGTCTGACTCGAAGAGTAAGATGTCTGCAGATAGAAAATATGGGATTAATGAACTGGGGTTATTGGGTGCCTCTCTCCTCTTCCCTTTCTCTTCTCCTGTAGAACCCCAAAGGTTAAAACCCTCACCTTAGGTAAGTGAACGCCGAGCTCTCCATCTGCCTCGGGGCAGGGTGCCGTAACCAGTTTCTTCACTGGATAAGGGTGCAGGCCTCTTGACCTCGTGTCGTTAACTGCACGAACGGTAAGTTCTGGGCACTTCAAATGTCTTAAAAGTCTTTTGTAATGATATCTCTTGTTTTGCAGGGTTCCGGCGATGGCGGATGGCGGGCTGATGAGAGTTGAGGATCGAACCCGCGTGAGGAATAGAAGCGCCTGGAAGCACGTAAGTAAGCGCTTGTAGCCTGCTTCACGATGCGCACTAACTGTCCCTTTTATCTTGCAGGTACAAGTTCGGAGCTTTAGAGAAGCTGAAGGGTGCTGGAATACCCACTGGATTCGGCGTGGGAAGGAGTAATGGCACGTGAGTAATAAAGTTGCCCAATGTCTTTAAACGCACCTTCTTTTGTCTTTCAGATGCGGGATGCAGCGCCGAAGGCCTCCGGAGCGTGCGAAGAGCTGGTAAGCTTTTGTCTTTCAGATGCCGGAATGCAGTGCGAAGACCTCCGGAGCATGCGAAGAGTAGGTAAGCATTTGTCTTTCAGATGCCGGAATGCAGCGCGAGGCGTTGGTGACAGCCGATGGACCAGGTAAGAGATGCGCTGCCACTGAAGACCGTAGTGCTAACCTGTTCTTTCTTTGTCTTTATAGGTGCTGCTGAAGACTGGATTCCAGGATGGTAAGCCTTTGTTCCCGTAGGCCCAGGATCAGAAGCTGAAGACACGATGAGCGTTCTGCTGCAGAGAATGCAGAATAACGCAAAGCAAGATTCATCCATCGGGTGTGGTTTAAATAGCCTCCTGTAGTGCTTAAGTGTCTCCTTCCACAGCCACGCCTAAGAAAAGAGTTCCTGCTTTCCAGAAGAGTTCCAGTGTTCTGAACCTAGGGAGTGGCTCCTGCCCCACCCAACAGGAAAATTAGTCCGAAACAGAAGAGGATCAGGGGTTCAACTGGCAGGTAAGTAAGCAGCATGGTCTGCTGCAGGTAAGTCCACCCAAGCATTATGAGCCCGGCGATTCCAGCGCTGGGACTGGGCATCTTTATGAGCATGGTGCCACTGGCGCCAGGACAGGGTCCAAAAGGGCCCAAATGGGACTGGCTGGCACTCGGAACCGGGGTTATGGGTCTGCTTCCAAGGGAGTCGGGCAAGTCCTGATCTTTTGGAAGCAGAGATCATGACAGGCTCCCAGTGGCTGCAATGATTAAGTTCAAGACCCTCTGCATCATTCACAAGGCTTTATGAGCTCTGGGACTGCTCTACCTCCAACTTTCTGTTCCAAGTCATCTTCCTTCTCGAGCTCTCCGCTCATCTACCTCCAACTCTCTGAGGGTCAGACGCTTCTCCAAGCAGGGAGTTGGGGGCAGATCTATCTCCTCGGCTGGGGCCTCCATCTCAAACAGCCTCGCTGCCTCTCTCAAACATCTCAAACCTGAGCAGAGTCACCTCCGGTTCCGGAAGCAACTCAAGGCCTTCCTTTTCTCTCTCTCTCCCTTGCTGATGCACCTAACTGGTCTGTACACTGGTCACCCTCAGAACTATTTTGTCCTCCCTCTGTTTCCCCTTCCTTGTCTTGTCGCACCTAGAAACACTTCTGTACAGGCGTATTATAAATGCCACTTCATATCATATCACATCATTGGATTTTGGCTACACCAGGGTTGTAGTCTCATTTACCAAATGAGTGGACCAATGCATCTATCTGGTAGCCATTAGGCTACTAATGCATTTACTCAAGCCTTGTTAATAGCCAGTTTGTTTTGGGTCATTCCATTGTCTATGTGGATGATGAAGAATAGCCAAAATTGATGTTTTGCTGGCATGAACTCACCATGAGTCCAACAAGGTACCCTTGGCTGCAGATAAAACTGGGGTATACTGGTTAAACATCCTTTGGACTTCCCGATATACATCCAGTTTTGGTGGGCCAGTGTGTTTACAATTGTAGGGCTAGACAGATTGGCTGGCTGCCAAAACCTTGTGTGTTCACCTGTAATGTGATTTGTGGGCTGGCTTACACCAGACCCTTGATGAATGTTTTATCAGTGAGAGACCCTGTACATTACTCAGATATGTATCTGAACCCGTAGAAATCTGCTGATGTGGTCATGCCAGCGGAACCTGGGCTATTTGTCCTTGTATCCTACTGCATCCCTTCTGGTGACTGCCACCATGGGCTCTTCCTTTGTTTTTGGTCATCATCCTCTCTGGATGAACTAGTTGTTCCTTCATGGGACATCTTCCTGGCCTGCGGTGCAGGCTGCCTGCAAAATGCTTCTCCCTAAGTGCCTTAAAATGTGAAGTCTTCATGATCTAAAACTCAAGTGGCTTGCTTTTAGTCAATCAATTAGTTTTTGGATGCCATAGGTTGCACCCTGCCAAATTGCAATGCCCTTTCATGGGAACACCAGTTGCTAACTGACTGCCCCTTCCTGCTCCCCTGGAACCTTGCTTGGGTGTCGTGTTCTGGTCACCCTCTCTCTGGCTGTGGATCATTTTCATCTTCCTAGTTGTCCCATTGCTGTTCATTTGGTCATGTGGATCTTTGCTGGGTTGTGGTTTTGAGTCTCATTATCCCAGAATCGGCAACCAAAAGCCATTCAAAACTAAACTGAACAACAAAATCCACCTCTGCACCCACCATTCCTGGGATACATTCTTCACAATCTGTACCATGAGTACCTGTACCTTGTCAAGGGTAATGTCTCTATAATGAGCATCATGTGATGGAATCCTCTTGGTTCAGATGTAGTGAGCTTTTGAAGTTCCCATTTCTACCATTCTATTCTATTCTCTGCAGTGGGCTTTGCGCTCCCTCTTTAACCAGCTCTAACTAGTCAGCTAGTTTGTAAACTATGGACTGGAACTCTTCCTGGTGGTTCACTCTGATTTCTAGTATGGTTGCTTCTTCAGTTGCACCTGTGCATTAAAAGGAGAATGTACCTTACTTGACCTTATAACCGCAGCAGAGCGATGAGATTTTGCCTATTGGTTCCTTTAGGAGAACTTTTGGGAACTTCTTATACTCTTTCAAAGTGACTTTCAAATGTACTTACTGAACTAACGAATTTCCGCATGTCCCAAATAGGGCCCTGGAGGTTTTAGATCAAAGACTGTAATACAGCAACATAGCTGGTAACGGCCCGCCAGCCCGAGCTAAGGCAGGCTCTTGAGCGGGCATGAAAGCCATTTGCACCCCAGCGTTCACACGGGGTGTGAATGGCTTTCATTATTTTCCTCAGGAGATATGCAGTGCTTGCTGAGGAAAAAGAAGAAAAAAGAAAAAAAAGATGCCCGGCATCAATGTATTTTTGGGGGAAGGTGGGGTAAGGAGGCAACAGGGATGTTCTTCCTGTTACCTCCCCCATTTACAACAACAAATAAAGGAAGGGCCTTGGTGGTGGCTGAGACAGCGGGGGTGGGGGGGTGTAATCTTGTCCGTTCTTCCAACCACCTGTTTGTCTGAGCACCCTACCGGGTCTGAATGTTGGGATGTATCAATGATTTATTATTGTATTTAATATAACAAATCAGTGAAGTTCACCCTCTGCATAGAAAGCTACGGTTTTACATTAACCATGAAGGGGGGCAATAGTGTTGTTGTTTATATCCTGGGGTGGACTGGGACCTATTCTCAACCAGTGCTGCGATTATAAAAGCAATTATTGTTGATGGCCCTTTCCAACCCTTTTTTCCATCCTTTTCTAGTCTTATATATGCTCAGTAATCCTGTTAATTTGGCTTTGGACTTCTATACTCCTACACTGTATGTCCTGGAGTGAAGAGTGAATCTATAGCAATGTCCTATCCCTTAGCTGTTTTTGATATATGTTTGCTTTCTTATGTTATAATGTATAAAGTACTTGTTTGACAGTGTTTGTAATTTACATATAGTCTATCATGGGTGGTGCATTTTCTTATTTTTCTGTATGGTAGTAACTGTACTTTAGTACATGCCTACCCCTACCTAAAGGTTAAGCCTGATTCTTCTGCTACATCAGCCATTGAGATATGTTGTATGTGACAGCCTGTTCTCCCACTCAGGATATGTCTCAGCAGAAAGCTATTGAAAAATCTCCCAAACACTTATCAAGTGTTCAGTAAATTTGATCTTAACGCAGTCTCATGAAGTCAATGTCAATATCAGCATCCTGAGCACCATACACAAGGAATATTAAATTAATGTCTCATCTACTTCTATCATATGACCCCCCATTACTCAACTATTAAGCTGTTGCCGTTGATCCATCCTCAAAATAATGTCATCTTCCATAAAGTGCTGAAATCATACACTTTTTTCTCACAAGCTTCTGGTCTGAACTATTGAGATCACCTTCCTAATGCACACATATACTTGCTAAGGGACTGGGGCACGCCTCTTCAAAAATGTGAACCACTACTTTCTGAACAATTGGGAATACCACTGAATTGTAATTTAATACAGTGAATACATAATGTGAATTCAGGTGGCCTTTCAATGCTGCACATAAACACACATACCTTAATGAATGCAATATGTATGTGCTACAGAGTCTGCAGTAGCGGCCATGTATTGATGGTTGAATTGCTAAACCAATTGGAAGAGCATTTTTTGGGTGTTTTATATCATTGGCGCTGTTCGACAAATCCTCAAGAAACTTTGCAAAGAAAGTGTATAGCCAACTCTGAATTATTTCATGCAGTTTCATCAAGGGGGAAAAGTTATAGGCGTGGGTCCCAAATGTTTTGCAATCTGCATAGACATGAGTGGAAATAAAATGTGTTTCCGGCTACAGCTTAAACCACTGGACAGATTTACTGGAGGAGCCGCAGCCTCGCCCCAAAAGCATGTTTCTGCAAATTTGGTGTTAATCCATCCAGTAGATTGTTTTTAAATGCCCAAAATGTAGGTCAAAACAAACTAGGGGGTCCCAATATTTTGTAAATCAGGATGGCTACAGTCCAAAGTGCTGGTTGGATTTGTAGAAAATATATGCATGGAACATTGGCAAGGACCTGAAAGCATGATTTTGCAAATATATCCTGTGTTTTGTTCATTAAAAAGTGTCAAAATGTAGGTACAAAAATTAGTGATATCCCTTTGGTACCTGAGGCATTGCCAGTGGCCATGGACGGTTGCCTTCTGCCATTCCCCGGACAATCTGGCCACTGTCCATGGCCATGAGGGATCGACAATGGGGTTAAAGTGGGTACGGTCAAAAGGGACCGGCTATGTTGTTACATTTTCGAAATCAGGTCAGACTTGAATGGGACAACGATTCTGTTTACGGCTAGAGACTGAAGTTCTGAAAGGGTTTGCAGCAAACTTGCGTGAGGAGCATCAGCAAGGACCTGAAAGCATGCTTTTGCAAATCTGTCCTGTGTTTTATTTTTTCCAAAGTGTCAAAATGTATGTACAAAAAATAATGATATAACTTTGGGGCCAGGCCTGTGGGCAGGGCCCTTGGCAAGGACAAATGTCCACTCTGATTTGCTTATATGGGCCCATGGATTGTGGCCACTGGCCATGGCCATGGTTGCAAGCCATGAGCACTGGCCCTTTGTGACATTAATGGGGTAATGCGGTAGAGCGGACATTTGACCAGGATGCAGGCTAGGTGCAGTGGATAACGGGGGTGTTTTGGTGGGGCTGGAGTCATAGTTGAGCCTCATTCCCTAGGCAATTCAGCCATGACTTGCATCCCCATCACGCGCTGCTGAAAACGACACGCATCAGTATGCGCCACAACAAATATGTTTGTACAAAGGAGGTTTATAGTCCTTTCATATATGTTAAAAGAGGGATTATTAATAACTTATATACAGTGCTGTAACATGATGACATATTTATACTTGTAAAGAGCATTGAAATTAAGTGAACAAAATGTATCTACGGGACGTTGTGGTTAAGGTACACTAATACAAACCTATGGAATTCAGCGAAAAAGCTTTGTGAAAGGTACGTTATGCTTAAGATTCACTAATAAAAACCTATGAAACTCATTAAAAAAACGTTGTTGAAGGGATGTAATAAATATTGAATGAATAGGGTGACATCAGGCACGAGCTGAAGAGGGGAGTCTTAAAGTCGACCTGGCCTTAGCAGACGGTGCAGGAGCAGAGAGGGTATCTGCAGAAGGGTAGAGACATGTCTACACCACTGATAGAGGTAACACTGAAATCACTGCGGCAGATTAGATATGTCAAGCAGTCAGACCCAAGAGGAAGTGCTTCATGTGCAGGATTTGTTTAAAAAGCGTCATATTTTTCAACTTGACGGAGATCACATCAGAGATCTTAAAATGTGTCATTGTTCTGATCATTTGAACGCCAGCATAACAAGTTGAATAACAATTCAATCTAATGAATACGAGTAACCTCAGAAATGTTCTGTGCACACTAACACAACTCACTTGTCTCCTTAACTTTGCACCCCCCCCCCCAGACAGACATTGCAGTGCTGTGCAGCGCACAGACGAGCTGCACTGCAGCCATCTTAACATCTGGCTTTTAAGAATCGTCAGGATAAAAACTGCTGTTCTGCTGAATTCTGTAATGGCAGGATGGAGGCCTCGGCGTACTGATGGATTAAGCGTCAAACACCTGCCATGTCTGAACCTGACAGATGTGTTTGGAAGGCTTAGGGCGAAGGAGGACGGCTCTTTCTTTTCTTGTCTGTGCATGCAGCTCTTTCCATCAGATAAGAAACTATGACAAATTCGTCATGTCCACTTTCTTCAACAGGTCCCAGAAGGTATGCTGTTAAAGCTGTCCTTGAATGTGGAAGTCGTGAAGTTTTATTACAAAACGACACTGAAATCTGAATCTAAATTTAACCAAACATTCTTTTTTCCCCCCCGAACAGCTGCAAAAAATGCAAATGCGTTTTGTTTAAAAAATAAAATTTTAAAAAAAGTCACTGGAACTTAAAACGCCGAGCATAGATAAGAAGACCTTTGGGCTAAATTCTTCGAAGTACACATGTCAGAAATAGTTTATGTAAGCATCCACACGGTGCAGGAATGGGCACGCAAGTACCATGTGTCGTTTGGTAGCCGGTTACGGGAATGGGCGCATAGTGATGTGCGAGAGATTTTGATAAGATTGCCATCCTTGACGATATGTCTGTCTATCTTCCGATCTATCTATCTATCTATCTATCTATCTATCTATCTATCTATCTATCTATCTATCTATCTATCTATCTGTCTGTCTGTCTCTGTCTGTCTGTCTGTCTATCTATCTATCTGTCTATCTGTCTGTCTGTCTATCTATCTATCTATCGATCTATCTATCTATCTAGCTATATGTAAAACATATATTCTTACAAAGTGAATCTTTAGTGAGAAAATAATAAATAATATACAAGTTGAGAATTTCCGTCAAACGCTTTTGATTTAGCCCATTTTCATTGACAAAAAAAAAAGAAATGTTAATCAACCCATCTTACCATTTGGGTGCTAACTGGTAACTCATTAAGTGTGTTTATGGGGGCAACTGACACATGAGCGCACATCTACCTACCTCTCAAAGGATGCATAGGCGCAGGAGGAGGGCATTCCTATTATCTGAGGAACTTGCAGCCCAGCCTACTCTGCACAAGTCATTCCTGGTTGTACTTTTGAACCCACCACCCACATGGCTAGGGTCTGCCCATCTAACTTGGGTGCTGTATGTGCATTTGCATGGATGGGTCTTAAAGGGTCTCTCACTGTCTAGGTGTATTTTAAATGTCAAACTTGTAGCCATTAAAGGGGCTAAACGCACATGTAAAGTAGCGCTCATGCCTTGCATGAGTATTTCTAATGGTCTGACTTAAGCTTCACATTCACGTTGTCTTATTAGTGTTTAGGCAGCAAGTGCTTGCATTCCTGAGTCACCAAAGAAATTATTCATGCAATTGGTTTCTCGAGGCACCCAGACACATATATTCTAAAAAATATTAGGAGGGGCGAAAGGTACCTTACATGCCTGATGTCATCAGTGCATGACATCCCAAGGTGAGGGAAAGCAAAAGACCTGATTCACAGAGCGTTTTCCTATGGGATTGCACCATTATAAAACCCTTCTTCCAATCAGGCCCAATAGGTTTAAAAGCAACAAAATAGCATATTGCAACTAAAACTGTCAAAGACATTTTTTGGTTAGCTATAATAGTGTAACTAGGCCAGTGCCATTGGTGGGGCCTTCATGTGCCAGAGCCTCATGCAGCAGAAACAACTTGGGCCCAGGGCACTTGCTTCATATGCTAGTACAGCTGCAGGTGTGCAGTTACTGATGTCCCATGCCAATTGTAGCCTCACATGCGGGGTATAGTCTCTATATATGCTAAATACGTTCCCTCATTATCAGGTGCTGTCATAATATACACGCCAAGTGTAGTACGAAATGGAAGATCTTATTTTCATCTTTTTTTGTCTTCTCAGTAGTGGTCAATAGTGGCAATGTAGTATTCAATACTAAATGAAGTATGCTAAAAGTCTTCATATATTATGATGCTTAAAACGAATACTATGGAATACTAAAAAAGGTTACCTACAGACTTTGAATACTATAAAAAGACAAGTTAAATACTCAATGTTGTATTCGACTTTTCTAAGAGTTCCCGTAGATGGGCATTGTCATTGCATGCCAATTGTATCCTCAAAACGAGTTATAATCCTAATATATATGTTACCATCCATATGCTTGCACACAATTGGAAGCCATATATATATATTTAAATATGTGATTCACAAAAACAAAACCAGGCTAGGATTGTTTAAGTGTTTTTAATTGTGATGTCAATTTAATATGAGGCAAGAATATGTTTTTTTCCTGTGTGACTCTTGACGGATGACACACAATTCGTAGTAACCCATGGATTGGGGTACCTACAGCCTAACCACTTTGACAGAAACCCCTGCATTGTGCAATCGACATATATAATTAGCTGCACCCATGACATATAGTGGTGATACACTTACATTGAGCCTGTTCTTGATAAATGTGCTCTTTTTGTTATATCTCTGACATCATATGTCAAGCACAGCATCAAGTGCACACGTTCTGATATTGTTGAGCTGGTTAATGCAACACTTGCCTGGTATTGTTGCCATTTTCTAGCTGAGGCCTCACTGTTGCCAGTTTTATATTTATTTCCAAGCACCACTTTGAAGGACTCTGTAAAGTCAGGTAATGCTGGTTCATGACACATATTCCTACATTTTCCTAATATAGACATCATGTGTACGGTGTTATCCCACAACTGTACCAGCAACCCTGCATCCTTCGCAATATACGCCATTCATTTCAATTTGCCCACACATATTCTTGGCTCTGGCTTTGGCTCCAGGCTCCTTCCTCTGATGCTCTGGTGATGTGGTCAACTGAGCAGTCATCGACTGGTGCAATTCTTTGTTTACAGGAGCCCCACAATATCTGAATAGCCACCTCCGGATGCTCATTTATTCTACTGCAGGAATCATTACACATACTTCTTGAAGACAACATATAACCCCCATCCTATACAAACTGCATTCGCCCCTGTTCGTCTCCAGTCAATTTTTTAGCCTTGACGCTTGTGCTCAAGGCAATGTATGGGAATGCAGCATGCTATCTTAAAGCCTGGCTTAAAATCGCCCTCCCCAGAAGACTTTTGCAGCCTCAGATTAAACAACTTGTAATTCTGCTGCAAGCAAGACATATCCAGGCTATGGGATGCTCCTTTAGCGTACATGTAGCCTTCAAGAGGTCCGCATGACTGAGAACTGTGATTAATCTGGGCAATTCATCCCTTCTTCCTGTGGGGAGCCACCCCCTTTCAGACTAGGGAGGTGAGCCAGATAAACAGGACCTTCTCTAGGGGTCTGGGAAAGTGGGACCTCACTAGGAGTGACTCTACTCTAGGGGCCAAGGACTCCCCACAAAGAACACTGCGTCTGACTATATGTGAATTGTAAAGACTGATATTATTGCTATGGATTGGCATAACCAAAATACTAACACTACTCCCGGAAATTTGGCTGAAGGCAATGCTTGGATCCATGTGAAGTCAACAGCTGATAGAGATCAACATGCCCCGTGGAAATATGGCAGGAAGAATAAAGAGATGCGGAAGCTCGAATGGAGGAAGAAGAATCCTACGCAAAGGTGAGTCTCTGATATGATAATATCCTGGAGTGGTGGAACCGTGCTACAATGTGTAGCCAGCAGTAGCGTGGAGAGAGAATAGAACGAGAGAGAGAGGTTAGAAGGCTGGCGTTGTGAAGGGAATCAACACCAAATGGAGACAGAGATGCAGATGGTAGACAGACCATCTCACCTGTTGGCGTGATCACACTGCAGCGTTAACCAACACCAAGACTAGTCTGGAATGGGGAAACCGAATTCCTGATCTCCATACTAGAAGTGTAACAACTGCTGAGCTGGGCAGGCAAAAGAAAGCAAGCGCACCCGAGAAGCTAAAGCTGGGAAGTTAGCAAATCCAAAAGACAAAGGGGCTTAACTAAAGAGAGCGTGACAAGAAGCTGGAGAAGCCAAAAAGGTTACAGGAGCCTGAGAAATAATTGCTGGACATGGGTAGATGCCCAAGAGAGACCCTGCTGAGTTGAGAAAATGAGAGGGCCAGAAGGCTTTGGGGAGCCCTAGAAAAATAAGTAACATGTTTCAACACTTGGAAAACAGGGAACCTGGAGGGTACAATTACTCAATCCTAAATCAAGAACAATTTGAAAGACAATGGCACTCATTACAACACTGGCGCTAAACCATGGTGCTATGAGCACCATGGTTGCTGCCGGTATTGTAACGAGTCCGCCATGGTGAAATGGGGAAGTACCACCCCATTCCAAGGTTGGCAGGGTGGTACTTCCCCATTTCACCATTGCCCTTCCCCATTCCCATTTTTGCCCCATAGGGCATAATGGGAATGGGGAAGGCAGTAATTACGGTACCGCAAATTGTGGTACCGTAATTAGCACCAAGGTCCCTTTGCGGGTCCATTCCTTAACGGCTGGGAACCCGCAAAGGGACCTCGTAATCAGGTGCTAAGGGATTACCGGTACCGGTACCCTTACCGGTACCGGTAATCCCTTAGCGCCGGGGTCATAATGAGGCCCAATGTCCAAGTTGGTTGAATTATTTATTCTTTTAGGGAACTGGAACAATTGGATTTGTGTAAAGACTTGTTATAAGGAACCTGGCAAGAGGACTGAAAACCTTACATTGATACGCTATTGAAAACTTATGTTAGACTAATGAACAGTACTTGGGGGCAACCCAAGTAGCTTTGACTAGAAGAAGCACGAGTGGAAACGCTATTGCTCTGGATAGTTTTTATGTTACGTATTTTCTAAAAAGAGTAGGGACAGACAGAGAGATTATGTTTAGAATGGGGGACTATTTTGATTTGGACAATTGGCGAGCACACTTAGTTTAGTTTTCTAGGTAATGAAAATCCCTCATAACTAAAGGTAGGCATGCTTTCTTTTGTTAAAATAAAGACCCTTGCAAAATTAAATTCCAGTCAGACTCCATCTTCTGGTTTCCTACAGAACCTACTATTTTTAAGGAAGAAACTTAAGACTGTGCTATTTTTAATAATCATCTTGCCTTTCCCCACTATACATATTTTTACGAGGGCTAGCTACCAATAAATGCAATATCTTATCTTCTTGGGTTTGCTCTTAGATATTTGTTAGTATAATAAGTGCCTGGCAAATTAACAAATCAAAAATCAAACCTACTGCTTCTTCCTCTGCAACTTCCCTCTTTTCTTCCCACTCTCAGGTCCATGTGGTAAGTATGTAAAGAGAACCTCCATCTTGCCCCCAAACCCCACAACTGGAATTTCAGCAATGATTAGAAAGCTGCTGAGCTGTTACATAGGGCTTCCCTTGCAATCTCAAAAACAGAAATCTGAAGTACAATGTGAGAGATATATGGTATGTCATTGATAACGCATCTGTATACAAGTGTTTTTAGGTGCAATAAGACAATGGAGGGAAAACAGAGGGAGGACAAGACAAACAAATTTATTAGGCCTTGTGTCATCGTGCAAGTGTGACAATGCAAAGTGCAGTGGAAAGGGAAAGGGGGAGGTGCAGGGAGAGGGAGGGTGATGTGCAATCAGGGCAGCATTGTTCTGAGTAAGTGCAGTCAGGGTGGCACTGCTTAGTACATGCAAGAAGGCAAGGGGCTGTAGAGGTTACAGTTAAAGCTCCTAAGTGCACGGTAGCCCTGAAGGCAGTGCAGGGGAGACTGATCATGGAGGAGCCTGGTAGCCAGAGAGACTCTGAGGGTACCAAGCAATCTGTCAGCACAACAGACAGGTAGGTCAGCAGGGGCAGGAGAGAGAGAAAGCAGAAGAGAAAAGGGAGGTCTTGCTCTGCTTCCGAAGCTTCAGGAGGTCCGGCTCAAGTTTGAGAGGGGCAGATGGCCATTCCAGAGGGAGGCCCTGCAGAGGAGAGAGATCTACTCCCACTCTCTGCCTGGAGAAGCATCTGACCCTCAGAGATTTGGAAGTAGCTGAGCAAAGGGTTCGAGTACGAAGGTATTTTGGAAGAGATAGTTTGATGTAGTGGAAGGCCCCAGCCCCAGAAAGCCTTGTGGACGATGCAGAGGGTCTTGAACTTGATCCTTGCAGCCACTGGGAGTCAGTGGCCAGTGGAGAGATTTCCGGGCCTTGTGAGACATGGTCCCTGGGCTTGAGGCCAAGGATAAGTCTTGCAGCCCTGTTCTGGATTAGTTGCAGAGGGAAGAGACTAGAGGAAGGCAGATTGAGAAAGAGGCTGTTGCAGTAGTGAAGTCTAGAGAGAACCAGGGCTCTGGAGACAGTGAACTTCTGGGGGAAAGGAAGAATACCTCTGAGACAGTGCATTGTTATCGGGCCTTCTTGGCAAGGTCTGTGATGTGAGGAGAGAAGGGGAGAGTGGAGTCGAAGTTGGCACCAATGTTTTTTTGAAGATGGCCCAAGGAGGGTGGGCCAGAGGAAGAAAGGGAAAGCGGGGGCTGGGGTTCCAATGAGAAGGATCTCTCTCTTACTGGCATTAAGGCAGAGATCATTGGAGGTGCCTGAATCACAGATAGACAGTCAGGAATGAGCGAGAGAGGAGAGGAGGATGATGGGAGCCTGAAAGAGAGCTGAGTGTCATCCGCATAACACTGAAAGTTAGAGGAGAAGGTAGAGATCAGTTGGCCAGTGGGACCAAGTAGATATTGAAGAGCCAGGGTGAGAGGATAGAGCTCTGTGGAACACCACATGTGGAGAGAAAGGTGGTGGAAAGAAAGGACGAAAGTGTGACATGGGAGGGTCAGTCAAGGAGGAAGGATGTCAACCACTCCAAGTCCTGATCCATGATGCCCAGGTTGTCACGGAGTCCATTGATCAGGATGGCGTGATTGACCATGTGAAAAGCAGAGGAAAGGTCAAAGAGGATGAGGACAGATGGAAGGCTGGAGTCAAGAAAAGATAGCAGATCTTCACGGATGTTCCAGAGAGCAATTTCCATGCCTCTGGCTGCTCTGAAGCCAGAATGATGCTCATGGAGGCAAGCAACAGATTCAGTGTGGAGAATAAGCTGGGAGGTGGCCAGCTTTTCCAGGAGTTTGCCCAGGACAGGAGTGATAGAGATCGGATGATAGATTGCCAGACAGTTAGGATTGGCTGAAGGCTTTTTAAGGAGGGGGTGCACAAGGGAGTGAATGAGGGGAGAGAGGGAGATCCAGTGGCGAAGGAGTGATTGCAGACATCAGCCAAGGCTGGAGCGAGGGTGTCAATGTGTTCTTTGATGATTATGGAGGAGCAGGGGAGCACCTGTTTGGACAACACTTTCATAGATTGGATTTACCTTGAAACATCGTCAGATGTTGTCAGAGAGAAAGAGGAGAAAGGAGGAGGAGAGGGAGAGATGGCCAGAGGGGGCCCAAGAGAGGTACTGGGAGTCAGTGGCCAGTGGAGAGATTTCCGGGCCTTGTGAGACATGGTCGAGCGAGGACAGTAAATCCTGAGTTTTAGCGGTGAAGTGAGAAGCCAGAGCCATAGAGAGGACCTGGGACGGAACAGGAGAGGTAGAGATTGCAGGAGGATTGGCCATCTCCTTGCAGATTTTAAAGAGTTTGGCCATGAGTTTGGCCATGCCGTAAAAGGTGTCGACACCGTTAAACCCTTAACGCCTGATTACGAGGTCCCTTTGCGGGACCTGACCTTAACGGCTGGTTTTACCAGCCGTTAAAGTAGGGTGCCGCAAAGGGACCTCGGTGCTAATTACAGTACCGCAATTTGCGGTACCATACTTACCGCCTTCCCCAGTCCCATTGAGCCCTATGGGGCGAAAATGGGAATGGGGAAGGGCCATGGTGAAATGGGGAAATACCGCCCCGCCAACCTTGGAATGGGGCGGTATTTCCCCATTCCACCATGGCGGACTCGTTACAACACCGGCACCAACCATGGTGCTCATAGCGCCATGGTTTAGCGCAGGGGTTGTAATGAGGGCCATTATCTGCCGTGTAGTTGTGTTATTTGGAATGTCCATTGTATATACCCATGTCCCAGGCTGTACCATGCACCATTTGCAATGCATAAAGATTTAAATGTAGTTCTCCGCTTAATGGGCAGCCAATTCAATGAAAGGAGTGAGCTGCGCCCATGGTAGCATTCTCAAACGTGATCATGCACTAGTGTTTTTCCATCCCATCAAATGGTTCTGCAGAAATCCAGGTAGAATGAGGTGCTTTCTACTGGAGTATTCCAGCATAGACAGGACTAGTTATAATGCAGGCGGGGCCATGACCTTTATTATTAGTTCCGACTGAATAGTTTCTCTCATAACGTTTGAAGAAAAAGAAATATGTGTATATCTCATTTTGCTGCATTTCCAGTCTGTCGGGATTACTGAACAATGGTACAAATACAACATATGCATGGAATTCCTTCCTCGCTGCTCTCTGCACGCATAATATAAATCCTAGCCAAACATACTTTCAAGACTACGTTTCAGTTCCAGAGCTCTGGGGTTGATTTCTACAAATGTGTGTTACCACGGTGGGACTGTGCCTTCTCTGTAGCGCAACAGGACATCATAGGTGTGTTCTTCTTCTGAAGTGCCAAACAGTTAGAGCTTAATGAAGATCTGAATAAGGGCCTTGTCGATATTATCGGAAAATCCAGTATATTTACCCAAAAGAATACAATGGGCCTCATTACGAGTCTGGCGGTAGCCGTGCCGGTAAAACCGGCAGGCTGCAGCTGGACTCGTGCATTTTTCCGGCGCCTGACTCCATGGAAACACTGGGGTATCATGACCCCGGTGTTCCTGGAAGTCAGGCGCTGGAAAAATGTTAATCCCCATTCCCACTTGAGTCCCATAGGACTCAATGGTAATGCGGCTGAGGGGAGCACTGGCACCGTTCAGAACGGTGCCGTGCTTCCGGGAAATTCTGCAAGCGGGGGCCGTCGCGCCCGCCAGGTCAGGCCTCACGGGCGGGACGGCACCTGCCTGCTGATTAGGAGTGTGCCAGTTCGGTAACAACGGTACCGGTAGGCTTACCGGCACTGTTTTTACCAGACCGGCACACTCGTAATGAGGCCCAATGTCTTGAAGAATGTACGGCAAACCGACAGTCATCAGGGCCATGCCATTGAAACCTCCTAAACTGAAGTTTATTACAATCAGTTCAAAGCTATGTGCTCGCTTCGAGGGCCATTATCGCCGACTAAGGCATCCATCCTTTGCAAAGGCTCCCCGGTGGAGGCCCTGAGGCTGTGCACAGATGAGTCGAGACAGATCCCAAGCCATGTGTGTGTACAAATGGAATGCGTGACTTCGCTCAAGTTGATGCGGGGCTTGAACTCGACTCAGTTGCCTGCACGTGCGTCACGTGGTGCTTCAGGAAAGGTCAAGGGAAACCTCACTCCAAGTGTCCCCTGCGGCAAACACACCCGGATTCCATTACGCACATTCCCTGCCGGCCCATGGTATTTGCAATCACACTGTGTAAGTGGGCAAATTATCGCTATTTTCATTACAGTACTAGCTCGCCTCAGTCTCCCGCATTCTCGCCGTTGCAGAGTGAGGGGCAGGATCTTAACTGCCTCGTCCTTATTAGAAACAGATTTACTTTCAAGAAGCTAGGTTTAGCCACCCCCTGCCGTTGATTAACAGGAAGCATATGGGCATAACATCTGCTTGCGTATACTGGTAGCTACAGCTAAACATGATTTCCACTTATATTCATGGCTGGGTTATATTAGCCATATTCTAAAAGAAATTGATGTACCGCGGACTCTTGTCCTACAGTGCCTTTCTTTGTGGGAGGACAGTAGTTTTCTTCTCGTTTTTCCACATTTGGAAGGAAATGGCAGCTAGCCTCCTGCTGCCGTTTCCAAAGCGTTTCAATGCGAGGATCTCCGGGGCGCCTCTACAAGGCAAGTCAATGGATTTGAGCTGCATTTCTGTGACCCCGGTCTCATTTACAAAGCTTTTTTTTTCATGCATGGGATTGTGCCATTGTAAAACGCTTTTGCAACTCGGGCCCTCTGCCTTTCAATGGAGGCGAAGAGAAGTTTCACAGGTGCGACCAGTTAGACACGTGTCTGAAACAGGGGTCAAGTCCTAAAAATTCAAGTGGGGAGGGGGAACTCATCAGTAATGGGATGTGACGTTGCCAGAAATTCGCATATCAAGGTGAAATATGCACATTTCATTAAATTGCCTTTGCATAACCACCCAAATTGCACAGGACAAATGGCATTTGCCTTTCATAAAATCAACACACACAGAAAAAAGAGAGATTATTTTCCAATAGTGTTTTTGAAAACGTTAAAAGGTGTGCATGTTTTAAACTCCAAGAACCAATACAAATGTTTTCCGTGGAACTTAAAGCACCGAAATGGGACATGTCGCCTTTAGTTGTGTGTTAGTTTTCATTAGGTTTTTTTTTTTATATAGTGCAGTGGTGAAGTGTCCGGCCTGCAAACCTAATGAATTCTGTTCGACCCCCGAGGTTGACTATAATTCATATATTCAAACAGGGCATTCAATGTTTCTCATTTTAGCTGGGAGGACTCTCTGAATAAAGTGGGTGGACTCTGTCCACCCACGTGTACCCTCCACTTGAGCCCTGGTCTGAAATGGACCAAAGGTTTCAAGACACCAAAAGTTGCACTCTGGACTGAAATTGTCCCTTCGTGAAGGAGCAAACGGGAGGTAAAATGGAATGTGGGAATCAGCTACTGCTTTCATCGCGTGTCCTTTCTCAGCTTCCCTCTCACCTCCCAGACATTGGAGCCCGAACACGCTATGCTGCGGCGCATCTATAAGGATGCATTAGGACACTGGCATGATAGTAGCTCCATTGAATATGATCTAGATGCATCGACCCATCACGTAATGCGCCGAAAGCCCAAGTTGGTAGGCCCAAGCAAATCTCCAACCAAGGCGTCTTCCATGCACATGGGAAAGGGAGCTCATGGATGAACCCCTCCCCCTGTCCCGTGTCTCTGTTAGGGAGATGCCAGCCCTGTGCATGATGTCAGTTCAGTGGAGTTCTTATTTTGTTTGCTTAGTACGGTTTTAAGGGGCAGAGGCAGAAGAGTGGATCAGTCATCACTTTGCTCACGTTGCAGAGCGTTGTCCATGAATTCCGGTTGCGGTCTAAGCCAGCTGATAGGCTGCACCTTAGATGCGTTCGCAGTCCTTCTGCCAGAGGTTTCTTCTCTTTTGTCTAGTCCTGTTTGTATTCGAACATTCTAGTGCTGAATGTGTGAAATGCTCTAGTTACACCATCGTTCTGCTGACTCATCGGTACTGCCCATTGTATTCCCTCCCCAGTATTATAAAATGCTATAGCCCTCGGTCACCGTAACTGGGGTGTATGTGTATCTCTCTGTGTGCTAACTGCTCCCGCGACTATGGTAACTGCTGGGTGAAAGAGGCCCAGCAGTACTTGTTCAATACACCACCATTATTGTGTATCTGTAGACCAATGGATATTGAAAATACTGGCATTTACTTACATAGCGGTACACACCCATAGGTCTCAGAGTGCTCCAATAACACAAGACATTATTATCCAACAGACCGGTACTCATTTTATCGACCTCGGAAGGATGAAAAGCTGAGGTGACAAAGCCTGATTGAAACCTGCCACAGTAGGCTGCACACAGATATCAAGGCAAGCGCTTAGCTCACTGTGCTATCTGACTAGCTGTACCCTGTAGACCATATGATGCATACTTGCACATCTAAAGCAACCGTACTCACAAAAGTAAAGCATTCCCGTTTGAACAAAGAAATTGTAGGTTGGAATATATATTGCAATTTAGGTGTGTACCTGTGTTGTGGAGGTCAGATAACGAGAAGTGGGTGCTTGGCAGGTGATTATAAATCTTTAACATGCATTAGAATAACCAATCGATTTCGCTGTCGCATTTGCACATTGCATTTTACATGTATAGGCATGATTTGGTCATTCCCGAAAAGAATGAGCCCGGAACAGACAAAATGCACTCTGAAGGGCCAGCTACCACATGGCTATTATTACATAAGCTGGTAGCCTTTGATGAGTGGATAAATACTTTTAACATTTTACATCAACAGCTGATGCACAAACCTGCAGTTTCCACATTTTGCTACAGAAACCCATCAACTGCTTTTGATCTCTGTACTATCTGGGCTTGCATCGACAATAATGGTAAAGCAGACACTCCAGATCCAATTGCCCATGCCCAACAGAACAGTGTGACTCTAGCATTGCATTCTCTGACAGGCAAAGAATCAGGCCTGTACCACTCCAAAATAGAACACAGACATATGTGGTATATGAGAGCAGGTACTATATTAAAACTATTGTATGCCGCAAAACGAGAATAGTGTTCGACGCCTAGCCATGACATTGAAAATTAAGCATCGAAATTCATGTTAACAGGCTAACTTTAACTGAAGCAAGGAAGCTCTGATAGCATCATGGCCATATGGCTGTTTCGGGATGAGAATCATGTCAGCAACAATCATGCCTTGACATTTACCTCCATGAAAACTGAATCTGATGCTCTACTCTGTCCTTTTAGAGACCAGAACTTGTCTTCCAGCAACACCTCCAACCCTCCAACCAAGGAAGGCCCCATTTGTGAAAAGTAGAATTACCAGGTGGATATTCCTATATGGTCTTAGGGGACCTTTCTTTCAGCGTAAGAGCATGCATGCATTTCATATTGCATCAGACTGGGACAAAGAACGAGAAGGACTGGGATGAAGAAGACCTACCAGGATGTTTGAAAAGGAGAAGCAAAGAGATGAAGAAGGAGGAGGACTGAACAAAGGAGAAGGACAAGGATGAAGAAGAAGTAGGACTGGAACCAAGGAGAAATACAGAGACGAAGAAGGAGGAGGACTGAACGAAGGAGAAGGATGAAGACGAAGTAGGACTGGAACCAAGGATAAGCACAGAGACGAAGAAGGAGGAGGACTGGGATGAAGAAGACCTATTAGGATTTTTGAAAAGGAGAAGGACAGAGACGAAGAAGGAGGAGGACTGGAACAAAGGAGAAGGACCGGGATGTGGAAGAAGAAGACGGAGACGGCTATAATGAAAGAGAAGGACTGAGATGAAGAGGAATGACTGGGTCGATGGACTAGGGATGTAAGACATACTGTGACTCAGACTCCATAAATTACCATAAATTATACACCTCTGCAGTTACAGTTGTGTACTTGTGACTGCACTGAGACGAGCCAGCGGCTCGTTGAATAGATACACATCAGAAAATGAACAGCAAGATAGAACGTATGAACTAACTTGCATGCAGGCACACCAGCAAGGGAAAAGAAAGAAGACTGTATCCTTTTGGGGTGAATTACCAGGTGCAGTGTTTTAAATGTTGTCATCAAACGCATGGCATTTATCCAAACAGAAATCAATGTATTCCACGTGATGTATTGCAACTCTGTGTCGTGAGGGGTCTACTCCAGATGACTTGAACTTGGAGCAAATGTTATTTAGCACAGGGTCTGCCTCGCTTTTCCCGTACGATAGTATGAGTGAGGTGCAACACAGGGTTATTTGGGGCATTCATTTATGTTGCCTGGTTGGTATTAACTAATGCAATGTGGATCAGAAATGCCCCTTTACATTGGTATTCTATGAGTGGTAGTTCACGCCGGAAGCAGGTGGGGACTATCTGATGCATTCAGATGCAACTGAATGACGTCTCGGCAGGATAGCTCAGAGGCAACGCGCTCGCCTTCGAAGCAAGACAACGTGGAGTAACGCAGGTACGATCCCTGGGTACGTGCTTGGAAACTTCTGGGTATTAAGCACGTTATAATTAACCAATTATGATAATAATTATAACTACTGTAGCTAACTTGAAAAGCAAGAACAGGGACTGTGAGTCAGCAGTATTCGATCCATGCACTTTTTATAAATCTCTTTCTTTCTCACAGCATTGTTTTCCCTGAGTGAGGGAGCTCTTCATTCTTGGTGTTACTACAACACCGGGTTGATATGTGGGTGGAAATAAAAGTTCCCTTCTCAAATAATCAAGCACAGCCAAGTTGAGAGCCATTGTTTCCAGCGACTCTTTCTTGTTTCTGTTTTCTCTGGTAGATCATGCAATAATGGAATTGAGGGAGGGATGCTTCATAATTGGGGTTCATTACTATACATTAGTCCTAATGTCATTCCTGATATAGTTGACATGTCTCCATGAGGTGACGGATTGAGAGACGCTGTATTTGTGTGCCTGTTTTTTATTTATTTTATTTTATTGCAAGTGGACGCCATACTAAAAAAAAAAAAAAAAAAAAAGAACTACTGCAGGCAGCACACTTGGGAAGACAAGACGTGTTAATGTAATACGTGACTGTTCTAAGACTGAGTCATGATCCCAGCCGAGCTCTCCCTGGCCTTGTATACCAATGCTGCACAAATGTAGGCAAGTATGATCTAGAAAGTAAGGCTTGGAAATGCTATCAAGTTAAAGCGCCACGGTTCATGTTGCGCGCATCTTACCTGGATATAGCTGACTTGTCGGTGCACTGAGCTGTGCAAGTTTGTTAACCTTATAGGCAATATCTGATCCTTGCGTGTCTTTTCTATTCGTGCAAAATCCTGTCGTTCGTGATATTCCTTCGGGAGAAGTGTGGAATTCTAGTGCTTTAAGTACATCGACGGGTTCAGCTGGAGAAAGAAAGAATAACATGTGTTAGAATAAATTCAAATAAAGTTCAACTTAATGTAGATATGAGAAATTATGACAGATCACAATAATCTGTGAATGCTGTGGCACCTGTTTCACGTTTCAGTTTTGGTCAAGTTACATGTTCAAGAAGTTCATGATCATTATGTCACCTAAACCCCTGCAGCTCTTGAGTTGCAAAGGGCCCCAGACACTGGACAGGTCTTTGGAATGTCATGGGCCTTTCAACACTCCTTCCAAGGGGGAGGGGCGTCATGTTCTGCTATTCCACTGCATAATGAGTCTAAGAACAGTGTGGCCCTCAATACGAGTTTGGAGGTAGCCATGCCCTTAATAAGGCCATGGCTACCCCCAAACTCGGGTCTGGGTTCCCTGAATGGGGAAATACCGGGCCATTCTGACCTAGGGGGGCTCTGTATTTCCCCATTCAAGGAACCCGGACCCGGTACATCCGCATTCCCATTTGAGCCCCCATAGGGCTCAATGGGAATGGGGAGCATGCTAACAATGGGCCCGTTAATGACGGGCCCGTTGTTAGCATGCTGGGCTGCTCACGGGACCCGCTAAGGACGTCTCGTAAACCCAGGCGTCCTGAGATGGATCCGCGAGCGGACCTCGTGATGAGGCGGATGGGGTTAACGAAGACGGCAGCTCTTCCGGTGCCATTAACCCCATACCGCCAGGGTCGTAATGAGGCCCTGTATCCCTTAAAAGCAATACTTTCAAATAAACCATCTGGCCAGTGTTGTGTAAGTGTGCAGCCACCATCCACTTGCAAGAACGTTGACTTTATGATGCAAGCATCATCCCAAAATGTATTGAACTCATCTCACCACATTTCGGGAGCAATCAATGCACAAGAGGAAACAGGATGTTGCAAGCAACGTAGAGTATAACATTCAAGGAATGATTCAGATGAATTATTAAAGTGCTGCTATCCCACAGAAACATCTCACATTTAAGGAAATACTATATCTATTCAGAAGTAATGTCACATTCTAGTGATCTGACTTGAGGGGACAGGACTCACAAAATGGGGTTTGCATGGACATGCATTTCCACTTACTCGTTTTATACAGACTGCCAAGGATGCTCTGCCTATGCACATTTTAATTTGATGATTCTGGTGGCACCTGGTGTATTTTTATTCACAAGTGTTCCAGTGGAATATTTCTTTAAATAGCTGGTCCTTAAAGCATATACTTTTCTAACAAGTCATTATTTATCCAGCAGTACCCACATCAGAGGCGGGGGGCTATGCCAGCCACTAATTGCCTGCCAGACTTATTTAAAATGTCCAAATTAGCGAGGGGCTTTTAATGAAGGTGTGTGGTTCTCTTACTAGGCAGCATGGCCCATATATGTAGCTATTATCACCATTAGAACTTAAGCCCTAACGTCTGGGGTATTAACGTTGAGTGGTGCTACATACGTGAAGTACCCCTTCTTCCTATAAGCATATCTCAATGATGTGATCATGTTAACATTCTGCTTTCATATAATATTTGTGATCAATGCTGCTTCTTCTTCCACTTGATTTGTATTAATTCTCAGCTATCCAGGCGTAGGTGTATATTTGTCTTCCTTCTAATGAACCCCAGCAAGCAGATGCCCCCCACCCCGTATTTTAATTATTTGCATACAGTGGTTTCTATGTCTGTCTTTCCCATTTCCACTTTTCACTTTCTAGCCATATCCTGTGCTTCGCAAATGTACATTATCTGGAAATCACCATGATGTTCAACTTCTTTCATCACTTTCAAAATGTTTCTTTATTCCTTTTCCATTTCAACTCCACATTGCTCCACATTTTCTTATAAATCTATACATGTTATGCATGTTGTATATACTGTGATCTCTGGATTTAAATTTCTTACAAATCCAAAGTGTGTATATTTCCACCTTTTTATTTAGGGTATTTGTTATGTTGGGGATAACCCCAGGAAGAAAGGGGGTGCTGTACACTACACGGTCTTCTGGGGGTCAGACAGGTGCTGTATTTGAAGGACTCAGACTAACAGGAAAGGTTAGGAAGGTGTTAGTCAAATCTTTATCAGATGTGTTCATTATTTGTGATTGGGGAAAAGATATCTGTCAATGAATAATTCAAATTGTTTAGCACAAGGGGTGAAACCTTTAAGGTGCATGTTGGGGGCTAAGAGTGGATCCTTGCATATTTCTTACCAGTGGAGAGAAAGACAAATTCATTTTTCAGATTTATTTTCAATTAGCCCTCTTGGTGGGTGTGTCAACCATTCAGGCTGCTCAGAACCTGGGCTGAATCTAATGATCCAAGCCCAGGTTCTGAGCAACCCAAGCAGTGGAGGGACCGCCTGGGCATCTTCCCTCCTCATTCACCCCCACACTCTCCCCTCACTCTTCCCATCCCCGTTGCCAACCTCCTCCCCCACTTACCAGTAGCGGGGCCGTGACTCCGCAGACCTCACCCCACTCCACCGATGGCCACCACGGAGAAGGAAGAGTGGCTCCACAGTGGAGCACCGACTTCCAGTTCCATGGTGTCCATTTTAAATGAGGAATTGTTGCCTTTGTGTGAATCAACAGGCTGGAAGCTTGCCACGACCTGTTGATTCATACAGACGTATTGCTGTTGGAACCCAGAGTGTTAGCCTGAGGGTGCCAATAGCAATAAGCACCCGTTCGGGGAGCGGCCCTGGTAATGGCACCAGGGCCACTCAGTCCTATGGACCCCAGGACGATACCTGCTGGTGAAGCCTCATTAACAGGGGCTTTTTGCAATAATAGATGGAGGTCATCCACCTTATATGCAACTTTATGTCCTCAGCGTATAGGTGGGAAACTAGGCAACCGAGCTGGGGTTTGTGCCTTGCAGACTCCTGAGGAACTCAAGAAAGGTGAGGAGAGCAGAGTTGGCTACTCTGAAGATGGTGATTTGGAAGTTGAGCAGAACAAGTAGATAATATAAGTCTGATAAACGGCAATAATGTGTCGAACGTTGGCTGCTATTTGTGTAACTGTAGTCTAATTTCTACGGCAGGGCCTGAATCCAAATTGGTAGCCTTGAAGTAATGTCTGCACATTCCTGTGATCCTGCGGTTAGCAACTACACTTCTGTAGATTTTGAACAGGAAGGAGCAGCGGATGGTAACAGTAATAGTTGGTTAAATAAGTGGGTCTTTGGTTTTTTAAGAAGGGAGCATCTGGCAACCTCCCCAGGGGAAGAGAACGTTTCTTGGAACAGAGATAAGTTGACGGCAGTCTTAAACTATTCAGTCTCCTCAAGAGGTCCCACAATCTACACCGCACAAGATGAAGGATCCATTTAAAATTCTGCTGCTTGTTTTAATGACTTAAGCTTTCAAGACATCTATCTCTTCTTTTCCACTTACATCTATTCTCATAAATCACGTAATTTCCACCTGATCTATACTCCTTACCATGGCTTTCCCACGTTATAACACATGTTTGCCCCATTCCATGTCATATGATTCATATTCTAATTCACACATGGACTTCACCTAGCCTCACCTTATTATAGAAGAAAATTGACATTTTCATACTACTGACACCAGGTACTTCTATGCCCAGGACTAACTGAACTAAGAACGAAGATGTTGGGAAGATGTTTTCAAGAGCAACCTTCCCTTTCTGCGGAAGATTGATGGTCTAAATTGATGCAAGGAGAAAGACTCTCGCTGACATTGGCACAGATAAAATTCCTAAAAGAAATGTTTCTGTCAATGGAAACATGGACATAATTGGAGGCAATCAGAAAAGCCCATCTTCGAGACATGGAACCTTTAAGGAATACCATTTGAGAACTCAAACTTTATTAACTTTTTCATGTGTCTGGAAGTCAAGAGCACAAGGTTTATTTAAGCCAAATGCTAAATTAAAAAAAATAAAAAAATTAACTACTGGCACCAGGATTTTGTTAAAAGGTTTTTAAGCAACAGTAACACACACACTATTGTATGGAAATCGATTAAGGATGACTGTAACATATACGTTTTTGGGAAATGTAGTGCTTGAACTCAGGATTAAATAAGAAGCACTAAAACCAAAAAAGCATTCAGAAAGTAAAAGACAGGATGATCTCCTGCTTAGTTCGCTCTAGCGCTCAATCTGTATCCGTTCTTTTGGGAACCACAAGGGAAACCCAAATCCTCTCTGCCTCTCTTGGGATTTGTCAGGTTTCACCCTTTGGCAAGTGTCACAAAAGTCCTCCCCTTGCCTGGGGCTCTCCTTCTGTCTGTTAGTTACTCCCGTCTTCCGAGACCAAGGGCTTCCACACCCTCTGCTTTACATTCCCTCTTCCCGGGTTCTGTAAGTCACATCTATGTAGATCAGCTCTTTCGTGGGCTCTCAGGACTCTCATTCCCCTCGCTGGAACTCACCCTTCCTCTGGGGTCCAAGAGTCTCTCCTCTTCTGTTACACATCCCCTCTTCTTGGGTTCCAGATCTCTCTCTCTTTCTTCTGGTTTATGGGTGCTCTGCTCTCCTCACTGGTGCACACGCCCTTCTTCACTTTAAAGGAACCTCCTCTTCCCCACTGGATCACACCCATCCTCCAAAGTTCCAGTTCTCCCGCTCACTGGCATATACCCCTCTTCTGTTGTTCCAGGGGCTCACTTCACCAGTGCTCTTCAGCATCCCAAACAAATACCTCTCCTCAGTGCCCAGCTCAGAGACACTGTGTCTGTGGATCCTAGCCTCAGTTTTATATCCCTCACCATCCTCCCATTGGCCGAGGCTCAAATTGATTGGATAATTGGTTTCCTAGTCTAGGCAATGGGAAGGAGGTCTTTAAAAATGTTTCTGACGTTTCTTATTTATTTCAGTGTAGGAGTTGATTCTGGTCTGCAATTCTGCCCTCTGTAGCCTCCTGGCTGTCGCCCTGGCATTTGGGGATTGCAGGTGAATGGCATGTCATCACCAGGGACAAGAAAACCTCTAGTAAGTACAAACTGGGGAAAGGTTTTTTGTTTTAGTTTTAGAAGGGGGAAGGAAACATTTGTGTCCTTAAAAGGCTTCAGCTTCAGGGCAGAGGGAAAGGTGTTCTCCTTTACAAGCATGGCTGCTGGGGGTGGAGGTAGAATGAATTGCTTTCTCCTTCAAGGATCCACACTTATTGTCTAGGGAGTCTCTCTGAATGTGCTACGTTTTCCCATAGCATAACTTCCTCTGAATACCTGGTGGACCCTCCAAAATCCATTCCCCGTTTGGAGCTCTGAACTTTATACATCTTGGGGGATGCAGTCTTGACTATCCTGTTTCCTTAGGATCTGGTAATTAATAACTAGTTGTTCTCTCGGGAGGTTCAGAATTACAGTGTCTGCTTAACATCCAGGGTCTGTTAGAGAGACTCCCTGTAGGGTATTTGGAAGACTCAAGTAAGGGCCTCGCCCCTGTTGTGCAATAGTTCTACTTGCACCTGATAACCCTTAGGATGCTTAACTGGCTGGATTGCACTGAGTCTCCATATTCTGTCAGTCTCCCTCTCGGCCAGACATTGGAAAAGATATGAGGTTGACACTGTGACATTGCCACAATATCCAGCCAGTGTTCTTACATTTGTCTTTTCTTTTCATGGCTCAAAGCCACCACGTTCTAGCTTTTATCAGATAGTTCAAGGCATCACTGAATCAAAGCTGCTCAAAATAGCTCATTAAAATATCCCGTGACCATGAGGTAGCACGTTCTGTGGATCATGCCTCCCTATTCTCTCTTTGGTAACAGAAATATGTGAGAATGGTATTCAGCATGTATTCTTACTGATGCATTAACTTCATACCTCTAGGCTATGCACAAAAAAATATATATCATGGAAGAATGAATGGCCACACAGGAAAGAGTAATTCTTCACACATGGCGTTAAAACCCTGGTGCAGTTGGAATATGACAGATCATCCCACTTCATAGGGTAGGCAGGAAAAATGGCTGTTTTCCGCCCACTTAGTTAAAGTGTTGAATCCCCGACAGGGAGAGCGCATGTTTGGCAACCTCCAAATTGGAAGGGGTTGCACGAGACCCTCCCCAAATTCCAAGGGTTCAAAGGGAAATTTGCAAGAGCACCACCACAATGAAACCAATTGTGCACCAGCTACTGATGCTCTAAATGTGGCAAACATTTGTTCTTCACTGTTCACACTGTAATGAAAGCGCTGCAGAGGATGTGGGTCTGATTGGCTTGGGACAGGTCTCTTTGTAATGCAAAGCCCGCCTGCTTGCTTTTGGCTCTCATCGATGGTCAGTTTCACCATGGTCATAATAGTGCTTCATGCCCAATTCCACCCAGTGGTAAATTAGATGAGTGCTGTTATAATGGCTATCATTACATAATGTCATGGCATTCGGTCCATCTACCTCAGAGGGATAAACGGCTGAGCTGGCCCTGAAGTGGCTAAGTGCACGCTTGCGCCACATAAGTGGCAAGCAGATCATTGGTGAGCTATCCCCCCACTAGGTGCCTTGGACCTGCACCACGCGGGTTTACATGATGGGGTGTATGGTTCAGAGTCTGTTATCCCGGCCTGTGATGCACAATCTGTATCCACTCGTAACATAATAAGGCTGTAATGTTTAGTTATCTGAGTGCTGTGAGTGTTAAAGGAATGGTTTGCCCAAAAAAATGTATTTCAAAAATAGATAGGCAACATAAAAAAAAAACGATTGGCGTTTTTTTTTCGAAGTCCCTATGTAAAATTTTGAGCAACTCAAGCTCAAAAATTGAAAAAGCAAGCACATGGGCGCATCCATTTTGTGAAATGGCTGCCCGCCTGTGCTGGCTTTTGCGGCACTAAACACAGGCAGGAGGAGCCTGAGAAACTTAGAAAGAAAAACTGCAGCGTTTTCAAACACAATAACTTTGTATTTATGTTTGCGGTCGCTTCAAAAGCGACCGCAAACATAAATACAACGTTTTTAAAGCTGCAGTTTTCCGGGCTCCTACAGCAAAACACAGCTAGTGTTTATTTTTATTTAAAAAAATAGCACTTACCGAGATGCAGCTGCAGCTTTTCTGCCTGTAGTCTCTGGTCCCCGTCCTCCGCGTACAGCACCAATGAAGGAAAAGCCACCCAGTGGTAGCTTTTGTTTACTACAGCTGGCTGGCTTTTCCTTCATTAGTGTCGCAAAAGCCAAAGCGAGCACAGCGGCGGGCATCCATTTCCCAAAATGGATGCCCCCATGTGCTATCTTTGAGCTTGAATTGCTAAAAATTTTACATAGGGACTTCGAAGAAAAAAAAACGCCATTCGTTTTATGTTGCCTATCTATTTTTGAAAAAAAGATTTTTGGGCGAACCATTCCTTTAATGGATTAGCGATCTGCCTTTTAGGTTTTACAAATTGAGTGCTATTTTTTGTATATACTACATGCCTGATGACAACGTAAATCCTTTGTTCATGAAAGTTAATGAAGATCAATAAAACAAAAAATGAAAATGCATGAATAATCATCCTAAACCGGCCAGGCTGTCTAAGTGACTCGGGCAATGTTGGAGTTTAAAATGAATGCGCGATGGGAGTGACTATGAAAATAGCAACGAGTCGATGAGAAATCATTTCTGTTTTGACCTGCAAAATTAAAATATACATTTTACAAGTACTTAGACATGATGTGTAGGTGTTCTATTAAGAGATAGGGGCATCTTTAAGTACGGAATGCATTCCAAACCACATTGAAGACTTCTTCTTTCATCACACCCTCCTAGAGGCAAAGGGCCTGATTCACAGAAGCGTTGTATGATGGCGCAGTCTCATGGGGAAACGCTCTGTCCATCAGGTAGCAGAACATGTGGAAGCCATGGGATGAAGAGGAGGCAAGGGGAAGTTACGGATGGGGGGACAGAGCTAGGGGAAGAGGCAACATTAAAGACATGTATATAGCATTGACATAGAGAGGCTGTCCACTTTAGACAGACTGAACAACCGCTGGATGTGTCAGCAGAACACGGCGAGTGGAAAGTACTGAACGCATGAATGGGCACCGTACAACATGCTTGCACCATTCCTGTTCAATTCAAGAGGCAAACTATGGACTTAAGGCCTCACTTTCAAACGATCAGCATTTGTAGAGGAATATGTTTGGGCCGTGACTGACTCACTTTCCTGTGATTCTAAGAAGAGAAATATAAGCACAAGCACAGACTTCAGACAGATTATGTTCTATTCTCTGTGTAAATCTATGCACCAAGATCATGTACTTAGTGGTTGACCCATTACATCTATTCCATGACAAGGACCAGGATTCGATTGAAATATAATTCTCACTGTCTGCGTATGCTTTTTATAAACCTTTACTAGACTAGACAGATTTTTTTGCCTATGGCTTATTAGCTATAAACTGTGGCCGTTGCCATGGCAATTGGCACATTCCATACGTCATTATAGGACCGCTATTAAAACAGAAGTGCAGTAAACTTTTGGCCAAGGACATGGAACCCACCTGAAAGGCAAACATTGCTCCCTGTGGACCTATTCTGTAAAGAACAATGCGAGCATTACATTAGCACATATCAAAAAGGTCAATTCTTCCTAATGACGTTTCAGATGCACATGTGGCGCAACATACATGATGGCTCTGGAGCCCTAAGAAGTTGGTATGGTAGATGGGAAGTAATTAGACCCCTTCTTTGCCACATGCTGACTCACTGATCTTAGGTTCTTTAATGGGTCTTACTCATTTGCTTTAACCCCCACCAAGTAGGAGTGAAATTTTTACTGCTACTTGACCTGTTATTTTCTCTCATGCAGACATTACGATTTACTTTCAGAATTAACTGATTAGTGGAAGCCTAGATAGGTGTAAATCTCAGTTCACAAACCATGGATATATATCTAAGCCCAGACTCCGGAGATCCACCAGGAAGTATAATGCAAGAGGAAATCCTAACTTTATTGGTGAATCTATAACGATAGATATATTACTGAGCTCCATGAAGATGATACTTCGCTACATATGTCCTAGTATTAATTCAAGTATTGCAGTGCAAAATGTAAATGTATGTCCCAGAGCTGGCGAGTTGTCCGAGACATTTGGAACTTTGGTCTTGAGCAGCAAAGAAATGCCAAAAGACAAATAGTATATGGTGCTTCCTAGGTTTGCATGAACATCATATCTATGCAGCCACTTTTTCTAATATATTGGACAAGATGTTGCTCCAAAGGTAATGCAGCTCCTTCCAGATTTAAAATTACTGCAATCATTTGCCACTTACTTGATATATCAGTGATATTGTTTGTTAATTACCCAAAGAGGCATCCATTTTTCCATTCTTCTTATAGAGCCAAACATATGTGGCTGGAGGAAGGAATGGACATGTTCATTTATTTTTCTGTTGATTAGATAAACCAACAGCTTCTATTATGTCAAATATTTTATTGATTTATTTAATGTGTTTTAGTTCATTAAAGCGTTTCACATAAAGTCAGCAACCATAAAACAGGCTAATAAAACATATATTAGGATTTCGTCTCATATCAGTGCATACGCGTAGTATAGTTATAAACGTCACAGTCCAGACCAGCTCTATAACCTCCAATATGCTCCCAATCTCATTAACAAATCGTATTGTGCCATTTTTTCCCTTCATATCGTGGAGGAAACAAACTAAACCAAAGACCCCCCACCCCGACCAGGGTTCATTCATACAGTAGCTTAGGAGTTACCTCCAACCAGACTCTATAGAGGTCCATTTGAAGAGATATTGATGAGGTATTTAAACCTCTTAACCAGAAATCACGTTCCTTAATGGTATTCAAGCTGTGAACACGGGGACACAAATATCTAATATACAAAAGACCCATCTTTGGACATTCTGCCAGGACGTGTTTCCCATTTTCAGCAATCTCATGACTCCTGCATATTCTGCAGAATCTTTCATCAACAGGAACTTTCAGTGCAGGTTTAAACTGGCCAATACGGGCAATCCATTTAACCGCAAAAGGAGTATTAATCTTCTCAATCGCTTAGATGGACACAGTGGTTGGGTGGCTTGGGGCTTCTTATACGTATAATTCCTTGTTGACACAAATTCATACGTTTTTAAGCAGGAAAGAGAGTACAATTACCTGCCCAATCATAGTCTTGAGTATTAAATAGCAGTTTAATTTGCACCACATAGGCCACCCTATCTCTTGCTTCCATCTCCCTCCCAATGCAGTATAGGAGTTGCCCTTTATGTGAGGTTTTAGCCTTGATGTACAATAGGGCTCGTTTTTGCTTCGCAAGAGTGTCCGGTGATGTTAGGCCTAGCTCTAAGCGAATAATTCCCATCGATACACATGGAGGAAGACATCGTATTTTTCTGCAGAAGGAGCGTTCCATTTTATGCAGCCACTTCCAGTTACTTATAGTCATGCCCTCCATACCATAGAGCACTGATGGGATAAAGCACTGAAGGTGCAGCATCCTAGTGCCAACCATTGTGAAGCCCATGGTTTGTGCTACATAATGAGAGATCAAGGCAGTTAACTTTTTGGCCCTTCTCATACGATCTCTGATGCAACCCTGCTGGGACTCCATCATGATGCTCAAGTATCTATATTGGTCAATATATTCACTTTGTTCACCATCTACATTAAGAACCACCGGTTTCCTAATACCTCTTCTACGAAAGAAAATAGCCTGAGTTTTGTCTCTATGGATGGTCAAGTCAATTCACCTTTGCATAGTTCCATAATAACTCTGCAGCTCTTTTCAGGCCCATAAATGTGTGGTCAAGTATGACCAAATCACCTGTGTTGGTCAAAGTAGGGCAAGAGTTACCATCCACTTTTATTGGACAACCACTTACCCCACCCAGAACGCCACGCAAGTCAGCCAAGTAAAGATTGAAAAGTAAGGGTGCCAAGACCCAGCTCTGCTTCACACCTCTCCCTACAGAAAAAGGACTGGTCAATGTCCCCTCACCTCCCTCACCTGTACCACATGTTCTAATGGAACAGACTTATGAAAAGGATAGGATATTTAGGCCATCCAAAGGACTCTAGTTGCTCCTACAATCGGTCCCTGCTAACTGAATCAAATGTGGATTTGAAATCTACGAAGAGAGCATACAGACCGGGGCTATCTTTTTCACGTGCTCTCTCAGTTAACAAATCCAATGTCCACAAATGATCTACTCTGGAACACTCAGATCTAAATTCAGTCTGGAAGCGATCCAAAATACCTGTTAAAGCTGCCCAATCTTGCATTCTTTGCCACAGGGAAGATGCAAATATCTTCCCTATGACATTGAACATTGATAGTAACCTGTAGTTCCCAGTGTCCAAAACGTCTCCCTTCTTGTGAACAGGAATTAGTATTGCTAACTGCCATGAATACGGAATATGAACACGTTTTAATACTTTGTCGTACAGTATACTTAAGATAATAGGTCAGGTTTCTGGCTCATGCTTTGGCATGACATTGGCCAGTCTTCAAGGTCTGGGCGTCCTTGACTACTTAAGCCTATTAATTGTATACACAATGTCCTCTTTCCCCATTATAAAAGCTGGAATTTGAATATACTTACAAGCCATTGTCGAGTTTCTTATCTCAGCATTTATGGGCACACGTAGGTCTTTGGACCATTGTTTTTCACTAATAGGGTTGTGTGCCTTTTCACTTCGCTCAATGAATTCCAAATGCCACGACCATTTCTGTATTTCAATACATTGACCAAGCTTTGCCATTTGCTGATTTTACACATACTCTTCCAACAATAAACATACTTTCTGTATTTATTTTTAATTCTTTTAATGGTGGATAATACAATTGACATGGGGAGACCACTCACTTTAATCTTACATAGATCCCGCCGCATTTTGTGTTTTTGATCTCTAATTTAGCGATCATAAATCCTTTTGTCCTTTCCCTCACTCGTTATCTGTGCAGATTTGTGATACTCAAATTCATGAGTGAAGAGACAGAACTAATCTTCACATCACTACTCATTTGCTCAAGGTCAGTTATCAAGTATACTGCATTCCTCAGGATGAATTGTTTTGCACGAATTGCATTTAATGCCGACCATTTGACGTTATTTCCTGCATGGTTCATTTCAATACTCCCTCCCATGGAGCTCTTTGACCCCTGGTCTGCCATAGTGTAATTCAGGGTAACCATTGCATGGTCACTAAAATGATTTTCATTTACAGTCATGCCAAGGGTGGCATGCAATAACAATGTTTTGTTAAAAATGTAGGCATGGGTGCAAACTTCCTACTCATTATCGGCGTGAAGTTGCCGGTTCGCTCTCCATCAGCACAGCCAGTCATCATTTTAAGGTCACATTCTCTCAACGATTTCAACCATCTGTTACTATCCGGTGAGACCCTTGTCTGTATCATAATGCTCTTTGCACCCACTCGAGCATAAAATAATGAGCTCACTAGGGTCCCCATTAGACTATTCTACTTAGATTTCAAATAATGCATCTTGGAATATTCCGCTCGATCCTTGTGCCCGGTGAGTTGTAGACATTAACCATAAACGTTCTGCCATCAGGCATGGGATTGATACCTTCTACCTCAACAGCCAATACAAAATTCCGAACATTTCTCACTTGATATTATTCTAGCATTCAAGGTATGTTTCACTCCAATGACCAGCCCACCATATGGTCTACCTTTATCCCCTTTCTTGCCAGTGATTGGTAGATGACATAACCTTCCTTGTGATTGCTCACCCACACTGCAATGGACTCCTCGGACCCAGCAGGTGGCTAAAGCCATGGGTATTCCAAGACATGATAGATACTGTTCAATGGACCTCTACGGGGACTGCTACAAGGGATTCTACAAGCCACTTTAACATTCGCTGGAGACCTGGCAAAGTTATTTCACCAGACTGACCCGGGCTAGGTAGTATTAATTGAGCGTTACTCTTAACACTAGCCACGGGTCTCGGGAGATCAAAATCCTCTTTATCAATATCAACATCAAGTTCAATACCACAACTTTACAGGTATACACTAGATGATCATAAGTCAAGCTGTGGCAGCATTTCTACAATGTACTCTACAGACATTGGGATTGTTACATGACAAAGGGTCCATAAACTCAAATTCATCAGTAATCCAACGCTCTCAAAACAACTGCACAATTTGCCTACATTTTCCACTGTTTTTGATGGAGGTACTTTATTGTTATGATATTAGGTTTTATTTCAGTTTGAGCTACCTCCCTCTGAAGAGTGGGCACTAGAACAGTATTAATAGGTGCAGGGACACAAATTCTTCTCCTTTCAGGTGGAGAAGTATGGTTAACTTTAGGCACCACCTGAGTAAAAGTCTTACAATTACCCAAAGGTTGTCAAACCATCCCATATGAAAGGTCAGCATTTGGGTCAGAAAGATGTTCATTGATTAGCCAACTAGTCAGGTCCCAGCTTGTTTAGATTAAGGCTTTCATGCACAAGCCACCTTCTTCTTTGCTCGTTTTGGTGGCTTTGAGTTCCTATTGGTATTCTCACTCTCAGGGGCTTGATGTTGCTGGAGAACCTGAGGATGAGCAGCCTTACACCTCTCCTTTCTCAAGAGAGGTGTTTTTAGCTCCCACGGTGTAACCAAATTAACATTGGGATGACAGTGCTTTCCACACTCACCACCTGCAGTTGCTGCAACACTTCGCGATTGACCATGGTGTACTGTAAGCCTGCCGGTGTGCTTATATTTAATATATTTACCACAGCTATTTCCTCTACCTTCCTTGTGGTCACCTTAGTATTCATTGGACCAGCTGGTGTAGATAATGCATCATAGATTTTCCCACTTAGCTTGAGCAATATCTTTAGTGCAAACTGTGTTGTCACCATGAAAGAGTGTAATTCCACATTAGATACCAAACTTCTACTGGCATCTTCGGTGGAGTGAACCAACTGTGAATGCATAATGAGAATAGGTGATGCCAACAGCCGAATCATTTACAATGGGCTGGGGGGAGATCCACCAACCTCCGTATAGTCATACAGGGGGGGCATCAATTGGCCTGTGCTTACAACCACCACTGCTCCCACCCTATTAGTGCTCTGCTGTAAAGAATAACAGAGGTCGAGTAAAGAATTGTCGTTGACCCCATCAAAGTCAGAAGTCTCTCTTCGACTCTTGGTGATAGTCACCATTTCAGGGTTCACCTCTTTGATGTTGTCTAGAGCCTGCACGTTTTTATCTCACAACATAGTGGCTACTACTTGGAAAACATAGTCATTTTACTGTCCTTTTGTTTATCTGGAGCGGTTTTGCTACCAAGGTGAGTCACTCCTTATTCTTCAGCTGAATCAGGTGATGGAGACATCAGAAATCCTTGTTTACCTTTACGCGTGTTATACCTCACATTGTTACATTTACTTTTGCCCTTGGGGGCATCTTTGAGTTTTCGGAATGAGACTTTAAGTTTCCCTTCTGTGCACGTGTTAATAATGCAGTGACTTGCTCACTTAACAGTGTCCGTTGAGAGTAAACAGGGCAAGTCCTGCCTGGGACCTGCATTCTGCAGCCAGCCAATCGGCACTCACACTGCACATATATCACAAATGCACAGCGTCTTTAGAAAAAGACTTATGTTTATGAAGTGGTATCACAGTATCACAATTCAAGTTCAAATATGAACTCTCGGCAGCTTTCTCTGAGTGGCAATACATGTTACTCACAGTTGTATTCAGATTCCCGGTTCACAAACCAAACAGCTGAACAGCAGACTGCAAGGCTGCCACTTAACTGTCCACTTGCCTAGGCACGCGCGCTGGACTCGGCAGCTTTGATGTCAGTCAGGACCTTGAGCAGAGCAGCGCGCCCTTTCAAGTGAGGTCTGAGTATAGTTGGCGGCAAGAGGGAATGCACACAGCCAAGTCGACCTGCAACCTCTCCCTTATCCTTGCTAACCCTCAACCGCTTCGGACTTCCGAGGACCTCTGTATGCTCTGAGCACGCCGTCACACCAGCACTCCGATCTATCCGGAGCACTGTCAAATGGTCAGAATGGCGGATGGCTAGCAGCTAGCTCAGGCCTGGTCACAAAGGGTATTCCTTATTAAGAAGGGAGATATGTAATTGCTATGGATACAAACCATCTATCAAAATAAAGATGAATTATGGCATGCGGGAATAAGTGCTTTTTGATTAATGTTACCTTGATTTCTACTTCTCAAAGTATGACAACAATCAAAATTGATGCAGTATTTACAAGGTGCTATTTTTCTCATCATACCATGGTAATTCATGATGGTCTATATCAAACCATGGCACAGAAAAACACAACAGAGAACACTGAATACCTCAGAAGCTACTGTTTGATTTCCAAGACACCATTCCTGGCACAACTGATGGGGATCTATGTAAACAGTGAAATCCTGGACCATCCCCAAGTGCGCTTCTCACACGTGAGAGAAACAGAATCACTAGATCTATACACATGGAATGACCTAAAGACCAATACAGATGTCAACATCACCTCAGTCCTCATATTCCTAGTCACCTCTGCAGCATTTGACACAGGAAACCCCTCAACATTAGTCAAAAGGCAAGACTGCAGGAAGAAGCATTCAATGACAAGGTACTACAACAGATGTCCTCATCCCTTATGGGCAGAAACAAATACACCTGGCTGCCCACTACACATAGAACAGATGCAACATAATCTGTGGAGTAGGGCAATGACCAAAATTATCATCCCTGCTCTTGAACATATACTTGGCATCGTTCCTGAGACTTTCTGCGCATTCCTACATAGAACTACTGTGGTCACATCACAGGTTCTATCAAAAACAGATCATGTCAACAGTATATACCTTGGCATGTTAGATCGCCCAGGAACGAAACTGCAATGAATCCAGAACAAAATTGCTATCGATCGCCTCATGCCACCGTTATACATGATCCAGTGAATGCCTGTCAAGTAGAGAGTATACTTGAAACAATGTGCCTCACCACCACATGCTTATGGACTGATCTGGGGACAATGATTCCATAGCATCTGAGTAGGCCACTAAGATCCAGCAGTGGTGTAATCCTCTGCACCAGGGTGAACTTCTCCTAAGGCAACAATCATAGGTTAGTCAGCCTGGTTAATCCACGCCTGCATACTCCCAAACTTTGATCTGCTTTAGATGTTGCCATGTTTTTTCTCCCAGTGATTGCGCTGTTACAGTTTTCTCCCTGGTATCCTCATAGTTGTTCCCCTAAGTGCTTCACTATGGTTTGCCTACATGTGGCCCCACTAGGATTTAATTCATAGGTGCCCTCGCTCTTTGTTCCCAGATTTTCCATAGCATGGTATGACCCACTCAAACTATTCTCCCGGGCATCCCCATTGTAATGTTTTCCAATGTGTCCTCCACTTTGATTACCCCACTGTTGCTTGCTACTGGATGTTCTCTGCAATCACAAATGTGATTTTTCCCCTAGTGTTTTCCTGCTGCCGAGGTGTACTTCTGCATGGCAACACCAGATCGGACATTCCAAAAACTGTTCAAGGTCTTCACTGCGCGTTCCCCTCATGCCGAGTATGCCATCCACATGCCAATTGAACACAACTCCTAACACACACGAAAAACATCAGAACTCTGTCTCTCCTCCTTCCCAACTTGATTAATAAATATCCTCCATCTTTGGCACACAAGGCTCCTATCTGGAAACAGATGCCTGAAGTGCCCTTAACACAAACCACCACGAATCAAAAGAAATAGCAAAGATATCTTTCATTTTTCCTTCTGACGCTAATAATCAAATCCAACGACTATGTTTTTCTGGTGCTTAGACACCAAGAGACCATGCAAATGGCAGAAGAACATTTTATAAAACCCAATAACATTACATAAAATAAGATCAAGTGCAAACACTCTCTAACTGGATCATCACTTTATTTTCCTGATACCCATTTTCACATTGTCCTTTTTTATTCTACAGAACATGACTTTCTTGTAGGACTGAAATCAATTTCCCTGCAACGATACTCACATCTAACCAATAAGGTGCTCACTGAATGGCTGCATATGGGGCCTCTGACCTTCTTATCAATGATGTGTTCAGCTCCAAGGTGAGGTTGGCAAGGTGTGCCATACCTTTGTCAAATCACTAAACCTAAGGTATGAACTCTCTTTTGCATTTGCAGGATCTTTTATGAATATAAAAATGTGAGGTGCCTTCAAAGTGTCATTACTTTCATGACTATTCTATACTTACTCGCCTGCTTATATTCTCCTCTATATTAAAATGCATGAACTGCGCTTGAGAGTAGTAGAGTGATTAAAATGTTGATTCTAATACATCTAAGGTGTTCCTTTTCCTTAGGCAAGCAATTGGGGTATGTTTGAACTGGCATTAAAAGACTGTGCCACATCCACTTTTAACCTTAATTAAGCTATTGGCCGTACAGATCGAGAAGCCTGATTGTGGCACAACGGGGATCATGTGGCATGACCAGAAGGACAACACACCCCAGGCTATTCATCAGATGTTTGTATCTTCATGTTTTCTTGTGGCCTGCGATACAAGGTTGGGTTGATTTTCTAAATTAACATGTATGTGTGCTATTTTCAGACCAGGGTTCACAGATTATAGTAGAACGTGTGTCTGCTTTGTTTGTTGCGAAATCCCTAAACAGACAGGTGAGTATATAATCTATAGGTCCTTCGTGATCACGCTTTTAACTGTTGAAGTTCTGTAGTTCATATAGGGGAGGTTGACATATCTAATCAACACATAATTATCTATTATATTTCACAGATAAAATACAATGAATCATTGAAGATTGACAAATGATAAATACCTTTATTACTTGTGTTATTTTCTGTAGATATTTTAAAACCATCCCTGTATTAAAGATGCTGAAAAGTGTCACATTTCTCCTCCTTATCCTTCCACCCCCAAGGCCCATGAAACAACCCCATTGTTTTTTTGCATTGGTAAACGTGCCTTAAGTGGAAGCTAGGTGAAATGTTGATGTTATCCAAGGAAATTAAATAACATAAGAATGCATGTATGGAAGAGTTGTTCTCATACTTTTCTATTTTGTTATTACCTTTTGCATACACACTCTGTCTTCATAGTACCATGAGGATTCCGATGTTGAAGCTTTGTGTATTGTTTTATTACTCACTATGGGGTTTGGGAGAGGCAGGGTGACTGTTCCAGAGGGAGGCCCCAGCCAAAAAGAGAGATCTTCCCCCAACTCTCTGCTTGGAAAAGCGACTGACCCTTTGAGGGTTGGAACTAAATGAGCGGAGAGCTCGAGAAGGTAAACGTTTTGGAAGAGAGAGTTGGATATAGTGTGGTCCCTGGCCCCAGAAAGCCTTGAGGACGATGCAAAGGGTCTTTGGTTTGTCACAAATTGGACATCTATGATCTTCTTACAATGCACACTCCTGATGTCCTCTGTGTCACAGAGACGTGGCTGTCTGTGGCCTCGGCCCAGACATTTCCATGCTCTCACAGGCCCCTATACTATATTGCATGCTAATCATGCCTCTGAACACACTGGAGGTGGGATGGCTCTAATTCTTACGAAGCTGTTTAAATGCTCATTGATCAGTGTACCACAGAAGCCTAAAATGGAACATAGTTGTGTTTGTCTGTCTTTCTCTCCTATTACCACCATCTACTTCTTCATTATTTATGGCCCCCCTAGTTGTGATTCTTCCTTTACTGGGGATTTTGCTCATTTTGTTTTGACTCTGCAGTTGAAATACCCTTGTGTTGTTATATTGAGATATGTTAATCTCTGGCCAGTCGACCCTTCAGACCTCCACACTTCTAATCTATTTACTTTTCTCTCTGACCTCCAGTTGTCTCACCTGGAGTCAGGTCTGACTCATTTGCACGGTCATACTTTAGATCTGATTTTTGCACAGACTAATAGCAATGCTATTCATCCTGTTTATCCTGTTGTTTTGTTGGACCATTAACATATTCCTTTTACAATGTTTGCTTCTGGCCCCAGGACGGCTACCAACCCCATGCGTGGTCTTTTCATCCTTGGAGTCCTATGGGCATGGCCTCCTTGGCTATTTCTATAAGGGCTCAATTTGCTGCCATCAACAAGTCCCCTCTGGATCCCATATCAGCTTTGGAATCTGCTTTCAATTTGGCAGCCCATGGGGCAGCTCCAGACATCAAGCAGCTGAGGAAGCCTCAAAGGCTGTCGACTCCTTAGTTAAATGAGCATTTGCGCTCCCTTAAAGTCTTTTTTAAACATGCTGAGCATCAGTGGCATCTGGACTATTCTGAGTCTGTCAAACATTCCCTAAAAGCACAGCAGCTTGCTTACCACCAGGCCATTAAAGGAAGCAAAAAGGGCTTCTTTTTCCAATTGTATTCGTGTACCACAAAGCAAACCGAAGGAACTCTTCACTGTATTGTGGCAACTATCGCAACCTGCCTCAACTGCTTCCAAAGTGCGTACACAGTGCCTGGCTGCAAGGCTCTCTGTGATCAGCTTTCTGATTTCATTTCTCATATGATTACAAAAATACATATGGACATATCAAATGTTAGCCCAAATAATGATGTTTCATCCATAATAGTGTTACCCCCACTCCCTCTTCCTGAAAACTCCTTTGTTTCCTTTTCCCCTGTTGGGCAGGAGCTTGTTTTCCAGGTCCTTAAATCACTTAAATCTGCCTCTTCAATGGACCTGAATCCACTTTGGGTCCTGAAGGCTCTTGGCCAGGAATTGGCTAGGCTTCTCACTGACGTAGTGAATTATTCTCTGCCGTCAGGCACTGTTCCTGCTTTTTTAAAACATACTGTGGTCTCCCCCAGGTAAAATGCCTACTTTTGACCCTGCCATTCCAGCGAATTTCCACTTGATCTCACTGCTGTGGTCTCTGATGAAGACCCTTGAATCTATCATTAGGCCTCAAATTAGACTTTGTTAGAGTAGCAGTCTATCTTGGACCCATTCTAATCGGATTGCTGCCCACTTATCGGTACTGAATCAGTGCTGGTGTATGTTCTTGATGACCTCTCCCTCATACTTCATCAAGGCGGAGTCAGTGTTCTCATTCTTTTAGAACTCTCCTCTGCGTTTGACACTATTGATCATGCCATCGTGTATCAACGCTTGAGGGAGATCGGAATTGGTGGCTCGGTCCTTGACTGGTTCCGGTCTTTTTTGTCTGACAGAACTCAGTGTTTGTCCATGCCCCCTTTTTCTTCTACTCCCATTTCTCTTGCTTGTGGAGTCTCCTAGGGTTTGGCGATTTCAATGTTGTTGTTTAACATCTACCTGATCCCTCCATCCAAAGTTATTCATGCACATGGTTTCAGGTTTTTCTCCTACGAGGTTGTAACGCAATTGATCCTGCACACCGATCTTGAACAGGTGTCGGCCACTGCCCGCCTGAGAAACTGCTTATCTGACATTGAAGAGTGGATGTAGGGAAACTGGCTCAAGCTTAATGCTGATAAGACGGAGGTCATAGTTCTGGACGCTGAGCCTTCGGTATGTTCCCCTTGGTTGGCTGTTGGCTGCTTTCTGGCTGCTTGCCTTGAGCCCAGTCTCTGCTCCAGTATCCCTTGCTATAAACCTGGGTATTAATATTGCTGCATCCCTTTCAGCAGCACCACTAGTCAAGGCTAGATGCAGTACCGCCTTTCTTAAACTCAGGGTACTTATGAAGATTATTCCCTTTGTGCCTGCTGAATTACATGTCCTGATGGTTTCCACTTTTGTTATGGGCACTCTAGACTATTGTAATGCGACCCTGCCTGCACATCCCAAAACCCCTCTTTATTGCTTGCAGGTTGTGCAAAATGCAGCAGCCCGTCTGGCCATGGCAATGCCTAAATTTGCCCAGACCAGCGCAAATTTGGTTCCCAGTTGCATTGGCTCCCAATTCCCAGTCGGATTAAATTCAAAACCCTTTGTATGGTTCATCTGGCCTTCTATGGTCCTGGGGCCTCTTTTCACTGTCAAAATATAAAGAGATACTGTACCTCTCGGAAACCTTCGTTTTGCAAATCAGTGTTCGCTACACGTCCCTCGTTTCCGTAAATCTACAGTTGGTGGCAGAGCCTTCTCTTTGGCTGCTCCCGCTTTGTGGAATTCTCTCCGTTTGCCCCTCTGGACTACGGAGGACCACCTTTGTTTTGGAAAAGCTTTGAAAACGTTCTTGTTTAATCACTGATCTTTTTGTTCTTTTCTTGGTTTCACGCTGCTTTCTTGCTGGTTGTTGGGCCTTCTCTTGTCTGTTGCCTACATAGTGCCAGGACACTCTTGGGTCACCCCTGTGCTTTAGACGTTTCATAACATAACATCATACAAACTTGGCATGTGACCAGCTCTCGTCCAACAAGACAGACACCTCTAATTGTAAATGCCTGCCATGAACATTCCCAATCTCAATGGTAATAGTGTGGGTGTCATCTGATCAGTGGATGGTTCCATCATGAATCCTTGACATGTAACTGGCTCTGCACCCTGAAATCCTTTCAGATATAATTATTATAATTAAAAATGTTCTTCTACAGCACTCTTAATACCAGTGAATGGTTTCTAAGCACTGGATCGAGATTCCTGCCTTGTCTTGCTTCCAAGACAAACGTGTTGCCCCTGAGCTATCCTTCCTCACAATCAGATCTGCATGTATGCCATGAACAATTTATAATATAATAGTGCACACCACACATGCTTTGATGCAACCTACCCACAGATGAAGAAATGTAAACTATCCATGCCTGACATTTGATTCACTCTTCCGCTGACCAACAGAGATGCAGGCCTACAACGGGATCTCACAATTAATAACTTAAACAAGTAGTGTGCAATCTCTGGCTCTCAAGATGTCTTGGACTACAACTTCAATATTCTCTACACTGACTGTACTAGCTAAGGCTGATGGGAGTTGTAGTCTAAAACATCTGGAAAGCCAAAGGTTGCAGTGCTCTAACTTAAACTGTACCTATTCGACCAACATTGGAAGGACAGAAGCTTGAGTATTTTTTCTTAATGCAAACATTGCAAACACACACATCAGGTGAACTGATCTTTTGACATGTCTAGCCATCTGAGCTTAATCTGTTCTTTTGTCTTAAGATGATTCACGTGTCTATAATACTCTGTTTCCTCTTGATACTCCTGCTACTCAGATGCAGCACATTGGCTTCCTTTTAACTAACCAGTATCTTTGTTCTTACTTGTCCTTTTAAGGATCCAACCCTCCAGAACCTCTGAAACCTGCTTTTGAGATGTATGCCTCTGAAAAGAAGTGTCAGAATATTCAGGTTGGTAAAAAAGTGATCAGGGTCCTGTAAACCAACTCGAATCTCACCTGGAGATGTGTGGGGATGTGGAAACCACTTTTTAAAGGTTCTTCTTGGGTAACAATAACTACCTTCATGTGTGGCCTCTATGAACATCTCGCGATGTGTAACTAATGTGTATTTAGTTTATAGTATTGTGGTCAACAAAATGGAAATGGTAATATTGTTTTGCGTATTTACAATGCTATGGTATACTTTTGATTATTCGTCATAGGGACAATGGGGCTGCTCGTGTCTGGCAAAGTCTTCAATGACTTGTATCTGCTTTTCCTGCAGATGTTATTAAAACAAATGTGCGCAAGGTTTTGCTTCTAGTGTCTGGGATTGGTTTCCTAATATGGACACTGCAAGGACACATTTTAGTGGGATTTCTTCCAAAGGTTCCCTCACCATTGTCTGTGGCTCTAATATCAACAGTGCCTTTGTGTGTCATCTGTGTATTATTATTATTATTATTATTATTATTATTATTATTATTATTATTTGGTTTTTATTGAGCGGGGACCTAGAATAGGGATCTAACGGGGTACATTACAAGTCATAGGGAAAAGAACATGGTGAGGATAGCAGAGATACAAGGGTAGAGGGGGCTAACGAAGGGGGTGGGGTGGGAAGCTTGGCAGCAAGGGAGCTACAAGTATCCAGGGGAGGTAACGGGGGCAGCAGATCGTGTAGTCTCAGATTAGGTGGAAGGCTGGAGGGTGAGGACCTAGGTCTGGACCTTGGTGTCAGGGTGGAGTCCTTCCTAGAAGAGGAGGATCATATATTTGAGAACATAAACCATTCCTTCCCAACGCGCCTCAAGTACCTTCTAATTTCTTGGTATGACAATGTTTCTGTCTAGTCTATTGGGATTGCTCTGCATTGATTCCTGCCAAATCTTCCCAAAGAAGTCATTTTACAATGTTTATATTTTCCAGATCTGATCAGACCCTATTTTGAAGAGTCCTTGGCTCGTTTATTCATATATTTCTTTTCAATTGAAAACAATACACGTAATTTACACTGACTAGCTATTTCATAGATGTTCTAATTACACTAACTATTACACGTTTGGCGAGTTGATAACTGTTTAACAAGTCTGTGTGGAAAATATCTATAAGTATGTGTTTCAGAAAGCTAGCATTTTAAATTATCTTTGAAGATTGTTTCAATGGAATGAATATGAAGATGCAGAATTCTGTTTTCAATATTTTTGGAGGGAGTTTGTAAGTGAAATTATGAATGTGCACAAGATAGCAGCCAGGGACTGGGGATTGGTAACCGCCATGCCTTCCGCAGAAACCTTTGGCAGACATTTTCTGGATTCATGGTAGCCGTGGCGAGTTAACCTTCATTTGGATAACCACCATTTGCTCCATATAGCAGAAAGTGATCAACCACCCCAGTAGCTTATATCCTCTACTTTGAACACAGACTAATCAATTTGCTGGAAAGTACCAACTGAAGGAATGCTTTCTGATGGGGTCCATTAATATGCAATAAAAGACATGGCACATCCACTGGGAGGGGCCCTAAGTGACCGAAACAAGCTTCTCGTATTGCCATGACACTATCACGGTTGCTGTTGGAGCACATGGGTGTGCACAGAGGTGAAAGTGTTGTAAGACAGTGACACTTTGTGCTAATGCACTAGGGTGACCAGCAGTGTGTGCCAACGCTCTTGCTTGATCCTTCTTTTCCATAAAGGAAGAATTCTAGAGTTCTAATTAATTTCTACTTATCATATGCAGCGATATAATATGTCGCACCCCAGAAGGAGGAAACGTGCTATTGTCTGTTTCTAAAGCATGTAGTATGTTTACTTTGAAAAGTAATGAAAATAAGTGCATATTATGTTTTGGATCGTGATCTCTAGCATAATAGCATACAATTAAGCAAATAACATGTTATCAATGTTCCAAGGTTATAGGCCTCGGTAGCACGTGGAGGTGGAGAATCTAAGGGTTGATATATCATGAGGTGGAAGAGATATAATTCTATTAGAATATTGTACTCATTTACTCCAGATTGGACACAGCAGAATGTGGTAACAGGTGGCATGCTCCAGCCACTGTTCTGCCACTGCATGCATTTTCTCCACAGTGTGACTAACGTTCCAATGCACTAATGTTGAATTTGCTACCATGGAAGAGGGGCGAGCTACTTAACCTGTGGGAGGTGCTGATGTGATCTCTGGTGAAAGCCCATGCTCATTTTATTGTGTATGAACCACCTTCCACTTTCAACCATTGGTTTATCTTCCCACTCCCTGTTTGCTCTCTCTTACCTTCCTCTGTCACTTGGATCACATACCCCCATTCCAATGCCCTCCAGTACCTCACCTGCCCCATCTTTGGATTCAAACCCTTTAACTTGTCATGGTCCATATACAGTTCCCTGTCTCACGCTTGGCTCATGGTCCAACAATGGAAATTGTAAAAGTACTCTGTGAGCTCCCTTTGTCATTTCCATGGCAGACAATCTTGTATTTTTTACAGAAGAAACAGCTTGTGCTCCCCACATGGGCTGTGTCCTTTGACAAAAATAGCAAGTAGGATAACCAACATCATCCCATAGTGCAAAAGGCAATGATCTATCCTGGGGCGGGCTCTTCCAGGTAGTAATGGCCCTTAGACCTCATTAACGAACCTTATTTCACTAAAGTCTGCCACCGACGACTACACTCATCATTATATTCCCTCCCCCTCTGGTAGACAAGGACCACTGGCAACAGCTTTATAATGATGGTGTGGGCTTTGAGATGGTCTTGACATGAACGCCCTGATCAGGGAAGATCCAGTGGGCACACTGGTGCAGTGACAGGCATATTCATTCAGCATTACTTGCCTCACATTTACTCACTGTTATTCTCTCCACCTCTGCCTCAACTGCCCCTTCCACTCAGGTCAACTCTACTTATGTCAATTCAAAGAAGAAACTGGCATCCACATCTACAGAAAACCCTCTCGTTTTGTAAACAATTAGTTGGGCATTTCTCTGCAGCGTATTATATCAATTGTCTGAATAGGATCCACGAAAGGGCTTGATCCTAAGGTGGTCCGGTATATATTTTGAGCTACTTAATGAACTGTAGTAAAGATATAATAATTACATGTAGTCTTTTGGTGGAAGAACCTAAGAGCGATGATATGATATTTACATGCTTAATTCCCAGGGGTTTCTTAGCGCGGACCCAGGGATCAAACCTGTGCTGCTCCGTGTCGTCTTGCTTCCAAGGCGAGCACGTTGCTGCTGAGCTCTCCTCCCAATGCCAGAATCTGTATGTTTTTTCCAGCTGTTGCGCTGAGGTGCGTGCCTGCTTTTTAACTTCCTTTAATATGTGTATGTTAGTTATCTGCCGCCATGTGATTTTTACAAGGATTGTTTTTATGCTGCCAGTTTTCAGATCCCAAAAATGGAATATTGATCATGTCTGCTGCTCTACTAGAGGGCTCCATCTTTATCAAGAGTTGCTTCAGCATTGTTCACAAAATTGAAAAGGGCATCTCCACAGTTGATTATTTGATAAATGGTGTGTTGGGTCTTAGAAACACAAGAACCTCTCTGCCTAACTTTTAATGTATTTATTTGTCACGATTGGTCCATGTTTTAAAAACGTTTTGAGAACTCAAAAATCCATTTACTTCGACTGTAATGTGAATACACAGCACACAGGCATATACCAATGCAAGAAATCATGCATATTGCTAAGTCTCTATAGGACAGTGGTATCCAGACTTGCTTGATGCCGAGCCCCGCCTTCCCTCTTGAATACATGTATTCTTGTTAGGTTCCCCCAAATGCCAGAAGGGTTTATGTGTTCTATCAAAGGCAGTGCCTGTGCACCTTTTTTAAGGAGCAGCACCCTAGACTTGCTGTGAACCCCCTTTGGAGGCCTGTGCCACAGTGAGAAGGCCACTGCTTTAGGGTACACTTTTCCATGTGGAATTATATGTTGTCTTATTGTCGGATGCTTTCTTATTTATTTTGTGAAAAATATATAGTTGCAAGATAATGCTTTATTAAATGAATTAGGTGTCAAAGTCAACAGGTCCGGGAGTGATTCTAGTAGGAAGCCTACGTCCCTCTAGAGAACAACCAATCCCAGAATGCACCCCTATCGCCATCAATCACCATTCCTATCAGTGACACAGTGGGAAAATGATTAGGGTGAAGTCAGCCCAGTCAGTTGCCTCATCCATAAGATAAGATATTTCCATGCACAGTCAGACGCCAGAACCCATCACTGGGTGACTCTCTCCCACTTCCTGGAGGCGGAGAGGGTCTCCCCGAAGGCCTGAACTTCAGACTGTCTGGAAGCTTGCATGACTCATGGCCCAATACTTTAATTCAAAAGTAACCCCATAGACACTGGCCTCAAAGAATGCATTTCATGTGGGAAAGGGACAGTAGCCCTTCATCTCAAAAAGGCAACTCCTGGCAACGGGCAAGCACCCAACGCGTCCACGTGTATGAAGGTTTAAGGTACAAATGGTCAAACTGGAGCATGGACATGCACTTGTGGATGGATATCTGTCATCTCTGTGTGATAAAAGAAATGAAACTCAATCAAATGTCATCTTTTATTGTTTCTTCATGTAATATCATGTGTCAAGAGAAGTTCCTTTTGCTGATTCAGTTGGGAATTAAGTTCTAATATGTGTGAATCTGTTCGTCCAAAGTGCAGACTTTAAGCTTTCTGAAATCTCCCTGTAGTCTTCACAGTTCTCAACAAAATCCACTTTTATTTCTGGTAATCACAGCCAAATAGAGAAAAATGCCTCTCGCCAAAGGTTGTGTTTCATTGTCTCAGGAAGATGAAGTTCGAAAGAAGGCTCTTACATGGCCGGGCTAAAAAAAGTCAGGCGGGCACTATACCCAAAAGAGTCACTGGTTGGTTACTCGCTGCAGAAATGACTTTGCCTCATTTCGTTTGTTTTTAATTCATCCTATATGACCACAAGTGTAAATATTAAAACCCTACTGTGAGATTATTAGATCAATATAGCTGTGCCCACTGGCTCAGGCAAATGGTTGTAGGCCCCAATGGAATGACTTAACCTGGGCCCCCTGTCCCTGTACACTATTTGGGCTGTTGGCAAATCCACAGGCGAGGAAGAGGACGTTTCTCTCAACAAAAGTAATGCCTGGCGTCAGTCACTGCTGAGGGTCGTGGCTCTCGGTCTTCTGATGAAGGAAAGATTGAATTGCGTTTTCTGGCCAAAGCAATGAAACAAATAGCTCCGGGCCAAGTCCTACGCTACTCAACATCTGTGGCTGAACAGTAGCGGACAGCAATAGGATGTGCTGGCAAACATACGTGCACACGTGTTAAACATGGAACGGGTCCACGGGGCTCTCATAGCTGCAGTGAGGATAACTATGACGAAAACACTGAACTAATGTGCTTGCCTGCACATCTACCTGCCTGCTTGGTAAGTGCGCCTCCCCTGCCTGCCCCAGACTGCTTGTCCCACCACAGTACAGCAAGTAACGCGTGTGTCCTACAGGCGAGGCTCACAGGCCCGCTCTCTCCCCCTGGGGGGTGGGGGGGCAGCCTGCGCACAGAAGCCTTTGTGTGCCGTCTTCACGTCTCCCCCTCCCTCCCCCCGAAGAGGGAAGTGTAAAGGGAGCCCCGCGCGCCGCATACCGGTCATAGTTCAGTGGCAGCCTTTAGCACGGCCCCTCCGCTGCGGTAATCCCTTCAATAAGACGCCCTGTTCTCGCGGCCGTCCTCGCGAGCCTGTGAGAATCTGCTCTGCAGACAGGACCATTTCACCTGCTGATCCCTGGGACTCAGGCAACCTTTTCAGCGGGACCACCAACAGCTCGCGCCGCGCTCAGAGTTTCCAGGGCACCCGGCGGGCGTCCACTATGTCCACAAGCACCATGCCCCCCCCCCACCCCCCACCATTTTAAGCACCATGCAGATATAAACTAGATGCACATGCTCTGGAGTTATATCTGCACTCCTGCAACACACGCCCTTAGCTCTTAAACAACAATAGGCTGGGTGCAATGCAAATAGTTTGCATCAACCAGTTGTGAGTACATTGTGGGTGTCAAGGAAACGACGGTGTCAATCATGTCCACATCATTGTGTCTCTGGAGGGTGGGAGTTTTGAACACCTTTTTGCTTAGCAAATAACCGACCAGCTTGTAAACGGGCGGAAGCGTACTCAGCTCGTTCGGTTCGCATGTTGCGCAACATACATGATGAGGCTCCCTAACACCAATCAGCTGTTGGATAATGAATATGAAATATGAGTATAAGAAGGATCAGTGCATATTAAACGTGTGCTGTGCGAGGTGTGTGGATGTGTTGTGTGAAGGAAATTGCTGCGTCGTTTTTCGCCACAGGGGTTCAGCGCGCAAATAAAGACGATGGTGACATAGGGTGGGGAACCCAAGGGGCCGCAGTATACCAAGACCGCCGCATTCCCCAGGCGTCCGTCTGCTTAGGGGGGGGGGGGGGGGTTGTGAACGCACAGAGAGTGCGGCTGTTAGGTTAAAACACGCGTTAACAATGGGGCGTTCTTTGAGGAGTTGCGAGTGCACATGGAATGCAGTCACCGTTACGGTGCAATGAGACTAAATGTGTGCAAGATTCATTCGTAATATGAAGCGCAATAATGGGCACAGGGACTGGCCGCTATTTGGGAATCGCTGCGCAAACTCGTCTAATTCTAAAGCCACACAGTTTTCCTTTCGCACTTAGAGCCTGGTTTACACACATATTTTTTTAATGGGAAAATCCAATTAAAACATGCTTGAAAATCGGGTTCTCTTTAAGGTTGTAAATTCTAAAGCGTCATTTGCTCCCACTTTCGGATTGGCAAGACTCAGGTGCCCACGCTTTCATCCCAGCCTTTGAAGCCCTTTTAATAACAGGGTGTGTGCCAGAGAACCGTGAAATGAGTAGTTGGTGTTAGATCTGTGAAATGAGCCCCTTGCGCATCCTGTCTGCGGGGAAGCACAACACAAACGGACAACTTCAAACTACCCAGCCGGGCGTGGGAGTGCGCACTCGAAGACACGATAGCCGAGTCTGCACGCAGCCGCAGGGTGCTGCTACTCGACTAGAGCGCCGAGTGAGTGCGGTCCTACGGCACATCCAGCTGGGACAGCAGGCAGGCATGCCCCCTCCCGCCCCCGCCCCGCCGCTCCCCCTATGGACGAAGAACGAAAAGGCGCCCTGGGCAAGGAGGTTTAGAATGTCCGGTAACTTAACACTGCCTTGTCCAAGGTGAGGGCACTGCCCCTGCATCTCTACAGGGGGGCACCGCGCCCTAATACATGAAGCCCCTCGTTTGCCACTCGAGCACTCGGGTGACTGTATGCGTTGTCATGTCCCGGGAGCCCACCTGGCACTCTATGGGTTAGAGAGCAGGAGGGGGCAGAGCTCCGGGCTTCTCTCACCCACACACCGGTAACGGCTCTGGGACAGGCCTTCATTCAAGCCCCGCGATACCTTTTCACCAACGCCCCCATGATGCCCAGCATGTGGGGTCCTTTGGCTGAAAGTATTACTTAAGCATGCGTTAGTTAACAAGGGGCTGCGTGGGGGTGGGGGGTTTTTGGGGGGGGGGGGCAGGCAAGAAGCACATGCCACGAAGCGGCAGTTGTCCGTCCAGGAAGAGGAAGGCAGGTGACAGGCTAGCTAGGGAGGTGGGGGGTGGGGGCATGATCAGGGCTGGTTCTGACACCCAGGCACATGCCTGAACTTGGGGGGTGCGCGTTGCCCCCATTAGGTGGGAAGGGAGCTCGCTGCCGCTTCCCTGTGGAACAGATGGCTCCTGCTCCGCGGACTCGTCCTTCTGGGCAGGCTGTGTGGACAGATTTAGCCCGCGGGCTGGAGCTACAGAGGTAGCTCACCCCCCCCCCCCCGCCCTCCCCTCCACACAGACGTGTCTGAATGTGACAGCCCCATCCCCTGCCGGGCAGGAATCCGCCTGTGAGGTGGCTCGTTAAACTCCCAGGAATGCCATCCCGGGAACCGTGTCCACAGACACCTAACGGACCACTGGTCCCAGAGGGCATTGCTCGAGAAAGAAAAAAAAAGTCCACTCTTCCTCTGGACAAATCATGTGGCGGTTCGCCCGGCTGCTTGCATCAAGTTACCTAGAGTGCCACGTACCAGCCTCCTGTACACACAATCACCCGATTCATCCCTGAAGCTCTGGCTAAAATGCACCTTAGCACCCCCCCCCCCCCACACAACCCCAGCCTGCAGCCAAGAGCCTGGCAAAGATCTCATCAACGCTATGTGTGTTTCCGATCTCCATCACGCCGTCTACCACCAAACTTGCTCTTTCCATGGGGGCATCAAGCGAGGCATGCCATGCAGAAACAGACATGTGGGCAAGCCCTTCTAAAAACGGGGACTTAAACTAAAGGCGTTCTTATGGCGTGCTCCGGGGGACAGGGGGGTGTGCCCGAGGTGCGTGCCAGCAACAGGTCTGCCGCATCTCCATTATCCCACATGCCACCCCCCTCTCAGGGCCGGCAGGATCCGTGGACCACGAGGACACCCGGGCACTCTCGCACCTAGAATCCATTGTGCAGTGTGTTTGAATGTGGGGCATCCAGGGCGACTCCAGGAGGGCAGCCTGAGTGTGTGTGTGTGGGGGGTGGGGGGGTGGGGGAGCAGGTCGCATGCCAGGACGCTCAAGAGTTAAACTCGGTTTTCTACTCAGACCCTGACATTCCGCCAGCATCTGCGATTGATTTTTTTTTTGATTTTTTTTTTTACCAGAGCTCTCTTTTCTAGTTTTGGGGAGGGGGTGGGGAGCTGCATCTCGCTTGCCCATCCACCAGCTCAGCCTGGCTGCTGCTGTGGGAGCCTGACTGTGCAGCTCTCTCGCTCGCTTACCTCCTCTGACCTCTGCTGCCTGCAGGAGCAGGGGAAGGGTGATGAGCAGGGCGCTGAGAGTCGAGTCCCAGGGCCGCCTTTTCGTTTTCCACCTTGTGGACCACCTCTGCATCTCCATGGTGGGATCGGCCACAACTGTGAAGAGAAACGACGCCTCGCCAACTCCTTCCGTCCTACAGTCCCGGGTGCGAGGTCTAGGCGGCCATGGGCGAGGGCAGGAGTTGCGCTGCGCTGGCGGTGTGGAGGGGAGGGCAGAGCAGAGGGGGAGCTGGGCTCTGGGGTTAGCTGCTCGTCTCTTCTCGGTGGTGCCCAGCTGCTGCAGGCCCCCGCACGATGCGTCCTCCCCGGTGCCCTGGCTCCAGACTGAAGAAGGGCTGCAGGCTTTAATCAAAAGGCAAGCGAGACTTTGGTCCTCCTTACAGTCCCACCGTCAGAGGGCCGGGCCAAGGCGCTGCGAAGCCCCCCTCCCAGGTCAAGAGTGACAGCCCGGCCCCTCCCCCGCAGGAGACTCCCAGCCCAGACAGGACCCTCACCAGCTCAAGAGCTGCGCTCACTACTCAGCCAGGACCCTCCCCTGCCCTACCTCGACCCTCCCCCTGAGGAGATTTCTAGTGCAGCCAGAAGCCTCTTCATCCCGAGTGCAGCGCCCTCCACCCCAGCAACGAACCTCCCATGCCCTTCCGTACCCTCCCCAGCACCGAGCCCCTATTCATCATCTGCCCCCTGTTATGTCGCCAGCCCTCTCCCCAAAAGAAACCCCCGGACAGCACCCCGCAGCACCTCGGCACGAACAGAATGGCAGGGGTGTGTGAGGCTGGGGCGCATAGCCGTTCTCCCAGATGTCAGACACGTCTTGCAGTTGGCACTGTTACTTGTGTTCTCTTGGGCGCATTGCCTAGAACAGAGGCCGCGCTCCTGTCAGTCGCTGTGCCCCTTCCCGCGCTGCGCTTAATCATAACCTTATCTTTTCATGTTTGTGTCCAGGTGCCCGTGTCTTATAACAATCCCCTGCCATCCTGGGAGCCCGAGTCCAGTGCGAATTTACACCCGGGCACCAGATCTGGAGTTGTCCCGTCAAAGCAAATACATAGCCCAGGGGCGACTGTGAGGAGCTGTCCTCGGACGTTTAGAGCAGCGCGAGCCCCGTCCAACCACCCTTCACCCACGCAATGACCACACCAGCATCTACAATAAAGGCAACCATCACACGTTTTACTAACAATTCTAAATCTCCACACACACACAGAAGGAGTTCCAGTGTAGTTTTGTCGCCAGCCAGAGTTGGATACCCGTTTACGATACCTTGTACTAACTCATTCAAGTGAATTGGTTACCATGGTAACGCACGCATGTCCTTGTGTCCCAAGCGGATTTTTGAGTGTCTATGGCCAGGGTGCCTGCCATCTGTAAAGAGCACCATGGAATTAGCAGGAATGTGCGTTGGGAGTTTCTCTTAGGCATACGTGTCGCTAGCGCTGAAACTAAACCAAAAAAGTAGTATCATAAACTTCGCGGTGCCCTTGGCCTGCCTTAGCACCGTTGGAGATTTAACGACCCCGGCCGTCCTTAAATCACTGCACAGGGGTCATCGCAAATGGGTTTATGGCTCGGAGCAGATTCCTCGCACTGACACTGTAGCCCAGCAGGACTACGAGACTAGAAATGTGGCCACCGGCTCCCCCTGTATACACACAGATGGACCATTGTTGCACTCGTGGCCGGCAAGGGAGGGGTTACGCAAGGCTGAGAATAGAATGGGTTTCTTTAGCTTAACCCGACATGACTCACAAGAAACCCATATGGGCTCTCCCACATTCCTGTCAGCCAACCACCTCTCCGGAATTTCAACCAAACTGTATACCACTTTGGGTCTTGTTAAATTCTCTAACTTGGTATCCTCTATACCCTACTCAAAAAACGACAAAATAGAACAGCTGTCGTTTTCACGTATGACCAAAAGTTTTTTTTAATTGGTCTAATGAGAGAATAATGGGTCTAATGAGAGAATCAGCTGCACGTGTGTATGACTGTGATGGGGTTGTATACAGCACACGACTGGCCAGGAAGCCAAAGAGCACTGTCCAACACGAGAACACAGTGATAGTATCCAATAATAGGAATCCAGTTAGAGGATAACTGAGGCAGGGGATACATGTAAGAGAGGGACAGGTGAACCCAGTCTGAGTGGGGGAGGATCAGCAGATTATTGATGTGTGAGGTGTTATTTGCCTAGCTAACACAGCCCCTCAATACCTGTCAGACACATTCTCTAGGCACCAATCTACCAGACCTACCAGATCCACGTACCTACACTGCCTCAATACACCTAAGTATGAACTCAAAACGGAAGGGGGGGTTCGAGCTTTCCAGTATTAGCAGCCAAATGCTGGAACTCCCTCTCTACCTCCACTGAGCCGAACCCCCTTTTTGTACTTTTAGATACAAAGTGAAAGGCCGGCTCTTTGTCTAGCATCTCTAGCTCTGTCTGTCACACCATATGCCCTCTTTTTGTCGCCATTACCACATTGACCACTATGTAACATGAGCCCAACTACTTTTCAATACTATGGGCCTCATTACACGGACTGCGGTAACCATGGCGCTATTAGCGCCATGGTTGCCGCCGGTATTTTACCGAGTCTGCCATGGTGAATGGCGGAATTACCGCCCTATTCCAAGGTGTGTGGGAGCGGTAATTCCCCATTCACCATGGCACTTCCCCATTCCCATTTTTGCCCCCATAGGGCCCAATGGGAATGGGGAAGGCGGTAATTATGGTACCACAAATCGCGGTAAGGTAATTACCTCCAAGGTCCCTTTGCAGGTCCCATTCTTAACGGCTGGTAAAACCAGCCGTTAAGGTAGGGTCCCACGAAGGGACCTCATAGTAAGGCAGTAAGGGTTTACCGGCACTGGTATCCTTACCGGTAAACCCTTACCGCCATCCATGTAATGAGGCCCTATGTAATTATAATTGTAACATTTCTATTTTTCTATATGTAACTTTATCTGTAACATCTTTTCTCAGTAACTGTAACACTTTTCCTATGTTTATGAACCCAGATACCTCAGGGTTAGGTGCACTCTACAAATAATAAACAAAACTAAAATAAACTAAAAGCATAGTGGTAGTAGTGGTGTCTGACTGAGTAACATGCACAACATGTGCTCAAACAGGCTCTTCAATATTTCATGATAATTTACTTGTGCTTTCATTTACTTACCTGAAATATTCACCCGAATAATAATTGAGGAGCCCCACCAGCTTGGCTGACAATTCTAGCAGAGTTCAGGGCATTCTGTGTAAAGGGGAATGTGGAAAGAGAATCTTAAGATAAGTGCATAAGGGATATGTTAGGCATGTGTCCTTTGTTGTGCCATGATTTTTTTGAAAGCATATTGAATGGGTGAATCTAATTAATGAAGGTGAGGGAATGTCTGGCGTGGGGGTAATTCCTGGCTATAAAATGCCGGAAATGAAATAGGAAAGCTCTAGTTAACCATACTGCGCATGCATGTCAAAAAGATGATTGCATTTAAATATAAGTATCCGAGAAGTTATACACTTCAATGTGTAGCATAAACCAGAGCACAGTTCTAGCAGATTTAGTCCTCAACCACTAATCTGAAAAGGGATCCCAAAAAGTTGATAATTAGTAAAGTTAATTTTTGAGGTGCTATATCATATGTGTCATCTTCCTGTTCCGGAATTCGCCATGTAGCAATACAACCAATCGCTGATTGTCAAGTGATTAATTAATGCTAATCTTGACATTTTAAAGAACTAATAATTAATTAGTGAACCTCAGCACAACCTCGACTTTATAGTCGACCGTCTGTTCTACTTTTCTTGTTTGTTTGCATTACTGTAGTATGATCACATGGCAATCTTTTGTTTTACCGTCCCCTCGCCTCCATTACCGCTTCACTGTACCATGTCAGAAAGTACACCTATATTCTAAGGTAGATGCTGCTGATTCAGCTTATGCATTCCTATCCTTTATGACTTCTTTTGTGAACTCTGTCCTGGCTCCAACTCTTGCTACATTTATAAAGTAGCTGAATGCCATAGGTCATACTCTTGAAACACCACCGAATTCTGCCACTCTAAATAAGGGTTGCACTGTTCTGATGCCCCCTACCTAGCTTTTAGAGACTCCAAGAATCTGGAAATCCTATGGTGCCATCAATATATGTTTACAGACAATCTAGTGTTAATAAGATAGTCTAGGCATCATTGAAATAGGCAACACATAATCATTTCACCACCCATAACTATTTGCCCAACAACTTTTAAAGGGGACTATTCCCATGAGTCAAAAAGCCATTTTAATCACAGGCCTGCACTTATGAATTCTTCACTCATAAGCTTTGTTAAAACATATCACCTTCAAAATTGTAGGTACCAACACTTTGAACTGCTTGTATTTTCACATAACCTACATCATATTTAGGAGCCCTCTTGCTTCATTCTATGTGTTGTAAAATATTATCTGATTGGATGCAATGGTTCTACCTTTGCTGAAAAAACAAACTTTAGACCCAGCCATTCCAACCAACTACAGGCCTATCACGACGGTGCCCTTCCTTCTGAAGATACTTGACAGAGTAGCGTACATTCAGATACAACAATACCTGGAAACAAATCACCTCCTCGGCACCTGCCAATCAGGTTTCAGGCCACAACTCGGCACTGAAACAGCACCGATTGACTTAAAAACACAAATTGAGGCACTCACAGACAAAGTGAAAACTGCCATGCTGCTCCTCCTTGACTTGTCAGCTGCTTTTGACCTGGTGGACCACAAGGTCCTTTGCAAACACCTTGACTTAGCGGCTCACTTCTCTAAGGACGCAGTAGCGTGGGTTCAATCATTCCTCAACAATAAAACTATGCAAGTCTTCTCCCCCTCAGACTCAGCAAATCCTATCTTCATAACTTACGGTGTTCCACAAGGTTCATGCGTTTCACGCACCATGTACAGCATCTTTACAAAGCCATTGTTTGACAAATTGGACAATCTGGGTGTCACCTACACTAACTACGCAGATGACACCCAGATCCTTATACCCCTTTTGGGCAACTACATTACCTATACGGCTCTTGTGAACCAAATCTACCTCCTCATTCAGGCATGGATGGCCACAAATGGCCTCTGCCTGATGACGACAAGACCAAACTTCTAATACTAGGTACCCCGGCCAAACTCAAAAAACTTAATAACGAATACTCCTCCTTCAATATTGATGGCAATTCTATCAAGGTTGTAAAGGAAGTAAAAATGCTTGGATTCTACCTTGACCTCACCCTAACCATGAGCAAACAAGTTAACTCCTTAGCGTTCACATCAGCATATAGATGCAAATTAATTAGGGCCTGCAGACCCTATCTATCCCCAACTGGCTGAATTACCCTAGCAAATGCCCTCATACTTTCAAGATTGGACTATTGTAATGCTCTCTACTTGGGGGCTAACAAGTACATCTTAAACAAAATCCAAACGTTACAAAATAACGCCCGAAGAACGGCACTAAATATTCCAAATAAAGATCACATATCTCTGATTAGAAGACAAAACCACTGGCTGTCAATTAAAGACAGAATTCTGCTAAAAACAACTTCCTTGACCCACAAATGCCTCAACAATGCCGCACCATAGTACCTTTCCGACCGGATAGTCAAAAAAACTACCAATCGCCTGACTAGGTCCTCTAACTCATGCTACCTTAGTGTACCATGCCTCAACCTAGAAAAATCCGGCGGTAGAAACTTCCCAGTCATGGCAGCACAAACATGAAACTCACTCCCCTACTCACTCCGGGCTGATCAAACCTACCCATATACACACAACATACAGAAATGGATTAGAACCAATGACGCTCACCCTACAACTTAGTGTTAAACAACATACTAAGCTAGTATCTGCCATCATATAAGTCTGCTATTGAAATTACACATTATCTTGCTCTCTGTAATGTAACTGTATATATTGTAATGTAACTGTATATATCTGTAATTGTACTGTAATTCTATGTATCATTAAGCCTAAAGTCTCCTTGTACTGCTTGTGCCCAGTTACCTTCGGGTTTGGTGAGCCATGCAAAAAACAATAAACAAACAAACAATGTTCTCCATTGCATAATTCAAATCCAGAAGAGTTTTATCCTGAAATACCAAGTAATTAATGTTATAAAGACAAAACAGAATATTCAGAAAAACATGCTATGCTGTAGACTTTAATGAAAGAATAAGTGCATTTAAAATAGCTTTTGCATGTTTGTAGCAATGTAAAAGGGGAACATGGAGAGATGTGCAATTTGAATCTGAATAGTATTGAAGGCAATAATAGACAGAATGTTAATTAAAAAAAATCATTGTACAGAGTTAAATCTGTTTATATGCTTAAGATTTATTAGATTAGCATTACAAGTAAAAATTAGCCAACAAGAGCATTTTCTTTTTATATGTAACATAAACATTTACCAATTGACTTGAACCATGAAAGGTTTGTAAGTCAGCTCTTTTGAAGCAGGAATGCACATACTGATTAGTCATTCAATTTGATATATGCTAAGAAGAGTTACTAGTAAATCTGTGTTTATCCAAGACAAGGCCCCATTTCCAGATTACAAATAATACATCTAAATGCAAGCTTTACATTGGGGATTCAGGCACAATACACAGCTGTGCTTGTAAGCTAACAGCAGATGGCCAAACAGGTTATCGACCGTTGACCTGCAAAATCATTAAGCTCCATTAAGAATGTGTCTGTTCTATTAAACAATTTGGGAGGATAGCTCTGGGGCAGTGCATTTCTCTTCTACGAAGGAAAATGCAGAGCAACACATGTTTGATTCCGTGCTTAGAGACTGGTCTCCTGTATTTAGCATTTATAAAAGATTACTTTATTGTTTAATCATCCCTAATTCTTAACAGCAGGTGGTCTATAGACAGTTTTTAATCCCACAAGCACATGACAGTCCAATAGAATGCATTAAACAATGTCAGCTTTACAATAGACACATTTCAGATTTCCTTGTGAAATATATATTTTAGTTGTAATTCTGAACCATGTGTCTAATCACAAAACCAAACACTGATTTGGATTCAGTAGAACAACACAAATCATGTATGCATTTACAAAATATGTATCTAAATATATGAATTACGTATACATTGTCATATTTTACTAACTCTTTTATGTATGTAGTGACAAAAACATCCATTTTGTCTCTAGATTCGGAATATTCTTACCAATATAAATATGTACTTCTCATCAATATCCCATGTTGGCAAAGAGAATGCAAGAGAAATGAAACTTCCAACGTTTTACTCCAAAATTGATTTCTCATTCCGGGTGGAGGTAAGTGAAGGAAAACTATCACAGGCTCTGTGCAATCTAAAAATACTGCATAAACTGATGCTTCATGGAATTTGCTGGGAATTTATAATCAAGTATATAAGAAGAAAATAAAGTTTTGGGAAAGCAGAAAAGCAAAAGAACCTGGGCCTGATTCATGGAACATTTTTCTATGGGATTGCACCACTATAAAACACTTCCATGAATCAGGCCCCCTGCCTGAGAGGAGAAAAGCAGATTTGGATTCCAACTCAAAATAGATGATTGGGAATCTCCTTATGAAGTTCTATTCCAGATTGGAATGAATACAGAGGATTTTCCCATGGTAGAACCAGATTACCGAGAGGGAGTTTGGGAACAGGAGCACAGACTAAAAGGAAGAACTTGCCTGCTGGTGTTGTATGGAGCTCATTGATAGCCTTACATTTTCCAGCCATTTGAAAGACAAACCAAAAGTGTGTTTGTTCAATTACCTCATGATTATTTAGATTAATGTCACAACAATTTGTATTTGTATTTCTCTAGTGTTACAATGAATTATTTCAGAGACAACCAAGCACATTGCTTGGTTTCAAACTTGTTTCTGAGAACTGCTTCACCTTTTGAATTTAGGAGGAGATTGGTTTAAAGCCGAAAACTATAATTCCATATTGTAGATTGTATGAATATACATTTGGGAAAATCCATGTCAGTTTGCATCTACAAAACAAAGACACTTTATGTCTAGAATAGACATTCAGTTTTGTTTTTCTATGTATTGATGTTTGTGAAAATTTGAATAAAATCATTAGTGGGACAGGCAGACTGGGTTGTTCCTTTCTGTAGACAAGCTGCCTTTAATTATTTTAAATTTCCCCAGTGTTGGAAGTTAAGGGACCACCTTTTATTCTTTTATTTATTATTTGGAATACAGACAAATAGATTAAAAGAGCCTGTTTCTTTTCCCAAATTGTGGGGTGTGATTGTTCCTCTGGGGGAGAAACAAATGAGTGTCATTTTTCTGTAAAAAGAATCTTTAGAAAACGAAGTTTCTTCCATTAATGTCATTTCACAATTTTTGCCTTCTCCATCTCTGACCTCATCCCTAAACTAAACATTGTGGAACGTATTGGCCAAATTAAACCAGGATCATTGCTTAATACGTGTCTTTCTAATTTTAGTCTACAGTGTAATACTTCTTTCATCACCCCTTTAAAAGTAAGTCATAATACTTCTTGCATGTCTAGAAAAGTTCACTCCACACTGAGGCTGGATATGCTGAGCTCGCATATTAGAAACATACCTGAACTATAATGCTTTATACAACTTCTGACATCTCCTTCTTTCCTTTCTCACGAAGCTGATGGAATTCCAAAACGCAGATATCATTAAGGATTGTGTAGCATACTCTGGGATTGTATTTAACTTTGAGTACTGAGTAAGAGATATTTCAGTACTAGACTACATTTGAAGGCAGCATTGATAGATTTTATCAGCATCATTTAACAAACTTGGCACCCCATCATATCTGATGCTTTGCACATGCGGAAATCAATGGCCGTTTTCTCACACCAATACCATCCTTCCTGTCTGCTAACATCCAGTTAAGGTATGTTCCCCTTCTCAACTTCTAGTCCAAAGCTTTGACCTGAAGAGGTTCCCAGAACTCTATTGTGCCAAGCTTGCTATTTAACATTTATGTTTGACCTTTAGGGAGTCTAATCTGCTCTAATGGCTTTTTTGTTTCTTGTGCCAATGATATACAAATTGTGCTACATTTACATAAGGATTACGATAGGATTACGATATGAGATGATAGGTTATTTATAATGTGCTTAATACCCAGAAGTTTCTAAGCGTGGACCCCGGGGGTCAAACCTGTGTTCCTCTGTGTCATCTTTCTTCCAAGGTGAGCACGTTGCCACTGAGCTGCCCTCCCGAGACTATGATTGAAGTAATATCATGTCCTGCTTTACAAGAACATGTACAGCTGCTCCAAGTTTAAAGCTACTCCATCAATGAAGCACGGTGCTAGACCAATATCTGTAACACATCACATTTCTAAGATAATAATCTCTGTGTTCATTTAATTTGTTCTTGATTTTTACAATTTGCATTTTTTATTTTCAATTTGGGAGTCAATTTTCATACAAAAACAGTTTTTTGTTCAATTTGTTTTTTAGAGCGCTGCAGCCCGCAGGCATCAGAGCGTGTTCCATGTAGACAAAGACATAGTAACAGGACAAATGTAGATGGCAGTACTTCAGGTTGAAGGGTAGATAGGGATTGTAACTTTATTTGAAGAGTAGAGAATAACTTTTTTTTCTGAGGCATAAGTAGTTCATTTCCGATCTTAATGTCATAGGTAGTTCCATTTAGCGATGGCTTTGGATGAGAAGCCCTTTGGCTTTTTTAGCTGGCATGACGTGTAGGAGATCTTTGCTTGTTGATCCGAGGTTGCGGTTTGGTTCATACCACTTGAATTGTTTCTTTAGGTATGCAGGGGCATTTCCAAATAGACAGCGGTGAACTAGTGTCAGTGATTTGAATGTAATACGGTCCTCTATGGCCAGCCAATGTAGGTCTCTCCTATTCCTTGTAGTATGCTCTGTCTTTGTTTAGCAAGTTATGGCTCTTATGGCATTATTTTGGATCACTTAGCACTGTTTTAAGCATTTATTACTTGCACCCAGTAGCAGAGAGTTTCCATAGTCTAGCCGAGAGAGAATGGTAGCCCTAGCAATTGTTGTGCTGTTTTGTTGACTGAGCAGGGGTCAGATCCTTTTCAAGAGTTTTTGGTGGTATTGGCACTTTCATTTAAGATATGCTACTTGGGCTTCAGCTCCCAATGAAGCCTGTAAGTAAATGCCTAGTGCCTTGACTTTTTCTGATACTGTAATAGGCGTCTCTTTGATGTTAAATGAGGAATATGTTGGGCTAAGTTTTTTCCTGGCGCAAGATGATCCGATGACCATCAGCTCCATTTTGGTGCCATTGAGGCACAACCCATTGTCCTTCATCCATGTTTCAATGGTTTTGCATATAGATGTTAGTTTGTCGCTGTCTTGATTGTAATTTCCACTAAATTCAAAGACCAGTTGAGTTTCGTCAGCAAAGTTGGTAAAAAATATTTTGCGCCCTGATGCCTCCGGGCCTGCTGGTCTGCGCCTTATAAATAAAACAAATACAAATACAATATGCAGAGTTTATATTTATTTATTTATTTTAATTCTTGTAATGCGCCAACATGCCCGTAGGCCTCAGGGCGCACATAAAACTGAACAAACAAACAAACACACATGGCAGTTGGGTCACAATGTGCATAGGCAGCACAAGTACAGGTTGAACAATAGTGGGGAGAAGCTGGCTCCCTGTGGGACGCCACAATCCACTTGTTTAGTCAGTGAAGCGTACTCCCCCCAGATAATCTTGGAGCGTCTATCGTGAAGGAAAGATGACACCCAGTCGATGGTCCCTTGGGAGCAGTTTCCTGATAGGTCAAGGGCCTTTCAGAGCTTCCGGTGATCCAGCAAATCGAAAGCTGCCGAGAGGTCCAGGAGAATCTGTAATCCTGCCTTACCCCTGTCTAGGATACCTGGAATCTCTGTCTGCAGATCGAGTAATGCAGACTCTGTGCTGTGTGCTTTCCTAGATCCCCACTGGTGTGGGTGGAGAAGGTTGTTTTTTCTACATAATTTTGGAATTGATCAGTGGCAATCTTGTCAAGTATTTTTAAGAGAAAATTACAGTTCGTAATAGGCCTGAGGTTTGAGGGATCTTGTTGATTAAGCTTGTTTTTTTTTAGGCAGGGGTGTAACCGTAAATGTTTTGATCTCTGCAGGGATGATACAATCCCTGAAGGAGGCATTTACCATACTTCTGAGGAAGGGAGTGAATACTTTTGCATTATCTAGTATTATTTTAGGTGGTATCACATTTTCTATTCAGGAGGTGCAATTGATATTAGAGAGTGTTTTCCTCATATCTTCCATAGATATTGGTGTAAATTGAAATTTAGGAATTTGAGGTTTAGGGATTTCCTCTTGTGATTGAACTGAAAAGGGGGAGCTGATGGTCTTACATTTTGTTATTGTTTCTCTAGCTTTGATAATTTTGTTTTGAAAGTCTATTTGAACCTTTTCACAGTCTTTCTCTGTGGGTTGTAATGGTAGGGAGAGGGCTTTTGGTTTTTCCATGGCTTTCAGTATTTGAAAGAGTTTCCCTGTAGAGTTAGTTGCAGTGGAAATCTGTTCATTGTAATGTGTTTTTTTTATTCTGTGAGTTTTGTCCGATACCTGGTGTCTGCGTTCTTCCAATTCATTTTGTTAGTTTCGGAGGGGTTGTTAAACTATTTTCTTTCAAGTTTTCTTTTCTCTTTTTTGAGTGTAATGGATTCGGCGTTGAACCATTTTTGGTGTTTTACATTAGGCCTAACTCGTTTGTTTTTCATAAGGGCGTGAAGATTGAGTAGTTCCCGGAAGTGGTTGTTGTATGTCAGTATTAGTTTTTCACATGTGTCATCATCTGTTGTTGTATTCATAACTTGGTTTATTCCATGGAGTAGTATTGAAGTCATGATTTATTATTATTTTTTTAAGTTAAGTTTCTGCCTTGATGAAATTCCCATTAGGCCAACATGTGTTTCACTACTGCAAGCATTTATGAGGCACCATTCTATGTAAAGTTCTACAACATAATACATCAAAGCAAATATTTTTATTAAGTTCATATTATTCCATTAGAACTTCCAATTTAATGAAATGAGAACATAATTACACTCACTCTGTGTCTCAGGAGTTACAATGCCAGTTATTTGTCTGACCAATTGTATTTGACTTGAACTTTGTAATGTTACAACAAGACCATAGTATCTTTGAATAGTATGCCATTGTTACCACATGTCAAAGGCCACAGCCCTTTGTTTCCCAATTATGATATAAGAAATCAAAAAACCTTTGCAACTTGATGAAAAATGTTGACCTGATATCAGGCGGGGAGATCAACATGGGGTTGCCAACCTAGTATCCATTGAAATTATGGTGAGTGTGGTCCTTCTTTCATTGTACTTTAAGTTACATTAGTTATGTGTTTGTGCCTATTGGTGAAAGCACCAACACTTCCAAATGACACTGTGTAGAAAACCAGAGGTCTGAAGCATGACAGTGTGACATATTGACTTCCTGCCCTGCAGGAGTACACGTATGAGTAGAGGCTAAAATGCCTACTAAGCCATCACACATCTACAAACCAAGAGCCAACACAATCATAAAGGTAAAACAAACACAGTCAAGTGATACATCTCCTTCACCTTTTGTGTTAACGTGGGCTAAGGAAAAGCTATACTCTCAAGAGGGGTGTGAATGTGATTCAGTAGCAACCCAAATAGCGAAGTATAACAGTCCAAAATAAAGGACTGTCCAGTCAAGGTTCTACAAAAATATATACACTTCAATTAAAGACACCATGTACAATAATACAAAAACACTACAGAAGATAGCAGATACAGCGCTCAAGGTAATGAATCAGTGGTGAAAGCCAAGCAAAAGCAAACATATTTTTGAAAAAGGGATATTTACTTGTGAGCAAATAGGGTTCAAAGTGACTTAATCAGTTTCTAGTGACAATAAATGGACCAAGAGGGCAGTTAGCAGTCAATAATACCTTACTTGCAGTTGTTGGGGGTTCAACCGCACCACACCAGACTTCTTGGTGCTGTGTGACAATCAAGATAGTGCAAGAGACAGCAATGGAGGGTCTTGCTAGTTCAAATGTGCTGAACAGCTTGAAACATGCTGCAAGCAGTTTCATGGTGATAAACAATAAGATCCCAGCTGTCTTGGTTCTCAGGGTGCTGTGAGTCCCAATCCAGGGACTCACAGACAAGATGAGGCCTTTTCTTATGGTTGCAAAAACAGGGGGAAGCTGGAAAACAATCACAGTTGTCCTCCAACATGGTGAGGTCATGGGTAATGCTGTGGCTGGCAGAGATGCTGTCTTGCTCCAGCAGCAGGTCACATCTTAGGTTGTTGTGAGGCCTCCTCCAGCGACTCAGGGGTCAAGATGGGTCCTTGTTCTTAGGCTCCGATACACTGGGGACGCTATCACACAACAACAGGGTTCATCCAGGGTGAGGTGATGGGTACTGCTGTGACTGTGACTGGAGGTTGCAGGTCCTGTTCCAGCAGCATATCACCCCAAATGGTCCTTGGGGATGGTTAGGGGACAGAGCTGGTCTCTGGCTGGGCACATCTCCCTCTGCCTCATGACTGGAGGACTTCAGAGAGTGCTGCTCTCTCCGCAGGGTCCAGCTAAATCTTCAGGATCTTTCAAGATGTGTCCAGTTCCTTCAAAGAAGTGGTGTGAGAACCCTTATTTAATAGGCAGAAGTCTGCAGGTGATTGGACTAAAGCTAGCCTGCTTTGGGTGTCCAATCACTAGCCTTGAAATTAGTGGACATTGCCCTTCTGATGTCAGACCAAAAGTGCTTTGCTCCAGAGAGAGTGGCGGGTACAGGAAAGAGGAAGAATCAGAGAGCATCAAGATGGCAGAAGACACTAAAAACTGTGCAGACCCCACTCTAGCTCATCCTAACGCCACCTGCCTCCCCTTTCAATGGGATCAAAGGCCTTTAGAAATGCATCCCCTTGGTGTGATGCCTGGCTCTGTGTGAGTGGGTGCGTCTCTTGGTTTCTGTTGCCAGGCCACATTTCTGTGGAGTGGCTATCTTGCAGAAAAGGGTATTACCTTTCCTTTATAAAGGAACAAAGAGAAGCAATCCCCCAAAGCTTGCCCTGTCAGTAGACAGAGGTGGGACCTTTTAGGGAGGAATACATATAATCGTTCCACAGCTGAACTGGGACCCTGGGCTGCCACATGTGCAAAATCATTTTAATGTGGCTGGGATAACTCTGAAAGATGCTGTCAACCATACCCTGACTCAGGTATGGCTTGTATTTACAGTTTTATGTGTCACCAGGACAACATCTTCGGGGTTATGTAGTTTTTGGAACAGGTGCATATTTTAAATCCCTATGGTGCAGAGACTTGGGTGTCACTGAAGCTGGCAAGAGGGCACCTGTGGAATTTGAATCTTCTCTGTGCCACCGGTAGAGCAGGCACTGTGAATCAGTATACTGATGCAGCAAGACGCAGGTACACACTATGCTTAGTGCATTGAGCTTATGAAAGGGGAATCCGATTAGCAGATTTCTCTTTCAGAGATGGATTTACACACATCATTTTATTATTTAATAAAATACCAGGGATTTCACACCCTTGCCACATGGCAATTCATTACAGATCATCATCGGATCAATGTGGTGTTGCAGTTCTACTTGTATTTTTCTTCACTCTACTTTGGTTACATGTGTACTCAAGATACATAAAGATAAGGTTAAAATAAGACAAGTTAAAACATTCTTTGGTGATGTGTGAGATTATAAAGAGGGTCATGTATTTCATTTTCAATCAACATGTGATTCCGTCCCAATCAAAACAAAATCATATGACTCAATGCCAACCTTATCACTTCTGACTCTGGCGGCAGTAGTGAAGAAAGTAGATTGGCCACCACAACCGTAACAAAACCAAACATATCTCTAAAAAGATCACATTTTTATTAAAAAAAAACAATGATTTCATAATACAATACTTTAATAATTGCAGTGAGCTTATTCCCATTCATAATAATTGGGATATGATAATATGATGTATAATGCGCTTATACAAAAGTGTTTCAAGGCGTGACGAGGGAAGGGCAACAGAGGGAAGACAGAGACACCGATCTTACTAGGCCCGCTGACATTGAGATCGCGCAAGTGCGGGGGGGGGGAAAGTGCGGGGAAAGGTGGGGGCAGTGCCGTACATAGGATCAGCAGTAATAAATAAATAGAATAAATAAAAACAATAGGTAAAAGTGCATCCAGCTTGTGGCAAGTGCAAAGGTAAGTGCAGACATCAAGTGTTGAGAGCTGGTGTGGACTGTAAGGATACAGAAACATCCCCCAAGTGCAGGGGTTGCCCGGGAGGCAGTGCAGGTATGCAGCTGGTGGGGGAGGGGACCTGGGTCCAAATCAGAGGGTAGCCAGGTGATCAGTGCAATCAGTGACAGGAGTTCCGCAGGTGAGAGGAGGAGAGAAAGTAGAAGCAAAGAGGAAGGACTTGAGGTGCTTCCGGAATGGGAGATGGTTCTCCTCAAGTTTCAGGGAGTCAAGGAGGCTGTTCCAGAGGGAGGCCACAGCTGAAGAAAGAGATCTACCACCAACGTGTTAGTTGGAGAAGTGACTGACCCTGAGGGAGCTGGAGGTGGATGAGCGAAGAGCTCCAGGAGGAAGATATTTAGGAAGACAGAGTTGAAGGTATTTAGGCCTCAGGCCCCAGAAGGCCTTGTGGACAATGCAGAGGGTTTTGAACTTAATCCTCGCAGCCACTGGGAGCCAGTGCAGAGATTTCAGTCCTGGAGAGATACGATCCCTGAGCTTGAGGTCAAGGACAAGTCTCGCAGTCCTGTTCTGAATGAGTTGCAGAGAGTGGAGAGTAGAAGCAGGCAGATTTGGAGACAGTGAGCTTCTGGGGGAAGGAGAGGAAAGGAGGAATACCTCTGAGGAGGTGTAGGTGGTAGTGTGACTTCTTAGAGATGTCAGAGATGTGATGAGAGAAGGAGAGTGTGGAGTCAAATATGACCCCAAGGTTTTTAGCCTTCCAGGTGGGAGAAGGAAGAGGGCCAAGAGAGGCCGGCCAGAGAGCGATAGGAAAGGAGGGAGCAAGTGTGCTGATGATGAGAATCTCAGTTTTACTGGCATTAATGCAGAGATCATTGGCGGCACACCACTCTTGGATAGCGGACAGAATGAGAGAAATGTAAAGCTGCTCTAAGAGGCTTTATTATACAATGTATGGCTTATAAGATGAAGCAAGCTGAACAACAACTCTCTAATGATTTACTCCAGCCTATTTAATCACTTGAATCAGCGTATTATAATCATCCTTCTGATAATACTTTAAAAGAACTGATAACTAAATGCATTGAATTTAATAAAAACTGTATGGAAAAAGCTTGCAATTCTCTGTTCTGAATTAAAGCAACATATTATGGAGGCTCTAATAAAGCTGGTAAATTATTAGCCTCATATTTAAAAAGTAAAAAAAAAATCTACAATCACCTCTATTACTGATTCATCTTGTTGAATAATTTCTAAGAAGAATGAAATTACTAAAGCCTTTTTTGATGTTTATTCAGAACTTTACACCTCGGATTCGACAATAAAAACCTCTGAAGTAAATCAGTATTTAGCAAAACATACTAAAAGAAATTTAAAAAGCTATTATGAACCTTAAAACTTGGAAAGGCCCACATCCTAATGGCTTTTCAACGGATTTTTGAAGATCCTTTTCAAAATTACTTTCCCCTATACTTTTTGAACTTTATGATCACTTCTTTTCTCAAGGACAGAGCTTCAGTACGTTTGGAGAAGCTTTATTAATTATTTACCCGAACCTGTCAAATACCCTTGCTTATTAAATATGAACTCTCTACTTTGTTTATGAATTCGGACTAAAATGTTTTTGCAAAAATCTTGACCAGTAGATTAGAACATGCCTTACCCACACTTATTCATGCAAAGTAAACAGGATTTATTGAAGGTCGTTACTCCTCCTATAATACTAGAACACTTTTCAATATTTTATCTCATCGTTAAAAATCAATTGAAACCATGGATCTTCTTACTATAGATGCTGAGAAAGCTTTTGATCAAATATCCTGGTCCTTTATGTTTGACTCTTTTAATTGGCACAAATGAAGTCCAACCGTTTCTAGATTTATTAAAATGTTCTACTCTTCATCTACTACATGCCTCTGTGTTAATAATTCCCTTTCATACATTTCCCTATTTTAAGAGGAACCTGATAAGGATACCTCTTATTCCATAAGGTGATTGTAGCCATTGAACCACTCCTGCAAAGCATTAGAATCAATGAGAACATTTCTGGAATACACATCGGGAACACAATAGTTACATCAGCTTTTACAGATGATATTTTACTTTACTTTACTATATTTTATTTATCAAAAACTGTCCAATCTATTCCTGATTTAATAACAGAAATATATTATTTTTCTTTGGTCTCTGGTTGCAAATTAAATTGCAACAAATCTCAAATGTTACCTCTAACCAATGGGTGTCCTTCCTCATTCTTGACATTCTGGCATCTAAAGATATTGTTACAACTATTTAGTCTAATATGTTTCTAGTCCTTGATAAAGTTAAGGATATGATTACTAGGTGGACACCTTTATTTCTAACCTAATGGAATCATCTTGACTCTATTAAATTGGCATCTATGATTACAGTTTCTTTTCCCTCAGCATTTTTTAATAAGCTTGATACTCTACTTTCCAAATTTCTCTGGAACAACAAAACTCCTAGAATTGCATTAAATATGCTCAAACTATCTAAGAGTAATAAAGTTGTAAAATCCTTTCATCTTCAAACCTAACAGAGGGTATTTATACTTCGACAAATTGTTATTTTCCATCACAATGAGAACCAATGAAATAATACCCCTACTTGTGTGAAGATTAGAACTCAATCAATAGCTCCTCTCTCCTTATCCCACGTCCTCCAGACTGCTTTGCGTACAAATATCAAAAACATTTCCTCTACTACACCTTTCTAAAATAGCAGGAAACATATTTTTAGAAACCTCTCATGGCCAAACAGATTGTTCGTAGGTGGTATTTCAATGGTATTTACCAAATTAGAAATGTATTCAACAATTACATTGCTATCCCTTTCCTACAGTTGTGTTAATCAAATTGCTTCTGATCTCATCGTTTACCATACTCTTATCAACTCTATTTCAAGGCTCAAACAATGCTTCAAAGAAACCTCCTTCCAAATGTTATTAATAATAAGCAACCACATTGTATTTTTTTTTTAACCAAACAGATGATAGGAACCTTTTTAATACTAACAATGTTAAAGAATGGGAAAATATTTGGGGTTTGCTTATTTCCCTTGATATTAGGAATACAAATTTAGAAACAAATGTTAAGGTGGCCCAAAAGTTCCAGGTAAGTCCAGAGGAAGCAGAGTCAATCCAAACCGGATTCAATGAGGGAGTAGACGAAGTGCACAGCAAAACCCAACTTTATTTGCATTAAAATGAAAAAATAGTCCATAGGCGCCCATCTTCGAGAACAATCACAGCTAAATTACCTGTTCTTTGGAAAGGTACACACTCGAGTGTCCGCAACCACACTTTAGTTCTTGTGCAGAGGAGAATTGCCTACCATTTTGGTGCTGGACTACCTACAGGTGACAAAGACTGATATGTGTATGGAAATTTCTCCTCTGTGAAAAAACATAGTGAGCTAAAGCGTGGTTGAGATCCTCCTGGGGGCCATCCACCCAATAACAAGTCAATGGGCTGTGTTTGTGCCGATAGAGTGTTTCCCAGACCTCTTTATGTTTATTTCCATTAAAACAAAGCTGGGACAGCATGCAAGCATTACAATCTTGTCTCTCTGGAATGCTTATCAAAAACAGGTGACTTACTACTACAAATGTGTCATCAATGATTTCAAAACATAATATATAAGTTTACAAAACCTACGGGGAACAGGGATAGGTTAGTGAGTCTGGATACCTAAGGATTCCATAAGTGTTAAATATTTTTATTGGGTTACACATATTTGATGGCTCCACCTGGAACCACCCCTGTATTGATGAAAGTTACTCTACATATTATCAACCACGATTTTGGTAGCTAGAGACCCGAACTCACACTGTATGGAAAAGCCATTGGATAAGTCTAGTTGTTGGTTGGAGGTTAATGCATTAATGCAGTGTGGGAAATCCAACTCGTAGGGTAAGTCCTGGATTTGAGCACTAAATGAGTGGGGGCTGCTGATGATCAATGGTAGAACTCCTGGTGATGTAACAATCAGAAACACATGGTTTATTGGCAACAGCAGCTCAACCCTAGCCAATGCAGTTGTCGACCTGGAATTAGAGGACTGAGTTAGGAGCTTGACTATAGTCCTAACTGAGTATAGGGAACACACAATGCTTTCAATCCAATTATCCATTTTTGTGAGAGGTTTAGAACAGGAAAGGATTGGATTCATTCTTAACACTGCTAACAATAAGATTGTGAGGACAACAGGAAAAATCAAAAGTCTTATGTTTTCAAAATCCACTAAAGGGAACTACAAAATATTGATAAAAAACCAGGGGATGAAATTGAGAATTGTATCAGACAGCTAACAGAGGGTTTTGGAATGCAAAAGGGAAACCATGTGGTCACGGATGGCAAAGGGAACATTAAAGTATATGATCGTGAGATTATGGACACTAAACGTTCCGTACAACACAAGCTTAAATGTATAGCAAAGAGTTCTTTGGAGCCAGTAATTTAACTAGTAAACATGAGAGTAATAAGAAATCCATACAGGAACTGGGTGAAGAGGTAAATGGCTAGTAAGATTAACCAAGGATGGCAGAAGATGGTGCATGTCTTAGCAAAGGGTTACTCCCAGAATGATTTGGCAACACTTAAACACTTAAACAGCTACAGTGGTGCCAAATGCAAGAAAGTAACAAATCCCATCCAAGAAGTCATGTGAGCGGACTTTGTGTGTCATGCCAATTCGGAATCAATGAGGGGGACAAAGAAGGTGCATTTGTTGTCACTTCTATGGCCAGGGGTTTGAATCTAAAATATGATGTGGAAAGTTTGACAGGGATGACAAAAAGATTAAATTCCTCTAAGGCACCAGTCCCCAATGGGATGGCCAACATGGTCCTTAACTCTGACCCTTTTATATGGGTGGTAGTGGTAGAAAAACATATTGACAAGGTAATATAAACTGAAATTGTTCCACAAACATGATGCCCGTCCCTGCTACCTATATGTATAGCTGGCAATTGGCAGGGGCCGGCTAATTATCAGCACCTGTTGATGCTAGACATCACTGGCAAACAGTTCACCTCTGTTCTTTTGAAATCACTGCAGGAATGGGTTGCCAGAGAAAATATTCTGAACGATATGCAATTGGAATTTAGAGAGTGGAGCTCAACAACACATATCCTGTTTCTGATTGTTCTGACTACAGGTCATGCAAAAGTGAGAGGTAACCCATTGTTATATAGTGTACTTATAGATTTATATGCATCATTCGACACAGTGAACCATGCAAAACCGTGGGCAAAAACTGCAGCATTCAGTTGTCCTTGTGATCTAGTGCAAAGGTTACATATTGAGACAAGCGTGATGGTAAGGCTGGACAGTGGCAGGACCTTCACTGCGGCCATAGCAACATAGAGGGGGGTGAAGCAATGTTGCATGTGGCCCCTCTCCTGTTCAACCTCTACCTTTCGGACTTGCCCCCCCTATTGAGAGAAACTCTAAACTGCCCACCTAAATTTAGACAGGTTCACATAGGTTGCCTGCTATATGCGTACTATATCATACTTTTGGACCATACCTGTGGTGGGCTCAATTCCTCCCTGAAAATCTTGGAATATTGTAAGAGGATTAAATTCAACACTACAGCTAAGTCAACGCCTAGTCTATAATACTGAATGAAAACCCTTATTGATATATCTTTATGTCCAGTTCATGCGTTCTGAATGACTACCCCTATATAACACCCCTCTCTTTGAATAACCCTGACCCCACTGAGCCAAGAAGTAGTTCTGTTTTGCAAGTTAAAAGGTTTAATTGATAATTTAAACAATATATATATAGCACGCTTTATAATAAATTAATAATTGAATAGCACACTTAATCTGATATGATAAAGATTAACAACGGAGAATCTGGCACTAGCACACTTCTTTATAATCACTAAGGAGTTGACATGAAATGGATAAGATAGCAACAATACTTTTATGGTTTCAAATGAATGCAATGTGGAATGAAATGCAGTACGGAAAATAACTTGATAGGATTTCAGCAAAAGACAATGTAATCACTTTCTTGGACAATTCACCCCCCCTTTTTATGCAATGCAAGGAAATGGAGTGAAGCACACAGTTCTCAGAAATGCAATCAAATGTAATTCAGTTCACCCCAGCAACTTAGACTACAGACGTTGAAAACACAGGCCCAAATGCTTTTAAATGTGCTGGAAATGAAGAAAAAATATGCTAAAATGCTTTTAATTCCCTCTAGAGGTTCAGGGTGAGTGGTATCTAGTTAATATTAGTCCAGGCTCACACTAGCAAGGATCTAGGGTGTAACTAGCAGGTTAAACGAATTTTTGGCAAGTGAAAGGCAAGCAGCTTCTGTTTTCACACGTGAAGAAATTTGCAAATCGCGGCAAAATTTGCGAATGCGCCGGGCGCTATTACAGAAGAACTACAAGGGCTATCAATATCGTTTTGGGCTTCCTGATGTAAGTTACTGCAAGTCTCTAGCACAAACGGTCACGGAGATATGAGCGATTAAATAAAGGTCGTTTTTCAGATTTGAAATTTTAAAGTTCAAAAAGACAAGTGCAGCTTGCAACCAGAAAATGACAGGTGACAGCTTTGCAAATGACAGGTGACAGTTAGGAGACAGTTCTACTTAGATTAAACTAGATTGAATTATATTATTTTAACTAGGAGATTGGTTCTGCACAGTTTTCTAGGTACTCACACTATATTCTTGAGTGAAATGGGCCTCGGCATGGATCTGGTCAGGTTTTAGACGGGACTCTGGTCTCTGCACTTCACAGTGATCTGGGTCTGCTCTCTCTCTGGATTCTGAAGATTGAGGGATTTAAAGTCTGGATCTTTCTGCACAGCTTTCTCTGGAGATTGATGGAGGTAAAGTATGGATTTTCCCGGCAGAGCTTCCAGCTGCAAATGGATTTGAAAGTCCCTATCTGTCCTGTCTCTCTGCTTTTATGTGTTTTGAAAATGGGTGTGTGTGAGCAGCATCACTAGCCAGCCCCTCTCCACTTGTCATTGGCCACTTCATCCGCTTCCACTTGATTGGGGGAATGAAATGAAGTGTCATCATGATGAGGTCTGTTTATGATACAGAGAACCCACCCCTGTCAACTTTACACACAATCTATATTTGCTCAAAAAAACATATTTGCACAGGTACACATTTGTTTAAAATTACATGCACCCTTCACATATCACAGGAGGTATACCCTGTCCAAATCTGCTCTTCCTGGGGGCTTGCATTCAAAAATGGCACATATTTCACTTTTTAACTGGTTTCGCAATTTCGGACATTAACCCAAATTTACATACATGTTCGCAAGGAGTATGGACATTAGTTGATGAAGTGTCAGATTTTTCACATGCACACATTTTGAGTAATATCCTCTTTTCCGCTAAAACCCCCCTGAACATGCCACCGGTTCTAAAAACCTCTTAAAATGTGGGCAGAAAAATCACAAGAATTATGGTGTCATTTATACAATTTTCACATGTCCGCTCTATGAGTTATTCATCTTTTTAGAGTTATGTTCTGGCCCCAAAGGGGTGTGGTTTTCCTCCAGCACAAGGGTGAATTTCTGGTTTTTCCAGTTCTGCCAAGCCAGCTTGCTCTCACAGGCAGTGCCCCTCCCCTGTGCTTCCAGGAGAAATCTCCATTTACGACTCCCGCCATAAAACATTTGCCTGAGTCAAGACAGGGCTTTGTTCAATTTCCTGCAGAGCCCAGGTAATTCAATCAGGGAAGTGTCATATCCCTTTTGGTGTGAGCAGCAAAAGGGCAGCTAGGCCTGGGAACACAGCTGTGACTCAAGTTTCACTCCTGATGGGGGTAGTTGCCAGGCAAATTGGAATCTCTTTAAGCCAGTTTTTAGCTACATGTCATTTCTGTTCCCCAGTTTCTGCATTCAAATAAAACTAAACATTTTCACATATGCAGCTAGAAGGCTGATTCTAAGTTTATAACTATGACATTTAAACAATTGCAACCTATGTGACACTCAAAAGTAGGTCACTCAGTCAATTTAAACATTTAGATTTTTTTAGTGTCTTTCAGTCCAAATTTACTTAAACTGCTGAAATCCACAGCTCAGCCAGTCTTGTTATAAACCTTGAAGTCACTTCAGAATATAACTTTACATTGGATCCACCTCTCAGTAAGTCTTTCTTTTGCATGTTTTGGGTTCATTTATTCAGTTTTCTACAAAATCTGGTGGTTTTAAAACGCCGGCTTTTGGATAGTGGTGAGTACTGGTACTGCACCCCTTTTTGGGATTTAAGAAAATGAATTCCCAACAGTTATGGGTTTGCTTTTGGCAATCAGCATTGCCACTCCCAATGGTTTCAGACTACTGTGTGGGTAGTCCAATGGTGGTTTTAGGCAGTTTCCTTCTGTGCCCATAACATCGGCAAAAATGATTGGCAGCCTATTCTTCATGCATTTCCCTGTGCATTTTCTGGGAAGCTCTGGCCATAATGATGTTTTCCATGTCAGTACTGCACAGTTTTGAGGTAGGGCTCCGATGCATGGGTAAATACATCCCACAAGCCCCCCTCTTGCGATGGCCATTCGGTTTCACTGATGGGACTCGCAAGACCTGGGATGTTTCCTCATCTTCTTCCAATAGATGGCACAGTTCAGCATCTTTTTCTCCATCCGGTACTGATCGATCGGTTCTCCTCGACGGTCCTGATGGGAATATTGGGCGGTACACTGGGCCCATTGCGTCTCTGCTCCCGGTCTCCGGATCATCCTCCTTGGCCCGTTTCCAGGTTTTCTTTCTCCTAGGACGACAAAGGAAGAGCGGCAATACCTATCCATAGACATTTTTCCCCCACCATTGATATCGTGGGGCAGCATATGCATTTCATCATAACGAAACATTACATTCTTATTTTGAAAAAAAAAACAGTATAACTAAGAGACAGTTTCATGCAAATCACAATATTTTAGAGACTAGATGTGTTATGTTTTAGGATTGGAACTGAATTAGTCTGAGACAGTACCCTCTAGGATTCCAGAGGATTCCTCCAGTTGTTGCAGAGTGTGCCTGGGATGGCAACACTTCAACTGGTTTATGTGGACCCACTTGTCTTCCCCCGCTGCCAAAGGACCTTTGGGGATGTGGATTTTGTAGGCCACAGGGGAGATCTTGTCGATGATCTCAAAGGGTCCCTTCCATGTAGGCAAGAATTTCCGCTGTTTTGCCTGGTTTCTTTGGAAGTTGTATAGATAGACCCGGTCCCCCACCTGATATTCCTTCCTGGAAGTCTTCAGGTCATAGTGGGTCTTCATGCTATCAGCCGATCTTTCTAGATTCCGCTGAGCGTAAGCAAAAGCATGTTGGAGATGTTTCCTTAAATTCTCCACATACTCATGAGTAGTGGAGGCATTTATCAGTGTCTGCTCTTGGGTCCTGTAGAGCAAATGCTGAGGAAGCACCATCTTGCGCCCAGTCATCAACTCAAATGGTGACATTTTGGTTGCAGATGAAGGGGTAGATCTGATGGCCATTAGGACCAGGGGTAATCGGATATCCCAACTTGGCCCAGAATCTGCCACAAACTTCTTTAATATGCTCACAATGGTTCGGTTATATCTCTCTACTGCCCCAGAAGAAGCTGGCCTGTAAGCAATATGCAACTTCCTTTTGACCCCCAGTATCTCCCACATCTTTGTCATCACTTCACTGGTGAAGTAGCTACCTCTGTCTGACTCAATCCTTTTAGGTAGACCAAAACGGGAAAAGATGTGGTTAATCATCAGGGCAGCTGCTGTTTCTGCCTTGCAATTTGGGGCTGGGAGACATTCCACCCACTTGGTAAACAAGCATGTCACAGTCAACATGTACTTATCCCCCCTAGCAGAGCGAATCACGGGGCCTACAAAGTCGATTTGTAAGTCTGACCATGGCAGTGTCATCCCCCGCTTTTGGAGAGGCGCGCGGTGCGTGAGGGATGATGGCTGAAATTGTGCACACACAAGACACCCCTTCAAGTATTGGTCGAGGTCCTGCCCCATGTGTGGCCAGTATGCAACCTCTCTTAAGATTTCCAATGTTGTGTGAAACCCCCTATGACCGGCAGTGGCCGCATCATGGGCGTGACTTAACATCAGGCTTCGGAATGAGGTAGGAACCACCCACTGATCGTGGCCAGCTTTGGATTTCCTTACCAGCAAACCGTCTTGGATTCAGAACATTTTTGGACATTTCATCAACACTCTTAGGTCCTCTTTCCCAATATAATCGGTATCCGTCAGGGGAAAGTTCTCAGGGTCCTCAAGGTGCTGGTAAAATTTACCAATAATTGGATCCCCCTTCTGAGCGGTAATCAAATCAGCATCAGGGGTCTCCTTACTCCATTGTGCAATTGAAAGGTCGTTGTGAGCATTTGTCTGGGACCTAGTGATAGCAGTGACCTGGATTTCCCCCAACAGGGACTCAATCTCAATTAGATCCCCTTGGATGGCCCCGGTTTTGGCCAGCTGATCAGCTAAGTCATTTCCAGTTTTGTCTGGTCCCTCTACTTTGGAATGACCCTTGATCTTTTTCCAATAGATGGTCATCTCATTCGAGGTGACCAGATCATCAATGTTTTGGATCAACTTCCCATGTTTCAAGGGTTTGTTGTTAGCACATAACATGCCTCTGGTTTTCCAATTAACCAGGTGCTCCACGAACCCGTTCCGTACATAATCCGAATCTGTGATTATGACCAGTTCGCGGAGTTGATGCTGGACAGCAGTGAGGATGGCCTGATGCACAGCCATCAATTCTGCCACCTGACTACTTCGGGGACCAATTTTGTATCCAGCGGAGGGTTCTGGGGACTCATTCACCCATGCATTCCCTACGCCAGCCACCAGTTCTTTCTCCCCGTCGTTGTCAACATGGTAAGAGCATCCATCCACATAGACAGTGGGCATTGTCCTCTTCAAAGACTTTGTGTGGGGAATTAAGGTATGCCTCCGTGTTGTCCTTGATTTTTAGACTTTCGTCCTCGAGACAGTTTTCTCTGGCACAATCATGCAAGTCAGCCAGACCTTGCGCGAGGGGACTCTTCTTGTTTTGGCCATATCTGACCTCCACTGGAAAGCCTTGCATTGACAGAATCCAGGAAGTAATTCGGGAATTACTCACATTTCCGGCCCGGATTCTATCACTTTGGAGATATTGCAGAGGCTGGTGTCGAGTCTCCACTATGATGTGTTCCCCCTGGATAAACGGGCGGTAATTCTTCAATGCCCACACCGTTGCCAGGAGTGCCTTCTCACAATCGTTGAATTTTTCCTCCACAGAGGATAAAGTTTTGCTCGCATAGGAGATTACTTTATTGACCTTGTCATGCTTTTGGTATAATACTGCCGTCAAGCACGTATTAGAGAACCCCGTCTCCAGGAAGAACTCCTTGTTTCTGACAGGGTAAGCTAGGCAAGGCGCTTGTGAGAGGCTTCTTTTGAGTTGTTTTACTTCCTCAGCTTGTTCTGGACCCCATTCCCACTTGACCCCCCCCTTCAGGAGATGAATCAGGGGTCTGGTAATCTCTGCGTAGCCCTCAATGAACTTTCTGCTGTAATTAGTCAGTCCAAGGAGGCTCCTTAGTTCTCGCAGAGTTGTGGGGTCTTTCAGTTTCTGAAGTGCTTCCACTTTCTTTTCCTGGGGACAGAGACCCTGAGGAGTAATCTCATGCCCCAAGAAATTAACACGGGTTCTACACCACTGTGCTTTCTGAAAGGAAAGTTTTGCTCCGGCGGCCCTCAACTGCGTCAGAACATAACGGATCTCCGCTATGTGTTCCTCCACAGATGAACTTTTGATGAGGACATCATCTACATAAGCCAGGTTACCCCTCGCACCCAGGTCGGGCATGGCCTTATGTAGGAAAATATTGAACTCATTACCGGAGTTAAGGTATCCGAAGGGAGTCCGGGTCCATGTGTACTGCTGGCCCCCAAAGGTAAAAGCCAGTTTGTATTGGTCCTCCCTGCTGACAGGCACGGTCCAGTATCCATTGGTCAGGTCTATTGCAGTGAATACCTGTGACCCCTGAATCTGGGCCAGCCCTTGGTCAATGTAGGGCAGAGGCCATCGGGAAGTATGGACCCGTTTGTTGAGCTCCCTAAGGTCAGCACAGAGTCTCCACTGGCCGTTTGGCTTCAATATTCCCAGCACCGGATTATTGAAGGTGCTGTGGACTGGACGGATTATTCCCCGGGACTCAAGGTTCTTCATTATTTCAGTAAGGGACTCCATTGATGCGAGAGGCAAACGATATTGCTTCACAAATACAGGAGTCATGCCAGGGTCCGTGGGGATTGTTGTTGTGTGGATGTCAGTGCGACCACAGTCATATGAGTCTACCGCAAAGAGATCTTGGAAATCCAAGAAAACTTGTTTCAACTTTTGCTTCTGTTCCAGAGTCACACAGGCATCAGCTAGGTTGACTCTCTCTTCCACCATCTGCCTGAAGCCTGGAAAGACTTCTGGTTTGGCTATCTCAGCGGCCTCCTCCAGCTGGGTGGAGAAGTCCCTGGTCAGAGTGCTGATTTGGACTGGAGGCTTCAGGTGGGAAAGGCAGCCCTCATGGACCTGGAAAATCACCTCATCCCTCCTGAAGTCACAAGTCACATCTTCCTTACCATAGGGGCAGGAAGTGTACACCATTTCAACTGCATAAGGTAGCAATTGAGCTGACCTAAATGCTTTTTCTGGATCATCAAAGCCCATGGGATTATCCGCTAATCGGGACCAAGCTTTGAAGTTTATTAGGTCCAAACTAATGGCAAAGCGATTGAGAATGTCACTGCCTAAGTAAAAGGCGGCAGGGACGTCTCGCACGACCCAACAATTGTGGACTATGCTCTTGTTGCCAATGGAGATTTTGAGCATACACCTGCTTGGCAGGAGATGTTTGGAATTAGGTGCTTCCAGGTCCATTTCCCATTTGTCTATCAGTTTGAAGGTGGGAATGGCTGGATCTTTTGGGAGTTGGCGAAACATGGCTTCGCTGATGAAGCTCTTACCGTTGTTCACACACACTCGAGCGAGAACAGAGTCCTTCCCATCATTTAACTGAACAGGGATGAACAACTGCTCTCCAATTTGCTGAATATCAGCCAGGCTCTGAGCTGATTTCACATCTTTCTGGACTGTAGGAGTGGGAGTTTCTGATTGTGGATTAGTAAAGAATTTCAGGGTGTTTCCTTCCAGTGTGGAATACCACCTTAAACTGGAAGGAAGGTTGATTTTCAGAAATAGAGAGGACCCCCCATCACCAGTCTGTTGTCCTACTGCTATTACTGTCACGTCTGGAATTTGGTTGTTCTGGAAGTGAAATTCTACTTGGTCATATTTTTGTTCAACCATGTGGCAGGTGCCGTTTAAACTAACATGGTTGACACTCTGTTTTAATTTTATTGGTCGGCTAGTCTGGGTCCAGAGGACCTTGTTTACACAATCTATTAGGGGTGACAACCTTCTCAGGAGGTCATTCCCTAGTAAACCAGGGGTGCCCTCTGGGGTCACAACTATGACCAGGTGTTTCAACTTGTGTCGCCCAATTTTAATGTCCAAATCTGCCGTCCCCTCGACGGGAATTTCCTTCCCGTCAAAGTTCTGCAGTTGTCCAGGAAGAGAGGTGAGAGGAATTTGGTAATTCTCTCCCCTTCCTGCATTCAGTTCATCAAAGGCCCTTCTGGACAGAAGGGTAGCTTGAGATCCCGTGTCCACCAGTGCCAAGATTGTACCCTGCCCCTGTACTTGTACCGGGGCATAGTATCTTCCCTCCTTCTCCTCAAGGGGGCACAGATAATGCACATTTTTGGACAACTGGTGGGCTAACTTTCTGGTTTTAGACATTGCAAGAGAAGAAATTTGGGCAGAATTCTGTGGAGAGCCTTGGGAATATGAAAGATAAAGTTGGCAACTGGAGATCAGAGCCATTTTGAGTTCCCCTGGCTCCGGTTCTGGGCCGCCCCCCCCTTTTTGGAGGCAGTCACCAGGATGGGTTTGAACCAGGGGATTCTCTTGCTGTTGGTTCTGGGATGAGATAGTGGGCGGCGGTAGCTCAGTCTCCACATCTCCCCAGTCTGGATTTGCATCCCTAGGGACCCATTTTTCTTTGGGAGGAGTTCCCCCCTCTCTGAAGGAGAAGATCCTTTTCCCAGGATCCTCTGAGGATCCCTCTCCCTCAAATTGGAATATCTGTACCTCCTCCTCAAACTGAGTCTGTTTGGGTCTTTTGTTTCTCCTACCCCCCCTCTGCTCCTTAGGAGGCAGACTTTCAGGGGCAAGAGATTTTGTTTCCGGTTCCTGGGTTTCCAGGGGCTGTTTACAAGTGAGGAAGGAAGCTTCCTCCAAGGCTTTACACCCCCCTTCCCTTTGTGCCTCCTCCCTGGGAACCGGTGAGTTATCGGGGTGCTGCCCCCGTCATTGTTCTGGGGCACCAGGTCCAGAGTTGGGTGCGTTCTGCGCCGGCACGCCGATCTGAGGGTTCTGCTGAGCCCTCAGTATGGGACCCAGATCCCGCGCCATGTTTTGAACCTGGCGCTCTAACTGGGAAACCCGCTCAGGCTGATACAGGGCCCTGTTTTCTCCCCTGGGCTGATCCCGGGAAGGGTAGCTATCCCTTCTTTGGTAGTACCCTTGGTTGGGAAGATTTGGGTACCCCTCCACCCTTGGCCTCCCCTCTCCCGGATTAGGTTGTCTGGGCTCAGGGAATTGGGGAAAGAAGGATGGATGGTTTTGGGGCTGAAAGTCGGGTGGATATCTGGGGAAAAAGTTCTGCCCAGGGTTTGGTAAATTTCTGCCCTCCTGTGGAAAGTTTGGAGGGAAGTTCCCTGGGTTCGGAGCTCGGTTGGATCCCCCCCCTTGGGCTGGGGGAGTCCACACATAACCCAGGATGGGTCGATTTCCCTTTTAACGGGGACTTACATAATCAGGAGAGCGAGGCACCCCATTTGTGGGGCTGCCTCCTTGGCTCCCTGTCTGTGACTGACCCGAGGACCTCCTGGGCCTAGCATTATTAGGTGCAGGTAGGTTTTTGGGCCCCCCCATCTCCAAATCCAAAACGGGGGTGACCTTTACCTCTGCCACCTTGGCAGCAGCAGGGGTGCTGTTGGCTTTGGGGTTTTTCTGGGCATTACTTTTGCTATGTACCGGTTTCTGCACCTCATAGATCCGGGCAGCCTGTTCAATGACCCAGTCTAAAGATCTTTTCTCGTGAAAATCCCTCACGAGCTGGGTCATTATGTATTTGGGCAAGGCATGAAAAAATGTATTAATGAATTCTCTACTGTCTGTGCGCACCCTTCTGGTGGTCTGCGCAAAAGCACGTTTTAGTTCTTGCACAAATTCTTGTGGGGCCTGATCCTCCCCACATTGCAAATTGTAGGCTGCCTTGCGAGCCTCTTGAGGATTTCTATGAATGGAAAAATGTTTCAAGATGGCCGCCTTATAGGTGGACCATCTTAAATGATTTTGGTCCTCCAGCCCCGCAAAGAAACTGGAGTATTCCGGGGAGAAGGTCCACTTTACATATTGAATACAGCTTTGGCTGTCCTTCAAATGGAAAGTCTCCATCATTTGCTCAAACAACTCTAAGTGCTCCCAAACAGAATACTTAGCGTTCTTATGGTAAGACGTGATGACGCTCCTGATTGCCTTAATCTGCTTTAAGGGGTCCTTAAGCAAGGCCCTTTTTGCCTTACTGACCCTTTTGGTTCGGGTAACCCTGGCCCATTCATCCTCTGACTCAGAGGCACTGCTCCCAGAGGTTCCCGTCAGATCTTCCAGGTTTTCCCGGATTCTGCGAGCCTGGGAATGGCTGGCAGAATGTGGGGACCTGGTCTCCTGTTTCCTGTGGTGCTCAGAGGAGTCCTCAGATCCCTCCTTGCTGCCAGGATTTGCTGGGTACCCCCCCCACTGACCTAACTGGGCAGAGGTTTTCAGGATGCCCTTAAGGGGCCTACTCTCCTGGGGCTCCCCATTAAATTGCACTGTGCTGGGGTGCCCATACCCGGATGCCCGCCCCTCCATTCCTGGGTGGTACTGGCCTATGAGCCCCATGCTTCTGGCTGGATAGTAATCTGCCATCCCTGTGGCCCTGTGCTCATGTGCGCCAGGGGACATGGGGGTGGCAGAGTCCAGGGACCGAGAGAGATAAAGGCCTCTGGTACTAGGGCTCCTGGGGTTATGCTCAGGAGTTTCTATTTCCCAGCGAACCTCATCTCTATCCGCCCCTGCTCCATGTTGCAATGCAAGAGCCTGCGCCTTCAGTTCCTCAGTTAAGGCCTTACTAGACTCTATCAGTCTCTCCTGCATCGCTACCTGTTGTTGGAGTCTATCATTGCGCTGGCAGAGAGCCTCATTCTCTCTCTGTGTTTCCTGATTGCTCCTGGAGCACTGGGCCAGTCTTTGCTGCAGGAGGGTTACCTCCTGAGCTGTGTCCCTATTGGCCTGCTCCTTTCTTGCTAGAGCATCCTCCACCCTCCTGGTGTGCTCTAACAAGTTCTGGTGTTCTTTTTGGAGGTCACCCAGTCCCTGGTGGGCCAGGTGATTTTCTTCCATTTTTCTTTTTAAATGGCAGACTTCCTGGCCTAAGGCATCTCTTTCCTGACTAAGAGCCTGCATTTGTGCCGCCAGGTCGTCCCTCTGCCTTTGAAAGGCACCAGCTTTCTGGCGTTCTTCATCAAACTCTGCCTGGGTATCCAGGTCTTTCGAAATCAGCTTGTTGCTCTCTACCTTCACTCTATCTAGATGACTTTGCAGGGTGGCTACCTGCTCCGTGCATGCCCTGTTAAAGTCTAATTGTTGCTCCAGCTTTTTCTGGCTCTGCAGTAAGGAGTCCAAACTGTCTCGGTGCTCCTTCTGCAGGGCCAGAAATTTAGTATCCTGGTCAGCCTTTTCCTGTTGCAGTATATCCATGTCCTCTTTTATTTTAATGATATACTGCCTACTGTCATTTTCTGACTCCTGGCTCCTGAGCAGCCTCTGCTCAGAAGAGTCCAGCTCAGATTGGGCCTTCTGTAATGCCAGCAGTTGCCTACTCGCCAGATCTTGGCCTTCAGCACATTTGTCCTGCATGGCGCCCATATGTAAATATAAATATGCCGCTACCCTGGCAATCTTGTTGTGCTCATCCTTGGCCTTAGAGGACATATATAGTTCACTCAGGGCCACATGTAAGGGACCCTGGTCTCTCCATATATCTGACCCTGTTTCCGTGATTTGAGGTGTGATGGCCTGCAACCAGACTGTTTGGTCCTGGTGAGTCCACTCACCTCTCACAAATAACTTATGTAAGAAGTGCTCTCTGGCTATTTTCATGTCTACTAAGGTCGTCATTCTAGAGATTGGTCTCTGTCCTGACTTACAGAAGTTTGTATTTTATTTTTGCAAAACAGACCTTTTTCTTAGAGCGTTGCTTTGAGGAGTGCTTTACAGCGTAACACAGCGTGGTGATCCGACCGGATATGTGTATCTGGTCAGCTAGCACACTGTATTAATCTGCACAAATGGTAGATCTAACCCAAACGTCCGGCACGAGCCCCCAATTTGTAAGAGGATTAAATTCAACACTACAGCTAAGTCAACGCCTAGTCTATAATACTGAATGAAAACCCTTATTGATATATCTTTATGTCCAGTTCGTGCGTTCTGGATGAATACCCCTATATAACACCCCTCTCTTTGAATAACCCTGACCCCACTGAGCCAAGAAGTAGTTCTGTTTTGCAAGTTAAAAGGTTTAATTGATAATTTAAACAATATATATATATATCACGCTTTATAATAAATTAATAATTGAATAGCACACTTAATCTGATATGATAAAGATTAACAACAGAGAATCTGGCACTAGCACACTTCTTTATAATCACTAAGGAGTTGACATGAAATGGATAAGATAGCAACAATACTTTTATGGTTTCAAATGAATGCAATGTGGAATGAAATGCAGTACAGAAAATAACTTGATAGGATTTCAGCAAAAGACAATGTAATCACTTTCTTGGACAATTCACCCCCCCTTTTTATGCAATGCAAGGAAATGGAGTGAAGCACACAGTTCTCAGAAATGCAATCAAATGTAATTCAGTTCACCCCAGCAACTTAGACTACAGACGTTGAAAACACAGGCCCAAATGCTTTTAAATGTGCTGGAAATGAAGAAAAAATATGCTAAAATGCTTTTAATTCCCTCTAGAGTTTCAGGGTGAGTGGTTTCTAGTTTATATTAGTCCAGGCTCACACTAGCAAGGATCTAGGGTGTAACTAGCAGGTTAAACGAATTTTTGGCAAGTGAAAGGCAAGCAGCTTCTGTTTTCACACGTGAAGAAATTTGCAAATCGCGGCAAAATTTGCGAATGCGCCGGGCGCTATTACAGAAGAACTACAAGGGCCATCAATATCGTTTTGGGGTCCTATGAAAGCCTAGGATCTCAGCTTCCAGATGAAAGTTACTGCAAGTCTCTAGCACAAACGGTCACGGAGATATGAGCGATTAAATAAAGGTCGTTTTTCAGATTTGAAATTTTAAAGTTCAAAAAGACAAGTGCAGCTTGCAACCAGAAAATGACAGGTGACAGCTTTGCAAATGACAGGTGACAGTTAGGAGACAGTTCTACTTAGATTAAACTAGATTGAATTATATTATTTTAACTAGGAGATTGGTTCTGCACAGTTTTCTAGGTACTCACACTATATTCTTGAGAGAAATGGGCCTCGCCATGGATCTGGTCAGGTTTTAGACGGGACTCTGGTCTCTGCACTTCACAGTGATCTGGGTCTGCTCTCTCTCTCGATTCTGAAGATTGAGGGATTTAAAGTCTGGATCTTTCTGCACAGCTTTCTCTGGAGATTGATGGAGGTAAAGTATGGATTTTCCCGGCAGAGCTTCCAGCTGCAAATGGATTTGAAAGTCCATATCTGTCCTGTCTCTCTGCTTTTATGTGTTTTGAAAATGGGTGTGTGTGAGCAGCATCACTAGCCAGCCCCTCTCCACTTGTCATTGGCCACTTCATCCGCTTCCACTTGATTGGGGGAATGAAATGAAGTGTCATCATGATGAGGTCTGTTTATGATACAGAGAACCCACCCCTGTCAACTTTACACACAATCTATATTTGCTCAAAAAAACATATTTGCACAGGTACACATTTGTTTAAAATTACATGCACCCTTTACATATCACAGGAGGTATACCCTGTCCAAATCTGCTCTTCCTGGGGGCTTGCATTCAAAAATGGCACATATTTCACTTTTTAACTGGTTTCGCAATTTCGGACATTAACCCAAATTTACACACATGTGCGCAAGGAGTATGGACATTAGTTGATGAAGTGTCAGATTTTTCACATGCACACATTTTGAGTAATATCCTCTTTTCCGCTAAAACCCCCCTGAACATGCCACCGGTTCTAAAAACCTCTTAAAATGTGGGCAGAAAAATCACAAGAATTATGGTGTCATTTATACAATTTTCACATGTCCGCTCTATGAGTTATTCATCTTTTTAGAGTTATGTTCTGGCCCCAAAGGGGTGTGGTTTTCCTCCAGCACAAGGTTGAATTTCTGTTTTTTCCAGTTCTGCCAAGCCAGCTTGCTCTCACAGGCAGTGCCCCTCCCCTGTGCTTCCAGGAGAAATCTCCATTTACGACTCCCGCCATAAAACATTTGCCTGAGTCAAGACAGGGCTTTGTTCAATTTCCTGCAGAGCCCAGGTAATTCAATCAGGGAAGTGTCATATCCCTTTTGGTGTGAGCAGCAAAAGGGCAGCTAGGCCTGGGAACACAGCTGTGACTCAAGTTTCACTCCTGATGGGGGTAGTTGCCAGGCAAATTGGAATCTCTTTAAGCCAGTTTTTAGCTACATGTCATTTCTGTTCCCCAGTTTCTGCATTCAAATAAAACTAAACATTTTCACATATGCAGCTAGAAGGCTGATTCTAAGTTTAAAACTATGACATTTAAACAATTGCAACCTACGTGACACTCAAAAGTAGGTCACTCAGTCAATTTAAACATTTAGATTTTTTTAGTGTCTTTCAGTCCAAATTTACTTAAACTGCTGAAATCCACAGCTCAGCCAGTCTTGTTATAAACCTTGAAGTCACTTCAGAATATAACTTTACATTGGATCCACCTCTCAGTAAGTCTTTCTTTTGCATGTTTTGGGTTCATTTATTCAGTTTTCTACAAAATCTGGTGGTTTTAAAACGCCGGCTTTTGGATAGTGGTGAGTACTGGTACTGCACCCCTTTTTGGGATTTAAGAAAATGAATTCCCAACAGTTATGGGTTTGCTTTTGGCAATCAGCATTGCCACTCCCAATGGTTTCAGACTACTGTGTGGGTAGTCCAATGGTGGTTTTAGGCAGTTTCCTTCTGTGCCCATAACATCGGCAAAAATGAGTGGCAGCCTATTCTTCATGCATTTCCCTGTGCATTTTCTGGGAAGCTCTGGCCATAATGATGTTTTCCATGTCAGTACTGCCCAGTTTTGAGGTAGGGCTCCGATGCATGGGTAAATACATCCCACAAGCCCCCCTCTTGCGATGGCCATTCGGTTTCACTGATGGGACTCGCAAGACCTGGGATGTTTCCTCATCTTCTTCCAATAGATGGCACAGTTCAGCATCTTTTTCTCCATCCGGTACTGATCGATCGGTTCTCCTCGCCGGTCCTGATGGGAATATTGGGCGGTACACTGGGCCCATTGCGTCTCTGCTCCCGGTCTCCGGATCGTCCTCCTTGGCCCGTTTCCAGGTTTTCTTTCTCCTAGGACGACAAAGGAAGAGCGGCAATACCTATCCATAGACATATTTCCCCCACCATTGATATCGTGGGGCAGCATATGCATTTCATCATAACGAAACATTACATTCTTATTTTGAAAAAAAAAACAGTATAACTAAGAGACAGTTTCATGCAAATCACAATATTTTAGAGACTAGATGTGGTATGTTTTAGGATTGGAACTGAATTAGTCTGAGACAGTACCCTCTAGGATTCCAGAGGATTCCTCCAGTTGTTGCAGAGTGTGCCTGGGATGGCAACACTTCAACTGGTTTATGTGGACCCACTTGTCTTCCCCTGCTGCCAAAGGACTTTTGGGGATGTGGATTTTGTAGGCCACAGGGGAGATCTTGTCGATGATCTCAAAGGGTCCCTTCCATGTAGGCAAGAATTTCCGCTGTTTTGCCTGGTTTCTTTGGAAGTTGTATAGATAGACCCGGTCCCCCACCTGATATTCCTTCCTGGAAGTCTTCAGGTCATAGTGGGTCTTCATGCTATCAGCCGATCTTTCTAGATTCCGCTGAGCGTAAGCAAAAGCATGTTGGAGGTGTTTCCTTAAATTCTCCACATACTCATGAGTAGTGGAGGCATTTATCAGTGTCTGCTCTTGGGTCCTGTAGAGCAAATGCTGAGGAAGCACCATCTTGCGCCCAGTCATCAACTCAAATGGTGACATTTTGGTTGCAGATGAAGGGGTAGATCTGATGGCCATTAGGACCAGGGGTAATCGGATATCCCAACTTGGCCCAGAATCTGCCACAAACTTCTTTAATATGCTCACAATGGTTCGGTTATATCTCTCTACTGCCCCAGAAGAAGCTGGCCTGTAAGCAATATGCAACTTCCTTTTGACCCCCAGTATCTCCCACATCTTTGTCATCACTTCACTGGTGAAGTGGCTACCTCTGTCTGACTCAATCCTTTGAGGTAGACCAAAACGGGAAAAGATGTGGTTAATCATCAGGGCAGCTGCTGTTTCTGCCTTGCAATTTGGGGCTGGGAGACATTCCACACACTTGGTAAACAAGCATGTCACAGTCAACATGTACTTATTCCCCCTAGCAGAGCGAATCACGGGGCCTACAAAGTCGATTTGTAAATCTGACCATGGCAGTGTCATCCCCCGCTTTTGGAGAGGCGCGCGGTGCGTATGGGATGATGGCTGAAATTGTGCACACACAAGACACCCCTTCAAGTATTGGTCGAGGTCCTGCCCCATGTGTGGCCAGTATGCAACCTCTCTTAAGATTTCCAATGTTGTGTGAAACCCCCTATGACCGGCAGTGGCCGCATCATGGGCGTGACTTAACATCAGGCTTCGGAATGAGGTAGGAACCACCCACTGATCGTGGCCAGCTTTGGATTTCCTTACCAGCAAACCGTCTTGGATTCGGAACATTTTTGGACATTTCATCAACACTCTTAGGTCCTCTTTCCCAATATAATCGGTATCCGTCAGGGGAAAGTTCTCAGGGTCCTCAAGGTGCTGGTAAAATTCACCAATAATTGGATCCCCCTTCTGAGCGGTAATCAAATCAGCATCAGGGGTCTCCTTACTCCATTGTGCAATTGAAAGGTCGTTGTGAGCATTTGTCTGGGACCTAGTGATAGCAGTGACCTGGATTTCCCCCAACAGGGACTCAATCTCAATTAGATCCCCTTGGATGGCCCCGGTTTTGGCCAGCTGATCAGCTAAGTCATTTCCAGTTTTGTCTGGTCCCTCTACTTTGGAATGACCCTTGATCTTTTTCCAATAGATGGTCATCTCATTCGAGGTGACCAGATCATCAATGTTTTGGATCAACTTCCCATGTTTCAAGGGTTTGTTGTTAGCACATAACATGCCTCTGGTTTTCCAATTAACCAGGTGCTCCACGAACCCGTTCCGTACATAATCCGAATCTGTGATTATGACCAGTTCGCGGAGTTGATGCTGGACAGCAGTGAGGATGGCCTGATGCACAGCCATCAATTCTGCCACCTGACTACTTCGGGGACCAATTTTGTATCCAGCGGAGGGTTCTGGGGACTCATTCACCCATGCATTCCCTACGCCAGCCACCAGTTCTTTCTCCCCGTCGTTGTCAACATGGTAAGAGCATCCATCCACATAGACAGTGGGCATTGTCCTCTTCAAAGACTTTGTGTGGGGAATTAAGGTATGCCTCCGTGTTGTCCTTGATTTTTAGACTTTCGTCCTCGAGACAGTTTTCTCTGGCCCAATCATGCAAGTCAGCCAGACCTTGCGCGAGGGGACTCTTCTTGTTTTGGCCATATCTGACCTCCACTGGAAAGCCTTGCATTGACAGAATCCAGGAAGTAATTCGGGAATTACTCACATTTCCGGCCCGGATTCTATCACTTTGGAGATATTGCAGAGGCTGGTGTCGAGTCTCCACTATGATGTGTTCCCCCTGGATAAACGGGCGGTAATTCTTCAATGCCCACACCGTTGCCAGGAGTGCCTTCTCACAATCGTTGAATTTTTCCTCCACAGAGGATAAAGTTTTGCTCGCATAGGAGATTACTTTATTGACCTTGTCATGCTTTTGGTATAATACTGCCGTCAAGCACGTATTAGAGAACCCCGTCTCCAGGAAGAACTCCTTGTTTCTGACAGGGTAAGCTAGGCAAGGCGCTTGTGAGAGGCTTCTTTTGAGCTGTTTTACTGCCTCAGCTTGTTCTGGACCCCATTCCCACTTGACCCCCCCCTTCAGGAGATGAATCAGGGGTCTGGTAATCTCTGCGTAGCCCTCAATGAACTTTCTGCTGTAATTAGTCAGTCCAAGGAGGCTCCTTAGTTCTCGCAGAGTTGTGGGGTCTTTCAGTTTCTGAAGTGCTTCCACTTTCTTTTCCTGGGGACAGAGACCCTGAGGAGTAATCTCATGCCCCAAGAAATTAACACGGGTTCTACACCACTGTGCTTTCTGAAAGGAAAGTTTTGCTCCGGCGGCCCTCAACTGCGTCAGAACATAACGGATCTCCGCTATGTGTTCCTCCACAGATGAACTTTTGATGAGGACATCATCTACATAAGCCAGGTTACCCCTCGCACCCAGGTCGGGCATGGCCTTATGTAGGAAAATATTGAACTCATTACCGGAGTTAAGGTATCCGAAGGGAGTCCGGGTCCATGTGTACTGCTGGCCCCCAAAGGTAAAAGCCAGTTTGTATTGGTCCTCCCTGCTGACAGGCACGGTCCAGTATCCATTGGTCAGATCTATTGCAGTGAATACCTGTGACCCCTGAATCTGGGCCAGCCCTTGGTCAATGTAGGGCAGAGGCCATCGGGAAGTATGGACCCGTTTGTTGAGCTCCCTAAGGTCAGCACAGAGTCTCCACTGGCCGTTTGGCTTCAATATTCCCAGCACCGGATTATTGAAGGTGCTGTGGACTGGACGGATTATTCCCCGGGACTCAAGGTTCTTAATTATTTCAGTAAGGGACTCCATTGATGCGAGAGGCAAACGATATTGCTTCACAAATACAGGAGTCATGCCAGGGTCCGTGGGGATTGTTGTTGTGTGGATGTCAGTGCGACCACAGTCATATGAGTCTACCACAAAGAGATCTTGGAAATCCAAGAAAACTTGTTTCAACTTTTGCTTCTGTTCCAGAGTCACACAGGCATCAGCTAGGTTGACTCTCTCTTCCACCATCTGCCTGAAGCCTGGAAAGACTTCTGGTTTGGCTATCTCAGCGGCCTCCTCCAGCTGGGTGGAGAAGTCCCTGGTCAGAGTGCTGATTTAGACTGGAAGCTTCAGGTGGGAAAGGCAGCCCTCATGGACCTGGAAAATCACCTCATCCCTCCTGAAGTCACAAGTCACATCTTCCTTACCATAGGGGCAGGAAGTGTACACCATTTCAACTGCATAAGGTAGCAATTAAGCTGACCTAAATGCTTTTTCTGGATCATCAAAGCCCATGGGATTATCCGCTAATCGGGACCAAGCTTTGAAGTTTATTAGGTCCAAACTAATGGCAAAGCGATTGAGAATGTCACTGCCTAAGTAAAAGGCGGCAGGGACGTCTCGCACGACCCAACAATTGTGGACTATGCTCTTGTTGCCAATGGAGATTTTGAGCATGCACCTGCTTGGCAGGAGATGTTTGGAATTAGGTGCTTCCAGGTCCATTTCCCATTTGTCTATCAGTTTGAAGGTGGGAATGGCTGGATCTTTTGGGAGTTGGCGAAACATGGCTTCGCTGATGAAGCTCTTACCGTTGTTCACACACACTCGAGCGAGAACAGAGTCCTTCCCATCATTTAACTGAACAGGGATGAACAACTGCTCTCCAATTTGCTGAATATCAGCCAGGCTCTGAGCTGATTTCACATCTTTCTGGACTGTAGGAGTGGGAGTTTCTGATTGTGGATTAGTAAAGAATTTCAGGGTGTTTCCTTCCAGTGTGGAATACCACCTTAAACTGGAAGGAAGGTTGATTTTCAGAAATAGAGAGGACCCCCCATCACCAGTCTGTTGTCCTACTGCTATTAATGTCACGTCTGGAATTTGGTTGTTCTGGAAGTGAAATTCTACTTGGTCATATTTTTGTTCAACCATGTGGCAGGTGCCGTTTAAACTAACATGGTTGACACTCTGTTTTAATTTTATTGGTCGGCTAGTCTGGGTCCAGAGGACCTTGTTTACACAATCTATTAGGGGTGACAACCTTCTCAGGAGGTCATTCCCTAGTAAACCAGGGGTGCCCTCTGGGGTCACAACTATGACCGGGTGTTTCAACTTGTGTCGCCCAATTTTAATGTCCAAATCTGCCGTCCCCTCGACGGGAATTTCCTTCCCGTCAAAGTTCTGCAGTTGTCCAGGAAGAGAGGTGAGAGGAATTTGGTAATTCTCTCCCCTTCCTGCATTCAGTTCATCAAAGGCCCTTCTGGACAGAAGGGTAGCTTGAGATCCCGTGTCCACCAGTGCCAAGATTGTACCCTGCCCCTGTACTTGTACCGGGGCATAGTATCTTCCCTCCTTCTCCTCAAGGGGGCACAGATAATGCACATTTTTGGACAACTGGTGGGCTAACTTTCTGGTTTTAGACATTGCAAGAGAAGAAATTTGGGCAGAATTCTGTGGAGAGCCTTGGGAATCTGAAAGAGAAAGTTGGCAACTGGAGATCAGAGCCATTTTGGGTTCCCCTGGCTCCGGTTCTGGGCCGCCCCCCCCTTTTTGGAGGCAGTCACCAGGATGGGTTTGAACCAGGGGATTTTCTTGCTGTTGGTTCTGGGATGAGATAGTGGGCGGCGGAAGATCAGTCTCCACATCTCCCCAGTCTGGATTTGCATCCCTAGGGACCCATTTTTCTTTGGGAGGAGTTCCCCCCTCTCTGAAGGAGAAGATCCTTTTCCCAGGATCCTCTGAGGATCCCTCTCCCTCAAATTGGAATATCTGTACCTCCTCCTCAAACTGAGTCTGTTTGAGTCTTTTGTTTCTCCTACCCCCCCTCTGCTCCTTAGGAGGCAGACTTTCAGGGGCAAGAGATTTTGTTTCCGGTTCCTGGGTTTCCAGGGGCTGTTTACAAGTGAGGAAGGAAGCTTCCTCCAAGGCTTTACACCCCCCTTCCCTTTGTGCCTCCTCCCTGGGAACCGGTGAGTTATCGGGGTGCTGCCCCCGTCAGTTCTGGGGCACCAGGTCCAGAGTTGGGTGCGTTCTGCGCCGGCACGCCCATCTGAGGGTTCTGCTGAGCCCTCAGTATGGGACCCAGATCCCGCGCCATGTTTTGAACCTGGCGCTCTAACTGGGAAACCCGCTCAGGCTGATACAGGGCCCTGTTTTCTCCCCTGGGCTGATCCCGGGAAGGGTAGCTATCCCTTCTTTGGTAGTACCCTTGGTTGGGAAGATTTGGGTACCCCTCCACCCTTGGCCTCCCCTCTCCCGGATTAGGTTGTCTGGGCTCAGGGAATTGGGGAAAGAAGGATGGATGGTTTTGGGGCTGAAAGTCAGGTGGATATCTGGGGAAAAAGTTCTGCCCAGGGTTTGGTAAATTTCTGCCCTCCTGTGGAAAGTTTGGAGGGAAGTTCCCTGGGTTCGGAGCTCGGTTGGATCCCCCCCCTTAGGCTGGGGGAGTCCACACATAACCCAGGATTGGTCGATTTCCCTTGTAACGGGGACTTACATAATCAGGAGAGCGAGGCACCCCTTTTGTGGGGCTGCCTCCTTGGCTCCCTGTCTGTGACTGACCCGAGGACCTCCTGGGCCTAGCATTATTAGGTGCAGGTAGGTTTTTAGGCCCCCCCATCTCCAAATCCAAAACGGGGGTGACCTTTACCTCTGCCACCTTGGCAGCAGCAGGGGTGCTGTTGGCTTTGGGGTTTTTCTGGGCATTACTTTTGCTATGTACCGGTTTCTGCACCTCATAGATCCGGGTAGCCTGTTCAATGACCCAGTCTAAAGATCTTTTCTCGTGAAAATCCCTCACGAGCTGGGTCATTATGTATTTGGGCAAGGCATGAAAAAATGTATTAATGAATTCTCTACTGTCTGTGCGCACCCTTCTGGTGGTCTGCGCAAAAGCACGTTTTAGTTCTTGCACAAATTCTTGTGGGGCCTGATCCTCCCCACATTGCAAATTGTAGGCTGCCTTGCGAGCCTCTTGAGGATTTCTATGAATGGAAAAATGTTTCAAGATGGCCGCCTTATAGGTGGACCATCTTAAATGATTTTGGTCCTCCAGCCCCGCAAAGAAACTGGAGTATTCCGGGGAGAAGGTCCACTTTACATATTGAATACAGCTTTGGCTGTCCTTCAAATGGAAAGTCTCCATCATTTGCTCAAACAACTCTAAGTGCTCCCAAACAGAATACTTAGCGTTCTTATGGTAAGGCGTGATGACGCTCCTGATCGCCTTAATCTGCTTTAAGGGGTCCTTAAGCAAGGCCCTTTTTGCCTTACTGACCCTTTTGGTTCGGGTAACCCTGGCCCATTCATCCTCTGACTCAGAGGCACTGCTCCCAGAGGTTCCCGTCAGATCTTCCAGGTTTTCCCGGATTCTGCGAGCCTGGGAATGGCTGGCAGAATGTGGGGACCTGGTCTCCTGTTTCCTGTGGTGCTCAGAGGAGTCCTCAGATCCCTCCTTGCTGCCAGGATTTGCTGGGTACCCCCCCCCCACTGACCTAACTGGGCAGAGGTTTTCAGGATGCCCTTAAGGGGCCTACTCTCCTGGGGCTCCCCATTAAATTGCACTGTGCTGGGGTGCCCATACCCGGATGCCCGCCCCTCCATTCCTGGGTGGTACTGGCCTATGAGCCCCATGCTTCTGGCTGGATAGTAATCTGCCATCCCTGTGGCCCTGTGCTCATGTGCACCAGGGGACATGGGGGTGGCAGAGTCCAGGGACCGAGAGAGATAAAGGCCTCTGGTACTAGGGCTCCTGGGGTTATGCTCAGGAGTTTCTCTTTCCCAGCGAACCTCATCTCTATCCGCCCCTGCTCCATGTTGCAATGCAAGAGCCTGCGCCTTCAGTTCCTCAGTTAAGGCCTTACTAGACTCTATCAGTCTCTCCTGCATCGCTACCTGTTGTTGGAGTCTATCATTGCGCTGGCAGAGAGCCTCATTCTCTCTCTGTGTTTCCTGATTGGTCCTGGAGCACTGGGCCAGTCTTTGCTGCAGGAGGGTTACCTCCTGAGCTGTGTCCCTATTGGCCTGCTCCTTTCTTGCTAGAGCATCCTCCACCCTCCTGGTGTGCTCTAACAAGTTCTGGTGTTCTTTTTGGAGGTCACCCAGTCCCTGGTGGGCCAGGTGATTTTCTTCCATTTTTCTTTTTAAATGGCAGACTTCCTGGCCTAAGGCGTCTCTTTCCTGACTAAGAGCCTGCATTTGTGCCGCCAGGTCGTCCCTCTGCCTTTGAAAGGCACCAGCTTTCTGGCGTTCTTCATCAAACTCTGCCTGGGTATCCAGGTCTTTCGAAATCAGCTTGTTGCTCTCTACCTTCACTCTATCTAGATGACTTTGCAGGGTGGCTATCTGCTCCGTGCATGCCCTGTTAAAGTCTAATTGTTGCTCCAGCTTTTTCTGGCTCTGCAGTAAGGAGTCCAAACTGTCTCGGTGCTCCTTCTGCAGGGCCAGAAATTTAGTATCCTGGTCAGCCTTTTCCTGTTGCAGTATATCCATGTCCTCTTTTATTTTAATGATATACTGCCTACTGTCATTTTCTGACTCCTGGCTCCTGAGCAGCCTCTGCTCAGAAGAGTCCAGCTCAGATTGGGCCTTCTGTAATGCCAGCAGTTGCCTACTCGCCAGATCTTGGCCTTCAGCACATTTGTCCTGCATGGCTCCCATATGTAAATATAAATATGCCGCTACCCTGGCAATCTTGTTGTGCTCATCCTTGGCCTTAGAGGACATATATAGTTCACTCAGGGCCACATGTAGGGGACCCTGGTCTCACCATATATCTGACCCTGTTTCCGTGATTTGGGGTGTGATGGCCTGCAACCAGACTGTTTGGTCCTGGTGAGTCCACTCACCTCTCACAAATAACTTATGTAAGAAGTGCTCTCTGGCTATTTTCATGTCTACTAAGGTCGTCATTCTAGAGATTGGTCTCTGTCCTGACTTACAGAAGTTTGTATTTTATTTTTGCAAAACAGACCTTTTTCTTAGAGCGTTGCTTTAAGGAGTGCTTTACAGCGTAACACAGCGTGGTGATCCGACCGGATATGTGTATCTGGTCAGCTGGCACACTGTATTAATCTGCACAAATGGTAGATCTAACCCAAACGTCCGGCACGAGCACCCAATTTGTAAGAGGATTAAATTCAACACTACAGCTAAGTCAACGCCTAGTCTATAATACTGAATGAAAACCCTTATTGATATATCTTTATGTCCAGTTCGTGCGTTCTGGATGAATACCCCTATATAACACCCCTCTCTTTGAATAACCCTGACCCCACTGAGCCAAGAAGTAGTTCTGTTTTGCAAGTTAAAAGGTTTAATTGATAATTTAAACAATATATATATATATCACGCTTTATAATAAATTAATAATTGAATAGCACACTTAATCTGATATGATAAAGATTAACAACGGAGAATCTGGCACTAGCACACTTCTTTATAATCACTAAGGAGTTGACATGAAATGGATAAGATAGCAACAATACTTTTATGGTTTCAAATGAATGCAATGTGGAATGAAATGCAGTACGGAAAATAACTTGATAGGATTTCAGCAAAAGACAATGTAATCACTTTCTTGGACAATTCACCCCCCCTTTTTATGCAATGCAAGGAAATGGAGTGAAGCACACAGTTCTCAGAAATGCAATCAAATGTAATTCAGTTCACCCCAGCAACTTAGACTACAGACGTTGAAAACACAGGCCCAAATGCTTTTAAATGTGCTGGAAATGAAGAAAAAATATGCTAAAATGCTTTTAATTCCCTCTAGAGGTTCAGGGTGAGTGGTATCTAGTTAATATTAGTCCAGGCTCACACTAGCAAGGATCTAGGGTGTAACTAGCAGGTTAAACGAATTTTTGGCAAGTGAAAGGCAAGCAGCTTCTGTTTTCACACGTGAAGAAATTTGCAAATCGCGGCAAAATTTGCGAATGCGCCGGGCGCTATTACGGAAGAACTACAAGGGCCATCAATATCGTTTTGGGGTCCTATGAAAGCCTAGGATCTCAGCTCAGATGAACGTTACTGGAAGTCTCTAGCACAAACGGTCACGGAGATATGAGCGATTAAATAAAGGTCGTTTTTCAGATTTGAAATTTTAAAGTTCAAAAAGACAAGTGCAGCTTGCAACCAGAAAATGACAGGTGACAGCTTTGCAAATGACAGGTGACAGTTAGGTGACAGTTAGGAGACAGTTCTACTTAGATTAAACTAGATTGAATTATATTATTTTAACTAGGAGATTGGTTCTGCACAGTTTTCTAGGTACTCACACTATATTCTTGAGTGAAATGGGCCTCGCCATGGATCTGGTCAGGTTTTAGACGGGACTCTGGTCTCTGCACTTCACAGTGATCTGGGTCTGCTCTCTCTCTGGATTCTGAAGATTGAGGGATTTAAAGTCTGGATCTTTCTGCACAGCTTTCTCTGGAGATTGATGGAGGTAAAGTATGGATTTTCCCGGCAGAGCTTCCAGCTGCAAATGGATTTGAAAGTCCATATCTGTCCTGTCTCTCTGCTTTTATGTGTTTTGAAAATGGGTTTGTGTGAGCAGCATCACTAGCCAGCCCCTCTCCACTTGTCATTGGCCACTTCATCCGCTTCCACTTGATTGGGGGAATGAAATGAAGTGTCATCATGATGAGGTCTGTTTATGATACAGAGAACCCACCCCTGTCAACTTTACACACAATCTATATTTGCTCAAAAAAACATATTTTCACAGGTACACATTTGTTTAAAATTACATGCACCCTTCACATATCACAGGAGGTATACCCTGTCCAAATCTGCTCTTCCTGGGGGCTTGCATTCAAAAATGGCACATATTTCACTTTTTAACTGGTTTCGCAATTTCGGACATTAACCCAAATTTACACACATGTGCGCAAGGAGTATGGACATTAGTTGATGAAGTGTCAGATTTTTCACATGCACACATTTTGAGTAATATCCTCTTTTCCGCTAAAACCCCCCTGAACATGCCACCGGTTCTAAAAACCTCTTAAAATGTGGGCAGAAAAATCACAAGAATTATGGTGTCATTTATACAATTTTCACATGTCCGCTCTATGAGTTATTCATATTTTTAGAGTTATGTTCTGGCCCCAAAGGGGTGTGGTTTTCCTCCAGCACAAGGTTGAATTTCTGGTTTTTCCAGTTCTGCCAAGCCAGCTTGCTCTCACAGGCAGTGCCCCTCCCCTGTGCTTCAAGGAGAAATCTCCATTTACGACTCCCGCCATAAAACATTTGCCTGAGTCAAGACAGGGCTTTGTTCAATTTCCTGCAGAGCCCAGGTAATTCAATCAGGGAAGTGTCATATCCCTTTTGGTGTGAGCAGCAAAAGGGCAGCTAGGCCTGGGAACACAGCTGTGACTCAAGTTTCACTCCTGATGGGGGTAGTTGCCAGGCAAATTGGAATCTCTTTAAGCCAGTTTTTAGCTACATGTCATTTCTGTTCCCCAGTTTCTGCATTCAAATAAAACTAAACATTTTCACATATGCAGCTAGAAGGCTGATTCTAAGTTTAAAACTATGACATTTAAACAATTGCAACCTATGTGACACTCAAAAGTAGGTCACTCAGTCAATTTAAACATTTAGATTTTTTTAGTGTCTTTCAGTCCAAATTTACTTAAACTGCTGAAATCCACAGCTCAGCCAATCTTGTTATAAACCTTCAAGTCACTTCAGAATATAACTTTACATTGGATCCACCTCTCAGTAAGTCTTTCTTTTGCATGTTTTGGGTTCATTTATTCAGTTTTCTACAAAATCTGGTGGTTTTAAAATGCCGGCTTTTGGATAGTGGTGAGTACTGGTACTGCACCCCTTTTTGGGATTTAAGAAAATGAATTCCCAACAGTTATGGGTTTGCTTTTGGCAATCAGCATTGCCACTCCCAATGGTTTCAGACTACTGTGTGGGTAGTCCAATGGTGGTTTTAGGTTGTTTCCTTCTGTGCCCATAACATCGGCAAAAATGAGTGGCAGCCTATTCTTCATGCATTTCCCTGTGCATTTTCTGGGAAGCTCTGGCCATAATGATGTTTTCCATGTCAGTACTGCACAGTTTTGAGGTAGGGCTCCGATGCATGGGTAAATACATCCCACAAGCCCCCCTCTTGCGATGGCCATTCGGTTTCACTGATGGGACTCGCAAGACCTGGGATGTTTCCTCATCTTCTTCCAATAGATGGCACAGTTCAGCATCTTTTTCTCCATCCGGTACTGATCGATCGGTTCTCCTCGCCGGTCCTGATGGGAATATTGGGCGGTACACTGGGCCCATTGCGTCTCTGCTCCCGGTCTCCGGATCGTCCTCCTTGGCCCGTTTCCAGGTTTTCTTTCTCCTAGGACGACAAAGGAAGAGCAGCAATACCTATCCATAGACATTTTTCCCCCACCATTGATATCGTGGGGCAGCATATGCATTTCATCATAACGAAACATTACATTCTTATTTTGAAAAAAAAAACAGTATAACTAAGAGACAGTTTCATGCAAATCACAATATTTTAGAGACTAGATGTGGTATGTTTTAGGATTGGAACTGAATTAGTCTGAGACAGTACCCTCTAGGATTCCAGAGGATTCCTCCAGTTGTTGCAGAGTGTGCCTGGGATGGCAACACTTCAACTGGTTTATGTGGACCCACTTGTCTTCCCCCGCTGCCAAAGGACCTTTGGGGATGTGGATTTTGTAGGCCACAGGGGAGATCTTGTCGATGATCTCAAAGGGTCCCTTCCATGTAGGCAAGAATTTCCGCTGTTTTGCCTGGTTTCTTTGGAAGTTGTATAGATAGACCTGGTCCCCCACCTGATATTCCTTCCTGGAAGTCTTCAGGTCATAGTGGGTCTTCATGCTATCAGCCGATCTTTCTAGATTCCGCTGAGCGTAAGCAAAAGCATGTTGGAGGTGTTTCCTTAAATTCTCCACATACTCATGAGTAGTGGAGGCATTTATCAGTGTCTGCTCTTGGGTCCTGTAGAGCAAATGCTGAGGAAGCACCATCTTGCACCCAGTCATCAACTCAAATGGTGACATTTTGGTTGCAGATGAAGGGGTAGATCTGATGGCCATTAGGACCAGGGGTAATCGGATATCCCAACTTGGCCCAGAATCTGCCACAAACTTCTTTAATATGCTCACAATGGTTCGGTTATATCTCTCTACTGCCCCAGAAGAAGCTGGCCTGTAAGCAATATGCAACTTCCTTTTGACCCCCAGTATCTCCCACATCTTTGTCATCACTTCACTGGTGAAGTGGCTACCTCTGTCTGACTCAATCCTTTGAGGTAGACCAAAACGGGAAAAGATGTGGTTAATCATCAGGGCAGCTGCTGTTTCTGCCTTGCAATTTGGGGCTGGGAGACATTCCACCCACTTGGTAAACAAGCATGTCACAGTCAACATGTACTTATTCCCCCTAGCAGAGCGAATCACGGGGCCTACAAAGTCGATTTGTAAATCTGACCATGGCAGTGTCATCCCCCGCTTTTGGAGAGGCGCGCGGTGCGTGAGGGATGATGGCTGAAATTGTGCACACACAAGACACCCCTTCAAGTATTGGTCGAGGTCCTGCCCCATGTGTGGCCAGTATGCAACCTCTCTTAAGATTTCCAATGTTGTGTGAAACCCCCTATGACCGGCAGTGGCCGCATCATGGGCGTGACTTAACATCAGGCTTCGGAATGAGGTAGGAACCACCCACTGATCGTGGCCAGCTTTGGATTTCCTTACCAGCAAACCGTCTTGGATTCGGAACATTTTTGGACATTTCATCAACACTCTTAGGTCCTCTTTCCCAATATAATCGGTATCCGTCAGGGGAAAGTTCTCAGGGTCCTCAAGGTGCTGGTAAAATTTACCAATAATTGGATCCCCCTTCTGAGCGGTAATCAAATCAGCATCAGGGGTCTCCTTACTCCATTGTGCAATTGAAAGGTCGTTGTGAGCATTTGTCTGGGACCTAGTGATAGCAGTGACCTGGATTTCCCCCAACAGGGACTCAATCTCAATTAGATCCCCTTGGATGGCCCCGGTTTTGGCCAGCTGATCAGCTAAGTCATTTCCAGTTTTGTCTGGTCCCTCTACTTTGGAATGACCCTTGATCTTTTTCCAATAGATGGTCATCTCATTCGAGGTGACCAGATCATCAATGTTTTGGATCAACTTCCCATGTTTCAAGGGTTTGTTGTTAGCACATAACATGCCTCTGGTTTTCCAATTAACCAGGTGCTCCACGAACCCGTTCCGTACATAATCCGAATCTGTGATTATGACCAGTTCGCGGAGTTGATGCTGGACAGCAGTGAGGATGGCCTGATGCACAGCCATCAATTCTGCCACCTGACTACTTCGGGGACCAATTTTGTATCCAGCGGAGGGTTCTGGGGACTCATTCACCCATGCATTCCCTACGCCAGCCACCAGTTCTTTCTCCCCGTCGTTGTCAACATGGTAAGAGCATCCATCCACATAGACAGTGGGCATTGTCCTCTTCAAAGACTTTGTGTGGGGAATTAAGGTATGCCTCCGTGTTGTCCTTGATTTTTAGACTTTCGTCCTCGAGACAGTTTTCTCTGGCACAATCATGCAAGTCAGCCAGACCTTGCGCGAGGGGACTCTTCTTGTTTTGGCCATATCTGACCTCCACTGGAAAGCCTTGCATTGACAGAATCCAGGAAGTAATTCGGGAATTACTCACATTTCCGGCCCGGATTCTATCACTTTGGAGATATTGCAGAGGCTGGTGTCGAGTCTCCACTATGATGTGTTCCCCCTGGATAAACGGGCGGGAATTCTTCAATGCCCACACCGTTGCCAGGAGTGCCTTCTCACAATCGTTGAATTATTTCTCCACAGAGGATAAAGTTTTGCTCGCATAGGAGATTACTTTATTGACCTTGTCATGCTTTTGGTATAATACTGCCGTCAAGCACGTATTAGAGAACCCCGTCTCCAGGAAGAACTCCTTGTTTCTGACAGGGTAAGCTAGGCAAGGCGCTTGTGAGAGGCTTCTTTTGAGTTGTTTTACTGCCTCAGCTTGTTCTGGACCCCATTCCCACTTGACCCCCCCCCTTCAGGAGATGAATCAGGGGTCTGGTAATCTCTGCGTAGCCCTCAATGAACTTTCTGCTGTAATTAGTCAGTCCAAGGAGGCTCCTTAGTTCTCGCAGAGTTGTGGGGTCTTTCAGTTTCTGAAGTGCTTCCACTTTCTTTTCCTGGGGACAGAGACCCTGAGGAGTAATCTCATGCCCCAAGAAATTAACACGGGTTCTACACCACTGTGCTTTCTGAAAGGAAAGTTTTGCTCCGGCGGCCCTCAACTGCGTCAGAACATAACGGATCTCCGCTATGTGTTCCTCCACAGATGAACTTTTGATGAGGACATCATCTACCCCTCGCACCCAGGTCGGGCATGGCCTTATGTAGGAAAATATTGAACTCATTACCGGAGTTAAGGTATCCGAAGGGAGTCCGGGTCCATGTGTACTGCTGGCCCCCAAAGGTAAAAGCCAGTTTGTATTGGTCCTCCCTGCTGACAGGCACGGTCCAGTATCCATTGGTCAGGTCTATTGCAGTGAATACCTGTGACCCCTGAATCTGGGCCAGCCCTTGGTCAATGTAGGGCAGAGGCCATCGGGAAGTATGGACCCGTTTGTTGAGCTCCCTAAGGTCAGCACAGAGTCTCCACTGGCCATTTGGCTTCAATATTCCCAGCACCGGATTATTGAAGGTGCTGTGGACTGGACGGATTATTCCCCGGGACTCAAGGTTCTTCATTATTTCAGTAAGGGACTCCATTGATGCGAGAGGCAAACGATATTGCTTCACAAATACAGGAGTCATGCCAGGGTCCGTGGGGATTGTTGTTGTGTGGATGTCAGTGCGACCACAGTCATATGAGTCTACCGCAAAGAGATCTTGGAAATCCAAGAAAACTTGTTTCAACTTTTGCTTCTGTTCCAGAGTCACACAGGCATCAGCTAGATTGACTCTCTCTTCCACCATCTGCCTGAAGCCTGGAAAGACTTCTGGTTTGGCTATCTCAGCGGCCTCCTCCAGCTGGGTGGAGAAGTCCCTGGTCAGAGTGCTGATTTGGACTGGAGGCTTCAGGTGGGAAAGGCAGCCCTCATGGACCTGGAAAGTCACCTCATCCCTCCTGAAGTCACAAGTCACATCTTCCTTACCATAGGGGCAGGAAGTGTACACCAGGAAGTTCCCCCCATGCTGGGTAAAAATCCTGTCTGGTGTTGTAGTGTCATCACTGTCACTGTCAAAACAGTCCTTGGGGATTGGTCCTAACAGTTCATTTACTAAGTCGATGGAAAAATGTCGGTCATCAACCGCCATTCCCATAATGGTGCCTGCGGCTAGAGTAATACTCTTTAAGTCGCTGTTATCCACCTCTATTGGAATGGTGTCATGTTCTATGTTGACTAATGGTGTTGGGTTTACCCCCAACCCTTGCTGTTGGAGAGAAGCATTTAGATGTATGTAAACATCAGGGTTTTTCAACTCTTGTCCCCTTTTAACTTTCACTTCCAGGGAGAATTGTCGGGTCCTTTCTGGGATGGTGACTTCCTCTTTAACCTGAATTTCAACTGCATAAGGTAGCAATTGAGCGGACCTAAATGCTTTTTCTGGATCATCAAAGCCCATGGGATTATCTGCTAATCGGGACCAAGCTTTGAAGTTTATTAGGTCCAAACTAATGGCAAAGCGATTGAGAATGTCACTGCCTAAGTAAAAGGCGGCAGGGACGTCTCGCACGACCCAACAATTGTGGACTATGCTCTTGCTGCCAATGGAGATTTTGAGCATACACCTGCTTGGCAGGAGATGTTTGGAATTAGGTGCTTCCAGGTCCATTTCCCATTTGTCTATCAGTTTGAAGGTGGGAATGGCTGGATCTTTTGGGAGTTGGCGAAACATGGCTTCGCTGATGAAGCTCTTACCGTTCACACACACTCGAGCGAGAACAGAGTCCTTCCCATCATTTAACTGAACAGGGATGAACAACTGCTCTCCAATTTGCTGAATATCAGCCAGGCTCTGAGCTGATTTCACATCTTTCTGGACTGTAGGAGTGGGAGTTTCTGATTGTGGATTAGTAAAGAATTTCAGGGTGTTTCCTTCCAGTGTGGAATACCACCTTAAACTGGAAGGAAGGTTGATTTTCAGAAATAGAGAGGACCCCCCATCACCAGTCTGTTGTCCTACTGCTATTACTGTCACGTCTGGAATTTGGTTGTTCTGGAAGTGAAATTCTACTTGGTCAGATTTTTGTTCAACCATGTGGCAGGTGCCGTTTAAACTAACATGGTTGACACTCTGTTTTAATTTTATTGGTCGGCTAGTCTGGGTCCAGAGGACCTTGTTTACACAATCTATTAGGGGTGACAACCTTCTCAGGAGGTCATTCCCTAGTAAACAAGGGGTGCCCTCTGGGGTCACAACTATGACCGGGTGTTTCAACTTGTGTCGCCCAATTTTAATGTCCAAATCTGCCGTCCCCTCGACGGGAATTTCCTTCCCGTCAAAGTACTGCAGTTGTCCAGGAAGAGAGGTGAGAGGAATTTGGTAATTCTCTCCCCTTCCTGCATTCAGTTCATCAAAGGCCCTTCTGGACAGAAGGGTAGCTTGAGATCCCGTGTCCACCAGTGCCAAGATTGTACCCTGCCCCTGTACTTGTACCGGGGCATAGTATCTTCCCTCCTTCTCCTCAAGGGGGCACAGATAATGCACATTTTTGGACAACTGGTGGGCTAACTTTCTGGTTTTAGACATTGCAAGAGAAGAAATTTGGGCAGAATTCTGTGGAGAGCCTTGGGAATCTGAAAGAGAAAGTTGGCAACTGGAGATCAGAGCCATTTTGGGTTCCCCTGGCTCTGGTTCTGGGCCACCCCCCCCTTCTTGGAGGCAGTCACTTGGATGGGTTTGAACCAGGGGATTTTCTTGCTGTTGGTTCTGGGATGAGATAGTGGGCGGCGGTAGCTCAGTCTCCACATCTCCCCAGTCTGGATTTGCATCCCTAGGGACCCATTTTTCTTTGGGAGGAGTTCCCCCCTCTCTGAAGGAGAAGATCCTTTTCCCAGGATCCTCTGAGGATCCCTCTCCCTCAAATTGGAATATCTGTACCTCCTCCTCAAACTGAGTCTGTTTGGGTCTTTTGTTTCTCCTACCCCCCCTCTGCTCCTTAGGAGGCAGACTTTCAGGGGCAAGAGATTTTGTTTCCGGTTCCTGGGTTTCCAGGGGCTGTTTACAAGTGAGGAAGGAAGCTTCCTCCAAGGCTTTACACCCCCCTTCCCTTTGTGCCTCCTCCCTGGGAACCGGTGAGTTATCGGGGTGCTGCCCCCGTCATTGTTCTGGGGCACCAGGTCCAGAGTTGGGTGCGTTCTGCGCCGGCACGCCCATCTGAGGGTTCTGCTGAGCCCTCAGTATGGGACCCAGATCCCGCGCCATGTTTTGAACCTGGCGCTCTAACTGGGAAACCCGCTCAGGCTGATACAGGGCCCTGTTTTCTCCCCTGGGCTGATCCCGGGAAGGGTAGCTATCCCTTCTTTGGTAGTACCCTTGGTTGGGAAGATTTGGGTACCCCTCCACCCTTGGCCTCCCCTCTCCCGGATTAGGTTGTCTGGGCTCAGGGAATTGGGGAAAGAAGGATGGATGGTTTTGGGGATGAAAGTCGGGTGGATATCTGGGGAAAAATTTCTGCCCAGGGTTTGGTAAATTTCTGCCCTCCTGTGGAAAGTTTGGAGGGAAGTTCCCTGGGTTCGGAGCTCGGTTGGATCCCCCCCTTGGGCTGGGGGAGTCCACACATAACCCAGGATGGGTCGATTTCCCTTTTAACGGGGACTTACATAATCAGGAGAGCGAGGCACCCCATTTGTGGGGCTGCCTCCTTGGCTCCCTGTCTGTGACTGACACGAGGACCTCCTGGGCCTAGCATTATTAGGTGCAGGTAGGTTTTTAGGCCCCCCCATCTCCAAATCCAAAACGGGGGTGACCTTTACCTCTGCCACCTTGGCAGCAGCAGGGGTGCTGTTGGCTTTGGGGTTTTTCTGGGCATTACTTTTGCCATGTACCGGTTTCTGCACCTCATAGATCCGGGTAGCCTGTTCAATGACCCAGTCTAAAGATCTTTTCTCGTGAAAATCCCTCACGAGCTGGGTCATTATGTATTTGGGCAAGGCATGAAAAAATGTATTAATGAATTCTCTACTGTCTGTGCGCACCCTTCTGGTGGTCTGCGCAAAAGCACGTTTTAGTTCTTGCACAAATTCTTGTGGGGCCTGATCCTCCCCACATTGCAAATTGTAGGCTGCCTTGCGAGCCTCTTGAGGATTTCTATGAATGGAAAAATGTTTCAAGATGGCCGCCTTATAGGTGGACCATCTTAAATGATTTTGGTCCTCCAGCCCCGCAAAGAAACTGGAGTATTCCGGGGAGAAGGTCCACTTTACATATTGAATACAGCTTTGGCTGTCCTTCAAATGGAAAGTCTCCATCATTTGCTCAAACAACTCTAAGTGCTCCCAAACAGAATACTTAGCGTTCTTATGGTAAGGCGTGATGACGCTCCTGATCGCCTTAATCTGCTTTAAGGGGTCCTTAAGCAAGGCCCTTTTTGCCTTACTGACCCTTTTGGTTCGGGTAACCCTGGCCCATTCATCCTCTGACTCAGAGGCACTGCTCCCAGAGGTTCCCGTCAGATCTTCCAGGTTTTCCCGGATTCTGCGAGCCTGGGAATGGCTGGCAGAATGTGGGGACCTGGTCTCCTGTTTCCTGTGGTGCTCAGAGGAGTCCTCAGATCCCTCCTTGCTGCCAGGATTTGCTGGGTACCCCCCCCACTGACCTAACTGGGCAGAGGTTTTCAGGATGCCCTTAAGGGGCCTACTCTCCTGGGGCTCCCCATTAAATTGCACTGTGCTGGGGTGCCCATACCCGGATGCTCGCCCCTCCATTCCTGGGTGGTACTGGCCTATGAGCCCCATGCTTCTGGCTGGATAGTAATCTGCCATCCCTGTGGCCCTGTGCTCATGTGCGCCAGGGGACATGGGGGTGGCAGAGTCCAGGGACCGAGAGAGATAAAGGCCTCTGGTACTAGGGCTCCTGGGGTTATGCTCAGGAGTTTCTCTTTCCCAGCGAACCTCATCTCTATCCGCCCCTGCTCCATGTTGCAATGCAAGAGCCTGCACCTTCAGTTCCTCAGTTAAGGCCTTACTAGACTCTATCAGTCTCTCCTGCATCGCTACCTGTTGTTGGAGTCTATCATTGCGCTGGCAGAGAGCCTCATTCTCTCTCTGTGTTTCCTGATTGGTCCTGGAGCACTGGGCCAGTCTTTGCTGCAGGAGGGTTACCTCCTGAGCTGTGTCCCTATTGGCCTGCTCCTTTCTTGCTAGAGCATCCTCCACCCTCCTGGTGTGCTCTAACAAGTTCTGGTGTTCTTTTTGGAGGTCACCCAGTCCCTGGTGGGCCAGGTGATTTTCTTCCATTTTTCTTTTTAAATGGCAGACTTCCTGGCCTAAGGCGTCTCTTTCCTGACTAAGAGCCTGCATTTGTGCCGCCAGGTCATCCCTCTGCCTTTGAAAGGCACCAGCTTTCTGGCGTTCTTCATCAAACTCTGCCTGGGTATCCAGGTCTTTCGAAATCAGCTTGTTGCTCTCTACCTTCACTCTATCTAGATGACTTTGCAGGGTGGCTACCTGCTCCGTGCATGCCCTGTTAAAGTCTAATTGTTGCTCCAGCTTTTTCTGGCTCTGCAGTAAGGAGTCCAAACTGTCTCGGTGCTCCTTCTGCAGGGCCAGAAATTTAGTATCCTGGTCAGCCTTTTCCTGTTGCAGTATATCCATGTCCTCTTTTATTTTAATGATATACTGCCTACTGTCATTTTCTGACTCCTGGCTCCTGAGCAGCCTCTGCTCAGAAGAGTCCAGCTCAGATTGGGCCTTCTGTAATGCCAGCAGTTGCCTACTCGCCAGATCTTGGCCTTCAGCACATTTGTCCTGCATGGCTCCCATATGTAAATATAAATATGCCGCTACCCTGGCAATCTTGTTGTGCTCATCCTTGGCCTTAGAGGACATATATAGTTCACTCAGGGCCACATGTAGGGGACCCTGGTCTCTCCATATATCTGACCCTGTTTCCGTGATTTGGGGTGTGATGGCCTGCAACCAGACTGTTTGGTCCTGGTGAGTCCACTCACCTCTCACAAATAACTTATGTAAGAAGTGCTCTCTGGCTATTTTCATGTCTACTAAGGTCTTCGTTCTAGAGATTGGTCTCTGTCCTGACTTACAGAAGTTTGTATTTTATTTTTGCAAAACAGACCTTTTTCTTAGAGCGTTGCTTTGAGGAGTGCTTTACAGCGTAACACAGCGTGGTGATCCGACCGGATATGTGTATCTGGTCAGCTGGCACACTGTATTAATCTGCACAAATGGTAGATCTAACCCAAACGTCCGGCACGAGCCCCCAATTTGTAAGAGGATTAAATTCAACACTACAGCTAAGTCAACGCCTAGTCTATAATACTGAATGAAAACCCTTATTGATATATCTTTATGTCCAGTTTGTGCGTTCTGGATGAATACCCCTATATAACACCCCTCTCTTTGAATAACCCTGACCCCACTGAGCCAAGAAGTAGTTCTGTTTTGCAAGTTAAAAGGTTTAATTGATAATTTAAACAATATATATATATCACGCTTTATAATAAATTAATAATTGAATAGCACACTTAATCTGATATGATAAAGATTAACAACGGAGAATCTGGAACTAGCACACTTCTTTATAATCACTAAGGAGTTGACATGAAATGGATAAGATAGCAACAATACTTTTATGGTTTCAAATGAATGCAATGTGGAATGAAATGCAGTACGGAAAATAACTTGATAGGATTTCAGCAAAAGACAATGTAATCACTTTCTTGGACAATTCACCCCCCCTTTTTATGCAATGCAAGGAAATGGAGTGAAGCACACAGTTCTCAGAAATGCAATCAAATGTAATTCAGTTCACCCCAGCAACTTAGACTACAGACGTTGAAAACACAGGCCCAAATGCTTTTAAATGTGCTGGAAATGAAGAAAAAATATGCTAAAATGCTTTTAATTCCCTCTAGAGGTTCAGGGTGAGTGGTATCTAGTTAATATTAGTCCAGGCTCACACTAACAAGGATCTAGGGTGTAACTAGCAGGTTAAACGAATTTTTGGCAAGTGAAAGGCAAGCAGCTTCTGTTTTCACACGTGAAGAAATTTGCAAATCGCGGCAAAATTTGCGAATGCGCCGGGCGCTATTACAGAAGAACTACAAGGGCCATCAATATCGTTTTGGGGTCCTATGAAAGCCTAGGATCTCAGCTTCCAGATGAAAGTTACTGCAAGTCTCTAGCACAAACGGACACGGAGATATGAGCGATTAAATAAAGGTCGTTTTTCAGATTTGAAATTTTAAAGTTCAAAAAGACAAGTGCAGCTTGCAACCAGAAAATGACAGGTGACAGCTTTGCAAATGACAGGTGACAGTTAGGAGACAGTTCTACTTAGATTAAACTAGATTGAATTATATTATTTTAACTAGGAGATTGGTTCTGCACAGTTTTCTAGGTACTCACACTATATTCTTGAGTGAAATGGGCCTCGCCATGGATCTGGTCAGGTTTTAGACGGGACTCTGGTCTCTGCACTTCACAGTGATCTGGGTCTGCTCTCTCTCTGGATTCTGAAGATTGAGGGATTTAAAGTCTGGATCTTTCTGCACAGCTTTCTCTGGAGATTGATGGAGGTAAAGTATGGATTTTCCCGGCAGAGCTTCCAGCTGCAAATGGATTTGAAAGTCCATATCTGTCCTGTCTCTCTGCTTTTATGTGTTTTGAAAATGGGTGTGTGTGAGCAGCATCACTAGCCAGCCCCTCTCCACTTGTCATTGGCCACTTCATCCGCTTCCACTTGATTGGGGGAATGAAATGAAGTGTCATCATGATGAGGTCTGTTTATGATACAGAGAACCCACCCCTGTCAACTTTACACACAATCTATATTTGCTCAAAAAAACATATTTGCACAGGTACACATTTGTTTAAAATTACATGCACCCTTCACATATCACAGGAGGTATACCCTGTCCAAATCTGCTCTTCCTGGGGGCTTGCATTCAAAAATGGCACATATTTCACTTTTTAACTGGTTTCGCAATTTCGGACATTAACCCAAATTTACACACATGTGCGCAAGGAGTATGGACATTAGTTGATGAAGTGTCAGATTTTTCACATGCACACATTTTGAGTAATATCCTCTTTTCCGCTAAAACCCCCCTGAACATGCCACCGGTTCTAAAAACCTCTTAAAATGTGGGCAGAAAAATCACAAGAATTATGGTGTCATTTATACAATTTTCACATGTCCGCTCTATGAGTTATTCATCTTTTTAGAGTTATGTTCTGGCCCCAAAGGGGTGTGGTTTTCCTCCAGTACAAGGTTGAATTTCTGGTTTTTCCAGTTCTGCCAAGCCAGCTTGCTCTCACAGGCAGTGCCCCTCCCCTGTGCTTCCAGGAGAAATCTCCATTTACGACTCCCACCATAAAACATTTGCCTGAGTCAAGACAGGGCTTTGTTCAATTTCCTGCAGAGCCCAGGTAATTCAATCAGGGAAGTGTCATATCCCTTTTGGTGTGAGCAGCAAAAGGGCAGCTAGGCCCGGGAACACAGCTGTGACTCAAGTTTCACTCCTGATGGGGGTAGTTGCCAGGCAAATTGGAATCTCTTTAAGCCAGTTTTTAGCTACATGTCATTTCTGTTCCCCAGTTTCTGCATTAAAATAAAACTAAACATTTTCACATATGCAGCTAGAAGGCTGATTCTAAGTTTAAAACTATGACATTTAAACAATTGCAACCTATGTGACACTCAAAAGTAGGTCACTCAGTCAATTTAAACATTTAGATTTTTTTAGTGTCTTTCAGTCCAAATTTACTTAAACTGCTGAAATCCACAGCTCAGCCAGTCTTGTTATAAACCTTCAAGTCACTTCAGAATATAACTTTACATTGGATCCACCTCTTAGTAAGTCTTTCTTTTGCATGTTTTGGGTTCATTTATTCAGTTTTCTACAAAATCTGGTGGTTTTAAAACGCCGGCTATTGGATAGTGGTGAGTACTGGTACTGCACCCCTTTTTGGGATTTAAGAAAATGAATTCCCAACAGTTATGGGTTTGCTTTTGGCAATCAGCATTGCCACTCCCAATGGTTTCAGACTACTGTGTGGGTAGTCCAATGGTGGTTTTAGGCAGTTTCCTTCTGTGCCCATAACATCGGCAAAAATGAGTGGCAGCCTATTCTTCATGCATTTCCCTGTGCATTTTCTGGGAAGCTCTGGTCATAATGATGTTTTCCATGTCAGTACTGCACAGTTTTGAGGTAGGGCTCCGATGCATGGGTAAATACATCCCACAAGCCCCCCTCTTGCGATGGCCATTCGGTTTCACTGATGGGACTCGCAAGACCTGGGATGTTTCCTCATCTTCTTCCAATAGATGGCACAGTTCAGCATCTTTTTCTCCATCCGGTACTGATCGATCGGTTTTCCTCGCCGGTCCTGATGGGAATATTGGGCGGTACACTGGGCCCATTGCGTCTCTGCTCCCGGTCTCCGGATCGTCCTCCTTGGACCGTTTCCAGGTTTTCTTTCTCCTAGGATGACAAAGGAAGAGCGGCAATACCTATCCATAGACATTTTTCCCCCACCATTGATATCGTGGGGCAGCATATGCATTTCATCATAACGAAACATTACATTCTTATTTTGAAAAAAAAAACAGTATAACTAAGAGACAGTTTCATGCAAATCACAATATTTTAGAGACTAGATGTGGTATGTTTTAGGATTGGAACTGAATTAGTCTGAGACAGTACCCTCTAGGATTCCAGAGGATTCCTCCAGTTGTTGCAGAGTGTGCCTGGGATGGCAACACTTCAACTGGTTTATGTGGACCCACTTGTCTTCCCCCGCTGCCAAAGGACCTTTGGGGATGTGGATTTTGTAGGCCACAGGGGAGATCTTGTCGATGATCTCAAAGGGTCCCTTCCATGTAGGCAAGAATTTCCGCTGTTTTGCCTGGTTTCTTTGGAAGTTGTATAGATAGACCCGGTCCCCCACCTGATATTCCTTCCTGGAAGTCTTCAGGTCATAGTGGGTCTTCATGCTATCAGCCGATCTTTCTAGATTCCGCTGAGCGTAAGCAAAAGCATGTTGGAGGTGTTTCCTTAAATTCTCCACATACTCATGAGTAGTGGAGGCATTTATCAGTGTCTGCTCTTGGGTCCTGTAGAGCAAATGCTGAGGAAGCACCATCTTGCGCCCAGTCATCAACTCAAATGGTGACATTTTGGTTGCAGATGAAGGGGTAGATCTGATGGCCATTAGGACCAGGGGTAATCGGATATCCCAACTTGGCCCAGAATCTGCCACAAACTTCTTTAATATGCTCACAATGGTTCGGTTATATCTCTCTACTGCCCCAGAAGAAGCTGGCCTGTAAGCAATATGCAACTTCCTTTTGACCCCCAGTATCTCCCACATCTTTGTCATCACTTCACTGGTGAAGTAGCTACCTCTGTCTGACTCAATCCTTTGAGGTAGACCAAAACGGGAAAAGATGTGGTTAATCATCAGGGCAGCTGCTGTTTCTGCCTTGCAATTTGGGGCTGGGAGACATTCCACCCACTTGGTAAACAAGCATGTCACAGTCAACATGTACTTATTCCCCCTAGCAGAGCGAATCACGGGGCCTACAAAGTCGATTTGTAAATCTGACCATGGCAGTGTCATCCCCCGCTTTTGGAGAGGCGCGCGGTGCGTGAGGGATGATGGCTGAAATTGTGCACACACAAGACACCCCTTCAAGTATTGGTCGAGGTCCTGCCCCATGTGTGGCCAGTATGCAACCTCTCTTAAGATTTCCAATGTTGTGTGAAACCCCCTATGACCGGCAGTGGCCGCATCATGGGCGTGACTTAACATCAGGCTTCGGAATGAGGTAGGAACCACCCACTGATCGTGGCCAGCTTTGGATTTCCTTACCAGCAAACCGTCTTGGATTCGGAACATTTTTGGACATTTCATCAACACTCTTAGGTCCTCTTTCCCAATATAATCGGTATCCGTCAGGGGAAAGTTCTCAGGGTCCTCAAGGTGCTGGTAAAATTTACCAATAATTGGATCCCCCTTCTGAGCGGTAATCAAATCAGCATCAGGGGTCTCCTTACTCCATTGTGCAATTGAAAGGTTGTTGTGAGCATTTGTCTGGGACCTAGTGATAGCAGTGACCTGGATTTCCCCCAACAGGGACTCAATCTCAATTAGATCCCCTTGGATGGCCCCGGTTTTGGCCAGCTGATCAGCTAAGTCATTTCCAGTTTTGTCTGGTCCCTCTACTTTGGAATGACCCTTGATCTTTTTCCAATAGATGGTCATCTCATTCGAGGTGACCAGATCATCAATGTTTTGGATCAACTTCCCATGTTTCAAGGGTTTGTTGTTAGCACATAACATGCCTCTGGTTTTCCAATTAACCAGGTGCTCCACGAACCCGTTCCGTACATAATCCGAATCTGTGATTATGACCAGTTCGCGGAGTTGATGCTGGACAGCAGTGAGGATGGCCTGATGCACAGCCATCAATTCTGCCACCTGACTACTTCGGGGATCAATTTTGTATCCAGCGGAGGGTTCTGGGGACTCATTCACCCATTCATTCCCTACGCCAGCCACCAGTTCTTTCTCCCCGTCGTTGTCAACATGGTAAGAGCATCCATCCACATAGACAGTGGGCATTGTCCTCTTCAAAGACTTTGTGTGGGGAATTAAGGTATGCCTGCGTGTTGTCCTTGATTTTTAGACTTTCGTCCTCGAGACAGTTTTCTCTGGCACAATCATGCAAGTCAGCCAGACCTTGCGCGAGGGGACTCTTCTTGTTTTGGCCATATCTGACCTCCACTGGAAAGCCTTGCATTGACAGAATCCAGGAAGTAATTCGGGAATTACTCACATTTCCGGCCCGGATTCTATCACTTTGGAGATATTGCAGAGGCTGGTGTCGAGTCTCCACTATGATGTGTTCCCCCTGGATAAACGGGCGGTAATTCTTCAATGCCCACACCGTTGCCAGGAGTGCCTTCTCACAATCGTTGAATTTTTCCTCCACAGAGGATAAAGTTTTGCTCGCATAGGAGATTACTTTATTGACCTTGTCATGCTTTTGGTATAATACTGCCGTCAAGCATGTATTAGAGAACCCCGTCTCCAGGAAGAACTCCTTGTTTCTGACAGGGTAAGCTAGGCAAGGCGCTTGTGAGAGGCTTCTTTTGAGTTGTTTTACTGCCTCAGCTTGTTCTGGACCCCATTCCCACTTGACCCCCCCCTTCAGGAGATGAATCAGGGGTCTGGTAATCTCTGCGTAGCCCTCAATGAACTTTCTGCTGTAATTAGTCAGTCCAAGGAGGCTCCTTAGTTCTTGCAGAGTTGTGGGGTCTTTCAGTTTCTGAAGTGCTTCCACTTTCTTTTCCTGGGGACAGAGACCCTGAGGTGTAATCTCATGCCCCAAGAAATTAACACGGGTTCTACACCACTGTGCTTTCTGAAAGGAAAGTTTTGCTCCGGCGGCCCTCAACTGCGTCAGAACATAACGGATCTCTGCTATGTGTTCCTCCACAGATGAACTTTTGATGAGGACATCATCTACATAAGCCAGGTTACCCCTCGCACCCAGGTCGGGCATGGCCTTATGTAGGAAAATATTGAACTCATTACCGGAGTTAAGGTATCTGAAGGGAGTCCGGGTCCATGTGTACTGCTGGCCCCCAAAGGTAAAAACCAGTTTGTATTGGTCCTCCCTGCTGACAGGCACGGTCCAGTATCCATTGGTCAGGTCTATTGCAGTGAATACCTGTGACCCCTGAATCTGGGCCAGCCCTTGGTCAATGTAGGGCAGAGGCCATCGGGAAGTATGGACCCGTTTGTTGAGCTCCCTAAGGTCAGCACAGAGTCTCCACTGGCCGTTTGGCTTCAATATTCCCAGCACCGGATTATTGAAGGTGCTGTGGACTGGACGGATTATTCCCCGGGACTCAAGGTTCTTAATTATTTCAGTAAGGGACTCCATTGATGCGAGAGGCAAACGATATTGCTTCACAAATACAGGAGTCATGCCAGGGTCCGTGGGGATTGTTGTTGTGTGGATGTCAGTGCGACCACAGTCATATGAGTCTACCGCAAAGAGATCTTGGAAATCCAAGAAAACTTGTTTCAACTTTTGCTTCTGTTCCAGAGTCACACAGGCATCAGCTAGGTTGACTCTCTCTTCCACCATCTGCCTGAAGCCTGGAAAGACTTCTGGTTTGGCTATCTCAGCGGCCTCCTCCAGCTGGGTGGAGAAGTCCCTGGTCAGAGTGCTGATTTGGACTGGAGGCTTCAGGTGGGAAAGGCAGCCCTCATGGACCTGGAAAATCACCTCATCCCTCCTGAAGTCACAAGTCACATCTTCCTTACCATAGGGGCAGGAAGTGTACACCAGGAAGTTCCCCCCATGCCGGGTAAAAATCCTGTCTGGTGTTGTAGTGTCATCACGGTCACTGTCAAAACAGTCCTTGGGGATTGGTCCTAACAGTTCATTTACTAAGTCGATGGAAAAATGTCGGTCATCAACCGCCATTCCCATAATGGTGCCTGCGGCTAGAGTAATACTCTTTAAGTCGCTGTTATCCACCTCTATTGGAATGGTGTCATGTTCTATGTTGACTAATGGTGTTGGGTTTACCCCCAACCCTTGCTGTTGGAGAGAAGCATTTAGATTTATGTAAACATCAGGGTTTTTCAACTCTTGTCCCCTTTTAACTTTCACTTCCAGGGAGAATTGTCGGGTCCTTTCTGGGATGGTGACTTCCTCTTTAACCTGAATTTCAACTGCATAAGGTAGCAATTGAGCTGACCTAAATGCTTTTTCTGGATCATCAAAGCCCATGGGATTATCCGCTAATCGGGACCAAGCTTTGAAGTTTATTAGGTCCAAACTAATGGCAAAGCGATTGAGAATGTCACTGCCTAAGTAAAAGGCGGCAGGGACGTCTCGCACGACCCAACAATTGTGGACTATGCTCTTGTTGCCAATGGAGATTTTGAGCATACACCTGCTTGGCAGGAGATGTTTGGAATTAGGTGCTTCCAGGTCCATTTCCCATGTGTCTATCAGTTTGAAGGTGGGAATGGCTGGATCTTTTGGGAGTTGGCGAAACATGGCTTCGCTGATGAAGCTCTTACCGTTGTTCACACACACTCGAGCGAGAACAGAGTCCTTCCCATCATTTAACTGAACAGGGATGAACAACTGCTCTCCAATTTGCTGAATATCAGCCAGGCTCTGAGCTGATTTCACATCTTTCTGGACTGTAGGAGTGGGAGTTTCTGATTGTGGATTAGTAAAGAATTTCAGGGTGTTTCCTTCCAGTGTGGAATACCACCTTAAACTGGAAGGAAGGTTGATTTTCAGAAATAGAGAGGACCCCCCATCACCAGTCTGTTGTCCTACTGCTATTACTGTCACGTCTGGAATTTGGTTGTTCTGGAAGTGAAATTCTACTTGGTCAGATTTTTGTTCAACCATGTGGCAGGTGCCGTTTAAACTAACATGGTTGACACTCTGTTTTAATTTTATTGGTCGGCTAGTCTGGGTCCAGAGGACCTTGTTTACACAATCTATTAGGGGTGACAACCTTCTCAGGAGGTCATTCCCTAGTAAACAAGGGGTGCCCTCTGGGGTCACAACTATGACCGGGTGTTTCAACTTGTGTCGCCCAATTTTAATGTCCAAATCTGCCGTCCCCTCGACGGGAATTTCCTTCCCGTCAAAGTTCTGCAGTTGTCCAGGAAGAGAGGTGAGAGGAATTTGGTAATTCTCTCCCCTTCCTGCATTCAGTTCATCAAAGGCCCTTCTGGACAGAAGGGTAGCTTGAGATCCCGTGTCCACCAGTGCCAAGATTGTACCCTGCCCCTGTACTTGTACCGGGGCATAGTATCTTCCCTCCTTCTCCTCAAGGGGGCACAGATAATGCACATTTTTGGACAACTGGTGGGCTAACTTTCTGGTTTTAGACATTGCAAGAGAAGAAATTTGGGCAGAATTCTGTGGAGAGCCTTGGGAATCTGAAAGAGAAAGTTGGCAACTGGAGATCAGAGCCATTTTGGGTTCCCCTGGCTCCGGTTCTGGGCCGCCCCCCCCCTTTTTGGAGGCAGTCACCAGGATGGGTTTGAACCAGGGGATTTTCTTGCTGTTGGTTCTGGGATGAGATAGTGTGCGGCGGTAGCTCAGTCTCCACATTTCCCCAGTCTGGATTTGCATCCCTAGGGACCCATTTTTCTTTGGGAGGAGTTCCCCCCTCTCTGAAGGAGAAGTTCCTTTTCCCAGGATCCTCTGAGGATCCCTCTCCCTCAAATTGGAATATCTGTACCTCCTTCTCAAACTGAGTCTGTTTGGGCCTTTTGTTTCTCCTACCCCCCCTCTGCTCCTTAGGAGGCAGACTTTCAGGGGCAAGAGATTTTGTTTCCGGTTCCTGGGTTTCCAGGGGCTGTTTACAAGTGAGAAAGGAAGCTTCCTCCAAGGCTTTACACCCCCCTTCCCTTTGTGCCTCCTCCCTGGGAACCGGTGAGTTATCGGGGTGCTGCGCCCGTCATTGTTCTGGGGTACCAGGTCCAGAGTTGGGTGCGTTCTGCGCCAGCACGCCCATCTGAGGGTTCTGCTGAGCCCTCAGTATGGGACCCAGATCCCGCGCCATGTTTTGAACCTGGCGCTCTAACTGGGAAACCCGCTCAGGCTGATACAGGGCCCTGTTTTCTCCCCTGGGCTGATCCCGGGAAGGGTAGCTATCCCTTCTTTGGTAGTACCCTTGGTTGGGAAGATTTGGGTACCCCTCCACCCTTGGCCTCCCCTCTCCCGGATTAGGTTGTCTGGGCTCAGGGAATTGGGGAAAGAAGGATGGATGGTTTTGGGGCTGAAAGTCGGGTGGATATCTGGGGAAAAAGTTCTGCCCAGGGTTTGGTAAATTTCTGACCTCCTTTGGAAAGTTTGGAGGGAAGTTCCCTGGGTTCGGAGCTCGGTTGGATCCCCCCCTTGGGCTGGGGGAGTCCACACATAACCCAGGATGGGTCGATTTCCCTTGTAACGGGGACTTACATAATCAGGAGAGCGAGGCACCCCATTTGTGGGGCTGCCTCCTTGGCTCCCTGTCTGTGACTGACCCGAGGACCTCCTGGGCCTAGCATTATTAGGTGCAGGTAGGTTTTTAGGCCCCCCCATCTCCAAATCCAAAACGGGGGTGACCTTTACCTCTGCCACCTTGGCAGCAGCAGGGGTGCTGTTGGCTTTGGGGTTTTTCTGGGCATTACTTTTGCTATGTACCGGTTTCTGCACCTCATAGATCCGGGTAGCCTGTTCAATGACCCACTCTAAAGATCTTTTCTCGTGAAAATCCCTCACGAGCTGGGTCATTATGTATTTGGGCAAGGCATGAAAAAATGTATTAATGAATTCTCTACTGTCTGTGCGCACCCTTCTGGTGGTCTGCGCAAAAGCACGTTTTAGTTCTTGCACAAATTCTTGTGGGGCCTGATCCTCCCCACATTTCAAATTGTAGGCTGCCTTGCGAGCCTCTTGAGGATTTCTATGAATGGAAAAATGTTTCAAGATGGCCGCCTTATAGGTGGACCATCTTAAATGATTTTGGTCCTCCAGCCCCGCAAAGAAACTGGAGTATTCCGGGGAGAAGGTCCACTTTACATATTGAATACAGCTTTGGCTGTCCTTCAAATGGAAAGTCTCCATCATTTGCTCAAACAACTCGCTCCCAAACAGAATACTTAGCGTTCTTATGGTAAGGCGTGATGACGCTCCTAATCGCCTTAATCTACTTTAAGGGGTCCTTAAGCAAGGCCCTTTTTGCCTTACTGACCCTTTTGGTTCGGGTAACCCTGGCCCATTCATCCTCTGACTCAGAGGCACTGCTCCCAGAGGTTCCCGTCAGATCTTCCAGGTTTTCCCGGATTCTGTGAGCCTGGGAATGGCTGGCAGAATGTGGGGACCTGGTCTCCTGTTTCCTGTGGTGCTCAGAGGAGTCCTCAGATCCCTCCTTGCTGCCAGGATTTGCTGGGTACCCCCCCCACTGACCTAACTGGGCAGAGGTTTTCAGGATGCCCTTAAGGGGCCTACTCTCCTGGGGCTCCCCATTAAATTGCACTGTGCTGGGGTGCCCATACCCGGATGCCCGCCCCTCCATTCCTGGGTGGTACTGGCCTATGAGCCCCATGCTTCTGGCTGGATAGTAATCTGCCATCCCTGTGGCCCTGTGCTCATGTGCGCCAGGGGACATGGGGGTGGCAGAGTCCAGGGACCGAGAGAGATAAAGGCCTCTGGTACTAGGGCTCCTGGGGTTATGCTCAGGAGTTTCTCTTTCCCAGCGAACCTCATCTCTATCCGCCCCTGCTCCATGTTGCAATGCAAGAGCCTGCGCCTTCAGTTCCTCAGTTAAGGCCTTACTAGACTCTATCAGTCTCTCCTGCATCGCTACCTGTTGTTGGAGTCTATCATTGCGATGGCAGAGAGTCTCATTCTCTCTCTGTGTTTCCTGATTGGTCCTGGAGCACTGGGCCAGTCTTTGCTGCAGGAGGGTTACCTCCTGAGCTGTGTCCCTATTGGCCTGCTCCTTTCTTGCTAGAGCATCCTCCACCCTCCTGGTGTGCTCTAACAAGTTCTGGTGTTCTTTTTGGAGGTCACCCAGTCCCTGGTGGGCCAGGTGATTTTCTTGCATTTTTCTTTTTAAATGGCAGACTTCCTGGCCTAAGGCGTCTCTTTCCTGACTAAGAGCCTGCATTTGTGCCGCCAGGTCGTCCCTCTGCCTTTGAAAGGCACCAGCTTTCTGGCGTTCTTCATCAAACTCTGCCTGGGTATCCAGGTCTTTCGAAATCAGCTTGTTGCTCTCTACCTTCACTCTATCTAGATGACTTTGCAGGGTGGCTACCTGCTCCGTGCATGCCCTGTTAAAGTCTAATTGTTGCTCCAGCTTTTTCTGGCTCTGCAGTAAGGAGTCCAAACTGTCTCGGTGCTCCTTCTGCAGGGCCAGAAATTTAGTATCCTGGTCAGCCTTTTCCTGTTGCAGTATATCCATGTCCTCTTTTATTTTAATGATATACTGCCTACTGTCATTTTCTGACTCCTGGCTCCTGAGCAGCCTCTGCTCAGAAGAGTCCAGCTCAGATTGGGCCTTCTGTAATGCCAGCAGTTGCCTACTCGCCAGATCTTGGCCTTCAGCACATTTGTCCTGCATGGCTCCCATATGTAAATATAAATATGCCGCTACCCTGGCAATCTTGTTGTGCTCATCCTTGGCCTTAGAGGACATATATAGTTCACTCAGGGCCACATGTAAGGGACCCTGGTCTCTCCATGTATCTGACCCTGTTTCCGTGATTTGGGGTGTGATGGCCTGCAACCAGACTGTTTGGTCCTGGTGAGTCCACTCACCTCTCACAAATAACTTATGTAAGAAGTGCTCTCTGGCTATTTTCATGTCTACTAAGGTCGTCATTCTAGAGATTGGTCTCTGTCCTGACTTACAGAAGTTTGTATTTTATTTTTGCAAAACAGACCTTTTTCTTAGAGCGTTGCTTTGAGGAGAGCTTTACAGCGTAACACAGCGTGGTGATCCGACCGGATATGTGTATCTGGTCAGCTGGCACACTGTATTAATCTGCACAAATGGTAGATCTAACCCAAACGTCCGGCACGAGCCCCCAATTTGTAAGAGGATTAAATTCAACACTACAGCTAAGTCAACGCCTAGTCTATAATACTGAATGAAAACCCTTATTGATATATCTTTATGTCCAGTTCGTGCGTTCTGGATGAATACCCCTATATAACACCCCTCTCTTTGAATAACCCTGACCCCACTGAGCCAAGAAGTAGTTCTGTTTTGCAAGTTAAAAGGTTTAATTGATAATTTAAACAATATATATATATCACGCTTTATAATAAATTAATAATTGAATAGCACACTTAATCTGATATGATAAAGATTAACAACGGAGAATCTGGCACTAGCACACTTCTTTATAATCACTAAGGAGTTGACATGAAATGGATAAGATAGCAACAATACTTTTATGGTTTCAAATGAATGCAATGTGGAATGAAATGCAGTACGGAAAATAACTTGATAGGATTTCAGCAAAAGACAATGTAATCACTTTCTTGGACAATTCACCCCCCCTTTTTATGCAATGCAAGGAAATGGAGTGAAGCACACAGTTCTCAGAAATGCAATCAAATGTAATTCAGTTCACCCCAGCAACTTAGACTACAGACGTTGAAAACACAGGCCCAAATGCTTTTAAATGTGCTGGAAATGAAGAAAAAATATGCTAAAATGCTTTTAATTCCCTCTAGAGGTTCAGGGTGAGTGGTATCTAGTTAATATTAGTCCAGGCTCACACTAACAAGGATCTAGGGTGTAACTAGCAGGTTAAACGAATTTTTGGCAAGTGAAAGGCAAGCAGCTTCTGTTTTCACACGTGAAGAAATTTGCAAATCGCGGCAAAATTTGCGAATGCGCCGGGCACTATTACAGAAGAACTACAAGGGCCATCAATATCGTTTTGGGGTCCTATGAAAGCCTAGGATCTCAGCTTCCAGATGAAAGTTACTGCAAGTCTCTAGCACAAACGGTCACGGAGATATGAGCGATTAGATAAAGGTCGTTTTTCAGATTTGAAATTTTAAAGTTCAAAAAGACAAGTGCAGCTTGCAACCAGAAAATGACATGTGACAGCTTTGCAAATGACAGGTGACAGTTAGGAGACAGTTCTACTTAGATTAAACTAGATTGAATTATATTATTTTAACTAGGAGATTGGTTCTGCACAGTTTTCTAGGTACTCACACTATATTCTTGAGTGAAATGGGCCTCGCCATGGATCTGGTCAGGTTTTAGACGGGACTCTGGTCTCTGCACTTCACAGTGATCTGGGTCTGCTCTCTCTCTGGATTCTGAAGATTGAGGGATTTAAAGTCTGGATCTTTCTGCACAGCTTTCTCTGGAGATTGATGGAGGTAAAGTATGGATTTTCCCGGCAGAGCTTCCAGCTGCAAATGGATTTGAAAGTCCATATCTGTCCTGTCTCTCTGCTTTTATGTGTTTTGAAAATGGGTGTGTGTGAGCAGCATCACTAGCCAGCCCCTCTCCACTTGTCATTGGCCACTTCATCCGCTTCCACTTGATTGGGGGAATGAAATGAAGTGTCATCATGATGAGGTCTGTTTATGATACAGAGAACCCACCCCTGTCAACTTTACACACAATCTATATTTGCTCAAAAAAACATATTTGCACAGGTACACATTTGTTTAAAATTACATGCACCCTTCACATATCACAGGAGGTATACCCTGTCCAAATCTGCTCTTCCTGGGGGCTTGCATTCAAAAATGGCACATATTTCACTTTTTAACTGGTTTCGCAATTTCGGACATTAACCCAAATTTACACACATGTGCGCAAGGAGTATGGACATTAGTTGATGAAGTGTCAGATTTTTCACATACACACATTTTGAGTAATATCCTCTTTTCCGCTAAAACCCCCCTGAACATGCCACCGGTTCTAAAAACCTCTTAAAATGTGGGCAGAAAAATCACAAGAATTATGGTGTCATTTATACAATTTTCACATGTCCGCTCTATGAGTTATTCATCTTTTTAGAGTTATGTTCTGGCCCCAAAGGGGTGTGGTTTTCCTCCAGCACAAGGTTGAATTTCTGGTTTTTCCAGTTCTGCCAAGCCAGCTTGCTCTCACAGGCAGTGCCCCTCCCCTGTGCTTCCAGGAGAAATCTCCATTTACGACTCCCGCCATAAAACATTTGCCTGAGTCAAGACAGGGCTTTGTTCAATTTCCTGCAGAGCCCAGGTAATTCAATCAGGGAAGTGTCATATCCCTTTTGGTGTGAGCAGCAAAAGGGCAGCTAGGCCTGGGAACACAGCTGTGACTCAAGTTTCACTCCTGATGGGGGTAGTTGCCAGGCAAATTGGAATCTCTTTAAGCCAGTTTTTAGCTACATGTCATTTCTGTTCCCCAGTTTCTGCATTCAAATAAAACTAAACATTTTCACATATGCAGCTAGAAGGCTGATTCTAAGTTTAAAACTATGACATTTAAACAATTGCAACCTATGTGACACTCAAAAGTAGGTCACTCAGTCAATTTAAACATTTAGATTTTTTTATTGTCTTTCAGTCCAAATTTACTTAAACTGCTGAAATCCACAGCTCAGCCAGTCTTGTTATAAACCTTCAAGTCACTCAAGAATATAACTTTACATTGGATCCACCTCTCAGTAAGTCTTTCTTTTGCATGTTTTGGGTTCATTTATTCAGTTTTCTACAAAATCTGGTGGTTTTAAAACGCCGGCTTTTGGATAGTGGTGAGTACTGGTACTGCACCCCTTTTTGGGATTTAAGAAAATGAATTCCCAACAGTTATGGGTTTGCTTTTGGCAATCAGCATTGCCACTCCCAATGGTTTCAGACTACTGTGTGGGTAGTCCAATGGTGGTTTTAGGCAGTTTCCTTCTGTGCCCATAACATCGGCAAAAATGAGTGGCAGCCTATTCTTCATGCATTTCCCTGTGCATTTTCTGGGAAGCTCTGGCCATAATGATGTTTTCCATGTCAGTACTGCACAGTTTTGAGGTAGGGCTCCGATGCATGGGTAAATACATCCCACAAGCCCCCCTCTTGCGATGGCCATTCGGTTTCACTGATGGGACTCGCAAGACCTGGGATGTTTCCTCATCTTCTTCCAATAGATGGCACAGTTCAGCATCTTTTTCTCCATCCGGTACTGATCGATCGGTTCTCCTCGCCGGTCCTGATGGGAATATTGGGCGGTACACTGGGCCCATTGCGTCTCTGCTCCCGGTCTCCGGATCGTCCTCCTTGGCCCGTTTCCAGGTTTTCTTTCTCCTAGGACGACAAAGGAAGAGCGGCAATACCTATCCATAGACATTTTTCCCCCACCATTGATATCGTGGGGCAGCATATGCATTTCATCATAACGAAACATTACATTCTTATTTTGAAAAAAAAAACAGTATAACTAAGAGACAGTTTCATGCAAATCACAATATTTTAGAGACTAGATGTGGTATGTTTTAGGATTGGAACTGAATTAGTCTGAGACAGTACCCTCTAGGATTCCAGAGGATTCCTCCAGTTGTTGCAGAGTGTGCCTGGGATGGCAACACTTCAACTGGTTTATGTGGACCCACTTGTCTTCCCCCGCTGCCAAAGGACCTTTGGGGATGTGGATTTTGTAGGCCACAGGGGAGATCTTGTTGATGATCTCAAAGGGTCCCTTCCATGTAGGCAAGAATTTCCGCTGTTTTGCCTGGTTTCTTTGGAAGTTGTATAGATAGACCCGGTCCCCCACCTGATATTCCTTCCTGGAAGTCTTCAGGTCATAGTGGGTCTTCATGCTATCAGCCGATCTTTCTAGATTCCGCTGAGCGTAAGCAAAAGCATGTTGGAGGTGTTTCCTTAAATTCTCCACATACTCATGAGTAGTGGAGGCATTTATCAGTGTCTGCTCTTGGGTCCTGTAGAGCAAATGCTGAGGAAGCACCATCTTGCGCCCAGTCATCAACTCAAATGGTGACATTTTGGTTGCAGATGAAGGGGTAGATCTGATGGCCATTAGGACCAGGGGTAATCGGATATCCCAACTTGGCCCAGAATCTGCCACAAACTTCTTTAATATGCTCACAATGGTTCGGTTATATCTCTCTACTGCCCCAGAAGAAGCTGGCCTGTAAGCAATATGCAACTTCCTTTTGACCCCCAGTATCTCCCACATCTTTGTCATCACTTCACTGGTGAAGTGGCTACCTCTGTCTGACTCAATCCTTTGAGGTAGACCAAAACGGGAAAAGATGTGGTTAATCATCAGGGCAGCTGCTGTTTCTGCCTTGCAATTTGGGGCTGGGAGACATTCCACCCACTTGGTAAACAAGCATGTCACAGTCAACATGTACTTATTCCCCCTAGCAGAGCGAATCACGGGGCCTACAAAGTCGATTTGTAAATCTGACCATGGCAGTGTCATCCCCCGCTTTTGGAGAGGCGCGCGGTGCGTGAGGGATGATGGCTGAAATTGTGCACACACAAGACACCCCTTCAAGTATTGGTCGAGGTCCTGCCCCATGTGTGGCCAGTATGCAACCTCTCTTAAGATTTCCAATGTTGTGTGAAACCCCCTATGACCGGCAGTGGCCGCATCATGGGCGTGACTTAACATCAGGCTTCGGAATGAGGTAGGAACCACCCACTGATCGTGGCCAGCTTTGGATTTCCTTACCAGCAAACCGTCTTGGATTTGGAACATTTTTGGACATTTCATCAACACTCTTAGGTCCTCTTTCCCAATATAATCGGTATCCGTCAGGGGAAAGTTCTCAGGGTCCTCAAGGTGCTGGTAAAATTTACCAATAATTGGATCCCCCTTCTGAGCGGTAATCAAATCAGCATCAGGGGTCTCCTTACTCCATTGTGCAATTGAAAGGTTGTTGTGAGCATTTGTCTGGGACCTAGTGATAGCAGTGACCTGGATTTCCCCCAACAGGGACTCAATCTCAATTAGATCCCCTTGGATGGCCCCGGTTTTGGCCAGCTGATCAGCTAAGTCATTTCCAGTTTTGTCTGGTCCCTCTACTTTGGAATGACCCTTGATCTTTTTCCAATAGATGGTCATCTCATTCGAGGTGACCAGATCATCAATGTTTTGGATCAACTTCCCATGTTTCAAGGGTTTGTTGTTAGCACATAACATGCCTCTGGTTTTCCAATTAACCAGGTGCTCCACGAACCCGTTCCGTACATAATCCGAATCTGTGATTATGACCAGTTCGCGGAGTTGATGCTGGACAGCAGTGAGGATGGCCTGATGCACAGCCATCAATTCTGCCACCTGACTACTTCGGGGATCAATTTTGTATCCAGCGGAGGGTTCTGGGGACTCATTCACCCATGCATTCCCTACGCCAGCCACCAGTCCTTTCTCCCCGTCGTTGTCAACATGGTAAGAGCATCCATCCACATAGACAGTGGGCATTGTCCTCTTCAAAGACTTTGTGTGGGGAATTAAGGTATGCCTCCGTGTTGTCCTTGATTTTTAGACTTTCGTCCTCGAGACAGTTTTCTCTGGCACAATCATGCAAGTCAGCCAGACCTTGCGCGAGGGGACTCTTCTTGTTTTGGCCATATCTGACCTCCACTGGAAAGCCTTGCATTGACAGAATCCAGGAAGTAATTCGGGAATTACTCACATTTCCGGCCCGGATTCTATCACTTTGGAGATATTGCAGAGGCTGGTGTCGAGTCTCCACTATGATGTGTTCCCCCTGGATAAACGGGCGGTAATTCTTCAATGCCCACACCATTGCCAGGAGTGCCTTCTCACAATCGTTGAATTTTTCCTCCACAGAGGATAAAGTTTTGCTCGCATATGAGATTACTTTATTGACCTTGTCATGCTTTTGGTATAATACTGCCGTCAAGCACGTATTAGAGAACCCCGTCTCCAGGAAGAACTCCTTGTTTCTGACAGGGTAAGCTAGGCAAGGCGCTTGTGAGAGGCTTCTTTTGAGTTGTTTTACTGCCTCAGCTTGTTCTGGACCCCATTCCCACTTGACCCCCCCCTTCAGGAGATGAATCAGGGGTCTGGTAATCTCTGCATAGCCCTCAATGAACTTTCTGCTGTAATTAGTCAGTCCAAGGAGGCTCCTTAGTTCTTGCAGAGTTGTGGGGTCTTTCAGTTTCTGAAGTGCTTCCACTTTCTTTTCCTGGGGACAGAGACCCTGAGGTGTAATCTCATGCCCCAAGAAATTAACACGGGTTCTACACCACTGTGCTTTCTGAAAGGAAAGTTTTGCTCCGGCGGCCCTCAACTGCGTCAGAACATAACGGATCTCCGCTATGTGTTCCTCCACAGATGAACTTTTGATGAGGACATCATCTACATAAGCCAGGTTACCCCTCGCACCCAGGTCGGGCATGGCCTTATGTAGGAAAATATTGAACTCATTACCGGAGTTAAGGTATCCGAAGGGAGTCCGGGTCCATGTGTACTGCTGGCCCCCAAAGGTAAAAGCCAGTTTGTATTGGTCCTCCCTGCTGACAGGCATGGTCCAGTATCCATTGGTCAGGTCTATTGCAGTGAATACCTGTGACCCCTGAATCTGGGCCAGCCCTTGGTCAATGTAGGGCAGAGGCCATCGGGAAATATGGACCCGTTTGTTGAGCTCCCTAAGGTCAGCACAGAGTCTCCAATGGCCGTTTGGCTTCAATATTCCCAGCACCGGATTATTGAAGGTGCTGTGGACTGGACGGATTATTCCCGGGACTCAAGGTTCTTAATTATTTCAGTAAGGGACTCCATTGATGCGAGAGGCAAACGATATTGCTTCACAAATACAGGAGTCATGCCAGGGTCCGTGGGGATTGTTGTTGTGTGGATGTCAGTGCGACCACAGTCATATGAGTCTACCGCAAAGAGATCTTGGAAATCCAAGAAAACTTGTTTCAACTTTTGCTTCTGTTCCAGAGTCACACAGGCATCAGCTAGGTTGACTCTCTCTTCCACCATCTGCCTGAAGCCTGGAAAGACTTCTGGTTTGGCTATCTCAGCGGCCTCCTCCAGCTGGGTGGAGAAGTCCCTGGTCAGAGTGCTGATTTGGACTGGAGGCTTCAGGTGGGAAAGGCAGCCCTCATGGACCTGGAAAATCACCTCATCCCTCCTGAAGTCACAAGTCACATCTTCCTTACCATAGGGGAAGGAAGTGTACACCAGGAAGTTCCCCCCATGCCGGGTAAAAATCCTGTCTGGTGTTGTAGTGTCATCACTGTCACTGTCAAAACAGTCCTTGGGGATTGGTCCTAACAGTTCATTTACTAAGTCGATGGAAAAATGTCGGTCATCAACCGCCATTCCCATAATGGTGCCTGCGGCTAGAGTAATACTCTTTAAGTCGCTGTTATCCACCTCTATTGGAATGGTGTCATGTTCTATGTTGACTAATGGTGTTGGGTTTACCCCCAACCCTTGCTGTTGGAGAGAAGCATTTAGATGTATGTAAACATCAGGGTTTTTCAACTCTTGTCCCCTTTTAACTTTCACTTCCAGGGAGAATTGTCGGGTCCTTTCTGGGATGATGACTTCCTCTTTAACCTGAATTTCAACTGCATAAGGTAGCAATTGAGCTGACCTAAATGCTTTTTCTGGATCATCAAAGCCCATGGGATTATCCGCTAATCGGGACCAAGCTTTGAAGTTTATTAGGTCCAAACTAATGGCAAAGCGATTGAGAATGTCACTGCCAAAGTAAAAGGCGGCAGGGACGTCTCGCACGACCCAACAATTGTGGACTATGCTCTTGTTGCCAATGGAGATTTTGAGCATACACCTGCTTGGCAGGAGATGTTTGGAATTAGGTGCTTCCAGGTCCATTTCCCATTTGTCTATCAGTTTGAAGGTGGGAATGGCTGGATCTTTTGGGAGTTGGCGAAACATGGCTTCGCTGATGAAGCTCTTACTGTTGTTCACACACACTCGAGCGAGAACAGAGTCCTTCCCATCATTTAACTGAACAGGGATGAACAACTGCTCTCCAATTTGCTGAATATCAGCCAGGCTCTGAGCTGATTTCACATCTTTCTGGACTGTAGGAGTGGGAGTTTCTGATTGTGGATTAGTAAAGAATTTCAGGGTGTTTCCTTCCAGTGTGGAATACCACCTTAAACTGGAAGGAAGGTTGATTTTCAGGAATAGAGAGGACCCCCCATCACCAGTCTGTTGTCCTACTGCTATTACTGTCACGTCTGGAATTTGGTTGTTCTGGAAGTGAAATTCTACTTGGTCAGATTTTTGTTCAACCATGTGGCAGGTGCCGTTTAAACTAACATGGTTGACACTCTGTTTTAATTTTATTGGTCGGCTAGTCTGGGTCCAGAGGACCTTGTTTACACAATCTATTAGGGGTGACAACCTTCTCAGGAGGTCATTCCCTAGTAAACAAGGGGTGCCCTCTGGGGTCACAACTATGACCGGGTGTTTCAACTTGTGTCGCCCAATTTTAATGTCCAAATCTGCCGTCCCCTCGACGGGAATTTCCTTCCCGTCAAAGTTCTGCAGTTGTCCAGGAAGAGAGGTGAGAGGAATTTGGTAATTCTCTCCCCTTCCTGCATTCAGTTCATCAAAGGCCCTTCTGGACAGAAGGGTAGCTTGAGATCCCGTGTCCACCAGTGCCAAGATTGTACCCTGCCCCTGTACTTGTACCGGGGCATAGTATCTTCCCTCCTTCTCCTCAAGGGGGCACAGATAATGCACATTTTTGGACAACTGGTGGGCTAACTTTCTGGTTTTAGACATTGCAAGAGAAGAAATTTGGGCAGAATTCTGTGGAGAGCCTTGGGAATCTGAAAGAGAAAGTTGGCAACTGGAGATCAGAGCCATTTTGGGTTCCCCTGGCTCCGGTTCTGGGCCGCCCCCCCTTTTTGGAGGCAGTCACCAGGATGGGTTTGAACCAGGGGATTTTCTTGCTGTTGGTTCTGGGATGAGATAGTGGGCGGCGGTAGCTCAGTCTCCACATCTCCCCAGCCTGGATTTGCATCCCTAGGGACCCATTTTTCTTTGGGAGGAGTTCCCCCCTCTCTGAAGGAGAAGATCCTTTTCCCAGGATCCTCTGAGGATCCCTCTCCCTCAAATTGGAATATCTGTACCTCCTCCTCAAACTGAGTCTGTTTGGGTCTTTTGTTTCTCCTACCCCCCCTCTGCTCCTTAGGAGGCAGACTTTCAGGGGCAAGAGATTTTGTTTCCGGTTCCTGGGTTTCCAGGGGCTGTTTACAAGTGAGGAAGGAAGCTTCCTCCAAGGCTTTACACCCCCCCTTCCCTTTGTGCCTTCTCCCTGGGAACCGGTGAGTTATCGGGGTGCTGCCCCCGTCATTGTTCTGGGGTACCAGGTCCAGAGTTGGGTGCGTTCTGCGCCAGCACGCCCATCTGAGGGTTCTGCTGAGCCCTCAGTATGGGACCCAGATCCCGCGCCATGTTTTGAACCTGGCGCTCTAACTGGGAAACCCGCTCAGGCTGATACAGGGCCCTGTTTTCTCCCCTGGGCTGATCCCGGGAAGGGTAGCTATCCCTTCTTTGGTAGTACCCTTGGTTGGGAAGATTTGGGTACCCCTCCACCCTTGGCCTCCCCTCTCCCGGATTAGGTTGTCTGGGCTCAGGGAATTGGGGAAAGAAGGATGGATGGTTTTGGGGCTGAAAGTCGGGTGGATATCTGGGGAAAAAGTTCTGCCCAGGGTTTGGTAAATTTCTGCCCTCCTGTGGAAAGTTTGGAGGGAAGTTCCCTGGGTTCGGAGCTCGGTTGGATCCCCCCCCTTGGGCTGGGGGAGTCCACACATATCCCAGGATGGGTCGATTTCCCTTGTAACGGGGACTTACATAATCAGGAGAGCGAGGCACCCCATTTGTGGGGCTGCCTCCTTGGCTCCCTGTCTGTGACTGACCCGAGGACCTCCTGGGCCTAGCATTATTAGGTGCAGGTAGGTTTTTAGGCCCCCCCATCTCCAAATCCAAAACGGGGGTGACCTTTACCTCTGCCACCTTGGCAGCAGCAGGGGTGCTGTTGGCTTTGGGGTTTTTCTGGGCATTACTTTTGCTATGTACCGGTTTCTGCACCTCATAGATCCGGGTAGCCTGTTCAATGACCCACTCTAAAGATCTTTTCTCGTGAAAATCCCTCACGAGCTGGGTCATTATGTATTTGGGCAAGGCATGAAAAAATGTATTAATGAATTCTCTACTGTCTGTGCGCACCCTTCTGGTGGTCTGCGCAAAAGCACGTTTTAGTTCTTGCACAAATTCTTGTGGGGCCTGATCCTCCCCACATTTCAAATTGTAGGCTGCCTTGCGAGCCTCTTGAGGATTTCTATGAATGGAAAAATGTTTCAAGATGGCCGCCTTATAGGTGGACCATCTTAAATGATTTTGGTCCTCCAGCCCCGCAAAGAAACTGGAGTATTCCGGGGAGAAGGTCCACTTTACATATTGAATACAGCTTTGGCTGTCCTTCAAATGGAAAGTCTCCATCATTTGCTCAAACAACTCTAAGTGCTCCCAAACAGAATACTTAGCGTTCTTATGGTAAGGCGTGATGACGCTCCTAATCGCCTTAATCTGCTTTAAGGGGTCCTTAAGCAAGGCCCTTTTTGCCTTACTGACCCTTTTGGTTCGGGTAACCCTGGCCCATTCATCCTCTGACTCAGAGGCACTGCTCCCAGAGGTTCCCGTCAGATCTTCCAGGTTTTCCCGGATTCTGCGAGCCTGGGAATGGCTGGCAGAATGTGGGGACCTGGTCTCCTGTTTCCTGTGGTGCTCAGAGGAGTCCTCAGATCCCTCCTTGCTGCCAGGATTTGCTGGGTACCCCCCCCACTGACCTAACTGGGCAGAGGTTTTCAGGATGCCCTTAAGGGGCCTACTCTCCTGGGGCTCCCCATTAAATTGCACTGTGCTGGGGTGCCCATACCCGGATGCCCGCCCCTCCATTCCTGGGTGGTACTGGCCTATGAGCCCCATGCTTCTGGCTGGATAGTAATCTGCCATCCCTGTGGCCCTGTGCTCATGTGCGCCAGGGGACATGGGGGTGGCAGAGTCCAGGGACCGAGAGAGATAAAGGCCTCTGGTACTAGGGCTCCTGGGGTTATGCTCAGGAGTTTCTCTTTCCCAGCGAACCTCATCTCTATCCGCCCCTGCTCCATGTTGCAATGCAAGAGCCTGCGCCTTCAGTTCCTCAGTTAAGGCCTTACTAGACTCTATCAGTCTCTCCTGCATCGCTACCTGTTGTTGGAGTCTATCATTGCGCTGGCAGAGAGCCTCATTCTCTCTCTGTGTTTCCTGATTGGTCCTGGAGCACTGGGCCAGTCTTTGCTGCAGGAGGGTTACCTCCTGAGCTGTGTCCCTATTGGCCTGCTCCTTTCTTGCTAGAGCATCCTCCACCCTCCTGGTGTGCTCTAACAAGTTCTGGTGTTCTTTTTGGAGGTCACCCAGTCCCTGGTGGGCCAGGTGATTTTCTTCCATTTTTCTTTTTAAATGGCAGACTTCCTGGCCTAAGGCGTCTCTTTCCTGACTAAGAGCCTGCATTTGTGCCGCCAGGTCGTCCCTCTGCCTTTGAAAGGCACCAGCTTTCTGGCGTTCTTCATCAAACTCTGCCTGGGTATCCAGGTCTTTCGAAATCAGCTTGTTGCTCTCTACCTTCACTCTATCTAGATGACTTTGCAGGGTGGCTACCTGCTCCGTGCATGCCCTGTTAAAGTCTAATTGTTGCTCCAGCTTTTTCTGGCTCTGCAGTAAGGAGTCCAAACTGTCTCAGTGCTCCTTCTGCAGGGCCAGAAATTTAGTATCCTGGTCAGCCTTTTCCTGTTGCAGTATATCCATGTCCTCTTTTATTTTAATGATATACTGCCTACTGTCATTTTCTGACTCCTGGCTCCTGAGCAGCCTCTGGCCAGAAGAGTCCAGCTCAGATTGGGCCTTCTGTAATGCCAGCAGTTGCCTACTCGCCAGATCTTGGCCTTCAGCACATTTGTCCTGCATGGCTCCCATATGTAAATATAAATATGCCGCTACCCTGGCAATCTTGTTGTGCTCATCCTTGGCCTTAGAGGACATATATAGTTCACTCAGGGCCACATGTAAGGGACCCTGGTCTCTCCATGTATCTGACCCTGTTTCCGTGATTTGGGGTGTGATGGCCTGCAACCAGACTGTTTGGTCCTGGTGAGTCCACTCACCTCTCACAAATAACTTATGTAAGAAGTGCTCTCTGGCTATTTTCATGTCTACTAAGGTCGTCATTCTAGAGATTGGTCTCTGTCCTGACTTACAGAAGTTTGTATTTTATTTTTCCAAAACAGACCTTTTTCTTAGAGCGTTGCTTTGAGGAGTGCTTTACAGCGTAACACAGCGTGGTGATCCGACCGGATATGTGTATCTGGTCAGCTGGCACACTGTATTAATCTGCACAAATGGTAGATCTAACCCAAACGTCCGGCACGAGCCCCCAATTTGTAAGAGGATTAAATTCAACACTACAGCTAAGTCAACGCCTAGTCTATAATACTGAATGAAAACCCTTATTGATATATCTTTATGTCCAGTTCGTGCGTTCTGGATGAATACCCCTATATAACACCCCTCTCTTTGAATAACCCTGACCCCACTGAGCCAAGAAGTAGTTCTGTTTTGCAAGTTAAAAGGTTTAATTGATAATTTAAACAATATATATATATCACGCTTTATAATAAATTAATAATTGAATAGCACACTTAATCTGATATGATAAAGATTAACAACGGAGAATCTGGCACTAGCACACTTCTTTATAATCACTAAGGAGTTGACATGAAATGGATAAGATAGCAACAATACTTTTATGGTTTCAAATGAATGCAATGTGGAATGAAATGCAGTACGGAAAATAACTTGATAGGATTTCAGCAAAAGACAATGTAATCACTTTCTTGGACAATTCACCCCCCCTTTTTATGCAATGCAAGGAAATGGAGTGAAGCACACAGTTCTCAGAAATGCAATCAAATGTAATTCAGTTCACCCCAGCAACTTAGACTACAGACGTTGAAAACACAGGCCCAAATGCTTTTAAATGTGCTGGAAATGAAGAAAAAATATGCTAAAATGCTTTTAATTCCCTCTAGAGGTTCAGGGTGAGTGGTATCTAGTTAATATTAGTCCAGGCTCACACTAGCAAGGATCTAGGGTGTAACTAGCAGGTTAAACGAATTTTTGGCAAGTGAAAGGCAAGCAGCTTCTGTTTTCACACGTGAAGAAATTTGCAAATCGCGGCAAAATTTGCGAATGCGCCGGGCACTATTACAGAAGAACTACAAGGGCCATCAATATCGTGTTGGGGTCCTATGAAAGCCTAGGATCTCAGCTTCCAGATGAAAGTTACTGCAAGTCTCTAGCACAAATGGTCACGGAGATATGAGCGATTAGATAAAGGTCGTTTTTCAGATTTGAAATTTTAAAGTTCAAAAAGACAAGTGCAGCTTGCAACCAGAAAATGACATGTGACAGCTTTGCAAATGACAGGTGACAGTTAGGAGACAGTTCTACTTAGATTAAACTAGATTGAATTATATTATTTTAACTAGGAGATTGGTTCTGCACAGTTTTCTAGGTACTCACACTATATTCTTGAGTGAAATGGGCCTCGCCATGGATCTGGTCAGGTTTTAGACGGGACTCTGGTCTCTGCACTTCACAGTGATCTGGGTCTGCTCTCTCTCTGGATTCTGAAGATTGAGGGATTTAAAGTCTGGATCTTTCTGCACAGCTTTCTCTGGAGATTGATGGAGGTAAAGTATGGATTTTCCCGGCAGAGCTTCCAGCTGCAAATGGATTTGAAAGTCCATATCTGTCCTGTCTCTCTGCTTTTATGTGTTTTGAAAATGGGTGTGTGTGAGCAGCATCACTAGCCAGCCCCTCTCCACTTGTCATTGGCCACTTCATCCGCTTCCACTTGATTGGGGGAATGAAATGAAGTGTCATCATGATGAGGTCTGTTTATGATACAGAGAACCCACCCCTGTCAACTTTACACACAATCTATATTTGCTCAAAAAAACATATTTGCACAGGTACACATTTGTTTAAAATTACATGCACCCTTCACATATCACAGGAGGTATACTCTGTCCAAATCTGCTCTTCCTGGGGGCTTGCATTCAAAAATGGCACATATTTCACTTTTTAACTGGTTTCGCAATTTCGGACATTAACCCAAATTTACACACATGTGCGCAAGGAGTATGGACATTAGTTGATGAAGTGTCAGATTTTTCACATGCACACATTTTGAGTAATATCCTCTTTTCCGCTAAAACCCCCCTGAACATGCCACCGGTTCTAAAAACCTCTTAAAATGTGGGCAGAAAAATCACAAGAATTATGGTGTCATTTATACAATTTTCACATGTCCGCTCTATGAGTTATTCATCTTTTTAGAGTTATGTTCTGGCCCCAAAGGGGTGTGGTTTTCCTCCAGCACAAGGTTGAATTTCTGGTTTTTCCAGTTCTGCCAAGCCAGCTTGCTCTCACAGGCAGTGCCCCTCCCCTGTGCTTCCAGGAGAAATCTCCATTTACGACTCCCGCCATAAAACATTTGCCTGAGTCAAGACAGGGCTTTGTTCAATTTCCTGCCGAGCCCAGGTAATTCAATCAGGGAAGTGTCATATCCCTTTTGGTGTGAGCAGCAAAAGGGCAGCTAGGCCTGGGAACACAGCTGTGACTCAAGTTTCACTCCTGATGGGGGTAGTTGCCAGGCAAATTGGAATCTCTTTAAGCCAGTTTTTAGCTACATGTCATTTCTGTTCCCCAGTTTCTGCATTCAAATAAAACTAAACATTTTCACATATGCAGCTAGAAGGCTGATTCTAAGTTTAAAACTATGACATTTAAACAATTGCAACCTATGTGACACTCAAAAGTAGGTCACTCAGTCAATTTAAACATTTAGATTTTTTTAGTGTCTTTCAGTCCAAATTTACTTAAACTGCTGAAATCCACAGCTCAGCCAGTCTTGTTATAAACCTTCAAGTCACTTCAGAATATAACTTTACATTGGATCCACCTCTCAGTAAGTCTTTCTTTGGCATGTTTTGGGTTCATTTATTCAGTTTTCTACAAAATCTGGTGGTTTTAAAACGCCGGCTTTTGGATAGTGGTGAGTACTGGTACTGCACCCCTTTTTGGGATTTAAGAAAATGAATTCCCAACAGTTATGGGTTTGCTTTTGGCAATCAGCATTGCCACTCCCAATGGTTTCAGACTACTGTGTGGGTAGTCCAATGGTGGTTTTAGGCAGTTTCCTTCTGTGCCCATAACATCGGCAAAAATGAGTGGCAGCCTATTCTTCAAGCATTTCCCTCTGCATTTTCTGGGAAGCTCTGGCCATCATGATGTTTTCCATGTCAGTACTGCACAGTTTTGCGGTAGGGCTCGGATGCATGGGTAAATACATCCCACAATATTATGCTGCTCCAAACATACTTCAGACTAACCTTTCTAAAACAAAGTTTTTCAGTTTTGTAATAAAAAGGTTCCACACACGTCCATATGGTTGATGGGTGATAAACTGGAATATGTACATAGCTAAAAATGTCTGGGAGTGATCATATAGGTGGGGAGAGGACAGTTATTATATGTTAAAGACAGCAAGAGAAGGAAACACTAACCACCCTGAGTGGTACATTTTCAAGAGAGACATCAGGATATATTATGGACGTAATACTGTGATTGTTTAGGCAGTGTTCCTGCCATCTACCCTGTACCGTCTAGAGGTTCTCACTGGAATGTGCCTAAAGTGGTTAGGCATTGTGGAAGGCAAGTTTTGGAAGAGAGTTCTATCATTACCACCTTGTGTACTGATCTATATCATAAGGTTGGAGGTGGGGCTTATGCCACTAGAAGGGCTGTTCTTAGAGAGGAAAGGGCAGTTGTATTTTAAGATCCTTAAAAACTCCAAGTGCCTGGCATTGAAAATTATGATAACACTCTTTGCACCCTTCGGGTCTCTTATAGCTAGGAATATCAGGCTTGAAACTGAGTGTGATGAGATGTTTGAAGTTGCCACCTGGATGCCTGACCAGTACCAGCACTTTCCAGCTTTATGTTGTAAATGGAAAGTCAACCCGAGAACCAGTGGGCGGAATAACAATTAGGTTAAATTAAAGAGCCTAAAGACTCATGCTGAGGTTTTCAAAAATATGCACAGGCTGCTCTGTCCACAAAGGTATTTAGTAATTTGCCCCTCTGTGAAGGTCCATAGATTGATATTACTATTTCGGACCAACCAACTTCCAGTTTTAAGTAAAGTGGGCCCCAGGTCGCCTACTCCCAAAAATCCACGAGTCTCTGGTGAATCCCCCTGGACGGCCAATAGTTGCAGCTACTAATGGAATTTTACAACCCCCTATCTATACCATTTTGCAACCTATTATACAACAGTATCCTTCTTATATCAAAGACAAAACTGATTTTCTGAATAAACTCAACAGCATCTCCATTGACAAAGATGATATATTGTCCACCATTGATGTTTGCAGCTTATACACCTCCATTCTCCATGATTTAGGACAACAAGCGGTAGAATGGATTCTAATGAAGGAAGATGAAGTGGGAGCTTCTAAAGAATTTGTAATGATGCTATTAGATTTCATATCACAGAACGCCTATTTTGAATATGATGGAAAAGTCTACTTGCAGACCAATGGTACAGCGATGGGAGCCAAAATGGCACCCCTTATGCTAACTCTTTTATGTTAAAATTTGAGAAAAACCACATAACTCATCACACAGTATGGCACAAGTACATATTGTACTTGGGACACTACATAGATGATATCTTCCTGGTAAGGAATGACATCACAGAAACCTTAACATCTTCTTTATAGTACCTTAACATGATCAACAATAGGATTCAATTCTCGTACAAGATTGGAGATCCCAGTATACATTTATGGGACGTACAGAACCACCTTCAGCGCCCGGGTTTGTGTCCTCATTATATCATAAACCAAATGATCGCAATCATTTTCTACACAGGATGAGTTTTCACCCACCATCAACTATCAGAAGGTTGCCCTACAGCTAATTACTAAGAGTCAAACGCAAAATCAAAACTGATGAAGAATGGGAGCGAGAACTGAATAAAATGATGAACAATATCCAGGTGAGATGATATGCCGAAATTGAACTACTAGAAGCAAAGAACAAAGTTTCCATCAAAGAACGGTCCACCCTCTTGACACCCAAGACAGCTACTGACATAACAGAATGGCCATTAGTGTTTGTACACAAATACAGCATCCAATCTACTAAAATCAAAAGATCTATACTTAAATATTGGCCGCTACTGAACTGTGATAGCAGACTTGAGAACTTGTTTGCTGAAAAACCCATCTTTGCCTTCCAAAGAAGTAATCATTTAAAATATTTACTGGTGAAGACACAGCCCAGGAGGAAAACAAGACAGAAACCTCAAAACAATGGCACATATCTTTGTCATGCAATAATTGTAACAACATCACCAAAGGAGAACTCTTAGTACAACCTAGAATGGGAGATGAAATCAGATTACGGGATTATTCCACATGCAACACACAGCATGTTATTTACTCTATTAAGTGTCCTTGTGGTCTAATGTACATAGGACCAACATGCCGAAAAGCCTGGATACGGTGGAATGAACATAAGTCCAACATTAGAACTAACAACCAACAGTCACCCGTTGCCAGTCATTTCCAGCAACATAAAAACCTTCTGGCCCAGCTTAGGTTAAAAATCCTTATGATGTGATATGATTGGTTAATTATGACATGCTTAATACCCAGAGGTTTCTAAGCGTGGACCCAGGGATAAAGCCTGTGTTGCTCCGTGTTGTCTTGCTTCCAAGGTGAGCACATTGCCCTTGAGCTATCCTCCCATCAATCCTTCAGGTTGTAAACGTCTCCAACTTGAGAATGAGCATACACAAGAAACTTGAGCAATGAGAAGCATTCTGGATCATGAAACTGAATACTGTTTCTCCTAATGGACTTAATGAAGAGCTAGTTCTGTTTTGTTTCTTATCATGAGATATACACATTGAGGTATAAGAGGACTGTACAATTGTTTCCTGGTATATGCACAATAGACATGGAATTCGACAGAAGACTCTGCTATTTTAGCATGAGAAAGAATTGAATTTTCAGCAAAATGGCACACACCTATAACCTGCTAAACATTATGCACTCAGCTGCCGTACATATCACATTAATAAGATTCTCACAGACTATATATGGACTTTTAATGCTAGGATAAATCTGACAATCTGTTAACCATCACGCAGATCGCTGTCTTATCATATTCCATGAGTGAGTTGGATCGTCAATGCTATGTTATTGGTTATGTTTTTAAGCATTGTGTCTTTGAGCAATTTTATGATGAACTATTGAATATGCATGTAGACAGCATTGGTAAGCTTTCCACTATAGGGGTATTGATGCATGACATTTACAATGATTGCCTCAAAGTATGAGAAATGCACTAACCAGTGAACCACAGTGGCCTGTTAAATCTAGTTTATATAAATGTTTGGAACTTTGACGTTCATCCAACCTTTTCCTCTTATTTCTTCTCTCTAACCTCCTAACAATCCTCCCCTATACAAACCCTAATTCTCTGTGCCATGACTATATTTGATCATGATGAACTAATACATCACTGAATATGGCTATTCACCTTGATATAATTGATGCCTTGAATCTATGTAAAGTTTTCTTTTGTTATCATTTCAAATACCATATGCCATGGTTTGAAAAAGGCGGCAAACGTCGAAACACATGTCATCACAAAGGGCACTTCATGATTTCTTCTCTACATTAAAATTTGATGTCCAAAACTGGCGTAGATCTATAAGAGTATTGTTGTGTTGTCTTAAATAACATTCCAGGCAGGGACTTAATTCACAAATGGGCATAATTACTCCAATACAATCTTTAAATTTGTCACCAAGGATGTGAAGTTCAAGTTTTTACAAATTCTCAGAAAACAAGGGAGAGTGTTCTGGCCACAACCAATAATTATGCTATCTTTTTTAGCCCCATGACACCAATCCTTAATTTGATCCCTGCGGAAGAACCTACAATCTTGAGCTCGAACACAACCTGGGACCAATCTACTCTGCAGCCAGAACAAGACCCTATTTCTAAAGGCTTCTCTGGTGTCATACCTCTCTGGTCTATCAACATACATAATGACAAGACTTCTGTGATCACTAACCGATCTTCTAAGAACAGAATCACTGCTCTACAGCATTTGGTACTGAATGTGAGCAGTCCCCCAAAATACAATTCTAACTCCCCAAGGAGGGTCAATAATGGACACACCCCAGGAGGGAATGAGACCAAGACCAAGTGTGGGTTAAGTTAAAGGTAAAGTTTACCTAAACCAAAATAGGGCAAAGCAAAGGACTCTGCAAACTCTGAGAGCACTCTGCCCAACATTACACTGTCATTGCATTAAAAAAGGGTTACAGCATCATTAGTGACAAAATTGCATAAGATAAAAAAGTTACATTTCATCGGACAAGCTGTAGATCCAATATTGCTTCATAGGCGCCGCCTCCAGATGATTGGATAGTTGCTTGGCGGGAAGGCAGACATCATGTGCATCAGCTGGACTGGTCAGCACGAGGTGCAGGTCGGGTGGTTCTGGATAAGGTGATTGATACTAGCTCTCTAAACTAAACATCACTTCAAAGTATAAAACACATAAATAAAAACAACCACTGACATCATGGCAGGTGGGGGGAAAATCATATATTTCACTTATTGTATATGCATACATCTGTGTTGCATCACTGGTGGGGAGAAAGGTATGGTCTGTGTCAGGGGGCATGGGGTGGACACTCTGTGCAGGCCCAGTGGACGGATGAGAGGATACATTTGTTGTGTTAAGGCATCAGCAAGAAATGGGCCTTTGACGGCAGCACTATCATGAATAGAGAAAAAGGTGGGGGCCTGTGCTCTCGCCATGCGCAGCACTGCTGGAGTGGGAGGGAAGGCCCTGTGACAATCCAAGTGTTGGCCTGTTTCGATTAATGAAGTTAGAAGTGAACCTTTGGAATGGGGTTCGAACATGTTTTCCATAACTTAATTTGTAATTGGTACAAAAAAGGGCTTATGATTATATCGTGGGCTATACCTTCATGTATACAATCATCATCGGGCTACATTATTTCTCTCTTTACAATGGCTCCGTGAGCCGCACTCTTTATATCACAACACATGAGTTTCCTAGCATCTAACACATTTTGCAAGTGTATACAGCACTGAAAGACAGTTAACATACATCATAAAACGAGAGCATGTAGATCTAAATATCTTATTCATTACAATCAGTTAGGCGGATTATTTATTGATTGTTCTGTTACATCTCATGGGGACGGCTTCATCATACATTAACACAGGAGAGATTTTATAGTCTCAGATGGGATTCGTATTGTGGGTGAAGCAGGGTGCAACACAGGCGTGGAGCATGAATCTGCCACATCAAAAGGGTATGAGTGTGGGGGGTTATACAGGTTATATATCTTAAGGGCAGCATCTTCAAGTAAGGAGGAAGATTTGTGGAGATGAATGGTGTTTTCCAGGACCAGGCTCCGACCCGGTCATTCACAGGGCAGTGATGTAAGGAGGAAGGCGAGAGATACAGTGTTTAGTTTGTAGCCTTTCGTGCCCACCCTCCCATGAGAACAGGGCAGCCGCAGGGACACAAGAGGGGAGGAGGTGGGGGGAGTAGCTGGCTGACTGTGCACGGCTCCGGTGAGAGCTGCAGGCCTGCAGGCCGGCTTTGCTATGAGGCCTGCTTGGGCTGATACAAAAATGGAGTCGGGGTCCATTACAAAATTGAGTCAGTACTCAGTCCTCTTACAGATGCTGCGCTGTATGTGTCAACCCAAGGTTGTTCAGCACCCTTGGCCAGAGGTGCGTGGCCAGTCACAGGGCGAGCAGAGTGCGAGCGGGAAAAGAAATGAAGGGGGGGGTTCAAAACGACCATTCCTCCCACACAGTACAAATGTCTTTTTCGAAAAGAAAACTGGCCATTCCATCTCCAGTGTCCTTAAAGTGAGTAGAAATATAATGAGGTGAAGAACCCATAACCCATAGGTAAAATAATTACAGGGGACGTCATCATAACAGTTGCAGATGAACCAACCTTTAAGTGACTTCAGAACCAACAATAGGCCCCCTATCACATTTTATAAACTTAGGATTTTTAACATGTGGCCATAAAACAGTCAAGTCACTTTGGCAAACAATCTCCATGGTCTGAACCTCTGTCTGACATGCTACATCAGCCCTATCTAAAGGTGGCTGAGGTATAATATTGTCAAAAGGGTCTACCCACAGTTGAAAATCCATCATGTTCTTACATTGGATGAGGTCAGAGATAATTATCTATTTAATAAGCTGCCAGAGTTCGGGGTACAATATATGGATATCAGGTCCCTTGATTTCCACAAGAGGCTGGGTAGACACCTCATTAACCTCTTTCTTGGAGGACTCAATAGCCTGGGCACCATTAATGGGCATTACAGGGATATTAGACCCTGGGGCACTATATACACATTGTTCCAATGGCATAACCAGGGATAACATAACAGTATCCCTGCTAAAATTTAATGTACACAAACTCTACCGGAATCCATAGGCATATGCCTCTAAAAGGACCCAAGTAAACAGGATGCCCAACATCAAGCTATATTCCACGCCATGCTGCCTGCCTACGTATGCAGGATACCTTAAACACAGTGCTGGATCACAAGGAAAACTTCCTCTATACGGGGAAACACAGAAAAGGTAGCAGGTGCCCCTCTCTCGAAAGAACACGGCATGATAACCTGTTCAGTGGTTATTAACCACTTTGAGAGTTTGCAGCCATCTGCTTTTTGCTCACTGTACCTTTCACAGATGGGAAATATCCATTTGCATATCAGTCTTTGTCCCGCCAACATGGGCAATCCAGCACCGAAATGCTACGGAAATTCTTCTCTGAACAAGAGTACAGACAGCAACCCCATGCATATGTTTCAGCCTTGTTGGGCCTCATCAGTGAGTTGAAACTGTGTTTCTTTGAGCACAGTGAGCAGGGAGTCCACATCTGGTTGCCCCAGGTAACTTTGGGTGACCAACCCCAAGTTCCTTCCAAAAATACAAAAAAGGTAGCAAACGCCCCTCTCTCGAAAGAAGACGGCATGATAACCTGTTCAGTGGTTATTAACCACTTTGAGAGTTTGCAGCCATCTGCTTTTTTCTCACTGTACCTTTCACAGATGGGAAATAGCCATTTGCATATCAATCTTTGTCCCGCCCAGTTGGGCAGTCCAGCACCGAAATTCTATGGCAATTCTCCTCTGAACAAGAGTACCGACTGCAAACTCATACACATGTTTCAGTCTTGTTGGGCCTCATCAGTGAGGTGAAGCTGTGCCTCTCTGAGCACATTGAGCAGGGAGTCCATGTCTCGTTGCCCCCAGGTTATTTAGGGTGACCAACCCCAAGTTCCTTCTAAAAATACAAAAAAGATAGCAGGCACCCCTCTCTCGAAAGAACACGGCATTTGCTTTTTGCTCACTGTACCTTTCACAGATTGGAAATATCCATTTGCATATCAGTCTTTGTCCGCCCACATGGCTGTGAACTCTTAAAGTGGTTAATAAGCACTGAACAGGTTATCATGCTGTGTTCTTTCGAGAAAGGGACGCCTGCAACCTTTTTTGTAAATATGGGGAAACGCTACCACTGAAAAGCCCAAAAGCCAGGCATCACAGGGCCAAGACAATGCACACCGCGGCTCACCAGCTCTGACTCAGCAGCACTCGGCAGCGCTCTGATGCTTCTTACTGGAGCACCTGTATACCTGGCTCTTGTCCCCTGCTCCAGTCACAGCTCCTCATGCTCTGTGCGGAGCACAACCCAGTTTAGAGGAAAGGCCCAATGATCGTGTTTACACACCGTCAAGCCCCACTGCCCATACAAACAGTCAGCTGCTTCAAACAGCTGACAGTTGCACCTCTTAGGACTTAAGGTCTGCTGAAAAGCCAACCAGCATTAAGATAACAATAGCATTGCCCGTGTTATTTATACTCATGATATGCTGCCCTCAAAACATTTCAGATTTCTGCTTTCCATTGATTTCATTTTGTTGCATCCTAGTTCAAACAACCCTATCATCTTGATATGCAAGCTCTTGAGACGCAGTTATCTTTGTAATCCTACTAGTGCAACTCCTCAAGGAGGGTAACAAAAACAGCACACTTTTGTGACAAGATGTCCCAACATGGTTACTTTGATCCAGACACTCAGAAACCTTGATGACAGGTCTAGCTACTCTTCCCATGTCGGACTAAACATTCAGCAGTCACCTTATAACTTCTCAAATACTCTTCAGTTCAGGGGTCTTTTACGCAGGATGTCTTTATTCAAATGAGTGCAAAGGTTTCTCTTTTGAAAATCATTTGATAAGAAGTCAACATTTCCCCTTGTGTCACTTTACTTAAAGCAATTGCATTCCAATGTTCCATTTCCATCTGGTTCATGATGAAACTTAATTTTAGGAAGGACATCCAGTGAAGCAGATCCTGAAAAACAATAATGTTTAATGGCACTTCTTTAGCAATGTGTTTGGTAGTGACCTATGCATCAGTCCTTCCCAGGCTGCTGGAATGAATCTAAGCGCCAGAATTGATTTTGATATGTTTCATCAATGGTATTTTTTTCAAGGAGCAGTATTCTGAGATAGCCATAAGCTCCAAATCCAACCTTCCCATATTTCCCTGACTACTTAAATCAATCTCAGATTTTTAGTTCTATCGGTCCCCGAATGTCACTTTTGAATGATGCTGCAGCTCTGACTTTGAAGGAGGATGTGTGCAATCTGAATTTTAACTGGAGCAATAGGCGGTTCTCTTTGCCCTCACAATATAAATCTAGGTTTCCCTTTTAATTTCACTATTCAATTTCTTTCCATTCTGGGATTCAACATTTGGATCTTGACTCTCACAGGGCTTGATTTATATCTTTAACGTTTGTGTGCTTAAAACCATCAGGGAGAATATTCTTCTCACCCAGAAAGTTTATTCTAGTTAGGGAGGCCATGTCAATCATCAATCCAAGAGATTTAGCTGAACATTACTTTTACTCATTTACTCATTTAAAAGTTAAGGTGATTCGATTAGATAAGACACTCAGGGCCTCATTCACAGAACGTTTTCCAATGGGTGTTTGCCATTATAAAACGATTCTGTGAATTAGGACCATGATATTTTAATCCTTGACCAACAATGTGTGATACTACACCAAGAGTACTTTTGGTGTGAAAGTTACTAGAGAATTATCTTCCTTTAGCAGAGATTCCTTAGCATCCCAACTTAAGATGTACAGACAAACAGGCCGATTCATGGAATAATTAGTGCGGCGCAAGTGGCCAAAAACGTGCGAATCGCAGTGGAATAGCGAAAATCGCAGTGCAAGTGCGAAAATCACACGAAAAAGTGCGCACAGGCCATCTAACTGCGTGCGCCAGGTCAGAGCGAAAATCGCACAGGCCACAGCCACAATCGCACATAGCGCGGCGCACGCAACAAAAGTAGGCGGAACACAGGGCGTAACACTCGGAATGGGGAACAACTTGCCAAAATGTGGGCGTCACGGGGGAAGTACAGTGTACAAGTGCGCGGAACGCCCACACGCTCGCCTACAACACGTATTCATGGAATAGAATAGGGCAAAAAAGCGCACGCTCAAACCAGCGCACAGGCATAAACACGATCGCCACAAGAAAGCAGGCGGTAGCGTCTCTGCGCCTCGAAGAAATGTGCGCCAAAAGGTGCGCCAACAAATAGCACCTATATACAGCCATGATGAATGTCCTACACTGTGGCCCTCCAGGACAAAATGACGTGCAAAGGGGTACCCACAAACACGGACACCCGCTGACAAAAAATACGTGTGCGTGTATACCGGGGTGCACGGGAAGTTTCACACACGATTTCAGCTGGGTACGTGTATTACTGGGGTGCGCGGGAAGTTTCACACGCGATTTCAGCAGGGTACGTGTATTACTGGGGTGCGCGGGAAGTTTCACACGCGATTGGCCCTGTGCGAGCGGGGTACGTGCATTACTGGGGTGCGCGGGAAGTTTCACACATGATTGGCCCTGTGCGAGCGGGGTACGTGTATTACTGGGGTGCGCGGGAAGTTTCACACGCGATTGGCCATGTGCAAGCGGGGTATGTGTATTACTGGGGTGCGCGGGAAGTTTCACACGCGATTGGCCATGTGCGAGCGGGGTACGTGTATTACTGGGGTGCGCGGGAAGTTTCACACGCGATTGGCCCTGTGTGAGCGGGGTACGTGTATTACTGGGGTGCGCGGGAAGTTTCACACGCGATTCTAGCAGGGTACGTGTATTACTGGGGTGCGCGGGAAGTTTCACACGTGATTGGCCCTGTGCGAGTGGGGTGCATGTATTACTGGGGTGCGCAGGAAGTTTTACACACGATTTCAGCAGGGTACGTGTATTACTGGGGTGCGCTGGAAGTTTTACATGTGATTTCAGCAGGGTACGTGTATTACTGGGGTGCGCGGGAAGTTTTACACACGATTGGCCCTGTGCAAGTGGGGTACGTGTATTACTGGGGTGCGTGGGAAGTTTTACACGCGATTTCAGCAGGGTACGTGTATTACTGGGGTGCGCGGGAAGTTTTACATGCGACTGGCCCTGTGCGAGTGGGGTACGTGTATTACTGGGGTGCGCGGGATGTTTTACACGCAATTTCAGCAGGGTACATGTATTACTGGGGTAAGCGGGAAGTTTCACATGCGATTTCAGCAGGGTACGTGTATTTCAGGGGTGCCGGGGAGTCCCACACGTGATTTGGCAGTGTCGGTCCTCCCAGGTGTTCCCTGTACACCCTCCACGGCCCCTGCAGGCAGCCCACACCACAGGGGACTACCCTGCATCCCTGGTCATGTCCCGCAGGCAGCCCACCCAACATGGGCATGCCCCCCAGCAAAGGCACATGTCTCCTTGCACTACTGATCACCAACTCATGTCCCCTTGCACCCCCACCCCCCAGCATTGCGGGGCACCTGCCAGCAATCCCCCACTCATGTCCCCCTGCACCCCCACCCCCCAGCATTGCGGGGCACCTGCCAGCAGGCCCCCACTCATGTCCCCCTGCACACCCACCCCCCAGCATTGCGGGCACCTGCCAGCAGGCCCCCACTCATGTCCCACTCATGTCCCCCTGCACCCCCCCAGCATTGTGGGGCACCTGCCAGCAGGCCCCCACTCATGTCCCACTCATGTCCCCCTGCACCCCCACCCCCCAGCATTGCGGGGCACCTGCCAGCAGGCCCCCATTCATGTCCCACTCATGTCCCCCTGAACCCCCACTCCCCAGCATTGCGGGGCACCTGCCAGCAGGCCCTCATTCATGTCCCACTCATGTCCCCCTGCACCCCCACCCCCCAGCATTGCGGGACACCTGCCAGCAGGCCCCCACTCATGTCCCCCTGCACACCCACCCCCCAGCATTGCGGGGCACCTGCCAGCAGGCCCCCACTCATGTCCCACTCATGTCCCCTTGCACCCCCACCCCCCAACATTGCGGGGCACCTGCCAGCAGGCCCCCACTCATGTCCCCCTGCACCCCCACCCCCCAGCATTGCGGGGCACCTGCCAGCAGGCCCCCACTCATGTCCCCCTGCACACCCACCCCCCAGCATTGCGGGCACCTGCCAGCAGGCCCCCACTCATGTCCCACTCATGTCCTCCTGCACCCCCCCAGCATTGTGGGGCACCTGCCAGCAGGCCCCCACTCATGTCCCACTCATGTCCCCCTGCACCCCCACCCCCCAGCATTGCAGGGCACCTGCCAGCAGGCCCCCATTCATGTCCCACTCATGTCCCCCTGAACCCCCACTCCCCAGCATTGCGGGGCACCTGCCAGAAGGCCCTCATTCATGTGCCACTCATGTCCCCCTGCACCCCCACCCCCCAGCATTGCGGGACACCTGCCAGCAGGCCCCCACTCATGTCCCCCTGCACGCCCACCCCCCAGTATTGCGGGGCACCTGCCAGCAGGCCCCCACTCATGTCCCACTCATGTCCCCCTGCACCCCCACCCCCCAGCATTGCGGGGCACCTGCCAGCAGGCCCCCACTCATCTCCCACTCATGTCCCCCTGCACCCCCACCCCCCAGCATTGCGGGGCACCTGCCAGCAGGCCCCCATTCATGTCCCACTCATGTCCCCCTGCACCCCCACCCCCCAGCATTGCGGGGCACCTGCCAGAAGGCCCTGACACATGTCCCACAGCCAACACGTCATCACAATCTAGATCCCTGGCCCTTATGGGCAGCCTCCGCATGCCAAACACCCACCCAAGTATTGCATCCACCCACTTAGAAATGCCAATTACATGATACAACCCCAATGTCAAGTATGTAAATGAACACATGTCCCTCACATACACACAATGGGTGTAAGTGAATGTCAAAACCCATATCATGATATGCATGAAACCAATGAGATGATACTACACATTGAAGTTTGATGAAAAATGAAAAAAATTTATTAAAAGCAACATAAATGGAATTCAAAATAAACAAACAACAATGGGAATTAAAAACCAAAAGCAGCATGTCCGTAAAATAATGAAAAACCACAAATCATAATCCAAAGGAAAGGTGTCCAAATTCACAGTTCAAAAAAGTACATCCAAGGGAAAAACAAAACCGAAAACCATTGCTCCATGGATAAATAAAAAAAAAACCCATAATTCAACAGTCAACTATATATAGATAAACAATCCAGGGTCCATGATCCCAACTGAAGAAATGAAACCTATCTAAAAATACTACCTAATAAAAAAACTATATACAAAAATGTGGTCCATTGTCCAAAAGGTCCAAAATAAATAAAAAAGCAAAGGAAACCGAACACTAACTACATAACTATTTACAAGGGCAGCGGGCTAGTCCGACGGCTCACTGGTTGTTGTCATGGGCCAGGGCATCATCGAACTCCTGTTCAATGGCTTGGAGGCGGGCATCTTCCCGCAGGGATAATGCAGTGTCCAGCTCCAACTCCCTGCGAATACCCTCAGGGCACTCAGCCCGCCTCAGCGCCCTCCGCCCTGACCATTGTGAGCCGTTCCTCCTCTGCCTGCTGCCGCTCCGCACCTATCTGCTGGCCCAACCGCTCCCACACGGAAGACACTCCCATTCCAGGGTTCTCCTGCCCTCCGGCCGATGCCTGCCCCCCTGATGTTGATGGCCCCGAGCCATGATGCCTCCCACGTCGAGCCTGCCGCTGCCTCCGACGCAACTGCCTGTGCCAGCACGACGGCATCCAGGCTGATGGAATCCACCAACGCCGTCGTGCACGTGCCCGGCCCAATGATACCGTCACATCCTCCATCTGCTGGGGTCCAGTTGCTGGTGTGTCCACCCCTGCTGGACCTCCGACTCCCGACTGTGGCAGGGATGGGATCCCCACTGAGTTGGCTGCGTTGGTCGGGGCAGGTCCACAGGGGGCCCTGGTGGCATCTGGGTCGGAAGACGGCATGGAGAACGACTGGCGCATAGCCTCCACAGAGGAGGAGAGGGTCGCCAGAGTGCCCGACACATGTATGAAACCCCCGACCACGGCCGCTCCCAACTGGGCCACGTTGGCACGGTGCTCTTCGTGATAACGTGCATGCTCCCCCCGGGAAGCACGCACCTCATCACGAATGACACCCGTGCGTAATGCAACACCAATCAGGACCTTCTCCATACGGCCAGGTGTCCCCTCGTCCGCAGGTGGAGGGGAGTCAGATGAAATGTACATCCCCCCTACCTGCGGACGGGCATGGGATGGGGCATCCCTGCTGGTGCATGGTGGTGCAGTCACAGTGTCAGGGACAGTGACATGCACAGGCACCTCCATGGCGACCTGTGCTGCCTCTTGCCCCTGCCCCTGAACTGCACCACTTGCACCAGCAGGGATGCCCCCACCAGGCCCCATGTGCGGCTCAGTAGCGGCCTCCTCCTCCTCTGTGGAAACCACCAACCTGGATGGCTCCACCCTGTCTTCCGCCGTTGCAAGCCCCTGTGGGGGCTCACCCACCTCTTCCGCTGCAGCCGTGGGGGCATCCCCGCTGCTTTGCTCCACAGCGCCGTCTCCGCCCTCTTCTTCACTTTGCGCTGTGTAGAGGGAGACATAGAACACAAGCATCAGGGTACTGTACAATGGTCCCCTAGACAGGAAGCAATAGCAGATGAGTGGCACTGTCAAAGATCACTTCCATCATGTCCCTCCACAACACATTGGTCAGTGCAGGCAAAACACATGCAGTAACAGGCATGGCACATGCTATGGACATTAGCAAACATGACCAAGGGACTCTTTAAACATACAATGTTGTTTTTGAACTCACATGTATCATGGGTCATGCCTATCACATGCACACACTTCACCGTACTTTCACCCATCTGGACTTGTGCACCCCAGACACAGTGGATGCAAGGATAACTAGGCTGCATCAGTGAATCTGAACATTGTCACAGACATGTATCATGCATCCATGGCATTCACAAGTCACAGACACACAGGTCAGACACACAGACATGGACACCATACATGTACATGGCATCAGCACCCATCCCTCACCCCCACCCATGTCCAGGAACAGAGACTGGCATGCTCTCATGTGTCCATTCCGCACAGGGCTCCCCATGTAGCATTTAAAGACATACACCAACCGTGTGCTTCACACATTACTGGTCTCACATGCATGACCATGATGTCCCTGCACACACACACGCGTACATGGCCTATGTCACACATACAGGCAAGTATCACACACTGCAACATGCCCTGTCTCACACAGCAATGCTTGGCCACTTACCGCTCGACTCCAGACGGGTCTGCCTCTCAAGGATCTGGGCATGGAGCGCTAGGCGTACATGTTCCAGGACCCTCAGCTGGATGGTACTCATGCTGCCCCGGCCCCCCTCCACGAGGCGCCGGGCCTTTATGAGGGTCCTGGACCTCAAGTCCTCCCAGCGCTTCTTGACTTGCTTGATGTTGTGGGTCGCCACCCCCTCCGCGTTGATGGCAACCACAAAGTCGTCCCAGATCCTGTCCCGTCCTTCCTTGTTGGCGCATGATGATCCAAAGAGGGCATCATAATGCCCCAGGACAAGCTCCACCAGGACACCAACTTCCTTCTGACTGAAGCTGGTGGCCCTCTGCCCCTCTGGCTGGGGGTTGCCAGTGGTCTCAGATGGTGTTTGCCCCGACATGGCGACCCCCGAGGCAGGCGTGGGTGGGCAACTGGGTCCTGGGGCTGGGCTGTGGAGCGATGGTATCCCAGTCGGGAGTCTTCTGTTCCAGCAGGGGTGGGCACCGCAACTGGACCCCTGCAGATGGCTGATGTGCAGGCACTAAATGGCAGGGCACGGTAGCAGCAGGCAGGCAGGCAGGCAGCAGCAGATGGCTCGTGGGAGGCTGTTCGGGGCTCTGGGGGGCAGTAATTCGGCCTTTTGGGCAGGAGCGTGGTCTTCCGTGTGCTTACGCATGGCCAGCTTGATACGGAGTGATTTGGCACATGGAAATTCTGCACGTCAGCGTGTAATTCGAGGAAAGGCCCTTAGCGCATAAGCGCGTCTGCACGCATACGCGATTTCATTGAACCGAAGGCCCTTGAAGCATAAGCGCCTCTGTGACGTGACACGCGCGGGCGTGCACGGGCGTTTCGGCGTGCGTGAAAAACTGCACGTCCGCGTGGGAATGAGTGTAATCTGAGGAAAGGGCCCATGCGCGTAAGTGACGTGACGCATGCGGGCGTTTCCCTCAGCACGGGTTAATGGTGAGCAGGGACAGCAGTTTGCTGTACGTGCCTTTCGTGGAGACCGACGTGTGTTGCTGCTTCCTGTTGTTTCGTGCGCCATCACAACTTCACAGCTATCAAGGACGTATCTCTTCTTTTGACGGGGGTATTGGCTACACGTGTTTTTCTGCATCGCGCTAGTCAGACGGTGAGTCGCACATGCTATTTTTCCCACTGCGGGTGCCCCTGTGTATCGCACCCATTTTCGAGGTCATAGAAGCCTGCGTGTCCCACGCGTACGCGTTATTCGTGTTACTGGGTGCCACCGCGTACTGCAGGAGGTTGATTCCACGCACGTAGGCTGCCGGGTTGCGTGCACGGTTTTACTGCAGTTTTGGGGAGCCTGAGTATTGTTTGACCCGTCACTACATCACCGGGGTCACATACAGCCTTGCAGGTGCAGGGGGGCTGTTAACATCTTGCTTCCCACCCCCTTCACCCCAATTGCCCAGGTCAATTGCGGTGTACACCTCCCATTGGCACTACTCCATCTGTGCCGGCACTACTACATCTGTGCCATGTTTGCGAGGACACCAAAGGTGAGGGGTGCCTCAGCTGGGCGTATTCCTCTTGGCGGCCGTGGTCGGGGACGTGGCCGGGGTGACCAGGGAGTAGGGGGACTCCAGGGTGTCCAGGGCGGCCACAGAGGGGGAAGAGGCAGGGGTGCGCCACTTGAGCACAATGTTGTGCCATGTGTTGGTGCAGTCATGCCACCACCCCCTGTGGTTCCGGGGGATGCAGCTTCTGCATCTGGCACTGGTGCCCGTGTGACCCGGCAGTCCGTTCCATCGACTGCCACAGGCCCAAGGGTAGTGGTAGCTGCAGGGGCAGATGTGGACACCGCCACCCAGGCTCAGGGTCTGCCAGCGCAGGCTGCGTTGGCACTTGAGGTGCCCTTGGTAGATTTCCAACAGGCCAGGAAGGAAACCATAGGGGCACGCAGGGCTGCTCTGACCAAGACACGTGTCCCTGGGGCAGTTATACAGCCAGGTGTTGGCAAGTGCAGGGGCAGATGCACGCAACAACACCCCGGTTGTGAGTCTGCCAACCAGGACTGTTGCGGTCAATGACCCTGCCACAGCAGATGTTGCTGCGCAGGGTCCATTAGAGGGCACCCAGATGCCATTGACACAAGTCAGGCCTTTGGTCGTCCCTCCACCTGCCACTCCCTTGGCTCAATCCACCGAACCCACTGGCCATACTGGTCAGGGCGGCATTAGCCAGCCAGGGTCTGCGCCACAGTCCAAGAGGAGGAAGGTTGCACCTGCAGCACAGGCTGGGACCCCACACACAGCCACGACCTCCTGCACATCGAGGAAGAAGCCTTTCTGCAAGCAGGAACTGGACTTCCTCGTGGACTACGTGCGGGGCCACAGCCGTGACATGGTAGTGGGTGCCAATAGTCAGACTACGGCTGCCCACCGTGACACCCACTGGAAGCATGTTGCGTAACATATCAGTTCATTCGGCCATGAGGTGTGCACGGCGCAAGAGTGCAAAAAGCGTTGGAATGACCTCAAACGCAGCGCTAAGGCTAAGCGTGTCTCAAATTACAACTTGACTCTGGTGACTGGCAGTCGGCCTGCACCAGAGGAGGAAGAGCTCACTCCACATGAGGCACTCGTTGCAGAGTTCATACCACCTGAATTGGTCGAAGGAGTGGGAGAGATGATGGACTTTGATGCCCAGTCCAGTGAGTGTCAATGCGTGTTTGTTGAGGACGTGTGTGTTTCACTTGTGGGATGTGTTGTGCATGATTGCCACTATATGTGATGTGTACATGGTTCTGATGTGTAAGTAATGCAATGCTTCCGTGATGCATGTCTGCTCTGCTGGATGCTGGACATGTGGAGCAGACGGGGACTGTCTGCATCACCACTATTGCACCCTACTCACATGCTGGTTACAAGTATGCCCCTCCGGTCCATGTTCCAGCTCACTGGCCTTTCTGCATGTGGCGTGGGGTGACCTTCCTCTCAGCCCAGGCACAATGTCATTGCATGACTGAAGTGCATGTGTCCTTTGCCTGCATGCGGGTACTCCATGTAGGCATGCTCCCTTGCCCCTCCTCCGCCACTCTGCACTGGTCTGCTTCAATCTTGCCATTGTGTACTTTCCTGTTCATGCGTCCTGTGTACATGCTAACTTCCAGCGTACAATCTGCCAGACATATGCCGTGTGGTACAGCCTTAGTACTTGATACAGGGTATCTCACTTGTACTGTGCATAGGTCAGATCTCCCGCAGGGACATGAGTGCCCATTCATGCTCCATGTGCATTGCACGCATGCCCCTATGTGTCCTTGACTGGATGATCACTGTAATACAAGTCCTGGGAGACATACATTGCATGGCATCTCATCAGCCTTCCCATGTCAACTCTGGCTCAGTACTGCGTTGCACACATGTTTAGGGTCTGAAAATCTGTGTGGCTCACAGGCCTCAGCCTCTTTAATGGCCAATGACTCTGTCCGACTGTTGTAGTGTCTTCTTCACACGTGGGCGGCTTCCAGAGTTTTCATCATGTGTCCTGCTTACTGTCCCATCATCATTTGCAGTGTTGTCACTTGAATCTTATTAAGCTGTTGATGCCAGTCAACACTGCCTGTCAATACACAGGTCTATGGTCAGCCTTTTGATACCATGCTAGGCATCCCTGCTTTTGTACTTGGGTGGAGGGGTGCTTTGCTTGTAGATATGCTACCCATTGAATGCACAGTGCATGTGATGCCTGAATTTGACCTTGCACTGCCTTCACATTTCTGACACACACCATGGAGTCCTTGTACATGTAGGTATTGAGTGACATACACATTTTCTGCACTGCATAGACCCACTTCCATGCAAACTGCCACCTTTCAACAGGTCTGATCACTGAAGCAATTAAAAGTTGACCCAGCATGCATGCCAGGTCCTATGTTGTGTGTCACATGTCTGCCTGATGTGTTTGTTGTCGGTGTGTGTGTGTGTTGTGTGCTTCTGACATGTGTAGTGACCTTTTTTCTCTCTATTTTTTAGGTTATGACGCAATGGAGGCGGAGGATGGTGTTGTCATGCCAGACACATGGTTGTTACCACTACATCAACCCGGCACAAGTGGGGGTCGTGGGGTGGTAGGCCACGAAAACCCCCAAGTGCTACAGTCCATCTTGTCTCTGGCTGCCTATGAGTCCAGCCTTGATGACGACTCTGACGTCCATGTCGAGTTGGAAGAGCATCAAGTCCATGTGTCAGGGGTGAGTGATTCTGATGTGGACACTCCTCTGTCCGCGACACCTGCACTGAGGGATCAGACAGTCTTGGTTCCTCCGCCCGTGGTGGATCGGGACGCAGGGTCACCCTCGACACCCGTCACTGATGTGCCTGGGACATCACGTCGACGGGGGCATGTAGTCGTGCAGCCGTGGGCGGTGCCAACACAGCGAGGACACCCGGTCCTTGGGTCCCGCAGGGGTCAAGCCCAGCAACGCAGTCGCTGCGCGCAACCGCAGTATACTGAGTGGGACCAAGACATGACTGCCAATTCAGAATGGCAGGGGGCAGCAATGGAGAACATCGCTGAGAGCATGAAGCGTGTGGCCCGATCTGTGCTCCCCCCTGCTAGGCAGGTGCTTCTCCAGCAGCAGGCGGCACGGTCCACGGCCCGCTCGCTCAGGCTGGGCATGGCTGCCTCAGACAGGGCACGCCAGGCAGAAATGTCGTCTCTGCGTAAAGCAATTGCTGCTCACGCAGAGGCGCACATGGATGCCCTGAGGGAGGAGTATGCTTCCCTCAAATCCACTCTTGGTGTCCTTATGATGTCCCAGAGGCAGCGGGCAGAGGAGAGGTTCGCACATCTTGAGCGTACCATCTCGGCTAAGCTACAGGCTTGCCAGCAGGTGCAGCGGTTGTCCAGCCAGGCCTTGCAGGAGGAACTCCATGTTACACGTGCTACCTTGCAAGAGGAAGCACGTGTGTCACGTGAGGTTCTGCATGCAGACCTACGTCACATCGCCACACAGAACCAGGCTCACCCGTCCGGCAGACTTGCTGCCAACGAGGGGCAAGCTGCGGCTAGGCGTGGCCAGGCTACTGTGCCACGTCCTCCTTTCCAGGATGAGACAGACTCGGACGACCATCTATCTCCCACATAGGTCGGGCTGTGCAGGCGTTGAGCCCATGGAGGTTTTTTTTTTGGCTCAGCATCATCGCATGTGGGTGTTGAGCAGCACCCTGTACCTCCCCACTCCTGGGTGCCTCCCCTCAACCCTGGGTCGTATGTGGCCATTTTTGATTTTTTTTTAGTTTAGTTAGTTAAGTTTCTGTTTGATAGTTAGTTTAATTAGGTAATGTAGGTTTTTCATAGGTAGTGTAATTAGTTAATATAGTTTAAAATTGCTTGTCTATTGTGCTTTCATGTGACGGTGCAGTGCTTTGTGGCTTTTGAAATCATCCACTGTCTGTTCCAGCTGTGCCCTTCAGGCTTGTCTTGTGTATGTGTTTGCTGCTTGGGGTCCTTGACTCACATATGCCACTCCTGCCTCCCTTATCCATGGGCTCGCAAGGATGGTTTGGTGTGACAGCCTATTACACAAGGGCTTTGGACTGTCATATCTGTGGCATGTCTGGTGCTGTGTAACTTGTGTTAACACCCCTAGTGGGGATGATTGCGGTGTTATTGACCACTGTTTGGCTTTTGCTAGATGGGGTGTTTCATGATTAATGTGTACATTCATTGCTATGCATTGTGTAGTATGTTTCTTATCTTTACTGTACACGTGCTTGTTGCAATTCATGCCGTAGATAGTGTTTTCCACACTTTGGATGTGAAAGATGGACTGATGGTGTGATTTCTGATGTAAGTCTCTGACATGGTCCAGTAATGAGATGCCTGAAGAGACACACACAGATGACTTTAAAGCATTAATCATGTGTTTCATGCCCTTTCTGCAGGGGGATGAGCCTCCAGACCACCTTTGCCAGCAGACATGGCCCATTGGACGTCTGGATTCTGGACATGTTTGTTGGTGCCCACATGCACATGTGTGTGCAAGCAGAGGCACAGGGATTGCAGACCTACATCCTAGAACTGCTGACGTGTTCCAAGGAACTCCAGGCAAGGTGAGCAGCACAGGGGGGCCACAATACAGCAAAGCTTCTACCAGGCCAGTTGCACATGCAGGCTTAGTAGCAGCACTGAGGGTGAGCTTGGACGAATATTGGTGTTGAAGCACACAATACAGCTCAGATGTGTTGGTGGACTGATGGCTGTTGATTGTAAGGTTGTCTGGGGCACCTGCAGGGGCAGTGGCACATACCCTCCGGTACACCAAGGTCCATTGAGGCACTTGTATCACCCATGTAGCCTTCCGAGACATGGAAAGGAGCAGCTCACAGGGACATACAGCAAGGGACATACGGGGGTGCAGTGCATTTAATTTCCATGTACATTTTGAAACATGCACTGTCTACTTTGTTTCGGTCATGGTGGAACACGACTTGTTCTGAAGTCATGCCTTGCTACATGGGTCTGTCTGCTTACCCAGGGAACATTGCATGTTGTGTGAATTGTGACACATTGGTGTTCCATTTGCCACGCACCCACCGGCGGCTGACTTACTGCATTGACTGTGTATGACCCATCACAGGGGTAATGTTACATATGGGTACGAAGCATCCACACCAGATTGTCTGTTTGTAGAGTAGTTTGTTGCTATGTGGCATATTTGGTGGTGTGTTTTTGTGTTATGGGCATGCACAGATTATTAACTGTGGCTCTCTTTGCAGCATTGAAGTGCTCCTGTAACCGGACCTGAGAGTGTTCAGGCAGGAGGCCAGCACTCAAAACCAGAGCTAAGTGTCTTGTTGTTTTTCTTTCAAACTGCTCTGCATAGGCTTGCTGGGGGGTGCACTAATGCATGGATGAATGTGTAATTCAATTTGGTATGTTTTTTATCCCCTAATGACCCGGAGTCCAATCCAATTCTAAACCCTGTTCCCTCTACCCGGTGTTCCTGCTTCCCGTACCTATCCAACCAACATTCCCTAACCCTCTTTCCTCGCTGGGGTTGCGGATGCCTGTGTAAGCCCCAAGCTTGCAGGCGCCGAAACCCTAGAGGGGGTGGTTGGTTCATGCCACTCCTAAGCCTGGACTCCAGAAGGCCCTGACAATGATGTACAAGTTTGTTCGGATTGTGTATGTGTTCATGCAGGTAGCACATTTTCGTGCATTCCCTACTTTCATGTGTCATTCCTCCTCCCCTCTCCTGCCACTCATTCCAGTTATCCAGTGTGCCAACGCCTGTGCCGACTGCATATCCCTGACCCTCCTTCCCCACCAGGGTCTCAGAGCCCTGTGTGAGTTTGACCTTGCAGGCACCCGGGCCACTGTGGGGGTGGTAGGTTCGTGCCACTCCTGCGCCTGTACACAGGACCTGTGACAGTACACATCCATTCGTGGTGCATCATTCTATGTTATGTACCACACATGGTTCACATCCTGTTGTGACATTGGTTTACTGTGCTACTTCGGTTGTTACATCATTGTGGTAGTACTTGGCCTTTGTGAGGTACTGCTACTTCAAGTCATCTACTGGAGGCTGTTCTGGTTCGTTTTTCTGCCTTGGATTTTGTGATTTTGCAAATGAAGGTGGACTCTGAGGATGCAGGCACCTTTTTACACACAGGGTCGGAGATGGTGACAAAGGGGAAGGGTGATCCTGTGGCCAGGTGAAATTGAGGGTTGAAGGCTCCATGACCCAGGTGCAGTTGTTTAGTGGGTCATGGTCATTTGTGAGGGAGTGGGGGTGTTTTGTTGTTGATAGTTGCCTTGCCCTGCAGTGTGATGGGAACCCTGACATTGTAATTGTGGTATCCTATGTACATTTTGTGTTCTGCTGATCAATGCCTGTTCATGTGTTGTGTTTACCTTTCAGGTGTGAGGGGATAGTTGTGGTTTGACATGCTGGGGTGTACACATGGTGAATGTTCACATGTGATGTGTAGAGGACACTGATGGTCACTTGATTGCACATGCATATGTTGAGTGCATGTCCTTACTGACCCACACACTCGCACTATGATGCACTACATGTACAACCACCCTTGGATATCCACGTGTACACTCTGTTTGCCTTCTGGTGCCCACTGTGTCCCTGCAGCACATGTTCTGTGACCAATTATGGATCTTGTACATGCCTAATTTGCGTTTTGATGTGGTTTGTCGCTTAGATGTGATGCTCAGGGCGTGCATCACACGCAATAGCTGTTCACTGTGCTGTGCGCTGAGCAGTGTGTTGCAGGAGTTGGACACAGCACACAGAAGCTGCAGTGTTGATTTTGCAATGCACAATGTGCATGTAGACAGGCATTCATTGTTATGTTACGTCTACAACTTTTGTAATGCATTTGGGAATTACTTATTTTGGGTGGGAGGTTGTTGGTCAGTCATTTCATCTGATTCCATGTCAGGCATCATTGTCCGATGCCAATGTACATTTTTAACATGGCAATGTGTACCTTATTGGTACTGTGTTGGTGTATGGCTATTGCTTGCCATGTCATGTTGTGGTTTGGGAGGGTTTGAGTGACATAACAGTGATGGTCATGGCCTGTTTTGCAGGTGTGTGTGATTCACACCTTGCATGTCAGGGTCAGCCGATTTTCGAAGCAACGAGCTGGGGGTAGATCTCTCTCCGCGGCAGGGGCCTCCCTCTGGAACAGCCTTCCTGCCTCCCTGGAACTTGAGGAGAACCATCTCCGGTTCCAGAAGCACCTCAAGACCTTCCTCTTTGCTTCTGCTTTCTCTCTCCCTCTCCCTTGCTAAATTCTTCACTGAAACCGCACTGGATCTGCAACTGGGCCACTCTCACCGACCTCGGTCCCTGGCCCAGCCACTCTCCACTTGTACTGCCTCCCTGGCAACCCCTGCACTTCGGGACTGTCTCTCTATCCCTACAGCCCCCCCTTCCCAGCACTTGTCTGCACTTACCTTTGCAGTTGCCACCAGGTGGCCTATTTATTTGTTTTTTATTCTACTTACCCTGTACTGCACTCCCCCCCTTCCCCTTGCACTTTTCCCTTCCCCCTACCCCTGCACTTGCGCAATCTAAATGACACCTGGTCTAGTAGTATCGTTGTCTGTCTTCCCTTGTTCCCCCCTCCCTCCCTCGTTGCACCTTGAAACACTTGTGTATAGGCACATTACAAATGCCATATCATGTCATGTCATATGTCATATGTGTGTCTTTTGGTCACACAGGATAGCTTGTGTTTAAGTAGCTAGGGATGCAGACAATGTGGCACTTCCATGGCAACAATCTCAGGGTGGTAAGGTTGTGACAGTTGACTGTCTCTTTGTCATCATCGATTGTCACCTGGTATGTGCCAGGCCTGTGTGCACTCCGCAGGGGTGGGAGTTTAGGTGAAAAATGTGGCCACAAGCTGGGTCTGGGCTTCCTCGCCACGTGCCCTGTCCCCTCCCATGGGCAGCGCCTGTGCCTGTGGTTGGGGATGTGGGGGCACCACCATGTCCACCGGTACGCCCTGCCGTTTTGCAACATTGTGCAGGACACATGCTGCCACAATGATCCTGCACACTACTGGGGGTGCATAGAGTAGCTGCCCACCAGAGCGATAAAGGGAGCGGAAACGTGACTTGAGAACTCCGAATGTGCGCTCCACTATGGCCCTGGTTTCAATATGGGCGGCGTTGTATCTTACCTGGGGTGGTGTGGTGGGGTTCCGGATTGGCGTCATCATGTGGTTGCTCAGACGGTAGGCACTGTCCCCTGGGGAGCTGTAAATGGTTGTGATTATTGGGGTTTGTGTATTTGTGTGTGTGTGTGTGACATGCATGCTTGTGCAAGGGCATTTGTACTCACCTAGGAGCCATGTGTCGCCATGCTGCCCAGCTTCCAGGGCCCAGCTCAGGGCGGAGATTCTGTATATGAAACTGTCATGGGTGGAGCCAGGGTAGTTTGCATAGATAGAGGTGATGATTCCCTTTGCATCGCATACCACCTGTACATTGATGGAATGCCAGTGCTTGCGGTTTCGGTAGATGTGCTCAGTGGCCCTAGGTGGACGTAGGGCCACATGGGTGCAATCTATGGCACCGAGCACTTTGGGGAAGTGTGCCACCCTGTAAAAATCCAGGACAACGGCCTGCCTTTCTGCGGGTGTTCTGGGCATGTATATGTGCCTGCGGACTGAGGGGCACGCTGTCATGATTGCCAGTACCTGGTGTAGGCAGCGTGACTGCGTGGCCTGTGAGACCCCCCCCCACTATGGCAGTAGTCCGCTGAAATGACCCAGTGGCCAAGAAATGCAGGACATTGAGCACCTTCTCCAAGGGGCTCAATGCTTGGGAGCAAAGGGTGGGGGATGTAAGGTCATCTTCCCACTCCCTGACCAGGTCTAGGATGATATGGGGTGGAAACCTATACCTGCCGTAGACTCGGTCGTCAGGCATCCCAAGAAGGCTTGTCCGTGGTGCGAAAATGCGTGCCCTGGCTATTCTCCTCCTACGGTGTCCCACGATCAGTGCTGCGACAAATGGGGCATTCATCGTAGCTGTATATGCGTGTTTGTTGTTTGTGCGCACTTTTATACTGTGCGCGGGGACGCTTCCGCCTGCCTTCCTGTGGCAGACGCGTTGACGCCTGTGTGCGTCTTTTGCCGTGCGCGGGTTTCCCGTATTCGAATCCATGAATACGGGTTGTTCGCGTGCGTGTGGGCGTTCCGTGTAGTTCCCTGCAGTACTTCCCCAGTTACGCCTTCTTTTTCACGCGTTATTCCCCATTCCGCGTGTTACGCCCACTGTTCTGCCCACTTTGGTTGTGTGCGCCGCGCTATGTGCGCTATTGCTGTGCGCGTAGTGCATGCCGTGTGTGCCCGCGTGTGCCATGGCAGGATTTGGCGCACGGACAGCGGGAAACACGCGCAGCGTCTTCCTTCAATCGCACACGTGCGCGTGCGCTGGGTTTCTCACGCTTGCGCCACCTTGCGCTGGGATTTTCGGCGCACGTTTGCTCCATGAATCGACCCCATAATGTAGGCTTACAAAGACAGCATTTTGTGGCTCTAACCATACGTGTGGTAGACCACGTGTGTTACTGTAGAGTATCTTAAATTGAAAAGAGGTAGAGAAATACGCACAACTACATTGCTAACTTGTTTTCCCAACTTATTCTAGGTACCAATGGTAAGGGCCACATCTCCAGTGGTCCTCAGTTTGTGGTGTGCATGGGTGCCCATATATTTTCTGCACTGTTAAAACAGTCACTCCAACCAGAAATAGGAACACATTTTCATAGCTTATATACAAAGAAAATAATATGGCTCCAGAGGTTTGAAGTTGTTTTTTTTATTGCATTAAGAGAAACCTTGGGCCTGATTTACAGAGCGTTTTTCAATGGGGCTTTCCCATTGAAAAAGGCTTCTGTAAATCGGGACCTTTGTATCAATAGTAAACTATAGTTATCAGGTTGGTAGTAATAGCAGTAGTGTAGTCACTTTCATTGACACAAATTCCAGTGTGTCAAAGTGAAGTGGAATAACACTGTGGGGATATAAACAGTGGTTATTTATTAGCCAAACAATAGTCCCCAGGGCATATAAGATATGCATTTAAAACACTGTAGGACTACTATGTAGCATTTGAGAAAGACTAAAGAATGGGAACTTTGATCAACCTAATAATTAACCCCGGTAGATAACATAATTGGGAAATCAGTGCCTCTATCTCAATGCACACAAGAATATTTTCTTATGAGTCAAGAAGGAGTTTGTGTTCAGGTGCTGGAACTAATATTAAGATCTAAGCAAAAAATCCTTTTGAACAGAGCTAATCTGCTGGATCCTTTTGCTAGTATCACTTCTGTGAAAAGCATCTATTCCAATGTCATTCTCTTGATGGACTTTCCAGACCCTTGTTGCAAAGGAAATTAGCCTTTCCCATCCCCCCTAGGTGCTTTAGAGCGAAGCGAGCACCATAGATAGACAAGCGATGTACCAGGGGCGAGAAGGCTGTGCTAATGAACTCAGCACAAACACAATATTGCATGAATTAGAGATGCATAGCCCTAGAGCACGCATATAAAGAGACACTACTTTGTAACTATGATGAACACAATCAGTCCTGGATGGCTGCGTGGTAATACGTAGGCCCAACGAAGAAACCTGAATAGTCCCAAACTCAGAGAGTAGATGAACCCGCGCTGCTAATACCCACAGACATCTCCCTTTGTCCTTATACTGTTGCAGCTACTTGTTATCCTAGAAAGGATGGCGCACTGCAAGAACATGAGACAGCACAAGGCTCTTTGTGGCATGCATTCCTCACAGCCCACCCAACAGAAGACCTCCAACCCCCATCCAGCCCACCAAGAGTAATGGCACCCACCAATGAGACAGTCCAAGAACCCCTGCATTCCGTAATAGTGGGCGACCTTCGACCACCAGCAATAAAACCAATGGCCATAAAAGATCTAAACGAATAAAACCATTTCACCCTATGCCATAAATACACCCTTTTCAGTACGCAGTACAGGGAGGAATACATTATAGCTCAAAATGAGGGTGGAAACATTTGGTACGTAGAGTGCAATATGAACCGAGCAGCGAATGTGTGGGTAGGCATGACCGTGTTCCTCCACCTGTGCCAATCCCCAAGTTTCCCAGATTCATGCCATAATTATGTAGTAGTGTTTTCGTACAATAGTAACCCTGGAACAGCAACATGTGACAAGCCTGAACTTCAGTCTCCCTGGAGAGACAAGCCCAGCTGACCCCACGTGAGGGGAGACAATCAGACGAGACTGGAGCCAATCATAGCCTGGCATCTCCTATGGAGCAGACTCATGCATAGAGCCTCACCAACCAGCCGTGCAAATTTCAACCATATGCAATGATATCACTGATGACACTGTGTACTCTTATAATCTGTTGCTCATGCTGACTCTGGCAGAACGTCCTTGAGTAGCCACCATTGACCCAGTCCAAGAACCCCTGGTTTTTGCTTGCACCTTTACTTTTTGTATGACTAAAACTTGTTATACTTGCAAGCGATCTGTTGGCCTTTTTTCCCTAGTGGGTTGTATTCCTTCTGGTGTGAGCGTACAGGGACATGCCTTCAATTGGTGACTCGAACATGATCCCAGAGCATCACATACCTGTGGAGGGATCCAGGCAGGGTCTCCGGAAGGGCCACACCCACCTACAGCAACCATCCCCCAAAATGCATATTTTCTACTGGCCCTGCAGGAGCCGTCTTTGCATAATCCTTCCTGCTCTTTGGAGTGGTGTGAGGCCTTAAAGAGAGGTGCAGGCCGGTGTTGGAACCCCGTGAACGGAGAAGTTTGGCTGAACGCACATACGTGAGTATAGCTATGCAAGAGATAATACGTTGGGGACAGATGTATGGTCAAGTATGAACAGTGAACACACTGCAAATGAAATTGGAAGGGTGGCATGCCTGTGGATTGTGATATATATTTTTCTTAAGGCGAATAATAAGGAAAAGGAAAACAGAAGACAGGGATCCTCCCCAAGTGAGGGGGAAAGGTGGTACCACAAACATTGTTTAACAAAGGAGAAACAGAGGAAATACATAGGAGCTTGGGCATAGTAGTGGTTGTTATTTTAGCTTGTTATTTTTGTTTGTTTTATTCCTTCATTTTTATTGTATAGGGAGGAGGTCCAGGTGGGGTGTTGTTGTGGTGTGTTTTTGTGTGTGTGTGTGTGTGTGTGTGCGTGTGAAGGGTGTGTGGTATGGGACAGGAGATGGGGAGAAGAAATGGCAAATGGTTTTAAATTTTTTGTGTGGGTAAAGAGAGTGTGCGTGGGAATTGAACTCTGTTTTTGATGACATCTGCATAACTGTGGCGCATTAGCACAGGCGTAGCTCAACTAAGCAAGCACACAGGAGACGCGGCCACGGGGGCACAAATGTCCATAGAGTACATTTGCAAGGCCCTGTCGTTGTACTGCGACAGGATCAAGAAGCCTCACAACCAACGGGTGACTGAGACTAAGGGAGGTGGGTGCCCTGCTTGTGGCCAGAGCAGGGCTCCTTTTACAGGAGTGTGCTAGAACACATGTACATCTTTCTGACAGCAAAATACAAAGGGAAACAAATACAAAACATGAGGAAACTATTGAACATCTGGAAGATGTTCAAGGATACAGAAGAGTGCGTTGGGGAAGGAGAGGCATGCAAGGATAGTAGAGGTGCAGGCCCAGATGAAGATGGGAAGGCATTGAGGCGATATAAGGAAATATATCCTTTAGCAGCCCGTCCAACTGTGGGATACACAAACCCAAAATATGTGTCAACAGGGTCAAATGTACCAACACGAGCGACAGCAACCCCACCTCCATATGTCCCCCCTCTAGCAATCACAGCACATGCCAATGCACCCTCAAGAGACCTAGAAGTAGCACTTGCCTCAACACGAACAGAATTAGCCAGACTGTGAGCGGCGTATGACGTAACAAAGGAAGACACGCTGGTGCCACTGCCGATGGATGAGTGGAATTCAGGGGATTTGTTATACAGAGTAGACAATGCGCCCTTAAAAGCTGCACACGTACAGTGTGACAGAGACATGGGTAGCTTGGTTAGGAGAATGTGGGGCCCCATGGGGCAGACAAAGACTAGTGAAGCGAATTCAGTGAGGTTGAGGACGGTGAAGATGGAGAGGTTGAACAATCACCTCAACCCACCCTGAGGGTAGAGAGCTTATGGGACGGCAAGTTGAAGGAGAGGTTTGGCGGGATGGCTGTAGCAAGGAAAAAGGGAAGTGTAACCAAGGGCGGAAGGAACAGACTGGAAGTGCAAATGCTGCTAATACACAAGGGGGCACGGAGGCCACAATATGTACTGTCGGTAAGGATTGCAAAAGAATAATCTAACAAAGATGCTTCTGGCTCTCATGGAAGGGAAGTTGATATATGCTTTGGAGAAGCACACCACAGGAGTACCCCTAGCAATAGGAGACAAGAAAAGCCTATTGGTGGCCGTAATTGGGGATCAGGCTGCCGATGTGTGGGTGAAGGCAGGGTAACCGGAATAACACTGAGCAATGACGCTCAAGATGGCGCATTGTTTAACAAGATCAGAGCAAAGGTTTAAGACGTGCTGCGGCGAACGTTCCCAGACATGCAAGATTTACAGTCCATTATGCACTGTACAATGGGCGACGATGTGGACACCGCACAATTCATTAACCTTTTTTTGTACTTTATAGTAAAACAAGGCCTGCCCAAAGAAGTACAACAGGCGCTCGACAAGATCGTAGGGGTCGAGGCGAAGGGGTGGCCTGAAATCCAAAGCATTATAGTGCATCATTGTAGGAGAATAAAAGAGTGCAAGAAAGAAATGTTTCAGAGGTGACAGGCAGAGGAAGCAAAACTGGTACAGAATAAATCAGCCAAAGTGGCTTTAGCGGCATCGGGACTGACGCCGACCCAGAAGGAGGAGGGCGGGTATACCCCTGGCCTTACAAATGCCAGAATAGGAGTGGTGTGGGCTAAAGTAGGACAAGGACAGTGGGGCGGAAACCTGCACTTCCCAGGGCCACAGTGGCAAGGAAGACAGCAGTGAGGATGAGGTGGGTTCAGGGGGTCAAGGGGAGGGGATTTTGGGGGAATGGGACCCAGAGGAGGATGAACAGGGCAATGCTGGACATGTGGGAAGTGGGGACTTTTTTCAAGGGAATGCAGGAGGAGACAAGGCACGGGGTATAACTATGGCCAGCAGAACTATGGCCCCCTATCCCAAGGGACCCCATAGACCCCTCCCTGATATACCTCAATACCATACAAGATCCACCAAGCTTACACTCACCTACCCTCACAGACCACGAGCCTTCCCTCACCTTGACATCACCAACAGATAGTGCTTCATTACCAGCCCCACCCCAAAATGCAGCAGGCAGGGAACACAAATTCCCTCGGTAGTGTGCCAAATGGTACATTGGCCCAGTTTGATGGTGCTACAATTGTCGGGGAAATACTTTTTCATTCCCAGGAACAGACAGACTAGGACAGCCCACAGAGAGCACCTGCATGTCCAGTCCTGTCGATGACCCTAAACCCAGAAGAGGAACCCCTGGTAGTGGCAGAGATCCTAGAGATAGGAAACAATACATCTTTATGGTAGATTCAGGCCCTGACAAATCATGTTTCATTGAAGGTGACTTCCTGCTATCTGGCAAAACTCTCGACACACAGAAATACTCTGGGGCTGTTTTAATGGTTCCGTATATGAAACACATAGATGTAAAGGTAGGAGGAAGGGTTGCACGTTCCCCCCCTATTATATTCTGAGTGCTCTCTTGTCAACTTGCTCGGCAGGGATCTGCTTAGCAAATTGAACTTGATGATCTCATTCACAGACAACGGCCTTGTGTGTGCCACAGCAGGCATGTGCCTAATGAGGGCAATGCTCATGATACACTCCATGGCACGTGACATGGTGCTGCAAGGCATTCCCGTTGACCCAGACATGTTACTCTACAGCATAACAGTGCTTGTGCAGGCAGTGCTCAAATTACCAAAAACTGCTGGAGAGTGCCAACTGATTTCATTTTCCGCCCTGTAGTGTCCCTGAGTTAGTGTCAGGCACTGAATTGTCCATAGATCTGAAAGGGTTGTTTGTATCAGCCAAAAGAATTGTGGTCCTAGGTATAGACACTCACGAATGCCAATGGCGCGCCATCCTCTGCATTGATCCCACTGTACCCCTCAAGGTATTAACAGATGCAGAAATGTATTATAGGAGAGTTCAAAGTCCCCTCATTGCCTGCCCCCATTCGCCCAAGGTGACTTACAACATGTGCCGATACAGTTGTGGACAACTAACCCACACGATGAAGTGCTCCAAAAAGAAGTGACCCCAGTAATAATCACACAAATATATGGAGCAGTATTATCCTGAGTGAAACAGTATCCACTCTCGAGTGAGGCAGAAGAGGGGATAAAGGACACAATAGAGACATTGTTACACCAAGGAACCATAGTGCCCTCTATCACACCATGCAACATGGACATATACCCTATCAAAATGGCAATGGGGGTAGTTGGGGAAAGATCCAGGTTCTCTGTCCCCTCAATGACGTAGTACAGAGGGAATTTCCTTTCGTTCCAAACCTGGCCTCTATCTTGTGCCACATTCCCAAAGAAGCAATGCACTTCACAGTGGTCGACTTAATGAGTGCCTTTTTCTCAATACCATTGCACCCAGACTCACAGTATCTCACAGCATTTACACATGTCGGAAAGTGCTACAGGCACACTTGTTTGCCTCAAGGGTATTGCGAGAGTCCTAGCATATTTAACAGGATATTGCACAAAGAACTAGGTAACATCCATGTGCCCAGCACGGTCATCCAATACGTAGACGACTTATTGGTGTGCAGTGATTGTGAGCAAGTCTGCCACAGAGACTCCATCACCCTGCTGCAACTGCTAGCCCACAGTGGTTACAAGGTTGATAAGGCCAACCTCCAAGACTGACCGCTTTAAGTACTCTATCTAGGGTAGCTCATTTCAGCGGATTGCAAGAGAATTATACCTGACAGAGTAGCAACAGTGCGTGCCACACCTAAGCCAGTTACATTAAAAGAGATGCAGAAATTCCTGGGTTGTGCAACTACTGCAGGGCTTGGATTCCTGGAATATGGAGCATACACAATGCCACTCCTACAGGGTCTCAAGAAAGCACAAAAAGGCAGCCATAAAATAGAAAATGGACAGTGGTGCAAACCTTCAATGACCTGAAAGAAATTATTTTCATGGTTCCAGTTCTTACCACCCAACTCCATGCATGAATTTTACATATTTAAAACTCATACTGCGCACTAATGACAGCAGTACTGACACAGAAGAGCACACTGGGCCATAAGCCACTGGCCTACTACAGTGGTACACTAGACTCAGTAATGCAAGGACAGTTTGCATTCGAACGAGCTCTCGCTGCAGCTGCCTTCACCATTGGGAAGAGCTCCACAATTGTAATCAGGTGCTCAGTAACATTGTATGTGGAACACTCAGAAAGATCAAAGTCCACCCTCACCACTCAGAGAGCATCAGTTTACGAGATTATTATCTCAAGCCCATGTTGTAAGATGCAAACCAGTAAACCCTGCCATGTTCCTAGCTGCACCACCTATGTGGGCAAAGAGGATGACATCCCCAAAGCCAAGGATAGTCCACTAGGAGAGGGCGAGGTGCTCTTTGTTGATGGGGCAGCAACAATTGACCAGAACATAGGACAAAAACATGCTGGGGTAGCAGTGGTGTGCTTAGAAGCAGGGGAGTATGAAACACTAGTAATGAAAAGGCTACCTATGCACTACTCATCACAAGCAGCAGAGCTCATAGCGCTCATAGAAGCACTTCAAGCATCAAAGGGTTGTCATAAGACCATCTATTCGGACTCAGCATGCATCACCACAATGGTGCACGCTGGTTTCTTGCACTGAAAAAGAAGGGGCTTCTGATGAGCAGACGGATTACCCGTGCAACATGCAGGGCTACTTAGTGCCCTGATTTATGCCCTAACAGAGCCATCTGTAGTGGTGGTCGTCAAATGCACTGCCCATATCAATAACACCAACAAAATCTCTGTGGGAAACGTGGCTGCAGATGAGGTGGCCAAAGCAGCAGCGTACCTCCCCGTACCCATACCTGCTGAATATGTTGTTACTACTATTTCCACATGACCAGAGAAGGACCCATACACAGCACTGCCCACAGCACAAATAGTAGACCTCTAATATAGAGCACTGCAGGAAGAGAAAAAGATTTTGTTCAAGCGTGGGTGTGTACAATCACTAACTGAACTCTTATGGAGACAACAGTGTACAGGGAAGTCAGTAATACCCATGGAACTACTACACACAGCATTTGAACAACTACACTACCGCTCTTAGGGCTCAAAACAACACATTGCAGCAGACATACAGTAGTATTGGTTCATACCAATTCTCCAAGAACATCTCTCAAACATTGCCATACAATCCACTAATGCACTACATGCCAAGTGTCCATCACTGGAATGACACTCCAAATGTTACGAGGTACCTTGCCCTGCACCATTGGGCCATTCCACAAGCTCCACATTGATTATGCACACATGGGCGAGAGATGTAATGGAGCTCGATACCTCATTGTAGTAGTGGGTCCATTTTCACGGTGGGTTGAGGCCGGCCCTCTGCACACCCAGATGCCAAATGTGTCACAAAATCCCTCATATGCAAGGTTTTTTCCCAGAGGGGAGTGTGCGATGTTTTGAGATCTGATGATGGTTCCCACTTTTTAATGGAATCTTCAAGGAAATCACAGTACTACTAGGTATTAAACACAGCATGTGCTCAATTTACCACTCCAAGCAAATGGTGTTGTGGAACAAGTAAGCAGCCTTCTCAAGAGCGAGCTTTCCAAACTTTGAAACACTGTAAAAAAGGCTGCATTGTTTACCCTTGGCCCTGTTCAATTTGTGCACTCATCCCGGCAAGGACCACTACCTCTCACCACACGAGATAGTAACGGGAAGGTGCATGCACACCCCCATCTCCCCTGTGAGAAGAGCATCAGACACTCATAGAGCTGCAACAGTTCTGGGCGAGAAGTACAAAGAAAACTTGACAAACTAAAAAAGTGCAATCAAATGTGTCTCGTGACAAATCACACCACCTCATCCAGACAACACCCAAAACACTACAGATCAATTTGCAGACACAACACCCACGCAACTACTGTTGCCGGGGGAGCTAGTGTATGTAAGGAGCTTAGTACGCAAGTGGAAAAATCCCAGGTTCCACCGGCCCTAGGAAGTGGTGTTTTCCACCCTCTTGCAGTAAAGGTGAAAGGGCTTTGATATTAGATACACCTTTCAGACGTCCACAGGGCACTGCCAAATTCCTCACCAGTATCCTAAACCAACACTGCCAATCCAACTCAACTTGCTTAGCTTAATGCTGCCAATCTAAGTGCCTGTGCAAGATATGACTTGCATTGCTGCTAAAAGCATATAAGCTCTGTAAATTAAAACAAACCCTCTCTCTCTCTCAATCCCTATATCTCTCTATCGCTCTCCTTTATCTTCCCTCCCCTTCCAACCCTCGCCCCATCGTTCCTATTTCATACCCGTTTTTGTTCCTATTACAGGAGAAAGAAGATGAATAGTTCAACGTCAAATTTTTTATTGCATAATGATAGAAACATCATTAGTTCTATTGGAATGTATTCTTATCAATGTGGATTGCACTTTACTGCTATCTTGTTCACTTTCCTTATGCTAATCTTGGGAATATAGTGGGGTTCATCTTTTATCTGGGCAAAGTCATCTAAAAGAGGGAGGGAACCCGAACAAAAGTACACCTCTCAATATTACAGAACTGCCAAACACAACTGTATACATGTATAATGCATCCCAAGCAAGTAACACCAGCACCCGTATGACCGTATGTACGAGTAAAATGTTTGAAATTTTACTTCCTAATATTAAAAAATTCTTTTGTAGCACACATAGTAGTAATAGCACCACTATTAGCAGGAGGATATCACCAAGGAAGTATATATTACGCCATGATAGGATGAAAAGACAAGCGTGTAGGCCCAAATATGATTCATTCCATGGCCTAGACCTGGAGGCTGTTGAAGATATCCGTCATCCCGAGCACTCAAATAGTTGGTATTCTGACATGAGTGTGGTGGGAAGACAAACAACCCATAGAAGTTGCTATGTATGCTCATTGATGCCGCACACATCAGGGGCCTCCAAGGTTCTAGTACCACAAGAAGTACCAACTATAGAGGCACAATGCTTCATTCATCTTGCGCTATGTAGGCTTAATCCCACCTTCCAGTAACACAATGTGTGTCTACAACTTGGCAATCCAGAAGCCCAGAAATGCAAAGCAAATTCAACAAACACTAACAATTTAAAGCAACCCTATTTGGTGATCGAGGGAGCAAAGTATGTAAATAACAGATGGCAGGAAACGCCAATCACTTGCCGAGCTGAAAGCCTCCTGGGATACCAAGAAAAACGAGTGGTCTTCGTGGAAAGAATGTGTGTACAAATATGGACAGAGCATGTTACAAAATTGACATGGATCGCAGCAATGGAGAAGCCATTGAAAGTGCACCAAGAGAAGAACTATGAGTTGTGCTTTTCCAGCGAAGGAAATGTCTCTGCTCCAACGAGCGATGAAACAGAACTTTGCTGATTCCAGATCTAAAGAGAGGCACAGTAGTACTGATGGACTACTACTGGATGTGTGGCCAATAAGCGTACTTGCACCTCTCGCCATCATGGAGGGGCTATTGTTTGCTGGCCACGCTACACTCAGCTCTATTTTAGTCCCAGAAGAACACATGGAAGGGTGGGCCACTGCCCGACGAGGCACAGACAGTTTTCCCAATGATCGCAGAACAAAACATGCTGCCACCACCAAAATGTTGCATCCTTCCTGTGAAGAAGCCATATGACCAGCTGCGAAGGACTAATAGAACATCGAACTACCTATCCAAACATGCATCCACACTGCTTGAAAAAATACCTGAAGAATACAAGTTATTCAGCTCAGCATAGACATACTTCACATCAGTATTGCTACCCAGTGTACAAACTCGAGCTAATGCTAAGTGCTCCAAATTGTGAGCTGGGAACTGGTCCAGCTGATACTGAGCAGGGGTTCAACATCATAAGGGTCGAACTGCGCACATTGAGACTGATGATGATGCAGAACCGTTACATCATGGATATGCTGACGGCAATGGAAGGAGGTGTGTGCAAAAAGATCAGGAGTTCATGTTGCATGTCTGTGCCTCTTGAAGAGGCAAACAATGATTCCCTGTCACACATCATATCTGCAGTGCCTGACCTGGGGCTAAGATGAAGAAAGAAACAGGTGTTCAAGAGGAGGACTGATTTACAATAGCTTTCAGTTGGGCCCCATCATTAGTGGGAGCACTGGTGAAGATGTTGGTGCCTATCATTGTTCTTATCCTGGGTATTTATTGCACATGTCAATTGGAACTGTGATGTGCAAAAGCAGTACCTAATAGCGCAATGATGACGGTTTCATTTGGTGTTCCGATAGTACCTTATAGCACAAAGGAGGTACAAGTATGAACTGACCCCCACACCCTCCGCATGGTCCCCATACCTATGGAGATGAAGTGGACAGACCGTACCACACAATTATTGTCCCTCCTCCAGACCCTGAAACCTATAAGGAAGTATGGACAGAATTAGCAGGGGCCGTGGGCTGCATCTATATGACATGTACTTCTGAACAATATGCACGAGTGGGAGAATGCCTGTGAAATTTATGTAGGGCATGGATGCCAATAAAGGGAATACCCCCATATGAAGCTGCAGTGAGAAGGGAAAATGGGCGCAAATATGCAGAGGAATTTTCTACGGTAAAAGTAACCAAGGGGGGAATGTTGGGAAGCAAATTAGCCTTTCCCACCCCCCTAAGGGATTTAGAGTGATGCGAGTCCCATAGAGAAACAAGACCAGCTGACCCCACATGAGGGAAGATAAACGGACGAGACGGGGGTAATCATAACCGGGCATCCCCTATGGAGCAGGCCCATGCAGAGGGTCTCTCCAACCAGCCATGTGGGTTTCGACCATTTGCAATGATGTCACTGATGACGATGTGTACCCTTATAGTGTGTTGCTCATGCAGACTCTATCAGAACATTCTCGAGTCACAGAGTCCTTTGCTTGCACCTTTACTTTTTTCACAATGAAAACTTGTTATCCTTGCAAGCAATCTCTTGGCCTTTTTTCCCCTAGTGGTTTGTATTCCTTCTGGTGTGATCATACAGGGGCGTGCCTTCACCCTCACAGGACAGATATTGTCTTCCTCCACATAACATCAAAATGTGTTTTTAATTATTGTTGTCTGAGGTAGAAGCTTTGTTTATAATGTTTATAATGGGCCTTTTTAGATGGATGTGGCCCTCAGAGAACGATAATCGTCAAAGGGATCCAGGTATGAAAATGGGTTGGAGCCCACGGTCTGGGATAAAGGGTATGAGAAACGTCTATATGGATGAAGATGCAGGAGAAAAGGGCATTAGAGAGGATGATTGGATGTGGTTTCTAGCCTGCCTAACCAAGGACTGTACAAGAGGTGGTATCCGGCATCAGGCATAGGAAACAAGTGCCTATTCTGGCTCCTGGAATACAAGGGGCTTCAGTTGGCTCATAAGGAAAGGAGGTGATCTGAATTTGTTGATGACATTTCAAATTATCAATCTCCAGGAGGTTTGGCTGAAGGAAGTTCCCTTCTTAGATGGTATTCGATCTATTTCCAACCAGCTGTTCAGGGGCAAGAGGGAGGACATCTGGTGGTCTACTCAATGCCGTCAGGAATTATTCAGATTGGTCCAGCAGTCCAATCAAATGGTCTGGTGATCTTGGCACTAGCATTAACTGCAAGCCTTGACGGTGTTGACTTGGTGAAAGACTTGCTGTTAATCAACATTTACTGGAACCATATAATAATGTTTGATAATAATATAATAGAGTGTGTTGCAGAGTTGTTAGAATAATCCTTTGGTGACGGAAGAGGATAAGATGTGGTCATAGTGCTGGACTTGAATTGTTATGGAAATATTCCTAGGGGTGAGGATCTGAAAAGAGCTTGTGGTAAAAGAAGGGGGAGGCATAATGCCCTGAGATCGAGGAATCTTATGAAAGAGTGGGAGTTATACTGTTTAAATGAGTTGTATGCAGGATGAAAGTAGGTTAAACAAACTTGCCAATTTAATTGTACAGCCTCCAGCATTGAGTACATTTTCTTCTCCCAATCTATACTACATTCTTGTAGGGGATTCAAAATCCACAGCACCGTAAATAGTGATCAGTCCCTCCTGGGTTGTGCTTTCCAATTGTCATACTTACAATGAGGGAAAACCCTTCTGACTAATCTGTGTGTTAATAACTCGGGCAATCGCCAAATTTGGAAGCCAGGTATAATAAATACATTCAATAGAAACGTGAAGGATAGTATCACGTTTCTAGGTAGGGAAAATCTTGGAGCATATGTTTCAGCACCCAATTTATTGTTCTTCATGAAATAAAAAATCAAGGAAATAGGGAGCGGGATGGGAACACAGGGCTTTACTGTGCATGATGAGGAAAGGGCATGCTTGATGGAGAGATCCAGATGAGGAAAAAATTATTGGGAAAGTGCTTGCGTGCTCTTAGGAGGGGTAGCAACCCATGGGGCTATTGGCAAGAAGTGAAACATGGAGGCATACATTTAAAAAAGCCAGAAACAACAAATGTCCCAAATGAAAGGTGAAACAAAGCAAACAATATTGAAGTGGGTGAGAGATGTTAGGGGTTTTGGGAAAATTATGAATGAAAACTATGAATTATGAATCAGGAATGTAGTCAGTTGAATCCTATTGGTGAATCGGAGTGGTTAGATCATTTGAAATGTATGTATGTTTCTGTAAAAAAAGTATGGTGCATGAGGGACATCCCTGGACCTTATAATTTGATGGGGATGATATAGAATCCTTAATGAAGACTGCAAATCTGTCTGGTGCCATGGGTCCGGGTGGATTGTCAATTACATAATGAAAACCAATCACGAATTATAGGCAGTTTCTACATCCTCTTTTGGCATATACTTGAGTGAAGAAGCATCCCTGAGTCTTGGAAAACTGTAATTTTAATACCTATGATTAGAAAAGGAGATAGATTGTCCCCTAATAACTACCATCCAAAACCCCTATTCAATGTAAGTAGTAAGGTGCTCGCATCATTAGTCCTGAGATCTTTAAATGAATGGGTGAACAGCTCTGGTAGATTTGCTGATACTCATGCTAGGTTTAGGTGAGGTCTGGGAATGCAGATAAATAGCTTCCTACTTACCATACTGATTTCTGGCTGAAGGCAGTTGCAAGGCGCATGTGCATGTGCATTTAACTCCGGACACCGCCCGGCCAGCGAAAAAACTGCATGTGCACCCGCGCAGCATGCGTGAGTTCGGTGTGACTTTTCATTGACGAAGCGAGCACGACTCGAGCAGTCAGTGCCGAGACTCGGGCCTGCCTATTTGCTTTGCTGCAGAGAAATTCAAGTGCTTACACACTTGCTGCTTGCTGGCTGCCTGCGCCTGATCCAATTGACTCGCGTTAGGCGTTTGTCAGAGAGCAGCATGAGCTAAACCCTTAAGGTTATTGTGGGACTCCCTGGGAAGAATAAAAAATATATATATGCTGCTTACAAACATGACTGTTTGTGAACCTGCGTGGTACTGGGCTAAACAGACAACAGCACCACCGTCCACCGGGGTACTAACCTCTTCCATATAATTTCTGGCCTCCTCTGCTTATGGGTGGAATCGAGTGGCTGAAAATGACAACCGTCATACTCATCAGCCATGCACCACACAGAACAAGAACGCACTATCTCTTAGGAGGGAGAGAAGTCCTGTTCTGGTGGCAAATAGGGTGAATAAAGCATTTATAGTCACCGGTAAACTCATCTTTGAGTTTGCCATGGTGAGCTTTGTCGATACGTGTGTGGGCCTGGTCATGACACTGTCCGTTTGTCCTTCAGTGCCAAGTGCTGTATGCATTAATTTCTGTGTCGGTTTATCTACGTCTGTTTCGGTCTGTCCGTCTTACAAGTCTGTTAATGCGTGGCCTTGTCCGTTGTGTTAATCGCCATGTCTGTCGTTATCAACTTCCGTCTGCTAGTTTGTCTCTGGGTCTCTTGCTGACCTATCATTACTGTGTCCTTCATCTATGATGCGTGTGCCACATTTAGATGGAATACTTAAGTTTAGCCTGCGTTACACCTAGATAGGATTGCGAATGTTAGCAAACGCCACACTTAAATGAAACTGTGAATGTTACCAAGTGCCACACTTAGAGGGAATCGTGATCACTAGCCTGCCTCACATCTAGATAGGATATTGAAGATTAGCAAGTGGCACACTCAGATGGAATAGTGAATGATAGCAAGCATCGCACCTAGACATAACTGAAAGGACAGCAATGCCAATTAACCGATCCACTAACAATTTCACCCCTCTGCATACACCTCTCAAACTCTAACAAACACAACCACAAGCCTACAACATAACAATACCCACAAACTTCACTACACTGCAACAACAAAACAAACAACACATAGACTTGCACAACAGCACACGTTGACTACCGACCGTAAAACACCCCAAGCCCAGTCAACGAATCCACCGGGCTGAGGCTGCCAAAGGCACATCACTGCTCTCTTGCACTTTTCCAGCTTATTCCCACTAACTCACCCTCCTTCCCTTTTTCAGAGCTGCCAGAGCACCAGCGGACCACTCCGGTGGTGATAGTGTGTGGTACAAATATCCTTTAACATTAACATTAACACACATTCATGTGCAAGGACAAGAGAGTACTTTATGTGTCTTCATTGATCTCTTCTCTGCATTTGATAGGGTAAGTAGGGCTACCCTGTGGAAACAGCTCAGGCAATGGAAGATTCCTGAAAGCCTATTGGAGATCCTGATAGCTGTTCATGCCAAAACTAATGGGTTTGACTGAATGGAAAGGGTAATCGATAGAGGGGTGTGCCAAAGATGTCTACTAGCCCCTGTGCTTTCTAATCTCTACTTACCTGACTTAGGAGTTTGATTGCATCAATCAAATGCTTATCCCTCTCACTTAGGATCTCTGAGAGTACACTACCTCGCATATGCAGACATTTGGTCATTTTCGACCAAACACTGATAGGGCTGCAACACTCGTTGGACTCCTTGAGTCAATTCATGGAGGAGCATGATTTTTTTAATAAATGTTCAGAAAACTAAGGTCATGATTTGTGGGAATGGAAGGATGCAACATTATTTTGTGAGGAAAATTAAGGTGTTGAGAGTTGACCTGTTTGATCAATATACATATTTAGGCTACACCATCTATAATTGTGATAAGTGAAAGGAGAATTTTGACCAAATTATAAGGAAATCTTTAATTTATATAGTACAGATGAAAAGGATTTGTGATTAATACAGCAACCTTTCCATTCTACCTGCAATTAAATACTACAGGGCAAAGGTATATCCTTTCTAATACCAAAAGGAGTGATTGGCTAGCTCTTGAGGTGTTTACATGGCAGAGGGTCCCGGGCTTGCCTAATTGTTTCCATATTTAGCCAAGAGCTGGGCCTTTGATCATCAGCAGTGAAAATGAGTGTGGGAGCCCCGCTACTGAGAACAAGCATATGCCAAATACCCTTTTCTATGAAATTTCTTCCACTCAGCAGGGTCTACAACCACATTTTATCTCACTGCACCCTTCCCAGAAGAAATCCATCCATTTGCATATCAGTCTTTGTCCCACCCACAAGGGCTGTCAAGCACCAATATGCTAGGCAACTCTACTGTGAACAAGAGAACCATCAGCAACCCCAGACATATGTTCGGCCTTGTTGGGCCTCCTCAGTGAGATGAAGCTGAGCCTCTCTAAGATGCAGTGAGCAAGGAGTCCACATCGGGATTACCCTTGGTTACTTAGGGTGAACCCCCAAGTTTTACAAAATTGAAAAGGAGTGTGGAAGCCCCTCTACTGAGAATGAACCCCCTCTACTGATAATGAACATAGGTCAAGTACCCTGTTCTATAGAATTTCTTCCACTCGGGTGGGTCTACAACCAAATTTTAGATCACTGCACCCTTCAAAGTGGAAGAATATCTATGTACATGGTTCCTAGGTATAGTTTTGACAATCAAAGTTATGAATGCCAATAGTTCCGACACAAAAGTGGCAGAAAAAGTTTCGATTTCTTTTTTTTTTTAGGGTTCCCCCCGAAACCTCTGTTTTTTTTTAAAACTTCTTTTACTATACGAAATAAAAAAAAAAAATCTTTAATATAAAAAAATAAATTCTAAACTTTTTTTGTCAGTACTTTTGTGTTGAAATTTTTGGAATTCGAAACTATTGTTTTGAAACTTTGACTGGACACCATTTGCATACTAGTCTTTGGCCCACCCGCAAGGGCAGTCCAGCAACAAAATGCTAGACAATTCTCCTCTGAACAAGAGTACCATCAGCAACCCCAGAAAGGTGTTTCGGCCTTGTTCGGCCTCCTCACTGATGTGAAGCTAGGCCTCTCTAAGGCAAAGTGAGCAAGGGGTCCACGTCCGGATTACTCTTGCTCACTTAGGGTGAACCTCCAAGTTTTCCCAAATGCAAAAGATGTGTTGGAGTCACTCTATTGAGAACAAACATGGGTCAAATACCATGTTCTATGGAATTTCTTCCACTCAGGAAGGACAACAACCATGTTTTAGCTGACTGCACCCTTCACAGAGAAAAAATAACCATTTGCATATCAGTCTTTGTCCCACCCACAGGGCAGTGCAGCACCAAAATAACAAACAATTCTCCTCTGAACAGGAGCACCACCAGCAACCCCAGAGACGTATTTCAGTTTTGTTGAGCCTCCTCAGTGAGGTGAAGCTGAGCCTCTCTAGGGCACAGTGAATAATGGGTCCACGTCTGCATTACCATTGGTTACTTAGTGTGAAATGTATCAATGGTAGCATGACTGAAGTGGAATGTGTTTGCATTCTATTGGAAAGTTAGGTTACCTACAGAGAACTTCCTATTTTTTAAACTAAATACTCTGATGGATGATAATAGCTCTTATTGTTTCTCGAGTTGGGTTGTGAATTGCGAGCTTATGTTGAAATGTGTGGACGTTGTACTGAGACCCTGGATCTGATGCCACAAAAAATTAAAAAACCTTTATGGGAGCGGGATTGGGCTATGACAAGAGATGTAAATGAGAAATATGTAATATACTGACAGATGCTTTTAACTGTGAAACCTTTGTTTTGATTGTGAGTCATATATATTGAGAGATTCCCTTGTCCGATATGGTGGGAAAATGTTTTAAAGATTTTGCTCAAACTTTTCTGACACTAAGGAAGTAGAAGAGGCCAGAATGGGGTGGCATGAGCAAAAAGGACACATATCAACATTGCAAGGTTATTACTTCAATAGATACTTTAAAACACCTTCTAATGGCTTGTCCCTGTACATTTCTAATTAGATATAAATACTTGAACACATTTCTATGTAATTTTAGTTTGTACAGTCAGGAACATTTCTGGAATGACATTTTAATGGGAAGACAAGTTTAATTGACGTTGCAACTCTGAGATGTATTGAGGAAATTCTTATTTTCCAAATAACTTCTTGAGCTTTGACCGGCTATGTATTGAAATGGAAGTTTGTTATGCATATTTCAAATACTGTTTTTAATATGAGTTATAAGTGTGCTGAAATGTTGTACATATTCTTGTATTTGTATTTATGTAAATGTGTAAGGTTTTTAATTATAAAAACATGAATACAATTAAAAAATAATATTGAAAAAATAAATAATTGTGCCACACTTTTAAGTATACTTAGTCATGATTCAGGACAGCTAATTTAAATTAAATACAAGCATGTTCATAGGAATTGTGGAAATATACTACAGTTAGTGTAAATAATGTCCTGATGAATTATCCTGGAGATGCTAGCCCTTCGGAATATTTCAATTGTTTGCATTAACAAGAATGCTATAGGCAGGACACTTACACACTGATATGTGCTTATGGTCAGGCTATTACATTGGGTTGGACCTTAGGCAAAATTAGAGACCCAGGATTATGCATCTCTCTCCTTTTGACCTCCAGTATTGGTACCACATAACCAGATCTCTATTGGCCTCCTCAGTGAGGTGGAACTGTTCTCCTAAAGGGAATAACACCTTCAGAAAGCCGGATATATTAGTTATGGTTAAGTTGCTCAACTCATAGGAAGAACACTTTTTGGGCAGTTTATAACTTCGCTCCCCCTGGACAAATCCTTACGAAACTTTGCAAAAAAAGTATATGGCCTGGACTGAATTTTTTTTTTTTGGCACGTTTGGTGAGGTTTTGTCAAGGGGGGGCAAAGTTATAGGGGGGTCCCAAATTATTTTCTTTTTCCATAGATGCAATGAAAAAAAGTTTGTGCTCACACCTACAGCCCAAAACATGGATGGAGTTTGAGCAAATTTGCACCAAGTTTGGCGGCTTGGTACCAAAAATTTTCTTTTTTTATTTTGGTGTAAATCCATCCAGTAATTTTTATTAAAATGACCAAAAATAGGTTAAAAAAATTGTGATATCTGGGTTCGGTCCATGGACTGGCATCTGATTGGCCTAGGGGGTGACATGATGTTATGTTATGTTACTTTGCATTTATATAGCGCCTTATGTACCATTGGTCAGCGGATATCGGACGCGCCCACTGATTGAATGGTGAAAAGCATGAAGTGCGTCAGATTTTTGCAAACATCCGCCATGGTGGATCCAGTGTCCGCGGACATCGCCGTAAAAACATATTAAAAAACACAACATTGCACTTGACAAACTTATCTAACAATCTCTGGGGAGGTGAGAGGTGATGAGGATGGGATATGGCCATAAGATGCCAAAAAAATGTTTTTGTTCCCGAAGTCTGCAAACACTCTGGATGTTCGGGTACATTCCTGTGATGTTTGCAAACGCTTCAGATGTTCGGGGACATCTGTGCCTATTTCTGCATTACAGGGTTGGTGAAAATCAGTTCTTGGATGGCTTATAACTTTGGCACCACTTAATGAAACTGCATGAAATTGTGGAATTGTATTCTAGACTTGATTCTGAATGGTTATAGAAAGTGTGGAACTGTTTTGTCAAGAGGGAACAAATTTAGGGGGGGTGGCAAAATATTGTAAAGGCTTATAAATTTGGTGCTATATGACGAATATGCACAAAAGTTTGAAAAACAATTTTAAATCTAGATATCAATGTTTTTGCAAAGGTTGGTGGATTCTGTCAAGAGGGGGGAATATTGGAGTGAGGGGGTGCCAAAATATTGTAAAGGCTTATGAATGAGGTTCCATTTGACGAATCTACACACAAGTTTTGAAAACAATTTTAAATCTATATATAAATGTTTTTTTTAATGTTTCATGGAATTTTATCAAGAGGGGGCTAAAGGACAGAGAGGTCTCAGCATTTTTAGATGCTAATAACTTTGTTGCCGTTTGACGAATGTGGACAAAGTTTTTCAGAAAGATTGAAGACCCAACCTGAATGTTTGTGTAAAGTCTGCATTGATTTTGTCAAGTGGGAGCTAAGTTATATGACTATTGTATGTACATCATTTTGACACTTTTGAAAAAATTAAACATGGGCGGATTTCAAGCAAACTCGTGTAAGGAGCATTGGCAAGGACGTTAACACATGGTTTTGCAAATGTGAAGTGTTTTATTTTTTGACAAGTGTCATAATGTAGGTACAAAAATAGTGATATACCTTTGGTGAATGAGGTATAGCCTGTGGCCATGGGCAGTGGCCAGATTGTCCGGGTCAAGGTATAAGGTCATGACCCAGAAAATCTGGTTACTGGCCATGACCGTGAGGGACAACAAATGGGGTTAAAGTGGCCAGGTCCACCTGGGCCCAGCTATGTGGTTAAGTTATTCGAAAGTGGGATAGGTTTGAAAGGGAAACACACATTTTCTTATGGTAATAGGGTCATTTGGTTCCATCTTCACCTTCTGCAGTCTGCCATGGAAGTGGAAGAGGAGCTCTGGACAGAACACCGCCTTCCCTTTCCATGCTGGCCATCTTGGAAAAATCCAGTTTTTAGCACCCTGGGTTCCCGCTTTGGAAACCACGGGTGCTATTGGCCTTTATCACCATAGCAGGGCCTGGAATGGAGGATAACCGTCTGGAAGCCCTTGTTATTTATGTATTTATTTTTTATAATGCGCCGAAGCTCACAGGCGCCAGGGCGCACACAGACACACTTTGCTTGGGCTGATAACTTGGGCTGTCAGGCTTTTATCGCCCGTTCCATTCCCTGGAACGGGGGATGAACGCCATATTATTTCCAATAGCATAATACAAAATGCTAATGGAAATGTCGGAAAAACGTATATGCACTTTAATGAGAAATGTAAAGTAGATGGAGTCTATAAGATTTTTTTTTGTTCTATTTTTTAACTGTGAAAGGTGGTTTCTAAAGGAACCTTTCTTCTGTTATTTTAAAAAGAAAATGTTTGCAGGAGAGTTTAGAATGTAAGGTGGGGAGGGAAATGAGGGAAGAGGCACCATGCACTTATGTGGAGGGCCAGGTCAACAGGGAAAGATGTTGCGTGTGTGTTACTTCTAATGTAGTTGGCAGTGTTTCTCATGCTCCCTGATTACAGCTGCAAATTGGTGTGTTGCAGAATATAGAGAGGACTGTTGTCTACGAAATATATGGATCAACAGCCTCTTTTATTGCTTACAAGGTAGCTGGTGGAATTTTGTGTCGCACAGCAGTAGGCTGTGTGGTTACCTTATTGGTTGAGGAAGATGATGTGGAGGAAGACAGCCTACTACTTGCTAAGAAAGGAACAGCAGTGATGTCATCAATGACATTTGTGATGTCATCTTTGATAACCTGGGTGTTAGTTTTAGCAGTGCACGGTGGTGGCACGAGTAATGGTTGCTTAGCTTACCATAACTGGCTCATTTCTGAGCTTTTTTGTTTTAACTTGATACCATAACGTCCCTCTAACAAAGTTTTTGTCATTGAATTTCATAGGTTTTTATTAGTGCAACTTAACCATAAACTCCCATTGAATATATATATATATATATATATGCTACTTTTTAGTGATCTACCTCAGATGTCACTTCAGTGTACTGTTTTAAAAATATTTTTTATCAATCCCTAGATCAGCATAAGTGCCCAGAGGCAATAGCTTTGCAGTATTATCAACATGACATAAGATCATTTCACAGCTCATGGAGGGCTCCATTTACTGATTGATCCAGTGTATTAAACCATTAACAATAACCTAAGTAAGAGTTACTGCTTTGCTATATATTCCATCAAGCAATATGGCAGGCATTGGGGCTAAAATCCAGCTGGAAGACTTGCAATGCTTTATTTCCGTGATATACATTTTCAGCAAGAAACATCAATATCAGTGGATGACTCTGTTGATGGGTATTTGTCAGATTTAGCACACACAGAAAAATAGCAGAGGAAAGAAACTTTGCTAGTTTGGTAATAAGGGTATAATCCTAGCACAATTATGCAATTCAAGTTTCTGAGAATTCGAACACCAATAGTGTTTCAGTTTTCTCCTAGTAAAGAATATTTGCAGATCATTATGTAATATAGTTCTAGTAAAGATTAGAAATAGCACACAGCTATTATGTTTCTGGAGGTCTACATGACTCTTTTCTTGCCTTCAGCTATTACTACTAAATGTCAGAGCATATTTTCAATTTTGGGTGTGGAAATTAATATGAAGATGAGCTGTGGACTGGTTGTTATTAATACATACATGGAGCAGTGATGATCACTTATTAATGATGTTAGCTTCCCAGTCCACAGATCTGCAGACAAATAACAATTACAAGTAGAATCAGTGGCACCCAGGACATGTCACAACTCGGGTATTGTCTCACTTCCACCCAAGCCTGGAGGAGAAGAACATACCTGAACTTGAATTCCACAAGTATTGAATTTGTCCTACACAATTACCCATTTAATCAGGATACCAATCAAAGGTGGATAGCTAACATGTTACTTGACAGCTTCACAGCTCACCTGGCTTGACTCTCAAATTACTTGACCTCACTATTAGCAACCTTGTCTCCTTCTGAAAACCCATCAACCTAAAATCCAAAACTGCATGGTACTAACGGAACCCGATATGAATAATATATCATATCATATCATAATCCTCTACATATGATAGACCCCTTCCTTTCACCCAAGTACTTCAGAACACATTCCAGACCCTGTCAATCTCTCATATCAATGCCTACTCGCTATGCACCTAACCCCAATTCTGGCCACTGAACATACCACAGCATTACACATAACAGGAAACAAGAAAATTATCCACATTCATCCCATCTAAGTTTACCTCACTGGCTTTCCATCCAAGCCAGAATACTCTTGGAACTGCAAGTATTACCGATAAAGCAACAAGCAATTGCACGTCTTGGTGCTTAGTTGCAAAACTCTGAAGCTCAGGTGGGTCACGCTCCTCCAGGAGTCAGACCATTGCTTGTCTCATGACGGACATGGCATGCAAGGAAAAACAGACCTACTGTAACACCATCATGGTGGAAATTGGGAATTCACCACCACCTTTTGTAGTTTAAATAGGAACTAAAGGCCTTACTCTCCACTCAATACCTAGATGCAACCTAAGTATTCTTCGACCACATCCCATTCCCATGGCTGGAACATCCCACGTCACATATTGTAACCCCCACATCTTTACCTCATAAGTTAATCCTTAAAACCATTCCAAGAGACCACTGCTTCCTATGCACGTTTGTACTCTATGACACCAACAATACAAATACAGGTTGATGGTCAGGTAGATCTAGATTATGATGACATTCAGCACTGGCGACTTCTGCACCAGTTCTCTTAGATAACATGAAAGATGCAACACATGTGGTCCTTAAAAAGAAGTTATTGCAATACAAGTAACATATTCCCCTATCCTGGACAACCAACGAATCTGAGGTTAATAATCCATACCTCTCTCAAATTTGACAATACAGCAACACAACGTGTTAAACCTTGGGGAATCTCGAAACAAATGAATTATCTCAAGCAGTCCTGACACAACAATTGCTAAAGAAAGGAATCAACCAAAGTTGTCTTGCTCATGCTAATTCTGGGGACCAAAGAAATAATGCTGTTTATCTGCATTAATGCACACTCACCTAGGGCACTTAGGGTCACCCAGGCATGGCCACTTACTAACAAAATTAGTGAGAGGTAAAATCCCTAATCAATGCTTCACATAATAAAAATGGTGAATGGTGGATGCAGAAATTCTAGAATCTTTACTTTTCGTTTCAGAATGTGGTGTCAGGTCTTTAAATGGTACAACCATATTCAACGCCTGGCTTGACGGTAACACCGGGGGAATACAACCCTAGCGTTTCCGGGAAATGAAGCACCGGTAAATTGTAAATCCCTATTCCCATTTGAGTCCCATAGTACTCAATGGGAATGGGGACCACAGAAGCAGCACCGGCACCGTTAATAACGGTGCTTGTGCTTCCATGAAACACTGCGGGCGGGACAGCACCCACCCGCAGTGTCATACTATGCCAGTCCGGCAACAGGGGTGCCGGTAGGCTTACCGGCACCATTGTTACCGGACTGGCACAGTCGTAATGAGGCCCAATTGATTGACTATATGAGGATTCAGGTTGATCATTGGGATAAAACCATTTACACAGAATTGATCTCCTTTACAAAGTGACCACCTCCTCTTAGATCCCATTCTCATGCTCTATGACAGTGTTTCAAGGGGTCGCCTTCACTTGATGGAACTGCATCTAAAACTATAGAACTCTAAGATGGTCTGAAGTTCACCTTTATCACATATCAGATAAAGTGATCCATGCACGTCTGAATCAAATATGTGTATGTCTTGCAGGATCTAACTTCCCAGTACAAGTCATGGAATCATTTGGTAACGTTCCATGTTCTGCCTTACTCAAATCAGTGATCTTTAGGGGCACTATATGAGAAAGGGGTTGGTTAGGTAACAACAGAAGGATAGCAAAAAGGAACTCTGTCGGACATTAACAGGTACTCCTGTGGCTAAATATATTTTTAAATTGATAGGATGGCAAGAATTTATCTTAATTCCTGGAAAGAGTTTCAGCTTCTATGAATGCACAATTTGGAACATGGTTACTGAGTGTTTAAAGGCAAATGGGGCCAATGCAAAATGCATGCAAATATCTCAACACACATCGGACACAATCAAATTTTGGCCCAGAATAGTGGAACCAAGCTTCCTGCTGAAACCTTAAATGGATAACCAGCCCTGAGCTCATAATGGGGTTCTATTCATGTTATCTGTAATGATACAAGCTCGGAAAGCATTGTCTCTAAATAGTAGGGACCAATGGGACACCTCTGGATTTCCTTGGTTTAGAGCCAGAAATATGGGCCCCATAGTTATTGATAGTGATTAAATTGGCAGGGCTCATAGGATGATCACAGCAAGCTAGAACACTACTGTAATAATGCGTACATTTGACAGAAGGTTAACAGATTATCTCACACCTGCTGTAAATGTATCTCCTTGATTGATGCAAATATCAATGCGTTTGCTACGTTTGTCCATGACAGGTTGGACGCATGGGAAAGTATGTCAAGTCTCCCTATAGCTTGCAAGTATGGAACTGTTGACAGCTTTTTACAGTGTAGATAAAGATGAACAACAGTCTACTTAAAGGAAATTGTGTCCGACCAATGTCTTCCTTACTAGACTTGCAAGAATGCATCAGGACACGTCAACTAAAATTAGTTATGAACACATGGGGAGTTTACCAAAGCTTCCAAGGGCCCACCACTGTGAAACAGGTGTGTGCCTGTAAATGCTCGCTCTTGAAAATATATCCAGCGTTACACCCACGTTATTTAGACCTAAGACCCCAAAGCTGTCCATATTACTATATGCAAAAACTGCTTTTCTTGTGGGTGGACATTTGTTGCGCACCAGAAACTACTCAGTAGGTATTCTCATTGCATGATGTATAATAGGATTTCTGTCAATCTTTGTGAATTACACGTGATGTTGCTTGGTCACAATGTTTATACCACACAGGTTGTGTTACCAGTGGCAACGGATTGAGCATGAATTTAATTACTTTAACGTACATTTGCTGATAATTTAAAATGTTTTTTTTTGCTCAGCAACAGTTGGCTAGCTCTTATGCCTATGTTAAAGGTTAACCAAATGAGATCAGTTTGGATTGTTTGATTCGGTTTAGGAATCTGCTGAAGTATATTAAATCTAATCCTGAAAACTGAGAATGCATTTCTGCATTAAGTGCTCGGTTTTGGGCAATCATTATTTGATGATGTTATTCATAATGTGACAGGAGTGTGTTGTATCACAGATATTATTTTAGCTAAGTCTGTTATCTTATTGTACTCTATTTGTTTTTTAAATAGCAAGTTATCTCTGACCTAGGTAAATATCGAAGGCATTACTATCAGTGATTTAGCATATTTCTATCTTATATATAATTTTACAACATTATGCTGAACCATGCAAAACTTTAGTCCTCCATATTTAGACTTTTGACCCTGTTAATTTGCTTACGAGGAGCATCAATATTTAAAATAAAACTTGACATGTCAGAGGCACTCATTCTCACTACAGATGATTTGACTCCGGCAGTGGAGCAATGCGGACTCCATTAAAATCGTCAGACCCTTAATTTCTTGGGGATAATCAGGAATATTAACTGCACATTTTCCATATGTTTTGTGCATATTGACAGCTGCACTCTCTGAAACATATTGTGGATTTACAGGCTTACGTCTGTAAAAATGAATACATCTCCTTGGTTATTGCACCAAGCATAATCTTTATCAGTATGGGTCCTGAATAATACTCTGAATGCACTACAGTATGAGAGTATGGCTTTCATTTGGAGGGTCATCATGCATAGGACCTTTAAAACATCCATATGCCGTCCAGAAGATGCTCTTGCATGCCATACCAAAAGAAAACATTACTGGGTAGCACGACTGAAATCAATTAACACTGTGCTACATTTAGTCCAACTAATAATATGTCACAGGTAAAAGCCTACAGTATATGCTGTACAGGCATAACCACCACTTGGGCAAGTATGATCTCACTGAGTGAATACACTAGCACCAGATTTGGTTTTGGGTGATCGTTTCCTCCCCTAAAACAAATATCTCATATCAAACATATGTAAACTGCTCTTGACAAACAAATCTAAAAGGGAGCCCGCCTACATATGAGCATGTCACAATGACCAGAATGGGGTCTGGAGGGCTGAAATCTCCAGGCAGATTTTGGCATCGGCAGGAACTCATCAAAATGTGTAAAACAAGACACAGAGTTTGCTTTGAGTTTGCTGAGTTTGAGTTTGCTGAGTTTTGATCGCAGTCTAAGGCAGTCTTCACTGCATTTTTTTTTTCTGAGTCTCTCTACCGTGTCTACTGCTGGGGGTTGGACCTTCAAAAGCCCCTGCAGGACGCGAAGCGGTACGCAGAGTTTGTACCGCTGAATTTTGATCGCAGTCTACGGCATTCCACGAAAGCCATGGAGCTTCTGCACCAGACTAACTCCTCCAGGCAACTCAAGAAAAGAGACAGGGGCGCGGAAAAGACTTTGCCTCCTGACCTGTCTAAAAGCCCGTTGGGGTGGGTCTTAAGAAGTCAACATCCCCGCACCCACGGATCATCAAAGGGACGCGGAATATGCTTCATATCAAGATCGGAAGAGTCTCCAGACACTCTCACGCCTACACTGTTGGTGCCCCATATTGACGACTCTCTGCCCCAATCGGCGAGCAGAAAGACGGTCTCTGACTTTGAACCTGACAAGGGACTTAGTTCGACAAACGGCGTGGTTGGGGGGACCCCGCTACAAAGCCTGCTGCCTGCAGCTCTAGTCTCCCCCCCTACTCCGCCCACTAACCATGGCGGCCAAATGAACACCGTTGCATCAACCGCCCCGGACGGGTCTCTGCAGCAAGAAACCATAGCAGCAGAAAACAAACTCACGGAGGCAACCTCGCCCGTTGCGGAGAGTTGTGCCATGGCCGATGGCGTTGGAGGACGCCACCGGCCTGACTCCAGTCTGCCGGCCGAGGCAAAAACCATGCCTTGGAACTCAGCCGCTCCATTGCTGCATGCGCAAGAAGTCAAATCACATCATAAAGAACTTACTTTAAAAATCTTGTCGAATCCCAAGCCCATGGACCTGGAAATCGGCTTAGCATCAGCACTCATCCACGTGTTGATACACGCTGAACCTACTACACACAACCCCAGTGTCATTGAAAATGGGACAACTGTTGATTTCACATCTCACCCTGATACCCTACCTGAAAGCACTGCAACAGGAACTCCACACCTGGCCTCCGACTCACCTGAAGACGGGAACATAGAACGCGCCATAGGAGAGTCTCTGTGGCCCAACTTCATCCAAACATGATCCACTCCGATCCCTACCTACATAAAAGAGAAAACTCATAAGCTCTATACAAAAAGAAAGGTCTTCACAAGAAAAGGGGCAAAGAAAAATTGCATACTGTCAACACAAGATTTCAGCAAAAAAACGATCTGCCTTGGTTAAAAAAACAGACATAGGGAAAGCTCCTTTCCAAACCCCTTAATGTCAAGCGCCCTGAAAGACTTTTTCACCAAGCAATTTAAAAGAAAATTGGATCTAGAGGCCGAACTATCGGACGCCGAAATATTGGATGCCGTCTTTCAAATCCCCCCGGCACCAAAACAGCGCAAAACGGGGCATAAAGAACTCAATAACAAAAAAAAAGACACTTCAGCATTAAAAAACTCCCACACAGACCTAGTAAATGAACCAACAATTCTAAACCTGTCCATCCAGCCATCGGGAGCAATTCCGCCCTCTGAGGAAAACTCCACCAATAAGTCTACTAACCTGGCCCCCTTAAAGATCTCAGATGGCGAGATCCGTGAACAAACAATCGAATCAATTGACTTACCAAGTATACAACCATTATTGGACATGGAGACCGAATTACAAACAACCCTCGATCAAAGCCGAGATTCCCAACTGCACAATTTGGAGAACAATATAACTAACACATCAAACAAAACCTACTTAGGTGAAAATGAGTTACATGAAAATGCTCGACCAACACCTGAGCTTTCTTCCGCCTCAATATGTACAAAGAAAACAAATGACTCAGAAACTATACGTGACTTCCTACGTCCTCACCAAGACCAGTGCAAAGAGGACAACACACCGGCCAAAAACAGAAGATCGAGCGAAATATTTTCGAGCATACACAAAGACTCTCCGTCAAAAAAGAAATGACATGCTGTCAATTATGTCTGCCATCACCCTCGCTCTCGCTCCCTTCGGAAAGCTATATGAGTCTATAAACGACTCTATGAAAGATTTGTTAACAATAACAGCTTTATACACTTGAAATTAATCTTCAGGGAAGGATTCATAATGGCCTAGAACAAAAAACAGCCAAACATAAATGACTCTGGCACTCTAGAATTATGGCCCTGGAAGAAAAACTCAAATGACAAACTGCAGCAAGTACATCAAGCACGGAACAAACAAATCTAACCAAAGGGACGCAAACAGCTCCTGAGGTAAACTCCTCTTTACAGATAGAGCCCACGGATAAAAATACTCAAGCCTCCTTAAGGCCTACCGAGATCACCGAGATCACCAAATCATTGCTGCGAGATCCATTGGGAAACAGTTTCCAGAACAACATAGCAAACTCTAAACAACTAAGACTTCAAAAGAAGTCAGCCATTAAAACCCCGGCCATCTTCAAATTAACTAGACCACTTGCTCAAACGCAAAGTAAAACACCAGCTACAAAACCAACTAAGCCAACAATTGTCCCAACAGACTTCCTGACGTGATCGACCTCAAAAAATCGCAAGTAACTCCAAAAGACTTCATGGCCAACTCTTCGTTGATGAACCTTACGCTCCATCTTGATCAAGAGGAAGATGCAGAAGTTCTTTCTGACTCAACCCAGATTACTGGGACACCCACAAATCTGGAACACCGCCCCCTTGATCCAAACCATAAAAAGAATCCTCTATTGAACGCCGTTTCATCGAGGCAACCGACCATAAAGCCAAAAAAGTCAGACCATGAACATACGGATCAAACAGAAAGACCTAAGTCAGTTTTGCCCAGCAAGAAAACGGTGAAACTTGGAACCCATAACCAACGCAAGACAGTCAACGAACCCCGGGAGACGACGGTGGAAAACAAGCCAGACAAACAACAACGTGAATCTACAAGGCGTCATACACAGACAAGTTATATCCGCACCTTTAAAATGGAGCAATTAGCCCCAGGTAGAAACTACATGTCCTAAACAGAAAATCCATCTTGGAAATACTAGGAAAAGTCCTAAAACTGCGCATTCTAAAAACTGAAGATTTTACTTTGATTGAACCGTATCACAAGGATAAAAAAGCGAAAGCCTATCTACACATAAAAGCGTCAGCCCTATTTGAAATTAAACAAGAAGTATACTCCGATCTTGATCATCTGGGTTTTCGCATATCAGAACTACCCGAGCCATCTTCTACCACCAAAACACCAGTTGCACCATTAAACAGAGAGACAGCAAGAACACATTACAGGTAAAGACGGAAGACTACCACAAAAAGAAAAGAAACAACGACCTTCAGGGAATGCGGAAACCTACATACTCAAAGTATACTAGTTCTGATCGGCCGAGATTCGATAGACCCCTCTACTACCGAACTGACAATTTTGAAAACGACAGAAGAAGATTGAGGTCAGACAGAAATCACATTTTCCAAAAACCATCAAATGTCAAGGCCACAGATGAAACTAGGACCAATCATGAAGATCCCACAACCGAAACTCATCAAAACGACTGTGGCTCTGTTGGACCATGGAAGTGGTTGAAAGATGTCCTAAAATCCAATTCTACGAAATAGCAATCAATAAAAAGGAACAATCAAGGCCTTAACTACACTCCACATCATCCTGACTTGACCCCAGCAAAACCAGTAACTATGGGCTCCTGGAACACATGTGGCCACGATCATTTAATAAACCCAGAAGCACAAGATCTGGAAACCCTGGACATAATCTGCCTCCAAGAGACTTGGCTACAGGAAAAGCCGGCCCTTGATGGCTACAAAATCCAGTTATCCCTAACAGTGAAAGGCCTCCTAGAACGTCCTTCTTCAGGCCTCTTGACAGCCGTTCGATCAGGTTCAGGAATCACCATTGAAAAAAAAGTAGTGGGGACCTACAGAAACCAGACACGACGAACCAGACTACAACAAATTTAGCAATAATAACTCTCTACTGGAATCCACAAATAAATAATAACGCCACCTTCTGTGCAGCAGTCGCCGATACAATAGACACATTTCTAATTGAATTTGAAACCAGTCACATCATCATCTGCGGGGACCTAAATGCTAAGTGTGAAACAGCACCTGACAACATTACTCCAAAACAACTTAGTCTGGCCACTGTGGAGCGAGGCAAGGTTTGGATGGACCTCATGAATGCAAGAGATTTCCACAATGTAGCATTACTACAAGGACACCGACCATGCCTTCCAACATGGGAATGGGCAAACTCAGCAGCGACCCTAGATTACATCTTTGTGACACACGCCTTGCTACCTTATGTCGACCTTTTCGAAGTCTTTTGAACCAAAGAAACTGACCACAATTTACTACGTATGACATAGACCACTGTTTCCCAACAAAAACACGTCTATGAACCCAACATTGAGCAACACTCACACCAGACGTGCCTAAGACTAACAGTGGCAGACATAAGGTGCATAACAAACAAATATAATGTAGAACCCACAAACATTACCTTCAGTGTCGCAACGACTAGACCAAACTATCTTCCACTACTGCTCACCTACAAACAAGGAACAATGAAAGGAAAATAAAAAAGGAACAGAACAATAGACATGACACGTGGGTGTGCAGTCATAATGTCGAAAAAATAATGTCGAATTACAAAAATGTCTAAAACATAATGTCGGAAAACATTTTTTGAATTTTTTATTATTTTATTTATATGTTTTTTTTGGGTTCCGGGGGTAAAAAAAGGAGTAAAACAAAAACAATAAATCACAAATATGGGGTTTGGGGGGAACACCCCATTTCGAACAAAAAGCAATCAAAAAAAGAAATTCGACATTTTTTTTTCGACTTTATTTTTTAGACATTTTGACTTTCGACATTATGACATTCGACTTTATGACTTTAAACCTGACACTTGTAGCCAAAAGAAGATAGCTAAGAAAACTAAATTGAACCAGCCGGTCGTCGGACTCTGACAAAGTAAGAAATGCACTTAAGGCTGCAATAAGGAGCTATAAAATTTGACTAAGAAATTACAGGGCAACTCTATATCAAAACGATGCGGAAAACATGCTAAAGGTACTAACCAGCAAAAACTCTTGAGATTTCTGGGCTTTGATAAAGAGTAAAGATCTACAAATCAATAACCAGCTAATCAACTCTGTGCCTGAATCCGAGTGGATAAGCCACTTCTCTACCCTTTTCCCTCCTTTAGCATCACACTCAAAAACACCAAAACCTCCGACTGAAACTAATTGGGTGGACCTCACAGATGCAGATGACATCAAAGCAGCGATTATGAAACTCAAATCATCGACAGCACCGGGCACAGACGGTCTGACTAATATCGACCTCAAATAACACCCGGAAGAGTGATCCATCTTTATAAGCACCAATGCAAAACAACAAAGCAGATCCCTACATCCTGGACTGAAACCATAGGGGTCCCTATCTTCAAAAAAGGAAAGAGAGACGACCCAGTGAACTACTGCCCAATTGCGTTAATGGATATAATTGGCAAAGTCTTCACCACCTTGCTACTAAAAAGATTTCAAAAGTGGGCTAGAAAATCACCCTGCTCTGATCCTTACCAAACTGGTTTCTTGAAAAACGCCAGCACCAGCATCAATATCCTCCTACTAAACATAATAAAAAGTAATATCAGGACAGGTGCACTGAGAATCTTCCTAGCATTCATCGATATGTCACAGGCCTTTGACAAAATAAACCATCAAAAACTCTGGACCAAGCTAAACGCCTGGAAGCATCCGGCCGAAATCCTCGAACCAGTGATCACACTCCACACCGGCACCAAACTGCGGGTCTGGCTGTGTCAGCAGGGATTACTATCTGAAGAAATCAAATCGGAGCGAGGAGTAAAACAGGGTTGCCCTTTGGCTCCAGCTCTCTTTATCACATTTCTTGGGGATTTCCAACACTCAGAAGAATCTGTGAGATCTTTCCCCCCAAAAATAGGCGATCACCCAATATCTCGTATTCTCTACGTGGACAATTTTATCCTTCTAGATCAAACCCAAATTGGTCTCCAGCGCCAGCTATCCAATCTGGCCAAATACACTAAAGAAAATAATCTGGAAATCAATACAGTCAAGACAAAAATCTTAATTCTCGACAAAAAACCAAACAAGAAAAAGGAAAAAAGCCTTTGGTCACTCACCAAGACAAAAATAGAAGTAGTGCCACACTTCAGATATCTAGGAATAATGGTGGACACAACGAGCAACGAGAAAACGATGCAACAGACATTATGGAACAAAACAAAAATGCTAACCACCCAAACTAGACTGGTAGACAAAAAATACGGAAAATGTTCCTTAGCACCAGCAATACAGTTCTACAAATCTAAAGTGGTGCCCTCTCTGATCTATGGAATGGGCACATGTCTCAAAATTCCAGCATCTCTCTGGGCGAAGTTAGAGGGTTAATTGTGGAAATCAGTGCTGGGTCTTCCCAAGTCAACCTCAATAGCAGTTATTAAGCGTGAACTCATTCTCCTGTCTCTGGCAGTGTCAGTCGTACAAAGCCAAATGCAGCTCCTGAGAAAAATCATAACTCCAGATACCTTGCCGATATGCAAGATTATTTGTCTTAAACTCCAAAACGGTTGCTGCAAAGCATTACATACTTGGGAATGTAACTGAACAGTAAACTGAAGGATCTGGCTTGCACACAGGACCAACCCCGAAAGAGTAAAGGTAAAAATGGGGTTTCAAGATTGGATCATAACGTGTGACAAGGCCACAGCAAATCGACTATTGACCCATTTACCCTCATCCACAAACAAACTGAAAGTTCCGTTGGCTTACTGCTCCAAATTTCCAGACAAATCACTGCAGAAAACGTTCATGAGCAAATGCTTGAACCTATTACCAACGCAAGAAATCTGCGTCATCTGAGCACTTACAACTTCTGATAAATGCAGACTATGTAACGAAGAGTCTGAACAGGAGACCATAAAACATCTACTAATGAAATGCCAAAAAACAAGCCATCTCTGGGTTGCCTTCCTATCCCCGCTTCTTGGAGACCCGGTAATTAGGGAAGAGGAAACTTGGTGGCGTCGCTTGATAGCAGGGGAGAAAAATAGATACACCATAGCGACGGTTAAAATTTTAGAAGCAGCAATGGAAATGACTGCAGCTCTACCAACGCTCGATCTAAGGGCTGAACTCCATATGACCGATCAAGAAAAACCAACAATCAAATAGGGTCCACTTGGTTGAGCATGATACCTGGCTTTCACTTTCCTGCTACTAACTTCTATTGAATTCTACTAAATCCTTCTCCAAACTTTCAAAACTGCCTTGACGTAAAAAAAAAAAAAAATACAAGAAGCTGAATTAATATTTATTATCCCCTTAGTATCTTCTACCAGACAGGCTCTATCACTTTTTCAATGGTAAAACAGTGTTGTACTGGAGGGGTTGTGGGTTTGTGGATGTGCAGGCACCTTTATTCCTATCTGCTGGCAAAGCCTAAATCTGGTGAGATATTGGGTGGAGATTATTTAGATCAACACAGTTGTTCAATGCTACCTCTAAGTACAGAGGTGTTTGCTCTGGTCAAATTTGGGGATGAGGTAGTTAAGTTGCAGACCCCCAGGTAATCCAAAAACACCCACAAAAGTAATTAAAATGGAGTGCACAACTTTCAAGAAAAAGCAACCTTTTGTTTACAAATATAGCTAGGAGAATGTCAGACTGCTCTGTGGAACTGAACTAAGAAACTACTCTAAATGCCAATTCCGGGCCAAAAATTGCAAAATTAACATATTCTCTGAATGCAACATTAGTTCTAATTCTAACATATCAATTGGCTGCTCATCATCAAGCCCCTTAAGGACACTATACATAAACTATTATGATTGGGAGTTTCCACTTCATAGTCTGCACATAATGCCAGAGTGCCACACTCTTCATGTTGCAATTGATAAAAAAAAGTTCTGCCCTAATTGGTCTCCAATCCCTGAGACAGCTCAGGCTGTAGCATCCCACCGAGACTGACCAATGATATAGTGAGTGGAAATCAGCAAGGTCAAAACATTTTTGCATCCCATGGAACACCACAATCCCTTCCCTATAATTGGCCATTTGACCTTCCTCCTTTTACACCTGCAACTCCTGTCTCGATACATGTTGCCAACTCTTGATGTGAACATTCTACATATCTTCTTACAATGAATAGCTGTATGAAAAACGTGGGTGCGACTCTGCTCCTTGAAATTACTTTCTTCTATTTATTTGTTTTACCAAGGCACTTTTAAATCCGGACTAAATGCTCTGCTCTCAGTGGGGGCACTGTGCTCACATTCTAGTTCTTCATTTTTGCAATGCTGCTGTCTGGGCTTGTACACGTATATCATGATGTCCTTCACAACCAGTATGTATGAATTTATCTTTCGTCTGGGAAAGCACCTGCTGTCTTGTGCCCCATTTCAGACTCCTGAGAACTTTCTCCCTTGCAACAATTAGCTGAATACTGTTTGGCATCTCTTTCCATCTTAACTGTGGCTGCTTGAAGCCTTCTGCACACCAGCAAAATGAAAAATCATGGATGAAGTGTTTGCCAAGCAGGTGGGGAACTACACCATAATAAACAGTGACTTCAACGCCTCTTGTGAAGGATTGGGACCCCAGGGGAAACATCAAGATGACAATATCCCGGTGAGGAAGTGAGGCAAACTCTTGGAAGACTTCACGACAGCCCGTGATATGCATACTCTTCACAAGCTGAGCTCTAAAACCAACTTTAAGATCCCATCCTGGCAGAGAGGAAGCGAGCAAGGTATGATTGATCATGTATATGTATCAAACGATCTTCTGTTGGAGATTAACAACTTTAAAGTCAACAGAACAAGAAACAGTGATCATAATATACTCATTACATTGTGCTTCGCGCCTGCAAATATTAAAGCAGTATAAGAGAATAAGTATGGACAACTTCGATCCATTCGACAACAGAGAGGAGGATCTGGATTATACCCTATTACTAACAAGATATAATACGAATTCCAACAAAACCACAAAACCAAGGTCCAAACATTCTCACAACTACATTCCGGAATTAGTAATAAAAAGAAAAATACCTCGTAGACTTAAGACCATTTAAAAAAAATGCCAGACAGTTGAAAATAAGGGGAGGTGGCTACGGGCTCTTCGTGAATACAGGAATTGGCTAATTCAGTATCGGCATAACCTATACCAGCAAGATGGCGAGCAAATGCTGCATGCAATTTGTGGCAACAAAGCCGAAGACTTTTGGAGTATGATTAGAGGTACATCGAAATCCACAAACAACCATATACAAAACAATGTTGGGGAAGACCGCTGGATAACTCACTTCTTGCATATATATGCCCTGATAATGGTCGAAAAAGACCAGAAGGTAAACATCAGTAAAGTTGGGGTAAGGGGAAAAAAGTTGGAACATCCCTTGCAATGAGGAGATGAATGATCCCAATCAATACTGACCAATTGCTCTCCTTGACGTGATGGGGAAGGTGTTTGCCTCACTGGCAATGGACGATTTCCAAAGCTGGCTTCACACCTCTGAATAAACAGACCCATTTCAGAATGGTTTCGTAAAGAAATCAGGAACTACGACCAGCATTCTACTAATAAGTACCATGAAAGCAAAGGTTATGGATGGAGGACCACCAGTTTACATGGCCTTTATTAACCTGGTCCAAGCTTTAGACAAGGTCATCAAACAACGCTTATGGACTAAACTGGATTCGAAGAACTGCCCTGCATCAATTCTCGAGCCGATCTATGTATTACACCATGTAACAACTATAAGGGTGTGCCTCAATAGAGAGGGTTGCTTGTCAGAAGAAATCCAGACGGCTAGAGGAGAAAAGCAGGGATGTCCACTTGCTTCCACGCTGTACAACGCATAAATAGCAGACTATGAGGATTCAGCAGTTGAAGTCAGGCGTTTTCCACCGACGATAGGAGGAACTAAGATATCGAGACTCCTCTACGCTGACAATATTATACTGCTGGACCTAACTCCCATAGGTCTGCAGTGGCAATTGGACAACTTGGTGACCTATCTAAAAAACAACAACCTTCAATTAAACAAGAAAAAACCAAATCATGATTATGGGAAAAAACACAAAAACAACGGCAAAGGCAGCATGGCATTGCGAGGGTCTACTCCTGGAAAAAGTAACTAAGTTTAAATACTTAAGAGTAATGATAAGTAACGACAGACAGGAAGCAGCCATGCAAGATACCTTGTGGCGTAAACTAAAAAGTCTGATGGTGCAAGCATAGGCCATTGACCGAAAACACGGCCGATTTTCCCTTATCCCGATTTTAAACTTTTTCAAGATGAAGGTTGCCACTGCTTTAATTTATGGAGTGGATGCAATGCCCAGTCACAAATATGATCTGGACGAAATTTGAAAGCTACTTTTGGAGAGGTGTACTGGAGCTGTCGAATTCAACACCAATGGAGCTTGTCAGAAGAGAATTATGTTCATCGTCGCTGATAGCCATAAAAATGAGAGCCACCTAAATGCTATACTGGAAAGAGTTAAATGTTCCTAGATCAAGAACACTCAACCTAATCAAAAAAGAGATTTAAGGGGGGGCGAACCAGATGTTAAACAAATGGGAGCAGTCCAACCTGAATACATTAGAAGAACTGGACTTGTCAGTAGAAACGCTGATATGTAACCCAAACAAAGTGGCAAAAAACTGTTTGAGACTGGCTGGATCAACCCCCTCGAAGTCGCTAACACTTAACCCCTGACTGCAAAATTTCCAACAACGGCAATGAAAGTCAATGAAGTGAGAGGGTATTTAAAGCAATTTCCTGACAAAAATCTAAGCAGAACATTTCTACGATTCTGTCTAAACTAGGTGAAATCGAACGGAATTCTAGCTACAAGGAAGCAGGTAGGATCGAAAAATTGCTGCTTTTGTGAGGAAAACCCACAAGTTGAAACCAGTGATGGTGCAAGCATAGGCCATTCGGCATTTATTATTAGAATGCGGTGGACTTAAAACAGCAAGAACACGTTTCCTTGCGGATCCGCTGAAAAACTTTGGAACTTTAGACACAGAAGACCTTTGGTCCTTCTTGACCAGTGGAAACGATAGATGAGGCATGATTGGGGTGGCATTATTTCTGAAACATTTGGACCTAAAATAACACCTAACAGTGAACATATGAGATGGGACGATAGAAGACACTTCCATCCGCCTCTGTCTAATTGAACAAGATTAAAGAAAAGTGATTTAATGGAGGATTTTAATTTTGTAAAAATTGCATTGCAATTAAACCAAATAAAGAAAAAAAAGAAAAGAAAATAATCTTGTACACACAGGACCATACTTTTAGCCAGTCAATTGTCAGCCAAGTGTTCCTTCTCCTTTAGTTTTTTGAAAGACAGTTTCCTAAAAAGCCAGAAGTGCTAATGTAAGGGATATCCAATTCCCTTTAAGCAACTCCAGCCACCAATCCTCTGAGGTTCCTGTAGTATATTTTACAAAGAATGTACCCAACAATCTGTCACGTTCTTGTTTTAAGTTAGGGCAAATCATAGTGAGGCAAATGTTCTAAGCTGTATTTCAATGGATTCCACGAGCGTCTCCTTAGGTGAATTTATTCCAATGAGTATAGCTCGGCATGGTGGAAAATGTTGCCTGCTCATTGCTGCTCGTGCTGAATGAACATGTAATGATTCTTGCTTTAGTTGGTCGGTAGGTCTGTTAAATTGACTTATCATCAGTAATCTGTGTCTGTTCTGAGTCTAGCTGAATATACTCTTCTACGAGAGTACGCACTATCCTTTTAACTGCAATGTTAAAAATCTGTTCTACTGCCATTTACATATTGCATATAAGATTGGTGCTCAAATCGTCTTGTAGATACAGTTAGGGGGAGAGATATCACACCTTTATCTGTGTTATGTATCACAGTAGGCACACGGCTACTGCACATCATTATGCAGATATCTATAAGAATGACATTAAAACCTCCTTGAAGGAAAAATTAACTACTCACTAATGCAGATTTGAAGACCCCTGGTAATCATGTTACAGTGGTGTTAAGTGAATGTTCACACGTAGTTTGTGTACAAAAAACTTAGAAGCAAAATAACTAGAGTTCAATAAAGAGTCAGTTTTGGGTGTGTCCACACAAGCCCCTTATTTGGTTTGTGCGCTTATCACACACATTAATGGATGCCAATTGCACGCAGTGCATGTACTATTACAACACATTCACCATATTCAATTCTTCATGAATGGAACATACTCTTGTAGACAACCACATCTCAGGAATTGGCCCGTGTGCAAATACGCAGAACAGAATGCTCGAGACAAGCAACTATGACATAAAACTGCACAATATTTGTAAATGGCCTTCACAGTTTATATGATTAGAAGAACTGCACACAACGCAGTGGTCAGAATTATCTAGTCTGCTGCATTGAGCTTCAAATAGAGTGGAACATATGTTAGAAGTGGTATTTTGCTTTATGTTCGCATGAAACTAGCTAATTTGCACTTTTAGATCTTTAGTTTAAATATTATTGTGCTTTGAAATCCTTTTAACTTGAAACTATTAGAAAACTGTACTTAATTCACTGTGTTATTGTTTTAAAATACCTATGTTACTGTTTGATCTCTGCTTTAAGCAACTGTTGCCTCCAACGTTGCTCTAGCACTTCCGAACTACAATACCCAAGAGCATTGTAGTCTGCCTGCCTTTATAGTTGCTGAACGGCAAGTGAGCACCAGCGCCTGACAACTAGCCGGTCTGTGCCGGTCCTTGTCGCAAACGGAAGTGCAGGGACTTGCATGACAGACTTGTAAGTCCTTTTGCACTTTCTGTGTACATTTTGGATTGTAAGACCATTATGCAACCTTTAGACGCCATTACAAATGCCAGAAATAAACGCACAATGCAGCCTACTCTGCAACCATCCCTGGAAGCCCACGGCCTTTACATTAAGTCCCTGAGTCGTTTTTCTTCACCTCGCAATGCCACGCCAGAGCCTGGTATACCACATGTTACTAATGTGCCAGATTCTATTACTCCTATTCATGACCAAGTATCTGTACTTAGCCCTATACTATGTGACTGTCCCACTGCTATATTGCAGAATCTTAATATTAACCAGGATAGTATTACTCATGGCAGCTTACCATCTAACACACTGGATGAATTATCTAATAATACTCTACCTATTTTATCCCCTAAACGTGACAAAAGAGACATCTTAAAGGTTGTGCTTCTTAATACTCGTTCAGCTGTCAGACACGCTACTGAAGTGGCTGATTTAATTCTTTTACCCAACATGGATATGAGTTGCTTGACAGAAACATGGTTCTCTAGTTTCACCAATCATGATGCCGAGCTAGCTATCCCATTGGTTATAATATTATTCATATTGTCTGGGAGGAAGATAGGGGAGGTGGTATGGCAATTATACTAAAAAGTTGCTTCATCATTCCCTCTCTTACCCCTAACATCCTGGAGGACTCTGAATACTTATCACTTAAGCTACAGATTGACCATAATACTTCCATTAATATTTTAACTCTTTATCGCCCACCATCTGCCACATCTACTTTTGAAGAACATCTCCTTGTCTTGATTGCAGACCTTGCTTAGTCATCATCCCCTGTTATTGTCTTGAGTGATTTCACCCTTTGGAACAACAACAGTAAAGACCATATCACAGTCTCTCAGGATTCCTCCCTCCAGGCCATTGGTTTTAATCAAATTATACCACTCATGGTACAAGCTATATACTTGATTGGATACTGATTTACAATTTGGCAGCTTCCACGCCCAAAATCTCTCCATGTCCCTGGTCAGATCACTGTCTAGTAACAATTGAATTACTACCTTCTCCTCCCTACAAAAAGTTTAACAGTAATCAAATACAAAAAGATCAAGAAATGAACGTAGAGTGACTCCTGAAGCCTTCGAACAACTTGTTACCCCCATGTTAACCAGTCTTACCCAAACCAATTGCATAAACACCCTTACTCACAGTTCTATGCATATTGCTGCTATGACTATTGATAAACTTGCCCCAATGATAGTTAAAACACTCACAACTGAAAGCCGGAAGAAATCCTTGCTCTCATCAGATAATCCTAAATTGTAGAAATAACAAGAGGATGCAGGAGAGGACTTGGAGGAAATATCCTAGCCCCTCCTCCCACGCCAAAGATAAAGCCGCCACCTTGGATTTCAAACAGGACATCTTGCCTACTAAAAAGGATAGTTTTAATTGCAGAATATCATAGGCAAAATCTGACAAGAAATAACTTTTCCTAAATCTTCAAGAATTGGAGAGAAAAGCAACTCTTTATGCCATAATGCAATTTAGTGATTCGTGTTGTCAGAGAATCTTCAGCTGCATCTTTTGCTTCATAACAAGGTACTGTGCCAACCCAATTGAGAGAATGCCTCTCTCGCAGTGAAAGTTTGTGGAACTTTCCCAACTTGCAGCCCTAATCAGCTTGTGACCCAACATATGATTCTTTTTCGTACAAACTACTTCTGAGAACTTTTGCAAAGACTTTACTGTTTACTTCACAAACTGCTCTTACCTATCCAAGACACTAGTACATTGACTTTGGCCTAGGCCTATTGAACTGAATTGAGTCCTCTAATGAAATAAACTATTTGCACTGCCTAAGAAAGTATGTGTGATCTATTCTGCTAACGTATGCCTTTTTAATCCCATTGAAAGTAACTGAAATGCCATTTTGCTCCTATTTCAGGGGAGCCTAATTTGTTCAGAAACCTATTGGTTTGATATTGAAGTGTGTTTGCATATAATAATAAGTTGCCTCCTTCTAGTGAATGTTTCCTAAATGATTGTGTAATCAATGAATCCGTGTTTTACCAAGAAACCTTGAGTGTAAGTGTCTACTTGAACCACTGTAATTGTGAGACCTCTGTTTAACCTCTTGTACTGCTCACATTCCCTCTTAAAATAAGCCCGGCTGCTCAGCTCGCTACCACACAACTGTGTAGTACAAACCTATATCAAAGGTTGGTTTGGCTTACACCTGTAGTCCTAATTGTATGTGGTTGTTGTAAAGGGATTTCAATCACGCACACACCCAGGTCTCGCCTAGCAATGTAGAGCGCAAATGAAACCCTTATTTATTTTTGTCTATAAGTTCAATATTCTGAATGATATACCACTCATATCACACCCTTCTCAAAATACCCCCCCCCCCCCCCTGGTTACACTGAACCAGGAATCAGGCTAGTTTGGAAGTTTGGAAGGTAAATATTTGTTTATTTATTTAAAATTTAAAATCACAATATATTTTTTATAGGTAACAACAATCACCAATGGGGTGACAGAACACTGAATAATAATCTTTAATGCACTGGCAATCAGATAATGAACACACAAAAGATACAGCAAAGAAAAGAATACTTTTGGGTTGGTTTGGAACAGATAGCACTATGGTTAGAGGTTCCCCCTGCAACACCCCTCAATCCACCAATAGGCAATTTAAATAGATGTGAAGAGAGAGCATGTACTCGGGAATAATACAGATCAAACAGAATATCACTCCGACCTTCCCCCCTTAAACACAAGAGAAAAATGGATTTGACTTTCCAACTGTCAGGATCGCTTTGAAACTGGCTGTGTCTAAATGTGTCCAAAAATGCTTACATTTCTACGGGAGCCACTTTGAACAGATGCAAGCAAGCAAAAGCAATGAATTAATCAAAAGAAAACATTTGGAATCTTAAAGGCAAAGTGGGAAATAATTTAAAGACAATTCACACATGTAAATGTTTTTGCAATATGTAAATTCACGGGAAACTTTCACTATGTACATTTTTGATAAAATGTTGTTTCTATCTTTAAAACTGATGGAGTTATGGAGGTTTTAGTGAGAGGTGTTTTTTGGAAATAAAGACACGAGTTTGGACAAAAAATTCAGTTCAAAATCAGAAAATATGGTTTATGCTTTTACTCAAGGCTAGAGCATGCAGAGTAGACAACCAGGTCGGGACGAAGTAAGCTCTGAGACTGATTCATGACTTCAGTAACAGATCCCTAGCGCCTTCCCTGGCGGAACCAGTCCAAACACTCAAAGTGGGATTTTTGGATGAGAGTTACACAAATAAAAATGACTATGAAAATGACGCTTTAGCAAATAGACAGAATACGATAGCACTAAGATTTCGACACTGTTGCTGGTTATGAAATTAAGGATAGTTCAGAGATTACGGTGGGACAAGATAATGCAAGGTATACAATAGTTCTCTAGCGTCCTATTAATACTTACAATCCACTGGGATTTAAGATTTTAGGCCCGTCAAGATTCTGGTCAATTGATCGGGTCTATCAAGGAAGGACAACACATCAGGCGTGGGATAGGATCAGCTGGGCCGGTCGGCGGAACTGCACGAGATCTGCCCTTCTTGTTTCTGGATATTTCAGATCAGCGGGATGGTGAGTTCATCAGGCAAGCATTATGGTAGCAAGCCAGATAGTTTCAGGATGCTAGTTTCAGGATGCTTTCTCACACCACAGCGCTACACTGGGTTGTAAGAATGAGTTTGAGGATTGATTCCTAGCTGAAAATGGTTCAGCTACTGCTTGGTCTGGTGATTGGCATCTGGATCTGGAAGGATGTTAAAGGCTGGATGTTGAATGCTGGATCAGAGTGCTTCGCTGGAATCAGAAGAGAGAGTATCTATGTGTTGTCAGCTGTCTCTATTTATCCTTTCCAATGACATCACAAAAATGGGTGTATGGTCCGGCTTAACTAAACTCGCCCCTGTGAATTGGGATTGGATCAGAGCCTCATCTCCGCCTTGCATCCGAGTGATTGGATCAAAGACCGATGATGTCAAGTTTATGGTTTGATTTTTACAATACTTCAAAACCTCCCTTAGCCTCTAGTATCAAAATCAAATTTTGTCCTAAATACATATTTATACATTTGTCACCTTCACGACAATCACATACAAGGATTACATATTTTATGGAGTATCCGTTCATCAAAATCCCACAGCTGTGAGACCTTGTTTCACCTTTTTGCAGTATTTTGTCCATTTTGCACTGAAAACATTTTCCAAACGTTCTCCAAATTTCCACAAATATGCATGTTTGCCATAGGAATGTGTGTGCAAAGTTTAACAATTCTAGCATAAATACAGTTCCCATAAAACCACATATATTGCCATTCCAGTTCAGAATATGCTACTCAGTTCCACCGCATTTTGAAATGTAGGGCCAAAAATTAGAGAAACAAATTTGCCCTTTTCATATTTTTCACCACTTCTGATAGCGAGTTATAAGTCTCTAAAAAGTGTTCATTACATATTCCTTAGCAGCAAATGGTCAGCCTTTTGTCTGTCTCTGGAGGCAAGGAGCAGCCCCCACCTTTGGGATTTCCTTCTGCAAGCCTAGTTTACGACCTTTTCACACGTCCATTTCCTGGCCTGGAGAATCTAACATTGTTCAGTCCCTGGCTGCAGACAAAAGTCTTTCCTACCCCACAATTATCATGTGTCAGTGAGCATCTGCTGAGAGGAATGCCCTCCCTTTGGGTGGAAACCTGTTTTTCACTGATATCAGATATCCTTTCCTTTCAGCAACAGTCCTTTTATATTTGCTAATCCGGCAGATCTTTAGTTTTAGACAACTTTAAAGTTGAATCAGGAGAGCCCATTTGACAGGGGCTGTCACTCACAGGTAGCCCAGTTTTGCTGCACACAGACTTTTGACAGGAATTGCCATTCACAGGCAATCCAGTTCTGTTGAGAAATGTTTTCCTCTTAACATTTCAGGACCGTGTAACTTCACAGTGCTTCATTAGATTAAATGAATTTTAGTGCCAAGTAAGATTTTGAGTGTTGGAAAGTGTATTACAGGCATTTTGAAGTTTCAGCAGCAAAGTAAATGTCATTTACAGGACATTTTGGAGTTTCACTTGCAAAGCGCTGCTGCTCCCTCTTAACTCTATGTTTACTTGTCATGGAGCCCACTGGCACTTTTTCTGCATCATGTGGTCTGTTCCACCACACATGTACCATGGGTGGCAGGCTGTGCAGCCATCTTTTTGTGTGTTGAAAAACACAGTTTTGGAGGTTTAGGTGCACACAACGATTTTGCCGCCAGTTTGCTGTTTCTCGCACCATAGATACCAGAGTGAGGCCGCATAGTATATCAGAGTGGGTCAATACATCCACATGGTCCCAGAGGGTACTGCATGCAATTCTGCCTAACAAGCGTCAAGATCTTGCCAACCACGACAGACCTACACCTGCTGATCACAACGTGTCTACCCTTGATTCCCTCAAGGTATCTGTATTTGTTCCTTCTTTTTCACTCAGCCCCATTTCTAATGATGTTCTCCTTTACATCCTTTCTGGGTTGAAACCAACCACCTGCCCCGACGACATCTGCCCAGGCATCTTAGTCAAAGACTGCATTCAGTGCCTCGCTCTTTTAGTCTTGAACATTATTAATCCTTCCTTATCACACACTGTGGTTACTCAATGTCTCAAGTAGGTCAGGATCACTCCAGTTCTTAAGAATATAGCACTTTCAGGGTCACTGCACTATCATGACCTCTCAGTTTTTAATTAAAGGTCCTTGACAGCGCTGTGTATCTCCAAATACAAAAAACACATTAATGATTACAACTTATTGGGTGCACATCAGTCTGGCTTATGTGCCATGCATGGGTCGGAGACTGCAAAGTTAAATCTTAGAGACTACCTGCTCGAGACTGCTGAAAGGGGTAAAGTCACCCTATTGATGTTACACAATCTTTCAGCTGCTTTTGATCTGGTGGATCACTCCTTGCTCTCTGAGAGGTTGAGCAGTTTCACCAATTGCTCCAAACAGACCATAGCATGGATGTTAGTCAAAGATCAGCCAGAGTCGCCACTGGGGGTGCTTCAATCACAGCCGGAGACATTAGCATGTGGCGTCCCACAAGGCGCATGCTTCTCGCCTACTATTTTTAAGGTCTATACACATACCCTGTTTGACAGTATAGTTGTGGAATACACAAATTATGCTGATGATACTTAGCTTGTGTTTGAGCTCCCTGCGCACTATCATCTTGACACTACCAGGGTGTTCATTCCCACATCCAAAATTGTACGGTCATAAACTCCCTTGCCTTAAATAACAAACAAACCAAGGTGATGCTTGTTGACAATCAGTAAAAAAATATGTACATGAGATATAGCCACCTAAGAATTGCCAACTGCTCCATACAAATGTGTTCTCAAGTCAAGACACGTGTGGTTCTTTTGGATTCTGGGCTTAACATGCAGATACATGCACTTCAGGTGTAGGCCTCATGTGCCTATGTAATTAAAGTACTGCATCAAATGAAACCACATGTCACTACTTGTTACCTTGCATCAGTTGCTTCTGCTCGAGTTAATACCTGCATAGACTATTGCAACAGCTTGCTGACCAGTACATCCAAAGGCAATATTAGAACGCTTCAGGTTGCTCAGAATGGGGCGATTAGAGCGATTCTTGGAAAAACAGTAGAAATCATATAACCAAAGCCTGAACATCCTTTCATTGGCTAAGGGTCTCTCACAGGCACTTGGCAACCCCCTGACAGGTTCATTGTAGCCTTCAAATCACAGTTCAGTTAACTTTAGCAGTTCTGCTAGCTTATAGCATTCAGGAACTCTTAATGTCTTTTAAACAAATATTTGGTTCACTTTCACCGGTTCACTCAGGTCCCCCTCCTCCTGGCTCAGACCTTCCTCTGTAGGCAGTTCTGGCTCCCTCGATTGGGTGTGAGCCTTCAAACTGCCAGCATCACACTGTTTCTTTGTAATCTTTTATGCTTTCACTTTTACGTACTTGCCAGTTCGATACAGAGACTTCCGATAGGTGATCGCGCCTCGCAGGCCACTCCGTTATATTGTAGCAAGTGTGTTTACTTTTCACAATCAAGCTTCTCTTTCTCACGACTGCCATCCTACGCACAACCCAAAATACTGAATATAGTTCAAAGGTGTATACCGGACTCCTCTCCCGAGGCCTTCTGGTATCCGCAGTTTTTTTCACTTGTCAAAGACCTTCAACTGTACGAGGGGGTTTGTACCCTTGACTTTATCCTTGTATGACCACTTTGACTATTCACCTCCTTTCTTAGTTATTTTCTCTTGCCATTCTTCATTCTTGCTACAATGTGCTTTTGCTTGCGGTTTCTCGACAACCCTGCGAGCACTTCAAACGTTAATGTACTTTTCACTCACTACACAAGCCGGTCTCCCTTTTCACTCACAGGCAGTGGCTGATACAATTTATCAAGACCTTCTGTTTAGTCAAGGCTTTTGGCCCAGCGCGGCCATCCTACTTTCAAGTCCTCATGCCGCACAGGAAGGAGATACCGCATTCACCTTCTGCAGTGGAAGGGAGTTGCCCCCTTGGGATTTTGTAGTGACTTTCACCTCGCAACTGGAAGGACCACAGACTTTCATTCACCTGTCTGCTCTGTTTCCATATTTGCATCACCTTCCTGGGATTTCCTGTCCTTCCATTCTGCTGGTCTTGTTTGCTTCGTTTTCTCTTCTCGCATTGCTCTCCGGGTGCTCTCATGCTCCTTCTTTAATCCCAGTGGGGAAAGGTAACAGGATTCAGGTGCAAGTCATTAAGGTTAAGTGTCGGACTCTGCCTGACCCTGATGTTGGGACATGTGAAATGGACTGGTTGTGTGTGAGCCTGTCTTTCCCTGAAGCACTTTGTCCGTGCAGCAGAGTGTGTGTAGGAAAGGGGGGAGGATAAAGTTCCTAGATCGTACATGGAATGAGAGTTTTCTACAGGGATACTGCGTCTCTCCATCGAGTGCCAACTCCCACTCCCCAGGGACTCCTCATCCAGATTATCCTCCCTCATTGGTCCACCCCCGAGGTCTGGATCCAATAGCTATGGCGGTGCCCCGGCCACCTGGATGACAGATCCCAAGGCGCTAGTCATTGAGACACCCTTTGGTTGCTCACACACCCACGTCCCACATCTCCAACACGCCATCCGCAACACACCTTCCTACCAACCTCCCCATCCCCAACAATCCTCCCACGCACCTCCCCATCTCCAACACACCCTCTGAATCACCTCTCCTCACCCACTTCCCCATGCAAATACACCATCCTCAACACCCCACCCCATCCTCCTCCCCATCCCCAACATACCATCCCCAACACCCCTTTCCACCCACCTCCCCTTCCCCAACACACCATCCCCAATATCCTTTCCCACCTACCTCCTCATCCCCAACACCCCTCCCCAAATACCTCCATTGTGCCTAGAAAAATCATGCCATATCATGTAACTTTTGTGGCCTCTTCTCCTTGCCAATGTTGGGGTCAGCTTGCACAAAGAGCGCCACCTTGGGGTCCCAGGCAATGATGTCGCCAATGGGGGGACGGAGGTGGGGGGTTCAGATTCCTGGCCCTGGATGTGTTGCAATGTGAAGAGCACAAAGGCTGACATGCCTTCAGTCTGCTCCTTCACCCTATTCCCAACAGTAGTGATGGCAGCAGTTGACATAGAAGCTGCCGGCACTGGCAGGCCAAGAAAATGGAAATCCTCCTGGACGATCCCTGGTGGCCTTCAGGTGCTGCACCTGCAGCTCTGCAAGGTTCTCAATTGTGAACTGGCATTGCTCTATTGCGTCCAACCTCACCCAGATTCCTGCCAGCGAGTGTTGTGGCACAGGCCGTGAACTTTGTAGGGGGTCAGGGCTGTAGCAGAGCGACCTGAGTACAGTCTGCTCCAGCCTGGTACTGGTAAAGCCTGTCTGACACAGCTGATGAGAGGGTGTCAGGGGGCAGCTGGATTGGTGTAGGTGTGTGAGTTGCACTGTGTTGCTCCTTGGGCTCTGTTGTGGTAGTTGCAGCTGCTATGTTGCACATGTATCAGCATGCACAGTCCCTCCTGTGCCATTTATAGAGCTGGTGGAGGGGTCACTGGTCACACCTGTGGGGACAGTGGTTCTCTTCATGATTAGCATGGCACATTTGGTGCTGGAGTCATGTGGGCTTGGTGCCTCCCTCCTGCTCTCCCTCCTGCTACTCCCTTGGCTGACCTGTGCAGGGGTGGTGGTAGATACAGACAGCAGTAGAGGTATCCTAGACAGCGGAGAGTTCTGCCTTTTTAGCCTGAGTCAACTGTGAACCTTTTGGGTGGATAATGATATACTGGCATACTAGTAGTAAGTGTGCTAGTGAGACAATCATTGGACATTAAGTATGATCTTCCTACACATATTTTGTATGATGAGCACAGTCAGTTTGAGACCAATTACTGCAGCTAATGTTAGGTGGGAATAGTGTCTCTTGAGGGTGTACATGGCACATGTATGTGCACATTTTCTGTCAATATGGCTTGTTGTGGTGGTGCAGGGACATGGACTGTCACAGAAAATATGGGTGCTTTGTACGGTTGCATGGCTTCACATGCACCTTCCCCTAAAGTGCATGGGCATTACGACAGTATCCCACCTTCCCTGGCACATTGCATGTTGTCACTGTGTCTTTGTACAGACGGCCGTGTGGTTGCTCATTCCCATGATCGTGCTCATCTATACTGGGGGACGCATACTTTTGGCCAGTGCATGCACATGGGAGTGGTAACTGAAAATCTCATTGCCATCCCCTGGGCTGCTTGCCCCAACTTTGGTGCTGCCAATCCTCTCTATAACTTCTATGTGGTGGATGGAGCTTGCCTTTTCTTTCTATCGGGTCAAGGTGTACCCTGGCCTTCAGGTCATTCCACGTCTTGCGGCAGCCTTCACTGTCCTGTGGGACAATGCACACTACCACACCCTTGTCCCTTGCCTGATGGTGGCCAGGATTGCAACCTTCCTCTGGTCAACAGACACTACAGTAGTAACGGTAATTCTACCGCCATAATACCGCCAAACTCGTACTGAGGCCCATTGTCATTTACCAAGAGTTTCATATTAAAATCAATTTCACATTTTGTAGAACATTTCTGTGAAGAATCTGGCATTGAAAGAAAAATCTTTGGCTACATTCCGCAAAGACAAGGAATGGTTTTGCCCGTGCAACTGTAAATTGTTTTTTCCTGTTATGTTTGATTTTTAAGGGCAGTTATTTGTCTGGTTACCTTAAGAAGCTCTATGGAATAATCTCCCGCTGTTCATACTACCAGCCAAATAAAAAACAAGGGTGCATCAAACACAGTTTATTTAATTACTGTCAACATGCTACAACGCCTCTGGACTTTTTCAATTAAAATTGTCAGAATGTGTTTTTTATTTACTCTGGATCATTTTCTCCTCATAAAAGCCATCATTTATTTTCTAGGAGTATTTGAAAAGAACACATGTTTATACAGAGAAAGGGGCTGACAGGCAGACGGCCAACACATTTTAAAATAATTAATATCATGCCAGTAAGTTTGTACTGAACAAAAATAGTAAGTTGAATGACAAAAAGACACTCAGTAAACTGATGAGAAATGAAAACGGTGTCTGAAATGAAGCATTCCATTGCACATCAGTAAAGTGATGAGAAATGAAAACGGTGTCTGAAATGAAGCATTCCATTGCACATCAGTAAAGTGATGAGAAATGAAAACGGTGTCTGAAATGAAGCATTCCATTGCACACGTTTCACTACTTTGACTCATGATATGATATGATATTTTATTTGTATCATGATAATCTCTGTTTATGTGCATAATACATTTAAAGAGAGCAGCCATTTCCTAAATCAACATCGACTGATTGTTATTTGTGCTGTTAAACAAGTTCAAGGTCTCATAATTAAAGCAACTTGCAGTGTGGAATGTCCTGGTCTCAGCCTTGCTTTTGGAGAACGCAAACATTTGGGGCCCAATTCATGCAAAAGTGCACATTGATTGTGGCGAGAACTACCCTGCGTGGTCCTACGCGCAAAATTTCCATTGCGTGCTCTGCCTATTCATGGATTCCTAAGCGCATTACAACCCGACCTGCAAAGAAAATGGAGCTGTGCGAGAAGCACCCAAAACACACCTCATGCAAACCAAAAACCAAGACATATCCCAATCTAAGCACAAACCTCCATATCCACACATGACCCACCATCCAGCACCCCTGAGGAAAGGTGTGAGTTCTCTCGTAAGTTAAGGCTGCAGCCCCTGCGAAAACGTGGGAGTTCCCTCGTAAATTAAGGCTGCACCCCAGCAAAAATGCGGGAGCTGCCTCATAAGTCAAGTCTGTACCACTTGCGAAAATACAGGAGCTCCCTCATAAGTCAAGGCTGCACCCTCTGCGAAAACGCGAGAGCTCCCTCGTAAGTCATGGCTGCACCCCTGTGAAAACATGGGAGCTTCCTCGTAAGTCAAGGCTTCACCCCCTGTGAAAACACGTGAGCTCCCTCATAAGTCTCGGCTGCACACCTTCAAAAAAGCGTGAGCTCTCTCGTATGTCAAGGCTGCACCCCCTACGAAAACATAGGAGCTTCCTCATAATTCAAGGCTGCACCCCTGCGAAAACGCAGCAACTCCCATGTAAGTCAAAACAGCACCCCTGCTAAAACACGGGAACTCCCTCGTAAGTTAAGGCGGCACCCCTGCAAAATTGCAGGTACTCCCCCTTCTCCCAAGGGACCCAAACTGCTAGCATAAACTCCTACTGCACATCAACCCCTCAAGTTCAGACAACACCCACCAGCTCCCTTCACCTCCTACACTACCTCAGACAGCACCCCGACAGTACACCCCTTTTGTTGACTCATTACCACAGTGTGGGGTAACCCTGAAAAAATTGTGAGTACACCCCCTTCACCACACAGCCCTCAACTCTGACACTATCCCCCAAGCAGCACCCTGACATGACACCCCCCTCCCCACACCAACCTCACCTCCGACACTACCCCCAGGCAGCACCCTGACAGTACACCCCCTACCCACACCACCCTCACCTCTGACACAACCCCCAGGCAGCATCTGACAGTACACCTCTGTCCCCACACCGCCCTCACCTCTGACACAACCCCCAGTCAGCACTGTTACACTACACCCTCCTCCGCACACTGTCCTCACTTCTGACTCTACCCCCAGGCAGCACCATGACAGTACATCTCATTCCCCACACTGCCCTCACCTCCGACACCACCCCCAGGCAGAACTCTGACACTACACCCCCCTACCCACACCACCCTCACCTCTGACTCTACCCCCAGGCAGCACCCTGAAGTCTCCCACAAAACCAGCCCAATGCATGGCTGCAACTCACCTGAACCTCTGTGGTCTGCATCCGCCATGAAGCAGACCTCCAACATGTCTATTACGATCAACGGGAAGCACTGAAGATCAATCCAGGACCAGAGCATTTGTTGTAACTTCCTGGCAGACCTGAATCTGCAGCAGCACAACCAGACAGCACTATATTGTACCAACAATACTGTGGCCACCCCATCCACATGTGACAAGTGAATGAAATGCAAAGTCAATCTCTACAATGCCACGATTGCTAAAGCAGTTGACATACTCGCTCGCTCAAACAGCGCAAAGCCAAACCTGCTCTAAAGAAAAACTTATGGTTCACACCTGAGCTTCTGGCTTTGCGTACTCTGAAACATGCTGCAGAAACGACTTGGAGGTAAAACCCTTCTTTAGCTAACAAAGTCCAATTAATCTCTCTCGCCAAAGTTTACAAGAAGGCCATACATAGCGCCAAAGCCAACAGCTACAACAAGAGAATAGAAAATGCCAATTCTAACTCTCATGAACTCTTCACTATCTTGCGTGAACTCGAGTCTCCAGTCACCCGTCCCACCATTCACACAGTAGATCCTCCACACCTTTTGACTTTCACCCTGTAAGCAGCCAACATAATCAAAAGCCTTAAGACATCCCATGCAAAGGTGACATCATCAAAGACTGTGCTTACACCATTCATCACAGCTATAATCAATGCCTCCTTCTCCACAAAAACTGTTCCAGCATCCCTGAAAGAAGTATGGATCCTCCCGCTACTTAAAAAATTATCCTCCCTTTACCCCTCCATCCCTACCAACTACCATCCCATCACAACAGTGTCCTTCATCCGAAAGATCCTCGACCGTGCAGCCCACATCCAAGTACAACAATACCTTGAAGCCAACCACATCCTCTGTGCCCGTCAATCAGGCTTCAGCATAAAGCAAGGCATGGAAACTGCCAGGCTTCATCTGAAAAATCAACATCAACTAGACTACATCAAAGACACAGGTAAACCTGCCTTGCTTCTCATGCTGGATCTCTCAGCTGCGTTTAATCTCATCAACCATCAGTTTCTCTGCAATCACCTCACCACCACTGCAAACTTCTCTCCTGCAGCCACTGACTGGATCAATTCCTTCCTAGCTGACAAATCCTCTTGTGTCTGCATAGATGACCATACCCCCTCACCCACACCAGTTACCCGCAGCATCCCCCAAGGTTCTTGCCTTTCCCCAAACTCTATAAAATATCTATACAAAATTCCTCTTTGATCACCTGGATGTCCTCAGCATCTCCTCTACGAACTTTGCCAATGACACCTGAATTCTCCTCCCGCTCTCAGGCTCTTACCACCAAGACACGGCGACCATCAAGTGAGTCTACAACTTCGTCCAAAAAGGGATGGCAGCAAACAAGCTACGCCTGCACGACATTAAAACCAAGATCCTCATTGTTGACTCCCCGACCACTCTCTGTAACTTCGGATCCGGCCTACAATTTCATCAACATCGACCGCAACTTAATCTGCATCTCACCTGCTGCCAAAGTGCTGGGTGTCTCTCTGGACGCCTTACTCGACCTCTCACGTCAAGTTAACGCCATCTCCTCCACTGCGGCCTACACGAACAAACTGATAACACCAGTAAGCCTTTCCTCACTATACCCATTCGCCTCACAATTCCCAGATCCATCACCGGGGCCAAGTTGGACTACTGGAATGCCCTCTTTGCTGGTGCTTTAGAAAGCAAACATGAAAAGGTTACAAATCATCCAAAACAATGACCTCCGAGCTGCCCTTGGACTTATCAAAAAGGCCCATGTCTCAAAAGACTGAAAAGACGCCCATTGGCTACCGATCTGAGAGCGGATCATCTTCAAGTGCCTCTCCGAAACGGCAACTGTCTACCTTTGTCAGCGCGTGGAAAAATACATCCCCTCCTGCCCACTAAGATCCTCACATGACCACTTGCTAAAAGTGCCCAGCTTCAATTGCCAATCTGCAGGAGGCTCAAGTTTCCCTGTCGTCGCCGCCAACCTGTGGAACAATCTCCCCTTGTTCTTGATGATGGAACCCGCCTATTGGTCCATTAGGAGAAACGTATAAACCTGGCTTTTCGCCTAAGGTCCTCTGAGCCAAGACACCATATCCCTGTTTTCCTTTACCTGTATGCCCCTGCCCCTTTCCCTAATGTAACTAGCGCCTAGATACCTGAGGGTTCAGCGTGCTGCTACAACATTGCCCAGGACAATAACTCAGTGTGCCATCCATACATCCCTTACACCTGTGACACGAGTGGAAAGGCCCCAAGTGGGAAAAGGGGCAGACGAGAGCAAGGTCGGGGACGTAGTTTGGAGACACCTGCCCCAGCCCCAGGTGAACATGGTAGGCCCCAGTCTACAGGTGTCCCGGCACCTGGATACCAACGTGGTCCCAGCCAGACAGCGCAGCACCAACACCTCGTGCCACTCAGGCCAAGAAGTGACTCCCTGCACAGCAGGAAGAGGCTCAACCCCAAGTCACGGCATAGGACACTGGGCCCCAGAGGAAGAAGGACTTCACTGATGAGGAGCCCCAGATCCTCATTGACTACATGACAGATCACCATCGTGACATGTGATGTGACTATATGGGGAGCATCCCGACACCCTCACAATGTTTGGTGCATTGGCAGCGGGTCATGGACCAGATCAACGCCTTAGGGGTGGAGATGTGCAGTGCTAAACAGGTTCAGAAGCACTGGAATGATCTCACCCATCACACCAAGCACAAGCTGAGTTTCAACCTCGCCTGTGCGCTGGCAACTGGAGGGGGTCCACCAGAGGAGGAGCAGGCGACACTGCATGAAGGGGCCATAGACCAATTCATCTTCCTTGAGCAGGTGCAAGACATGGGAGGCCTGGAGAACTATGATGACACATCTGGAGAGTGGCTGCCATTGTGCATTGTACGTTTTGCCAGTCATACATGACCCACCTTATGTGTCTAGTGGCACATCTGGCTGCAATTGTATGACATCCCTTGGTAATGCATGTTTGCAGACGTTCAGTCTCATGTCACATGGCCATCATTCTGGGAGTACCCTGTGTGGTGGGCATGTGTGGCACATGTCTGTGTGACAGTGCACATCACCCACAGGGTACTCCCCTGGTACATGGGCACCATCAGACATCAACATGTACTGTTTTGTGCTAAATTCTTTTGGCGTGCCACTCTGCACTGCTAGACAGGCACATGCGATCGCTGTTGAACTATCTCATCATGTCATGCTAAGTTGCATGTTCCATTCTTTACCTGCTCCTATGTGATGCCTTGTCATGATGCATATCCGAGATGTCTGTCACCACCCCTTGTGGTGTGCCCAGAGTGAAGGTGCATAAGTGCCCACAGACCACAACCCCGAGTTGCAGGCATGATGTTGGGGCATATACAAATGAGTGTACTAAAGGTTTATGCCATTTACTACACGATGAACAATAGCTGATGGTGGGTTGTCATGCAGAGGTTGGCATCCTTGCAACATGAAAATCTCTTGGCCGTAGACAGCCCATCATGAATAGCAATGATTGTGCCTGGCTGCATTCCATTCTATGCATGTGCATTGTAGTTGTTTGAACATATCAAGTGCCTTACATTTTAAGGCACCTGTCTGGCATCAAAGGCCTGTATGTTTCTGTCAGTTGACACTTGACAGGCACATGCCTTGTCACTTCCATCATTGTGCTGTGTAGTTGCACAGACAGTGGCCTGTCTGTGAATTGGATACATGAACAGTTCCGCCAAATCCGTGTCATCTGTCTGATAAGGTCAGACATGCCAGCTACTTCGCATACCCAGAGGTGGCATGATGGCTTTGTTGCAACATGTGTAATGCAATAGGTACCTGAAGCCGTGCTGGTTCACAGGCTGAGCATGCACGGCCATGAACATTTCACCCAGCATTGTGGGATGATGTGGTTATACAAGGACTTCATTGCAAATGAGAACACCCATGCCGGAGGCAATGATATGGGGAATGATTTTTGCACATACATGCCACTCATGGACCTTGTAAGACCTTCATCACCATGTCCAAATACTGTGTCTCAGGATATGTTCTATGCGTTTGACATTTGCACATACACAGTCTCCCCACCAGCATGGTTGGAACAGGAGCAACAGGGCAGCGAAATGCCACTATCATGCAGATGACACGCAGCTCTCAAACAAGCCTCACCCCCTTACTCCCCCTCATCCTCTCTCATACATTACTTCTCGTCTGCTATACAGGCACAGTGTACTACTACCAGTCTCTGCCTCAATGTCAGTGACACAGAGAGTCTAGTCATTGGGACCCCTGCTCTCTCTTTCCCTCAAACACTCTGGCCGCACTCCACGTTTCCACTCCCCTCACCCTCTTGTGTGCCAATGGACCTTATTGTCATCTTCAAATCCTCCATCCTTTTCTCTTCACTTCATGGTCCTTGCCTCCAAGGCCCACTTTCAGTTGAACCACCTCAGAGGCATTTTCTCTTTCCTCGCCTTCTTCCAGGACCTCAATGTCTCCAGTTCTCTGTTCCAGGTCTGATTTGTGTGTCATGTGCTGACCGTGGTGGTGTCTGTGGATATGGGTGGCTGACTGTTGTCGTGTGATGTCCTTCAGCATTACAATGTCACATGTGCAGTACCTTTGCCTGGTATGTGTGGTGACATGACAGTTGCATGGCCCGTCATTGTGTGTTTACGCCACTTTTGTATGTCAATGTGCCCACTGACGGCATGGATAGGACCAGGAGAGTGCGTAATCCTTGAGTCACAGTAAATGTCTGTCCAGATGCATGTCTGTCTGCATGCATGTGTGTGTGTGTGTGCTGTTCCACTTCTGTGCAGGTGCATTGTTTTGGTAGATGCAGCTTCACAATTGACACAATTAATGGAAGTGATTGGGCAGCACTTGTCACACTTTAGCCATTGGCAGTATTTCATTCATACTGTATGATCATACCAATTGACAGCATGCATTCTCTGTGCATCTGCATTCTGTTTATTTTGGATCTCCAACACTTGCCTCACTGTTCATGAGGATATCTCCTTACTGCCACCCATGTACTCCCCCCGGCCCCATGTATCCTACCGGGCCATGCAGGTGTACTCCCTGTGCACAATACTCTTTGACCTGTGCCACTTCCTAATCCTCTCCCTTGTCCACTTGCATGACCTGCCCTGCCACTGTTCACATGTACCACACAAGTCCATTGTAAGGTCTGCTTATCCTCCACTGCACTGCTTCATGACGTACCCTGTAGTGACACAAATCTGGTAATTTGTGTACTTTGACTCCACAGGACAATTTTGTCATACTTGCTGCATGAAGAGTTTTAGAGATATGTGAATGTGTACCCCTGACAGATTGCTTTTGTGTTACCCAATCATGTCACTTTTTGTACATTCTTTCTTTTGGTCATCTACACTGGGGTGTGTTGCCAGTTTTTCGGTTTCCATTACTTTTTCATCTCATACATTGCGTGTGCACATTGTGGGCCAATGCATGTGTTACATCGTCCACTCCCCACAGCTTGTCCTCATCTGTTCTCTCTGTGTGAGTTGTGAGTGCACCCTAGAATCCATGCAAACTTACTGGGACAGTCTCACTCAGGGTGTGTGGTCTGTTGGGGGTGAGTGAACAGCTGCATGTTGTGTCCTGAGGTCTATTTACAGTGGTGTCCAACAGGGGTGAATGTTGGTTGGTGTAGGGAATGGGTATGTGGCTGAAGGCACTTATTTGCAGGTATGTAGCATACATGGGTCTTTTTCTGCTTTTCATGCCATGGTGGGTGTAGCCAGTGCTTTGTCTGATGTAGAGCTGCTGATTGACTTTTCACATGTGCCCATTCTTTACCAGTCTGCCCTTCTCCATCACCCACTTTTGCCCTCCATGGACCACGACATGTGGTACTTTTCCATATTTGTTCCTTCCAGGCTCTCTGACCAGGCTGTGTTCATATCTCCATCTTCCTCTCTTGGACAACTTCTCTCTGCCCTCACCCACAGTGATGTCAGACATATATATCCTCATCTACCCTTCAACCAGTCTCCTACTGGCAGTGCTTTTCACCTGTCCCTCCATCTCTCTCTCTCTCTCTCTCTCTCTCTCTCTCTCACTCTCTCTCTTTCTCTCTCTCTCTCTCTCTCTCTCTCTCTCTCTCTCTCTCTCTCTCTCTCTCTCTTTCATATTCCACTCCACTGCCAGACAATCATCATTTTGTGTCCTGTATCCCTCTTTCACTCTGTCATCCTTTAACACTGGGTTGTCCATGCCTATATTTTTGTTTCATACAGAAGTTGTCGTGGCTGTCCAGTATCTATATGCTGTTACAATGCATGTCTTTGCAATTTGAAAATGTATTTCCAGGTATGATGCAGTGGATGCAAGCGAGGTTGGTACCCTGTACAGGTAAGTGAAGGTCATTTAGGGTGTCACTTATGTTGTTTGTGAAGGGAGTCAGGCACTGTGTGGGTTGGCTTTCTTTTACTTGTATTGATGTGAACGGTTCCAGATTTATGGATGCATGTGACACATGGTGATGGTAGGCTGGTATGTCTATGCATGCAGTTTTCTCAAGCCAATCAGGGTGACACTGTTTGAGGGCTCATAGTTGTGAGGGAGGCTGTCACTGTAGGGCCTTTGTTGATGAGTTGTCATGAGGGTGGCAGGCCTGGCTGTTTGTGTGCTGTGACAAATGGTGATGGTTGGGATTGTAGGGATAAGTAGGTAGGAGGAACTGGGGCAGTGAAGTAAAAGGGTTCATACATATTTAGTGGTTGGGGGTTCATATAGAAAATGCAAATATGAATGGCTAGCGCGTGCACCAGATGGAAATGCACACTTCATCGCAGTGACCATGTGTTAAAATTAGTTAATTTCAGGGAAATGTTCCATTGGACTGAATTTGCACCAAATGTAATAACTAATATACAATACATTAACATACTAACGTAATCTCCCATTTAACAAACTGAATTCCCTATCCTTAACATGGAGTGAAAATTGGTTCAGATGAAATAAATTGGAAATTATTTTGAAATGCCCTTCTGCAATGAGTTATGAGCTGGCTGGTTTCATTAAACATGCAGCATAGAAGAGGCTGCAAATATGAAGTATGCACTGCTAAAAAAAGGCCATTGTGTCTTTGCAGGAAGTAAAAGGAAGAGATGATACATTTATAGTTTAGTAGGCATTGGAAAAAAACTGAGCAGGTCGAGTGATGTGTGCATATTCAGGAAGAGAGGCAGGTCCTTGTAAATGACTTGCAGTTACTTTTAAAAGTAGCTGAGAGGGAGTGTGAGTTTAGACAGGCAGGCTGACTTGCAAAGCGATGTGCTGGGATTATGTGCTGGGAGCTGGGCTGTTACAGGCAGTCTGAGACCATTTACCGGCTGAGGCAGTGCTGATGAGCTGCTGAGGCCGTGACATTCCTTGTCGATGGTGAGGAGAAAGAGGGGTTTTCCACAGCCTGCAGCGCAGGAATCTTGCCAATTTCTAGGTGAATATGGGTCAGAAGTGAGGTTTGGCTGCATGGATACATGTTTAGTATTCTAGTCAGGGTTATCCGATTGCTTTCATGTCTAATGTTCATTGATGTTTCAAACTAACACAGTTTTGAAAGTTCATTAAAAAAAGATCGCTTTGCTGTTGTATTTATTTTTTCTCTCTCAAGCTGCATTTCCTGCAAATTTTGTTTGTGTACAAGGACACTGGTAAGGTAAGAATGGGGGTGCCTTTTGATGAGTGCAAACTGCGTAATGTAATATATAATCTACCATCTTTTGTACACAAGGCTTAGACACGTAATGTATTTTATATGAACAATTCTGAACATCATTAGCATATAAAATTATAAAGCTAAATCATATTGGGGCAGAGTTTCATTGCATGACTGCGCCCACTGGCATAGAGGTTGAGAGTTCACAGGAACTAGCCCCATCTTACTGTAGGTGGTAATTAATTTGACCAAAGGTGGTAAAATCAGAAGTGAGCTTTTGGTGTTCCTATTAAGCGAGTTTAGAAGTGTGTGATGTATGTGCATCCAGTCACTTGTTTATAATGCAAGATGTTTTGTGCTTTGGCTGCCAGTGCATAGCTTTGTCACATATAAGTGTAATAAATCCAGTAACTATTATTTTGAAAGATTCTGGAATAAAAGACAGGTGTTAGGGTATATTCTGTGGGGAGCGTTACCACTAAGGATAGCAAAGCCACCAATGCATTACCACAATAAAATATACCACAATTTACCACAATAACACAATGTCACAAGATTAAGTGTATCTCCTCCAGAAAATATCTCTAACATTTTTGGTGCATTGGCCTTTGGGAACTTTAAAGCAGTTACTGGGCGTGGCAGTGCATTAGGCATATAGCCATCGGGTGCACTTAAAAGTGAATTCATTCTGTGATAGTGCAGCATTGTGCACAGTGTCACCATGTCCCAAACTGAAGCTGATTTTTCTGACTTGGTGAACTACCTTGAGGTGAAACATTTTGCCCATGGAGTTTGGTCGTCAGAAAATGCAATTCTATGGAAAGACCGAATATGCGGGGAAGCGAAAAAAGAACAATTGCAGGATATGTTTGAGGAAAGGAGCATCATACAGTATGCCTTATGAGACTTTTTAAGGCTCCAGACGGGAAGGGGGAAAAGGATTGTATAATACGGTTTTGCGCTAAGTTCTCGTTCCTCCTAAACCGGTCTTTGAAAATGCGAAGAAATTATTCTTAAATGATTAACAAGTTGTAGGGCAGTTTGGATGATGCAGTTAATCAAATAAAGTGCCTAAAAGCAGAATTAGAGCAGTCTAATACATAATTGCAGTCTAAATGTAATGATATGGATAATCAGTTAACTCTGAAGGAAAAGCAATTTAAGGAGAGTGAGCAGGAAGTGATACACTTAAAAGGGGTCTTAGATGCAACAAGACAAGAAAAGGATGATGCTATTTCAGAATTACAAACACTTTGAAAGAATAACATGGAGAAAGATAAGGAATTCCGTGCTATAGAACAAGAAATTGTTAAATTATTGGAAGAGAATGACAAGAAAGACAGGGCCTTTGACCAGTGCCAAATGCAGATAAGCAAACTGCAAGCTGTGATCAATAAAATTAGGCATAAGAATTCTAATCTTTGTCAGGAGGCAGAACGACTTCATGGACAATGCAAAGATCTGGAACAGCAAATATTTCGTTTTAAATCTCAGGAAAAGTGGCAAGGCACTACATTTAATGGAGTTGAGATTAACCCCAGCTCTGCCCAAGGGAACTATGTACTAATAGCTATTCCTGTGGCCAGGCCTGATTGTAGCCCGCTGGGTGGGGGTGAGTCACCCGCCAGTGGATACAATCAGTCCTGCCCCCAAAACATAATAGAAATGAGCAACAGAATGATGCACCCCAAAATGCACCATGTAGCCCTATGAAAATCATGAAGGCAATCAAGACTTTGATTAAACCATTTAATAGGAGAGGTGATTGTTGCATGGAAGACCATTTAGAAACAGTCCACGATAAATTCAAACCCCTCCAGATACCTAGGGAGCAGTATAGATAGTACTTTCACCTAACACTTGACTCAGCAGCTGCTAGTCTCATTCGGGGTCTCAATGAACAGGAAAGCCTGTCGTGGGCAGACTTTGAGAAAGAGGTTAGACATCAATTTTCACCTTACTAGTCGATACAAGAGGCCAAAAAAGCAGCGTATACAATGACTGTAAAGCCAGATATGTCCCCTCACCAGTTCCTCCAAGAATTAAAAAGAAAATGTTCACGCTTTTATGTGTCCTTTACTCCTAATTCACTGCCCCCAAAACATAACAGAAATGAGCAACAGAATGATGCACCCCAAAATGCACCATGTAGCCCTATTAAAATCATGAAGGCAATCAAGACTTTGATTAAACCATTTCATAGGAGAGGTGATTGTTGCATGGAAGACCATTTAGAAACAGTCCACGATATATTCAAACCCCTCCAGATACCTAGGGAGAAGTATAGATAGTACTTTCACCTAACACTTGACTCAGCAGCTGCTAGCCTCATTCGGGGTCTCAATGAACAGGAAAGCCTGTCGTGGGCAGACTTTGGGAAAGAGGTTAGACATCAGTTCTCACCTTACTAGTCGATACAAGAGGCCAAAAAATCAGCGTATACAATGACTGCAAAGCCAGATATGTCCCCTCACCAGTTCCTCCAAGAATTAAAAAGAAAATGTTCACACTTTTATGTGTCCTTTACCCCTAATTCTGTGGAATTTAAGACTGCATACTTTTATGGTCTCCAAAAAGATATTAGGCCTAATTACACGGTAGGCGGTAGGGATTTAGCGTTACCGGTAATGGAATACCGGTAACGTTAAATCCCCATGCCAATTACGACCTGGCTCACCGCTATTAGCGGCACCGTTAAGTACGGTGCCACTAATAGTGGCCAGTCCACGTGCGCACGACCCTCCATCCCGTAAATAACGCCATGTCGTTAATAGCACACCATCACATGCCAAGCGGACATGCCAATAGCGGCATGGTAAAGCCCCCAAAATCTCTTACCGCCATGGCGCTAATACCAGCATCGCGAACCACCCATTAAGAGAACGGAGCAGTGTTCCCACCTGCCACAGGTGGACACAATCAGCAAAGGTGGAGGCAATGGACACTGTGGCAGCACAAAAGGAGCACACCACACCCCTTCACACACCCCTTCCTACACCAAGATGGTCCCAATACTAGCAGCATTACATGGGCTGGAGGACATGATTGCAGTGCAGCAGCAACAACAACAGGCAGCACAAAGGAGACGCAGGAGGAGGAGGAGGAGGAGGGCAAGACTGGCACAGCAAGCACCACCACAGCACCTAGTCATACCACAGAGACAGCCACCAATCCCCAGGATCAGAGCCAGTCCATTTAACCTAACCCCTGAGCAGATACACACCCTGTACCGTCTGGACCGGGATACCATCACCAGCATCGTGGACATGATACATGATGACATTGTGAGCCTCATAGATATCAGAACTGCCATCCCCCCTCTACTAAAGGTGGTGACCATGCTCCACTTCCTGGCCACAGGCACCTACCAGCATACAGTGGGGCACATGCATGGCATCTCACAACCAGTATTCTCACGCACGCTGAACCAGGTACTTGATGCCCTCCTGAGGCATGCACCTGAACACATATTCATGCCACGGACTGGCCAGGAGATTGCAAACACCAAAGTTGGCTTCTATTCACTGGCAGGCATCCCCAGTTGCATTGGGGCCATCGACTGTACCCATGTGGAATTGGTGTTCCCACATCACAATGAAGTTGTCTACCGAAAAAGGAAGCAATTCCACTCCATCAATGTCCAAATGGTATGTGACGCAAACAAGATAATCACACATTGTTGTGCCCAATTTCCCGGATCAACCCATGATTCCATGGTCCTGCGGAATTCAACCATCCCACGCTACATGGAGCGACAAGCCGGACAACGTTCATGGCTACTTGATGAGTAGCAGGGCAAGCACATGGCAGTGTGATTGGGGGGGAGATACATACTCCAACTGGGTGTGATTGGGGGGGGATACATACTCCAACTGGGTGTGATTGGGGGGGTACATACTCCAACTGGGTGTGATTGGGGTGATACATACTCCAACTTGGTGTAGCTTGTCGTCCATAGGACAAATGCACATACACATGTACGCCAATGTCCATCTGGGAAGGCCGCAATCTACCTGAGATGAACCGACATGCAAGTATAAGCTACACAACATAGCGAAAAATCTAGGTCTAGAAACATTAAACATCCATCCACATCCACATTGCACAGCATTGAACACCACAAAATACACAAGTCTCCTACATGCCGTCGAGACAGTCATACAGAATCAACGCTGCACAACCACAATAATGCAATGTGCCCTTGAGTGCATGCAAAGGGATCACCCCTACCCACAGCATTGTACCACGCACATATAGCACCACTGAAGTGATGCCTCTCAGCATGGCAACATAAATGTTTGAATGGCAGTACACTAGCAGTGTGGTACCAATTCTGCCTGGGCCCAGGGACACCTAAGATCGGGCTTCACCCAGGACATGTCAATTACTTTAGGAGGCATCAATGGGGCATGTTCACTTGCAGGGTCGAGCTCAACTTTGCACATTGCAGTCACACAGATCATCTGCATGCATGCTGTTAATTGTGGACTTCAATCACAATGCAAAGTCAATTTGTGTGATATGAACAGGCCGCTCTTGAGGTGAACAGTAACCAGACCCCATTCGTCCCTCCATACAGGCGATGCCGGATATCCCCTGAAGAGGTGGTTGCTTACCCCTGTACGGAACCCACAGAACAGGCACGAAGCGGACTACAATCGTGCACATACCCGTACCCACGTCGTGTTCGAGCAGACTTTTGGCCTTTTGAAAACACGGTTTAGGTGCATTAGCAGGTCTGGTGGCGCTCTCTTGTATGGCCATGAGAAGGTGGCCAAGATCACCGTGGCATGTGTCATGCTGCACAATATGTGTATCAGACGGAATGTGCCACTGCCCCCTGACGTAGAAATAGAAGCACCTGATGAGGATGATGATGGTGATGAGGACGGAGTTGACGGGGATGCAGGTCATGCAAGATGGGATGGCCAGGAGGGACGTGCTGTAAGACAGCATCTGATCAACCAAATATTCTGAGTAAAAATCTTTCTTTTTGTAGGAATGGATATGGGTAGTAATGCACTGGTGTCTGTTTGGAAGCGCACAATGGACCCTGTCGCCAATAAAGTACACATACACAATGAAGAAGTCCAAGCCTGTGTATGGATCAAACACCAGTGTATTAAGAAATATAAAGATGTAAGAGTGCATCTCCACAAACATCCCACCACCCTTCCCCTCACCCCCCACAACAGCCCAAAAACACCCTTCCCCCAACCCCCACAACAGCCCAAAAACACCCTTGCCCCCACCCCCCACAACAGCCCAAAAACATCCTTCCCCCCACGCCCCACAACAGTTCCTTATGTGTCTGGCACATTGCTGTTGTCAAGCTATACACGTGGAAGCTTGACTATGCATTCCCTATTTTCCATTGCCACCACCAGCATTAGGAGGCTGGCTAGACGTGTGCCTGTTGGTGTGTGAGGAGCGGCGGAGGGGGCTTGTCTGCCTCGAACTGGCGGATGAGGAAGTGGCTGACTGTCCTGGTAGTGGTGGTGGGAACTGGCGGTCCATTGCGTCCGCTATCCTTGTGAGGACCTCCCTAAATTGCACAATCTCCCCACACAGCCTGTTTGTACAGGCCTCCATCGCCTACAGGAGTGCCTGGCTGGCTCGGTAATCTCCGCCCTGAGACGGGCAGCCTCCTCCACATGCTGCCCAACCAGCAAAGTTATGTCCTCTTGGCGCTGGCTGATGCTGGCCAGGTCGAGGGCACTGTTGCGTTCTGGTGGCGTGGCTGCTGCGCCTTCTGATGCAACTAGGACAACAGGTGAAGCCACTGGTGGGCTACTGAAACCTCCCATGTTGTCCTCGCCAGGGACACTGGACCCAGGTGTCTGCAGTGGTGATGGCTCAGGGGTCCCAGGGGAGGTTGGGGTGTGCATCTCCATGTGGAAATCTGTCGTATCCTCCACATCTGAGAGTGGTGCAGTGGCTGCCGCCTCTCCTGTGGAACTAGATGCAGCTGAGGGTGGGCCCTCCGTGGCTGGGATCTGTGGTGGTGGGTTCACCTCAGGAGGTGGGGCAGTTGTTGGTGGTGTGGACAGTTGCATCTTGGCAGTGGTACGCCACCGATGTTTGCCACTCTGCATGTGGACTCTTCTACCTTTGCCCGTTGATGTCGTGGGGGTGTCCTCTGTGTCCTGTGCCCTTGATTTTTACTCGCAGAGGGTGCCTGAGATGCAGTGCCAGTATCCTCACTGTCTGTATGTGAGCCTGTCGGGGACAAAGAGGGGGATGTCATTGGTTACTGTTCTATGTACTTGATGCAGTATACGTTAATAATGCAGTTGTGGCCATTTGGAATTCATTGGTAAGGATGCAGGTGATGTGTCAGTTCAGTGGCTCATCCATGCATGGTTGTGTGTGGCACTTGTCTCTGGTGATGTGTTCATGTGTGTGTGTTTGGGTTTGACACTGACATGGCCAGGGTTGTATGCATGTGTGGATGTTTGGGCATCCATGAGGTGAATCTGGGCTCACATTTGGGGGGACCTGAAGATTCACAGTGCATACTTTCATGTGTACACTCACCTCCATCTGAAGTGGTTGCCACGTCATGGTCCATTGCCCCGAATCCCTCTATTGATTCCACTCCAATGAGGTTGGCGCAGGTCTCTTCCCACTCCTTTAATTTAATGGGCGAATCAGATCCACCTGCTGTGGCAATGTTGTGGTTTGCAGACAGGATGCTTCTGACCCGAAGGTGGAGATCATCCCACTGCTTTCTGCAACCACGCACGTTGCGGGTGGTGGTGCCCACAGCACTCACTTTCAAGGCAACCTCTGCCCAGATTGCCTTCTTTCGTATAAGGGTCTCCCGATGCATGTCGCTCGAAAAGACCACAGCGGCATTAGCAGAAAGGGGCTCTGTGAGCATTATTAGCTCCTCAGTGGTAAACATTTCCTTGCGCTGCCGGTCCGTGTTTTTTTTAACAGCCTTAGGCATGTCGAGGGTGTCCCTGTGGATTTCCAATTGCAAACTACTCAAAACAGGTCCAGGGGGCAGAGGATGGCAATGGATTGTGTTTTTAAAGATGGCCGCCGTGCTCCTTCCCGTTCCTGTGCGATGACGCTATTTCCGGTTCCGCAATTTAACGATCACTGCTAATAGCGGTGACCGCTATTTGCATGTAGCGTGAGAGTGGAGGTGCTATCTGCACTTTCGTCGAAGCCGGTAAGGGACTTTTTGGGGACTTTAGTGGCATGGCGGTAGGGTCATTACCGGCATGGCGGTATGCTCGTGTCCGCGTACTCGTAATGGTACGCTATTAGCGCCCTCTTGCAAGGACGGACACGTTAATAGCGCCATGCCGGTAATTTGCGATTTTTACCGCACAACGTGTAATGAGCCCAATATCACAGTTCATTGCAAGAATTTGACAACAGGGAAACATCATTAGAATGGATAATAGAACAGAGGACCAAACTATATGAGGTACTTTTTTCCCGAGAGGAAGGGTCTAAGAACAAAGAGACAAAACCGAACTCTAAAAAATCCACACCAGCAATAATGAAGGTAAAATCTTTAAAAATACCACTTGAATCAGCCCAAACTCAGGCAAGGAACAATATGACACCTAATCCGAGAAGCACACCACCACAGAGGACGCCAACTCAAACTCCTGTGTTCCAATCAGTTGATGGGTTACCTCATTGATGCGGTAAATAGAGAGACTTACATTAGCACTAGATACATGAGCAACGCCCCGAGGGTGGGATTTTGCCCTGATATGTCAGGCATGAATAACAATCAACATCAAATGTACAATGGCCTGCACCAGATGCTGGGGGTGCAGAGCAGATTTGACCCTAATACAATGATATATGGCCACCAAGAAAGACCACGATATATGGATAGATTAATTTAACATGGAAATCAGCATAGAGGACAATTCCCACCAAATGAAAGACAAAATATGAATTATGCCCCATGCCACTATTACCAATAACCACCACCAGTCGACCACGGTCAAAGAATTGTCACGCTGCGCTCCCCACCACCTACGGCCCAATGGTTCATAAGCAACACAAATAGAAACAATCTCCTGAGAGGTACCAGAATAGGCCCAATCAGGGTGAGTTTAACCAATATCGATCAAGGCGGCAAAGAGAGGAATCCAGGGACTTGGACAGATTTCAATGCTCAAGTTAAAATTTTGTCTGAGCAAATAGGGATATTCTGTGCAGTTCAAAAACAGCAGCCAAGTGAAGGTACAGAATGTCATAGGAGTGATCTTGTGCGTTCTGACAACAAGTGACTATTTAATAGCCCCCGCACAGGTGTAGGACATGGGAGGACAGGGGGGACAAACCCTCCCCACAATTGTAAGTGGGGGGGTGTAATGTCATTTATCCCCCCCAGAATATGTTTGGTGTGTCGTGCAGGGATCTGTTTTTGAAGTGGGAGGAGGGGCTGCTTACTATGTAAGCAGCCCTCTCCTCCCGACCCCCAATGCATGGGGGCAATACCCTGGGGGCAGATGGGTGATCATCTGCCCCCAGGGAAGGGGGCAAACAAAACAAAAAATATATATATTTTTTAAAAGGTAATTTGTGGTGGGGGTGGGTGCGGGTGGGGTCACTAGCCACCAGGAATTTTTGCAAGGGGGTGGCCCTCTACCCCCACCCTAAGTGGATGGGGGAACCTTACGTAGCCCTCCCTGGGGGCAGATTTATGCCCCTAGGAAGGGATACATGAGATGCCCCCCATCCATTTGGGGTGGAGGGGAGAGGACACTGTAAATATTGGCAGATCCAGCCCTCCAGCCTGGGGCAGTACGTTTTGCCCTTCCCCCCCGGGGACAGATGGCCACACACATGTGCCCATCTGCCCTTAGGAAAGGGGCAAAAAAAATAAAACAAATTATAACTTGTTTTGGGTGGGTGTGGAGGGCCACTGAACCACCATGGATTTTGTTAGTGGAAAGGGGGTGGCCCTCTCACCGCCACCCCAAATGGATGGGGGACATCTCATGTAGCCCTCCCTCGGGGCAGATTGATAGATTGGGGTTATCAGTGGGTTAGTCTTTTCCCTTTGCGCCCAGGTCGGTGCACCCACACATATGAGGTACCGTTTTCATCTGGACACCTGTGGAAACGCGGGAAGGTAGGACATCTGTTGTTGGTGCAGTGTTTCGGTGGGTGGCAGAGGGAAACGTCTCTGAAATTTGGTGGAAAAAAACTCAGTTTTCAGACATTTCACTCTGGACACCCACCGAAACACGCCGCCAACAACACATGTCCTTCCATCCTGTGTTCCCACAGGTGTCCCAAAGAAAACGGTACCTCACATGTGTGGGTGTAACTACCTGGGCACAAAGGCAGATTTTGCTCATGTGGACAACATACAGATTTGGGACTATTGTGTCGAAGCCACCAAGGAAAACAGGAAACCTCATGCATTTCCAAAAAGAGGACACCCGTGGGAATCCATAGAGGTCTGACTTGCGCAAATCACTCCAATATTTATTACCCACCATCCCCGGCAAAGTCTGAAACGTTACAACCGCCTACATTAGGGGGAAAAAAGGGGCCAAATTTGACAAAGATATCTTATTTAACAAAAAAGTTACAAGGGATTGAATGGCGACATATCGAAATCACCAAAAAAGGGCTTATCCGAAATACCCATGGCAGTTAAGGGGTTAAGACGGTAAAGCCCCAGAAGATATATATTGTAAGGTAGCTCAGTGAGTTAATGCTCCAAATTAAGATTGTGCACAGGAATATGTAGCACCTGTGTTCAGCACCTGGATTAATCTTCCAGTGGGATAATATGCGGAGTGAATGCATTCAGCTTCCGATGCAACACAGCATTTTCCAGTTTAATTGGTTCAGAAAAAGTGGTGGAAAACACTATTACTATTGCTTTTACTAATTGGCTGGATTTTCGTGCATTTTCTGGGTGGAGTTCAGGAGCCGAGTGGACACACCAGAACCCCCTGTATTTCCGGCTCCACCAGACAAATGCAGCCTTACTGCCAGCATGGATTCTCATGCTGGAAATAAGGAAAGTGATTCCTCTGGGATCTCCTTGGAAATTAAACCTGGTAAAAGCGGGCAGAGTCCAGAGGAAGCCATAGTCAATTCCGCCAGCAATCGCTAATTGCGCAAGGTATTTACACTCTTCCAGAGTGGAAAAACAATGTGATTTCACCTGCCTTTTATGCTAAAATCTTCCATTTGTGGCGGAAAAGTAAAAACTTGCGCCAATGGAAGTGGTCCTCTCCATGCAGTTTGCGTGATGATACACATGTAATAAATAAATAAATACATTTAACATGATCCCAGATAAATGGCAATTCATGATCAGAATGAGTGAGCATGGCATGTCGCTGGTAAGAGAGTGTCCTGTGCTTCTTGAGTGTGTTGGCAAATGCCCTTAATTGCCATCTCACATTAAAACGGTGCTTAAACCCATGAGGGTGGATTGCGCAATAAGTCGACAGAGGTGTTTCAAATGGCCAATTTAGCTCTTTGGTTGACATTGTGAAAGTGGGAGAATGTTGCCCAGAATGTGCCACTTTCTCTGCAGAGTGAATTGTGCCCACCCCAAGGAAGAAGTGTGAAAAACCCTCAAGGGCATCGTGCCCTGCTCTTTCTGTGTTTGTCTTCCCCACAGGGCAACAGATGCCGACTCAGACATGGCTAAGTCTCAGGTGGCAAGCCTGTTCCCTAGTTGATGTGACAAAGGAATCCAGAGTTCCGTGGTTGATAACTGTTAGGGAGAATTCTCCTTCTATGGCTAATTTCCCTCACCTAGTGAGTCCCCCAGCAGCTTTGCTGGATTTCTGGAGTTTATTTTTTCCACTTGGTAAGAGTGTGAGCCTTTTTCCCACTGTTACATGTGTTTTGCCATGTGTTTTTCTACTGTTTGTGTGATAGTGGGCTCTGGAGGACACCACTCCATGAGCCCCCCCTTTTGTGTGTGTTACACAGCACCTTCAGTGCAGTAACACTGGGTTGTCTGAGACTTCCCCCTTATTCCATTTTTCTGGGGCTCACTACTTTCCCCCAGAAACAGGTAAAGTTGCCATTTAAAACTACAGACCCAGTACACCCAGTACACCCCATCTTACATGGAGTACTGGAAAGGGTTAATTCATATCCCTTTTTGTCTGTGCCTCTCTGAGCTTTGTTTTGCTCTTTTAACATTTAGACTTGGATGGTGGCAGTGGTATCTACCCTAACTTTTCTACCGCGATTATACTATATAAACGTGGTATTGTTCCAGGCTATTATAGTAGCATCGAACATAACCCGCTTGACCAAATACACTTTCTTTTGGCTCTGGTCGGGTTTATTCAGCATTTCTTTTTGTTAAAGTCCTTCTTGTGTTTTACTATGCGTGGCAAACCAGGTTTGCCTTCTTTGTTCACTGTCTTTTGCCGGGCTTCTTCCAAGAAGCCCTCCTCTTGGCGCCTGGGTTTCTAGGTGGGCTGAATGTGAGTGAGGGATGTAGTCACCCCCTGCACAGGGTATCCTTGGAAACCCAAGTTGCACTTTGTTGTGATTTGCTGGGGTGGTTGCCCAGGCCAGACAACCCCCCTGCTGTGTGATTGACAGCCAGGCTGTGTGAACAGGGAATTTTCGCATAAAAGCCAGGACTCTTGGGCTGGAAGTCAGAGTCGCCACTGGAACTGCAAGGAACCGAAGAGAAGCGGAGAAGAAGACGGCTGCTGCAACTACCGAGTCCTGGTGAAGCCCTGCTGCAGTCCTGAGCTATCTACCCTTCAACGACAAGAGACGATCCAGTCCGGAGTCTTCTTCCCTTGAGCCTGGTGGGATCATCCAGCTCATCTTCCACAGGCAGAGGATCCTCTTCTTGGTGGAAATCGCTGCACACTGCTGTAGTGGTCTGGATAGTCATCTGTAGAGCATCTCCTGTTTTAAAGGAGCGCACCTTTTATTCACCGTCGCTGCTGCTGGCCTCATCCCTGGGTAGTGCATCTCACTCCAGACGTCGTCCTTCATGTCCCTACGACTGAAGCTCCAGGAACTGTGAGTCTGCAGGAAACTACTAGGAACAACTGCCGTGGCACCAGCTTCTTCAAAGAATAAGATACTGTGTCCAGCTTTGAGAAATTAGGGTGCACACTTTTTCTCCTCATTCAAGGCTTTCCCTTGTCTTCCTTCCCTCTTATAACTTTTGCTTCCTCTTTTGACAATATCCAAGTACTCCTGGCAACCTTGAATCATGAACTGTCTGACTGTGTGATCCTCGACAACAGGAACCCGGTTCCACTTGACACTGGCGCAGGCCTATTGACTTTTATCTTTCTGTCAGCAAGTGTTCTCTGATTCTGTCTGCCTTGACAAAAGTATTGCCTATGATTTTTGTCCCCTACTCCCTTGTGTTAACTCAGGTGCTAAGTTTGTTTTAACTCCGGTAACATTTCTTCCCACGGGTACGCGTATCTTTTGTAAGACCGAACAGGCATTACTGTCAAAAAGTGATCGCATATGTATTCCCGGTAACACCTTTTGTTTCATAACACCGGTCTGTCAAATCCTAAGGTACTTACCTTGAGTTGTTCTGCACACGGATAATTGGTTGTGTGTAGTGTATTTTATGTGTGCTTTTAATTTAATAGAAGTGAAGTGTTTTGCAAACATATGGACAAAAATAAATGTACTTTTACTTTTTAACCAAAAACCTTGAGTGCGTTTTTGGTTGAGTCACAGTAATGGTAGTCCTTCATGTAATCTCTACTACTGCTCATTTGCTCTTGAGATAAGCCTGGCTGCTCCACTACTGCTACCACTTTAACAGTGTAGTACAGGCTTGTACCAAAGGTGCACTTGTATTGCCACTTGTAGTCTTAATTGTGTGTAGTGGTCCCTAAGGGCACTGCACAGGATTCTGCCTAACAATAACATTAGTAGCATTGAGTTACATGCCATCTGACAGGTATGTGTGATAAAGTTGCAAAGCAGAGCTGTTAGTGGGCTAAAGCAGGAGGCAATGTCTGCCCACCCTCAAAGGGTAAGTACGACCAAAAGTAATAGGCCCATCTGCTCAAGATGGCTGTAAGGGCCAGGCTCCAAAATAGGGCAAGAATGCCCTCCAATCATCCAAGCCCACGAGTAGGGTACCCCTTGTTCTCCAGGAACCCTGTTGAGCAACCTCTGTGCTTTCAAGGTGATACTAACATTATTTAAAGCCATAAGTCTAAAAGGTAATTGCTTAATTGCAGCTGGAAATTAGCTCCTGGCGTGATCAAAATGTCTTAACCAAGTGTGACATCATCCCCTTCATTTATAAGCAATATGTGTGTTCTCGCATTTCTTCATCCACTGAATTACTGTTAGAAACAAAAGCAAGAGTTGTGTCTCTTGTGTAGGCATTAGGAAGGCAGTTGCTAGCCTCTGGCATAAGATGCCCATGTTCTTCCAATATTGTCTAGCTGTTGCCCTCTTATGGCCAGGTAGGACCATTATGGCAGTGACTGGCAAATGCCTTTCCCGGCAGACAGTAAAGCGGAAATAAGAGGCCAATTCAAGACACAGAACAAATAGCAGTTAAGACAGACTGTAGCTGCCATTGCTGTGTTAGAGAGAATATGTAGAGTGATCAAGCAAGGAGAAATGTATTAAGCAAGCAAGCAGTGAGACAAGGGAGAGGCAAAGAAAGGCCAGAGGGGCTCTTTGAATAGTGTAACAGGTCAGAGGACCCATGCTCTGCTGTCCTAGTAACATATGAGAGAATCAAATAGATCGGGCTTTGCAGCAAATGTTAAACGAGAAAGGAACAGAGCCCAACTCTGCATTCAGAATAAAAAAGTCAAAGAAAGGCTAGGCTCTAAAGCCAGCATGAGATGGAATAAGAGGGACCAGACTCATCATGAGAGGCTGGCCCGGCCCTCACAGGAGCGCTACATACACCCCACCTACTAGGTATCCCCCGGGTCCGACGCATCCGGCCATGGACCTGGGGAGTGCTCAAAAGGGGGTGGGCTTGCGATCGCTCATCCTCCTTGTTTGCTGTACCCCCCACCCCCTGGAGGACAGTCAAAGCAGCAATATCACACACCTGGTCCCTCTACTCCAATAACAGCGATTACTCAGAGGTACAAGCAAGATTTCCTCTTTCTTTGAAACCCCCATCCTTCCATTCCAAGAGACACACATGTCTCCTTGCCCCACACAAGAAAGTACCAACTTGCAGTTGGTAGAAAAGGCTGCAACTCCTTTATTTGGCATGAATCCACTTATAGGTGATCTGCCTCTTAACAAGCTGGCGTCCTAGCTGTTGCCCACTGCAAGTCATTGTTATTTCCTCTCTCTTACCATGAGCTCATAGTCAGATGACAAATCCAGAAATGCAACATATAAAGACATGCTCTTTGCTGCTGCATCCTTTAATTTTCTTCTGTTTTCTTTTCTTCTTTTCTCTTGTTTTATACAGTGATATTTGTAATTTAATATGTACTGCTATTTTAATTTTAATGTTGTGAAAAGTCGAGTTCTTTGACTTAAACACAATAAATAAATTAAAAAAGCAAAGTCCCCAAGAGGTTCCCTGTCCCCCCCAGATTTTATGTGTCTCCTACGCCCCTGAGCCCCTGCACTGATAAAAATACAGAAGCCCATGAATCATATTTGTATAACAGTTCTGAATTGCTTGCTGATCCAAAAATAAGAATACAAACGAATGAAAGTGAGACAAGGAATGCCCTGACTCCAATCAAGCATTCCCACTAGGTCAGTGCCTTGTCTGGGATTGCTCAAGGGAAGCCCTTATTTATATATTTTTATGACAAGTTATAATCTGGATGATGAACCCTTGTACCACGCCCCTCTCTGATAATCTCCCTGACCTCACTGAGCCAAGAAGTAGGTTTGTTTTGCAAATTGAAAAGGTTTATTTGAAAAAATTAAACAATAGATATATATCACACTTTTATAATAAATTAATATTTTATATCACACTTAGACATATGACAGTGATCAACAATGGATGATGTTATACTAGCACACTGGTTTAATTACTTAGGACTAGTATAGGGGATAAGGTAGCTGAGAATGCCTTATATGGTACAAGGAAATGCAAGGAGGAAAAGAAGCAACACAGGAATAAACTTTATATGATTTCAGCAAAAGGTAATAGAATCGCTTTTCCCCTTTTGGCAACTCCCCCCCCCCTACGCAATAGAAAATGGAAGAGAGAGCACACAGTTCTCAGGAATACAATCACAGTACAACACAAATTCAGTTCCCCCCTAGCAAGTTTAGAGAAACAGGGATGATTTTAAACACAGGCAAAGTACTTTAAAAGTGGTATGCAAAGAAGAGAAAAATATGCTAAAATGATTTTAATTCCCTCTAGAGGTTCAGGGTGAGTGAGAGATACTTTAAATCAGTTCAGGCCAGCCCTATCAATTATTCAGGGATGGTTACCAGGTTGAAAACAGAATTCCGTAATGAAAGCAAAAGACAAATATTTTTACACGTGGCTGAAATGAAGCAAAATGTCAAATCGCGGCAATTTAGTCGAGTGTGTCGAGCAAAATTATGGAGGAAGTATAAGGAGTAGCAAGTCGGTTTAGAGCTTGTTAGAAAGCTTAGAATCTCAGTTTTAAAATAAAAGTTAAATCACGCTTCTATCAAGAGATACGGATGATTTTGTGAAGGTAGTTTTTCAGAAATGAAATTTTAAAGTTTCAGAATGACAGATGACAGTTTTGCAGCTTTGAATCAAAAGAAGGGACACGATTTCTATGATGCAGTTCTCAATAGGTTAAAATAGTTTGAATCATATTATTTTAAGCCAAGAGATTGGTTTTGCACAGTTCTGGCTGAGTGCTCACACTATATTTTGGACAGGAATGCGACTTTGTCATGGATCGGGTCAGGATTGGCTGGACTCCGGTACTGGTTCTGCGCACAGCGGTCTGGGTCAGCACTCAGCACTGCACAGCGATCTGGTCTCTCTGGATCTCTGGTCTCTCTCGATCTCTGGTCTCTGGAGATTGATGGATTTGAAGTCTGGAGTCTCCCGGCAAAGCGTCCCCCAAGAAAGTGTAAAGTGAATGTCACTACCTGTCCTGCACAGTCTCCTTTTATGTGTTTAGAAAGTGGGTGGGTCGGCTCATTCTGCATGCCCAACCCTCTCAACTTATCATTGGCCAGTTCCCCCTCTCTCCCTTGATTGGGGGAACTGAGTTGTGAGTCAGGGTGATGCTGCCATTTACAATCTATTGAAGAAACGCCCCTTTGCTTTTGCTTCAGAAAATCATTCTCATAACTAAACATATTTCCCAAACACACAAGTGGTTGACCTTACATGTACAGATTGCAGATGACTTAAGGTACATTCTGGCCCAACTCTGATCTTCTTGGGGGCTTGCATTCTGTTACGCTCACCTGGTTCCCACAGGGGCGTCAACCGGAACTGGGCCGCTGTTATTTCCACCAGCGTGACATGTAGCGCCGAGATGACTGACTGGACTGGCCCGCTCAGCCTAGTTTGTCTGGCTCGCAAGAATATTCTTCTGCAAAGGAGAAGAGGAATTAACCACCCGTGGAATTGAGTGTCAACCCACCTTCCCCACTCCTGTTGTCTTCCCACTGATCACTCTTGATGTCCCCTCCTTTGTCTCACGTGATGGTTTGGAAGGATGAGCTCTCCATCCTGCGTCGACCGCAGGGGCGCGTTGATGACCAGTTACTTCACTGGCGTAGAGGAATTGGTGAGTTCCAGTATTGACTCTAAAGTCCAATTGTTCATAAGAGTTCAAATGTCTGCTCTTCACTCTGTCCGATTCCTTGCAAGTTGCCGATTAATCCACTCAAAGATTTCCAAATGGCACTCGGTAAGATTCAGGTAAGTCTATTGTGTTTTTCCCCTTAGGAGCCGGGGTACGGCGATGAAGCGGAGTTGACTGTGCCGACCCGAGATGAGGTGAGACCCCCGTGGTAAATCAAGTAAGTTTTGTGGGGGGGTAACTGGTATTGTCCTTGCTTTCTCCCCTTAGGGGCCGGGGTACGGCGATGAAGCAGAGTTGACTGCGCCGACCCGAAATGAGGTGAGTACCTCCCGTGGTAAATCAGGTAAGTCCTTGGGGGTAGCTTGTATGGCCTTAGAGAGTCCCCTTGCTCACCTTGCTGTCTTTGTCTCCTTAGGTGTCGGAGGGCGGCCACGAGATGGAGAGAGCGTGATGGAATGCTGAAGTACCGCCAAGCAGGTGAGTTCAGCGCGGCGCCGTAGGAATGCGAAGCAATGTTTCAAAGACTTCTGTCTTTCAGTTCGGTGGCGAAATGGATCAGGATTCAGGTAAGGATTAAAGTTAAAACTCCTGTTCTAACTTTTATCCTTTTTGTCTTCTTATTTCAGGAGTCCCAGGACTGAAGCGGGTGTGGCTGAAGACTGGAGCTGCTGAAAACACGGTGAGCGTTACGCTGCAGCAAGCAGAATAACGCGAAGCACGTGTGGCTGTCCGGGCGTGGTTTAAATAGGCTTGGAAGAAGATCCAGCTAAGTATTCTTCCACAGCCCCACCCAAGTAACAAAATAGTCCCTTCAGTAAAATAGTCCCTCCTAAGCCTCATTTGACTTGAGTCTTCATGCAGCATGGTCTGCCTCAGGTGAGTATGCAGCATGGTCTGCTTCAGGTAAGTTATCAATAATGAGCCTGGCGCCCATGGCGCCAGGACTGACTTTATCTTTATGAGCCTGGCGCCATAGGCCCTAAAAAGCCCCTAACTGGGGCTTTTGGGCATGCTCCAAGTGGCATGATGCCTGCTTCCAGGGCCGCTGGGACTGGTCTGGTCTTCTGGGGGCAGGCATCATGACAGCACTCCCCCTCAAGGCCCCTCCTAAAGTCGTTCTCCCCCTTGGCCGTGGTTTGTCTGGAAATTCCCGATGGAACCTCTTCACTAAACGAGGTGCATGCACGTGGTCACTAGGTTCCCAAGACCTTTCCTGTGGACCATAACCTTTCCAGTCAATTAGGTAAAAGAGTTTTGATCTCACTCTTTTTGAGTCCAAAATATTCTTGACTTCGTACTCGGGCTCCCCGTCTATGACGATAGGTTCAGGTGGAGTGGTTAGCCTTGTTCCTGGTTGCACTGGCTTCAAAAGAGACACGTGGAAAACGGGATGGATTCGCATATGAGCAGGTAGGTCCAACTTGATGGCCACTGGGTTAATAATTGCCTTGACAGAAAAAGGTTCCCAAATATCTGGGGTTAAAGGTCCGAGTCCCCTTGAGTGGTAAGTGCTTAGTGGCTAACCATACTTGGTCCCCTATTTGGAATTGAGGAGCTTCACTTCTGTGCTGATCCGCATCCTTTTTGTATTTTTTCTTAGCCTTTTGCAAATGGATGGTTGCTTCTTTAAAGGCTTGTGTAATAACAGCGTGGAGATGGTCCACTGTGGGCATCTCTAAATGCTGGGGTGAGTCCAAATCCGAGGTTCGAGGATGGTGCCCATAATTGGTAAAAAAAGGACTTTGTCCAGTTCCTGAGTGTACGGAATTATTGTACGCATACTCTGCGATCCACAGAATGTCTTTCCGATTCCCCTCAGACCGATGTAGCATACAACGGAGGTACTGTTCAAGAGTCTGGTTGGTCCTCTCCGTTTGACCGTCGGTCTGAGGGTGGTGACTTGTCCAAAGCCTAACATCAATTTGTGCCAGTTGGCAGCATTTCCTCCAAAAATGTGAAATGAATTGACTGCCCCGATCTGAAATTAACACTGAAGGAAAGCCATGCAGGCGGACAACATTTTCAAGGAATTCCTTGGCCAGGATTGAAGCTGAAGGTATCCCTTTTAAAGGAATGAAGTGGGCCATTTTAGAAAAAAGATCTACAATAACTAGAATGGTATTGTAACCTTGGTACGGGGGTAAATCCGTGATGAAGTCTAATGACAAGGTATGCCAAGGGGTAGGTGGTATGTCTAATGATTGCAATAATCCAGCAGGTTTTTTCTTTTGCCCTTTATTTTGTGCGCAAATGCCACAAGACATGACAAATGACTTGACATCCTTTCGCCAGGTAGGCCACCAAAATTGCTTCCTAATTTTAGCTTCGGTTTTTGCAATACCCGGATGCCCTTCTATTAAGGTGTCATGGTAATGGGAAATGACAAGTTCCTGTAGTTCCTTTTGCGGTAAAAATAGCCGGCCTTGGTAATAAGGTAAATCATCGATGACAGAGTACTCTGGACCTTTCTTTGCCCAGTCCTGTAGGGCAACGGAATCAAAGAGTTGGTGGATCTTGTTTTGAATGTTCTCCAGTGTCTGTATGGAAGTCAGGCCAAGGATTCTCTGTTCTGGAATTATGGGTACGGGTTCTAAAGTTATTTCTGCTACTCCCATTCCAATCCGAGACAAGGCGTCTGCTTTACCATTCTTACAACCTGGTCGATAGGTTATTACAAAATCAAACTCGGCGAAGAACAATGCCCAACGGAGTTGGCGCGAAGATTGGGCTTTGGCTGTCTTTAGGTATTGTAAGTTGCGGTGATCGGTGATGACCGTGATGGTATGTCTGGCACCCAGTAGATAGTGCCGCCAAGCCTTGAAGGCGGACTTGATGGCCAGCAGCTCCTTGTCGGTTATGGCATAGTTTAATTCAGGGGCTGAACATTTTCTTGACCAAAACGCCACTGGGTGAAGCTGGTTAGTTTTCGGGATCCTTTTGGGAAAGGACTGATCCCATGGCAGAACTGGATGCATCTGTTTCCACTATGTAGGGAAGCTCGGGGCGTGGGTGTCTTAATATGGGAGCAGATGTGAATTTAGCTTTTAACTCTTGGAAGGCGTTCTCGGCTTCCTCTGTCCACACAAAGCGTTTGTTTTTCGCAAAAGTGTTGTGATGGGATGTACAATGTGCGAGAAGTCCGGGATAAACCTGCGGTAGAAATTGGCAAAGCCAAGCATGCTTTGAACTCCTTTGATTGAACTTGGCGAAGGCCAATTAAGAATGGCATCCACTTTTCGTCTATCCATCCGGATTCCTCTTGGGGTCAGAATAAATCCAAGGAATTCCACTTCCGTAGTGTGGAAGATGCATTTTTCCAGTTTAGCATATAATTTATGCTGGCGTAACTTCTCTAGGACTGCTCGGACGTGTTTTACATGCTCAGATTCTGATAAAGAGTATACTAAGATGTTGTCGATGTAAACGACCACACAAATGTCGATAAGCTCTCGGAGGACATCGTTCATGAAGAACTGGAAGGCTGCTGGTGCATTGCATAGTCCGAAGGGCATCACCTGGTACTCAAATAGTCCGTACTTGGTGCGAAAAGTAGTCTTCCATTCGTCACCCTCTTTGACACGTACCAGATGATATGCCCCCGAAGGTCTAGTTTCGTGCATATACAAGCGTCATTCACCTGGTCTAGTAGTTCTGGGATCAAAGGCAGTGGGTATCCATTCTTGATGGTTATCTGATTCAGTGCACAGTAGTCTATACATGTTCTAAGGTCGCCTTCCTTTTTCGGTACGAAGAACAAAGCTGAAGATGCAGGGGATTTGGACGGGCGAATGAAGCCATTAGCAAGGTACTGGTCTAGGTACTGGCGCAAATGAAGATTTTCGGGTTCCGTAAGGGCATAGATTCTGCTGCAAGGTGGTTGTGCTCCAGGTACAAGATCTATTTGACAATCATACGATCTGTGAGGTGGTAAGGTGTTTGCCTGTTTGCCTGTTCCTTTTGAAAGACATCCTGAAAGTCTTGGTATTCAACAGGTAATTGCATGGCTACTGGAATTACTGGGACCAGGACTGAGTTTTGAGTTTTGCTTGGGTAGCAGGTGTGAGCACATTCTGGGAAGGTTAGTCTCTTCTCTCGCCAATCAATACAGGGATTATGTTTTTCCAACCAAGGTATCCCCAGTATCAGCTGAAACTGTGGGGCCTTGATTGAGTCAAACATCATAGCCTCTCGATGCCCATCTTGACTCAGCAATGCCATCTCTGCAGTGGAATGAGTTACGGGTCCAGAGGCGATTTCCATTCCATCTACAGTGGTGACAACATCGGCCTTGGTCTTGCGGGTGAGAGATAGATTCATCCTGGTAGCCAATTCCCAGTCCAAGTAATTTCCTATGGCTCCACTGTCTACGTAAGCCTTTACCGCGTGCATGCGTGATGGCTGCTCTGGATCTACAAGGACCATGGGTATGGTGAAATGCAAGGTCAGAGTGTCCTTCTTTAAGCTCGGCAAGCGGACCTCTACGCTTGCCGGGCGTGGTCGTTTCCCGAGTCAGATTTCACATGGTTTTCGTCTGCTGCTCCTATAACTTTCTTGGGTGGTTTTACAGGGCTGTTCCGAAGAAAATGACCAGCAGTTTCGCAATATAAACATAATTGCAGTTGCCGTCTTCTATCTCTCTCCTTTTGGGTTAGGGGTCCTTTAACCCCCACCGATTTGCATTGGTTCTGAGACATCTACTCCCTTGGAGCTTACGTTGGTTTTAACCAACACCCTGTTCTCAAACTTGGTTCGGTCAGCCTTCCTGGTTTGAAGGCTGTGATCAAGCTGGACCACTAGATCTATATAGTCAGCACAGTCTTGAGGCGGGTTCACGATTTGGGCCAAAACATCTTTGAGTTCTCCTCGATGTCCTCGATGGAATAATGTGATTCGCTTGGCTTCAGGCCATTCGGTTTCCACTACTAATGTATTGAAAGTTGCAATGTAAGATAAAAGATCCTGGTTACCTTGACGTATGGATAAAAGTTTGTTGTCCAAAGCCTGTCCTCGGGAGTGTCGGGCGAATAGTCTTTCCATGCTTGTTCGAAAACCCTGGAAATCTCGAAGAATCGGGTCATCCTGGTTAACTAGTGGAATAGACCAATCCGCCGCACTGCCGGTGAGATATGACAGTACAAAGGCTACCTTGGCCTGATCGTTTGGGAAAGCTCCAGGTCTACATAAAAAGTGCAAGCGGCATTGATTCATGAATGTTGCAAACCCTTTTGGGTCTCCGGCAAAGCGTTCAGGCGGAGCCAAAGGAACGGCTCCAGGTAAATTTATCTGCACCGGGTTACTCGATGGTACAGGAGCTGGACTTGCCCCAAGTCCTGGTAGAGGTGTATGTCCAGCCAGGCTCTGTAATAGTTGTCGGGTCAACTCATCAGTTCGTTCTTTTGACACTATCAGTTCCCTCCTGAGGGCATTGGTTTCTTGGCGGGCGGAATGCACTTCGGCCCTTAATTCCCCTAATAATTGGGCCAACTGATCAGTTTCCGAGGTCTCCATGACGCCCAGGTCGGTATTTGTGGGTAGTCTTCGCGTTCTGTTACGCTCACCTGGTTCCCACGGGGGCGTCGACCGGAACTGGGCCGCTGTTATTTCCACCAGCGTGACGTGTAGCGCCGAGATGACTGACTGGACTGGCCCACTCATCGTAGTTTGTCTGGCTCGCAAGAATATTCTTCTGCAAAGGAGAAGAGGGATTAACCACCCGTGGAATTGAGTGTCAACCCACCTTCCCCACTCCCGTTGTCTTCCCACTGATAACTCTTGATGTCCCCTCCTTAGTCTCACCTGATGGTTTGGAAGGATGAGCTCTCCATCCTGCGTCAACCGCAGGGGCGCGTTGATGACCAGTTACTTCACTGGCGTAGAGGAATTGGTGAGTTCCAGTATTGACTCTAAAGTCCAATTGTTCATAAGAGTTCAAATGTCTGCTCTTCACTCTGTCCGATTCCTTGCAAGTTGCCGATTAATCCACTCGAAGATTTCCAAATGGCACTCGGTAAGATTCAGGTAAGTCTATTGTGTTTTTCCCCTTAGGGGCCGGGGTACGGCGATGAAGCAGAGTTGACTGTGCCGACCCGAGATGAGGTGAGACCCCCGTGGTAAATCAGGTAAGTTTTGTGGGGGGGGTAACTGGTATTGTACTTGCTTTCTCCCCTTAGGGGCCGGGGTACGGCGATGAAGCAGAGTTGACTGCGCCGACCCGAAATGAGGTGAGTACCTCCCGTGATAAATCAGGTAAGTCCTTGGGGGTAGCTTGTATGGCCTTAGAGAGTCCCCTTGCTCACCTTACTGTCTTTGTCTCCTTAGGTGTAGGAGGGCGGCCGCGAGATGGAGAGAGCGTGATGGAATGCTGAAGTACCGCCAAGAAGAGTTCAGCGTGGCGCCGTAGGAATTCGAAGCAATGCTTCAAAGACTTCTGTCTTTCAGTTCGTGGCGAAATGGATCAGGATTCAGGTAAGGATTAAAGTTAAAACTCCTGTTCTAACCTTTATCCTTTTTGTCTTCTTATTTCAGGAGTCCCAGGACTGAAGCGGGCGTGACTGAAGACTGGAACTGCTGAAAGCACGGTGAGCGTTACGCTGCAGCAAGCAGAATAACGCGAAGCATGTGTGGCTTCTGTGCTGATCTGCATCCTTTTTGTATTTTTCCTTAGCCTTTTGCAAATGGATGGTTGCTTCTTTAAAGGCATGTGTAATAACAGCATGGAGATGGTCCACTGTGGCCATCTCTAAATGCTGGGGTGAGTCCAAATCCGAGGTTCGAGGATGGTGCCCATAATTGGTAAAAAAAGGACTTTGTCCAGTTCCTGAGTGTACGGAATTATTGTACGCATACTCTGCGATCCACAGAATGTCTTTCCAATTCCCCTCAGACCGATGCAGCATACAACGGAGGTACTGTTCAAGAGTCTGGTTGGTCCTCTCCGTTTGACCATCGTTCTGAGGTTGGTGACTGGTCGAAAGCCTAACATCAATTTGTGCCAGTTGGCAGCATTTCCTCCAAAAATGTGAAATGAATTGACTGCCCCGATCTGAAATTAACACTGAAGGAAAGCCATGCAGGCGGACAACATTTTCAAGGAATTCCTTGGCCAGGATTGAAGCTGAAGGTATCCCTTTTAAAGGAATGAAGTGCGCCATTTTATAAAAAAAGATCTACAATAACTAGAATGGTATTGTAACCTTGGTACGGGGGTAAATCCGTGATGAAGTCTAATGACAAGGTATGCCAAGGGGTAGGTGGTATGTCTAATGGTTGCAATAATCCAGCAGGTTTTTTCTTTTGCCCTTTATTTTGTGCGCAAATGCCACAAGACATGACAAATGACTTGACATCCTTTCGCCAGGTAGGCCACCAAAATTGCTTCCTAATTTTAGCTTTGGTTTTTGCAATACCCGGATGCCCTTCTTTTAAGGTGTCATGGTAATGGGAAATGACAAGTTCCTGTAGTTCCTTTTGCAGTAAAAATAGCCGGCCTTGGTAATAAGGTAAATCATCGATGACAGAGTACTCTGGACCTTTCTTTATCCAGTCCTGTAGGGCAACGGAATCAAAGAGTTGGTGGATCTTGTTTTGAATGTTCTCCAGTGTCTGTATGGAAGTCAGGCCAAGGATTCTCTGTTCCGGAATTATGGGTACGGGTTCTAAAGTTATTTCTGCTACTCCCATTCCAATCCGGGACAAGGCGTCTGCTTTACCATTCTTATAACCTGGTCGATAGGTTATTACAAAATCAAACTCGGCGAAGAACAATGCCCAACGGAGTTGGCGCGAAGATTGGGCTTTGACTGTCTTTAGGTATTGTAAGTTGCGGTGATCGGTGATGACCGTGATGGTATGTCTGGCACCCAGTAGATAGTGCCGCCAAGCCTTGAAGGCGGACTTGATGGCCAGCAGCTCCTTGTCGGTTATGGCATAGTTTAATTCGGGGGCTGAACATTTTCTTGACCAAAACGCCACTGGGTGAAGCTGGTTAGTTTTCGGGATCCTTTTGGGAAAGGACTGCTCCCATGGCTGAACTGGATGCATCTGTTTCCACTATGTAGGGAAGCTCGGGGCGCGGGTGTCTTAATATGGGAGCAGATGTGAATTTAGCTTTTAACTCTTGGAAGGCGTTCTCGGCTTCCTCTGTCCACACAAAGCGTTTTTTTTTTGCAAAAGTGTTGTGATGGGATGTACAATGTGCGAGAAGTCCGGGATAAACCTGCGGTAGAAATTGGCAAAGCCAAGCATGCTTTGAACTCCCACTATTGAACTTGGCGAAGGCCAATTAAGAATGGCATCCACTTTTCATGTATCCATCCGGATTCCTCTCGGGGTCAGAATAAATCCAAGGAATTCCACTTCCGTAGTGTGGAAGATCCATTTTTCCAGTTTAGAATATAATTTATGCTGGCGTAACTTCTCTAGGACTGCTCGGACGTGTTTTACATGCTCAGATTCTGATAAAGAGTATACTAAGATGTCGTCGATGTAAACGACCACACAAACGTCGATAAGCTCTCGGAGGACATCGTTCATGAAGAACTGGAAGGCTGCTGGTGCTTTGCATAGTCCGAAGGGCATCACCTGGTACTCAAATAGTCCGTACTTGGTGCGAAAAGCAGTCTTCCATTCATCACCCTCTTTGACACGTACCAGATGATATGCCCCCCGAAGGTCTAGTTTCGGGCATATACAAACGTCATTCACCTGGTCTAGTAGTTCTGGGATCAAAGGCAGTGGGTATCGATTCTTGATGGTTATCTGATTCAGTGCGCGGTAGTCTATACATGTTCTAAGGTTGCCTTCCTTTTTCGGTACGAAGAACAAAGCTGAAGATGCAGGGGATTTGGACGGGCGAATGAAGCCATTAGCAAGGTACTGGTCTAGGTACTGGCGCAATTGAAGATTTTCGGGTTCCGTAAGGGCATAGATTCTGCTACAAGGTGGTTGTGCTCCAGGTACAAGATCTATTTGTCAATCATATGATCTGTGAGGTGGTAAGGTGTTTGCCTGTTCCTTTTGAAAGACATCCTGAAAGTCTTGGTATTCAACAGGTAATTGCATGGCTACTGGAATTACTGGGACCAGGACTAAGTTTTGAGTTTTCCTTGGGTAGCAGGTGTGAGCACATTCTGGGAAGGTTAGTCTCTTCTCTCGCCAATCAATACAGGGATTATGTTTTTCCAACCAAGGTATCCCCAGTATCAGCTAAAACTCTGGGACCTTGATTAAGTCAAACATCATAGCCTCTCGATGCCCATCTTGACTCAGCAATGTCATCTCTGCAGTGGAATGAGTTACGGGTCCAGAGGCGATTTCCGTTCCATCTACAGCGGTGACAACATCGGCCTTGGTCTTGCTGGTGAGAGATAGATTCATCCTGGTAGCCAATTCCCAGTCCAAGTAATTTCCTATGGCTCCACTGTCTACGTACGCCTTTACCGCGTGCATGCGTGATGGCTGCTCTGGATCTACAAGGACCATGGGTATGGTGAAATGCGAGGTCAGAGTGTCCTTCTTTAAGCTCGGCAAGTGGACCACTACGCTTGCCGGGCGTGGTCGTTTCCCGAGTCAGATTTCACATGGTTTTCGTCTGCTGCTCCTATAACTTTCTTGGGTGGTTTTACAGGGCTGTTCCGAAGAAAATGACCAGCAGTTTCGCAATATAAACATAATTGCAGTTGCCGTCTTCCATCTCTCTCCTTTTGGGTTAGGGGTCCTTTAACCCCCCCCCCGATTTACATTGGTTCTGAGACATCTACTCCCTTGGAGCTTACGTGGGTTTTAACCAACACCCTGTTCTCAAACTTGGTTCGGTCAGCCTTCCTGGTTTGAAGTCTGTGATCGAGCTGGACCACTAGATCTATATATTCAGCACAGTCTTGAGGCGGGTTCACGATTTGGGCCAAAACATCTTTGAGTTCTCCTCGAAGTCCTCGATGGAATAATGTGATTCGCTTGGCTTCAGGCCATTCGGTTTCCACTACTAATCTATTGAAAGTTGCAATGTAAGATAAAAGATCCTGGTTACCTTGACGTATGGATAAAAGTTTGTTGTCCAAAGCCTGTCCTCGGGAGTGTCGGGCGAATAGTCTTTCCATGCTTGTTCGAAAACCCTGGAAATCTCGAAGAATCGGGTCATCCTGGTTAACTAGTGGAATAGACCAATCCGCCGCACTGCCGCTGAGATACCTTGGCCTGATCGTTTGGGAAAGCTCCAGGTCTACATAAAAAGTGCAAGCGGCATTGATTCATAAATGTTGCAAACCCTTTTGGGTCTCCGGCAAAGCGTTCAGGCGGAGCCAAAGGAACGGCTCCAGGTAAATTTATCTGCACCGGGTTACTCGATGGTACAGGAGCTGGACTTGCCCCAAGTCCTGGTAGAGGTGTATGTCCAGCCTGGCTCTGTAATAGTTGTCGGGCCAACTCATCAGTTCGTTCTTTTGACACTATCAGTTCCCTCCTGAGGGCATTGGTTTCTTGGCGGGCGGAATGCACTTCGGCCCTTAATTCCCCTAATAATTGGGCCAACTGATCAGTTTCCGAGGTCTCCATGACGCCCAGGTGGGTATTTGTGGGTAGTCTTCGCGTTCTGTTACGCTCACCTGGTTCCCACGGGGGCGTCGACCGGAACTGGGCCGCTGTTATTTTCACCAGCGTGACGTGTAGCGCCGAGATGACTGACTGGACTGGCCCGCTCATCCTAGTTTGTCTGGCTCGCAAGAATATTCTTCTGCAAAGGAGAAGAGGAATTAACCACCCATGGAATTGAGTGTCAACCCACCTTCCCCACTCCCGTTGTCTTCCCACTGATCACTCTTGATGTCCCCTCCTTAGTCTCACCTGATGGTTTGGAAGGATGAGCTCTCCATCCTGCGTCGACCGCAGGGGCGCGTTGATGTCCAGTTACTTCACTGGCCTAGAGGAATTGGTGAGTTCCAGTATTGACTCTAAAGTCCAATTGTTCATAAGAGTTCAAATGTCTGCTCTTCACTCTGTCCGATTCCTTGCAAGTTGCCGATTAATCCACTCGAAGATTTCCAAATGGCACTCGTTAAGATTCAGGTAAGTCTATTGTGTTTTTCCTTTAGGGGCCGGGGTACGGCGATGAAGCAGTGTTGACTGTGCCGACCCGAGATGAGGTGAGACCCCGTGGTAAATCAGGTAAGTTTTGTGGGGGGGGGGTAACTGGTATTGTACTTGCTTTCTCCCCTTAGGGGCCGGGGTACGGCGATGAAGCAGAGTTGACTGCGCCGACCCGAAATGAGGTGAGTACCTCCCGTAATAAATCAGGTAAGTCCTTGGGGGTAGCTTGTATGGCCTTAGAGAGTCCCCTTGCTCACCTTGCTGTCTTTGTCTCCTTAGGTGTCGGAGGGCGACCGCGAGATGGAGAGAGCGTGATGGAATGCTGAAGTACTGCCAAGCAGAGTTCAGCGTGGCGCCGTAGGAATGCGAAGCGATGCTTCAAAGACTTCTGTCTTTCAGTTCCATGGCGAAATGGATCAGGATTCAGGTAAGGATTAAAGTTAAAACTCCTGTTCTAACCTTTATCCTTTTTGTCTTCTTATTTCAGGAGTCCCAGAACTGAAGCGGGCGTGGCTGAAGACTGGAGCTGCTTAAAAACACGGTGAGCGTTACGCTGCAGCAGGCAGAATAACGCGAAGAATGTGTGGCTGTCCGGGCGTGGTTTAAATAGCCTTGGAAGAAGTTCCAGATAAGTATTCTTCCACAGCCCCACCCAAGTAACAAAATAGTCCCTTCAGTAAAATAGTCCCTCCTAAGCCTCATTTGGCTTGAGTCTTCATGCAGCATGGTCTGCCTCAGGTGAGTATGCAGTATGGTCTGCTTCAGGTAAATTATCAATAATGAGCCTGGCGCACATGGCGCCAGGACTGACTTTATCTTTATGAGCCTGGCGTCAAAGGCGCCAGGACTGTAACCAAACAGCCCCTAACTGGGGCTTTTGGGCATGCTCCAAGTGGCATGATGCCTGCTTCCGGGGCTGCTGGGCCTGGTCTGGTCTTCCGGGGGCAGGCATCATGACACATTCAAAAATGGCAACTTATTTTCGTTTTTAGTTGGTTTACCAATGTTAAATCTTTACCCCCCCTTCTACACATATTCCAGTAATTTACTAGGTCTCTAGCGTAAGCACGGTGTCTGCAGTATTAATAATTAGCGGGGTTCGGTCCTAGGACACCGCACAAATTGGAGTTTGGTCTCAAATCGTGAGGGCCTTTTCATTTTGTGGACCCCCAAATTGCACATTCCTGTGAGCTTAATACAATATTTTATAAGCAATTTAATCAAACATACATCTGCTGCAATATGAATTCACACTCCAGTCTGGCCCGCCCCTAGGAACTGGGAGAGTCAGGGATCACATGTCTCTCCTACCAGGCAGAGCTCTGTTTACAGTCAACACCCAAATCAGCATATCCTATTCAATGGAAAGAGTCTCATGTGTCGGCTGAGGTCAGCAGGCCAGGGGGGCACTCTGCATTTGGTTAGCATGTCCATGTTATCTGCTGGCTTCTTGTGTGGAGCTCTGAGGTGAGAAGGTTTCCCAGCCTCTTGGACTATTAATTGAATCAGCCTGTCTTCTGTCAACAGCAGCTGTTTATGAATTTTAATTAACCAAAAGGCTTTGAAGTTTCCAGCTGGCTCAGGATCCTTTGGCAACTCCTGAAGTACAGTTCCACTGTCAGAGTTTAGACCGCTAGCACCGGTTTGTGGAAAATGCCAGTACTGCACCCATTTTTGGCATCTGTCTTGAATTAATGCATTTCAAAAAGGGGATTTTGCTTGATAGTATATGATCCTTGCTTAACAGTGTTTTGATGGGAATCCTTACAGTAGAATAAAGTAGAACACTCAACCAGGGTTGAATTTTTGTTTGGTGGTTTCGTGTCCATGATTTTAGAAAATCTTTGACATCAAGAAAATGAATTCCCAACAGTCCTGGGTTGCTTTTGGCAATCAGCATTGCCATTCCCAATGGTTTCAGGCTACTGTCTGTGTAGCCCAATGGTGGTTTTAGGCAGTGCCCTCCTGTGCTCACAAACATAGGCAAAAATGGGTGGCAGCCTATACTTCATGTTTTCCCTGTGCACTTTCTGGGGAGTTCTGGCCATCATGATGTTTTCAATGCCAGTAATGCACAGTTGTGTGGTAGGGCTTGGATGCATGGGTGAAAACATCCCACAGCCCACACACACAAAAAAGGAGTGTGGTTCAACTTAGAGTTGAATCAGACTATTGAAGTGGGTGCTGACAAAAACAAAAAGGGAAAATGAGCAAGAAAAAACAAAAGAACAGATAGACAGATTTAAAAGGAGAATTCTCTGTGAAAAACTGTGAAAATAAAACACCTGATGGAGAGGTAGGATTAGTTGTTGAATATCCTCCCTTGATTGTTAGAATAAATAAATAAAAGAAAAAATAAAGGTACAAATGTATATTCTATAAATGTATACCTAACGTGCTACATAAATGTATAATCTTTCAATGGATATATAACCTGGAATTACCCATGTAACTAAGTGCCCCTCAAGTAACCGCGCCACGATGCCCGAGGTCTGTTTGTGCGCTATAAATAATGTAAAAATAAATAAAATAAATAAATAAATACTGTGGAGCTCCAAACAGAAAAAGCAGAAGCTCAAAAGTAGGGTGCAGTTTGGCCACCTGAGGAGTATTTTGAACCACAAATATTCCAGATATTCTAAGAGACAGAAAGGATGGTCAACATGCAAAACACATTCAAAACACAGACAAGTGTCATGCACCAGAAAATGACAGGCTGCCATGTAACGAAAATGTTCAGTCAAAAAGCTGCAGTGTGAACACTGATAATCCCAGGTCAGCGGTGCAGTCAGTGGCTACACCCCAAATGGGTTCTGAGCACCAGAAAATAGACAAAGACATCCAAAATTAAATGGTCAAAAAGGAGGGGAAAATATCATTTCACATGTCCATGTGTTTAGGAAGGAGTGAAAAGGAGGTAAGGGAGGTGAGTCCTGAATAAGCAAAAACTTACACTTTTTGTGCGTTCTAGAGGAAGTTGAAGATAGGTACTATGCACCTGGAAGAGAAATGTAATGCATTGGCAATGTTTGACATAGGTGCCCGGGCCAACATAATGTCCAAGGAGTTGGTAAAGAGTATCAGTGAAGGGAGATCCCCACAATGTTATATAAAGGTTAGACAAAATGAAGGCCCTGTGCACAACTTCAATGGTGAGGAAATACCTATAGAAGGTGTCACTGATGTTGACATAAAGATAGCCAAGCATTGGATGAGACAGGAAGTATTGATTAGAACCCTCAGTGAACTACCATTCATCATAGGGACAAATTGTCTGAAGAGGGTGTCACCTCTCATTGATGGGGTAAATGGGGTCTTATGGTCCCTAGCCAAAAAAACATTGAAGCCTGAGAAAGTGATGTCACAAAATAACAGTATAAAAGAATGCCATGCAGTGGCTAATTCAGTAGGTGCAGTGGAAGTGTATCTTCAGAATGGCTGTGTGCCTAGTGTCACTGACATTCTCACGTGTCAGGGTGAAATGCAGAAAAAAAGAGAAGCAGTCTCTAGAGATTTATTTGGACCCCAAGAAAAAATGGCAAACAGAAATAGATGAAAACACATTGCACTTTGATTTAACTGAAGAAAGAAGATTGTAAAGGGAAAGAGGAGTTGAGGGTGTTGTTAAAATACAAAAAGAGTATTAGGTTACTGATGATTAGAGAATCTGTGACAGGTCAAATACAATGGGTAGTGCCCTTGTCATTTTGGGGACTGATGTTACATCATGCTCATGATGCCATAACTGCAGGACACAGGGGTTCACAGAAAACTTTGGAAATTTTGAAAGATTATGCTTATTGGCCACACATGCCCCAAGATGTTGAACTATACACCAGGGGGTGTTTAGTATGTGCACAATTTCAACCTGCTTCACCTATGCATATAGCACCAGTAATGAAAAGGGGTTTGACCCTCCCATGGTCTGATTTGCAAATTGACTATGCCAGGCCTGTATAAAGATCAGCAAGGGGAAACACATATATGTTAATGGTAGTTTGTTTAATGTCCACATGGGTGGAGTGCATTCCAGCGCCATATTGCAGTGCACAAACAGCAGCCACATTACGTGTGAATCATATATTTTCAAGGTTTGGGTTACCCCAAAGGATTGAGTCGGACCGGGAAGACATTTTACTACTGCATAGATGACAAAAGTATGGCAGATGTTGGGTGTGAAAAGAAAACTGCACGTCTAATACTGGCCTTCCTCTTCAGGTGGCGTGGAACGGAGCAACAGGTCAATTGTGGATGTGTTGGAGAAATGTGTGGCTCAAGCAGGTTCTAGTTGGAAACTTCGGCTTCTATTGGTAGTAATGGCCATTAGGTCAACTCCTGCTAAATCAACAAATTTCAGCCCTCAAGGAATACTGACAGGAAGAAAAATGGTATTGCCACAGCATTTACTGTATAAGGCCCTTGAGTAGGCACTTGTAAATGCCTCCATAATTCACAAATGTGTGAATGAGTTCAGTAATCTCCTACATGTGTTTGCATTTGTGCCACGAAATTTGGAAAAGGCAGCTGACAGTGCAAAAACATACTATGATAGGAAGACATCTACAAAAGAGTATGAGGTAGAAGATCAGGTTTATAAGTTTAATTTTGGAAAGGGAAGGCATAAAAACTTATAATTTCTTGCAACATGGCAAGGGCCATATAAAATAATAGACAAGTTATCACTCCGTGGTGTATAAAATAACTGATGAAGAGGGTGAGTTGACTGTAGAACAGTTTGTCCATGTAAACCGAATCAAACCTTTCCACCCGAAACATGAGGTTAAGAGGCTTGAGCAAGTTGAGGCTGGTTAAAAAAAAAGAAATAAGTGCAGAATGGAAGGTTGTCCTAGCCAGGGAGTCAATGTAAACATTAATAATACATGGAAAGTATTAAGGGTATTATATCTTGCATAAAGATATAAGGTGGAGAGGTGTGTATTTTTTAAAAAATTGATTTGGTTGCATGACATGGTAGTTATGTCTCTGATTTGTATAATAAAACATTTATTTTCAGGTGTTCCAGCATGGCAGATGGGAGCCTTTGGTTGTGCTAAATAATAATGCTATTCATTTCAGGGGTTCCACTGATGTGGGATGAAAAATGTATTGTGCTGGGTACTTAATGCGTCTCTTTCTTTTTACTCTAGAAAATGTAATTAATTTATTACCTCAGCAGCGCGGGATCCTTTGAGTGCTGGACCCCTGGAGGATGCCACTGGACTGGAGTCCCCGAAAAAGGCCCCGGACCAAAGAGGGGGGAGTGAAGATAAGGTTCTTGAAACACCATGGAGATGAAAAAAGTGATACTGTCACATACAAGTGTAACAAGTGATACTGTCACATATAAGTGTACTAAGTCCAGTAGCTATTACTTTGGAAGATCCTGGGATAAAGGAAAGGTGTAAGAGTATATTCTGAGGGAAGCGTTACCACTAAGGATAGGGACGCCACCAATGCATTACCACAATAAAATATACCACAATTTACCACAATAACAAAATGTCACAAGATTAGGTGTATCTCCTCCAGAAAATATATCTAACAGATGGTGTGTTTTTCCTTCAATACAATGATTTTCAATAGTAATGTCAACCCATGCAGGAAGTCCAATCTTGGTCCTTTTTCCCTTTCTGGGGGTACTGTACAAAGACAAAATCCACACACATAACCACATTGCTGGCCATTTGAGGGACACCATGTTCTCCACAGAATCCAGACACAGGGGTCTGTTTTTTTGCCATGGTGAAAATTCACCATGCATGGTACACCAGCAGATTTTATGAGGCCTGTTGACAGTTGCTGAGTGCATCTCAGTGCTCCTTTCATGTCAAAGCACATTTTGGCTTTGCATCATTGACTCCCCTGCCAGTGTTTACTCCGCTGTCACAGTGCCATGTTATTGAGGGGTTGCCATATCGTGGCATTTGGAGTACTTCCAAGGTGTTTCTGGGTTTCCATCCTCTTACTGGTATCTTTTTGGGGGTCCTTTCACTGTCATACATTCTGTGGCCAAATGCGAGTGTTCGGAATGTACCATCTGCATGATAATGGGTAAGTGTCACATGGTCCTTCACTGCATGGCACTCGGGGAAGGGGGGCAGTGTAGGTGTTGTGGGTGGGTAAGGAGTCCCTGTGTGCAGTGTTCATGTTGCATTGGTGTGAGAAGGGGGATCTGGCTGCATGGGTGCCGGGACACATGGTGATGGGTGGCTGGTGAGTTACTGTTTGCATTTGTCGCATGTCACTCAGGGGGGTACATGTTGCTGTTTGTTTGGGTGCATGGATGTGTTGCCTTCTCTCACATTTGTTTGAATTTCTCTACAGAAACATTATGCATGGGGAAATGGTTGCTGTGATTGAAGGTGAAATTACTGTTGTATGCGTGTACAGGACACAGCATCAGATTTTGGTGGTTTTCCGGCCGACAGAGAGGCACATCCATACATTGCACAGTCCAGCTGGTGCAGGCACACATGGAATAAGGTGAGGTGTGCATATGTCTTGCAGTGCACTTGCAGTTTTCTGGATCGACATGACAGCTTTGATGTGACTGTGTATTGTGAGCATAGTTTTTGTCAGGGAATAGGTTGGCCACCTAACCTGTTTATTGTTGTGGGACACGCAAACGGTGTCCAGGGCTATCCTCGCATGTCTTTGTTGTTTGCATACATTTTGTACTATGCCTTCCTACTTGCAGTCTCATGTGTGTGTTTTGTTCTCTACATGCACAACAGTTGTTGTCCATGTGACAGTTGTCAGGGGCTTTGTTGCTTGTGCTGCGTGCTTTTGGGCGTACTACATGGACACTGTTGGTTCAAGTTGCTATGACTGTGTTGGTCATTTGAGCACAGCCATACAAATTAGGGGCACGATTCACAGAGCGTTTCCCTATGGCATCGCACAATTATGTGACGCTGCTGTGAAGCAGCCCTTGCGGTTTATCAATCTCTTTTTCTCACTTACAAATGGGATCTTACTCAGCGGTAATTTTAGTTTGGGGTGCAAAGTCTACCTATTTACAGTAGGTATGTAAGATGTGGAATCTTGCACCCCTGGTTTCATGCTCACATCAACATGGATAGGTTTGAGAGTGTAGTGCACGTAGTCCCACAGGTGTACAGTAGTACACGTGTGGGACTCATTGTAATTAGTGATGTAAGGAACTCATGGTGGAAACAGTAAAGACAAACACAAGTGATCACATTTTAAGGGGGTTTATTAAACTGTATGCAGGTTGGAAAAATGCCTAATCTGCACCTAAATCTAAGATGGGAGCAAGTGTCGAACATCAAATGGAAATAAGACAGTCCTAGTGGCGTTGTGCCAAATAAAAAGGGCCTATACTAAGAAAACCTATTGCCAAACCTTACAATTAAAACAAAAAATGTGTGGGATAGTCTTCAAGAAGAGAAAGAAGTGTTCACAAATAATATGTCAGGATGCGGTAGCTTGGGTCTCCCTTCCCCATGTTTTGCGCATCGGGTAAGTTGGGATTTTGGAGCACAGTACACTCTCAAGCTTCCCCAGCATGAGACGATAGTTCCACTTGCAGCTTTCTGGGCCGTCGATGGCCAAGTCTTGTTTCAGTTGAAAGTCTATTGCCTCCAAGGACCTGACACTTTCAAATAACAAAACAAAAGTTCCTTCAACAAAAATGAAAGTGTGTTTCCTGGTCTCACTTAAGGTGAGTATTTTTCACCCCTGGTTCCCCCTCTTCTCGGGCTGACCCCTAGACAATCCTTATCGATATCACGGCATTCAGTGGTTGAGTCTCCTGTTTCTGAGTGCCTGATGGGTTCACAAAACAGCTACAGACACAAAGTTCTGTTCCATATATCTCTCAGGTGATGGCTTCACTCCCGGGTCTCTCTCTTCAGGGCGCAGACCCCTTTGCTTTTAGCCTCCCTCCACCGGATTCACTCTGGCTCTTCCAGGATTCACCAGCCTCCCTTCACCGGGTTCACTATGGAGGTCCTTTTACTTTCCCGGGATTCACTCCCCTTGGTTTCTCAATGTACTTAGGGTGAGGATTCTTCACCCCTGGGCTGCCCTCTTCCGTGCACTGACCCCTCTTAACTTTTTAGCCTCCCTCCACCGGGTTCACCTTGGCTTTTCCTTTCACAAATTGTAATGTCCTTTTAAACAGTTCCAGTGGACATCCCTCGGCCCGGTTCACTCTTGTCAACACACTGTTTCTTGGGACTTTAGACTTGCCCCTTCTCATCAACATCCCTCTTCCGGGTTTACTCTTGCCAACTTTATATTCACATTTTCTTTCAATGTTCATGGGATTCACTTCAATTGCTTTCTCTACAGTTCTTAGGTCAAAGGATTTCGAATGCACAGGGATTTTGCTTGACCTCCTGTATGATCACTTTAACCTAACATGACGGCTCTCCCACGGCCTCCTGCTATATGTAGTTTCATTCAGATGGGGATTGACCAGGGTTTCTGGGAGCAGCACCCACGTGGTACCAGTCCCCTTTTGCAGCTGGTCTCCCCTTCACAATGTTACAGTTCTTTTACTTGTCTCACTTTGCCACTTTGCAACTTTCATTCACCACAGCCTGGTTCGTATGGGCCCTCCCCTCGATTCACCAGCTGTGATGAACCACTTGGCGTTTCTCTTTACTGGAGTGAAGGCCAGTACCACGGAAGCAGGAGTCTCCCTCACTTCGCTCATCAGCGTTGATACGCTCTGTTTACTGTTGACATCTGCTGCCTTCCTTCAACGGAGGATTTGCAGGGTTTTGTCGAAAAGGGCAAGGACATGTCTCTCCTTGTCAGCCTCTTGATATTTGACACCTTTCTCCTCCTTTTGACCTGCCAGGTCTGGATAGCTTTCTCGTTGTGCGGTCTGCCTTGCTTGTACTGTGCTCTCTTGCTCCACCTTTTAGACCCATGGGGAAAGGAAAGGGCCATCAGGTGTGTGTGATTCAGGTTAACTGCCTGATTTTGCCTGACGGTGGGCTTGGGACATATTAGGTTAACAGCTCTAGGGTGAGTCCTTTCATTTTCATCCCGGGAAAAAGTAGGGAAAGGGAAAAGGTAGAAGTTTTGAGTATTCTGCGTGGTAGGACGGGGAAGAGGTGTTATATCTAATTATAGCCTTCATCCTAGGGGGCAGTTGATTTCTGAGGTTTTTCAAAATGAGTAGGAAGGTTTGTCGGAACTGTAATTGGGGGTCACTTTCAACTGGGAGTTCGGAAATTGACAATCAGAGGGACAGGATTGGTAGTGTTTGCAGGGCAAAAAGGGATATCTGGGATCATGAAATAAACAAGGGGGAGTGTGGGAACAGTAATATTTTATTTGAGCAGGTTGGGAGTACGGAAATAATAATCAGAGGGACGGGAAGATGAATGATTGGGAGTATTCGGATAGGGAACAGGAAAGCAAGGTTTCTTGGAAATGTGGTTTTCAACTCTAATGGGGTTTATGCTCTCAGGGTATTTACTAGATATGGAGGGGATATTGGGTTGGGAGAGGGGAGATCTAATGGGAGGAAGGGAGCCAGATGTAATACAGCCTATGAAGCATCAGGGATCTCGCCCTCCTCTCCTTCTCTGGTAGAATATTGCGTCTCCCTTCAGTTATTCCCTTGAGTACAACCCCAGGCTTCCCCGTCCCGGTGAGCCTTTCTCGCTCTTTCACCACTAGAGTTGGGATCGGAGCGATCAGCCCTTCGTTGGCCATCTGAATAAGGGTTTCTTAAGGTTTGCTATGTGAGATACCCTTGGGTATTTCACAGTGAACATGTTGCTTCTGATGTCCATGAATGACTAGGTGCTAAGAATTCAGTGTTGCCAAGTTGATGCATTTTTTTGTTCCAACATGTTTTTACTAGTTTAAGTATTTTTTCACATGTGTACATTTGTACATTTATTCTGCCTCCAGAATCGTTTTACTCCTACCTTTGCAAAGTGGGAGTGGTATACTCCCACTTACAAATCTTATCTGGGGCTCAGTTTGTGCATGTTGCTATATGTCTAATGGACCACACTATTTTGCCCTTCCAGAGGCACATTCTCACAGTGTTGTTGTGGGGACAGAAAATGGGCCCCAAATCATCATTGATTGGCACCTGGGATGTGGCTTCATTGTGTGTGCTCCAAAGAGGATGAATCATGATTGCATGTGGTGGGCGAATGCAGCCTCTCCACATGCCCATTGTCTAACCATCGGCAAGGGTGGTGCCTGTGGCTCTGGGTGGTATCCCACCTGCATATCCACTGGTACACCATGCTATGTGGCAACATTGTGCCGTACACATGCAGCCACTATGATTTTACATACTACCAGTGGTGCATATAGCAACACCCCACCAGAGTGGTCCAGGGAGCGAAAATTTGACTTCAGCACTCCAAATGTGCACTCTTCTATAGCCCTAGTGGCTACATGTGCTGTATTGTATCTCACCTCAGCTGGTATTGTGGGATTCCGGATTGGTGTCAGCATGAATGTTAACAGCAGGTAGGAACTGTCCCCTGTAAATGTGTACATGGTTGTCAACGTCATTTATTATCAGGGTCTATCGTTCAGTGTGTCACATGCATGCTTGTGCATGACTGTTCATACTCACCAATGAGCATGCATTGGCATGTTTTCCAGATGCCAGGGCCCGGTGCAGTGGTGACTGGCAGAAGATGTAGCTATCCTGTGTGCTGCCCGGTAAATTGGCATACACTTCCATGATGATTCCTTTGGCATCAAACACTACTTGCACATTAGTGGAGTGTTGGTGCTTAAGATTCCAGTAGATGTGTTCCGCCGTTTGGTGTGGCCACAGAGCAACATATTGCAGTCCATTGCACCCAGTACACAGGGGAAGTGTGCTACTGCATAAAATTCCTGGATCACAGTCTGCCTTTCTGCCACTGTTCGGGGCATATATTTGTACCTGCGCACACATGCACGTGCTGTTATGCATGACAATATTTGGAGTAGACAGTGGAATTGGGTAGCCTGCTATATCCCACCAACTAGTGTAGTGGTATGCAGGAAGGACCCAGTTGCAATGAAATGAAGTGAAGTCAGCACTTTTTCTAGGGGGCTAAGGGCCTGGGAGCAGATGGTGGGTGATGCTAAGCCCTCTTCCCACACCCTGATGAAGTCTAGGATTATATGGGGGACAAGTACCTGGCATATACCTGGCCATTCGGCATCCCAAACCACATGGGGCGACGATCCGGGCCCTGGGCATCCTCCTCCACCTGCAGTGTCTGTGCACGATAGCTCCACCTATTGATGGATTCATCGTGGCTGTAGACGTTGCTTTCGTGTGTATTGCGTGCTTTTTTTGCATGCTTCATCCTCACTGGTTTCTAAGCACATTGAAGTTTACTGTAGCAGATGGATCAGAGGGTTTGCATGTGTTTTTTCACGATGCGACATTCCACATTGAAATCCATGAACACGGTTGCATTTGCATTGGAATGGGCGTGCAATTACTTAGCCATGCACGTCCCTCATTCTGCATGTTCCGCCCCCTATTTGGGTCGCTGTGTAGGCACGGCCTACACTCTGCATGGAGTCTCACGCAAGGCGCTCGACCACTCGCAGATACGTGCCAGCCCAGCATGAACTCCACGCAAGTCACAGAAGAAATTCCTGCGCAGCTCGTTCCATGAATAGAAGATATGGGTTTTGCACGTGGTCTAGAGCGCAAAGTCCCCGTTTGCTGCACAATACATTCCATGAATCAGGGCCTTAATTCTTTCTAACTTTCCAATATGTGGATGTTTTGTCAATGATGGACCGGTTTCTCCTCCTGGGCAAGGCCACAGGTGCTCTATCCTGCATGTAATGGAATTAGGTGGTTGAGGCGATCATTCACTTGGTAGTCATGTTTGATCATGCTTTTTCCAGATGACCTCTATGGTCTTAACTATTTCGGATATCATCAAGAAATGTCCGAATTGAGGGTGCCCTATTTGTTTGACTGCATCACTTCACTGCTACCTGCTGAAACAGCTCTCCAATCAAATCTCCGGGAACAGGATGTTTTACTTATCTTTTCAACATGGATGAAGAAGAAAACACACCCAGCGTTACAGTGACAGATTGCCACTTGCAAGAGTGTAATCATGAGCGTTTCTGATTTTCGTCAATCAAAGCGAGGGTGGATTCTCTGCAGGAAAATTGTGTTTCTAAAAAGAATCCCTTTCCATAAATGCTATGTTGCTTAAAAGGTACTGTCAGTGATTATACGTGGCCTGGTTTCAGGCCTTGTGATTGTGCAAAATGATCACTGCCAATCATATAGCGGACACTCGTATAGTTGCGCTGTATGCAGTTTCCAAACATCCCAGCAGCTGAAATGGGACTTGATGAAATGTGTACATGCAGGGGCTGAGTAGTAGTATACTTTCATACAATACAGCTGTCTATTGATTCTCGTTACCTTCATGATCATATATTAGAAGTTATGACAAAGTAAGCCATGGAATTGCAATGATGGCTAATGTTAAATTCATCTTTACCGGCATTGATACCTAGGAGAGAATGAAAGCTCAGGCAATTCTGGGTATATCAGCTAGTTATTTTAATAAAAAATAGGAATCCATTTGAGGGCAAAGAAACAGGCTTCAATTTTAAATTGTTATGTTTAGGAATATTGTAGCAGGATTTCTCAAACTTAGGGGCAGTACAAAAGTAAAGATAAAACAATATTGTATTAAAAGATATAGGCCCCATTACACATTTCCCAGTATCCTTACAGTAAATTCAGCGGGTACCAGGAAACGGACCTATCGTTACTGGAGCCTGATATCCTGTTAATTCTAGGATATTCCAGGTGCATTGCAGGCATTACCAGTGCCGAGATTACCTGCTGTTTTTTGCTGGTGGGTGCCTGATTTACCTCCAGCTCTTGGCTGGAGTTAAATCAGGTATCCCCACATCGGCAAACATTTAATTTTGCGATGCAGAAAAGTGTCAGTCATGGAATTACCACCACTTTTACCTGCAATTTTCCTGCACCGCAAAACGTATTATGAGAGCCATAGTGATTCATGAAGGATTTCATTAAACAGCTAAAAACGAATTTGCCCACAATACCCTTGTTTCTTAAAATGGCTTCAACTTAGCCTATGGATAAAAGAGACTTCTCCTACCGTTGAGGATGCTCCCACATGGCACCAATTACTCCTATGAAAACTAATGTTCTCTTGGTAAGAGAACTGACAAATATCCCATGTGGAGAGACAGGCTTGGATAGGTGGTCTGACAAACAAGGGTAATAGGAGGCCTAGGGAATCCAAGAGGCCAGAAACCTGAAGGACGAAGACTTTGGCCTGCTAGAGTTTTACTGAGGCAATAAGCCCTGAAAAGGGGGGCCATAACCGCCCAAGGTTACAGGCCTGAGAGTAGCGGTAATGGCCCGCTGTCTCAGAACTTATTGCCATTAGTACCCCGGCCCGTTAGACCGGGGTACTAATGTTCTTTTTCCGGGCTGCGAGATGCGTTACGTTTCGCAGCTGGAAAAAAAAGTTTAAAAAATTAACACAAAAATGGAAGCTGCGGACTGAAAACGTGGTCCGTTTTCTGTTTCTCTGGTGGCCATAGGAAACAACGAAAATGGCCACCATGGAAGGGGAGAAGGGAGCATGCGTAGTCTCTTCTCCCTTTCCATGGCGGCCATTCACTTACTTTGAAAAAAAGTAAACACAAAAAATGGCGACCTTGGAAAAGGGAGAAGGGACTGCGTGTGGTCCCTTCTCCCTTCCCATGGTCACCTGAAATAAAAGAAGACTACGACACCCAGGGCGTGATGCACGCAAATGCGTCCACGGGATTACACTGTGGTATGGCTCCGAAGCCAATCCACATGAAGTGTATGCCGTGGATTCGCCGCACCAGGTACTAAGGCACATTATTTCCTTCTTAAACCCACCTGGCTTATTCCAAATCAAAGACTACATGTATGAGGATGCAGATGAGAGAAATCGGTATCATAGACACAGATTGTCCTTTAATGGGAGGGTTTCACTACACATGAAGGTGAAACTCCAATTTGAAGAACCATCTTTTAGAATTGTCTTTAAAGAAGGAGGACAAAGACAAAACACTTGAAGGAACTCCAAAGCTGGGTGTTCCTTTTCTAACCACTTCAAGGGACAAGGGAAGTGCCTGGTGGTAGGAAACCTTTAATGCCACATAAGACTGCTGGTACACATGGAGATTGTGCAGGACTGTGGTTGGCCCTGCAAGTAGCTCTGAAGTATTTTGTTGGACTGGTAAAAACAGGAAAGCAAGACAAGCATCATTTTCCTTGAAGGCGTTAGGTGGAAGGATCCACAGTACTGCAAGCCCAAGGTTTATTCCTTTAGCAATGCTGCCTGCAGAATCCAGCATTTCATAATGCTAGCCACATTGAGTCAACCGGGCTGACATTAAAATACCTCTGAGCAGCTGCCACAAATGGACTTCCCCATCACATGTGCACAGAGCTACACTTCACTGTGTCAAGCAGCCCATACAAACAGTCAAAGCGTGAAATGGATAACACTACCTGCTGATCCTGTAAGACAGAGAGTAACTCACTGCATCAAACCAGCAAGACCAATTTGTCTGCTTTTTCGACATTGAACCACAATACACACCTTTGGAAAAGCACTAAGAATACCAGCTTGACACATTTGAGCCACCACAAATGACTAAGGTAGTGTTGGGAATAAACTAGAGGTCTCTAAAAAGGCTTTTTTAGTTTCTGCCCTCCTGGCTTTCATACCTGGGTGCATAGAAAGAGCTAGGACACAATTTCCTACCTTGAAAACACTGTTTAAAGTAATCATTTTGAATTTCAACATTATTGACAGTCTTTCCTCCCCCTTTCCATACTCATCAGCACATATATAACTGCCATCATCTACTGGCGCAGACCCACTGGGATTATGTGTTTTCTTAAATAAATTTAGATATTTTTTTAAATAACTTTTTATGGACATTGGCATTGGCTGTTTTCCACTGGATCAAATACGGGAATGCTACTCGATAAACGGTGGAATAGCAATTGCTACAAATGTAATACCTTTTGAACGTTAAGTTTCTGATTGTCAGTAAATAAACCCATCTGACCTAGATATGGCACTGAAAAAAAAAAGAAGGGGATAGACATGTAATGTCATCAGTGATGTCATCAATGACATTTGTGATGTCATCTTTGATGTCCTGGGTGTTAATCTTAGCAGTGCACGTTGGTGGCACGAGTTATGGTTGCTTAGCTTACCATAACTGTCAAATTTCAGGGTTTTTTCGATTTTACTTGTAACCATAACATCCTTTTAATAAAGTCTTTTTACTGAATTTCATAGGTTTTTAGTAGCGCAACTTAACCATAACGTCCCTTTAACAAAGTATTTCACACACAAAAAAAATATATATGCCTATATACGTGTATTTTATTCATAGGGGCTGATGATAAAGATTATGGCCAATGCCATTTTACATCTCAATGAAATGGTAGAGGACAATTAGGGCTACATATGCAGGAGAAAAATGCAACTTGTAGCAGGAGTGTGAAAAGTTTGACCCCATTACCGTCTGAGTAGAGAAGATCAATGCCAGAGATTAAACACATATATGCTCAATCACAATACCCTTTGATGATTGCAGCCCCTAGGTGCTGGAGAAGGCAGCTGCTTTGGCAAAGATCTGTATGCATATTAGCCTGGTGGGACTACAGCTAAACAAGATAAGTGATGGCTGGAAGGTTTCGAATTAATATTAAACTCTGGCATTGCTCTGGGCAACCCTGCAGACCATCGTTCTTCTCCTGCCAAGCCATTACAAAAGGGGAAAGACCATATGCAAACCAAGCTGGGTCCCAACCCAAAAGGGGCAGTCCAGCCCAAACTGCTGGGTCAAATCCCTTCTGCACGAGACCACAAGCATCCCCAAATATATTTGTGCGGTGGGGACATCACAGGCCACTACCACTTCTAGTTCAGCTAAAGACATTAAGCCATTAAAGTCCTGGAGGCATATAAGCCCAAGGGACTGGAGGAAAGGAAAAGGAGAGTGAGGTGGGCTTCAGGGACTTTACAAGGGACTGTTCACAGAATGCCCAGGAGCGGAGAAGAGAAAGGCATGGCTCAGAATAGGGGGCAGTGTGATGGCCACACACCCCTTATGAAACCCAGAACATTCAGGGTATGGGGCAAGGACAAAAGCATAAAATGATGTAAATAGAGATCATGTCACTGTTAGCACAGAGCAGGCAATGAGCAGTCACCACAGTTAAGAAGGTTGAGCCAAAGCAATATCAGAAGAGACTCAGGACAGATAAGCACAGCTATTATAATGGAGAAATATGTGAACAAGGCCCAGCATTGCTGCAATATGGGCACTGTCATAGACAATTTCTTTTTTTTTCTTCTTTATTGTGTTTGGTTTACAACAAACCTTTTCAAACAATCATTACATAATTCACATATATAATAAAACATACAAACTGAACATAAAAACTAATCTATTTGATAAAAGACATAAAAAACATTAAAAGACATAAAACATTTAGATAGTTAAGACAGTAAATTAATATAAATGCTTCAAAAATAGCTAATAACTCATCTAATAACTGCTTCTCCCTTTTTTCTGATAATTCCCGACTTTAATCTCCATATCACCAATAAGACTGAATCATGTACCATAAAATTGGGATTAGTAAGCAAAGTAAACAAGCAAAAGCTTAAGATTCAAGATTAGGTTTCAATTTTGATGCATTGATAGTTAATAACATCGTAAAATGATTCAGTCATTATGCTCATCAAGTGACTAAGAGTAAATAAAATTGTGAGCAGCATACATCTCTATAATCAAATAGCTCAACTCCTTTCACCAATTGATTATCATTTGATCATAATATTACATCTTAAACGCAATTAAATGTATTCATTACTTTAAAATATCGAAATGTGTTAGTCCAACAATTTAGAGTATGATATAATACAAATTTAGGGCTCATCTCTCCATTTTTTCTAACGATTTCTCCTCAATAATACCCAAAATCATTGCTAGTCTGAGAATCAATGTTTGGCTATTACCCCACATACATCTGGTCCAGGTAAACTCACTTGACAACTCGGAATCAGAATTAAGGTAACTATCAAATATTCTGGTTCTGATCTCCTCAATGTGTTTGCAAAACTGTCATAGACAATTCCAGAACTCACTAGGTACAAAACATGGACACAACGATACATATAGGTGTGGGATGGAAGGAAATGTTCAAGGACCAAATGATACTGAAGGGCGTGTGGAGTATATGAGAGGAAAAATGCGAACTTGCTCATCCAAAGTAATGAGAAGTTCCAATCCACACACAGAACATGTGTTACAATAGTCCAGCAAGACACGACACGTCCTTTTAGAGTAGCCAAATATGACTGGCTGTCAGGTCGAAATGGACAGGCTGGGAGAATGATATATATGAAGGTAGGATGATCAATACCTGTGCCACCTCTTTAGAAAAGACTCAAAAAAAGTGAATGGATATGCACCCGGCAGCATCTTGCACAAACGGCAGCACTTAGGAAGATTTACAGGAGTGAATCCAAGCACATGGCCTGAATGGGCAACTCCCCCAATGTCATAAAGACGTTGAACACACTCGTGAATGATGTTGCCCTTTCAGAGAGGAAAGATAGTTACTGAATGAAACTTTCAGTAAAGAGTTTACAATACCATGCAATGGGTGCTCACAGCACCCATCAGCCAGGATATTAAAATGTGCCTATAATTTACCAAAAGTGGTGGCTGTGAATGTTGCCAAGGAGCTAGAAAAGGGCAGGATTATCAGGACCATTTAAGGACAAACTAATGAATAATGTCATCAAATCATCTTTGGGACTTTTCTCAAAAAGGAGAATAGCAAATGCAACCTCAAACACCCCCTATCATACCTGAAAGGTGCATTAGTGAATGACGACCTTGGATCGATCAGGGCATTTGCACAGTGAACTAAGCATCATTTCATTAAGTGCTTACCAAGTGCGAGCATCAGTTAAAGGGGCGCTATGAGCAAAAGAGGAAATTGAATTTCATTCACATTTCTACTTTTGTAACCCTGCAGCTTTCTTTCTTTGACTGGGAAGAGAAGGCTTTGGGACAGTATTGGGAACTGATTGGTTCACACAGAGCTGTTCTAATAGTTGTCCCCATAAAGGTCCCAAGGAAAACATCACAATGTTGGATCTCTTTTCCTTTGTTCTGGCACTGTACCTATGGCCTACTGTCCTTGGAAACAGGTAGGCTTTAGTGAGATTAGACACCATAGCAATGATACAAGCCATAACTTCTCAGCTGGCCAACAGTTCTGGTTGCTGAAACAATTGGGGGTATGGCCAAGTTTGAAGAGAGAAAAGACCCCCTTCAGAAAACAGTGGTGGACACTGGTATGTTGACCCAGATACTCAGAGTGCTAGTGAGCGCTTGTCCATTCCCAAAGGGTATGGTATCAGCACAGCTGCAGACATTTTAAAAATTATTCATGTACATGGTGACATGGCAGGTCTACCCAACTGACAACAACTTTGTGGCTTTCATGATGTTGGCACGTAGCAAAGGGAAAAGGGGGGCGGGGTTGACGAACACATGGCAGTAGTAGATTTCATTTGTAAGCAGGACAGGGCACCAGCACCTACCGAGAGCCATGGCCATTGGTAAGTTACAAAACAGGGGGCTATAGTCCACATATGAGTAAGGGGTATGGGCCTTAGCAGGAGTACTAGCCCGCTGGCCAGGGAGAGAAAGATATGGGTCATGGCTGCAGAGAACAAGCCACAGTCTTTTTGCCACATTGTTGCAGTGTGAATAGGATACAGCTACTATGTCCATGACCGGAGGCCATGGGCAGTTGGATATAATTGCTTACAAGGAATGGGGATATGGGACATTGCTGTATCTGTCAGTTATAAAAACCATAGTCAATACTGAGCTAAGATGATCCAATATATCGCAACAAAACACCAGAAATTCAGCTGGTTTAGGAAGTGACAATCATCCAGATTCAGAGTCCACTCCTCTGTAGATTTCCCCCTTGATGTTATTTGTATTTGATTGTTGATCAATGCTGTGATCTTATGTATGTGAATATAGATTGAGCAACAAAGTGGAACTCATAGTTTTGATGGTTGTCACTTCCCACATGCACTGAATTTCATGGATTGTGTTACAATACATTGGATCCTCTTAAATCTGGACTGAATTGTATTCACTGCATTTCAAGGGTTATGTTATGTTATAGCTCCTCCATGGCCACTGCTGTTTAGCACCAGCTATTATAAAAGTCCAAGCCCAATCCCCACACTCAGTTGTGACCCATATCCCCTGCCTAGTAATTTACCAGATGCCACGAGCCATTGTCTTCGGCCATGGCCAGTGGCAATTGTCTTTGGTTGTGTCCACTGTCCACATAGCAAAAATTACCCAAAAATAGTGCTGCACATGCTCCCACTGCTATCTTGTGACAATTTTATCATTGGCAGAATCTCATTGTGGTTGAATGCCTTGCAGGGTAGTGACAAGGGCACCCATCTATAGCATGAGTGGATTTGGTACTAACCCAAAATTAGCCCAACCACATACTTCTCAGTTGGCCTAAATGTTATGTTCAAAATATGAATTGCATACATGATACACCACTTGTTTAGCATTGTATATAAAATAAATGCAAACGAGGTGCAAACAGATCATTGAAAGTAGGATTTTGCAGCAAGAGGACATACTTGATTGCATACAGCATGTTCTGCTGAGCCGTCCATGCAGAGAGGTAAGGGAATCAGGTAATATAAGATCCTACATGTCAACATTTCCCATTGCATTTGGGATATGCTAGTCTAGTCTTGCTTTCAAGTTTGCAATTCTATGACTTGTTGTAATGGGTTTAACCAGATAAACCTGCGCCTGCCGCATTGCCTGAGCTGGATATCACAGTAGAACACATGGCATGCAATTGGTGATGTTTTCACAAAGAACTTGATTGCAATCATTGGTGATGTTTTCACAAAGAACTTGATTGCAATCAGCGTGAACTGGTGAAACGCTCAACATGGAGATGAATAAATCACTTAATAAAAGATCTTCCCATAGTTCAAAGCTGGTTTGGTGAGGTCATACCCAACCGCTTTTACACTGGCCACCCCTGCCTGAACATCACACTGATCACTCATTAGACATCTGCATCCCACCCTCATTGGTCTTCAATTATGTTTTGTTAAGTTTTGCTTTGTATACTTTGATTCTCAACATTCAAACATTGTCATTGTTTTATTAATGCATGCATGTGGTGTGATATATAGGCAAACATTGTATTATCAAAGTTCTGATGTACCAAACAGCCCAAGATATCCAAATGAACCAACCGACAGACTCTGTTGCCCATTAATAGAATAAAGAAATCACTGAACACAGTAATGTTACTTAAGCGTATGTTAATGTAGAACAGCAACAAGTATATAAAAAAGTGTTAATGGAATCACAATAGGCATACATATAATGATAGCTTTCCTTACCTTTGCTTTCAAATCAATGTCAATGCATAATGAGTATTTCTAATATAAAATGTTAAGAGATATTTATGGCAGATACTTCCAATTTGATTTGTTTTGCAACTGGTCATGTTTCAAACAGTGTCATTTGTAGACAGCATTCACATTCTGAAAGCCACAAAACTGAGTGAAGACAACTGATTTGCATTCAATGAATCTGCAACACTGACATAATGTTGTATTAGCGCATGGAGATTGTTATTGACATCCTATCACCTAACCAGAATATTTAGAATGCAGTCAATAACTACTGTTACAACAGCCTTAAGGTGTTTTAAAACAATCGATTGGTCAATTAGAAGGCTGCACAAACTGGTATAGCCAGCAGATTTCATATAGCCCGGAAAAATACACTGGAACTTACCTCCACCGCCATTATAGCCTTCAAATTGATTGCTGCCACCGATGCTTCACTCAACACCTGTGTCCTATTTCACACCGCCCCCCACTCGAAAGCAATCAGCAATAAAGCTTCCTTTTCACATGCTGATACTCGAGGAGCACTGTTTCCACTGAGGAGGAGAACAGGGGCATCACCGGACGAAAGGTAGGCCCCTGGCCCCTCTTCAGCCATATCCCTGCATAGGAATCTGCTTCTGATGAGATCGCCGCTATAGCCGGATTACTTATGCAGAATTCATATGAAGTGCAACTATCCAGCCGCCGCTTCGTTTCTGATGTGAAATTTGCCTTTGACCCAACATTTGAATGGTAGCCTCCTTTGTTTGCCACGAGGTCTAGTCATTCAAAGATGGCCGCCCGCCAAATCTCCATGGCTCCCCTGGCCTAATTCAACATCAGGTGCACTCTCTGCGACCTGATTGGTGCCTATCTGCTTTTCAACAGCCTATCCAACGCTGGCAGGCGAATGCCGGCACACCCACAAAGACACACACATTAAGGCTTGGCTCCTGTCTTGAGCATGTCTGCCTGCATTGTGATGATACCCGAGGAGGAGCAGGAGCCACTCCACACTGCAGGAGCAGTGTTTCCACTGAGGAGGAGAATGGGGGCATCACCGGTTGAAAGGTAGGCCCTTGGCCCCTCTTCAGCCAAATCCCTGCATAGGAATCTACTTCGGCTGAGATTGCCGCTTAGCCGGATTATTTATGCAGAATTCATACGAAGTGCAACTATCCAGCCGACACTTCATTTCTGATGTGAAATCTGCCTTTGACCCACCATTTGAATGCTAGCCTCCTCTGTTTGCCACGAGGTCTAATCATTCAAACATGGCTGCCCGCCAAATCTCCATGGCTCCCCTGGCCTAATTCAACATCAGGTGCACTCCCTGCGACGTGATTGGTGCCTATCTGCTTTTCAACAGCCTATCCGACACCGGCAGCCGAACGCCGGCACACCCACAAAGGCACACACAGTAAGGCTCGCTCCTGTCTTGAGCCTGTCTGCCTGCATTGTGCTGATACCTGAGGAGGAGCTGGAGCCCCTCCACACTGCAGGAGCAGTGTTTCCACTGAGGAGGAGAACGGGGGCATCACCGGATGAAAGGTAAGCCACTGACCCCTGTTCAGCCATATCCCTGTATAGGAATCTACTTCTAATGAGATCACCGCTATGGCCGGATTATTTATGCAGAATTCACAGGAAGTGCAACTATCCAACATCCGCTTCTTTTCTTATGTGAAATCTGCCTTTGACCTATCATTTCAATGCTAGCCTCCTTTGTTTGCCACGAGGTCTAATCATTCAAAGATGGCCGCCCACCAAATCTCCATGGCTCCCCTCGCCTTATTCAATATCAGGTGCACTCCCTGCGACCTGATTGGTGCCTATCTGCTTTTCAACAGCCTATCCGACACCGGCAGGTGAACGCCGGCACACCCACAAAGGCACACACATTAAGGGTCGGCTCCTGTCTGCCTGCATTGTGATGATTACCGAGGAGGAGCTGGAGCCTGTCCACACTGCAGGAGCAGTGTTTCCATTGAGGAGGAGAATGGGGGCATCACCGGTCGAAAGGTAGGCCCCTGGCCCCTCTTCAGCCATATCCCTGTAAAGGAATCTACTTCTGATGAGATTGCCGCTATATCCGTATTATTGATGCAGAATTCATACAAAGTGCAACTATCCAGCAGCCACTTCATTTCTGATGTGAAATCTGCCTTTGACCCACCATTTGAATGCTAGCCTCCTTTGTTTGCCATGAGGTCTAGTCATTCAAAGATGGCCGCCCACCAAATCTCTATTGCTCCCCTGGCCTAATTCAACATCAGGTGCACTCCCTGCAACCTGATTGGTGCCCATCTGCTTCTCAACAGCCTATCCGACGCTGGCGGGCGAATGCCGGCACACCCACAAAGGCACACACATTAAGGGTCGGCTCCTGTCTGCCTGCATTGTGATGCTACACAAGGAGGAGCTGGAGCCCCTCCACACTACAGGAGCAGTGTTTCCACTGAGGAGGAGAACAGGGGCATCACCGGACGAAAGGTAGGCCCCTGGCCCTCTTCAGCCATATTCCTGCATAGGAATCTACTTCTGATTAGATTGCCGCTATAGCCAGATTATTTATGCAGAATTCTTACGAAGTGCAACTATTCAGCCGACGCTTCATTTCTGATGTGAAATCTGCCTTTGACCCACCATTTGAATGCTAGCCTCCTCTGTTTGCCACAAGGTCTAATAATTAAAATATGGCTGACCGCCAAATCTCCATGGCTCCCCTGGTGAAATTCAACATCAGGTGCACTCCCTGCGACCTGATTGGTGCCTATCTGATTTTCAACAGCCTATCCGACGCCGGCAGGCAAACGCCGGCACACCCATAAAGGCACACACATTAAGGCTTGGCTCCTGTCTGCCTGCATTGTGATGATACCCGAGGAGGAGCTGGAGCCCCTCCACACTGCAGGAGCAGTGTTTCCACTGAGGAGGAGAATGGGGGCATCACCGGTTGAAAGGTAGGCCCTTGGCCCCACTTCAGCCATATACCTGCATAGGAATCTACTTCTGATGAGATTGCCGCTATAGCCGGATTATTTATGCAGAATTCATACGAAGTGCAACTATCCAGCCGACACTTCATTTCTGATGTGGAATCTGCCTTTGACCCACCATTTGAATGCTAGCCTCCTCTGTTTGCCACGAGGTCTAATCATTCCAAGATGGCTGCCCGCCAAATCTCCATGGCTCCCCTGGACTAATTCAATATCAGGTGCACTCCCTGCGACCTGATTGGTGCCTATCTGCTTTTCAACAGCCTATCAGACGCCGGAAGACGAACGCCAGCACATCCACAAAGGCACACACATTAAGGCTTGGCTCCTGTCTTGAGCCTGTCTGCCTGCATTGTGCTGATAACCGAGGAGGAGCTGGAGCCCCTCCACACTGCAGGAGCAGTGTTTCCACTGAGGAGGAGAATGGGGGCATCACCGGTTGAAAGGTAGGCCCTTGGCCCCACTTCAGCCATATACCTGCATAGGAATCTACTTCTGATGAGATTGCCGCTATAGCCGGATTATTTATGCAGAATTCATACGAAGTGCAACTATTCAGCCGACGCTTCATTTCTGATGTGAAATCTTCCTGTGACCCACTATTTGAATGCTAGCCTGCTCTGTTTGCCACGAAGTCTAATCATTCAAAGATGGCCGACCACCAAATCTCCATGGCTCCCCTCGCCTTATTCAATATCAGGTGCACTCCCTGCGACCTGATTGGTGCCTATCTGCTTTTCAACAGCCTATCCGACGCCGGCAGGTGAACGCCGGCACACCCACAAAGGCACACACATTAAGGCTCGGCTCCTGTCTGCCTGCATTGTGATGATAACCGAGGAGGAGCTGGAGCCTGTCCACACTGCAGGAGCAGTGTTTCCACTGAGGAGGAGAATGGGGGCATTACCGGTCGAAAGGTAGGCCCCTGGCCCCTCTTCAGCCATATCCCTGCAAAGCAATCTACTTCTGATGAGATTGCCGCTATATCCGTATTATTGATGCAGAATTCATACAAAGTGCAACTATCCAGCCGCCACTTCATTTCTGATGTGAAATCTGCCTTTGACCCACCATTTGAATGCTAGCCTCCTTTGTTTGCCATGAGGTCTAGTCATTCAAAGGTGGCCACCCACCAAATCTCTATTGCTCCCCTGGCCTAATTCAACATCAGGTGCACTCCCTGCAACCTGATTGGTGCCCATCTTTTTCTCAACAGCCTATCCGACGCTGGCAGGCGAATGCCGGCACACCCACAAAGGCACACACATTAAGGGTCGGCTCCTGTCTGTCTGCATTGTGATGGTACCCAAGGAGGAGCTGGAGCCCCTCCACACTGCAGGAGCAGTGTTTCCATTGAGGAGGAGAATGTGGGCATCACCGGTCGAAAGGCAGGCCCCTGGCCCCTCTTCAGCCATATCTCTGCATAGGAATCTACGTCTGATGAGATTGCCGCTATAGCCAGATTATTTATGCAGAATTCATACGAAGTGCAACTATTCAACCGACGCTTCATTTCTGATGTGAAATCTGCCTTTGACCCACCATTTGAATGCTAGCCTTCTCTGTTTGCCACGAGGTCTAATAATTAAAATATGGCTGACCACCAAATCTCCATGGCTCCCCTGGCGAAATTCAACATCAGGTGCACTCCCTGCGACCTGATTGGTGCCTATCTGATTTTCAACAGCCTATCCGATGCCGGCAGGCAAACGCCGGCACACCCACAAAGGCACACACATTAAGGCTCGGCTCCTGTCTGCCTGCATTGTGATGATACCCGAGGAGGAGCTGGAGCCACTCCACACTGCAGGAGCAGTGTTTCCACTGAGGAGGAGAATGGGGGCATCACCGGTCGAAAGGTAGGCGCCTGGCCCCACTTCAGCCATATCCCTGCATAGGAATCTACTTCTGATGAGATTGCTGATATAGCCGGATTATTTATTCAGAATTCATACGAAGTGCAACTATTCAGCCGACGCTTCATTTCTGATGTGAAATCTTCCTTTTACCCACTATTTGAATGCTAGCCTCCTCTGTTTGCCACAAAGTCTAATCATTCAAAGATGGCCGACCACCAAATCTCCATCGCTCCCCTCGCCTAATTCAATATCAGGTGCACTTCCTGCGACCTGATTGGTGCCTATCTGCTTTTCAACAGCCTATCTGACGCCGGCAGGTGAACGCCGGCAAACCCACAAAGGAATACAGATTAAGGCTCGGCTCCTGTCTGCCTGCATTGTGATGATACCCGAGGAGGAGCTGGAGCCTGTCCACACTGCAGGAGCAGTGTTTCCACTGAGGAGGAGAATGGGGGCATCACCGGTCGAAAGGTAGGCCCCTGGCCCCTCTTCAGCCATATCCCTGCGTAGGAATCTACTTCTGATTAGATCGCCGCTATAGCCAGATTATTTATGCAGAATTCATACGAAGTGCAACTATCCAGCCGCCGCTTCGTATCTGATGTGAAATCTGCCTTTGACCTACCATTTGAATGCTAGCCTCCTTTGTTTGCCACGAGGTCTAGTCATTCAAAGATGGCCGCCCGCCAAATCTCCATGGCTCCCCTCGCCTAATTCAATATCAGGTGCACTCTCTGCGACCTGATTGGTGCCTATCTGCTTTTCAACAGCCTATCCGACGCCGGCAGGCGAACGCCGGCACACCCACAAAGGCACACACATTAAGGCTTGGCTCCTGTCTTGAACATGTCTGCCTGCATTGTGCTGATACCCGAGGAGGAGCTGGTGCCCCTCCACACTGCAGGAGCAGTGTTTCCACTGAGGTGGTGAACGTGGGCATCACCAGACATAAGGTATGCCCCTGACCCCTCTTCAGCCATGTCCCTGCATAGGAATCTACTTCTGATGAGATCGCTGCTATAGCCGTATTATTTATGCAGAATTCATACAAAGTGCAACTATCCAGCCGCCACTTCATTTCTGATGTGAAATCTGCCTTTGACCCACCATTTGAATGCTAGCCTCATTTGTTTGCCACAAGGTCTAGTCATTCAAAGAAGGCTGCCCACCAAATCTCCATTTCTCCCCTGGCCTAATTCAAAATCAGGTGCACTCCCTGCAACCTGATTGGTGCCCATCTGCTTCTCAACAGCCTATCCGACGCTGGCAGGCGAATGCCGGCACACCCACAAAGGCACACACATTAAGGGTCAGCTCCTGTCTGCCTGCATTCGGATGATACCCGAGGAGGAACTGGAGCCCCTCCACACTGCATTAGCAGTGCTTCCATTGAGGAGGAGAATGGGGGCATCACCGGTCGAAAGGTAGGGCCCTGGCCCTTCTTCAACCATATCCCTGCATAAGAATCTACTTCTGATGAGATTGCCGCTATAGCCAGATTATTTATGCAGAATTCATACGAAGTGCAACTATTCAGCCGACGCTTCATTTCTGATGTGAAATCTGCCTTTGACCCACCATTTGAATGCTAGCCTGCTCTGTTTGCCACGTGGTCTAATCATTAAAAGATGGCTGACCGCCAAATCTCCATGGCTCCCCTGGCGAAATTCAACATCAGGTGCACTCCCTTTGACCTGATTGGTGCCTATCTGCTTTTCAACAGCCTATCCGACACCAGCAGGGAACGCCGGCACACCCACAACGGCACATACAATGAGGCTCGGCTCCTGTCTTCAGCCTGTCTGCCTGCATTGTGCTGATACCCGAGGAAGAGCTGGAGCCCCTCCACACTGCAGGAGCAGTGTTTCCACTGAGGAGGAGAACAGGGGCATCACTAGACAAAAGGTAGGCCCCTGGCCCTTTTTCAGCCATATCCCTACATAGGAATCTACTTCTGATGAGATTGCCGCTATAGCCGGATTATTTATGCAGAATTCATACAAAGTGCAACTATCAAACCACCACTTCGTTTCTGATGTGAAATCTACCTTTGACCCACCATTTGAATGCTAGCCTCCTTTGTTTGCCACGAGGTCTAGTCATTCAAAGATGGCCGCCCACCAAATCTCCATGGCTCCCTCACCTAATTCAATATCAGGTGCACTCCCTGCAACCTGATTGGTACCTATCTGCTTTTCAACAGCCTATCTGATGCAGGCAGGCGAACGCCGGCACACCCACAAAGGCACACACATTAAGGCTCGACTCCTGTCTTGAGCCTGTCTGCCTGTATTGTGCTGATACCCGAGGAGGAGCTGGAGCTCCTCCACACTGCAGGAGCAGTGTTTCCACTGAGGAGGAAAACAGGGGCATCGCCGGATGAAAGGTAGGCCCCTGGCCCCTCTTCAACCATATCCCTGCATAGGAATCTACTTCTGATGAGATTGCCACTATAGCCGGATTATTTATGCAGAATTCATACGAAGTGCAACTATCCAGCCGCTGCTTCGTTTCTGATGTGAAATCTGCCTTTGACCCACCATTTGAATGCTAGCCTTCTCTGTTTGCCACGAGGTCTAATAATTAAAATATGGCTGACCACCAAATCTCCATGGCTCCCCTGGCGAAATTCAACATCAGGTGCACTCCCTGCGACCTGATTGGTGCCTATCTGATTTTCAACAGCCTATCCGATGCCGGCAGGCAAACGCCGGCACACCCACAAAGGCACACACATTAAGGCTCGGCTCCTGTCTGCCTGCATTGTGATGATACCCGAGGAGGAGCTGGAGCCACTCCACACTGCAGGAGCAGTGTTTCCACTGAGGAGGAGAATGGGGGCATCACCGGTCGAAAGGTAGGCGCCTGGCCCCACTTCAGCCATATCCCTGCATAGGAATCTACTTCTGATGAGATTGCTGATATAGCCGGATTATTTATTCAGAATTCATACGAAGTGCAACTATTCAGCCGACGCTTCATTTCTGATGTGAAATCTTCCTTTTACCCACTATTTGAATGCTAGCCTCCTCTGTTTGCCACAAAGTCTAATCATTCAAAGATGGCCGACCACCAAATCTCCATCGCTCCCCTCGCCTAATTCAATATCAGGTGCACTTCCTGCGACCTGATTGGTGCCTATCTGCTTTTCAACAGCCTATCTGACGCCGGCAGGTGAACGCCGGCAAACCCACAAAGGAATACAGATTAAGGCTCGGCTCCTGTCTGCCTGCATTGTGATGATACCCGAGGAGGAGCTGGAGCCTGTCCACACTGCAGGAGCAGTGTTTCCACTGAGGAGGAGAATGGGGGCATCACCGGTCGAAAGGTAGGCCCCTGGCCCCTCTTCAGCCATATCCCTGCGTAGGAATCTACTTCTGATTAGATCGCCGCTATAGCCAGATTATTTATGCAGAATTCATACGAAGTGCAACTATCCAGCCGCCGCTTCGTATCTGATGTGAAATCTGCCTTTGACCTACCATTTGAATGCTAGCCTCCTTTGTTTGCCACGAGGTCTAGTCATTCAAAGATGGCCGCCCGCCAAATCTCCATGGCTCCCCTCGCCTAATTCAATATCAGGTGCACTCTCTGCGACCTGATTGGTGCCTATCTGCTTTTCAACAGCCTATCCGACGCCGGCAGGCGAACGCCGGCACACCCACAAAGGCACACACATTAAGGCTTGGCTCCTGTCTTGAACATGTCTGCCTGCATTGTGCTGATACCCGAGGAGGAGCTGGTGCCCCTCCACACTGCAGGAGCAGTGTTTCCACTGAGGTGGTGAACGTGGGCATCACCAGACATAAGGTATGCCCCTGACCCCTCTTCAGCCATGTCCCTGCATAGGAATCTACTTCTGATGAGATCGCTGCTATAGCCGTATTATTTATGCAGAATTCATACAAAGTGCAACTATCCAGCCGCCACTTCATTTCTGATGTGAAATCTGCCTTTGACCCACCATTTGAATGCTAGCCTCATTTGTTTGCCACAAGGTCTAGTCATTCAAAGAAGGCTGCCCACCAAATCTCCATTTCTCCCCTGGCCTAATTCAAAATCAGGTGCACTCCCTGCAACCTGATTGGTGCCCATCTGCTTCTCAACAGCCTATCCGACGCTGGCAGGCGAATGCCGGCACACCCACAAAGGCACACACATTAAGGGTCAGCTCCTGTCTGCCTGCATTCGGATGATACCCGAGGAGGAACTGGAGCCCCTCCACACTGCATTAGCAGTGCTTCCATTGAGGAGGAGAATGGGGGCATCACCGGTCGAAAGGTAGGGCCCTGGCCCTTCTTCAACCATATCCCTGCATAGGAATCTACTTCTGATGAGATTGCCGCTATAGCCAGATTATTTATGCAGAATTCATACGAAGTGCAACTATTCAGCCGACGCTTCATTTCTGATGTGAAATCTGCCTTTGACCCACCATTTGAATGCTAGCCTGCTCTGTTTGCCACGTGGTCTAATCATTAAAAGATGGCTGACCGCCAAATCTCCATGGCTCCCCTGGCGAAATTCAACATCAGGTGCACTCCCTTTGACCTGATTGGTGCCTATCTGCTTTTCAACAGCCTATCCGACACCAGCAGGGAACGCCGGCACACCCACAACGGCACATACAATGAGGCTCGGCTCCTGTCTTCAGCCTGTCTGCCTGCATTGTGCTGATACCCGAGGAAGAGCTGGAGCCCCTCCACACTGCAGGAGCAGTGTTTCCACTGAGGAGGAGAACAGGGGCATCACTAGACAAAAGGTAGGCCCCTGGCCCTTTTTCAGCCATATCCCTACATAGGAATCTACTTCTGATGAGATTGCCGCTATAGCCGGATTATTTATGCAGAATTCATACAAAGTGCAACTATCAAACCACCACTTCATTTCTGATGTGAAATCTGCCTTTGACCCACCATTTGAATGCTAGCCTCATTTGTTTGCCACAAGGTCTAGTCATTCAAAGAAGGCTGCCCACCAAATCTCCATTTCTCCCCTGGCCTAATTCAAAATCAGGTGCACTCCCTGCAACCTGATTGGTGCCCATCTGCTTCTCAACAGCCTATCCGACGCTGGCAGGCGAATGCCGGCACACCCACAAAGGCACACACATTAAGGGTCAGCTCCTGTCTGCCTGCATTCGGATGATACCCGAGGAGGAACTGGAGCCCCTCCACACTGCATTAGCAGTGCTTCCATTGAGGAGGAGAATGGGGGCATCACCGGTCGAAAGGTAGGGCCCTGGCCCTTCTTCAACCATATCCCTGCATAGGAATCTACTTATGATGAGATTGCCGCTATAGCCAGATTATTTATGCAGAATTCATACGAAGTGCAACTATTCAGCCGACGCTTCATTTCTGATGTGAAATCTGCCTTTGACCCACCATTTGAATGCTAGCCTGCTCTGTTTGCCACGTGGTCTAATCATTAAAAGATGGCTGACCGCCAAATCTCCATGGCTCCCCTGGCGAAATTCAACATCAGGTGCACTCCCTTTGACCTGATTGGTGCCTATCTGCTTTTCAACAGCCTATCCGACACCAGCAGGGAACGCCGGCACACCCACAACGGCACATACAATGAGGCTCGGCTCCTGTCTTCAGCCTGTCTGCCTGCATTGTGCTGATACCCGAGGAAGAGCTGGAGCCCCTCCACACTGCAGGAGCAGTGTTTCCACTGAGGAGGAGAACAGGGGCATCACTAGACAAAAGGTAGGCCCCTGGCCCTTTTTCAGCCATATCCCTACATAGGAATCTACTTCTGATGAGATTGCCGCTATAGCCGGATTATTTATGCAGAATTCATACAAAGTGAAACTATCAAACCACCACTTAGTTTCTGATGTGAAATCTACCTTTGACCCACCATTTGAATGCTAGCCTCCTTTGTTTGCCACGAGGTCTAGTCATTCAAAGATGGCCGCCCACCAAATCTCCATGGCTCCCTCACCTAATTCAATATCAGGTGCACTCCCTGCAACCTGATTGGTACCTATCTGCTTTTCAACAGCCTATCTGATGCAGGCAGGCGAACGCCGGCACACCCACAAAGGCACACACATTAAGGCTCGACTCCTGTCTTGAGCCTGTCTGCCTGTATTGTGCTGATACCCGAGGAGGAGCTGGAGCTCCTCCACACTGCAGGAGCAGTGTTTCCACTGAGGAGGAAAACAGGGGCATCGCCGGATGAAAGGTAGGCCCCTGGCCCCTCTTCAACCATATCCCTGCATAGGAATCTACTTCTGATGAGATTGCCACTATAGCCGGATTATTTATGCAGAATTCATACGAAGTGCAACTATCCAGCCGCTGCTTCGTTTCTGATGTGAAATCTGCCTTTGACCCACCATTTGAATGCTAGCCTCCATTGTTTGCCATGAGGTCTAGTCATTCAAAGATGGCCGCCCACCAAATCTCCATGGCTCCCCTGGCCTAATTCAACATCAGGTGCACTCCCTGCAACCTGATTGGTGCCCATCTGCTTTTCAACCGCCTATCCAACGCTGGCAGGCGAATGCCGGCACACCCACAAAGGCACACACATTAAGGCTTGGCTCCTGTCTTAAGCCTGTCTGCCTGCATTGTGATGATACCTGAGGAGGAGCTAGAGCACTTCCACACTGCAGGAGCAGTGTTTCCACTGAGGAGGAGAATGGGGGCATCACCGGTTGAAAGGTTGGCCCCTGGCCCCTCTTCAGCCAAATCCCTGCATAGGAATCTACTTCGGATGAGATTGCCGCTATAGCCGGATTATTTATGCAGAATTCATACGATGTGCTACTATTCAGCCGACGCTTCATTTCTGATGTGAAATCTGCCTTTGACCCACCATTTGAATGCTAGCCTCCTCAGTTTGCCATGAGGTCTAATCATTCAAAGATGGCCGCCCACCAAATCTCCATTGCTCCCCTGGCCTAATTCAACATCAGGTGCACTCCCTGCGACCTGATTGGTGCCTATCTGCTTTCCAACAGCCTATCCGACGCCGGCAGGTGAACGCCGGCACACCCACAAAGGCACTCACCTTAAGGCTCGGCTCCTGTCTTGAGCCTGTCCTGAGCCATATTGGCCAAGGGCCTCACCATGCTGCTCAACCGTTTCCAGAGCCCTAGGGTTGAACATTCTATTTGGTAAGCGACCAGAACTGTTGCCCACATTGCTTAGTCTACTACGTCCTCACACGCTACTGTATTCCTGCACCCTTTCTGTCTTATGTATACCCCGCATATTGCTAACCTTCATGCAGCTGAATGTTCGCTGCATATGCAACGCATGAGCATCCTTAACTACCTAAGCCTGCATGCTTTTATCATCTCTTGCTGGCTTCATACTGCTCCACTCGCAAACAATAGATAACATGCTTATCTATTGTTATCCAATATACCATCCTGCTGCTCACTATGTCATATAGCTAACGCTGTACCATTACCTAACGCTTCTACATTACTGTTTTATTGCTTCCAATGACTGCATGAATTATTGTCTTGTCTAATTTGCTTGCTATGCTCATGTCATGAACACCTTGTCATTAACTAGTACTTTTGCATATAGGCGTGTCCTGCTTATTCCTCATCCATATGCACTCAAGAAGCACCATCTTAGTAGAGCTCTCTAAATACTGCAGATCATACATCCTGAATTGAATTTCTCTAATTATTGAAACACTCTCATTGAATTACTTATTCTGCATCTCGTTGTGAGATTACCTATTGCTGTTGCTGAACACATATCGCCACATCTGTTACACCGGCTTAATCCTTACTGTTCACCCTTGTGCACCTACTCCCACATGCACCCTACATCCAGTATCATCATTATCATACCGCCTAATGGCCTCTACCTACCTAATTGGTTTTATTAGTCATTATTAGCTTATTATTTTTATTAATACCAACCTGACCCAGCTACTCACAGCTACTCACCCACTCGACCACAGACTCTAGCCTCCACTAGCCATTGGCCAGCACTTTAGCCTCCCATGATGGCTACTCTAAGAAGGGCAACTCTCGCCATGTCAACATTCCACCCTTTACTCCACAACATCCCACCACAGAACTGCATCAACATGACTCTTCCACGATACCCTGAACTCCTATCGCCAGTAGATTGAATAAACAGATTTGCCCGCCTGCCTACACCTCTCATTCCATGCCCTACACATCTAAGAAACACACACTTAGGCTCTCACCTTCTCAACACTCCCACTACTGTTAACTCGGACATAGCTCGCCCTACTCATCTGAGGAATGCCAGACTTAGCTATCGCACCAGCCTGAGGCATAAATCCTATACAATGCTTACAAAACAGACCAAGATTCACACTTTGCAGACAACACTCACTGAATAGTTAACCAGGACTGCACTATACTCCACAACCCACCACCCACAAATGCTACCCCAATTTCCACATCCATTAAGGGTGCACTCATCAATGCATGCTCATTGGTAGCCCACGCCACTGAGGTTGCAGACCTTATTACTGCCAACCAGTTAGACGTCATCACAATCACCGAATCATGGCTCCACCAAGCAGCAGGGCCCATATTAGCCCTAGCCATCTCTGACAACTACAACATGTTCTGCTCAGACAGAAAAACCGGAGTTGGAGGGGGAGTGGCTCTTATTGCTAAATCCAATCTAAACATCAGAGAAGCAACCAATGCTACTTTCCCCTCAGCTGAACTCCTTTCCATTAAACTCCCACTATCTAACACCCAAACCATTCTGCTACATATTATATCTAGACCTCCAGGCACCCTGTCCACCTTCGAAGAGGATATCTCTCTCCTGCTTACCACCAAGACCAAACCCAAATCACAAATTATCATCATGGGTGACTTCAATCTGGGACTCAATGACCCAAATGACAGTCATGCTACCTCTCTCAACAACACCATCACTCATGTAGGCCTAACTCAACACATCATTAAACCTGCACATACTAAAGGAAGAACCTTAGATTGGCTAGCAGACGCTAATTGCAACCTTTCACTGACAGACATCACCCCCTGCGCGTGGACAGACCATCACCTCATCACTTTCTCGATGCCCAAAACCGCACCCAAAACAACACACCCTGCCAGGACACCTCATATAATTTTCAGAAACAATCGTAACATCACCATAGGAAATCTCAGACAGCTCCTCATGCCCATCGCTAAAGTTAACCTCCCTACTCGGAATGATAACCCATCTGCCTTGGTAGATCTCTACAACAATACTCTGGAACATGCCCTCAACCAGATAGCTCCTCTCAAACAACGCAAGGCCAAACCTATCGCCCACACCAACAAATGGTTCTCAGCAAAATTAAAAGATCTCTGCAACATTAAAAGAGTGGCAGAAGCTAACTGGAGAAAAGCTCCCTCTCCTACAAGTAAAGATAAATTCTCTTCGGCAGCCTCTACCTACAAATCCACTATCCTTAATGCTAAAAAAGAGATTTATAACCTGAGAATACACAACGCCAAATTGGGCACGAAAGAACTATTCTCCATTCTAAGAGAGCTTGAATCACCATTGCCACCCATTGAGGACTGCATCAAGGATAAAGCCTGGTGCAATAATATCCAACTAGCCCTATCAAATAAAATTGCCCTTCTACAAGCCAAAATAGAGTCAAAAAAGCCAACCTTGCTGCTAAAGACCACCTCAGTAGCAATAAGAGCTGCACCACTCCCGACTGCCCCCTTTTCCACTTTTCCCCAGTCACTGAGGATGAAGTTGTAAAGATAATTGCCAGCCTCAAACCTTCTAACTGCAAAGGTGACCAGTGTCCGGCCACAGTCATCAAGGATGGAGCCAAAGATCTAGCCCCATTTATCACCTCCCTGATTAATTCATCTTTTAAGAACTCAGTTGTTCCCAATAACCTCAAAAAAGCCTGGGTCCTCCCCCTTCTTAAAAAAACCTAATCTAGACCCCAACACTCCTACGAGTTGTAGACCCATCACAACAGTCCCTTTTCTCCTCAAAATACTAGATAGAGTGGCATACCTCCAAATACAACAACATTTGGAAGACAATAACCTTCTAGGCTTGCGACAATCTGGCTTTAGACCCAGACACGGGACTGAAACAGCCCTCCTGGATCTAAAAATCCAAATGGACAAAGCCAAAGACAAGGGCAAACTGGCCATTTTGCTCCTGTTGGATCTATCTGCTGCCTTCGACCTGATTGACCACCAGATCCTCACACAACACCTCTCATCTGCTGTCACATTCTCCCAGAATGCCAGCAAATGGATTCAGTAATTTTCATCTGATAGGTCGACTAGGGTCTTTGCCCCCTCAGCGGCTGCTGACCCTGTCCCAATCCATTGTTGAGTTCCCCAAGGTTCCTGCATCTCTCCTACACTTTACAAAATCTTCACCAAGCTTCTCTTTGACCGTCTTGATGATCTGGGTGTCAGCTACACGTATTACGCAGACGACACCGAGGTCCTCATCACACTCACTGGGCGCTATGACAAAGATGTTGCAAAACTCAACGAAATTTACCTAGAAATTCAAGCCTGGATGGCCACACACAGCCTCTGTCTAAACAATGACAAGACAGAACTGCTCATCGTAGGCTTCCAAGCTCGCCTCAATAAATTGGACACCAGGTACCAATCTTTCACCATTGATGGCAACATTATAAAAGTCTCCAAAGAGGTCAAAACACTAGGGGGGTAATTCATAGAATTCAGCGCACAAGTGGCGCACGCGGCTGGCGCACAGTGTGCGCGTGCGAATCCCTGCGCCAGCCGCGTGTGCTGAAATCCATTTCCGCGCACAGCGTATTCATGGATTCCAGCCACCAAAACCAGCCGTGGCGCACAGTGGCACAGCGACCCTGCAGGAGCGCCAGTTACGCCCCCAAGAACGCCTCCCGCGCAGGGAAAAGCCATCAACATACCCAATCCAGCGCAAAGGGCTGCGCTAACCCTGTACCAGCACAGCAAGCGGGCTACGTGTATCACTGGGGTGCGCGGGAAGTACCTCACGCGATTGGCCCCGTGCGAGCAGGGTACGCGTATTTCAGGGGTGCGCGGGAAGTTCCACACGCGATATCAGCAGGGTACGTGTATTTCAGGGTGCAGGGGAAGTTTTACACGCGATTCCAGCACGGTACATGTATTTCAGGGGTGCGCGGGAAGTCCCACACGCGAATAGCCTGGGCGCGTGTATTTCAGGGGTGCGCGGGAAGTCCCACACGCGAATAGCCTGGGCGCGTGTATTTCAGGGGTGCGCGGGAAGTCCCACACGCGAATAGCCTGGGCGCGTGTATTTCAGGGGTGCGCGGGAAGTTCCACACGCGAATAGCCTGGGCGCGTGTATTTCAGGGGTGCGCGGGAAGTTCCACACGCGAATAGCCTGGGCGCGTGTATTTCAGGGGTGCGCGGGAAGTTCCACACGCGAATAGCCTGGGCGCGTGTATTTCAGGGGTGCGCGGGAAGTTCCACACGCGAATAGCCTGGGCGCGTGTATTTCAGGGGTGCGCGGGAAGTTCCACACGCGAATAGCCAGGGCGTGTGTATTTCAGGGGTGCGCGGGAAGTTCCACACGCGAATAGCCTGGCCGCGTGTATTTCAGGGGTGCGCGGGAAGTTCCACACGCGAATAGCCTGGGCGCGTGTATTTCAGGGGTGCGCGGGAAGTTCCACACGCGAATAGCCTGGGCGCGTGTATTTCAGGGGTGCGCGGGAAGTTTTACACGCGATTTCAGCAGGGTACGTGTATTTCAGGGGTGCGTGGGAAGTTCCACACGCGAATAGCCTGGGCGCGTGTATTTCAGGGGTGCGCGGGAAGTTTTACACGCAATTTCAGCAGGGTACGTGTATTTCAGGGGTGCGCGGGAAGTTTTACACGCGATTTCAGCAGGGTACGTGTATTTCAGGGGTGTCGGGGAGTCCTACATGTGATTTGACAGTGTGGGTCCTCCCAGGTGTTCCCTGTACACCCTCCACGGCCCCTGCAGGCAGCCCACACCACAGGGGACTACCCTGCATCCCTGGTCATGTCCCGCAGGCAGCCCACCCAACATGGGCATGCCCCCCAGCAAAGGCACATGTCTCCTTGAACTAATGAACACCAACTCATGTCCCCCACCACCCCCACCCCCCAGCACTGTGGGGCACCTGCCAGCAGGCCCCCACCCATGTCCAACTCATGTCCCCCACCACCCCCACCCCCCAGCACTGTGGGGCACCTGCCAGCAGGCCCCCACCCATGTCCAACTCATGTCCCCCACCACCCCCACCCCCCAGCACTGTGGGGCACCTGCCAGCAGGCCCCCACCCATGTCCAACTCATGTCCCCCACCACCCCCACCCCAGCACTGTGGGGCACCTGCCAGCAGGCCCCCACCCATGTCCAACTCATGACCCCCACCACCCCCACCCCCCAGCATTGCGGGGCACCCTCCACCAGGAGGAGAATGGGGGCATCACCGGTCGAAAGGTAGGCCCCTGGCCCCTCTTCAGCCATATCCCTGCAAAGGAATCTACTTCTGATGAGATTGCCGCTATATCCGTATTATTGATGCAGAATTCATACAAAGTGCAACTATCCAGCCGCCACTTCATTTCTGATGTGAAATCTGCCTTTGACCCACCATTTGAATGCTAGCCTCCTTTGTTTGCCATGAGGTCTAGTCATTCAAAGGTGGCCACCCACCAAATCTCTATTGCTCCCCTGGCCTAATTCAACATCAGGTGCACTCCCTGCAACCTGATTGGTGCCCATCTTTTTCTCAACAGCCTATCCGACTCTGGCAGGCGAATGCCGGCACACCCACAAAGGCACACACATTAAGGGTCGGCTCCTGTCTGTCTGCATTGTGATGGTACCCAAGGAGGAGCTGGAGCCCCTCCACACTGCAGGAGCAGTGTTTCCATTGAGGAGGAGAATGTGGGCATCACCGGTCGAAAGGCAGGCCCCTGGCCCCTCTTCAGCCATATCTCTGCATAGGAATCTACGTCTGATGAGATTGCCGCTATAGCCAGATTATTTATGCAGAATTCATACGAAGTGCAACTATTCAACCGACGCTTCATTTCTGATGTGAAATCTGCCTTTGACCCACCATTTGAATGCTAGCCTTCTCTGTTTGCCACGAGGTCTAATAATTAAAATATGGCTGACCACCAAATCTCCATGGCTCCCCTGGCGAAATTCAACATCAGGTGCACTCCCTGCGACCTGATTGGTGCCTATCTGATTTTCAACAGCCTATCCGATGCCGGCAGGCAAACGCCGGCACACCCACAAAGGCACACACATTAAGGCTCGGCTCCTGTCTGCCTGCATTGTGATGATACCCGAGGAGGAGCTGGAGCCACTCCACACTGCAGGAGCAGTGTTTCCACTGAGGAGGAGAATGGGGGCATCACCGGTCGAAAGGTAGGCGCCTGGCCCCACTTCAGCCATATCCCTGCATAGGAATCTACTTCTGATGAGATTGCTGATATAGCCGGATTATTTATTCAGAATTCATACGAAGTGCAACTATTCAGCCGACGCTTCATTTCTGATGTGAAATCTTCCTTTTACCCACTATTTGAATGCTAGCCTCCTCTGTTTGCCACAAAGTCTAATCATTCAAAGATGGCCGACCACCAAATCTCCATCGCTCCCCTCGCCTAATTCAATATCAGGTGCACTTCCTGCGACCTGATTGGTGCCTATCTGCTTTTCAACAGCCTATCTGACGCCGGCAGGTGAACGCCGGCAAACCCACAAAGGAATACAGATTAAGGCTCGGCTCCTGTCTGCCTGCATTGTGATGATACCCGAGGAGGAGCTGGAGCCTGTCCACACTGCAGGAGCAGTGTTTCCACTGAGGAGGAGAATGGGGGCATCACCGGTCGAAAGGTAGGCCCCTGGCCCCTCTTCAGCCATATCCCTGCGTAGGAATCTACTTCTGATTAGATCGCCGCTATAGCCAGATTATTTATGCAGAATTCATACGAAGTGCAACTATCCAGCCGCCGCTTCGTATCTGATGTGAAATCTGCCTTTGACCTACCATTTGAATGCTAGCCTCCTTTGTTTGCCACGAGGTCTAGTCATTCAAAGATGGCCGCCCGCCAAATCTCCATGGCTCCCCTCGCCTAATTCAATATCAGGTGCACTCTCTGCGACCTGATTGGTGCCTATCTGCTTTTCAACAGCCTATCCGACGCCGGCAGGCGAACGCCGGCACACCCACAAAGGCACACACATTAAGGCTTGGCTCCTGTCTTGAACATGTCTGCCTGCATTGTGCTGATACCCGAGGAGGAGCTGGTGCCCCTCCACACTGCAGGAGCAGTGTTTCCACTGAGGTGGTGAACGTGGGCATCACCAGACATAAGGTATGCCCCTGACCCCTCTTCAGCCATGTCCCTGCATAGGAATCTACTTCTGATGAGATCGCTGCTATAGCCGTATTATTTATGCAGAATTCATACAAAGTGCAACTATCCAGCCGCCACTTCATTTCTGATGTGAAATCTGCCTTTGACCCACCATTTGAATGCTAGCCTCATTTGTTTGCCACAAGGTCTAGTCATTCAAAGAAGGCTGCCCACCAAATCTCCATTTCTCCCCTGGCCTAATTCAAAATCAGGTGCACTCCCTGCAACCTGATTGGTGCCCATCTGCTTCTCAACAGCCTATCCGACGCTGGCAGGCGAATGCCGGCACACCCACAAAGGCACACACATTAAGGGTCAGCTCCTGTCTGCCTGCATTCGGATGATACCCGAGGAGGAACTGGAGCCCCTCCACACTGCATTAGCAGTGCTTCCATTGAGGAGGAGAATGGGGGCCTCACCGGTCGAAAGGTAGGGCCCTGGCCCTTCTTCAACCATATCCCTGCATAGGAATCTACTTCTGATGAGATTGCCGCTATAGCCAGATTATTTATGCAGAATTCATACGAAGTGCAACTATTCAGCCGACGCTTCATTTCTGATGTGAAATCTGCCTTTGACCCACCATTTGAATGCTAGCCTGCTCTGTTTGCCACGTGGTCTAATCATTAAAAGATGGCTGACCGCCAAATCTCCATGGCTTCCCTGGCGAAATTCAACATCAGGTGCACTCCCTTTGACCTGATTGGTGCCTATCTGCTTTTCAACAGCCTATCCGACACCAGCAGGGAACGCCGGCACACCCACAACGGCACATACAATGAGGCTCGGCTCCTGTCTTCAGCCTGTCTGCCTGCATTGTGCTGATACCCGAGGAAGAGCTGGAGCCCCTCCACACTGCAGGAGCAGTGTTTCCACTGAGGAGGAGAACAGGGGCATCACTAGACAAAAGGTAGGCCCCTGGCCCTTTTTCAGCCATATCCCTACATAGGAATCTACTTCTGATGAGATTGCCGCTATAGCCGGATTATATATGCAGAATTCATACAAAGTGCAACTATCAAACCACCACTTCGTTTCTGATGTGAAATCTACCTTTGACCCACCATTTGAATGCTAGCCTCCTTTGTTTGCCACGAGGTCTAGTCATTCAAAGATGGCCGCCCACCAAATCTCCATGGCTCCCTCACCTAATTCAATATCAGGTGCACTCCCTGCAACCTGATTGGTACCTATCTGCTTTTCAACAGCCTATCTGATGCAGGCAGGCGAACGCCGGCACACCCACAAAGGCACACACATTAAGGCTCGACTCCTGTCTTGAGCCTGTCTGCCTGTATTGTGCTGATACCCGAGGAGGAGCTGGAGCTCCTCCACACTGCAGGAGCAGTGTTTCCACTGAGGAGGAAAACAGGGGCATCGCCGGATGAAAGGTAGGCCCCTGGCCCCTCTTCAACCATATCCCTGCATAGGAATCTACTTCTGATGAGATTGCCACTATAGCCGGATTATTTATGCAGAATTCATACGAAGTGCAACTATCCAGCCGCTGCTTCGTTTCTGATGTGAAATCTGCCTTTGACCCACCATTTGAATGCTAGCCTCCATTGTTTGCCATGAGGTCTAGTCATTCAAAGATGGCCGCCCACCAAATCTCCATGGCTCCCCTGGCCTAATTCAACATCAGGTGCACTCCCTGCAACCTGATTGGTGCCCATCTGCTTTTCAACCGCCTATCCAACGCTGGCAGGCGAATGCCGGCACACCCACAAAGGCACACACATTAAGGCTTGGCTCCTGTCTTAAGCCTGTCTGCCTGCATTGTGATGATACCTGAGGAGGAGCTAGAGCACTTCCACACTGCAGGAGCAGTGTTTCCACTGAGGAGGAGAATGGGGGCATCACCGGTTGAAAGGTTGGCCCCTGGCCCCTCTTCAGCCAAATCCCTGCATAGGAATCTACTTCGGATGAGATTGCCGCTATAGCCGGATTATTTATGCAGAATTCATACGATGTGCTACTATTCAGCCGACGCTTCATTTCTGATGTGAAATCTGCCTTTGACCCACCATTTGAATGCTAGCCTCCTCAGTTTGCCATGAGGTCTAATCATTCAAAGATGGCCGCCCACCAAATCTCCATTGCTCCCCTGGCCTAATTCAACATCAGGTGCACTCCCTGCGACCTGATTGGTGCCTATCTGCTTTCCAACAGCCTATCCGACGCCGGCAGGTGAACGCCGGCACACCCACAAAGGCACTCACCTTAAGGCTCGGCTCCTGTCTTGAGCCTGTCCTGAGCCATATTGGCCAAGGGCCTCACCATGCTGCTCAACCGTTTCCAGAGCCCTAGGGTTGAACATTCTATTTGGTAAGCGACCAGAACTGTTGCCCACATTGCTTAGTCTACTACGTCCTCACACACTACTGTATTCCTGCACCCTTTCTGTCTTATGTATACCCCGCATATTGCTAACCTTCGTGCAGCTGAATGTTCGCTGCATATGCAACGCATGAGCATCCTTAACTACCTAAGCCTGCATGCTTTTATCATCTCTTGCTGGCTTCATACTGCTCCACTCGCAAACAATAGATAACATGCTTATCTATTGTTATCCAATATACCATCCTGCTGCTCACTATGTCATATAGCTAACGCTGTACCATTACCTAACGCTTCTACATTACTGTTTTATTGCTTCCAATAACTGCATGAATTATTGTCTTGTCTAATTTGCTTGCTATGCTCATGTCATGAACACCTTGTCATTAACTAGTACTTTTGCATATAGGCGTGTCCTGCTTATTCCTCATCCATATGCACTCAAGAAGCACCATCTTAGTAGAGCTCTCTAAATACTGCAGATCATACATCCTGAATTGAATTTCTCTAATTATTGAAACACTCTCATTGAATTACTTATTCTGCATCTCGTTGTGAGATTACCTATTGCTGTTGCTGAACACATATCGCCACATCTGTTACACCGGCTTAATCCTTACTGTTCACCCTTGTGCACCTACTCCCACATGCACCCTACATCCAGTATCATCATTATCATACCGCCTAATGGCCTCTACCTACCTAATTGGTTTTATTAGTCATTATTAGCTTATTATTTTTATTAATACCAACCTGACCCAGCTACTCACAGCTACTCACCCACTCGACCACAGACTCTAGCCTCCACTAGCCATTGGCCAGCACTTTAGCCTCCCATGATGGCTACTCTAAGAAGGGCAACTCTCGCCATGTCAACATTCCACCCTTTACTCCACAACATCCCACCACAGAACTGCATCAACATGACTCTTCCACGATACCCTGAACTCCTATCGCCAGTAGATTGAATAAACAGATTTGCCCGCCTGCCTACACCTCTCATTCCATGCCCTACACATCTAAGAAACACACACTTAGGCTCTCACCTTCTCAACACTCCCACTACTGTTAACTCGGACATAGCTCGCCCTACTCATCTGAGGAATGCCAGACTTAGCTATCGCACCAGCCTGAGGCATAAATCCTATACAATGCTTACAAAACAGACCAAGATTCACACTTTGCAGACAACACTCACTGAATAGTTAACCAGGACTGCACTATACTCCACAACCCACCACCCACAAATGCTACCCCAATTTCCACATCCATTAAGGGTGCACTCATCAATGCATGCTCATTGGTAGCCCACGCCACTGAGGTTGCAGACCTTATCACTGCCAACCAGTTAGACGTCATCACAATCACCGAATCATGGCTCCACCAAGCAGCAGGGCCCATATTATACCTAGCCATCTCTGACAACTACAACATGTTCTGCTCAGACAGAAAAAACGGAGTTGGAGGGGGAGTGGCTCTTATTGCTAAATCCAATCTAAACATCAGAGAAGCAACCAATACTACTTTCCCCTCAGCTGAACTCCTTTCCATTAAACTCCCACTATCTAACACCCAAACCATTCTGCTACATATTATATCTAGACCTCCAGGCACCCTGTCCACCTTCGAAGAGGATATCTCTCTCCTGCTTACCACCAAGACCAAACCCAAATCACAAATTATCATCATGGGTGACTTCAATCTGGGACTCAATGACCCAAATGACAGTCATGCTACCTCTCTCAACAACACCATCACTCATGTAGGCCTAACTCAACACATCATTAAACCTGCACATACTAAAGGAAGAACCTTAGATTGGCTAGCAGACGCTAATTGCAACCTTTCACTGACAGACATCACCCCCTGCGCGTGGACAGACCATCACCTCATCACTTTCTCGATGCCCAAAACCGCACCCAAAACAACACACCCTGCCAGGACACCTCATATAATTTTCAGAAACAATCGTAACATCACCATAGGAAATCTCAGACAGCTCCTCATGCCCATCGCTAAAGTTAACCTCCCTACTCGGAATGATAACCCATCTGCCTTGGTAGATCTCTACAACAATACTCTGGAACATGCCCTCAACCAGATAGCTCCTCTCAAACAACGCAAGGCCAAACCTATCGCCCACACCAACAAATGGTTCTCAGCAAAATTAAAAGATCTCTGCAACATTAAAAGAGTGGCAGAAGCTAACTGGAGAAAAGCTCCCTCTCCTACAAGTAAAGATAAATTCTCTTCGGCAGCCTCTACCTACAAATCCACTATCCTTAATGCTAAAAAAGAGATTTATAACCTGAGAATACACAACGCCAAATTGGGCACGAAAGAACTATTCTCCATTCTAAGAGAGCTTGAATCACCATTGCCACCCATTGAGGACTGCATCAAGGATAAAGCCTGGTGCAATAATATCCAACTAGCCCTATCAAATAAAATTGCCCTTCTACAAGCCAAAATAGAGTCAAAAAAGCCAACCTTGCTGCTAAAGACCACCTCAGTAGCAATAAGAGCTGCACCACTCCCGACTGCCCCCTTTTCCACTTTTCCCCAGTCACTGAGGATGAAGTTGTAAAGATAATTGCCAGCCTCAAACCTTCTAACTGCAAAGGTGACCAGTGTCCGGCCACAGTCATCAAGGATGGAGCCAAAGATCTAGCCCCATTTATCACCTCCCTGATTAATTCATCTTTTAAGAATTCAGTTGTTCCCAATAACCTCAAAAAAGCCTGGGTCCTCCCCCTTCTTAAAAAAACCTAATCTAGACCCCAACACTCCTACGAGTTGTAGACCCATCACAACAGTCCCTTTTCTCCTCAAAATACTAGATAGAGTGGCATACCTCCAAATACAACAACATTTGGAAGACAATAACCTTCTAGGCTTGCGACAATCTGGCTTTAGACCCAGACACGGGACTGAAACAGCCCTCCTGGATCTAAAAATCCAAATGGACAAAGCCAAAGACAAGGGCAAACTGGCCATTTTGCTCCTGTTGGATCTATCTGCTGCCTTCGACCTGACTGACCACCAGATCCTCACACAACACCTCTCATCTGCTGTCACATTCTCCCAGAATGCCAGCAAATGGATTCAGTAATTTTCATCTGATAGGTCGACTAGGGTCTTTGCCCCCTCAGCGGCTGCTGACCCTGTCCCAATCCATTGTTGAGTTCCCCAAGGTTCCTGCATCTCTCCTACACTTTACAAAATCTTCACCAAGCTTCTCTTTGACCGTCTTGATGATCTGGGTGTCAGCTACACGTATTACGCAGACGACACCGAGGTCCTCATCACACTCACTGGGCGCTATGACAAAGATGTTGCAAAACTCATCGAAATTTACCTAGAAATTCAAGCCTGGATGGCCACACACAGCCTCTGTCTAAACAATAACAAGACAGAACTGCTCATCGTAGGCTTCCAAGCTCGCCTCAATAAATTGGACACCAGGTACCAATCTTTCACCATTGATGGCAACATTATAAAAGTCTCCAAAGAGGTCAAAACACTAGGGGGGTAATTCATAGAATTCAGCGCACAAGTGGCGCACGCGGCTGGCGCACAGTGTGCGCGTGCGAATCCCTGCGCCAGCCGCGTGTGCTGAAATCCATTTCCGCGCACAGCGTATTCATGGATTCCAGCCACCAAAACCAGCCGTGGCGCACAGTGGCACAGCGACCCTGCAGGAGCGCCAGTTACGCCCCCAAGAACGCCTCCCGCGCAGGGAAAAGCCATCAACATACCCAATCCAGCGCAAAGGGCTGCGCTAACCCTGTACCAGCACAGCAAGCGGGCTACGTGTATCACTGGGGTGCGCGGGAAGTACCTCACGCGATTGGCCCCGTGCGAGCAGGGTATGCGTATTTCAGGGGTGCGCGGGAAGTTCTACACGCGATATCAGCAGGGTACGTGTATTTCAGGGTGCAGGGGAAGTTTTACACGCGATTCCAGCACGGTACATGTATTTCAGGGGTTCGCGGGCAGTCCCACACGCGAATAGCCTGGGCGCGTGTATTTCAGGGGTGCGCGGGAAGTCCCACACGCGAATAGCCTGGGCGTGTGTATTTCAGGGGTGCGCGGGAAGTTCCACACGCGAATAGCCTGGGCGCGTGTATTTCAGGGGTGCGCGGGAAGTTCCACACGCGAATAGCCTGGGCGCGTGTATTTCAGGGGTGCGCGGGAAGTTCCACACGCGAATAGCCTGGGCGCGTGTATTTCAGGGGTGCGCGGGAAGTTCCACACGCAAATAGCCTGGGCGCGTGTATTTCAGGGGTGCGCGGGAAGTTCCACACGCGAATAGCCTGGGCGCGTGTATTTCAGGGGTGCGCGGGAAGTTCCACACGCGAATAGCCTGGGCGTGTGTATTTCAGGGGTGCGCGGGAAGTTCCACACGCGAATAGCCTGGCCGCGTGTATTTCAGGGGTGCGCGGGAAGTTCCACACGCGAATAGCCTGGGCGCGTGTATTTCAGGGGTGCGCGGGAAGTTCCACACGCGAATAGCCTGGGCGCGTGTATTTCAGGGGTGCGCGGGAAGTTTTACACGCGATTTCAGCAGGGTACGTGTATTTCAGGGGTGCGTGGGAAGTTCCACACGCGAATAGCCTGGGCGCGTGTATTTCAGGGGTGCGCGGGAAGTTTTACACGCAATTTCAGCAGGGTACGTGTATTTCAGGGGTGCGCGGGAAGTTTTACACGCGATTTCAGCAGGGTACGTGTATTTCAGGGGTGTCGGGGAGTCCTACATGTGATTTGACAGTGTGGGTCCTCCCAGGTGTTCCCTGTACACCCTCCACGGCCCCTGCAGGCAGCCCACACCACAGGGGACTACCCTGCATCCCTGGTCATGTCCCGCAGGCAGCCCACCCAACATGGGCATGCCCCCCAGCAAAGGCACATGTCTCCTTGAACTAATGAACACCAACTCATGTCCCCCACCACCCCCACCCCCCAGCACTGTGGGGCACCTGCCAGCAGGCCCCCACCCATGTCCAACTCATGTCCCCCACCACCCCCACCCCCCAGCACTGTGGGGCACCTGCCAGCAGGCCCCCACCCATGTCCAACTCATGTCCCCCACCACCCCCACCCCCCAGCACTGTGGGGCACCTGCCAGCAGGCCCCCACCCATGTCCAACTCATGTCCCCCACCACCCCCACCCCAGCACTGTGGGGCACCTGCCAGCAGGCCCCCACCCATGTCCAACTCATGTCCCCCACCACCCCCACCCCCCAGCATTGCGGGGCACCCTCCACCAGGCCCTCGCCCATGTCCCATCCATGCCCCCCTGCACCTGGGTCCCCACAATCCCCAATCATGTCCGTAATGGCCATCCTCCCCTGCCAAAAGGCCCAACCAACTATCACATCCACCCACATATCAAAGGCAATAACATGTTACACACCCAATGTAAATAATGTAAATGAACACATGTCTGTCACACACAATGGCTGCAAGTGAATGTTAAAACACCCAACATGACATGCATGAAAGTAATGAGATGATACGACCCATTGAAGGATGAAAATAAAAATGTATTGAAAATCAACTAGAATGGAAATGAAATTAGAAAAACCACAAAGCAAAACAACAAAAAGAAGATGAATGTCCATGAAAAAAATCCAAAAAATCAAAAAATCCATAGAAGAACTATATACAAGACAATCCCGGGTCCATGAGCCCAACCAAATGAAACCTAACTATGTCAACTAACTAAAAACTGAACTATATACAAAAAAGTGGCGCATTGTCCAATCGCAACCAAATAAAAAAAAAATAATTCAAAGGAACCCTACCACTAACTATATAACTATATACAATGGCAGCGGGCAAGTCCTGCGGCTCACTCTGTGATGTTGATGTCCTGGAGGCGGGACTCTGTCCTGGCCCCGAGGTCTCGCAGGGATAACCCCATGTTCAGCTCAAACTCCCTGCGAGCTTCCTCGAGGCACTCAGCCCGCCTCAACGCCCGACGCATGGAGAACTCCGCCCTGACCATGGTGAGCCGCTCCTCTTCCGCCCGCTGCCGCTCCGCACCTATCCGCTGGACCAACTGCTCCCACACGGAAGACACTACCATCCCAGGGTTCTCCTGCCCTCCGGCCGATGCCTGCCCCTCTGATCTTGATGGCCCCGAGCCATGATGCCTCCCACGTCGAGCCTGCTGCTGCCTCCGACGCCACTGCCTCTGCCAGCACGACGGCATCCAGGATGATGGAAACCACCGATGCCGTCGTGCACGTGCCCTGCCCGATGATGCCGTCACATCCTCCATCTGCTGGGGTCCAGTTGCTGTGTTGTCCACCCCTGCTGGACCTCTGACTCCCGACTGTGGCAGGGATGGGATCCCCACCGAGCTGGCTGCATTGCTCAGGGCAGGTCCACAGGGGTCCCTGGTGGCATCTGGGCTGGAAGACGGCAAGGAGAACGACTGGCGTATAGTCTCCACAGAGGAGGAGAGGGCCGCCAGATTGGCCGACACATGCAGGAAACCCCCGAACATGGCCGATCCCAATTGGGCCACGTCGGCACTGTGCTCTTCGTGATGACGTGCGTGCTCCTCCTGGAAAGCACGCACGGCATCACGAATCACAGCCGTGCGCATTGCGACCCCAATCAGGACCTTCTCCACACGGCCAGGGGTCCTCTCGTCCGCAGGTGGAGGGGAGTCAGATGACATGGACATCCCCTCTACCTGCGGACGGGCCTGGGACGGGGCATCCCTGCTGGTGCAAGGTGGTGCACCCACAGGTTCAGGGACAGCGACATGCACAGGCCCCTCCACGGTGACCTGTGCTGTCTCCTGCCCCTGCCCCTGGACTGCACCACTTGCACCAGCAGGGATGCCCCCACCAGGCCCCATGTGCGCCTCAGTGGCGGCCTCCTCCTCCTCTGTGTAAACCACCAACCTGGATGGCTCCTCACCGTCTACCGCCGTAGCAGGCCCCTGTGGGGGCTCACCCACCCCTTCCGCTGCAGCCGTGGGGGCATCCCCGCCGCCTTGCTCCACAGCGCCGTCTCCGCCCTCTCCTTCACTAGCCGCTGCGTAGAGGGAGACATAGAACACAAGCATCAGGGTACTGTACAATGGTCCCCTAGACAGGAAGCAATAGCAGATGAGTGCCACTGTCAAAGTACACTTCCATCATGTCACACCACAACACATGTGTCAGTCCAGGCAAAACACACACAGTGACAGTCATGGTGCGTGCCATGGACATTTCAATGCATGTCCAATGGACTCTCGAATCATACAATGTAATGGGACTCACATGCATCATGGGTCATGCCTATCACATGCACACACTTCACCTCAGTCACATCCATCTGGCCCCGTACACCCCAATCACAGTGCATACAAGGATGACTAGGCTCCATCAGTGAATCTGTACATTGTCACAGACATGTGTCATGCATCCATGGCACTCACAAGTCACAGACACGCAGGTCAGGCACACAGACATGGATACCACATATGTATCTGGCATCAGCACCCATCCCTCACCCCCACCCATGTCCAGGAACAGAGACTGCCATGCTCTCATGTGTGCAATCTGCACAGGGCTCCCCATGTCGCATTCAAACACATGCAACAACCGTGCGGTTCACACATTACAGGTCGCAAATGCATTTCCCATGATGTCCCTGCACACATACATGCGTACATGGCCTATGTCACACATGCAGGCAAGTATCAGACAACCAGTACACTGCAACATGCCCTGTCTCACACAGCAATGCTTGGCCACTTACCGCTCAACTCCAGACGGGTCTCCCTCTCAAGGACCTGGGCGTGGAGCGCTGGGTGTGCGCGTTCCAGGACCCTCAACTGGATGGAACTCATACGGCCCCGGCCCCCCTCCACGAGGCGCCGGGCCTTCATGAGGGTCCTGGACCTCAAGTCCTCCCAGCGCTTCTTGACCTTCTGGATGGTGCGGGTTGCCACCCCCTCCGCGTTGATGGCAACCACACAGTCGGCCCAGATCCTATCCCGTCCTTCCCTGTTGGCGCGGGATGATCCGAAGAGGGCATCATACTGCCCCAGGGACTTGCTCCACCAGGATACCAACTTCGGTGGCAGTGAAGCTGGTGCCCCTCTGCCCCTCTGGCCGGGGGTTGCCACTGGGGTCAGATGTGGATGTGCCCGACATGGCAACCCCAGGGGCAGGAGTGGGTGGGCAACTGGGTCCTGGGGCTGGGCTGTGGAGCGATGTTATTCGAGTCGGGAGTCTTCTGTACCAGCAGGGGTGGACACAGCAACTGGACCCCTGCAGATGGCTGATGTGCAGGCACCAAATGGCAGGGCACGGTGGCAGCAGGCAGGCAGGCAGGCAGGCAGCAGCAGATGGCACATGGGAGGCTGCTCGGGGCACTGGGGGGCAGTGATTCGGCCTTCTGGGCAGGAGCGTGGTCTTCCGTGTGTTTTCGCGTGGCCAGCTTGATACGGAGGGATTTGGCACGTGAAAATCCTGCACGTCAGCGTGAAAATCGAGGAAAGGCCCTTAGCGCGTAAGCGCGTCAGCACGCGTACGCGATTTCATTGGACCAACGGCCCTTACAGCGTAAGCGCGTCTGTGACGTTTTGCGCACGGGCGTTGCCCTGGCAGGGCTTGGAGATCCCGCGTGCCTGTACGTGCTTTTCGTGCGGTGAGTGTGTTTTCCATCCGTTGGGGTTCACACGCTATTACTTCACAGCGGGTGTTGGCTACGCGTTCTACTACACGCAAGGCAGACGGTGAGTGGTACCCCGCTCCCCCGGCGTGAAATGTACGTAGCCCGCTCCCCCAGGCCCGATCGCGTGAGAAACTTCACGCGAACCCCTGGAATACACGTAGCCCGCTCCCCCAGGCCGGATCGCGTGAGAAACTTCACGCGAACCCCTGAAATACACGTAGCCTGCTCCCCCAGGCCCGATCGCGTGAGAAAGTTCACACGAACCCCTGAAATGCACGTAGCCCGCTCCCCCAGGCCCGATCGCGTGAGAAACTTCACGCGAACCCCTGAAATACACATAGCCCGCTCCCCCAGGCCCGATCGCGTGAGAAACTTCACGCAAACCCCTGGAATACACGTAGCCCGCTCAATCACGTGTGTAACTTCCCGCGCAACCCCGAAATACTATTGATGTATGTTGCCACTTTTGTAATGCGCACGGACACTACCGCCTGCCTTCGTGTGGCGGACGTGTTTGGGCTTGTGCGTGTCTTTCGCTGTGCGTGGCTTTGCCCTATTCAATTCCATGAATACGTGTGGTTCGGATGCGTGTGGGCGTTCCGTCTGCTTCCCTGCAGTACATCCCCAGTTACACCCTTGTTTTCGCGAGTTGTTCCCCATTCCGCGCGTTACGCCCCGTGTTCCCCCCACTTTCTAGTGTATGCGCAGAGGTTGTGCGCTTTCACTGTGCGCGTCGCGCACGTCTTTCGGGATGTTGCAGTGACGTGTGCGCCATGCACGGGTTTAGCGCACATCCCGAGGAAGACACGCGCAGGGACTTCCATGAATCGCACGCGTGCGCATGCGCCTCTTTTTTTCCGCTTGCGCCTGCTTGCGCCTGCTTGCGCCTGCTTGCGCGTAGATTTTCGGCGCACGTTTGTTCCATGAATCGGCCCCTTGGTGTGTACCTCGACTCCACCCTATCGCTGAAAAAACAAATACATGCCACCATCTCATCCACCACCTTTACCAAGAAACTTATTAATGCCTGCAGGCCATTTTTATCCACTACAAACTGCCTCACCTTATCCAGAGCATTGATATTATCCAAGTTAGACAACTGCAATACACTCTTCCTTGGAACCACTACCAAAAATTTGAACAGACTCCAGATTTTGCAAAATAATGCCCTTAGATACGCCCTCAACCTCCAACATAAGGCCCATATCTCCACGGCCAGCAAGGAAGTCTACTGGCTCCCCATCTGAGACAGAATCAAACTAGGAACCCTTGTAATTACACACAAATGCCTGTCTCTGACTGCCCCACGTTAGCTGTCTGACAAATTCTCTAGACATGCTACGTCCAGACCCACCAGAACACCATACCTACACCAACTGCAGATTCCCAAATTCAATCTAAAAACTGTTGGAGGCTCTAGCTTCCCAGTTCTCGCTGCACAATGTTGGAACAAACTCCCTCTAGCAATCAGATCGGAAGCCTCCTTCTGGCCATTCAGAGCCAGGGTGAAATCATGGCTTTCTGACTAGCTAAATGTACATTTTAGCCCATAATCGAACTGGACCACTCTGTAACCTGGTCCTATACTATCTTTTGCACCTGTATCTTGTCACCTACTGTATTATTCTATGTACCACTGAATGTATATACTTTTGTCACGCAACGTTATGTAACTATGTTGTCCACAAGCTTAATGCGCCCAGCTACCTGAGGGTTTGGCCGCACTTTACAAATAAACAAACTAAACTAAAAAACTAAACTTTACAGAGCGAACACAGAAAGCAAACGCTGCAACGTGCATGAACACAAATTCAATAAACAAAGGTAAGGAAACATCATCCAATGTGCCCACATGCAAAATGTTAACAACACTCACATTTATATGTTTTTACACATAGAAATGATATTCCAGTTTCAAACTTCAAACTTTGCCCCTCCATCTCCCTGCCTCACAAAACAGCAAATGACTACCAACATCTGCATTGGCATTCACATTTGAATATTACACCCCCAATACAAATTAGCACCTAAAAAAAAAAAAAAAGATATTCACATCTGCTTTTACGTCCCCATTTGAATACTCCCCCAATGCTAATTACCTCTTACCTCCCACTATAAATAAGCCACAACCAGGAAAATGCCTGTAGGATAGCAGCTTCTACTTTCAACACCTACACTGTGTGTATGTGTACTACAATGACACAGATATAATTAACCTCCTTGGAAATCTAGTGTCTCAATGAACAATCAGCCATCCCATAATTGTCTTTTAGAAGCTGATTTAAATGCACTAGATATTGATATGTGCAAAGCTAATACACAAACTGCAACAAAATGGGCACCACAATATTCAAAACGTGGCTAGCACAGTGCAAACTATCCTTGCATTACAAAGAACTGCCACTGCCAATATTGAACAATTTACTACAGAAGTTTTACACAGAAGTAAGAAATTCATCATGCTTTGAATATCAGCCTGCAAGCCTAGTTTCAATCCGTGCTGGCCTAAATAAATATCTGAACAATCCTCCATTTTCACAAAATATAAAGTTGATGCATGTGGCAGACTACCAAGGTGCCAACAACGTCTCTTATCCATCATAAAAAAAAGGTAAGACGTGAGTGGAGAGATCAAACAACACACAAACCATACTGATGATTGCTGTATTCACACAGATAAAAACGCCTGCAAGTAGTCCACATTGCATTCAATTAACCTACAAAAAATCATCAATCCATCAATGAAAAAAACAGGATAGCCTTTGTGGTGCAATGTATAAAGTTCCAGAGGAGGAGGGCTGCCCCATTAAGAAAATTACAATTACTGAAGCCAAACTTAACCCCATCTGGTATACCTGCAGACCACGTGGAAAAAATTCACTCGGCTCAATGATGCAAACAATCAGTAAAAAGGCAATGTTAACTACTATCTACAAAAATCACCGGGAGCCAGTGAAGGGCTTTCAGGGCTGGAGAGAAAGAGGCTGTAAGAGTAGTCCACCTTAGAGAGAACCAGCGCTCTGGAGACAGTGAACCTCTGGGGAAAGGTGAATAAGGGCAGAGTACCCTTGAAGCGGTCCAGAAGCTAGTACGACTTCTTGGTGACATCCAAGATGTGCGGAGAGTAAGAGAGAGTGGAGTCAAAGATGACATCAATGTTTTTTGCCTTCCAGGTAGGTGAATGAAGAGGGCCTAAGGAGGGCGGCCAGTGTGAGAGAGGGAACGCATAGCAGGAGTTCCAATGAGAAGGATCTCTGTCTTATGGGCATTAAGGCAGACATCGTTGGAGGCCCATCAGTCCTGAATCACGATAGACAGTCAGGAATTAGTGTGAGAGAAGATAAGGCTGAGGGGAAGCTAAAGAAGAGCTGAGTGTCATCCGCTTAACAGTAAAAGTTAGAGGAGAAGGTAGAGATCAGGTAGGCCAAAGGGGCCAAGTAGAGATTGAAAAACCAGGGTGAGAGGATAGAGCCTTGGGGAATGCCAGAGTTGGAGAGAGAGGTGGCAGAGAGAAAGGAACCAAGTTGCACCTGGGATGAGTGGTCCAAGAGGAAGGAGGTTAACCACTTGAGGGCCTGATCTGTGATGCCCGGGTATTCACAGAGTTGATTGATCAAAATGCTGTGGTTGACCATGTCAAAAGCAGAGGAAAGTTCAAGGAGGATGAGGACAGATGGAGTGCTGGAATCAATATTAGCGAGCAGATCATCACAGGTGTTAAGGAGAGCAGTTTCTGTGCCTCTGGCAGCTTTGAAGCCAGATTGATGGTCATGGAGACAACCAACAGTTTCAGTGTGGAGAGTAAGCTGGTAGATGGCCAGCTTTTCCAGGTAAGGGGTGACAGAGATCGGGTGGTAGTTTGCCGGACAGGTAGGATCAGCAGATGGCTCCTGGAGGGGATGCAGAAGGGAGTGCTTGAGGAGGGAGGGAGGAGGGAGGGGAAGTTTCAGTGGCAAAAGAGTGAATACAGAAATCGGCCAAGGATGTAGTGAGGGTGTCAATATGGTCCATGATCATTCTGGAGGAGCAGGGGTGCACTTGTTTGGATGAGAGTTTCATAGATCGGACTTGTCTAGAAGCTTCATCAGGTTTTGTCAGGTTTTGTCAGAGAAAAAGAGGAGAACGGAGGAGGAGAGGTAGTGTTGGCCAAAGGGAGGCCGAGAGCGGAAGAGGGAGAGGAAGAGGAAGGGGAGATGGAGTACATGATGTCGTGAGTTTTTGTTGTGAATTGAGAGGCCAGAATCAAACAGAGGGCCTCAGAGGGAACAGGAGAGATAGAGACTGCAGCAGGATTGGCCAGTTCCTTGAAAATTTTAAAGAGTTTGTCCATGTTGTTAGAAGCCACAGAGACACAGGCTTGAATGTGGGCTCTCTTCTTGGACAGGACAGAGATTCTGTATCGCCTTTGGGTCAGGCGGCAGGCCAGTTTGTCAGAGGATGCGCCCGAAGCCATCCACTTCCTCTCAGCCACCTTGCACTTGCGTTTCAGGGCAGTGAGGTTGGAGTCATACCAAGAGTTGCATTTGGAGGTAGGCTTCAGCCAGATTCCCATGACAGGGGAAAGGATGTCCAGAGTGTTGGACATAGAAAGATGCAGATTAGAGAGGGCTGTGTCAGAGTGTGAGTCAGCTGCAGGAGTAGGAGGAGCAGAGAAAGTAGAGGCAAAGGCATCTACTGACACATGCATCATGGTCGGGATGACCGCAAAGCTGCTGCAGTGGCCTTTGCCTGAAGGATAGAGAGTTTCCGGTGAGAGGTAAGTAGAAAGTATTCAGTACAAGAGAGAGGAGTGGTGAGAGGGTTAGAGAGTGGGGTGTCTGAGGAGATGGGAACATCCAACGTATGCCCAGCAAAGTGTGTCAGACCAGAGAGTAGAATGGAGAGATAGAGCATCACAGACATTGCGGAAAAGCCCAGCGGAGGTATTAGACTCATCCAGGTGGATATTGAGGTTTCTGAGGAGGAGAATTTGAGAGGCAGAGGCAAGGAGAGAAGAGAAGAGGTCAGCCCACTCAGAGAGGAAGAGGGAAACCTGGCCAGATGGCCTGTGGATAGTGGCCACAGTCAGAGAGAGGCCAGGAGAGATAGAGAGCCTGCACCAGGCATTCAAAGGAGTAGGTCTGCAAAGGAATGACAGAAGCAGGAGCCACTCAGGAAAGATCAGAGCTACTCCACCTCCGGGTCGGTTGGTTCTGGGCTGAGAGAGGATCTTGTAGATGTCAACGTGGTGAGAGTCAAAACTTGTGCCAGTGTGACAGAACTGGCTGTGTACCATGTTTCAGTAAGAGGGAGTTCTTCAAGGAGGCGGCAGATGTCAGAGGAGTGTTTGACAGCAGAGAGTTGAGATCAGCGAAGTGGAGCAGGTTGCCACATTTGAAGGGCTTCCGGGAGGCACAGGCTTGAGGTGCACTCACCGGAAGTGGAAAAGGGGCCTGAGAGTGGGTAGAGGTGGAGGCGAGAGGTGGCAGAGGAGCCAGCGGGGGGCTATTAGGAGTAGCGGGAGAAGGAAGGAAGTTGATAAGATCAAACAGGAGGAGATTGGGCTGAAGGCCCTGGACCAAGACATACCATTCAGATAGACATTAATGATGACCTTGGACAAGTGGAAGGAGGCCAAGAGGGCTTCCTACTGAGTGCCACCATTAATGGGAGCGGAAGAGATGGGCGAGAGTGCCAAGACCATAGGTCTTGTGAGGGGATGACAAAGAGGATGCCGGTGAGAGTTGCTCTGGAGGAAGCACTGATGTAGGTATCAGCAATAGGGAGGCCTGGTTTGGAGACCAGGATGTCCCTCTTGAACTTCTTCCTTCCTGATTTAGTGAGAGGGATTGTATAGGAGATAGAGTAGCAGTTAGAGAAGACGGGAGAAACAGAGAGCGACGGAATGAGGGGGGCCGGTCCCATACTATCATAATGAGGCCCATGGTGTAAATTGCATTATTCAAATAAATAAGTAGACCAAAAGTTCTGCCATGCAATAGAAAACATCAAGGATGGATCCTGGAATTTCGTTTTTAAAAAGGCATCTTAAAATATATAATAAACTAATATAACATTTTGAAGAAAGGAAATGGGCAAAGTTAGACATTATTCGTGGACATTAAATCAAACATTTACAAAACATTGTTCAGTTCCATAATTGTACAGGTGTATGTAGACTGCGTTCCCTGCTACTCATCACTACTTTCAGAAATTAAACTAATTGGGCCTCATTACAAGTCCGGCGGTAACCAGGCGGTTTTACCGCCTTGGTTACCGCCGGACTCATATTACCATTCCGCCTCCGTGACTCCCGGAAATACCAGGGCATTACGACCCTGGTGTCCCCGGAATTCCGGAGGCGGAATTCAGAAAATCCCCATTATGGGACTCATTGGGAATGGGGAAGTAGAAACACCGGCACAATCTCGTGATGGTGCTGGTGTTTCCACATCCGCCTGCAGACGAGCGGTGTTAAACCCACCAGGTCAGACCTGGCGGGAACATCACCTCCCGCCTGCAGGACTCGGGATCGGGCAGTCCGGAATTAACAGTGGCGGCGGGTTTACTGCCACTGTTATTTTCGGACCGCCCGACCTGTAATGAGACCCATTGAATTCTCTGTAACTTACTTTATTGGGATTGAAAATAAACAACACCTTTCCACATTCACAAATGTGTTACATTGTATATGTGTTATGAATAATTCCGTCGATGTTCCACGTTCTTTGTAGACTTATTTGTTTGTATTGGCTGTGCAAAGACCGTACAGCTTTGCTTGTTCAGTCTGACTGCACTTTGTTTCGATCTCTTCGTTCTTTATATTTTTATTACTGCAACAACAGCAATGTATTTTCAGCCCTGTGCAGCATAGTTATTTTTAAAATGATTGCATAACACATGTGGTGTTATACTTGTATGCATTAAATGCCACTCACCGCCCGACACCTATGCCAAAGTAGTACTTGAACAATGTGATACTACAGGTTACTGCCTTGTCAACTGCTTCTTTAAAGAATTTTAAAGCACAGGGCTGAAATAAATATGGGGCCCCAAGCACCCATATACAATGTATGGTTATGCTATTTATCTAAATCTTTATTTGCGGAAATAAACTTTAGGTAAAAGACTGTTAAGGTGAGCTGATTTATTGAAACAAAACCCTTGAAACTCAGTGTGTGTGGGAAGTGATGACCACCTTAACTCGGTACCCCTCCGTAGATGTCCCCCATGGTGCCAATTTCTTCTGCGCTATCAGCTATGTGCTCATGGGCTTTGCAAAGGGGATGATGCCGAGTTAAGATGATCCTCTCTTCCCATGCCCACATATTTCAAGGGTTTCATTGCAATAAATCTCCTTAGCTAAAGTTTTTTCAGTGACGTTCAAGGGTTTTGTTATGTTATATATTATTCGGGCCTGCTAGCCATGACCTTTGGACATGGCCACCCTACAGTGAAAGCCATTGGGCATAGCCTTTAGCACAGGCCTTCTGGGCAAGGCCCCCGTACCCCAAAGTGACTTTTTTTTTTATTAAGTACATTTGGTTCCATTTTGTACCTTTTACACTGATTACAAATTTCCACAATCTAACAATTATAATTACTGGCATTGTCAAAAACAACATTACCCATCAATAAATATTGAATTAAGCAAATCATAAAACATCACATTAATTCAAAATGCACCAAGTACCTCAAAATAAATAAAGGTTTCCTGGGGCCAACCAACCTTAAAAACATAAAATCTATATAAGAAATTCACCAAGGCGGCTTTGGATTTAAAAATTATGTCTTTAGTACTTGATAGACAATTTGCTGGACACTAATTTCCACACATGGAAGGCTGCCGCTGTAATAACCACGGATTCAGCTCTGTAAATTGTGCTCCAGAATTGGTCTGATGCATGATCGCATGATCGTCAAAGTTACTGTAAGCACTTCTATACTCTGTAACAAGGGCTTCGCATTGTGTCAAGATGTGTCATGCAGTATCCACCCGCTTTGAACAGAGTCTACACAGTCTCTCCCCCTGGGGTTTCCCACCCAAGCCCCTGGGTTTTCCCAAAAAGGGAGGGTGGACAATCACAATTGTCGAATGAACCTATTCAATGCTGGGAACTGAAAGTTTGTCAAATAGGACCTTGAGGCGCCTAGAGAGAAGCTGTGTTGCGAGAAAGACTTGAACTCACAAAGCTTAGCCAAGTACTCCAGAGCCTCCCAGCATCATAACGCCTCATTTTCTCTTCTTTTTTCTCTAAGTTGAAGTCCAGCCATGAGTATGGAACTCTGTGCACACCAATTGACCCTAAATGACACTTCGCCATTGACTCCAATCCCCTAAACCACATACTCTTGGAAAAATCTGCTAGAGTGCATAGTCAACCAACTCAACAGGGTATCACCACAACAACCATAACACATTTTGACCCATAACTTGGAGACTGCATTCTTCCAAAGTGAGAGCAGGGATGTGACTCGCAACTCCAACCTAATTGCCTCTAATGGGACACTACCCGGTAGGGCCAGGAATGAATGAAGAATTGTTGCCTCCAGCTCGGTGATTCAGGCGACTGTCCTCAGCGGGAACACTGCTAACGCATAAGAGTATGCCCAGAATAATTGAGCACTTGTGAGAAATTACTTTTGCTACTGTAGATCGCCCTCCGTGCCTGTCAATAATACTCTTGATTGAAAGCCATTTCTGCCAGGCCCATTGCGTGATCCTTTCTGCCATCTGTGGGCCCGACTAAGAGGCCCTAATTATAATGCCTAGTTTCTTATTTTCGTGTACCTGAACTAACTTGGCACCACCTAATTTCCAGACATACGTCGGGGCACCATAGGCCCCCTTCCCACAGACCATTATTTTTGTTTTTGTAACATTAGGGCTGAGGCCATGCTCTCTAAAAAACACACATTTAGGGTCCACTGTCCATTTGCATTTCTTGTGGCCCACTATCCCTCAGTCGGGCCCTCTATACATGTTACACTAATAATTTTATAAGAGAAAAGTCCACAGACCATGGCCTACCATCACGATGGCCTACTGCCCGAGGCCATAACTCCTTAGCGACCTCACGGTCCACTGCATTTTGGCGGCTCCCAGTTGCCCACTAGCTATGGCCTTCAGCCATGCCCACTATCCATGTTGTCCCAAATATCAGAAACGTAGCCAGTGGACCAAGTGTCCATTGGCCATGGCCCTGTCCACTGCACATGTTGCACCATTTTTTCCCAAAGACCCATCACACCCTGCCTAGTAGATGTGATCTCTGCAGGTGTAAAACATTTATTTTTTTCAACTTCCTAGTCCTGCAATAATTTCACGGCAATCCTTTTTTAATAATGCTGCTTCCCGCGGTAATGGAGAGGTGTGCCATTTCCTGTTCAAACAGAAACATTCTCAAACATTAAAAAGCCTTCCCCATCCCTCACAGGCACTCAGCATGTGCCCTCCTCTTTTCTTGGTCTCCCCACACACCTCAATTGCCTTTTCCCTTCCTGATCCTCTCCAATTTCACCTATCACTCTTCGGTTTGTGTGAGACCTTTCTTTTCCAAGCTCTTTGTGCAACGTTACCCCAGAAATATTGTGAGATTTACCAGGAATTACCCAAATAAACTCCACATTTTCTACCCATAACTGGCTGCCCAACCCATCCCCAAATCCCCCACTTCACATGCTGTCCTCTTTCCCCCTCCCTACCTGACCTTAATGTAATTGAACCCCTTTTACTATTCCAAACAGCACTTTTCATTTTTGGCTTACCCCGATACTCCAGCGGGAATCTCTCTCATCGAGCAAAAACATGGTAAATTATGATTTCTAAACCACCTCTTAGCTGCTCTGCTGCAAAGCACCATGGGAGCTATATAAAATATTTTTGGGTGCAGGGATCCCTCCCCCCCTCCACCGAATATTTTAGAAACTACAGATTTACCCCAAACTAGCAAAATAAATATCTATGATGCTTCAACTGGGCAGGGCGCAAAACAGAGCTCACCCGAACACCACCAGAATAACTATTTCCATCTACCTGAGGCTGCCTGCAGAGGTCCGGTTACCCAGAAGAAGCACCCAGGATTGATCTAGGGACTCCCTCTGTGACCTCTGACCCCAAAACTGCCATCTTTGGAAAGTTCTCAACCTCCAAATAAGTCTTCAACAGGACTGGGAGCAACACGGAACACACCCTAACACCACCCGAAGCACTCTTTACATCTTCCTGAGGTTGCCTGTTACTTTGGATATATAAGCACTGTCCTTTGGATGTCCATTCGTCTGGGCATCCAGGGGTTGCTTCTATAGCCTTCTCCATTTCATTCTGTGTTCCCTGTTAGCCACTGTTTGACACAGGTTGCCACAAAAATGCCTTGCATACAGTATACAAGTAACATTCAAATCCAACAACACAATACTCCATTAAAACAACTAATTATATACATCTGCTTTCTTCTCAACTGCCATTCTGCACCCGTACGATGGTGATCAATGGGCAGGATTTTATTTGCTGAGCTTTTTGAGAGGGGGTGGGTAAAAGGATATAAGCAGCAGGGGGTGTGGGGAATAAGTAATACATTACTGGAAAGGGGATTTGGGGGGACCGCCCCCAAATGTTTAAAAAAACAATGGGGGTCATTACGACCCTGGTGTTAACCATGGCGCTATTAGCGCCATGGTTGATGCCGGTATTTTACCAACTCCGCCATGGTGAATGGCGGAATTACCGCCCCATTCTGAGGTTGGCGGGGCAGTAATTCCCCATTCACCATTGGCCCTTCTCCATTCCCATTTTTTCCCCCATAGGGCTCAATGGGAATGGGGAAGGCGGTAATTACGGTACTGCAAATTGCGGTCCCGTAATTACCTCGAAATTCCCTTTGCGGGTTCCTTGCTTAATGGCTGGTAAAAGCAGCCGTTCAGGTCGGGACCCGCAAAGGGAACTTCGTAATTAGGCGGTAAGGGTTTAACGGCGCCGACTCCTTTTACGGCGCCGTTAACCCCTTACCGCCTGGGTCGTAATGAGGCCCAATGAGTTTTTTTGGCCAAAAAAAACCTGACGATGGAATGACATATAACCTAAGTGCCTGCTTACACACATGAAATGAATTAACTCATTAGCACACACTCCCTAGATATACCCTTCCTTCCTTACTGAAACATGACTCAAACCCAACCACACAACTTTTATCCCTGACCTGCTTCTACCGCATCTCACTCACTGCAGAGACCACCCACACAAACACGGTGGTGGCATAGCCATCATATATAAAGACACAATCATACTTAGTAATCCCACACCCCATTCATATCCTTTGAAACACTCTCTCACTTTCTCCCCTCTGTCACACCTGCAACCCACCTTTCTCTGTCTCATGTATCGCCCTCCTACACACAATCCCAACTTCCACACCAACTGTACTAACTTCACTACTAACAACCACACCTCCCCCTGCAACAACATCTACTTTGGTGACTTCAACCCTGGTAGTTCCCTTCCAGGCACCAATCCCATATTAAAGACTATCCTCAGTCCACTCACCCCTCATGAACACAATTCATCACCTATCCCACACACATTGCTAGCAAAGCCCTAGACCTTTCGATCCCAAGCAAAAATCAAGTTTCAGTGGATAATTGAATCTGGGTATCATGGTCTGATCTCTTTGTTATCTCCTTGATGCTCACACTACCACAACAAAATCCCGCCACCTGCCACACATCCTCCTCAACCATCCACCAGACAAACTGAACACACAAGGGACATAGCCTTAGGAACACTCATACCCCACACAAAATCCCCCAATCCTACTCAACAATACACCATCATCACACAGGCAATCGACAAAATTGCACTCCTAAAATTACACAAAACCCACAACAACAACCTCAAACTCTGGTTCAACAGTCCCCCCCCTCCCTACAAGAAGAAAGACAGATGCCTAGAGAGAGCCTGGCAAAATAACACATGCCATTCAACCAGGACACCCCTCAGACACTGCTGCAACAAATATAAAACAGTCATACGCCATGCCAATGCCACCCATTACTATCAAGAACTCCAATCCACCTCTAAACCACCATCTACATCTTCAACACCCATATCCACTGCAGTATGGTACTCCCTCATTAACTACTTCAACTCCAAAATACACATCTGGACAGCCCTCCCCTCAGCTCTCCCACTCTCAATCCTCATTCCCAAACATTCCAACACATGGACACCTTCCACCCCATTGACACTGACACCCTCATCATCCTCACTGGCAAAACCAAACCCACACATTTCCTGGATGATGGTTGTTCACCTCAAGCTGCATCCAATTCCATCACCACCCTAGCTTCCCACTCGCTCAACATAATCAACTTCTGTCTCTCACATGGTACTAGCCCCACTGCACTCAAGATGGGACAAATCTCACCCCTCCTCAAAAAGCCATCTCTCGGTCCCACACACCATGAAAACCACTGCCCCATTACAATCCAACCACACATCCCCAGAATCATGGAACACTTTGTAACTACACAAATGCAGCAACACATCACCACAAACAACCTACTGAACCTCTTCCAATCTTGCTTTTGGCCTTGACACACCACTGAGACTGCTACTGTTCAGATCCTCAATGACCTCCACAGCATCACAGATAAATGATACACAGCACTACTCACTCATACTCATCAACCTCTCTTCAGCCTTGACCCCACTGACCACATCATTCTACTAGACATCCTAGCCCACAGGATGAGTCTCTCCGGCAGCGTACTCAGCATGTTCACGTCCTTTCTCACTGACAGGACACATTTGTTCTCCATACCCCCTTATCCATCAGACCCCACCCCTGTCAAGTATGGGGTCCTGCAAGGCTGTTCCCTATCTCCACTCCTCTTCACCCTATATGTTGAATCACTTGGACATACTTTTAGCAAACACAATGTACATTTACACTGATACAGAGATAACACACAAATATACTTCCAAATATCACCCCCTCACAACTCCACACCCTACAAACCTGTCTCTCCACCAACACCAACTGGATGGCCACCTACTTCCTCAGATTCAACCCTTCCAAAACAGAATACCTCCTGTTCTGCACCCAAGGCACAAAACTGAACTCACCCCCAGGATCCAAAAACTCACCACTCACCATGGTCAACCCACACATATCCCTCTCCACACCTGTCAAATTCCTTGGCTTCACCATCAAACCCCACATTTCCTTCACACACCACATAGCCGCTGTCACCAAAACATGAAATCTACAAATACACATCATGTGCAAAATCAGACATATCCTTCCTCCTTATGGCTTCTGCACTGCAGTCCAAGCACTGCTTCTCTCTAACCTGGGGTATGGAAATTCTCTCCTCATTGGATTCCCCAGCCTCACTCGTCGCCCCCTGCAAGCCATACGTAATGCAGTAGCCAGACTCATCCTCCACCAACACAAACATTCACATATCACCCGCGCTCTTGCCCAGATCTACTGACCCCCCCATACTGCAAAGAATTGCCTTCAAAAGACTCTGAGTTGTCTTCAAAGCCATCCACCTCAAAAACTCCATTTTACCTTTGTGACAAACTCAAACCAATCACCCACACAAACTCCAGACAAGACAGCCAGCGCCTTCTACACATTCCACTCTGCAAACTCACATGCACACAAAAACAAGAATTTACCCACTGACCACCCAGGGCATGGAACACCCTACCTCACAACATACTCTCTAAATTCTCCATCACTACTCTTAAAAGAGCCTCAAAACATACCGGTTTCCCTACAGATAACTCTGCCCCCCTCCATTGCTATCACTGTCTATCCGAAGCTTCGTATCATTTCCTGAAAAATGTTGTAACTTCTTATTTCAACGCCACCTTTTCAATATTTGAACGCTGTAAGGCGTGCTACCCTCTGGGTAGGGTCAGTGCTAAACACAAATTCAAATAAATAATAATAAAATAATAAAATAAATGAAACTGCCCCGTGGTGTTCACGCTGTATGTGTTCAGTCAATGCACTTTTTCTTGAAGCAAAAATGAATGGGACAAGGGCGAAAACAGTGTTTTTTTTCTTTTCTGAAGTAGTTTTTCATATTTTCAATATTTTTTCCCAAAATTTCCAGTTCTGGTGGTCCTGGGCCAAACATTCTTTGTCGAAAATAATTCCATCAATATTCATCCAGCGAGTCAATAATCTATTAGCAATGTGCAATTTTGGGAAAAGTCTTTGTACTATGTACACCGTCTTCACTGTAATTGTTTTGAAACCACCAATTTCCTTCCTCTGAGTAGCATTTTCAGCCTTTTTCTTTTGTGACTTCCCATGACCATGGGAATTGCTTGCATTGAATAAATAAAAAAAGGTGGTTTTATCATTTCTGGAAATGCTGAGTGTTCCATTACCCCATGGGAGATATATGAAAGGTTTTTGGGACTGGTGAAACCTCTTTTTTCCATCAATCTTTTAACAAACTACTGGACAGATTTATACCAAACCAAAAAAAGGAACATCTAAGATGATCTTTGTCCAACTTGTTTCTTATTTGGTGCAAACCTGTCTAGTGGTTTTGCTCAGCGATTTTGCAATGCAAGCATCTTTTTCCTTATTAGAAATGTAATGGGAGAAGGCTAAAAAATAACTCCTTATTTCATGAATGTTCCCAAAATTTTCCATTTTCAGGGTTGCATGGCTTATGTCAAAGATTCTTTTTCTGGAACATTTCAGGCAGATTAATCCAGTGAGGCAAATGTCATTGGCAATATAATTTTCAGAAAAGTCAAATCACATTGGATTTATTTTAAGTAAAGGGTGCCATTATCATTGAGCATCTCGTGATCTACTGCTGTTCATCAAAATGCAACCATAGGACAATCCAACTCATTCAGTAAGTAGAAAACACAATCATGTCTTTGCTGTGTCCCTAACCCTCGTTTTGAAATAAGACTGATTAAATGTATCCATAAACCTGTATGAAGTTCCAAGCTTACAGTAAAGCATTCTTATTTCTATCCTAAAAGCTGTATGTGTTCCTATCATTGTTTGGTTATCTCTGCTAATAGCATTACTCATTGCTCTGCTGAATAGTACAATGTCCTCTGATATCACTATTTTGGGTCACCCCCTGTGGCAGATTTACACAGTGTATGAAACCAGGAATTCAATTAAACACATTTTATTGCACTCTTTGCCAGTAAATGCATGGGTTAAAATCTTACAGAAACTACATATTTATTATCTATTCATTGGCAATGTATACGCCACTGACAGCAAGCACAGTGGCTTTGCAGCTGCTGTGTGTTCATCTACAGTTCAGGATGCTGCTATCAAAGAATGAGCTAACTAAACGTTGTCAGGATGGGAAAAACTATAACGTGTTAGGGCCCTTTCACCAGTAGAAGTACAGGTCTCCGTCTCTGTATCCCTACTCTTAGTTTCAATTCATGGCACTGGGCGCAGCCCAGGAGCTTACAAGGATACAGTGCCAGGCTGCTTCTTTACTCAATTCAAAATGTCAGGGAAATAGTGCAAGCTCACTTGTTTGTCCAGTTGCTCTTCACAGGGGTAATGTTCCCAGGTCACCATTTCTAATTTATGCCTGGACATATTGCCTCACCTAGTTCTTCCTCCTGAGTTTCTGTCGGACTGCCAGTGATTTTACTTCTTCCAATTTGCCTGGGTGGTGGTTTGCATGCGTCTCTGCTGCAGTTTTGGTGTTGTTTTTCTCAATCACCAACCATGTGCACAGCTGTCTCCAGGAAAACGGACTCTACTCCATTATTACTGCAATTATTAGATTTGTACAATCCCATGATCTGGCATAAGCATTGTATCATATGTCATTGCATGAAACCCTCTGAGCTGCTAAGTAGCTCCATATAACAGTTTTACCCCGATTTCTCATGCTTACAGTAGCCAGAGCTTCTAAAAGACCTGGCAACCATGTTAGTTATTATTTTCTTTAGATATTGTCACAAACCTCCTGCAAGAAGAAAGTGTGTACTTTACCTCCTCATTTTGAGACTCTTAGACATAACACTCTCTATAGTGTCTTCAACAGATAATGGTGGGCATTCAAGTGGTTGATTTCTTGTGGTTTAAAATCAGGGAAGTGGTCGTACTCATACTCCCAGCAGAGGATGAACATTCCAGTTGATTACTGTATTTCCATATATATATATATATATATATATATATATATATATATATATATATATATATGTATATATATATATATATATGTATATGCATTTGAAGAAGAGGGGTGCTGATGTTTAACAGAAAATGCTTAGAATAAAACATTTCCAGATGGTGGAGGCATTCTCCAGAGGGGTGTCTGTACAATAGAATGATAATGGGGATAAGTGGAAAGTCAGTTTGTGAGGGTGCGAACAAAGTGGGACATAAACCAGAGACAAAACAAAACAAAAACAAAACAAAAAATAAGAAACAGATGACTTACAAAGGTAAAATTAACCTACAGGACAAGGCAATGGATATTCACTTTGCAGCTGTGAGCAAAGCTTGGACTGTACATTGCAGTTTATGGAAGTGATTCTAAAGGGAGGTGATTATGTCTGTGAAGTAGAATGATTTGTTAGAGTACAGCACAAAATGTTTTAATACTAGGAGTAGGATGGAGGTAAAGGTGGTGTGCCTGCATCATAGAACTTGGTGCTTAAGCATTGCACTGCACTTCCTGTCAGATATGCTGGATCACGGGGGGCATGGCCGAGCATCCTGCGGAATGGCAGCATAAAGCTGAGCTACCGCAACGGCATAAATATTTCATTCCAGAAGGGCAATAAACGTACCTGTTTCTGTCTGCCGAAGCAAGCTCACCTCAGCAATTAGGATGAAGAAGGTCCTGTAAGTCATTCCTCCCGACTTGCAGACAACACTTGTCAAGACGCCAGGAGGGCCAAGAGCAATGGCCTCTCGTAAGCATTACACTGCACTTCCTTTCAGATCCTGACATTTCTACGCGGCTTACGACCCACGTTTTTGCTTTTGTTAACAACACCGGCAAAGAAACAAACTTTTAATCCTCACAGTGTTTCTCACCTGATAAATATATTACAACATTCAAGGAAACTATAACGAATCCTCACTTTGAAAGTGGCCTCATTTCCTTTTATATTTTAGTGGCTTATTGCTACTAACATGGACTATTTTATGAGAGCAAATGGACACTTTAGGAACATTTTTATGAGCTCCAGCCACCTGGTTTTGTTAGTTTTTTTTATTTTCTCAAGCTTGCTGATGAGTAACCCCTCCTTATAGATGTAATTACATTACAGCAAATCAACATTTTTGAGGGCCTGTCACTTAAAACTTGTATTGATTCAACAGAATTGACTTTCAATATGGCCTCACAAAAGACTGTGGCCCTCATTACGACCCTGGCGGAAAGTGACTGACCGGAGCGCCACAGCGTAAATAGCGTTTCCGCCATTGCACGAAGGAGCAAAGTGCGGACCATTCCGACCCATCGGGCACGAGCACCACGCCACGGCGGAAGTGCAAAGTCCGCGATGGCGGAAATGACCCCAAAACGGCCCACACCGCCGCCGTACGGCGCCCTAGGTGCAATACCGCCACCCCTCTTAGCGGTCACCGCAGTGTGCGCCTACCGGAAAGTACGGTGACCGGAAATATACGGAAACGGAAGTAAAAACATGGGCCCGGAACGGGAAACATCCCGGCGTACACCCATAAAACCACTAAAACCACACAACCACTAAAATCACTACCCTGAAACACACCCCAACCCGTCACCCACCCTAGCGAAACCAAGACAAATGGGAAAAGTAGCGAAGAAAGCGTGCGACCGCAAGCGGCAGGTCCACTTCTCCCGCGAGGAACTCACCGTGCTAACCGAGACCCTCCAGGAGAATGCTGCCGTCGTCTTCTCCACGCAAATGACCAGAACGGCACTTGCAAACAAGAAGACCATATGGGCTCTGGTGGCACAGCGGGTAAGTGCGGTGGGGACCGCACCCCGCACCCCACAGCAATGCCGCAAGCGATGGGACGACCTGCGGATACGCGTCCGCAGCATACTCTCTGCCAACCGCAACATTGCCACAGCCACCGGGGGAGGTCCTGAATCACCCATCAAGTTGACCCCCTGGGAAGAAATCTGTGCCTCCACCATCGGAATGGAGAGCATAGAGGGAGTCGGAGGGATGGAGAAAGGAGTGCAGACATCCGAAGATTCAGGTAGGTGTACCAGATAAAACAATGCCAAATCCACACAGTCCATCCATGTGAAGTACCATGCGTCCACATAGTGCAACAGAAACACATGTCCAGGAGAACGGCCACACACATCGGCCTGATAGCGCACGTAAAAACCCACAATAAATACATAAATAATTAAAAACCCCTAATACACGCACTACACGTGCAGCAGGCACACCCTAACTGCAGGCTGCCAAACAACTGCACCCTCACTCCACACACAAATCAAAGCACCTCCAAGGACCCGACCCAAATCACCCTCAGGTACCACCCCAGAGCATGTGATACAATGCCATTCCAATTCCCACAGACCCATCATTAACCCTCGCCCTCCTTTACTCCACCACAGGGTCCGATCCAAACGACGAGCTACAGGACACCCCTACCAGCACACCTGCAAAGAGGGCCAAGACCAACGGCCAGAGACCCTCCACCTCAGCTGCACGCATCAAGACACGGCAGCAGCACAAATCAGGTGGCAGCACAGAGGAGGGAACATCAACAGGCACCCCAGCAGCCAGCATGCCCACAACACCACCACCACAGGTCCCCCCAATGGATGCCACAGAAGGCACTGCCTCTGGTGGCAGCAGCACCATAGGTGACACCCCATTGATGGCAGCATGCTCCGACACAGAAAACGGGGATGTCGAAGTCAGATCCATCCATGACCTGTCCCAATCCCCCTGTCTGTCCCATCCCGTACAACATGAGGATACCACGCAGGGGCACCCACAAGACAACGACTGGCCATCCCCCACAAGCCCTGTGGCAAGGCAACATGAGGACAACAGCCCCTCTGTGACACCCCCGCAAATGGGCATGGCCCAGCAGAGGCAACAGTCCCTCGACAAGTTAATCGTGCAACAGCAGCAAATGGCCACGCTCCTCAAGGACCATGCCGATGAATGTGGGGGCACTAAGGCAGACATAGAAACATCAACTGAGACACTTAGGGCAGAAATGGAGAGAGGCACAGAGACGCTAAGGGCACAAATGGAGAGTAGCACCGAGAGCCTGAGAGTCCAAATGGAGAGAAGCACCGAGAGCCTGAGGGGGGAACTGCATGCGACGTCCAAAGACGTATGTGCCGAACTTGCCGCAGTGCGCCGTGTGCTCACTGAGCTCTCGCAAACCCTTAGGGACATGCATGGACGTGAGCAGGCAGACACATCATCCGTTGCAAGTTCCGTCCAGGGCAGCCCCCAACGTAGATCTGGAAGGAACCTGCGCTCCACAGGCAGGGGTGCCCCTGATACCCGCAGAGGGGGCTTGCAATAGCGACAGCCCACTGACAATGAGCATCTTTGGACACTGGGGTTCGGGGGGGAGGTAGGAGGGTGGAGGGGGTGTGTTGGGCTCACTTGGGTGGCGGGTCGATAGGGTGTTCAACATGACATCACATATGCCATAAAAAGTGCACGATCAACCAATGAGATGTGTGGACATTGATTTTTGTGTACTAGGCCATCATAGGCGTACAGTCCGTATTGTGCATGTCCCAGACACGCACAGTGCCACGAGTCCCGTGTCCATGTATCAGCCACCAGGCGTGAGTGCTAGAAGCATACATCAATGAGATGCTGACGAATGTCACGGGCCTCCGGTGCCTCGCAGACTCCATGAGGTGCTGCCACATCCCCACCCTCATCATGACCATCATCAGGTGCTTGCAGTTCTGCGTCAGGGGGCATGGGCACTTTTCTACGTACGCACATGTTGTGGAGCATGACACATGCCATCACCATCTTTGCAACCTTCTCATGGCGGTACAGGAGTGCCCCGCCAGACCTGCTGAGGCAGCGGAAACGAGTCTTCAGTAGGCCGAATGCCTGTTCAATGACTACACGGGTACGTGAGTGGGCATGGTTGTAGTCCTCCTCATGCTGGTCCCGTGGGTTCCGGACTGGTGTGAGGAGCCATCTCTTCAGTGGATATCCAGCATCACCTGTATGTGGACGAGAAATGTATGATGTGGAATGCCATTGCTACGTACGCACACCCCCCCCCTTCCTGCCAGGTCATTGCCAAATCACATTCCCCACATAATCATGCATGTAATGAGACTCACCGAGTAGCCAGGATCTGTTCCCTGCGTGTCGCTCCATGTAGCGTGGTATTGTAGAGTTCCTCAAGACCATAGAATCATGGGTAGATCCAGGGAATCGGGCACAACAATGTGTAATGATCCTGTTGGAGTCACACACCATTTGTACATTCAGGGAATGAAATTGTTTTCTGTTGCGGTACTGGGCCTCCATTGCATGTGGGTCGACCAATTCCACATGGGTGTAGTCGATGGCACCAATGCAACCCGGTATGCCGGCAAGTGCATGGAATCCCACTTTTGTGTTGGTAATTTCCTGCTCCGAGCGTGGTAGAGAGATGTAGTCGTCTGCGTGCTGCAGGAGGGCATCGAGCACTTGCAATAGTGTCCGTGAGAACAGTGGCTGAGAAATGCCATGCAACTGTCCGACTGTGTGCTGGTAGGTGCCTATGGCCAGGAAGTGGAGTACAGACACCACCTTCAGTAGGGGTGGGATGGCGGTTGGGCTATCTATCATGCTGACAAGGTCAGCCTGTGTCATGTCCACAATGGCGGCTATGGTGTCCCGGTCCAGACGGTAGAGGGTGTGGATCTGCTCATCAGTGAGGTTGAACGGATGTGCTCGGAGGCGTGGGATTGCGGGCTGCCTGCGTGGTGGTAGTGGCTGTGCTGGCGGCCCTTGCTGGCCCTGCCTTGCCCTCCTCCTCCTCCTGCGTCTCCTTCGTGCGGCCGGTTGCAGTTGGTGTTCGTCTTCTTCTTGGAGTTGGAGTACTTGCAGTGCTATCAGGTCCCCCAGGGCCAACATCGCGAGTCCTGCCGGTAGCATTTCGGTGTGGTTGTGGGAGGAGACAGGCTGTGCAATTTATGTGTTTTCAGGCTGTATGGCCTCCACCTGTGGTGATTAATTCCACCTGTGCAAACTGCTCTCCCCTTTGGCCGAGCACGTCCCGCGCACAACGCTGCAAATCGGGGAATGGCATCTTGCTATTGCAATCATGTATTTGTACCCGATGGCCGTGTAACATTGGTTGACATGTTCATTCTGCTGTGGTCCCATTGTTGCACATACTATCTGTGCAGTCGCGAACAGACTTGTGAAGGGTCAGTGGAACGTAGTACTCGAGTAACGGTGGGCCCTCATGCATCACTGTACCGAGTTGCAATGACGGGCGGGGCGTCCCATTTGTGGGTGAAGGCAGTTGCCATTTTCACACACAGCCGCACTAGATGGATTAATTAGTGATTTCAAACGGCCACAGATGCCTCTTCGACGTGATGTTGCAAATGTGGAATGCGAAGGGCGGCGCTTTCGGTTTCCAGCTAGCGGCGAGGAGATGCCCACAGGTCTGACTGCAAATATAACGTTCTGTTGTTCAATGTCCTTGAGACAGGGCCCATGGCGAGGAAGCAATGATTGATATGAATAGTTTGGGATGCGCAATTGCTACGTGGGCGATGAGGCCGGCCGTTCCCAAATACATGTTACTTCACAACACTGGAATTACGGGCTGGGGCACTGTGGATTTTGCAGGCTGCATAACGCACAGACTCAATGGATGTTTCTAATGTTATGTGAGTAATTATTCAGGCGTTTTGATTCCGGGATGAGGGAATGATGAATGGATGCATGGGCAGGTGATTTGATACAGAGTTTGCCATGTACAGGGCTTCTTGGGATCTATCCGCCTCCCCTACGCTATGTGATGCAGGGCTGCCATGGTGGGACCATCGTCTATCTGGCCTTGTTGAGCCCTCCCTGTCGCGACACGCCCTCAGACACTTGTGTCCATGCACATTAACATTCCCATCTGATGGATTCTGTTTTGACAGACGCATGCACAGGTACACTCGTTTGTGATGGTGTTTGCACCTCGATATAGATGGTTAGGAGTCGCAAGTGGTTTTGGGGTGGTGATGATCCTTTGGAGTGGGCTAGCATGCATATGGCTGTGGATTTCGTGTGATCATTGAAGTGAGTTGTTGGAATGTAGTTCTGATGGCCATTCTGTTCTTTTTCTTTTCTTTTGGTTGACAGGTATCTCCTCCCCTTTTGCCACTGCCATCTGTATGCCACTCCTGCAGATGGGTTTTACTCCCGACACCTGCTGCTTCGTGTTAATCAGTGGAGCAGCATTACGATCTTATGGGACGATCGCCAATGGCCCACATGCCCTTACGCAGTACTGGTGGCTCGGAGCAACATTTCGGCCTTTCAGCTGGACTAGTGCCTCCCCATTGGGACGGCCCTGCGGTTCTGTGCGCTTCCATGTTGCCTTTTCGTACGTGAATGTGGCTCTGTGTACCATGAGGGAACAGGACGACACACAAGTAGTGGCTGGTCATTTCTTGCGGATGCAGCCCACAATGGTGATTGGTGTTTAGGAGTTCATGGCCTGATGGCTGTATGGGCTTGGTGACTTTGATGTGCATTAAATTTCTATTCTGATTTGGCCCGTGTAGCGTTTTTCTTTGCAAGTGATGTGGCATATGCCTATTTGGGGGGCGATGTATTGTGAGGAGATCTGCATTGGGTTCCAGCTTCGGAGTTTAGTTGCGTGGTACTGTACTGGGCGCGTTTGCCTACTAAGCCCGTGAGGTCAGGGATGGGGGCTGCCAATATGACAGTTTGAATGTTGTCATGCTCAGGGGCGGGGGATTGGGTTTTGTGTAACAGATGCCGGTCAGCCAGGTGGACTGGTGGAATGATGTGATTCTCGGAATATGGCTGGTCACAGGTGCCTGTGTTTGCGTGCGTTTCTTGGTGGGGGACTGTGGTCATGTCCATTGGGATGGCTTCTGTATTCGTGCCATCTGTGCCCTGCAGCTCCCATTGGCCCCTCTTGTGTTTCTTTTGTTCGTTGCCATGCATGGGTGACTTGTACATTTCAATGGTTGCATTGTGGCTTCATTGCACCTACGGGGAGTTGTACTTTGTGGGCAGGGAGCGGTGTACAGGCACTCAGTGGGGCCGTTTACGGTTGATTCGCGAGGCCGTACTTCTCACCATGGCGGAATGGTACATTACGCCATGCCTGATGGCGTTAGGTACATGTCCGCTAGGGTCGGAATTGGCGTACCGTTGCGCCATGGTGGTGTTTGCGGTTTCGCATGGCGCGCGCGCGCGTGCTTGGTGCAGTTAGCGTTGGCGTTCACTACGGTGTCGCTAATGGCTTCGTACTTTGCGGTGACGGGTCATAGTCGCACCGAGCGCTATTCGATGGCGGTATTGCATTTCCGCCATCGTTTTCCGATTTCCGCAAGGGTCGTAATGAGGGCCTGTATCTAAATTTTCTTTCAATAAAGAATTTTCTGCACATGCTGCAGCCACACTAAAAAGGCCAAAAAGTGACTCCTCTCCTCCTGCCCAAACACTATTGCATGCTAATATGGAACCCATTCTGATGGAAATAAGAGCACTTAAAACATTTTTGGAATCCACAAATGCTATGCTTCAATGAATGGACGAGTGTTGGGCACATTTTGAAAGCAGGATTGAGGAGGTTGAAAGAAGAATAAGCAATACTGAAGATATTGCCAATAGAGTTGCTCAGCTGGAAGGATCTATTCTTACACAACAAAAAGAAAACAAAGATTTAGAAAATAGAAACCGCCTGAAAAATTCTCATCATCTTTGGCTTTCCAGAAGGAATAGAAGGAGAAGATGTTGCCCTCTTCCTGAAAAAGACTCTACCTGGCATCCTCACTTTGCACTCATCTATTGTCCTTAAGATCCAAAGAGCACAGAGAATAGAACCTGAGAAAGCAGATCCTTTCAAGAACAATACACCAAGAACTATGATATTTCTGCTGCTTGAATATACACAACTTCAGTTAATATTGCAGAAGGCCAAAGCAATGGACCACCTCGTGTGGAATAGACATAGGATTTTCATCTTGCAGGATGTGGCTAAAATTACAGCACAAAAAAGGAAGGAGTCTCTTATCGCCCTGCACTTAAGCAAATGAATGCAAGGTATGGATGAATTCACCCTTGTACCTTCAAAGTCACTATTAATGGCAAAATGTCTACTTTCCAAAACCCTAACGACTTAAAGAACTTCATACAGCTTCAGAAAATGGAATCAATGGATACTGGCACTCCTAGCCACACATAATACGTTACTTTCCTTCTTCAGAATTTCACCTTGGGTCCGGGCTCTCGGAGCAGTCACCCTAAACCAGGGGTCTGCAACCTGTGGCTCTCCAGATGTTTCGGACTACAACTCCCATGATCTCCAGACATTGACTATGCTGTACAGGCCGGATGGGAATGGTAGTCCAAACACATCTGGGAGCCAAAGGTTGCAGACCCCTGCCCTAAACCATAAACCATTTCCCTTCCGGAACTCACAAGAACATCTATTCCTTTGGAGCAGGCAACCTCTCCTGTTTTGGCATATCTTCTTGCCCACTTGTGGATGCGCCTTTACACCCCTTTTACACTTGACATCATGTATATGACCTCCTGGCTTTTGTCTTTCTTGAGTGCATCTCCTTTTTTCTTGCTGGTCGGGTGTACTAGGATTGGTCATCCTGGTCCTCTAATCTTGGTTTGGCTTTGCATCCTGGGGTTGGATGATGCAGTAACACTTTTTTTTACACATTTCTACATTTTTATCCTTTATGCTTTTTGGTTTTTATTTTTTCTCTGCCTTATTAAGTCTCACTTACAAGTTAATGGTGAAGCTTTTAGTATGGAAAGTTGTTTTAATGGTGTATTCACTATTGCGACTAACACTGTTACTTACACTTAAAATATGGCTCTTAAATGTATGACCTGGAATATTAAGGGTCTTTATAACCCGATTAAGAGACAAAAGGTTTTAGCTCATATCAATAGATTCAAGCATTCTATTGCATGCTTGCATGAGTCTCATTTATCAATACAAGAATGCATGAAACTAAACAAGTTTTGGGTAGGTGAAGTAATAGCCAGTCTGGCAAAGGGCAAACATAATGGTCTAGCAATCTTGATCAGAAAAGACACTTAATATCAAATTCTTCATAAAGAAGCTGACACGAAGGATAGATCGGTATTAGCTAAATTGACAATTGGATCCCAGATTATTTCCATTTTTAATGTATATGGACCTACTATCCCTGATTACAAATTTTGGCTAGACTTGAAAAGTATGACATTACAAGTGGACCTTCGCAATCTGATACTCTGTGGTGATTTCAGCAATATTATTCACCCATTCCTTGATAGAAGGTCTCCTTGCCAATTTAAAAGTAGTAAAGCACACGCACAATTTATAAGCTGTCATTCAGAAACGGTTGTTATAGATTCGTGGAGATTTGCACACTCTGCAGATATAGATTTAACTTTTCACTCCCTACCACATAATTCTTTTTCTTGTATTGATTACATTTTTGTTGCCAAAACATTGACATCCTCAATAATTGACTCCACTATCGAATGCTTACCAATTTCATATTATGCCCTTGTAATAACCAATATTGAATTGGTAGGTACCTCAAAACTTAATAATAGATGGAGATTCAATAATTTGTTACTCCAACACCCAACTATGCAAAATCTTTCCTGGGCTTTCATCATTTTTTCTTCCAAATCAATAAAGATGATAATACCTCTCCTGCCAATAATTGGGATGCATATAACGCAACCTTACGTGGACATATTATTTATTTTACTGCCAAAAAGAAGAGGGAAACAAGAATAAATATAGACAAACTCTATGCCCAGTTGCATAACTTGGAGAAACAATACTATGCCTCTCCTTCAGTCACTCTCCATCAACACATTCTTACATTTCGCTTTTCTATTAACAAGACATTAACAGAACTAGCATGTGGTGTCATGTAAAACATGTTTCAGTCATCCAATAAAGCAGGCAAAGCCCTTGCCTCATTTCTAAAAATCAAAAAAGAAATAACTAGAATTGTTGCTATTAAAAATGAGCAAACCGATGAGGTAACTTCCGATGCTAATATTTTAAATGCATGTTAGGCAAGATTGTATGTAGTAACCCTGTGGGAGACTACAGCAGCCCTATCCTCTTGGCAATAGGTAACCCAACCTTTGGTATAGGTATGTAGTACACAAGCTGGTAGAGTGACCGAGCAGCCAGACTTATCTCAAGAGGGGTCAATGTGAGCTGTAGATGTGTAACATAGAGATTCACAGTGACAGCTATTCAAATAACATTTATATTCAAGGTTTGTTATTACAATTATTATTTATTAATTTACCAGTCAGTTTTAAAATAAGGGAGAAAGACAAGTCTAAGGTTAGGCACCTTAAGACTGTTGGATCTACTGTTAAAGACCCCACTATAAATCCTATTGTTAGGAGGAAAACCTCTAAGCCAGGTAAAACCAGATCTAAGAGGAAGTGGAGCATGTACCTTGCTTGACCACAACCCCTCCAACCAAGATACCTGAGACCCAACCTGCTCTTGTAAGAGAGGTGGTGAGTAATCATGGAGGCTCTCTAGGTCTAAGGGATTCCTTTCTAAGGACCCCTTGAAAAAGCCTATTGCAGGCTCAGATGTTGTCACAACTTCTGAGGGACTGTTATATCAGATCACCTATACATTAAATAAGAGAGATATACCAAACAGGATTTGTAGGTCATGTAGCTTGCAAATGAAAACCAATGTGAAAAAATGGCAGAGCAAGGGTTACAAAAGTTTGCTGGTGTCCTCAGCAGACAATTTAACCGACTTGCAACAGGAGATCCATCCTGGTGAGGATTAGATCCTCCTGTCCCTTAGTCTGGGGGACGAGTTTTAGGGAGAATTCCTCCACCTTAGAGATTCCTAGCTCTTTTGCTGGACTTTGGGACTATTTTAATGTTAACCTTGGAGTGAGTGAGCCCTTTTTCTCCCTCACCCAGGTGTTTCAATCTGATTTGGATTCTGTATTCTCTTTGTTTTTGGAGTCTGACAAACTCCATAGGCATCATTCTTTGCATTGTGACACACAGCGCAGCTTCAATGCAGTGGCACAGAGAAGTCCTTTGGATTTCTCTAAAGGTTTAAATATCTTCCCTTGGATAAACTACTGCTTCTAAGAGTAGTAAAGTGAAATTGACTTTACTTACCTGTTTCTCTTTGTAGACCCAGCACACACTAACTTACATAAAGTGCTGGAGGGGTTACTTAGCATTCCCTTTGTCTACCTTCTCATGTAACTTTTTTATGTTACCCTTTCTACAATTAATGGCTATGACAGTGGTTTAGTTTTCCTACCATTGTGCATTTTTACCGCAGGCTGAATCCTCAGATGCAGTATTGCACCCATGGGTGCCCATTTTGTCAAAATGGCCTCAGCCTTCTTTTTTGCCATTTCTTGTTGGAAAGGATCTTCCTGAGATTTACTCTGTGTGCCAAACCATTTTTGGTCCCTTTGTTCTTTTTGTCTTTGGCGGAATATACTGGTGAAGCCCGCCTCTGGCTCCAGCATGTCTGGCAGGGCAGGAAGCGAGGGAGGTTCCCGGAACTCCCTGTGCCTAGACTCCTTGGTTACAGGAATGCACCCAAAGGTGATTGGCTGGCTGGCTGGCTGGCTGTCCTTGTAGGACCGCCACCCTGCTGCGAATGAATTGGAGAAACTTGCATGAAAGGTGGGGTCTTTTGCAAGGAAGGCAGAGTCGACCACTGGATGAAGGAACTGAAACACTGCTGCAATGCTGAAGCTCCACATTTCTAATCGACTAGAGAAACCCAAAAAGGACGACTTCCCCCCTTGGAGTTAGTGGGACCAATCTGCCCCAATACGAATTTGCCTGGAACCCCTCTCTATGCTGGCTGTACTTCTTTGCTGCTGCAGGAAGTGAGTGCCAGGGGACAGGAACACCACATCACAAGTGCATCACCTTTAAGCTGGACCTGAGCTCCAGGAAGATCCTCCGGACTTCCTTGAAGTAGGACTAACTAAGCCTGAGACACCTCAACAGAGTGCTGGACCCAAGAAGCAAGGAAAGACCACAAGGTGTCCAAGAACCGGTGGTGCTATTTGCGAGTAGCCGAAACCCCAAAGTGCTGCTGATCTGGCATGTGCCCATCACTGCCGCGGACCTTCAATCCGTAGTGCAGGAGTCCCCAGACGTCCTCCCTCTTGTCCCCACAAATGAGGCCCAGGAACAACAGGATCTGCAGGACTACAACAGAACCAGAAGCCAGCTGGAACCTTTCTTCAGACTCAAGGTACTGTGTAACTAGGGGTATGTGCCTCTTGTTGTGTGTAGCTTGCTTGCTCTCACTGCAGACTTGCATTTGCTGCCTTTTACAGAGTTGCTTGCATCTTTGCCCTTTACAAGCCTTCCAGCTTGTGGCCCAACAGTGATTTATTTTGACAACAAAACTCTCTTGGACATTGTGCAAGACTTTTGTGCTATCTTCAAGAAGTGCCTCTGCTCCCCTAGACATTGATCAATTGACATTGGCTATCCTGGCTCCGTGAAGACTCTTCTTACACTCTGATTTTGTGTCTCTCCAAAAAGTCATACATATCCACAGCTTGGAAAGGGTAAACCTAATTCATTGGGGGATTGAAAAGTGCTAATTCATTGGGGGATTGAAAAGTGCTTATCTGTTTGAAAAACGTGTTAATCTTTGTTTCCTTCCATAACATTTTACTTTTTCCACAACCTCAGTATTGCCTTAAGTGTACAAGTGATATATTAATGTCCACAGCAATTGAAGTCACCTCCGGGATAGGAAGTGTCTGTGTGCCATCCCAAAAGGGTATTTACTTGCTTACTGAAACTGAGAGAGAGTATTTTTGAAGTGCATTTTATTGTTACATATTTACCCTTTCTAAAGAAGGCTTATTTTAAAACTGACTGTTAAATTAATAAATCATTATTTTAATAAGAAACCTTGAGTATAAGTGTTATTTGAATACCTGTCACTGTGAAGCTCCATATTACACCTCTACAGCTCACATTGACCTATCTTGAGATAAGTCTGGCTGCTCAGTCACTCTACAAACTCGTGTAGTACAGACCTACACCAAAGGTTGGGTTACCTATTGCCAAGAGGACACGGCTGGTGTAGTCTCCCACAGGCTTACTACATACAATCTTGCCTAAGAATGTGTTCACCAAATGATATGAGAAACTATATACCTCTGATCATTTACATTCCAGCATTAATTTTGATGACTTCTTCAATCGCCTAAAGAATAATCACCCAGTTGACATAAATCTTACCTCCCTCAATGTGCCAATCCATATAAGAGAAATACTATAGCCATAAAGAATCTTACAAAAGGTAAAGCCAAGGATCCAGATGGATGTTTTACTGATTTCTTCTTGCATTTTTCCCCAACTCTCACTCCAAAACTAAAATTACTATATAGAGCTTTTGTTGTGATGTGTAAATCATCAGATACCTTTGCTAGATGGTATGGCTAGGTGCTTTTCCCCATGCATAGTAAAGATGGTAGGTTTCCCCAGCACTATAGACCCATCTCTTTGACAAGCTCGAGCTGCAAAATGTTTGCAAAAATCATAGCCAATAGAATAGAATCATTTATGTCCTAATTAGTTCAATCAGATCAGGTGGGTTTTCTCAATACATTTCAGCTAACACTAGACCTGAACCTGGTTCATTGTATTAATAAACAATCTAACTCATCGGGCTCCTTCGTGGCAATTGCACTTGATACAGAAAAAGCTTTTGATTGAGTTGAATGGAATTTCCTTTTTCCGGGCCTTAAAATGGCACGGAATGAGAGAAAAATGTATTCAATTGGTCAATCTATTATATGTTGAACCCAAAACAACAATATTGATGAACAGCCATTTCTCTCCACTTTTCTCCCTACATAGAGGTAAATGACAAGGCTGGCCCCTCTTGCCAATGCACCCCTTTAGGAATTAATTCACAGGGATAAAAATGTTGTTGGGATTGGATGTGGAAGTTCTAATTTTAAGTTGCAGCATGTGCTGGTGATATATTAATCCTTCTAAAAGACCTGCAAGCTTCTCTTCCACATTTATTGGATACAATTGACATATTCTCATACTTTTGAGGATATAAACTGAATGAAGACAAATCTGAAATGCTCTCGCTTAGTGTTTTTTGTTTGAAAGAAGACTTTGCGCTATTCGGTTTTGGTTGGAATCCAATCTCTATCAAGTACCTAGGTATTTGAATTGCGTCCTCACCAGACCAAATTATCAAAATAAATCTTCAAAAGTTACAATAAAAACTGAATGAATTAATTACATCCTGGTCCCCTATATACCTAACATGGTGGGGCAGACTAGAGGCCATTAAGATGATGCTCTCACCGGTCATCTTATATTACTTGCAAATGCTTCAGGTCCCACTCCCAGAGACGTTTTTTAAAAAGTCAACAGGATACTCATCAATTTCCTTTGGGGCACTAAGAAAAGGAAATTAATTGCCTGGAATAAACTCAAGCTCTCATGCATTGGGGGAGGAGTTGTATTCCCAAATGGTCTAAATGATCACAAAGCCTTTGTTCTTATGCTGGCTTAAGGAAAGGTATCTTCCAGAGCAGACTCCAAATCCTCCTGCTTGGTTGGTAGCTGAGAAATCGCAGGTTCCCCCCTTTCATATTCAAGATGTTCTGTACCTTTTCAATGGAACCAAATTGAGCTTTTCTAAAACTAGTCTCTAGCTAAAGCATTTTTTAATTCACCAAACTAATAAGCTTGCAAAAGCATTCTCTTTTTTTATCTGGTGCAACAAAAATATGACCATAAATAATAAAGCCATCTTTCGGAAATCATGGATTAGTAAAGGTTTCAAATGTATTGATCAGATACTTATTAGTCACATTCTGACTAGACAAATTCAGAAAGGAATTCTCACTTCCCAAATGATCTCTTAATCAATATGTCAATCTAGTAAGTACCTGTCTTGATGCTAGAAATAGTAATGATCTAAATGTACTTGCTCCTGATCCCAAAAGACTTGGGGGGGTCATTACGAGCTGGGTGGTAAGGGGTTAACGGTGCCGGTAATGGTGCCAGCGCCGTTAAGCCCTTACTACCCTATTACGAGTCTGCTCGCGGGACCTGCAAAGGGCGCCTGGTAAAACCAGGTGCCCTAGGCGGGTCCCGCTAGCAGACCAGGGAGCTAACAAAGGCCACCGTTATTAACGGGCCCGTTGTTAGCTCCCTCCCCATTCCCATTGAGCCCTATGGGGTTCGAATGGGAATGGGGATGTACCGGGTCCGGGTTCCTCGAATGAAGAATTACTGGGTCCTCCAAGGTTGGAATGGCCCGATAAGTCCTCATTTGAGGAGCCCGGACCCGGTACCCGGTAAGGAGGTAGCCATGCCGCAAATTGCAGCATGGTTACCTTCAACCTCGTAATGACCCCCTTTGTCTCATGGAAATTCCAGATATTGTGAAGGCCTGTGTGGCATACAATTCGATGATCAACTATTGTATAACATTTGGACTAAAATTAAACATGTATCTGTCTCTGCAAATCTTATTCAAACGCGAAACATCTTCACCCATACAGCTTTTATTACACCTGGAAAACTCTTATTGTCTAAAATATCTAATGATGATCTCTGTGGGTCCTGTAAATCAGTTCCTGGAACATTGACTGTGCACCTATGAATGCCTTTTGGAAGCAAGTCTGGAATTCTCTTAAACATATTTTTAGAGTTTCCATCCGTTAATTTTAACTCATATTTTATTGGGAAGTTTAGTCATTAAGGTGGGGAAATGTGACCCATCCGTGATCATTTTTTGATCTATTTATTCTTCTTGCTATGTATTCTTCTTGCTTGTCGTCTAATTACATCACATTTTAAGATGTCTATCAAAGGGTGGTGGAATAATATTTGTGATGTTCATAGCATTGAGAAGTGTAATGTCAATACCCCCTCGATTTCATTTAAACATGATAAGAAATGGGAATTCTTTGTTAACTATTTAAATGGTGTGCATTCTAAATCCAGTTACATATTATATTCACCTAGTTGCTCTTTGTATTTACATTTTTATCTTTGGAAATTAATGTGAATGTGCTTTACCTTTTTGCTTCACACTGTGAATGTGTCAGTAGTTTTTGTTCTCCCTCCCCCTATTTTTTTCTCTTTTTTGACCAATATAAATCTCAAGTGACTTTCCCTCTTTGTTATTCAATAATTATCGAATATATCCATTATATCCACAAAGTTTTCTTATCATATTTCTTTTGCCACTGAGATTATTGATATTTACTGTTCTATGTATATTTTCAAAATAATAAATCTTTTTAAACTTAAAAAAGAACCTGTTGCTTATTATTGTTGAGGGTCTGGATCTCGGATCCAGCACTAAGGGTGAGGATGTGAATGTGCATGTAGGATAGTGTTGGTGAAAGGAAGTGAAAAGTGCATAGTGAACATCAGATAAATCAGGGTCAAAGGAATAGTTATGAATAGGGGAGAGAGACAGGCGAGAGTTCCTCACATCATCAAAGTAAGGTACAAGGGAGCCATGCATGAATTTCCTCTTGGTCATGGAGAATGGAGCGGAGGGGTAGAGAGGGGCAGGACTGAGATATTAAAGTAAACAATTGAGTGATCAGAAGGAGATGGCTCAATGTGGACTTCAGAGGAGAAGAGCAAAGCAGAAAGACAAGGTCAAGTGAGTTGCCACCAGAGTAGATAGGCTGGTCGTTGATGGGTTTGAGTGAGTGGTCACATAGAGATTTAAGTTCAAGATGGGTGCTTTCAGGGGACTGTGAAAGGTCCAAGTCTCTCAGCATGACAATGGAGATGTCTGGGGGAGGTGACTCAAGGAAAATGTTCAGGTTAGGGAAGAAGCAGTTAAGAGGACCTGTGGATCAGTAGAGAGAAAACCCAGTTAGAAAACAGTAGGAGGAGGAGGTGAATAGTACCATATTTGAAATGAGGAGGGTGTGATGTCATAAGGTCGGGGAAAGTGGGAACAAGTAACAGAGAAAGTATGGAGAGCTGCTAGTGTAGCAGATTTATAAGGGTAGATTCAGGCGCTTGTGATTGCAAGAAGTGACACGTGAGGTTAATAAGAGTTGACAGGGTTAGTGATGTAGGAAAACATGTTGCATAGGGATTGCTCATTACAGAGGACAAGGGAAACTGTAATAGGAGATGAGGGAGAGGAGCAGGTGTTGATAGTTAGGCTAGGGGCATATATGAGGTTGTATATAAAAGCTGAGAGAACAGAAACATGGGTTTGACAGGTTTGGTGTAAGGGTATAGAAGGAGATGGGGGAGGAGGGACAATGAGGTAGATGTTAGAGCAAGTTGTGGATGAAGACCATAGAAAAGGATGGAGAACAACGCATACACAGAGGAAGGGCGTGAAGTACAGTCACATTATGGAGGGTAAAAGAAATAGGCATGTAAAGACAGTAGAGGAAGGGTGTAGCCCAACCAGGAAAGGGTCGGTGGGTAGGTGAGTGGAAAGGGAAGGGGAAAAGGTTTGCTGGGAAGAAGAAGGTCTGAGCAATTGCAACTCTGAGTTGGGAAAGAATTAGAACATAACTTATGAAATGAGAGTCAGCATGCTCAAAACTGGGAGGTCCTTTGGTTCTTTGAGGTAAGGCAGCTCTTAAGTGAATGGAGAGTAACTGGGTCGAAGGATCCTTTCTGTCTGAATGCATTCATCATTCATCATGCAAAGGGTACGCTGAAGTCCTTGAATGAACAGAGTGTCTGTCCCTGGGTCCTCTCTGACCTTAAAAGGCACACATAGGGAGATGTCTTTTTTATTATTTAGCTCTTTGCTGCAGACAACCACGCTGGATACGATGGAGACTCAATAAGAAAGGAGGCAGCATGTCATATGATGTTCTAGGATCCACTTACAATGTTCAAGGTGGCTTCTAGTCTTCTTGACCGGATGTAGGGTGTACTTCGTGTTGTAGAGCTTCATTTCTGAGGAAAAAACCTCAGATGGTGTTCAGAATCCTCGGGAACTGCAGGATGTTGCAAACATGACTTCAAAATGAGATTTAAGTCACATGATGTGGCCATATAACTCTGAGAGTGGTTTTGCAGTATTTTGACAAGCAGCCAATGTTGCATCAACAACATGACACAAGAAGGCAGGCATATTTTAAGAGTTATTACAACAACACAACCACATTTCAAAATTATATCTAAAGACACCCTAATCAAACTTGGCGAGCAGAGAAAACTGCACTCGAATTTTGAATTTAAGGACATGATATGACATGATATGATAGTTTATTTATATAGCACCCATACACAATGGGCGTCATTTACAAGTGAGGCAGTAAGGGGTTAAGGGCGTCGTTAAAGCTGCCGGCGCCGTTAACCACGTACCGCCTCATTATGAGGTCCCCTCGCGAGACCCGCTCTGGACGTCTGGTCAGACCAGACGTCTTTGTGGGTCCCGCGAGGGGACCACATGCTAACAACAGGCCCATCATTAACGGGCCCGGTGTTAGCATGCTCCCCATTTCCATTTGAGCCCTACGGGGGCTCAAATGGGAATGGGGATGGTGCGGGCCCGGGTTCGCTGAATGGGGAAATACCGGGCCCTTCAATGTCGGAATGGCCCGGTATTTCCCCATTCAGGGACCACGGACTCAGACCCGAGTTTGGATGCAGCATGCCCTTATGAAGGGCATGGCTGCCTCCAAACTCGTAATGAGGACCAATGTGTTTCAAAGCACTTCAATGGGCCTCATTACGAGTATGTGCTCCTATACTTTTTATTTTTAAGTTTCACTGTTCCTATACTTTTATTTTAAAAAGAAACCGTTCTGGAACGGTTTTGTTTTAAAATAAAAGTGTGGGAAGAGGTTGAAGCTTGCACTTCAGTGCACTGAACTGAACATTCCCTTAAATAAGCGGTGTGTTTGTTTGGGGGGTTTGGATTGCGTGTGGGAGGGGTGCAGCGATGGAGTTTGTGGAGAGCAGGGCAGACCGGCAGGGAACATAGCTCCACCACTTCACAGCAACTTTAGTGCAAGCCATGAGCATCCACCGAGCATGGAAGGCCTTCGCAGTCGCAAGCTATCTGGCACAAATAATGTTTAGATCATGTTCTTTTCATCTATTTTATTCCGAGCTTCACAGTCCATAACATTCCTGCTTTAAAGCCTAGGCCTGAGTTTGTCTGAAGCAGCCGGCTATTTCCACATGTGTGGTCGCAACAGCACATTCATCAGGGGCTGTGAAATGCCCAGGGGTTGAACTCCGGCAGCAAATGCGTTCTCTAGCATTGCTCAGGTTTGGCTTATCGCTTATTAATGGACTGAAATGTTTTCACCACGATTTAAGTCACCTAATTACGTTGATTAGTCCATGCTACACTGACCTTGAACTACTCACCCCACGCACCGATTCAACACAGTCTAATGCAGACGTTTCTATTTTCTTTAAATTGTCTGTTTTTAATTTGAGTGGGTAACATTTACAGTAAGGTAGGTTTGATGAACTATGGATGAGGTGGGTTTAGTTAAGTGGACATCAAATATAATGGGGATATTAACAGGAAAGTAATAACACGCATGTAGGAGTAAATGATCACGAGTTGGGCGGTAGCCCTTAAATGCTGTGGTAACAGTATTACTGCCGCATTTAAGGGTCCGCCCAATCTCGAGATTGGCGTGTTCTCAGCTCAGAGCTGGGGGTAAACACGTTGGAAAAATTCCCATTTCCGGCGCAATTACTGCTGGCAGTATTACGTGCAGTCATTGTGCTGAAAATTCCCCATTGTGTCCAATGGACCCAATGTCTAATGCGGGCTAACAGCACCCAACCCGTGATCCGGCGGTAATACCACCAGATGGATGGGCGCTAACGCTAATAAAGTTGTGTGGTATCCCAGCCGGGATACCGCCCAACTCGTGATCGGGCCCACAGCAGATATCAAAGAAGAGGCCATTTCATGTGAGTGCCTCCTTGCTCTGCCCGTCCCTGCTCCCCCAACCCATCTCTCCTCCTCTGCTACCCCTGACTCCATCTGAAATCCTCTGATTAGAGCTCCTTTTCACAGCACTCGCTTGTTTCCCTGCTAGGTGTGCGCTTTACATGCATACATTTATGCACATTCGCATGCTGAGAAGGTGCACTTAATAAAAGCTTCACTCCACTCGAATAAGCGCAAACACTTTTTTGTTCTATTTCGTTTATTATTGTCAGAGGGAGTATATCTAGGTAGACGGAATTGTGCCAACTGCTAGAATAGAAAAATAACTACTCAGAACATTGCTTTTTCAAAGTGCTAGCTTTTAACGACACACTCTATATTGCTCATTACCCCAGCAGTAGAAAACATCAGTATTAGCTCGTAATTAGGCTGCGACTTTTATGGAGAACTGAACATTTGTGTCTGACTAGAGAGAGCGCCTCACCCCCCTGCCATGGCTCTTGCAGCAGCATGTAGATGTGCAATCATGTCAAACGCCTGCTCTGGGATGCTGAAATCTCTTTTGGGGTGTCTGCCTTTTTGTAGAAGCAAGTGCATCAGTTTGAGTTGGGGAGAGCGGTTGAGGTTTGCTTTTAATAACGTCCTTACATTCCATGCTGATTAGTATAGTAATGCATGGATGCTGTTCTAGTTTTGTGGACTTCAACAACTATTAAGTAATATATCCAAACCTCATTGGACGACTGACATTTGTGATGCTTTTTAAACTACTGCCTGCAATAGAAGTCCAGTGACTGATGCATGCCCTAAAACCCTGTACATTCCACTGCACTTCTGGAGTCCAATTCTATTGCATGGATTATGTGGAAAAGACACACATAATCATTAACAAATGCCCAGGGAAGATTGTGGTTCCACTCATTTTATCATTGAATTGCTATCAGAAGATATTATCTTTCCCCTCAAATCGTTCCTTTTTTCTCTTTCTAAAGGCATTATTCACCACGTCGCCAGTAACCCTTTGGATGTAATGGCAAACATACACATTGCTTAACAATCTCCGTTTTACCCACATCTTTCTGTCAGTAATATCACTTACACATTTTATAAAACATAGAATTTTCTACTTTTCAAGAGCAATTAAATGCCTCAACAACTAACAATGCCTTAATGTTCCTTTCATTGACACTCCTTTTGGTGAAGGGAGCCTTCATGGTGACACTAAAACAAAATACAAAAATATAAAGGGCTGCTACTAACAACATCATTAGATAACATGTTCATTGCCTGCCATTTGCAGGCAAAATTAGTGCAGGCTGTCTTTCAGTATATAATGCAATAAAAGCAATTGTGCAATGCCAAACTCATACATACATTGAATCTCAAGAAAGACCTTTCCAACAAGAAATGGCGAAAAAAGAAGACTGTGGCCATTTTGACGAAATGGGCACCCATGGGTGCCTTACTGTGGATGCGAACGCAGCCAGTGGTAAAACACACAATGGTAATAAAAAGTAAACCACTTCCACCAGCCATTAATTGTAGAAAGGGTAACATAAAAATGTTACACGAGAAACTAGACAAAGGGGATACTAAGTAACCCCGCCAGCACCCTATGGTAAGATAGTGTGTGCTGGGTCTAGAAAGTTACACAATGTAAGTAAAGTAAATTTCACTTCACTGCTCTTGGAAACAGTAGTTTCACCAAGAGAAGGGATATAAATCTTTGGGAAATCTGAAAGACTTCCCGGTGCCACTGCACTGAAGGTGCTGTGTGTCACAATGTAAAGATGATGCCTATGGAGTTTGTCAGACTCCAAAGTTAAAGAAACAGAGTCCAAATCACAATGAAATACATGAGAGGGTGAGAAAAAGGGCTCACTCTCTCCAGGTTAGAAATGAAAAGCCCTGAAGTCCAGTAAAAGAGCTGGGAGTGTCTAAGGTAAAGGGCATTTGCCCATTTCTGAGAATTCTCCCTAATACTCATCCCCCCAGACTAAGGGACAGGAGGATTTAATCCACTCCTGGATGAATCTCCTTACTCCAGTTGGTCATGCATTCAGCAGAGACCATCCGCATTTTGGTGATTACATCCTGACCTATCTTCTATAGTAAAATCAAACCCTTGAAGGCTGATTGACCATCTTAACAATTTAGGATTCTCCCCTTCATCTGCATTAACCATCTCAAGGGTTGGTGGTCTGTTTGAATTATAAAAGTAGATCCATACAAGTATGGTCTGAACCTCTTCAAAGACCACAGAATGGCAAAACATTCACGTTCTATGGTTGCCCACCTTGTTTCTCAGTCCTTCAGTTTCCTACTGATGAAGCATATATGGTGTTCCCTGCCTTTCTCATCCAGTTGACTCAGAACTGCATCTAAACCTGTATTGGAAGAATCAGTTTGTACAATAAAGAATTGGTTGTAGTCAGGATCTCGCAAGACTGGAGTTTCACAAAGGGTTTTCCTAAGTCCTTCAAATGCCTTGGTGCACTCCTCATTCCACCTGACCTTCTTGGGGAATTTGGGTGAGGAGATCACATTCAAGGGAGAAGCTATGGTCCCATAGTTCTCTATGAAGTTCCCATAGTAACCTGTGAGACCTAAAAAGGCTCTCACTTGCGTTTGAGTAGTAGGGGTGGCCCAGTCTTGTACAGCTTGTACTTTGATAGGCATTGTCCTTATTTCACCTCCTCTTACCTCATGTCGAAGGTAGACTACCTTACCCTGACCAATTTAACACTTACTAGCCTCTATGGTCAGATGGGCCTGCTGAAGAGCCTGCAAAACATATACTTATTGGTCAATATGTTCTTTCCAAGTAGGGCTGAACACTGCAATGTCATCCAAGTATGCCATGCAGAAGTCCTCCATCCCATTCAGAGCATGATTTATCATCCTTTGGAGTGTAGCGGGTGCATTCTTTAGTCCAAAAGGCATTACCTTACATTGGTAGAGACCTCCTAGGGTTGAAAATGCAGTTTTTCTCCTTGCCATGGTCTGTCAGAGCTATTTTCAAATAGCCTGATGTTAGGTCAAATGTACTGAGGTACTTGTCTGAACCAAGTCTATCCACCAGTTCATCTCTCCTAGGTCAAGGATGGGCATCAGTCATCGTGACTGCATTAAGAGCTCTATAATCCACACATAGTCTCAACTCCTTGGATCCTGCCTTTGGCACTAGTACAACAGGACTAGCCCATGGACTTGTAGATGGCTCTATTACCCCAGGATAAAGCATCTTCTTGACCTCTTTCTTTAGGTGGGTTCTTACATTGTCTGACATTCTGTAGCCCCTGCTTTCGACCGGTAGACAGTCACCAGTGAGAATATCATGCTGTCCCCAAGGGGTCAAGGCTTGTGTCAATGAAAACAGGGAGGCAAACTGATTCAACAGAATGTTGCACTCCTCCTGTTGGTCCAAAGTCAGATCAGAAAGAGAACAACTACTTCTATTTTACCATCACAAAAGGCTGTCCACTGAGAAGATCAGGTTGAGGCTGACTCCCCCCCGCTTCTTGATCAGATACTAAGAGCAAAGCTCCCATTTCTGGTCTGGATACATATGCCTTTAGCGGTTGGTGTGAAAGACCATGCGGGCCTCCTTGGGATTGCCCAAGTCCACCAAATAATTGACCTCTCCAAGTGTGCCCACATCCTTGAAGTGTCCAATCAATGTGTCCTGTAAGGCCCTCTGCCTTGTAAGTACCATGAGTAGAACTAGCTGATCTTGAGTAAACTCAACCATATTGCCCTTCTGGTCATGTCATTGTTTAACCAGAGCACCTGCTTTCAAGTTATCAGAAGCTTCTGTCATCATGTGTGTCATTCTCCTTCGCAGACCTAACACATAGTCAGTGACACTCACTGGCTTGTAAGAAGGAGCACTCTCCAACCCATCTTTGATCAGGCCCAATGGACCTCTAACCGGATGAATATAGAGAAACTCAAAGGGGCTGAAGCCAAACGCCTGCTTGGGGGACTTCTCTATAAGCAAAAAGAAGGCATGGCAGTAGAAGATCCCACTTTCTTCTAAGGTGTTCTACTAAAGCACCTATCATGCTCTTCATAGTTGTATTAAACCTTTCCACCAATCCGCTGGTTTGGAGATGGTAGGCTGTTGAGAACTTATACGTCACTCCACAGTTTTTCCACATGGCTTGCATTTAGTGGGACATAGAATTGGTCCCCCTGTCTGAGATAACCTCCTTAAGAAAACCTACCCATGTAAAAATACCAAGTAGGGCCTTATCCACTGCCTGAGCAGTAATAGTTATCAGATGTATAGCTTCAGGATACCTGGTAGCATGGTCTACCACAACCAATATAAATCAGTTGAATGAAGATGTGGGAGGGTCTAAGGGACAAACAATGTCAATTCCTACCCTCTAATGGTGCCATGTTCTTGGCTCCACTTTTGCCAGAAGTCTGACAAGTGTGACATCTTCTACAGATTTGATCTAAATCAGAACAGTAGGTCAGTAGATATAAAGAAAAATCCTGTCTTTGGTCTTCTTAAAACCTAAGTGACCAGCTAAAGGAATCTCGTGGGCTAACAATAGAAACTGGGGTCTCACCTCCTGGGGCACTGCAAGTCTTCTGTAGTCCCCTGGGATAGACTCTATTGGCTCACTGTAAAGGAGGCCATCCTCCCAGTATAGCCTGTGCTTCCCTGGATCTGGCTCTTCCAGCAGGGAAGCTGCCTGTTGGTGAAGTCCTTTAAGAGTTGGACACTCTCTTTGACCTCTGCTGAAGTCTTCCCTACAGGGGGCATCTTCTGCAAGCAAAGTCTGCAGCTCAAGATGGTCTTTAGGATCCAGATTTACAACAGGGGGAAGGTCTTCTTCCAGTTCTGTTTCACCAGTGACTGTTTCACCATCCTCTGGTGGGCCCTCCCACTCAGCCTCAGCTGGTGGAGGGGCCGCAGGTGTGACCTTGGACTGCCCTGGCGGGTTGTCCTTGTTTTGTGCACAGGGCTGATACTTTTCTTTCTTCCTTAGCTCTTGGGTTTCCCCTTTGTCACTTTCTTCCTGTAATTAGAAGTTTGTTCTTACTGTGGACTGGGTGTTAGAGGTACCTCTTTAACAACCTATTGAGAGTCATCTAAAGTGGGCTATATGGCCTTCCTATTCTGCTCCTGCTTCCTTTTACTGGGAGGCCTGCGGGTGCTTGATACAACTCCAAAAGCTTTTAAGTCATTCCCCAATAGGACTCTTGCAGGCACCTCATTCTGTACACTGACATGTATTCTGACAGTCATATTGTTGCACTGGATGACAGCTGGTAGTATTGGAAACATCTGGACATGGCCTTCAGCAAGCTTAGGGGGGCCTTTGGGTGCCTTAGCAAGATCCTCAGGTATGAAAAAGGTATCATCCACTACAGCAATGCTGACCCCGGTGTCTCTAATGGCAGGGGTCTCCTGTCCATTAACAAGTGCACTGTCTTTGTAATATTCTTTGGTGTTATCTGGATTAGAGTTATACGCATCTACATTCTGCTGTTCCCACAGACCCAGGGACACTAAAGAAACACTGGTTGAGACTCCAATGGGATCTTCAGCCAATACATGAAAGTTTCCACTTGCTATATGCACTTCTCCCTCAGGGATGAAGGCTAAGGAGGCAGTGTGGACCCCTGAAGGTGTACCCTTGCATCTGGGATCCCCTTTCACACTGTCAGTTGATCCATAGGCCAACAATTTCCAAATGTTTTCTGGATTGTGGGCTTCTGTTGACCTCCCTCTGGTTGGGCACCAAAGCATTCACTAGACTGACCTGGATTCCCATATGGTTTACCCTTTTTATGTGTGTGGCCCTCTTTTCGTGGTTGGATTTAGAATTTTCTTAGTTATTTTTCTTGTGCTGCTTTCCCTCATCCTTTTTGTGAGTGGCTCCAGAATCCTTGTGAGTAGCCCTGTTGGCAACCCACAAGTCAGTAGCCTTAGCTAGCTTCTTGGGATCAATCTCTTTTGAGCGAGCCAAATGCTGTCTCATCCCAGGAGAGCAGGCATCAAAATTAGATTCCAACAAAAACAGATTTCTCATTCCTTCAAAGGTAGTTACTCTGTAACCCTTATCCGATCCATCTAAGTTTTTCAAACATTCGCACACCCAGGTAGGTACTGGGAAGGGGTTTTCCCAAACCTGGCTATCAAAGCTAGCTTCGCATTCACATATGTTGTCCTTTCAAGTTCCCCACCACCATAACAGCATCAGTTGCAACCTGGGGAGTTTAGACAAAAGCCAAGGAATCAACTGATTCCCTGTGAGACCCTGAATCCCATGATTGTATTCAAAAGCACTCAACCAATCCAAAATATCAAGTCTTGCATCATACATACCCACTGCTTCTTTGGGCGGGCGAGGCCTCTTTGGACTGGAAGATTTAGGGGACTCTGGGATAGAAACATTTTCAAGAGACATTTTTTTCATTTCAAGAGCATGTTGCATTTCTAGTTCCCTGAGTTTGATGTCCTGATGTTTGGCTTCAGCTTGAGCCTGTATTCTTTTGAATTCCAATTCAAGTCTCATTCTTTCAAGAGGCGCATATTCTGGACTCAGTGATGGAACTTGTGGGGTCCCAGTGGACAACAGTTGAGGCAAAAAGGCAGGCTGAGGCATAGTGGGGTTCCTATCCTGGGACTCCTCTCCCTCCTTTGGCTCTTCTAAGACAGTAGAGTTGGACTCTGAATTATCATCCTCATTATCACATTATCAATTTCCACATTTTCTGAATTAGTTGGATTACAGGCCTACTATTCGGGCTTAGCCTCGTGAACGTTTTTAGTTCAACAAAAGTAAAGCAAACACTCTATTTAACAACTCTACAATAGATCCTCACCTCCCTCCTGCCACCAGTGTTAGGCAAGATTGTATGCAGTACCTTTAGAGTTTCACAAAAGCAGTTATTCAAATAAACACTTGCACTCAAGGTTTCTTGATAAAACAATTATTCATTTATTTCACAGTCAGTTGTATAAGCTTTCTTCAGAAGTGGGCAATATGCAATATATATATATATATATATGGGAAAACAGTTGTTAGCCCCTTGACTGCGCTCTACCACACATACAAAACAATTCCTGGTCAGACCAGATGTAATGCGCACTCCCCCCAACGAGTGGAAAAACGCCACATGTTCTGCTCGACTCGCAAGCTTCCTCAGGCTTGTAGTTGTTTCCAACTTGTGTATTCTCGTGTTTATATTGCCTCGCATGCCGTGTGATGGGCCCCTCCCACCTGCGCGTCACGTGATTACCAGTCTATGTTGGCTGGAAAAGAACTCTATGGTTCAGTATGGTAGTGAATCTGCCATCTTAGAGTATCTATATTCTCATGAGACGTAAACATACGTATTCAACAATAGAACACTAATGGGCCAACTTTATAGAAGGCTGATGCGCGCACACAAGAGATCCAGAGGGAGTCAAACACTCCGTGCCATTGTGAGGATGAAATGTACCAACTTATATATGAGATAGCGGGCCAGTGCGCATAAGCAATTTCTGTTGCCTCATCGTGTCAGAGTAATTCTCCACAGTGTGGCAAGCAATCCGCAAGAAGGGATGAGTGCTAGAAAACAGATGCAGCTGCTGCAGCCCAATTCCAACAATGTCCGTCTCTGCAATGCATAGAGAGAGAGAACCCCACATTGGTATAGCAAATATATCTCTATGCACTATAGGGTTATAAGCAGTGCACACAAGGCCGGTTGATACCTGGCTTGCCATAAAGTGCAAGTGCATATTTGGAGAAAAGTGCATATTGGGGAAAAGGTGCAAGTGCCTATCATCCCAAACAGGACAATACAGTACTGGTGGTAGACAAAATCTCAGTGCATTTATAAAGTGCTAGTGCAATCTTTGGATAGCCTAAATGGCCTATTTTGACAAGTGCCAAATCATATCCCTCTATATCCTGGAGGGACTAACGCACATGACATAGAGACCAGTGTATCTCTATGTCATGTCTGCCTATCCCCCTATCTCTTGACATAAATTCCAACAGGCATGTTGGAATTCAGCAGCATATACCTGTATGATCCATTCCTAAAGTAAAGAATTCTTGTGAATCGCCAACTTGCCGTATAATGTGACACGTGCAGTTGGTTCAATCTTAAAGTGCAAACTGAAACAAATATATAAAAAGATTCATAGAAACATGATTAAGAAGTATAGAATAAATGCATATTTAGTTGACATAATATCAATCTGAAAAGTGTCCTGTGTTCACATCAGAGATTATCATAAATACTCTTAGCATCTCGTGTATAGTGGTATTACACATGTGCTTTCTGGATTTAAAATGCATAGATGGAAAAAGTGACTAAAATGGCTAAAGGTGGGATTGTATATAAGCCAAAGCGATAGCTTATGTAAATAGCTATCATTCTGATAATACATAATTAGTCATATAAAAAGACATATAACTCAGAATCCACATTCAGACCATTGGGTTTAAAGGTATCAAATGTACAGATTAATTTAGCTTCTAGTTGGCGTAGCTTAAGTTCTCTGTTGCCCAACCTTTTGTTTTGTGGTATGTGGGCAAGACCCACAAAACTCATCTCTGATGTATTTTTGTTATGCTTTTCACCAAAATGTTGTGCCAGTGGGTATGCCTGATAACCATTCTTTATGGCTCTGTGGTGTTGCAGAATGCGCAGTTTGAGTGGACCAATAAGGGAGGGAGTATAGTTGTCATGGACAGTACAGCTATGTCAAAGAAGCAAACAGACAACTCAGTGACACATCATGTTATGAACCAGCAGACAAATCTGTTTTGAGGATTACCAACAGTGAATATTATGAACTATTGTTCCATTGGTGTGAAGTAGATCTGATAAATGAGGATGAATATCATTTTTGAAGAATGCTCATCCCATCACCCCATTGATCTATTTCAATCCAAAGATTCACAAGACCTAAATAGATCCTCCAGGACGCCCAGTAGTGTCCCCAATTGGTAGCCTCCTGGAAAATACCTCTAAATTCCTAGACCATTTCCTCCAGCCATTTGTGCTTAGTCTGAACTTGTATATTTGGGACACATCAGGCCTCCTGTTGAATTTAAGTGAGGTCAATTGGAAGTCCAATTATTTTCTTGTCTCATTGGACGTAGTGTCCCTGTATACGTCTATACAGCACCAACATGGACTGAATACATGCCGTCACTTTCTGGACAGCAGATCTGTAAGCTATCGCCAGCATAATAAGATGTTGTTAGAAATGTTGAAATTCTGCTTGGAAAACAATTTTTTCCTGTATAATGATGTAATTTACAGACAAACCCAGGGCACGGCCATGGGGTTGTGCATGGCGCCCACTTACGCCAATCTTTATATGGGTTGGTGGGAAAAGACTGTGGCATGGAGTGAGGAGATGGAAGAATTCACTAAACACATAGTGATGTGGCATCGATTTATAGATGATCTGTTTTTAATATGGGATGAGACTGAAAATGAATTAGAGAAGTACATCACCATTTTAAATTCTAATGTATTAAATTTGAAGCTAACCAGTACTATTAGCAAAAGTACATTGGTATTTTTGGACGTTTTACTATGAATTGATCAGAATGAATTAATAACCACCGTGTACAGAAAAGAAACCAGTTCCAACTCTACGCTCCATGCCTGCAGTCACCACCCCACAGTTCTTAAAAAATCAATACCCTATGGAGAATTCCTTAGGGCGAAAAGAGTGTGTAGCAAAGAGGCAGATTTTCAAAAAGAATCCAAAAACATTGGCAGCAGATTTTTTGACAGAGGTTATTTGAAAAGTACAGTGACGGAATGCTTTAATAAAGCAGAGAAACAATCAAGAAGAGATCTGTTTAAACCTAACTCCAAACCAAAAAACTAAACGATAAGATTCATAACAGGTTACAATCAGCAAGCCAAACAAATCAGAGCGATAATGCATAGACATTGTGTAAAAGCAAAAGAAAATATCCAGGCTGAGTACCCCAAAAGGAAATATACCAAACACAGGCTTATAAAGATTCTCAGATCTTTATTCAAATAACTGTACATTTTACAAAGAAACAAAGTATCAGATAGCTATCTGTCCCTCAGTACATCGCAGCAAATACCAGCCCTTTCGGTGTGAGAAGTGAGAGGTACTGGACGTCTAAACATTTGCATCTTTTATACAGTTTCCAATCGTAATGTCCAACCCCTCTGCAGGTTAATAATTTTTAGTCTAGGGTTCGTGCTGAGTTCACCTCTAGTTCATCCGACTATATGCATGTGGATTATGTCCAGTTTGTACAACTACAAATCACAATGGCAGCAGTGTATCTTCGAATTTAACATTTAAGCCTCACTACACGTCCTATACAATGTAGTTCAACAAGTGTTCATGTTTAGTATTTAAACAACATTGTGTTTGATGTATGTCCACGGATCGGGGTTGTTGGTGTAGGTAATCCTCGATCTACAGGTCAAATGTAGGACAAGGTCTCATTAAACGGTCCTAACATTTGGCCTACGTGGAGTTTGGACATTAACTCTGCGCGAAGGTCAGGACAGCTAGGTTACAAGCGGGAAAACACTGTCCACCATTTTCGAACACAGAGTGACTTTGAAACAGAAATCAAAATGGCGGATGTACCCAAAATGGCGGCTAGGTCGATCTAAGGTCGGAACCTTGCAACACGGATTTCTTTGCAGAGCGACTGGGCTTAGGCCAATATATACAATAAAGGAGGTACAATATGATATCCTGTTTAACAAACCCTCCTTTTGGCCCAAGCCAAGCGCTAAACTACTTCTAGTCACTTCACGAGTAACTCCACATCTCAATGTCCATGCATCCTGAATCACTATCAGAGATATCAATTGCCATGAGGTCAGAAACTAAGAGTTCCTTCAGCATAAATTTGTTAGATATTTTCTCAGTGCATATATCTTGTGCCCTAATGCACCCATCGCTTGTGCACAACATCCTCCTACCATCGAACAAATACCAGGAAGACATTGTATACAACAGCAGAGAAACAGTAAAATACCTAAAATAATCAGCACGACCGAGGGCAGCTTCCAAACACAAGATCGCAAGAAGTCCCAGAACCAAGCGCTAAGATCCCAATTTCCCTCGGGAACATGCACTTCTGAACTAAGGACGTGCATATTTTGAATTGCTCTGAAAATTGTTGGGGAGGAATCTGCCACGAAAACGCAGCAAGCGGACCCCACTAATTTACATACCCCACCACGTTCAGCCAGAATGACATCTAATGCCATCCGGTTCTTATGTGCCACTAACCTTATTGCTTTCTTTTCTAACGTCATATTATAGAGAATATCAGTGGTCCAGTTGATGACCTCTCCAGTACTCTTGCTAGTCTCCTGATATCTTCTGAGTTAAGTATTTGTCCCGAAAATGGCACAACAGATTTAGCTACTTCGCCCAGAATTTGTGCTGAAGTATCCTCCTTCTCGTCCCGCCGTGGACGAGTCTTTGAAACTTCTATAGTGCTAGCAACAAATACCCCGGGTAACAGAATCTCTAAATAACAAGTTCCCTGCCAATCCCTGGGTAACCATCGAAATGCTACATTACCGCAAACAAAGTTGACAGGTTCGCCTACATACAAAGGTCTGTACTCACTAGATAAATTCGCAACGTTGGCGCATCCCTTAAAATCACCCATTGACTGAGTACCATTCCTCTGTATGCAGAAAGAAACTGAATTGGGGCTGTGGTTAACAGTATAAGAAGAAGGCGTGGCATGCTCCTATTTGCGAAGAGTGAGCATCCCAGGGGTGTTAGAACGCATTTCTCAAAATCATTTGTTAGTTCCATCAAAATTCCCTGAGATGCTATCGTTCCATCGGCCAAAGAATAGTGCTCTTAGAGAAGCATAACAAGCAGTTGTCAAAGGTAAAGGATGAATATACCAACCCAGCCCCTTATTCCCGTGTTGCGGTAAATGCAAACAAACCCAACAGTTGGACCTATTAAGAATGGCATGTGTAGCATTCGTAATGAGTAGCAGAGTGTTGTTCTGGTAACTCTGTCTCTGGTGAGTGTCTCTAGGAGATAGAGTGTGCAGATGCACGAATGGAGTAGAAACAGTGGGTACATTTTTAGTGGTTAACACATTTTCAAGAGTATGTACTTCTTCAATATAACAAAATCCTAAAGCAATGACTATTGTAAAACCAGTTAAAATTATCACTAAACAACAATACGTTATCAGGGCCCACACATTCGATCGTTCTTTTCCGTGGCTGGTCACACTGTCTCTTATTGGTTCCGTATGAGCAGGAGCGGTTGCAGGCATTGCATTCTTCAAACGATTTGCACCAAACTTAATTTTCTGGTGACCTCCAGGCTGAGCGTCTTCTTAGTCCTTTCACAAACCCTAGCCAACAGAATCCCCTTATATACAAATGATCGGGCCAAACAAAACAAGCCCTTTGCTGATTTTCTCGGTGGCACAGCCAAACTGTGCAGTAGGTCTATTTCCTCAGACGCAGATCGTACCTTGTGACTCCTGGTACTGAGTGATCTGTGAACAACGTGTCGTCACTTCCCGTTGGAAGCGACAAATCCAAAGCAGGATCTGATGCAAGATCTGGAACAAATTCAAAATACGGAACTGTTGGAGAGTGTGGAGGTGAAATGGCTGTTTCCCCAGTCCCCACGGGCTCAGGGAGAGTCTCCGACACACTCTCGTTGTTTACTGCTTTGTGATCATTGGTTGCAGTAGTGGTAAGGGGTTCTGTATCTTCTGTAGCGAGTGGCACGGGGCACAGAATTCTCTTGATGTGGGACGCGTGGATCCAGTTCTTCTTGCCTGCTACCCGCACCGCCATCTGCGTGACCAGGAGGACCTGGTGGGGGCCCCTCCAACGAAGTACGAGGCAGGAAGATCGCTCAAATGCTTTTGCGAAGACCCAGTCTCCCGGCCGTATGCTGTGACCTGGGCCCTCGTATCTAACAGGTAAAGCCTCTCGCACCTGGTGATAAATCAAATACAGATTTTTAGTTAACTGGCCACAGTAGTCAGAAAGAAGTACATTTTCGACATCTCGTAAAGAACAGGGCTTTGGGACTTTCCAAATGTTAGCTGGCCTACCCATGACCACCTCAAAGGGAGAGAGCCCAGTCTTAGTTTGAGGGGTCGTCCTCATGGAGAATAGTACGATCGGTAAGGAGACCGGCCATTTCAGTTTGGTGCCGGCACACGTCTTAGCAAGCTAGTTCTTGATGATGCAGTTGTGTTTCTCTACTAGTCCAGCACTCTCTCCACACCACCATTTTAGGATTTGTTGTGTAAAAGTCACCCTGTGAGCTAAAATGGTGGACGATGTCATTGCAGAATACAACATGGCCGTCTTGACCTCTGTACATAGCTAATGTGTAATTTGCCTGCAGGCCACTTGTTGAGGTCGTGAACTGAGACCTTGTCCTTCGTTGACCTATGTGTAGAAGGATTACTCGTGCAATGAAACCAATCCACAAGCATATGTTGAGACAATGTATTCAAATACTGGACGAAGAACATCTGTTTAACTACATTGTATTAATGTTTAAGAAGGCCTGCATGGAAAACTTTAAAATACACAGTTATTGCATACGCTTGTTGATACATGTATTAAAGGCAAACCAGTTATATGTGGATATTTGAGACTTGGCACGAACCCTAGATCGGTGATGTATTAAAAGAAATATTAACCCGAAGTGGGGCTGGACATCGCTCCCATTAAATGTATAAAAAGCAAATGCATTTTAATGTACAGCGTCTCTCACTGAACCCACTGAACCACGCTGGAGTTCGTTGTGTTGTACTGAGGGCCGATAACTATCTGATTTTGCTCTGTTTTTGTAACTGGATTCAGTATAAAATAAAGTACTTTGTATGTTCCTTTGTAACCCGTGTTCGTTGTATTTCCTTTTGGGGTACTCAGTCTCGATATTTTATTTCTGTTTTCACATTACAACCCTCGATCCCGCTCCCCGATCTACTACAAGCAGTGTAGAACCACTTGGAAGAGGAAGAGTAGGACATTTTTGAACATCTGGAAACAAAGGTACTATCACTGGTGCAGCAGGCGAGCCCACCGGACCCGTAACAGCAGGCAAAGGTGGAGGAGCAGGTGGAGGAGAGAGACAAGAGGAGGAACAACGGGAGGAAGAAGAGGAACATTAAAAGGAGCAAGAGGAGAAGCAGGAGGGGTTACGGGAGGAGGAATAACAGCAGAAAGAGGAACATACAGAGGTGTTGTAGTGGCACCAGACCTTCGTTCATTTAGAAGTTTGTCAATAAGTTCATCAGATACATGAAAGATTTTGGAAGGATACATTTTCTGGATACCAAGCGAGAAAGCCATACCCATATTCCTAACTGCCTCAGATTGTTTATTCTCGTCATATAACAACGCTTTTCGGCATTCGTCATATGACGGCGCGCATGCTTTTCTCTACTCTTAAGCTGCTGCATAGCTTCTTTCTTCGAATTCTGTAATACATCGAATGCTGCAGGTCTACCTTTTTTCTTCAATAATATGGATTTTAAGTATTCAATACGAGGAATTTCAAAACTACCATTGATTGGCCACTGAAGTTCGGAAGCATGTCTAGTTTGTCTGTGCCAAATATCATTAAATACTATACTACCAATGCCGTGCTTACAGTACATAGTACATGCCGGTGACCCCTCCATTGGTGCAGGTCGGCCAAATTCCAAAAATTGTCTGTCACTGCGGAATAACGCCCTGAAGCAGGCAAACAATTTCCCAGGCATATCAGAATACTGGTGTTACCTGCTCAATAATTGTACTCGCGAGTGCAATGCACCAAAACTAATGATCAGGATACTTAAGAATCGGGTCACAACGACTCACCTGATCAAATCCTAAGGAAGTCTGATCGGATTAGTTCTAACCAAGGTGCCACGTGGTTGGTGATTTTGGCAAATCTGCCAGCCTCGATATATGGACCATCGTCAAGATGCTGACTCGGACCTCATGCTCACCATCTAGGGATCGGGTCGTGCAGCGCTGCTGAGGTGTCGCTTCTCATCCAAGAAAGGGGCCCCCTTTTACACCGTCCGATCCCTGTCTGATAGCCGCGTCAACCTTCAACGAGCTGGCATCAATCTTGAGGGTCCCTATTCGGGCGTCATCTGTAAAAGCAAAAGAAAATATCGAGGCTGAGTACCCCAAAAGGAAATACACCAAACACGGGCTTATAAAGATTCTCAGATCTTTATTCAAATAACTGTACAGTTTACAAAGAAACAAAGTATCAGATAGCTGTCTGGCCCTTAGTACATCACAGTGAATACCAGCCCTTTCAGTGTGAGAAGTGAGAGGTACTGGAATTCTAAACATTTGCATCTTTTATACAGTTTCCAATCGTAATGTCCAACCCCTCTGCAGGTTAATATTTTTCACTCTAGGGTTCGTGCCGAGTTCACCTCTAGTTTATCCGACTATATGCATGTGGATTATGTCCAGTTTGTACAACAACAAATCACAATGGCAACAGTGTATCTTCGAATTTAACATTTAAGCCTTAGTATACGTCCTATACAATGTAGTTCAACAAGTGTTCACGTTTAGTATTTAAACAACATTGTGTTTGATGTATGTCCGTGGATCGGGCTTGTTGGCGTAGGTAATCCTCGATCTACAGGTCGATCTCAGATCTTTATTCAAATAACTGTACAGTTTACAAAGAAACAAAGTATCAGATAACTGTCTGGCCCTCAGTACATCACAGTGAATACCAGCCCTTTCAGTGTGAGAAGTGAGAGGTACTGGACGTCTAAACATTTGCATCTTCAACAAGTGTTCACGTTTAGTTCAACAAGTGTTCACGTTTAGTATTTAAACAACATTGTGTTTGATGTATGTCCGTGGATCGGGCTTGTTGGCGTATGTAATCCTCGATCTACAGGTCAAACATAGGACAAGGTCTCATTACACTGTCCTAACATTTGGCCTGCGGCAGTTTGGACATTAACTCTGCGCGAAGGTCAGGACGGCTAGGTTACAAGCGGGAAAACACTGTCCACCATTTTAGAACACAGATTGACTTTGAAACAGAAATCAAAATGGCAGATGTACCCAAAATAGCGACTAGGTCGATCTAAGGTGGGAACCTTGCAACGCGGATTTCTTCGCAGAGCGACTAAGCTTAGGCCAATATATACAATAAAGGAGGTACAATATGATATCCCGTTTAACAATTGGCACATATTAACGACAGAGTTTCGAAATAGGGATTGCCTTACTGCCACAGGTTCTACAGGCTAAATATAATGGAACAACAAAAATGAACTTGGGCGAAATGAGATCAGAACATCTGTACACATTTAAACAATACCAAGTCTTGTCAAAAAAAAATATATTTGTTTATAAGCAATTTACACAAATATTTATTGTTATCAACATCCACATTTAAAAACCACCATTCATTCCATCATTCATTCACAATCTCACTATACATGTCAATATTCCACACTTGTGGTACTAAGACCACCTAGACCCAAAATATTAACATACATTTCAACACCTCTTGGTGATTACAGTAAGTGTTAATACAAAAACAAATAGCAAATTGCTTATTTGCTGTAACTCAACATATGTTTCGATCGTCACAATAGGCCCCTATTAAAGCCGGCAAATGTAAGCAACCTTCTTCAGGAGACGGATGGTTCTGTTGCAACCACTCCGAAATGTCAAAAGGTGGAGGATGTCATCAAACCTCAATCTCCACGTGAATTAATGGAGACACGTGTCAACGATGGACTAAATCCTGCAGTGGTGCTAGATAACTCTGCGCCTATACTGATCAAAAATTCCGGTATGGGGGTGTCTTGCGTCTTTAGTCAATAAATCCAAAGAGGAAAAATCCCTGTTCTCGCCTCATGTGGCCGAGTTCAGATATGTTCTTATTCTGGTACCCCAGTTTTTTCTCACTGCGCGGTGGTTCCAGTTCAATGTTCCCTGGGTTCCCTCTCTCTTGTCCTGCACACACATCAAATTTCGACCGTGCGAAGGTCAGGACGGCTAGGTTACAAGCGGGAAAACACTGTCCACCATTTTAGAACACAGATTGACTTTGAAACAGAAATCAAAATGGCGGATGTACCCAAAATGGCGACTAGGTCGATCTAAGGTCGGAACCTTGCAACGCGGATTTCTTCACAGAGCGACTAAACTTAGGCCAATATATACAATAAAGGAGGTACAATATGATATCCCGTTTAACAATTGGCACATATTAACAACAGACAGAGACCTGTGCAAAGTATTGGAGTTGAGACCAAGTGTAACTTTTCGTAAAGCTCCAACTTTGAAAAACATCCTGGCACCGAGCACTGTGATTACTAATGCTATATCATCTAGCTGGCTTTTGGGCAATCGTGAACATGTGGGTTTTAAAAGATGTGGTAAATACAAAATGTGTAATTATGTCTCCAAAGACTCTCCGATTAGTGCCAATGGGAAACAATGGAAAAACAAGCAGAAAATAACGTGTCTTACTAAATTTGTAGTTTACGCAATTACATGTATTTGTGGATTGCATTATATAGGATCCACTATTGGTCCACTCAAACTCCGCATTCTTCAACACTACAGAGCCATAAAGAAAGGAGATCAGGCATACCCACTGGCGCTACATTTTGGTGAAAAGCATAACAAAATCACATTAGAGATGAGTTTTGTGGGTCTAGCCCACATACCACAACACAAAAGGTTGGGCAACAGAGAGCTTAAGCTATGCCAACTAGAAGCTAAATTAATCTCTAAATTTGATACCTTAAAACGTAATGGTCTGAATGTGGATTCTGAGTTATATGTCTTTTTATATGAGTATGTATTATCAGAATGATATCTATTTACATAAGCTATTGCTTTGGCTTATATACAATCCCACCTTTAGCCATTTTAGTCACTTTTTCCATCTATGCATTTTAAATCCAGAAAGCACATGTGTAATACCACTATACACGAGATGCTAAGAGTCTTTATGATAGTTTCTGGTGTGAACACAAGACACTTGTCAGATTGATTTTATGCTAACTAAATATGCATTTATTCTATACTGCTTAATCTTGTTTCTAGCAACCTTTTTATATGTTTGTATCAGTTTGCATTTTAAGATTGAACCAACTGCACGTGTCACATTACACGGCAAGTTGGTGATTCACAAGAGTTTGTTACCTTACCAGGATATAGAGGGATATGTTTTGGCACTTGTCAAAATAGGCCATTTAGGCTATCCAAAGCTTGCACCAGCACTTTATAAATCACTGAGACTTTGTCTACCACCAGTACTGTATGGTCCTGTTTGGGATGATAGGCACTTGCACCTTTTCCCCAATATGCACTTTTCCCCAAATATGCACTTGCACTTTATGGCTAGCCAGCTATCAACTGGCCTCGTGTGCACTGCTTATAACCCTACAGTGCATAGAGATATATTTGCTATTTCAATGTGGGGTTCTCTCTCTCTATGCATTGCAGAGACGGGCATTGATGGAATTGGGCTGCAGCAGCTGCATCTGTTTACTAGCACTCATCCCTTCTTGCGGATTGCTTGCCACACTGTGGAGAATTACTCTCACATGGTGAGGCAACAAAAATTGCTTATGCGCACTGGCGCGATATCGCTTATATAAGTCTGTACATTTCATCCTCGCAATGACACAGCGTGTTTGACTCCCTCTGGATCTGTTGTGTGCACGCATCAGCCTTCTATGAAGTTGGTCCATTAGTGTTCTATTGTTGAATACTTACGTTTACGTCTCATGAGAATATAGATACTCTAAGATGGTGGATTCACTACCATACTGAACCATAGAGTTCTTTTCCAAACAAGATAGACTGGTAATCATGTGACACGCAAGCGGCAGGTGGGAGGGGCCCATCACATGGCATGCGAGGCAATATAAACACGAGAATACACAAGTTCGGAACAACTACAACCCTGAGGAAGCTCTCGAGTCGAGTGGAACGCGTGGCGTTTTCCACCCGTTGGGGTGAGTGCTGCTTTACACCTGGTCCGACCAGGAATTGTTTTGTATGCTTTCTAATGATGTTTTGCACTACTTGTGATGAATAAAGTAATTTTAAAACTTAGTAAACAGTTGTGAGTGCTTGGGCAATCTTTGGTTGAAGCTGGAGGTAGTGTTTATCTACTTTCCTGCATCTTTACCGAACATTTATTTGAATATATATATATATATATATCACTTATAATTCACTTCAAAACACACTATGTTTCTCTAATTCAGATGATACCCATTGGGAACGGCAAACAGACACTTCCTACACCCTCAGGTGTGACTTAAATAGCTATGACACTGTGGACATTGATTTATCACTGTTACATTTAGAGCAATACTGAGTTTGGTGTCAAAGATAGACTACAGGAATAAAACAAAGGTTAACAAATAATTCACAAGCAGGTTAGTACTTTTTAAAACCTTCCAGTAAAGAGTAAATTAACTCTTTCCTGGGGGAAAGCCCAAAGTCAGAGGTAAAGATGAGTCTCTCAGGGAGCCAGGACATCCAATGGTAATTGCGCAATGTCGAGGGGGGCTGAAGATCTTCTTTGCAGGTAGGTAAAAAGTCTTGCACAGTATTTTTAGAAATATAAAAAATAGAAAATAGAGCACTTGAAGAGCCACAGTCTTGGAGTCTTTTGATGGGCAAAGCTTTAGCAACTCTGCAAGGTAACCAAGACTGGTCTCAACTGAGAGAAAGCAATGCTACACAACAAGAGGTAAGTTCTCTTAGACTTTACAGTACCTCTGTTTAGAAGAAATGGTTCCAGCTGGCTCCTGTTCCTGTACAGCTCTGCAGATACTGTTGTTCCTTTGCCTCAGTCATGGGGAAAAGAGGGAGGATGTCTGGGGACTCCTGCTCTGCAATTGGAAGGTCAGCGGCAGCAATGGGCAAACTTCATTTCAGCGGTTCTTCTGTGTTTCAACTCCTTGTGTCTGACAGCAAATAGCAACACTGCGGTTCTCAGATACCACTCTGGGCTTTCCTTGCATCTGGCTTCCAGCACTCCGGTATCTCAGGCTTGGTCAGTACTGCATCAGGGAAGTCCGGAGGATCTTCCTAGTGCTCGGGTCCGACTTAAAAGTAATGCACATAATCTGGTGTTCCTCTCCTTGGCACTTTGGTTCCAGCAGCAGCTGCAGTGGAAATACAGCCAGCTCTGAGAGGATGTCCAGACCGGCTTACTTTGGAGTTGATTAGTCCCACCAACTCAAAGGGAGAATTCGTCCTTGCAGGGCTTCTCTAGTTGAGGCGAATTCGGAGCTTCAGCACAGCAGCAGGGCTTCACCGGGCAAACCAACGATCCAGGAGTTGTAGCAGGTGTCTCTTCCAAGTTCTTCTTCGGATTCCTTCGTCCAGTGGTCGACGCTGCCTTCCAAGCCAACAAGCCTCGCTTTTTGTGCAGGTTTCTGCCATTCATTTCAGCCTAGCTGTCAATCACACAGCAGGGTGGCTGTCTTTGCCAGAAAGCCAGTTGGCGAATCACCTTTGGGTGCATTCCTATAACCAAGGGGATTAAGCACAGGGAATTTTGGGAACCTCCCTCACTTCCTGCCCCTGCCAGACATAATGGAGCCAGACGCGGGCTTCACTCGTGAATCCCACTAAAGCCAAAATGAACAAAGGGACCAAACCTAGTTTGGTGCGCAGAGTAACTCTCAAGAAGGACCTTTCCAAGAAGAAATGGCAAAAAAAGAAGACTGTGGCCATTTTCACAAAATGGGCACCCATGGGTGCCTTACTGTGGCTGTGAACGCAGCCCGTGGTAAAAACACAAAATGGTAGTAAAAAGTAAACCACTGACACCAGCCGCTAATTGTAGAAAGGGTAACAGAAAAATGTTACATGAGCAACTAGACAAAGGGGATACTAAGTAACCCCTCCAGCACCCTATGGAAAGTTGCAAAATGTAACTAAAGTCAATTTCACTTCACTGCTCTTGGAACAGTAGTTTCACAAGGAGAAGGTATTTAAACCTCTGGGAAATCTAAGAGACTCCCCTGTGCCACTGCACTGAAGGTACTGTGTGTCACAATGTAAAGATGATGCCTATGGCGTTTGTCAGACGCCAAAGTTAAAAGAAACACAGAGTGCAAATCACAATAAAAATACATAAGAGGGTGAGAAAAAGGGCTCACTCTCTCCAGGTTAGAAATTCAAAGTCCCGAAGTCCAGCAAAAGAGCTGGGGGTCTCTAAGGTAGAAAGGAATTAGCACATTTCTGAGAATTCTCCCTAAAAATGAGGCATATATTTCCTGCAATGAGTGTGGTGGTCGTGGGGGAGATAACAACGGAGGAGTGAAATGGGCAAGGGGAAATAGAACATTCTAGGCCCTGAGATTAAAATGGGCAGAGTGACATTAGGAGGTGAGGAGAAACGGGGTGAGATTTAGATGTGGGAAAGAATTCAGAGGGAAGGTGACCTTTGTAAGCCAAGAAGAAATGAAATTAAAAGAAGTCATAAGTTTGGCCTGGGAAGAGGGTTGAATGAAAACATGAGAAAAGGAAGGACGGGAGGAAGGAAGGGAGGAAGGAAGGAAGGAAGAAAGGAAGGAAGGGAAGGAAGGAAGGAAGGAAGGAAGGAAGGAAGGAAGGAAGGAAGGAAGGAAGGAAGGAAGGAAGGAAGGAAGGAAGGAAGGAAGGAAGGAAGGAAGGAAGGAAGGAAGGAAGGAAGGAAGGAAGGAAGGAAGGAAGGAAGGAAGGAAGGAAGGAAGGAAGGAAGGAAGGAAGGAAGGAAGGAAGGAAGGAAGGAAGGAAGGATTCTCAAAATGTTCTAATTTCCCTTACCTTTTGAGACCCCCAGCAACTTTGCTGGATTTCTAGGATTTGATTTTTTACCTGGGAAGAGTGTGAGCCTTTTTTTCCACTCTTCCATGTATTTTGATGTGTGTTTTACTTTTGTGTTCTTTGGTTATGGGGTTCTTAAACAAACTCGATAGGCATCATGTTTTTCTTATGTGTCACACAGCACCTTTAGTGTAGTGGCACAGGAGGGTCTTTTAAAACTCCCCAAGGTTTAAATATCTTCTCTGGGACTGACTATCGTCTCCCTGAGCCTGTAAAGTTAAATTGACTTTACTAGTCTTTTTAAATTTACAGACCTAACACACACTATCTTACTATAGAGTGCTGGAGGGGTTGCCTAGAATCCCCTGAGTCTGAACACTCATGTAACAGTTAGATGTTACCCTTTCCTACTTGAAATGGCTGGTGGCAGTGGTTTTAAAAAAACTACTATGATTTTTCCCGACCGCGAACACTGTTAGCTAAAAATCGGGTGAGCCATGTTTTCCAATATGGCGGCCAAGACCTATCTGTAAAAACAGACTCCGGTCATCTTTTTTCGCCGTTTCTTTTAGGAAAGGTCCTTCTAGTGTACAACTCGGCGCGGCCAAACCAGATTTGATCCCTTTGTTCATTGGCCTTTTGCGGGCTTCAGTGCTGAAGCCCTCCTCTGGCGCTTGAATGTCTGGGGTGGATAGGATGTGAGAGAGGTGCCCAAAACTCCCTGTGTTTAGTCTCCTAGGAGACCTGAATGCACTCTGGCGCGATTGGCCGGCTGGCTGTCCGGCAAGTATAGCCACCCTGCTGTGTGAGTTACAGCCAGGCTGGAATTAATGGGGAAAACTGTTTAAAAGCAGGCTTCTGGGACTTGGAAAACGGAGTCGACCACTGGAACAAAAGACCCGAAGACGAGCTCATGGAAGACGACTGCTGTAACTCCTGGTCCACCGGTGAAGCCCTGCTGCAGGTCCGAATTGTCTGAAACTCCATCGACAGAGAAGCCCTTCAAGGTTAACTTCTTTCCTTGAGTTTGGTGGGAACAACCAACTCCTAAACCGTCTGGACACCGTCCTCATACTGGTCGAATTTTCTGCAGAGTGCTGTGGAAAACAGATAGCCAGTGGGAAGGATACCAGTTTGTGCTCTTTAAGGCACTCACACCTTAAACCAACATTTTGCCAAACTTGTGGCCTCTTCCCTGGGCAGTGCAGGAACCTCCCTATGTCCTCCTTCTTGTCCCCACGACTGAAGTTCAGGAACAGCAAGATCTGCAGCGAACAACTACCTCAGCTGCAGCTCTTCTTCACTTCAAAGGTACTGTGCAAATGCAGTCAGGAAATCTTTTCGGCCGTAGGGAAAGATTGTGAAACTTTCCAAACTTTGAAGGCTTGCCCTTCCCTAAACCAACATCTAACTTTTCATCTGACCAAAATCTTCTAAGATCCGTGGCAAAGACTTAACCGTTTACTACCAGAACTGTGCTATCCTATGCAAGACTCTGAACCATTGACTTTGGCCCAGGCCTATTGAATTGAATTGGTGGTTGTAGTGAACTGAATCCCTTTGCCCTGCCTATGAAAGTATTTGTTCCTTGATTCCTTTTAACCTTGTCTTTTTACCCCCTTTAAAAGTAATTGAAATGCCATTTTGCTCCCACTCCAGGGGAGCTGAACTTGTTCAGTAACTTATTGGTTGTGTTTTTCTAGTATATTAGTATATGATATTGAGCTGCTCTTGCTAGTGTAATGTTTTCCAAACGACTGTGTAAATAAATGTATATTCTTTTACCAAGAAACCTTGAGTAAATGATTATTTGAATCACTGTCATTGTTGGTCCTTTGTGTAACCCCTTGTGCGGCTCTCTTTACTCTTGAGATAAGTCTGGCTGCTCAGCCACTGCTACCACAAAACTGTGTAGTACAGGCTTGTACCATGTAAGAGGATTCAATTCAACACTACAGCTAAGTCAATGCCTAGTCTGGGATACTGAATGGAAACCCTTATTGATATATCTTTATATCCAGTTCATGAGTTCTGGATGAATACCCCTATATAACACCCCTCTCTTAGAATCCCCCTGGCCCCACTGAGCCAAGAAGTAATTCTGTTTTGCAAGTTTAAAAGGTTTATTTGATAAATAAAACAAAATATAGATACCACGCTTTTATAATAAATTAATAATCGATATCGCCCTTATAAATATAATGTTAATCAACAATGGGTAATCTGACACTAGCACACTTCTTTATAATCAATGAGGAGTTAGTATAGGATGGATAAAGTAGCAAAGATACTTTTATGATTTCAAGGGAAAAGCAATGAGGAATAAAATGCAGTACAGAAATACTTGATATGATTTTAGCAAAAGATAAGATAATCACTTTTTCTCTGGCAATTCACCCCCCTCCCCGATGCAATGTAAGAAATGGAAGGAGATGGAAGTAACACACACAGTTCTCAGGAATGCAATCAAATACAATACGAAATTCAATTCCCACCCCAGCACGCTTAGAGAAAACCGGTATGAGTTTTAAAACACAGGCCCAAGTGCTTTGAATGTGGTGGCAATGAAGTGACAAATATGCTGAAAATGTTTTTAATTCCCTTTAGGAGGTTCAGGGTGAGTAAGAGATACTTGGGATGAGCTCAGGATCACTTTAGCAATGATTCAGGGATGGTTATTAAGAGGCAAACACATTTTTAGCAGAGGAAAGAAAAAAGCTGCTATCTTTTTACAGGTAAAGAAATTAGGCCAAATCGCAAATCGCGGCAAAATTCGCGAGTGCGTGAATCGTGATTCGCAAAAGTATAAGGAGTAGCAAGTCAGTTCTAGGTTCGTTGGAAAGCTGAGATTCTAAGCTTTCAAAGGAAAGTTAAACCAAGTTCCTAGGACAAACGGTTCTAGAGATATGAACGAGATATGAACAATTTTGTAAAGGTCGTTTTTCGGATTTAAAGTAAACTCAAAATGCCAGGTGACAGCTTGCAGCTGCAGAATTGACAGGTGACAGTTGTGCAGCTTCAAAAATGACAGATGACACGATTTCTAGGAGGCAGTTCTACTTAGGTTAAAATAGTTTGGATTAGATTATTTTAACTAAGAGATTGGTTCTGCACAGTTGTGCTAGGTACTCACAAGATATTTTGTGCAGGAATGGGCCTCGCCACGGATCTGGTCAGGTTTTGGACTGGACTCCGGTTCTGGTCTCGGCACTTCACAGCGATCTGGGTCACTGGTTCTGCTCACAGCGGTCTGGGTCAGCTCTGCTCTGCTGGTCTAGCCTCTCTGGATTCAGCGGCCTCTGGTTCTGGATACTGCTCTGCTTTCCGGTCCGGATCAAGTGGATTCTGGATGTAACAATGCTTTCTGGGTACTGGCAAGAGTTCTTGGCAAAAGAATTCAGACAGCTCGCCCGGCTGTGGAAGAGTTTGCAAATGATTTTGAGGCCTGCTAACAAATACTTTTGCTTGCAGTGGGCCTTCTTGGTTCAAAGTTCTGTAGTCTCTGTTCAGCTTGGAAGTCTAAGTGTTGGTTCTCTGGATGTGAAGTGGTCGGTCAGCATGCTCCGCAGCAAATGGAATTGAATCTCTCTACCTGTCCCAGCAGTCTCTTTTTATGTGTTTTGAAAATGTGTGTGTGCCTGGGCCTAGCTAAGCCTGCCCCTCTCTACTTGTCATTGGCCCAATTCTCCCCTCTCCCATGATTGGGGGAAGGAAATGGATTGTCAGCATGATGAAGTCTGTTTATGGGTCAGAGGATCCTCCCCTAGTCAGTTTGCCCACAAATCTATATTTAATTCAAATACATTCTTCCCAGATATACAATTTGTTGAAATTACATGTGCACATTATATATTCCTTATGGTCCATGCTTGTCCGCCTCTGATCTTCCTGGGGGCTTGCATTCAAAAATGACAACATTTTGCGCTTTTTAACTGGTTTTGCAATATCGGACATTTACCCAAAATTACACACATGTGCGCAAGGAGTATGGACATTAATTGATGAAGTGTCAGATTTTTAACATGCAGACATTTGGAGTGAGACCCTATTTTCCGCTAGCAACCCCCCAGAATACACCACAGGGTCCTAGCGCCTCTCAAAATGTTCACAGAAAAATCACAAAAGTAATGATATTACTTATATAATTCTGACAAGTCTGCACTATGAGTTATCTATCTTTTTAAAATTATGCCCTGGTCAAAAAGGGGTGTGGCTTCCCACATCACAGGGTGGAATAACTGGTTTTTCCACTTCCCCCAAGCTCAGCTGCTAGCAGAGGCACTCCCCCTCCCAGTTTCCCCTAAGAGGAAGCCACTTTTACGACGCCCCCAATATAACATTTGCCTGAGTCCAGGACAGGCCTTTGTTCAACTCCCTGTAGTCCCCAGCTGCCACTACCCTTTCAATCAACAGGGCCATGTGACCTCAGGATGCAGCCAGGCCTGGCAGGCAACACAGCTGTTGATCCAGTTTCAACTCCTGTCGGGGGTAGTTGTCAGGCAGAATCCAGTTGCATTAAGCCAGGTTTCAGCTAAATGTCACTTTTTGTTCCCAGTTTTCTACATTCAAATCAAACTGACAATTTTTACCTATACATTAAATAATTACTTCCTTCAAGTTATTTCAGAATATAGTTTTACATTGTATCCACCTCTTAGCAAGTCTTTCCTTGGTCTGGTTTTGTTTCACTTGTTCAGTTTTACACAAAAGTCTGGTGGTTTTAAAACACCGGCTTTCTGATAGTGGTGAGTACTGGTAATGCAACCATTTTTGGGATTAAGAAAATGAATTCCCCACAGTTCTGAGTTGCTTTTTTTTGGCAATCAGCATTGCCATTCCCAATGGTTTCAGGCTACTGTGTGTGTAGCCCACTGGTGGTTTTAGGCAGTGCCCTCCTGTGCTCACAACATAGGCAAAATTGGGTGGCAGCCTATTCTTCATGTTTTCCCTGTGCACTCTCTGGGGAGTTCTAGCCATCATGATGTTTTCCATGCCAGTCCTGGACAGTTTTATTGTAGGGCTTGGATGCATGGGTAAACACATCCCACAACCAAAGGTGACATTATACTGACACTTGTAGTCTTAATTGCATGTAGTGGTCCCAAAGAGGGAGGGAAGGAAGGAAGGAAGGAAGGAAGGAAGGAAGGAAGGAAGGAAGGAAGGAAGGAAGGAAGGAAGGAAGGAAGGAAGGAAGGAAGGAAGGAAGGAAGGAAGGAAGGAAGGAAGGAAGGAAGGAAGGAAGGAAGGAAGGAAGGAAGGAAGGAAGGAAGGAAGGAAGGAAGGAAGGAAGGAAGGAAGGAAGGAAGGAAGGAAGGAAGGAAGGAAGGAAGGAAGGAAGGAAGGAGTCTGCAAATTGATGAAAGATATAGGCTAGGTAACAGTGAATTAAATAATTAATATGGAAACAAGGTAAACATTGTAATCTAGAGAAGAGGCTGGGTGGGTAGCTAGTGTTAAACGTGCATACAGATAGAGGCTGAGTGGAAGTAAGCTTGCTCTATAAGATAGGCTATTGGTCTTTAGATGAGTTGCCATAGTTACAGCAAATAGGTTGTGCCACAGGCCCTATCATAGTCCCACCAATAGGCAACATCCATGGGATATAGACCTGCCTTGAGCTTTTAGTAGTTTAGTGACACTATGTAAAAAGAGAACTATAAGACCACAATATCGCAGATGCTTGCACTTTGTCACTTTCCACATTCTCACTTTCACAGAATAAAAACAATGGGCTAGTACTAAGCGCATACATACATTCATACACACGTACATACTTAAGTCTAGGGAAGAATGGATGAATCGTCCAGATGAGGTTCTCTGTGGGCCACCGTAGAGACTCTGTCACACTCCAGTGATTGTCATATGTTCACACACTACATGCACCATTTAAAAGAAGCAAGGAGATTATAGAGGACTGTGTGCAGAAATAACTGATCTCAGTGTGAGGCTACAGTGAAACCAGAGTACAAAGTCTAAACTGTATGTGGAATGGTACAGATGTCTACTGTCATGAGTGTGGCGGTGGGGTGGGGGCCAGATACGACTAGAGGTCCCTGTCTGCTGTTTCTGGTTTGAGCACTAGAGGAATCCCGGAATGCAGCAACCCTAAAACATGGCGGGAGAAGGAGAGCGAAACAGGTATAGATGTTTTCGGCAAAAAATCAGTTATGTGCACATCTTGGGGAAAGGGAATGAGAAGATGCTAGTCCACAGTGTTAAAATGGGGAGTGTGGCATTAGGCTTTGTAGAGAAAAGGGGTGAACATTGAGAAGCGGAAAGGGGTACAATAGAAATGCTTCATGTAGAGGCACAGACCATCTCTTTAGTGAACCATATTGGCAATGTTTAGAGGCCATTTTCCTTACACCACGGCATTTTGTCTTATCTGTATCTTGATCGCTCAAATAATTGTTGAACATTTAATTTTCACTGTACCTTGGTGGCTTCTTGTATATGCCTTATAGTGCTACTGAGGCAGCCTCTAGACCTATTTGTTATACTTTTACATGGTTTATACAGGCTCCAAATGATACTCAAGCAAGTAAATATATAATTAGATATATTCAGAATTATATCAAGTTCTCATTATAAGATGTGGGCAGCACCCCTGGCGGGCATGCTTTTCTATAGAACTTGAGTCCACAGTCTCGGTGTAGCAATAAGTGGGTTCCCTATAATTATTAACTATGTTACTAATTGAGTCTTCTCTTTATTTGAATTATCTAATTGATACACAATTACACTATTCCATTTCACAGACAAATAAAATAGTAAATCCATCATCCTTCACATTTTGTTAGTTGTTCATCTAAATCACTGTCTCTAACATGTCCTTGTATTAGTGTGCCATTTTTATTTAAAGATATATACTAGCATTATACCTCACACCTGGTTCCGTATGCAGGGAAGCAATCATGCGCTATGATTCTTTTTCTAATTTGTCTCTTCGTATTTACTTTACAAAAGAGGTAACATGGACGTTTCACTATGTCGACTAACATGTCACTGATACCGTTAGTGTGGTATCAGAGTTCTCAGTAAAAGGTAATGTGTATCAATGATTCTACTGCATGGGCTTTATGCTGGTAAAAGATACAGCTCATTTATATATGCGTCAATTTGAAGAACTTTATGTTTACTCATATAACGAGTTTGCATCCAATTCTACAAACATATGCTACCATATACACTATAAGCTATGTTCTGTGCGCAGTGTGGTTCAAAGGAACAGCTCTTCGGTCTTCATGACTGTATTAACTCAGTTGATGAAAATATCAAGTTTGCAAATCCAAATGGATCCGAAAAGCATTCAATTTCTGTCAGAATTATACCGAGCGAAAGCTGACCAATCAAAATGCATTACTACATTTCTTGAGTTTTCATCCTGAAAGTCCAAATGTAGGATTACTATATAGCTAATCACCAAGAGTTTGGGGGAATTGTACATAGAGACAGGATTATAATTGAATTCCATCAGATCTGACAAATTACTGTTAGCCGCATGAGAAATATTTTAATATAAACTGATTAAAAGCAATTGCCATTTAGTTAGCAAAAAGGTATCATAGAGAAGCAACCTCTTTTTGGTTTTCAAAGGAAAGCTCACCTGAAGCAAACACGTGTACCTATGTCCCCTACAAACAAGAACATTCTACACTGACGTCGATTTCTTGATTTCTACCTATTCAAGGACATTTTAAATGTGAAGGATGTGTGGTTCGCACAGATAAACACATTAACCTAAATTGGAAACTGACAAATCACACGAGCTGTGTCATGACTGACTTTATCATCACACTACTGATCATTTGAAGATCTAAATAAATAAACCTCAGAACAACCTCGTTAAATGTAAATAGAGAGAATCCACGCATGTAAATAGAATTGCCAAGGGTCTCAATATAACTATTCCAAATGGGAGGGAATAATGGACGTCCTTGTCTCATTTGGGAACAGATCTGTTATAGCACCGTTGATGAGCAGGGTCGATGTTAGGCATGGCATGCATACAGGCTGAGTAGCAAACGTATAACTGCACTCCTAACATCTGTATCATTAAGTATTTCTGACAGTTATGTCCATGCCACTTGATGGACGACCTGGAGAACATTCTTATAAAGATCACTCAATAAGTTATCAATTATAGGTGATTTCATAGAGTCAGAGATGCACAGAACCTTGTATGTCGTAGTGTCTATCCCCTTCTGCCATCATCACTATAGAGATCTTAATGACACTCTAGAAATGTGTCATTGATATCTGAACCCTGCAGAGTGTGTCCAGTTGTGGGAAGCTTTACGGAATCTATATTTTTCCCTGTTGCCTATGATTTTTCCTGGCAAGTGGTGAAGGTCCCAGTCCTTTCATGGTATTCAAGTCAGATTGTCTTGCTTGCTTTTCTGTGACCTTTCATTGTAGCAGAGTTTTGAGTTTACCTTTCTTGGCTGACAACTGACTACCCTGTATTTGGCCTTCGTAGGTCATTCTGTGTGTTTGAATATAGTCGATAACTCTTAATTGTTCCCCTACTTGCACAGTACATTTTTGTATGATCTAACTTTACACCGCGAGGCACTTCTTGGACACTGCCTCAAATATGCTGCACATGTTTCCCATATTGGGAAGCAATATGGGAAACGTGCAGCATATTTTGCAATAATTGCATAAGGACATCTCATGCATTTCCTTGTGGAGAGTAGATTTAAGTGTATCTGTCAAGGTCCAGTCTGGTCTAACTTGTGCTTTGTCAGCACGATTTTGTGAATGCCGGAACTACCTTGAGGAGTATGGTACACAGTAGGAGATGCTGCCTGTTAGTTCACTGGATGTTCTACTAGGATGGAGCTGCTTCGGGCCACCACTGTCTAGGCCATGGCTGTCGAGATAGTTTATGCTCTTTGCTAGTTAGCTGTAATAAAGGTGGGTTTTCCTGAATGGATCCAATCACCTCCATTCTGCAATGCATCAGACTGATTGGCATCATGCTGATTGTGTGTTGTAACCCTGATACCTCCTGGACATCAGAGTTGCATGCCACTGATGATTAGTGTGGGCATCTGTACAGGGGTTGTGCTGAGAGAGGCTTTGGCTCCCAGAAGCAGTAAGAGCATCTTGGGCTCGTGGCCACGAGGACATTTTAGTTGACTTCTCTATGGATGGACCATTACAGTAAAGACATTTCTGAGGTGTGGAGCAGGTTCTCTCTTTAACCTGACGGGTACCTTTTCATGGGCTCATCTCTGGGAAAGGCAAACACAACTGCTCGCCTCCACACTTCATTATACTTTGCATTTTTTAGCACATTCGTGAGAGGGTGAGTGAATATTCCAATGGTTATATGTGATTTTACTGACCACAATTACAGAGTGGTAAATTTCATCGTGGACAAAATACCGAAAAACACAGAATTTTTATTTTGATTTGGGGTCCCCCAAATCCCCTGTTTCTTTTCCCTTATAACACCACCCTGACCCCATTTTAAACCCTTTACCCCACTACCCTTTATGAAATGTATCACTCCGTCATATTTTAGATATATTGACTGGGTACCTATTCCAACCTGTTGGATTTAGAGATCTGGAAGGCAATCTGATTTCTTGCTGCAAGCCCAAGGTGCAAAAACGGTTTCCTTTGTGCATGCAGCTTGTTTAATTGTTGATATTTATCTTCACTGTCCAGACTGCCATTATGGAGTAACTTTCCCATTAATACCAGAATCCAGCCAGACTACTAACCTTTCGCAATGCTAATGTCGAAAGGGACTACAATTAGGGAGGTCAGTGATAGATTCTCTGTATGGCAAGGTAGTTCAATATGAGAGTTAAAGTTATGAAGTTGCATGTACTCTTATTGCTGCATTGCTACTGTCCACGCATTACTACAGAGCACAGATCATGGGCCACCACTGAAACTCTTGAGCTTTCACTTAGGAGTGTGAGAGAATAGAACGTTTTTAGGGGGATAGGTACTCACCAGCCATTCCCTCTTGAATTCTAGATCTGTTTACTTAACTAATTCTCCTAGTGACCTGGGAAGGGTTAACACAAGTTGATGAGAGAATGTCAGGTCAGTATTCGGGGGTGGGGGGAATTGAGAACTGGAATAAAAAAGCTGGCATTAAGAAAAATGAAAAGCACACTTAGGACTTTCCTCAGATTTCCCTCAGACTAGCAAGGAAATTGAAGAGAATGGAAAGAGGAAGGTTAAGGGCAAGTGTCCCTCTTGGGATATGCAATTGCATACGCTCTTCCCCAAGAGAGTCTGAAGAACGAATTCAGCACCCCCCAAATGTCAATTTCTTTAAAAGTCAAAGTGAGTGCTGAGACCAGACCAAAACACAATTCAATTTGCTAACAGTATGGGGTATCCTGGCTGGTTGAAGACTAGGACTTGTCCACAGATGTTAGAGGAAATGGCAGAAGACACAAATTAATATCAAGTGAGGATGGACTCTTATCTGTTATGTCTCTGATGAATTTGATCCATCCAACCTGGAAGATCACTTCCTTGCCGCAAACATTGAAACTGCAGTATTAATAATTCGGATGTCATAGAAACAGCCTCTATGACAGACCACTAGCATAGTTTTGTGATAAGGAGACTTATACTTTAACCATCCTCTCAAAGTGGCCATGTCTCTGCGGGTCACAAGAAAAGGGTTACAGAGGCCCCAAAGTATCTCAGTAACAGATTTGAAAATCTTATGTTGCATTATTAAAATACCAAAAGCATGGCCATGTGTTTTGCCCAGCAGGGATTTTTCAAGGCAAAAAATGAATGCATTGCATATATAATGACCTCATATTTTTTAACAAAAATATGTCTATATCGTATTTATGTTCTAAAATATAAAAACGTAAGTTAGTGCATTTATCCTAAAACCTTAAGTCAACTAGTTATACATTAGATCAAGTGGAAGTGATGTACATGATCATTTCATGTTTTGCCTTGAAAAAGCTCTGGAGGTTGAAATGAATGGTCGTGCTTTGGCATTTTAGCAATGTAACATATAAGTTGCTATTCTAATTAATTTTGTTCAAATTTCATTTATATAAGTTAGCAAACAATTTAGACAATCGAATAATGTAACATATGATTTGCTATTCTAATTAATCATGCCCAAATGTGATTGAAACAAGTAAGCAACCCATTTAGTAAACGTGGTTTAGCATCTATGAACAAAAAAATACATGTTTAGTAAATTATGTTTGTAATTAATGGGAATTACTATATTTATGTGCTATGTGAGTGGAATTAACTTACTTACTTTTTGACTTGAGGGTTGAGTGTCAGTGACTGGGCAAACAGAAGATTCAATGGTTAGTTTCAGTTTATATTGAACTAGTATTTAAATTCAGGCGCACAGTTATAATGGTCAACGCAGCATTTTTGAAGATTATCAGTTGACATGATTAGTTGGAGAATCAAGGTCCCAGAAGCCTCTGCCAGCATATTTTCAAGCGAGGTAGGCTTTTCCATCAAGTATACTAAGGCTTCAAAAGAAGAGACGAACAGCATGCCAAGTCAGAAGTGTGATTTGAGAACATTGGTAACCCGGTCCACATAATTAATCTACAATTTACCAGAATCCCATACCATGCTGAAACGTCTCACAATAATGACAATACAGACTTCATAATTGTTCTCCTAAATGAAACTCTGATGAAAGATCTCCCCCAGCTCCCAGAGTGAAAACATTGATTTACACAGAGAAATAGAATGAGTATACAGAGGGCATTTTAGACCTAATCCATACACATGAAAGCCACAAAAGTGTGTGCTTACATTTTTTAGATCTGCAATCAGGACACTGATATTTACATTAAGGTGTACGGTTAGGACTGCCCCAGAAGAGGGATATTCCCGTCGGGTAGGTATGTGTGTATGCATAAATATGCGAGGCAGTGGGAACAGTCAATTTCTTCCATTCCTTTAAAGAGCCAAGGGCAGTCGCAGCAATTCAATGTGCAGGGTTCCCTGGAGTGTCTTATAAGAGCAACGCTCACACATTTCACACAATGCAGAGGGTGAGGACTTTTTGGCTTTCATCATCACCAGATAGCTGGCAACATCTGCAATGAAGACACATGGTGGGGATCACCTCGGGTATTCCTCTTTCCTTTTTGATGTTATACTTCTACAGTGGGGCACCAGTGTGCAGGGAATCCCTGGAGTGTCTTATAAGAGCAACGCTCACACATTTCACACAATACAGAGGGTGAGGACTTTTTGGCTTTCATCATCACCAGATAGCTGGCAACATCTGCAATGAAGACACATGGTGGGGACACCTCGGGTATTCCTCTTTCCTTTTTGATGTTATACTTCTACAGTGGGGCACCAGTGAACAGAGAAGCTTTCAGTTGAGAATGAGAGAATATGCATTCAGAGGGTGAGGGAAAGCTCCCCATGTGTTTGTGGCAGGGCGTTGGGGGGACAGGTGTTTTCTGAATGACCAAACTATTGTCTCTTGATGTATACAGCGTTGGATATATACCACTACATTACATAATGGTACTCACGTACCACATGTATTTGTTAAACAGTCTAGGTCGTCTCATGCAGCTCCAGAATTACTCACAGAGGTTGTCAGACGTGTGGCGCACCATGGGATCAATTATCCCATTCACAGTACTTTTAATCCAGTACTGGGAACATGGTAAAAAATTGGCAATGGGAAATCTGTGCTGACCTAAGAGAAATTAATAAGGGGATACATATGTTATGAATTTATATTGCTATTTGTAAGATACAGAGAGCTGTGCATGTTGTCGCGAGTAACATATGAGCTAAGGAGCAGGGTTAGAATATGTGACATGGAATGTTACAGCTTTGGGCGTGGCATGTTATGTGCAGGGCTCCTAGGTGCATTGGTGAATAGAAAGATGTTGAGTTCTTTACTGAACTGCAAGAACATTTGTGTGGTCCCGGCTATCGCAGGAATGGTGTTCCAGTAGCCAGGGAAATAGCAGGAGAGAGCATGGTTGGTTGCTATTTTTATTTTCTTGTGTGCCTGTGTCATCTTGAGCCTCGCTCCTGCAGGCCTGTGACCTACCCAAGCAACAGAGTTTGCAGCTAATTGCGCAGGTATGTGCACATTGGTTGCCATCCAGCTATTTCTTTCTTTTTACTTAAGTGTGTCAGTTAAACATAACTTTCCACACTAAAAACACAGTCAATATTATATCAAAACGTCATTACATACAAACAGCTAAAACACATTCATATCTTATATGTAAGAATTAGATAAATAATCACTGAACACCATCAATGATAAAAACAATTATCCTACATAAAATCAGAATGCATTCCCGTCTACCGTGTTAAGCCTCTAGCATCTGGCCAAAACCTATTCTGGGTCCACTTCTTTAACATTCCGAATGTTTGTTGTACATAACCACAACCTGGACAATGCGAACATCAGTGAGGGGCTGCTACATTCCCAACAACTTTCCCAGAATACATCTCTTTGAATACGACTGATGTGTACTACAAAATAGGTTAAACATCTTGTGTAGAGGTTTACCAATTCAGGACACTGAGTTAATGTATCTATTGGTCTCAATTCCGCCTTACATAGACAGCATGCACAATTCCAACTCTACAACCCTCCATGGACCAGTAACAGCCAAAGCCAGGAGATTATTCAACCTGAGCAACAACATTGTTCTTCTGTGCATCAGCAATGGATGGATGACTAAATACATAGCTGGAGCCAAGAATCTTCTATGCAATTGGCCACATTACTGATAACTCTTTAGGTGCTCCTGAGACTTCATCCAATCCCAATCCAGAGTCCTTGTTTTAAATTCCTGCGATGCTACCCTGAAACCAAAGTCCCATTTCAGGAACCAACCAATCCGATTAAAATATTCCCAGCAATATGTCTTATACTTTCCTAGTGCAGTACTACAATTCCTTTGCATAAGACCACCTAAAAGTTGTTATAACTGACAAGTTGTACACGGAATAATCATTATGTATAACATACTCATCTTTATTAATACAGCAGACGATGTTGCGGTCAAACCCAATTCCAGTCAACTGCTTTTACACTGGGATTCCACAGGAGAGACCCAGTATTCTTCTCCACAATGACCCCTACAATTATTTTATCCAGATTTTATCCAGATGTTATGTTTCACGTAACTGACCCTGAGACCATAAGTTAACATAATAGTAAGACATTGCTTATATGCCAGACAGACTCTGAACTACGACCAGCAGAATTACTGGCAAACCTTTAAATTACAAGCATCAAGGACAAAGCTTTTGATTGCTTACTTACAATCAGCTCTTTAAAGTGTTTCTAATCAATAACTGTCTGGCCAAGATTCACATATGAGGAGACTTGTTGAATCAATTCCGCTACCACCTTGATCTCCAGCCTGTTTTTTTTAACCCTGCCGATTCACAGATACTTCGTTTTCTCCCAATTAATGCAGAAATCATTATCGTTGGCAAATTCACAGAGGGAAGCTCTTAGCATCTTTGAAGTAGTATGCCAGGTCAGCCAGGTAGAGGTTGAACAAAGCAGGGATTAACACGTTAATGAGATTTCTCACACAATTGCTAAATTCCCTCTACCTTAGAGCCCTCCAGCTCTTTTGCTACATTTTTGGGCTTTGAACCTTTCATTTTCAGTGTGTTGTACATTTTTTGCTCATGGACTATGGAGTCTCACCCACCCAAAAGGCGTCATCTTTTTACTGTGTGTCACACAGCACCTTTAGTGCAGTGACACAGGGTTGTCTTTTCAGACTTCCCACTTTAAACTCCATTTTCTGAGACCGACTACTGTCTCCCAGAACATGTAAAGTTGCCTTGAGTTTACTAGTCTTTTTAAATTTACAGACCCAGTACACCCTATCTTCGAATAGAGTACTGGAAAGGTTAATAGTTATTCCTTTTGTCTGATTCCCATGACACATTAATATGTCCCCCCTTTCTCTAAGACTTGGCTGGTGGCAGTGGTATCTACCATTTTTATTCTACCGCAAGCTATGAAAATAGCCTCGGTACTATTAGAGGCTATGGTGGTAGCCTCAAACTCAAACCCGGTAATCCACTTTTTATTTAACTTGGTTCCGGTCGAGTTGTTTAGCCATATCTTTTCGTAAAGGTCTTTCTAGTGTTTTACTCTGCGTGCCAAACCAGGTTGTTCCTTTGTTTGCCGTTCTTTGGCGGCTTCTGCACAGAAGCCCTCCTAAGGAGCCTGAGTGTCTGGGTGGGCAGGATGCGAGGGAGGGGATTGAGGCCCCCTACACAGGGTCTCCTTGGAGACCTAAGTTGCACTCTTGTTTGATTGGCTAGGTGGCTGCCCTGCCAGGACAGCCACCCTGCTGTGTGATTGACAGCCAGACTGTATGAATGGGGGATGTGGTGCATAAAAAGCCAGTCTCTGGGACTGGAAGGCAGAGTCGGCACTGGAACTAGAGAACCAACGAGAGCCTGAAGGAAGACGACTGCTGCAACTACTGGATACCCGGTGAAGCCCTGCTGCAGGTCCGAATCTCCTGAAACTTCGATGACAGAGTAGATCTGCAAGGAATCTTCTCCACTTGAGCTTGGAGGGAGCAACCAGCTCGCCAAACACCAGACACCGATCCTCATCCTGGTCGAATATGCTGTGCATTGCTGCAGTAGATCAGATAGCCAGTGGGAAGAGAACCAGTTTGGGTTTTAAGCAGCGCACCTTTTATTCAACGTTTTGCTCCACTGCTGGCTTCATCCCTGGGCAGTGCAGGACCCCCCAGCCATCCTCCTTCTTTTCACCACGACTGAAGCTTCAGGAACCGTGAGCCTGCAGGAACTGCCAGGAACAACTGCCTCAGCTACAGCGTTCTTCTTCTTTTAAGGTACTGTGCAAACTCGGTCGTTCGCTCCGTCCGACCGCGGTGAAAGTGCTTGAAATCTTTTGCCTCTCCGAAGGCTTGTCCTTCTCTTCTCCTTTGAATAACATTTCCTCCGACCAACTTCGTTTTGAACTCTTGCCAAAGACTTTACTGCAAACTACTTTGAACTGTGTGATCTTCTGCAAAGACTCTGAACCGTTACCATTGGCCAAGACCTATTGACTTCAATCCTTGTTGTAGTAGCCTTTTCTAGATTGTCCTGCCTACAACTTGTTGGTGCTATTGATTTTGAATAAACTTGTCTTTTCTCCCTTTTAAATTGCTGGAGTGCCATTTTGCTCACACTTAATTTTTTAACTTAACTTGTCCAGAATTGATTGTGTGTTGTTGCAGTATATTAGGACTGTGCTTTTCTGCTGCTTTATGACAGTGAACTGTTTTATACCTGATGGTGTAAATAAATATATATTCTTTTACTCAGAAACCTTGACTCAGTGTTTATTTGAACCATGGTAATTGTCCTTTGTGTAAACTTTTGTACTGCTCACTTTACTCTTGAGATAAGTCTGGCTGCTCAGCCATCGCTACCACTTTACTGTGTAGTACAGGCTTGTACCAAAGGTGAAATTGTACTTACACTTGTAGTCTTGATTGTGTGTAGTGTTCCCAAAGGGTACTGCATATGATTCTGCCTAACAACACACACCCCAGCTTTAATCCATTTATCATCCCTATATACTTACACATTCTACCATAACTGTTCACCTTCAATCTAACCCTAGTATCTGTATGCATCTAGACCAGGAAATGCAGTAGATAGGTTGGGATATCTTGGTTTTAAGCGTATTCAAGAGTTGACCCCTAGCCACAGTGTCAAACGTGGACCGAACATCAATGAACAGAGCATTCAGAGGTGGCTTATTTGGCATTCTAGATTTCTCTATCAGGGAGTTTACCATCCTGATAATGTGTTACAGTGGTGGAACCATTCTGGAAAACTGTCTGGAACGGGCTAAAGATGTTGTTGTTAATCCAACTCATGAGGCCACTCAAAAGGCATGTACAGAATATTTTGCTGGGGACGTCTAAAAGTGCCAGCAATTTATAATTGCTTGGATTGTTCCTATTACCCTTTCTGAATGCTGGCAACAAGGTGGCCCTCCTCCAGGATTCTGGTACTACCCCAATTCTGGTAACTACATTGAACAATATATATAGTATCTCTCTCTCCAGAATTCTGTGTTGCTTTTGATGATAACATTTGCTAACCCATCAGGCCCAGGTGCTCTCGATGTAAAAACCTATTAACACATTCCAAAATATCATCCTTAGATCTACTCAGCTCTTCCCTATTATTCACCTGGTACCCTTCTACCTCATAGTATTGAGAAATATATTAACAGTCCATTATATTCACCCAGGCAGCCTCACTTATCAGATTGGCCGAAGCATCAGAGAATCACGCTCGGTTTTATTGAAATTTCTCCAAACGTTCTTCATGTTGGTGGCACTTAATATGGCTAACATGTCCTGCCATTCTGCATTTGTTATAGTGAACCAATACCACTTTCACCAGTTGCTGTATTAGTTATGATATGATATGGCATTTATAATGCCCCTATACACAAGTTGTTCAAGGTGCAACAAGGCAAGGTAGTGGAAACAGAGAGAGGACAAAACAATGTCTTACTAGGCCTAGTGAGATTGAGATTGCACAAGTGCAGGGGAGCAGGTAGGGGAGAAGTGCCAGGGGAGGGGCGTGGGAGGATGTAAAAGTGTAGGACAAGGAATCAACACAGTAATGCAGCCAACAGGTGGCAAGTGCAGGTGTTAGAAGTACAGACAGCAGGTGTCTAATAAGTGCAGGAAAGGGGACTGTAGGGTTACAGATTCAGGTTATAAGTGCAGGGAGGGCCAGGAGGCAGTGTGTGTATGCAGATGGATGGACAAAGGACCTGGGCCAGAATTCAGAGGGTAGCCAGGTGACCATTGTATGTATCAGACAGGAGATCAGCAGGGGAGATGAAGAGAGAAGGCAGAAGCAAAGAGGAAAGTCTTGAGGTACTTCCGGAACCAGAGATGGTTCTGCTCAAGTTTCAGACAGGCAGGGAGGCTGTTCCAGAGGGAGTCACCAGCGGAAGAAAGAGATCTGCCCCCAACTCAATGCTTGGAGAAGCTACTGCCCTTCAGGGAGTTGGAGTTGGAGGAGCAAAGAGCTTGAGTAGGAAGATATTTCCGTAGAGAGAGTTGGGGGTATAGCAGTCCCATTCCCCAGAAAGCCTTGTGGAAAATGCAGAGGGTCTTGAACTTGATACTTGCTGCCACTGGGAGCCAATAGAGAGATTTCAGGGCTAGAGAGATATGATCCCTGGGCTTGAGGCCAAGGACAAGTCTTGCAGTTCTTAACGAAGCTCTGCTTTACCAATCCAAAATCTATTGATAGCTGCTATTTGTTGCCTGATATCTCTCCAACCGTTCTGTATCTCTGGGTCAAAGTCCCTCCTCCCACGACTAGATTGTGTAACCAGTCGATTCATTCCAGTTGGTAGAAATCTATCCATTACTCATTTAATCTGGCCAACTACCTGATTAGAAGAACTTGACGCAGAGTACACTGAGCCTCATCACGAGTTGGGTGGTAACGCCGGTGCTATTAGCGCTGGTGTTAATAGTCCTGCCGCCAAACCCCCCGGCGCTAATAGCACCGGATCACGGGTTTGGTGGAACGGGTATTGCCCATTCCCCACTGAGCCCATTCCCCACTGAGCTGGCGGTAAGAGCGCAACGTTTTGGCTGAGTTCCCCCCAGCTCAGAGCTGGGGGGAAATCTGCCAAACCCGTGATTTGTCAGACCCTTAAATGCGGCGGTAATAGCGCTAGCGCCGCATTTCAGGGTTACCGCCAAACTCGTGATGAGGCCTACTGTGTCCAACATAGTAGAGTACTGTAAACAGTCTGAACGAGCCACTCCAGCAGGTAACTGCACTCATCAGTGCACTCCACAAAGCGCTCTGTGCGGGAAGGATGTTTGACCACCTCTGACTTCACTCATCGGTGCACTCCACCATATACCTAATGCAGGCATTTCAAAAGAATATTCTGACTGGCATGGGAGGTGAGTGCAGCTGCCTTGGTAAAGGAAAAATGTGGTTCACATTTTTTGAATCCCATTGTGTAGCAGTTTTGGAGGCCATAACGTAAGCCATGTTCATTGCCTGGATCCCAAAGAGGACAATATTTCTCGCATCTATTTGGGAGATTACAGGGGCCTGCATTAAAGTTCTAATGTTTTCAGGTGGATGGGAGATTTAGTTAGTACCAGGCTGTTAAGGGGTTTTTGTTGATATGTTGTCAAAAGAAGAGAGTGCTGGCTACAGTGAGCCCAAGTAATTTGGCAGTCAGGATCAGGTGACAACATCAATGGGCATGTTATTTGGCCATTTCGAGTTTTCCCCTGATTAGATGGGCTAGATGTGTGGCCAGGTAGGACAAATTCCATCTTTGTGGTATTGCGCTTCAGGTATGTGCTTGCTATCCGGGCTTGGATGGAGGAAAGGCAATGCCTGAGGCATGATGCATCCCTTTGGTACCACTATCCTTTAGATATATTTGAGTATTGTATGCATATTGGTTGAGTGAGGGGTGAGGAACATTGAGAAAGTGATCACAACAAATGCCATGAATAGATCAAAGATCATCAGGGAGAGTACTGAATCTTGCAGGACTCCACATGTGACTGGGCAGCAGCCTGACCTGAAATTGCCCATCTGAGCAGTTCAGAGCAGTTCAGTGTGTTAGGCAAGATTGTATGCAGTACCCTTAAGGTGCACTGCAACAACCCTGACCTCCTGGCAATAGGAACCCAACCTTTGGTATATGTCTGTACTACACAGGTTTTTAGCGTGTTGAGCAGCCAGGCTTATCTCAAGAGGGGTCAATGTGAGCTGTAGGGGAGTTAATCAGAGATTCGCAGTGACAAGTATTCAAATAAACACTTACACACAAGGTTTCTTGAATAAACAATTATTAATTTATTTATCAGTCAGTTAGAACAAGCCTTCTTCAGAAGGGAGCAATATAAAAGCAACACACAAACACACTCCAACACGACACACTCTTAGTTTCTAAATCAGTAAAGGCCCACAGTCACAACCTACACCTTCAGGTGACTTCAATAGCTAGGCTGCTGGGGACATTAATATCCTACTGTACCATTTTGAACATTCTAGGAATTGGTCAAAGGAAAAGGTTAATAGAACAAACAAGAGATCACAAATATTCTTAAGCAGACAAATACTTTTGGATCCCCTGAGTCATTCAGTATAACAGGTTAAGTCAAAGTCAATGGGCACAAGTCTATATGAGCTGAAGTACTTCTGGTAGGTAAGTAGAAAAGTCTTTGCACAATGTTTTAGAAGTCTTTGAAGAAAAGAAAAATCAATGTAGGGTCACAAGCTGTTTAGGCTTGTGAGTAGTAGAAGATGCAAGATGCAAGATGCAAGCAACTCTACAATAAGAGGCAGATCTCACTGTTACTGGGCCTCAGTCATGGGGACAAGAGGGAGGACTTCTGGGGACTCCTGCACTGCAATGGGACAGTCACTGCTCGCAACCGGCAATCTTCAAACAAGTGGTACTTCGGTGTTTCAGCTCCACGCGACTATCGCAAAAAGCATCACTGTGGTTCCTGACTGTCGAGATGGACTTTCCTTGCTTCTGGGGTCCCACACTCTGTTGATGCGGCTCAGGCGCAGTCAGTCCTACTTCCTAGGAGTCCGAAGGATCTTCCTGGAGCTCTTGGCCAACTTAAAAGAAACACACACAATCTGATGTTCCTCTCCCTGGCTATTCTGTTTGCAGCAGCAACTTTGTGGAAATCCAACCAGCTCCGAGAAGATGTCCAGGTGGCTTACTTTGGAGTTGATTGGTCCTACCAACTCAAGGGTAGAAGTCGTCCTTGCAGGGGCTTCTCTGTCGATATGAATTTGGAGTTTCAGCACAGCAGCAGGGCTTCACTGGGTAAACCAACAGTCCATGAGTTGCAGCAGGCGTCGTCTTCAAGTTCTTCTTCGGTTCCTTCGTCCAGTGGTCGACTCTGCTTTCCAAGCCAAAAGCCTTGCCTTTTATTCAGTTTTCTCCCATTCATTCCAGCCTAGCTGTCAGTCACCCAGCAGCAGGGAGACTAAGCATAGGGAATTTCGGGCACCTCTCTCACTTCCTGCCCCTGCCAGAAACCCTGGAGCCAGGGGCAGGTTTCATTCGAAAACCCCGCCACAGGCAAAGCAAACAAAGGGTCGAAACCTGGTTTGGCGTGCACCGTAAATCTCAAGAAGGACCTTTCCACAAAGAAATGGCAAAAAAAGAAGACCAGGGCCAATTTGACAAAAATGGCACCCTTGGGTGCTTTACTGCAGCTGCGAACGCAGCCCACAGTAAATGCACACCATGGTAGTTAAAAGTAAACCACTGCCAGAAGCCATTCAGTGAGGAAAAGGTAACATAAAAATGGTACATGAGAAGCTAGACAAAGGGGATACTTAGTAACCCCTCCAGCACTCTTTTGTAAGATAGTGTGTGCTGGGTCTAGAAAGTTACAAATGTAAGTAAAGTCAATTTCACTTTACTGCTCTGGGAAACAGTAGTTTATCCCAGAGAAAGTATTTAAACCTTTGGGAAATCTGGAAGACTTCCCTGTGCCACTGCACTGAAGCTGCTCTGTGACACTATGTAAAAGATGATGCCTATGGAGTTTGTTAGGCTCCATAACCAAAAGAAACATATAATTCAAAACTCACATTAAAATACATGAGAGACTGGGAGAAAGGTTGTCACTCTCTCCAGATTTATACAAATAAATTCCTCAAAATCCAGCAAAGTTGCTGGGTGTCTGTAAGTTGGAGGGAATTAGCACATTTCTGAGAATTCTCCCTAACACAGTGTCTGTCTGAGAAGAAAGATGTGATCCAGATGATAACTATAACCCCAAACCCTATTATATTGATGGGTAGTCTGGTCACTGGGAGGTGGTCAACCATTTCACACACAGCAGAGCCGTTAAGGAGGGCCAGGATGCATGAGTCGCCTTTGTCCCTGATTTGAAGAACATCACTTATGACCTGGATGGTGGCTGTTTCAGTGTAAGATTTGGGCCTGAATTTAGATTAGCAATTGCTGAGCAGGCAGAGTTGGCTTATATAATCATGGCGTTGGTTCAAAATTGCCTTCTAAATGTTTGTCCAGTGAATGGGAGGCTAATGATCACCTCCATTTTTTAAAAAGAGTTCTTGAGAAAGGCAATATGTTGTAACAATGTAAATATACTTTAAAATTACTTTTCAGAATCAACAATCAAGTTAGTGGATAATCTTTGGATATGCTTCTCACACAATTCCTACACGCTGAGGTGACTTCAATCACAAGGGCAGTAATGACATTTATATATCTCACTAGTTTATGTTGCAGATTCTGAGGTTGCAGAAAGGAAAGGTTAGGGAAAGAAAAAGGTTAGACAGTTTCTTAGTATATGTGATGACAACTAAATCTTACAATGAAATCTAGATAAGACTTTCCCAGCAGCAGTGGCGGGTGCTTACATGGGGTGGGGGAGGTGCTGCCCCCCCAGGGCGAGCACGGAGTGTGCAGAGAACAGATGTTCACATTCTGTTCTCTAGTTCTGTATCCTTTTTGAGCAACACTGCATGCTATGAAATCAAAGCAGTAAATAAATAAACAACCTGTTGCTCCCAGGCTCTGGTGCAGAGGGGCGTGTCCCCTTTTAAGCATCTTTTTCCACTGTAGAGTGCATCGAGATCATAGCTCCATGATTTCTTCATAATACCATGCCAATATAGATGCTGGTGGGATGCTAGAGGGGTGGCCCCTGCCAGTATTATTCTGTGTGAAAACAGTGCACCTGTCAGGACCTCCGTGACAATTGGCAAAGCAACAATTAATCCTGGAATGCCATTGGCTGCTTGTCATGACTGTGTGGCTGGGCACATGAGTGTGGTGATGCCATCTGGTGCCACCTTCTCACTTCGTGTAGACAGGGACTCGGGAGTTGTTGTCAGTGAAGACGAGACTTGAAATCTGCCCACCAAGACCAGAGAAGAGAAAAGCAGAGGAATGTCGACATCACACAGCCTACCTGCACCTCCGGGAAGTAAATGTGAGCTAACTTAACTTGGTGCCCACCTGGCCTTCATTCCCCCGTACAGTGCTCCCAGCCCAGGACCGTCCTGGTCTTTCTCTGAGGCCCTACACCGGGGAATGCAGGGGCCGGGCTTAGTTGAAGTTCTAAATGTTTGTGCCTGCCGCCCGCCATTGCCCAGGACAGTGCTCCCACTCCCAGACTGTCCTGGTCCTGGAGCCCTACCCTGTGGAATGAAGGGCCTAGTTTTCCATGTTGATACCATCAGCGGTCTGGCTTGTTTCCTCCCATGCCCAAAGTGTTCTCTTTTATGTGGGCTGTGATATATTGTTCATGCAATGCATTTAGATGTGACTCGCCCATCCCTTATATATATACAAATGAAAAACGTTTGCTAAATGTTGGCAACATCGCGGATTCCGTGGGATTTGGAATGTTGTGTCGTAAGCTTGGAGTATTGGCTCTGGGCAATGTGTGGTAACAATAACTGGCCTGTTTGATCTCCAGAAATCCTCAGTCTTTCTAAGAGCATAATCAGGCAAAAGGATGAAAAGGCTGATTTTCAGAGAATTAGCATAATAAGCAAGAAAACAAAATCAATTGCAGTCCCTGTGAGGTCGCTTTGATTCTTTTAAACTGTCAAAAGATGGCAGAATCAAATTGAAACGTGCTTGAGGTTACGGGAGGGATTTGTTCAAGAACAGATTACTCGAGCAATTGACACAGTTCGAGACAATAATTGGGTATTCAAAGAGAAAACAGTTCAAGTACCACAGGGGTGCTCATATCGGCTCTTATGTCTCACATTCCTGTGCACAGATCCTTTCGGTTTCTCAACCCACTCTTGTTTCATGTATGCGTGTAGTTTCTCAGAGAGCTGTGAACCACTTTAAGGCACCCTGTTATTAAAATATAAAACACAGTGGAATAATAGACCCATTTGGACTTCACAATGCACCCGCCTGTCCTGGGTTTTCCCTTTCACTAGGTTTTCTTCTGACATTGTTATATAGCGCTGTGCTCCAGGCCAGGTTTTTCACGCTTCTAAGCATTGTAAAATGCCATTGGGCGGATGGAGGGCTGAGGTAGCCCTGCTGAAATGCAATCTTATGTCTAGGCCGGGCGTTAAGTATTTCAAATACCTAGCAATCCACAGCCTCAAATGCAAATACTGTATTTGTATTTGAGGCTGTGAATTGCATGCTTTATGTGTGGATTAGGTGCTGTAGACACATGACTATTTTATTCATGCGCAGTGCATTAACTTCTTAAGAATTTCTTTTGCTGCATATGAATGCCAGTAATAGTGACAGAATTATATTTTTCTATCATTACTGGATATGCATACACTATAGTACCAGCTATTCTCAATATAAGCTGCTGTAAAGTACACCATCACACTTGCACACGTAAGTACCACCATTAGTATGTAAAACCTAATGCTTTTATGTCATTTTTCTGTGGGTTTGCACATTTTCTGTAAATTGCACATTTTGGAAGCCATTTTTCAAATATGTTTGTGGGGGGGGGGTGCACTCCCCTTGATGTGGGTTGGGCTTGCTCGCTGCGCTCACACATCCACAAATTCGCCAGCAGAAATGTACACCCCCACCACCTTTCGAAGTCACCAACCACCACTGCGCAGCAGTAACAGTATACAACAAGCTACCTCCTACGAGGGATAATCAGTATCAAAGTCAATGGCCTAGAAGAGCCTTCGGGGAGCCAGGACAGCCAAAGTAATTTGGAACACAGTCTACGGATCTGATGCACTTTTTAGATCAAAGTCTTGCACTTAGTCAGAGAGTATTTAGAAAAATCACTTGTACGGTCACAAGCGGTTAAGCCTGTGAAAAGAGAGTTGAAATCAACTCTAAAAGGTAAGCCACTGCAATTCCTGAATGAGAAGAGTGTGGCTAAAAAGGTAATAAGGTAAGTACCCCAAGCCTAAACAGTACCTCTGGTTTGAAGAAGAGTGCTCCAGCTGGATTCTGTCTTGCTACAGCAATGCAGATCCTTGTTCCTGAGCCTCAGAAATAGGGACAAGAGGTTGGATGTCTGGAGGGCTCCTGCGGCGGTACTTGGGAAGTCGTCGGCAGCTACAGGCTCTTTTCAGATATGCAACACTTCGCGGTTTCAGTGCTTAACAAACAGCACTGTTGCGGATCTTGGTCACCGGGGGGACTCTCTTTGCTGCCTCGGTCCTGCAGTCTGGTGAGGGGACTCTGGATCTGGAGGTCTTGCTTATGGAGGGTCCTTAGGTGTCTCCTCGAGCTTCTAGCCAGATTCGTTCCACGCCATACATTGCACTCGACTACGGACACTCGACCGCTGGCATTGGGCTTCCGAAGCAACGAAGAGGCACAGGAAGTCGGGGATGGTGGTCCAATGGAGTTCGTCTCGGGGTTAGTTGGTCCCACTAACCCAAGGGGAGAAGTCGTTCCTTCCGGAGCTTATCTGTGGAGGTGAAAAAGGAGTTCAGCACAACAGCGGGGCTTCACTGGGCAATTCAAAGGTCCAGGAGGTTGCAGCAAGCTTCGTTCATGGTTTCTTCATCGAGTGTTTCTCCCAGTGGTCAAATCTGCCTGTTGTCCCAAAACCCTAACCTTTTAAGCAGGTTTCTTCCATACATTCAAAGCCTAGGCTGTCAATCACACAGTAGTGTGGCTGTCGTGAAAGGACAGCCAGACAGCCAATCAGGACTAGTTGCATTCAGGCATTCCTAGAGCCAAAGGACAGGGGAGTTTCAGCACCCTCCCTCACATCCTGTCCTTCCAAACACACTGGAGCCAGGGACGGGCTTCAGGGCTGAAGCCTGCCAAAGGCAAGATAAACAAAGGGCTCCAATCTGCCTCAACACACAGAGTAAAACCCAGGAAATGGTAGGAAAAAGTAAACCATTGCCACCAGCCATCTAAAATAGTGAGGTCACATAAAAATGTTACACGAGAGAGTAGGATGAGGGGCTATTAGGTAACACCCAGCACTCCACATAAGATGGTGTGTGCTGGACCAACAAAGAGAAAAGGTAAGTAAAGTCAATTTCACTTTACTATTCTTGGAAACTGTAGTTCACACAAGAAAAGGTATTTAAACCTTATGAGAAATCTAAAGGATTTCTCAGTGACACTGCACTGAAGTTGCTGTGTGTCACCATACAAAAAGCAGATGCCTATGGCGTTTGTCAGAATCCAAATCAGGTAAAAACACATGAGAGAGTGAGAAAAGGGTCACACTCACTCCAGGGTTCAAATTAAAAAGTCCTAAGTCCAGCAAAAGAGCTGGGGGTCCCTAAGGTGGGAGGAATTTAGCATTAAAATGAACAGTCTCCTAAACAATCAGAGACCGACACATACTGCATAAGGACTGGATGGTGATGAGGTCTTTGTTTGTCTGCATTTTACCCAAGAATCTTTCCAGTAACAAAATGATGCATTTATTGCTGGTTAGTTATTTTGTGTACGGGGGTCAGTGGGTTTAACTCTTTGAAATGTAGATTGAAGGGGTCATGTCTATCAACCATTTCCATTATGGTTTCACTGAGAAGTATTAGATAAAGGAGCACCCGTGCTGGGAAGGTGGGCTAGGATCTAGTTGCTAGTATGTGCTTCATTCATTCCAAAGGGAAGTCCTTGAAGGAGACACTCAAGGACATGGTAGGCTTATCCTGCTCCTTGTTGAAAGGGAAGGAATTTGTAAGTAGGATGAGGATGACAGCATGGTCTGTCGAGTCAACAGATTGTGTCAGGGTGGGTGCTGAGAAAACAAGGTCAAGTACATTTCCTCTGATGTGCGTCGGGTTTAGTACATGTTTTTTATGTTCATAGAATCCAGAAGATAAAGGAGAGTGTTCCTTGTGCTCTTAGTGGCTTGGGTCCATCGCAGAGTGAAATCACTAATGAAGATTTTGAATTTGCGATTTTTGCTGAGATGATGAGGTTGGAAATGTCACCCAGGAATGACCTACACCTATCAAGTAGATGGTAGATCAGATGGAATGTGTCATGTTTTTATGCAATACAGACAGTAGCTTGACTCAAGCTCTTAGGAGTTCATTGCTATTTGGCTGAGCATGGATGAGATCAACACTGATTTGTGGAGAATTTACATCCACCCTACTCCCTCTCCTACCGTGTCCGCATGATGTATATAATAATTGCGTGGGATGAGGACATCAAAGGCATTGGTATAGGTGAAGAGTGAGAACTTTCCATGATGTAAATGGCATTGACTTTCTTTGTGGTGAAGATGACGTTGTGGCAGACAGCTGAGTGTGTTTTAATGAGAATTAGGTTGCGAGAGAGGTGTGATGGTGGGGATGGTGTCATGTTAACAAGGACCATATGGGTGAGATTGGGGAGATATGCTGTGCGTTGGTGGGGCACAAATTTGTGTGATTGTGTCCTCATGAGTTGGATAATGAACTATGGCTGTAGAAGACACATGGTAGTGTCTGCCTGATTTTGGAGAGGGATGGTTTCAAGACTTTGGCCCTGCACAGGGATGTACTTATCTTTGTCCTTAAAGGATGACACCATGATGATGACACATAGACAAGGCTGGATATAAGGAAGAACAGGTGGCACCTGATTGGCTGGTAGGCTGGAGGAGCTGTAGCTTGTCAAATGACCATGGGAATTTCTCTGAGCCTGGTGGAAGAGCTCTGCAAGAGAAAACAAACAAAAACAAACAATCCCTTAACTAGTGAAAATTTGGTGGGAAAAGCTGGAGGAGGCAGAACTAGTCACTGTTTGGAATGAAAAGCTAGGGACGGTATAGTTGATCTTCTGGCCAGGACCACTTCTCTGAAACTTGTGGAAGAGCAGTGCTCAGGGAGGAAATAAAACAAACCCTTATGTAGTGGTCATTTGGTGTGAAAAGCTAGGAGTGGGAGCTAGTCACTATTTTCACTATTTGTTGGATAAAGCGGGAAGCAGCAGAACTGGTCACATGACTAGAGACACTTTTCTGAGCCTAATAGAAGAGCACTGCCAGTACAAATACAGACCCTAAAGTAGTGACCTAGTGAAAAGCCAGAGGAGGTGGAGCTAGTTAATGGCAGCAAAATCTGAAGGAGGGGGAGCTGATTGCATGTCCATGGACACTGCTCTGATCCTGGTGGTACAGCCCTGCAAAGGAAGTTAAAAAAAAACAAGCCCTTAACTAGTGGCCATTTTAGTGGGAAAAATCTGGAGTGGGGCAGCTAGACACTGTGTGGCATGAATATCGGGTGGAGGCCTTAAATCAATCAAGGCTTTCACTGATCCAAGGTTCTAAATTATGTTCAATTGTTGCTTACATTGACATATGGAGATTGGACATGCTCTATGATTCATCAATACCAGTGCAAATCCAGCTTTAACTTTGTAGGGAGATAGTTTATATAGGATTGTACACTCCTTATATAAATGAAGAAAAGTGATGAATTTACTATCTTCCTCATAACTGGTAGAAATAAAACAAATATTGCCTATTTCGATGATTCAGTAATAATAAATAAGACAGAGGAAGAACATGTTGCAGTGACACTGCATGTCTTGACAGAGTTACAAAAAGATGCTAAATTATCAATTCAGAAAATGTAATGTTGAATAAGTAAAACATTTTTGTGACATGACATCATAGTGGCTGATATCAATGCTTAAAAAGATAAAGTTGAAACCTGGCTGAACTTGAATAATCTCTCCAATTTTTGAGAATTAAGAATCCTCTAAGGACTGAAACATGTAGCAATGAGTTTAAAATGGATCATGCAGAGATCATCCACACTTTAGTCTAGTTACAAAAGGCATTTTTGAAATGAGAACAGGGTGACTCACAAATAGAATCTGTGAAACACTTAAAGAGAATTCTTTCCTCAAGTTTATCTTTCACTTTCCTTATAAAGAATACAGCTGTTCTGGGAAACATGATTCTGTATCCATTTTTATCTGTGGTACTGTTACAAACATACAACCAGTTGGATAAGAGGATCACTAATGTTATTAATAAACTGACACACCTGTGGAAGAACATTTCGATGCATACAATAAAGTGTTCCTGGAAAAGGTATGGGTCTTTCTGGGATTACTAACCTTTCATCAGATGGACCATAGTATAGCCGACTCCCCCAACAGCCACTGCAATATATGGAGTGTGGACATATATCTCTAACTTGAGATTCCCTTTTGGATTCTTTTATGCAAGACTACCCCATGGAGATAAATGGCAGAATAAAATATGTATGATTTCTCAGGGATTGATCGATATAGATGATTGTGCCAAAGATCAATGTTAAGAGGAGGCGGTAGTCAGGTGACAGAACTGCAGACTATCTATCAGGCCATAGTCACTGCCATAAATCAACAGTTCCAGGAATTGATCATCATTTTCATCTTGCATTTTGCCTGAAATCAATTTGCAGATCATTTGATTAATTGGAATGCCAGGGGTAGGCTTTGTGGAAACAACATATCCTTTTGAAACATAGCAAATTGATCCAAACCATTAAGTAACAGAAAATGTGCTGAAAATCAAGAGTCAATCTAAAATAGATTATCCTGACAGGGCAAGCAAAGGTTTGAGAAAAAATAGGAGTTGAATAGGGCAACTGAATTGATATGGAGAACATCTCTCGGCAGAGATCTCCAGAAAAGTGTTGACTCAATCATATTCTCATGGAGACATGCGCTACTGTACAACAAAATAAAAAGAAAAATCAAGAAAGGGTAATTCCTAATAATTTTGTGAATTGCATGGTAAGGGTGGTAGGAAGCGAAGTGCGGCATGACCTCCCCACTTCTCACCCCTTAGGATGTTCCTTTAGTGAAGATGTGTTTGTGCTTCCCTTCACTGCAAGAAAACATTTTTAAAACCTCTGGAGAGTTTTTACAATGTTCACCTTTACATCCAAGATGAAAGTTAAAAAAAATGGTGGTGCTTTATAAGGTATTTGTTTTTGTAATCAGCCAGTAAAAAAGTTGACAAATAGAATTGTGCGCCTTTGAGGTGGGAGGATTCAGTAGTTCATGTCAGAGCTACAAGAATGGAAAATAGGTATTTAGACAATGTTTTTCTTACCAACAATCAGGCAAGGAACCAGACAGATAGAAGAAGTTAGACAAATGAGCAGAAGGAACCGTCATGGTTCATAGTGGATTGTGTAATGATCTGAAGGAGAAATGGGACACAACAGTGACTGCCAATTCCATTAAGAAGAGTTGTTGAAAGCATTTGCTGGTAGATCAGATGTGTCCAGGTATTACTTGAAACAATGCAGTACTTGTGGGTGCAGGGTCTACCAGCTGTGGTATATGGAACCCATCCAAGATGGACGCTGGAGATGACTACCTGCTTACTGTAACTTGAACCATCAGGGGGAAACATTGCTTCTGTGTCACTGTGGGCAGAGGCAGCAACATGGAGTCCTAAAAATGAGGCCACAGTGTTGCAATGCACAGGCATTCTTTATTTCAGTTGTGTTCCAATGTGTAAACATGAGAAGCAACCATGTTTGCCAAGACAGTTCATGTTGGCAAGTGAACCCCCTGTGCACCCATAACAACCAGCAACCTTGGCAGGCCAACCGGCAAAGTGCACAAGCATGCACCATGTAAATCCACAACAGGCACTACCTCGACCTAGCAGTAGCATCACTCATTGGCTTAAAACCACCCATGGCAATCATACAAAATGTGTGTGATCAGAACATTTCCAATGTCACATAAGTGTCTTGCTAGCCCACTAACATGTATGCAAGATGAATGACAGCGTGTCACTATCCACCCAACATGTGCACAGTCCACTGACGCTGAAGAGGCCAGGCCCTGCACTGCCCTGGACACCTCCAATGCCCTGGACACCTGCACTGCTGGTAGTATGTCCACCTCTACCCCTGCAAATGCCGGACCCACAAGCAGTGAGAGGACTAGCAGGATGGAGGCAGCAAGTCCACAGGACACCACCACCATGGCAACTGTGGCAGGCATCAAGGAAATCACTGTCACCACATCCGTGCCCAGTGGCCCCTCCACTGGCCATGCAGATGGCACGGCAGAGGCCAATGCAGCCACAGCCACTCCACAGCTGTCCCTTGTGGCAATTCAAAAGGATGCCGTCCATGCAACAGCACCCATACATAAGGACTCTGCCACCCCCTCATCACTACCATTGGACAAGTGTCACCAGCGCCAACCTGTTCCAAATACAGGACCTTAGATGTGAGGTTGCGCAGGGGATGGCTGCATGCTATGGGATTAAAAAATCCCAAATAAATACAGGCAGCGATGGCTCCACCCATGAGGAGGAGGAGTACATGGGCTTCTGCTGGCCATGTCTCAGACCCATCCCTCCACACAGCCCGCTGCCTGTGCAGGACAACACCATGGTAGCCATATGGGTGAGTCTGGATGCCATTGAGCAAGGCCAGGCCTCAATGGACCAATTGGTGGCCCAGCAGGTGGAGCACATGTAGGCAATGAGGGTCTGCCTCCAGGGATCCTGGCAGAAGATTTGCTGTTCCCTTTGACAGACCACCGCTGCAATCACCATGGTAGGGCAGAGAATGAGGGAACACATGGAGGGCATGTTGGATTTTGCTGAGTTTCTCAACTCATGCATGCAGCTGACTCTGCAGCACATCTGGGGCCAGAGTTTAGAGCCCCCCACTTCTCTCACCCCTACAAAGGGATCACTGCCCAGCATCCCACGGTGCCATCCCCTGCGCAACCTCACATCTAAGGTCCTGGAGCAGGCTGTCAAGGCCAAGAGTCATTGGAAGTAACATTCACTATGCACATTTTGGTCACAGTCACAAGGGCGGTGAGTGTGAAGGGTGTGTTGGGGATGGCATTTTGGGGAGTGGGGAGTTGGGTAGGCATGGGTGTGTTGGGGATGGTGTGTTGCGGATGGTGTGTTAGGGAGTGGGAGGGTGATGGAGAGGGTGTGTTGGGGATGGTGTGTGGTGTGTTTGGGATGGTGAGATGGCTGGCCAGTGTGTTTTCACATTAGATCCTTAAAAACAAGTTCTCTTGAAGCAATGCTAAGACATTACTTATTGTGTGCATGGGTTTAATGCATAACACAACTTTATACAGAGGTGCATAGCATGCAGATATCAATGTGCTAAAAATAATTGACTATCAGTGCTTGCCAAAGCAGACATCCATCCCTACCCTCTTTCTGCTCACTGTGTGGCAGCACAGCACACGCAGGTTCTGAGTCCTCTTCTTCCGGGGGTGGCATGTCTTCATCAGAGGGCAGGGGGACATCCCACCTGAGGCAAATGTTGTGCAGCATGACCAAGGCAATATCAAATTGTCCAACACTCTCTGGCCTGTACATCAAGGCCACTCCAGCTGGTGAAGGCAACAGAACCAACCCATCAACAGGCCACAGGTCTGCTTGATGCACGGCCTTGTCTGGACATGTGCCTCGTTGTAGGCCATCTCCTGTGGCATCTGTGGATTCTGCATGGGTGTCATTAGTCATGGTAGCTGGGGGTATCCAGAGTCACCTGCACGGGCAAAGGTCATAGGTGTCAGTCACAGTACTTGAATGTGGAGTCATTCACTATGGGGGAACATGTGCAGTATTGTGAAAAACCATGCACATAGCTCATGGCCAGCACTTTCACTTTCAGGATCTGTGATTGGCAGGGCAGAATGCCATTGTGCCTGTGTGTGGGCTGTACATTGCTCTCATGCAGGTGCCCTGATGAGTGATTAGTTGTACTTGTGCAGGTGTGTGTTGTATCCATCTATTCCATAATGACTTCACATACATTGTTACCTGAGTACATGGCATTCCTTTCTGACAGTGTTGCATTGAATGTGTGCCTTGTTGAAATGTGTCCTTCTATATATAGGGATGTAGAATATTACATTGGGATTCCTGTAGTCCTGTGTGTGTTGCGTGTCTGCTGGGGAAATATACATTGGATACTTACTACTGCATTGTCAATCATTTCCTAGTCCTATGGGTTGTAGTTGGCTATCATATGTGGGGTGAGAGGGCAGGTCCTGCATGTACAGGGCCTTGACAGGGCATGCATTGGTCAGTTGTATTAATGCCTCCCTTCACCTGGCATTTCACTGGTGCTGTGAGATCAGTTTGTGTGATGGCACTTGTACTCACCCATTATCCATGTCTGTTTCATGTTAGTGTTGCATTTTTGAACTGTTAAACCAAATGACCCTCATCTGTTAAAAAATCCCAAATAAATAATTTTCAGAATCTTTATTTAGGGGTGGGTGGTTAAATTGCTATGAACATATTCTATCCAATTGCTCAGTTTCCATGTTAACAGTTTATTTGTATAGCACTCTATAACCACTCATAGGTGGTCGCCTGGAGTTTAAGATTATATTGAATCTTTATAGTAAATCTTATCATATTCTCATTAATTATGGGAAATAAAAGTGTTTAAGGTCTTTCTAAACAAGTGATTTTGAATAATCTGTAGCTCGGTAGGAATACAATTCCACAATTTGGCTGCTACCTGTTAGTGGGGAGGATTGTCATTAATATTGATAACATTGCATTGGTCATATTGCAGGTCCAACTTGTGAAATGTAGAATTCCATTGGTTGCCAATTGTGCCTTTCAAGTATCGCTATGTCAACCTGTGGTGCACTTGGAATTGGCACACCACATCCTCTAGGCCACCACGTTCATTTCCTTAACAGGTCGGAAATCTTACATGAAACATTTCGCCATAAGCTAAAGAACATGGCCAAGCAAGGAACATGCATGTTCTTGCCAATTTGTAGGTAGAAAGATATACTGCACCCAACAGCAATAAAGCCCATCTTCAGCTGATGAAGGTTTAGACACTGCCCAACCTCCTCCTCCACCTTCTCACAGACGTCAAGTCCGCTGTGGCCTATGCCTTTAAGTCCTTGCATATGCAATGCGGCTGGTAGCCAAACTGCATGACCTTGATGCACTCTAGGATTGCTTTATCATCGAGACATAAAGGGAATGTCACCCACCTATGGTTACAACTAGGTATCCTAAGATGTGCCCACTGATGACCATGTCTATGTTCAAGCAGACGTGCAGGCCCTCTTGATTTGGGAGAGAAGCTGTTAAAACGTGCTGTAGTAATGAGACATCTGTCATTGACCTTAAGACTCCAGGTAAGATATTCATGCAGGATATCTGGGGAGGAATAAACAACACATCTGTGATTGAAATTCATTGAAAACTCTCGAGTCTCACATCTGTCTTTTGTGTAGGAGGTTAAAAGTGCCTTATAGTTAATCTGCTGTATTATATCAATCATACAAGGGGATAACAGAAGTGTTTGTGGCTTTATGCCTGTTAGGCATTTTTTCATATGTTGAAACATGGGACTTTGAGAATGCCTTTTCTGTTAAACATTTCACTAACAATTTAATTTAATGTTCAAACATTATTTTGGTGTTAGCACTAAAGCAGGTAATTAAAATGAGTACAAAGAAGAAAGCCCCCACACATTCTCTACATAAAATGGTTAAAAGCAATTAAGCCTTTGGTTAAAACATCAATTAATTTGGCCTCAAATGGTGCAGTAGCTCTATCAAATATTTAGGTCTTCATTTTGCCCCAACTATCCCAAATACGATTAAACTCAATACTAAAACCCTACTAGGCACCCTTAAGGATCTAACATCCAAATGGTCCCCATCATACCTCTCCTGGTGGGGGCGCTTAGATACCATCAAAATGATGCTCACTCCCATAATTCTATACTACTTACAACTTCTTTACGTCCCATTATCCCTTTCCTTTTTCAAATCCGTTTACTCTACTCTACTCAATTTTCTTTGGGGAAAAGGAAAAAGCAAAAGAATTGCTCTGAAAAAACTGAAAGCCCCCTATGACATGGGAGGAGTTAGATTTCCTTACTTTAAGTCATATCACTATGCATTTCTTATAAAGCAGTCTCGTCAATGGTTCATGGACCCTATATCCGCTGATATCCCGACCTGGTGTACATTAGAAAAACAAGTAGTTCTACCACACGACATCACAGACTATATATACATATTTAAACATTCGTCTAAAAAAATGTTAGACCCTATTAAAGCTTCAATTTCATCTTTACAAACCTTTCTCTTTCCCCACACTATAACTCCTCATAAGCATCTTTCCCCACTATTATGGCATAACAAAAACATAGTAATTAATAATAAGATCCTCAACCGCAAAATATGGATCCAAAGAGGTATCAGATTCATCCAACACATTATAGATGACCCGTGTATCCTCTCCTTCCAGCAACTCTCCATCACATTTAACATTCCTAAGAAGGATTTTCAATTTTATAACAACTTAATTAATTCCTGTCTAGATGCACTGGCCCAATTTTCCAATGAAATTCTCACTCCAGATGCTCTCAGACTAATGCATCTCACTATAGTTGGTGAAGTTCGAGCCTCTAAAATATACAATATGCTCACCTCAACTTTTAAGATATGTCCTATACGTCTGAAGTGGGAACTTGATTTGGGTTTCATGTTTGATGACGAAACTTGGCATCGCTTGTTTGCTAAGATCAAACAAATATCGGTATCAGCAAATATATCACAACACTACTATTTCTTCATGCATAGAGCATTCATTACTCCGGCCAAACTGGCTAAGTCTAATCCGAATTGTAATGCAAAATGTTGGTCATGTGGCATATCTCCAGCCACGTATATGCATATGTTTTTTGAATGTTCATTTACTGTTAAATTTTGGCAGGAAATTTGGATGCTTCTCAAGCGTATCTTCTGTGTTGATGTGCCCTTTACCTTTGTTAACATATTCTTAGGAAGTATAACTATTACATCTTATTTCCCATCTAACTCTGCTAGACTATATGACTTATTTATCTGTATAGCTCTAAACTGCATCACTGCCAACTGGAAAGACTCTAGTTTGCTTACTACCAAAATCTGGTGGAACACTATTTGTAACACTCATAAACTGGAAATGTGCATGGCCAATATTCATAACACAATTCCCAAATATAATGCTAAGTGGTATTACTTCACCAGATATCTTAACTGTTTTAATGCAACAGCTCATGGAACATGAATCTACACCCATATATATGCATCTTTATCTGTATTTTCACACTCAAATTGAAATGCTTGTACTTAATAATATTCGAAATGATTAGTTTAATGTTGATGCAATAATCCAATATACCCATTCCCTCCCCCTATCCTCTACCCTCCTAATTCTTATACGTCTCTTGTCTGTCTCCCAGTACGTCTCCCCCCTAATCTCTATATTCATTACATATAAGTCACTCTTTGTAGACTTATACTACTATTAATTTTAGACCACTTGTTATGTTAATGCAGTTTATAACTACTATAGTACATATGAAATTCGTAAGTGATTTTAACAAATGCTTTAACATATGACTTAACTATATAGAAATACTATTACAAACGACCAGAATCATTTACTATGTAATTTCTTTATGGTTCTTGTTTTATTCAAAGTCTGCAAAAAGTTGACATCTGTATCATACTCAATATTTAAACAATAAAAATTATTAACAAAAAAAAAAAACATCAATTAAATATGAAGATAAAAATCATTACATATAAATTAATTCCAATTGGCCCAATTAAGAATACATTAATTGCCCAACATGAATGACTAAATGTTGTTATTACAATTGAGGGACAAACACTACTCACTTTAAGTCGCCTCATCCAAGCGCTACATATGAACTTGGCGACAAAACGAGCTACTGTCAGGTCGCACGTGCTCCTCCAATACACTGTTTAATTTTAATAATAAATACTGCCCTTTGGTTTGCCCAAATCCTCAGCTGTTGCAGAGCTGGTTCTAGTCTGCAATCATCCTCCAAAAAGCTCAGGCCTAGTTCGATATGAGCAGCAATTGTTGAGGCTGATCTCGGGAGAAGCAAAAGTTTCTTTATATAATCTTTTTTCGTTATTAGGAGATTAACAGTATTACCATAACCCCATAACGAACCACACTATTTGATAGCTGCTTTTGTTTGTTTACAATACACTCTAAGGATCATAGTAAGTGGGTGACATTTGCACATGGCCATAAACCACATGGTGTTTGTTTAATGTTGGTCTCACATGGAAACGTTCAGCTTTGTTTGAATAACAGGTAAATAAATGATGGACCTGAACAGAACAGTTTTGAAAGGGACTATCATGCCCGAGATGACGCAACCTGCATTTGCTGATCAGATTTATATGTACTGGTGTTTCATACAGTTGCATTATATCAGTATGACAATGATAACATGAGTTCCAATGATTAGACCTATTGTGACATCAAATATCAGAGCTTTGGAATTTAAGTGAAAAAAGCCCTAAATGGCATTCCAGGTGTAACCATTTTTCAAAGGCTTTTGATTGATGTAAAGGCTGTGAAGAATTTTCAAGGTACTTAGAACACCGCAATTCAGACATCAAACCACACTCTATTTAGAATAGTCAGTTTAATTATCGAGACCTTATCATATCAATTTATGAGGTGACAATCCTTGAAACCGTACTGCTCTGAAATAGATGCAAGTCCGCATAAATGACATCAACACCCACCAAATGCCATGACTACTCATGAACATGTTAAGAACAGATGCTCATCTGGAATGGATGCTATTGCAAATTCACAATGCAGTCCTTTCCCTTCACCAGTCATCCTCAACCATTACATGAAGCCACTGGGAGAACTCTTGGCCAACCGCAGTATCAAGGTACACCAATTAACAGATGAACACACAGCTTTACCTGAAGATGTACTGTGTTCACAACATTCATCAATTCAAATCCTACCTGCCCCTTGATCAGGCCTGCACATCAAATGCCACTCTACATCTAAACCTCACGAAGTTCAAATGTATCCAACTCTGTGGCACACCCGAATTAAACAAAAGTCTGCATTTGGTTAACAAACAGAACTCCTGACACATTCACCCTACCCTAACTAAACATGCTAACTCTCTTAAATTCATCAGGAATAGAAAACTCTTGTTCAAGTTTAACATCTCCAAGAAAACACAAATGCCTGGGATTAGCTCTTCTAAGGAAAATAAAAGAACTCCACATATGCCTTAAACTTCAGACTTGTGCCAAAGTCTCTGTTCTCTACTAACTGGACAGTGGCATCTCGTTCCTCTCAGATCCCACAGCATCTACCTGAATTCACCTGAAAGCCATCTGTCATGCCATTCTGCATCGCAAGAATGACATGGAAAATATCTACCACATGACTACCATCCTCAAAGAGATGCACTGACTGCACCTTTGGGTCCACCTCACGTACAAGATAGTGTGCATCGCATCATATAGAAGGCTGTGGCAATCAAGAAACCCTTCACCTTGACACAAACCTTTCCTATCTATGGAGGACAGAGCCAAGTCTGAAGTAAGATATTGCGTTTCCAGGTCAGAAAAATAGAAAACGAAAGGAGGAAAATCAAGACAGCATACCTTTCAATGCTATTCACAACTCTGCAACTACATGCAGAGGCAAATCAGGATGCAGCTTACAAACGACAAGAACTTTGCCAATGGAATTTTTCATTGTATAAGCAGCAAGACATACATTGCTCAAGTGAGATAAATTATAGGAACATTTTAAATAGTGCTAGTAACGTGGAATGATATTAGCTCTAGGACAAACGTTGTCCTTGTGGAAAATGCATAGATCATTTTTTTGCACAATGGTCATTTTTGCGCTAGTGCGGAAATCAGGAGAAATTGCACCACTGCAATCTTTAAATAATAAATAGCCAGAATGGCTTCGCACATGAATTTCAGGAAGGACATTTAGGGACTGATTTACAAACATTTTTTTAGTTTGGGAAAGTCCCACTGAAAACATTTTTGTTAATCAGGCCCTTAGACTGAACCTACAAGGGTCACCTCGCCAGCCAATGATCATTAAGCGCCTCAATGCCCCTGGGCTGTGTGCGCGCTATATAAATGCAAATAAATAAATTAAATAAATTAAGCACCAGCAGAACTCCGTCCCCACCTTCCATGCTCGGCATCTGAATCATATACTTATCTCATTTATGTATCCTCATCGATAATGCAATTCCAATGGACAATAAGGCACTGCATGTGTCAGACAGTCATCCCTTGAACATATCATCAGCGTGCTTTTCAAACATCCTAGCAATCAGAATAATTGTCGGTAAGTGGGGGTATCATTTTCTCCCAGATTCATTGAAATACACATGCTTCTATAATGTCTACCCACCTTTTACTCACACTGCCTATAAATAGCTAATTCATCTGCATAGTGAGAAAGGCCATCAATAGAACATGTTTAACTTTTCAAAATAAATATTGCTATAAATTACGCATCATGTGCCAAAGGGTTGTTATTTCTTTAAGAAAGCGAGACAGGCAGCAGTGAACTCTCTCCTTTTAAAATGGTACCTTTCCTCTCTAAAGCGAGAGAACCCTTAAGGTAAATCCGTTTTCCAGCTGTAAATTATGGCTGATGTTAGGTTACAAGGTTTGGCACAATTCCTAGGAACTGTCTGTACACAACATGTCACCTGCTTTTTTGTAATTTTTAATAAAAAGGTTTGGAAAATATCAGTTGATGCTAGGCAAAAACAACATGTCATTCTCCCCACACAGTACATGTAATTAATCAAAAGTCGAAGGGTGATATCAAAGAAATATTTTTGAGAAAATAGGGCAAACAACTATTCTGATTGCTGTTTCCCAACTCTGTAACATAATGCAGTATGTTCTAGTTTTCATAATATGGCAGAAAAAAAGAATATGGGGTCATCCCAGTCAAATAGCCATTTTTAAATGCTATGGGGCATTGATCGGCTCCTGATCATTCAAAAACTATTGGATGGGACAAAACAGATCATGTTTACTTTAAAACTATTGAAACCTATTGCAGCGATTGCACAAATACCCAAATGAATAGAAACCTGTCCTCAGTAGTCAACACTGATCGGACTCCATTGCATCTTTCCTTTTTGATATAGGATTTCACAGAGCACAACCATTATCCAAATAAAAATATTAAAAAAAACGCTTTATCAGACCATCCAAGAGCCCACCTAACTTTGATGTCACTGCCTTATCTAATATTATTATTGCTTTTTTAATTGTATTTTTAGAGGAAACCAGCTAAGGTGCCATTATTTTGTAACTGTTATTTATTTTTACAAATATTCTATATTCATAAATGATGTCTTTTTTATCAATCCTCTCCTCCTGGAAAAGATTAACCTCGATGTCCATGCCTCCTTCCACTAACTTTCTGGTGAATGCCACCCCATCGACAATGACTTCTAGAATATTCTCCTCCTCACTGCACCCATGCTCAATCCAAAACTTGACGACTACAGAGAAGCCCTTACAGTACAACTTCATCTTTCTTCGGCAAACACTGTAGTGGTGACACATACATAAATTGCGACCATTCTGGTAGCCTTGCCACATGCAATCTGAACCTCAACTTGGAGTCTTTCGGAATAACCTTATGGTGCTCATCTTCTGTGGCCTAGTCCAGTAAACCAATGCATAAAACCAAGGCGTAAAGTGGTTTATGCCTTGGTTTATCACTATGGGACATTTTGGAAAGGTATTGGAGGCAGAGTTGGAGACAAGATGGGGAATGACTTTCCTCCTGGTCCTTCCCATTCTGTCAGTAAAACCTAATTGTTGTGCGCCTGCATGAAATTTCCAAGCCGGAATACAGCGGACACCATAGGAATACAGAGGACACCATAGGAAACATTGTACCTGAAGGCGGCATTTACATCTACTATGTAATGTAATGTAAGAATGCAATCGCCTGTTTGAGCAAAAAGGGACCTTCTTTTTTGTTGTTGGGGGGCTTGTGCGTTGAGTTTAGAAGTGACAAGTAACTGGGGTGCACGTGGCATCGTAACTCCTCCTTGCTGTTTTTTTGTACTATTTATCACAGTCGTGCAATGAAATGTTGGTCAGAGATTTTCTGATTTTTAAATATGTTTTTGAATAAACTGTTTTTCAATTGACGCTGACCTAGTGAAAACTGCCGATTTATGCATAGCAATTCTGTAATGATCACACCATATCTGACCCCCGAGTGTGTGTAAAGGTGGGGTAGCATGTAATGTAAGAAGTATTGGTGAGTTTCCCTGTGCTTACATTTTGCAAAAGTAGAACATGTCATGCATTGGTCCCAACAGCACATTAGTGCTACGATTGGCATTCACCTGGATGCAATGTGATTTTTATTTTATTTTTTTAAATAGCCAGACTATGTTGCTGCATGCTCACATCTTCTTGGCTGAAACCGCAACATTATGTACAAGCAGGATGGAATTTGTTTTAATATATTTATTTATTTATCATTTGTAAAGCGCACCGAACCCGTGGGTATCTGGGCGCTGGACAGGCAGACCGTTTACAGTAGTAAAACAGTTACATAGTACATAGGTAACGTTGGTATGATCTGCTATTTACAGTGTACAGTATTTACAGTTGTTACAGATATTTAGAGATATTTAGTAATACAATTACTTAATATAAGTTGGTATGATCTGCTATTTACAGTATACAGTATTTACAGTTGTTACAGATAATAGAGATATTTAGTAATACAGTTACCTAATATAAGTTGGTATGATCGCTATATAAAGTGTACAGCATTTACAGTTGTTACCGATATTTACAGTAAACATAGAACAATTGCATTGCATATTGACATTGCATAGCCACTACCTGCTGCCTGGCCAATTCAACTCACCATCTCATTCATAATCCCATTCCACAGTGCTGACACAACTCCACTGTCCAAGCTACCTCTAATTAAACACGTAGCAATGTAAAATGTAATCATTCAATATATTATTGATTGATTCCTGGAAAGGACCAAACCAGTGTGCTTAAAAGGACTCTTCGAATTCCTTGCTGAACTCTTCCTTTTTGACATGCTCCCACTGAAGACTTTAAGTGATAGTTGCAAGACCGTCTCACCAAAATGTTTCAATTCTTCCCTGCACATTTTAAAGTGTAAAGGCAGGCCTGCACAAGGGCAATGGCCAATATACATAGTTCCACCTGACACAACTACAGACCAAATCAGTCTTAGGTACTACAGAGACTTGGTCACCCAGGCATTAAAGACATATGTATCTATGTATGCATGTATCTATTTACAGTTGTTACAGATAATAGAGATATTTAGTAATACAGTTACCTAATATAAATTGGTATGATCGCTATATAAAGTGTACAGCATTTACAGTTGTTACCGATATTTACAGTAAACATAGAACAATTGCATTGCATATTGACATTGCATAGCCACTACCTGCTGCCTGGCCAATTCATCTCTCCATCTCATTCATAATCCCATTCCACATTGCTGACACAACTCCACTGTCCAAGCAACCTCTAATTAAAAACGTAGCAATGTAAAATGTAATCATTCAATATATTATTGATTGATTCCTGGAAAGGACCAAACCAGTGTGCTTAAAAGGACTCTTCGAATTCCTTGCTGAACTCTTCCTTTTTGACATGCTCCCACTGAAGACTTTAAGTGATAGTTGCAAGACCGTCTCACCAAAATGTTTCAATTCTTCCCTGCACATTTTAAAGTGTAAAGGCAGGCCTGCACAAGGGCAATGGCCAATATACATAGTTCCACCTGACACAACTACAGACCAAATCAGTCTTAGGTACTACAGAGACTTGGTCACCCAGGCATTAAAGACATATGTATCTATGTATGCATGTATCTATTTACAGTTGTTACAGATAATAGAGATATTTAGTAATACAGTTACCTAATATAAATTGGTATGATCGCTATATAAAGTGTACAGCATTTACAGTTGTTACCGATATTTACAGTAAACATAGAACAATTGCATTGCATATTGACATTGCATAGCCACTACCTGCTGCCTGGCCAATTCATCTCTCCATCTCATTCATAATCCCATTCCACATTGCTGACACAACTCCACTGTCCAAGCAACCTCTAATTAAAAACGTAGCAATGTAAAATGTAATCATTCAATATATTATTGATTGATTCCTGGAAAGGACCAAACCAGTGTGCTTAAAAGGACTCTTCGAATTCCTTGCTGAACTCTTCCTTTTTGACATGCTCCCACTGAAGACTTTAAGTGATAGTTGCAAGACCGTCTCACCAAAATGTTTCAGTTCTTCCCTGCACATTTTAAAGTATAAAGGCAGGCCTGCACAAGGGCAATGGCCAATATACATAGTTCCACCTGACACAACTACAGACCAAATCAGTCCTAGGTACTACAGAGACTTGGTCACCCAGGCATTAAAGACATATGTATCTATGTATGCATGTATCTATTTATGCATGTATGCATGCTGGTATGGGATGTATAATGTTCAAACATAGCTCAGAAACCTCAGATCACTGTACATAGGGGTGCACCCAGACCTTTGCAAATAAGGGTGTGGGGCGAGCAGAGGAGCTAGAATGAATAGGGAGAGCAGATTGTCCACCCTCTCTTCATCTACCTCCTCTTCCTCCTCCTCTACCATTCCTGGCCCGTCTGGGGGTGTCTCTCTTCGTCCTTTCTCCTCCTTTCCCCTGTTCACCCCTTGCGATGTTTCTAGACAAGTTTGATCTATGAAAGTCTCATCAAGCCAGTTTCTCCCCTGCTCATCCAGAACCATCAAGGACCACATTGACACCTTTGCTCCAGCGTTGGCCGATTTCTGCAATCATTCTTTTGCCACTGGAACTTTCCTCTCCCACCTTAAGCACTCTCTTGTGCACCCCCTTGTAAAGAAGTCCTCGGCCAATCCTTCCTCTCCGGCTAACTATTGCCGATCTCCATCACTCCTTTCCTGGGCAAACTCTTGGAAAAGCTAGTCATCTCCCAGCTTAATCTACATACTGAATCTGTTGGTTGCCTCCATGACCACCAGTCTGGCTTCAGAGCTGCCAGAAGCAAGGAAACTGCTCTCCTGAACACCCGTGATGACTTGATCTTCAATCTTGACTCTAATCTCCCTTCTATCCTCATTCTCCTCGATCTGTCTTCTGCTTTGACACGGTCAACCATGCCATCCTGCTCAATCGCATCCGCAACAACCTTCGTACATCTTGTGGCCAATGCTGGATTTGACTTTTATGGACTTCATTGATTCACTGTGCGTCTCCCTTTCTCATGGTGGCCCTGAATCATGCTGTTCCCATCTACATCTTATATCCAGGCTTGCAACATTATGTGTTACTACTGACTTCTGCAATGGTATTCACTCTCCCGTCTTGCTTCTCCACTCTTTTTGACTGCTTACTCTCTGTTCTCTCCTCCTCTCCCTTTCTCCGATTTCCTATCTCCTCCCCTCCTCCCGTTACTTTCTTCTATGCACTTACTCTACCAGAATTGTCCCTGAACCTAGTATGATAGCAACCTCGTTTGTCTCCTCCTCCCTACCCTTAATTGCCCCCCTAGCATTATCTGAAATGTCATCAGGCCTAGTACGATAGTCACTTGTTTTGTTCCTCCCCTCCCTTTCTGCACCCCTCTCCCTAACCTTTTATTTTCTCCAGCTCTACCAGAAATGTTGTCAGGCCTAGTACGGTAGTCGCCTGTCTGTTTCCATTTCCTTCACACTCTCCCCCTCCCTTCCTTATCTATGTCTTAGCTCATGCACTATCTGAAATGTTGTCAGGCCGAGTACGATAGTTAATTTCACATCCTTACTGTTCATTGCCTGTAAGAATGTCATTGTATTTTCCTTTGTTCCCTACCTTGCCTTGAAGCACTTTGAAACACATTGTGTATAGGCGCTATATAAATAAACAATCATATCATATTATATCATTACAGACCAGAACCTGGCCTAGTTGACCTCCTTTCCCACAGACTGACCATCTTAGGTCATACTGGGGTCTTTCCTCTCTTCTATCTCTCCCTCTACTTGTGGTGTTCCCCAGTGGTCGAACCTCTCTCCCTGGCTTTTCAACGACTACCTGGCACCTCTTGACCACTGCATCACTACCTTCTGCTCCAATTTTCAATGTTGTGTGGATGACACTCAGCTCTCTTTCAGGCTCCCTTGAGCCACCTCTACTTCTTCTCTCATACCAAACTGTCTGGCCGAAATTCAGGAGTGGTGTGTTGCCAATGATCTCTGCCATAATCTAGTAAGATTGAGATCCCCCTCATTGGGACATCTGCTCCCTCCTTTCCTCTCTTTCTCTGGCTGCCCACTCTGGGCCCTCTTCCTGCTCCTGTGAGGCTAAGAACCTTGGTGTCTTCTTTGACTCCACCCTCTCCTTCTCTCCTCACACCTCTGATGTCTCTAAGAAGTCAGACTTTCAGCTGCACCTCCTCAGAAGCATTCTCCCTTTTCTCATTTTCCCCAGAAGCTCATTGTCTCCAGAGCTCTCGTCCTCTGGAGGCTGGACTATTGCAACAGCCTCTTTCTAAATCTTCCTACCTCTACTCTTCGACCTTTACAACTTATACAGAACAGGACTGTGAGACTTATCCTTGTCCTCAAGCCCAGGTATCGTATCTCTCCAGCTCTGAAATCTCTTCACTGGCACCTTGTGGCTTCAAGGATCAAGTTCAAGACCCTCTGCATTGTCCACAATGCTTTCTGGGGCCTGGGACTGCTCTACCTCCAACGTTCTCTTACAAAACAACTTCCTTCTCGAGCTCTCCGCTCATACACCTTCAACTCTCTGAGGGTCAGACGCTCCTGCAAGCACAGAGTTGGGGGCAGATCTATCTCCTTGGCTGGGGCCTCCCTCTGGAACAGCCTTCCTGCCTCTCTCAAACTTGAGCAGAACCACCTCCGGTTGAGGTAGCAACTCAAGATCTTCCTTTTCGCTTCCACTTTCTCTCTTCCTCTCCCCTGCTGATGCACCTGACTGCTCCATGCACTGGTCAACTGGTCACCTTCTGAACCCATGTCCAGGCTTCTGTATGTCCAGTTGCCCTTGCACTTTCTCCGGGCTCCCCAGCACGTAAGGGTCTGTATCTGCAGCCCAACAGTCCCTTCTCTCTGCATTTATGAGCCACCCGCTCACTGCACTTGTGAGTTTTCTGCAATCCCCCATTCCCTCCCCCCTGACACTTCTCCCCTTCCCTCTTCCCTGCACTTGCACGATCTGAATGACTCAAGGCCTAGTAAGATCATAATTTGTTCTCCCTTTGTTTCCCCCACCTTGTCTTGTCATTCCTAGAAACACCTGTGTACAGTCACGTTATAAATGCAACATCATATCATATCATTTGATGCCAAGAACCCTTGCAAATTCTTGAAAACTATTAACAAACTCTCATATTCATCGACCACCTTCACACCTTCTCATTCGCTCTATTATTACCTAACTCTGTTCTTGCAATTGCTACCATCTTCCTGAATATCCAATCATCATGCATCAGTCATGACACTTATTCCCCAGATGTCCATGGATGTTCTCCACACAATTGTGCACTGTTGTTTCTCTCCACTACATCTGTCCCAATTTGAAACACCTTTTCACTAAATGCAAGGTATTTGGATCAAAACATGACCTGTATCCTGTGAGAAAATTCAGTGTTCTCCAGTCTGCAGTACATCCTAATTTACCCACAACATCATCAGCCACTCAGTTGTCCCACATATTCTGAAGTCCACCATCCTGAACCACATAGATCTCTCCAATTACATGATATTTTAACCCTAACTTTCTCACTCAAATTGATGGGATGAGGGGCTATCCATGATCTTCCCAAATCCCACATGAAGGATCATACGGATTGAACCGTACTCAATAGTTGGAATTCATAGGAGCATGGTTCGGGATGGAAATTAACATGCTATTCCCCCACCTCAAAGCGCACAGGCTGAGACACAAACTAAAAATGCTGCTTTACAACTGAAAGCCATGTTGCAGCCACACTAGTCTTGATTTTCTGGACAAGGAGACAAATGAAGCCTTCTCACAATTTGCTTCCTTTGCTCTTGTTCCCACCACTTGGGGTCATACTTTGGGATCTGTTCAGTATTGGACTTTCATTCCAAAACCTTGTGACACATGACTGTATTGGTCTGGAAGCTCTAAGACAACATTTGTAACGTCAATTCTTTTTCAGATACACTTTAGGATTTTGGTAGCCAGTATGATTTTTATTCAAAAGACTATGGTTCCCAGAAGTTCTCACCCTATGCTGCGTTTCTACCAAAGCAGCACAAGGTTTGCTGGAGAATATGGAACGTCTCTCTGATTTCTCTATTTTAAATCTGGTCCTTTGAGTATATGTTTTAAGTGTGCCCGGAGGCCGATGGGAATACGCATTTAATAATAATTATTATTATAATTATCAGTGGCTGTCAGTTTCTAGCAAACATCACACCTGAGGCATGTGAATGTTAGTAAGCTTTAAAAGCCTCAGTTTATGTCATTTCAGCACTGGTCATTGTTCAAGAGTTCCTATATGTGTCTGGTGACTTTATTCCTGGTTCTTCATTCCTAGTTTCTTGTTCCTAGCTCCTTGTTAATGAATCCTTGGATTTCGATTTTTGTGTGCTTATTATTATTTTCTGCTCCCTGGGCTTCCTCTCTAGCTAACTCTGCTTTTGAGACACTATTTCATTGTGATTTCATGTACCTGTAAGGAAGGCATGGTATCAAACAGTGAAGAACGAAAGACACAAGTGATCAAAGTTCACAGGTGTTTATTGAACTTCAATTGGGTTTGAAAAATGCCTATCTAATCCTAAATCTAAAGAAGGGAGCAAGCTACGACAATTAATTAATAATATTGAAGTCCTACTACAGTTTGGTCAAAATAAAAGGGCCTTTAGTAATAAACATATTGCCAATCCATACTTCTAAATACAAATGGTTTGGGAAACAATGTTTTACAAAAGAAACGTGTTCAAGAAATGATATGTCAGCATAGTTGGGCCGTTATCTTCCCTTCCCCATGTTTTCAGCATAGGACAATACGCCACACTCAAGCTTAGCACATACTCTGGCTTTTCAAGCACGCGGATGCAGTTCAAAATTTCAGTATCAGGACCTTCTGTGACAAAGTCATTTTGCCATTCCAAATCCCTTATTTCAGAGGGCATGATGCGACAAACAAACATCCAAAGTTCCTTGCTCCTCAATATTCTTATATGACCAACTTCTCTGGTGATTCACTCTTCACACCAGGTCCTCCTCCGCCGGGGTCAGACCCACTTTAAACACAAAACCTTCAATTGGTCTCCCTCCACCCGGCTCGTACCGATTTTATCTAATTTTCCAAACTTCCTTTACAATATCAAAAATCAAATACTTTCGATTGTGTGTGGGATTTTGCTTGCCCCGTCGTTGTTCTATTCTTAATATAACCCTTTAACTTTCAATTCTGGCACTTCTCAGCTGCACACCTTGCAGAGATCTTTGATTGATCACCCACGCAGTGCCAGACCACTCTGTCAAAGGTATCGAATCAAAGACTCTTCAAAGTTCAAACACTCATCAGTAGTTCAACTTTTACTTGCATCTTTTCTGACACACATTTAAAACAATGTATGTTGTACTCGACCATACAGTGTTGCTGATTGCAATCTTGGCTTCAACACAGACCAGTCTTGCATTGGTCTCCCCAACTCACCGGCTGTGTTGATTTCACTGATGCTGCTTTGTTCTTGGTGCCAAGGACGGTACCACAGTGGCTGCTGCTTCTCCCCGCCTTGATTAGTGATGAGGGAGGGCCCTGGGTATCTCCGACACACAATACGTGATTCTTTAGCCTGGTTTCCTGGTCTTACACTCTCTAATCTCGGGGACTTGTGAAATTAACAGTCTCTTGTCGGAAAGGTCAAGGGCACTCCCCTCATTGCGATCCCCACCGGTTTGCCATCTTTCTTCTCTCGTTCAGCTGCTGTCTCAAAACTGCTGTTGCCATGTGTGCTTTGCCTCGCTCAGAGTGTGCTTTCATGCTCCACCTTTTATCTGTGTGTGGAAGCTTAATGGAAGTCATGTGTGAGTGATGGTCAGTAATTGCCAGACCATTGTATTGGGACATATCAGGTATACTGCTCGGGTGTCTGTTTTCTCCCAGAGCGGGCTGTCCATATGAAAGTGTTTGTTTAGGAAAAGGGGAAGGAAGAGTTACAACGTATCCTACCTGATAGGATGGGGTAAAGGTGTTACAGGGAAGGAGATACTGCGTCTCGCCATCCAGCATTCCACTTCCCAAAGACCCCTCACCCAGGTGATCCTCCCACACTGGTCCACCCCCAGGAACTGGATCCAAAAGTGATGGCCGTGTAATGGCCACCTGGATGACAGATCCCTGGGGGCTAGTTGGTGAGACACCTTCTGGTTTCTCACATACCTGAACAGCTAATCTTGCCTATGTTCTATAGTTTGTTACAGGTAATCACATCAGGGGGGCACTAGAGACTAAATCTTCACAGGATGCCTTCCAGAGCCAAAACAATGTCTCCCTCATTATATATCCGAGCCGAATGGCCATTGATAATTGGTCACAAACACCCCTGGCTCTTCTAATACATGCCCTATCACTAACCCGACTGCTTAGTCACACCTCAACATGCACAACTGGTGCCAACACTGAATTTCCTAATTAGGATTCAGCTACTTGATGTATGCAATATACCCAGATTTTATTGGGAACCTTCAAATTGAATTGCCTTGAGAAGGACACGTGAGGGTTGAAACACGTGCCGACTGATTTACATAACTTGTTAATTAAAGGTTTTTGTGCAAATACTGAAATTTGAGTCACCATTGTTTTGAATAACCAGCGCGAGATATCCGGGTATAACTCATAGTACTCTATACTTTGTTGACCTTGCTCTGGTTTGCCATGTAAATGTTATTCCTTAGACACCCTTCTTTGGGAAAATGTCTACTCTTGTTTCTGGTTCCTTTACTTCTCTGGGTGGGGAGTGGAAAGGTGTTGGGGTTGTAATAGCATTTTCACTGCTCCTTGCCTACATTTTGGAGTCTGTTCCTAATTTTCCTTGCACTTCTACCTTGGTTCACTATTGATTGTTATGTGTGGTATTCTCTTTTTCACTGCACTATTAATATGTGTCTCTTATGAAGAGTTTAATGTATAAATGCATCCTCCGTATACTGTTCGAGCGATTTGCTGTTGATGTTTGATAGGCAGAGTTTGCAGCCATCGTTGATATCCCTGATGGTGTTGCTCATCTGTGTGAGTATTGTCTTTAGGTTGCCTTATATAACACCTTCAAGGGTTGTAGCTCACAGACAAGGTCATTGCTTGTCCTATGTGTGGGGTTAGGACTGACACTACCTGTAACAGCAACTTTGGGCAAGGAGATTGCTGACTTTCCTTGTAATCCTAAAAGCTTACCCCACATCCTTTGTCATATATTGTTATTTGTATCACCTTCTACATGCACACCCTGGGTGTTAACATTCATGTAACGTGGTTCCGGGGTGCATGTTGTTTGTTACATATTCACTCATTGTGTGAACTTGTGCACATTTTACTTGCCATATTTTCAGTGTTTTGTCTCCTCGTGTCATGTCAACTATATTCTGGGGAACTGGAATCCATCCTGTCTGGTTTACAAGAAGAATGTTTCTTTTTTTTAGGAGTATATAAAATTTCTTTGACCCACACAGCTTGTAACTCTATGACAGTAACTCTCCAATGTGATGGTCATTACATAACAGTTTATTCACATTAATTGTAAGTTATTGATTATGACTTCATGATTAAGTGTGAGGATATTCTGAATATCTGTGAATTAATGCCAACAAACCTTTACAAAGTGACAATCACTCTGGAGAAACAATGCTATATAGTTACAAGAAACATGGGTTTAATGATCATCCTGTACCCCACAAAAAGTGTTTTACATTTGCTTGACGTGATTCATTCCTGCATGACCTGAACAATTTAATGTGCTATTACTTGTATTTCAAACCCTAAGAAATTCCCAATATCTACAGCACCATAGAGAAAATAACAATGGTCCCTCCAAACAGGCAATCTGCAGAGGGGCATGGTGCTCAAAGCTGCTCTTGTCATTTTAACAATAAATGCCAACTGGCTGTGTGGAATCACTGATACAACAGACTGCTCACAGTATATAGTACTTCATCCAGGCAAATATTACATTAGACAGGTCTGAGCTTACAGCAGTGTAGGATGTAGACTTTCTTGAAACTCCTGAAGGGTAGAATGTATCTGGTGCAGACAGACAAGTCTCCTTGCAGATGGGGAAAGCTACAAAAAAATCAAACAAGACCCTCCCAAAAGCATCTCATTAGAAATCACTGAGATGGAAAGATATGCGAGAGACCGGGAATGGATCTCTGCCAAAAAATTGGATTTCTTGACCACAAACCAAGGGAGGACCCCTACCATCTACGCACTCCTCAATATCCATAAAAATATGGAAAACCCGCCAGGACGACCTATTGTGTCCAGATGCAGTTCTGTTTTAGAGCCCATTTGTCAATTCATTGACTCGTTTCTTAAATCTGTGAGTACCAAAACATCAACATATCTTTGAGATACTACTCCGACCATCCAGGTCTTTGAGGGACTTAGATTTGACAAACATAAGCATTTACTTGTAACTATGGATATTTGTTCCTTATACACAAGCATGCCCCAGTCAGAAGCTATTGAATGTATGCGCAAATATCTGATTCAATTCAATTTGCAAAATAGATTTCCCGAAAACTTTATAATTGATCTACTGACCCTAGCTTTGTCCAAGAACTATTTTTAATTTGATGGTCAATTCTATTTCCAGACAAAAGGTACGGCAATGGGCACCACTTTTGCACCCACCTAGCTGTGCTGTATATGGGAGATTTTGAGGAGAGCAATGTCTTGTCTGAGATGAGACCCTCAGACACCAGATTACAGAATGGAGGCGGTATTTCGATGACATTCTATGTATTAGGGAAGGTACAGAAACTAATCTGCTGACATTCCTACAATGGTTGAACAATGTAGATCTGAATATTCAGTTCACCATGAAATCCTATAATTTGGAGGTCAACTTTTTGGACTTCAAATTCAACACAAAGATGGTACATTGAAATGCAACCTATTCAGAAATCTTAGCGACAGGAATACCCTACTACACTTCTAAAGCGACCACCGCAACCACCTATGGGAAAATCTCCCATATGGTCAATACCTCCATATCAGAAGGAATTGTTCAGCTATAGGGGATTTTTACGAACATGCTTCAGATCTGGATGACAGGTTAACTGAAAGAAGTTATCCCCACCGGATCATTTCACAATCGAAAAAACAGGCTAGATTCTACAACAGAGAAGCCCTGTTGGCCGAAAAAGAAAAGGAAAACAAGAAGGGAAAGAATCGAGAACCACCTGTGTTATTACACACGGGTCCATGCTTCACAAATTCACAAATTAATATCCAAACACTGGGCCCTGACCAGACTTAGCCTACCAGGCAATCCTTTACCACACTTATAAATGGGCAAAGAACTTAAGGGACCATCTAGTCCATTCAAGATTTGTGGGACCAGCCCCTAGACTGGGGTTGTGGAGTTTAAGAACTACAGTGGGTCACTTCCCTTGCGGTAACTGCACTTTGTGCAGATTTACCAAACAAACCAAAGAATTGAATATTAGTGACCGAGTGTGGACACTACGCAGCCTTACCAATTGTAAAACCAAACAGGCAATTTCCTTAATTGAATGTCCATGTGGCTTGCGGTATGTGGGCCAAACAATAACACCAATACATGTGAGAATATGTGAGCATAGATCAAGAATCAGGCATAAAAACCTGAGTGCCCCACTGGTTAATGACTACATGGAGGCACATCATACTGCAGATGACATACTCTGGTGGATTGTAGATACAGTTGGAAATTCAGCAAACATCACCAGGAGCCTTCTACAAAAAGAAGCCAGATGGAGCCACATGATGGATACCTTTCACAATGGCCTTAACGAGGAGTTCATTCTCCCAGCATAATCACTATCGTTTGCGAGTGGTCACTCACTACACTGTTTCTTGAGGGCCTAATATGCAGGTACAGACCCTGCCTTGCAAAATAGGGAACACTGACACCTTGTCCAGTGCTCCTGTTTTTCTAACAACACCGTCCACAATAAGGTGTGGATATATACCTACACCAGGAACAAGACCAACACCCAGGTAAGGATACTGAAATACTCCCTCAGAAGGGTCTCCTTTGTCTTTTCAAGATAAACTACTTGTGTAAAGTACATGAGTTTGATACATACTAATAACCAACCAATTAGAACTCCTAATATTAGGATTCTGACACCTTTGTATAGTAAGAACCACCCTTTGGGACTTACATACCCGTGTCCACAACATGTGCTTGATACATAGTTTTTCCTCTCCATCTGAACTCTCTGTTCGTCGTTCCCTTCATTTTGTTTGTTTGTTTGTTTGTTTGTTTGTTTATTTGTTTAGTATGGCACGCAAAACCCAGAGGTAACAGGGCGCAACAGAGAACAGGAATATAAGATTACATAAAAACTTAGTTACAGGGTAAGGAACAGTTGAGCAGAAAGTGGAACATTACATTTTGTTGAATCTGTTGAGAGGGCATATATACAAATATACATACAGTATTTACATTTCAGCAGGTCAGTTTATGTACATATATACAGTTAGGTTGGCTAGGGTCTGTTAATGTGCAGGGGCACTGTTCAGTCATGGAGATCGTTGGTGCATAACCAGGTGAGAGTGTTTCGCCTAAAGCTGTAGTAGGATTGGTCAGTTCTGATGTTGAGTGGGAGGGCATTCCAGTGTTGGGCTGCCATGACCGAGAAGCTACTGCCGCCCGTTTCCTTTTGTCTGAATTTGGGTACCTGTAGGCAGTAAGAGTTGGTCATCCTGGTGGGTCGGGTGGAGGTTCTTTTTACTATTCTTGTTGCAAGGTATGGGGGGCTGCGTTGTTTAAGCATTTGAAGGTGAGTGATGCTGTTTTAAGTGAGATGCAATCACAGATTTTGAGCCATTTGTGTTCTCTTCTATTGTTGGATATGTGTTTCATGTATGGTAAGTTAAGGGCTGTTCTGAGTGTGTTGTTTTGCAGAGTTTGAAGTTTGTCAATTATGTATTTGTTGGCTCCTAGGTGCATGGCATTACAATATTCGAGTCTGAACAGTATTAGGGCATTGGTGATGGTGATGCAGCCTGCTTGGGAGAGGAATGCTCTACTTGCCCTGATAAGCTTGCAAGTGTAGGCGGTAGAGGATGCTAGTGAGTTAACTTGTTTTTTAGGGAAAAGGCTGAGTCAAGGTGAAAGCCTAGAGTTTTCACTGTTTTGGCAACTGTGATAGTGTTGCCATCAATGTTAAATGCCTTGTAGTCGGAACTGAGTTTTTTTAGGTTGGCGTTGGAGCCGAGGAACAGGATTTTGGTTTTCTCATCATTCAGGTATAGGCCGTGTGTGGCCATCCATGTCTGAATGATGAGGTATATTTTGTTAACCAAGGCCGTATCTGAGTCGAAGTTGCCTGAAAGGGGTATGAGGATCTGGGTGTCATCTGCATAATTAGTGTATGAGATACCCAGTCTATCCAACTTGTCAAATAGGGGCTTGGTAAAGATGTTGTAGAGGGTAGGGGAGATGCAGGAGCCCTGGGGAACACCGCAGGTGATTTTGATAGGGTCTACTGAGGCTAATGAGGAGAAGACTCTCATGGTTCGATTGTCTAAGAATGATTTAATCCAGGCTATGTCCTCTTTTGAGAAGTGGGCAGCCGAGGCCAGGTGTTCGCACAGGACTGTGTGATCTACCAGGTCGAAAGCCACCGACAGATCGAGGAGGAGAAGCTTGGCAGTGTTTCCTTTGTCGTTAATCTCATTTATATGGGTTTTAAGGTCGATTAAGGCAGTCTCTGTGCCGTGCTGCGGTCTGAATCCAGATTGGCGGGCACCTAGGAGTTCGTGAGTTTCTACATATTGCTGGATTTGTAAGTATGCTACTCTGTCTATTATATTTAACAGGAATGGCACCGTGGTGATGGGCCTGTAGTTAGTGGGGATAGCGGGGTCTAGGGTTTGCTTCTTGCGGAGCGGCAGAACCCAGGATTCTTTGAGATTGCTTGGTACAGTGTTGGAGGAGAAGGATGCGTTGATCAGTTTGGTTATAAAGGGAGCTAAGTCCCTAGCAGCATCCTTTATTATCTGGGGTGGGCAGTTGTCGCCTTTGCAGTTGGAAGGTTTGAGGGAAGCGATAACCCTTTCTGTTTCTAGAATGGAGATTTTAGCGAATCTGAAGAGATTCGGGCCTGGTGGGTTAGCTATTTCGGCATGATTGCTAGGAGGTGAATCGTTGGTGGCTAGAGAGTCTTATTTTAGTGCAATTTTAGTTTGGAGAGTTTTGATTTTGTTATTTAGAGCATTTTGGATGCTGGTGCATCATTGTTTGTCTTTAGTTATGTTATCTGTTGGGGGTATGGGGGATTCCAGTTCCCTTAGGATAGCAAATAGTTCCCTGGTATTGGAGATGGAATTTTTGATTCTTTCATTGAAAAGGTTCTTTTTGGTGAGTAGTATTTCCTTTTTGTAGTTATTTGCGAAAAGTTTAAGTTGTAGTTTGTTCTCTTCTGTGGGGGTATTGCACCATTAAGTTTATAGTTTCCTTTTTTTGCTTTCTTAGTTCTTTCAGATGGGGGTGAACCAGGCATTAAGGTGAGCTTGTTGTTTGCTCTTTTGCAATTTTAGGGGGGCAATGGTGTCTAGTCCTTTCTTCATAGCATTGTTATAACTTTCTACTAGGCAATCTGGATATTTGTTGTCGGGGAGAGCATTAAGGGTTGGCGCAATAGTGGTAGGAGGTTGTCAGGAGTTATATATTTTTTGCTCTAGTGGGCAGTGGTGGTGCCATGATTTTTTTTCCACCGACTTCTTTATAGAGTGATAATGTGAAGTCAATGAGGTGGTGGTCTGTCCAGTGTTGAGGAGTAGTTTTGGTGATGGTGGTATCGCAGTTCAGTGTGGCAATCCAGTTCAAGGTCCTACCTTTGTTATGGGTAGGGGTGAGCACCTTTTGGATTAGGCCATGTTCAGCAAGCATGTTGGCTATAGCTTGTGCTGGTTTGTCATCAGGGTCATTCAGACCAAGATTCAGGTCGCCTAGTAATAGTATTTGAGAGGTTTCTTTTGTATTGTTGGCTAAGAGGCTGGATAAGTCTGCCTCGAATGAATCAATGGGGCCGGGTGGCCTATAAATCAGGTAGATTGTTAAGGTACGATAGTTGGAGATAGGCAATTTGGCAGTGAGGAGTTCGTAGGATTTGAGAGGTGATTGAGTCGATAGTCTTAGCTCAAGATCAGTCTTTGCTATGATGGCCAGTCCGCCTCCTCCGTTATTGGGTCTGTCCATTCTGATTATTTGGTAGTTTTCAGAGATGGCTATTGAGAGTGCTGGACCTGCTGCTTCAGGCAGCCATGATTCGTTGATCGCCAGGAGGTCGAGGTTGTTGGTGTATAAGGTGTCTGCTATTTCTGTGGCGTGGGCCACTAGTGATCTAGCCTTGATCAAGGCTCCAATTAGAACTCATAATATTAGGATTCTGACACCTTTGTATAGTAAGAACCACCCTTTGGGACTTACATACCTGTGTCCACAACATGAGCTTGATAGATACTTTTTCCTCTCCATCTGAAGTTGCAAAGGCAGTACTCTCTGTTCGTCTTTCCATTCATTTTGGGTATGCACAGCACTCTGCTTTTATAACTTTGATCAAAGTGATTTCCTTATTTATTACCACTTCTTCTGCTTTACTAGGCAAGTGGGCAAACATTAGTATATCTACCCCGATTGAGGTGACATACTTACCTTCTATCCAGTTTCTCTGCTGCTTCCAGCAGGTGACTACTGCCTTTTCCTGTCTTTGGCATGCCCCAGTTTTGCTGGAGCTGGCACGGCAAGGCTACTGTTTAGCAACCATGGCAACCAACGCTTCATTGCATGAGTGGACCATTCCAAATCCAACCATAAAAGCAGTTCCCTCACAGAGAGTAATGTGCCATATATCTACATTTGCAGTGCTCTACTACGACGTACGGGTGTATAATTTCGTTACACAAAATTCTTTTGGTAGGCATTGCTCAATTACTACTAAATAACTTGCTTCCAAACGTCCCCTTTCCAAACCAGTTTGCGCCCGCCACGCGGCACACTCTGAGTGGAAGGTCCCAGTTGGAGCAAACCGAGACCAGGTTGCCCCGACAACGGGTCGAGCCTCCACCGACGCTCCTGTACCTGCAAATGCACAGCTTGTCTGTGTCCAACGCAGCATGAAGACGCGAGCAGAGAAACCCCCCAGCATCATCAGAGAGTACAGTCTGAAGCATACGAGGGAAACCTCCCAGTGAGAAATACTTATCCCCCCGGTTTGGGAGGACACCCATATCATATCCCAACTTTGATCTGTGAATTTTTCTAAAAAGTTATTATATCTCTTAACATTTTGCAGCCTCCGGTGACCGTACTAACCATGGCTCTGAAGAGCGTAATCCAACGCTAACACCAAATGGTCATATATGCTTCTTGGATCCATTTTCCTTTGATGGTAGAATATTCTTCTCCACCTCTCCTCAAACAGGAAACGCCTAAACCCACAGGTACGCACCCTACACACCACGGCCCCATTACCAACATGCTATACGTGTTTAATTTAATTTAATGTTTGTTCTTATGATTTAGTTTTCTTAAATAAGGAAGCTATTAAAATCCAAGCGTTTTTAACCCAATCTGAATGTCTATATCAGTTTCACTTAACCATGTATTCACACGAGACAAGTAAACTCCAATACCTGTTTTTGTACTTTACTTTCCAGATATTTGAATCTGTTATTTGATTGCAAGTCCTACATGAAAAACATAAGGGACCCAGCAAGAAATCCTTGGAACTACTTACAAGATAATATAGGCTACACACTAATCCCTCTTTTTATTTGTCCAAACCCCATATTCACGTGTCATTATATAAATATCTCATTCATACATGGATTGAGGCAAGTTACCATTTATACTTCCATTACTCCAGGTACCCGATCCCCCAGGAGATAACAACAGGCACCCATTTGAGTCAGCCCAACCAGTCCAGAGAACTCTGTGTCTTCACTAAACAAGTTCACACGCCTCTCGTACCCTGTCCGAGTTACAGGGTGAGTATTGAGTGCCCCATTTATAATATTTTGCAGCAAATTTTAGATTGTTCATCTAGGGAAAGTGATTTTTGTGTCTTCCACGTATCACTGATACACACATGTATCTTCTTTCTGCCTCCCTTCTGCTTTAGGACCTTGAGGTTCTTCCGCCCTGAGGAAGGCTGAACATTGATGCTGCCAATTCCGGCAAACCGAAACGTGTTACAGTGCTCATCTTAAATACTCTTTTTCATGAATAATCTGTTTTTCAAATAATCTATAAATGAAGCACTGTCCCTATTAATATTTAGACATGCTGGCTCACACGTTGGCAGATTGGCAGACTATTTAGACATGATTAGGTTCTGATCATGAAACTAAATGAGACCACTACATTCCTATAACCAACAAATAAGGATTCCTAATATTAGGATTCTGGCACCTCTGTATAGTAAGAATGGGTCTACTATGAACTGACTCAAATCATTGTGTTTCTATGTTGGTCAATACTACCTTGAAAGTTTATGCTAAAGACTCTGGGTAAGTCTCTCGTAACCAGGACTAATGTCTGGCAGAGGGACTCCCAGGACCCCCCTTGTTAATTTGCATATTTAAATAACTTTGGGTCTCACCCTAAATTACTAGGAGAATCCAGACGTGGACCCCTTTCCCACTACTCTTAGAGAGGCACAGCTCCTCCCTACTGATGAGGTCCAACCAGACCAGACCACGTGTCTGGGGATGCTGTTGGTACTCTTGTTCAGAGGTAAATTGCCTAGCATTTCGGTGCTTGACTGCCCCAGGGCAGGACACACACTGATATGTTTGGGATATTTCTTCTCTGTGAAAGATAGTGAGCTAAAGACTCTGGGTAAGTCTCTCGTAACCAGGACTAATGTCTGGCAGAGGGACTCCCTTCTTAATTTGCATATTTAAGTAACTTTGGGTCTCACCCCAAGTTACTAGGGGAATCCAGACGTGGACCCCTTGCTCACTACTCTTAGAGAGGCACAGCTCCTCCCTACTGATGAGGTCCAACCAGACCGAAAAACGTGTCTGGGGATGCTGTTGGTACTCTTGTTCAGAGGAGAATTGCCTAGCATTTCGGTGCTGGACTGCCCCAGGGCAGGACAAAGACTGATATGTTTGGGATATTTCTTCTCTGTGAAAGATAGTGAGCTAAAAACTCTCTCATAACCAGGACTAATGTCTGGCAGAAGGACTCCCAGGACCCTCATTGTTAATTTGCTTAATCATTTTTGTTGTTTGTTTTACTAAATTTCAAATTAACACTTTTATGTTATTTGCTTATGTTTTCATTCACTATTGATTCAGTGTTTATTGTATTTACCAATGCAAATACCCTCTCTTTTAACCACTCAGCTTAAATATGCATTTGGTTTATATTTTTTTGTCTTATCAATAAATATAGACAAACCGTAGACACTTTTTTGTTGCGTTTCCCTTTGGTGACTTTTTGAGCACAGAACAAGTCTATCTAAATTGTAAGGAAAAATACAAACAAATTGCTTTGTTCTATATGTGAATTTTTCTTCTCATTATATAACAGTTTATTCACATGAATTCTAAGTTATTTTTATGACTTCTTGATTAAGTGTGGGAATATTCTAAATATCTGAGAATTAATACCAACAAACCTTTACAAAGTGACAATCACTCTGGAGAAACAATGCTATATATTTACAAGAAACATGGGTTTCATGATCATCCAGTACCCCACAAAAAGTGTTTTACATTTGCTTGACGTGAATCATTCCTGCACGACCTGAACTATTTAATGTGCTATTACTTGAATTTCAACCATTAAGAAATTCCCTATATCTACAGCACCAAAGAGAAAATAACAATGGTGCCTCCAACCAGGCAATCTGCAGCCGGGCCTTGTGCTCAAAGCAGCTCTTGTCATTTTAACAGTAAATTCCAACTGGCTGTGTGGAATCACTGATGCAACAGACTGCTCACAGTATATGGTTCTTCATCCAGGCAAGTATTGCATCAGACAGGCCTGAGCTTACAGCAGTGCAGGATGTAGACTTTCTTGAACCTCCTGAAGGGTAGAATGTATCTGGTGCAGACAGACAAGTCCGCCACCAAGGATTACTTCAACAAACAGAGGGGGCAAGGGTCATGCCTCTGTAGCTGTTAGCTCCCCAGATAATATCCTGAGCTAAACTCCACATACTGCCTATCAATACACTCTACAAATTCATAGTCAATTCACTCAGTCAAATATTTCATTCTTCTGTCAAATACCTGTTGATGAGATAAAAGCATTCCAAATAATTGGCACTCACTTGGGAAACCCATGGTTACAGAGGCGTTTAAAGAAAAAAAAAACTCTACATTCCTAGATCACCAATCATGCTGGGTGAATCCATTGTCTCCACAGGGGCACAGGGTTATCCTCTGTGCATTTTCCCCCACCCCACTTATCATCACAGTTCTCTTGCACAACATAGCTCAGCACGCAGAAGTGATCCTGGTATCACTGCACTAACCCCTCTTCCTCCAGATAGCAGACACATCACTCCCTGATGTTTCTGACAAAGTCTCTCTCCTGGAAGGAGAATCAAAATCATTGCTATCTCTGTCCCTGCAGCACATCATTGCATGGATTTTGATTTAATGGGGATACATGCCTTAGGACTGTCTAAGGGCATAGCCTCAGTGGTGAAACTATTCAGAAGTGCTTCCACTAGACAGTCCTATATGTCTCCTTTCCGTCTACAGAATCGTATTATATAGCCTTTCAATCCTCCGATAGCAGACTAGGAGGGCCTGCTGAGGTGCTTCAACTTTCAGTATCTAAGCGTGCATACTTATGTCATGTGCAAGAAAGGCACTGAACTCTCAAAACGTGTTTTATTTTCATCAGATGGTATATGATGGCTGTCAAATAGGCCCTCTAGTGGTTGCTCACCTTGTTAATCTCTTCAGCCTGTCCTTCGAATATGCTTGATTTCCCTCTACTTTCAAAATGGACGTGGTCATCCCTCTCCTGAAAAAGCAAAGTGCTGATCCAAACCTGCCAACCAACTTTTGACCTATATCACTTTATCCTCACTCATCTATGGTGCTGGAAAAAGTTGTATTTAATTACTTTACTACCTTTCTCGATACACACAACCTTCTTGACCCACTCCATGCTGCTTTACGCTCCTTTGACTCCATTGAAACTACTTTCATGAATGTCTCCAACTGTACTGCCTCAGCTAAACATTCAGACTTATCCTCTAACATAATCCTCCTCAAATTATCTGCTGCCTTTGATACCGTTGATCACTCTCATCTCCTTAATACTCTTTCAAAATACCTGGGATACGTTATCAAGCACCTGACTGGATCAAGTGCTACCTGTTTCCTGGAACAAATGCTCTCAACTCACTCCTCTTAGTGTTGGTGTTCTGCAAGGCTCTGCCTATCTGTAACCCACCTGACACCATTGCCTATGTCTCTTCAGCTAGAATACTTGGTGCCATCTATGACCCTTCACACAAAAGCTCTGCCTTCATCTCTAAAACTGCAATGGCGGTTCACATCAAACTCCTAAATATCAGGAAAATCAGGAACCCGCTTCCTTTCAAAACCACCAAACATCTCCTAACCACTTTTGTCTTCTCTAAACTGGAGTACTGTGCCAGTATCATTTTTGGCCTTCTGAACTATGCATTCTGTCCCTTTGACAAGATTATTAACATTGCTACCAGGACTCTCTTTGAACTCCCTTGCTTCATCCCTACTTCTTCCTATGCCCTGCAGGCTGGCTGGCAAACACTGCAAAACAGGGCCAAATAAAATATTCTCATACTAGTGCATAAATCCATCTATATTAAGCCACTGCCATATCTATCTTTTTTCATGAAACCCTACAAACACTCTCAAAGCCTTTGCTCATCCTCCTCCACCCTTGTGGCACCTCGCTCATCCTGTGCTTAGACTCGCTTCCACTCTATAACTCTGCTTGGTCTGCTTACTTGGAACTCCCTCTCCTCTGCAATTCGAAATATTGTCCACATTGATTGATTGAAAAGCAAATTGCAAGCCCACCTCCTCGCTTCTGAGCTATCCTTTTGACTCAGCTATCCAGCCTTACTACGTACACCTGTCCTCATCACTAATTGGATTCTTCCCTCTCTTTTCCACACCACACTAGCCTTAATAGTTTCAGGTCACAGTTCATGCTTAGCGGGCTACACTGCCTACCTGCACACACTTAATTGTCCTAAGTTTGTCCACTGCATTGTTCTTGATATCTGTCCAATATACCTCTTGTCAAAACTCGTCATCGTGTCACTCAAACTCTTTCTATTATAAGAGGCTCACTGTATCCTGTGTATCTACTATATTACCTTGTGTACACTCCTTTGTGAGCAAAAGCTCTTCTTTCTCTTTATGTATGCATTATAAAAATGTAGAAGGGGGAGATTGACACACAGTTGGCATTTTTATGGTTTAGACTTTTGTTTGAAATGAAAATAAAGAGAAGACCTACCTCTCTCTATGTCTACGAGGGGTTTCCCTGCCTCAACCAAAGTGCTAATGGATCTATCAGGATGTGTTAGTAACTGAAAGAGTCCACCGTCCTGTGTCAGAATATCCATTTCTCTGCCCCTTACACTTATAACTAAACAAAAATGTTTTGCCAATGTTATTGGTCCAGGAGAATGACTCCCTCCTCCTGGACTTGGTGGCACAGTTCTGGTTGAACGCTCTCCACAAGGGAGAACGACTCCTTTCCCCTGGTTCCAGCACTTCACAAACAAACGAAAGAAAGGGCTGCAGGTCCTCTAACACCCTGCATCAGAAAGTTTAATACTTTATATCCCTTGGGGAATTACTCCCTTTCCCATGCTCACACGTTTGAACCTCCTTGAGTTTTCAATTGCCATGAGAATGACTCCCTTCTCCTGGTCTTCTTCAGCTATGTGTTCCAAGTTCTCAACTCCAGAGGAACTGTCTCCCTTCTCCGTGTCTTTTATAGACTCTATTTCAGAGTTCACAATATCCGGGGAATGACCCTATTCCCTGGCCTTTCTCAGGCTCGGTTTTACATTTCACAATGCCAGGGGGAATGACTCCCTTCCTCTGGCCTTTCTCAGATTCTACTTTACAGTTCACAACAATAGGGGGATTCACTCCTTCCGCCGGCCTTTCTCAGGTTTTGTTTTACAGTTCACAAGTCGAGAGGGAATGACCCCCTTACCCTGGCCTTTCTCAGCACACTTGACAACATTAGGAGGAATAACTCCCTTCCCCTGGCCTTTCTCAGGAAGCAAGGAACCAATAGTGATGAGGGTCCCAGACGAAGGTTTCACTTGTTCCCCCAGGAGTACTTGTTATACTCTCCTGCCAAGTACTACGATGCAGCAAATGGTTCACAATCTCCTTTTCTTGTGGGTGAGGGTCCCAGACCTGTACTTCTCTGCAATTTGGTTTTAGCAGACCTGGTTCACTCTCCTGCCAGGTACTGCCATGAGAAAACTGACTCGCAATCTGCTTTCTCTTACTGTATGCTTCAACAATGATTTGCGACCAACCACTAAGCGAAGAAGGATGACTCCAAAGGCTCTCTTTATTATGGTTATCTTCAGTAGTGCAATGCAACCAACCACTGTGCCGAGCAAGATGACACCTGAGGCACTCTCTTGCTCATTTCACTATTGCTGTCACACCCAGACTTTCTCATTCTCCCATTACCTCTTTCTCTGGAGCTCTTTGCCGGTTCTTAATGGGTCTGCAGGTCTTGATTCACACTGCCTCATTCCGTTCGATTCACTCCTGCACTGCTCTGCTGCATGATGTTGCTGGTGATCACAGAGTTCTTCTGTGACCATTTGATCCACCCACTTTGGGTTACACATCCGCATTCCAACTCCCAGTTCTGCTCTGGAGTCATTCCACGCACCTGGACCAAGGATTCCCCTCTCCAGTCTTCCGACTTGGGGAGCAGATTGCTCGCAGCTTCCTTCATTCTTCTCGTTGAACTTCCCAGGCTGGGCTGCCTCTCCTGCTGGTTGACTGGCTCTCTTCATGTAGTCCTTTTCTATTTTTTTATCAGCTGGTTGGCAATGGTTGGCATTCTGTTTTAAGTTCCTTTTCAATGTCTTTGGCCATTGGATCTGTATTCATCTGTGCCTCCTCCTCATCCCAGTATTAACTCTTCCTTGGCTAGTCCATGATCCTCACCTCAGTGGAAGTCAAGTCTATTGACCTACATAGGCACATGGGTTGGTTAGGTATATGACTGGGCTCTACAAAGTGGGGAGGTGTATTGGATTTTGGTGAGGGTTATTGTACTGTGTTTCCCTTAGATGTTCATCCTTGTCCCTAGAGGGGGAGTCTCTCCCCATGAGATCCTAGCACTGGGTACCACCCCAAGGGGGAGTTTGGGGGTAGCAGCCTCACCTCCTGACTTCATGGGAAGGGGTTCCTTCTCAGGGAGAAGTGACGACGTCCAAGGATTAGTCATAGTCTGTATTTATACAAATAAATACATAAATACAGCACTCTATCTCTGGTGGCAGTAACCTAGGTAAGAAAATTGATTGAGGGTAAAGGGGTTGACAAATATACCAGCGCACTATATTCTCCACCTAAAAGATAGCTAAGGTAATGGCCTGCTGCGTTTTCACTTCCACAGAGCCCCTACAAAACAAGGCTCACATCTGGTAATAATAGAAAAATAGGGTTGAAAGTATGGTAGCAGCTACTGTAGTCAAGAAAAACTTGTATTGATTTCACAAAGGCGTTTAATCAGATTTTGAAAAGCCGTTGGGAAATGAATACAGTTTTTCTATGACTACAGTATCTGCTTTATATCCTTTGTTGTGATATCTTTCTTTTTTGTGTCAGTGTGCCAGTTACCATACTTCCAAACCTATTTTTCTATTATTACCAACCTACGGTTTTCTCTGAGTCTTGACTGTAGGCTCCTTCATTTGCAGTTGAGACAAAACAACTTCCATCCTTTGACTAGAATCAAGGTTCCTTCCCAAAGTATTTTCTTTTAATTGGTGGGGCATATATAGGTGCTACAATTAAGCAAGAGCGACAAAGTGTAGCATGGGAAACTGAACCTAGCAGATAGCAAGAGTGGTCTGGAGGCAGGGGTTCTCCTCCTGAGAACATCTTTTTAATAATAGGTTAAAATGGTGTTTTCCAGGAAACCTTCTGTTAAGAAATGGGTAAAAAGCCAAACAGTTTGCAATCGGTTTTGTGGGGTATAGATGCAAGTCACCAACAGTTCACAAGAGCATTTCTCAGGGCATTTCCATGATGCCTTCCACACACTATTTGGCAGTATAAAAAACATGTTTTTGCTGGCTGTGCATTTCCATTTCAATGCTGGTTGCAACAATATAAACAGGTAATCCCATATAAGAACATACTCATGTTTGCTTAGTACACGGTGCTGAATAGGATAATACAAGAAACATGTCCAAGCTGACTCGGCCAATATATGTCAGTACCTCCATACATATTTAAGTTGGCTTTTCCATTACAAATACCATGCCACTATAAGGAAATATGTTCAAACTGTCTGCACAAATGTAGGCAAGTCTAGACACAATATTACACTTATCATGTTTGCTTTTTCAAAGGTGCCCAGTAAAACTTTTCATGTCACAGTAAAAGTGCATAGCTAGTGTTAGTACTCACGAGAAGGTATGTGGGCTTTTGGATAGTTTCTTCTCCAAAACCCGAAGACTAAATATATGGGGTTTCATCAACGAGGGTGACCTTTCTCATGAAAGACTCGTCTGCCCCATTAAATCTGACAGGCAGAGTAGTTGTTCAGGTGAAAGAGCGAAATACCACCAGGTATGCACGCCAGGCTGTAAAATCAAGAATACGATTTTCGTGCCAATCACTAAGCAAAATATAGAATGTGATCATACATTAGGATAACACTAACCTATGTGATCCTTGACGCTTATCTGAATCCTAGGAAGTCATCTGGTGGCAATACTCGTGATTATTCTTCTAAGGTCAAAAAGAACAGATAGAGATGTGGAACGTATTCCAAAGATAGGCCAAACTATACTGTCTATATGACGCTTACCTAAGGTGTGTTGATCAGGAATCCTGATGCGAAAGGCATTGTAAGATAATAGGAGGAGGAGAGGGCTAGATGCAATAATGAAGGGATGCTAGTATGGTTAAGGGACCTGCGCCCAGGCAGAACGAGGACGCATCAAAGGTAGTTACTGTGCACAATTGTTACAAGGCTGCATAGCATCCAAAGTCCAGTGAACAGAGTTGGTCCAGTAATCAAGCAGTCTCACAGATGTTCAATCACAGAGCAGAAAGACACAAGGCCGCTGAAACCAGTAGGAGCAAGGGTGAAGGAGTAATCCAAGAGCAATCTGAAAAGCAGAAACATGGTTCATTAACCAAAAAGTCAAGAAACAACTGTACCAGAGCGTAATCTAAATAGGGAGGTCGATGAGACAGAAGCAGGGTTCGTTACCAGGAAGTCTGGACAAAACAGTATCAGAACGTAATACAAAGGGAGAGGTCAAGGATACAGAAGCACGGTCCGTAGGATCAAAATCAGGAAATAGTCAGAGGTTTGAATGCCAGGTACTTCCTTCAATTAGAAGCACTGGCGCCATGAAATGCTGTCCCTTTATTCATTGCAGGCTTGGAAACTACATCCCGGCATACCATTGTGCGTTGGGTAACCATGGCTACACGTGGCATCTTGCGGCATGAAGGCACGGTAGTTGGTGTACGATGTGTACGCATATGGCATTGGTATAGGCTCCACGGTAACCGTCAGGAACCTAAGGAAAGGGACGGAATACTGTGCTGTTTGCATAGCATGCAGATATTCCATCCTTGGGTCATGACAGTATCCTCCCCAAAGGACAGGATATCCCCCCCGAAGCATGATAACAGGCCACTAACAAGGGGGCATGGACATTTTTCGATGGGTTCCTGAGTTCTATCTTAAGGTCCATAACCCCTCCAGTTGATGTAATGGAAACGCCTGCATTATGAAACATTGAATCCAATATTGCATTGACTTCATATTCCTCGACCCCTTCTACCACAACAGGGACCAAATGTGCCAGCAATCTGGTGTTAGGAGAGCAGAGCTTCAGTTAGGAGACATGGAATACCGGCTGTATATGCCAGTGTGAGGGAAGATCAAGGCACACTGTGACAGGATTCAACACCCAACCAATATTATAGTGACCAACGTAATGAAGCAGCAGTCTACACTTGCCAGGTATCTTCAAATATTTTGTGGACAAACACACCCTCATACCGACTTGGTATATCGATGCAGGAATATGATGGAGATCCGTGTATTTATTTGATCGGCGCTGTGCTTGTTCCATATGCTTTATAACTTCTTTGTGTAATGCTGTACAATCCCTTAGACAAGCATGGGCAGCCTGGCTATCAGATGGAAGAGAAGGATCAATGGGTATGGACCTAGGATGATGGCCATATAGGGCATAGAACAGAGAAGAATCGGCCCGAAGATAGCACAGAGTCGTTATATGCAAACTCAGCGGTATACAGAACCTTCAGCCAGTTGTCTTGGTACTGTAGGCATAGACAACGGAGGTACTTTTCTAAGGTGGTGTTAAGTCTTTCTGTTTGCCCATCAGTCTGTGGATGGTAGGTATTGGAATACTGGTCCTCAATGCTAAAAGAAGAGGTCAATCCTTTCCAGAAATGGAACATAAATGTATGACACAATGATTAAAGGTAAGCCAAAAAAATGAAACACATGCATAAGGAACAAATCCGCCAGTATCGGAGCAGACGGAATCCCGAGAGCAGGAACAAAGATAGCATCTTGGTGAAATAGTCGATGATTACCCATATGGTATCATGATTTTGAATGATTGGGAGTTCCACAATGAAATCCATCGATATCATGTACCACGGATTATGAAGAACCGAAAGTGGACGCAGCAAGCCCACGGGTTCACATGTTTGGCTTTTGCACTGAGCACAAATAGAACAAGTGGAAATATATTCCATAACATCCCGTGAAATAGCGGGCCACCAACACCACCTATGTAACAAACCCAGGGTTTTTCTCTTCCCGTGTGGACAGCAAGAAGAGAGTCATGGCAGCACTGGAGGGCACAGAGATGCGTCTCCTCATTGAGAATATATATTTTTTTATGGACTTAGGGTAGGTCATTGATGATGTCGGCATGTATATTCTCCAAAGCGGTAGGATTTTTAGAATCCCATGCCTGTATTTGCTCCCTAAGTGTGACTTGAGGTGTAAAGCTACAAGCCACCTGGTGTGGAAATAAAATATACTGATCATCCTCTCATAAAGGGACCGCCTCTTCCAGATGTGAAGGTGCATCAGCTTTAGTACGCAGCAGAGCAGGTCTATAAATGATAACAAATTCAAACAGAGAAATGAAAGAATGCCAGCGTGCTTGTCTAGCCATCACACATTTCATGGACTTGAGTGCTTGAAGTTTGCAGTGATCTGTGTAAACCCACATGGTATGACATGCCCCTAGTAAATGGGGCCTCCATTCAGTGGACATATTCTTGATAGCCAGCAGTTCGCATTCTGTGACAGTATAATTCCTCTCAGGGGTTTTCAATATGTGGGAGTAGTAGGCTACTGGGTGTGTTTTACCAGTGCCAGGACATTTTTGGGACAAAACTAGGCCCTTAGCAACGCTGTAAGTGTCTGCTTCTACTAAAAACTTTTGTAGAGGGTCCGGTGCTGTTGTAAATGCGATTTTAAGGGTCTCAAATGCTTTCTGGGCAGCCGGGTTCCATTTGAATGGCAACCTCGGGCTGCTGAGATTGTTTAACAGTGCCACTATAGAAAAAAAAGAATGTACAAATCTTCTATAAACATTTGCAAAGCACAAAAATGATTACAAAGTTTTCAACGAATTTGGGATAGACCAGTCAAGGATGGCTTTAACCTTTGATTTATTCATCTTGACTCCCTTGTCTGTTAGATCATAACCCAATAACTCAACCTCTATTGTATTGAAAATGCATGTTTTGGCCTTGGCAAATAGATACGTTTTCCTTAGCCTCTGTAGAACAGAGCAAACATTCTCTAAGTGATGATCATATGAATCAGAGTAGATCACTATGCTGTTGTTAGGGAGAAATCTCATTTATGTGTTAATTCCCTTCTACCTTAGAGACCCCCAGTTCTTTTGCTGGACTGTAGGACTTTTAATTTTAATCCTAGAGAGAGTGAGCCTTTTTTCTCACCCTCTTGTGTATTTTTCGTTTGATTTGAACTCTGTGTTTCTATGACTTTGGAGTCTGACCAACTCCATAGGCATCACCTTTTTACATTATGACACAAAGCACCTTCAGTGCAGTGTCACAGAGAAGTCCTTTGGATTTCTCCAAAGGTTTAAATACCTTATTTTGGTTAAACCACTGTTTCCAAGAGCAGTAAAGTGAAATTGACTTTACTTACCTTTGTTACTTTGTAAGACTAGTATCCCCTTTGTCTACTGGCTCATGTAACATTTTTATGTTACGCTTTCTACAAAGAATGGCTGCTGGCAGTGGTTTATTTTTCCTACCAGTGTGCGTTATTACCACAGGCTGAATCCTCAGCTGCAGTATTGCGCCCATGGGTGCCCATTTGGTCAAAATGGACCAGGTCTTCTTTTTTCACCATTTCTTGCAGGAAAGGTTCTTCTTGAGATTTACTTTGCACGCCAAACCAGGTTTGGTCCCTTTGTTAATTTTGTCTGTGGTGGGGTGCACTGCTAAAGCCCAGCTCAGGCTCCAGCGTATCTGGCAGAGCAGGAAGCGAGGGAGGTTCCCGAACTACATATGCTTAGTCTCCTTGGTTGATTGGCTGGCTGTGTGAGTGACAGCTAGGCTCTGAATGAATGGGTGAAACGTGCATAAAAGGCAAGGTCTTTTGCAAGGAAGGCAGAGTCGACCACTGGACGAAGGAACCGAAGAAGAAACTGGAAGAAAAGCTTGCTGCATCCTCCTGTACTGTTGGTATTGCCCTGTGAAGCCCTGCTGCAGTGCTGAAGCCTGGAAAATATGACTTCTCCCCTTGGGTTGGTGGGACCAATCAACCCCAAGACGAACTTGCCTGGAACCCCTCTCCCTGCTGGCTGTACTTCTTTGCAGATGCTTGAACCGTGTGCCAGAGGTCAGAAACTCCAGAATCTAGTGTTTTGCCTTTAAGCCAGAACTGTGCTCCAGGAAGATCATCAATACTCCCTCGAAGCAGGACTTCCCAAGCCTGAGCCACCTCAACAGAGTGCTAGACCCCAGAAGCAAGGGGAGCCCACAAGGTTTCCAAGAACCGCAATGGTGCTATTTGTGAGTAGCTGAACCCGCGAAGTACCGCTGATCTGAACTATGCCCATTGCTGTCGCCGTCCTTCGAACCGTAGTGCAGGAGTCCCCAGACGTCCTCCCGCTTGTCCCCACGACTGAGGCTGAGGAACAACAGGATCTGCAGGACTACAATAGGAACATAAGCCAGCAGGACCTTTTTCTTCAGAGCCCAGGTACTGTGTAACTAGGGGTACTTTCCTCTTGTTGTTTGTAGACTACTTGCTCTCAGTTGAGACTTGCATTGGCTAGCTTTTGCAGAGTTGCTTGCAGCTTTGCTTTTCACAAGTCTTGCAGCTTGTGGCCCAACAGTGATTTCTTTTCTGCAAGCTCTCTTTTAACATTGTGTAAGACTTTTGTACTTTCTTCAAGCAGTGCCTCAGCTGCCCCAAACTTTGCTCAATTGGCATTGGCTGTCCTGTCTCCCTGCAGACTCTTCTGGCCCTTTGACTTTGTGTTCATCTGTCCCTATAAAGGTTATACATAAGTTACTTGTATTTATTTGTATTTATTAAGTTAATATAGTTTTTTACGCCAAAGCGATTTACATTATAACAACAAAGGGGGTACAAAGAATAATAACATAGAAGCATAATTACAACATGAATCAAACTAATGAAACAGTAAGTAGCACAAATTACCTAGGTCAGTGAACAGGAGAAGGGAAGGGGGAGAAGTGAGGGAAGAGAAGAGGGAGTCAAGTCAGGGAATATAGATGAAGCTTCCGGGGGAATGGCGAAGGCATAAGAGGAAAACGAAAGGGTAAGGAAGATGGGTACGAGGGAAAATGTGGTAAGTGAGAGAGAAGACAAGGAGGGAAGGGGGTTTGTTAAGGATTTCAATCAGGGGATACAAACTGGTCTCAGCCTAGTATGCAGCACACAACTGAAATGCTTATTTTGTTATATATGTAAGTTCAATATTTGAGAGATATACCACTCATATCACACCCCGTTTCAAATACCCCGGGTCATGATGGACCAGGAATCAGGCTGGTTGGTAAAGATAATATTTATTTATTTATTTATTTAAAATTCAAATCAAACATATACTTTTTAATATATGGGGCAGCAATCACCAAGGTGATGACAATAAGAAATAAGAAGGTATGTAATGCACTTAAATTCACTCTTTAGCAAGACAAAATAGAAAACACCAGAGAAATAGGCACACTTTGAATTTTTGGAAAGATAGCACTCAAGTTAGAATTTCCCCCTGCAAGATTCCTCAACCCACAAATAATCAATTCTAAAGAGATATAAGGAAGCAGCAGGTAATCAGGAATGAGGAACAATAAACAAAATTCGACTCCAACCTTCCCTCCTCAAACAAGAGAGAAAAATGGATTTGAAAACTTACAATGATAAATGGACACTCGAAAATGACTGAATAAAACACTGAAAGTGTGCAAAAATCCCTAAATCAGTACAAATTTCTATAGGAGCAACATTGGAAAGATACTAGCAGTCATAAGCAATAGTTTAAGCATAAATACACAATTTGAATTTGAATTGAAAGTTGAAAATAATTTAGAATAAAAATAACACTTTTAAAACTTTGCAAAAATGTTGATTCCCGCCTAAAATTAACCAAACGGTTTTCAATAAGAACGGTTGAAATTCGGATTTTGAGTGCGGTTTTTGGGTTGGGGTGTATCTATAGGTGTTAGGTACCATCAAGAATTGAAATGGCGCCTCTTAGCTATAAAACTGATGGAGATATGCAATGTAGAATAAGAGCCGTTTTTAGAAAAATTGGGTAGTGAAAACAAAAATGAAACTCAGTTTGGACAAGAATAGTGTTACTGTAAGTTTTACTCTATACTAGAGCATTCCAGCTAGAATACCAAAGTGGGACACAGTAAGCTCTAGAGTTGATTCATGACTTCAACCGCAGATCCCCAGCGCCCGCCCTGGCGGAACCAGTTGGATCATTCGAAATAGGATTGATAGTTTAGGATTTACACAAGATAAAAATGACTAAAGAAATGGCGCTTAGCAAGATAAATCAAGGAAAGGATTGCAATAAGGATCCTGACAATGTTACAAGTTATTAAGGTAAGGATGGGATGGTTTAGATATTGGGATAGGACAATGGAAGGCAAGGTATGCTATGGTTTTCTATGATTCCTATTATACATACAGTCCACTTCAATTTAGGATTTTGGACCGTCAAGGGTTGTGGTCACCACACAGATCTGGTCTAGCACAGGACAGCTGGGCAAATCTGGCGGGACAGGATCAGCTTGGCCATTCTGGTCACCAGACTGCACTGGACTGGCACTTTTGGTTACTGGATACTACCGATCAGCGGGGTGACAAGTTTGCAGCAGGCATGCATCTAGTAGCAGCAAGCCAGGCTGAATCAGAATGCTTCCCTTGGGTTTTTGGGATTTTTTTAGAATTTGAGCTTTAGCTGAAAATGGGGTCAGCAATGCATAGGCCTTGGTTTTGCAATGAAAATCTGGAATCTTGATCAAACTGGATGAAGAAATCAGGAACCGGACGCCACGCAGGAATTCAGGAAGAAAGTCAGGAATCAGTCTGTCCCCTGTGTGCTGTCAGGGGCCTTTATTTATCATGCCAGATGACATCACTAAAGTATATGAACAGGGCAGGATTAATACTCCCACCTCTCATAACAGGATTGGGCAAGGTAGAAGTCTCCTCCTAGCTCTTCACTGATTGGATCACAGCAAAAGGATGTCATGTTTATGGGGTGATTTTTACAATGTCTAGAAACCTCCCCAAGCTATTGGAACCAAAATCTAATTTTGCCACAAACACACATCTATGCAGTTGCAACCTCTGAGAAAATCAGATACACAGGTTACATATTTTGTGCGTCATATTTCAATCCAAACTCCAAGTCTGTGGCACCTGGTTTCACCTTTCTGACACATTTTGGTAATTCTAAACATGAAGGATGTGGCCTAATATTCCCCAATTCTGTACACAGATGCACATTTACCCCAGGGATGTATGTACAAAATGTTATGTTCGCAACATCAATATTTTCCCCGTAATCTGTCATTTTTTATAACTTCTGTTCCTTATACAGTAATGAGTTCTACCAAGTTTTCAAAGAAAGAGCATACAATTATATTTAGAACTACAAAGGTTTTCATATTTTTCCTAATTCTTGACAGGTGAGAGTCTCAGCCTGCTATCGTCTCAGCCTGGAGCAAAGACGAATGCCTGATGAGCTTGTGAAGTTCTTTGTCCTGGTGCATTCGAAGTCTTTCAAGCTGGCAATTAGTGCTTTCCTGTGCCAGAAGTTTATGAGGTGTCACCCTTTCTCAAGGCTAACAACTGGCACAGCAAGTTTTATATCTTGACTTAAACCTGTGGACTCAAAACAGTTTATAGGTGTACTTTTACCAGCAACAAATCCTTTTACATTGCTATGTAAGCAGGCCTTCACACAACAATTTACTTTTAAATAGGTGATATTCTCTCTTCAGACATTTTACTATTTCTTTAAATTCGGTTTTCATCTCCAGATAAACACTTTATGCAGCTGTAGTTCTTTTCTTGAGTGCTGGAGTTGTTTTGCAGCATGGATACATTTACACAGGAATCTATTTAGAGTCTTTCTCTGAACAGCTGATTTAGATACGTTTGCAAAGAAATAGACGTGCTTCCGGTGTAAAATGAAAACAAAGCCCCTGGTTGATTTTTCAAAGATACTTTTGACAGGAGCAGTCATTCAAATGAGGCCCGGTTCCTCTGAGACACAATGGATGATCCTGGGCATTGCAGGGCCTTTTTAATCACAGTGGTTCATAAGGATTGGATGAGTTTAGCGCCAAGCAGCACTTTTAAAGGTTGAAAGAGGTGTCATTTTAAAGAGGCATTTTGGGTTTTCAGCAACGTGATTCTGCCTCTTTCACCTCACCCCATGTTAAGTGTTGCAGAGCTCACTGGCACATTCCTGCAGTGAGTACTCTGTCCACCCCACCTGAAATGTGTGTGGCACGGTGGTGCAGCCATTTTCTGGATGTTGCAAAAACGCAGTTTAGAGATCCTGATGTGCACAGGAGTCAGCTATGCCATTTTGCTGTTCCTTGCACCACTGCAGTAAAGTGATGTAGTAAAGCACAGCTGAGTGGGTTAATTTATCCCACAGGGTCAGGGAGGAGAATGGAGAAGAAGCAATTACAAGGAGGCGCGGAAGGAGGAGTAGGTGGGGATGGAGCGGATAGAAAGTGGTAGAGAGTTCCAGTGTAGGGGGGCCAGGAGCTGAAAGGAATGAAAACGTGAAGAGGCATATAGGGACGGGGGAACAGTGAGTAGGAAGAGATCAGCAGATCGAAGGGACCGTGAGGGGGTGTAGAATGAGAGGAGAGAAAAAAGATAGGGGCGGGCAAGGTCATGGAGAGATTTAAAAACGAGGCAGAGGAATTGGAATTTAAGTTGGGAGTGAAAGGGAAGCCAGCCATGGTGGGAAAGCGAGGAGCATATGGAGTCGTGAGGAGCAACAAGACAAAGGGTACGGCTAGCGGAATGGTACAGTGATTTGAGGGGAGCAAGATGAGATGCAGGGAGTAGAAAAGAGGAGAGATGAGGGGAGATGAGGGAAGAGATTAGAAGTTTAGTAGCATGGAAGGTGAGGGGGGAACGGACGGATCTTACAAATATCAAAGAGATGATAGCGACAAGCACAAGAGTTAAGAGAAATATAGTGGGAAAAGGAGAGGGAGGAGTCGAAGTGGAGACCTTGATTGCGAGCATTAGCAGAGATGGGGAGATTGGAAAGGATAAAAGGAGGAGGGGGAGGGGAAAGCATGTTAGAAGAAAAGAATAGGACTTCAGTCTTGTCAAAGTTGAGGGAAGGAAAGTGGGAAGACATCCAGTTTTTGATAGTGTTAAGGCAGGAAGATAAATTGATATGGAGGTCAGGAGTGAAAGAAGAGGAAAGGAAAAGCTGGGTATCGTCTGTGTAGAAATGGTGAGAAATACCTAATGAAGAGATAATGGGGGCAAGAAGGGTGGTTTAAAGTGAGAAAAGGAAAGGGGCGAGCCTTGGGGAACACCGTAGTCCAAGGGGAAAGTGGAGGAGGTAAGACCGCCCCAGGAGACAGCAAAAGTACGGTTTGAGAGGCAGGAGGAGAGCCAATTGAGGACATTGCCTTTGAAGCCAACAGAAGAAAGAGTATTGAGGAGAAAAGGGGTGATTGACAGTATAAAAGGCAGTCAGTAGAAAGTGCAAGGAGGATGAGGACAGAGGATTGCTTAGCATAGCGAGCGGTAAGGAGGGAGTTGAGGACATATGTGAGAACCGTCTCAGTGGAGTGTTTAGGGCGGAACTCCAGATTGTGAGGGGGGAAGGAGAGAATGGTTGGAAACAAAAGCTGAGAGTTGAGAGTAGACAAGGCGTTCAAGAAGCTTAGAGAGGCAAGATTGGGCACAAGTTGGATGCAAGAAGGGGGTTAGCAGATGGTTTCTTCAGGATAGGGATGATAGTGGTGTTTTTGAAGGCAGAATGGAAGGTGGCAGAGGAGAGAGATGTTAAAGAAGGACGTTAAGTAGGGAATGAGTTGAGGGTAGATTTTAGGAATAAGGAGGGTGGGGAGGGGATCAGAAGGGGCAGCAGTAGGATGAGTTTTGGTTAGGAGAAGGGAAACACTGGACGGAGTGACAGGAGAGAAGTCAGACATGAAAGCGGAAGGGGAGGAGAGAGAAGAGGGAGGAGGGGAATAGGGAGGGGACATGAGAATGTTTTGGCGTAAAGAAAAAATTTTGGAAGAAAAGAAGTCAGCAAAGTCGGAAGGAGAGAGAGGCTCATGTAACATATGAGCTCATGTAGCTCAGTGGTCAGGAGTAGGCTGGGAGAGAAGACGAGAAAGGGTTTGGAACACTGCGCTACTTCCTATTTACTGCCGAGGAACTGAAGAACACCACAAGAAGCTAGTGAGTCCTACAGTGGGAAACTGGGACACCGGGGCGCTTTGGTCAAAGAAGGAAAAGGAAACTGGAATAAATGAGAGGGAATTTGAGACCCGATATTATCAGGAAAAGACTAATTGAATGAATACAAGAGTTATACAAGTTTACAAATGTGGAAATCAAGTAAAATAAAATGCCCTGACAGGAGAGTATACCAGGCACAATCAAGTTTACAAGTGTGTCAAGTGAAACATATGAGAAAACCCTGGCAGGAGATTATTCCAGGCAAAGTCAATTTGGCAAGTGTGTCAAGTGAAACAAATAAGAAAGCCCTGGCATGAGATTATACCAGGCAAAGTCAATTTGGCAAGTGTGTCAAGTGAAACAAATAAGAAAGCCCTGGCAGGAGACTATACCAGGCAAAGTCAATTTGGAAAGTGTGTCAAGTCAAACACATAAGAATGCCCTGGCAGGAGATTATACCAGGCAAAGTCAATTTGGCAAGTGTGTCAAATCAAAGAAGGAAAAGGAAACTGGAATAAATGAGAGGGAATTTGAGACCCGATATTATCAGGAAAAGACTAATTGAATGAATGCAAGAGTTATACAAGTTTACAAGTGTGGAAATCAAGTAAATTAAAAAGACCTGACAGGAGAGTATACCAGGCACAATCAAGTTTACACGTGTGTCAAGTTAAACATATGAGAAAACCCTGGCAGGAGACTATACCAGGCAAAGTCAATTTGGAAAGTGTGTCAAGTGAAACACATAAGAAAGCCCTGGCAGGAGGTTATACCAGGCAAAGTCAATTTGGCAAGTGTGTCAAGTGAAACAAATAAGAAAGCCCTGGCAGGAGATTATACCAGGCAAAGTCAATTTGGCAAGTGTGTCAAGTGAAAAAAATAAGAAAGCCCTGGAAGGAGAGTATACCAGGCAAAGTCAATTGGCAAGTGTGTCAAGTGAAACGCATGTTTGTTTGTGCATTTATATAGCACTACGAACCCTCAGGTACCTGAGCGCTGCTTATTTCCCAAGGTGTGTGGTGCTCATTTATCGACCTCGGAAGGATGAAAGGCTGAGTTTGGCCCTGCCGGGTTTCGAACCTGCGTCAGCAGGCTCTGCACAGATGTCAAAGTGAGCGCTCTACTCGCTGTGATATCTGACTGGCTTGAGAAAGCCCCGGCAGGAGAGTAAAAAAATTGAGAAAGCCCTGGCAGGAGAGTATACCAGGCAAAGTCAATTGGCAAGTGTGTCAAGTGAAACACATGAGAAAGCCCTGGCAGGAGAGCATACCAGGCAAAGTCAAGTTTGCAAGTGTGTCAAGTGAAACACATGAAAAATCCATGGCAGGACAGTATACCATGCAAAGTCAAATGTACAGGTTTGTTAAGTGAAGCACATAAGAAAGGCCTGGCAGGAGAGTACACTAGGCAAATTCAAATTGGCAAGTGTGAAAAGTGAATCACATGAGGAAGTTCTGGTAGAAAAGAAAACACCAGCAAAGTCAAGACTGTGGGAAAATGTTACATTAAAGTGGAAAAGAAACCTGGCGGGGGAGTATACAAGGTATCCTATGACATTGAGACTAACAGCCAGTTGTTTAATATACAAGTTGTTTTTGTAGACTAGGAAATTCCAAAAAAGACTCATACCCTTAGGGGTTTAAAACATTGTGAAGCAAAAACCTGGGGAAGGGAACAAATCCCTGGAACTGTGAACTTTGCCCATTGGGAACGTTTGTGTTGGAGCATTGAACTTGAACATTTAGTGCAGTTCCAAGTTTGAGGACATTACTCTTTTCACCTTAGAGTTATTCTTTTTAGAATGTGAGGGCCAGAACAGTATTTAGGACACAGCATTTTTGCTTTGGACATCTTGACAACAGACAGACCCTTAGTTTTGGTTTAGGTAGGGAAAAATATGCTAGAATACGGACAACCAGGCATTTTCCAAACCCCTAACCCCTTTCATTTTTAATAAAAGTTTAAAGCCAAAACCATTAGCTCTCTTTTTCAGCGTCTCATTCCTGGCTCCTCACAGTACCCCAGGATAAGAAACAGGCCATGATTGATCAGAAAGTGGAAACCATCCTTTCAAGAAAAGCACCTACTCCAGTGATTGCCGACTCAGCCCTGCTCCAAGACTCAAGGACCAGCTTTCCACTGGTCAAACAGACTGGGATGGTTCTGACTATGAATATGAAATTATGGTCTATGTGGGAAGTAATCTCGTAACTGTAGAACCAGAAAACCCCTTTCCTTTTATTGTCAGGATTAAGACATTTAAAAGTCCAGCACATATAGGCATTACTGTGTTATGTGAGATAAAGGATTTCTTGTCTAAAGAACTGGTGGAACCATATAAGGCCAGAATTTGCCAGTAAACTGTATACACTTCATAGTTTTTACATGGACTGGCCAGCAACGTTGACATTGTATTCCCGTCTCAATATATTTTCTGGAAGAAATGTTAGTGACATCTGAAGACAAGTCCCTATCAGATCGAGTGGGCAGAAGTTTGAGACTTTCCTTAATGGAATCTACGCCACAACCAAATTTCATTCAAGCCTGCCACCTACACCTCGTATATAAAGCAGACTCTACTTCATGATTGTTCCAACATATGGTTGACTACTGAAGAGGGGGTCGACTGTCCAAACAAGATCAACATTATGGAAAAACTGCTGGAAGATATTGCTTGTGACTCCAGGGATAAAGTTAATGTTTTATATACCACCAGGGAGAAAGTTAATGTTCATGTTCAATACTATAGTGTTGTGATAATGGATATGGAATGGACAGCACAATCCATTCCATTCTATAACCAATATTGTTTTAGAAGGTTTAGCTATGAAAAGGAAACTGTTTGCGAAGTAGCAGCAGGTTGGGGCTGCTTTAACATTTATACTTGTTTGATGATGAATATAAATAAAGACGTGTCCAAGTACCTGCCGGCTCACGCTTCCACCATTTAAAGCTGGCAACGAGGATGACTAGAATGCATCAGTCCCAGCCTGCAGTCTGAGGTGGATGCATGACGAGCAGCAGTGTGCTCTGTCGCAGGAACAGCAGAAAGCAGGAGAGCAAAGGTTGCTGAAACCAGCAGGGCTCCAGGCGAGGTGAGCGGAGGCCCGACCGCAGGAGCGTGAGAGTTCCTGAAGCCAGCAGGACTCCAGGCAAGGTGTAGCGGAGGCCCGATCACTAGTGCAGATGCCCTCGGCATCCAGTTGCGCGCAGCTAGAAAAATGAGTGGCGGCACCGGAATCGATCGATGGACAAGCACAGCCAAGCTGACAGAAGGTACTGTGGGGCGGTGTAGAGTGCTGTTGGGGGCCCTAGCACTATAACTCTTCACAGATACAGGGCATGAAGTGATGAGGGCGCACAGTGGCGGCTACCACAGAAACAGGCAATGCCTCAGGGACAATGTTGCTAGGCAACAATAAGAAATGTGCCAGCCATTATAAAGTCAGGGACCTGTTGGACATTGCAGACAGACAAAGCAGAGCGGACATGCCAGGCCAGGCACAATACAGTAGCGTATCAAAACGCCAGCAATATGAACATCCCAGGCCCAGTGTTGTTTTTGCCCCCTCCAGGGGAACCTAGAATGAAATGGGATGACTGGAAAGAAGGGTTCATAAGGTACATACACCGTCTGTATGGCAGCACCTGTACCAGTGACAGGAAAGACTCTTTGTTGTGTCATTGCTTGGACCAGGAGGGTCAAATAATTTTCAAGAAACTGACAGAATTACCAACTAATGAATGCCAGGGTCTGTCGAATGTTAAGCAAAGTTTGGCCAGACTGGATAAACACTGTATTGCAAAAGAAAACATGTTTCTAGTAAGATAACACTTCACTATGAGAGAACAAAAGGGTGACGAGTCTATTCAGGAGTTTGTGACGGTGCTCTACGGATTAGCAATTAAATGTAATTATGATCACTGCAGAGATGAACATACCTGAGATCAGCTGATGATAACGTGCACTGAGCAAAAGGTTAGAGAAGCTTTGTGGCGGGAAGGAGGATGTGCCATGAATATTTCTCTTGAAAGAGATGAAAGGTAGCAAATATGGTAGAACACACAGAACGATCCATTCGAGCGTCGGACGCAGAAGCTGAAAAGTTCCGGCTCCATCTATCAATGTAATGGAGAAGATTCCCACGAAGTACAATGGAAAAAAGTTCAACAAAAGGTGCTAGAGGTGCAGAAATCCAGACCATATAGCAAGCGACAAGCAGTGTTTTGCCCACCCCATAGTGTGCAGGGGATGCGGCAGAAAGGGCCATTCAGCTCACTGTTGCAGACATTGGAATAAGCCAGGTAGCATCAAGAGGTATAGGACAGAGCAAGCTACTGGCAGCATGGTGGTACCAGCGAGGAAGACTAGACTAGTGTTGTGAATTCCAATGATGCAAAGCCAAGGTTAGTGTGAACCTTGTTTCTGTTGAGTTATTGATAGATAGCAGAGCAGATTATACCCTGGGGAATCTGGACTCATGGAGAGAGAAGTTTAATTTATGTGAATTGCAGGAAGCCTCAGTGAGAGCTCACGCTTATGGAGATGTACCAGTAAACATTTTTGGAGAATTTAGGGCACAATTTAAATATTGAGAGAGATGGGCCCAGGGAATGGTGAGGGTCACCACTAAAGGAGGGGATTTGCTTTCATGGGATGCCCAGGGTGATTTGGTTCTGAGGCTGGATCCAGATAATCCAACTCAAGTTATGGTCATATGAAAGATCTTTGAAAAGGTGGAGACAATAGAAGAGAAGAAGAATGACATAATGAAATGGTAACCCAAAGAGTTTGGGAAAGAAAGTGGATGCTTGAAAGGTTTTGCACATTTCATAAAGCTAAGACCAGGTGCCATGCCGGTAAGGTCAAAAGCATGCACCAGTCCTTTGGCATTGTGCCCGGATCTTGAAAAGGAGCTTGAGCATATGCCGAGCAAAGGGATCATTGAGGAAGCAGAGGCTGCCAAGTGGATAAGTCCTATAGTGACAGTGTGCAAGACAAATGCCAGTGTAAGACTATACATTGATTTGAGGGGGTTAAACAAGTGTATCTCACTAGAAAAGTTTCCTCTACCAAGGATTGATAGTTTATTGTCAGAAATTGAAGGGGGGGGTAGTTTCAACGTTAGACTTGAAGGCAGCTTATGACCAGGTGATATTGCACCCATGTTCCATGGATTTAACGGCATTCATAACACCTTTTGGTTTGTACAGGTGCAGGAGAACGCAGAGTGGGTTAATCTCTGCATCTAGCGTATTTCAGAGAGTGATGAGCAGGCTACTTAAGGACATACAAGGGGTGGGTTGTTATCAAGATGACATAATAGTTGGGGAAAAGACACTGAGGAACTTGATGGACGACTATAAAATGCATTGGGGAGAATAAATTATGATGAGTTAACTATATCTGTTGAAAAGTGCAGGTTCAGGGTGAATAGCGTTCAGTATCTTGGCCATGAGTTGTCAGCTGCTGGAATAAAGCCCAAGGTGTCCACGGTAGAGGCAATCAAAAGAATAAAAGCACTAAAGAATAAAAAAGAGATGTCCTCATATTTAGGTCTAGTGATGTATTACGGAAGATTTGTTAGAAATTTGGGAGAAATGACAAAAGCCATGAGGATGTTGGTGAAAAAAGGGGTGTTGTATGACTGGAGTGAAGAATGTGGCAGGTAGTTCAAGGACGTAAGAAATTGTTTATTGGAGACACCCATTTTAAAAGGATTTAAAGAAGATTGGGACGTGAAATTGTTTACTGATGCCAGTGAGAATGGTTTAGGGTGTGTGCTAATGCAGCAAAAAGGAAAGGAACTAGAAACTGTGGCGTTTGCTTCATGGGTAATGAAGGATGCAGAGCAGAGGTACTCAGTTATACAGAGAGAGGCGTTACCATGTGTGTGGCGAGTGGAAAAATTCAAGTAGTTTTTGTGGGGAAGGAGATTTGTAATTGTGACAGACCATAAGCACCTGGTTGGTGTTTCCAACAGGAAAGGTTTTGATTGCATATCTAGGAGGATTGGTAGGTGGATCAGTGGAATGTAAGGTTTGGATATAGAACTGTGGCATGTAAAAGAGAAATTGAATGTGATAGCAGATGCATTGTCCCACAATCCTGTAGATGGCAATGCTTGTTATGGATGTGAAGAGAAAGGAGAGTTGTTCGCAAATTGTAAAGTGACAGATGAAAATAAATGGAGAGAGCAGTGTCGAAAGGATGTGTTGTATAACATGTTTGTTATGTATGTGCAAGAGGGTTGGCCGTTGGAAGGAGTGGATGAGGGATTGAAAGGTTACAGGAGAATAAAGAATGAATTGTGCTTGGAGAATGGGATCTTGACTCGAGGAGATTGCATGGTGGTGCTGGAAGGAATGAAAGAAGTGGTGCTAGGGATAGCACAAGACTTTGGGTACTTCTGCTGAGGATGGCATTATACAATGAACAACGAGTCGTTCGGTAGGTGTTAGAGTCGTTTGAAGCATTTGAGGCATCTGATGCCCCTTTGTTGGGGGAAGTGTTGTAGTATTTCTCTGTAGTCCATTACATGGTTTGCTGGTAAGGGGACCTTCTATGATTCGGGACGTGTGAACTGACCATCTCTTGGCATTAGTGTGTTGTACCTGGCATGTACTTGTTAAGGAAGTCCATCCATAGGATATCGCATTGTGTGGATCTCCCATCTATGGAGGATGTGATCTTTTCCATAATGCACATATTAGAGGCCACATTGACCCACTCTTTTTCGGATGGGACAGTAGGGGATTTCCATTTTGTAGCCATCACAGCCCTGGCAGCTAATAACAAGTGTGCAGCTATATCTGTGACCCTCCTCCATTCATCATCAACTTTCTCAAATCCAAACAGAATAAGGTCCTTGATCCACCCTAGTACCTCATTCCAATACATTTGAATACGTGGACAGCTCCACCACATGTGCCAATAGTCTGCCACGGACCCACACCCTCGCCAACACAAAGGACTAGATGACTGGTACATTTTGGAGAGCCTGTGTGGATCATATTGCCATCTGTTTAACAGCTTGATTGCATGTAACTTATATTGACACAAGATCGAGACTTTGGGTGCTGCTCGACATATCCTGTCCCAGTGTTCTGGGTCGATGTCGTCCCCTATGTCTTTTTCCCATCGCTTCCTGAGGGGTTCCGTGGAGCCCTCACCTGCTTATATTAGTACCTTATATAGGGCTGCGATTAAACCTTTCGTTTCTGTTCTGGAGTCCAATATAGTTTCAAACGGGGTGAGTTCCCTTCTTATTTTGTCCACTCGGTTTCGTCAAGACAAACTTAATCTGTAGGAAGTGGAACACAGAGGTGTACCCACTCCCAGTGCTTCCTCCATCTCGGGAAGTGAGATGAATGAATCTTCCATAAGGAGTTGCCCCACCCTCTCTAGACCTGCTTCGTACCAGGACTGGAATCTCTCCACATTGGGTATCTGATCATTGATGCCGGGGGACCACAGGTTGCTCAGTGATGACGGCCACGTGGTTATCTTTGTCATGTCTTTGCCTTCCCGCCATATATCCCATATGGTTTTGAAAATCGGGTGCGCTTTAGTTCTCTGTAACACCCTCCTCCAAGGGGACCATAGCCACTCAGAAACTGTTGCCGGGGACAAGTAGTGGTTGTCCATGGCAATCCACTGGGGCAATTTTTGGTTGCGGAGATGGGGGATGAGCACCCGCAATTGGGTTGCCTCATAATATTTTTGAATGTCAGGGAGGCCTGCTCCGCCTTTGTCTTTAGGCAGTATCAGGTTAGAGTATGCTATTCTAGCCCTCTTCCCCTGCCATAGAAATCTCATAGTTGCCTCCTTGACCTCCATGAAAAAATGTTGCGGCATCTGGATAGGGAGCATTTGAAAAGGGTATAGGAATCTTGGAAGGCAGGTCATTTTATTGCGTTAAGGCGTCCTAGCCAGGATATGGTCAGTTTGTCCCACCGGGCGAGGTCCGCGTGGAACTTTTCGAGAAGTGCCGGGAAGTTAGCATCATAAAGCTCACGCAATGATCTCGTGAGATATATACCTAGATACTTTAGTTTATGGTGTTCTATCGTGAGGCCTAAGGGCTGATATTTATCATTGTTCGCTTCTACTGACCCCTGGAGAGGGAAAAGCATGGATTTGGATTTATTAACTTTAAACCCCGATATGTGGCCGTATTCATCTAGGAGGTTGAGTGCTCTGGGGATGGATGTGTTGGGGTTAGTCACGTGGAGGAGTAGGTCATCGGCGTACAGCGCAACCTTATATTCCACTTGCCCCAGTCGCATGCATTCTACTTGGGTATCCTCTCTCAACTTTTGGGCCAGGGGTTCGACCGATAGGACGAAAAGAATGGCCGAGAGTGGGCATTCCTGCCGGGAACCGCGTTTGAGCTCGAACCACCTCGAGTACCCCCCGTTAATGGCTACTGAGGCTTTTGGTGAGGTATAGACTGCCTGTATACCCCTTCTGAGTTTTGGTCCTATCCCCACTGTGCGGAGGACTGCGGCTAGGAAACCCCATTCTACTATATCAAAGGCTTTTTCAGCATCTATGGAGAGTAAGACAGGGTCATTGCACCTAGTTTGGGAGGCAGAAATTAAATGGAGCGTCTTCCTCATAGTATCCGCTCCTTGTCGCCCAATTATGAATCCGGCCTGGTCGGGATGAATAAGGTGGGTCATATGGGTCTCCAATCTGGCGGCTAGTACCCTCGTGTACATTTTGGGATCCAAATTAAGTAAGGATATGGGGCGGTACGTTCCGCATTGCTTGGGATCTCTGCCTTCCTTGGGGATGACTGCTATAAGTGCGCAGACGAGAGAGTCTGGGGCAACCCCCGATTCAAGAATTTCATTGAACAACTCGGCCAGGAATGGAGTAAGGAGGGTGCTGAAGGTTTTATAGAAGCCAGCTGTGTATCCGTCTTCGCCAGGGGATTTGCCTAGCATTAGTCTATTGATCGCTCCTTGTATTTCTTCCTCTCTTATGGGGGACTCGAGGAGGGCCGCGTCTGTGGGCGTAATCGTGGGAAGACCAATGTCGGCCAAGTAATTGTCTATCTCACTTGAGTTAGGATCAATTTCGGAGGTGTAAAGGGATTCATAAAAGTCAGCAAATAATTCAGGAATAGAGGGTTTGGGTTGTTCCTGGGTAGAGTCAGCGTGTGTTATCTCTGTTACCCTGCGTTCCGCCTGTTGAAGCCTAAATCTAGCTGCCAGTAGTGCGTCGGCTTTGTCTCATTTTTCATAATATTTTTGTTTCAGTAGATGCAGTCTGCGCACTATCTGGTCATGCTCCAAGTGACGGCGTTCTTCCTGTTTTATTTTGGCCTCCTGAATCTTACTGGGGTCTGAGGTGTCACCTTCTCTGGCCTCTTTATCTAGCCGGCATATTTCGCCTCTGAGCCTGTTTTCAATGAGCACTCTTTCCTGTTTCTTCCTGACCCCCTCCCGTATGAGGACTCCCCTCCAAGTTGCCTTCGCTGCTTCCCATACCCCCTGTTTAGGGACTTCCCCAGTATTGTTGGTTTTAAAATATTCTCTGATCTCTGTTTCCAATTCATCCTTAAAGACCTGGTCTCTCCATAGGGCCTCGTTACATCTCCATTTCCCCCCCCCTAGTTGGCAAATCCTCCCAGTGAATATCAGTTAAAATCATGTCGTGATCGGACCAGGTTATTGGAGCGATTTCTGAGTGCGATGTGGCATTATACAGGTCCCGTGACAGGTAAATATAATCTATGCGAGTGAAAGGGTTGTGTGGGGCCGAGTAGAAGGTGTATCCCCTTTCCTCAGGGTGCAGTTCTCTCCACACATCGGTCAGCGCATATACTTGCATCATACTAGCATAATCATTGCGATCCCCTCTTGTTTCATTATCTGCGGTTGGGTTGCCCGCCTTTCGGTCCAAGTCCCGATTCGCCCAGAGGTTAAAGTCTCCACCCAGTATAATATGACCAGTAGCCTCCAGCATTATTTTCGGGATGGTTCTGGAAAGAAACATGAGCTGCCCCAGATTGGGAGAGTAGATCGTGGCCAGCGTTACTTCAACCCCCCTAATAGTCCCAGTCACCAACAGGGCACGACCCTCTTCATCGACCAGGTTTTAGTGACTTGGAATTCGATCCCCTTTTTGATAAGAATCCCCACCCCCCCCCATGTGCAGCACCCCTGAGCCCCAGAATTCTATTCCACAATTTCTCCCCAAGACAGGTCTCTCTTCCCCTCTCATATATTTAGTTTCTTGAAGAAACAGAATGTCAATTTTGGACCTCCGCAATTCCCTGGAAATCAGTGATCTTAGTCGGGGAGTTGAGTCCCTTAATGTTAAGTGTCCCCACTCACAGGGGGCCTCGTGTGTTGCCTTCAGGGTTGGCCATCTATACTTAACAACAAGACATTCGCATTAGTAAGCCACCCTACCCCAGGCATCACTTCTTCTAACTGCACTAGTGTTTTACCCTTCCCAGCGGTGAATAGGAAATTTGTGTCATATTTTCTCTCCCTTATGTCATGGAATCCCTCCCCCTTCCCTTCCTCTCCCCCCCATACAACTGCGTCCGCGCGTGTCCTGTTGATCGCACTGAACCATCCACGAACCACCAGCAGCAACCGTTACCTCATGGTCCCTTTACTTACAATAACTAGCACATGAGTCTGAGCTCTCATTACGCCCCCCCCTTTCAAAACTTAACTTACAACAGTTGAGCATAAGTCTTGCACTGGGTCAAAAGTAGGCCCCTATTGAGGCATTAGCATCATGTAAGGTCTTTTGGTGCATCTCTGGTATATTTGGTTCATTTGCCCCCCTCCGGGGAAACATTGCCTCTCCGATATTTCCTTGATCCCTTAACTTTCTGTCTCTTGGGGCCTTGGAGCCTCCATTCTCTCCATTCATTCGTCAGTGCGTCTCCATCGTTCCTCTTTTCATTCGCCTCCACTAGTTCAAATATGCATGCCTTTATTTCTCTCTCATATCGTAGCCTGAGCCTCGCCCCATTATGTTCAAAGGTGAGGGAGAAGGGGTAACCCCATCTGTACCGAGTGTCTCGTTCCTTTAGCCATTTCGTCAGGGGGCCACACATCCTCCTCAGGGCGAGTGTCATAGCAGACAGGTCCTGATATATCGTTATTTGTGCTCCATTAAGAGTGATGACACCTCCGCGCCTCGCTTTCTCGAGGATCCTGGCCTTGTCCTGGTATCTGTGGAAGCGGACGAGGACCGACCTCGGACCTCCCCCCTGGCTGCCAGCCCTGTGGATCCGTTCTGTCCTTGGTTCGTCGATCTCGTCGTCAGCAACCAAGATCTTAATAATATCATGGAGTGTTGACCTTAGTCCTTCCTCTGTCTCCCCGTCTTGTTCCGGGATTCCGAAGAAGCGAAGGGTGTTTCGTCGCTCCCGGTTTTCCAAGTCGTCCATCTTCAACCTGTAGTCCTCCTCCCTCCGCTCGAGTTCCGTTATCCTATGTTCCAGCTGCGTCTCCATGGTGTCTATCGAGGTTTGGCTGTTTTCCACTCCGCCCAGTCTATCCTCGATCTTGTCCATGCGTTGAGTGATCCTATCGATTTTGCCACCTATGTTGGCCACCATGTTCTTTATCTCTGCCAATAAGGCCGCAACATCGTCTTTTGTGGTGGCCGTGTCCCCCTGTGTTGCTGCTTCAGTTGCAATTTCGGGGGTAGCGAGTTTGCCGGAGGGAGGTGTATAGGCGTATGTAGCTAATCTTTCTCTTGCTTGCATATATTCCGATGTCCCAGCCCTGGGTGTAGTGGGAATGGGGTTTGGACTCACTGGTTACGCCATGTGTGCACCGGTAGCTTGTTCGTGGTGCTCCCTCACAGCGAATCCCGGCCTAAAGGAGCTGGGTGGATGCCGTAGTTCAGTCGCGGAAAGTTTGTTATCTGAGATGGCACACGCCCCTGGTATGGGGGCCCAACCCTCAGTACTGGTAGCTTTTCCGTGAATTGAGAAGTTTGGTGTGAGATCTCTCGATCTGGCTGAGTAGAGGGACCCTCTGGTCGGAGTTTTTCGGCAGGGGCAGGAGGGCCTCAGTAGTCAACACCAGCGGCCCCGATGCAACAACGATTGTAGAGCGCGGGAACTGTGTATAAAGTGTCCATCCTACGCCATATGGTGTGCCCTTATTCCATTCAATTGTCGTGTGTAGGTTCCTCGAGAGCTCTCCTGGGGGGAGGGCAGTCGCACCTTCGGGCGAGTGAACACTTCACTTCGTTCACTGCGCTAGGCCCTGTCCCCTTGCCGGAGAGTGTCGCCCTCAGGCCTTCGGCAGTAGTATGAGGTTATGCTGGCTGCTCAAAAGGGGGCCCCACTCCGCGTGGTGTGTCATGAATCCGTCCGGTTACCATGCACAGGTTCTGCTGGGGCCCTCCTGGGTGCGTGGGCACTCCACTTAACTCGCCGGGGCCTCCCTGCCAGAGGGTGTCATTTGGGGGCCCCGTGCTCAACGCGGCCCTCAGCAGCAGTTGGGGGAGTGGGAGGAGTAGGCCTCATTGCGCCAGGGATGTGCTGGAGACTTGAAATAATGCTGTTGCGGTAGCGCAGAACAGTTTTATGGGGTACCATGACAGAAGGAGAGGGACGGTTGCCTACCTTGTCCAGTTGAAGGGGGCCCGTCCAGGTCCAGCCCACACAGCCGTCAGTGCCGTGGCAATTCTCAGCTCGCTGAGCCCGGCCAGTCAGACTGGTTGGGGCAAACACGAGTTCTGGAAGGATTCTCCTGGGAGCGCGGAGCCATGGGGGTCAGCTTTCCCCTCGAGCGTAGGCCGGCAGGGCTTCACTTCAACCACGTAGCTGCGCAGGTCGCGGCCAGGGGCTCCTGACGACTTTGGCTTTTTCTAAGCGAGGGCACCTCCGATTTTAGTCGGGTTTTTTCCTGGGTGGGGGGTCACCTTCCCACGCCTTATGCTCCGTCGCTGGCTCTGGAGGGGGCCCCAAAGTGGGGGCTCAGGACCACTTTCAGGACCTCGGGTGCAGAGCTCACACGGAGAGCGGGCTCATCCGTGCGCCCCCTGGTGGCCGATAGTGGAGACATTTTTAAAGGAATGTGAGGGTTGTAAAAATAGCTATAAGATTCTTGTGCCAAGGACACCACCCATGAATGTGATTGAGCCTCCGAACTCAGTTTGGGATGTGGTTGCAGTGGACATTTTGGTTCTGATATCGGCAAGAGGACATCAGAGTGCTTACGTTATTGTGGTTGTGCCCGAGGTCTGTGTGGTAAAATACACAAGTGCGCGCAGGGTTGTGAATTTTTTGGAAGGAGTAGTATGTAGGGAAGTTTTGCCTAGAAAGCTGGTGCCGGACAATGGTCTGCAATTTGTGAGTAGAGAAATTGAAGAGTTTTTGAAGGAGAATGGGGTGGGGCATTCCTGAACGGCATTGTATAACCAAAAATGTAATGCCATCGTGGAAAGGTTCAACAGGACCTTGATGAAGGTGATAAGCATTGCAATAGCAACAGGCAGGGATTGGTCTTGGGCTGTGAAAAAGAAGGGTCATGCAATATAGGATTGCACCACATCAGGTTACAGGGTTTTCCCTGTTTGAGGCATTGAGAAGGAGGTTGCCTAATGTCATGGCCACTTGCCCAGGATCACAAGAGTGGTACCATCAAGTGGAGGGAGCAGGGCGCATCATGGGTCACACACGTCCCTTTGGGACATTTATACATGGTGGCCTGGTTAGACACAGTCCTGGCAACTCTGGCGCCAGGCTCATGGAAGGATTTAAACAGGACATTTCCATTATGGGCAGAAATGCTTACAATGAACAGGAACTCTCTTATTATGAGCAAGAATACTCTCATGAACTCTCATTTGTGTAACTAGTCCGGGTGTGGTCTCCATCTTCATCTGCATCTGCACGTGCATCTTCTAACTTCTAGGAGTGGCAGGGTGTGGCATGCAGAACTTTGCTAAGGGGCGTGGAATTAAGAGCTCAGCTAAAAAAGCCAGCACAACCCCAAAGCACACGCTTCGCATTATTCTGCATCTCCGTGCAGCGTAACGCTCACTGTCACCTGGGATTCATCTTACCTGGAGTTATCCTGTCATCTGCATCCATGCTTGTCAATGGAGAATCCTGCTCTTACCTGAACGCTTCTACCTGGCACCACAACTCACCTGCAAACATCTTGGAGCGCAGACATCATCCTCCTGGCACTGTGGCTCACCTGCAAACATCTCAGAGCACAGACATCTTCTTCCTGAAAACGCAGCTCACCGGCAAACACCTCGGAACGCAGACAACATCATTCAGGCACTGCTGCACGGCGCACTCCATCCAAAATCGTAGCACCTTCAAAGAAAAGGCAAAAGATAAGATTAGACACTTAACAGACATTACGTTAAGGGCTCGCTGCCATTGAAACTTTGCGCCTTCCCTAAAGCCATTACTCACCTGCTGCTGAAAATTGCGGTTGCATCCATTTTCTGCTCAGCCGCGTTCCGCGCCTCCACAGCCGTTGTTAGGCCGCATTTCACCTATTTGGGAGAAAACAGAGAGAAACGTTATTCAGCGCAATACAACCACATTGAGAGCAATAACATCAAGACATTGGGCCTCATTATGAGTCCACCTCTGTGATTCCCGGAATTACCGGGGCATTACAACCCCGGTTTTCCGGGAATCACAGAGGTGGAATGGAGTTAATCCCCATTCCCATTGGGTCCTATGGGACTCAATGGGAATGGGGATCATGGAAACACCGGCAGCATCTCGTAATGCTGCCGGTGTTTCCTCGTCCGCCTGCAGGCGGGCGGTGTTAAACCTGCCAGGTCAAACCTGGCGGGAACATCACCTCCCGCCGGCAGGAGTCGGGATCAGGTGGTCCGGAAACAACGGTAGCGGCGGGTTTACCGCCACCGTTATTTCCGGACCGCCTAATTTGTAATGAGGCCCATTTAGACGGAAAAGACAAAGGGCCTCATTACGACTTCGGCGGTAGCCATGCCGCTATTGTCGGCATGGCAGCCGCCGAAATCGGGTCCGGGTTCCCAGAATGGGGAATTACCAGGCCATTCCGAGTTTGGAGGGCCCGGTAATTCCTCCCTCCAGGAACCCGGGCCTGGACCTTCCCCATTCCCATCTGAGCCCCCATAGGGCTCAATGGGAATGGGAGAGGGTGCAAACAACGGGCTGATTACGAGCGGGACCAGGTAAGGACGCCTGGTTTGACCAGGCATTACTTACCGGGTCCCGCGAGGGGAGCTTGTAATGAGGCAGAACGGGTTTAACGGGTCCGCCTCCTTTAGCGGAGCCCGTTAACCCATTCCGCCTGAGTCGTAATGAGGCCCAAAATCATTGAAAGAAAGCAGAAAGAGGAACTTAGTCGCAGCCAGACTAGACTAGTACTCAGAAATCAGTGAAGGAACTAGATTCCACCAACAAGCGCCCCTGCCAGAAGTAGCAGGACAGAGAGCTCATCATTCACATTAATCAGGTGAGCCCTATAGGCCAGTACGTGTCCACAGAAATCGCACCTTCGGTCAAAGGGGTTGGGAGATACCACAGTCATCTACCAGCGCATTCATGTTTTCCCATATCCATGCAGGAGCAGTGTCACCAATTGTCGCCGCCCATAGCTGATCCGCAGGGGATGAAACCAGAAGGGGGAGATGTAACACCAGGGAGGGCTGCAACCATGCCCCAACGCCTCCGCAGAGACCAGGTGAGCTTAACGGAACACGAAGCCTCAACAACTCTCTGCCTGGGCGTTATGGAAACTTCTGAGACAGATCTGTTGGCCCAACTAATAGGGGCATTACGGGCTGAAGTACATGCCTCACGACAAGAGACCAGTGCATTAAGGCGGGATCTTATCATAACTCGGGAGAGGACCGATGATATAGCAAGGCGGGTGCTGCAGACACAAGCAGAAAAGGGTCCCTTGCCTGGGATAAGCCGCGCTGCTCTGCCACAACAATCAACAGCAGTTCAGGTAGTCCTTCCAGGGGCAGTGCCCTTAGCCCCACCCGAACGCTTCAATGGCGACCCAAACAAGTTTGCCATATTCATGAACCAATGTTGTCTACATTTCCTATGCAGGCAGGGAGCCTTCCCCAATGATCAAGCCACAGTGCCATTTGTGCTTTCATATCTAGGGAGTAATGCGGCGGACTGGTCATTACCATTAGTAACCCAAGATGATCCTCTGCTTTGGAACTTTGGGGGTTTCCAGCATGAAATGGAGACATTGTTTGCCCAACATGCTCAGGGACAAGCTCTGGACAATGAATGAACTACTGTCACTCAGACAGGGAAATCAAGATCTATTAACCTACATTGCATCTTTCAATCGTCTTGTAGCTCGAACCAACTGGCCAGAAGAGAAAAGAACTACACTCTTTTATCGAGGGCTATGTGGGGTACTTAAGGATGTGTTGGCGCAAGTTGTGAACCCACCTGAGGGGTGTGCAGACTACATAGACCTCACAGTGCAACTTCACCATAGGCTGCAGAATAGGAAGATGGATCGAGCCAGATCAGAAGGGAGGGCCATTTTTGTGCGACCCCGCGAGACCCACACCAAAACACATGAACACTCGGAACCATGCAAATCGGTGGGTTACGGAGTCCGCTAACCAAGGCAGAAAGAGAAAAAAGAAGACAACAAAAGCTTTGTCTATATTGTGGGAAAGCAGGCCATTTCCTTCGAGACTGCCAGTGAAACCTCCCAAGAAAATGGTTGGGGCAACTGATAAAAACAATGATGAAGAAGAAGAAACACCAGACTCGGGAAACTGCAACGCCCGACAAGCGTAGGGGTCCACTTGTCAAGCGAGAAAAAGGAATGCGCATAGACCTCACATCTAGACCTTCCGGTACCTTTGGTAAATCACAAACAGCTGTCAAAAATATATGCCTTGGAGGCCTACATTGACAGTGGGGCAGTAGGAAACTACATTGAACAAGATCTGGCAACACGGATAGGCCTTTCTCTTCAACAAAAGCAGAAATCGGAAAATGTCACACCAGTGGATGGATCTCAGTTATTACCCGGCCCGGTGACACAATGCACCGAGAAATTCAAGCTTCTGTTGGAGGATGGACACCAAGAAGACATCATCTTTGATCTCATCGGTGCTCCTCAGTTCCAGATGATATTGGGGATGCCCTGGCTAGAGACCCATAATCCTAAAATCGACTGGCAAAAACAAGTTCTGACCTTTCCTCAAGACTGCGCCGACACCTGTTACACCAAAGACGTCATCAACCAACGACCCAAGAAGAGTATCGTGCTGAGCCTTAATGGCACCTTAACACCTGAATATTACTGTTACCAGGATGTCTTTCAAAAAGAACAAGCTAACATCTGGCCCCCGCACAGACCCTACGATTGCCAAATAGACCTCGTACCCGGAGTTCAAATTCCCTGAAGCCAGATTTATGCCTTAACAGAGCAAGAAAACCAATACCTTAAAACTTACCTGGATGAGTATCTGGCAAATGGTTTTATCTGCCCATCTAAGTCTCCTACCTCCTCGCCTCTCTTATTCGTGCCTATGAAGGAGTGGGACTTGAGGACCTGTATTGACTACACAGTGATCAACCAGATTACCATAAAAATGATATCCCTTGCCACTTATACCTGAGCTCCTGGATCAAGGGAAACACGCTCAGATTTACACCAAGTTGGATTTGCGAGGGGCTTAGCACCTAGTAAGAGTAAAGAAAGGAAACAAATGGAAGATGACCTTTCGCACAAAGTATGGCCTCTTCGAATACCAAGTCATGCCTTTTGGGTTATGCAATGCCCCTGCAGCGTTTCAATTCTTTATGAATGATGTACTCCGTGAGTTAGTGAACATTTGCGCACTAGTCTACATAGATGACATTCTCATCTACTCCAATTCCAAGGAAGAACATGTCGGTCATGTCCGAGCAGTTTTGGAAAGCTTCGACAACACCAATTATATGCCAAGCTGGAAAAATGTTTCTTCCATGTGACTGAAGTCGAATTTCTTGGTTTCATGCTCACACCGCAGGGAATGCATATGGACACATGGAAAGTTGACGCAATCCTCCAGTGGCCCTCACCAACTTCCACGAAAGGACTACAAAGTGTGCTCCGTTTCGCTAAGAAATTCCATTGGTCCACAGAAGCTAAAGAAGCCTTCCAGAAACTGAAACTAGCGTTTACCACAGCACCGGTACTTCGACACCCCAGTCCAGACCTACCATACATAGTAGAAACCGATGCTTTAAACATAGCAATGGAAGCAGTGTTATCCCAAAGGTACCTGGAAACTGGACAGTTACATCCTGTCGCATTCTGGTCCCGCAAATTCTTGGCTCCCGAACTGAACTACACAATCACGGATAAGGAACTACTGGCAATCAAAGCTGCATTTAAGGCATGGAGACATTATTTCCTTGGGGAATGACACACAGTCACTGTCAACAAGAATCACTGTAACTTACAATATTTAAAGACTGCCAAAGCGCAATCCTCAGGCCAACTTTGTTGGGTGGTCTTTTTCGCAGAATACAACTTTATCATTACCTATAGACCAGGAGTGCGGAATGGAAAAGCAGACGCATTATCACGCATGAGTGAGGAAAAAAAGGCCTTCACAGCATCCAATCGCATGGCCATCGTACCTGAAGAACAAATTCAAACCACGATCGCTGTTACCACATGTGTAGATGACTTAAAAACCAGTTTACAGTCACAGATGACTCAGGAAAAACAACAGGAATGGCTTTTAAATGGAGACCTGTATACTATCGAGAACAATTTACCATATTTCCAAGGACGGTTATATAACCAGGACAAGAAACTGCAAGCTCAAATCATCGCAAACTACCATGATTCCTTAGTGGAAGGACACCCTAGACTAGCCAAGACACAGGCTAGGGTAAAGCAAAACTATTGGTGGCCCACCTGGAGGAAAGACGTTGCCCAATTTGTTACAACCTGTTGTGTCTGTGCACAGCACATACCTCAGAAGCAAAACCCTGCTGCGTTACTACATTGGTTAATGATTCCACCAGCACCTTGAAATACACTATCAATGGACTTTATCCCAGATCTTCCTCCCTGCAATGGTTACAACACCATCTTAATCATCGTAGATTTATTCTTGAAGATAGCTCATTTCATCTCTCTGAAAGGACTTCCAACTGCATCCACTCTTGCCACTGTGTTCTTGGAACAAATTGTCCGGTTACATGGAGATGTATGCTCGAGCACTCCGAAAACTCCTGGAAAGACATACTTTGGAAAGCTGAATATGCCTACAACAATTCAGTTCATACAAGCACTGGACAAACCCCATTCTATACTCTACACAGGAGACACCCACGGACATCAGTGTTTGATCCACCCGACACGTTGGAAATGCCGCAAAAAAACCTTACACAAATCCATCATTCAAGTTCTTGAAGAAGCAACAGAACAATTAAACAAGGCCAAAGAAAGACAATAATTGTTTGCTGACCGGCACTGAAAAGAAGCTCCCAATTACCAGTTGGAGATAAGTCTGGTTAGCATCCAGACACATTCCTTTGAAAGGACCATGGGCCTTCCACCCCAGGTATCTGGGCCCCTATACTATCAAGGCGATAATCAACCCTGCCACCATGAAATTGGAGTTATCTTCGCACATGAAAATCCACCCAGTATTCCACGTTTCTCTCCTTTAACCCAAGAAATCAAATACATTGATTGATTCTCCGCCAGAGCACGAATTACTAAATGGGGAACCCGAATACGAAGTTAAGTCTATCTTGGATTCCAATGTGGTTCGATCCAAACTGTATTACCTAATAGACTGGAAAGGATACGGACCCCAAGACCGAACCTGGGAACCCAGCAATTTGTTCATGCCCCTAGATTGGTAAGGCAATTCCATCGTAATAACCCCACCAAGCCAGGGCAGAGAGGAGGATCACCCTTGAGAGGAGCCTTGAGGGGGATTGCTGTCATGGCCCCTTGCCCAGGATCACTAGAGTAGTACCATCAAGTGGATGGAGCAGGGGGCATCATGGGTCACGCATGTCCCTTTGGGACATTTATACATGGGAGTCCAGGTTGGAAACAGTCCTGGCGCCTCTGGCGCTAGGCTCATGGAAGGATTTAAGCAGGACATTTCCATTATGGTCAGAAGTGCTTATAATGAAAAGGAACTCTTATTATGAGCAAGAATACTCTCAAGGACTCTAATTTGGGTAACTAGTCCGGGTGTGGTCTCCATCTTCATCTACATCTGCATGTGCATCTTCTAACTTCTAGGAGTGGCAGGGTGTGGCATGCAGAACTTTGCTAAGGGGCGTGGCCTTAAGAGCTCAGCTATAAAAGCCAGCACAACCCAAAGGCACACGCTTCGCATTATTCTGCACCTCCGTGCAGCATAACGCTCACCGTCGCCTGGGAGTCATCTTACCTGGAGTTATCCTGCCATCTGCACCCGTGCTTGTCACTGGAGAATCCTGCTATTACCTGAACGCTTCCTCCTGGCACCGCGACTCACCTGTCAACATCTCGGAGCACAGACATCATCCTCCTGGCACTGCGGCTCACCTGCAAACATCTCGGAGTGCAAACATCTAATTCCTGATAACACGGCTCAGAGGCAAACACCCCGGAACACAGACAGCATCACTCAGGCACCGCGGCACGACACACTCCATCTGAACTCGCAGCACCTGCAAAGAAAAGGCAAAAGACAAGGTTAGACACTTAACAGACATTACGTTAAGGGCCCGCTAACATTAAAACCTTGCGCCTTCCCTAGAGTGATTACTCACCTGCTGCTCAACATTGCGGTCTCATCCATCTTCCGCTAAGCCGCGTTCTGCGCCTCCACAGCCGTTGTTAGGCCGCATTTCCCCTATTTGGGAGAAAACAGAGAGAAACGTTATTTAGTGCAAAACAACCACATTGACAGTAATACCATCAAGACACTTAGAGGGAAATGACAAAGACATTGAAAGAAAGCAGAAAAAGGGGAAAAGACAAAAGACATTGAGAAAAAGCAGAAAGAGGAACTTAGTCACAGCCGGACTGGACTAGCATTCAGAAATCAGTGAAGGAACTAGATTCCACCAACAAGCACCCCTGCCAAAAGTAGCAGGACAGAGAGCACATCATTCACATTAATCAGGTGAGCCTTATGGGTGGTGCGTGCCCACAGAAATCGCACCTTGGGTGGAAGGGGTTGGGAGATACCACACTCATCTACCAGCGAATTCACGTTTTCCCATATCCATGCAGGAGCAGTGCCACCAATTGTCACTGCCCGTAGCTGATCCGCAGGGGATGAAACCCGAAGGGGGAGATCTAACACCATGGAGGGCTGCAATCGTGCCCCAACGCCTCCGCAGAGACCAGGTGAGCGTAACACCTAATTTGAGACTTAAGAAAGGTTGGATGGGGAAGTTTGGTGGAAATCGAGATGTTGTATCTCAGGAGGTTATACGGGAGAGAGTGATGCGCGATCAAGCCAAATCAAAGAGTTATGATAAGACAAGTTGTGTGAAAAAAATGGTTGATGCGTCAGGATGTAGAGGTGAAGGTACAGTGTGGAATGAGTATGCAGTTCCATTCCCTGTGGTGGAGGCTCTTGGGAATACGGTGCTGCTCAGTGATGGTGAGCAAGGAAAGAGTGGCGATATGTGGGGTATAGACACAGGTGAGAGGATCCGCCTTCTGCAAGGTGTCCTTCCAGAAGGGAAGGTGTGTTATATATATACCACCAGGGATTAAGTTCATGTTTTATATACCACCAGGAATAAAGTTAATGTTCATGTTCATTACTATTCTGTTATGATAATGGATATGGAGTGAACAGCACAATCCATTCCGTTCTAGAACCAAGATTGGTTTAGAAGGTTTAGATATGAAAAAGAAATGGTTTGCTAAGTAGCAGCAGGTTGGGGCTGTTTTAACCATTATACTTGTTTGATGATGAATATAAATAAATAAATTTCCAAGTACCTGCAGGCTCGCTCGTCCTCCATGTAATACCTCTCGTAAATCTGCAGCCATGGTTTTGTCTTACCATTCCTTAAGGTTGACACCTCGCAGAGAGATTCCCTTTTTTCATCTTCCTAAACTGGGGCCAGAAAGCCTTTGGCAGTAAACGTGGATAACATATGAAGCAGGCTTAGGAGAACGCCAAAGTCATTCCTACTTGTCCCAAATTCACAAGATCTTAGACTGCATCCCAACAACCGACCCAGAAGACATTTTGGCCAGCAAAGTGGATCTACCTCTGCTTACTGCTAATCAGCCTTTTTGCTGGTCTCCATGGGGGTCCTGCATTATTCTCCATGTGGACAGAAGGATTCAGTTGTTCTGGTCAACCTGTGAAACGACTCTCTCAGGCCATTTGGTTTTGAGTATATTATGGAATGGGTATGCCATTGTGTTCATCTGAAACCTCACTGCCGACTAAAGAGTCTTTTCAACATCCATTCCAAAAAACACAGAGAAGATGAGTGATCTCCCGGAAGTGTTCCAAGCCCTGTTGAAAAGGGGAGTAATTGTCCAATCACCTGCTTGTCAAATGGTGACAGGTTTTTTCTCCATGTAATTCCTGGTCCAGAAGACTACTGTTGTGTTCAGACACATTTTGGACTTGAAAGATTTGAACACATGTTTTCTGTGCACCACTTTCAGACTGAAGTGAGTACAGTCCATTGCAGATCTGCTGACAAGAGTGTATTCCATGATATCAATCAAACTCAGAGATGCATATTTTCAATTGCCCTTCAGGGAAGATCAACAGCAGTTATTGCACTTCAGTGTTGCAGATGCACTGTACCACTTCTGTGTTCTCTATTTGAGACTAAAAAGGCACCAATGATGTTCACAAGGTTTGTATCCCTACAGATGGCTGTGCAGCATGGGAGAGATGGGAGAGTATGTAATGTACCCTTACATAGATGATTGATTGGTGCTTTCAGAGTTTCCACACTGTTATAAGATCATAGCTGGATCATAAACTTACAAAAGGTTCTGGCTCTAATAGGCCATGGTCTTGGAGTTCATTAGAGTAGCATTGAATACTAGGCAAAAGAAGATGTGTCTTCCTGTGCTGGAAAGCTTAGAAGATGAGATCCATTATGGAGGGTCTGCTGGGTCTTCCTCATCTAAGGACGAGACAATGGTTTCAAGTGTATTGCTAATTAACTTGTTGCGTGTCATCAGTACTTTGAGCACATTTAAAAGTCAAACCTCTACTTCAACTAGTTCCACCTCAAGCCTAAATTATGCGTCTTCAGTCCCTGCTCCACAGTCCCTGAGGAATAACCTGCAATGATGGTTTCGGGACCAGCAGGTTTTCCAGCTGAATCGAGATTCTGCATGTGACCCCTCTGATTGCAACCACAGATTCCATCACTTGACTTTTTGTGGAAGTTCTCGTCTCTTTCTCCTTTATTTTGCCCTCTTTCCTCTTCTCTTTCTTCCTTTTTTCTTTTTTTCTCTGTTTTCAAGAGTTGAAGGTTGAAAAATTGGTTTATCTTTAATGGATTTATTTTTAAGCTCTTGGTTCTTATTCATAGTTTAAAAAAGTATTTTGCTTGTTTGTGAAAGGTTAATTTTGTAACCATATACAATAAAAAGAAATCATGAATGGGTGTGGGGTGACTCTAGTTCCTTTCTCCACACAAGGACCATAATTGCCATGGAATCGAGCTGCCCATGAAACTGGAGAGAGATGATGGCAAACTTCCTGGCCTTCGAAGGCTTCCAGACAGAGATTGAGGACCTTCCATTTTATGTATAAGCTGACAATCAGGTGTACAAGAGTTGTATGAATGGTCAACAGGGCAGCTGGTCAAGCTCCCTGGCACAGGAACCTGGGCTCACTCGGGTAGACTCATCTTCATCCACAATCAGCCTCATACATCAGAGAGGTGCAAAATGTGGAAAAACATTCTCTAAGCAGGACTTTCTCTTCCTCGCTGGATCTCTCCTTGTTTTCTATAAGATTTCCATGAGGTTCCATTATCACTGCATTAGTCTCATTAGTTTCATGGCAGAAAGGGCCTCCAATGCACAACGTCTGAGGTTTTTCTGACATCACCGAGAACCCAGACTTTAAGGGTGGAATGCCCTAACCCTTCATTGATTGAGGGTACTTCTGTGCATCATTCCACTATCCCTTTGACACCCAGAGTCCTTAGCAAGATTTGGAGTGAGAAGGCCAGATTATTTTTTTGTGATCTCCTGAAGAAGCTAGAAGTGGAGGAGGAATACATCTTGCAATTCGTCCCATCTCCTCTTCACCCCTCTCCCCATTCCTGTCCAGTCTTAGCCAGACTGCATCTGGCGGTTTGGCTGCTTGATGTAAGGCCTTAATGGCAAAGGGTATTTAAGCAGAGGTAGCAGCGGCCATTCATGGTGCCAGACCTGCGTCCATGTCATTGGCTTAGGAGAGACATAGGGGTAACTTCTCCAGATGTAGCCTGGGTGGGGAGCTAGCTCCCCATTCTTGTGATCCTCATTTAGGGTTGGTGTTTCTCTAGTAGGGTTTTGAGATTGGGCTGGTAGTATCTACCCTGCAGACACAGTTGCCTGAAATTCAGTGGTTAGGGAATTTGGGGACAGCAGTTCATACATTGAAGGCTATGCATTTTGCACACTAAAGTGTTTCTTGTCCACCCATCACCACTGGTATTGTCTGCATTACAGGATAGTCCCTTAGCGGACACCTTTTTGCAGCTTCATACCTGGAAGGTTTGTTTTCTGATTGAAGTTACTTCCACCAGACACATTGGAGAAATTGGGGTTCATGTATTGCTCACCTTTTCAGCAGTCCCATCCGCTCAAGGGTTGCCCTTACAGGTCCCTCCCTCTTTTCTACCAAATGCGTCTTTGTCCTTCCATCAAGATCAGGATATCATCCTGGCCACCGTTTTTGGAGCAGATTGGTCAATTCAGCCTTTGAATGTGGGAACAATCATTCACGAATATCTGGATTGCACTAGCATGGTCCACACATGTGATTCTCTACTGTCCATGGATCTCGATCATTTGGGATTGCAGCCTTCCATGGCTACTCTTAGTAGATGGATTAGTAAGACATCACGTTTTCCTATGAAAGAAGTGGCATTCTTTTGCTGCCAGGCATTCAGGGAGGTTCAGCCAGGGGCGGAGGCTTCCTCTTGGGCTCATGCCAGGTGGGTGCCTATGGGAGAGATTTATCACGCAGCCACCTGAGCCTCTCCATCCACTTTCAAAAGGCATTACTAGTTGCAGGTGGAGGACTCATGGTCTGTCTGTGCTGGGGTACTCATGGACTCTTATGCTGTATAAAATATGTTTTGTTATTAAAGTGTGATTGCAGCAGTCTCTGCCCTTGTTATGTGTTCGACTTCCAACCATGGAACTTGGTACATTCTCACTATGTATAGGGCTGAGATGAATAAGATGGGAAGGAAAGGTAATATGTGCATTACTTAGTCCCTAAACTCCCTCGTTGCAGTCCTTTTCCCTCCCTCCCTCATGCTCGGCTGAATTGGGCCGTTGAACTATTTTTGCTTGGTATATTCAGGGACTGAGTCATAGCTGCTCCTTCTTGCAGCCACCTCTAGAGGGTGGGGCTACAGCCAGAGGGCTGACTAAAGGAATGTACATTTTCTAAAACCTTTTAGTTGAGATCTGTCACGGGCCTGGCACATCTCACTATGTATGGGACTGGGACGAGGAAGTTTAGGGAATGAAGATTCCCGGTTATTAATCCGGGTATTGATGACTGTTGGCAGTTTTGTAAAGTAAAAACATACTTGCTCCTTAAACAGCAAGCAACATTGTGGGGGCAGTTTTTCAGGTTTGTGAATAGTGCCATACATGCAAAATATCCTCAAGTAATAACAGTGCCTTTTGGTTATGTGTTCCCCTTTTTCTCTGCCATAAAAGGCGTGAGACAAGAATCTACATTTCAGCCCAGTGCCGGTATTGACAAAACAAAACAGGGTTGCCGATAAAACCTGGGATATCACAAACAGCGGTGGTAATGGTAAATCACCATTACCATGGAGTCCCATACGAAATGGGTTCACGGAAGCACCTGCACCATAGCAAACGGAGCCGGTGCTTCAGTGACAACCTTGCCAGTAGGGGCCTAAAACCCTGGCAGGTCATGTCTGCCGGGGGATCCGGAGCCTCTAACAGAATTGTTGTAGTATGGCATTCCAGAAAGAGTGCCAGTACATTGCTACCGCCACCCTTATTTCCAGACCACCATACTAATAAAGAGGGCCAATGTCTTCCTTACAGTATAGGACGTAGCTACAGTACCCATTGGAAATTAAGTTTTTAGAACACATATTCTATGGCACGACAAGGAGGCTCATATTATGCCAACAATCTTTACTACTGACATAAATAGCAGCAAGAATTTTTTTTTGTTTAACAGTAACTTTTGCATTAACAAAGAGAAAAACACAAAGTTCATAGGAACACAGTGAAATAACCCAGTCCAAGATGGGGCTAGGCAACAGTCCATCATCCAATCAGGATGAACCCACACCCATAAAATGTCCTTTACTCTAACAGCAACTCCTCTTTCTTTGCTGCTGACGCACAAGATAAGTGCTTTGTAGCACGCTTGTCCTTTCTTCATGTGAAGGGGGTTTAGTGTTACATTGTTGCTTTGGTTGACATTGTTTGTTAGGATACTTTAGCTCACTTCCGAGCGTTCTGAAGGGGTGGCACAATCACGCCTCGTGTGAAAGAGGCTGTTTTATGAGCGCAGCATTCGCCTGCTCAGCGTCGCTTACATATATTCTGCCTCAGGTATTTACATATTCCCTGTCCCGCGTTGCACACGCAAAATTGTGAGGGCAGTTCATTCCCTCTGTGTTGTGCCTGTTTATACCTGGTTTCACCTGCACCTGCTGGTTGTTTATATGTGTTTGCACACATTCTAAGGTTTCCACATAATTTAGGTGGAATTTTTTTGTCAGGCCTGCTTGGCCTTCCCTTTAGTTACAGTGCACTTGGGGGGTGTGTGTGTTTTTTTCACTGTACATCAATTGATAATGCAGTCTAATAGGGGGACTGATGGGGTTCCTTCTGTAGATACCAGTACCCAGGTTAGGGTGGCATCAAAGAAAACAGATAAGCCCAGCGAGGATGGTGTAATGAGGGGGTTTGGGGGAGCTTCCGTAGTTCCAGCCCCTTCAGTCTCAAGGGAGATAAAGGATTCCATGGATTTGGCTCTGGGGAACTTGAACTCTACCCTCTCCTCAGCCTTTGACAGGCTAATTAATAAAATTTCGGATTTTCATCCGGGTCCTATTCAGGGACCTTCGTTAGCCCCCAGAAAGTGCACAACAAAAACTAAGCATTTACAAGGGCAAATAAGGCCAGTTTTAAGTTCCCCCTCTTCCCCGGACTCCCCGGTTAGGACCTTAAAATGTAAGTTTGGTGAGGGGGTGTCCCAGTCTTCCGCCCCTATTAGGGTGACTTCTACCCCGTTATCATCCCCTGAGTCCTCAGAAGATTCAGATTCCCCTCCTAAGAGGAGAAAAAGAAAAGTATCTGCTACGGGAATATCACAATCTGTTGGAGAACAATTGTTAGGTGACAGTGGGGTCCCGTTTTTTTACCCTTCCCTCATTCAGCACCCAAGGTCGGCGGAGTGGCGTCCCTCTGTCCTCTTTCCTTCACCATTGGATTAGGAGGGCTCTCCCCAATGAGGATAGGAATAAGATTTGTTCAGAATGCCCCTGTCCTGTTATCCTGGACAAGGTGGCTGTGACCCCCAGCATTGATCACTTCATGGTGGCCTTTCTGTCCCAAAGGGGTAAAGATCCTAAGAAGGTTGTGGGTGGGGCTCTTAAGATCTGTCAGGATAAACGTTTGGACATATTAGGGCCCTTGACCCAAATTTTCGAATTGGCAGAAGAGGCGGCTATGCATGAGTCGCAAATTGATGTTGAAGCACTCAGAGGCTGGGTGCAGCGCTCCATTTGCCTGCTCGGCAATGCTAACTACAGTATTTCCAAAGAGAGGCGCAAGGCACTTCTAAGATGCATTGATCCCAAACCTCAGAGTATGGCGGAGGGGGAGGCTGGTCCCAAAGCTCAAGGGAACCTTTTTGGAGATAAATTGATAAAAGACCTTTCAGCTTACGTCCATGCATTCACTACCTTAGACAAGGCCCAAACGAATATTAGAAAGGTTTTTGCACCCCGAATTTTTGATAAGGCTGGACGAGGAAGAGCCCGCTCCTCTGGCCGTTCCTCCTTCAGGGGCTTTGCCAGACCTCAGCAATACGCCTCTAGAGGGGCCCATCATTCTTCACCTGCTCGAGGAGCGCAGACGACCTTCTATCCCCAGAGAGGAAATCAATGGAGAGGTCGGAGCGGCAGAAGTTCGAGTAGAGCGAGATCCGCTCCAGTTATTGCCTCGTCTCGTAAGGGTTTCTTCCCACAAAGGTTTGGGGGCAGGTTGGTGCGATTTCTTCATCATTGGGAAAATCTCACAGCAGATCTTTGGGTGTTAGAGACAGTTCGGGGGTTTCAGATAGAGTTTTACTCCCCTCCCTGTCAACTACCCCCCCGCCCCCACCTCTGGTGTTCAGTCAAGAGAAGCAGAATTTGGTGGATGCAGAGATCCAAGATCTGGTTTTCAAAGGTGCAGTGGTCCCGGCCACTTTCAGGGCTTCTCAATTCCTCAGCATGATTTTTCTGGTCCCGAAGCCCGAGGAAGGATTTCGCCCTGTGATAAATCTCAGAGCCCTCAACTCCTTTGTGGTTTACCATCATTTCAAAATGGAGGGCATTCATCTTCTGAGGGATACACTGCTTCCCGGGGATTGGATGGTCAAGTTGGATCTCAAAGATGCATATCTGGTAGTCCCTGTGTTTCCCCCTCACCAGGAGTTCCTTCAGTTCCATTGGGGGGTCGCCTTTGGCAATTCGCCTCTCTCCCGTTCGGCCTGTCATCAGCCCCGTGGTGTTTCACCAAACTGATGAAACCAGTAATGGCTTTCCTCAGGTTGAAGGGGATCAGGACGACATTCTTCTCTTAGCTCAGGATCTCTGGGTTCTACAGGGGCAACTGGACGACATTCTTCTCTTAGCTCAGGATCTCTGGGTTCTACAGGGGCAATTGGATCTGACAATCTCCCTGTTGCAGGATCTAGGGTTTGTTCTAAATGCAAAAAAGTCCATATTTTGTCCTACTCAATGTATCCAATTTCTGGGCTTCGATATCGATTCCGAAAAGTGCATCCTTCTTCTCCCAGACTCCAGGCTTTTGAAGATTCGGATATAGATACGCCTCATCCTCAGGCTGGGAGTGGTTTCCCTTCGACTGTTAGCAAGGATAGTAGGGATGTTGTCAGCCTCTATTCAGGCTATTTTTCCAGCTCCCCTGCATTACAGGCGCTTCAACGTCTCAAGGGAAGGCACCTGCGCAGGAGCCTGTCTTATGCTCAAAAGGTGAGACTGGATCCGGAGGCCAGATTGGAACTAATTTGGTGGCTCAAACATGTGAATGCCTGGAATGGCAGAGTGATTTTTGGTCCTTCTCTGGATGTGGTTCTCGAGTCAGACGCCAGCAGATCCGGTTGGGGGGCCAGAATATGTCAGATTTCCACGGGGGAGAAATGGTCGGAAAAAGGAGAGTCTGCTTCATATAAACTGCCTAGAATTGCTAGCGGGTTCCTTTGCGGTCAAGAGCTTGCTCAAGGATCAGGGGAATTGCTGTGTCCTCCTTCGGATGGACAATGTGTCAGCGGTTTGTTACATCAACCACCTGGGGGGTACCCGCTCGAAGGCTCTAGCGGATTTGGCAAGGGAGTTCTGGCATTATTGCCTAGACAGAAACATTCTGCTTCAAGCAGTGTACCTTCCGGGGATAAGCAATTCTGTGGCATATTGGAATTGCTGTTACCTTCGGGACAGCAGCGATTGGATGCTGGACATGAGTGTATTTGCATTGATTCAGTCTCGTTGGGGTCCCATTCACATGGACCTATTTGACTCCCGGCTCAATTGTCAGGTTCCTCGGTTTTACAGTTGGAGACCGGACCCTCGGTCTCTGGCCACCGATGCGTTTCTCCAAGATTGGTCAGGTCCTCTTCCCTATGCTTTCCCTCCTTTCGCCATGATAGCCAGGGCTCTGGTACAACTACGCAGGCAACGAACTTCCTTGGTAATAGTGACCCCGTTCTGGCCTTCTCAGGTTTGGTTTCCCGCTCTCCTAAAACTGGCAGTGGACTTTCCTCGCCTCTTGCCGTCTCATCCCCAGCTCCTGACGGACCCGTTGGGTCAAGCGAAAAGAACATGGGAAGGGAGGCACTACCGATGTCTTGCAATGCTCTGTTTAATGAGTCGTAAGATAGGAGTACAAACCCCCTTCTTGTATATATTCAATATTGTGTGTTACTTAAACTTGAGGTGCAGCTGGGTAGATCTCGAGGCCACTCGAGACCCAAGACAAACAGTATACAACATACATCGGTCATTGCCAACCGATAAACCAGAGTTGCACTCTAATTGGGATATAGACCCTCGTGTTTTCAATACTAGTTCTGACAGTGAATCCCAGTTAGAGATCACAATCCAAACTAATCAGCTAAAGGGTTTCAATTACATGTACTTTCAAAGACTTAAATTAAATTAATTCTATGTAACCTTTGATGCACCAACGTGCATTAATAATGCCGTCACCCTGATTCAGCACAGTCAAGAGCCAACAAGACCATAAATAATGCAAGGCAGCCATCAATGTTTTTTGGTAAATAACAGAAATTATTAAAGATAGCAAATCTTAGTTGATACCCTGTACTTTTGTGTGTACATTAGTTGAATACAAATCAGCACAAGGATGTGGTCAACAATATTATCAAAAATAGTACTGGGTACAAACTGGTAGTCAATTTTGATAAACCAAATTACATTTTTAAGCATTCAATATAAAACCAAGTAACATACGGTAAACAGATACTTCACCAGGTAAATGATTGCACATTCTATACAAGTGAGCAGTAACATCCCTTCTGCTCTGTCATTCATCCTATACACTCCTATTAGTGCCAACGCGTTTCGCATTTTAACTAATCCATCTTCAGGGCGAGTAGTGTATAGTTTCAAGGTATTTTCCTAAAAGAATCGCGGATAAACTAATTAGTTCTATATATAAGTCATTTGTGAATTTAGAAAGTGTATAGTGTTCAGAATCACTAACCTTGTAGTTGGAGCAAAGGAAAAACGACCTTAACCTGTGTTAAGAGTAAATAAACAAATCTCAGCTGCTTTAAACATGGTATATCTAGTCAAAAGAGAAGCTCACAAGTAGCTACCATCTAAACACTCACCTGGTCCAAGAGATTACTCCTCGTCGTGGGTATGTCTGACCTGATGGACGGTAAGTCCCAAGTTGTATAAGCTATATGGTTTAAATAAAGAAATTTGTTTGAAATATTTACAAGAATCCGATATAGTTCAACAGATTCAAATACAAAGAATCAGGATTCATCTGCAGATGTGGCCAATTCAATCTAATGGTATTTCAATATGTCCTGCATATCAAGGTGTTGAGCACCGAGAAGCAAACTTCTTATTTTCCAAGAATCAGTATTTTATGTGCAATTCAAAAACAAATAAACTCGCGCGAGTCAGTTTTCAAGTGAGTAAATCATGCTCCCGTGACCGTTCTAAACTCTTACCTACTACGTGAAAGCAGATAGTGAACTCGAGCCGCCCGTCTAGGAAGTGCGCTGCTCGGTTCTGAGTTATGTTTGTAGGTTTCCATGGGAGCGACGCGCACACGCGCCGCCTCCATGGAAGCCATGTTTGTGTGGGCATCTCTCATGACTCGTATGAAGTACTTGGCTAAACATAGAACAATCCGTTCCACATTGAACCTATGTATCCTACGTTCTATATCTTATTCTATTGACAAAAAAATGCTAACGTGAACACCCATCTCTTGCGTAAAACGAAAATTCAGACATTCCCAATCCGTAGCCATGGATAACAAGACGATGATCGGGGTATCAAGACGATGATCGTCAAGGAAAACGCGTCGTCAGCCTATTAATTACCATGGCAATCCCGCACATTCATTGCATTGTTCAGTAAAAGGCGAGGCATATCAATATTCCGATTCTATAGGATCATAGACCATCTCATGATTTGCCATCAAATTTGTGAATGAATTTAGATGAGTTTAAATGAATTTAAATGAAATTCAATAGCACGAGGCGGGGCACCATCGCAGACTGAGCTGCACGGCGCCCCACCTCGCGCTAGCCTTCAGTGATCACACGGAGACTGGACCTGTGACAACGTAAGAGGAAACTCTCACGTCCCACCGGGCTCCATGCGATGTATAACATTAGGAACTGATGGGTAGTTTGATGATGGTTCTTGAAGATACACATCGTCTGCTCATTATACACCATAGCAGCCCTGTCAGAAAGTATGTGGATTGCCTAGCCTAGTTAAAATTAATAGCAAATGTTGTGGGGGATATGAAAATTATTTAGCATCGGACTTGTTAAGGAAACTAAATAACGAGAGGAGGGACAGAACACATACACAATTCAGATGCGATTGCAAAGAAACACTTCCTCTTACCATAAGTCTAGATATATAGTCAATATTAGATATGGTCATGCCGCAATTTCTAAATCAGTATCAAATGACTAAACAATGAAGAACACAACTATTTCAACTATTTCAACAGCACATAGCACATATTATCAAACAAAGCACATCAGATCAAATTAACAATTCATGCCCCTTGGGTTTAGGCAGTCCAGTAAGTCTATCCAGAATATTTCTCTCTGTAGGAGCCATTTGTGTACATCTCCTCCTCTTGGAGCCACTTGTACTTGTTCCAAGATAACGCATCTTAGCTGGGCAATGGAATGTCTTGCTTCAGCAAAATTCATTGACACTGGTGATCTTTGATTCTTGGTCCTAATGTTAGACTTGTGTTCAGTCCACCTCAATTTCACCTTCCTCATGGTGATCCCCACATAGTAGAAACCACAGGGACATTTGAGTGCATAAACCACATTTGTTGAATCACAAGTACACAAGTGTTTCAGTGTAATCGGTTTGCCCGTGTGGGGATGTGAGATCGTATTCCCCAGTAGGATGCTACTGCAGTGCTGGCAGTTGTGACAAGGTTGTGTACCTCTGTATTGGATTAATCCTACCTGGTTCATTGGGGTCTCTGCTCTAATCAGGCTATTCCTCAGCGCCCTACTGTTCCTGTATGCAAATATAGGGGGTTGTGAGAAGAGTGATTGTGTCAGGGGATCCATTTGTAACATTGGCCAGTTCCTCTGGATAATACTTCTAATCCTCTTGCTCTGGCTTGAGTGTGTAGTCACATACACAATATTATCATCCTTATTCTTAGCTCTAGATGTAAGCAGAGTCTCTCCATCAATATTTACCACTTTCTCTTCAATTTTGGAAATAGATGTTGCTTTGTATCCCCTCTTCATGAACTTTTTCTGCAGAGTTGCTGACTGTGTCACATACTCTGATTCTTCTGAGATGTTCCTTTGGAAGCGCAGAAATTGGCTCAAGGGCACACTCTCAATTGTCCTGCACGAGTGGAAGCTTGTTGCCGACAAGAGGCTATTTCTGTCCGTTGATTTAGTGAAGATCCTGGTCTCCAAGTAGGCTCCTTTAGTATAGATTTCCACATCAAGGAAGTTAATCTTAGTTTTGCTAATCTGTGTAGTAAACTTAATTCGTCACCCTCACAACCTGGTCCTTCAGGGACATTTTTCCCTTATGGTTTGGAAGATTTCAGCACTTCCTGGAGCTTCAGAGGTCTTTCGCAGGACTCTATTGGTGTCATCAAGGATTCCTGGGCAGCCTCCACCAAGGCAGGATATCCATCAGCATGCAGCCGCTGGGCTAGCTGGTGTTTGGTTAGACACCTCAATCCCGTTTTTGCTCCTCCAGTAGACATAGTAAACTTTTTGGTGGAATTCTTTAAGAAAGGTAAAGCTTATCAAACAATTAATGGGTTTAGGTCGGCGATATCAGCTGGCCATGTTCTGGTTAAGGGAGAACCAGTGGGTAAACATTTCCTGGTCAGGAAGGCTCTTAAATCAATTAGGGTTTAGGTTCCCCCTAAACCTAGGTATTCAGTTTTGTGGGATGTTAGTAAGGTTCTGAATTTGTTTGTATCGTGGCCTCATAATCCGGATTTATCCCTGCAACACCTTTTTTCATAGTTAACAATGCTCTTGTGCCTTGTCTCCATTAAGAAAATATCTGATATTAGAGCGCTGGATGTGAACAATGTTAGGGAGAATTCTCTGTTTAGGCTGAATTTCCTAACCTAGTGAGTGAGTCCCCCAGCAGCTTTGCTGGATTTCTGGAGTTTGTTTTTTTCCATCCTGCCAAGACTGAGACTCTTTTCCTCCCACTCTTGGACATGAATGTGTGTAATTCCTTTGAATGTCAATGTGTTCTATGGGCTATGGGGTCTTTTACTCCAAAGGGTCTCATATGTTTTTCTATGTTTGTTACACTGCACCCTACGTGCCGTAACACTGGGGTGTCCTAGCGGACCTCCACCATAGACTCCATACCCGGGGACTGACTACTGTCTCCCCGGGCATATAAAGTCACCATTGGCTTTACTAGACCTAAATTTACTAACGGAACTAGTACAAACCATCTTATTTTGGACGTACTAGTAGGGGTAATTCGATTACTCCTGGATCTGTTACTCGAGGGGGCACTGTCCCGTCCCCCCTCGTCGAGTTTTGGCTGGTGGCAGTGGAAACGACTTGTTATGTTCGACCCCGAACATAACCCTATGGGATTCGTCCCATTGTTGGAGATTGATACTTTTTCTCGTTAATCTCTAACGTACCACCGATCTACTTATCTTAAATAAGTTTATCGGATGGTATTTTCTGCCAGAACTTGGTTTTTAAAATGGCGTCTGTGTTCATCTCTGTGATTCCTAAACCAAAGGTTGAGCCCTTTGTTCCACTTTTGGCGGGCTCTGTACAGAGACCCTCCAAAGTGGTGCCATTCTGTCTGGGTTACCACAGGGGTGTGGGAGGGGGTTTAGGCACCCTGGACCGAGTTGCCTTGCCAACTCCGGTCACACTCTAGAGTGATTGGCCCAAGTGGTGAGCCTTCCCGCTCACCACTTAGCATGTGTTGATTGACAGCTAGGCTGAATGAATGAGGGTTTTCTGCGTAAAAGCAGGGCTTTTGGGACTGGATCTTGAGAAGTCGCCACAGGACCTAAGAATCCGATGAGGGTAACGCTGAGCCGACCTGCAACGACGACACCTCCGGTGGAGCCCTGCTGAGCCGACTCACCACTTCCCGACGACAGAGGAGATCTCCCTGCCGGAGAGTCTCTTCCCCTGACTGGTGGGAACAACCAGTCCCCTTTGCTTTTTATTTGCCTCAGGACGCAGTGGTCGAATTGCCTGTGCAGCGCACCTGGCAACCGGATAGCCACTACCCCTGTACCGCGACCAAAAGGTGGTGCCTTGTGACGGAGCACTCCGCCGATGGTCTCTTCCCTGGTGGTGCACCGGACTTCACTTTTCTTCGACGATGAGATCATCTCTACTCTTGGCAAAGACCCGACGTGCATCCACCACCAGGAACAACTGCCCCCGCCGGAGCTGTCTCTCCACAACAAGGTACCGTGTCCGCCTGGCTTCCCTTTCGATCGGATCGAGCGAGGTGTCTTAATCCTCTCCTTTCCGTTGGGTCGCCTCTAAGCTTTTTCTAAACGTATTGTTCTGAACTGGTTCAATCTGCCGATAACAATTTGCTACAAAGACTCGAACGCATCTCAACTAGAGACTTTTGGGACATATCGCCTTGCCTCTCTCCGAGTGGGCCTGGCCTCTGAACTTTATGATCTATTGTGGTTCTTGCCTTCTTGCCTTGCATCTTACCCGTGTAGTATTGAACTGTGTTGATTTTGTAACCTGCCTATTTTTTTTCTCTCCCGTCCTAACTAATATTAGAGTGCCACCTAAGTTGAGGTATACACCTCTGTCTGGAAATAAGTGATACCGGTAGAACTTAGACTTGTCGAAATATTGTTAGGGGGATTGATTGTTTCTTCTTCGTAGAGTAATTGTGTTTGATTTGTTTGCCGTGAAAGTGCCATAGTGTTTTTGATAGATGTTTCGTTATAAATAAATACCTTAATATCTTTACACTGAGCCTCGTTGCGTGTTTGCTTGTCTTGCTGTGAAGAATTGCCCTATTTTGTATACTCCACATACTGCTCAACTCTTCTTGAGGGAAGTCTGACTGCTCAGCCACAGCTACCAAGTGAATCTGTGTGGTACAGACTGCTACCAAGTGGGTTCACCGCCAAACACCTGTAGTCCTAAATCTTTTGCAGTGGTCCCAGAGGGAGCTGCACAGGTTTCCGCCTAACACTGGTGTACAGCGGTGGGATTTGTATCGAGTATACAGTTTAGAGTGCTTTTCGACACTGTAGGATAACTAACCACAAAACTTAGCACAAAAAGCAACTTTCAAAAAACATGTCTACGATGGAAACTTACAGTCAAGAGTCCTTGTCAGGTGAAAATACTGAGAGTTTGCGAGCTCTCTGTAGGCAAGAGAATCTTTCTGAAAGAGGCAAGAAGTTAGAACTAATAGAAAGATTGCTGGCGAACCAAAGTCTGGGTACTGGTTCAGAGGAACCAATCTCTCCAGCAAATGTAGATAACAGTGATGGTGTTGATCTAAATCGTAATTCTGATGATAGCGATGAAGAGGCTGACGAGGACGGAGAGGCTAACGAAACTGTCTCCCCTTCTCCTCTACCTGCCTTACCAGCTGTGCCTATGGGGCCCATACCAGGTCCCAAAAGTAACCCTGCTTATTTTGAACTCGAAAAAATGAAGCTCGAATTAGAATACAAATGGTTCTTGGCTCAATCTGAACGAAACCAAGAGCTCGAGTTCAGACGGATGAATGCCCAGGCTGAGCAGAAGCAAGCTGAGTTAAGACTCAGGGAAATAGAACTTAATCATGAGTTAGAGATGAAAAAGTTCTCTATGGAAAATGCTTCTCTCTCCTCTGGTTCCTCTAGGAGCTCCAGTCCCAAAAGACCCCGGATGCCGAAGGAATTAGTGGGTATGTATGAACCGAGATTGGATGTGTTGGATTGGTTGAAACTGTTTGAGTACAATCATGGTCTCCAGGACATCACCGGGAATGCTTTACTTCCCTGGTTGTTCTCTAGGCTCCCTCCTGTTGCGACTGATGTGGTAATGGAGTTGGGGGAGGCGGATAAGACGGATTACGAAAGTGTGAAACTAGCTTTAATTGCTAGATTCGGGAAGACCCCTTCCCAGTATCTTAAGAGGTTTAGAACCCTCAAAAAGCATGTTGGTACCCCTTGGGCTACCTGGGTGAGTGAAGGGTTGAAAAACTTAGAGGGATGGATTAAGGGTTACAAGGTGAACACTTATGAGGGTATGAGGAATCTTTTTATGTTGGAGTCTATTTATGATGCCTGTTCTCCTGAGCTCAGACAGCACTTGGCTGATTCGAAGGAATTGGATTCCCGGAAGCTAGCTAAGGCTGCTGACTTATGGGTTGCCAACAGGGCTACTCATAAGGATTCTGGGGCAACTCAGAAAAAGGATGAGGGAAAACAGCCTAAAAAAGACTCAAAAGAGAATTCTAATAACTCACATTCCAAAGAGGGCCCCAAACAAAACCAGAAGGGTAAGCCACAAGGAAAACCACAGCAGAATAGTGTGTCTTCTGGTGCCAAACCGGAAGGAGGTCAGAACAAGCCACCATTCCAGAAAGCATTCGGTAAATGCTTTGTTTGTGGCTCGACTGACCACGTGAAAGGAGATCCCAGATGTAAGGGTAAACCTTCAGGGGTCCAGCTTGTCTCCTTAGCCTTCGCTCCAGAGGAGGTAGTCCAAATGGCAAGTGGAAACTTTCTACTGCTAGCTGACGAACCCATTGGAGTCTCAGCCAGCGTTTCTTTAGTATCTCTGGGGTTGTGGGAACAACAGAATTTAGATGTCTATAATTCTGTCCCCGATAATACTAAAGAGTATTATAAGGACAGTGTCCAGGTGAATGGTCAGGAGACTCCTGCCATTAGGGACACTGGGGCCAGCATAACTGTGGTGGATAAATCGTTTTTTCAGGCTGAGGATGTTGCTAAGGCACCCAAACGCCTCACCAAGTTAGCTGGAGGGCCTGTGCAGATGCTTCCCCAATTACCAGTTCTCATCCAGTGTAACAAAATGACTGTGAAAATACCTGTCAGCATACAGAGTGAGGTACCAGGACGCGTACTGTTGGGTAACGATTTGAAAACTCTCGGAGTTGTATCGCATACTCCCAGACCTCCTAGTAAACGGTTACAGGAGCTAACCAGACCTGCAAGAGAGAGGACCATGCGCGGTAATCTCCAGGAGATGATGAAGAAAGAAATCACTCCTGCTCCACTGGAATTGTCAGCCGCTGTCCCCAAGAAATCAGAAGCGAAAGGGAAACCTAAGACTTCTATCCCGAAACCAGCAGCCAGCATTCCAGTGCAGCCAACATGGACTTCCCCACGGTTGTCCAAAGTTACACCCGTAACTCCACCTCCAGCCGAGGCTGAGAGGGAGGTACAACCCTGTGTGGTAGAATTAGACTCTGAGGAAGAGCTAATGGAAGGCCAGGAACTCATTGGAGATCTGGATCCTGTTGGCCATCCTGAGCTGCAGTCTTTACTGGCAGAAGGTGGATCCAGCAGGGCAGACTTCAGTAAGGGACAGAGGGAATGTCCAAATCTGGAAGGTCTTCGCCACCAGGCAGAAGCTCAGGCTGAAGGGCAAGAGCCTGGGAAATACAGGTTGCACTGGGAAGATGGCCTCTTCTACAGTGAACCGACCGAGTCTGAACCTGGAGACTACAAAAGACTTGTAGTACCCCAAATGAACAGACCACAGTTAGCCCACGAGATTCCTTTGGCTGGTCACTTGAGTTTCAAGAAGACTAAGGAAAGGCTCTCTCTCTACTTCTATTGGCCAAAGATGGGGGCCGAAGTAGAAAAACACTGCAGGAGCTGCCACACCGGCCAGACCTCTGGTAAGGTTGGCTCCAAGAATGTGGCACCTTTAGTGCCTCTCCCAGTTGTGGGAGTCCCATTTGAGAGAGTAGGGATTGACATTGTTGGTCCCCTTGATCCTCCAACTTCCTCAGGCAACAGGTTTATACTTGTTGTAGTAGACCATGCTACTAGGTATCCTGAGGCAATTCCTATGAGGACTGTTACAGCTCCGGCTGTGGCTAAGGCCCTCCTTGGTATTTTTACTAGGGTCGGGTTTCCTAAGGAACTAATCTCTGACAGGCGGTCAAACTTTATGTCCAACTACATGAAAGCCATGTGGAAAACCTGTGGAGTTACTTACAAGTTCTCAACAGCGTACCACCCACAAACCAATGGGTTGGTAGAACGGTTCAACCGAACCATGAAGAGCATGATAGGTGCTTTAGAGGAACCTCTTAAACATAGGTGGGACCTTCTACTGCCATGCCTTCTCTTTGCTTATAGAGAAGTCCCTCAGGAGGGAGTAGGTTACTCGCCCTTCGAACTACACTATGGTCATCCCGTCAGAGGTCCATTGGCCCTGATTAAGGAGGGGTTGGAGAGTGCTCCTTCCCCCAAGCCAGTCAGAGTGACTGACTACGTGATAGGTCTCCGGAGGAGAATGTCGCACATGATGACGGAAGCAAGCGATAACTTGAAAGTTGGACAAGCATTGGTCAAGCACTGGCACGATCAAAAGGCTAACATGGTTGAGTTCACTCAAGACCAGCTCGTTCTCGTTATGATCCCAACAAGGCAGAGGGCCTTGCAAGATAAATGGATGGGACCATTCCGAGTTGTGGGTAAACTCGGAGAGGTTAACTATCTGGTGGACTTGGGCAATCCCAAAGAGGCTCCGACAGTCTTTCACACCAACCGACTTAAAGCGTAGGTCTCACGACCTGATGTAGGAGCGTTGCTTCTAGCGTCATCCGAGGAAGAAGAAGAGAGTGAAGCTCTTCCGGATCTCCTCAGAGGCTTACCTTTAGATGAAAAAATTGAAGGAGTAAATCTCTCCTCCAATCTGACACCCGAGCAACAAGAAGAGTGCAAAGCTATGTTGAATCGGTTTGCCTCTCTGTTCTCGCTTTCACCAGGCTTGACCCCTTGGGGCCAGCACGACATACTCACTGGTGACTGTCTGCCAGTCAAAAGCAGAGGATACCGCATGTCAGAAAACATACGAATCCACATCAAAGGTGAGGTCAGCAAGATGCTTGATCTCGGGGTAATAGAGCCCTCTACTAGTCCATGGTCTAGCCCAGTTGTGTTAGTACCAAAGGCCGGATCTAAAGAACTTAGATTCTGCGTGGATTATAGAGCTCTTGATGCAGTCACCAAGACTGATGCCCACCCTTTGTCAAGAACGGATGAGTTGGTGGATAAACTTGGCGCCGCCAAGTTCCTCAGCTCATTTGACTTGACGTCAGGCTATTGGCAAATAGCCCTGACAGACCATGCCAAGGAGAAAACTGCATTTTCTACCCCTGTTGGCTTATACCAGTTTAAGGTAATGCCTTTCGGATTGAAGAATACACCTGCTACGTTTCAACGGATGGTAAACCAGGTTCTGAATGGGATGGAGGACTTCTGCATGGCATACTTAGATGACATTGCAGTGTTCAGCAATTCCTGGGAAGAACATGTAACCCACCTGAGAGATGTTTTGCAGGCTCTTGGACGAGCCAATCTGACCATAAAGGCGAGCAAATGCCAAATTGGACAGAGTGAGGTAGTCTATCTTGGACATGAGGTAGGAGGTGGAGAAATAAGGCCTTTGCTCAGTAAGATTGAAGCTGTGCAAATTTTTGACAACACCGACTACTCAAACCCAGGTGAGAGCCTTCCTAGGCCTCACTGGGTATTACAGGAATTTCATACTCCACTGAATGTCATCTCCTCGCCCACATTTCCTAAGAAGATTAGATGGAACGAGGAGTGCAATCAGGCTTTTGAAACCCTGAAAAAGGCTCTTTGCCAAGCCCCAGTACTCAGAGCTCCTGATTACCGCCAACGCTTCATTGTGCAGACAGATGCTTCAAATGTAGGAATAGGTGCCGTACTCAGTCAACTGGATGGGAAAGGTAGGGAGCACCCCGTTTGCTTCATCAGCCGCAAGCTGAAGGATCCTGAAACAAGGTGGGCAACAATCGAAAGAGAGTGCTTTGCTATCGTGTGGGCTCTGAAGAAGTTTAGGCCGTACTTGTATGGTTCTACTTTCGTCATTCAGACTGAACACCAACCCTTGAGATGGTTAATGCAAATGAAAGGGGAAAACCCAAAACTATTGAGATGGTCGATCTGCCTGCAAGGGTTTGATTTCACCACTGAGCACAGGTCAGGATGTCACCACCAAAATGCTGATGGTCTTTCTAGGATGTATGTCATCGACTAGAGGTATGAGATTCATCCAAGAGTGGATTAAATCCTCCTGTCCCTTAGTCTGGGGGGGGCGAGTGTTAGGGAGAATTCTCTGTTTAGGCTGAATTTCCTAACCTAGTGAGTCCCCCAGCAGCTTTGCTGGATTTCTGGAGTTTGTTTTTTTCCATCCTGCCAAGAGTGAGACTCTTTTCCTCCCACTCTTGGACATGAATGTGTGTAATTCCTTTAAATGTCAATGTGTTCTATGGGCTATGGGGTCTTTTACTCTATAGGGTCTCATATGTTTTTCTATGTGTGTTACACCGCACCCTACGTGCCGTAACACTGGGGTGTCCTAGCAGACCTCCACCATAGACTCCATACCCAGGGACTGACTACTGTCTCCCCGGGCATGTAAAGTCACCATTGGCTTTACTAGACCTAAATTTACTAACAGAACTAGTACAAACCATCTTATTTTGGACGTACTAGTAGGGGTAATTCGATTACTCCTGGATCTGTTACTCGAGGGGGCACTGTCCCGTCCCCCCTCGTCGAGTTTTGGCTGGTGGCAGTGGAAACTACTTGTTATGTTCGACCCCGGACATAACCCTATGGGATTCGTCCCATTGTTGGAGATTGATACTTTTTCTCGTTAATCTCTAACGTACCACCGATCTACTTATCTTAAATAAGTTTATCGGATGGTATTTTCTGCCAGAACTCGGTTTTTAAAATGGCGTCTGTGTTCGTCTCTGTGACTCCTAAACCAAAGGTTGAGCCCTTTGTTCCACTTTTGGGGGCTCTGTACAGAGACCCTCCAAAGTGGTGCCATTCTGTCTGGGTTACCACATGGGTGTGGGAGGGGGTTTAGGCACCCTGGACCGAGTTGCCTTGCCAACTACGGTCGCACTCTGGAGTGATTGGCCCAAGTGGTGAGCCTTCCCGCTCACCACTTAGCATGTGTTGATTGACAGCTAGGCTGAATGAATGGGGGTTTTCTGCATAAAAGCAGGGCTTTTGGAACTGGATCTTGAGAAGTCGCCACAGGACCTAAGAATCCGACGAGGGTAACGCTGAGCCGACCTGCAACGACGACACCTCCGATGGAGCCCTGCTGGGCCGACTCACCACTTCCCGACGACAGAGGAGATCTCCCTGCCGGAGAGTCTCTTCCCCTGACTGGTGGGAACAACCAGTCCCCTTTGCTTTTTATTCGCCACAGGACGCAGTGGTCGAATTGCCCGTGCAGTGCACCTCGGCAACCAGATAGCCACTACCCCTGTACCGCGACCAAAAGGTGGTGCCTTGTGATGGAGCACTCCGCGGCTGGTCTCTTCCCTGGTGGTGCACCGGACTTCACTTTTCTTCGACGACGAGATCATCTCTACTCTTGGCAAAGACCCGACGTGCATCCACCACCAGGAACAACTGCCCCCACCGGAGCTGTCTCTCCACAACAAGGTACCGTGTCCGCCTGGCTTCCTTTCGATCGGATCGAGCGAGGTGCCTTAATCCTCTCCTTTCCGTTGGGTCGCCTCTAAGCTTTTTCTAAACGTATTGTTCTGAACTGGTACAATCTGCCGATAACAATTTGCTACAAAGACTCGAACGCACCTCAACTAAAGACTTTTGGGACATATCGCCTTGCCTCTCTCCGAGTGGGCCTGGCCTCTGAACTTTATGATCTATTGTGGTTCTTGCCTTCTTGCCTTGCATCTTACCCGTGTAGTATTGAACTGTGTTGATTTAGTAACATGCCTATTTTTTTTCTCTCCCGTCCTAACTAATATTAGAGTGCCACCTAAGTTGAGGTATACACCTCTGTCTGGAAATAAGTGATACCGGTAGAACTTAGACTTGTCGAAATATTGTTAGGGGGATTGATTGTTTCTTCTTCGTAGAGTAATTGTGTTTGATTTGTTTGCCGTGAAAGTGCCATAGTGTTTTTGATAGATGTTTCGTTATAAATAAATACCTTAATATCTTTACACTGAGCCTCGTTGCGTGTTTGCTTGTCTTGCTGTGAAGAATTGCCCTATTTTGTATACTCCACATACTGATCAACTCTTCTTGAGGGAAGTCTGACTGCTCAGCCACAGCTACCAAGTGAATCTGTGTGGTGCAGACTGCTACCAAGTGGGTTCACCGCCAAACACCTGTAGTCCTAAATCTTTTGCAGTGATCCCAGAGGGAGCTGCACAGGTTTCCGCCTAACAGACAATAATATCTTCTCGCCACAGGGAGTAACCTTTTTTATTACTAGGAGAACTAAATGTATGATTTCTTCTGTTTCATATCCGGCTTTTCCTGAAAATAATAAATGATGTGTGGTCCATTGTTTGAAATGTTTTGAAGATAGAACTGTGGATCTTCGTCCCCCAGGTACCTCTCAGCTGTGTATTTCCTACTTTAGGCCTTATAAGGCAGTGTCCTCAGCTACCCTGGCTAGGTGGGTTAGATGGGTGATGCAGATGTCTGGTATTGACATCTCTTCCTTGGGGGAGGGTTGGAGCAAATCCATAAAGCAGCTGACTCGTCCAGGGAATCTACTTTTAAGACGTTTTATCATAAACGGATTGATCATGTGGTTTTCAATGTGATGCAAGGGCTTTAAACTTGCATAATATGAGCCTCCTTGTCGTGCCATAGAATACCTAATTCCCCTGCACTATCGTGAGTGGGGGGTTTAGATTCTATTAAAGACAAGGAGGCGAGTATTATCCCGCCCACCCACCCAGTTTTAACATCTGTCTCCTTTTTTCAGCTTCAGGTTGATCACCTTCGGAGACAGATGTTAAAACTGGGTGGGTGGGCGGGATAATACTCGCCTCCTTGTCTTTAATAGAATCTAAACCCCCACTTGCGATAGTGCGGGGGATTAGGTATTCCGGTATAGTAGACACACTTCAGCTTTGACTGACCAAACTCATATTCAACAACAGAGGCCAAGCAAGAAATGACAAAAAAGATAAAATAATGTGCGAAGTGGAAGTGCAATAGCCAGGAATACGTGGAAATTCGCTGAACATAAGTCATAGCTGAGAATCATAGCATGCCACTATACAAAACAATTGCATAATTTGGATCCATGTGATTACTGCGAATTTTTTTACTGTGTTTTACTTCGATTTTTAGCAATTTTAAAGGGGGGGTAGCTCAGCAAGCCACGCGCCCCTACATCCCCCAAGCCTAATGAATACCCCTACCCCACTTATCATCTATATTTTCGACAAAAAGTGCTACAAATCGGAAAAAATACCCAACATTCCGAACTCGCAGTGATGGGGTTCGGTATTTTGCAGTGATACCCATGATTTGACCCATCCTTGGACTCTGTGTGTATCCTGTCATTATGCCCGGTGTAGTTACGCACTCAACGAATCTCCCGCCATTTTACCTTTGTATCCGCGCAGTGCCATTGAGTACTGACGTGCGTCTGAGCCACAATGTTCCTGTTGCAAAGCTGTATTGCTTCAAGCTATTTTTCAACAACGGCAACTTTTTCCTCAGTAAAAACCTTTGCTGCACCAGAGCAACATGTTTGTAATGCGGACTTTACTATCGGGCGAAGAGCAATTGCGTTTTTTGTCACAACAGGAAATATACTCACGAGGAACAAACGGTAAGTTAAATAGTACCTTTAATAAATAAGGACCACCAAGTGATTTGTTTGTAACTTGTGCAAATAAGTAGCTAAAGCTGCCCATGTGGGCGAGCTTTCAACATCTTGTGTTCCTATAACAGCCGTTGGAATGTCGTGTACAATGCTTTGGCATTGGACGCTCTGACAAAAGGAAGGGCCCGCGTTGATTAACAGAAAGAAAGTACACGTTGGAGGGATGGTGGGGGGGGGAGGGGGGGATCAAAACATCTACTGTTTCTGTTTGTTGTTTGGCAAAGAAGCTGGAGGGCCGTTTCGTAGCAAACATTCGACGCACCTTCATCTGTGGCTGCATTTCCCCTGAAAACGGTAGAAAAAAACGTACACAATTCATTCATAATTTATCAACTAATGAAAATTCTATTTTCAGTAGGTGTTCTTTAATTGAAAACTAAAACATTGCCTGTTTTAAACAAACTGTTCCCAAACTATTTCTGTGAGAAGCAATTCAAACGTAGGAGGTAAATGCTTTTGGCACTGATGCGGACTCGCTGGAACTCCGAATCTGCAGAGTTTGAGCTGAACAGTTGTGGCTCTTTGCTGCAAATCATCCAAACGTTTAGGTCAAATTACCACTGCGCCCTTGAAAAGACTACTGTGTGAGCATGAAAGATGCATGGCTGTATCTCCTAAAATCACACCAGTGTTAACTATGTTAAGTATGGAGTATCAGACGGACATTTTGTGTAGACCTCTTTTCGGATATAGAAGCGAGCCCTCATGAATGAACAGCTCAGTTTCCAGTTTTTTTTTTCTTTCCATTTTTGGTCTCTGAGGAGGCAGAATACAAAGCTGCTCTCTCAACTCTCTGGAATCCACAGGAGGCTCTAGGCCGGTAACAAAATACCTGCACAACCACAACCATAGAGAGCTCAGATCGAATTATGTGACAACTGCTGCAAAAGAATGTCAAATGTGTATTTTTCCAATAATGTGTTTCCATTTGTGCTCATATGCAACAAAATAAATAATCAATGCACAACATTGATTGTGGGTGATTCATGACACTACATTGGATTTGAAAGTTTTCATTTAAAAGTGATTGACTCATACTCACTCTGATGTTGAAGAATTTTTCCCATTATTAGAGAGATGTAGAACGATGGTGCACTGAAAGACAGCATTTATAAACCCCCACATTCATTCTTCCGCTTATCAACGTGAAAATAGAAGTAAACAAATAAAGTTGGAGATGTAGATGTCCCGTTTCCGGCCATGTACGAACACCAGTGGCAGAGGGGTAAGTGTCAGTTTCTACATTACACACCTGCATATATATTAACAAACAGATCCAATTTGAAATGTGAGAAGAGAGTAACTATCCCCCAACACATGTTTGTACCAGGCAGCGGGAATGTGCAAACCAAATGAGGGTCCTTTCTGACCCTTCTGTGCATTTTATTATTAACCTGAACAACAGCGATATGAAACACTACTATTCCACTTGCACTTCATTTGCTTAAAAAGAAATTAAATGTTGACATTTCACCCCAAGAAGCCTTTTAGACGCCTGTCATTATGAAGTTTAGTTATATGCACCCAACAGTAATGTTTTCAAGGGAGCAAGGGGGTGGCTAGAGAATCATTTGTGATGACGCACATGCCTTGAGAAACGTGCAGTGCACTATGAGTGAACTGGCCTATCGCAAACCCTGGAGATTTCCCAGTGGGCCTCTGTATCATGGGCCTCCTTTGTGTGGTAAACCATTTTATTTCCACATTTTATCATAGGAAAAGTATTGGGCTTGCTGAAAATGTGTAATATGGGTACATTTAGAACATTATTACCAGGGCCTCTTTTGGTTCCCAGTCCACTCCTGCAGTTCACTACTGTGATGACTTCCACATTTCTCTGAATTAGGCAAATGCTGAAAGCACATTTATTTATATCACACTTTTAGAGCGCAACATTTGCCCAAGAGCATCTTGGCACTACCTAAGCAAGTAAAAAGGAGGGAGCTAAAATAGATAAGTCTTCAGGAATCTCCTGACAGGCACGCAGTCGTCCATCCTCCGGAGGTCTACAGGGAGATAATTCGAAAGGACAGCAGAAGCAACTGAAAAAGACTGCCTACCAACCCTAGACAGCCTGAAGTGGAGGACCTCCACCCGATAGGCTTCTACTGAGCTTAGGGTCCGGCGAGGCATATAAAATTGAAACTTAGCCTGCAGATAGACCTCCCCTGTCCTGTGCAGGGCACGGGAAACCGGAAAGAGTGCTTTGACCTGCACTTGTTTTGCCACCGCTGGTAGCCAATGAAGACTTCGTCGGACCGGGGAAATATCGGTAAAGTGGCGAGTAGACGTGGCCGCGCGGGCGGCATCGTTTTGTAGAATTTTAAAGCACCATATCAGATAGGCAGGCTGTGCAAGGAATAACGCATTGCAGTAATCCAACAAAGAAAGCACTTGGAAGGAGACCACTGGTGCCCAAAGATAAAAAGGCAGGAACGATAGAACCTTGCACAGTATCTTTAGTTTGAGATGCCCTGCCTGACAGATTGCGTTAACCTGGGCAGCCATCGAAAGAAAAAAGGTGATTTTTACCCCTTGATCCTTCACCATTGGGACTGCTGTCGGACAAGGACCCAATGACTGAGGTCAAAAGAGAGGTGACCATAGAGCAGCCGCTTCGGGTTAACCCACCACCAGAATCTCTGTTTTTCCCTATTCAGTTTCAGCCAGTTGGTTGACATCCACTCTCTCACGGCCTCCAAGTACGCCTTAAACTTGACAGCCATCTCTGGTGCCGCCAAATCCAGGCGAACCAGGATCTGTGTGTAGTCAGCACAGGAATAGCAAGAGAAGCCTTGGGAGGCGATAAGACCAGTAAGTGGCTGAACATTGTATGATATATTTACCCGCTAAGCAGTACTTCCCCACATCACCAAGCTGCACTTCAGCAGAACCAGCAAAATGGCTGAGATGGCTCCTGTGAGCACCATTGCCTCACACCAAAACTGCATTTAGCAACGACAAAAAGATGGCTGCATCACCTTGCCAAGCACATATTGGGCAGGATGGAACAAGGGGGCACACTGAAAAAGTCTGCCAGTGTGTTGCTTACATGTTCAAAGTAAGAGGAGTGAAAAAGCAGCGCTGCTTAGCTGCAAGGCCAAAGTTCCCATTGAAAAAGGGAATATTTCAAATTGAGAAGGAAGCTGCTCTGACACTATTTTCATCTGTGTTTCATCAAACTACTTTTATTAATAAGGCCTTACCATGCCCATCCATATCCACATTGTGCTTCAGTAGACGAAAGCATGATTCCTGAATGACAGGCTCTGTGCCAGCCAAATCTGAGAAAAGCAACAAAAGCTTTACTTCAGCTGCACGGAAAAACACTTTAACTTTTACTACAAAATGTCAAAAAACACTGCTTAAAAAGAAAATGTAGCTTTCTGTGCGCATGTCAATTTCATCGGGCCGCATTATGACCCAGGCGCTAAGTGTTTAACGGCACCGTAAAAGGCTGCGGCGCCGTTAAACACCTAGCGCCTAATTACGAGGTCCCTCTGCGGGACCAGACCTTAACGGCTGGTTTTACCAGCCGTTAAAGTAGGGACCCGCAAAGGGACCTTGGTGCTAATTATGGTACCGCAGTTTGCGGTACCGTAATTAGCGCCTTCCCCATTCCCATTGAGCCCTATGGGGCAAAAATGGGAATGGGGAAGGGCCATGGCGGCATGGGGAATTACCGCCCCACCAACCTCGGAATGGGGTGGTAATTCCCCATTTCGCCATGGCGGACTCCGCCATGGACCATGGTGCTATTTTTAGCGCCGGCGTCCTAATGAGGCCCACGGAGTCCTTTCCTTGTACAGACTGTTGTGTAAAAGAAGCTGGCTACAGAACAGTATTGGGAAGTCAGATGGAAAAACCAAATTTGTAAGGAAAATGCTAGTAGCTGTCACCAGATGTGTCGAAAATGGGGTTTTGCAAACCAAAGAAGAAAATGCCTGTTTTAAAAGTACTATGTTGAGCAAAAATATATCCTTGCCTAGCAATGTGAAAGGGGATTGTGCTATGAAATACACGTATGAGAAGGTTTTATTCAGCAGGTTTTCTTCTAATTCAGAGCAAAAATAAATCAAATAAATTAAACTGCATTGGCAATCTGGGAGAAACCAGCCCAAGACAGGTTTCTGCATGGGGTGGTGGGGATGCTAGCAACAGAAGGCCATTCACAGTAGATCCTAAGACACAAGTGATCATTGCTACCTTTCCAGACTTTGGTCTGTGCTCCAGTCTCCTACATGGAACTCCTGGGACACCAACCTGTGAAGTTATAAACCTTCATTCAAACTGGGAAACCCCCCTCCACAATGGGCTGAACTGACAGTTGGTGGTAGCTGAAGAGAAGAAAATGGTTCCAGTGAAGGACAAAGGATGCCCATTTGTTTCAAAGACTATTTTTTAAATAAAACTTGTAAGACTTTTATCTTTGCAACAGGACTTCACAAAAAATGTAAAGGTTATACAGTTTAAATATGATTTTTGTCGCTTTCAACTAAGATATTTTGGCTGTCAATAGCATGGAGGGGACATGAACGCTGGAAGAATGTGAATAATGGGGGATGGGCATATGATGGAATGTTAAAAATGAACAGAAATAGGCCCCATGATAGTATATACACACACCTAAAATTATAGAATTTTAGGCCCAATGTTTCACATTAAAAAAGACCAAAGATTATTAGAAGTGCAAAACAATGTTTTACAGACTGCAGAGTTGGACTGGCATGTTCTGGATAAAATATGTAACCTGCTTATGTAATTTGTTAAGATGCCCCAACTATAAAAATGTGCCATTTATGGCAAAACTGGATTTTGGCAAAAAGGACTGTGCAATGGCTTTTTACCTCATAAAATGCAACCTCATGAACTAGGACTCCTCCTCGAGGAGGCGATTAAGTTAGGCTGTCCTATCTGCTTCTTGGGGGTAGGTCTAGCTCAGTTCTGCCCACCTATAATTCTGTGATGTCACCAAGCTATACAAGGCGTGGTTGACAGAACTATGAGACTCTTCCTGAATTTCCTGCGCCGGCGTTCCTGATCCTCCACATTCATCTCGCCAGACTCCAGATCCCACTGAAAAGCCAGAGCATAGCTGATCCTATCCTAGCAAGGCCAAAGCATTTCTGACCATCCCAGCAAGGCCTCAATCCTGAAACCCCACAAAAATCCCAATACCCAAAGGGAGAAGCTGTGGTATTTTTTTGGGAAGCATCCTGAAACCTGCACTGCTTTTGCCCACTAACTTTATGCCCGCTGCCACCCTGCCATCCAGTGACCCACATTGCCCAGCTGTACTTGCCATCCGGTGACCAGAATTGCCCAGCTGTTTGCTGTAAGACGCGCCCGCTGTGTGGTGACCAGACCCAGTTGGCTGTTCCAAAATTACAAACCCAAGCGTGGAATGTATCTCCTCATCCCAGAGAAACACATCTCCCCATTTTGACCCCTTTGTCTTTATTCCACTCTCTAAACTATCCTATTCATACCCTGATAACTTGTTAAAACTGTTACAATTATCCGTGCACCCTGCCCATGACTTTCTAACTGCAAGCGCCATCTCTCTTTTCTTTTCTGTCTGGTGTAAATCATAAGACCTTAGTCATATTTTGAGTAATCAAACTAATTTCCAGTTAAAGTTGAGCGCTGGGGTGACAAGGTTGACTTTGCCAATAAACCTTGGATCTTACTGTGTCCCTCTTTAATAATATAGTCTTAATAATCTAGTTTAAGTAAAATGTGCCTTTCATTTTAAAACCAATTTAAAAATGAACCTTATTCTACCTTCCAAATCTCTCTCAATTCACCACCTATACTTCTCCTTTCACCTCTATATTGTCCCTGGGCTATGCATCTATCACCCTGCCCAAAAACCTCATTCCAATTCAGTGTTTTTCACCCGTTTTTGCAAAAAACGTTTTGACATTTAAAACTGCAAACAAAAAAAAAATCCATGTGTGAATTGGCTGCACTGGGTTTTCCATTTCCATCTGCTTTGTGAATTGTATGCTTTGGTGATACTTTGCCTTGGGATTGTTGATGTTTATACATTCATGCTAGTGTGAGAAATCATATTTGCCTCAAAGATTTTACCGCACATTAATTATTTATTTGTCAATGTCCGAGTGTCATTTTAGGCCTTTTTCCGAGGGAAGGTCGGATTTTGATTCTGTTCGCTGCCCCTCATCCCTGACTACCTGCTGCTTCTTTCTATCCACTCAGAATTTGATTATTTGTGGGTTGAGGGAATATTGCAGTGGAAACCCTAACTTGGGTGCTATCTATCCTAATTCAAAAAGTGCTCCTATTCAGTTGTGCTTTGGATGTGTTCATGTAGAAAGTTAACCAAGTGTAGTTCAGTAGGTTTATTGTAATTATCACCCCATTGGTGATTGCTTCCCAAAATAAACATTTGTGTTATTTTTGTGAAGTCTAAAAATAAATAAATATTGTATTTTCACCAACCGGCCTGGTTCATGGTCCATTGTGACCCGGGGTATTTGTAAAAAGGGGAGTGAGACGGGTCGGGCATCTGCTCAGTTTGAATTAATTGAAATTAAAGAAAAAGGCATTCCTATTGACAGGATAAGACCAAGTGTCCTGGTCTGGTGTGTGATGCCCGATCGGTATCCTTAACAACATAGACATTAAACAGAACAGCAGAAATTCGGTAAATGCTGAAAGCCCATTTAATTTGCTTTTTACGGTCTGGATAGAGGAAGATTTGCTCTCTCCAAAGCTCTTGTAGAAGTATTTGTGAGGTGCTTGGATGTCCGTCAGCAGTTACTTGGTAACCAAGAGTGCATTATGGTGAAAGCTAAATTAAGCTCTTCAACATTATGCAGAAGATCTGTAAGTTGGGGAGAGAGTTGAAACATGTTTCTTTTAAGAGTTTCCTTAGTTTTCATGTTGCTTGTCATATTTATGTTTTCTCCACACTTTTCTACTGCATTACAGTCTGCACAGTTTGGTTGATGAATGTAACAAGGTGAACATTTTCACTTAAATATACATGTTTTGCAAGATAGTGTAATGTTGTGACAAATTGGACTCTGCTCTGCAGGAGTAAAAGGATGAGTAGGGGCAACAATGCCAACTTTCACATTTCTACAAACCAAGAACCAACACAATCATGGAGGTAAAACATGCACAGTTAAAAGATATACCTCTTTCGCCTTTTGTTTTAATGTAGGTCAAGGGAAGACTACGGTTCAGTAGCGACTCTAACAGCAAAGCATAACGGTGCTGGACTGCTCCGGTGCAGGACAATGACTGATATGCTTTGGATATTTCTTCTCTGGGAAAGATAGTGAGATAAATAATCTGGGTAAGGCCCCCGTAACCAGGACTATTGTCTGGCAGAGGGACTTCCAGGACCCCCCTTGTTTTTTTTTGCATATGTTAAGTAACTTTGGGTCTCACCCTTAGTTGCTAGGGGAATCTAGACGTGGACCCTTTGCTCACTATTCTTGGCGAGGCACAGCTCCTCTCTACTGAGGAGGTCCAACCAGACCGAAACATGTCTCTGCGGTTACTGTTGGTACTCTTGTTTAGAGGAGAATTGCCTAGCATTTTGGTGCTGGACTGCCCCAGGGCAGGACAAAGACTGATATGCTTTGGATATTTCTCCTCTGTGAAAGATAGTGAGCTAAACAATCTGGGTAAGGCGTTCGTAACCGGGACTAATGTCTGGCAGAGGGACTCCAGGGACCCCCCTCGTTTTTTGCAGGTTAGGCTAATGGACAAAGCAAAAGGGAGGTCATCATTCTACAAACCTGAAGAACACTACTGTGCTGCCCCATTGCCTATCTTGATGACGCTGTTGTCTTCATCTATAACTGGGAAGACCAGCTACGCCACCTGAAACAGGTGCTTCAAGCCATGCACAAGGCTGGTTTGCTTATCAAGCCATCCAAGTGTCAAATAGTGCCGGGTATTATTACTTGCCTCACCTTCTTTGGCATCTTCTTTGGTATCTTTTTGCATGTTACAACCTTGATCGGAAAGGCAAGTATCCCATACCCATTGATGAAAGACCTGTAGTAACTGGTTATACCCAGGGATTCTTTTACTTAAGTCTATGCAGTGGGGATATCCGATTCCATCACTGTCTGGATATTGGCCTGCAGAGGCTGCTGCTTACCGCCACCTACTTGGTGTCCTAGGCAGTGTTGAGTAGCTGGGGTCTCTAGACACAGCAGGCACAGGACCGACATCTGGGCATACCTGTCCCACTCGGGGTGACAAAGTGAAACCAAAGAGGTGATGGCTGGAAGGTTTAGAATGAATATTAACCTCTGGCATTGGTCGGGACAGCCCTTGAGAACATTTTTCTTCACCTGCCATAATAAAGATACGCTTTGCACAGTTCCATCATGAATATGGGTTTGTGTGGGCAGTGCATAGTCACTTTTCAGCAGTGCAAATTCACTTTGAACCAGGCAAATATTCCATGAATCAGACCCTCGGTGTTTACCTCACTTTAAGAGGACCTTGGTAAGATCATCTCTCCCAACGGAGATCCAATGAAATCTTCTTGAAAGGTTGGAGTCCAAAAGATGATTCTAAGATTATTCAAAGCAGTGGTGTGAGATGCCTTCCTTTAAAGGTAAATGTCCACAGGTGATCTGGCTAAAGCTAGCCTGCTTTAGGGGTTCAATTTCTGCTCTTGAAATGAGTGTACATTGCTCCTCTGACAACACACGTAATGTGTTTTGTACTACAGGAAGTGGAGGGGACAGGAAAGAGAGAGAGAGAGAGAGAGAGAGAGAGAGAGAGAGAGGCAGAGAGAAACAAGGTGGCAGAAATGTACACACAATGTACAGATCTCTTCCCGGATACACTAACCCTACCCTCTGCCCTTCGCAATAGAATTGAATTGCTTTTCAAATGAAGCAACCTGATGTGAGGCCTAGCCCTTTGTAAATGATTGTGCTTTGATTCCTGTGTGATTCCTGTTCTTAGGCAAGCCTCCTGTGGAGTGGCTGTCCCTGGGGAACTGGGGAAAGGGTGTTGCCTGCCCTTATGAAGGAACAAAGACGAGGCAATCACCCAAGGTTACAGTCCTTCCCGTGGGAATTAATACACATTACTTTGGACAGCTGAGCTTGGCTCACAAGAACTGGCACAAGAGTGCTATCAAATTGGATGTGGCTGCAATGTTTATGAGTAGCATCACAGACCATGCCTCTACTCAGGCATAGCTTTATTTTGGAGCTTGATAGGCAGAATTATATGCAGTACTCTTTGGGAACACCACACACAATTAAGACTACAAGTGACAGTAGAAATTCACCTTTGGTACAGGCCTGTACTACACAGTAAAAGTGGTATCGATGGCTGAGCAGCCAGACTTATCTCAAGAGCAAGTGAGCAGTGTCAATAGTTACACAAAGGACAGCAATTACTATGATTCAAACAAACACTGACTCAAGGTTTCTGAATAAAAGAATATACATTTATTTACACATCTGTTGTATAACATTTCACTAAAGTAAAGCAGTTTAAAAATCACACTCTTAATACACCACACCACTCCCAATAGGTTCCAGACAAGTTAAGCTCACAAATGAAGTGGGAGCAAAATGGCACTCCAAAAATGTAAATGGGAGGGAAAGACAAAGTTAGGCAGCAATTGAACAGCACCAACAGGTAAGTAAGCAGGGCAATCTAGAAAAATGAACTACAGTGATGGAATCAAATCATAAAGGCTGAGGGCCAAAGTCAATAGGACAAAAGTCTTTTGCTCAAGATCACACAGCTCAGGGTAGTTAGTGGTTAAGTCTTTGCCAAGAGTTCCGGACGAAGGTGGTCGGCAGAAAAGTTAGTTTAAAGAGTAGAGAAGGACAAGCCCTCGGATTGGAGAAAGATTTCACACACTTTCACCGCGGCTGAACGAAACGAACAACCGGATTTGCACAGTACCTTTAAATGGTGAAGAAGCTATAGCTGAGGCAGACGTTCCTGGCAGTTCCTGCTGGCTCACGTTTCCTGAAGCGACTGTTGGACTGACATGAAGTAGGAAGACTGGAGGGTCCTGCACTGCCCAGGGAAGAAACCACCAGCAGAGCAAAGCAACAAATAAAAGGTGTGCTCCCTAAAACCCAAGCAGGGTCCGACCTTCCTGGCTATCCGGCCCACTGTAGCTCTGTACAGCGAATTCGACCAGAGGAGGGAGTCCTGGCTCACAGTTTGGGCCAACTGGTTGGTCCCACCAGCTCAGGGGAAAAGATTCCTGGAGGATCTTCTCTGTCGGAGTTCGAGGATTCGTACCTGCAGCAGGGCTTCACCGGGTGGTTCAGTCGTGGTAGGGGTCCTCTTCTGTCAGATCCTCGTCAGTTCTTTCATTTAAGTGGCGACTCTGCCTTTCCAGACCCAGAGACCTGCTTTTTATGCAGTTTTCCCCCGTTCACACAGCCTGGCTGTCAATCACACAGCAGGGTGGCTGTCCCGCTGTGACAGTCATCACAGCCAATCAGTTCAGAGTGCGACATGGGTCTCCAAGGAGACTCTGTGCAGGGAGTCCTAACCCCCTCCCTCACATCCTGTCCCCCCCAGACATACAGGTGCCTAAGGAGGGCTTCTGCGTAGAAGCACGCAAAAAGACGGTGAACAAAGGGACCAAACCTGGTTTGGCACGCAGAGTAAAACACGAGAAAGACATTTTCAAAAAGAAATGGTGAATAAACCCTGCTGGAACCGAAATAAAACATATATGGTCTAGCGGGTTTAAATTTGAGGCTACCAAGATAGCCTAAAATAATACCAAGGTTATTTAAGATAACCGCGGTAGGAAAAATAGGGTAGTTACCACTGCCACCAGCCAATTCATGATGAAAAGGGAGCAAAACAACGCTCCAAGAGAAATAGACAAAAAGGGATACGTATTAACCCTTTCCAGTACTCTATGTAAGATAGGGTATACTGGGTCTGTGGTTTTACAGAGGCTAATAAAGTTAATGGCAAATTTATATGTTCTGGTAGACAGTAGTCAGTCCCAGAAAATGGAGTCTGAGTTGGGAAGTCTAAAAGACAACTCTGTGTCACTGCACTGAAGGTGCTGTGTAACACACAGTAAAAAGATGAAGCCTTTGGAGTATGTGAGGCTCCACAGTCTATGAACACCAAAATGTTAAACACACACAGAAAAACACATGTAAGAGTGGGAGAAAAGCCTCACACTAACAGGTGAAAAAAAATCCTAGAAATCCAGCGAACTGCTGAGGGACACTGTAGGTAAGGGAAATTAGCCATTCTGGACCATTCTCCCTAACAGAGCTTAACCTGCCACCATCATGGGACTTTAGCATAGTTTTGGTACAGGGGGGCATATCATAAATTCAGGCCCTGTGCTGCACAAACTTGGCTGTCACTGCAGATGTCTAGTGGGCAACTGTGACCTCTGAATCTGCCCTGTGCCATTGGTAGAGCAGGCGCTGTAAATCAGGATACTGATGCAGCAAGACGCAGATACATACTGTGCTTTTGGCTTGAAGTTTATGAAAGGGGAATCTGATTAGCAGATTGATTTGAGTTATTGCCATCTGGCAAGGGTGTAGGAGCCCTGGCTTTGTTGATTTGTATTAAATAATAAAATGATGCAGGTAATTCCAAATCTGAAAGGGAAATCTGCTGATTAGATTCCCCTTTCCTAAGCTCCATACCAAAAGCGAAGTGTGTACATCAGTATCCTGATTCGCAGTGCATGCTTTACCAATGGTAAAGAGCAGGTTGCCCTTTTAACAGAGTCAACAACACCAATGTCTCTGCCACAAATGGGCTGCATTTATGATGTGCACCCTTGTTCCAAAAACTCCATAACCTGGAGGATCCGAGCCTGGTGGCATGGTCAAATGTAAATATAAGCCATGCCTGAGTTAGGGTATTGTGGACAGCATCTCTCATAGTTATCCCAGCCACATTAAATTGATACAACACATGTGTCAGCCCTATGTGCCTAGTTCAGGTGTCGTAATGCCTGTTCCCCAGGGACAGCCAATTCACAGGAAGCCGGCCTGGGAACAGGAATTAAAGTGTGCACCCATTCACCAAGAGCTAGGCCTCACACCACAGTGCTGCATTTCTAAGGGCCTTTGATTCTATTGAGAAGGAAAGGTGGCAAGGTTTGTGTAGCCAGAGGGAGATCTATACACGTTTGGGAAACTTCTGCCATCTTGTTTCTCTCTGCCTCTCTTCCTCTGTCCTGTCCCCTCCACTTCCTGTAGCACACCGCGCTTTGGGTGTGATGTCAGAAGGGCAAAGTCCACTAATTTCAGGCTAGCTTTAGTCCAATTGCCTGTGGCTTTTTACCGTTAAAAAGGGGTCTCATATCTCTTCTTTGAATCATTCTTTGGACTCCAAATCTGAAAGATTTCATTGGACATTGCTGGGAGAGCAGCCCTTTCCAGAGCACTCCAGTTGTCAGGTGAAGGAAGGTGTCCCAAGGCAGAGGTGATATCTGTCCCCTAAAGATTCCCAAGGACCATTGGGGATGACCTGTGCTAATGGATCAAGAGTGTATCTCTTCCCACCACTGTGTTGCCTGGGACCTCACTGTGTTGCAATACCCATGAAGGTGATTGCCAGCCTCCTTCATGTTTGGGAGCCAGAGAAAAGGACTAACCTTGGGCCTTGAGACAATGGAGTGGGGCTTACATCACCTTTAAACCAGAACAGCCGTGATCACTGTTTTCAACGTCGACCTGCTACGGGCCGTGACTCAAGAGTGTTCGACATCGAGCAAACTATCAGGACAATCCTACACTGATTTTGATGTTCAATGTTCTTCGAACCAATGTTTGCATGTTCTCCAGCTGAAGCGCGTTGTTGCCTTGGCTGGTATCAAGGGTGCACAATGCCTTTCATTGCACAAGTTTCCACCCAAAGCACCGGTCTCGCAATCACTGTGCCTGTAAGCTGATCGACCAAACTCTGGTGTCTCCTGAACAGTGATTGAGCCTCTGCATAGAATCAACTCGCCTGCGCATACTTGTACCAGCTCACCGCCATCACACTTCTACTGCTGACTGAACCTGGTGACTGCCCGATCTGAACAGGGCAAGTAGATGATTCGGGGCCTCACCCACGTTCTGTTCAACCCTTACTCGACACCAGCTGGCCGCTGGACCATTGTGACTGCTGCATCTTTGAAATCAAGAAAACCAGTTATCAACGCAGAGAAGCCTGGTTCATATTATTGACTAGTATCTGCCCATCTACTCCATCTTTGGGCCCTGTAGATTGGATAGGTAATTTGCATCCCTTTTGTAAGCTCAAGAACATATCCTTTGAACATTGTGGGTTTTATTGCCTTTTCTCCCCATCTCTCATTACCCAGAGTGCTGCATATTTTCTATCTTTGCATATTCTGTTTTGTTACTACAGGGGCAGAGTTTTACAGTGTGTTCTTGTTAGTTATTATTGTATATGGTGTGTTTATTAATTCAAATATGTTGTAGAGAACTTTGATTGGACATTCCTTTATTTTGGACTTCACTGTTTGGGTTGCGTCTGAACCACATTCACACCCCTCTTGAGTTTGTAGCCTTCCCTCACCCCACATTACCACAACAGGAAAAGGTGGTATATCTCTTGACTGTGCCTGGTTTACTTTTATGAATGTGTTGGCTCTTGGTTTGTAGAAATGTGAGGGCTGAGTGGGTACTTTAACCTCTACTCCACCTTGTACTCCTGAAGAGCATAAGTACATTTGTAATATTGGCGGGCAGCGGTTGGGATTTGGAACAGACTGTGCCTACAGCCAAAATAGGAGTGTACATTAAACGTTAGTTTCACTGCCAAGACATTTTTTTGGAACTTGACATGAGCTCTGCAGCCACCTTGTCAGTAGGTGAACTGCAGGAGCCCAGTCAAGTAAGGTGACTCCCTGATTCGCCTACGGCACTTGGAATAAAAAAGGTAAACTGTTGACAAGGCTTTAGGCTTTGAGGAACCCATGGGGTGAAGGATTCCAAAGATGCCAGTAGCAGTAATGAGCCTCCACCTCAAGTTCGTATTTCTCTGGTGGCGGTTTAAGTAGATGGGAAGAGTGACAGCGATAAAGCTTATCACCATTCTGTCTGAAGAGCAGCTAGTGCAATCTCTCAGGGGTCATAGAGGTATCTGAGATCCCAATGTCCCAGGCCTCAGTCAGGTCCATTAATTCTGCAAAGCGGTTTGCAAAGTGTTCTGCCATGTGGACAGACGTGGAATTTGACTTTCTGTACCCAGTTGCCTTACATCTTAAGGATTACTGGACGCTGCACCTTTAACTTCCCTATTGCTATATAATCCATGCAAGTACGCGAAGCGTTCGCGAAGTGGTTTGAAAAGTGTTCTGCCGTGTTCAGGAGTGTTGAGAGTTTTGGGCGGTCGGGCCTATTCTGGGCCGTGCTGTTACTCCGTCTCTACTTTATTTGCTTCCACTCTTGCCCTCATCACCATTTGGAACCAGCCATTGCAGTGTTGACTGAGAGCCCCCATGAGTTGCTGGCTGCTGCTTATTGCAAGATCAGTTTTTTGTCTAAAATAACTTTGGGCGAAGGCAAGGTTTGTGGCCATTTGACTTTCTTTTTGGGATCTCCACGGGAGTGTGTTTCTGGTAAAGGAATACTGGTCTCATAGCACGGTCTCTCTGCTGCTGCCTTGTAGCTGCCCTCTCAACATGTTTTTGTGGAGTGGTTCACTGCTTTCCACAGACATTGCTGTTTCCTCCTTACCTATTTCTGACCGAGATATGTTGCTGGCAGTCTCACTTCCCCTCCCGCAATCACTAATTTCACTGGCAGAAAGCGAACTCATGGGAATGGCTCTGAACACTTCTGCGACCTGTTTAGCGGGTGATGCTTTGGTGAATAATCCGGTTGACACTGCCAGCATGCAGTCAAAAATTGATAGGTCCTTTACAACTATAGGGAAAATGGTGTCTCTCAACGAGGCACTGTTAGCCCAAGCTTTGGATGCAGTGCTGCAAGAAGATGTCAATTCATTTAAATCAATGGATATGGAGTCTTCATTTTCCTCCTTCTCGACCTCTACATTTCTTCCAAATAGACACCTCTGAGCAGCCTTTAAACATAGGATTAGCCCGGTTGAGTTTTCGGTTCGTGAGGCACTGGGTGAAATTAATCAAGTCTTGGCAATAGTAGTCTCATTATAAGAGTCATTGAAAACTGAAACCAAATCATGATTTTATTAGAATCTTTGTTATTTAAATTTGAAAATGTACAATTGCACCAAACTGTTAATGAATGTAACAGAGTTATGTGCGTCACACAGCAGAATCTTCTGGCACAGCACCTGCATCTGTCGACTTGGTGGACTTAATCAAGTCAGTGAAGCCTCATCAAACTGGCTTTGGCCTGTTACGACAGGTCACACATTCTGACTGTATTTTGTCTAATAAGGACATGCTTTCTTCCTCTCACCCCTCAAAATCTATTTCAGGGGATGAATTGTCACAGTCTGTTATTATGACATCTGTATCTGGGCACGTCTTGGGCACAAGTGGCCCGGAGGACCCAAAATTGTCTGAGGATGTCTTACTGCCAATTATGGACCTTAATCAGGGGGTGGGGGGCAGTATGCCCTGACTCAATCCCTTTGTTGGTTACCAGTATGGTTGCCTCTGGCTCCCAGGTGATCAAGATAGGTTTAAACAGTTAAGGAAACCCAAACACTTGGTATTTCCCAACAAATATCAGCAGACATCTAGAAACGTTATTCACTCTCTGTTAAAAAATCATGTGGCAAAGAGTAGGCAAAGGTCTACCGTTTTTGACTTTGCTGTATTGGGACCATGTACACTACAAATTTACAGTACAAAGGGACTTGGGGGCGGGCCTGGCATCTAGACCAGGGGTGGGATGTCTTAACCCCAATCCCTCGATTAGTGAGTCACAGGTCTCGATCAAACCCTGTTCTGGGCTTGTTCTTGGATCGGGTGGGCCTTCTGAGCTACCCTGTTCTGGTTTTGTGCAATCACATTTTCTCCTCCTTGTGGTGCCTCGAGCATGCCTGGGAAACCCTCTGCTTGTCGGATTTCAACTTTTAACTTGTTTGCCTCTCAGCAAGCTTCGGAAATCAGATGGAAAGCTTTGACCCAGAATGTTGAAGCTCACTTCTCCCCTCTGAAAACCTACTGAGGCTGCTAGAGCACTGACTGCTTGGAACACCTTCTCACGTCATGGAGACATGTCCTAGGCCTCTTCTTTAGTTCCAAACATCTCTGTAACTATGCCTGTGACTAGTTCCTACAGGGGCCAGCTGGATTACACACTAGTTTTCAAGCCCCTCTCTGAGCTCTTAGTCTCTAGGAAGACTCCACCTGGATTCTTAGATAGACCTAATAAAGACTCAGTTACTATGAAATTTGACCAGTTGGGATTGGGAGCGGGTGCAGATGACATGACAAAGAGACCGCTTGGCTCCTATGCTTTGACCAAATTGAGAAGGGTAAATGGGTTGGGCGGGAGGCCATCCCGTTGACCCCACTTAGAGGGACGTTATCAGGCGAGCTGGTGGTTATGCTTGAGAGTGTTGTACTGGAGACTAGGTGTGTCCCTCTGAATCACTCCAATGTACTGTTGTTGTTACATTCCCTTCCCGCCCATGCCCCAATTTCTTCTTCTGATTTTGACTGAGTCTTTTTTTTGTGATCATCAACGTACTGATCTTGGGATTTTATTCTTGACATCGAAACTAGTTTGGGACTTACTATTTAAGGAGTTTGATGCTATCAGGGCTAAGGGCTTTGACTTAACTATATACTGTGCTCCCACCCCTGTGGTATCTTCACCCCTGGCTTGTGACAGGTCTGGTCAGATAGGGTAGAGACTTTGTGCAAGGCAAGTGAGCACCTAAGGTGTCCTCTGGCCTCGGGAAGTCTGGCTTCTGTGTTTGAGGCACATAATTCTGCTACAGGGCAGTTTTAGGATTGATTCCCATCAGAACTCTTGCTCCCAATCCCTAACATTGAGCCCGCTGATTTTCAATTGTTCTTGATATCCTGGGCACAGAACCTTTCTCTCAGATATTAGAGTAGGCATTTTGATGGCAGCCCATACTGTTGTCGCTCTTGGTTAATCCAGTGTCCCACCCTTGATGGGTTCCAAATTGCACATCAGCCGGCTCAGAAGGCTTTATTGGGTAGGCTCAATGGTGGTTTGGTGACATTGGTTAAAACATCAAGTCCAATATCTATTCTGATTTAACAAGGGGGGTCCTGGGAGTCCCTCTGCCAGACATTAGTCCTGGTTACAAGAGACTTACCCAGAGTCTTTAGCTCACTATCTTTCACAGAGAAGAAATATCCCAAACATATCAGTCTTTGTCCTGCCCTGGGGCATTCCAGCACCGAAATGCGAGGCAATTCTCCTCTGAACAAGGGTACCAACAGAAACCCCAGACACGTATTTCGGTCTGGTTGGACCTCATCAGTAGGGTGGATCTGTGCCTCTCTAAGAATAGTGAGCAAGGGGTCCACGTCTGGATTCCCCTAGTAACTTAGGGTGAGACCAAAAGTTACTTAAATATGCAGATTTAACAAGGGGGGGTCCTGGGAGTCCCTCTGCCAGACATTAGTCCTGGTTATGAGAGACTTACCCAGAGTCTTTAGCTCACTATCTTTCACAGAGAAGAAATATCCCAAACATATCAGTCTTTGTCCTGCCCTGGGGCAGTCCAGCACCGAAATGCGAGGCAATTCTCCTCTGAACAAGAGTACCAACAGAAACCGCAGACACGTGTTTTGGTCTGGTTGGACCTCATCAGTAGGGTGGATCTGTGCCTCTCTAAGAATAGTGAGCAAGGGGTCCACGTCTGGATTCCCCTAGTAACTTAGGGTGAGACCCAAAGTTACTTAAATATGCAGATTTAACAAGGGGGGTCCTGGGAGTCCCTCTGCCAGACATTAGTCCTGGTTATGAGAGACTTACCCAGAGTCTTTAGCTCACTATCTTTCACAGAGAAGAAATATCCCAAACATATCAGTCTTTGTCCTGCCCTGGGGCAGTCCAGCACCGAAATGCGAGGCAATTCTCCTCTGAACAAGAGTACCAACAGAAACCCCAGACACGTGTTTCGGTCTGGTTGGACCTCATTAGTAGGGTGGATCTGTGCCTCTCTAAGAATAGTGAGCAAGGGGTTCACGTCTGGATTCCCCTAGTAACTTAGGGTGGGACCCAAAGTTACTTAAATATGCAGATTTAACAAGGGGGGTCCTGGGAGTCCCTCTGCCAGACATTAGTCCTGGTTACGAGAGACTTACCCAGAGTCTTTAGCTCACTATCTTTCACAGAGAAGAAATATCCCAAACATATCAGTCTTTGTCCTGCCCTGGGGCAGTCCAGCACCGAAATGCGAGGCAATTCTCCTCTGAACAAGAGTACCAACAGAAACCCCAGACACGTGTTTCGGTCTGGTTGGACCTCATCAGTAGGGTGGATCTGTGCCTCTCTAAGAATAGTGAGCAAGTGGTCCACGTCTGGATTCCCCTAGTAACTTAGGGTGAGACCCAAAGTTACTTAAATATGCAGATTTAACAAGGGGGGTCCTGGGAGTCCCTCTGCCAGACATTAGTCCTGGTTACGAGAGACTTACCCAGAGTCTTTAGCTCACTATCTTTCACAGAGAAGAAATATCCCAAACATATCAGTCTTTGTCCTGCCATGGGGCAGTCCAGCACTGAAATGCGAGGCAATTCTCCTCTGAACAAGAGTACCAACAGAAACCCCAGACACGTGTTTCGGTCTGGTTGGACCTCATCAGTAGGGTGGATCTGTGCCTCTCTAAGATTAGTGAGCAAGGGGTCCACGTCTGGATTCCCCTAGTAACTTAGGGTGAGACCCAAAGTTACTTAAATATGCAGATTTAACAAGGGGGGTCCTGGGAGTCCCTCTGCCAGACATTAGTCCTGGTTACGAGAGACTTACCCAGAGTCTTTAGCTCACTATCTTTCACAGAGAAGAAATATCCCAAACATATCAGTCTTTGTCCTGCCCTGGGGCAGTCCAGCACCGAAATGCGAGGCAATTCTCCTCTGAACAAGAGTACCAACAGAAACCCCAGACACGTGTTTCGGTCTGGTTGGACCTCATCAGTAGGGTGGATCTGTGCCTCTCTAAGAATAGTGAGCAAGGGGTCCACGTCTGGAATCCCCTAGTAACATAGGGTGAGACCCAAAGTTACTTAAATATGCAGATTTAACATGGGGGGTCCTGGGAGTCCCTCTGCCAGACATTAGTCCAGGTTACGAGCAACTTACCCAGAGTCTTTAGCTCACTATCTTTCACAGAGAAGAAATATCCCAAACATATCAGTCTTTGTCCTGCCCTGGGGCAGTCCAGCACCGAAATGCGAGGCAATTCTCCTCTGAACAAGAGTACCAACAGAAACCCCAGACACGTGTTTCGGTCTGGTTGGACCTCATCAGTAGGGTGGATCTGTGCCTCTCTAAGAATAGTGAGCAAGTGGTCCACGTCTGGATTCCCCTAGTAACTTAGGGTGAGACCCAAAGTTACTTAAATATGCAGATTTAACAAGGGGGGTCCTGGGAGTCCCTCTGCCAGACATTAGTCCTGGTTACGAGAGACTTACCCAGAGTCTTTAGCTCACTATCTTTCACAGAGAAGAAATATCCCAAACATATCAGTCTTTGTCCTGCCATGGGGCAGTCCAGCACTGAAATGCGAGGCAATTCTCCTCTGAACAAGAGTACCAACAGAAACCCCAGACACGTGTTTCGGTCTGGTTGGACCTCATCAGTAGGGTGGATCTGTGCCTCTCTAAGATTAGTGAGCAAGGGGTCCACGTCTGGATTCCCCTAGTAACTTAGGGTGAGACCCAAAGTTACTTAAATATGCAGATTTAACAAGGGGGGTCCTGGGAGTCCCTCTGCCAGACATTAGTCCTGGTTACGAGAGACTTACCCAGAGTCTTTAGCTCACTATCTTTCACAGAGAAGAAATATCCCAAACATATCAGTCTTTGTCCTGCCCTGGGGCAGTCCAGCACCGAAATGCGAGGCAATTCTCCTCTGAACAAGAGTACCAACAGAAACCCCAGACACGTGTTTCGGTCTGGTTGGACCTCATCAGTAGGGTGGATCTGTGCCTCTCTAAGAATAGTGAGCAAGGGGTCCACGTCTGGAATCCCCTAGTAACATAGGGTGAGACCCAAAGTTACTTAAATATGCAGATTTAACATGGGGGGTCCTGGGAGTCCCTCTGCCAGACATTAGTCCAGGTTACGAGCAACTTACCCAGAGTCTTTAGCTCACTATCTTTCACAGAGAAGAAATATCCCAAACATATCAGTCTTTGTCCTGCCCTGGGGCAGTCCAGCACCGAAATGCGAGGCAATTCTCCTCTGAACAAGAGTACCAACAGAAACCCCAGACACGTGTTTCGGTCTGGTTGGACCTCATCAGTAGGGTGGATCTGTGCCTCTCTAAGAATAGTGAGCAAGGGGTCCACGTCTGGATTCCCCTAGTAACTTAGGGTGAGACCCAAAGTTACTTAAATATGCAGATTTAACAAGGGGGGTCCCTCTGCCAGACATTAGTCCTGGTTACGAGAGACTTACCCAGAGTTTTTAGCTCACTATCTTTCACAGAGAAGAAATATCTCAAACATATCAGTCTTTGTCCTGCCCTGGGGCAGTCCAGCACCGAAATGCGAGGCAATTCTCCTCTGAACAAGAGTACCAACAGAAACCCCAGACAAGTGTTTCGGTCTGGTTGGACCTCATCAGTAGGGTGGATCTGTGCCTCTCTAAGAATAGTGAGCAAGGGGTCCACGTCTGGATTCCCCTAGTAATTTATGGTGAGACCCAAAGTTACTTAAATATGCAGATTTAACAAGGGGGGTCCTGGGAGTCCCTCTGCCAGACATTAGTCCTGGTTACGAGAGACTTACCCAGAGTCTTTAGCTCACTATCTTTCACAGAGAAGAAATATCCCAAACATATCAGTCTTTGTCCTGCCCTGGGGCAGTCCAGCACCGAAATGCGAGGCAATTCTCCTCTGAACAAGAGTACCAACAGAAACCGCAGACACGTGTTTCGGTCTGGTTGGACCTCATCAGTAGGGTGGATCTGTGCCTCTCTAAGAATAGTGAGCAAGGGGTCCACGTCTGGATTCCCCTAGTAACTTAGGGTGAGACCCAAAGTTACTTAAATATGCAGATTTAACAAAGGGGGTCCTGGGAGTCCCTCTGCCAGACATTAGTCCTGGTTACGAGAGACTTACCCAGAGTCTTTAGCTCCCTATCTTTCACAGAGAAGAAATAGCCCAAACATATCAGTCTTTGTCCTGCCCTGGGGCAGTCCAGCACCGAAATGCGAGGCAATTGTCCTCTGAACAAGAGTACCAACAGAAACCCCAGACACGTGTTTCGTTCTGGTTGGACCTCATCAGTAGGGTGGATCTGTGCCTCTCTAAGAATAGTGAGCAAGGGGTCCACGTCTGGATTCCCCTAGTAACTTAGGGTGAGACCCAAAGTTACTTAAATATGCAGATTTAACAAGGGGGGTCCTGGGAGTCCATCTGCCAGACATTGGTCCTGGTTACGAGAGACTTACCCAGAGTCTTTAGCTCACTATCTTTCACAGAGAAGAAATATCCCAAACATATCAGTCTTTGTCCTGCCCTGGGGCAGTCCAGCACCGAAATGCGAGGCAATTCTCCTCTGAACAAGAGTACCAACAGAAACCCCAGACACGTGTTTCGGTCTGGTTGGACCTCATCAGTAGGGTGGATCTGTGCCTCTCTAAGAATAGTGAGCAAGGGGTCCACGTCTGCATTCCCCTAGTAACTTAGGGTGAGACCCAAAGTTACTTAAATATGCAGATTTAACAAGGGGGGTCCTGGGAGTCCCTCTGCCAGACATTAGTCCTGGTTACGAGAGACTTACCCAGAGTCTTTAGCTCACTATCTTTCACAGAGAAGAAATATCCCAAACATATCAGTCTTTGTCCTGCCCTAGGGCAGTCCAGCACGAAATGCGAGGCAATTCTCCTCTGAACAAGAGTACCAACAGAAACCCCAGACACGTGTTTCGGTCTGGTTGGACCTCATCAGTAGGGTGGATCTGTGCCTCTCTAAGAATAGTGAGCAAGGGGTCCACGTCTGGATTCCCCTAGTAACTTAGGGTGAGACCCAAAGTTACTTAAATATGCAGATTTAACAAGGGGGGTCCTGGGAGTCCCTCTGCCAGACATTAGTCCTGGTTACGAGAGACTTACCCAGAGTCTTTAGCTCACTATCTTTCACAGAGAAGAAATATCCCAAACATATCAGTCTTTGTCCTGCCCTGGGGCAGTCCAGCACCGAAATGCGAGGCAATTCTCCTCTGAACAAGAGTACCAACAGAAACCCCAGACACGTGTTTCGGTCTGGTTGGACCTCATCAGTAGGGTGGATCTGTGCCTCTCTAAGAATAGTGAGCAAGGGGCCAACGTCTGGATTCCCCTAGTAACTTAGGGTGAGACCCAAAGTTACTTAAATATGCAGATTTAACAAGGGGGGTTCTGGGAGTCCCACTGCCAGACATTAGTCCTGGTTACGAGAGACTTACCCAGAGTCTTTAGCTCACTATCTTTCACAGAGAAGAAATATCCCAAACATATCAGTCTTTGTCCTGCCCTGGGGCAGTCCAGCGCCGAAATGCGAGGCAATTCTTCTCTGAACAAGAGTACCAACAGAAACCCCAGACACGTGTTTCGGTCTGGTTGGACCTCATCAGTAGGGTGGATCTGTGCCTCTCTAAGAATAGTGAGCAAGGGGTCCACGTCTGGATTCCCCTAGTAACTTAAGGTGAGACCCAAAGTTACTTAAATATGCAGATTTAACAAGGGGGGTCCTGGGAGTCCCTCTGCCAGACATTAGTCCTGGTTACGAGAGACTTACCCAGAGTCTTTAGCTCACTATCTTTCACAGAGAAGAAATATCCCAAACATATCAGTCTTTGTCCTGCCCTGGGGCAGTCCAGCACCGAAATGCGAGGCAATTCTCCTCTGAACAAGAGTACCAACAGAAACCCCAGACACGTGTTTCGGTCTGGTTGGACCTCATCAGTAGGGTGGATCTGTGCCTCTTTAAGAATAGTGAGCAAGGGGTCCACGTCTGGATTCCCCTAGTAATTTAGGGTGAGACCCAAAGTTACTTAAATATGCAGATTTAACAAGGGGGGGTCCTGGGAGTCCCTCTGCCAGACATTAGTCCTGGTTACGAGAGACTTACCCAGAGTCTTTAGCTCACTATCTTTCACAAAGAAGAAATATCCCAAACATATCAGTCTTTGTCCTGCCCTGGGGCAGTCCAGCACCGAAATGCGAGGCAATTCTCCTCTGAACAAGAGTACCAACAGAAACCCCAGACACGTGTTTCGGTCTGGTTGGACCTCATCAGTAGGGTGGATCTGTGCCTCTCTAAGAATAGTGAGCAAGGGGTCCACGTCTGGATTCCCCTAGTAACTTAGGGTGAGACCCAAAGTTACTTAAATATGCAGATTTAACAAGGGGGGTCCTGGGAGTCCCTCTGCCAGACATTAGTCCTGGTTACGAGAGACTTACCCAGAGTCTTTAGCTCACTATCTTTCACAGAGAAGAAATATCCCAAACATATCAGTCTTTGTCCTGCCCTAGGGCAGTCCAGCACGAAATGCGAGGCAATTCTCCTCTGAACAAGAGTACCAACAGAAACCCCAGACACGTGTTTCGGTCTGGTTGGACCTCATCAGTAGGGTGGATCTGTGCCTCTCTAAGAATAGTGAGCAAGGGGTCCACGTCTGGATTCCCCTAGTAACTTAGGGTGAGACCCAAAGTTACTTAAATATGCAGATTTAACAAGGGGGGTCCTGGGAGTCCCTCTGCCAGACATTAGTCCTGGTTACGAGAGACTTACCCAGAGTCTTTAGCTCACTATCTTTCACAGAGAAGAAATATCCCAAACATATCAGTCTTTGTCCTGCCCTGGGGCAGTCCAGCACCGAAATGCGAGGCAATTCTCCTCTGAACAAGAGTACCAACAGAAACCCCAGACACGTGTTTCGGTCTGGTTGGACCTCATCAGTAGGGTGGATCTGTGCCTCTCTAAGAATAGTGAGCAAAGGGTCCACGTCTGGATTCCCCTAGTAACTTAGGGTGAGACCCAAAGTTACTTAAATATGCAGATTTAACAAGGGGGGTTCTGGGAGTCCCACTGCCAGACATTAGTCCTGGTTACGAGAGACTTACCCAGAGTCTTTAGCTCACTATCTTTCACAGAGAAGAAATATCCCAAACATATCAGTCTTTGTCCTGCCCTGGGGCAGTCCAGCGCCGAAATGCGAGGCAATTCTTCTCTGAACAAGAGTACCAACAGAAACCCCAGACACGTGTTTCGGTCTGGTTGGACCTCATCAGTAGGGTGGATCTGTGCCTCTCTAAGAATAGTGAGCAAGGGGTCCACGTCTGGATTCCCCTAGTAACTTAAGGTGAGACCCAAAGTTACTTAAATATGCAGATTTAACAAGGGGGGTCCTGGGAGTCCCTCTGCCAGACATTAGTCCTGGTTACGAGAGACTTACCCAGAGTCTTTAGCTCACTATCTTTCACAGAGAAGAAATATCCCAAACATATCAGTCTTTGTCCTGCCCTGGGGCAGTCCAGCACCGAAATGCGAGGCAATTCTCCTCTGAACAAGAGTACCAACAGAAACCCCAGACACGTGTTTCGGTCTGGTTGGACCTCATCAGTAGGGTGGATCTGTGCCTCTTTAAGAATAGTGAGCAAGGGGTCCACGTCTGGATTCCCCTAGTAATTTAGGGTGAGACCCAAAGTTACTTAAATATGCAGATTTAACAAGGGGGGTCCTGGGAGTCCCTCTGCCAGACATTAGTCCTGGTTACGAGAGACTTACCCAGAGTCTTTAGCTCACTATCTTTCACAGAGAAGAAATATCCCAAACATATCAGTCTTTGTCCTGCCCTAGGGCAGTCCAGCACGAAATGCGAGGCAATTCTCCTCTGAACAAGAGTACCAACAGAAACCCCAGACACGTGTTTCGGTCTGGTTGGACCTCATCAGTAGGGTGGATCTGTGCCTCTCTAAGAATAGTGAGCAAGGGGTCCACGTCTGGATTCCCCTAGTAACTTAGGGTGAGACCCAAAGTTACTTAAATATGCAGATTTAACAAGGGGGGTCCTGGGAGTCCCTCTGCCAGACATTAGTCCTGGTTACGAGAGACTTACCCAGAGTCTTTAGCTCACTATCTTTCACAGAGAAGAAATATCCCAAACATATCAGTCTTTGTCCTGCCCTGGGGAAGTCCAGCACCGAAATGCGAGGCAATTCTCCTCTGAACAAGAGTACCAACAGAAACCCCAGACACGTGTTTCGGTCTGGTTGGACCTCATCAGTAGGGTGGATCTGTGCCTCTCTAAGAATAGTGAGCAAGGGGTCCACGTCTGGATTCCCCTAGTAACTTAGGGTGAGACCCAAAGTTACTTAAATATGCAGATTTAACAAGGGGGGTCCTGGGAGTCCCTCTGCCAGACATTAGTCCTGGTTACGAGAGACTTACCCAGAGTCTTTAGCTCACTATCTTTCACAGAGAAGAAATATCCCAAACATATCAGTCTTTGTACTGCCCTGGGGCAGTCCAGCACCGAAATGCGAGGCAATTCTCCTCTGAACAAGAGTACCAACAGAAACCCCAGACACGTGTTTCAGTCTGGTTGGACCTCATCAGTAGGGTGGATCTGTGCCTCTCTAAGAATAGTGAGCAAGGGGTCCACGTCTGGATTCCCCTAGTAACTTAGGGTGAGACCCAAAGTTACTTAAATATGCAGATTTAACAAGGGGGGTCCTGGGAGTCCCTCTGCCAGACATTAGTCCTGGTTACGAGAGACTTACCCAGAGTCTTTAGCTCACTATCTTTCACAGAGAAGAAATAGCCCAAACATATCAGTCTTTGTCCTGCCCTGGGGCAGTCCAGCACCGAAATGCGAGGCAATTCTTCTCTGAACAAGAGTACCAACAGAAACCCTAAACACGTGTTTCGGTCTGGTTGGACCTCATCAGTAGGGTGGATCTGTGCCTCTCTAAAAATAGTGAGCAAGGGGTCCACGTCTGGATTCCCCTAGTAACTTAGGGTGAGACCCAAAGTTACTTAAATATGCAGATTTAACAAGGGGGGGTCTTGGGAGTCCCTCTGCCAGACATTAGTCCTGGTTACGAGAGACTTACCCAGAGTCTTTAGCTCACTATCTTTCACAGAGAAGAAATATCCCAAACATATCAGTCTTTGTCCTGCCCTGGGGCAGTCCAGCACTGAAATGCAAGGCAATTCTTCTCTGAACAAGAGTACCAACAGAAACCCCAGACACGTGTTTCGGTCTGGTTGGACCTCATCAGTAGGGTGGATCTGTGCCTCTCTAAGAATAGTGAGCAAGGGGTCCACGTCTGGATTCCCCTAGTAACTTAGGGTGAGACCCAAAGTTACTTAAATATGCAGATTTAACAAGGGGGGTCCTGGGAGTCCCTCTGCCAGACATTAGTCCTGGTTACGAGAGACTTACCCAGAGTCTTTAGCTCACTATCTTTCACAGAGAAGAAATATCCCAAACATATCAGTCTTTGTACTGCCCTGGGGCAGTCCAGCACCGAAATGCGAGGCAATTCTCCTCTGAACAAGAGTACCAACAGAAACCCCAGACACGTGTTTCAGTCTGGTTGGACCTCATCAGTAGGGTGGATCTGTGCCTCTCTAAGAATAGTGAGCAAGGGGTCCACGTCTGGATTCCCCTAGTAACTTAGGGTGAGACCCAAAGTTACTTAAATATGCAGATTTAACAAGGGGGGTCCTGGGAGTCCCTCTGCCAGACATTAGTCCTGGTTACGAGAGACTTACCCAGAGTCTTTAGCTCACTATCTTTCACAGAGAAGAAATAGCCCAAACATATCAGTCTTTGTCCTGCCCTGGGGCAGTCCAGCACCGAAATGCGAGGCAATTCTTCTCTGAACAAGAGTACCAACAGAAACCCTAAACACGTGTTTCGGTCTGGTTGGACCTCATCAGTAGGGTGGATCTGTGCCTCTCTAAAAATAGTGAGCAAGGGGTCCACGTCTGGATTCCCCTAGTAACTTAGGGTGAGACCCAAAGTTACTTAAATATGCAGATTTAACAAGGGGGGGTCTTGGGAGTCCCTCTGCCAGACATTAGTCCTGGTTACGAGAGACTTACCCAGAGTCTTTAGCTCACTATCTTTCACAGAGAAGAAATATCCCAAACATATCAGTCTTTGTCCTGCCCTGGGGCAGTCCAGCACTGAAATGCAAGGCAATTCTTCTCTGAACAAGAGTACCAACAGAAACCCCAGACACGTGTTTCGGTCTGGTTGGACCTCATCAGTAGGGTGGATCTGTGCCTCTCTAAGAATAGTGAGCAAGGGGTCCACGTCTGGATTCCCCTAGTAACTTAGGGTGAAACCAAAAGTTACTTAAATATGCAGATTTAACAAGGGGGGTCCTGGGAGTCCCTCTGCCAGACATTAGTCCTGGTTACGAGAGACTTACCCAGAGTCTTTAGCTCACTATCTTTCACAGAGAAGAAATATCCCAAACATATCAGTCTTTGTCCTGCCCTGGGGCAGTCCAGCACCGAAATGTGAGGCAATTCTCCTCTGAACAAGAGTACCAACAGAAACCCCAGACACGTGTTTCGGTCTGGTTGGACCTCATCAGTAGGGTGGATCTGTGCCTCTCTAAGAATAGTGAGCAAGGGGTCCACGTCTGGATTCCCCTAGTAACTTAAGGTGAGACCCAAAGTTACTTAAATATGCAGATTTAACAAGGGGGGTCCTGGGAGTCCCTCTGCCAGACATTAGTCCTGGTTACGAGAGACTTACCCAGAGTCTTTAGCTCACTATCTTTCACAGAGAAGAAATATCCCAAACATATCAGTCTTTGTCCTGCCCTGGGGCAGTCCAGCACCGAAATGCGAGGCAATTCTCCTCTGAACAAGAGTACCAACAGAAACCCCAGACACGTGTTTCGGTCTGGTTGGACCTCATCAGTAGGGTGGATCTGTGCCTCTTTAAGAATAGTGAGCAAGGGGTCCACGTCTGGATTCCCCTAGTAATTTAGGGTGAGACCCAAAGTTACTTAAATATGCAGATTTAACAAGGGGGGTCCTGGGAGTCCCTCTGCCAGACATTAGTCCTGGTTACGAGAGACTTACCCAGAGTCTTTAGCTCACTATCTTTCACAAAGAAGAAATATCCCAAACATATCAGTCTTTGTCCTGCCCTGGGGCAGTCCAGCACCGAAATGCGAGGCAATTCTCCTCTGAACAAGAGTACCAACAGAAACCCCAGACACGTGTTTCGGTCTGGTTGGACCTCATCAGTAGGGTGGATCTGTGCCTCTCTAAGAATAGTGAGCAAGGGGTCCACGTCTGGATTCCCCTAGTAACTTAGGGTGAGACCCAAAGTTACTTAAATATGCAGATTTAACAAGGGGGGTCCTGGGAGTCCCTCTGCCAGACATTAGTCCTGGTTACGAGAGACTTACCCAGAGTCTTTAGCTCACTATCTTTCACAGAGAAGAAATATCCCAAACATATCAGTCTTTGTCCTGCCCTGGGGAAGTCCAGCACCGAAATGCGAGGCAATTCTCCTCTGAACAAGAGTACCAACAGAAACCCCAGACACGTGTTTCGGTCTGGTTGGACCTCATCAGTAGGGTGGATCTGTGCCTCTCTAAGAATAGTGAGCAAGGGGTCCACGTCTGGATTCCCCTAGTAACTTAGGGTGAGACCCAAAGTTACTTAAATATGCAGATTTAACAAGGGGGGTCCTGGGAGTCCCTCTGCCAGACATTAGTCCTGGTTACGAGAGACTTACCCAGAGTCTTTAGCTCACTATCTTTCACAGAGAAGAAATATCCCAAACATATCAGTCTTTGTACTGCCCTGGGGCAGTCCAGCACCGAAATGCGAGGCAATTCTCCTCTGAACAAGAGTACCAACAGAAACCCCAGACACGTGTTTCAGTCTGGTTGGACCTCATCAGTAGGGTGGATCTGTGCCTCTCTAAGAATAGTGAGCAAGGGGTCCACGTCTGGATTCCCCTAGTAACTTAGGGTGAGACCCAAAGTTACTTAAATATGCAGATTTAACAAGGGGGGTCCTGGGAGTCCCTCTGCCAGACATTAGTCCTGGTTAGGAGAGACTTACCCAGAGTCTTTAGCTCACTATCTTTCACAGAGAAGAAATAGCCCAAACATATCAGTCTTTGTCCTGCCCTGGGGCAGTCCAGCACCGAAATGCGAGGCAATTCTCCTCTGAACAAGAGTACCAACAGAAACCCTAGACACGTGTTTCGGTCTGGTTGGACCTCATCAGTAGGGTGGATCTGTGCCTCTCTAAAAATAGTGAGCAAGGGGTCCACGTCTGGATTCCCCTAGTAACTTAGGGTGAGACCCAAAGTTACTTAAATATGCAGATTTAACAAGGGGGGTCCTGGGAGTCCCTGCCAGACATTAGTCCTGGTTACGAGAGACTTACCCAGAGTCTTTAGCTCACTATCTTTCACAGAGAAGAAATATCCCAAACATATCAGTCTTTGTCCTGCCCTGGGGCAGTCCAGCACTGAAATGCAAGGCAATTCTTTTCTGAACAAGAGTACCAACAGAAACCCCAGACACGTGTTTCGGTCTGGTTGGACCTCATCAGTAGGGTGGATCTGTGCCTCTCTAAGAATAGTGAGCAAGGGGTCCACGTCTGGATTCCCCTAGTAACTTAGGGTGAGACCCAAAGTTACTTAAATATGCAGATTTAACAAGGGGGGTCCTGGGAGGTCCCTCTGCCAGACATTAGTCCTGGTTACGAGAGACTTACCCAGAGTCTTTAGCTCACTATCTTTCACAGAGAAGAAATATCCCAAACATATCAGTCTTTGTCCTGCCCTGGGGCAGTCCAGCACCGAAATGCGAGGCAATTCTCCTCTGAACAAGAGTACCAACAGAAACCCCAGACACATGTTTCAGTCTGGTTGGACCTCATCAGTAGGGTGGATCTGTGCCTCTCTAAGAATAGTGAGCAAGGGGTCCACGTCTGGATTCCCCTAGTAACTTAGGGTGAGACCCAAAGTTACTTAAATATGCAGATTTAACAAGGGGGGTCCTGGGAGTCCCTCTGCCAGACATTAGTCCTGGTTACGAGAGACTTACCCAGAGTCTTTAGCTCACTATCTTTCACAGAGAAGAAATATCCCAAACATTTCAGTCTTTGTCCTGCCCTGGGGCAGTCCAGCACCGAAATGCGAGGCAATTCTCCTCTGAACAAGAGTACCAACAGAAAGCCCAGACACGTGTTTCGGTCTGGTTGGACCTCATCAGTAGGGTGGATCTGTGCCTCTCTAAGAATAGTGAGCAAGCGGTCCACGTCTGGATTCCCCTAGTAACTTAGGGTGAGACCCAAAGTTACTTAAATATGCAGATTTAACAAGGGGGGTCCTGGGAGTCCCTCTGCCAGACATTAGTCCTGGTTACGAGAGACTTACCCAGTTCGGGCTGGACTACCCCTTGGGGGTGGGACCAAGCCTGATTTGCATATGTTTTTTCCCCTTTTGTAATGGCTTGGCAGGCGAAGAACGATGGTCTGGAGGGTTGCCCAGAGCAATGCCAGAGGTCAGGATTTATTTTAAACCTTCCAGCCATCAACTCTTTTGTTTTGCTATTGTCACCCCGAGTGGGAAGGGTATGCCCAGACGTGGGTCCCTTGCCTGCTGGGCCTAGAGACCCAAGCTACTCCTCACTGATGATGCCCAACAAGGCTGAAACATGTCTGGGGACGCTTGTGGTCTCGTGCAAAAGGGATGTGACCTAGCAGTTCGGGCTGGACTACCCCTTTGGGGGTGGGACCAAGCCTGATTTGCATATGGTTTTTCCCCTTTTGTAATGGCTTGGCAGGTGAAGAACGATGGTCTGGAGGGTTGCCCAGAGCAATGCCAGAAGTCAAGATTTATTCTAAACCTTCCAGCCATCAACTCTTTTGTTTTGCTATTGTCACCCCGAGTGGGAAGGGTATGCCCAGACGTGGGTCCCTTGCCTGCTGGGCCTAGAGACCAGGGCTTTAAGTGGGTCGGGGCAGGCTCCGAAATTTCGTTTTGAGGCGGGGCCCTGCCGGGGCCCACTAATCTCCCCTGGCAGCCCCGGCCACTACACGACAAGGCATTTTTTTCTACAGCCTGAAGCTCTCGCTCGTGTGCGAGAGCTTCAGGCTTCAGAAAAAAAGGCCTTTCAGCCGTAATGGTGGCGCCGCACCTGCGAGGCATCCCTTTAATCAAGGGATGCACGTGGGCCGGGGCCACCATTATGGAGAAAACGTGAGGCCGCTGGAAGCAGAGGCCTTGCTTTCTAAATACTGAATCTCCCGCGGATTTGCGGGAGTTTCAGTCTTCAGGAAAAAGGCCTCTGCTTCCAGTGGCCTCACCCTTTTAACCTTAATGGTGACGCTGCCCCTCCCCAGCTGGCGAGGGGCAGCACCACCATTAAGGCTGAATAGGCGAGGCGCAGTCCCCTGCCAGGCAAGCCTATACAAAATAAATGCAAAGATTAGCATCCTCTCCCCCATAGGGGGAGAGGATGCTAATCTCTGCAAAAGGCTGCCTGGCAGGGGTGCCAGTAGCCCATTGAGCTGGGGCTTGGCAAGGGGGCGTGGCCTAATGGGCCAGCAGGACCCCGCCGTTAGGCCACGCCCCCTGGATGAGCCCCGGCTCGATTTGCAGTGCCACTTAAGGCACTGCTAGAGACCCAAGCTACTCCTCACTGATGACGCCCAACAAGGCTGAAACATGTCTGGGGACGCTTGTGGTCTCGTACAAAAGGGATGTGACCTAGCAGTTCGGGCTGGACTACCCCTTTGGGGGTGGGACCAAGCCTGATTTGCATATGGTTTTTCCCCTTTTGTAATTGCTTGGCAGGCGAAGAACGATGGTCTGGAGGGTTGCCCAGAGCAATGCCAGAGGTCAAGATTTATTCTAAACCTTCCAGCCATCAACTCTTTTGTTTTGCTATTGTCACCCCGAGTGGGAAGGGTATGCCCAGACGTGGGTCCCTTGCCTGCTGGGCCTAGAGACCCAAGCTACTCCTCACTGATGACGGCGAACAATGCTGAAACATGTCTGGGGATGCTTGTGGTCTCGTGCAAAAGGGATGTGACCTAGCAGTTCGGGCTGGACTACCCCTTTGGGGGTGGGACCAAGCTTGATTTGCATATGGTTTTTCCCCTTTTGTAATGGCTTGGCAGGCGAAGAACGATGGTCTGGAGGGTTGCCCAGAGCAATGCCAGAGGTCAAGATTTATTCTAAACCTTCCAGCCATCAACTCTTTTGTTTTGCTATTGTCGCCCCGAGATGGAAGGGTATGCCCAGACTTGGGTCCCTTGCCTGCTGGGCCTAGAGACCCACGCTACTCCTCACTGATAACGCCCAACAAGGCTGAAACATGTCTGGGGACGCTTGTGGTCTCGAGCAAAAGGGATGTGACCTAGCAGTTCGGGCTGGACTACCCCTTTGGGGGTGGGACCAAGCCTGATTTGCATATGGTTTTTCCCCTTTTGTAATGGCTTGGCAGGCGAAGAACGATGGTCTGGAGGGTTGCCCAGAGCAATGCCAGAGGTCAAGATTTATTCTAAACCTTCCAGCCATCAACTCTTTTGTTTTGCTATTGTCACCCCGAGTGGGAAGGGTATGCCCAGACGTGGGTCCCTTGCCTGCTGGGCCTAGAGACCCAAGCTACTCCTCACTGATGACGCCCAACAAGGCTGAAACATGTCTGGGGACGCTTGTGGTCTCGTGCAAAAGGGATGTGACCTAGCAGTTCGGGCTGGACTACCCCTTTGGGGGTGGGACCAAGCCTGATTTGCATATGGTTTTTCCCCTTTTGTAATGGCTTGGCAGGCGAAGAACGATGGTCTGGAGGGTTGCCCAGAGCAATGCCAGAGGTCAAGATGTATTCTAAACCTTCCAGCCATCAACTCTTTTGTTTTGCTATTGTCACCCAGAGTGGGAAGGGTATGCCCAGACATGGGTCCCTTGCCTGCTGGGCCTAGAGACCCAAGCTACTCCTCACTGATGACACCCAACAAGGCTGAAACATGTCTGGGGACGCTTGTGGTCTCGTGCAAAAGGGATGTGACCTAGCAGTTCGGGCTGGACTACCCCTTTGGGGGTGGGACCAAGCCTGATTTGCATATGGTTTTTCCCCTTTTGTAATGGCTTGGCAGGCGAAGAACGATGGTCTGGAGGGTTGCCCAGAGCAATGCCAGAGGTCAAGATGTATTCTAAACCTTCCAGCCATCAACTCTTTTGTTTTGCTATTGTCACCCAGAGTGGGAAGGGTATGCCCAGACATGGGTCCATTGCCTGCTGGGCCTAGAGACCCAAGCTACTCCTCACTGATGACACCCAACAAGGCTGAAACATGTCTGGGGACGCTTGTGGTCTCGTGCAAAAGGGATGTGACCTAGCAGTTCGGGCTGGACTACCCCTTTGGGGGTGGGACCAAGCCTGATTTGCATATGGTTTTTCCCCTTTTGTAATGGCTTGGCAGGCGAAGAACGATGGTGTGGAGGGTTGCCCAGAGCAATGCCAGAGGTCAAGATTTATTCTAAACCTTCCAGCCATCAACTCTTTTGTTTTGCCAATATCTATTCTGTCTTTTGCAGCTGCAAAATGTGACGTTTTGGCAACCCACATTAGGACCCGTCTGGACATCGGTTGGGATATTTTGCTGTTTAACATATACTCGCATAGCGGCGTATGTCTGCTTGTATCTTTTGTCGCCCAAATGAATGGTTGTCTCATCAAAAGAATGGGCAGCTTCTTTTACTGGGGCGATCTGAATGTGTGTTGTGTTTCTCTGAATTCTGACCGAGCGCCCAACCTAGGCTCTATAACGAAAGCTCAGTATGGGAAAATTTTGACCCAAAATTTTACTGGGTTGGGTCTAGTAGTGCTCAATGGATCAGTCGCTAGTGATGAGCCGAGTATAACTACATGGACGATTGGGTTGGTTTGCTCTAATTTGTACTATATTTTTGTATCACCTCTACTTTTTGAAAGATTTCAGCAGTTGTCAATTTGTGAGAACTCGTTTAGTAATCAGAGTTATCTTTCTACGTTGTTCTTGTTTGAAACGTTGTTCTCCTCCCTGCCCGAGCTCTTTAGCCGTAATATGATCATGAATCTAGCTGGCAACTGCATAACCTGGAACGCTAAGAAGGTAATGCAAATTAATAATATTGCCTCCTCCTTTCTCTGCACATCTCCCTTGGAATGGCAATGTGATGACTTTCGAGTGAAAAGATTTGAAGGCTCTGTCACTGATTTGCTTGGTTGGGGTCTTGAGTGTGGGACTGTATGAAATAACCATTTTGGAAGCATCTGCATGTCTTTAGTGCTGAAGTAGTCCAAAAGAAAAGACTTATGCGGGCCAAGATCGGGTGTATCAAGAAGGGGGCATACAGTTCGAGTGCTGATATGCATTTGACCATAAAACAAATAACACTAACCTACAAAAGATGGTTAAAGAGCAATCAGGCCTTGCAGCTTCAACATGATGCAGAAGCTATACTTCATACCTTGCACAATAAGAACTTGCACACCTTCTTGCATTTATGAATGATATGAATGCGACACAATCTTACCATTGTATGGTGTTGATTCCTGAAGCCCAGTTGGTGGCCCATTTCGAAGAGGTATGTTCTCTTTAAGGGGGACCCGGCTGTGTGAGCTAGGATCTTAACTATTCTATTTAACAATATCATTGATTCCGAACTATTGCCTCTTTCTTGGTCTACAGCTCATATTCTCCCCATATACAAGAAAAGTCCCTGCTCTGACACAGCGAGTTATCGCACGATTGCAGTCTTAGATGCCGACAGCAAAGTCTTTTCAGCTATTCTCTTGGAGCACTTGGGGTCCTGGCAAAAATCTGTTGGCAGGATCCCCAAATGTAAAACAGGTTTCTGTAAAAATCGTAATAGCAATCTTAAATAAAGTATGGAGTGGTAAGACAGGCATAGTTTAATTAGCCACAATCGATCTGTCCACCGCCTTTGATTCAGTAAATTGCAATTTATCGTGATCCAAGCTAAAGGAGTAGGTTATTCCGGTTGGGCTTCTTTGCTTACTGATTGCTCTTCACACTAATACGAACATTAAAATTCAGTTAGATGCTGCAGGCTCTTTAACGTGCAATGTTCCTACTTCAAATAGGATAAGGCAAGGATGCGTATTGACTGCCTGCTCATTTTGTCTTTATATATCTGATATTGAGGTTCCTTTAAAACAGACTGCCTTGTCTCCCCCCAGAGTAGACACGCTGAAGGTTTCCTGGCTCGCTTATGCAAATGATTTTCTATTGTTTGATAAGTGTGTGCCAAGTGTGTCTTTTGCAGTCTGCAGTCCCTGCTGGTCTTTCCTCACTTGCTGTTCACTTTGGAGCTGTGCCTCTAATTCATGGCACTTTCTACACTGTCTCCCATGAAGTGGGCCGTGAAGTGTGTGCCAAGTGTGTCTTTTGCAGTCTGCAGACCCTGCTGGTCTTTCCTCGCTTGCTGTTCACTTTGAAGCTCTGCCTCCAATTCGCAGCACTTTCTACACAGTCTCCCGCAAAATGGGCAGCGAAGTGTGTGCCAAGCGCGTCTTTTGCAGTCTGAAGTCCACGGGTCGAGGGGCTCTGAGATTTAGGCATAGCCCGACGCCAATGTCTACATCTATTGACTCCACTGATTCCAGCATACCAGTGAGTGCGGCTGGCTGCCACATGGGCTGCAAATCACCTCTTTTGTTCTTCTGCTAAGGGTTTGATCATCCTCACACAACTGCTCTGAACTGCTTTACTTTGACTGCATCTGCCTTTCTCCTGTGACGGCTGGATTAGCTGACCAAAGGGATATAGAACAGGGACCGCCCTGCGACCTAAGAAGCGCCCAATTGGTCATTTTGCTTGTCAAGAGGCATGAAAGGCCAACCCAGACTAAACTTGAAGCGCTACCACTCGAGGAGCACAGGATTAGCACTGGGTGAAAAAGCACTTGAACTCCTCACAGAGGGAGGAACCCACACAGGAGGGACAGTGGTACAAGGAAGAATCACATAATTCTTCCCTCTTAAGGGGAAAAAACTCTATAGTCAAATCCTCCTTTCTGGAGCCCCAGCCCAGGACCCTTCATTGATTGAGGTGGGGGCTGGCGTGCTCCAAGATCTAAACATCTTGGGGATGGTGCTTTCACAAGTAGAAGCAGAAGCTATCTTGCACCTGATGGACGTCTTCCCCAGCTTAGAAAATGAAATCATAGCGGCAGAGAGTGCCTATGAGTGTTTAAGTCTCTCCGGGCCCTCTTCAAAACACAAGAGACAGCAAATACCAATTCAGACACGCATTACCTGGGCAGTGGCCTGGAAGAGACTCCTTTTGTAGAGCACACTCTAGAGTATCAGGTTATAAGGGGAGGGGCGTTCTCTAGCTGTATTCCCCCAAACAGGGGCTCAAGTTAACTGGGAGTCCTAAACATTGTGTTGCAAGCCTTCATCAGACTATATGAGGTTATTGCCATCGAATAAAAGCCAACACCTCAGCCCTCTCTCACATTAACAAGCAATTGTTAGTGCGAAGATCCTGTGTGTGTCATAGGGAACCAGGACTGGGGGCAATATAGAACCAACTAGCCCTGTGTAAGGCAGATCCTTTGACCAGGCAGAGTCGCCACATTGTTAAGAAGCCTCAACAATCATAAAAACCTTGTAGGAAACCACATGAACTCCCCAACAATCACAGCCATCAACACAGGAAAACTCAAGCAAGGGCCAAAGAAACCAAAGAATATGAAGACTAGACCAAGACCCACACATGGGACTCGCAGAAATTCCTTCGGTCTATGAGGCTCTGGACCGCAAAGAAACACCGGATCAACAACGATTCAATTACTGAGGAGGGGTCGAGCGAGCCCATTGAGATACTTGATGATTATAGAAATGAGGGGAACTTGTCAAGACCTCCGGGAATGTCAGCAAAGGACGACAGGAGTGCAAGCAAAAATGGAATTACACCACTGGCTGAACAAGTGCCAGAAAAATGCAGCAATCGACAACCTCCAATACGGAGATCATCAAAGAGCCTGACTACGGCGATCGTGGGCGTGGAGCGTGCCATCATACCTGCGTCAAGCGATTTCAGACTAGCCCCTGCACAAGTAGCAATTTGTCATTCTGGTACCATAGATAGGAGAAGTTCTAAAGGCAATCTAAATGATACACCAAACTCAGCTACAGAGCAAGACTCCATTCCCCAGAAGGCAATGGTCAGTAGTGCACATGCTAACCATCATCAAAACCATGGCAAACGGACGATCATTTTTTAATCAGTCTTTGAAGAAGACAGGCACATCCCTCTGAATAGACAAGGCATCCTTGCTCTTCTGGCTTCAATTTCCTTCCTAAAGGATATTTCCTTGCCCGACATTCAATGTGTGCTCCTATGCGATCACAAGCAGCTGGGGATTAGTGCAGTATTTTTTCACTCCAAACTCATGGAAACTTTATTCAGTGACTGCCAAGAAGATATTCTGTTGTGTAAGTGACTTCAATCTAGCAATCCCACTAAGTCAATGCCTAGTCTGGAATGCCCAATGGAAGCCCTTATTTATATATTTTTATGTCAAGTTCTTATAACGCCCCTCTCTTTGAATCCCCCTGACCTCACTGAGCCAAGAATTAGGTTGTTTTGCAAATTAAAAGGTTTATTGGAAAAATTAAACAATATATATATCACACTTTTATGAATAAATTAATACTTGATAGCACGCTTATGAATATGACAGTGATCAACAGTGGATGATATTACAGTAGCACAATTCTTTAATTACTTAGGAGTTGGTATAGAAAGGATAAGGTAGCAGAGAATACTTTGTATGGTTTCAATGAAAAGCAATGATGGAAAGAATGCAGCACAGAAATAAACTGATATGGTTTCAACAATAGATAAGATGATCACTTTTTCCCCTGTGACAATTCACTCCCCCCTTATGCAATAGAAAGCGATGGAAAGGAGAGCACAGAGTTTTCTGGAATACAATCAAATGCAGTTCAAATTCCAGTTCCCCCCAGCATGTTTAGAGAAAACAGGGATGATTTAAACAGGCAAACATACTTTTAATTGTGATTTGCAATGAAGTGAAAAATATGCTAAAAATGATTTTAATTCCCTATAAGAGATTCAGGGTAGGTGACCGCTACTTTGAATTAGTTCAGGTCAGCACTAGAAATGATTCATGAATGACTTATCAGAGTGAAAACGAATTTCAGCAGTGGAAAGCAAGAAGCAGCTATTTTTACAATTGGTGAAATTGAGCCAACTTGCAACTTGCGGCACTTTTTCCGAGTGCGTCGATCGCAATTACGGAAAAACTATAAGGAGTTGGAATGTCGTATTGGGTTTGTTGGAAAGCTTAGGTTCTTAGCTTTAAAATGACAGTCAAATGACAGTTAAATTTCGCTTCGCGGTTCAAAAGATACAGACTTTTTTGGGGAGGGAGATTTTCAGAAATTAAGTCAAGATTTCAGAATGACAGATAACACTTTTACAGGTTGGAAATAACAGAATGGAGACACGATTTCTATGCAGTTCTGGACAGGTGGAAATGGTTTGAATAAGATTACTTTAAACTAAGAGATGGGTTCTGGACAGTTCTAGATTCTCACTCCTAGTTTTGGAAGGGAATGGACCTCTTCCCAGATCTGGTCAGGTTTGGGCTGCAGTTCTCTCGCCACCGGACGGTCTCTGGCGCTGGTTCTGCTCACAGCAGGGCCTCTGGTCTGCTATCGGCACTGCACAGCGGTCTGGTCGGGGTCTGGATACAGCTCTGCTTTCTGGGTCTGGATACAGCTCTGCTTTCTGGGTCTGGATATGGTTCTGCTTTCTGGGTCTGGATATGGTTCTAGCCAGAATCAAACAGCTCGCCCGGCTGTTGAATAGTTTGGTTAGGTTGCTGGATTCTGGGGCCCCTGAAAAGAGTTCAGCTTTTGGGTTAGCCCCCTGCTTAAGGTTCTAGAACTGGGTTCTAGAGTCTGGTCTCTGGATCTATCTGGGTTTGAAGTCATCCGGCAAAGTGCGCAGAAATTGATGAGTAGTGGAAAAAATGAGTGTCTCTAACTGGGTCTCAGTGGTTCTTTTTATGTCTTTTGAAAGTGTGTGGGAAGGCTGACTTTCTATACCCAACTCTCTGAGGATGCTGATAGGTTAAAGGATTTACTGTGACCTGACTGGAGAACGGAGTAGTGAGTCAGAATGAGTCAGAGTGATGCTATGTTTATGGCTTGGCTGAAAGAACACTCCCCATTGCATTTACTTAGAAAACAATTTTTCATAACCAAACATGCTTCCCAGATACACAAGTTGTTGAAATGACATGTACACTTCACAAATTAATTAAGACCGGTCTCTGTTCAACCCAGCTCTTTCTAAGAGCTTGGGTTCAGAAATGACAACTTATTCGCGATTTTCGTGGGTTTCGCAATATTGCGTTCGCCCCAAACCTTGCACAGAGGTACATACCCTCTCTGCGCATATGACAGTAAGTTCTTAGGTTTCTAGCATAAACACAGCAGTGACAATATTAATAATTATGGGGTTTGGTCTCAGAACATCCCACAGCATCCAGCTTAGTCTCAAATTGTGGGTGCATTTTTCATATTAAGAATCTCTAAATTGTACATTTTTGTCCGCTTGGTGTAATTAGTTATCAGTATTCTTATAAAACATACATTTGCTCTCAATTCAGTACACCCATTGGTTTGTCCCCGTCCCTAGAAACTTGGCTTGACTCAGAGGTCAAATGTCTTGCCTTCCTCCAGAGCAGTGTTGACAGTTCACACCCAAAATCAGCATACCTTATTCAGCTGAAGGAATCCTTTGTCCTGTTTTTCCTGCTAGCAGGGCATCAGTCCAGGGTGCCACTCTCCATCTGATTAACAGAACCATGTGATTTCCTGCCTTGTTGCTGAGAAGACTACATGTTAAGACTTCCCAGGGACATCCAGCCTTTGAAGTCTCAGCTAACTCCGGGTACAGTTTAGCTTCAGAAATACAGGTCTCCTGTCGGAATTTAGATCACCAGCGCCGGTCAGTAGCAAGCACCGGTATTACACCCATTTTTAACAGCTGCCTTACCAGTAAACAATCCTCAAAATATACTTTGTTCAAATATGGATGCACTTCTGTGGACCTCAGATTCATGTAGAATCTTGCGGGAGAATGATGTTGACCCCCCCAACAAGGAGGTGGGTTTTTTTTAGTGGTTTTGGTGAGCCCTAATTTTTGCAATTTTTGACATAATAAAAATGAATTCCCCATAGCTCTGGGTTGCTTTTAGCAATCAGTATTGCTATTCCCAAACGGGTTCAGGCTACTGTGTGTGTAGCCCAATGGTAGTTTTAGGCAGTGACCTCCTGTGCTCACTAATATAGGCAAAAGTGGGTGGCAGACTATTCTTTAGATTTTTACTGTGCATTTTTGGCTGGTTTTGTGCGAGCAGCATGCTTTCCAGTGGCCATTCTTATGGTTCCGCTGCCAGTAAAGCACAATGATGTTGCAGGTCTTTGATGTGTGGGTTGAAACATCCCACAGTTGAATAGGTTTTACACCTACTACCCCTCGATAACTGGGGTGGTGGGCAGTAACCAGGGGAGAGCAAACCTGACCATCCAGAGCTTCTTTGATCCCGATCAGTGGAGGCTGGTTGACCAAGAAGGCTCAGCCTCAGGGTTGGGATGGCTCCCAAGCTTGCTTCCTGTTCGCACAAGACCGCAACCAGACTTCTAAGAAATCAGTGATTCTCATCTGCTCCTGAAGCTCGAGTGGCTACAATTCCTTTCTAAATTTGGACCTCAATGTCACTTTTAAGAGAGCAGACATAATCTTCCTCCAAGAGACCTGGCTAAGGGCCACTCCCTCTTTTGATGGTTAAACCATGCTTGGCCTCCACGCCAAGAAGGGCACTAAAAGGAGACCTGTGTGGGGGATGGTGGCTTCTGATGCTGTTAAAATCACGAGTGGAAGGAGCCTCCTCCAACTGAAAACCATGGGAGAGAGTCTCCTGATCGCTAAAGTTGTGGACACCAGTTACGACCAAGTGGCCCAGTCTCTCCTTATCAACATTTACTTTAATCCTCTAACTCACAACTTGGATATGCGGCTGAATGAGATTGAAAGCACCCTGTATGAATAGCAAAAAGAGGGGGTGCGGCCCTGTTATTCTAGGAGGAGACTTCAATTATAAGTGCTCAGTAACAGCAGATGAGTTTGTCGAACTTGAAGTCAAAGAAACTAGTGGCCAAATCGTAGGGATCTCTAGAAGAACGAACATGGGGAGGGAGTGGTCCCTCCTGGGAAGAGGGCGCTTTACCTAATCTAATCTGATCAGAGACAAGGCATCCAAAGATATTAAAACTTGGGCCAATTCCTTCACATCATCAATAATAGACTATATAGTCACGAAAGATATTGACATAGAGAGGCTGAGAGAATTACAGATCTTGAAACCTTGAGGAGCGACCAATCCCTACTCATGTTGTCGATATTAGTAAAATTGACTCTGGATAAACTGGAATATCTGGGAAAAGGCCTATTGTAATTATGGGGGAAGAGGGCAGATTGGCCCAGTCCAGTTCCAATGCGAATGACAGCAACAATAGGCTCTCTCATGGTTGTACAAACTTAGTAAGAAAGATAGAAGGGGGCAGCTGCCCAACACACCTTTTCCATCTTACTTAGTAAGCAAGGTAGAATGGAGCCCATGTTCAGTGGGAGATCCTACACTCCCACTCTAGCCTTCAGGCACTCCCCTTTTGATAGTGAGGTAACAGAAAGAAAACATTGCCTACAAAGAGAACTAAGATCAGTTAAAAAACATCACATGAATAACCAAAATCTTGCCTTCAAACTCACATGCATCATGGCTCACACTGATCCCATGCACACACATCACCGAGGGTCATGCATCATGCCTTGCACACCACAGACACAGTGGATAGACACAGTGCATACAACGGTGACCGCAATGCATGAGTGAATGTACACATCATCACATACATGTGTCATGAATACATGGTGTACCTAAGTCACACACACACTTCTCAGATACACACACATGTGCACCATACATGTACATGACAGCAGCACCCATCCCTCACTCCCCCACCATGTGCAAGAACAGACACTGGCATGCTTTCATGTGTGCATTTGCCATTGAGCTACCCATGTTGCATTGTAACTCATGCACCAACCATGTGGTTCACACATTACTGGTCTCACATGCATGACCATGATGTCCCTGCACACACACATCCATACATGGCCTATGTCACACATACAGGCACATATCAGACTACCAGCACACTGCAACATGCCCTGTCTCACACACCAATGCTTGGCCAATTAGCGCTCAACTCCAGGCGGGTCTTTCTCTGCAGGATCTGGGCGTGGAGCGCTGGGCCTACGCGTTCCAGAACCCTCATCTGGATGTCACTCATGATGACCCGGCCCCCCTCCACGAGGCGCCGGGCCTTGTAGAGGGTCCTGGACCTCAAGTCCACCCAGCGCTTCTTGACGTGCTTGATGTCGCGGGTTGCCACATCCTCCGCGTTGATGGCAACCTCTACGTCGTCCCAGATCCTCTCCCGTCCTTCCTTGTTGGCGTGTGATGTTCCGAAGAGGGCATCAAAATGCCCCAGGACATGCTCCACCAGGACACCAACTTCCTTCACACTGAAGCTGGTGGCCCTCTGCCTCTCTGGCTGGGGGTCGCCAGTGGTCTCACATGGTGTTTGCCCCGACATGGCGACCCCCGAGGCAGGCGTGGGTGGGCAACTGGGTCCTGGGGCTGGGCTGTGGAGCGATGGTATCCCAGTCGGGAGTCTTCTGTTCCAGCAGGGGTGGACACATCAACTGGAACCCTGGCTGATGTGCAGGCACCAAATAGCCGGGCACGTGGGCAGCAGGCAGGCAGGCAGCAGCAGATGGCAGGTGGGAGCGTGCTCGGGGCTATTGGGGGCAGTAATTCGGCCTTCTGGGCAGAAGTGTGGTCTTCTGTGTTGTTGCGTGACCAGCTTGATATGGAGTGATTTGGCACGTGAAAATCTTGCACGTCAGCGTGTAATTTGAGGAAAGGCCCTACGCGCGTAAGTGCGTCAGCACACGTACGCGGTTTCATTGGACCAAAGGCCCTTAGCGCGTAAGCGCTTCTGTGACATTACTCGCGTGGGTGTTTCCCTCGTGACGTGGGCATAGTGGTTCAGCGTGCGTGAAAAAACTGCACGTCCGCGTGTGGATGCGTGTAATCCGAGGAAAGGCCTTACGCGCGTAAGTGACGTGACGCGCACGGGCGTTTCCATCAACACAGGTGCATCTTCATCGTACATGTCCAAAAACTGCATGCCCGAGTGTCAGCTCGTGTAATTGGAGGAAAGGGCCTTAGCGCGTACACGCGTAAGTGACGCTGTACGTGTGGGCCACTTTAAAAGGTACGTGTAGGACCCCATTCCCTTGTACGTGCTTTTCGTGGAGAGCGAGTGGGTGAATTCTGTGCTTCTTGTCGGTTCACACACGATTACATCACAGCGTTTCAAGTTCGTACTCCCTGTTACCTCTGGCAGCGTTCTTTATTCTTTTTGGGCCTGTTTCCTCAAACAGCGTTCACTTCTTCTTTTGTCCTGTCTCCTCAGAGAGCGTACAATTCTTCTTTTGGCAGGGGTGTTGCCAACGCGCACACGCGCATCTTTTTCACGTTCTTTTTCCAGGCAGACGGTGAGTCACGCACATATTTAACAACTGTGCTTGCCCCGTGTGTCGCGTACTCCTTCAGAGGTCATTGTAGGCTGCGTGTATTATGCGTATGCTTATTTTTGTGTTTCTGGGTGCCACAGCGTAGTGCGGGTTGATTTTTTCACGCACCTGGTCTACGAGGGGTTGCGTGCACGTTATTTTTTGATTTTGGGCTGCCTGCGCGTTGCGTGACCCGTCATCTTCCCCCAGGGGTCACAGACAGCCTTGTTAGAGCACTAGGGTACGAATTCCATCTAGTAACCTACCCCTTTCACCCCCAATTGCCCAGGACAATAGTTTACTACTACTCCCATACGCACAACAACATCAGTGCCATGGTTGGGAGGCGACCAAGCGGTAAGGGAGGCAAAGGTGGCCGACCTTCAAAAGGTGGGCATGGTGGCCGCGGTAGGGGACGTGGCGGGGATTTGCAGGGTGCCCCTAGACCCCCATGTGTGGAGGACCAATCAGGGACACCCATGCCACCCCCCCATGGTTGAGGGAAACGTGGCTGACACCATCCCAGCTCAGCCCTTGTTGGACCAGCCCATTGTGGCACCTGACCTGGCACAGGATGACTCCCAGGCTGACTTCCAGGTCAGCAAGTGTAGGCCACGTGCGGCGATGCAAGTTGGTGTCGCCAAGCCACGTGGATCTGGGGCAGCTATGTCATCTGTGCCCCAAGTAGGCAGGGTGGGGAGGCTGCAGGGGCTGCTGCAGCTCCATCGACCCCAGCTCTGAGTCTCCCAGCCAGGACAGTGTCGGTCCAGGTCCATCAAACTGACATTCCCCCTGCCGACATCACACTTCTGCCAATGCCTGCACCAAGGCCTATGGTCATTGTGCATTCGCACACTCCTACTACCCAGTCCACCGGTGCTTCTGCCCCTACTGACCAGAGCAGCGTAAGCCACGCAGGCTCTGCTCCACCTTTGAAAAAGAGGAAGAAGGGTGCTCTGACACACCAGGCTGAGACCCCAGACACGGCTACACACTCCGGCACGTCAAGGAAGCCTAGCTTTAATGATCCGAAACTTGATGCACTTGTGACCTATGTGTCGGCACATAACCACGAAATGTTGGTGACTGCAGGGTGCAAGACCACACCTGGTCAACTTAGGGCACACGGACAGACCATCGCGGACCGCATAAGTGCCCTTGGATTTGTGAGGCGCACAGCTGATGATTGCTACAAGCGGTGGAATGACCTGAAACGCAGAGCAAAGAACAAGCTGGCCTCAAATCATGCCGCTACTCTGGTGACTGGCGGTGGGTCGCCACAAGAGGACAACAAACTCACTGAACATGAGTCTGTTGCTGGGACCTTTGTCACAGAGGAACAGATCCAAGGTGTGGGATAACTACCTGATTACGAGGCATTGTCCAGTGAGTGCCCATGGGTGTGTGTGTAATCCATGTGTATGTTGTTTGGGTGACGGGTTCTGATTGAGTGCCAGGTGAGGGTGTGTACTCCTGAGTGTTATGGGTCACCCATTTGCTTCCTCCCATACATTCACTTGCCTTGGATTTGGGTATGCATGTATCCCTTCTGCCTACAGTTGCCAGTTATGCCCAGATTAGTGCACTTTACCTTGAACTGTCATCTTGCAACTACATTGGTCAGATTTTGTATGTTTTCATTCAGGCTGATTGTTTCCACTCTGCCATTTTTACTACACATTATTCTGCCCTATTGCAACATATGTGATATGCTTCAGTCATTGTTTACAGCCCACACTGGGCCACTACTTTTACCTGGTTATGTTAATGATTACACCATTCAGGCCGATGGAGTATTGGGCTGCAGAAATGTTTTATTACGGCCTGTTTGCATGTGGAAGATGACAGGTGTTCCCTGTAATGTTTAAGTGACCAACCATTGATCAGCACACAATGACTGTGTTATTGGACACTGGATGTGTTTCAGTGTGAGGTACATGCATATTTTGCAACACTATTCAGCATCAATCTTGGCATCATGTCGATGTGACATGGATGTGTGACAGTACTCATTCACTGACATATTGCTGTAGTTTTGTAATTTACCTTCGCTATGCTACATGACATCTGTGTGGTGGCATGTGTCATGTATGTGTATTGGACATGCCACTCACAGCCTGATGTGTGATGCCAGTGCTACCCAACATGCTGCAAATGTGTTGCATATCCATCTTGCTCTCCCCAGTGTCTGCCTTTTTGACTCCACTTCCAACTCTTTGACAGTGCATGCATGGCAGGGTTATAGTCATGTGGGACATGTGTAAATCATGTACTGGATCTCTGGCTTGTCACGGCCTATGTGTGTGCTATGGTGCTCATGCCTGTTTCCATTTGTTGTCTTTCATGATTTTGCAGTTGATGCCTGTAAAGACTGGTAGGGGGTGTCTGTACTTCCGCTCTCTATATGGTAGAGGAGAGGCACATAGGACTCCAGCCAAGAATCTCTATTGTGGTAGCAATGGACGAGCAATCAAGGCCTAGCTTCTCAGGAGGTGATGCGGGCTGGTTCTTAAGTACAGTGTAGTCCCCGTACCCCCACAAAGGAATGTCCACACACTGTATTACTGAAAACACAGTCTTTATATAATTAATATTCAAAGGTATGTACACGATCACAATAACGCACTTTGTACTCGGAAGTCAATAATGATAAATATATACAATTCTAAAGTGGTATCACCAATGTTATCAAATCTAATTGAAGTGCATGAACTGTACGGTTAAAATGTCACACAGATCAATAACGAGGAAACCAGCAATAGAGATAGGAAGGAACGCAAGATGGTTGAAACAATAGGCAGAATGCTGGCCCCGTTACCTAGACACAGTTCTGTGTGGAGATCCCCCCACCTGGGCAACCTGTAAAATAAAGATATATAGCACAAGCCCAGTCCATATATTGTTCGGTAGTCTTACTTCCTCCTATTAAGGTTTTACCCCCCCAATGTACCTGGTGGAGTAGAGTTCTCCGACGATGCGTCAACCGATCCTTCTTGAGTGACTCCCTTTAAGGCAGGAGCCACGGATCGTTGAGAGGTGTTGAGGAGCTCAGCGTTCGGTGTCGGGGAATCGACGGCCCTTCTTGAGTGCCCTCCCTTTAAGGCAGGAGTCAACGACGGGGAACAGGGTGAACTACGGCAGGGAAGTGGCAGCTTCGTTCCTAGCGGTGCTCGTCGACGACAGAGCGTTGGCGTCCTGCAAGGAAGAGGCGTGCGGTGCACCTCGGTGATGATAGTTCTGGGCCGCAAAGAGATGATGAAGAACTGTGGCCCAGCAAGGGCGTCGAATCGTCAGCGTCTCTGTGGTCTTTAGGTGGCGGGAAACCCAACGGTAGATGCTCCTCGGCGCGTCGACGGTCGGGCCTTCTCCAGCGGGAGACAAGCGGGTGACGATGCAGACGAGAGCATCCAATGGTCAATGGAAGTTCTTAGGCACACGGGAGCATGGCGGCTCCGGTCGGCGACGGCGGTCGTTGACAGTGGCGGACAACAGTCAGAGTGCTTCTCTTTGACATTCTGCGGCAGTCCCCGTCTCGGGTCGGCAGCCTGTCGAAGGTCTATCTACCAGGGAGCTTTGGCAAAGATCAGCTGTGCATGATGGTCCCTCATAGCTCGGGAAGAAGGCGCCTTACCAGTCCTTGGAAACACAGCAGCTTTCAGATTGCGAAGGAGAGCAACAGCACTCCTTCTCGTCCAGCGGGGCTTCAAGGTCAAGCGTCAGTTACTCCAGTTACTCGTCGTAGTGGACTTCAGCTTCTGAACACGATTCCTAGCAGTGAGAGGTCCCCAGATATACTGTTGATCTCCCATTCATTCCGCTGGGTCACACTCAAGCATCCAATCACGACTAAGGGCATTCATGCAGGCAGGCAGCCAATCAGGCACACAAGGTATTCAGGCCATTCACTTCTCTCCAGACACTCACAACAATTTATGTGTATTGGGACAAGTACCAAGCCATTCAACACTCCAAGCTGCATTCATACCGGTTTCGGGCAGGGTTGTCTCAGTCATTGTGTCAACCACCAGATACTAGACACCCACAACACAGAATACATATTCGTCAAACACTCTATTCACCCACGTCCCACCCACAGGAGGTACCCACAACATACATCACCGGGAAGGCTCCAGCTAGTCTGGCCGGGCCTTCACAACAACACCATATATGGCATTTCCACCCAACAGCCAGTAAGGGGAAAGGGACAGAGTCAGGGCTTCCCAGGACTTTGGGAAAACAAGGTAATGGGTAATAGAAAGCAAGAGGCCACAGAGGCCATCTTGTTTTCCATCAGGAATCAACTGATCCCAATGGCAGGACCGGGGTATCCCAAAATGGAGGATACTCCGCGCACCTGTCAAGTTCAGCATGGAGCTGCCACCAGCCCATCCCCTGCTCTGCAGGCCACCCACAAGTGCCCAAAACATACACTAGGGGCACAGGGTTGTACCCGCACCCATGGGTGCCATAAGGGTATCCCACGGGTCCGTTCACCAAACCAAAAGAGAAAGAGCTGCACCGCCAGGATTCTCACCTGAACTCCTGTGCGGAAAACACGACAGAACACACGATAAAAAGCAGTAAAGGACAAGGATACGGAGGCCCTGTCCCTCCGATGCATTTCCAGCATCACAATGACGCACTTGGTGCTGTTGAGGTTGAGGAGATGGTGCAGACCCAGGAGGAATCTCAGGCACGACCGGGCACCAGTGGGGGACGTGGTGTGGTGGTGGGTGAAAACCCAATGTTACTACAGAATATACTGTCCAGGGTTGCCTCTGGGTGCACCTCCCCTGACCTCTATTCAGGTGCTGAGTCGGATGATGAAACGTATGTGCAGTCGCAGGTAAGTGTTTCTGGCATGGATTCTGTTCTGTCCAACCCACCTGGACCAGAGGTAGAACCCTCTACGGGGATGTCAGTGTTGGTAGGTCCGCCTTTGGCGGTTACGGATGCAGGGTCACACTCCACAGCGTCTGATCCTGTTCCTGGGCCAGCAGATCAGAGGGGGAATGCAGTCCTGCAGCCTCAGGCAGTGCCAGCACAGCGAGGTGCAGATCGCCTTGCCCCAAACAGGTGTGGTGCCTGTCGAGGCGGTGGCCGTGCCCCACCAGGAAATACTGTATGGGAAAACTCCATGTACAGTATTGCAACCCAACAGGCAGCATCAGTAGAAATGATGGCTCAGGCAATGGAGAGGGTGGCAACTTCCATTATCCCCCCTGAAAGGCAGATGGAGCAACAACAGCAGGCAACAGACTCTATTTGCCAATCACACAGGGAAGGCATGTTGGCGTCCAACAGGGACAGATGGGCGGCACTGGAGACTCTGCGCGAATCCATATCAATAGAGTCCCAGGGCCACAGGGAAGCCCTGAGGGTAGAACTACATAATCTCAGGCAGACTCCGGTTGCACTTGAGGCTTCCAGTTATTTAAGGGCAGAACAGCAGCTGGAGCAGCTCACACGTTCGCTCTCAGCTGAGCTGCATGCAACACGTGAGGAGATCCGGGCATCACGCGAGGCCATGCGTGCAGAAATGCAGGCAACCCGTGATGTGCTGCATGGGGATCTCCGCACTTTAATCCTCCAGAATCAGACCTTCCAGACCCGCATGCTAGCTGTCATGGAGGACCATACCAGGGCTTTGCATGAGCTGCCTCCCATAGTGCCACCGCCTCCTGATGCAGCAGCAGAGGATGAGCAGAGCGACAGCAGTTCTCCCACAATGGCATAGCCGTGCAGGCCATGAGCCCAAGGAGGTTTTTTTTTTGCAACATCCACGCATGTGGGTGTTGGTGTGCACCTTGTCCTCGAACCTCCTGGGTGGCCTCCCCCACCCCCCCTGGCCCCCACATGGCCGTTTTTGATTTTTGATTTTTTTTTTTACAGTGTGTTGCCTTGTGTGGCTCTCGTGGGCATCCACTGTATTCCGGCTGGGCACATGCAGGCTTGTCATGAGTTTAGGTTCGATGCTTCGGTTCGTGAGACACACACCCCTCCTGCTTCCCGTTTCCATGGGCTTGCAAAGGGTGTGACCAAGTGACAGTGAATTACACAGTGATGTTGGGCTCCCATGAGCTGTTTGGTCAGTCTGTAGTCAATACTGTGTAGACATCACTAGTGGATATTGTTGTTGTATTGTACAATGTATGGTGTATTGATATGTGCTTCTGCATCCATGTCTTCCTCCTAATCTGCAGGTTCCTTCCTCATGTCTTCACAAGGCCGTCTACTTTGCAGATGCAGTTCATGTTGTATGCAGTACACAGAGACATTTGCGTGGCAGCAACACTCTACAGTCGTAAGGGGTCGATGTGCTGGTGTATTCAGGTTGTAAGACTACTACTACTTGAACTTAGTACTGTCATGTTTTGCATTTTTCCATGTTGTGTTGCAGCATTGTGTTGGTGGTAAATATTTGGTAATGTGTGCTGTTAGTTATACATTACTGGGAGCATATTGTGTGTGGGCAGTTTTGATTAGGGACAGTGTACTTTGTGACACTTGTGTCAGGTCTTGTGCATTTCTTTGTTTGCTTTCACATTGCATGACATGCCATGGTGTGTTTGGTGGTGGAGCTGGGGAGGGGTTGGGTGACATGGCGCTGTTCTCGTGTTGTATTTAGTAAGGGGGTAATGAATTTAGCAGCATAGATGTATGTCTTTTGATGACACAGCATTGGTGGCGTTTGGGTAGGTAGGGATGCACACAATGTAACACTTCCAGGTGACCAATCTCAGGCTGGTATGATTGTGACAGTTGAGTTTCCCTTATGTCATCATCATTGATTGTCAGCTGGTATGTGCCAGGGCTGTGTGCACTCCACAGGGGTGTGATTTTATGTGAAGTAATTAGCCACCAGCTGCGTACGGGCTGCCTCACCATGTGCCCTTTCCCCTCCCATGCACAGCGGGCGTGCATGTGGTTGGGGATGTGAGGGCACCACCATGTCCACCGGCAGGCCCCGCTGTGTTGCAACGTTGTGCAGGACACATGCTGCCACTATGATCCTGCAAACTACTGGGGGAGCATATAACAGCTGCCCACCAGAGCGGTCAAGGGAGTGAAAGCTTGACTTGAGCACTCCGAATGTGCGCTCCACTATGCCCCGGGTTGCAATATGGGCTGTGTTGTATCTTACCTCGGGTGGCGTGGTGGGGTTCTGAATTGGCGTCATCATGTGGGTGCTCAGAGGGTAGGCACTGTCCCCTGGGGAGGTGGTGATGGGTATCATTAGTGGGGTTGTGACATTACTCAGCATCTGACATGCATGCATGTACAGAGGCATTTATACTCACCAAGCAGCCATGTATCGGCATGCCGCCCAGCTTCTAGGTCCCGGTTTAGTGTTGACATTCTGTAGATGAAACTGTCGTGGGTGGAACCTGGATAGTTGGCATATACTGAGGTGATGATTCCCTTGGCATCACATACTACCTGCACGTTGATGGAATGCCAGTGCTTGTGGTTTCTATAGATGTGCTCAGATGCCCTGGGGGGACGTAGAGCCACATGGGTGCAATCAATGGCACCTAGCACTTTGGGGAATTGTGCCACCCCATAGAAATCCTGGACGGCAGCCTGCCTTTCTGCAGGTGTTCTGGGCAGGTATATGTGCCTGCGGACTGATGGGCGTGCAGTCATGATGGCCAACACCTGGTGTAGGCAGCGTGACTGCATGGCCTATGACACCCCCCCCCACTATAGCACTTGTCCGCTGAAATGATCCAGTGGCCAAGAAGTGCAGTACATTGAGGACCTTCTCCAGGGGCCTGAGTGCTTGGGAGCACAGGGTGGGTGATGTGAGGTCATCCTCCCCCTCACTCACCAGGTCGAGTATTATGTGAGGTGGAAACCTGTACCTCCCATACACCTGGTCATCAGGCATCCCAAAAAGGCTGGTTCTGGGTGTAAAAATTCTGGGCCTTACTATCCTCGTCCTTGCGGTATCCCAAGACCACTGCTGCTAGGAACGGTATATTCATCTTGGCGTCTGGGCTTTTTTGTTGTTTGCGCGCACTTTTATGCTGCGCGGGTCCACGTACGCCTGTTTCCTGCTGGCAAACGTGTTTCCGGATTAGCGCGTCTTTTTTGGCACACGCATTAGCCCCGTTCAATTCCATGAATACGTGTTGTAGATGCGCGTGTGGGCGTTCTGTGCATTTGCCTCCTGTACTTCCCCCGTGACGCCCACATTTTCACGCGTTGTTCCCCATTCTGCATGTTACGCCCCGTCCCCTGTTCCGCCTACTTTTTTTGTGTGTGCTGCGCTATGCTAAGCGCTATGTGCGCTTTCACTGTGCGCTTAGCGCACGCTCTTTAGAGATGTGTGCGCCAGCATGCGCCACGCAGAATTTTAGCGCACATCCAGGGATTTACAGGCGCACGGACTTCCATGAATCGCTGTGCGCAGGTTTCCCTGCGATTTTCGCACTTGCACTGCGATTTGCACGCTTTTGCCAAAAATTTCAGCGCACATTAATTCCATGAATCGGCCTCTTTGTCTCTCATTGTCATGCATTCTGATTCCCTTCACTCTAATGCCCCTTCTGCACTTCCCTACAATGCCCCTTCCGCACACACTCCCACTCTTACTCGATTAGGGCGGCAGCGGTTTGGTACCCGTTCGCATCACCCACATCACCCATGGAAGCGGGCAGGCATCAGTGATCGTCACCCAAATCGCCTGCGTCTGTTTCTCCACTGGCAGCTCCCTTGGCGGCTCATCTCGGGTCGTGTCGGGTGCCAGCTGCAGTCAGTTCCGCATCACGTGACTGAGAAGGTCCGACCAGTTGTTAACACTACAGAGCACGTGACGACGAAGACCCGAGTACATGCTGTAGGCATGAATCACGTGACACCGAAGACTCGATCACCTGACAACTTGGAAAAAGGTTAAAAGCGTTGAGTACGTGCCTTTCCAGTGCTTCACAGCTGTTCAATCTGGCACTGTTTGGTGTACTTTGGAGTTTCGACTCACAGTTTTTTGGATTACGGATTTGCTTTTGGATATGCTGTTAAATTGATCTCTCTGGAACATTTGACCACGGAACTCAGACTGTTTTTGGATTATCCTGCACTGTTACTCTGCTGCAAGCCTGCACCCAGAGCGCTCTCACAGATATTTCCAGTGTGTGACCTAACTTCTAACAGAGCAGTGCCTAACCTTCTCCACCCGACTGCTGCCGCCGCTACCACACACTGAGGGTGCTCTTAGAACATCTCCCACATTGCTCACCCCAAGGCCACTACTTGGTTGATGTCCCATCCTCCTCCCATCTAGGTAAGCCCCTTAGTGCTTCATTGCTTACTTTTCTGATTACTGCTTGTTATGGCTTTGTGGTAATTACGTGCTTGCCTTTCAGCGGTTGGGGGTTTCCGGCGTTCCTGGTTCCTGGCACTCCAGCACCTAATAGCTGTGGCTTCAAGGATCACACAGGGAGTTATTTAGTATCTCCCTGTGTGGTACTTGGGGACAGAGGCTTTCATAATCTTCACGACCATCAAGTTCTAACAGACTGTGAAGCCTGTGTGTCGTCCGGATTATGGAGGCCGCGGCCGGAGACCCTGTGGCCGCTTTAGTCCAAGCTGTCACCATCCTAAGAGCAGACATGGCTGCAGCCACCACAGCTATCCACCACTGGCTTGACTCCATACAGAGTGCACGCCACCCCCTACCCACTGATCTCAAATTCGGGATACAACCCCACAGGCTTCAGCTCCCGCCAGTACACTGTCTGCCCGGTCCCTGTGGTGATTCCTACCCCTTTTCCATTGGCAGCCGCCGAGAGATACCATGGTGACCCCTGGAAATTCTGCACATTCTGAACCAGTGCAAACTCCACTTCCTTTGCAGACCTCTGGCATTCTCTGATTCCTCCTCCAAGACCGCCTTTATGTTGTCCCATTTGGCCGGCATCGCAGCTACTTGGGCGAACCCTTTGTTAGAAAACGACCACCGGGCCCTTTATGATTTTGATCTATTGGTGAGCGAGATGTCCAAGGTGTTCGATACTAGACACTAGGCCCAGTCACAGGATTCAGAGTTGCTTTACCTTGCCCAGGGAAAATATCCCCTCATCGAATACATAACCCGCTTCAACCAGCTTTCAGTGGAAACCTCATGGCCTGAGAGTAAAAAGGCTGTGGTGTTCTACAGGGGACTAAATAACCAAATGAAAGATGCCCTTTCTGTTGTGCCGTCGTTACCTTTGTACCCCGATCTGGTTGATCTGGCTTTACGGGTATACGCTCGGAGAACCGATCGGAAAGTGGAAGCCGGATTTTCCAGTGCACATTCCCATCTTCAGCCTCCCGATTCTCCCTGAACCTATGCAGGTCGGGGGAATATGCAGCCCCATAACTACCACGGAAAGCGAACCTCGGAGAGCGGACAATGCCTGCTTTTACTGTGGTTTTAACGGACACTATGTCAAAGAATGCCCGCACCGTCCAAAGCACAAGAATTAGGGTTTTCAGAAAGCTTGTCCCTAAACTTGGGGGCTAGGGCGAGCACTCACCAGCACCCCTCCGATAAATTAATTCAGGATCACTTTAGCAATGCTTAATGAATGATTGTCAGGTTGCACACGAATTCCAGCAAGGAAAGCAAGGACAAATATTTTTACACGTGGCTGAAATTAAGCAAAATGTCAAATTGTGGAAAATTTAGTCGTGTGCTTCGAGCGCATTTACGGGGGCACTATAAGGAGTTCTATGTACATTGGAAAGCCTAGAATCTTAGCTTTAAGATGGAAGTTAAATCTCGTTCCTAGCACAAACTGTTCCGGAGATACGGCCGATTTAGTAAAGGTAGTTTTTCGGATTTGAAATTTGAAAGCTCAGAATGACAGATGACAGTTTTCAGTTTTAAAGATGACAGAATGACACGATTCTAGGAGGCAGTTCTAATAGGCTAAAATAGTTTGGATTTGATTATTTTAAACTAAGAGATTGGTTTTGTCACAGTGCTAGCTGGGTACTCACACTAGATTTTGGACAGGAATGGGCCTCGTCACGGATCTGGTCAACAGGTTGAACAGGACTTCTGGCGGTTCTGCTCACAGCGTCTGGTCTCTGGTTCTCTCTGGTTCCGGATACAGCACTGCTTTCTGGATACTGCTACAGGTTCTTGCAAAAGTTCTTGGCAAAGAATTCAAACAGCTCGCCCGGCTGTTGAATGGTTTGGTTGGTTTTGAGGCCTGCTGAAGAGGATTCAGCTTGTGGATTCAGGCCTCTCTGCTACAAATTCTGGAGTTCATTTCTGGTCTCTGGAGATTGATGGATTTGAAGTCTGGATCTCTGGATATGAAGTCTGAAGTCTCCCGGCAAAGCGTCCCGCAAGAAAGTGGAAAGTGAATGTCTCTACCTGGGTTTCAATGTTCCTTTTATGTGTTTTGAAAATGGGTGTGTGCCTGGGCCTAGCTAAGCCTGCCTCTCTCACTTATCATTGGCCAAGCTTTCCTCTCTCCCTTGATTGGGGGAAAGAAATGGAGTGTCAGAGTGATGCTGTAGATTTTATAGTCAGAGGAACCTCCCCTTGTCAAATTGCACACAAATCTATTTCTGACCCAAATACATATTTATCTATGTACCATTTTTCTAATATTATAGGTCCAGTTAACATATTTTCTGTAGCACCAAACCATCTGATCCCTATTTTTGTACGATGTCGTGTCCACTTATGACAGAATTCTCCCCTTTTCATCCAGATAACGACCTCTAAACCTTTCCAGATTTTACACAAATGTGCACCAGGGATATGGGTTTCAGATGATAAAGAAAGTGTCAGATGTTTAACATACATACATTTTGAGCAACAACCTTTTTTTCTGCTACTATCCCCAAGAACATACCACAGGGTCCTAACACCTCTTAAAATGTGCACAGAAAAATCCCAAGAATGAAGATTTTATTTATATAATTTTGACAAGTCCGCACTGTGAATTATCCATCTTTTTAAAATCATGCTCTGGCCCCAAAGGGGTGTGGTTTTCCAAAGCACATGGTGGAATTTCTGGTTTATCCACTTCCCCCAAGCTCAGCTTGCTCTCACAGGCACTGCCCCTCCCAGTTTCTCCCAAGAGGAAGCCATTTTACGACCCCCCCAATATAACATTTGCCTGAGTCCAGGACAGGGCTTTGTTTAGTTTCATGTAGTCCCCAGGTGCTCCTCCCCTAATCCAATCAGAGAGGTGTCATCTCGTTTTGGCAGGGGCAGCAGAATTCAGCCAGGCCTGGGAAGAGTTGTTGAGCCAGTTCAACTCCTGTCGCGGGTAGTTGTCAGGCATAATTCAGCCAAATGTCACTTTAGTTCCCAGTTTTCTACATTCAAATCCAACTCACAATGTTTGCACATGCAGCTAGAATGCTGATTCTAAGTTCAGAACTATGACATTTAAACAATTGCAACCTATGTGACACTCACAAGTAGGTCACTCATTTATTCTAAACATTTCAATTTTAGTGGCTTTAAACCCAAATTCACTTAAGCTGCTGACATCCCCAGCTATTTTTTATATATACATTAAATAATTACTTCCTTCAAATCATTTCAGAATATAGTTTTACATTGTATCCACCTCTTAGCAAGTCTTTCCTTGGCCTGGTTTGGGTTCATTTGTTCAGTTTTACACAAAAGTCTGGTGGTTTTAAAACGCCAGCTTTCTGATTATGGTGAGCACCAGTATTGCATCCATTTTGACCTTAAGAAAATGAATTCCCCACAGTTCTGGGTTGCTTTTGGCAATCAGCATTGCCATTCCCAATGGTTTCAGGCTACTGTGTGTGTAGCCCAATGGTGGTTTTAGGCAGTGCCCTCCTGTGCTCACAACATAGGCAAAAATGGGTGGCAGCCTATTCTTAATGTTTTCACTGTGCACTCTCTGGGGAGTTCTGGCCATCATGATGTTTTCAATGCCAGTAATGCACAGTTTTATGGTAGGGCTTGGATGCATGGGTAAAAACATCACACAAGCCCCCCCTCTTGCGATGGCCATTCTGACCTTTAACTGATGGAACTCGCAAGATCTGGGATGTTCGCCTCATCTTCTTCCAGTTCCGTAGATGGCACAGTTCAGCATCTTTTCCTCCATCCGGTTGGATCGATCGGTTCTCCTCGCCTGTCCTGATGGGAATATTGGGCGATACCCCGGGCCCCTCGGATCTTTGCTCCCGGTCTCCGGGTCGTTCTCCTTGGTCAGTCTCCATGGTTTCATCTCTCCTAGGATGATAAAGCAAAAGCGGCAATACCTATTCGTAGACGTTTCTCCACCACTATTAATGGTGTGGCGAACACATACATTTTATACATCCGGTTCCATTTTTCAGTCTTGTTTTTGAAAAACAAGATATAACAGGAAATATTGACATTAGCTTACTATATTTTTGGTATGTGGAATATTTTAGGGTTGGAGCTTTTATTGATCTGGGGCGCCCCCCTCTGGGATTCCAGAGGATTCCTCCAGTTGTTGCAGAGTGTGCTGAGGATGGCAACACTTTAGCTGATTTATATGGACCCACTTATCTTCCCCTTCCGCCAGACTACCTTTGGGGATGCAGATCTTATACGCTACTGGGGAGACCTTGTCTATAATTTCAAAGGGTCCCTTCCATGTAGGCAAAAATGTTCGCTGTTTGGCCTGGTTCCTGTGGAAATTGTATAGATAGACCCGATCTCCCACAGTATATTCCTTCCTGGTGGTCTTCAGGTCGTAGTGGGTTTTCATGCTGTCAGCTGATCTTTCTAGATTCCGCTGAGCATGGGCAAAAGCATGCTGAAGGTGTTTCCTTAATTTCTCCACATACTCATAAATTGTGGAGGCATTTATCAGTGTCTGCTTTTGGGTCCTGCAGAGCAAATGCTGGCGAAGCACCATCTTGCATCCGGTCATCAACTCAAATGATGACATTTTAGTTGCAGATGAAGGGGTAGATCTGATGGCCATTAGGACCAGAGGTAATCGGATATCCCAACCTGGCCCAGAATCTGCCACAAACTTTTTTAATATGCTCACAATTGTCCGGTTGTAGCGTTCTACTGCCCCCGAAGAAGCTGGTCGCTAAGCAATATGTAGCTTCCTTTTGACACCCAGTATCTCCCACATCTTTGTCATTACCTCGCTGGTGAAATGGCTACCTCTGTCTGACTCAATCCTTTGAGGTAGACCAAAACGGGAACAGATGTGGTTAATCATCAGGGCAGCTGCTGTTTCTGCCTTGCAGTTTGGGGCCGGGAGACATTCCACCCACTTGGTGAACAAGCATGTGACGGTCAACATATACTTGTTTCCTCTAGACGAGCGAATTACAGGGCCTACAAAATCGATTTGCAAATCTGACCATTGCAGTGTCATCCCCCTCTTTTGGAGAGGTGCACGGTGTGTGAGGGATGTTGGCTGAAATTGTGCACACACCAGACACCACTTCAAATATTGGTTGAGGTCCTGCCCCATGTGTGGCCAGTATGCAACCTCTCTTAAGATTTCCAGTGTTGTGTGAAACCCCCTATGACCGGCGGTGGCCGCATAATGGGCGTGACTTAACATCAGGCTTCGGAATGAGGTAGGGACCACCCACTGATCATGGCCAGCTTGGGATTTTCCTTACCAACAAACCGTCTTGGATTCGGAACATCTTTGGACATTTCATCAACACTCTTAGGTCCTCCTTCCCAATGTAATTGGTATCCGTCAGGGGACAGTTCTCAGGGTCCTCAATGTGTTGGTAAAACTTACCAATTATTGGGTCCCCCTTCTGAGCTGTAATCAAATCAGCATCAGGGGTCTCCTTACTCCATTGTGCCGTTGAAAGATCATTGTGAGCATTTGTCTGGGACCTAGTGATAGCAGTGACCTGGATTTCCCCCAACAGGGACTCTATTTCTATTAGATCCCCTTGGATGGCCCCGGTTTTGGCCAGCTGATCAGCTAAGTCTTTTCCAGTTTTGTCTGGTCCCTCTACTTTGGAATGACCCTTGATCTTTTTCCAGTAGATGGTCATCCCGTTCGAGGTGACCAGATCATCAATGTTTTGGATTAACTTCCCATGTTTCCAGGGTTTGTTATTAGCACATAACATGCCTCTGGTTTTCCAATTAACCAGGTGTTCCACGAACCCGTTCCCTACATAATCCGAATCTGTGATTATGACCAGCTCGTGGAGTTGATGTTGGACAGCAGTGAGGATGGCCTGATGCACAGCCATCAATTCTGCCACCTGACTACTTCGGGGACCAATTTTGTATCCAACGGAGGGTTCTGGGGACTCATTCACCCATGTATTCCCTATGCCGGCCACAAGTTCTTTTTCCCCGTTGTTGTCAACATGGTAAGAGCATCCATCCACATAGACAGTGGGCATTCCCTCACACTTGTCTTCTTCAAAGACTTTGTGTGGGGAATTAAGGTATGCCTCCATGTTGTCCTTGATTTTTAGACTTTCGTCCTCGAGACAGTTTTCTCTGGCACAATCATGAAAGTCAGCCAGACCTTGTGCGAGGGGACTCTTCTTGTTTTGGCCATATCTGACCTCCACAGGAAAGCCTTGCATTGACAGAATCCAGGAAATAATTCGGGAATTACTCACATTTCCGGCCCGGATTCTGTCACTTTGGAGATATTGCAGAGGCTGGTGTGGAGTCTCCACTATGATGTGTTCCCCCTGGATAAACGGGCGGTAATTCTTCAAGCCCACACCGTTGCCAGGAGTGCCTTCTCACAATCGTTGAATTTTTGCTCCACAGAGGATAAAGTTTTGCTCGCATAGGAGATTACTTTATTGACCTTGTCATGCTTTTGGTATAATACTGCCGTCAAGCACGTATTAGAAAACCCTGTCTCCAGGAAGAACTCCTTGTTTCTGGCAGGGTGAGCTAGGCAAGGCGCTTGTGAGAGGCTTCTCTTGAGTTGTCTTACTGCCTCAGATTGTTCTGGACCCCATTCCCACTTGACCCCCCCTTCAAGAGATGAATCAGGGGTCTGGTGATCTCTGCGTAGCCCTCAATGAACTTTCTGCTGTAATTAGTCAGTCCAAGGAGGCTCCTTAGTTCCCGCAGAGTTGTGGGATCCTTCAGTTTCTGGAGTGCTTCCACTTTCTTTTATTGGGGACAGAGACCCTGAGGAGTAATCTCATGCCCCAAGAAATTAACACGGGTTCTACACCACTGTGCTTTCTGAAAGGAAAGTTTTGCTCCGGCGGCCCTCAACTGCGTCAGAAAATAACGGATCTCCGCTATGTGTTCCTCCACAGATGAACTTTTGATGAGGAGATCATCTACATAAGCCAGGTTACCCCTCGCACCCAGGTCGGGCATGGCCTTATGTAGGAAAATGTTGAATTCATTGCCGGAGTTGAGGTATCCGAAGGGAGTCCGGGTCTATGTGTACTGCTGGCCCCCAAAGATAAAAGCCAGTTTGTATTGGTCCTCCCTACTGACAGGCACGGTCCAGTATCCATTGGTCAGGTCTATTGCTGTGAATTCCTGTGACCCCTGAATCTGGGACAGCCCTTGGTCAATGTAGGGCAGAGGCCATCGGGAAGTATGAACCCTTTTGTTGAGCTCCCTAAGGTCGGCGCAGAGTCTCCACTGGCCGTTTGGCTTCAATATTCCCAGCACCGGATTATTGAAGGTGCTGTGTACTGGACAGATTATTCCACGGGACTCAAGGTTCTTAATTATTTCAGTAAGGGACTCCATGGATGCGAGAGGCAAACAATATTGCTTCACAAACACTGGAGTCATTCCAGGGTCTGTGGGAATTGTTGTGGTGTGGATGTCGGTGCGACCACAGTCATATGAGTCTACCGCAAAGAGATCTTGGAAATCCAAGAAAACTTGTTTCAACTTTTGCTTCTGTTCTAGAGTCACACAGTCATCAGCTAGGTTGACTCTCTCTTCCACCATCTGCCTGAAGCCTGGAAAGACTTCTGGTTTGGCTATCTCAGCGGCCTCCTCCAGCTGGGTGGAGAAGTCCCTGGTCAGAGTGCTGATTTGGACTGGAGGCTTCAGGTGGGAAAGGCAGCCCTCATGGACCTGGAAAATCACCTCATCCCTCCTGAAGTCACAAGTCACATCTTCCTTACCATAAGGGCAAGAAGTGTACACCAGGAAGTTCCCCCCATGCCGGCTGAAAATCCTGTCTGGTGTTGTATTGTCATCACTGTCACTGTCAAAACAGTCATTGGGGATTTGTCCTAACAGTTCATTTCCTAAATCAATGGAGAAATGTCGGTCATCAACCGCCATTCCAATGATGGTGCCTGCGGCTAGAGTAATACTCTGTAAGTCGCTGTTATCAACCTCTATTGGAATGGTGTCATGTTCTATGTTGACTAATGGTGTTGGGTTTACCCCTAACCCTTGTTGTTGGAGAGAAGCATTTAGATGAATATAAGCATCAGGGTTTTTCCATTTTTGTCCTCTTTTAACTTTCACTTCCAGGGAGAATTGTCGGGTCCTGTCTGGGATGGTGACTTTCTCTTTACTCTGAATTTCTGCATAAGGTAGCAATTGAGCTGACCTAAATGCTTTTTCTGAATCATCAAAGCCCATGGGATTATCCGCTAATCGGGACCAAGTTTTGAAGTTTATTAGGTCCAAATTAATGGCAAAGCGATTGAGAATGTCACTGCCTAAGTAAAAGGCGGCAGTGACGTCTCGCATGTCCCAACAATTATGGACTATGCTCTTGTTGCCAATGGAGATTTTGAGCATACACCTGCTTGGCAGGAGATGTTTGGAATTGGGTGCTTCCAGGTCCATTTCCCATTTGTCTATCAGTTTGAATGTGGGAATGGCTGGATCCTATGGGAGTTGGTGGAACATGGCTTCGCTGGTGAAGCTCTTACCGTTGTTCACACACACTCGGGCAAGAACAGAGTCCTTCCCATCATTTAACTGAACAGGGAATAACCACTGCTCTCCAATTTGCTGAATATCAGCCAGGCTCTGAGCTGATTTCACATCTTTCTGGACTGTAGGAATGGGAGTGTCTGATTCTGGATTGGTAAAGAATTTCAGAGTGTTTCCTTCCAGTGTGGAATACCACCTTAAACTGGAAGGAAGGTTGATTTTCAGAAATAGAGAGGAACCCCCATCACCAGTCTGTTGTCCTACTGCTATTACTGTCACGTCTGAAATTTGGTTGTTCTGGAAGTGAAATTCTACTTGGTCAGATTTTTGTTCAACCATGTGGCAGGTGCCATTTAAACTAACATGGTTGACACTCTGATTTAATTTTATTGGTGGGCTAGTCTGGGTCCAGAGGACCTTGTTTACACAATCTATTAGGGGTGACAACCTTCTCAGGAGGTCTTTCCCTAGTAAACAAGGGGTGCCCTCTGGAGTCACTACTATGACTGGGTGTTTCACCTTGTGTCGCCCAATTTTAATGTCCAACTCTGCAGTCCCCTCGATGGGAATTTCCTTCCCGTCAAAGTTCTGTAGTTGTCCAGGAAGAGAGTTGAGAGGAATGCGGTAATTCTCCCCCCTTCCTGCATTTAGTTCATCAAAGGCCCTTTTGGACAGAAGGGTAGCTTGGGATCCAGTGTCCACCAGTGCCAAAATTGTACCCTGCCCCTGTACTTGTACCGGGGCATAGTATCTTCCCTCCTTCTCCTCAAGGGGGCACTGAAAATGCACATTTTTGGACAACTGGTGGGCTAACTTTCTGGTTTTGGACATGGCGAGATAAGAGTTTGGGCAGAATTATGTGAAGAGACTGGGGAATCTGAAAGAAAAAGTTGGCAACTGGAAATGTTTTCGGGTTCTGGGCCGCCCCCCCCTTTCTGGAGGCAGTCATCAGGATGGGTTTGACCCACGGGATTTTGGTATTGTTGGTTCTGGGATAGAATGATGGGCGGCGACAGCTCAATCCCCACATCTACCCAGTCTGTTGATTCGGTTTTAGGTTCCCCTGGTTCCGGTTCTGGGCCGCCCCTGCCTTTTTGGAGGCAGTCACCAGGATGGGTTTGAACCAGGGGTTTTTGGTATTGTTGGTTCTGGGATAGGATGATGGGCGCCGACAGCTCAATCCCCACATCTACCCAGTCTGGATTGGAATCTCTTGGGACCCATTTTTCCTTGGGAGGAGTTCCCCAATCTCTGAAGGAGAAGATCCTTTTCCCAGGATCTTCTGAGGATCCCTCTCCCTCAAATTGGAAGACCTGTACCTCCTCCACAAAGTGGGTCTGTTTGGGTCCTTTGTTTCTCCTACCCCCCCTCTGCTCCTTGGGAGCCAGGCTTTCAGGGGCGGGAGATTTTGTTTACGGTTCCTGGTTTTCCAGGGGCTGTTTACAAGTTGGGAAGGAAGGTTCCTCCAAGGCTTTACACCCCTCTTCCCCTTGTGCCTCCTCCCTGGGAACCGGTGGGTTATCGGGGTGCTGCCCCCGTCATTGTTCTGGAGCACCAGGTCCAGAGTTTGGGGCATTCTGCGGTGGCATGCTCATCTGAGGTTTCTGTTGAGCCCTCAGTATGTGACCCAGATCCCGTGCCATATTTTGGACCTGGCGCTCTAACTGTGAAACCCGCTCAGGCTGATACGAGGTCCTGTTTTCTCCCCTGGGCTGATCCCGGGAAGGGTAGCTATCCCCTCTCTGGTAATACCCTGGGTTGGGAAGATTTGGGTACCCCTCCACCCTTGGCCTCCCCTCTCCCGGATTAGGTTGTCTGGGCTCAGGGAATTGGGGAAAGAAGAATGAATGGTTTTGGGGCTGGAAACCTTGTGGATACCTGGGAAAAAAGTTCTGCCCAGTGTTTGAGGAATTTCTGCCCTCCTGTGGGAAGTTAGGAGGGAAGTTCCCTGGGTCAGGTGCTTGGCTGGATCCCCCCCCTTGGGCTGGAGGAGTCACATAACCCAGGATTGGTCGGTTTCCCTTGTAGCGGGGACTTACATTGTCAAGGGAGCAGGGGACCCCATTTGTGGGACTACCTCCTTGACTCCCTGTCTGTGACTGGCCCGAGGGCCTTCTGGGCTGTGAATTATTTGCTGCAGGCAGGTCTTTAGGCCCCCCCATCTCCAAATCTAAAACGGGGGCAACCTTTACCTCTGCCACCTTGGCAGCAGCAGGGGTGCTGTTGGTTTTGGGGTTTTTCTGCGCATTACTTTTATTTTCTATGGGCTTCTGCACCTCATAGATCCGGGTGGCTTGTCTCAATGACCCAGTCTAAAGATCTTTTCTTGTGAAAATCTATCACGAACTGGGTCATTATGTACTTGGGAAGAGCATGGAAAAATATGTTGTTGAATTATCTGCTGTCCGTGCGCACCCTTCTGCTGGTCTGAGCAAAGGTACGCTTCAATTCTTGCACGAATTCTTGTGGGGCCTGATCCTCCCCACATTGCAAATTGTAGGCTGCCTTTCCAGCCTCTTGGGGATTTCTATGTACAGAAAAATGTTTCAAGATGGCCGCCCTATATGTGGACCATCTTGAATGGTTTTGGTCCTCCAGCTCTGCAAAGAAACTGGAGTATTCAGGGGAGAATGTCCATTTGACATACTGGATGCAGCTACTGCTGTCCTTCAAACGGAAAGTCTCCATCATTTGCTCATAGAGCTCCAAGTGTCCCCAAACAGAATACTTGGCGTTCTTATGATAAGGCGTGATAACACTCCTGATTGCCTTAATCTGTTTTAAGGGTTCCTTAAGCAAGACCCTTTTCACCTTATTGGCTTTTTTGGTTCGAGTAACCCTGGTCCATTCATCCTCTGGTTCAGAAGCACTGCTCCCAGAGGTGCCCGTCTGATCTTCCAGGTTTTCCTGGATTCTGCGAGCCTGGGAATAGCTGGCAGAAGTGGGGACCTGGTCTCCTGTTTCCTGTGACGCTCAGAGGAGTCTTCAGATCCCTCCTTGCTACCAGGATTTAATGGGTACCCCCCCCCACTGACCTAACTGGGCATAGGTTTTCAGGATGCCCTTAGTGGGCCTACTCTCCTGGGGTTCCCCACTAAATTGCACTGTACTTAGGTGCCCATACCCGGATGCCCGCCCATCCATTCCTGGGTGGTACTGGCCTATGCGCCCCATCCTTTTGGCTGGATAGTAATCTGCCATCACTATGGCCATGTGCTCATGTGCGCCAGGGGACATGGGGGTGACAGAGTCCAGGGACTGGGAGAGATGAAGGCCTCTGGTACTAGGGCTCCTGAGGTTATGCTCAGGCGTTTCCCTTTCCCAGCGAACCTCATCTCTATCAGCCCCTGCTTCCTGTTGCAATAAAAGAGCCTGCGCTTTCAGTTCCTCAGTTAAGGCCTTACTAGACTCTATCAGTCTCTCCTGCATGGCTACCTGTTGCTGGAGTCTATCATTGTGCTGGTAGAGAGCCTCATTCTCTCTCTGTGCCTCCGGATTGGTCCTGGAGTACTGGCCCAGTCTTTGCTGCAGGAGGGTTACCTCCTGAGTCCCATCCCTACTGGCCTGCTCCTTTCTTGACAGAGCCTCTTCCACCCTCCTGGTGTGCTCTAACAGGTTCTGATGCTCATTTTGGAGGTCACCCAGCCCCTGGACGGCCAAGTGATTTTCTTCAGTTTTTCTTTTTAAATGGCAGACTTCCTGGCCTAAGGTGTCCCTTTCCTGACTAAGAGTCTGCATCTGTGCCACCAGGTTGTCCCTTTGCCTTTGAAGGGCACCAGCTTTCTGGCACTCCTGATCAAACTCTGCCTGGGTATCCAGGTCTTTCAGGATCAGTTTATTGCTCTCTGCCTTTTCCCTATCTAGGTGGCTTTGCAGGGTGACTACCTGCTCAGCACATGCCCTATTGAAATCTAATTGTTGCTCCAGCTTTTTCTGGCTCTGCAGTAGGGAGTCCAAACCTTCTTGGTACTCCATCTGCAAGGCCAGAAATCTGGTATCCTGGTCAGACTTTTCCTGTTGCAGGATACACATGTCCTCTTTGATTTTAATGAGATACTGTCTGCTCTCATTTTCTGACTCCTGGCTTCTGTGCATCCTCTGCTCAGAAGAGACCAGGTCAAATTGGGCCTTCTCTAACGCGAACTGTTGCCTATTTGCCAGATCTTGGCCTTCAGCACATTTGTCCTGCATGGCTCCCATATATAGATACAAATATGCCGCTATCCTAACCATCTTGTCGTGTTCATCTTTAGCTTTAGGAGCCATGTATAGTTCACTCAGGGCCACATGTAAGGGACCCTGATCTCTCCATATATCTAACCGAGTTGCAGTGACCTGTCGTGTGATTGCCTGCAACCACGCATCCTGGCCCTGCTCAGTCCATTCACCTCTCACAAATAGCTTATGTAAGAAGTGCTCTCTGGCTATTTTGATGTCTACCAGTGTCGTCATTCTGGAATTTGAGTTCCTTCCTGATTTACAGAAGTTTGTATTTTATTTTGCAAAACAGACCGTTTCCTTAGAGCGTTCCTTTGAGGGGTGCTTTCACAGTGTAAAACAGCGTGGTGATCTAACCGGATATGTGTATCCGGTCAGTTGACACACTGTATTAAGCTGCACAAGTGGTAAATCTAATCCAGAATATCCCGGACGAGCCCCCACTTTGTAAGCGGATTCAATTCAACACTACAGTCAATGCCTAGTCTGGGATGCTGATGGAAACCCTTATTGATATATTTTTATGTCCAGTTCGTTTACTCTGGATGACAACCCTTGTATAACACCCCTCTCTTAGCAAGTCTTTCCTTGGCCTGGTTTGGGTTCATTTGTTCAGTTTTCACACAAAAGTCTGGTGGTTTTAAAACGCCGGCTTTCTGATAGTGGTGAGCACCAGTATTGCATCCATTTTGACCTTAAGAAAATGAATTCCCCACAGTTCTGGGTTGCTTTTGGCAATCAGCATTGCCATTCCCAATGGTTTCAGGCTACTGTGTGTGTAGCCCAATGGTGGTTTTAGGCAGTGCCCTCCTGTGCTCACAACATAGGCAAAAATGGGTTGGAAGCCTATTCTTCATGTTTTCCCTGTGCACTCTCTGGGGAGTTCTGGCCATCATGATGTTTTCAATGCCAGTAATGCACAGTTTTATGGTAGGGCTTGGATGCATGGGTAAAAACATCCCACAGGGCGCAAAGGGATTACCGGCACCGGTGTCCTTACCGGTGCCGGTATCCCTTTGCACCAAACTCGGAATGAGGCCCATACAGTAGTACACTTTTTCGTGCCAAGTACTCTTATGCTTACGCTTGGTAGACTTAAATGTTTAAAAGTGTGGGCAAAGTAATGTTGCCCATGCGCTGCTTCTGAAGGTACATGGCCCGAAGCAAATAGCATAGAAGTTTAGTGGCTACCTCCAAACTAGTAGTAGACTGAAGGTGTATACAAGTAATGCTGAATAATTAATTGTGAAAGGGGGCTAGGAACTCGATTGTTACCTGCAGTGGGTATGCTATCATTTTTGTTTGTATAAACATGATGCCCGCATGTGTCTGGGTAAAGGACATGCACCCTAACGGCTGACAAAAAGGTAAATAATTGCTGCAATATCCAAGACAACTATGATTGTGGAACTGGTGTTTTTGACAAAGAGATTTGATTTAACATATCATGGTAAACAACAAGCACATGAAACACAAAATATAACGTCATGCAGTTATCCGCATATGAAAGTTATTCTGTGACAGTGGACAGCCGACATGTGTTAAGACCTTAATGCAGGTCTTTATCAACCGTAGCACTGCAGCAGTGCCAAAAGGCGGCCACAGCCATGCCCGCTCTCTTTTTCTATGACCTATGGTGTCACTATGTCTATGTTCTCTGACAGGCTCACATGCCAACCTTTGTTTGTTACCAGTTGCCTTAATAAGAGTAGCACAAATGCACACTTTTGACACATGCAACACTTGAATCTTTGCCAAATACCGCCAGGTCGGCATGCTAAATTTTCGGCAACTGCTCATCATTTCACAAGATTCGTTTTGACTCACACGGGCTAACTTTGACAGTAACTTATCCAAATTTGGGAGACATTGATACTCTTTGTCTGGGCATTTTGCCTTGAATGATATTATTTAGCCTTGATAAAGACCTGCATTAAGGTTGAAACATACAAGTGAAATTTGATGGCTCAAGCAACAAGGGAGGCCTCTATTTATTCTGAAGGCCACCATTTTAATATATTTGATGTATTTATTTATTTATTTATTTATTAAGTGCCAAAGCCCAAAGGCATCAGGGCGCTACATAAACAAAACAAAACTTTGGGAAACAGGACAACAAGAAAAGAGGGTGGAGACTGGCGTCATACCAAGGATTTAAGAAAATAAGTGAATCTTCAAAAGTTTTCTAAAGCGTTTTCAAGATTTGAGCATCTAGTGCAGGAAGAAGATGTTCCCGGTCATCATTTCTTAACTCTGGGAATAGTAAGCTGGCTGCTAAAACTGGAGAGGAGCGGATATGGATTTGTATGTTCTTTCAGATATTTAGGAACATTGCCATAGAGGCATTTATGAATCAGGGTAATTACTTTGAAAAGTATCCACGCTGATACAAGAAGCCAATGTAGCTCCATTCTTGCACTACTGATGTGGTCTGTTTTAGGAATGTCATAGATGACATGTACTCCTTCATTTTGCCCAATCTGCAATGAATCGATACAGCGACAGTTTGCTCCAAGAAGTAAGAAATTGCAATAATCTAAACGGGGTAAAATTATTGCCCTTGCTAGAATAGCACAATTCTTTTTGTGACAAGAAAGATTTAGCATGTCTTAACACTTTTAGATGGTATTGAGTACTATGAACTACCCCTTCCATGTGAGCAGCAGAATTTACAGCCGCATTCATGTGGACGTCACGAGTTTTACCTTGTCTCTAGTGAGAAATAGCAATGTTATCAATAGACAAACTGGAGTATTCAGCCAGAGCATGGTTCTGGCTTGAGTCGATCCAAAAATGATCAGTTCAATCTCAGAGGGGTTTAGACACATGGAATTCAAATTCATACCATTGTTGATGAGTCCATATTTGTATTGTAGCTGGTCTGAGTCAAGATCACAATTGCCAATCAACTCCAAAACAAGCTGGGTATCATCAGCGTAGTTTGAGTAGTGGATGCTCAGAGAAGTTAACAAGTCACATAAAGGCTTGATATATAGATTACATGAAAATGGGGACAAACAAGCACTCTGCAGGACACCCTCTGTAATGTTTTCCGTGACAGAAGTAGCTTTGCTCCAGCACACACGCGATTACCTGTTAGCCAGAAAGGATGAGAAACAGTTGATAGCATCAGTCGAGCAATGTCCAAGAGAGTGTAGTCTGTCCACAAAGCATGAATGTTCCAATAAATCAAAAGCGGCTGACAGGTCCAGTAATATCAACAAGCCACCTTTGTTCTTCTCTACGATGGTAAGCATTTTTGTCTGTAGATCCACTAACGCGGTCTCAGTCCTGTGGAAGGGCCGGAAACCCAATTGTTGTTTGTGTAGGATATTATTTACTTCCAAGTGATGTTGAAACTGAATTGTGGCCATTTTGTCAATAACCTTTAGCAAGAATAAAGAATTGGTTATAGGGCGTAAATTGCTTGAGTTGTTAAGGTCTGAACCTGGTTTCTTCGATAAGGGAGAAACAATAACTTGTTTAAGACGGTCAGGTACCATACCATAACAAAATTAAGAGTTGATAAAGCACACTATGAATGGTGAAAAGATGGCTGGATTTTATACAATGAATTTAGAGGGCAGAATCTCTTCTGCACATGTAGTCGATTGCATTTGTTTCAAGAGTTTGAGAACTTCATCTTCTGAAATATAGGAAAAGGAAAAATAATGAGAGGGCTGAGTATCACTTTCCATATTCAGAAGAGAGTGAGGAGTGTGTGACTTTACGGAAGCTGCAATCCTAATGCGTGCCTCCGAGATCTTATTGGCAAACTCTTTTTGGACTTTGTTGCAAACTTCATTGGTGGGTAAGAAATGTTGAGATTGGAGTTTAGGTTTTTCCAAACTACGATAGATCTCAAATAGTTTTTTAGTATCATTTCAGCAGACTCAATTTCTATGTTATAAAAATGTTCTTTAGCCTTATAGATTTGCTGTTTATAAACATGCTGAATCTGCTTCCAAGCTGTTTTGTTTTCGTAAGTGGGATTTTTCCCCCAAACCCTTTCAAGCCGTCTCTTGGCAGCTTTAGTCAGGGATAGCATGGGGGGACCATGGTTGCTTGCTAAGATTATATCTAACGGTTTTTGTTTGAAATGGTGCAACCTTATGGAGAAGACAAGTCATTTTTAAGTTATATGTGTTAACTAACACTTTAGCTGGGTCCTAATCCTGGATAGATTCCATAATTTGTTTAAGGCAGTTGTTGAAAGCCTCTGGATTCACTTTCTTTTCATTTCTGGTCTTTATCTTGTAAGGTCAAGGTGCTTTATAAATGTACCACTAACCAACTACAAGCCTTTGTGGAGAAGACTATCATCCTGCACCCTAGACAGCCTAGTTTTAGACACCTCCACGGTAACAAGACCACTCTGTTAGATCTGCAGACACAAATGTTGAAAATCTCAGATGGAGGTCGCTCTGGCATGCTGGTTCTGCTGGATTTATCAGTGGCTTTTGATCTTCTTGACCATGACCAACTTCAGCTTGCCTCAAAGAAACATGGTCACTGCACTCCTGACACAATTATATGGCTGAGATAATATCTCCAGAATCGTACCTCTTGAGTATGTTGGGGTGAGGCCACATCTCCCTCTTCCCTCATTTCCTGTGGTGTCCCTCAGGGAGCATGTATGTCCCCACTACTTGGCAACCATTATATTCAACCTTTTTGTTACCTGTTGGATGAGCTTGGAGTGTACTTCTTGAATGATACTGATGACATCCAGCTAGTTCTTGGGTTATTAGGGGATTATGCCAAGGACACCATCCTTCTTCAGACCATCTATCTTCCCGTTGAGACCTGGAGGATGAAAAACCGGATGTGTCTGAATGGGGATAAGTGTGAGCTGTTGGTTTTTGGCACCAAGCATGCTCAAGCAAAATTAGACCCCAGCTACCGATCCTTCTTCATTCACGGTGGTCCAATTCCAGTCTCACAGAGTGTTAAAACTCTGGGCTTCTATCTCGATCCTCTGCTTAGTGCAGACGTTCATATCAATAAGACAGTAAAAAATGCATCTTACTACCTTAGGCTGCTGAGAAACCTGCGTCCCTTTCTGTCAGCATTCATTTGGTCCTCAGTGGCCCGTGCAGTTGTGATGTCCAGATTGGACTATGGCAATGCATTATTAATTGGGGCCAACAAGAAAAACATCCATGATATGCAATTATATGATATGATATGGCATTTATAACGCGCATGTACACAAGTGTTTCAAGGCGTGACGAGGCAAGGAAGGGGAACAGAGGGAAGCCAAAGACAATGATCCTACTAGGCCAGATGACATTGAGATACATGCCCTCCAGATTATTCAAAATGATGCAGTTAACATTATCATGAAGAAAGCTAGAAGATATCATATTTCTGATAGCCGGAAAGTTCTCCATTGTCTGCCTATATTAAAGAACTGGTATCGTTTTATGAGCCACAAAGGAAGCTTAGCTCCTCTGCCTTGGCGCTGGTCAACATCCCTAAATTCGCTTTCTCCAGTTGTCTAGGCAGATCCTTCCCCTTTAAGTCCATGCAAATCTGGAATGCCTTGCCTTTGGAGCTCATGCTGGTAAAGGAATACATTCCCTTTAGCTGGACATTGAAAACTGTCCTTTTCAACTAATGCTCTCTACAGCTATGCCTCTGTGAAATAGAAGCTGCTCCGCTTCTGACTCTCTTGTTGGGGTGGATACCAGGGTTGTATTACTGGTAGTGCTCAGAATATGGGGCTCATCTTTGACCTGAGTTGTGTCACTAAAGTCTTCCATCATAAACTCAGGTGAGACATAACTACTCTTTGCTTCCTCATCGTTCCTAGCTTCAGTGAGTATATGGATGGTGTGGGATCAGTCAGGGCAGAGGAGAGGTTTAAATCTTGAGTTTGAAACAGGGATGTAGCCTCATGGGGGAGAGCCACAGCAGGCCCATGGGGTTTAGAAGGTTTGATAGTCTTGGGGCCTGTGAGTGTTTACGGCGCCTGGCTAAATAACTATATATATCGTGACCCATCTGCATGATAAAGCTTTCAATGAGTCTCTCACGCTGTAGTTTCTGAGTGGTGAGTAATAGTTCCAGCTCTGGGTGGAACACCATACTCAAAGAGGAGAGCAAGAGCTGAAACGAGCGATGTCGAAGTTACCTGCCAAGCGCCAGGCATCGGGCGCGGACGTGTGAAGACCGGGCTTGACTCAGTGTCCCTGCGCTACTGGGACATGTAGTTCATCCCCGGCCATTGTTTCCTAGCTGAAACGAGATTTCTAAAACTAAGTGCTGCTTCAAAAACAAGATTCCTAGAACTTGAATGCAGCGTAGAGCAACAAGATGTACTATCCCTCACAACAAACGTTGTTTAATAGTTACTTGTACAATTCAAATTATATCTTTTTGAGATACAGGCAGAGATCTTACGGGTATAAACTCACACAAGGTAAATCACTCAAGCAGAGTTAATGTTAGAGTTAATGTTAGTGCACACGTTTGACAGCAGACAGAGTAACCATCCTCATCTTTGTGTACATCCAGATTTCTAAGAATAAAACTCATTTGGATGCAAAGGTGAGGCTATTCCCCTCTGCACCATAATCTCTCAACCCTCCTATTTAGTGACAATGGTTAAAATGCTGGTCCATTGGCAGCTGCCAACTTTCCTTCCAATACCCCACTCTCCCCTCCCATTTTAGTTGACCAGACCAGTGGCTGGTCCATTGCAATCTTTCTTTCTTTCCCATCAGATGGCTGTGACTGTGCCTTCCCCTCCTTCAGGATCACTATACAGTACTGTCCTGGTTACCACCCACCCATGATCCACTAGGGGACAGGGAGCCAGTGGGACAGAACATGACATGGCTATAATAAAATATATTACAGCCCCTTGGTTATCGTACACAGATAATGCACAGAGGGATAGATGGAAGCCCAGGGGTCAGAATACATTGCTGTAATTAAATAAATCAACACTGTTTACCAGCCAAAGATAATAGACATGGTGATAGAAGCCCTCGCGGTCAGAATCAGGCCTGGCTATAATAAAGAAAACTAACACTCACCTGGTCACAACCCAAACATTCTTTATTGAGAGGACATGTTGACAAGGGGTCAGCATAAGGTTCTAATAAAATAAATAAACACTTTCTTGGTTACCATTAAAATATAATTCACTTAACAGCCATTGAATTCTAGCCCTGAGTCTGGTGAGCATGCTTGATTACCTAATCTGAGCTGCATGAACTGATATCTTGTCAGGTTCTCCTTCAGCTGCTGCATGGTCCTCTTGTCATATTCTTCCAGGAGCTCATCTAAAGTGAAGCATACCCAAATGGCAACCCATAGGAACATAGCAACAGCTATGGAAAATGTCTGGAAAAAAGCAGTGTTTCAGTTAAAAGAATCAGTAGTTTGCCTTTCTAAATCCTGATGGTTGATCAGTATTGGCACCCCCACTTTCTACACTACATATACCGCCCTGTACAGATGTTGCTTCAGTTAAGCCTTTTTAATGATTTATAAATACTGAAAAGAAACCAAAACCCACATAAAACGCAGAGTGCAATGCCCTACAACCAGTCCAGCTACTATAATATGCATTACTGTAGAACAATTAATTGACTTTGATGCTTAATTGTCCTTTTTTATGGGTGATCTTGTACACTGGTGGGATAGTAGATGACAGACTAAGTAAATGTAATCCTGAGAGTGATCTTCCATTCAGTTATTTCTGTTATAGATCACCCAGCACCCAAAAGTGCCCTAAGTGTGGCACTCATTTCTGGGCTCATGCATTTAGAAATTAAAGGACAGCAGGTAAAGCAGGCACAGCTTTTTAGATAACTCTTGAGATCCAATTTACATTAAATTATGTTAAGATCATCTCCAAATTGGAGTAATTTAAATAAGGATACAATGGTAGCAGGACGGGTTCACAAGGCACGTACAAGAGTCCAGTGTAATTGTGTCATCCTTAGTATATACATTAAGGTCTGGCACCTTTGTCAGGGCCTATTGACTTTGTTCATCCTGGGTAGATAGAAATAGCCCATGTGAAGAGGTGTAAACACCTTACAAGTGGCCAAATGTGGTACTGGGTACTGGGCAAGAGGGCGACATCTCCATTTCAGTGGTACACCCTCTCCCAAGAGCAACCCTAATACATAATTGAAATGGGGAGATGAGAGATACTTTTATGTTTTTGATTAAGCTTTTACCCCATGTTGCCATTTGTTAAACAAACAACAAAAGCAACAAAATGAAACCCAATAATATATAATTCAGACAGAAAGGTAGACATGTGAAAAAGGTAGACATACCACAATATAGATACAAAGTGGTATGTAAAACGGGCCATTTCATGTAAAGAAGCTAGGACCCTGTGTCTGTACTTTGCTGATACACAGTGGACATACACCATGGCACGAGATCAGCACACATGTGTTTTGCAACTCCAACATAAATGAACACAACCACAACCTCATATGTCATATTCAGATCATCCCCTGCAACTATTTGTAGAGTGGGAACTAAAAACGGCATCTGTTAGAAGCGTGCATTATTATTCAAGCGTATATTGCTTACAGTATGCATTTGTTAATTTTTCCAGAATAACAGGGCAACCCATAATTAAAAGAAAAACATGAGAAAGGCTTATCTAAACAGTAGTGCACATTTCATTAAAAAATGAGTACATTCATTCTGAAGTAATTAAAAGGGTTGACTGTTTATGTAGTATGAACTACAAAGCACTTATGGATGTCAAAGGGCTGTGATTATAACAGTTTTGATGGCTTGATATGATTGGTTATTTATAATGTGCTTAATACCCAAAGGTTTCTAAGCGCGGACTTGAGAATCAAACCTGTGTTGCTCTGTGTTGTCTTACTTCCAAGGCGAGCATGTTGCCCCTTAGCTATCCTCCCGAAGGAAGGACTTGACCTGAGAAGTATCACACAGCTGAACCCGTAGCAATAGTGATGCAAATTCCTGCACAGTCCATGTATACGTATCAAACCCCTACTTCCTAATATTTGTTTTTGTTTCATTAGTCAACACTGTCAATAATTCATGTAGACACCTCAGATAATACAACTCATGTAGTCAGTGAAAAGGATTTATTATGGACGTATTCGGGATTAGGGATTGTTTACAAGATTGGGCAAATAAAACTGTGGCAAAATCAATAATCTTCATGCCCTTGAATAGTGTCTCTCCTGGGCATCACTCACAGTCTTTGCTCTCCATGATAACTGTAGCAAAGTTTGGAGAGTGGCCTCTCCTGTCAGCCACTAATGGATGTTATTCCAGCCACTCTTGCTTTAGTGCAATCTTCTCCCAAAGTAAGCTCCACAGCTTCTCCAAGAAGTGAGGTTGTACTGTGTGGGTTTGTAGGTGCTTGTCTCAGGTGGGATTCACTTCCGTATTCCAGGGTCTTGAACCTATAGTAGGGTGGGAAAGGAGAACCTCATCATTCTCCACTGTCCTCTCACTTCTGTCATGGCCCATTCCTTGCACAACTGTCCCCAGCCCAGCTCCTTCACCAATAGTCCCTTAATAGGAATGTATGGTCCCACCACTCATATCAAGGTGAAACATCAAGGAATTTGCTATAACTTGTATTTTTGAATTTCCATTCTCCATGACTTTTAATTTAATCTAATTACTCCTTATGGTCTGGGCTTAAACCTCTCTCCCTCTCCATTTGTTAGTCCTCGGCAGATTGGGATCTACACACACATTTAGACCCACTTGGATTTTTTTTTGGATTGCCCTCCCTGCCCAGATTATGAATGTGTTGCACAATTGCTCTTAGTATCTTTATGTTGTAAATAATTAACCATGGCATACATACCTTTTATTAGAATGCCATGCCCTACATTGCTTTTTGTGAAAGCACACCACCATGTGATTATTTTGGTGGGACCACACTGGATTGTTTTTTGTTGAAACATATAATTTTTGGTTTCTTTTGTTGGAATAGATCCCGCTTTTGGATTGCCCTTTGTTGGACAACACTCCAGTATAATATTTGTAAATACACAACACACTGGATTTTGCGTTTGGACTCCTCCTGTAGATGAAGTTGCTTCCTTTATTGTGGCTTGGCATTGTCCATTGGTATATTTGCCTCATGGCAATATTGTGTATCATACAAAACATTGTTTTATCAGGCAAACTATGTTTTGTGTGCACTTTAAGGCCCCCTTGTCATGTATATGTATTAGAACTATGTTTCGAGCAATGCAAAAGCTTGGTGAGTGCTTACTCGTGCCCTGATGTGGCCATATTGTGCCAGTGATATCCTGCCCTCATGGGCCCAGTTAGTAGTTTCATGTTCTTAGTGGGTACCCAGAGTTCCTTGAAATAAGGAGTACAGATGGTTATGACTGATTGTCATACTTGGTAGACAATGACTGGGCTTCTACTTTGGGATGTGCAGCAATTTTAATTTTATTTAGTGAGGATACACCATCTGGATGGATGTTTCTGTTGAAACGCATGTAGGAAAGGCCCTGAATGCTCACAACAGAAAAAATACAACCTGTTAGGGAAAAATTGCCCAAGACACCTCTTGCAAGGATAACAATTATTTTATTCCTAACAAATAGGGGGGTACCAGCAAAGAGCTCTGCTGCTGCCGAACTTTCTGCCAAAATCTGCATGAGCAGCACATTAAGAAAGTACATAGGGGCTGATTCGTGGAGCATTTCCCATTGGGATTGCACCATTATAAAATGCTACTGTGAATCAGACCCATACCATCATCTGTGACATCATCACATACAGTAAAAACCTGCGCAGCTGGTTGGTGTGTGAAAACAGAAATAAAATATCGAGGCTGCGTACCCCAAAAGGAAATACACCAGACACGGGTTACAAAGGAACATACGAAGTACTTTATTCTATACTGAATTCAATTAGAAAAACTGAGCAAAATCAGATAGCTATCGGCCCTCAGTAGAACACAACGAACTCCAGCGTGGTTCAGTGTGTTCAGTGAGAGACGCTGTATATTAGAATGCATTCGATTTTTATACATTTTGTGGGCGCGATGCCCAGTCCCACTTCGGGTTAATATTCCTTTTAATATATCACCAATTCTAGGGTTCGTGCCGAGTCTCAAATAACCGCATATAACTGGTTTGTCTTTTAATACATGTAACAACAAGCGTATGCATTAACTGTGTATTCTAAAGTTTCCCATGCAGGCCTTCTTAAACATAAATACAATGTAGTAAGACAGATGTTCTTTGTTCAGTATGTAAACACATTGCCTCAATATATGCTCGTGGATTAGTTTCATTGCACGAGTAATCCCTTTACACATAGGTCAACGAAGGACGAGGTCTCAGTTCATGACCTCAACAAGTGGCCTGCAGGCAAATTACACATTAGCTATGTACAGAGGTCAAGACGACCATGTTGTATTCTGCAATGACATTGGGCCTTATTACGACCCAGGCGGTAAGTTACCGCCTGGGCCGTGACTTTACCACCATGGCGTAAACTACGTTTACGCCATGGTGGTTGGCGGACTTACCGCCCCATTCCGACCTTGGCGGGGCGGTAACTCCCCAATCCCCATTTACCCTTCCCCATTCCCATTTTTGCCCCATAGGGCATAATGGGAGTGGGGAAGGCGTTAATTACGCCACCGTAAATTACGGTGGCGTAATTAACACCAAGGTCCCTTAGCGCCATGGATTTTAACACCTGCTAAAAGCAGGTGTTAAAACCTCCATGGCGCTAAGGGACCTCGTAATCAGGCGGTAAGGGTCGGCGCTGTTTATGCTGCCGTAAACCCCTTACCGCCTGGGTCGTAATGAGGCCCATTGTCCACCATTTTAGCTCACAAGGTGACTTTTACACAACGAATCCTAAAATGGCGGTTTGACCTAAAATGGCCGCCTACATAGATTTAAGGTCAGGACCTTGCAACACAGATTTCTTTCGCAAGCGACTTTCGAGCAGCTTGGCGTAGGCCAATATTAATATATTTATTACAATAGGAGGCACGATATACTTTCTATTCTGACAAACTCTCCTTTTGGCCTATGCCAAGTGCTAAAAACTACTTTGGGTATCCTTGCAAATAACTCCATGAATCATTATCCACGCACCCTGAATCACTATCCGAAATATCTATTGCCATTAGGTCTTTTGCTAAAATATCCTTTAACACATATTCTTTGGAAGTCTTATCTGAGGCATACACTTTATGTCCTATCGAATCTATCGCTTGTGCGCAACATCCCCCTAGCATCGAACACATACCAGGCAGACACTGAATACAGCAACAAAGAAACAACAGAATTCCCAAACATGCACTTCGGAACTAAGGACGTGCAGATTCTGTATTGCCTTGAAGATAGTTGGGGAGGAATCTGGTACGAAAACGCAGCAAGCGGAACCCCACTAATTTACATACTCCACCACGTTCAGCTAGAATGACATCTAATGCCATCCGGTTCTGGAGTGCTACTAATCTTATTGCTTTCTGCTCTAATGTCATGTTGTAGAGTATATCAGTGGTCCGGTTGATGGTTCTCTCCAGTACTCTCGCTAGTCTCCTGATATCTTCTGAATTCACTATCTGCCCCCAAAATGGCACAACTGATTTTGCTATATCTCCCAAGACTTGTGCTGGGGTGTCACCATTCTCGTCCCGCCGTGGGCGAGCCTTTGAAATTTCTATAGTACTTGCTATGAACACCCCAGGTAACAGGATCCCTAAATAACAAGTTCCCTGCCAATCTCTGGGCAACCATGGAAACGCTATATTACCGCAAACGAAATAGACAGGTTCGCCTACATACAAAGGTCTGTCTTCCCCAGTCAAATTTGCAACGCTGGCACAACCTTTAAAATCTCCCATTGACCGAGTGCCATTCCTCTGTATGCAGAAAGAAACTGAATCGTGGCTATGGTTAACAGTGTAGGAAGGAGGCATGGCACCCTTATTGCCCATCGGAGCCATTTTAAAGGAAATCAAAGATTGGAAAGGACGAGACAGTTTATCAGAAGGCCTAATAGAAGCAACATTCGGTTTACTCCTATTTGCAAAAAGAGAGCATCCCAGGGGAGTCAAAACATGTTTCTCAAAACTATTCAAATTGGTGCCATTAAAGTTCCCTGAGACTCTATCATTCCATCGGCCAAAGAACACTGCTCTAAGAGAAGCATAGCAGGCAGTTGTCAATGGTAAAGGATGAATATACCAACCTAGCCCCTTATTCCTGTGTTGCAGTAAATGTGAACAGACCCAGCAATTTGGATTTATTAAAAACGGCATGTGTAGCATTCATGATAAGTAGCAAGGTATTATTATGATATCGCTTCCTATGCAGGAAATCTCTAGGAGACAAAGTATGCAAATGTACAAAAGGTGTGGGGACAGTGGGTACATTTTCAGTCGGTAGCCTAAAACAGTGACTATTATAAAACCAAATATTATCATAAAAACACAGCAATATGTTTTCGGGGCCCACATTTTCTGTCCATTGTCCTGGCCGGTCACCCGATCATTTACAAGTCCAATACAAGCGGTGGCGGTAGCAGGCATTGTAGTCTTCGATGGAAACCCCAATGTTCATTGCTGGCGACCCCCTGGTCGCGCGATTTCTTTAGTCATTCCACAACCCTAGCCAACAGAATCCCCCTCCTCAAATTGGGGCAAAAGCAAGCCCTCGATGATCCTTTCCTTCCTTGAATGCACAGCCGAACCGTGCCGTATGTCTGTCAGATGCACAGCAGAACCGTGCCGTATGTCTATTTTCTCAAACGTAAATGGTACTTGGTTGTTCCTGGTACTGATTGATCTGGAAACAATGTGTCGTCACTTCCCGTTGGAAGCAATGTATCAGAGGTAAGTGAAGTTGGAACAGCAATTTCCGGGAGCAAAATTTTTGGAGATTGCGGAGACAAAATGGCAGCTTCCCCAAGCCTCACAGGCTGAGAGATATTCTCCAACACACTCTCAGTGCTACTCACTGCTTTGGGATCATTGGTTGCAGCGTTAGCGAGAGGTTCTGTTTCTTCTGTAACGTGTGGCAATGGGTGAGGAAGTTTCTTGACATGCGACGCGTGGATCCGATGCTTCCGGCCTGCGACGCGCACCGCTGTCTGGGTGATCAGCAGGACCTGGAATGGGCCCCGTCACCGAGGTGCAAAGCAAGTGGAGCGCTCAAAGGACTTCACGAGCACCCACTCCCCAGGCCGTATGCTGTGACCCAGACCCTCGTATCGTACAGGTAAAGCCTCTCGTACCTGGTGATAAATCAAATACAGGTTTTTAGTCAACTGACTACAATAGTCTGAAAGTAATACATTTTCAACGTTTTTTAAACTTCGACATTTTGGAAGGTTCCCGATATTAGCAGGTCTCCCCATTACCACCTCAAAGGGAGAGAGACCAGTCTTAGTTTGAGGGGTCATACGCATGGCTAGTAACGCAATCGGTAAGGCGTCCGGCCATTTTAGTTTGGTGCCGGCACACGTTTTAGCGAGCTTGTTCTTGATAATGCCATTGTGTCTTTCCACTAGTCCGGCGCTCTGAGCATGTCTGGCCGAATGGAATCGTTTGTCAATTTGCAATGCCGTACATATCTGTAGGATTACAGCAGCGATAAAATGTGGACCATTATCCGACCAGATAACTCTCGGCAAACCAAACCGTGGAAAGAATTCCTTTAACATGGTCTTTGCAGTAGTCATGGCCGTAGCAACTTTGACAGGGAAAGCCTCGACCCACTTACTAAAAGCACAAATGACCACAAGAACATATTTTAGATTGCTGCATCGTTCCATTTCAATAAAATCAAAGTGGATTACTTCAAATGGGACAGAGGGTGGCCCAAAACTTCCCCTTGGAGTTGCTGTCCCCTTTCCCATACTAGACAATTATCATCTGAACAGGAGCACCATCAGTAACTCCAAATTAGTGTTACAGCTTTGTTGAGCCTCCTCAGTGAGGTGAAGCTGAGCCTCTCTAGGGCACAGTGAATAACGGGTCCAGGTCTGGATTACCCTTGGTTACTTAGGGTGAAATGTATCAATGGTAGCATGACTGAAGTTGAAAGTGTTGGCATTCTATAGGAAATTTAGGTTACCTACTGAGCACTTCCTATTTTTTAAACTGAATACTCTGATGGATGATAATAGCTCTTCTTGTTTCTCCAGTTGGGTTGTGAATTGCGAGCTTATGTAGAAATGTTTGGACGTTGTACGTTGTACTGAGACCCTGGTTTTGATGCCACAAAAAATAAAGATGTAAACGAGAAATATGTCATATACCGGCATATGCTTTTAACTGTGAAGCCTTTGTTTGATTGTGAGTCATATATATTAAGAGAGTCCCTTGTCCGATATGGTGGGAAAATGCTTTTAAGATTTTGCTCAAACCTTTCCGACACTAAGGAAGTAGAAGGGGCCAGAATGGGGTGGTATGAGCCAAAACGATGCATATCAACAGTGCAAGGTTATTGCTTCAATAGATACTTTAAAACACCTTCTAATGGCTTGTCCATGGACATTTCTAATTAGATATAAATATTTGAATACAATTCTATGTAATTTTAGTCTGTACAGTTAGGAACATTTCTGGAATTACATTTTAATGGGAAGACAAGTTTAATTGACTTTGCCAACTCTGAGATGTATTGAGGAAATTCTGATTTTCAAAATAACTTTTTGAGCTTTGACCGGCTATGTATTGAAATGGAAGTTTGTTATGCATATTTCACATACTGTTTTTAATATGAGTTATTGGTATGCTGAAATATTGTACATAATCTTGTATTTGTATTCATGTAAATGTGTAAGGTTTTTAATTATAAAACCATGAATACGATTATAAAATAATATTAAAAAAATGAATAATTGTGGCACACTATTAAGTATACTTAGTCATGATTCAGGACAGCTAATTTCAATTAAATACAAGCATGTTCATAGGAATTGTGGAAATATACTACAGTTAGTGTAAATAATGTCTGGATGAATTATCCTGGAGATGCTAGCGCTTGGGAATATTTCTATTTTTTGCATTAACAAGAATGCTATAGGCAGGACACTTACACACTGATATGTGCTTATGGGCAGGATATTACATTGGGTTGGACCTTAGGCAAAATAAGCGACCCTGGATTATGCATCTGTCTCCTTTCGACCTCCATTATTGGTACCACATCACCAGATCTCTTTGGCCCCCTCAGTGAGAGGGGGAACTCTTCTCCTGAGAGGAATAACACGTTCAGAAAGCTGGATACATATATACATATATATGTATTACACGGCCTGCGGTAGCGGCCACGTAGTTATGGTTAATTTGCTCAACGCATAAGAAGAGCAATTTTTGGGCGGTTTATAACGTCGCTCCTTGTGGACAAATCCTTACCAAACTTTGCAAAAAAGGTATATGGCCCGCCGGATTTATTTTGTTGTCACGTCTGGTGAGGTTTTGTCAAGGGGGGGCAAGTCGTAGGGGGGGTCTCGCATGTTTTTCTTTTTCCATAGATGCAATGGAAAAAAGTTTGTGCTCGCACCTACAGCCCAAACGGCGGACGGGTTTTCACCAAATTTGCACCCGGAGGGGCGGCTTGGTAGCAAAAATGTTCTTTTTTAAATTTGGTGTAAATACATCCAGTAATTCTTATTAAAATGACCAAAGAATAGGTAGAAAGAATTGTGATACATTCCCCCACCCCCTTTCTTTTCTTTCTGCACTTATCAGACATACCACGCCTGCTGCCTTAAACCCAGCACTTGCCACTTGCTGGCTGCACTACCACTTTTACTGCATTCATTATTCATTTATTTTATTTATTTATTATTATTTATCTGTTTCTCCTCTGCTCCGCACTTTCCACTTCTCCCCCTTCCATGCACTTTTCCCCTTTTCCCTTTCGCATGCACTTGCGCGTTCTCAATGTCATTAGGCCTAGTAAGATCGTTGTGTTGTTCTCCTTTATTCCCCTCCCTTGCCTTGTTGCGCTCTGAAACACTTGTGTATGAGCGCAATATAAATACAATATGAATTCAATTCAATTCAGCATCCACAGTGTGGAAGAAGTTGGACAGAAGGGGCTGTGACCAATGGCCTGGCATCCCCTATGGAGCAGGCGGCCTATGTATAGGGTCTCACCTGTCGGAATAGAAAGTATATCGTGCCTCCTATTGTAATAAATATATTAATATTGGCCTACGCCAAGCTGCTCGAAAGTCGCTTGCGAAAGAAATCTGTGTTGCAAGGTCCTGACCTTAAATCTATGTAGGCCGCCATTTTAGGTCAAACCGCCATTTTAGAATTCATTGTGTAGAAGTCACCCTGTGAGCTAAAATGGTGGACGATGGCATTGCACAATAGAACATGGCCGTCTTGACCTGTACATGGCTAATGTGTAATTTGCCTGCAGGCCACTTGTTGAGGTCATGAACTGAGACCTTGTCCTTCGTTGACCTATGTGTAAAGGGATTACTCGTGCAATGAAACTAATCCACAAGCATATATTGAGGCAATGTATTTACATTCTGAACAAAGAACATCTGTCTTACTACATTGTATTTATGTTTAAGAAGGCCTGCATGGGAAACTTTAGAATACACATTTAATGCATGCGCTTGTTGTTACATGTATTAAAAGACAAACCAGTTATATGCGGTTATTTGAGACTCGGCACAAACCCTAGAATTGGTGATATATTAAAAGGAATATTAACCCGAAGTGGGGCTGGGCATCGCGCCCCCAAAATGTATAAAAAGCGAATTAATTCTAATGTACAGCGTCTCTCACTGAACACACTGAACCACCGTGGAGTTCGTTGTGTTGTACTGAGGGCCGATAGCTATCTGATTTTACTCTGTTTTTGTAATTGAATTCAGTATAGAATACAGTACTTTGTATGTTCCTTTGTAACCCATGTCTGGTGTATTTCCTTTTGGGGTACTCAGCCTCGATATTTTATTTCTGTTTTCACAGTTGCCGCCCGAATAGGGACCCTCAAGATTGATGCCGGATTGTTGAAGGTTGACACACGCTATTGGACCGGGATCGGACGGTGTGACAAAAAGAAAGGGGCCCCTGGATGAGACGCGACACCTCAGCAGTGCTGCACAACCCGATCCCTGGACGATTAGCTTGTGGTCTGAGATGGCATCTTGACGAGGGTCCATTTATCAAGGCGGGCAGATTTGCCAAAATCACCATACACGAGGTAAGATTAGTTAGATAAGATTCTTAGAAGTACCGATCGGTCCTCCATAGGTTTGGTCAGGTGAGTCGTGACCCGATTCTTAATTCAACTCTGACAATTTGAATTTTGGCGCATTGTATCTGCAGGCACAATTATTGACCAGGTAACACCAAGAATTTGAGATATGCCTGGGAAATTGTCTACCTGCTTTAGGGCATTATTCCGCAGTGATAGACAATCATTGGAATTTAGCCGTCTCGCACCACAGGAGGGGTCGCCGGCATGTACTATGTACTGTAAGTACGGCATTGGAAGTATAGTATTTAATGATATTTGGCACAGACAAACCAGACATGCCTCCGAACTTCAGTGGCCAATCAATGGTAGTTTTGAGATCCCTCGCATTGAATATTTGGAGTCAGTCTTGTTAAAGAAAAAGGCTAGACCTGCAGCATTTGATGTTTTGCAGAATTGGAAAAAAGAAGCGTTGCAACAACTTAAAGGTAGAGAGAAACATGCACGTCGTCATAAAATGGATGCTGAAAAAGCATTGTTATATGACCAAAACAAACAGCCTGAGGCGACTAAAAATATGGATAGGGCTTTCTCACTTGGAATTCAGAAAATCTATCCTTCTAAAGATCTTCATATTTCTGATAAGTTTATTGACAAAATATTAAATGAACGAAGGACTGGTGCCTCTGCGCCACCTCTGTATGTTCCTCTTCCCGCTGCTGTACCTCTTCCTGCTGTTATTGCTGTTCTTCCTGCTCGACCCATTGCTCCTATTCCTCCAGTATTTGTCCCTCCACCTGCTCCTCTGCCTCTTTTTTTCGCACCAGTTATAGTACCTCCATCGAATTTGCCTGATCCCTCTCTTCCAAGTGGTCCTGAGCCGCTTGTAATCGATCGAGGTGCAGGGTCAAAGGTTGTCACTCGCAGTACTGTACCACCGGAGAAGTAACGTGAGTTGATTGCATGGGCTAAGCATTGTATGGAGAAGGATGATCAAGCTAGTGTTTTTTCCACACTTTGTAATAAAGATAATTTTCCTGAGAAAAATGTTTTTATTGAAGGTTTAGGGATTCAGTTATGTATAATGTAATAATACAGATGTTCCGCAAGGGTTGAGGGATCTAAATACTTTAGCACTTTCCAGAGACACTGTGGAGAAGGTAAATGAGCATGTCGAGAGGTTATTTGGGTATAGAAAGGAGTTAGAAAAGATACAGAATGAGGATGATGAAGAGGAGAATATGTATGTACAGAAAAGGTTCCTTCCGTGTCGTAAACCGAGATCAGAGGAAATGCGAATTTGTAAGAAAGATGCGATTAGATGGATTTCAGACATATCAATAACTCCAGTTGAGGTATATGACACATATAGTCAATATACGTTGGAAATGCAGAGGAAAGTGATACAGGTAATGGTAGAGTACCTGCAGGATGAATGTGTAAAAAGGAAGATTAGTTGTCCCACAGAGTCATTGAGCATTTATAAGAGAGCTTTTTCACTTGACACTTCTTCGACTGCTTTAGCGCTCGACTTGGCTCTGTTGCTTAGTAAGCGTTCGGAGTTGCCTACATCTCAGTTGACTATGAGAGAGGTTCCTCTGACATTTGTCCTGAAGGTTGAGGTTGAGGCCGATGCTGCACGGGGTATAGTCGCTGTGAACATTCACGCACATTATGTATCACAGTTTGTTCATATCCCGTTTTCACGGCAGGAAGTGAACACCATTAGACAGTCTATTCCTGATATTAGGAAAAACCCGACAGGGTTCTATAAAGAGATGGAATCTGTTTTGCAATCCTCAGTGTTCACCTTAGGTGACATTAATTTGTTGTACTCCTGCCCGTAGATTTATGGAAACAAGTCAGAACTATTGACGATGTACCCGGGTTGGGAGATACATGGGCGAATATAACCAGACTCGATGGGGAAAGGCCAGCTGGTGAAAGACCACAACAGGTGATATTAACATTGCCTGATAGAATCATTGCTAAATTAAAAAACATAATTCCCGAAAAGAGAATTATTTGGGACAAGCTTACGGCCTGTGTCCAAGGAAAGTTTGAAGGAGATACCGAGTTTTTTAATCGGTTCGAACAGGTATTCTCAGATTTCAGTGGACAAGACTTAGGCACAGAGTCTGGGAAAAGATTATTTGTGGACAAATTTGTACGTGGATTACTACCTGACATCCAGTCACAGATTATGTCTTCTGAGAGCGCTTGGCAGGCAAAATCACAATCAGAAGTACTGCACATGGCTCAGTACTATGAGAACCTGTCAATAGTGAAAAAGATAGGATTGAAAAACGGAAAGGCGATTTAAAAACTAAAGTGCTATTGCAGCAAATTGTTAGGGGCCCCAGAGGGGGTAATTCTCAGGTTAGAGGTCAGTATGTCCCGCAGAGGAATGTGCCCTTGGGTCCTGTGAATATTAATCAGTGTGCTTATTGTCGTCGAGGGGGTCATTGGCGAGCACAATGCCCCGTCCTTCAACAAAGGTCGAATAATACATTTGGTAATATGGGTAGGCAATCCAGAGGTCGCCCGGGCGTAGGGGGCCCTGGTAAAGGTCAGTTTACACAGGACCCTCAACAAACTTTTTCGCAGGACAATGAGACTCTGAGTGCGGACACTAGGAATATATTTGATCATCCTTCCGCTGCATATTTATCTGAAGAGCTTCCTTTTGATAATATACTGTTTTGTTAGGATTGCCCGAAGCAGGATTTGGAACCTACACCTATTCCCGTCAATCAGAAAGGTCCCTACGTTGAAATGGTGGTGGGAAATAGGAAACATCAGTTTTTGATAGACACTGGAGCACAGAAGTGTTCCATTGATCATTTGCGGGTTCCAAGCATTCCACTGTCAGGGCAAAGAAATGTTTCTGTAGGGTTTTCCGGTACACCAGTTGTTTGTCCGGTTTCTATGCCGGTACCTATTTCTTTGGGTCCCTTTACGGACCAGTGTATTTTCTGTTGACTTCGGATTGCGGAGAGAACTTGCTGGGGTTGAATTTGTTAAAAGAATTAAATGCAGTGATTTATTGTTCTTCTGATGGAGCGCGCTTGATGATTTCACCATAGCAATTTTCTGCCTCGCAATTTTTGACTAGACCTTTGCCTCCAGAATTCATTGATGTACCAGAGAGCTTGTGGACTGTCGACGACAATGTCGGTGTTTTACAGATCGAGCCTGTTAAGATAGTTTTGAAACATGGAATTAAGCTGACACGCATTCCCCAGTATAAGATTTCGGTTGAGGGCGAGCGAGCTTTGAAATGTATTGTTTCCGATTTTGTGCATTGCAGTGTGATTGAAGAAATTTCAGGAAGTTTGTGTAATAGTCCGATTTTACCCATGTACAAGAACGGCGATAATGTAATTCCATTCCGTTTTATAATTGATTTACGTGCCATTAATAAAGTTGTGGCACCACAATTTCCAATTGTGCCTGATGTGACGACGATCCTAACCATGATTCCAGCTACAGCTACTTTCTTTAGTGTTGTGGACTTAAAGAATGCGTTCTTTAGTATTCCTATACACAAGGTAGTAGATATTTGTTCGCGTTCACCTTAGGGGGACGCTCGTTTACATTTACTCGTGCACCTCAAGGGTACACAGAGAGTCCTAGTATTTATAGTAGGGCTTTGAAAGAACAACTTGATACCCTTAAATTGCCCTCTACCTGTACTTTGCTTCAGTACATTGACAATTTGCTTCTAGCTGCTGACTCTGAGAGTGCCTGTAAGGAGGGCACTGTGTTATTACTTATTCATCTAGCTAAGCATGGTCACAAAGCTTCACTTAAAAAATGTCAATATTGTTGTCAGGAGGTCGCCTATTTAGGCTATCTCCTGTCAAAGGAGGGAAGAAGATTGACACCTGAAAGAATAAAACACATTTCTGGCATGTTTGTGCCAAATACGCAGAAGGAAGTTAGGGCCTTGACATGTATGGCTTCTTACTGTAGGTTGTGGATACCAAATTTTTCACTAGTGATAAAACCGCTGCTGGCCTTGACGAAGAAGGGCATTTCTTCGCCGTTGCCATGGACCTTGGAACACCAGCAATAGTTTGACTTGCTTAAGACTGCATTATGCTCTGCACCAGTTTTGGGCACACCAAACTATGAAAAGGCCTTTGTGTTGTTTGTGCATGAATGTGATGGATGTGCTTTGGCTGTATTAACGCATGAACATGGAGGGAAGAATAGGCAGTGCGGTTACTATTCTTCCGCCCTCGATCCTGTAGCATGCGCTTTGCCAAGATGTTTGTGCGCTGTCGCTGCTGCTGCTGCGTCTGTTAAACAGAGTGAGGGAATGGTCCTAGGCCATGATCTGACCCTGATGGTGCCTCACTCTGTAGATGTTCTATTGAACCGAACTCAAACGCAACACCTCACTTCTGCACGGTTGACGAGATATGAATTGATCTTGTTTGCCCCTCACATTCAAATTAAGAGGTGTTGTGTTCTTAATCCGGCTGAACTCCTACCTTTTCCGCAAGATACTACTTGCAGTGACGAAGAATCACATGACTGTTTGTATGCGAACAAGAAGCAAAAGGTAGAATTGATTTAAAGGACACTCCTTTGGTTAATGCACAAGGGGAGCTGTTTTGTGATGGCTCCTGTTTTAAACTTCAAGATGGTACATCCACAGCCGCTTATGCAATCACTACATTGAGCACGGTTGTGGAAACTAAGAGAATTACGCATAATTCTGCGCAGGCTGCAGAGATTAGAGCATTGACCCGAGCTTGTGAACTTTCCAAAGGGCTTACAGTAAATATATATATACTGATAGTCAGTATGCCTTTGGGGTGGCTCACAACTTTGGGAGACTTTGGTCAGAAAGAGGGTTCCTAACTTCGCATGGCACCAAGATTCAACATGGCTCCCTAATAGTGCAACTACTCTCAGCGCTTGCGCTCCCTACTCAGTTAGCAGTTGTAAAATGTGCAGCACATCGAAAGATTGTAGATAATATTGGAAAAGGGAATGCTTTCGCTGATCAAATAGCTAGACAAACTGCGACTGATCTCTTTACAGAGATATATGTTTCAAGGGAGACTGTAAATGCCTATGTAATGGATGAGGGCGTTTGGTCTGTATGGGATATCCAAGCCGATGCCACATTAGAAGAATCCAAGAGGTGGGCTGAGGGCTTGGGGAAACTCGATGATGATGGGTGTCGGGTGGACACGGTTGATGGAAAATGGCTACTTCCTGATGCTTATGTGATGATGATGGTTATCATGGCACACGGTCCTACGCATGTGTGTGCCCATTAGATGACGAAAATGTTAGAAAAAGTTTGGGTAAACGACAACATTTCGAAAATTGCTCAGCATTACGTCCAGAACTGCATGACTTGCCTACAACATAATGTGTATTTTAAAACGCAAGGGAGGGGAACAGGGAAGAACAAAACAACAATCTTACTAGGCCTAGTGACATTAAGAATGCGCAAGTGCATGGGAGAGGGGGAGGGGAAAAGTGCATGGAAGGGGGAGAAGTGGAAAATGCAAAGCAAAGGAGAAACAGATCAATACTACTAAATGCATAAATAAATAAATAATAAAGGCAACAAACAGTGGCAGTTCAGCCAGCAATTGGCAAGTGCTAGGTTTAAGGCAGCAGACAGGGTAGGTCTGATTAGTGCAGGAAGAAAAAGGGGAGGGGGCTTTATGGGTACAGATACAGACCCCAGTGCAAAGGATGGTCCGGAGGCAGTGCAGGAGGGTGGCAGGGAGAGCAGGTACCTGGGCCAGTAGGGCAGAGTGTGGCCAGGTGCACAGTGCCGAGAGAGAAACAGATCAGCAGGGAAGAGGGGGGAGCGAAGGCAGAAGCAAAGAGAAAGGTCTTGAGGTGCTTCCGGAACCGGAGATGGTTCACCTCAAGTTCCAGAGTGGCAGGGAGGCCCCGCTGAAGACAGCGAGATCTACCCACAGCTTGTTTCTTTGAAAAATGCCTGACCCTGAGGGAGTTAGAGGTAGAGGAGCGAAGGGCTCGAGAGGGGCGGTATTTACAGAGGGATAGTTTAAGGTATTTTGGACCCATGCTCCAGAAAGCCTTGTGGACAATGCAGAGGGTTTTGAATTTAATCCTTGCATCCACTGTTAGCCAATGAAGGGATTTCAGAGCTGGAGAGATAGGATACCAGGGCTTGTTGCCAAGGACAAGTCTCACAGTCCTGTTCTGGATTAGTTGTAAAGTGCAGAGAGTAGAGGCAGGTAGATTTAGAAAGAGGCTGTTACAATAATCAAACCTAGAGAGTACCAGAGCTCGGGAGACCGTGACCTTCTGGGGGAAGGAGAAGTAAGGCAGAGTACCTCTGAGGAGGTGCAGTAGGAAGTTTGACTTTTTAGAGACATCAGAGATGTGGGCGGAGAAGGAAAGTGTGGAGTCAAAGATGACTCTGAGGCATTTGTTATCGGTCATGAGGTGGCAGTGAATTGGCAATTATGTACAAAATAAACAATACATCCCTATCTATGTAGCAGTGCACCTGGTACGATCGGACAGGGGCCCAAGGGAAAATCTGAGGTCAAACTAACTTACAAAATTCACTCAATCCAAGACAAGCCGGCACCTCTGCAAAGTCTTCCATCCCGTTCTGGGCTATAATTGTATCCCTCCCTGCACCTCGCAGCACACATCATGTGACCCAGAAGTGAAGGTAAGAAAGCTCTGCTTTCTGATCTTTCGTGATTGATCAGGTGTCTAGCAGGTTTATGATCAGTGGTCATGGACTGGCTGACACCTTGGAATTCAGGGGTCTTTAGGCCAGGGCATTTGGGTGCTATGAATTAGACATGGGATTGATGGGGGTTGGAGGCCCATGCCCTCCTTCTCGTGGGATTGTATTGTACAGAGACCCTCAGCCCTCCTCCCAAGGCCTTGCAAGGCACATTTTCTGAAGGCTGGCAACTTTTAAGAAAATGAAGGGTTTATGGATCTCTGCGGCTCTGGCCTTTCTCATCAGTGCCCGGGATACAACCTATTCCTTTCCTCAGGTTTGCAGCATGTGATGCTTGCTGCTATTCCGCGTTTAGGCCTTACATTTCACCATGCCTTCTAATATCTAAGATGGAGTTTTGACCATACATATGCACCACATCTGCAACGCATGCAATAATGTAATTGTGTAAAGGACTTTAAGAGCACCCTCTATACCCTGGTCTCTTTCATTACTTCTCATGGTCTTTGCCTTATCCTAAACCGCTTTGGGTGGGGGATGGTCAACTCCCCTTCCTGACACACACCACCCCTTGGATTAGGTTTTTGGGCATATCCTCCTGGATTCAGTGTTTCCTTTTTTTTGTAAATTAGCTGTGTTTCAGTTTTGCTTCCTGATTTAATTTCCTTTCCTCCTCTACTTTCTAGGAATTCATTTTCACATAGCTTCAGTTAGGTGAACTTAACATGTTTCACTTTCCACCCCATCCCCTTACAATGCCGTATTCCTTCAAGCATGCTCCCCATTTACTTTGAGTATTATTCAACTCGGTTTATAATATATGTTCTACATAGGAGTTTTATTGTGGTTTAGGGCTAATATTTACCGATATAGGTAGACGTGAGTTATTGTTTCCTCTCATTGTATGATCCAATCTATAGTATCACCATTGAATCCCAGAGCCCAATTTTGAACTGGCCAATGTCCATCAGTCCCATGTCTAACTGCAGCATCCCCAGAGTAATCATCATTGCCATCCTCCATTTACATGTGTACATAAGGCCTCATGGAACTATACTAGTGTGTAGCATAGAGCCCATTGTGTTATCAAGGACACTTTGTTTCCTCTTTTGTAATGGAACCGTGTTTTGAGTAATCTAAATGCCTGTTCAGTTGTGTTTTAGGTCCTTATGTTTGCCTCATCATAGCAGCCTTGTCCTGGGCTGATTTAGCAGTATCGCAAAACATGATTTTCTTGGTCCAGATTTCCATGAATCATGGAGTGGAGTTGGAAATGATTGGTTGTGGTACTTGGCAAGGAGGCAGTGATTGGGCTGTTATTTTGTGAGTGACACCCTTTTTTGGGTTTTAGTTTTGTTTTTAAGGGTACCTCTCTCTTTCTGAAGATCATGACCACCAGGAGAGACAAAACGTATCTATACAATTACAGCCATACCTAAAAAGGGGTGGGGTGGCATCATGCATTTGAATTCTCTTTAGCTTTTTGAGGACCCGCTTTATTACTGTTAATGCCCCAGTGGCATAGCCACATGAAATTGTGTAGTGATTAATAGGTGATGTAATTTTATTTCATATTGATGCAATATGTTTGGAATTGCCTCTGTATGATCTCCAGGTCGCAGGTTTGACTCATGCCAAGGCCAACTGCAGGTTCGATTCCTGGCAATGCCAACTCAGCCTTTCATCCTTCCAGCGGCAGAAATGAGTACTAACTTCAGTTGGGTAATCATTTTTCATCATCATTTCTTTGTTCTCATGTGATTATATTTGTGATTGTATTTAGAGACATTGCTGTGCAGGATATGTCCGATCACCAGTGCTTCTAATCACACATGAGCAAGTCAAGAATTCAAACATATAGCCTGTTTAATGACATGGCTTTCTGTATCAGTTTAGTATTAAACACAATCCCAACAGACAGATCTGGTGTCAGGTCTGGTGTTGATGAAGTTCCACCACAATACATGACAAACGGCGTTGGAACGGGATCGTGGAGACAGGTGTTGATTTTGGGAATTGTGAAATTACATGTGTGAAGAGCAGGTCTTTGGCTTGGTACATTAAGACCTTGATGATTGGATGCGTATGTATGTTACAGAGAGACCTGCACACATGTTCTGTTGGTACAGTGGACATGTGTGTGTAATCCATAGCACAACCATGTTAGGAAACCCATGCATATCATTTAATCTGAATTTCATGTCATCTGTGTCTGCATGTGGTGCCATGTGCATCTTATCATAAGAGTGGGTTGGACCTGTAAAGGGGTTTGAGAGAAACTGGTATGTGTGATATCGGGTGCAACAGCTGCAGGTTGCAGTAACATGCCAGATGCACAAAGGTGAAGGATATACGTTGGTTCAACTTGGCAGGGTAATGCTGTTCATATATCCCTGTTTGGCTGCATAATACCAAGGAGTTTGACCAGTAGTCCTTTCATGTTTCCTTGGTCCAGGAGATAAGAGGAGAGTAACTACTGGCTTCTCTTATACAGGGGTGGGAACGTAGTCCTATGTACCTTAGCCAGCCACAGCCGGTGCACGCTTCGCCCCATCTTACTCTGTTTCTGCTGCTTCTGTGGATGCTCGGCAGTCAAATGGCTAACTTGAGTAGGAGATAGTTGGGTGGATGATGGGATGCCTACACAGGTTGCTGCTAGCAGACAGACGGACTTCCTGCTGGGAAAGATGGTTGGCTTTCTGTTCGGGGGAGCCACTGGGTACTCTGAATAGGCTGCCTGCTGGGGATACTTTTGAACAGTTTAATGTAACAGCAATTGCCTTAGGACAATTAATTGATGTGCTTATCCATCCATGGTGCTACATTTGACAGAATCTGGCCTTTTTCCTGCTTTTTTGTTCTCCTATACCCCCTGATTGGTGGATAGATTCCGGTGTTGACTGTTTACTGGGCTCTTACAACTTGTTTTATCACCATTCTGATGCTTGCAGACTCCCCACTCCTCAATTGTACCTGCTCTTGGTAGGTGGTCATTTCAGGTACTGTTTCACTTTTAAGCAGGAGTTTAGATGGGCCATTGTTCCATTGGGGCGATATTTCTGGGCATAAAACAAACCTTTAAAGAGGGTAGGGGGATTTGCAGGAAATGCTCACGCAGCTCCTCCGCTTGTGGTCAAGGAGATTTATCAAAAGCAAAATAAGGTGAAATGTCCACCCATATTGTCTTTGTGTTTGAGTTTGGAGTATTAACACAGTATTAACACAGTCATAAGTTAACTTTCTCCCTGCTTTTGCGGGTACTAAATAATAGTTTTAATAGAATTTAATCAAAACAGGAGCGGTACTGGTTAAACGGGGTCGAACAGAAGGAATCCGGAGTATGTGTACGGTATGTTCGGACCCAAGTAAACAAACCCTTGAGCATTTGTTAAGATTCTGCAAAGGTACTTGGGCTACAAGGGCAGAATTTCTGGGAAACCTAGTTGGATCACTTGACCGGTTACCTTCTAGTGCTTTCTGGGAAAGAATGATCGCGGGTCATGAGATTAAATTGACTGTAAACGTATTAAGAGTATTGCAATCTACAGGTTTCATTCCACAAAAATACTGGGAATTTAGTAACTCAAATGGATTGGTAAAGTCCTTTCATGATTATTTCATTGTGGATAGTCATTGATCAACTTTAATTCATTGTTTTAAAATATGTTAGAATTGTAAGTATGTGAAGAACAGGTTTTAATGACGGTTGAGTTGAATTTTCGATATTGTATTGAATTTTGTACTTTGTATTTTGTATTTTTTGTTTATATATTTTAAAGGATTTAATGAAGAATGTGTAAAAATCCCAAAATGTGAACGACGGCCACCAGGGGGCGCACGGATAAGCATGCTCTGTGCGTGAGCTCCGCTACCACGGCCCCCAAAGTGGACTGAGCCCCCACCTAAGGCCCCCCCCCCGCGGTAAAAACGGACTCACTGCTGTCGGAAGGTCCCCCCCCCATGCGGCGAAAATCCGGAGCAAAAACGGTGGAAGACTCGCCCAGAAATCGCCCCGTGAGGCCGAGTCATCATACGGGCACGGAGACGACTGGCGAGCCCTCAAGCGACAACGAGCGGCAACTAGCAGAGGAACTGAAGTAGGCCCCGCGGCTGAGACCCGGAAGCGAAGGGCACTGCCCGCAGTGAATGGGCGCCCCTCCAACACGAAGGAGTAGCGCCGTGGGTTGGAAGCCGAAACAGGACCGAACTAAAGGTGGGTGATACGCGGTGCGAGGCGGCACTCCCCAGAATCCTGCCCCTCAGCGCCGCGGAGGCTGGAATAGCTAAAACCCCAACGGAACTGAGCGCGTGGGGCCGGAGCCTGCCCCCGACAAACCCGAGAGACAGTTTCACGGGAAAAGGACGGGGCGGATACCGTATCTCACGGCCTCCATACACAAGAGTGATAAACTGTGCCCCCCCGCGGCCCCCAGCCCCCACCCCCGTAAGTGCGCTGCAGACGAGAACACCACCAGGAACACCCACTACACCCGGTCCATCGGACCGTATTGAAACACAGGGGGCCAAGCACTGGCCTCACCTTCAAGGATCAAAGCCCACGACCGAGAGGAGAGGCCTCAACGGAGGAAATGATCATACCGGACTGAAACGGACTGAGGAACGTATCGTGGTACTGGGGGACAGTCCGCTGTGCCCTCCCAGCGACACCACCCGCATCCACCCCGCGGGCACATCCCTCCACATTGCAAAAAAAGAAAAAAAAAAAAAAAAAGAAGAAGACGGCTCCCCGGCCTCACCCCAGGCGACCCGCGTGCCCCCAGTGAATCTACCACACTCCGAGCACAATCACCGCCGAACCAGGATCTCACGACCCCCAACGAGCCAAGCAAAACCGTTGATACGGAAATACAGAGGGTTGGGCCCCCGATTTAGGGGCGTGTGCCTCCTCTGAAATTTGGCAACCCAAATTCCCCAAGCAACTCCACAGTACCCTGGGAAAACCAATGGACATAAAGAACAAACTAGCCACATACTCCTACGTCCCGTCCCCTACCGAGAATCTGGACTCTACGATGGCGAACCAGAGCTCCTCAGTGAGTGAGTCCGCAGCTACCAAAGGAGACATCGCTGCTCTCCTGGGAGAAATTAAGAACATGGGAGCCAGTATTGGCTCCAAAATTGATAAAATCACCCGAAGACTGGATACCATGGAAGAAAGGTTGGACGGAGTCGAGAATAATCAGACATCAATAGACACCCTGGAGGCACAATTGGACCAGCGGATGACCGAACTGGAGCAACGTGAAGAAAGCTTCAAACTTAAGCTTGATGACTTGGAAAATCGGGAGAGACGGAACAACTTGAGAATCTTCGGTATTCCGGAACAACAGGGGGAAACAGAGAGTGACCTGAGGAATGCCCTCCATGATATCATCAAGCTTTTACTCGCCGATGAAGAGGTTGACGAACCAAAGACAGAAAGAATACACAGAGCCGGCGGCCCTCCAGGAGGACCCAGATCGGTCCTGGCTCGATTTCACTGCTTCCAGGACAAAATGAGGATCCTAGAGAAAGCAAGAAGCAGTGACTCAATTACATTCCAAGGATCCCAAGTCACGATATATCAAGACCTATCCACTATGACCTTGGCACTCCGACGCATGTGTGGCCCCCTCACCAAACATCTGAAGGAAAAGAATATAAGATACAGATGGGGATACCCCTTCTCCATATCCTTTGACTATAACGGGAACAAAACCAAGTTAAGCTCGGAAGGAGAGATTAAAGCATGTATTTCGGAACTCCTCGGTTCAAATATGGAAGAAGATGGGCGAGAGGACCAACGCAGGGAAGAAAGAAGATGGCGCATACAGGGCCCCAGAAGAAAACGAGTCAAGGGTTCAAGAAAGTTTCGGAGAGGTAACACGCCTCCAGGGGGAGAGAACTGATGAATCGCAATGCTGGTAAGACGGCACACATTTGTTTACACCTGTGCATGACCCGAACTGCCTAAGGATCTAGGAGCGCTGACGAGATTTGGGTCATGTAAACTGAAGGGGGGATGAACGGGGGCTCAGTCAAAACAAAGATGCTAATGTGGTCTTGGGGACGTGAAGTAACGGTCCCCAAGGGTGGTTCGATGCCGGATCCACGTCTCTACTGGGACCTGCACGAACGCCGTCAGGTTGGGTGGGGTGGGGGAAGGGAAGGTGGGGCGGACGACAAACGAACAGAATATGATGCGACAGTGGCAACACAAGGGGCAGCTCAAGAACCTAAGAGACTTTATCTGGGATACACCTACTCAACGAAGGGCACAAATTTGCGACTGAAATACTTTGAAAATGACACCGGTTGAAGAGCAGAAAGACAGGGAGTCCCTTCGGATAGGAACACTTAATGTGAAAGGCCTCAATTCACCAACCAAGAGATCACTGGTGGCAAGGGAATTTCGAAGATCCCAAATTGACATCCTCCTTCTACAAGAGACGAAGTTCGCTAAGGGAGAAGAGAGGGGGATATTAGGGAAAAAAGGAGGAAAGGAATTCTGGGGCTCTGGCCCACTTAGGAAGGGGGGAGTCGGAATCTTGGTCAAAAATGGAATTAATTTTGAAGTTGATAAGACTTGGTCTGATGTGAGTGGGCGTGCCCTCCTGATATCCGGGAGGATCACAAAGGTCAGAGTGACAGTGGCGGTAATATATGCTCCCAACACGGGGCAGTCCAAATTTCTAGAGAAGACAATACCCAAAATAATGTTGGAAGCATCAGGCCAGGTTGTTCTCGGAGGAGATTTCAATCTGTGGGCAGACCCGAATAAAGACTGGGAACCAGGTAACCCTGAGGCCAAAAACCAACCGAGAAGTGAGTACACGAGTCTCCCTGACATTATGGAGATATATGACCTACAAGACGCATGGAGATCTAAACACCCGCATGATAGAGGTTACACATTTTACTCCAACCCACATAAAACCTTCACCCGGATCGACTATTTGTATCTCACCAAAGACCTCCTCGAATCCACGATGTCGTCAGAAATCATTCCGATAACGTGGTCAGACCATGATATGGTCCTGTCAGACATAAAATGGGCAGACTTGCCTGTTCCAGGAGGAAAGTGGCGCTGTAACGAAAGCCTGTGGAAGGACGCAGTATTTAAAATTGAAATGGCGACTGAAATCGAGGAATACCTTAAACTGAATAATAATGGAGAAGTCTCCAAGCAAACAGTATGGGAGGCGGGCAAAGCTACTTGGAGAGGTATCCTAATACGTGAAGGATCTACCAAGAAAAGGGAAAGGAAGATCATCGAGCATAGGCTCCGGTCTCAAATACGCAAACTGGAAAGCGAAGACAAGGGACACCTAGGGGCAGATTGTGATAATATTAAAATAGCACAACGCAAAAGGGAAGAACTGAGATTGCTGGAACACGAACAAATCGTACGCAAACTTCGACTTCTCAAACAAAAATTCTATGAGAAAGGAGACAAAGCTGACGCACTACTGGCAGCCAGATTAAGAAAACAAAGAGCGGAACGAAAAGTGAAAGAGATAATTGAAGAAAATTCTGAGACCTCCCCCATCCCCCTCACCATACCGGAGAGCTTCGCCAGCTTCTATGAGCACCTGTATACCTCAGAAGTGACCCCAGGCCAATTAGACGCAGATCATTATCTCTCCCTGGTAGACATGCCCAAAATCTCATGCTCCGAAGCTGAACTGTTGGAATCCCCGATATCTGAACCCGAGGTCCAGGAAGCGATTAAGAGACTCACCGTAGGCAAATCCCCTGGTGAGGACGGGTATACCGCAGGGTTTTATAAAACTTTCAGCGCGCAACTTACACCATTCCTGACCATACTCTTTAATGAGATACTAGAAACAGGGACAGCTCCCGACTCCTTCATGAAGGCCCTTATAACAGTAATTCCGAAAGAAGGAAGGAACCCCAAACATTGTAGCTCATACCGCCCAATTTCCCTACTTAATTTAGACGCCAAAATCTACACTAGGGTGCTGGCTGCTCGACTAGAGGTATTAACCCCCCACCTGATACACAATGACCAAGTCGGGTTTATAATGGGTAGGCAAGGAGCCGATACCATGCGCAAAACTCTCCATCTCATTCACTCATCACCAGAGCTGTCAGGTAACCCTACCCTACTGTCGATAGACGCAGAAAAGGCCTTTGACAGAGTGGAGTGGGGGTTTTTGTGGGCAGTCCTTGGCAAAGTAGGAATAGGGCCGAGATTTAGGAAGGGTATACAAGCTGTATATGCATCCCCCAAAGCGTCTATTTCGGTCAACGGGGATTACTCCAGGTGGTTCGGACTAGGACGAGGTACTAGACAAGGATGTCCCCTTTCTGCGATTCTTTTCGCGCTCTCCCTGGAACCCCTAGCCCAAAATATACGAGCCAGCGCCAGAATAGAAGGCATGCGATTGGGGACCAGGGAATACAAGATAGCACTCTATGCAGATGATATACTCTTACACATCACTAACCCCTCTACATCCGTCCCACATGCTCTCCAATTAATAGAAGAATATGGACAACTCTCTGGGTTCAAAGTTAATAAGTCTAAATCAATATTATTCCCTTTGCAAGGTACACTTGAAGAAAACGAAACTAAGTACTCCCCCCTTGGCCTCAGACTCGAACACTCAGTTCTTAAATATTTAGGCATCCAGATCACCAAAACCTTGACAGGTCTATATGAAGCAAACTTCCCCCCCCTCCTCCGTAGTTTCTCGGCTGATCTGCAAAGATGGGACAAGCTCACAATCTCGTGGTTAGGGCGGATTAACGCCATCAAAATGGTATGCCTTCCCCGTTTCCTGTACCCTTTCCAGATGTTGCCTATCGAATTACCAGATGAATTCTTCACAGAGGCCAAAAGACTTATGTTGAGATTCCTCTGGCAAGGGAAGAAAGCGAGAATCAGATACGACACCTTAACGCTCCCAAAAGATAGAGGAGGAGTAAGCCTTCCAGACCTGCGAGGATATTATATAGCCTCACAACTACGTGTCCTTATCCCACACTTACGAGACCACAACCACCTACAGTGGACCCACATGGACAACCACTATTTCTCCCCAGCCACAGTATCAGAATGGTTATGGACCCCCCGTAAGAGAATCCAGCGGAAAATCAGAGACCATCCAATATTAAGTACCTTATGGAAAATCTGGCAACCAGGCAAAGCGATGAACAAGATCACCACCTGGCCGTCCCCACTGAGCCATTTATGGTCCCCTGGTATGAACGACCAAATACCCGACGTAGGTAGATACCAGTCCTGGTACGAGGCGGGCCTCGAAAGAGTAGGGCAACTTCTGAAAAAAGACACTTTCATATCTCTTCCGGATCTAACTGAAGCTCTAGGAATAGGCCCATTATCCACTTTCCAATACATCCAGATAAAAGGAGTCCTCACGAAACCTGCATGGAAGGAAAAGCTCCAGAGAGACCTCACCCCGTTCGAACGAATCCTGGACTCCAAATCTGAACAAAAGGGTCTGATATCCCTGATGTACAGGGAACTCATCGAAGCAGGCAACGGATCCACGGAACATCTCAGAAGCCGATGGGGAAGAGACCTGGGAGAAGAGATAAACCCTGAACAATGGGAATTGATGTGTAAAGCAGCATCCAATACATCCCTCTCAAGCCAATACAAGGCACATGCCATCAAACTCCTACACCGCTGGCAATACGACCCACTCAAGTTGTCCCGGATGTTCCAGACACTGAGCCCAAGATGCTGGCGAGATTGTGGAGAGACAGCCGACTACTGGCACATGTGGTGGACCTGTCCACACATAAAGGTTTTTTGGGAAGAAGTCCTAACGTGGATCAAAGATATAGATGGCATACAAAGAGATAGGGATCCACACCTGATTCTCTTTGGATTAGAGAAAGACGAGGACGGATGGGCTAGACTTAGAGGTCTTGCCCCACAGTTACTCCTCGCGGCCCGAGCGTTACTTGTAACAAAATGGAAATCCAGAACAACCCCAAGTAAGAAAGAATGGATCTGCCTAACCACCAACATCTACACGATGGAGACGATCACTGCTTCACTACATAATAAAGCGCTACAATGCGAGACCCTATGGTCGGAATTCCGAAGTAAACACCTTTCTGAGAAAATGAACTCCCAATCAGACAATGATACTGGACCGTGATTTGAAAACAAAACTTAATGGCCTTCGTTGAGAAATGGTGTTGACCCTAGAACCAGAGAACTAACAATTATGGTTATATTGACGGAGAAAAATGACGTCGCTAAGATGCACGCCCCATTGGGGGGAGGGGGGTGGGAGGGTACGGGTTATGTTACTTTCGTTGTTACAACCGAGGAACGGACTTGAATATAGTATTGATTTACTGAAGGAAATATTCTAACGATGTTGCTTTAATGTAGCCATACGCCAATAATGTTGTAACAAGCGAAATGTTTCATCTGTTTTTCTTTTTGTTGCCTTAAAACCAATAAAACCAAATTTAAAAAAAAAAAAAAATCCCAAAATGTGGTTATATCACAATAAAAAAAATTAAAATAAAAAAAATAATAATAGTTTAGCACTGACCCTACACCATATACCATATAGCGGGCCAATTATTGGACCAGAGCCAAATACAGAGGCGAATAGTTGTCTTTTTAAGAGACCCACACAAAAGCATTCATTATAAATTAAAATCAAAATACATGTTAAATATGTACAGCCATTATGTATTCTACTTTACTTTTGATTTTGTACAGATCGTTTATGGGAAAAAAAAAACAGTGCAACAGCAGGGCAGTTTATCTTTTCGTGCATTTTCAGGTGTCCCTTGTTTGGTGGACATTGCCAAGTAACTAAGACTAGCTTAAAGGTAGAGAATGCGTATGTAAAATCAGGTATGTTCACGCATGGTTTCAAATATTTATTTTGGTACAACATACCTCAGCAGGACACTGAAGCACAGTGATTGCACCCAAATAAGCCTCATTGGCATCATTTGAAGGTAAGGGTTTTCCATGCAGGGGTTATAACAGTTGTTTGGAGGTTACATACAGACCTGTGCAAAGCACGATTACCACTGAGCCGTATTACTTTCTTTAGAACCGATGTTCTTTAGGCTGAATACATGTCTTTGTTTAAGACACATTACCCACAAGCTAGTTAATACGCAATGGAACTTGAAGGGATATCTGCACCGGGGAGTGACCCCCTTAGCTATTTTACTGCGGTTGGGAACTGGTGGGATTGAAACTACTAGAAGCTGAAGAATAACTCATATTCCTGTTGTGATTTGCTAAATTACTGCGACATCTCAATGGCTTTCACATAACAAATACTTCACACCACAGACCTCTCTTGTGCGCATTTAAAATATTGAGAGTTCTGCCTCAGCATGCCCTTACCCACCCTTCTGTCAGATGAAAGGCTATGTATCCCACCCATGTGGCACAGACACTAACATTTTCACACCTTATGCTCTGCGTTCATGAAAGCGAATAACTGAGAGGAGTCTTTGTGATCCTTAGAATGGCTTTCTGAATATGACAACTGAATGTTTCCACGCACACAATGAACGTAGCACTTAATGCCTCTTGAAGTGGAATCTCATCGGCTTGAGAGATTCATTATTAAGCATTGGGATGAAGCAAATCGGTTCTAATTCCGTTGAAAAACTGCTCGAAGCCAAATTGTGGTTCCCCGTTTGCCTGCTGCGGCACCTGCAAAGCCTCCAGGTGCAGGGAAGAGTGTCAGAGTGTTTACTTAGTAGTGGAAGTATTTCAAAGGGAGTTATATGTCTAGCATATATGCATATTTTTTTATGAATGAGAAATTGCATTTTGATACTCTTGAAATTGGAGTTGCAACAAGGTTGATATAAAAAAGAACAATTAGGTCCAAGTTAATTTTGAATGTGTGAGCCTATAGGTGCAGTTGTTAGGACCAGGAGGAGCTGTACCGTTTTGTAGGAGGAGCTAGAAGGCACTACATCAAAAGAAATAACATCCGGACCAAAGATGGTGCAGGAGGGCCAGTAGGTCAAATAGAGTGTGCAGTAGATCCTGTAGGCAAGAGTGTTAGGTACAAGTGTATTAGAAGCTGAGTGTCCTGAAAGAAGAGCCCATGAGTCAGTAAAATGTGGGATGTTATTTTGGAGAGCACCACTAGCTTCTAGTGATAAAGGCATTTAGTCCTGTGAGAGTGTATTTTTGTTCCACTGAAGAAAGTGTGAGAAAAAAATGAGGACATTAGTTGTCAACATTAGACATGTTAATGTGCATGAAAATATTTCTCTTTTGGCAAATTGCCCTGCATAGTTTCTATGGACTAAGAATGTGTTTCCTGTGTTTTTTAACCTGACCTTACTTTTTAAAAGTAAGTAAATCCTTCAGCTTCAATTCCCTTGCCTTTTGCTAATTTGTTATGGGGAAACTGATCTGTATTTCAGTAGTGGGAAACCATATTTCACTTTTATCTTTTTCATTTTTGAAATTATTTAACATAGCACATAGCATCATACAATGCAGTGCAATGGGGATATGTGAGTATCGCCAAAGCTTTTTACACTTGGGATTTGTGCTTACTTTTGTATATGCCTAAAAACAAGCTGGTGGTATTAGATATATTTTTACCATGTTTGCATTATTTCTAGTGTGTACATTCACATTTACCGTATATGGCTACAAAACATGGCTCGTGGCCCAACATGGCCATGCCACGAGGTGTTCACTTGTTCTTTGGTCATATTGTAGTTTGGCCTTCTTTGTGCCTTTCCAGGTCAGTACATCCCATATAAGGTCATGCACTTGCCCTGGAAAGTTGCTGTTTTTGTGGGCCAGTGCTGCCTTTATGTTTCTGACCCAGGATGGAGATGGGACTGTCTGGTCCAATTCCACATTCATGGTGCCAGTGAGTCTAGGTGTGGGACATGAGTGAACCCAATAGTTGTCCCTGATTTTACAGGTAATGGCTGTTTGAATGATGCTGATTCTTACCTTTGTCAGAAATGGACTTGCTTCAGGGTTGAATTTTGCATAAGAGGACACCTGCAACTATTTATTCATGTCAGCATTGGATCCAAGAATCCCTCAAAGATGAACAGCCAACTGACGATGCAAATAAGGCTCTAAGAGGCCTGGCATCCCTTCCTGCATGTAGCCCGGTGAAGCCCTGTTATACAACCTGATCTCTGAAGACCCCGAGCAGTGCTTCAGCTCTTGCACTAATGGGACCAACTAATCTTGGCGCTGTCTGGACGATCCAGCTCTGTTTAGCCTGCATAACGGTCCCTGGACCACTCGGTGGACTATCACATCTCTTGTGGTCTACCTTGACAGAAGTGTTGTTGTCCCACGGTTGTTGTCCCATGGTTGCACTCAGAACTTTGGTAGTTGCCAGCGTTTGGAACAAGTTGCCTCCCCTCTGAAATGCAGCATCCCAGTCTCCAGGAATCCTATCCTAGAGAAACTTCTTCAACAGCAACTGGAAGGATGCCTGCCATCATCTGTGTGAGGTGGGTGTTGCTGAAACTCACCTTCCCCGATCCTGTGAAGTGTCCCGAAGAGTCCTTCAACATTGAATCTTGCATGTCTCCATCACCTGGGGTTGCATCTTGAATTTGGACCTGACTGGAAGAATTCTTGCACCCACAGCTCCTGGGCACCTCTCACCAGAACCAACAGCAAGAAATCCAACCTCCATTGACCCATCAAGTCATTTGGCAAAATTTGAGTCACAGAGGTAAATAAGCGCAAATCATGTGTTTCCCCCTGTCCTCCACAGGATAACATTTGAAACCAGCTCCTTTGTATCCTTGTATTCTAACATTCCACTAACATTTGGTCATTGGATGTTGGTAGAATCATCTGAAAGAAAAGAACAAAATGTACCCAGTATTCTTGTTGAATATCTTCTTTGAACTCACCAACAGAGTTGCAATTAGAACTTACCAACATAAACTCCATTTTGGGGACAAGCATTGTGACTCCTGTGACTTTTGGGTTTGGGCACAAAGCCCCATTGTTATTAGGTATTGGACTGATAAAGTTGGGAAATTCACTTGTGACTTGGTTCCATCTTTACTGCATTCATGTACTTACCTTTTGGGTTGAATAAGCCATTTTAATGCAATTTAAGAACCTGTGTTGAATGCACCTATGTTTATTATTGAGTATTGTGCGATAATAACATTAGTTAGCTTAATTTATTAGTCTGTGTAAAGGCCTAAAATACATTGGTGTATTTCTATACATTCCTGTCTTAATTGAATTCTTGTGTGCTACATTGTGTGGAATCATTGTGGACCTCTGACCCCACTCACACTCTCCTGAGTATAGCCTTGACTGCTCTCCACGTTTACCTTAATTGGGTTTTGGACAGCCTCTCAGAGTTCCCTATTCCCCATAACTTGGGTGACCTCCTAAAATCTGTCCATCAGCAGATTCTAGAAATCCATCTTAACTGTGGGTTTCTGGATTTATGTGTACTTTGATACCTGATACTTTCTCTGGGGCTAAAGTAGTCTGCGGCTAACATCGACCCAAGAATTCAATTGTTGGAGAATATGGTGTCCATCTGTCTATAGATTTGATCATGTTCTCATTTGCTGTGAGGTTTGGCATGCAGGGATTCGGTAATGGGGCGTACAGATGAGGGGTGCCATCCCTCAGGCTCCTTCCAAGAACATGCATCAAACTCAAATTAACACATGTGTTGCTCCTTCATTAACCATGACTTCAGAGGTAGAATATGCTGGTCTGATTGAGAAACAACATTTGAGATTGGATCTTGTATTAAGGTCCAGAGAAGTCATAAATCAGCACTACATTGTCTGAAGAAATGTCCCATTGTAACTGCTAACTAAACAAATACATTGCATGTTAGGGCTCAGGATATTCGTGGAAATAAGGCAGTGAAGAGGTAGCAATGGGGTTAATGAAGGTTGCCTCATTATACCTGAGTAGAGCTGGGCAGCAATGCCCAAAGGAAACAGGTTATGATGAATGAGGGCTAATATACTTGTTTCAGTTGCATCAGTTTTCTATATATATTCAGTATCTCATGCATAACACATTCTTGGAGATGAATGTGAGGTGCAAACTGTCCCTACCTTTCTGGTCCCAGAATTTCCCCTTATTCATTAATGGGGGATGGCATGGCGGTGAAGCAACAGACCAATGGGCTGGCAGCTCCATGCAAATGTTCCTTCAGGCTGCTCAGGCTGCTCATCTATCTTTCACATATGCAATGGCTCCACAATCCGCAGGGACGTTCTCCTGGACGCAGTCATCCACTACTGCTTTTTTTATCAGGTCATTTTTTCAAGCTATTTAAAAAAATACTAATCAGAAAAGGAATGGAAAAACATGCTAAAGGATAAATGTAGGTTATCACTCTATTGCGCTCAACATTCACTCATGTGTCCCAGAGCATGGGAAAACTAGGGGGAGTGCATAGCAGGAAGCCCAATCTAACAGTGAGGCAAATGGAAAACATAAGTAGGTGTAATGATTTTCACAATAATACAAAATAAGCTGTGTATATTCATGAAATCATCACTAAAATGAAATTAAATGTGTGGTACACATGTGCCAAGATCTACCATAGATCACGTTTATTTAACGTTTGGACATCAGACAGTATTTATTTTGCTAGCTACCGTACCACACATGTACATAAGAGCAGAGTGATTTTCCCATGTTTAAAACTGCTGTAATCATTTATCTCCATTCATATTATTGATGTTCAATCAAAAGTGATTATTTAGCACAACTCTCAACGCCTGTTCGAATATGTCACACCTACAGCGCATAGAGAACCCTAATGGTAGTATTGGATTATACAATAAAACAATTCATAGGCACATACACACAGCAGTAATACGTCTAATACATTGTCTGGCGTGGGTTATTTCCCTCCCTCTATAAGAGAGCTGAGATATGCACAATGGTCTACATCTAGGCACCCTGGAAGAGTAGACCCACCTTCTAAGTGAGTGGATCCTCCACCAAATTGTAATGCTGAATGCCAAGGAGGATGGACGTGTAGCCGCACTGCTCCGTCCCACCACCATATATCGTAGCATCAAAATGTACTATTTTTCGCTCGCTTATCCTTCCCTTTCTGCATTTAATGACTCCAGGCTCGTTCTGCGAGTATTTGCCCTAATTCCTGTGCTGTTCCGCTTGATTGGAGCTTCCTCTGCGGTCCGATGCCACTGCACCGACAGCTGTTCCCGGAAAAAGACCGCCTTTCATGAGGAGACGTTCGGCGTCACTCCCACAGTGATGTGCCGGTCTTGGCCCAGGCGGCTCCTCCTTCCCAACAACGCCACCTCTGGTACAGTAAAACTGTTGCACGAACATTGATTTGGGAAGATAACCTTTCTCTTTTTTTACATACTCCAGCGTGTCAGACACCTTATATACAAGCTCTTCTGGTGCACCATCTTTCCTCATGACACATTTAAACAGAAGAGTGACATTTTCTGAAGCTGTATCTTTTGTTTTCATAATTATATTACCTTTTACCACTTCAACCATTTGAAGAAACTATTCAAGATAATTTACTTTCTCTCTGACTACCTACGAAAATCTGGTCACGTTATAATGTGCAAAGGCGCCAATCTTTCAACTTATCTAACTGGATGCGTTATTGATGTTCATGACCTGTAAAGCTGCTTTGCCTTCCACTTTTATCGACTACCACTGAATTTACCTGGATTTTGGTGCTTATTTACACAAACCTACGCCACAAATAATTCTGCTATTTCAGCGCTGTAGTTTAGCGCATTACTGCTTCATTTTAATTGATGGTCCCATATTACTCACCTTTTTCTTTTGTTTGCTCCTTATTATTATCTGTCTATTCCATTTGCTCTCCCTTTACATGAGGTAGACAGACTAAATAATATGGACATAATAATTGCAAACAAATAGATATAAAACCTTACTGTTAACCCTCACGTGACTCCGCCAATATTGGATACGCCATCTCATATCATCATTAAGAACACATCTTACTTCAAGCGGAAGAGGCTCCACTTTGCTGTTGAATTTTGGCCTCCAGTTCCTTCGGATTATAGCCTTATCTGGCCTTCAAGCTTAAGAACTTTTTTTACTTCTGTCATCACTCTGAATATAGCTCTGCCCGTAATAGTGCCTATAATGGCTACCAGCAAAAACAGTAAAAAAAAAATGTACCATCTACAAAAGATTCTAATACATCTACTACTACCCTCAATTGAACTAAAAGCAATTTGCCACCCCCACTAGGTATTTCTGATCCAGCTATTGAAGTCATACTGTCAGATTAGAGCTCTCAAAACTTTGATTGAGACCACAAATCTAAAACTACAACAATTAGATGACAGATGGATGGGCTTCGAAAATAGAATGGAAGAGGTGGATAAGAGTTGGTCTAGTGGAGTATGTGTCCCCCGTGAGTGGCACAGCTCGAGAGGTCTGTCAAGGATCTTTAGAAACCCAACGAAGACTTGGAAAACCAAAACCTACGAAATAACCTCTGAATTTCTAGTCTGCCTGATGGGTCTAAAGGAACAAACCCCATTGCATTTTTGCAAAAATTCTTGCCAGCCTTACTTCACCTTCCTTTGGAAACTGTATTCAACATACAACATGCTCATCGTGTTGGTCATCCTTCAGTTTCTTCTTCCTCTCGTCCCTCCCGAGAACACTTATTTTCTATCTTCTTGAATACTCCCAGCTTCGACTCATCTTATCTATGGCCAAAGATCGCAAATCCCTCATCTGGCATGGTAACAAGTTATTTATATCGCAAGATGTTGCCAAAGGTACAGCTCAACACAGAAAGATATTCCTCACCCAGCTCTGAAGCAGCTCAACATTCGATATGGGCTATACCATCCATGTTCCTTTAAAGTTACACACGAAGGCAGCACTGCTGTGTTTGATGGGCCTGCTGACCTGAGAACTTTCATACGCGCCATGAAGACGTAAGGCATGGACACATCATCTCCTCCTTGTGCCTCCACTTCTCTCACTACTTGAATGTTTTATTTATCGAGTAAAGAAGCTATGAAATTTAAATCCCTTTGGGTTAAAGAAGTCATTTCGAGCCCGGCTGTTGGTAGGATAAATGGAGGGGCCATATTAATTGGTAAGAAAGTACTGTTTAAAATCTTAGATCAAGGTGGTCATGGGTCAAACTCTTGATTGAATCTATACACGTTTCCATTCTTAATGTTTATGGTCCTACCCTACCTGATCCTAATTTTTGGATCCCTGTAAAAAAATGATACTCAATAACAGCTTCACAAACTTAATCATGTGTGGTGATGTCAATCAGGTCCTAGACTGGAAATCCAGCTGTGCATTTAAATCTACCAAGTCTCACAAGTCAATTTGAAAAAACCTAGCTGAAAACAGTCTTGTTGATTCTTGGAGGCTTTCCCATCTGACGCAACTCGACTATACCTTCCACTCACTCCGTCATAACACACTCTCGCGCCTTGATTACATTGTTTCCACTAAAACCCTCACAGGGACCATTGTTGACTCCAAAATCACAAACATCATCATCTCTGATCATGCCCCTGTATGGACCTCTTTCTGTCTCTCTGATGTTAGAAAACCCTCATCTCATTGGAGACTAAATAATTTCTTGTTACAAGATCCACAGTTCCTTCAATCTGTTGAATCCTTTGTTCAACAATTTTTTGCCAAAAACCAAGACTGTGATACTTCTGTTGAGAATAATTGGGGCGCGTTCAAAGCTGGTCTGAGAGACCATATCATGGCCTACCCTGGGGGAAAAAAAGCATTACGTAAAAAACATCTGGGTGATCTTTATTCTCAGCTCACTCAAGCTGAAAAACATTATTATAACAACCTAATTCAGATAGTCTCAGTCAGGTCATGGCTCTATGCTTCCATATCAACAAAGAGATTACTGATCTAGCTGCAGGAACCATTCTTAAATATAAAACAAAAATGTACTAGACATCCAATAAAGCTGGCAAGGCGTTAGGCTCTTTCTTGAAAACAAAAAAGGAAAAACATTACATATCCCTCATTAAGGATTCATCAGGCACCTCATTTCATCAACCCAATGATATTCTAAGATGTTTTAAAATGTTCTATGAAGATGTATATACTTCTGATAATTCTATTTCTCAGAGTAATATTGCTTCATTTCTCAAGAACATCAATACATCATCATACCCTCAAACGGATCTTTCCCATTAAGATAATGATATTACACTGCATGAGATTTTTTCCCGAGCCATTAGGGGCTTGGGTAAAGGAAAAGCCCCAGGTCCTGATGGGCTCTCCACTGAATTTTATGACTGTCTTTCTCAACCCCTTATCACTAAACTTAAAACTCTTTTTTCCTACTTCATATCTCAAAGATCCTCCTCTGGTTCATTCTCCGAAACTCTACTCATATTATTTCCCAAACCTGATAAAGATCCTACACTTCCCAGTAATTATCGGCCCATCTCCCTTATTAATTTTGAAACCAAAATCTTTGCAAAGATATTAGCCAACAGGATTGAATCCTCTCTCCCGTCCCTGATCTAAGCAGAGCGAGTTGGCTATGTTAAAGGACGTAACATCTCCTCCAATGTAAGGCTACTATTGGATGCCATTCACTCAATAGCAAAAGATAAAAAAGATAAACAGGGCTATGCAGCCATTGCATTAGATGCTGAAAAAGCTTTTGATCGTGTCAATTGGGACTTTATGTTTCAATCTTTACAATGGCATGGTTGTGGTGACAGGTTTATTTCCCTTATTAGACTTCTCTACTCTTCCACGAAATCCTCAATATGTATCAATGGTCAATCTGCCCCCTTCTCCCCCCTATGTAGAGGTATTCTACAAAGCTGTCCTTTTTCCCCAATCCTTTATGTTCGTTCATTAGAGCCACTGTTAGAATCTATTAGATCCAATAAAAATATTCCCGGAATCTCAGAGCGTACTTCTTTTATTAAAATTACAGCATATGCTGATGACATACTTATTTTTATTGAGAATCTTAAACTTCATCTGCCCAACTTAATTAATACTCTATATCAATTGGGCCAAGTTTCGGGATATAAACTTAATCAAGACAATATTTAGGTATTCGCTTTGCTTCAACGATTTATGACACTATCAAAATTAACACTCAGATTTTGCTAGATACACTCAAAGACCTCATGTCTAGATGGTCCCCCCTTTATCTTTCATGGTGGGGACGACTTGATACAATCAAAATGATGCTTTCCCCTATTATATTATCTGCAGATTATTTCTGTTCCTCTAACTTTCTCTTTTTTTAAATCCATCTTCTCAGTTTTACTTAACTTTCTCTGGGGAATTGGGAAAAGTAAATGGATTGCCATTGCCAAGCTTAAAGTGTCTTATGAAATGGGTGGGGTAAGATTCCCTGACTTTAAATTATATCACTCTGCTTTTCTTCTAAAACAATCCCGTTACTGGTTTGCATGTCCGGAAATATCCAATAGCTTTCTATGGTGTAGTTTAGAGAAACAGACGGTTCATCTCTTTGAAATCACAGACCTCATCTACATATTCAATCATTCCTCCATGGCAATCTCTGATCCCATTAAAGCCTCCATTTCTGCCCTACAAAATGTTCTCTTTCCGCATACTAATACTCCCAAACGGTGTCTCTCCCTTTTGATTTGGCATAATAACGATATTAAGATTAATAATAGGGTTTTGAATTAGAGATCCTGGTTGAATAAAGGCATCAGATTCATTCAACACATTATGCATGGCCCCTCTATTCTTTCTTTTCAACAATTGCAACACCAATTCTCCATTCCCAATGTGGACTTCAATTACTATAAAAATCTTGTCAATTCTTGCCTTGATGCTCTACATCACTCCTCAAATTTTATTCTCTTACCAGATGCTTCTAGATTGCGACTGTTTACCATCATCTCCGATGTCAGAGCTTCAACATTTTATGATATCCTCACCTCAACCACTACTTGTTGCTCAGTGCGCCTCAAATGGGAAAATGATTTTGGGTGCACTATTGACGATCACATGTGGTCTTATCTATTTTCTAAAATTAAATACATATATATCAGTATCAGCTAATATCACAGAACACTTTTTCTTCTTTATTCACAGAGCATTCATCACTCCTGTAAAGCTAGCTAAATCTAAGATTGACTGTAGTGAAAGATGCTGGTCATGTAGTCATGCTCCTGCCTCTTATTCACATATGTTTTTTAATTGCCCTTTTAGGTTTTGGAAGGACATATGGAAGTACCAAACTTATATTTCTTGTTGATGTTCCACTCTCTTATCTGAATATCTTTTTAGGATGCCTAGCTGTTAATCCCAATCTTTCACTTGACTCTGCTGAGCTTTGTGATCTATTTAATTTCATCGCCCTGAAACTCATTACAGCCAATAGGAAAGACTTTGCCTCTCTTTCCGTCAGGGGCTGGTGTAACAACGTCTGCCACATACAAAGAATGGAACTATGCATGGCAAGCAATCTCAATTCTATGTCTAAGTATATTGATTGATTGATTGATATTTTATTTCTATCGCGCTCGTACACAAGTGTTTCAGAGCGCGACAAAGCAAGGGAGGGGAACAGGGGAGAACAAAACAGCAGGCCCAGTGACATTGAGAACGCGCAAGTGCATGGGAGAGGGGGGGGGAAAGTGCATGGAAGGGGGAGAGGTGGAAAGTGTGAAGCAGAGAACAAAGAGATAAATAACCATAAATAAATAATAAAGGCAACAAACAGTGGTAATGCAGCCAGCAATTGGCAAGTGCTAGGTTTAAGGCAGCAGGCAGGGTAGGTCTGATACGTGCAGGAAGAAAAAGCGGGGGCTGTATGGGTACAGATACAGACCCCAGTGCAAGGGGTGGCCCGGAGGCAGTGCAGGAGTGTGGCAGGATGAGCAGGTACCTGGGCCCAAAAGACAGAGGGTGGCCAGGTGCACTGTGCCAAGAGAGAACAGATCAGCAGGAGATGGGGGAGCGAAGGCAGAAGAAAAGAGGAAGGTCTTGAGGTGCTTCCGGAATCGGAGATGGTTCTCCTCAAGTTTTAGAGTGGCAGGGAGGGTGTTCCAGAGGGAGGCCCCAGCCGAAGACAAAGATCTACCTCCAGCTCGTTTCTTAGAAAAACGACTGACACTGAGTGAGTTGGAGGTAGAGCTAAATGTTTTTTTTTACTTGCTACCTGGACTGCTTTATTGCATCTACGCATGACACTTGAACATTCATCTGTATATTCAACTTTTCATTTGTTATCTTAATTGTTCTACTTTTTGGTTATACCTGATACCGCAACCACTGTATTCATGAAACTCTGAATATATTATTGCCTTCACACACCTCCCCCCTTTCCCTTTTGTTCTCTTGTTCGTACTTTGTCTCCCTTTTTCCGCCGACTATATATGCAGAATTTTTCTACTAGAATTTTTACATTAGAAATTGGTCCTATCCTTCAATTTTAATCAAATTGCTTGTTGAACGTATGTTATTTATTATGTTATGACATATTGAACATCCTGTTGTTCTTTCTTTCATGTTCTCAGCCCTTATTGACTTCTGCATTGTGTTAACATCTGTACTGCTGTTATATTAAAAATTCGAATTAAAAACTCATTATAATGAAGAAAAAAATGAGGAATGTTAACCCGTCGCCTGTCGGTGAACAGGATTTAAGAAATGACGCAAGAATTTGAAATAACGAGAAATAGGAAGGAAAAACGGTGGAAAGAAACTGGTAAGTCATGACAGATTGCCATTTTTAATAAAGAAACACGTACACGGGTGGAGTTTGTGGCTCTAAAACTGCATTGTATCAATCAAAAGTCGTATAGTCGGGAGCTATGGGGCTAGTGTTTGTGACATGAAACACCAATAATGTTTGTAAAGTTTAAGTAAAGTTTTGAAACAGGGCCTTCAATGTGTCACCAAATGCCCTGCCACTATTAAACGTTTACAGCTGAGTCTACAATCTTTGCAGGCCCAAACTGGGCCTCATTCCTAGCCCTCTTATTGACTATGTGTGCTGCCTGACCTTATTCCTCTGCCTAACACGACCTCTCTAACGCTACCAACGACCACTCACATATAACCAGTCACCTACCGCCTACCAACCAACTGGCACTTGCTTTTCCGCACACATAAACGCTGGCATCCATGCACCTCCCCCTCACCACTATCCTCCCGTCTGACCGGAAATAGAGAAGGTCATCTGTTTACCTTACAATTTCCATGGTGGCCATCTTTTTTGTACATTTTTAAATTGGGAAAGGCTGGGCTCTGTGTACTCATTCCTTGCATAACATAGAAGAATTTGTAGCATTCTATTTGTTATTTTAAATCACTAATCACCGTTCTGGCGGGGTTTCCTAGGTGGTTATGGAGCAGTGGTGCTTCTTCAAGGCACTGGCTTTGCTCGGGCATTGAACTTGGTCTGCAGTGAAATGGGGAAGAATGTTATTTTATGTTAACGTTTCGTCTACGGCGCACCGTCACCACCTGCGTGGTGCCTTGGCGCACCGGATGGGGTAGCATTGCTAAATGATTGTCAGTCTTTTTTAGTGGCCTGTTACTGCATTTTTGGTTGTACAGTGCTCTGTTGCTGTCATTTTTTTTTTCTTTTTCTATGCAAAACACAATCCATGCCATACAGACATACACATCACTATGATGCTTTAGGTGGGAAAATGCTGAGAACACACAATGCTGATATGTTTCTGGTCATCAGAGCACTATTGTTAAGACGGGCCAATAAATAATATATAGTTTTACAAAGGTAGCGGGCGCCCCTCTCTCGCAAGAACAGACATGATAACCTGTTCAGTGGTTATCAACCACTTGAGAGTTCGCAGCCACTGCTTTTACTCACTGTGCCTTTCACAGATGGAAAATATCCATTTGCATATCAGTCTTTGTCCTGCCCAGGGGCAGTCCAGCACCGAAATACAATGGCAATTCCAATCTGAACGAGAGTACCACCAGCAACCCCATACACGTGTTTCACCCTTGTTGGGGATCATCAGTGAGGTGAAGCTGATGCCTCTCTAAGCACAGTGAGAGGGAGACCACGTCTGGTTGCCCCCAGGAGACCTAGGGTTACCAATCCCAGGTTCCTTAACAAATAGTTTTACAAAGGTAGCGGGCGCCCCTCTCTCGCAAGAACAGACATGATAACCTGTTCAGTGGTTAATAACCACTTGAGAGTTCGCAGCCACTGCTTTTACTCACTGTGCCTTTCACAGATGGGAAATATCCATTTGCATATCAGTCTTTGTCCTGCCCAGGGGCAGTCCAGCACCGAAATACAATGGCAATTCCAATCTGAACGAGAGTACCACCAGCAACCCGATACACGTGTTTCACCCTTGTTGGGGATCATCAGTGAGGTGAAGCTGATGCCTCTCTAAGCACAGTGAGAGGGAGACCACGTCTGGTTGCCCCCAGGAGACCTAGGGTTACCAATCCCAGGTTCCTTAACAAATAGTTTTACAAAGGTAGCGGGCGCCCCTCTCTCGCAAGAACAGACATGATAACCTGTTCAGTGGTTATTAACCACTTGAGAGTTCGCAGCCACTGCTTTTACTCACGGTGCCTTTCACAGATGGGAAATATCCATTTGCATATCAGTCTTTGTCCTGCCCAGGGGCAGTCCAGCACCGAAATACAATGGCAATTCCAATCTGAACGAGAATACCACCAGCAACCCCATACACGTGTTTCACCCTTGTTGGGGATCATCAGTGAGGTGAAGCTGATGCCTCTCTAAGCACAGTGAGAGGGAGACCACGTCTGGTTGCCCCCAGGAGACCTAGGGTTACCAATCCCAGGTTCCTTAACAAATAGTTTTACAAAGGTAGCGGGCGCCCCTCTCTCGCAAGAACAGACATGATAACCTGTTCAGTGGTTATTAACCACTTGATAGTTCGCAGCCACTGCTTTTACTCACTGTGCCTTTCACAGATGGGAAATATCCATTTGCATATCAGTCTTTGTCCTGCCCAGGGGCAGTCCAGCACCGAAATACAATGGCAATTCCAATCTGAACGAGAGTACCACCAGCAACCCCATACACGTGTTTCACCCTTGTTGGGGATCATCAGTGAGGTGAAGCTGATGCCTCTCTAAGCACAGTGAGAGGGAGACCACGTCTGGTTGCCCCCAGGAGACCTAGGGTTACCAATCCCAGGTTCCTTAACAAATAGTTTTACAAAGGTAGCGGGCGCCCCTCTCTCGCAAGAACAGACATGATAACCTGTTCAGTGGTTATTAACCACTTGAGAGTTCGCAGCCACTGCTTTTACTCACTGTGCCTTTCACAGATGGGAAATATCCATCTGCATATCAGTCTTTGTCCTGCCCAGGGGCAGTCCAGCACCGAAATACAATGGCAATTCCAATCTGAACGAGAGTACCACCAACAACCCCATACACGTGTTTCACCCTTGTTGGGATCATCAGTGAGGTGAAGCTGATGCCTCTCTAAGCACAGTGAGAGGGAGACCACGTCTGGTTGCCCCCAGGAGACCTAGGGTTACCAATCCCAGGTTCCTTAACAAATAGTTTTACAAAGGTAGCGGGCGCCCCTCTCCCGCAAGTACAGACATGATAACCTGTTCAGTGGTTATTAACCACTTGAGAGTTTGCAGCCACTGCTTTTACTCACTGTGCCTTTCACAGATGGGAAATATCCATTTGCATATCAGTCTTTGTCCTGCCCAGGGGCAGTCCAGCACCGAAATACAATGGCAATTCCAATCTGAACGAGAGTACCACCAGCAACCCCATACACGTGTAAAACTATTTTTTAAGGAACCTAGTAAAAGCAGTGGCTGCGAACTCTCAAGTGGTTAATAACCACTGAACAGGTTATCATGTCTGTTCTTGCGAGAGAGGGGCGCCCGCTACCTTTGTAAAACTATTTTTTAAGGAACCTGGGATTGGTAACCCTAGGTCTCCTGGGGGCAACCAGACGTGGTCTCCCTCTCACTGTGCTCAGAGAGGCATCAGCTTCACCTCACTGATGATCCCCAACAAGGGTGAAACACGTGTATGGGGTTGCTGGTGGTACTCTCGTTCAGATTGGAATTGCCATTGTATTTCGGTGCTGGACTGCCCCAGGGCAGGACAAAGACTGATATGCAAATGGATATTTCCCATCTGTGAAAGGCACAGTGAGTAAAAGCAGTGGCTGCGAACTCTCAAGTGGTTAATAACCACTGAACAGGTTATCATGTCTGTTCTTGCGAGAGAGGGGCGCCCGCTACCTTTGTAAAACTATTTTTTAAGGAACCTGGGATTGGTAACCCTAGGTCTCCTGGGGGCAACCAGACGTGGTCTCCCTCTCACTGTGCTCAGAGAGGCATCAGCTTCACCTCACTGATGATCCCCAACAAGGGTAAAACACGTGTATGGGGTTGCTGGTGGTACTCTCGTTCAGATTGGAATTGCCATTGTATTTCGGTGCTGGACTGCCCCAGGGCAGGACAAAGACTGATATGCAAATGGATATTTCCCATCTTTGAAAGGCACAGTGAGTAAAAGCAGTGGCTGCAAATTCTCAATTGGTTAATAACCACTGAACAGGTTATCATGTATGTTCTTGCGAGAGAGGGGCGCCCGCTACCTTTGTAAAACTATTTTTTAAGGAACCTGGGATTGGTAACCCTAGGTCTCCTGGGGGCAACCAGACGTGGTCTCCCTCTCACTGTGCTCAGAGAGGCATCAGCTTCACCTCACTGATGATCCCCAACAAGGGTGAAACACGTGTATGGGGTTGCTGGTGGTACTCTCGTTCAGATTGGAATTGCCATTGTATTTCGGTGCTGGACTGCCCCAGGGCAGGACAAAGACTGATATGCAAATGGATATTTCCCATCTGTGAAAGGCACAGTGAGTAAAAGCAGTGGCTGCAAACTCTCAAGTGGTTAATAACCACTGAACAGGTTAATATGTCTGTTCTTGCGAGAGAGGGGCGCCCGCTACCTTTGTAAAACTATTTTTTAAGGAAACTGGGATTGGTAACCCTAGGTCTCCTGGGGGCAACCAGACGTGGTCTCCCTCTCACTGTGCTCAGAGAGGCATCAGCTTCACCTCACTGATGATCCCCAACAAGGGTGAAACACGTGTATGGGGTTGCTGGTGCTACTCTCGTTCAGATTGGAATTGCCATTGTATTTCGGTGCTGGACTGCCCCAGGGCAGGACAAAGACTGATATGCAAATGGATATTTCCCATCTGTGAAAGGCACAGTGAGTAAAAGCAGTGGCTGCGAACTCTCAAGTGGTTAATAACCACTGAACAGGTTATCATGTCTGTTCTTGCGAGAGAGGGGCGCCCGCTACCTTTGTAAAACAATAAATAATATAGCTTTCCAGCCCATCGCGGGCTATTAATGCCCTCCCCACATGTTGGTGTTCCAGGGCTTTATTGATGAGGAGTGCTTAAGGGCTGTAATGTTGTTACAGCATTCCACATGTTGAGGGTAAAATGTCCTCTTTAAAACACGGAGAGACGCAGGAGAAGCATTGGAATGTTCATCCTGAGTTATGCGTATGTTGCAAGCAGAATGAAATTGAGGTGATGACCTCAACCCTTACGTCGTGTCCAGGGTCACATGCTGAGCATGATACCGAAACGGCACTCGCTTGACAGCAACAGACATTGTTGAAAACAATGGTCTTTATTGAAAATTGTGTTGGCCTTGAGCATATGTTCCAATTCCTCTTCCGGAAAAGAGACTTTCATGCAAACAATCATGTATAATAGTTCTAGGCCATTATTTGTTCCAGTGAACCTCACATTCATAGAAGAAAAACGAGGATCTAGTATGCAAGGCAAAACAACACTAAACTGCAATGAAAAGTGTTTTAAAAAACCGGTCCCGGGTCTGCTACAGCGGTTATCTAGAATGACTTGCAACACATCCATATAAACAGAAGACGAGTTGATACGAGCTGGCGGAAGAAAAGTGAAGCCAGCAGATGCATCCAACTCGCCCCACAGCTAAATGCTCCCTTCAAAGAAAATGGTATTTAGAAAAATGCAGTTTGTTGAAATTTCCGACTGCGTCAGTTAAACAGAATGATCATTTTCCTTCGCAGTCTAAATCACCTCCTATCCTGTTACTGCACAGTCAGAGCACAATTATGTAAAACATATATTGCCACGACTGCAGTCAGCAAGCATTGCAAGTCCACATAATTCAGGACTGAAACGAGGAGAAAGAGCGACTGCCTATAGTTATTGCACGCAACGCGTTGAATGGCGCTCTGGGCTATGATTCTTTTGCTGGTTGAAAACATGGAAAGTGACAGTTACGTGCCGAACAACCGAGGATAAATGACGTACATAACAATGTATGCACCCCCCTATGAAAAGAATAGCACACATATGGACAGTCACGTTTTTATTCGCGCAGAGCACCAAATATACACTGTGTCCGTTTGTGTTTTAAGATGCAAAGGACAATTGTATTTAAAAGCATCGGTTGTCTAAATATCACTTGATGCATGCGCTTGATAAATCCCATTATTCAGCACTCATCACTACATTGCCACTGCATTTTCAATTATTTCAACTGGTGGTCGAAGTGTACGCAAAGGAGTAGTGGAACTATGCCCCACTCCCCACAACCCCCCTAGCTATGACCCCTCCCACCTGCAATCCAAACCCACAGACACAGCTGCTGTTTAAGGGACTGTTCAGTGCAGTGCACTGAAGTGTACTTTCCAACTTCTTCCTACACTTTTATCTTAAAGCTAAACCATTCTGGAACGGTTTCTTTTTAAAATAGAATGATAGGAACTGTAAAACTATAAAAAATAAATAAATAGAGGAGCACTGCTCCCAACCACTCCCGCCCAGTTCAACCATTGATTTCTACCTAAATGGTTTGAATGACTTGAATCAATATAGATGTATAAAAAGTGGGGTGTTCTCTAGATCACTGTCTGTCATGTTATATTCGCATTTGGGAGCATGAATATCGCATATTCAGTGAAAAAACGTTGTTAAAGGGATGTTATGGTTAGGTTGCACTAATAAAAACCTATATATTCAGAGAACTTTTTTGTTAAAGGGACGTTATGGTTACAAGTGAAACAAAAAAAAAAAAAAAATCACCAGTTATGGTACGCTATGCAAACATACCTCACGGCACCACCATACACTGCTAAGACTAACACCTAGGACATCAAGGATGACATCACAAATGGCATCATTGATGACAACACTGATGACATCACATATCCAGGCCGATTCTTTATGTTCAGTGACAGTAAGAATTAAAACATGTCAAAGGTGCTGTATATCTAGATGTTAACATTTTCATAAATTATTGAGGTACTTTCATTAGATTTTAGCCTGTGCACATGGTAGACATACATCGAATGCAGGTGACATGCAGGAGGAAGAGGAAGATGACGTAGTGGAGGAAGTGCCTACGACTATTACGTAGGGTGGTGTCAAGGGTTTTGACCCATGTTGAATCAATAGACTGGGTAGATGTGGGGATGAGCTGTCGGCTCCCATTATTCTATCCCAGAACAAACTAAATCAATAGACTAGGTGGATGTGGGGATGAGCTATCGCTGCCCACATTCACGCCAGAATAGAAAAATTGCGCAGTTGGCACAAGACCACTCTAAAGATACAACCTTCTTGTGGGGGGTTCCACAACACCACTCTACTGTAAGGATGCCATCAAAACAGTGTTAAGCAAGGGTCCTATACTGTCAAGCAAAAGACCATTCTATTGAAATGCAGTAATTCAAGACAACTCAAAAATGGAGGCAGTACCGACAAATTCCCCAAGGTGGTGCTAGCAGTCTAAACTCTGACAGGGAAACTGTATTTAGGAATGGCAAGAGGGGCAGGGACTTCAAAGCTTGTTGGTTAATTGGAAACCTTAGCCACCTGCTGTTCCCAGAGGCCAAGAGGCTGGGAAACTTTAACACCTCAGAGATTCCCACACTAGGAGGCAGGATATCACATGACCCTGTTGATTGATTGAGGAGAGACTTCCAGGCAGCCTGCTGGAGCCCACACAAAAGGCTCTTTCTGTTGAATGGGGTATGTTAATTTTGAGTGTTTCCTGTCAACAGCCCTCTGCCAGCAAGGAGAGACATGTGATCACTGACCCACCCAGACTTCTGGAGGCGGACCCAAACACTTGGGGGGTTGAATTGCAACAATTATATATTTTATAGAAACAGTGATAATTTATTGTAACCAAATGACAGGAATGTACAACTGTGAGAGTCTTAGTTTGAAAAATGCCCTCACGATTTGAGTCCAAACTCCAATTTGTACCCTGTTCTGGGGCAAAACCCCGCTAATTATGATTATTGTAGAAAATGTGTTTAAGCTAGAGACATGGAAAGTTACTGGGATATATGTGGAAGGGAAATGTACCTTTGTATAATTTTTGATGAAAAACCAATGTTGCAAAACCCACTAAAATCGAAAATAAGTTGCCATTTTTGAATGCAAGCTCCTAGAAACGCCAGAGTCGGGACAGGGACTATCTTTAGTAATATATGATGTGTGTATGTGATGTCAAACAACTGTGTACCTGGGAAATATGTATTTGGATCAGGAATAGATTTGTGTGCACATTGACCAGGGGAGTGTCATTTCTGCAGGTCATAAAAAGGACATCACTCTGACACACTATCCCTTCCCAAATCAGGGACCAAAGAATCTATTGACCTATCAAATCAAGAGAGGGGCAGGCCTAGGGATGCTAGCCTCTCCACCCACTTTTCAAAACACATAAAAAGAGACTGCTGGGACAGTTAGAGACATTCAATTCCATTTTCTGCGGGAACTTTACTTCAGAACTTAAAGCAAGGGCCTAAACCCACAAACTGAGAACTCTTCTCAGCAGGCCTCAGCATCCTTAAATCATCTGCAAACTATTCCACAGCCGGGCGAGCTGTCTGAATTGTTTTGCCAAGAACAATTGCCAGAGACCAGACCAGAGATCCAGAGAACCACATGCCGCTGTATCCAGAGAGCTAACCCAGACCGCTGTGAGCAGAACCAGAGATGCAGACCGCTGTGAGCAGAACCGGTGCCTGATTGACCCGCCAAGCAGAGAAAACCAGTCCAGTCCAGTTGACCAGATCCGTGACGAGGCCCATTCATTTCAAAATTAGGAGTGAGTATCCGCCAGAACTGTGCAGAACCCAATCTCTTAGTTAAAATAATCTAATTCAAGCTATTTTAACTTATTAGAACAGCCTCCTAGAAATCGTTTAACTGTCACCCGTCAATTCTGCAGCTGCAAGCTGTCACCTGCCATTTTGAGTTTTACTTTAAATCCGAAAATCTACCTTTATTAAATCATCTGTATCTCCTGAACCGTTTGTGCTAGGAACGAGATTTAACTTTCACCTGAAAGCTTAGAATCTAGGCGATCCAACAAACCTAGAACCGACTTCCTACACTTTTTCCTTAATCGCGAGACAAGCACTCGCAAAATTTACAGCGATTTGCGATTTGGCTCGATTTCTTCATCTGTAGAAATCAGCAGCTTTTTGCTTCTCTTTGCTAAAATTCGTTTGCAATCTGCTAATCATTCATAGAGAATTGTTAAAGTGAGCCTGAACTAATATAAAGTAGCCATCACCTACCCTGAACCTCTAAAGGGAATTAAAAGCAATTTTAGCACCTTTTCACTTCCTTGCAAACCACATTAAAGTAATTCGCGTGTTTAAAACTCATCCCTGTTTTCCCTAAGCTTGCTGGGAGAACTGAAACTGTGTATTGCATTATAAGGTGTGATTTGTTGGGATTCTTGAAGACTGTGTGCTCTCCTTCCATTTCTTGTATTGCATAGGTGGGGAGTGAATTGTCAAAAGAAAAAGTGATCATATTACCTTTTGCTAAACTCATAACAAGTTATTTCTGTAATGCATTTGATTCCACCTTGCGTTTCCTTGAACCATATAAAGCATTCTTTCCCACCTTATTCTTCTGTTCCTATTCATAAGTTACCTCTTGCTGACTACTGCTCATATTCACAAGTGTAATGTCCATTATCAATTTATTTATAGAAGTGTGATATATATATATATATATATATATAGTTTAAATTTTCAAATAAACCTTTTAATTTGCAAAAAAGGATACTTCTCAGTAGGGTCAGGGGGATTCTAAGAGGGGGGTGTTATACAAGGGTTGTCATCCAGAGTACTGAACTGGATATAAAAATACATCAATAAGGGTTTTCCTCAACATCCCAGACTAGGCGTTGACTTAGCTGTAGTGTTGATTGAATATCGCTTACAGTGGGCAGAAGGAGTCGTGGGTGTAGAGGTTTTGTCACCACACTTGGAGGAGTACCAAAAGGTTAGGTTTCAATACATTTATTGAAACTTCACAGAAATGCAGTTTCAAGTTTGGCCCTGTGCTTTATATATTTGTAAGTGCTTCCCTTATGAGGTTGAAGCTCTGTGAAATAAACACATTTGGAAGTGTATGTTACAATATGTAGGGATGATTTCAGTTTTTTGCATCAGGTGTTCACCTAATAGGAGTTCTTTCTACGGTTCTTTGTTTAGTAAGTGCTTCCATGTTAGGTGAGCAATTGTTGCAATATGTCAGCAACAGAAAACCATCTCTCTATTCATTCAAAATCTTCACTAAGCAAGCTCAGAAAAGAGTGGGAAAAATGTGGGAGGCGCTACTTAATGGTTTGGTGCCTTGGGGGCCATTCAACAGATAAAAAGGCGAGCACATCTTCCTTAGTTCCCTCCAGCACTATCTGAAATGTCAGGCCTAGTACGATAGTCGCCTGTTTTGTTCTTCTCCCTCCTTTCCCCTCCCCTCTGCCTTACCTTGTGCATTTCTCCAGCTCTACCAGAAATAACATCAGGCCTAGTACTGTAGTCGTCTGTCTGTTTCCATTCCCTTAGCACTTGTACTATCTGAAATGTCGCTAGGCTGAGTACGATAGTTAATTTCACATCCTTGTTGTTCATGGCCTGTAAGAATGTTTTGTATTTTTCCCTTGTTCCCGCCCTTGTCATGAAGCGCATTTGAAACACATTGTGTATAGGTGCTGTATAAAAAAACAATCATATCATATCATATATCATCATGTCCGTCTATGGCGGCCCCTCCAATTCCATAATTTCATTTCTTGATCATACTCAATGTTTTTATCAATGTGTTAGCAATAGCTGAAAACCTTGCTTTGCAATGCATCATAAATAGCAAACATACAAACAAACAAATAACAGTTGACAGACTGAGATAATTGTCAAATAGCATGGAAGTTTTTGGCAGCGGGATGGTCTGCCAGTGATGTTATTGACTCAACAACGATCACACACATGATGTCAGCAGCTGGAGAGGCGAGGGTGAGCAGAAGGTTGCCAACAGACTGTGTTGAGACATTTAAGTGATCTTGATTTATTATTGCGAATTTAGAGATGGCAGACATACTCAGCAGGGCCACTCGAGTCGTGACAAGGTCCTCTTCCTTGATGTGGGAACTTCTAGCAGGGTGACTTAGGGTGATTTAGGGTGCAGTTCACCTACCAGAGCCAGTGGATGATGGGCCATGTGGTTGTATGGGGAAAATCCCCTGCTCACCATTATGTAGCCACCTCCAGCATGGAGGGCACTCTGATCCTAAACTGGAGAGGGTCACTAGCCTTTTAAGTCTTAAAGATGTGGCAAAAACTGCAGAAGTTGCCCTTTCTCAGAAAAAGAAATAATGGTTCCAGCATCAAGTAGCCAGCACCCATCACACATAAAACCCAACTATCATTTTTTTCTTTCTCATATCATCAGAAAAGCTAAACAATTTACACTTGGGAGTAACATTACACCACCTTTCCTTGGGGAAGCAGAGGAACCAGCGAACGCTTAAGTACTGCCAAAATGCAAAATTAATGATGGATGCAGCTCTTGAAGCTGGATTACCCCCTGCAGGGACACAGAGGGGTGTAGGAACACAGAGGAGGCAGTAAATAGTGGCAAGGAGATTCATGTGGAGAATACAGACATCAAATGGCTGGTGCATATTAAAAAATGGAAATGCGGGGTGGGGATGGGGCGGTGCTGTTGTGTGCCAGTGAAGATGGTCGCTTGAAGTGAGAGCTCTGTAACTTTCAATATACGGATACAGTAATCCTGCGGAGTGGAGCCCACACGGTGTCAAGAAAAGACAGGCGAAGGAGCAGTATCCTATGAGGCAACTTTGGTGAAGATTTTGGATGAAAACCAGGCTTCCTTACACCCATGGCAATCATAGTTGCAGCGTGTAGCCATCAGTCCAGCCTATGCTATTGCCCGCACCTCGCTAACCGAAGCAGAGCGCTAGCAGAGGGAGTAATTAGAGGCCGGAGGGAGCAGAAACTAAAAGACCCAATGATCGAGGTGCAAACACCCTCTCTGTAGCAACCCAGTAAGCTGTCAGGGGAGCTGCAAACAGGTGCCGGACCCTGACAGGCATAGAAAACACAGCCGCAGAGACCAGCATGACCAGCATGAGTGAGACCGACACGCTGTGAGCGGGCTTGGCCATGGACAAGGCAAAACAGCACTACAAGCTATTGGCAGTGGAAATAGTCAAGAAACGTGGTTCTGAGCCCAGGCGGCGGGACCGAGTTGTAGCAAGCGGCAGTCAATCCTGGGGTGCTTTGTGTGCCATAAGAAGCCCACTCCTCGTAGCCCGCCGCAGCCGTCCACTTCTGATCATTGGGAGGGGCCCTGTGTATGGAGAACTGCAGCGGCCCTCTGTGGCCAGTCCCCAAAGCCACATTATACCTGCAGCAGATCTGCCAGGCCCCAGGATGCCACCAGCCTCAATCCTCTGGCTGACACAGCATTTACGTCCATAAACCCCTCAGGTCACCCGGAACCCTGACCAACCCATACTTGCCGAAAGTCGTGTAGCAGGCCCCCTCTCCGAGGCTGTCCGGGCCGACCCGTGGACATCCCTTGGGGACTGGTGAACTGTGCAGGGGGACTGCTCCTGGAGGCCCCCACACAACAGAGTAGGAAAACAGTACCAGGGCAAGCAACAGAGTAAAATAGCTCACGGCCCCAGGCAGGTGCCCATCTATCTCCAGGTGCCAATGGAGCATGCAATCTGAACAGCCTGACAAGCAGATCTCTGGCTCAAGCTCAGTGGATAACAGAGATATAAACACTCTGGCCCTGGAGCAGCACTCTCCAAGTTGTGTCACACTGGCAAACTGCACCGGGCCACAGCAGGCGGTCCTTGTCGTAAGGGGATTGAAAGCCCAATAAGACAAGAGCTAAATAGCAGCACCATTGGGTCCCCCCTGAGACAAATGCACAGCTAAGAGGTCCAGAGGTGCCCAACACCCTGCTCAGAGCCAGCCAGCTTCTTCAGATCCTCGACTCTGCATCTTCCTGCCAAGTCTAACATTACTGCTGCATCAAACAACGATTGAGTGCACCCACTACCCGAACCAAACAAAGTACACCACCCACCTAGTGTTGGCATGACAATGGGCACCAGGGGCAATACGAAGGGACTGATAGACGCATTCACCAGTGCAAGTGGAATAAAGATATCCCAGCGCTCCAACCACGCGTCCCCAGGAACCACCCAACCCCACATTCAACCAAACATGGACCCATACATGGCTGCGCTGCAGGCTGGCTTCATGGCAATTAACAGCAAATTGGACGAAGTCGGAAGCACCATATCCTCCATCAAGCCCAACATACAAAAAGTAAATACCAGGGTCTCTGAGGCAGAGGAAAGGGTGTGCACCCTGGAAGATACATCGGCCGCACAATGCAAGGCAATAGAAGATATCCCAAAAAAACGAAAGCGATAAGAGTCAAGTGTGAGACCCTCGAATCCAGGTCCCGCCGCAACAATATCAGAGTAGTTGGGATGGCAGAAAAAAACATGAAAGTACCAATGGAGCAGTTTCTCGAGTATGCCCTTCACTCTCTATTCCCGGAGGCACAGTTCTCGCAACGATTCCTGGTGAAAAGGGCCCACAGATCACTTGCCCCATCTCCCAAATTAGGGGCACCCCCATGTAGGATAATAGTTTGCCTGCTCAATTACTGCAATTGTGATCTGATCCTGCGCCTATCAAGCGAGAGAGGATCCCTATCCTACGACTCCAAGTGGATACACATATACCCACATTTTTCCTCCCAGTCCAAGCAGCCAGACAGACATTTGACCAGGTCAAAAAAACACTCAGGGAACGGAAAATACCATACACAATGCTGTTTCCTGCCAAACCTCGACTACAACACGTAGGCAGGGCCCACTTTTTCGAAACACCCGAAGAGTCCATGTCCTATATCGAGCATCATATTCCCGAAGCCCAGAACAATGGGTGATGTATTAAAGTTGAGCTGCAGGCCATATTTCTCACACACAAGTCAAAGCCCTGCACCATAATGGAGTGACATCAAACCCACTCCGCCATACCTAGTAGTTACGACTCACACACACACGAGCGGCAAATTCAACATTTTTCAGTAGGGCCCACACACAGCCTCCCACTGAGCCAGATTGTTACCTTTAGTATGGAAAATACACCGTCCAGTTGGAGGGATGGTGAGGGAGGGAAGGGAGGGGGACAAGGGAGTTGGGGAATAAAGGAAAAAGCTGATGACACGGTTAAGAACGTCAAAAATAAAGGGGATTGCCCAACTATCTAGGGTCCTACGGACTAAATATCTAGCAAAACAACAGGATTGGGCCCTTAGATGGAGGATGACACTACCTTCATTTATCTTTTTTTTTATAAATATTGACAAATTATTCAATACGTTCTTTTCAGAAAAAAATGTTTTTAATATTTTTTATAAAGTATCACCATTATGGTGTAAAATTGTTTTAAACATAAAACACAGTTTGCGCTTATTTAAGATCCACAAAGCCATTCATCCCTACATTCCTTTCATTTCACTTTGTCATACCATCAATCACACAAATACAAAACAACCTCATAATTTAGGTCACACTCTAACAAATGTATGCATCAATACAGAATTTAGATCCTCTCAATACACTGTTAAATTTAACTGCCTGTCCTTAATCAAGCAGTAAGTCGACATGTTTTTTTCAGGTTGTATCTTATAGCCTTAAAACAGTCCACTATGTACACCAACCATCTTCAGGACATAAACAGGAACAACAATAAAGTTCCTTCAGATCTAGTAGGGTGGATCAAAATACCTAAAAAAAGGAATACAAAATCTTCATTGTGTATCTCCTCAATGTCATCCTCCTAATTTACACAAACACTACTATTGTGAAAAACAGTGTCAACATACTAAACACACAACATCGTATCCACCTCCATCTTACAATGGCGGTGTGGGAAACGACAAAAATGGATTAATCCTGCCTGTATCCATGTAAGAATCCACATTCACTGAAGACAAACCTACAAGGATGCAGTGCATAGTGCCTCAGAGCACATTTGTTCCTGTTTATGTCCTAAAGATGGTTGGCGTACATAGTGGACTGATTTAAGTCTATAAGATACAACCTGAAACATGTGTCGTGGGTGCCGGAGACTTAGAGCAGGTTACACCAGATTATAGAGATACAAGATAACAACAGTAAGTGCAATTGACCGGGTTACATGGTGGTCGAGAGGCAGACACAGGAAAAAGGTATAGTGGTGAGCCAGTGGTTGGAATGTCAGGCAATGGTAGAGTACTTGTTGGCGAGCCAGGACTTTGTTTTTGCTCTGAAGGTCCAGAAGGATGGTTCTGCTCTAAGGTTCATAGGTATAGCATTCCATTGTTTGGTGGCTAGGACCGGGAAGCTGGAGCCGCCTGCTTTTTTTAGGGAGAATTTGGGGATGGATAGGCAGTGAGAGTACAGTGTTCTGGTTGGTCTGGTTGAAGTGTGTTTGTTTACTTGTCTGCCAAGTATTTGGGGGTGTCATTAGAGAGGCATATGTGGACAATGACAAGAGATGTAAGGGTATTTCTGTCTCAAACAGGGAGCCAATGGGCATCTTGTCGGAAGTGGGAGATGTGTGAGTGCCGCAGGATACTCAGAGCCACTCTGAGGGTATTATTCTGCAGTACCTGCAGTTTGTTCAAATTGCGCTCTGAGGGGCCAAGAAAGAGAGTGTTGCAGTAGTCAATTTTTGATAGCACTAGCGTTCTGGCTATTATGATGCAGCTGGAAGGCGAAATGAAGGCTTTGTAGGCCTTGATGAGCTTATTTGTATAAGCTGTGGATCAGGCTGTGTCATTAATCTGTTTTTTGAGCGAGAGTGTGTAATCTAAATAAACCCCAAGGGATTTAATTTCTTTGGCCACAGTGATTAGGTTACCGTCTATGTTGATAGAAGCATAATGGGGGTCCAGTTTGTTTAGCCATGATTGGGGGCCGACGAGAAGGAGCTCGGTTTTCCCGTCATTGAGGCATAAGCCGTGTTCTGCCATACAGGCTTGCATCTCCAGGTAAAGGTTGTTGATCCACGTGGAATCCTCTTCATAGCAACCTGATAGGGTGATGAGAACCTGGGTATCATCAGCATAGTTTGTGTATGTGACACCCAGGTTATCAAGGCAGTCGAACAATAGCTCTGTGAAGATATTGTATAAGTACGGCAAGATGCACAAACCTTGTAAAACGCCACAGAGGATGGGGATGGGGTGTGTTGAAGCTCGGGCGTAAAGGATTGGATCCAATAGGTCGCCTGGCTGGCGAAAGCAGCTGAAGCCGTCAGATGTTCCGTAAGGATCTGGTGGTCAACAAGGTGAAAGGCTGCTGAGAGGTCAAGCAACATGAGAATGGCTAGATTGCCCTTGTCCTTTGCCTCGTCCATCTGGATTTTTAAGTTCTGTTCCGTGCCTTGATCTGAAGCCAGATTGTCTAAGGCCCAAAAGGTTGTTCTCTTCCGGGTGCTTCTGGATTTGCAAGTAGGCCACTCTGTCTAAGATCTTTAGGAATAGGGGACAGTGATGATTGCCTGTAATTAGTGGGGTTGTTAGGGTGTAGTGTTTTTTTTTTTGAAGGGGCATGACCCAAGCCTCCTTGAGGCTGTTAGGGACTGAGCTCATTTTGAAGGAGTCGTTGATAAGGGCTGTTATGAAAGGGGGCAGATCGCTGGCGCCTTCCTGGATGATGGGAGCTGGGCAGGAGTTCCCATGGCATCTGGAAGGCTTCTTTCGTTGAGATCGGGTGAAAGAGAATGGAGGGCAGGTTGGAGTTTTAGTGGTGGGTGGTGGTGGAGAGTTTCCTTTTTTGGCCAGGCTGAGCTTTTTCTGTTTGATTCTGGATTGTAGCAATGCAATTTTGTCTGCTAAGGCTTTTTGGATTCTCTCACACCAGTCTGCATTGTAAGAGGATTCAATTCAACACTACAGCTAAGTCAACGCCTAGTCTATAATACTGAATGAAAACCCTTATTGATATATCTTTATGTCCAGTTCATGCGTTCTGGATGACTACCCCTATATAACACCCCTCTCTTGGAATCCTCCTGACCCCACTGAGCCAAGAAGTAGTTCTGTTTTGCAAGTTTAAAAGGTTTATTTGATAAATTAAAATATATATATATCGCACCTTATAATAAATTAATAATTGAATAGCACACTTAATCTGATATGATAAAGATTAACAACGGAGAATCTGGCACTAACACGCTTCTCTATAATCAATAAGGAGTTGACATGAAATGGATAAGGTAGCACACTGGTAAATAGGTACAGAAGTATAATGTGGTAGAGAATGCTTTATAAGGTTCAAGGAAATGCAAGGTTGAATGAATGAAATGCAGTATAGAAAACAACTTGATATGATTTCAGCAAAACAATGTAATCACTTTTCTCTGGCTATTCACTCCCCCCCTCTTTATGCAATGCAAGGAAATGGAAGGAAAACACACAGTTCTCAGAAATGCAATCAAATGTGATTCAGTTCAATCCAGCAAGCTTAGACTACATAAGTTTGAAAACACAGGCCCAAATTGCTTTGATATGTGCTGGCAATGAATTGAAAAATATGCTAAAATACTTTTAATTCCCTTTCAGAGGTTCAGGGTGAGTGGTATCTAGTTAATATTAGTCCAGGCTCACACTAGCAATGATGCAGGGATAGTTAGCAGGTTAAACGAATTTCTGGCAAATGGAAGGCAAGCAGCAGCAGTTTTACACGTGAAGAAATTTGCAAATCGCGGTAAAATTCGCGAATGCGTGTTCCGCGATTGCGGTAAAACTATAAGGGGTAGGAATGTGGTTCTTGGTGCGATTCAAAGCTAAGATTCTAAGCTTTCAAATGAAAGTTACTGCAAGTCTCTAGCACAAACGGTCGCGGAGATATGAGCGATTAAATAAAGGTCGTTTTTCAGATTTGAAATTTTAAAGTTCAAAAAGACAAGTGCAGCTTGCAACTAGAAAATGACAGTGACAGCTTTACAAATGATGGGTGACAGTTAGGAGACAGTTCTACTTAGATTAAAATAGGATTGAATTATATTATTTTAACTAGGAGATTGGTTCTGCACAGTTTTCTAGGTACTCACACTATATTCTTGAGTGAAATGGGCCTCGCCATGGATCTGGTCAGGTTTTAAACTCGCCTCTGGTCTCTGCACTTCACAGTGATCTGGGTCAGCTCTCTCTGGTTCTCTGGTCTGGGTCTCTAGTTCTGGATAGATTGAAGTCTCTAGTTTGGCTCTCTGGAGGTTTGATGGAGGTAAAGTATGGATTTTTCCGGCAGAGCTTCCAGCGGCAGATGGATTTGAAAGTCCCTATCTGTCCTGACTCTCTGCTTTTATGTGTTTAGAATGTGGGTGTGTTCTAGCATCACTGACCCTACCTCTCTCTCAGCTTCTAATTGGTCAAACTTCCATTTCTCATTTGATTGGGGAACTAAGTTGTGTCAGAGTGATGTCAGCCATTTATGATCTCTTGAAAAACCTCCCCTGTCATCTGTGCACCCAAATCTATATATGATCAAAATACATATTTCAGAGTTACACAGTTGTTTGAAATTACATACCCATGTCACCTATCACATGAGGTATACTCTGTCCCAAATCTGCTGTTTCTAGGAGCTTGCATTCAGAAATGGCACATAATTGACTTTTTAACTGATTTTTCAATTTCTGACATTGACCCAACTTTACATACATGTGCGCAGGGAGTATGGACATTAACTGATGAAGTTTCAGATTTTTAACATGCATACATTTAGAGTAATATCCACTTTTCCGCTAAAACCCCCCTGAACATACCACCGGTTCTAAAAACCTCTTAAACTGTGGGCAGAAAAATCACAAGAATTATGGTATCATTTATAAAATTTTCACATGCCCGCTCTATGAATGATCCATCTTTTTAAAGTTATGTTCTGGCTCCAAAGGGGTGTGGTTTCCTCTCAGCACAAGGTAGAAATACTGGTTTATCCAGTTCTGCCAAGCCAGCTTGCTCTCACAGGCAGTGCCCCTCCCAGCTTCTGCCAAGAGGAAGCTACATTTTACGACGGCTGTAATAAAACCTTTGCCTGAGTCAGGAGAGGCTTTGTTCAGAGCTCCTGTAGAGCACAGGTAATTCAATTATCAGATAGATGGCATATCCTTAGTGTTGCCAGCAAAAGGCAGATAGCCTGGGAACACAGTTGTGACTCAAGTTTCACTCCTGATGGGGGTAGCTGTCAAGCAAAATCAAGTTCCTTAAGCCAGACTTTCAGCTAACTGTCATGTTTTTTTTTTTGTTTGTTGCTTTTTAAATTAACTTGCAATTTTACACATGCAGCTAGAATGCTGATTCTAAGTGCAAAACTATGACATTTCAACAGTTACAAAGGCATGTGACACCAAACATAGGTCACTCATTTAATCTAAACATTTTCGATTTTAGTGTCTTTAAATCCATTGCAACTTAAACTGCTGCAATCCACAGCTCAGCCAGTCTTGTTATAAACCTTCAAGTCACTTCAGAATATCACTTTACATTGTATCCACCTCTCAGTAAGTCTTTCTTTAGCCTGCTTTGGGTTCATTCAGTTTTACACAAAAAAGTAAAATCTGGTGTGGTTTTAAAATGCCGGCTTTTGGATAGTGGTGAGTACTGGTACTGCACCCATTTTTGGGATTTAACAAATGAATTCCCCACAATTCTAGGTTGCATTTGGCAATCAGCATTTCCATTCCCAATGGTTTCAGACTACTGTGCGGGTAGTCCAATGGTGGTTTTAAAGCGCTTTGAAGCTAACCGGCGCTACTGTTTTTCCTTTGGCAACCCATTTCCCTCGTGGCAACCCGGCCTTTCATTCTCGCACTGGTGGGTGGCAAGTGAGGCAACCATTTCGGTGTGCGCACAAACTGCGCAGCTTTCCTGGATTTCGGCGCACATGTGGGTTTTCCGCCATCTTGAATTTTCTAAGCCCACAGCACCAAATGTTGTGGCATGATAGCTTAAACGTGGGTCAGGACACCCAACAGCATCTTTCACACAGGTTTCTGTAGGTGTGGAGGGGGACTCGAGTTCCCTGAGGATGATGAAGAGCTCTTTTGTTCTTGATTTGGCATTCTCAATTCTGTTGTCATAGGTCTCTTTTTTGGCCCTGATGATAGAAGTTTTGTAGGTGGTGGCCGCTACCGTGAATAGTTTTTTTTTGGCCTGGTTGGGCATTTTTCTCCATGTGGCTTCCGCCGCTCGTTTGGCTTTCCGAAGGATATTGAGCTCAGGAGTGAACCATTTGTTCAAATGGGCTGCAGGTTTAGCTTTAGTAAGTTTGATAGGAGCAATGATATCAACTGCTGATTCAAGTGTTTTATTATAGAGGTCAGCAAGTTTATCCACATCTAAGTTGGAGTAGTATGCAGGAGCAAGGATAATGTAGATTATCGGGTGAAGACTTTGCAAAGTGATGTTGCGGTTATTCCTGGTGAGGGTTTGCGGGATAGTAGCCGGAGGGGTATTCGGCTGCACCTTCCCTTGGATGGAGAAGGAGATGACATGGTGGTTTAACCAGGCGATTGGTTCATTTTTAAGGATGGAAGTAGAGCAGTTGTAATCTGCCAACCAATCCAAGGTTCTGCCTTTGTTATGTGTAGGGGCTGTGACCCTGTGCTTTAACGCTAGTTGGAAGATAGTGTTTTCCAGGGAAAGCACATTAGCATCATTAGGATCGCTGAGGCCTAAGTTTAAATCCCCAAGTAGGATGACTTCAGATCCTGTTTTGGTATTAGTGGTCAGGAGGTCAGATATCTCTTCCTCAAATGAGGTGATGATGCCTGGTGGTCTATAAATGAGGTGCATACGGATAGTTTGTGTCACAGTCTAAAGTGTTATGCTGGAGGAGGAGGAAGTAGAACACAACATGGAATCAAGGATGTTCAGGCTCCAACTGTAGTTATTATAGAGTATGGAGGGATAAATCAGATCCCCAGGAAGCAGAGTTTATGCAATCCTTTATGCTCTCCTTTAAACACCAGGATGTGATGGTTAGCCTTTATTTATCTGCCTCTGCAAGGCAAACTCTAGCTATAGTTGAACCTGACAAAACTGGCATTGCAAGTTTAACAGACCAGTTTCTGGAGGACCAGAGCTGTCTAATTCTTAACCTGAGAGGAATGAATCTCAGAGTGCTTGCAAGGAGAGATTAGTGTCATGAAATGTGTCCCATGTACAATTTTGTGAATATTGACGTCACAAATAAATCTTGTGTAACTCAAAACCTGACTGTGAACTTGGCAATTAAGCTGCGTGCATGGTGTGCTTTTATTTAAGTATAACATATTGATGCTATCCTTATCAGATGCCTCCTAAATGGTAGTGTGAATAATATAGCAAAAACATAACACATTTTCAATAATTAATTTAAAAAGGAATTGGAACACAAATATCATAAAATTAAAGAATGAGAAACACTAAAGAGGCTTTATTATCATGTTGGTAAAACACAAATCCTTGCAATGGTGGACCTGATGCCTACTTCACCCAATAGGAGTATGAGGAAATACACCAGAAGTGAAATACACTGATCTTCAGGGTCCTTTTAAGATTTTCCTAGTGGGAGATCTGTCGATTTGAAATGAGTAATGTGTTCGCATGACGTTCTGAGCCTTATTAGGGCTAATTATGTCATGACCCATAGAACTTTCCCCTTCTGAACTTCCTGGTCCTTATCGCGCCAAGGCTTGTATTCTTTGTTACTCCCAACATGGCTGCAACCAGCGACTTGCCTCGCACCAGCTTCCACGTCACACACGGCACGTTCTATAAATTGGCCATGCCCCCGCGGCCCCACGCGTCTCAACGCTATCATTAGGTAGTGACTTGACGTGTGTTGCTGTTCAGCGAATCCACTAATCCTAGATCCTGGTTCCTTCTTCCTTCCTTCACCCCTTCCCTCTAATCTGCTCCTGGAATTCCATTTCTTAGCGACCGCTATCTACCTTCCTAGACATCCTGGAACAGCGGCCTTCCCGGAACACTGAACGCGCTCTGCAGCAGGACGAGACTCGAGCGAGTCTATACAAGACCCGATCTGTCCACAAGAGGAATCCTCCCGCGGAACAGAGCAAGAAGCGATCCCAGGTGAGACGGGGGGAGATTTACGACAGTTTGAGACGCCAAACGACCGACACAGATACTGCTATGGAGAAAGCAGTCCACGACCTAATGTGTGGCATGCAAGAGCTCACAACTGAAGTACAGAACTTAAAGGCTGAGAATGCTGCGTTAAGGCAACTTGTTTTGTCTCGCGACCCCACTAACAAGGACAGTGTGTCACTGGGTGGAGTGGTATACATATATGATGGATCGGCAAAATCCTTACGTGGATTCCTGGATTCCTGCTTGGTGCATTTTACTTTTAAGCCCTATTTTTTTTCAACTTCTAGGGCGAAAGTGGGCTTCATAATCTCACACCTCACAGGGAACGCGTTGACCTGGGCCACTCCCTTAGTCAACTCAGGGGATGCCCTCCTGGATGATTATGATGGATTCATTCAGGCACTCAAGACTATGTTTGACCGCCCAGAACAGGTTTTTAGTGCTCAGGAACGCTTACTTGATTTCCGACAGGGTACTCAGGATACTAGATTCAAACAACTGGCCAAGGAAGCGGATTGGTCCTCAGAAGCAAGTTTCACTCTATTTCGTAGGGGTCTAAATGAGGACATTAAGGATGAATTAGCCCGGGTAGCTCTTCCTAGTTCATTCCAGGCTCTTATATATCTTGCCATGCAGATAGACTTCCGAATCCAGAAAAGACGGGCTGAAAGAAGAAAGACCAAGACACCTTTTCAACAGAATTCCCTTGAGACTTCTGTTAAAACCGATTCTGCCCCAACCCCTGACATAGATCCGGAACCCATGCAAATCCGAACCTTCCGTGGGCCTATTTCCACTCAAGAAAGGATGAGAAGGATCCACACAGGCATGTGCATGTGTTGTGCCTCGGATAAACACCTTGTTAGAGAATGCCCTCTAGCCCCTCCACGGCGTTCAGGAAACGCCAGCTCCCGATCCTAGATGGAGCGAGGTGTTGGGAGAGAGATGTTTGCTCCACATCAATTCCATCCTTGAACTCTCCTAGACAAAACAGTTTGATGATACTACAGGCCTTCCTCTTGCCCTCCAAAGACAAGACCTATCCCATTCTGGCCTTGGTGGACTGCGGAGCTATGGGAATTTTCATTGATCAAGACTGGGCTGTTAGTCATCATATTCCATATGAGACACAAAACACCATGCAGCCGGTGCAAGCAATTGACGGAAGACCCCTCTCTTCAAGACCCATAAGCCTGCAGACTAATGAGATCCAACTTTCCATAAACCATCATCAAGATCGGATTCCATTCGACATCATTAAGTCAGCCCATTACCCCATAGTTTTGGGTATGCCCTGGTTACAAAAGCACAATCCGTATATCAATTGGACAGCAGGATCATTATTCCTGGGATCAGAGTTCTGTATGTCCCACTGTCTATCCCTGGACCCCTCCTCGATAACTTCTAAAGAACCACCAAGAGACCAAGAAACACCACTCATGATTTCCAATATCATACACGTTCAAGAGGCCTAACAGGAATATGCTGATGTATTTTCTACTGCCATAGTCCAAGCCTTACCCCCTGACAGGCCCGAAGACTGTGCCATAGATACAAATCCCTCAGCTGTAATTCCTTTCGGCCGAAAGTTCATTATTTCCGAACCTGAGAAAAAGGCCCTTTGGGAATACCTAGACACCAATCTTGAAAACGGCACCATAAGACCCTCGAAATCTCCAGCAGGTGCTTTGTTTTTCTTCGTTCCCAAGAAGAATACCAAGGAACTCAGACCTTGCTTCGACTATCGAGGCTTAAACCAATGCACCATCAAAGATCGGTACCCACTGCCCCTGATTTCGGATATCCTGGAAGCTATGAGAGGAGCCGTAATATTCACGAAGTTGGATCTCTGGGGTGCCTACCATTTAATCTGTGTCTGGGAAGGGGACGAATGGAAGACAGCTTTTAGAACACCCGTTGATCACTATGAATACCTAGTCATGCATTTTGGACTAGCCAATGCTCCCGCAGTCTTTCAGCGTTTTATGGACAGGGTGTTCTCTGATATGTTGTTCCTCTTCGTCATTGTCTATCTGGATGACATATTGATTTTTCCAAGGATTCTCTAAAACATGAAGAACATGTAAAGGCAGTACTACAACGACTTCGTGAACACAAACTGTTAGCCAAACCTGAAAAGTGCTTGTTCCACGTTACTTCTGTTCACTACCTAGGATTCATCCTTAGCCCAGAAGGAATTGGTATGGACCCTTCAAAGGTATAGGCCATACTGGCTTGGCCCACTCCCACTTCTGTGAAACAGGTGCAATCCTTCCTGGGGCTTGCCAACTTCTACCGGAAGTTTATTTCTACCTTTTCCGATATCGTTCAGCCGATCGTTGCTCTATTGAATAAAGACACCCCCTTTATCTAGTCTACACCGCAAGATAAAGCATTCCAACGATTGAAGACAGAGTTCACGCAAGCCCCGATCCTGACCCAGCCCGACATAAATCCCCCATTTCTAGTGGAAACGGATGCCCCTAACTACGCCATAGGGGCGGTCTTAAAACAGGAACTTGAGGATGGACTGGAACACCCCATTGCTTACCTTTCACGAACCCTGACCCCCAGCGAGACACACTATTCCGTCCTGGAGAAGGAACTCTTGGCCATCTGCCAAGCCTTCACTGAATGGCGACACCTACTTCTGGGTGCTAGATATCCAGTTCAGGTCCGCACAGATCATCGGAATCTCCAAATCCTACAGTCGTTGGAGTGCAGGAACAGTCGTCAGGCCCGTTGGGCCTACTTCTTTGCCCAGTACCAGTTTCAAATCACTTATGTTCCCGGATCACAAAACATGATTGCTGACGCCTTATCTCGACATCCGGATTACGCAGCCACTGAGGACAGGGCCTATCCTAAGATGTTTCCCAAAACTATCTTTGTAGCTCAAGCAATCAACCTCCTGGAAGAAATCTGAGTGCAAACCCAGTCCTCTGACCTCTGGAAGGATATTTCAAGGAAGAATCCATGGAATCTAAGAGTCAAGGAAGAATATCTATTCAAGGACAATGCACTGGTCATTCCCACGCAGAAATAACAACACATGGTAATAAACCTCTGCCATGATACCCTTCACTCCGGTCATCGTGGTATAACTAACACCCTCCGTCTTATACAAAGACAGTTTTGGTGACCTCGAGTGAAGACCGATGTACAACAGTACGTCAAGGCTTGTACTGTCTGCAGTCAAAACAAACATGATAACAAGAGACCGGCGGGTCTTCTACTGCAACCGTCACTGCCAACAAGACCATGGGAGTTTATTGCTACAGACTTCATTGTGGAATTACCACCTTCCCGAGGGTACACGACCATCATGGTAACCATAGACTTGTTCACCCATATGGCTCATTTTACACCCTTGCATAAACTACCATCCTCCTCAGAACTTGCTGGAATCTTCCTGGAACATATTTTCCGTCTTCATGGACTTCCTTCCAAGATCATATCGGACCAAGGACCTCATTACGTCTCACAATTCTGGAAACACCTGTGTCGTATTCTAGGGATCCAGCGCGCTCTCTCATCAGGTTATCACCCCCAAACCAATGGAGCCACGGAACGTGTTAACCAAACTCTGGAGCAATATCTTCGTTGTTTTGCCACCAAGGTTCTGTAGGGTATTTTGTGGAGATTTGGGGCCTGACGGTATTTTCTTACAGCCGAAAAATAACTTAGCAACAATCACTCCTTGTATTCAGATTGGGCCACGTACAACAATAATACAGTGGACATGCATTATTTCAGCACCCAGACATGCATATTTGGTATGCGTGGTTGGTATGCGTGGTTGGTGGTATTTAAGGTGAGCATAATTCCCTTGTTTTATTTGTGGCCCCAATGTCCAGAATCCCTTATCTTTGCTTAGATTTTTCGTGTAATCACTAGAGAGACCTCAGGCCTACATTTCAGGAATACCACATTTTCAGTGTTAGTGTTAGTGTGCCACCATGGGCGATCTCACTGACTTATTTACGACAGAGAGCTATATGTGGTAATTTTGTGGTAATTTCCACTACCTTATATACGGTAGGGAACTATGTCCAGAGAGTCTCTCTTCCCGTTGGCTCATGTACCTCCAACGAGCTATGCTACAAACAGTCACTCACAACTGTCCATACTGAATATGATCATGCACACATCTGTCTTAAAAAGGCAATTGCACTGTTTAAAAATCTCCCCACATCATCAGCACTGTATTGGTAAATATAAAACACACCACCCGTCTGCTTTCAAATATTTTTCTGTATTATAAAAGTTGCATTTAAACACGATCTCACTCTTTACAGAAATAAATAAAATAGCACAGTAACAGCATTGTCTGTGATACACTGAAAAGAGAGTGGCGGAGAAAAGAACTCGATTTGCAACATTAGCATGTGATTAAATCACAGGAATCTCCTTTCCTACACTGACTGAATATTCTCGTACACACTCAGCCCCCACACTCCTGTAATTACCTTATCTGTTCAGCCCGAGTTTTCTTCAGCTGTTCTCTTTCTGAATGTGGCTCCCTTGAAGATTAACCCCGGTGAAAACTAGCGTCTTTCGTTCTCAAACCGGGGTTATTGCCTGGAGCTCTCAGCTTTTTCATCAGAAATGCTCCAACCAGGAAAACAGGTCCTTCTCCCAGCTCTCCAAATCCCGACTGTCCTCCCTCTCTCTTCAAACTCCCCCCAGCAAAACCCTCATCACTGCCTCTAGCATGATACTTGCTATGACGCTGCTCCAATCAGAAATTAATCATGCCACATCCTCCCTCTCTACACAATGGCTCCTTTTTACAGTAACCATTTGTAACCAACTGATTTCCTGTATCTTCGGGCCCTTGGCTTCCTAAATTATGTGGACAGAGCAGCAGAGAAAAAGAAAAAAAAATGAATGTGCGTTTAAAAGTTCACTTTCAGAGTAGGCCTATTTCTGCAGTGGAGACACATTTTTATTAGTGGGTTATGTTAAATTCTGTTTTATTAGTCAGGTTAGTTATGAATAATATTAGTTATTAATTTTCAAATGTGTCTCTTGCACCATAGGCATTTCAGGTGAAAAATAGTGTGCATTTTTGAATGTGCACGTGTGCTTTTAACTGTAAAAATAGATTTGCATCTTATATGTTAAAATCGTTTTTGACTGAATAGCCTGTCTTTCCATGTTAATCTGGTAACACATATAGCAATGCACCGCACCCATGTGGTGGTGCTGCATAAAAAAAATTGCTACCTGTGCAGTAGTGCTGTACTCTGTGCTGTAACACGCCAAATATCCTTACAGTTCACGATGACTGGTCTCACCTCATACCCGTGGCCGAGATTGCCTACAATAATTCCGATCACTCAGCACTCAAGGTCAGCCCTTTCTATTGCAGTCAAGGTTTTCACCTGTCCGTTTTACCTTCTGTTCTTCCACATCTCACTCCAGTACCTACTCTCGACTCACGGATACAGACTCTCATCAACATACACAAGGAAGCCAAGGAACAATTGAAAGAGGCTCAAACACGCACTAAGCCCTATGCGGATTCCAAGAGAAGATCAGCGCCCTCTTATTCTGTCGGTGATCAAGTCTGGTTGTCCTTGAAACTATTACCGCAACATCTACGGCCCAATAAATTGGCCCCTCGGTACTATGGACCATTTTCCATAAAGGAAGTCATCAATCCTGTCTCATTCCGACTCAAGCTACCCGATTCCTGGAAGAAAATACACCCAGTCTTTCACACTTCCCTATTGAAACCTTACGTCCAATTCTCTCGAAAATCCTGCAGACCCAGTCCTTTGTTGTGGACGATCAGCTGGAATATGAAGTGTCCAGAATATGCGATTCCAGGTATAAACGGGGTCGACTTCAATACCTGGTCGAATGGAAAGGATACCCTCCTAGCGAGAGAAACTGGGAACCAGTTTCTAACTTAAACACCCCTCAACTGCTTAGAAGATTCCATCTCATACACCCGGGCGAACCTGGTGGAACAGGTCTTCGGAGGAGGCATGCTGTCTTGACCCATACAACTTGCCCCTTCTGGACTTCCTGGTCCTTATCGCGCCGGGGCTTGTATTCTTTGTTACTCCCAACATGGTCGCAACAAGCGACTTGCCTCGCACCAGCTTCCACGTCGCACACAGCATGTTCTATAAATTGGCCACGCCCCCGCGGCCCTGCGCGTCTCAACGCTATCATTAGGTAGTGACTTGACGTGCGTTGCTGTTTGGAGAATTCACTAATCCTAGATCCTGGTTCCTTCTTCCTTCCTTCACCCCTTCCCTCTAATCTGCTCCTGGAATCCCATTTCTTAGTGACTGCTATCTACCTTCCTAGACATCCTGGTACAGCGGCCTTCCCGGAACACTGAACGCGCTCTGCAGCCGGACGAGACTCGAGCGAGTCTATACGAGACCCGATCCATCCACAAGAGGAATCCTCCCGCGGAACAGAGCAAGAAGCGATCCCAGGTGAGACAGGGGGAGATTTACGACAAATTATTGGTGTGATCAAACAAACAAGAGTTCCTCAATTCCATCATGATATATAAACAACCACACTACACTTCAGGTGGAATTTGTTACAATAAAAGCCCAAGAGCCGACCATGAACGATGTCCCCATAACACCTGTTTCAACCTCTACTGTTATTTCTGCCTGCACAACCTGCACAGTCAGTACACAAACTGCTGAACATCTAGTTGGCATTCATACACCACGTTCTAAAATCTACTCTTTGAATGTATATGATGACACAGTTGACTCTTCGGACAATAAAGAATATTCTTCTGAGGTAAAGTCAGGTTATTTCACCAGTGTTGACACGAAAGATAAACCATTAACTAGGATTAGTGTCAAACCTTTCGATCCTGTGGTCATTAAGTTATCATTATTAAACACTTGGTCACTAAATAAGCATGCTACTAATATAAACAACTGTATCCGGGAGGAGGCTACAGCTATAATGTGCTTTACTGAAACTTGGTTGAATGACAGCAGCAGCCCAAAGATAAGCTTGGCCACTCTGGCAGGCTTTAACATTTTGATTAAAAATCGTAATGGTTGCACTGGCGGCCATGTGGCATTTCTTGTAAAATCTAGCCTTCACTTTTTTAATCCAAAATCGAGTGTGCTAACTGCGAAATTATTCATCTAAAGTTCCTCCCTAACAAAGACATTTGTATTCATCTCCTTCTGATTTATCGCCCTCAAGAGACCTTGATGGATTCTCTTGAGAAACTACTACGTCTACTTGCTCCCCTCAACAAACCTAACTGCTCTACTATACTACTTGGTGATATAAACCATTGGTTGGGTAACCCAGAAGATAAGGAAGCTCTTGAGTTAGAAAAAATTGTCAGAAACTCAGATACAGTGTCCTTAACACTGAGTCAACTCACTCAGGAGGTAATATCCTAGACTGGGTCTCTGTTACACTCACCTGGTATCCACAGGGACGCCACCCAGCCGGGTTGCTCGCTGGTATGCTTCTCAGCTTTGCACTGATGTGGTCTGCGGGGAAGGTTCTGCCTTGTGGTAGAATTAGGCATGCTCTCCGTCCGTCCATGGGCTAGTGCGGTCCAGTTACTTCACTGACGCCGGCCCGTTTGATATTGTTCATGTAGGTCTTATTGCTGTTCTTTAGTTTTGTTGCTATCCTGCATGCCTTCCTTTGTTTAAAAAGTCTCTTTTTTCTCCCTTAGGTATCTGGAGATTCAGCGCAGCGAACTGGCTTGATTGAGCCCTGCTGGTAAATGATGGTGCATTAAGATCGCTATGATGCGGTAAGTAAGCGCTATGCGCAGCGCTGCAAAGTCTTGCCTTTGCTAACCTGTGTTTTCCTTCCTTGTAGGTCTCGGCGTTCTTCAGCGTGAGTGGAATGTCCGGAGTGGTGCCAGCCGAGAGGCGACCAGCCAGGTAAGCCTTTTGAGCAGTTTGTAATTTGTAAATGTCTCTACAGCTTTCTTTAATTTTTCCTCTATCTTCCTCTTTCAGGTTGTTCTGTCCGGGAGACGTGCAGATTCGAGGAAGCTGTTCTCAATAGCTGCGAGTGTTTAAAGATGAAGACTGCAGATAAGATGCAGCTGCTAATAATGTTCCTTTTGTCTCCTTGCAGGTTCTGCTTCTCCGAGGTTCAAGGGAATAGCTGGACACGGTGAGCGACACGTTGCAAGCTGCAAAGTAACGCGAAGCGTGTTGTCTTGCTCGGGTGTGGTTTAAATAGCCCCAACAAAATAGTCCAGGTAAAGTAGTCCCTAGGCTACCACACCCAAAACACTAGACCGCATAGCTTGGTTCTTAGGAACCAAGCTACGTGGATGCCTCCATGTTGGCTGACAATACAATAAAGTTGTTCCCAAGCACATTGTTGTTCATGGTGTATGAGCCTGGCACCATAGGCACCAGAACTGGCCCCATGAAGGCTTTTGAAGAGGATGCCAGGCTCTAGAGGCCCGAGTCCTGACTCCACCTGGCCAATGGGTTTGCCAGAGGGGGTTTTGGGCGAGGGTCATGACAGCACTCCCCCCTAAGGCCCCTCCCATGGTGTTCCTTCTGTCTGGCCCAGGTTTGGTTGGGAAGTTCCGATGGAAATTTCCTGATTAGACGTGGTGCGTGGACATTCTCACTGGGCTCCCAGGATCTATCTTGTGGTCCAAATCCTTTCACCGAGATAATATAGCTTGGTCCTAGAGTATTTAGAGTCCAAGATATCTTTGACTTCGAATTCTGGTTCTCCATCAACAAGTATGGGCTTAGGTGTGTCTCAATCCGTGTGCCGGGTTGCATTGGTTTCAGGAGGGACACATGGAATACTGGGTGGATGTGTTGATTAGGTGGTAAATCCAGTTTCACGGCTGCAAGGGTTGATAATTGCCTTAATAGTATAGGGTCCTAAGAATCTGGGATGAAAGGTCCGGGTTCCCTTGATGGGTACAAATTTAGCGGCTAACCAAACTTTGTCTCCTACTTGATAATCAGGGCCTTTTTCCAGTGTTGGTCGGCAAATCTCTTTTGTATTTCTTTGACATGAATAAGGTGTTCCTTTGCCCTTTTGGAAGCCTGAGTAATGGTTGTGTGTAGAGTCTTTAGCGCTGCCATTTCCAAGCTGGCTGGAAGGTCTAGTTCAGAGGTACGTGGATGTCTGCCATGAAGGGTATAGAAGGGCGTTTCTCCCGTGCTTGAATGCAAAGAATTCTTATATGCATATTCGGGTATCCATAGTAGTCCTTTCCAATTCCTTTGTTCGTGGTGCAGCATGCACCGTAAATATTGCTTGAGTGTCTGATTGGTTCTCTCGGTTTGGCTGTCCATTTGGGGATGGTGACTGGTAGATAGCCGAACGTCGTTCTGCGCCATTGCACAACATTTTTTTCAGAAGTTTGAAACAAACTGGCTGCCTTGATGAAAGACCAGAACCGAAGGGAAACCATGTAGCTTAACCACGCCCTCCAGGAACACTTTTGCTAAAGTGGCTGCATCTGGGAGGTCTTTGAGAGGAATAAAATGGGCCATCTTCGAGAATAAGTCCACAACTACAAGGATGATGAACCCTTGGCTTGGAGGTATATCAGTGATGAAGTCAAGGGAAAGAGTGCGCCATGGAACTGGAGGAATGTCCAATAGTTGTAGGAGACCAGATGGTTTTTGTTTCTGTGATTTATTTTGTGCGCAGACACCGCAGGACTGAATATAATGAATGACGTCCTTACGCCAGGTAGGCCACCAAAAGTTCTCTTTCACCTTAGCTAGGGTTTTGGTGATCCCAGCATGCCCTTCGATCAATGAATCGTGATAGTTTGAAATAATATGCTGTTGTAATTACTTCTAGGGTACATATAGGCGATCCCTAAAAAAGGGTAGGTGGTCCTTGATGGTATATTGTTCTCCTTGAGTTTGCCATGCGAGGTAGGCATCAGGAGTCATTGTCCGTTGGATTTCTTTTCGTAGTTCTGCTTGTGTTAAGGCTGTCGTGATACCCAAGAGTTTGTCTTCAGGTATAATATGTACTGGGTCTGGAGTTGTATTTACTATTTCTTCTATGCCCATGCGAGATAAGGCATCCGCCTTTCCGTTTCTGACTCCTGGTCGAAATGTGATACATAATCATATTCAGCGAAGAAAAGGACCCACCGTAATTGGCGCGAGGACTGGGCCTTGGCTGTTTTGAGATATTGCAGGTTTCGGTGGTCTGTGATGACTGTAATGGTGTGCCTGGCCCCCAGAAGGTAGTGCCTCCAGGCTTTAAAGGCGGATTTGATAGCCAGGAGTTCCTTGTCCGTGATGGCATAATTAATCTCTGGAGGTGAGAACTTTTTCAACCAGAAGGCCACAGGATGTAGCTGGCCGGTTTCCGGGTCTCTCTGTGAAAGGACAGCCCCCATTGCGAGACTGGACGCATCAGTTTCAACGACATAAGGGAGGTCTGGATGAGGATGTTGCAGGATTGGAGCAGAAGTGAACCTTCCTTTAAGTTCCTGAAAGGCTTCTTCTGCTTCTTCGGTCCAAGCAAACCTTTTATTGTTTTTTCGTAATAGTACTGTGATTGGGTGCACAACCTGAGAGAAGTCTGGGGTGAACTGGCGGTAGAAGTTTGCAAAGCCCAGCATGCTTTGTACCACTTTCAGAGACATCGGTGAAGGCCATTTCAGAATGGCATCTACCTTGTGCACGTCCATTCTGATGCCTCCTAGAGTAAGGATAAAACCAAGAAATTCTACTTCAGTGATGTGAAAAAAGCATTTTTCAAGCTTTACAAGCAAGCAATGTTGACGGAGCTTGGTGAGGACTGAACGAACGTGCCTGACATGATCTTGTTCCGAGGCTGAGTATACTAAGATGTCGTCTATGTACACTAAGGTGCACACATCAATTAACTCCCTTAAGATGTCATTCATGAAATATTGGAATGCCGCAGGAGCGTTGCATAACCCGAAGGGCATGACTTGATATTCAAACAAGCCGTGCTTAGTACGGAAGGCGGTTTTCCATTCATCTCCTTTTCTGATCCGGACCAGGTGGTACGCTCCTCAAAGGTCCAATTTGGTATAAATCTGGGCATCTTTAACTTGGTCCAGCATCTCAGGGATAAGTGGGAAGGAGTAGCGGTTCTTCACAGTGATCTGGTTCAATGCGCAGTAATACAGGTTCTCAAGTCTCCTTCCTTGGTCGGTACAAAGAACAAAGGACTGGCTGCGGGGGACTTCGAAGGATGGATAAATCCGTTTGCAAGGTAATGGTCTAAATAGGATTTCAAATGAAGGTTTTCTGGTTCTGTGAGAGCGTAGATCCTGCCGCAAGGGATTTGTGCACCAGGAACAAGGTCAATCTGACAGTCATAGGGCCTGTGCGGCGGCAATGTATTGGCTTGGTCCTTTCGGAAAACATCCTGGAAATAATGGTATTCACTTGGCAATGTATTACTTGCTCCCAGGGTTGATACTGTCACTCCGGGAGTCATGGGGATACAGACGTCAGGTTTCTCCTCTTGGTAATAGCAGGCAGGGGAGCAGTCACCGGGGAAGGTTAATTTCCGTGCCCGCCAGTCTATCAAAGGGTTGTGAGCAACCAGCCATGGCATCCCTAGTATTAGTCTGAACTGAGGTGCCTTGATGAGATCGAATGAAATAGACTCCCAATGTCCGTCCTGGCACAGCAAGGTTATCCTTGCTGTGCACTGGGTTACTGGTCCGGAAGCGATTTCTGTCCAATCCACAGTGGTTACCTTGTCCATAGTTGGCTTAGAACACAAAGGAAGCACCATCTCTCCTGCCAGTTCTTGATCAATATAATTTCCAACTGCTCCGCTATTGATGTATGCTTCAACGGCATGCATTCTTGACGACTGTTGGTGGTTAATTAAGATCACTGGTATTGCAAAGTGCAAGGTCAGCAACTCTTTCTTCTCACTCGACAAACTGACCTCTATGTTTGTCGAGCTTGGTAGTTTCCTGATTCCTTAGCTTCATCCTTCTCTGTGGCCCCGACTGTTGTTCTTGAGGGTTTTACTGGACAGTCCTTCAGGAAATGTCCTGGTTTCCCACAATACAAACAAAGCTGTTGTTGTCTTCTTTTTTCCCGCTCTTGTTGTGTTAATGAAGGCCGTATCCCTCCAATCTGCATGGGTTCTACAGCATTTTCAGGTACACGGTGTGTGTTTTCCCTTGGCCGAACATACATGCTCCGAGGGTTCGTCTTAGATCGGTCTGCCTTTCGGTCCTGCAACCGGTGGTCTAGCTGCACGACCAGATTTATGAATTCTGCACTTTCTTTGGGTGGATCAACCACCTGGGCTTAGACGTCCTTTACTTCGCCTCATAAGCCTCGATGGAATAATGTGGTTCTTTTGTTTTCTGGCCACCTAGCTTCGGCAACCAGTCTGTTGAAGGTAGCAATGTACGTTAACAAATCCTGATTCCCCTGTCGGAGGGACAAGAGTTCATTGTCTACTGCTTGTTCCTGGGTATGGAGAGCAAAACATTTTTCCATTTCTCTCTGGAACCCCCCAAAGTCATGTAATAGAGGATCGTCATGGGTTACCAACGGCACCGAACAATCTGCTGCACTACCACTCAGGTATGATAAGACAAAAGCTGCCCGAGCTTGGTCGTTTGGAAATGCTCCAGGCCTACAAAGAAAATGAAGGTGGCACTGATTGAAGAATGCCGCATACTTCTGTGGGTCACCTGAGAACCTTTCTGGTGGTGCCAGGGGCACTGTTCCAGGTAACATGATCTGTACCGGAGTGGGTGGTATGGCGGGGTTTTGCATCGTTGGATTGCTTCCAGGTAATTGCCTGTGATTGCTATCTCTTCAGTGCGTTCTTTGGTCACAATTAGGTCTCTCCAGAGGGCATTAGTCTCTTGTCGGGCAGAATGAACCTCAGCACGAAGCTCTCCTAGTAATTGGGCCAAGCGGGCCATTTCTGATGTCTCCATGGCGCCCAGGTGGATTTGTTATGGTAGTCTTCGCGTTCTGTTACACTCACCTGGTATCCACAGGGACGCCAAACACCCGGGCTGCTCGCTGGTATGCTTCTCAGCTTTGCCCTGATGTGGTCTGCTGGGAAGGTTCTGCCTTGTGGTAGAATTAGGCGTGCTCTCCGTCCTGCCTTCTTTGCAGCGGCGTGTTGTCTTTCATGGGGAGTGCGGCCAGTTACTTCAGTGATGCTGGCCCATTTGATATTGTTCAGGTAGGTCTTATTGCTGTTCATTAGTTTTGTTGCTATCCTGCATGCCTTCCTTTGTTTAAAATGTCTCTTTTTTGTCCCTTAGGTATGCAGTGCTTCAGCGCGGTGAACTGGCTTGGTTGAGCCCCGCTGGTAAATGATGGCGCATTAAGAGCGCTATGATGCGGTAAGTAAGCGCTATGCGCAGCGCTGCAAAGTCTTGCCTTTGCTAACCTGTGTTTTCCTTCCTTGTAGGTCGTGGTGTTCTTCAGCGTGAGTGGAATGTCCGCAGTGGTGCTAGCCGAGAGGCGACCAGCCAGGTAAGCCTTTTGAGCAGTTTGTAATTTGTAAATGTCTCTACAGCTTTCTTTCATGTTGCCTCTATCTTCCTCTTTCAGGTTGTTCTGTCCAGGAGGCGTGCAGATTCGAGGAAGCTGTTCTCAGTAGCTGCAAGTTTTTAAAGATGAAGACTGCAGGTAAGATGCTGCTGCTTATGATGTTCCTTTTGTCTCCTTGCAGGTTCTGCTTCTCTGAGGTTCGAGGGAATTGCTGGACACGGTGAGCGTCACGTTGCAAGCTGCAAAGTAACGTGAAGCGTGTTGTCTTTCCCGGGTGTGGTTTAAATAGCCCCAACAAAATAGTCCAGGTAAAGTAGTCCCTACGCTACCACACCCAAAACACTAGACCGCATAGCTTGGTTCTTAGGAACCAAGCTATGTGGATGCCTCCATGTTGGCTGACAATACAATTAAGTAGTTTCGAAGCACATTGTTGTTCATGGTGTATGAGCCTGGTGCCATAGGCGCCAGGACTGGCCCCATGAGGGCTTTTGGAGAGGATGCCAGGCTCTAGAGGCCCGAGTCCTGACTCCACCTGGCCAATAGGTTTGCCAGAGGGGGTTTTGGGCGAGGGTCGTGACAGTCTCCTCTAGAAATATCAACATGAAAATCACTGATACGAGAGCATCACTATGGTCTGACCACTCTTTTGTGGAGTGCTGTATCTTCCTTCCAAGCTAACCTTTAAAGGTGTAAATCCAGCTTAAAACGATTATAACTAGAACCTTAGAAAGGATAAACCTGGAGGATTTACAACAATGTCTCAACCAGATTATGGACCTCACGTTGGACACCGACCCTCTTTAGACCCGGCCTCCTGGAAAGAGTGCCACCCCTAAGATCCAGGGTGATTAGAGAAAAGGCATGCAAACAGAAATGGTATGCTCCTGGCCAATATGAAAAAGGAAAAGAGATAGGCTGAGAGTATTTGGGTGACAAATGAAATGAAATGAAAACAAGGAAATTGTTTGAGATTTTCAGAAATCTCAAAAAGCCAAAGCTGGAGCCTCAGTCTTCGCTGCCAACTACTGAGGACTGTACCATAGTGCAGCAGACCTTTGCAAAAAATAGAATTGTGTGTGCTCGCAACAAAATCTCCAATTTTATGAAGAGTGACATCCACACTCCAACTTTGACCCCCCAAGATGAAGTAGTCCCGGACTCTCTTCACATTTAAGTATATATCAGAGGAAGAGATACACACAGTTCTCAAAACCATGTGTCCTACCCACTGCCCAGGTACATTCCTCCCTTCTAAATTTATCTTGCGCAAACCCAATCTTTGTGTGCCCTTTTTGGCACACTTTGCAAAATCTTCTTTCAGCCATTGTAATGTACTGGCCAAAATTAAACAGGTTGTGGTCACCCTGTTGCCAATAAAACCTGACCCCTGCATAAAAGATGTGAGTTACCTGTGCCCCATTACAAAGGCCCTCATTACGAGTTCGGCTGTAACCATGCCGCTATCGGCGGCATGGCTGCTGCTGAAATCGCGTCAGGGTCCGGGTCCTCGGAATGAGGACTTACCGGGCCATTCTGAGTTCGGAAGGGAGAGGGAGCAAACAATGGGCCATTACGAGATGGCCCGTTGTTTGCTCCCTCTTCCCCTCGCGGGACCAGGTAAGCACGCCTGGTTTTCCCAGGCGTGCTTACCGTGTCCCGCGAGGGGAACTCGTAATGCGGCGGTACGGGGTGAACGGCGCCGGCACCTTTTACGGCGCCGTTCACTCTGTACCGCCAGGGTCGTAATGAGGCCCAAACACTCTTTGGGCCTCATTAAGAGTTTGGAGGTAGCCATGCCCTTGATGGATTGGCATGGCTACCCCCAAACTCGGGTCCGGGTCCAGTTTCCCTGAATGGGGAAATGCCGGGCCATTCCGACTTAGGAGGGCCCGGTATTTCCCCATTCAAGGAACTCGGACCTTGTACATCCCCATTCCCATTGAGCCCCCATAGGGCTCAATGGGAATGGGGAGCATGCTAACAATGGGCCCGTTGTTAGCATGCTGGGCCGCTCGCAGGACCCTCTTAGGACGTCTGGTAAAACCAGGCGTCCTGAGCGGGTCCCGCGAGTTGACCTCGTAATGAGATGGTATGGGGTTAACGGCACCGACAGCTCTAAAGGCGCTGTTAATCCCATACCGCCAGGGTTGTAATGAGGCCCCTTTTCTCTTGTAAATTATTGGTACATTTTGCAAGAATCCAGTTACAACAGAATTTGGAAAACACCAACAGCACATACTCAGGATGTACAATCTTGGTCACTCACTGGATGTGTCCTTTTAATTTTCCATGCCTCCCACGCCTTGCACCCACTCCGGTAAAAAGAATTGGCTCATAGCCTCTTCATGCTCAGTCAGCTCTTCCTCCTCTGGTGACTCTCTTCCAGTTGCTAGAGTAGAGGCTAGGTTGGCACCCAACTTGGACTTGGTGCGCCGGGTGAGGTAATTCCAGTGGTTCACTACCTGTGCAGCAGTGCACTTCTCAAACCCTAAGGCATTTATCTCATCCCTGACATGCTGCCAATGCATCAAACAATGAGCAGGTGTATGTGTGCTCCCCGGTTGCTGGCATATGTCACAGTGGTGCATAGTCACATAGTCCATGAGGATCTGGAGTTCTTCACCATGGAAGTTCCTCTTCCTCAACAGTGTCCTGTGCCGTGCCATGGGGTTAAGCCTGTCCTGCTGTGCAGGCTTTGCCTTCATGTCACAAGGTGTTGGTGTTGCCCAGTGTGGCTGGAACACTCTGGGGTCCAGATGCCGGATCACTAGTGGCCTGGTCATGGCATTACCCCCTGGGGCTGGGGCAGCTGCTTCTGCTGCACATCCTTACCCTTTTGAACTGGGACAGCTGCTTCCGTTGCATGTTCCTTACTCTTTTGAGCTTGGGCGGCTGCTTCTGCTGCACGTTCCTTACCCTTTTGGGCTGGGGCGGCTGCTTCCACCGCAGGTCTCCTGGAACCCCTTGGGCTGGGGCAGCTACTTCCACTGAACATCTCTTACCCTTTCAGGCTGGGACTGCTGCTTCTGCATGAACATCCCTGGACCCTTGGGGCTGGGACAGCTGTTTCGCAGGATGTCCCTGAACCCCTAGGGCTGGGACAGCTGTTTCGCATGATGTCCCTGAACCCTTTGGGCTGGGACAGCTTCTGCCGCAGGATGTCCTTGGACCACTAGGGCTGGAACAGCTACTTCCGCAGGATGTTTCTTGACCCTTGGGGAAGGCACACTAAGCAATTGACCTGGGCAATTAGAGTGAGGGGGCAGTCTACGTGATGTAAGATGTAGTTCAGTGGACCAGCAAGGCTCAAAAGTATCCCAGGTGCGAAAAGTATATTATGCGTAATGCACAGGCACCCCAAAAAGAAATAGATGCGTACGCAAAACCAGGATAGCTTCCGGAAAAAGAAAAAAGTGGTGCACAATACGCAGTGGCACCCAGCAACACAAAAGATTTATATGCAAACTCCGGAAAGCTACCCGAAAGGTAAGAATAGGGATGCGCGATACAAAGGGGCACCCAGAGTTGGAAAAATTAATACACGACAAACCATTAGCCTTGCAAAAATAGATGAGTAGATGAGCGTATGCGTGGAGGTGATTACCTCAACAAAATAAGAAGTTTGTACGGTCCCTGAAGTGAACTGATTGCGTGGTAATCCAAAATACGCAGTAGTCCACTCGTCTGTCTCCTCCCCTTTAGACGCACATTCGGAGTTGCTTCTACACATACTAATGTTTCCCCGAATATGATGTTATCAATGCCTCCGCGCAGCACGTGTCACGTAAGTTACACATTCAGGGTCTTTCCTTGGATTTCACATGTCCCCGCTTTCTGCATTTATTACGTGCACAGTCACTCTGTTCATGTCTGCCAGCATTGATATACACGGAAGACTCACACTCCTGCCTCCATGCCATTTTACCTGCCTCAACCTGCCCTGTGCTGCCTTCAACATTTCCATCTGCTGCTCCCTGTCCAGTGTGTGTGCCTGCTGCCCACCTGCACTGCGTTTGGAATGCCTGCTGTCCAGCCTTTGTCCATGCTCCTGTCTTTGGCTCTGTGACCACCTCAGCTGCTACATTGGACTCCCACTGTGTCATTCCACCACCACCGCTCAGCTCCAGGACCACCTTGCCCAACCCCTCCTGCGTCGGGGGTTGCGCTGTCTGCACCATCATCATCAGACCAGAGCGGCAACCACTTGGCAGCGAGGCAGAGGGCTGTCAACTTCAGCGTCAGGGAAGTTGACATACTGGTGTCGAAGGTCCTGGAGCATTATGATGTCCTCTTCGACCCTGTGATTCAACGCAGCAAGAAAGGACGTCAGCAGGTCTGGGACAGGTTCATGGATGCCATCAAAATGGAGGGGGTGGTAGTCTGCTCCTTCAAGACCATGCACAAACGCGGGGAGGTTCATAAATCCAGAACCCATGGCAAGGGACTGCGATTCATCCAAGCCTGTGCTATTGTGCTATCAAAGAGGTGCACCGTGCGCGCAGGTGCCAGATGTCAGGGAACAACATGCAGGTCCTGGAGAGGTATTACCCGGCGCTGCACACCCAGGTCTGCAAATTCGGAAACATCTGGATTCGACTGGTGACTAGCCATGTGGTGCACTGCTGTACGGTGCATGTGTTTTGTGCATGAGTCAGGATGTTTGTAGTGACCCCACTAGGCTTGCAGCAAGTATGCTTCTGAGACAAATGCCTGCATGCATGCCTCTCACATCGCTTTCCATGTGTGCATTGAGAAATGTCTTGAATTCAAATGTGCTCTTACTTGAATTGTGTGTTGTAGTGCAGTGCAAGCTAAGCACATGCAATGTCACTTGTGTCTGCAACGTTACAGAATGGCAAATGTCCAGTTGAGGTAGTGTTGCCCAAATGTGTGCATGATGCTTATGTGTATGTGCAATTGATGCATGTGCGTATGTCATACGCAATCGATTGGTTGTGACTGTGACATGTAGTTTCATGTGATCGTGTGGAGTGATGGCCAAGCAGGTGTCTGCATGGATGTGGATGGCATGCCCTTGTGTGTGATTGCATAGGTTTATGGTTGTTCCCTTCACAAGCCATGTTCCTGTGAATGTTGATGATGCCACGCTGGCTTTGTGCAGTACACTGATGTTGCTGCTCTGTTTCTCCTTTTCCACAGTTGTATCTGATGAAGATGGCGGAAGCAGTACTGTGCAGCAGGGATTCAGGGATGCCTCCACCAGGTAGAGGTGCAGACCACAGCCACACACCTGTGACAGCTCATCTTCGGGGAGCGATGTGGTTGGGGTAGCGCCAGTGACATCGGGCATGGCTGCTGGGGGTAAGTCAAAGAAGGTGAAGGTGGGAGTGGACTTCTCAGCAGCAGTGGGGCCAGATGATGCCACACAGGGGCCATCCATGGTAGAAGATGCCCTAGAGTCATCCAGGTTGGCGGAGGGGGAGGTGGAGGAAGTGGCTATTGAAGCGCAGTCCATGGGGTTTGGTGGGGGTGTTGACATGGTCATGCATACTGCAGTCCTGGCACAGGGGAATGAGGCTGTGCAGTCCACCGTGGAGGTGCCTATGCAAAATCCGGTCCCTGGGCCATGGACTGCAGCATTGTGCATCTGCCAGTATGCCTCCACCCAGACCCATCACCCGTTGTCAGCTTGTGAGTCCACCCAGACCGACGCCCCATTACCATGTGATGTGTACATCGGGATTGTGTGCTACCCCTGCTGGCCAGATTGATGAGGCGGACAGGTGTCATTCGTGATGATCTGCAGGCTACTCGTAGTCTACTTGCACACCATTACAGTGTGCTATACCGCCTCATGTTCCTTGATGCGACCACTTCCTCAACTTCCAACTCTGTGTGCCAGTTGTCCTCCAGGGTGCCTTCCGGCCCAGGTACCAGCAGAGCCCCCATACACCAATCCCACCCCCAACGCCCCGGCTGGTAGAGATCCCATCCCTGCCCACGTTGGGAGTCCAAGGAACAGCAGCTGAGGTGGCCACTGTGTCTACCCAGGCACCAACAGGGGCCGTGCAATGGAGGGTCAGCAGTCACCCATGAGCTGTGCAGATGCAATATTCCCCCGGGTATCATCATCAGCTCGGTGGGCGTACCTACATAGCAGGTACCGGGCACTGGATCAGCAGCAGGAAATAAGGAAGAGGCAATTTTTCACAGAGCAGACCACCCAAAGGAGGCAGGTGGAAAGAGTGAGGCAGGGGGCACACCTCAGGTACAGATTGTCTTCCGTGTTCAGACGTTATAACAGGCAGATCATGGCAGAGAGGCATTGGGAACAGGAAGCAGGAGTGGTAATGGCCAGGGCTGGGATTGCGCTGCATCGTGCACGGAGGCGGGGTGCCATCCTGGAGGCAACTTGCAGGGACACAGAGGAGATAGAGGCACTTATGCTGGATGACCTGGGCCAAGGGGGGTCAAGGTTTTGCTGAATTTGGCCATGGCAAATTGTATTTTCAGCAAAAATTACCACCGTCAATTCCGCCACAAAGTATTCTGCCATGCTCAAATCACGTATATCCAATTTTGCCATCTTTTGATGGATTTTCAACCCAAGGGATTGGAGGTACATGGGCTGCAGCCCATGGTAACCTGCCCGATTTCCATTTTTTCCCCCTTCTACCACCAGAGAAGTAACCATGAGAAGGAGGCTGCATTATTTGTATTCAACATTTGCATGTTCATGTGTAAACTAACATTTAAAAAGACACAACACAATGAGCCTCATTAGGAGTTTGGAGGTAGCCATGCCGTTCTTACTGGCATGGCTACCCCCAAACCGGGTACCGGGTCTGGGTCCCATAAATAGGGAATTACCGGGCCATGCCGACTTTAGCGGGCCCGGTATTCTCATTCTCGGGACCCAGACCCGGAACCTATAGGGCTCAATGGGAATGGGGAGGATGCTAATAAAGGAGCCGTTAATGACGGGTTTGTTGTTAGCATCATGGTTTTCTTGCGGTTGGCAGTATGCACGCCTGGTCTGGACGAGACGTGCATTGCACCACCCGCGAGGAAACCTGTAATGTGGTGGCCCAGAATGAACGGTGCTGGTGCCTTACCAGTACCGTTCATTCCACGGCCGCCAGCCTCCTAATGAGGCCCACTGTAGAAATGTACTTATGTTGCCTGAAACATTCATATTACAGACCAGTCTAGGTGCTTCTTGTGGGATGACAGCAGGCAACACGCGAGAAATCAGCTATTAACACAAACTAATCATTCCAACCTTATGTCCTGATAACTTCCTCTAAAAAAAATGTGTTTTCTGTCCTTGTGCACTCAACTGAAGAACACACTTCCTTCTCTGAATCTTGGACAGCAGAGATCTGACAATGCAATAAACAATAACCTTCTAAATCCTGCAGCCTTAAAATTGTCCTTATGTTGTTATCTAGCCAAAATGGGATGGGAGTAATGGGTGTAGTTTGGCCAAGGCAGAATTTGGTGAATATGCCTATTCTGGCAGAGGTGAAGTAAAGTTGGGGTGGGGGGTGCATACTCTTAGTTCCCCCTAGGGCAGCAGAAAGGCTAAATGCGGCACTGACAGTACCCTAAGTGCCCTCCATACGTCTGCTCTGCAATTATGAAATGGCACTCAACACGTGCCATGTTTTGTGCTGTCACCCTCGAATATCCTGCTTGTCTCCAAATATCTTCAGCTCTCTCCCTTAGAAAAAATGCTAATAGGCCTTTTGTGTCACCCACTGCTAATGTCATTCCCATGGTCATTCTCTCTAGCTCATAAATCCATTTACCACTCCTACGATCAAACTAGGTAATTTGCATTTCAATTTATTTGTATCCATCTGTGGTATCATTATATATTGTGGTTGTCCTCTCCCTTTCTCTAATAACGGGAATTGTGTGCACCCTTTTCTACAATTGTATCCACCTATGCTCCTTGTCTTCCAGGTGGGGCCCGTTTTGCCCACTCATCTTCATCCTGGCAATTAATGCAATCTACTTACATAAGGCGGGGACATTTCCCCATACACTATGCAACCGTTGTGGTCGTTCGGGATATGATATAGGTTCTGGTGTTTGTATTTCTGGGTCTTCTAAATCTGACCATTTACCACTTTTTTACGACTGGGTCTATTGAAGAGCCATAAACACCCTCTCCTTGCGCTCTCTCGTTTTCTTCCCTTTTCTTCCCTTTCTTTGTCTGACATCATTATACCCCAACTGGTATGGCTGTTATCCCTTTCCTCATCATCAATATCTAGTCTGCTTAGGGACAGCATTCTATTATATTTCCTAATCTTAGATGTATACCTCTGTAGTGTTTAGCACAAATTTAAAAGAGGAGTGTCCTCCATGATGACAAGTTATTTTTAACTGTCAATACTTACCAGACTTTTTTGTCAGCTACTACTTTAATTAATTATTTCACAAAAATCAATTTGGGCAAGCACCATCAATTGCTGCCCATTTCCCAAAAAACAATTATTCAACCAATTTCCAAGCCTACAAAATAATACTCTCTTTATTCCTTTGTTTATAATTACATTGATTCTTGTTGTCCTGCTGTTTTATTATTGACAATCTAAGAATCAAATTTTGCTCTATGTTTGCTCTCAACTGTTACTCCCCTATGATTGACATCAATCACTTGTTTTTAGGGTCTGATAAACAGCTAGATTATCACTGTCATTCGATGTTTCTAGTTCAACAAATCAGTTTCTTACACTGACTTTCATAACCCCAAACAAATGGGCACAACACTGTCTACAATTGTCTTCCTTTACTTTCTCTAATAAATGTATTTCATCTCAAATTTGTCACACTTTCTTCATCTCGGCCTTCTCTTTTGTCAGATTTTACTTATAGTTCTTCTATATCCAGTGATCTCTGCTGACTTATGTCTAACATTTCAGTTCACGGATACATTTCATATGGTTTTCGGAGTGCATAACATCTACCTTTGATGTGGTATTGGGATGATACCAGGTGTCATGCACAGTGTTCTCTTGCTGTTCTTCCAGTATGATGAAGATGAGGGGGTGGGCTCTACAGATGATGTGTACAGCTGCTTCTCTAGAAGGTCAATAATGGTTGGTAATTCATAGGGTCACGTTTGTCCCCCTTTTTAAATATCAGAATTACCACTGATTGCTTCCAGGAAGGGAGCATAGGTCCCGGTGATTCATTAATGGTCACCACAATCTCTTCCCGGAAGGGGGCGTAGGTCCCTGTGACTTATTAATGGTCATTGAAAAAGCTAAACATATATGTAAATGTCTTCTTTTGAATTTGAAAGGCATATTGGTATCAGATGGAATGAGAGGACTTTGTGGTATAAGAACAGTATCTAAATTCCATCGATTACACAGGCCTCTATTATGTGTCTTTGTAGATGCGTAATTGTCAACCTTGTTCCATTGCAGAATCCCGATGATGGCATAAGATTGTGTAGTAGCATAATTACAGCACCTACATTCAGTTTTAGCTCGTAAGGAGTCATTCGTCCTACAGCGTTTCACTCTTTAGAGACTGAAATGCTGATCCGGCAAGTAACTGTTCTTTGACCTTGAAACTGCCATGTCCTGTGTGAAGAGAAAGATTCGAAGAGATCCGACCGCGACTGAATTTGCCACAGCCGAAACGTTCGCATGAAAAAGGTGCAAACTACCAAAAGTTTGCACCTTTCTCATGCAAACACACTTACATACTCACACCCACAGACACAACACACCCATAACACCCGCCCACCCACACCTTCAACACACCCCCACCCAACCGGCACCGCACGGTGCTTTTCTTTTCTTTCTTTTTGAAACGGAAGGCTGCAGGGTGTCCCCCGCAACCGCTGCTCACTATACCATAAAGTATAGTGAGCAGGGCGATGCAGGAGACACCCCTGCAGCCCTCGTTATTTTTTTAATTCTTTTAATGGAAGTCTTTGGGGGTGTCCCCCACAACCCCTGCTCACTATACTATGAAGTATAGTGAGCGGGGTGATGCAGGGGACACCCCTGCAACCCCCGTTTGAATTTTTTTTTACAATGCAACCACCAAAGGTTTGAACTTTTGGTGTTCAAACCTTTGGTGGTAGCATTTGTAGATCTAATGGTTCATGCAAACTATTAGATTTGGTCAAAACAACCAAAACCAAAAGAAATGGGGGTGGAAAGAAGTAACTTGAAATTATTTCAAATGTTTGCGATAGTGGAAGGTCAAGGTGACTGCGGCGAACCGTGCTCATTCTGTTTGTTAAAATGATAGCTGTTGTTAAATTGGAGGGGCACACACATGTGTACTTTGCCATTTGGACAGCAGAGGGCAACCTAACACTGATAAAAGCTGAGTACAGAAACATACCTAAGCATTTTATATATATAGATGTATATACGCTCCTTTGCAATTTTGTATGAAAAGGAAAAAGGGTTTGCATTGTCCAAGACAATCTAAAATGAGTCTTGTTCTAATGATGCCAGAGCATTTAGCAATAATTGCCACTTCTGTGTCAATGGTTTGGGCTCCACTCTCTGTTAGAGTCTCCCAATTCACAAGCAGTGATGTCTGGCAGGATAATCCATGTGGACTCTGTATCCCTGTGGCTATTGTTGCTACATGCAGTTAATTTGAATGATCTTCTGCTGACCACACATGAAGACAAGGCAAAGTTCTTTTATGATGGCTAACATGTTGGAAAAAAAGGCTGGCCATCAAGCAGTTGAACCTTGGCAAATGCACCTGTTAAAATCAAGTACCAAAAATGTCAGCAGAGACTGCTGGGATCAATCCTCCCTGCATGCATCATAACGTTTTTTCCACAGACAGACCCGAGGATCTCTCACTTGGTGTGACCTGTGCCAACCCTGTGAGGAAATTATGGTATGGGATTTCCTCTTAGGACTTCTGCACTTTGCAGGAAACCTGACCAGAATGGTACAGATGAAGAACAAGTAATGGTGTTTTTTTTTTATGTCTGCCCTGTCTGGAATTTGGTCCAATGCTTAAAAAAACAGCAACATTACATTTCCAAATGAAGCGTCTCATCAACAGGCATTGCATTTACAAAAGACAATTGGATGATTTTCTAAAGAGGATTGAAACAACCCTGCAGCACTAACACCAGATAGTGACTTTCTTGGTCTTTCACAATACTGTCACTTTCTTTTAGGAAAAATGGACATGTCAAAAAAAGAGGTTTTGGTAATCAAGTATGCAATAGCGATCAACATGAGATTAATTAGCTTAAATGCCCAATTGGTGAAAATACATATGGAGGGAGCAGTACTCACAGGGCCAGTTATCGTTCCACAAGCTCAGCAAGGCAGGCTTCCAGTGGCCACAGTAATGCACAAAGGAGGTTACATTCAGGTACCACCCAACCAGCAGTGGGGAATGGTACAGATGCAGCAACATCCCACTTTCATAAACGTGCAGCAGCCTGGGGTCATGCAGGCAAGTAGAGGAAATGGGTACATGGGACAGTATCAGACTGGCAGAGGATATTATGCACTTGGAATGGGAATGGTATACAGGGGAATGAAACCACGTTTTGGAGTACAGTGCTTTGCATGTGGGAATTTGGGGCATTTTGCATGAACATACCCACTTATTGCACAGGTATGGCAACTGCAGCAGCCATACATGCAGCAGATGCCAAAACAGGTGCAGGTAATGCCACAGCAACACCAAATTGCAGATAAAGCCTACACAAACACAAGGTATTACCACAGAGGGACAAGTACAGTTACAAGATGGGAAAATGGCAGGATCTCAAGGTGCAGTGGGCGTACTTCAGGCACCCCTGCAGATACAGATACCAAAAGGGCTAAAAATAATGGGACAGAATACCATGCCCAATACACAGTGGCGGGCGGTAACCCATTTACCTCATCTGTGACCACATTTTCCCAATAGGGGTGCCCACGGGGAGCACAAGTGTGTCCTGTTCTAGCAGTAAGTGAAGACACCAAGGAGGAACCAGAGGTAGCATTTCAGATAGGACAGTGGGGATCTTCCTTTCTGCTAGATACTAGAGCAACCAGATCATGCATTAAGGTAGAAGGATTTTCAGTATCTAACAAAACTTTGGACACACAAGGCTTTTTGTGGACAATTTTGAAAGTTCCTCTGATAAAAGATCTATGCCTCACAATAGGGACACAGTACATTATAGCACCATTTCTTTATTCAAATGACACCCCAATCAACATTCTGGGAAGGGCCCTATTCAGAAAATTGAATGGCAAAATTTCATTTTCAGAGAAAGGGATGGTGTGCACCACACCTGGAATTTATCCAGCTCGAGTGGTAGTACTGATTCAGGCATACTATGCACACAGCACAATGAGCGGGATACCCACACACATGGAAGTGTCTCTGTACAGGCTACACATGTTGTTGGGATGGTTGCCAGGGATTGAAGGGAAGGTGTTCTGGCTGTCCAATTAATTTGTATTCATGCCCCAGTGTTCCTCCTGATTATACTGGTTGCCACTGATGTAAAAAACATGGAATGGCGTTATTATGTATTGATACTTCATTGACAGGAGTATGTAACACAGAGTTGATTGCAAATAAAGACAATGAAGAAGGAGAGGTAGTGTTTGAGAGGAGCATACCTTGACCAGATGACTCAAATAACAAAAAAGAAGCTCAATATTTCCTGGAAGATTTGCAGCGTAAAGCAGTACCCACTTTCATCAGAAGCAGATGAGGGCATAATACAGGTGAGTTCATCACCTTTCAACACAACTATTTATCCGATCAAGAAAGCAAAGGAAGGGGCAATGCATTTTATACAGGATTTACGCCCTGTGGACAATATAATTGAGGCAGAGTATCCATTGCTCCCCAACCTTGCAATGATATTTTGCAGAATGCCTGCAGAGGCACATTATTTCAGAGTAGTTGACTTAAAAAAAAAAAAAAAAAAAAACCTTTTTCTCCAGTGCACCACTTCCAGATGTTAGGTATCTCACTGTTTTTACGTATCGTGCAACCCAATTCAAACGTACTAGATTGCCTCAGGGGAACTGCGAAGGGCCTAGCATATTGACAGAGTAATACAAATGGACTTGAGCAATTTGCAGGTTGCAAGCACAGTAATACAGTATGTTGACGACTTATTGGTGTGCATAGCAACAGAAGAGGAGTGTAGAAGGAGCTCAGTGACACTACTCACTTTGCTAGCAGACAAAAGATAGAAAGTGGACAGAGAGAAATGACAATACTGTCAAAAAGAGGTGGGGTACTTGGGTCAGATTGTGCTGGCAGATGGGAGAAAAATAACACCAGAAAGAGTAGAGGCCATACACAAAACTCCACAACCAAAAACAGTGAAAGATATGCAACTGTTTTTTTGGCTTATACAATTACTGCAGAGCATGGGTTTCTGATTATTCCGCCTACAACAGGCCATTGTGCAGGCACTAAAAGAAGCACAGGAATACAAAACACACATAAAATGAACAGCTTTAATGGGTGAAAGCTTTCATGAGCTAAAACACAAGTTAGTACATGCACCAGTGTTAGCAACACCAAATTGCAAAGAAAAGCTTCATCTGTTGTCACATTCAGATGGAAAAGTAATGACAGTAGTACTGTCAGAGATAATGGGACAGGGACACAAACCACTTGCATATTACAGTGGCTCACTGGATGCAGTGATGCAGGGACATTTGCTATTGAAAAGGCTTCCACAATAACTATGGGGTGCCCAGTAGTACGAGCGTGATACAAATAAAATATCATTTCATTTCAACATGCAATATCTGCAATACCGGAGACAACAAAATCAACACTGACAACTCAGAGATCTTCAGGGTATGAGGTAATACTAACCAACCCTGCAATAGAAGTAGTGAGATTCAGGACCTTAAACCCAGCAGAGATCATTGCAGAGAAAATAGTGGGATTTCATACATGACTGCATAGCATGCATAGACAGCAGTGAAGGTAAGCCCCAGTTAAGGAAGAAGTGATCAATGTGGGGGACATGATTTTCATTGACAGAAGTTCAAGCATTTACCAGACCACAGGACACAAGCACTCAGGTTACGCAGTGGGGGGGCATAGACAAGGAGTACACAAAGGGGAGGAGTTGATAGTGTATTCACAGACACGATTACGAAACCATTACTCTACACAAGTGGCAGAACTGGTGGCCTTGATCAAAGTGCTAAACATGTCAGAGGGCCAAGCAGTAAACATCTCCTCTGATTCGGCCTATGCCACTTCTACAGTGAACTCATGTTTTTCAAGTTGGGAAATAAGAGGGTGTAAAAGAAGTGATGGCACTCCCATTCAGCATTCAGAATTACTGAGGAAACTACTAGAAATGTTACCACGCGGAGTAGAGTTAGCATTAATAAAGTGCAAAGCCCGTAGAGGAGGACAATATTTTATCTCACTAGGAAATGAAAGAGCAGACAAAGAAGCAGTAGAAGCAGCACATCTGCCAGAGGGGTCACATGTGATTTTCCTTGGCAACAAGAACAAATACCCCTAATAGCAGTATTAAAAGTGAGCAAAGAAAAAGATGCATTGCCAGAAAACATCAATGCATCAACATCAATGCAACCTCAATATTGTAGATAATTGAGTTGCAGGGAGAAGCATCAGATACTGAGAAGGATCTATGGAAGAGGTGAGAATATACTTTGTCCCCAACAGACTTGGTCTGGTGACATGATTGCAAAGGGACGGTTGTTATGCGGAACAAAACTGTTACAATTGGCATTGAAGCAGCATCCCTACCCTGCCCGCGTATCAAACAGGCATGTGGCTGCAGGAATAAGTGTATACTGGTTTGTGCCAAATTGGTATGAGTGTGTTTCAGAGTTTGTAAATAAGTGCATGACTTGCCAGAAATGTCCACCAGGTCACACATTGAGAGATGTACAGGGAACATTGCCACGACCGTAAGGCCTTTTCCGGCACTTGCATGTGGACTACGTTCTTATGCAAGAGAGATTTACTTCTTGCAAGTACCTGCTTATGGTTGTGTGTCCATTCTCACGCTGGCTTGAGGCTGGTCTCTGTCGCGGCTAACTAGCCAGGGTAGGGGATTCCAGATTAAATTTGTTATGATAATAGGCAGCACTTTGCTAATTTTTTAATTAAGGAAATAACAACACTCCTGGGGATAAGGCATAAACAATGCATGGTTTGCCATCCTCAAGGCAACAGTTTGGTAGAAAAGATAAATGGACTGCTGAAGATGTGATTGTCAAAGCTTACAGAAATGTTTGAAACATCATGGGTGCACTGCTTGCCTCTTGATTTGTTTGTGCTGAGAAATACGCCTGGAGGAGATCCCCACTTGACTCTTCATGAGATTGTTACAGTGCAGAGAATGCATGCGCCTATTCTGCCGTTGTATAAAATCTCTGACGCACACTCTTCTTCTTCTATTCTGGGGGGAATTTGATATGTATCTCAAAGAACTTACCAAATCCCTTCAATATATTTCCTTGCAGAGGAGGCTTTAAAACCAATCTGGATAATCAGGTGGCCGAAACTGACACTTTACTTCTCTATCCGAGAGACAAGGTCTTTGTTAGAAACCATGCTAGAAAGTGGAAAGAGGAACGGTTCCCCAGCCTACACACCATCATCCATTCAACAATAACTGCCGTCATTCTTGAAGGTCAGCGTGGATGCGTCCAAAAGACCAACGTTTGCAAAGACAAGAGCACCGTCTCCCAAAGCACAGCATAACGGGGAGTATTTCTGAACTTTCTTTCAATGTTTTTACAGCCTTTGAATTTACAAAGAATTAGCAAAAGAGGGTGTCGAGGAGGTTTTTAATGGAAAAGGTGTAGCAAGGAAAAAGACATTTGCAGTTTTGTGGAGAGTGATGATGCTAATATTTTTTAGTATAGCATTAATACTGCTGTTTTATTTGATTTTTAAAGAAAAAAGTGAAACGCAAATGAATGCAAAAAGTAACAGGGGAAAAGAAGTATGACGAATGGGGATGTCTTCCACCATGGCACTGAAGAAGATCATAATTCAACTGGAAATGTATGGTACTATTAAATGATGCGTCTGGGAAGAGAGTAGGCACATGCTATGTCTGCTCTCTCATTCCACATGTATTGGTAGCGCCCAAAGTTTTCCTACCCCAGCAAGTATCTTATGAGGAAGCAAGATGCCTAATGCACTTGTCCCTATGGAAACTAGAAGTACATTTCAAGGAGAAAAGGTAATAGTTCAGTGGGTGGAGGAAAGGGATCAGGTATATGAAGATCATTTTGTGAAATTAATAAGTAGGTTTGGAAAAGAGTAAACACGGTACAGGGTAATAGAATATCTGAGAAAAGGTCCTGAAGAGGTGGAATTACAAATAAGAGACCATAAAAGAGTACAGTGCGCAACTAAAGAAGGTCAGAGCATCCCTTGGTGTCATACAAGGCCACGGATAAGAATAGAGGGAGCAGTATGGTATGGAGATAGGTGGGAGGGGGGAATAATGCAGTGTCATGCATAAGGATTGGTGGGGTTTGATTGAAACGTGGCAGCCACGGTGAATGATAGCTGACGAACAACTAGGGGAAAATATGTGCATGCCTTAACCAGGCTACATGAAAAACATAAACCAGTTGACATAAGGAGCTGTACATGATTCCCTTGGGCCCTCATTAGGACTCCGGTGCTAAACCATGGTGGTATTAGCACCATGTTCCATGCCGGAGTCCGCCATGGAGAAAGGGGGAATTACCACCCCATTCCAAGGTTGGTGGGGTGGTAATTCCCCCTTTCTCCATGGCCCTTCCCCATTCCCATTTTTGCCCCCTAGGGCTCAATGGAAATGGTGAAGGCGGCAATTACAGTACCGCAAATTGCGATACCGTAATTGCCATGAAGGACCCTTTGCGGGTCCCTACTTTACCGACTGGTCCAGACCAGCCGTTCAGGTCGGGAGCAGCAAAGGGACCTCGTAGTAAGGTGTTAAGGGGTTAACGGCGCTGCAGCCTTTTATGCCTGGGTCCTAATGAGGCCCTTTGTGTTTCAGGTCAAGTGGTCCATTTTCCATGGGACTAATTCAGGCTGCGTTAGGGTGATGAAGAATGCTTCACTGATGCAGGGAACAGCAGAGGCGATTGATATCTGGCAGGTCTTCAGATCCAAAGCATATGCCCAGCTTTTGCCTGACTGGAGTGGAGCGTGTTTTCTCATCACCCTGCACAACCGGGCACTAGTGGTGCCTCGAAATAGCACTGCCATGAAGATTGTACTGCAGGCAAACATGGTGCAGCAAAATGAGCAGCAAAGCATAAAAGTAATTACTTTTCAGAATAGAGTGCAGAGAACATGGCTGCTATCCTGGATGAGTTTTGTTTGTTCTCCACGGCTGCAACCTTCTTCACCTTATAGTTGCTTCCAGGAGTATGAAAGGGCTGCATCTGACTAGGTATGAGATATTACAGATGGCAAATTCTACAGCAAAGGTTTGAATGAAATCAAAGAGGAGATGAGGGCTTTGCACTTGGTGGTTCTTCAAAATCGTTTTGTTCTAGACCTAACAGCCATCGAAGGAAGGGTCTGCACCAAGCTTGAGACTAGTTGCTGCACAGCCATACCTGATGGTGATGCCTCAATTGGAACTTTATTTGCAGCCATACAGTGATAAGGACATTCCAGGGAAAAATGACAAGCAAGGTTAATGGAGTGCAAGCAAAAGACTGGCTGGCCAGCATCTTCACATGGGTACCTACCTGGCTTTCCACATTGTTTTGAGTGACTGTCTGCATGTTTGTTCTCATTCTCATCACCTTCTGCGTTATTAAGAACATTCTCAAAGTATATTTTAACAAGCAAAAACGACAGTTGATGTAACCCTTGAGTGTTGACAAAAAAGGTTTTGAAATGAGTAGGAACTAAATAATGGGGAAAGGTGACGAGTAGTATCCTGATGGATGGGTTTTTACACAGCCTGCTGACATAGAGAATTCTAAAGAGTTTTCAATTCAATGGGCCTCATTCCGAGTATGGCGTTAAGGGATAGCGGCCACCGGTAACGAGACCGGTGGCGGTGATCCCTTACCGCCATACTCCGAGTTCCCTTTGCGCCCGCGCCCTTAACGCCTGCTTTGAGCAGGTGTTAAAGTCGAGGGCGCAAAGGGGCCTCCAAGCCAATAACGGTGACGTAATGAACGGTCACCGTTATTTGCATCTTCCCCATTCCCATTGAGCCCTATGGGGGCTCATTTGGGAATGGGGAAGAGCCTTGGTGAATGGGGAATTACCGCCCCGCCAACCTTGGAATGGGGCGGTAATTCCGCCATCCACCAAGGCGCTGCCGGTCCGGGTACGGCGTCAACCAAGGTGTTAATAGCGCCATTGGTTAGCGCCGTACTCGGAATGAGGCCCAATGGCTAAAGGATGTGACAGGGTGTGTTTGGGTGTGGGAAGAGACTGGGGGAGACATGACAAGATTTTTATTTTTGGTGAGTTTTGAGGTGACCCCCAATACTAGTGTGTGAGCATGTATGAAAATGTGAGTGTATGTGTTCAGTAAGGAAGGGTTGAGTTAAGTGTTTTGTATATGATTTAGTGTGAGCCTAGACAGATGAATGTTTGGGTTTGTGAGGGCAAAGTGAGTGATGTCATTGTAGAATGTGTATGCATGATGTTATGTATAGATTGCAAGGTTAGGTGTTCTAGAGTGGAATGGAGTGACACCAGATGTAACCCCAACTGGAATGCAAGAGAGAGTTGAAGGAGTGGAGGTCAAAGGACTCAATAAAGAAGACATGAAATTACCTACCTTGTCCAAGCATGATATCCTCCAACATAATTCTGGCGATGAAGATGCTTGTGTCAGCAGACCAAGCCATGCCTCACTGAGCATACTGTGATCAGCTCTGAGGCCCGCTGAAGCTGTGCTGCCCAATGAGCATCTGAGTCCTTCAACACAACAGGCAAGGCTGTAATTCCAAGCCCCTCTAAGGAACAGGGGTCGGCGGAATGTACAGGAGGCCCAGGGTGCAGGCTGAAAGTAGGCACTAGCACCGAGATTTAGAGCCTGATGGAGCGTAGTGCACATGGATCATTGCAGTGTGCCTGGTGTTAAAGGAAAGAACCCTGTGACGTGCCTTGCGTGTGAGCATTGATTGGCAACTGGAACCAAAAAACACCAAAGCACTGCACGAGCAAGCTCACCTAGCAACAGCGACACCATTGGGTACTTCAGTCTCTGCATCCACCAGAGTGCATCCTCCAGTCTCTTTTGTGCATGAGATGTTAGGTGTTGTGCACCAGTGGCCCTGAAAAATCCACAGATGGACCTGCACATAGGGAACTGAGGAGCTGCATACATTAAACAAAAGTGGCTTACAGGACAAAAAATGAAAATGCGGATTACACTGTTGTTTATCGTTCAATACCAAGGGTGCCTTAGAAAAGAAATCTGATGGCAAACATACCAGCACCCCTCTCTTCCTGACCACGTCTGGCAGGACTGGAAAGATGGATTCCTCTGGTACCTCCATGGCATTTATGGATTGAATTTTGTTGCAGATATGAAAGACTCACCCTTGTACCACTGTCTGGGGCAGGAGGGTCTGTGTTTATATTGGAGGTGGCTGGCATCACCCTTGAAGGAGAGTTTGTATGCGTGCATACTGAGCATCGCAAAGCTGGATAAGCATTTTATTGTAAAGGAGAACAACATTTTGCCCAGGTATCACCATGTATCACTTTGCTATTATGAACCAGAGGAAGAATGAGACCATTGAGGAATGTATCACTATCCTCTGAGGTCAGGCCATCAAGTGTGGTTTTGAACATTGTAAATTTGAGCACCTGAGGGAGCAGCAACCACAAGGTGCGGGAAGCCCTGTGGAGGGAGGTCCTAGAGAAATCTATTTAAGCCGTGAAGATGGTCAAACACACTGAGACCTGCCTGAGGGAGTTGGGTACTGACAATGAGAAAGGGGCAGCAGATGGTGTGAATCAAGTCCAGTGGAGTGGCAAGCATAAGGATGTGAAACTTGAAGTTGAAGGTAGACAACCAGCCAAGAGGTGCATGGAGGTGAAGTAGAGCCTTGAGGGAGGCCCAGTGGAAGGCGATCATTTTGTTGTGGGAGCACAGATCACTTTGCGAACGACAAGGTGTGTTTTTCCCAGCACGTGATCTGCCGAGTGTGCAGAGGAAAAGGACGTTTGGCATGGTGCTGCATGCAATGGAAAAGAAAATGGGATGGTGAAAACTGTGCAGGAGGTAACCTCCTCACTGAGTGGTGGTATGATTGAGACAATGAGGTGTGTGTGGTCAATGCAGTGGATGCCAGCCCAAAGCAGATGAAGCCACATGCCATGATCGAGATAAATGATGTGGCTGTGAATTTTGTTGATTGACAGTGGTGCAGACTATACCCTCATGAATGTGAATAGGTGGAATAGTGTGTTTGGCTGTTGCAATCTTCAGGAGATGATAGTGGCATCACACACGTATGGTGTGGTACCAACTGACATAGTGGAGGAGTTTGAGGCACAATTTGGCTTCAAAGGACATAAAGTGATGGGTGTAGTGAGGGATACCAGAAAGGGAGAAAACCTCTTACCATGGGACACTCAAGCAGATTTTGGCATAAGGTTGGAACCAGAACACCCTTCACAAGTATTGGTGGTGGAGGGTAAGGACGCCGCATTGCAAGGACAGGAAAAAAGTGATTAGTGTCCTAGTTTGTTCAAGTAGATTACTCGGTATCTCAAGGGATTTGTGCCCTGCATAAAGTTGAAGGTGAGGGGAGGTCCATGTTAGGCCCAAGGCAAGAAGAACACCAGTGGCATGAAGATCAGAGGTCAAAGGGGTACGTAGTTGAATGTAAGCAAAGGCATTGTTAAGTAAGCAGAGGCGTCTGAGTGGATAAACCCTTTTGTGGTTGTGCGCAAGCCTAGTGGAGGAGTCAAGATTTGCATATACTTACGGGCACTTAACAAAAGCGTGGTAGGTTCCTGTTGCCAAATATAAACATGTTTTTGATCTCTTTTGAAATCTGGTGCAGTGATGTTCTCTACCATAGATCTTAGAGCAGTATACCATCAAGTTCAGCGGCACCTGTCCTCAGTGAATTTGACAATGTTTATAACACCTTTTGTTTTGTATAGGTGCAAAAGAATGCCCCATGGATTAATTTCTGCTTTAACCATTTTCCAAAAAGTGATGAACAAACTACTTAGGGGATTAAATGGCTGGTGCTGCTACCAAGATGACATTATAGTGTGAGGAAAGGATCATATTGAGCATGATGTAAGATTGAAGGGAGTATTGGGGAAGCTGTGTGAGGCTGATCTGACAATCTTCCTGGAAAAGCACTCATATTTAATGTGTAATTCCATTATCTGGGTCATGAGCTGATGGCTCAAGGTATCAAGCCAAAACTGGATGCGGTGGAAGCTATAACTAGAGTGAAGGCACCTGAAACCAAGGATGAATTGTCTTTGTATTTGGCATTGATTGAATACTATGCAAAGTTTGTGAAGAATTTGGCCATGAGAACCAGTTACATGAGAGAGCTAACAAAGAAAAATTTGAGATTTGTTTGGGATGAGAGATGTAAAAGGAAGCTTGAGGACATAAGCACGAGTTTGGTAGACACACACACTGAACAGAGAGGATTGGTAGGTGTATCTATATATGGATTAGGGTGAGACTGGGTTAGGGTATGTATTCATGCAACATGGTCATTTGAAATTTGTAATTGTTTATTTGTAAAGTGCTTATGCACAAATAAGTGCTTCAAAGCATGTCAAGGCAGAAAGGGAACAAGGCAATACAGTCTTCATTCTTAGGCCTTGAAGATTCCGAATGATTGGTGGGGGTGACATGCAAACAGTGGTGTTTGCATTGCGCGTTCTGAGCGACAAAGAGAAGAGGTACTCAGTTGTGGAGAGGGAGGTGTTGACCAGTGTTGGGGTGTGGAGAAGATCAAAAACAAAGCATTGGGAAAGACATTTTTCATAGTGAGGGATCAAAACCCATTACTGGCAACATTCAACAGGAAAGGATTAGATGGAGTATGTAGGTGAATAGTCTGATGGATAACAGGTATGCAAGGTTTAGATTTTGTGGTACGATATGTTAAAGGTGATCAAAATATGGAAACGGATGCGCCTTCACGCAATGCTTGTTGAAGACAAGTATGTTGTTAGAGCGAATCAAGAACAAGACATGGGGGAAATAGAAGGTGAAATTTACACAGGTAGGTAATAAGGAGTGGATTGCGCATTGTGACTGGGATGAGACATGTAAAAGGTTGCTGGATTGTGTGTGCAAGGGTTGGCCCATCAAAGGCGATGAGTTTATGCATTATATGAGGATAAAGAATGACTTATTGCAGATAAAAATGTTTTGGTCAGGGGGTAGCGAATGGTAGTGCCGGAAGGGCTGAGGGCATCAATAATGGAAGTTGTGCATGAGGGACATTTGGAGGTTTGGAAAACCAAAGGTTTGATCAGGCAGGATTATTGGTGGCTGGGAAAGGACAATGATATGGAACAGGTCATGAAAAGCTGTGAGGAATATAACGATAAGGTGCTATATACACGGGTTCCACCAATAAAGCTGGTGAAGTGTCCTCTTTCAGAGTGGGATATGGTGGCTATAGACATTTTGGGGCTGCTAGCAGTGAAATGATTTCAATGGAGCTATATAATGGTGGTTGACATGCTGTCCAAGTGGCCTGAAGTATGCGTTGTGAGAGAGATCACTGCGCGAAGAGTGGTGCAATTTCTGGAACCAATATTTTGTAGAGAGTGGTCTCCAAAAATGATTGTCTCTGATAATTGCCCCCAGTTTGTAGCTGGAGATGGAGGAACTCTTGAGAGAGAATGGGATGCGGCATGCAACCACAGAATTGTATAATCCCAAAGGAAATGTCATAGTGGAGAGATTTAACAGGACGTTGATGCATGCTGTCAGAATAAAAGTGGCAACAGGAGGGGATTGGGTGTGTTTTGTCATTGAGAGAGTTTTTCAATATAGGTTAGCTCCCCATCAAACAACATGTGTTTCTCCTTTTGAGGTTTTGTGAAGACGGAAACCAAACACTATGCTGATGTAACGCTCACCTGATTCTCGCAGAGGCGCCGGTCTTGACTGGGCGACTACCGTATCTTCAAAGGTGATGTGTAGCACCCGGTTGGCTCTTTGGGCTGGACCTCTGTGCACTGTATGCCTGACGTGTAGAGTAAGATGTCTGCAGATAGAAAATAAGGGGTTAATGAACTGGGGTTATTGGGGTGTCCCTAACTCTTTCCTCTTCTCCTCTCCTGTAGACCCCCAAAGGTTAACGCTCTCACCTTAGGTAAGTGAATGCCGAGCTCTCCATCTGCCTCGGGGCAGGGTGCTGTAACCAGTTTCTTCACTGGATAGGTAGCGCAGGCCTCTTGACTTCAGAGGACTGCTGTCCGTCGTTTACTGCACGAACGGTAAGTTTCGAGTCATTCAAATGTCTGTAAAGTCTTTAGTAATGATGTCTCTTGTTTTGCAGGGTTCCGGCGATGGCGGATGACGGGCTGAAGTGAGTTGAAGATGGAGCCCGTGTGATGAATAGAAGCGCCTGGAAGCACGTAAGTAAGCGCTTGTTGCCTGCTTCACGATGCGCTCTAACTGTCTTTTTATTTTGCAGGTACGAGTTCGGAGCGGCTGCAGGGTGCCGGAATACCCACTGGATTAGATGTGGAAAGGAGTAATGGCACGTGAGTATTAAAGTTCCCCAATGTCTTAAACGCACCTTGTTTTGTCTTTCAGATGTGGGATGCAGCGCCGAAGGCCTCCGGAGCGTGCGAAGAGTTGGTAAGCTTTTGTCTTTCAGATGCCGGAATGCAGTGTGAAGACCTCCGGAGCGCACAAAGAGTAGGTAAGCCTTTGCCTTTCAGATGCCGGAATGCTAACCTGTTCTTCCTTGTCTTTATAGGTGTTGCTGAAGACTGGATTCAGGATGGTAAGCCTTTGCCTTTCAGATGCCGGAATGCTAACCTGTTCTTTCTTGTCTTTATAGGTGTTGCTGAAGACAGGATTCAGGATGGTAAGCCTTTTTCCTTAGGCCCAGGACCGGATGCAGAAGACACGATGAGCGTTCTGCTGCAGAGGTTGCAGAATAACGCAAAGCAAGATTCATCCACCGGGTGTGGTTTAAATAGCCTCCTGTAGTGCTTCGGTGTCTCCTTCCATAGCCACGCCTAGGTAAGAAAAGAGTTCCTGCTTTCCAGAAGAGTTCCAGTGTTCTGAATCTAGGGAGTGGCTCCAGCCCCACCCAACAGGAAAAGTAGTTCCAAACAGAAGGGGATCAGAGGCTCAACTGGCAGGCAAGTAAGCAGCATGGTCTGCTGCAGGTAAGTCCACCCAAGCATTATGAGCCCGGCGCTTCCAGCGCTGGGACTGGGCATATTTATGAGCCTGGTGCCACTGGCGCCAGGACTGGGTCCAAAAGGTCCCAATTGGGACTGGTTGGCACTCGGAACCTGGGTTATGGATCTGCTTCCAAGGGAGTTGGGAAAACCCTGACCTTTTGGAAGCAGAGATCATGACAGCTGAGTCCTGGTTGGCTCAACAAATATAAAGAAATAAAGAAGTAGTGAGAGAGAAAGTAAAATGGGGGTTGATGGGTAGCCAGTGTGTGGCAAAGGAGAGATATGACAGAAATAATTGTGTGGGAGATATGCGTATGGTGAAAGGAACCATGGTGAAAGTGTAGCTAGGAAGGTGCATCGATAAAGGTGCGTTGAAATACTCAGGGCCCATGATGGTTGAGGAAGACATGGTAAATGGTATGCGACTGAGGAAATGGGGAAAAGAGTGGGGTGTTTTACCCAAGCAGCAAGGGACAAGTCCGTCAGTGGGTGGCAGTGGGTGCCAGGGTAATCTGTTGATTTTCTGTGTGTTGAGGGAAGGAGGTGTGTTATATATGGATTGCAGGGTTAGGCTCTAGCGTGGAGTGGAGCAACACCAGGTGGAACCCCACCTGGAATGTTAGAGTGAGGGAGTTGAAGAAGTGGAGTTTTGCAAAGGATGGTGGAACTGGGAGAAGGAAGAGGCAATTAGGGCTGTTGATGAAAGGACTCAACAAAGAAGACACTTGTGCAAGTGTGATATACTCAAACATAATACATGACTGCTAGAATAGTATGTCCTGCTGTTCCACCAGTATCAGATGAAGATGTATCCTTAGAGTTGGGCACCGGTGGGTTCCTATCTCGTAACGTACTTGGACTTGTCATTTAACTTATTCAAGTATCTATAGGTGAACTTAACTGCTGATTCAAGAGAAGCTTCATTTGTACACAGACCAACACGGCTTCATTCATTATGTGCATGCTTCAGGAAAAACACCCTATTAAATGGTGCCTTAGTTTCCCAGATATATGTTGAGCACATATGTCTGTTCATTTCTAAACCCCAACAAAACAGTTGATGTACATCATTAAATATGAAGACCATTTTAAATGAAAACATTGAAATATATGATTGCCTATATAAACCAAGCATGCTTTTATAAAGGATCTTTTCATATGTATGAATGATTAATACATGCATATTGTTTAATAACTCTATTATGCTTACAGCTACAGAAACCTGAGACAATGGGCCTCATTATAAGTTTGTCGGTCCAGTAACAATGGTACCGGTAAGTTGGCTGGTACCATTGTTACCGGACTGGCAAACTACGAGGTCTGCGAGGAGGTGGCTTTTCGTCCGCCAGGTCTGATCTGGTGGGTGGACCGGCACCCGCAAGCAGACCATGTCGGATGCACCGGCACAATTCACGAATGGTGCCGATGCATCCAACCTCCCCATTCCCATTGAGTCCAATGGGAATCAAATGGGAATGGGGAGTAATATTTTCTGGCACTTGGGAATGGGCAATTACTGGGTCCACTGGGGCTGTAATGCCCCAGTAATTGCCCAGTCCCGGGCGCCAGCAAAAAAATGACCGTCACGGCTACCGCTGGAGTCATAATGAGGTCCAATGTCTCTGAATTCGGAATCTTCTTGTGATTCTGAATATCCATGCCACATTAATGGCTCATGCCAATGAAAAACAATATAAGGGAATACGTATTACAGCCCAATTGGATCATAATTTCTAAGGACATAGCTACATTCTAGCTAAATGCATGACCTTATGAAATGTGAAAGTACACTGGGTCATTTGATGCAAAGATGAAGTTTCATTGGGGAAGTAGGTGAAGGGAACCTATCAAAAGTTTCATCCAATGCAAAACTGTTGTGTCAGATAAGGGTGCATGAGTGGAGTTTGTGGGATATTTAAAGTTAAACACATAGAAATTTGGGAGTGGTTTTGGGAGATCAACAGAGAAAGAGAGCCTGACTAATAGGAGAAAAGCTGGACATAGCTGAATGAAATTGTCCTTAGTAAGCACTTTTACAAGAGGAATTGAATGTAGAAGTATTTCCCAAGAAAGAAATAGATTGTCCGAGAGGGATGTGGGATCAGTGGTTCAGACAGGAAAGACAAGCTTACCTGGCACAGTTTCCTATAGATGTTAATGTCTCTACCTTTATTGGGATTCAAAAAGAAAGACACATCAAAAGTGAATGCTATGACCACATTGTATTTATATGTATGTCCCAAGAAAAAGTTTAATCCTAGACAGCAACCAAACGTATTTGGGTATCCCTGTTTTCATGTTATATGACTTAATGGGAACAGGCGGGTAAATTAAAATGAATGCAGGTATATTCAAAATAGAATGATGTACAGTCTATAAAGGTGCAGGGCATATTATATCCCAGTAGCCAAGTATACATTAATTCCCTGAGTATTCACATGAACAAATGATATCTGTGTTTGTGAGCATGTTTTGCAATGTCACTCACAGACATAAAGGAACTGCTAGAATCATTGACCTGTAAAACTGTAGTTCACATCAAAGAAAAATCCTGAATAGAGACTTCTACCCTTCAAATTGGAAAAGGAAGGAGATTATTTCTTCTCTTTATTCCTAAAAGAATAAAGTCAATTTAATTAACCCACATCATTTTTCCAATTCACATTGTGTAAACATACAAACATGCAAAGATTCAACTCTTTTGGTGCCAAATAATGTTAATGTGTTGGTTCCTTTTTTATTTCAGTTTAATGATCCCATGCTTTTCTGATCCTTTAATATACTAAGATATTTTGCTCTCCAAACTAAATACTCTAATCTGAACCCAAACCTGAAGAATGAATAGCCACGTTAAACCCACCAAACATTCTTGTATCTATGTACACGCCAGAAACCAATGGTGTCCAACATATTATAGTTGTCAGCACTAGAATAAAAAATCGTATGTGACATCAGTATTTTTCTCTGATGCCAGCATGTGTTAGTAGTGTTCGAGAACATGAAGTGAATTGCATTATTGTAATGTTTATTACAAGAATGGTATTCTGTTTTCTTTGAATGCAATAGATGTTCATTTGTATTTTTAAAGTGGAGTGGGTTTTACTATTTTGCCTAGCACAAAAATTTGCGTTTGCACTTTTGCATGTATATTTAATTTGTGAATGTAAAGATAGGGAGGTAGCAGAAAGGTTGTATTAATTTACTGTAGACAAGCAGCCACTCTAGATAAGCAGCCTACATTGATGAGTAATATTGTGTTTTACTTCTCGAGTTCTGAAAAGTAGGCAACCACCTTTAATCATTGTAATGTATTAAATAAAATAATATTGAATGTTCAAATTAGCATCTTTCTTTTCCCAGATTTAAGGTGGTCTGTGTTAAATTAAGGACATTTCCACATACAATATCCTAATGTTAGAAATGCAGGTTTAGTTCATAGATTGAAATGATTTGACATAAAACATTAGCATTAGTATTACGTAAAAGCTGCAGGGTGCATGGAGATGAAAACAGATTTTGGAATGTGGTTACGTTTGAAAACATGACTTAGACTTAGTTTTATTGATGAAAGAAAAGGAGGAACAGTGGTCCTCAATGTGCACGTTTTGTGGTGCAAAATTCTCATCCCAAACGTATTCTACAAGAGCACATGACTTCTGATTTGTAAATGTTAATGAGCCATCACTATTATTGTCACGACAATAAATGTTATTCCTCCTAGGTGACAATGAAGAACACCTAATATGGTTATCGCTCACAGGAGGACAATATCACATTTAGAAAATCAGGCTGTGGAAGAATGTCAGTGCCTGCCATATGCAGTATTGAAAACGTAAATGGCAAAACTTAAATGCATACATTTAAAAAAAAAATAGTCAAGGAAAGTCTGGTTCTTGCTTCTATAACAGCTGAGAAAAGCTGCACATTCTAGACGTTGTGTGACTATGACACACCATCAAGTTTCATCCATCTATAAGGTTTAGTGGTGATGTTATAATTCCAGTTGAAAAAAATAATTGGACATTTATATTTGTTTAATTTTATTGTTTTGCTAAATATTCAGGTCCAATAATTCGAATATCAACATATACATGTTTTAATAAACATGTACAATGTTCAGGACAAACGTGTTCATGCTAATGCATGCGCGAAAAGCAAATATGTGCTTCTAATTCAATACATAACTTTTCAATTTAATGTACAGTGTTTAAAAAGTAAATGCATGCATTGATTTTTACAGAATCTTCAGATTGAATTAGAGGTAGGAAGTGATACTAAACATTTTATATATCAAGATTCTTTTTTTTTCATATGCAGAAATGCTGAATTTAAGGTAGATAAGTATGTTTTTTGAAGAACAAATGCATCCAAAGTACTAAAATATGCCATTGGTTTTTAGCATGAATGCCATGCATACCGACAGTCCCTTGATGGATTTTTAAAAAGTTAAGACAATAGACTTTCAAAGAACAAGAAACTTCAGAATAAATGCTTAGTTTGTATTCTATCTCCATTTCAACATAGCCAAAGTTGGCATACCTACCTCTTTTTATCACCCAGACAGACATGAATAATCAAGTGCAGGTGATAGGGTCGTGGTGGTGCGTAAGGGAAGAGGAGGCCACATGCCACATGGCGCATGCTTAAATAAAAGTGTATATTATTGTTATCGGTGGTGTTGAGGGGGTAGCCGGATGTGCACTTATATGTATTTTGGTGTGGGGGCCGCAAAGGTGTTTTAGCAAAAATACAAATACCAAAAACACTACTATGCAAATTATCACATGGAACTACTTTAGAAGGTCACTTTCAAGGATGTTATCTGGTGCTCAACAGGTGTATCATATCCAACCTCTGGTGACTCCCTTGCTGCACTCGGCACTATACACTACTCGTTCAGAGGTTAAAGTGGTGGTGCTTAGCACAAAGAAGACTCAAGAGGACTCTTGACAACACGGTTTACCTTTGGCAGTGTTCATCCCTTTTGCTCCTCCTAACCTGTCAAATGTTCCAATGGCATCCGAAGCATAAAACAGTGGACTCATGGGGATGGGGAACCCCGCCTACCCCTCCCATTGCATTGACAGGGCCCTGGGGATGCTGCGCCTAATGGAAGAACATTCAATGGACGGAGTAGAATGAATGAGGGTCATGGAGCTCTGCATTACATCTAAAGTGTGGATGAATGCCATTTTTACAGGTTTGTGCTTGTGAGGCTTGTGATACCACACGGATCTGGACATGCAAAGACAATTTATACATATCATAAATGTGTAGGCAGGGAAGTGAACAGCTGGGAATTTAGGGAGCAGTGAATTTGGCAGTAGTTTTAGGGCAACTGAGGCTGCCCTTGGCATGTGATGCCAGCAACTGGATATATATGCCTGTTCCTTACTTATGGTGACTAAACTACCTATTTGTGCCATGCAGTGGAATTCAAAAGCATTACAGAGAATTTGAATTTCACATTTAACATGATGGCACCAACTGGACATGCACAGCTATACATTGCAAATGCAATATAATAATGCTATTTGGAATAATCTTATTTATTGCAACTTATTTCTTTTGGCAGCATTTAGCACTTGGTTCTACAAGAGAAAGGGTGGAAAAGGGAAGGTTAGTTGAGGAGAAGAAGAGGCAGGTGTGAAACCTGTGTTGTTGAAGGGTGCTGGTCAAACGATTTCATGTCCTCTGCACAGTATATTTCTAGATAGTTTGTAGCAAAGATAGTTCGGTGTCTTTTTCTCCATATTGGAGAATCTGAGATTGAATATGCTAGGATATTGGGCGAGAGCCAAGCATGGTAAAAAATGGGGTATGAAGAGGTGTCGCAGAGCCATGCAAAGAAAGTTTTTCATTACTCTACAGCAGTGGATATTGTTGTGGAGGAGGTATCAGCAAGTGTTAGGCTGCAGAGTGCTATGAAAAACGATATTTGCTTACTCAGGTAAGTCTTCATAAGTACTTTCATTTACTTACAAACTTTCCATTCATTGGCAATAAGCTACACCCACACCTACACTTCACATCTTATCTCAACGCTTTAGTAAGCCCAATATATTTACACTCCTCATCACACCCACCAGTAAAACTAAGCATCACATTGCATCACTTTCAAACTGATGCGCATACTAGGCATCCCGCCAAAGGTTTACTTTGCACCCTCTAATGACGTTACATCGCCCCCAAGCAGATGTGTAAACTAAGTATCACTTTACATCACCTCTAACCAGATGCGTATACTAAGCCTTCTGCTATAAATTTACATTGCACCCGGCAATGACTTCACATCACCTCCAGACTAACGGGTGCATATACTAAGCATCACTTTGCATCACCTCCAAATGGATGCTTATAATAAGCTTCCTGGAATAGTTTTACATTGCACCCTGCAATGATTTATCATCACCTCCAAAAGGATGTGCATAATAATTATCACTTTGCATCACCTCTAACCGGATGTTTCTACTAAGCATTCTGCAATATCTTTACATTGCACGCTGCAATGACTTCCTCTCACATCTATATCAACTGGCATACTAGTGATGCCTCCTGACCCACCTCCGCATGTTATGACTACTCACTAACTCTAAACGCAACGATGCTCTATAACAGCTTGCATACGTATGACAACCAGTACATTACTGCCCCCCAATACGTACATTGACAGCTCACAGGCACCACATTAACTTTTGCTATCCATCCTTCACAAAAAGGTTGTCCATCCAGTCAATGTCTTACAACACTACATTAAACACAAAACACAAAACCTCACAGAGTAGTACCCGGCCATGCAGCACTCATTGCAAATTAAAAAAGACCTCATTTCACCACTGAAACATCATGCACCCTGACATCAAAACTCACCAACACAGACAGAAATACATAAGACAGATACAACACATAAGTATAAGGATCTGTGTTGTAATGTAAGGTGGGAAGAGAGAGAAAGGGTCATTAGGTTGTTTGGGGAAAAATCTGCACTCATGGGGTTGTTATCAGCGTTTTCTGATTCTTTTTATGACAATTGATGGGTGGTGTTCTCATTTCCGTGACCATGTGTGTTGGAGAATATTGAGGACATCTTGTAAAGTCCTTTGTCTAAGGTTGATGGGTGACACAGACCCATTAGGATTGCTACAGGTGGAAGTGCATGTATTTGACCAAGTGGACTGGACAAATCCAGGTGTTATGGCGATCTTATGATAACCATGATTCCCACGTTTGGATGGTGGTGTTGATGTCACATGTCTGTGCTCCTCCAAAGAATTATAAAACTTGTTTTTGCCTGTAGTGTTTGTCTTGTTGCATAAAGATTGTCCACTGAACTATAGGTGTAAAATAAAATCTCCTTCTTCCTCACAAAAAGATGGTACAGCTTGTAAAACATTGAATATAATCTCCTGCCCCCAAAGACTTTTAAGAATGTGCCTTTTCCTCTGTATGTCACAAAAAAGATGCACTCATTTACTGATAATTAAGGTAATGAGGCTCATTCTAACTCTGCCGTTCTGGAAATAATGTGCTGGTAATTCCGGCATGTTTCTGGAATGGCACAGTACAAGTTTACCAATGGGGTAGCCTGATTTAACTCCAGCCAAGAGCTGAAGGAATGTGGATTTACCTACTGTTGCTGGCACCTGTAATATGCTGGTAATTGTAGGTCCATTGCAGGTATCCAGATGGAATTACCGACGGGATACTGGCAACATTTTAATGACGGCCAATGTCTTTGAATCCTGCAAAGAAAATAGAAAAATCTGGGCAAATGGTCTATTTAATGTATTCAAGATTGTTGTGGTCATGTTGCAATCCAAATGATGTCACCATCTGTTCGTACAATTCTAAAAGTTTACAAAAAGAATATTTTACGTTTCCCATTTTCATGATAAGGGTTAGAGACAATTTGTATGACCTTAATCCGTTTGATTGGGTCTTGTGATTTTCCTTTTCTATGTCTTCTCATTTGAATCCAATTTCCTTTATCAAAGTCAGAACCACTACTTAAATCTCTGTCACTGCTTACATATTTACTGTCCCTGTCACAATGACTGTTGGAAGGGATTCGATGTGAAAGGTATAGGGATCCTTTTTTCTATTTTCTCTATTGGTTCTATAAGTTACATTCTAGGTTACATGCCCTAAATCATTTCTATGGGGTTTGCTTATATGATATTTCTTCATATTGCTGTTCAAAATCAGTCTTTTCCTGTCTGTCTAGAGGTCCTGCATTTCCCTCATAGCCCTGTTGATAAAAGAGGTTTTGGAATGCCATTTCTGGGTTGCATTCCTTGTTTCTCAAGGTTAGCCAGGTGGGCTAACTGGTTTATCCACTGCATCATACAATTCAATTCATGTTCTCTCCATTCATTTGGAAATATTTGAGTGCAGCAATGGCACGAATACTGAAAGATGGGCACTATACGAGACCCCGTTCATCACATTACATTACATGTTTTCACTGATTCACTGTTTGGGAGGGTTCTTTCTTCTACTGTCCACTCCTGACGTACCAAGTAAGCCATGACTTCCCCTCTCCCCTGAAACTCTAAGTATGCCTCTGTATATAACAGGGAACTTAGCTCTTCTTGTCTCTCTGGGTGTTTGTGGAGGGGAAATTCTATATCTAGCACATATCATGGCGGGTCTGCTAGTATTTCTCAGGGAGGATCTGGTCAGTAGAGAGGTAGTGTAAGGAATAATAGAAAGCTTCACTTCTTCCATGAAACCTATTTATCTCTGAACATTAGCTGCTGATTTAGAACACAAAATATGCTCTTTGATGTATTGTCTAATTTAGCATTGATATCTTTTCTTGCTTACAAGTGTGTATTTCATTCACCCCTTGGTTTATAGACTGTCAGCTAGCTCATTCTTCAATTGTTCTATCTGCAACACTGCTCTATTAAGATACTTTATCTGGCTTCTTTCTGAATGTCACTTTATATTCTATTCTGCTCACTATCTATTTTGAAGACGCCTTAGTAGGATCACCATGCACCTGTTCTCATGCCAATTATAAGGTGTGTTGGTTCATTTCTTGTGCATAAAAATGTCTGATTCTGTTGGTAAATGGGTAGCCTGCTGTTTTATTCATGTTTGTTTTGTTGTAACCAATGAAAATCAGCTAACAATTCCACATAGTATACAGACAGTTTTTCAGCGGTTTCGTGAATTTTTGGAGTTGCATTTTTATAGTCACAGTGTCACTGTATAATGCTTTGATGTAAGCAGTCTGATAATTGAATGCACTATTTAACTTGTCATGTGTTTGTAAACTTTAAGTATGAGTTTCTTCTAAGCTGTATTTGACGTCTCTGTACACTTTAAGTCCATCTTGTATTGGCACAACATGGCTGTGTTCTTTTGGTATTTAAGTCTGGTTGTTATGAATGTTTTTTTTTCTTGTTTGCACTGATAACTAATTTGATGAATGAGGTATACTTCTGTTGGTGTTTCTTTTTTTAACAGTTTATGTTATTGTGGTCATGCAGCCACATGCTTTTCATTGAGTTGTGAGCATGTGTTGAGTTGAAAAAAGAGATTAGCAGAAAGATGTACAAGTGTAGGTCGATATTATTTGTTAGTTGAAGTCATGTGCAACTTCTAAATTGATTCAATGAATCAAGATCCAGCATCACCCATTGCCCATGCAAATGCTGGGCCATTTTTTAAACAAATGAACTGGATACCTGGTCACAAATCATGATCAGTAACTATTGATTAACAATGTGTTATGAAATAAACAGTCTACCTGAATTATATATTAGTAACCAGAGAGGGACACTGATATTGTAACATGCAATCTCATTGACCCGCTCTCCGTCAATGTTCCTTCGTTTCTGTCCACGGCGGGGGGGTGGCAGCCACTTAGCCAATGAGGAGGCTCAAAATAGGGTAATCCTGGCTTCGAGCCACGACACGGTTGGAGGCTGCCATCTTCCCCGCCGAGGATCGAGATAAGTGTTGGTCCTGACCTTCCAATTCAAAAAATCCATTCCCCACATTCCCAACCCCACTTACCCTCTTTTTGTCCATTTCAGGTTTCACGCGCTGGGAACACTTCTGTCCCCAGCTCACCTGCTCCGCTCCAGACCGTCATGGAAAGGAAGAAGGGACTACATGTAGTTCCATCTTCCTTTCCATGGTGGCCATTTTTTTTGTTTACATTTTTCCCTGCTTTTTGAATGGCTACCAAGGAAAGGGAGAAGGGACAACTTGTAGTCCCTTCTCCCTTTTTCATGGTGGCCATTTTTTTTGCTTACCTTTTACATTAATTTTCAATGGCCACCATGGAAAGTGAAAATGGACTTTGTTTTCCCTTCCCCGGCGGGCATCTTTTTGACATGTTTTTCTATTCCGAAACGCCTGAGCATTTCAGAGCAGAAAAAATGCTCTTAGTATCCCGGCCTTACGGGCTGGGGTACTAACAGAAATAGGCCCCACGCAGGGGTCCACTTTAGGTAATGATTTGCTCAGGCCTGTAACTGCAGGTAATGTTTCGCTCAGGCCTGTATCTATGGGCCCCGGAGCATTACCTAAAGAGGTAATGCCCCCTCTGCTCAAGGCCTATTGCTTAATTAAACCACAGCTTCACAAAAATAAAATACAATCCTCCTTTCAGCTATATTTATCTTATTAAAAAAAACAATATAAAAAAACAACTTGTATCCTTTATGAAATGTTCCAACAGGCATCAACAAATTTAGCAAAAACAATGCACTTCACACCTATCTATGATCTTGAGCACAATCTCTGCTGTTTTGACATCAGTGGCATTGTAACATTTACATCTCGGACGAATTGTCAGTATTGTCTTCAATTTATGGAATATATTACATTTCTAACATTTGATTCTTTTACAGAGACATATTCCTGAACTACTTACCCCCACCACTGCAATCCCACCTCAAAATCATGGGCTGTTTTTAATACGAATATTCAGTTTTATATAAAAATATTAATCAACAAATTAGTTTGTTTCCTAGATTTCAATGCTGGGGAAACAACCTGCAAAATTCCACAAAACAATAGGCAGCTTGACTACAGAAATGAAAGCAACCTGTCTTGTGTTATCTTGCTAATGTTTATATAAATAAGGCAGGCAAACATTCTTACATATACAAGCAAATCTGAATAACTGTTCTTGGGAAAATAATTAAATCATCTCCATTATAAGCACACAAATTGTCATCTGATATAGAATTTAATAAAATACAAAATCATTTTCAGAACACATTTTGCAACAATACAATTCACTTAGTTCCTTCTGAAATCATTGACAAGTATTGGCATCAGAGAAGATGTTGACTTTCCATTTCTAGAACCCATTCAATTATGAATGTTCGGCACCATTGGTTTTTAGCATGGACTGTACAATGTTTGGTATAATTGACTTTGCTATAACTATTCGACAACCTTGTGTTCAGGATAAAAGCATGTATTTTTGAGAGCAAAATATCCCAATAAATGAAACTGTTACACAAACAATAAATTACAAAATTGAAATATAAAAAAAAGAATTAGAAAGTTAACTTTAATTGGCATTTGGATTACACATACAACAGAATCCTTGTATTTCTAAAATAATTGTTTAAATTGACATTATTTTCTTGAGTAAGAAACAGAGAAACAAACCTCCTTCTTAGTTGACTTTGAGTTGAAGAAAACTTTATTAAAGTAAGGATGTTTTATAAATGTGAACAATTGTTTTCACAGATCAAGATGTCTATAAACCCCTAAAAAATGTGAGTCACTTTGTACACCATATTCACAAACTGTGCTTCTTGATTCAGGGATTTCATTGATAGCTGGTTTACTGGCAAAGACTAATATACCATGCACACATTTGTATTCTAGGATGATTATTTTCTCCAAATATGCATCCACAAGGTTTTGTTTAGAGGCCTATTCCCCATTCCGTGACAAAGCTCAAAAACAGGCTTCTACCAAAATGTATTCAGTTTCTATATGGGATGTAGTGAAATCTTCTGACATGTATCTAAATACTTTGAATTTACTTACTCACTGGAGGTTTGTCTTTTAAAGGGCCAGGACAGCTAGGGAATTTACAACTCCACTATACAAATTCTTATTTTCAGTCTGCTGCGCTTCTCCCAAACCGCTTCAGGCAATCTGAAACTGTCTTTAGAAAGTCTTTCTCATTCCTGTGGACAGGTCCTTCTTAATTAGAATGTCCATCACTTAAACCTAGGTCAAACACCAATCAGCTTTTCTTTGGTTGAACAAACTAGCTTCTGTACTGCTTTCCCAAAAACACTCAATCACTTTTTATGTGCTTAAGCTTAAACAAGTCCACCTATGCAGCATCATTTTACACAGCAATTTTATGGTACACAGCCTGTGATAGGTTCCTTTCACTTTCTCACACTCAATAGAATACTTCTCTTGGCGCAATGTTTATTATCATGTCATAAAGGGATTTGTTCATCTGTGAATTACTCCCTTTGGGAATTATGATCAAATTGGATTGAAATATTCTCTTCCATTATAATTTCTTGTATGAATCTCAATCATTTATGAGAACTATACTGTCAGAATCAGAAGACAATTCTGAATTCAGAGACATCCTTCATGATTCTGTAGCCACATAGATGAAAAGGTTATTAAAATATGTGAATTTATTAATAATTCATATATTTTAATGTATCTGTCGTGTATGCATGTGACTGGGACCACTCTGTTAAATTCAAATTGATTCTCATTTTTTTTATCAAGCAAAGGGTTTACAATTATAACCCATCATGTATTATGTTATTTTTCACTTTATATGCATTTTTTCAAATGCTGCACATTTCAAGTTATGTTAGGGTCTTGAAATTAACAGAACATATATCTGCTGAAACAAGTACCCTGTGAACCAAGGAATCATTTTGCTAGGCTCCCTAATGGACAGAAACAAATTCTTCAAGAGGGCGCACAGCTCTGCCAACTTAAGGTTCAGGGTTTGTGTAGACATGTGTTCCTTTGAACTTGCCATTGCTGGTGTTTGAACCTTGTTCTCCTATTTAAAAATAATTAGCTGAATCCAGTATGCAGCTTACATTTATTTTCTTGGTATTTTAAAACATTACCTTTTCCCTGGGTACTCACAGCCGTGGCTATTGTTCTCTTTTATTTGTGTTTGTATTTATTGATATATGAAGCAAGTTTGCCAAAGCAATGTACAGAATTTGGATGGTACAATATTATGGACAATGCATCATTAAATCAATGAAGATCAAAATCAAGTTGATTGGAGAGTTAAGCTTTGAGACTAAAATGGAAAAAGGGAAGAGTAGGTGGGGATCTAAAAGGAAGGGGTAGGGAGTTCCAATGTTTGGAATAAGAAGATAGATATGCTTAGTAGCTTATTTAATTATTAATGGTAAGGTCTGTATTAAGAAAGTGGAAACTTGCATTTCTGTCTTAAGGACTAATCCCTGTATAAACACACCATACGTTTTACTAGAGCTCAATCTAAGTTGACCATTTTTAGGTTGCATGTAAAAATGAAAATGACCTTTTTGTAAATCTTACTGGTAATGAGAATTTTATAAAGTGTAGAGCTATCAACAAATTGAACGCAATCTATATAGGCTTTATGCACGCATCATTTCTATCACCTCTTTGCAGGCTATTAAAATATAAATTGTATACAAATGCATGTTCTTCATGCAACATGGCTGAATTACACAAAAACCTCTGAATTAGATATTTTCATTTTTGATGGCATCACAATTATGCTTGTTATTTTTGACATTAAGTTCCATGATATTTAAAAACAAATACAAATTCTTAAATGGAACATGTTTCATTTGTTCAAATAGATTTTACATACAGTGATAACACTGATGTCCCAATTCAGATCATCATCTCGGAACCTGACTTGTGAATTACCTCAAGGCCTTAGCCTGTTACCCCTTGTATTCAAAGCAGGTTTCACTTGCCTCAGCTACTTGGACAATGCCCAGATTGTCTTCTCATTCTTGAATGATGCAACGATAAACACAGACGTATGTAATGCCTGCCTGACACAGGTGGTCTTCTGCATAACTGTCAAAAGACTTGAGCTCAACCCATTCAACACAGGAAATTTTCAAAGGCACTTCACCATCAAGCTCTACCCCAGTTCTTTGGCCAGAAGTAAGGGGAAGTTGCCAGCTCCATTCACCTACTGTGAGAAATCTATAAGTCAGTGAACTCACAAAAGAACCACATAACAAACCATCATAAATGGCTGCTTCTTTCAGCTCCACACCATACGGTACATCATGCCCTATATGAACTTCACACACAAGACCATGGCCATCATCTCCAGGATACTATCAAGACTCTATTATTCAAATGACCTCAACCTCAAACTACCAAAATGTCTCCCTCACAAGTCCCAAAGAGTCTAAAAGATGGAACCATGACTACTACACACTAAAAAGACACAAACACATCTCCCCAGCACTACACTCACTGCACTGGATCCTATCAAAATGGAACCCACTTCAAAACCACATGTGCTGCCCACCGGGTCCAACTACTGGAAAGGGTCGGATTCCGCAAGAAAAATATTCTCACAATGTATATCTTCAAGAACAATAAGATCTCTCAGCAATGCACTTATGACAGTACCAAACGTCAATCGCAATTGGCATAGAGGCTCCACCTCACCTAATCAAATTCTGGAATTCGATACACAAAACCCTCTAAACAGAAGAAGATCACCTAACTTCCAGAAAGCAGCTAAAACATGGCTCATCAACTGTTTAGCATATAGAATCACCATCCGGAACTGCCCAGAAAAGCATTCACCACCCACAGATCTCTCCTTCAATGCTACAGAATATAATTGGAGCCCTCCATCACTGCACCACAAAGAACCTAGAATGAATGGATGTCCCCAGCCAAAAGGGAAACTAACAACTATATCTGGAAAGAAATAATGCTTATTTTCCATACCCAAATGAATGTCAGATACAAACACACATGCATTTTCATGGCTTCCCTTCCACTCCCACCATTCATTCTCCATATATCCATATATCCAACACCACCTTACCACCCCATGAATGTCTAAAACTAACAACAATAGCAGGCCAATTGAACACCATAGGAAGATTACCCAAGTATGAAGGGCACTCTTATTTCCAGCTCTATCACACTCCTCAACAGTAGTGGACAACACCGCCATAAGTGTACTACACACTTTACATCTTTAGGATGTGCTTCTAGGATTAAATACCTGCAAGCAATTGTGCCAATTCCACAGAAAGCACACAGGCACACAAGAACCAGATACTTTTTACGTACACCCATCAACGTTACAGGGTTTGTATCTGCCTTGCCTGCTACCTCCTATCAGCACCTTCTACTTTCCTTACAGTACAGTTCCATCCCCAGAGACAAAATACAGAAGCACACTTTACAGGACGATATTTCTTCTTCTTGTTCTTGTTCTTTTTGTTCTTCTTGTTCTTGTTCTTGTTCTTCTTCTTCTTCTTCTTCTTCTTCTTCTTCTTCTTCTTCTTCTTCTTCTTCTTCTTCTTCTTCTTCTCCTTCTTCTTCTTCTTCTCAAGCTATGAGGCAGCATTTTTGTTGTAGTGCACACATTTATTTATGTCGAGCGCTCAGTGTCAAACCTCTTGGGTAGAAAGATGTCTCAGCACCTTGCTGGGCATAGGTTGTAACTTAACGGAGGAGGTTTGCTTGTGTTATAACTAGGTCAAAGGTAGAACAGCGGCAGAAGTGCAAAATAATTGCACCTCTCAACAGTGGTATTTCTAATGTGTTTCTGCTTTTGCTGATAGGGATGTTTTTGATCATAGCGAGAAATGAAATGTGCCTTGCTATGACACTCAGATTGATCTCCATTCGGGAGCAGGCAACTGAAGGCTACAATCAGGAGTGGGATATGCAGGTTTGTTTTGGAGAACAGGAGGCATAATGCAAATTATTTTCAAAATGCTGTGGGGTGAGATGCAGGACTAAGGTAGTGATGCTTGTCAGACATGTGTTTTTCTTTTTTTAAATGCCACTGGTTGACACATTGATTGGCATGCCATGATTGTGGCCACTTTGTAATATCACTGTGGATGTGAACAAGACATGAGTAGCAACTAAGATTCATGTTCTCTGGCTTTCACCACAGGTGGTGCTTAAGCAAAAGAGAACAATTAAAAGCATGTCCTTCCTACCACATGTGTTGTCCTGAAGAGGGATGCTGGAGATCTGTTAGAGCCCGAAACTCGAGTTGACATTTCTCCATTTTCGCAGTAATTAGGTTGCATAATGTGCTATGTCATTTTTTTTAAAGACGGAATTCTCATAATCTACCAGCAATGGTATACAAGTTTAGGCTTGCTGTTTGAAGTAGATTATCTGTTCATTATTATTATACCCATACTGGGTTACAACTATTTGCATCAGATATATGTTGTTGTTGTCCGTTTCTCCATTGTTTTGTTTTTTGCTTAGTTTGTTGATTATGTTTGGAGTGAATGTGATGTGATTGCTATACATGTGTTAGCTTGTACAGTGTGTTCTTTTATCTCTTAGATTGTTTTTTATGTGAAGTCATTCTTGTGTCCTCACAATGAGAACATTTAGTTTCAGGTTTTTTAAGGTACGGGTGGCAACATGAACCACTGCGATCACTGTTGCATTAATTGATGTTTGTGATGCCTTTCTTTGATACTCTCAATTTTAGTTTTTTCCAAAAATGAATACATTCTTGGTATTAAATTGACCTCTTGAAATGGTTTTCCTTCCTGCGTCCATCCCGTTGGGCCCATGTTTTCTAAAATAAATTATGTAAATTACAGACTGGGGCATTACTTTCTGTGTGTCTGCTTGAGAAGCCTTAGATCCTGGTCAGAACAAATCTACTTCTGGCTTGACCATCATTTTTTGTTGCTTGTTGTCAGATATAAGGGGCATGTGCCTGGCGGCAGTTAGTTGCAGTGAGTGAAGTGCAATGGTCAGTCAAGTGTTGTTTATTTTTACTGGAACAACCTCATGCCTATGTTGTGTGAGTTGGAGGGAAGGCACCCAATGCAAATGTGGTAACTGTCCATCTAGGTTGAAAAAAGTAGTACGAAATATAGGTATGGCACACTCACTGAAGATTTTGAGGACGGTATGGTGCAACTGTAGGTTTTTGGGCAATGGGCCAAGTTCCTCTTGATATTCCTACTGCTCAGTACCGTCAGTAATAGAGTGTTTTGAGGGCAAGGTCCACCATCAAATGAACAACATGTGGATATACAAAAGTAAGCAAACTTCTTTTCTTTAGAAAACGAACATACCAAGTTTAAGTCATCTAATGTGTTTCGGCAGGACAGAGTTCAACTGTAATTTTGGGTCGTGATATTCACAAGCACAGGTTGATCGATTTTAATGATCAATTTCTGAGGTTTCCAGCAGTGTCTGAGGTGGAAGGAAGGAACACAATCTGGATTGTGCTTCATGGGTTCCTCGGAGGCTCGAAGTTGGAATTTGTTAAGTTAAAGGCTTGTTTGGTAAACGGTGAGGAATGTGTGGGGGGAGACTGATTAACAATCATATTAGTGTGGCCACTGTGGTTTGGAAGTTTAAAAGCTTGGCAGGTGAGCCATAGAGGTTAAGAGGGGTTGCGGGAAAGCAACTAGTGAGGTTTGTGATTAATAGGTGAAAGTACATGTGTATATTGGTATGTTTCAAGGAATAATGCAATTGTTAGGCATGCAGGCCTAGTTTTCAAAAATGTTGGACGCCCTTTGTTTCACAATGAAACAACTATTGCACATCATGAGAGTAAGTACATCTAAATCCATTAAATAATATGCACAACACAACAAACTGCAAGCTCCTCACTTCAATTTCGTTTTATTTATTTTAGGCTTTGGTAAAATACCAGTTCATGCCATTATTTCTTCATTTTATTTTCTTTACATGTTTTCTTGAAGTAAATAGTGCTCAGTAACATATTCTATGATGACAAATCAAATCAAGTTCAATATAATAAAACGCATATGATCCATGAATAGTTCTGAGTGGTTTACATGTGTACCCGAGCGCTACAATGACACCACGCGTACTCAATGAATGCAAAGGTTAAAAGACCAGCATTCAAACCAGAGTTTCCCGGGTTAATAGAAATAACACGCACAAAGTACGGGATTCGTATACAACTTGAGCGCCCAGCAAAAAGTAGTTCACATGGTAAGATGTTCAAGTTTGTCTTCCTTCAGCCTACACGTGCTGTCATTTAGGGATTTAGAACACACCCCAAGGTTTATAATACAAGCCCAGACGCATGTGCATTCCTGTCTGCAAATTCCTAGATGGAATGTCTACTGTTAGTCTTTTACACTTTGTACAGTCATTTCTATCTCATATATCTAGCCCACAAGCCATTATGGTTAGAAACGGCAGCAAGTCTGTTTCAAATTAGATGACGCCATTTCAGCAGTAGCAGAAACCGCAGTAGTAGAGCGCAGAGGCCTACGCGGGGGCAAAAAAAGCTCACAAAATGAGGCAGGCATCAAGTCATAATTCAAAAGTCGTTCATTTTATTTTAGTCATAGAATTCATTTCTTCTGTCGAGGTATGTTAGTATTACAAACCCAAGCAATACCCCCCCACAGAGCAAAGGCATGCAAACACATGGGTCTTTTAACTTTCATTGGCAAACAACATGTCTGAAGTAACACAAACATAAAGGGGCAATTCTGGTTTTTGGAGTGGAAACTATTTAATTCACGAAGGAAAGAGTAAAGGAAAGTTAGACACAGGGGATGCATTCAATAGTGTACAGACCAAGAATGTGTCTGATGGCTATACAATATTTTGAAAAATTAAACTGACAAATTGCTGTGTTCTTTAGAAAATGTAGCAATTGCTGCTTGGCGGGCATTTGGACTTTCCGCAGACAAGCGTTTGACTATGATGACATGTTGCTTATGAGGCTGGGAGTTAGGAGTATAAAAAAGAAACAGAGAACGAGACAGAAAGTGGGCATTGGTGAAGAGAGTGAAAGACATAAGCAAGAGATAGGGAGAGAAAGGGAATGGACGAGAGAAAGGGAGGGACAACCATAGAGAGAGGTTGGGGGAGAGAGTGGATATGTTAGAAGAGGGCCTTGTTACTAGTAAAACACCACCTCCCTCTTGCTTAGACTTCGCATATCTCCTTAAAGAAAACGTGGAAATGTACATGAGTTCAAGGACATCAGTAACGAGCATTTGTCATGCCTTTCAAAAAGTTTAGCAAAAGAACCCCGCTGTGCATCTGTCTTGTTTCACATAAGGGCATCTCTGCGTGTACAGAATTTTATAATTATTCTTTTATAACGCGCTTTATAACAGCAGTGCTTTCTAAGCGCGGGATCTGGATTCAAACCTGTGTTTTTCTGCGTTGTCTTGCTTCCAAGACAAAGGTGTTGCCTGAGCGAACTTCTTCCTAAGAATGATTAGGTGTATGGAGTTGGAGGGAGACACAATATTTGTGTTAGTGTGCGTGCCAAGTGGCGTTTTCAGCGCATACCATTTAATTTCTGACTCATACAGGCATGATGTCTGGTACATGGTCCCCTTGTGGCAACCTTCTTTGCAATAGTAGGAACATGGGTTTGCGAAAAGCATATGATGACTATGTAGTGGGCACAACAGAAATGCTTAAACACAGAGGGCCTCATGCCGAGGTGGGCGCAAAGGGATACCGGGCACCGTATAGGACATCGATGTCAGTAATCCCTTTGCGCCCTATTCCGAGGTCCCTTAGCGGGTCCCGCAATGGGTGCCTGCTTTTACCAGGCACCCTTATTGGGAGCCGCTAAGGGACCAGAGAGCTAATAACAGTACCGCAAACTGCGGTACCGTTATTAGCTACTTCCCCATTCCCTGGGGAATGGATTTTTCAATGGGGACTTACCGGTCCCTCCAGGGTCGGAATGGACCGGTAAATCCCCATTGAACCAGGTCGGACCCGGACCCAGTATGGGAGGTAGCCATGGCGCAAATAGCTCCATGACTACCTCCATACTCGGAATGAGGCCCAGAATGTTTCAACTGCATTTACACCCAGGAAATAGGGGTACAAAATGGCCAAAAAAAGTAACCACTTGTAAAATATTGGCCGCCAGTAACCACTTGGGAGGAAGGTGGGCCCCAGTTTGTCAACGAAGTGTGTGATATTGATATTGTTATAGATATTTTATTTCTATTGCGCTCGTACACAAGTGTTTCAGAGCGCGACAAGGCAAGGGAGGGCAACAGGGGAGAACAAAACAACAACCTTACTAGACCCAGTGACATTGAGAACACGAAAGTGCATGGAAGGGAGGAGAAGTGGAAAGTGCGGAGCAAAGGAGAAACAGATAAATAATAATAACTAAATAATAAAGGCAACAAACAGTGGTTAGGCAGCCAGCAAGTGGCAAGTGCTGGGTTTGAGGCAGCAGACAGGGTAGGTCTGATAAATGCAGGAAGAAAAAGTGGGGGGACTGTATGGGTACAGATATAGAACCCAGTGCAAGGGGTGGCCCAGAGGCAGTGCAAGAGGGTGGTAGGGTGAGCAGGTACCTGGGCCCGGAGGACAGAGGGTGGCCAGGTGCACAGTGCCAAGAGAGAACAGATCAGCAGGGAAGAGGGGCAGTGAAGGCAGAAGCAAAGAGGACGGTCATGAGGTGCTTCCGGAACTGGAGATGGTTCTCCTCAAGGTTTAGAGTGGCAGGGAGGCTGTTCTAGATGGAGGCCCCAGACGAAGACAGAGATCCACCCCCAGCTCATTTCTTTGAAAAACGACTGACCCCGAGGAAGTTAGAGGTAGAGGAGTGAAGAACTCGAGAGGGGATTTATTTGCAGAGGGATAGCTGAAGGTATTTAGGGCCCAGGCCCCAGAAAGCCTTGTGGACAATGCAGAGGGTTTTGAATTTAATCCTTGCATCCACTGGGAGCCAATGGAGAGATTTCAGAGCTGGAAAGATATGATCCCAGGGCTTGAGGGTATGGACAAGTCTCGCAGTCCTGTTCTGGATTAGCTGCAGAGGGCGGAGAGTAGAGGCAGGAAGATTTAGAAAGAGGCTATTGCAATAGTCCAACCTAGAGAGAACCAGAGCTTGGGAGACCATGAGCTTCTGGGGCAAGGAGAGGAAAGGCAGAGTACCTCTGAGGAGGTGCAGTTTTTACCCTGGAGATCTGTTCTCAGCCTACATCCACCCACTTAGGTGTAGGTTTGCAAATCTTATCTAAGCAACTGCTATGGGCGTGTAATACTGATATGCAAGGTTTGATGGGTTCAATGTCTCTTGAGTGTACAGATTGGCCTTGTTAATCCTGCTGGAAGGAGGTCACCGTGAGCAGAGAAGATCCCAACCCTACAGCCACCCATGTAGGTGTAGAGTAGAGAATGGTCTCTAAGCGCCTGGTGGTCATTTGCCATGATAATATGCAAGGTGGGATTGTGTGAATAACTACGGAGCTCTAGCCTTGCACTTCCACTGCAGACATAACTTTTCTGTGAATCTAGAGGCCGAGTTTCCTTCCTGCTGGATGTAGGATGTGTTGAGGAGATTGCAGATCACTTCCTTCTGCCAACTGGCTTAATTAATTATGGTCCGAATTAGGGTGTTTTAGTTTAGTATATTGGAATATATGTCTGCTAGTAATAGCTACACTAGAAACCATTTGCATCTCCTTTGCTTTAGTATTGCACAGAGTACAGTTTAGCCCATCACAATGCGTAAATGAAACTTACCTGAAAGGAACATTCATTCATGTAAAGCATAGTCAAGCCCATCAGGGGAAACAAACCAAAGAAAAAAAGAGATACCAGAATAGATAAAGGAGCCTAGCTAAACAGAAATGTCTTCATGGCCTTACGGAACTGATAAAGTGATTTAAGGGTCCTAATTTGTAAGGGAAGCGAGTTCCAAAATTCTGGACCAAAAAACAGCAAATCTCCTGGCTCCCCTCGATGTGTAGACAGAATGAGGGATGGACAGGAGATGGCAATCAATAGATTGCAGATGTCTTATAGGTAGATATTGTTGAATCAATTCCGTTAGATATGCTGGAGCCAGTCCTTAACACACTTAAAGATGAGACAAGCAATCTTGTATCTAATGCGATCTTCAACTGCCAGCCAGTGCAGAGCACGACGAGACGGTGAAAGATGGGCAGTTTTACCTAGCTTAAAGATCATCCTAACTGCTGCCTTTTGTGCTGTTTGGAGTCTTTACATTTGTTTGAACGGGATAACGAGCAGCTAGCTGCAGTAGTCCAAATGTGCAATAGTCAGGGCACCCACCACCAAGGCATGATCCTCCTTGGGGATATAGGGTAATACCTGTTGTAAGAGTCTTAAAACATAATGCACCGCCGGAACCTTTGCTCCACCTGGCCTTTGCTGCGCAAATCATCCTGCCAAATACAGCCCACATTTTTAACCCTAGATATGAATTTTAAACTCGTTCCCCCAGAGGGTCGAAAAGGGCAGTCTCTTGGCCCCAGATAAAAGATGTTTTGGTCCAAATCACACAATTTCAGTTTTAGCTGCTTTCAGTTGAAGCTGATTATTGAACATCCATCCACTCACTTCGTCCAAACACTGCCCCAGTCTACTGAAAACTTCATCAAAGTTGACAATCCTCTGATGAAGATCTAAGTAGTGTCTGCATAGGAATGAACATTAATCCCAAGTCGTCTCAAGATCTCCAGCAGGGACGAATGTAAAAAGTTAAACAGCAAAGGTGAGATGGATGATCCCTGGGGGACTCCACGGTTCATTCTAATGGAATCCAACAGGAAGTCACCCAATCTCACCTGCTGATAATGGTCTGTCAAAAGTGATCTGAACCAGCCAATAGCATGCTCATAAACCCTTCCTTTCTCCTGCAATTGACCTTGGAGAATCTGATGGTTAACCGTATCGAAGGACGCGGACAGGTCCAGCATCACTAGAAAGGAGAGCCCTACTTGGTCCGCAGTCCTCAATAGGTCATCCTATATGGCTAGGAGAGCCATCTCTGTTCCAAATGAGGTTCTGAAACCTGATTGGAACTTGTCCAATAACATTTCCCATTCTACACAATCCTGCAACTGGCCAGTGACCACTTTTTCAAGAATTTTTGCGGGCCAAGGAAGACCCGCTTTTGGTCAATGGCTTTGAAGGATCTCTGAATCCAGAGTAGACTTTTTCAATAAGGGTGTGACTACAAAATGTTCAAGACTAAGAGGTACCGTCCCATGCATCAGGGATTTATTGATGAACCTAGTCACGAAAGGAGTCAGGTCTGGTGATAAAAGTTTGGCTGTATGAGCCGGAAGAGGGTACAAAGAATCATTAGTGGGTTTAAGGGCAGCCAACAAATGTCGCTTTCTGTTACTTGTTGAAACTTGAAAGTGGGTACAGGACTCTGCAGTTCTGAATCAGTTAAATTCACTGGAGGTTGATTAATTAACGAGTCGGATGAGATCAGGGTTCCAACCTGGTTCTTTACAGCAATATTCGTCTTAATACATTCAATTTTACCTATTAAAGCGCTTTGGTTTAAAGCTCTATGTAAACTCAATAAACATAAACCTAATCCTAAACATAAACATAAAAAAAGAGTTAAAGACATTAGCCTGTGCAGAAGAATGTTAAATGAATGTAACTTTACAAGTGAGTTTAAAACATTTTGAAATAATGGAGAACAATTCCCAGGGAGGGTTACTGGCAGCCTTTAAGTTTTTGCCAAGACATTCGGTTTTTTTCTTGGAATATGGCCATGTTATAGTCTGTTAGTGCACTCTTGGCCCGATTTATATTCTCAGGTGTTTGGTTATCCTGCCATTGTCGACTAGTCCTGCTAACTAACTTACGCTTGGGAACTAGACTCTGTGTCAACCAGGCTATATTATCACAAATAATATCCAGAGTCGAGGTTCCTAGTGCGAAAAAGTCATCTCTAGGGAACCGTGGGTCAACAGCGGCAAGGGCCTCGTTAATTTAATCACCAGTAATTCTGTCCAAGTCCATAATCTTCTGAGAATAGACAGTTGATTTATCCTTGACACTGGCCTTATCCTCCTTAGGCAAGGTCAGAGACAGATATTGCACAAAGTGGTCAGACCAGTGAATTGGCAAAGTTTATTTCAGGGAAGCATAGGAACCCCTGGCAATAACTACATCAATAACTACATCAAGACAATGCCTTTTGTGTGTGAGGATACCTTCCCTTGCATTGGCACTGACATTTGCAAATATGCAAGTGAAGGACTCACTTGTTTTGCAAACTACAACATATGCAAGCTAAGTGTGACAACAGCGTCAATTAGACGTTTGTGCCAAGCCCCTTTCCTTCTACAAAGAAGCATCTTAAAGGCACTGGAGCGTTACGGTTATCTTCCAATTTATTAAGGCTTCTCTATGCTGAATCATCCTTCCACAATCCCCCAGTGTACGCATGCACGGGCATGATGCACGTGTGCTTTACATTGGCAGCATTGGCATTTATTGCTACAGTGTCAACATTGGAATATATTTGAGCACAAGCAACATGAAAGCGTGTTTTACAGGGCAACGCTGGTACCTAGTCTAGACAAATACATTGTTAACAGGTGATTTAAAGTTTGAGAACTGGCTTACATTGTGGGCATCATCATGCATTCATGTTACAGTGGCTATGCTTGCAAATATTGTTGGAACCAGCACCATGCCCATGTTTTACAATGCTCCTCTGTATACTTGGTATCTTCCATATATCTGTTTTCTGGCAATTAAATAGTTATTTCCTCCGAAATATGCTGCAAAATGCACCTTATGAAACCATTATTTAAAAAAGATTGCGCAGGAAGACACCAGCAAGGAGCAATGTACTGCCGATGAATGAAAGAACATCAACAGACACCATGGACCTAGATTAATTTGTAATAATGGTGCTCCCTCAGAATCCACAGCCATCTCAGCCACAAAAGCTGCACTCCCACTGATAGGCTACATTAGTTTTACAAATGTAATGTTTCAGTTGTTTGTGCAGAAACATGATTCTCCCATTAAACTAAACACTGAGAGACCTACACACATAATTCCTCGGTTTTCCATACTTTAAATTGATCTTCCTTTCGAGTGGGTTTTATTTTATAATTTATTCAAAAGAAAAACATCCAACATTTGACTCCTAATAATACTTTTTTATGTTGAACATGTGTGCATTACATTTATTGTTGAAGTATAATCTTCAAACATAGCACGATTGGTTAAGTGCATATTGTAAAAAGAATTGGATTGAATGCATTTCTCTTCCTTAATCATCCCACCTCATTACGACAATACACTGAAATATACTGTAATTATTTTGAAACATATAAAGACTAGAAATGCAGCGAAATTGCTGACGTTGCTAATAGATACATATGTTTAAATATTCTTCTGCATGTTTGCTGTCATATAAAAGGAAATATGCAGAGCTGTGTAGACTGCATTTTAGGAAACTAATCACACGACGTTGCTACACATCACATGAGAGGTCTGATATATGTATAAGCAGAACATATACATTGTCTGATTATCATCATGAATACAAAGTAAAAATATATAAATAGCACATTTAGGAAACACTGGAAACGATAAATCGTATGCAGCTCTGATATTCTGCTAAGCGAAACTGCAAGCTTGATTTCACCTGAAACTGCAACTTTGTTTAAGTGTCAGGTTTCCTAACAGCAGGATTTTCCAGACACCATCACATTTATTTTCATTAAGGCATTTGAAAGACTAACGGCACATCAGTGTCCACTTGAAGGCAAAAGGCCTTGTGTCCAAATTACAAAGAAATGTACTAAATGCAAGCTTTATATTCATGACTCAGTGCAAGGTTTTTGACTTGTATTTTTAAGATGATCAGAAAGTCAGCAATACCAGTGTCTTGTGGATCACTAGGTGCATTCTTATAAGAGGATTCTTTGAATGGACATTAACCTTTGATCATCAAGAGTGTATCTCTTCTATTAAACCAGCCTTTGAAAAAAATGGTTCAACGACATTGATTTTAGCCCACAAACAAGAGAAATGCAAACCAGTTGTAATAGATTACAAAACATTCGTTTTACACATGCTATTGACCACAAGAACTACATTGCCGCCTATAACCCGCAAACAGTTTAACTCATTTTACAAAAAAAGATAGATCGGATTTAAGAAAATGTAAAAATATGAATCGGATTCATATGTAATATATATTACACGGCCTGCAGTAGCGGCTGTGTAGTTATGGTTAAGATGCTCAACTCATAGGAAGAGCACTTTTTGGGCTGCCCATAACTTGGGTGCCGTTTGACGAATCCTCACCAATCTTTGCAAAAAAGTATATGGCCAACTGTGAGTGATTATGCAAAGTTTAGTGTGGTTTTGTGAAGAGGGGCAAAGTTATAGGGGTGTCTCAACACTTTTGAAAATCTTCAAGAGACATAATGGAAACAATTTTTGCTCATGCCTACAGCCCAAACCACTGGACGGATTTGCACCAAACTTGCACAAGGAGTGGTGGGTTGGTCCCAGAAGTGTGCTTTTTCCAAATTTCTTTTAAATCTGTTCAGTAGTTTTTTTAAAGCATGGGCAAAAAGTAGGTTGAAAGAAATTAGTGATATCTGGGTCAGGTACGTGGACTCAGTTCCTGATTCTGTCATCGTAGGCACTCACTGATTGGTCAATTACAAACTTGAGGTCCGTCAAAACTTTTGAAATGGTCGTCATGTTGAATTCGCAGACTGGGCCGGTAGTCCACGAACATCGCAATAAAAACATATTAAAAAACACAACACTTGTCAAAATAATTAAAACATGTGTGGGGAGGTGAGGGGTGATGAGAATGGGATATGGCCATAAAAAGCAAAAAATAGGGTGTTTTCACATCTCCGATGTTCATGAGCAGCTCAGATGTTCGGGGACATTCATGCATATCTCTGCATTATAGGGTGGGTGAAAAACAGATTCTGGATAGCTTATAACTTTGGTGCTACTCAATGAAACTGCATCATTCTAGACCCTAACCTGAATGTTTGTGCAAAGTATGGTGCTGTTCCACCAAGAGGGGGAAAAGGTAAAGGGGGGGTCCCAAAATAATTTAAATGCTTATACATTTGGTGCCATTTGACAAATCTGAACAAAGGTTTGCAAAAAGATTTTAGACCCAAATATGAATGTTTGTGGTAACTTTGGTGGGATTTTGTCAAGAGGGGCAAAATTAGAGAGGTCTCAATATTTCTTGGTGGCTTATAACTTTGGGGTCATTTGACGAATATGCACAGAGGTTAGCAGATCGATTAAAGACCCAAACTAGAATGTGTGTGCAAGTTCAGATGGATTTTGTCAAGTGGGGGCTGAGTTATATGACTATTTTTGTAGGTACATTTTGACACTTTTCAAAAAATAAAGCATGGACGGATAGCAAACTCATGGAAGAAGCATTGGCAAGGAACCGAAAGCGTGGTTTTGCAAATGTGTCCATGTTTTATTTTTTTAAAAGTGTCATAATGTAGGTACAAGAATAGTGATATAACTTTGGTGACTGAGATATAGAATGTGGTCCTGGCCAGTAACCGGATTGTCCGGGTCATTGCCCGGACAATCTGGTTACTGGCCATGACCATGAGGGAACAGCAATGGGGTTAAAGTGGACATGGACACCAGCGACCGGATTTGTAATAACAATTTACATTTATATAGAGCTACGAACCCTCAGGCATCTGAGTGCTGCTTATTATTGCCCACATTGTGCTGTGCTCATTTATTGACCTCCAAAAGATGAAAGGCTGAGTTTGGCCCTGCCGGGATTCGAACCTGAGTGCTCTACTCGCTGTGCTATCTGACCAGCTAACGTTGTGGTAACGATTTTTGAAATCATGATATCTTTGAATGGGAAAAGACATTCTGCTTGTGACTGCAGCCTGAAGTGCTGAACAGGTTTGCAGCAACCATGCATGAGGGGCATCAGCAAAGACCTGAAAGCATGCTTTTGCAAATCTGTCATGTGTTTTATTTTTTCCAAAGTATTAGAATTTATGTGCAAAAACTAGTTATATATCTTTGCTGCCTGGGCAGTGGTCCTGGCCCTCGGCACGGACAAATATCTACTCTGATTTGCTTTTTGGGGAATGAGGCATGGCTGAAGCCCATGTCCCATGTATTGTTGAGATTGGCCATAGCTGCAAGCCAAGAGAACTGGCCATTGGTCACATTATGAGGACATAGTGAACACTGAACTAGGATGCAAGGTAGGTGCAGTGGATACCAGGGGTGGTTTCGTGGGGTTGGCGTCAATTCAACCAAGACTTGCATCCCCAGCATGTGCTGCTGATTATGACGCACATCAGTATGTGCTGCAAAAATGATGTTTGTTGAAGGAGATTTATAGTTCTTTCATAAATGTTAAACAAGGAATTATTAACAACTCATAGACAGTGATGTAACATCATGAAACTTTTTCACTCATAAGAACCTATGAAATGTACTGAAAAGACTTTGTTAAAGGGACGTTATGGTTAAGATGCACTCATAAAAACCTATGAATTTCAGTGAAAAAACGTTGTTAAAGGGACGTATGGTTAGGTTGCACTAATAAAAACCTAGAAAATTCAGGCATAAAACCTTCTTAAAGGGACAGTATGGTTACAAGTAAAATCGAAAAACTAATAAATTCACCAGTCATGGTGAGCTATGCAAACAAAACTCATGCCACCATCATGCACTGCTAAGTCTAACACCCAGCGCATCAAAGATGACATCACAAATGAAATCATCAATGACATCACTGATTATATCACATATGATATTACTACTGCGTATCAATGCAAATGGAATGTCGGTATAAAGGGTACTGCTTACAGTCTCATTTACAACATATCAAAGGTGATCAGTAGCCTTGTAATAAACTACTCCATGGGCCTCATTACAAGTCTGGTGGTAACCGTGCTTGTAAAACCGGCAGGTTGCAGCTTGACTTGCACATTTTACAGGTGCCTGGCTTGCCGGAAACACCGGGGGATTACAACCCTGGCGTTCCGGGATGTCAGGCTCTGGTAAATGTTAATCCCCATTTCCATTTGAGTCCCATAGGACTCTAAGGGAATGGGGACCAGGGAAGCACCGGCACCGTTAATAATGGTGCTTGTGCTTCCATGTAACTCTGCGGGTATGTGCCGTTCTGCCCGCCAGGTCTGACCCTGGTGGGCGGGACAGCACCCGCCAGCAGATTCGTAGTGTGCTGGTGCAGTAACAGTGGTGCCGGTAAGCTTACCGTCACCGTTGTTACCGGACCGGCACACTTGTAATGTGGCCCCATGTCACATAAAAGGTGCTTATTGAAAAACAAACTTTGTAGTGACTTTTTTTGTGAATACCCCAATCAAATATTAAATAAAGAGAAACAGTGAATGCATTATGGTTCAGAGAGCTAAAGTGTTCTTAAGATTGTATGTTTACGTAGAACAATGATATGTCGAAGCATATCACATTCTTGAAAAATGTATTATCTACACGGGACCTGCTTCTTGTTCTATATATGTGTATTATGACCTTAAGGTAAACCCTATAGAAAAGAACTTCAGAAGATATCACAAGGTCAAGCTCTTCATGCACAGTATCATTATAGAATGTGAATGATGGTTTCAATATAGTATAACCATTTGAAGTCCTCAGCTTAAAATGAATACTGTCACTGAACAAAAACAACCATCGAAGATATGTGATGTCATCAGTTATGTCATTGATGATGCCATTTGTAATGTCTTCTTTGATGTTCCGGGTGTTAGTGTTAACAGTGCATGGCGGTGGTGCGAGTTATGGTTGCATAGCTTATCATAACTAGCACATTTCTTGGGTTTTTCGATTTTACTTGTAACCATAACGTCGCTGAATATATGTACTGAATATATATATATGTATATGAGTTATGCATACATTTGCATATTTAAATAATCTTGTAATGCATGTACAATCCAAAATGTATGTGTCAAATGATACTACTTGGGTGGATTTAGCTCTGCATTTCATTTCAAACACATAGCAAGAGGAGATAGTTTTGGGAAAGCAGAAAATCAAGAGGACATGTCTATCAGGAGATTAGCTGATTGGATTCCAACTGGAAGTAGCTCCTGGGAAATCTCTTTCCAGATAAGTCTGAATACAGATGACTTTCCCAAGAGAGAAACAAACTATCTGAGAAATATTTTGGGAGCAGGTGGACAGAGTGAAAGGAAGAACTTGCCTGGTGGACTTCCTGAAGCCGGTTCATATCCCCACCTGTCCTGGGCTATTAAATGACAAACGAAAAGTGAACAAAATGATCCCAGAAGAGCTAGATAAATGTCCCAAACATTCATTAAATCCCAGATAGCAATCAAACATATTTTTGGTTACCACTGTCTACAAGCTATATTATGGAAAATGGGAATATACTACAAGATGCATGTGCTTTGTGATGGATAATTAAACCCTTAGGTAGCTTCAACATAATAAGGAACCTGAACAGCAATTATGGATCTCTGGTGACACTAGACATCCTGAATTGAAAAGTGGAATGACACATCTTTTTGATTAGTGCCTGCCATAGCCAATATGTAATTGAAATATATTCCTTAACAGACACATTGAACTGTGGTATTATAAGTGCAAACCTGATTCCTTGAGTATAGATTGCTGGTCCCACATTCCAAAAAGAAACAGAATTCTTGAACCATAGAATTTAAATCAATATAAAGGTCCAACCAGTTGGCATTGCTAGGTCTGGGTATTGTTTATTTATAAAGTGCCTATATAGGCAAGTGTTTCAAAGTGCTCAAGGAGGGTGGGATCATGGGGAAAAAATCAACAGTCACCCAGAGCCCTTGAAATTCTGAGACAATAATAGTCTGCACAGGCAGAGTAAGTGTGAATAATACATTTAAACATTGAGACACAGCAACTAGGCCTGACAGCGATTCTGCAGTTTTACCAGTGCAATTAGGGGGTGAAGACAAGGGAGAACGGACAGATGATCTTCAGACACGATGCATTTGTATCGTTCAAGTACACAGATGGTACACAGGGAGGGGGGTCCAAGTGCACCCGATCGGTGGAGACTGAGGTAAGTGCAGAGACAGCCACTCTCTTAGGTTATTTCTCAAGTGAAGTGAAGGTGGGAGGGGTGTTGAACCGTGAGGCAAGTGCAAGAGAAGGACTCGCGGGGGTGCCCAGGACCTGTGAGACTCTGAGGTACAAAAGGCAGCCAGTGAGAAGCTGCAAGGAAGAGGAAAGAGAGGGATAGAGCAGAGAGCTAGGTAAGCAGGGTAGAGGGAGAGAGAAGGAAGAGTAGAAGAGGAAGGTCTTGAGGAGCTTCCAGATCTTAAGAATATCAGGCTCAAGGCGGAGGGAGGCAGAGAGGCTATTCCAGAGGGAGGCACGTGATGAAGAGATCACTCGCAGATGGTTGGAGGTAGATGAGTGGAGGGCTCATGAGGGACAGTATTTAGGTAGGCAACATTGCAGGTATGTAGGTGCCAGGCCCCAGAAAGCCTTGTGGACAATGCAGAGGGTCGTGAACTTGATCCTTGCAGGCAAAGTGAGCCAGCAAAGGGATTTCAGAGCCAGAGGGATGCGGTCCCTGGGCTTGAGGCCAATGATAAGTCTCATGGTTCTGTTCTGGATGAGTTGCAGAGGGCGCAGGGTGAAGCAGAGAGGTGGAGGAAGAGGCTGCTGCAATAGTCCAGCCTAGAGACAACCAGGGCTATGGAGACAGTGAGCCACTGGGGGAAAATGAGAAAAGGTAAAGTATCTCTGAGGAGGTATAGTTGATAGTTGGGGCCTCATTACACGGATGGCGGTAAGGATTTACCGGTACCGGTAAAATACCGGTACCGGTAAATCCTTACCGCCTTACTAAAAGGTCCCTTTGCGGGTTGGGGATTTAACGCCTGCTTTTTGCAGGCATTAAAAACCATCCCCCACAAAGGGACCCAGGGAGCTAATTAAGGTACCGCAACTTGCGGTACCGTAATTAGCGCCTTCCCCATTCCCATTGAGCCCTATGGCCCAAAAATGGAAATGGGGAAGGGCAATGGTGGAAGGGGGAATTACCGCCCCGCCAACCTTGGAATGGGGCGGTAATTCCCCTTTCCGCCAAGGCGGTGCGGGTATTTTACCGGCATGAACTATGGCGCTAATAGCGCCATGGTTGTCCGCCATCCGTGTAATGAGGCCCATTGAAAATATGAGAGGAGAAGGAGAGAGTGGAGTTGTAGATGACCCCAAGGTTTTTAGCCCCGCAGGTGAGTGTGGGCGCAGGTCCAAGGAAGGCCGGCCAGAGTGAAAGTGGGAGCAGGGGTCCCAATATGAACAATGTCTGTTTTACTGGCATTGAGTCAGATGTCGTTTGCAACACACCATGACTGAATAGCGGACAGTCAGATATGAGCATGGAGGAGGGGGTAGCCTGAAAGATAGTTGCATGGCATCTGCATAGCACTGGAAGTTAGAGGTGAAATCAGCAATCACACGTGCTAAGGCAGCCATATAGACGTTGAAGAATCAGGGGGATAGGTTAGATCCCTGGGGAGCACCGCAGGTTGAGAGAGCGAAAGTCGAGAGAAAGTCTCTGCATTACACCTGGGATGGGTGGTCCGAGAGAAAGGAGGTTAACGATGCCAGAGCCTGTCCTGTGATTCCCATGGTGTTAGAGAGATGTGCAATCCGGATGTTGTGGTTAACCGTGTCAAAGGCAGAGGAGAGGTCAAGAAGAATGAGGACAAAGGACATTTTAGTATCAAGGGTTAAAAGCAGGTCTTCACGGGTGTTCAGCAGTGCCTCTGGATGCTCTAAAGCCAGACTGATGGTCATGGAAGCATCCAACAGATTCAGTGTGGAGGGTCAGCTGAGAGATAGCAACTTCTCCAGGAGTTTGCCCAGGAAAGGAGTGATAGAGATAGGGTAGTAGTTTGGCGGAAAGGAGGGGTCAGCAGAGGGTTTCTTGAGCAGAGGGTGCACAAGGGAGTGTTTAAGAACAGGTCAGAACATTCCAGTAGAAAAAGGAGAGATAGCAGACATCTGCCATGGCTGAGGCGAAGTAGTAAATATTGTCCTTAATGATTTTGGAGGGGGAGGGGTCCACCTATTTGGATGAAGCCTTCATAGACCGGACTTGTCTGGGGACCTAATCTGGTTTTATGTGTGAGAGAGAAGAGAGATGGAGTTGAGGAGGGGCCAAAGGAGGCTCCGGTGTCGGTGTGTGCTGTGATGTGGAGGGAGGAAAGGATGTCTTGGGTTTTTGTGATGAAAAGTGCAGCCAGGGCCGAGCAAAGGTTCTGGGTGGGTGTGATAAAAGAAGAGGCTGCTGTAGGAGTGGCCAGTTCCTGACAGACTTTCAAAAGTTTGGCTATGTTGCTTGATGCTGCAGGGATGTGGGCTTGAATATAGACTCTTTTTTTGGAGCGGATGCAGAGTCAGTATTTCCTTTGAAGGAGGCGGGAGGCCAGTTTGTCAGATGGTTCGCTTGACAAATTCCATTTCCGCTCAGCTGTCCTATATTTGTGTTTAAGGGCAGCAAGATTGGAGTTGTGCTTTTTGGAAGGCTTCAGTCGGACCCTCATGATGGGCAAGAGTATTGAGAGTGTTGGACATAAAAAGATTTAGGTTAGCGAGGGCTGTGTCAGGGTGGGAATTTGCTGCAAGAATGGGAGGAGGTGAGTAGATGGAGGCAAAGGAAGCCACTGTCACGTTTTTCATGGGTCTGGTCACTTTGAAGCTTAGTGGCCATGTAGGGGGTGCCACTGCAAGAGGAGAGGAGAGCTTCAGGTGTGTTGAGAGAAGAGAGTGGTCAGTCCAAGAGAGAGAGGTAGTGAGAGGGATAGAGAGAGGAATGTCAGTAGAGATGAAAGCATCCAAAGTGTGGCCCACAGTGTGCATGGAGCCAGAGGGAAGGATAGAGAGCAAGAGAGAGTCGCAAAGGTCGAAGAAAGGACCTGAGGAATCAGGACAGTCAAGATGGATTTAAGATCACCCATCAGGAGGAGTTAAAATGAGGAAGAGAGTAGAGCGGAGTCCAGGTCAGCCCATTTCAAGAGGAAGAGAGTGGACTGTCTTGTTGGCTGATAGAAGGTGGCCATACTGAGAGAAGATTTAGGGGAGATTAAGAGTCTGCAAACTAGGCACTCGAAGGAGGAGTAGGTCTGAGTAGGGATGCTGGACACAGGTATTCATTCTGGGAAGAGAAGCACAACTTCCCCACCTGTCTTCTTCAGCATTGGGCGCAGAGAGGATTTAGTAACCTTCAGGGAGGAGTGTGTCAAAGCTTGTGACAGAGCTTTCCTTGAACCATGTCTCCATGATGGGGAGCACATGAAGATCCATGTGTGCGAGGAGGTTGCAGAAGTCAGACGAGTGTTTGACGGCAGAGTGAGTGTTGAGAGTGGCAATGTGGAGCAGCTTGCCATCTTTGAAGGTCTTCCTTGGGGGGAGGCACAGATGACAGTGGTCCCACCCGAGGGTGGCAGGAGGGCCAGAGCGATAGTGGAGGATGTTGAAGGAGGCAAGGCCGACAAGGGAGCTGGGAAAGTACAACAAGGCAAGGGTGTCTGTACAGAGGAGGGGGAAGGCACAGTGGGCAAGGGGGCCTGTGCAGCGGAAGCGGAAGGCACAGTGGGCAAGGGGGCCTGTGCAGAAGAAGAAGAAGACACAGAGGGCAAGGGAGCCTGGCCAGAGGGAGAGGTGAGGTTAGAGAGGCAAGGGTGGAGCCTGTCAAATAGAAGAAGGTTGGGTTGACGACCCTGAACCATGATGGTTCCATAGAAATAGACATGAATGATGACTTTCGAAATGGCGAACCTCCCAGTGAGGGCCACCGTTAATGGGAGAAGTGGCGATAGAAGAGAGAAAGCTGACCATTTAGCAAGTGCATAGGTCAGGTGCGTTAATGAAGAAGAGGATGTCAGTCAGAGTCTCTCTGGCGGAAGCTGTGACATAGGTGTCTGCTATTGAAAGGCTTGGGTTGGAGGCCAGAATGTCCTTATGTTCCGGCCAGATTAAGAGATAGGAGAGGGATAGGGGATAGTGAAGCAGTTAGAGAGGATAGGAGAGATAGATAGCACCATGGTAGTCTGCAGGGGAGGGGGGACACTTACCAGTCAGAAGCACTGATGCACATGAAGGAAGGGGGGCTTCACGGGAATGGGGGCAGACAAAGGGTAGCAAACAAAGCTAATGAGGACACCAAGCAGCCACTAGGCAAAGGTAAATTCAAATCTAGCAGGGCAAAGTTAGAATCACATGCAGCAACTGGGCACAGCCAGATTTGATTTTGTCAGGGCAAAGTGAAAACACATGCAGCAACCGGGCACAGCTAAGTTTGATTTTGGCAGGACAAGAAGAAAACACAATGCGGCAACTGGGCACAGCTAAGTTCGATTTTGGCAATACAAGTTGAAAACACAATACGGCAACTGGGCACAGCTTAGTTCAATTTTGGCAGGACAAGGTGAAAACACAATGCAGCAACTGGGCACAGCTAAATGCGAATAGGGCAGGACAAGGTGAAAATACATGCAGCAACTGGGCACATCTACATTCGATTTGGTAGGACAAGGGGAAAACACAATGCAGCAACTTGGAGTGTGAGGTGGGACAGTGACAGGTGTGGTGGAAGTGGGTTGATGAAGTTAGTTGAGGGAACTAACCTTCAGAGAAATGTTAGATGCTCCATTGATTTCAGGTGTCCAGAACATGTGGAGTTTTCATCAGCCTCCATGTGCACGTGGGGAGGTGTAGGAGTGGACCCACAGACACAGCCAGACAACAGACTAGGGAACAGAAAGGGCCTTAGAAAGTGGCCCTTTGGAAGGCGAGCTGGCGTTCGCCTGCCAGCACCCGGATTGGCTACTAAGTGTGGATTAAGAGCCAATCAGAGCCATCTGATGCTACATCCTGTAAAAATAATGGCATTGTAACATGGCAACCATTTTGGAATGCTGCAGCAAAAAAAGTATGGCCCAGGTATAAAAAACTCTAATTCTACAGCACCCTCATGATTTGTACAAAGATTATTCATTTGATTCTTGGAGATGCACATACAGCATACTTTGTGAGCAATTTGTGTGCCCGTCGAAGTTTGGAGCCCTTCAGAGGCCTAACTGCTATGATGATGGTGCGGGGGAAACAAAGCTCGCTTGAGTTTCATGGTGCTGGAAGTGGCTCTCAGTGAGCCAGTAGAAGTTAGACCCAGTCGCCGTTGTGGATCTTCGTGAATTGAAAGCAATATCACAATGACAGGTTGTAGTTGTAGTTCAACAGAATGTAGTTCAACAATACAAAATATTGGTTCCGTACCCAAGCTAGGGACCAATAAATTGTTGCAGATAGTGTCTGACATTTTAAATTTGAATTAACCCAAGAATTAGAGGACCATATGTTAGAGTAAATATTTATCTCTGATGTCAATACGTGTCAATGGTTTCAGAGAAAGCAACGTGAATTGTTTTATTTCACTACTTTATTTGAAGAACTGTTTTTATCTTTTTGAATGAAACAGTCAATGTCAATGTGTGCATTTGCATTGCGGAATAAATTATCTTATTATCTAGAATAGTCATTCTTATTTATTTTTCTGCATATTTGGGCGGGGGTGAGATTGTTGCACTGTGGGGTGTATTATATAAGGGTCATTCTACTTTAAATAAAACCTCATATAACCACATATAAGTGTCATGATAAAATGGGGCTCTCTCGATGAGGAAGTTGTGTCACTAATTTCAACACATAAATGCATAGTGTAACATAGATTTCTTCTAGGGTCCCCAATATGTGGCAACTTGCATTGTTGCACTGAATTAGATTGTCCATACTGAATAATCTCCAAAAGCATACAAGCTGTTTTTGGAAGGAGACAGATACAGGTAAATTGAGAATTAGGCAGCATTTTGTTAGAGTTTTGGCTCGATAAAATATGTATATTTTGGAAGTGAGAAATATAATTCAGACACATTTTTTATTTGATTATTGATTAAAGATCAGTAATCATTTATTATTATATGTGATCAAATATCCAATCTAATGATATCGAAGGAGAAGGCTATTAGTTTAAAAAAGGCAAATTGTCATGTGCTGACTAGCTATTTTCTATATGTGCATGGGCAAGGGGTGATGTAGGATTTTAAATCATGGAAAGCAAATATGAGAGAAAGATTGGAGAAATTAAGAGCAAACATTTGGGAATAATAGAGCCTGTTTGACTATTCTTTGCAGGGCCTGTACATGCCTTCCTCTAACAAAGAAGATCACATGCATGTGAACCTGTCATCTCATTTCTTTTCCCACCTCAAAATCATTGAGTATAATAATAAAAATAATAATAATAGTAATTAGTACAGAGTTGTTGAAATGGAAAATGCCATGAACACAGATACAGTGAGTGCTCAAATGACTTCAAACATTTGTCACTGCAAAAAAGAACACAGATTTTTCAAAGCAACACGAGATTAATTGAATGTGTGTAACAAAGCTAAACAATGATTAGACAAATGTTGAACATTAAGGATGCACACAGTTAGTGTTTACAATCACTTGACAAATTAAAGAGTACATTAAATGATCATATTGTATATACCAATACATTAATAGGGGTCATTGTGGCTATAACATATCCATTAAAAAAAGTCAAACAACAGCTGATAAACTCATTGTAAAGAATGTGGAACATTTGATCAGTTACAATAAAAAAGAAAACAGCAGAGAATTCAGCCAGTGCAAGAAAAGGACATTGCCTACCAAGATATCCATCAAGTCACCTCACAATTTACAAATAGAGGCACAAAGTGATCACAGTAAGGTATCTCAACAGCAGTTAATAACAAGGATAGAAGAAATTGTGGCATTTAGAGAGGAATCAGAAAGAGCAATGAAGGATCTTGCTAATGCAGAGTGGCAAATACAATACCTGAAGAAAGAGTTAGCCAAGTGGCAGTCTATAAATCAAGAGGCATTGTATTTGCTTCCCTACACTCCCCACTTTATTTAATTAATTTACTAATATTTTCCCTCTCTCTGTAGGAATCATCATTGGGCACCCATACCATACACACATGACCTAAGTTTTACCCAATTTGGGTATGTCATAAAGCAGCATCTCCCATCCCCTACAAGATCTACCCAGTGCTCTGCATCATTCTCTGCGTCAGGTGGGGGTAATAAAGTATCCATCGGGGACAACTGGCTCTCCTATCCTTCCCATCTTGTGCTCTATTTTATTACTATGTCTTTGTGTGCATTTGTTTTGAGAAATGAGTGGCATTACCTGTTGTGAGGGTTAGGGACATCATCGTTGGCCTATTTGGTAATGTCTTGGAGCAGCAACCACAGGACAAGCTGACATGATCAAAAGACAAGTGAAAGGACAACAATGGGCACTAACACTTTTATGGATAGTCCAAACCAGGAATGGGCTCATGAAAAAAACAAATCCAGCCAATCTTGATCTCACACCCCTGCTTTTTTCTCCATTGCAACACACAAATTGCAGAGGGCCCCTATGGCATGGGCCATTGTCTGAGTCGCTGGGCGGTGGGTAGGTGCAGCAAGAGCTCCCTATTGTCTTGCAAACACCACCCTCCATGGCTGTGAGAAGGTCCAGGGGTATTACCCAAATTGTTCGTTTACAATTGTTCGAATGAACAATTGACCGAATTTAAAGGGTCACAATTGATCTTTTTACAATTGACCGTATATATATATATATAAAAATATATATCTATATATCTGTTTGGTAATATATATTTATTTATATATATAGGGGTTTTGGGGGGTTTGGCGTTAGGTGGGGGGTTGTGAGGGGTTTCCCCCCACATATATGTTACAATTGACCTTCACAATTCGGTCAATTGTGAAAAGGTCAATTGTAATTCGAACAGTTGTAAAACGAACAATTTGTATACAACCGGTCCAGGATGTATCTGTTCTGCAGTGTCATTAATTGAATGGCACGCAACTCCTCTTTGAGCAAGTTGAGGGCATGCACCATCTCATTTACAATCTTTAGCATTTCCCATCTGGTGTTCCATTGCAGTGCTCATTGATGCCCACCGGCACACTGCCATTGCCCTCGAAACACAAGGAGAAGCATGTAAGTATCAGTACTTTAACAGGTCATACATTCATTTGCATCCATGTCAGCTTCGATACGTATTCACTGCATACATCATAACATGTCTCGTTTTACGTGTGCCACTACTTCCTCCAAGAACCCCAACTGTCCCCCTGCTTTGCAGCTTGCCAGCCCTTCTTCTCATCTGTTGTTAGAAAAAATGGCACATTTCAAAATATATTTGTGGTCGAATTTACACTGTGCCTGCTCCTTCTTCCCAGCACACTCACTGGTGTCTATTTCTAGCGCTGTTGCTTAAACCTTGTGTACTTGGACCAACACACGTACCCTAAATAGGGCTAAGTGCGCTAAACATTGTACTATTAGAGGTGGCATTTCTTTTTGGATAAACAATCTGGGAGTGCCAGTTGCATGTGGGATCAGGAAAGAGATATAGCTGGAATCCTTTGACCTCGCTCTTCAAACCTCCCGCAGATAATTATACCAAAGGTTATCCATGTCAGGATGATGCCTGGAGGCTGTGAAAAAGAGTTAATACCTTTTCATCCAAAGCGACACATTCCTTGGAGAAATGTCAAAAACATATGGGCAAAAGTCATCTTTTAGATGTTTTAGTCTTCTGTGTCCTAGAGTGTCCTCTCTGATGACTGTGAGGTGGACCCAATGTTTCAGTCCTTCAACTTTCACCGCAAATGGTGTAGCATAAACATCCTTGTAAGGCCTGTGAAAGCAAATGTTGTTTCACTTTCTGACCAATGAGCCGATGAACACTGAATCTCATGTGAAGAGCTGGGGTTTTTGCAGAGATGCTGGGTCCATGCTGTCTGTTGTAGATGGCTTTTGTGAACGTGGTTTGAGCTGTTGAGATATCATTCTAACACATTTGGTTAAGTCCCTAAGGTATCCCTGAAATTCAGCCCATAAGATGTCAGCTGTTTTGTGGGCATCAAAGGTTGTGCCTACAGGTGAGAGTAGTGGGTGCAGCCTCCTGCCCGCTACTATTTTGGGACTAGTCAAGTGGTATTCTTTCCTTGGCTAATTTCTAAGGCTAAAGAGGTTATGGTGGTGACAGTGAAGTCAGTCCATACTCAAAGACTAACACTGCACCAAAGTGTCTCTGTCCTGTATCTTGATTTATCACCAATGAACCATCAACGAAAAGCATCACCCCTTCCTGAAGTGCATCCTCCCCAATCTTTGTGATTTCATCTTCAGGTACATTATATGATGTGCACTGATTCACCTGGCTGTTCAGGCTTTGTAATGAATGTTGCTGGATTCACTATGTGACACGTAACAATGTGAATGGAACAGTTGGACTATATGACCTGTTAGCTGGATGCTCTCTGTGTGGTGAGGTTTGATTTGTATTGCTCTAAAATAGCGAGAACTGTGTGTTCTAAATGTAATGTTACCGAGCAGCCCACTGTGCTTGTCATACTTTTTTCTATTGAAAACGTTGCTGCTGCTAGAGCATGCTCGCTGGGAAATTACCCTGCATTACTGGACCAAAAACTCCACTTTTAGTAGGCCAGGAGTTTGTATCCCATCCATGTTTGCTGTGTGAGGACAACTATTATTCCTTGTCCAGTAGAATGTGAGGAAGTTCATAGAGATTATTTTCTTTTCTTCTACATTTATAGTTGTTTACAGCTTACTAAGTGTCCCTGTCAGAGTCTAACTGCCCCGAGGTTGTTTGTACTTTCCCTAGTTGGTGCTAGGGTGCCGCCTATCTAGAGAATAGAATGTCCCTTGACTAACTCACTACTTTCCTATGTCTAACAGTAAAAACACTTCTGGATGTTATTTTTCTTTTTATTCCTTCCTTTCTAGTGTACAGCAAATAAAAAATAAAACATGTCTTGTTCCACAGAGAACATCTGCTTGTTAAAATGATTTTTTCTCCCAAGCTCTCAATCAATCTGAGTGCCTTGGGTGTTCAGGACATCACCCTGAATCTCTAGTCGACCAGTTTCAGCAGAATTAGCTTAGGTCTAGCTGCTTTCTTCAGGACTGTGGCCCAACCCTGTGGTTGGGGTCACTTTAGGAAGAGGTTCATCATTATTCTTTCAGCCAAGGCCCCTGTTTTTCTTTTTTAGAGGTCTTTTTTCTCTTCTCTTTTCTCTTATCATTTATTTCAACCCTACACAGGGAGAGACAAAACATGGAACCATCACTGTATATATTACCCTTTTTGTCCTCATACGGAGCATCTATTCCTCCATATTTGATTCCTTACCCTCAGTTGCAGTCTTGGAGGTATCCTGGCGGTTACCAGCTTATTGGCATATGTAGAAGAATTGGTCGAGGGAATTCTAGCTAACCCCTTAATCCTAGCAGTAGAACCCCAGGTGGGACCACAGACGTCAGGAAATGAATGGACGAATTGGAAGTTTTGCAGAAGAAACTGATTCACATGGAGCTACACGGAGCATTGATGACAGAGTATCTAAGAGCACACATTGTTCCAAATGCACTTTTAATAAAAATAGAACCAAGAATAATATTAGACCAACTCCAATTTAGAAAAGATTGGGGTTATATTGCTATCAATTGCACACAAGTCTGTTTAGTGCTGATGAAGGAATTTAGAGAATTCAACTTAAACAAAACAAAAAATAAAATTATAAAAGGATATTGCAACGTTTACCCATGAGAAAAAGTATCTGTATGTGGTTGATGCATATTATAAATGAAAAGAACCGTATACAGAATAACATGTCATACAGAGGGCATCAGAATAGAAAAAAACCCTGACCGGACAGTTGGAGATACTCCAGGTCAAAGGATCGACTACAAAGGATCGAATGGTCAAAGGATCGACACAAAAGGACAGAAAACAAAAGGATGGAAAATATTTTTATTTTATTTTTTACATTTGTTTTTATTTTTTTGGGGGGGTCCCCCCTACAACTCCTGTTTTTGTGGTAAAAACCACTTTTTTTCCCTAAACGAAACCCCCCCCAAAAAAAATGTAATTAAAAAAAAAAAAATCGATCCTTTTGTTTTCAGCCTTTTGTAGTTGATCCTTTGTCTTTCGATCCTTTAACTGTCGTTCCTTTAATTGGACACTGAGTTTCTCTAGTGGAAGCTCGGGTGACACAAGAGCAGGCCCATCCTCAGACCTAGCAAATAACACATGCCAAGGGAGGGGGGTACATTTTGAAGATCATGATCAAGGCCGACAACTCATTTTTCAACAACTCAGAGGACAAGGATGGTGGCAAGACCAGTCACCAAGGATTACATGCAACAGGGGCCAGGGGCGGTAACAACAGAAGGCACAGAATTACTAAGCAGTATACATCCGGTTCAAGCAACAAATGAGAAGTCATTGGTCTTCAATGTATCCAAAATAGAGCTCCTAGAAACACACCATAAGGTTCTCCAGATGGGTCTCTCCTTTGTACCAACTATACACCATGGTCCATTTAAAAAAAGAATAGAAATTACACAATTAATGAGAAAAATACATTTAAAATGTCAGTTATATGTTACTAATCTGCATAACAAATCACATTTTTATTCACCACCAGCAAGTATATCTGCAGAATCAGTAACGATTGAAAAAGCGATCTTTAAGAAATTGGATGAAATAGAAGCAGAGACTAATACCCCATTTTACAATTTGACGAAAGCTGAAAAGAATGCATTATGTGAACTACAAAAAACATGGACATTACAATAAAACCAGCAGACAAGGGAGGGGCGACGGTTATAATATACACAGAAGATTACTGGAGAATAGTACATACACTAATTGACGATAGGGTGACTCATAGGTGTACCGCTTACCTTGCCTCTACAGGTGCGCCCGGGGCCTTGGGGCGATGGGCGTGGTCTGCAGTGCGGGATGTCAAGCTGGGAATTTCAGGACTGCACCTGTCTGTAAAAGAAGGTGTGCTCTCTAGCCTGCTTTTTTTGCAGAGGCGCTGTTGCACTTCAACAGTTACCCTACTGGTGCTCCAACCCAGGGCCGCTGTGGCTGGATGTGCCTTCTTCACTCTGGGAGCCTTTTCAGTTTTAGCTTGTCGTGATTGCCAGTGTTTGTGCTGTCCTACGATGTCTTTAGTGTATTTTGTTGTGTGAGAGGTCTGTGTTGCTTGATGAGTACCTGGGCAGCCCGTGCCGTAATAAACCGTTTCTTGAAGGTTGCTTGCATGATAGGAACAGAGTTAATTTCGCTCCTGAAGCACCTTCCGATCAGCTGTTTATGTGAGGTAAGTCTGCATGAATGCTCTGAATGTTCATATGCACGAGCGTGTGTTCTTCTTACTTGGCATGGTAAGGTATGAATGCTCTGAATGTTTGTATGAACGAGCGTGTGTGCTGCTTACTTGGCTTGGTAAGGTATGAATACTCTGAATATTCATATGCATGAGAGTGCATGCTGCTTACTTGGCTTTGTAAGGTATAAATGCTCTAAATGTTCATATGCATGAGCGTGCATGCTGCTTACTTGCCTTTACAATGCTGTATTTCTTTCCTTGAAAGCGTTCGGATGCCGAGTTCTTCACGGGCCGCGGAACGCGTGTGAGCAGTGAGGCCAAGACAAGTGCTTGAAGTGTTGCCGGAAATGAACCAGGATGCCGGAGCAGGTCTTGTCGCTAAGGTGAGTTCCACCAAATGCATAAACTCTTGTTAAATTGACTTGTTCTCATATGCTGCTCTTCCTCTTTCTCTGCAGGGCGAAGGACGTCGGTAAGCCTTATGCTGTTTGAGCAGTTTTTACGCAAAGCAGGAAAGAAAGGGTGGTCGTTGCTTATATACCCAGACACTCACAGCAACCGGAAAGGTTCCCCATGATTCTATGCCTGCAATAAACTTAACCCCTCAATGTCTGGCTGTCATATCTATCTGAGCGTACTTAACCCTTTCAATGTTTGTAGCAACAACAGCGCCAAGCGCGCCATACCTCCGCCCACCTTCTCCTTTCCTTCTGGGCTGTCCTTCAATATCTGAGTGTTCTAAGGGGCAAACCCTCCTGTAATGGCAGGTGCGGGCATGCCTGTGTGGCTGATCTGTTGGTGAACCAACAAACAATGGTGGGAACCTCCAAACCCGGCACCTAGAGGTAAAACAATACATATGAAACAGGTGGTGGTGCCGGAAACACGAGAGCAACTGAAGAACAAGGCAAAGGGTATTACATCAAAAATTCATTTTATTTTGTTATAGATTGTAAAAAAGTCTTTAATAATTCATTTTGTAAAACACATCCTATATAACAGACATTCATACATTCATTCATACTAATACAGCTCAATACATCTCTAAAAATAGTACATTTACATTTTTTAAAGGGAAATGTGAAGAAAGTGCAACAACTGTTCCATTGTTAGGATAAAAATTACGCTTTCTAAAAAAACAACTAATGGGATCAAAAGCAAACAGATACAAATTCTGTGTAATGGAAATGTCAACAACACTTCCAGTGTTCAATGATAATGGTTCATTCCAGACAAAAGTTATCGACTATTAGTGCCCAGACTAGTTGATGCCAAGATAAATAAGTCTTCTTAGTCAAATAGGCTTCTTAATACATAGTTTCGACTTGGATAGTTATCTATGTCTTCATCAGGATAGGGATGAACCTAACAACATTTCTAAAAAGAAAAAACAATGGTACAATTAAAATTGGATGTTAAAAAACCTTAATTCACCCAGTTGCTCTCTGTGAATACCAATAGTCCAAATATGGGAAGAGGACAAATTAAGTCATACTCTGAAACCAACCCAAAATTTGACTAAATGGAGAGGGTTAACTCCAATTTATTTAAATGTTGCCCACTAAGGGGCAATGCATATCTCAAAAGGCCTCACATACCTCCCTTTCTCTACAAAAGAATAGAGAATTCAATGCATCAGGAAAGAAAAAATAATTTCACATTGATGGGACACTATCATTTCGTGTCAATATATTTTCCCTAGTTTAACACCCCGCTTCCCCCATGTCTCCATTTGGAATTCCATTCAACAATCAACTAAAGTAGTACCTGAAAACCATACACCAGATGGTAAACTGGTCTTGTCTTGACCACCTTCTCCTCTGTATTAGAGATGCTGGGTCAAATACAGGTAGTCCTCATTATAAAGCACACTCCAGGAAATTTGTATACATCAAACATCCCTGAAACGCCAAACAACAAAAGAACAGTACTTCTGTCACCACTGTATTACAATCCTACTTTAAGAGTATTTGATATAAGGCAAATGAGCACCACAAAAGGTATGACAACGAAATTACCTCAAAAAAGGGATAAATCTCCTTGACTTTGTATAGATGAAATGTCGGCACCGTCTGTCTCTTATCGAGGCCGACTTCGTAGAAATGAAAGAGGGATAGACAGAAAACTGTGACCGCCGTAACGTCCCCACTGTGTCGCAGTTCTTACTCTGCAAGCGACGCAGCTTCTAAACGCGAAAAACGAAATCAAACATATCAATGCTACGCTAAGGCTGTAGAGAAATGCAATCCAATGTGTGCTCTTCAATTGGAAAACAATTGGAAAACAAGAGAGAAGACCACCCTTCTTACTCAATATATGGGGCGTAACACTCCCAAATGTCTTCTGTGCAAGCAATTCGAAGATTAAATGAGGTCGCTGTAATATCCCTTCTGTCAAGCAGTTTCTACTCTGCATGCAGCACTGCTTCTAAAAAAGAAGCGAAATAAAAAGTGTTACGCCAATGTTACATAACAAATAGTACATGTCACGCTAAGGCTGCATGGGGAAGCACTCCAATATTTGCTTGATGATAGAGAAAAAGAAAAAGAGGAAGTTCAAAGCTAATTTCCAAAACATATTTCAAAAAAGAAGGTTCAAAGCAAATTTCTGAAAAAGCGCTTACCTCACGCAGAGTGACCGTCGCCCACGGAGAGTCCCAGCAGACTGAGGAGACCAAGCGGAAAGCGCTAGTCCCTCTTTTATGTCGAGGATGTTAGGGGCATAGGTACAAACAAAGGACCATTATCGTGTGTCCCCGGGTCACAGACACAGAAAAAGGACCAACGCCATATATGCACCTACGGAAGGAGAGTTGTTTCTAACGCTCGCGTGTTCTACCGCCGTATAAGTGCTCTGGCGCCAAATTTTTACAGATAAATGGCAAATCAGTGTGCAAAAGAAGGAGAAGAATGTCAAGTGTCCTCATTTTGTATACTTCTTGTATCCCGAATATAGGTGTTCTTCAAAACACATAATGTTTGTAAAAATGAAATAAACTGTGTGTTGTCGCCAGGATCTAAAAGATACACTCAGTTTTGAAGTTTTAAAATTAGAAGACCAGACATCGTACTGGTAATACAAGGAGGAATGAAATCCAAATAACTTTATTTTAAATAAAATTATTTAAAAAAAAATCCTTCTTAACTCCATTCCTCCTGTTGATTCAGGCCTGCAGTGAGGCTATTAGTATGGTATATCCACCACTGTTCTCTTTGCGCAAGACGTGTGGCCACGTTAGCCTTATCTGTGCCACATACTCTTTCTACAGCCCACCTTTGCAGATCTTCTGGGCTGTGTTTTAGTTCCAAAAAGTGTGTGCTCAAAGGGGCATTGAGTTGTTTGGTTCTAATCTTCGAACGATGTTCGCCTATTCGTAATTTGACCGCTCTGGTGGTCTTTCCTATATATGCCTTCTTACAAGGGCAAATAATAGCGTAAATCACATTAGTACTGAGGCAAGTGGTGTGTTGCCTAAATTTCCAGTCCCTCCCATGGATATTAACAATGGAGGTGGCTGAAGTGCTAGCACAGTTGCAACAGTTACCACATGGGAAAAGGCCAACAATAGGGGACATGCCCCAAGTCATAGAAATAGTGAGTTGTGTATCTTGTAAATGGTTCCTATCTGCTTTCGAAACCCAGTTTTTGATGTTCTTGCCCTTTTTGAATGCATAAATTGGTTTGGGTAATTTCTGCATATTTAGTTGGAGCAAATGCCAGTGGGTAGAGATAAATTTCTTGATCTGGTTGTGCTGCGAATTAAATGTGAGCGCACACACTATTTGATCATCTTTCAACTTTCTTTCTTGTACAACATTTTTTTCCAAAAGTAGTTCTCTATGTTGGTAACGTGCTCGTTTTTTACAGCGTCTGAGAAGTTGTTTAGGGTATCCTCTTTCTAATAGTCTATCTTCTATATTAGAGGCTTGCTTGATGAAATCTTCTACTTTAGTACAGTTCCTACGAGCTCTAAGAAACTGCCCATAGGGAATATTTGATTTCAGAGATTGAGAGTGAAAGCTCTGATGGTGCAATATTGTATTCCTATCAGAGTCCTTTCTGTACAGGTCCACAACCAATCTCTTATCGTCCACTTTTATTAATAAATCCAAGAAGGCAATCTCTTTGTTGCTGGTCTGGATCGTGAATTTCAAATTTGGATTAAGATTATTAATCCAAGTGAAAAACATATTGTAGTCACCTTTTGAATCGTCCCAAATAATCAGTATGTCGTCGATGTACCTTTTGTAGAGTTTTAGAGCCGGTTTAAATGGCTTGGACTCTGTGAGAATATTAGAGTCTTCAAAATCCCACATATATAGGATAGCATAATTTGGGGCAAAAGATGCCCCCAATGCAGTCCCCTTTATTTGCATGTAATATGTGTTTTTGAATCTGAAAAAGTTCTTAGAGAGAGCAATTTCTAATAGTTCTACCAGGAACTCACTAGGTACAGAAATAATATCTGTTCTGGTTTGGAGAAATCTCTTCATAATCCCCAGGGAATCACCTTGTGGGATATTCGAATATAACGATTCAACATCCAATGTGATGAGTATGTCATGGTCCTTATTAAAAGGAAAAGATTCTACTACCCTTATAACATCCGTTGAGTCCGAAAGGTAAGTAGGCGTATTTTTTGCCAATGGTTTCAAGAAAAAATCTAAGTATTGACCTATAGGTTCCAAAATGGAACCACTCAAAGAAACAATAGGTCGACCCGGGGGAGCACTCATGCTTTTATGTATCTTAGGTAACATATAGATAAGAGGAGTCCTGGTGTTAGAGGGCAGCAGGAAATTAAGTTCTTTTTGCGAAATGATGTCTCTTTCCAATGCATCTTTGCCCAATGTTTCAATTTCCTTCCGAATCCTAGGGGAAGGGTCTCCTTGTAGTTTTACATAAACCTCTTTGTTTTCAAGCTGTCGAGTAACTTCATGGTCATATTTCATAGCATCCCAAACTACAACTCCCCCTCCCTTGTCAGCTTTTTTATCACAATCGTTCTATCTGACTGTAATTCCTTAAGTCCTGCCCAATCTTCTTTGGTGAAATTGAAGCATTATTTCGACGTAGTCTTATCTTTGTTCGCATAGATAGCATGAAAATCTCTAAGCACCACTTTCTCAAAAGTAGCCGTTTCTTTAGATATCATATTCAGTGAAGGAGTAAATTTAGAAGGAGGTCTAAAAGGCGTATTAGGGCTTAATTCCGTAGAGGCAATCTGAGTATTAGAAAAGAAATCTTTAAGTCTAATCTTACGGAACATGCTTCTGAGTTCACCTTCTACTTCCATTTTACTAGGGTCCCTCATAGGAATAAAAGAAAAGCCTTTTTCTAGTATAGAAACTTCATTAGGTGTCAAATTCTTGTTTGACAGGTTGTATACCGCAGAGGGAGGGTTTATCTTCTGTACGCCCTCCTTCTTGTCTCGAATACATTTCCTAACGGGGGCGGGCCTGTCTGAGGTGGAGGAAAAGGGAGTTCAGGTGGAGGATAAGGTTGCACCTGCCCCTGCTGGGCAAACCCCTGGGGATAAAAATAAGGAGGATATTGGAAGAAGATGTTTTGTCTTCCTCTCCTTCCCCCTCTTTGTTGGCCTCTGCCCCGTTGTCTCTGATTTTGTTGGATACCTCTCCTACCCTTTTGGTAGCCATCTCCCTCGTCGGAAGAGGTATCTGAAAAGATAACCTTCTTGCGGGAAAACGAATTCCCTGTGTTGTCATCTGGGTCCCTCCAATTGGCTGGACCCTGGTAGTCAGTGCTGAGATATGGATATGCTGTTTCTTTAGAAAAGTTTTTAATATCTTTGATAAGTTTCTCCATTTTTTTCGCCGTGGTTGTTTTGATAAAGTCAGTGACTAGATCTTCGATGGTCTCTAGTTTTTCTTTAATATTCATAATAGTGGTATCAGTCCTAAATGCAACTTCTGCCTTTTCTATCTCTTCTCCAACTGCTATGCTTTTTTTCAAGGCTGTGTTTATAGTGAGCAGCATCCAGTCCCTACTGCACTTTGTCCCTATTCCAGAAAATGCACTTTTGTATTCAACATCATCTCATCTATGAATAAACAAGGCTCATTACGGAGATAATATTCTTCTTTAAATATTCTGTAAGGAGATGACTGTGCATTTCCGTTCTAAATTTCTTTTTCTTGAGACGCAAAATGCTATCACTAGTGATATTCAGAAAATCGCCCGTCACATTGTCTAACTGTAATTTGTCAAAAAAAGATGGGACCTTAGTGATCTCCGCCAAATGTTCTTCACTAAAAGAAACTGAATCCAATGCAGACATGGTAGAGCAGGAATGAAAGACCCCGGAAAATGACGCAGCTAATAGCTCCATGGCTACCGCCAAACTCGTAATGAGGCCCTATGAACCTTGCCAAAAGCCATTGGACATACACCCTGTGGTCAATGCTCAGTTTGTCTATTCACAGAATGCACAACTAAGATAGACATAGGATGGACATTAACACGAGAAGAGAGGTCCCTAACGAATTGCAACACACCTAATGGGGTATATCAGATCATATGTCCATGTGAAAATAGATACATAGGGGTGACCACAAGGGCCATAAAAGTGAGAATATGCAAACACAGTTCTAACAGTAGAAGGAAGTGTAAGACAGCACCCCTGGTAGAATATTTCGTCAAAATGAAATACACTGAGAACTACATAATGTGGATGATCCTTGAAAATTTGAAGATACCCAAAAGAGGAGGCAATATAGCATCAATGCTCCTTTAGCAAGAGCAGTTATGGATCTTTCGCCTTAACACTTGCAAAGACGGTTTAAATGAAGAAATCTGCGTGCAAACTTTGGACACTTTGGGGTGACAGATCATGTGCTATCAATCTATTAGCCAGACACAAAACAATGCGTAGAACCCTAAAAAATAATGAAGATGGGACACATATAGAATAGCTGACTGTATAAAAAAACCAATGTAAATAGTGGGTAAAAAAGAAATTTGCAGACACATTGAGTAGTCATGCATAATTATATGCATACTGAGTGGAACAAACAAGATGGCAGCACGAATATCCATTGGAATATAGAACAATGTCAACATGAGTAGAAATAGAAGAAGTCATGTTCTGTGTTGACCTTGTAACATCATGTAATCGAACCAAACATAAGAAATAAAACAAACAAAAGAGAGAACCAACACTGCACATATATGAGTGCTGCAAAAACAAATAAACATCTGCCAAAGGGAACTTATTATATGTTTAAAAACGTGCGGACTGTTAAGAGCGTGGTATACATACATAGAAACAAAAAGAGGACAGATCGCACTCTAAGATCTAGTTCACATCATGCCGATCCTATAAACATCACATGACGCATCCTGGTATTCGATCGAGGAACAAGGGAACACTTTCCGAATGGGAGGTGTGCATGTGTGCTAAGGTCCTGAAGATAAAACCTAATGAAGAAATGATGGTAAGCGAGTTGCCTTAAAAAGAAGTGGGCACATGTGTAGTAAGAAGGATGACTCGGCATGTTTGACGAAAGGCTCATTCCATCTTGAAATGCAAAAAGATAACGATGAAGTAGGACTGCTATGATATATGATATGCACATACTAACACAGAGAAAAGAATGCGCTGGAAACTTTAAGCTAGAAAACTCACAGTCATTGATGTTAAACCTATGTCATACAGATACTGACTCTACCTTATACCAACAGCTTCTAAAAAAGATGAAAAATACTTGATAGAGAAAAAAGAATAACAAGAAAAGCTCCTGAAAGGGGCACAAAAAAGGATCCACCATGAGCATTGTGAAAAAAACGGGAAGTTGGAATTATGCGAAGTGATAATGCAGATACCACATATCTTATGAATATTATGGTGTGTGCAACCAATGAAAACAGTTAAGACATTACCATTAGGGGTTCTTTGATTGCAGGCAGACTCAAAAAAGCTGGTCTCCCCCAGGATACATACAAGACTGCAACTGAGGGTAAGAAATCAAATATGGATAAATAGATGCTCCATATGAGGACTCAAAAAGGGTAATATATACAGTGATGGTTTCATGTTTTGTGTCTCCCTATGTAGGGTTGAAACAAATGATGAGACAAAAAAAAAGAGAAAAACAACCTCTAAAAAAGAAAGATGGGGGCCTTGGCTGAAAGATTAATGATGTACCTCCTCCTAAAGTGATTGCAACCACAAGGTTGGGCCACAGTCCTGAAGAAAGCAGCTAGACCTAAGCTAATTCTGCTGAAACCAATCGACTAGAGGTTCAGGGTAATGTCCTGAACCCCCAAGACACTCAGATTGATTGAGAGCTTGGGAGAAAAAAATCATTTTAAGAAGAAGATTTTCTCTGCGGAACAAATTTCTTTTGTTTTTTATTTGCTGTACACTCGAAAGGAAGGAATAAAATAAAAATACCTCCAGAAGTGTTTTCCCATTAGACATAAGAAAGTAGTGCGTTAGTCAAGGGACATTCTCTCCTCTATCACATTTTCTAGATAGGCGGCACCTCAGCATTAACTAGGGAAAGTACAAACAACCTAGTGGGAGTTAGACTTTTCCGACATGGATAGTTAGTGAGCTCTAGGCCACTATAGATGTAGAAGAAAATAATAGAATCTATATGAACTTCTTCTTGTGTTGTATTAACTGTGAGCATCAAGGAGACATTGCTGCTCTTTGACCCTTGTCCATGACAGTGTGTTTTGATATTCAGTAGAATGTGTGAACAGGAAAAATGATTTTGCATAATCTGGTGTTGCTAACACTGGGGTATTGCTGATCACATTTCTGAGTTCCTGAAAACGTGTGATCATGTCTCCTGTCCAGATGATCATTCCCTAAACCTTCCATGCTTTTTCAACCCTTGTAACAATGCCTTGGTGTAACTGGAGTAATCAAAAACCCATGACCTACAATGATTACAGTCCTAGAAACTGTTGAATTTGTTTTAAAAGTGGTTGGCTGTTAAGTGTTTCGAACTGCAGCTGCTATCTCTGATGTTATTTTCCTTCCTGCGAGGATATTTTGTGTCCTATATATACTACCTGGCAATACTGCAATTATTCATTGTCCACTTTGTCTCCTTTTAACACAAGTAATGTCAAATGTGTCACTGAATATTTCCTGCATTGTTCTTCTGTAGGTCTACAGACAAAAAAGGTCCTCTACATATTGAATCATTGTGCTTGGTACTTTTATGTTACCTAAATCCATTTGTAATACCCGGTTGAAAATGATCAGGGACTTACAGTACCCCTGAAAGCAATCTTGTCTTATAGAGTCTTTGCCCCTGGAAAGTAAATGCAGTGAGAGATTGGGAATCTGGGTGCAGTGGAATGTAAAAGAATGCATTCTTAAGAACTATCATAGTAAAGTGTGCTGCCTCAGTGGGTATGTTGCTAAGAATTGTGGCGGGATTGTGTACCACTGGAAATTCTGCCTTTTCAATATTTTCAGTGGGCGTAAGTCTTGCACATCCCCCAAGATGAACATATTGCTTTTTTCACAGGGTATATAGTTGTGTTGCATGGGGAATCTGATGGCTGTATTATGGCCTGTTGCCATTATGCTACAATGGTGTCATATCCCTTCATATTCGCCCCTTGACATGGAGTACTGTCTGTCTCTGGGTAACACTTCACCTGACCGTGATGCAAACTGCCCCAATGCACTTCAATAATCCTACACCATGGAGGTTACTAGTCCGTAAGATACTGGGTACTTTCTCCATATCATCCTGTAAGAGTGATGGTGATGATTTAGCAACAAGCATAGTGTGTGGTACTTTCTATGTTGTATCATAATTTGACTAGATATGCACATTTCAAAACATTATTACTCCACTGTCCTCAGTGTCCTTGAACAGCTGTTCATCAGACACCTCTCTCAGTGGCTGTGTTGGGTCGATTCACAAAACTGTACGCCATCAGAATTACTACAGAATTACTACAGAATTATTTGTGATCACTACTTTCAAATCTAATGTAATAATGGTGCCTGGGGCACATTCCTGAGGGACAGCTGGCCTGCATAGAAACTCCACAGGCACACGTAGTGTCATATCTTTTATTACTGCCACACATACTAATACCACTGTCACCCCATAAAGAAACATATCTGGATGTAAGGACCCTCGCCTAGTGGCACTGTCAATGTAAAGCGCTCTTATTATTGTGGCCGCCCTATCATACAATATGCCTGGTGTTAAACATACTACACTTTCCTCTGTAAATGCAATGGTCATACTTAATTTACTCAGGAGGTCCCTGCTCAAAAGGTTGAATGAGGTGTATTTGGAGTACAGTAAGGAAGCTGACACCTCCTGTGTACCTACTGTGATGGGTATATCTTTAGTGAAAGGAACCAACTTAATTGCGCCAGAGAATCCCTGCATGCCCTTTATCTTTCCTGACAAGAGAAATGTTCTTTCTCCAATACAGACGATGCAGAGTAACACAGGTCCGATCCCCGGGTCCATGCTTAGAATCCTCTGGGTATTAGGCACATTATAAATACCTAATTATAAACACAAATGTTAATGTTTTATTTCCTATCCTCACTCCCACCTGGGGTTCCTCTTTCATGTCGGCAATGACTGACAGAACGGGGCATGTCAGAGCTCTCTGTGAGCTATCCTGTTGGGGATAGACGTTTTTTGCAGGAAGTGGGAAACGGTTGCCCCCCTAAAATGTTTGCTCCCTTGTAATGTGTCACTGTACCTTGTGGCAGGGGATTTTTATTGTGTCAAATTCTGTCTGGGCATCTGCGTAAGGGTTTGCGGGGGTGGTTGCTGCACAAACAACTGGGTTACATTTCGTGCTGGGTACTGAATTGTTTGTATAGCCATCGGGTACTGAAACTGCTGTGGTTGTTGTTGGTCTGGTGCTTGCATGTCACCTGGCACATGTGGGATAACTGGGAGCAGCATCTTTGATGGCGGGTGATAAGTGAGCGCAACGCTGGGCCACTAGGGTAGGAACAGGAATCATAAGAATAGGGTGGTCGGCTCCTGAATTCTCATGCAAAATGTTTCATCTTCCCTCAGGACCAATACTGTCCTCCAAACATATGCCTCCTCCCTCTGAATCCACCCGCCCTGCCTCTCTAGACCCTCCTCTTCCCCTTTGGAAATGTCCCATTCCCTTCCAGTCATCTGTGTTCATCTTGACATAGTCCTGTGCCTGTCTCGGGTCGGGCTACCCTTCTATGGTGTTAGTAATCATAGCTCATTCCAGTTATTTTAGCTAACTTCTTTTATATTAATTTTGTCTCTGCCCTTTGTGCTTGTTCCGCTGTCTCCTTCTCCTTCTCTTGTTTCCTTATACAATGATGCACTATGGCCCTCATTACGACCCTGGCGCAAAGCGAAAAACGATGGCGGTAAACGATTACCGCCATCGTCTTCCGCTCGGGCCGATTACGACCCGTGACCGTAAACTACGATGTCACTAGCGGCATCGTAGCTAACGCTGCCGCTGACTGCGCCAAGTGCGCGGGCACGCGAACATCCACACCGTACTTAGCGCCATGGCGGAAAGGTGCACGAATGCCGACCCAAGCGGACATGCCCCTAACGCCATCACCCAGCCCGTTAAGTACCTTACCGCCATGGTGCTAATTACGCCATTGCGAACCAACCGTAAAGGGCCATGTAAAGTGAATGCAGCTGCCACAGGTGCACAGAAACAGCACAGGTGAAGGCAATACAGACTCAGGAAGTACAAAAAGAGCACACCCCACCCCTTCCCACACCCAGTCACAATCCACAATGATACCAATAGGACTAGCAATGTTGGGGCTGGAGGACCTGATAGCAATGCGAGTGCTACAACAGCAACTACAACAACAACAACAACAACAACAACAGGCTGCACAGAGGAGACGCAGGAGGAGAAGGAGGGCAAGGCAGGCCCAGCAAGCCCCACCAGCACAGCCAGTGCCACCACGCAGGCAGCCCCCAATCCCACGCATCAGACCCAGCCCATTCAACCTCACCGCTGAGCAGATCCACACCCTGTACCGACTGGACCGGGACACCATCACCACCATTGTGGACATGATACACAACGACATCGTCAGCATGATTGAAACACCCACTGCCACCCCCCCTACTGAAGGTAGTGTACGTGCTCCACTTCCTGGCCACAGGCACCTACCAGCACACAGTGGGGCACTTGCATGGCATATCACAACCATTATTCTCGCGTACACTGATGTAAGTGCTCGATGCCCTCCTCAAGCACACAGATGACCACATCTCATTACCACGGTCTGCCCAGGAGATTGCCAACACCAAAGTGGGTTTCCATGCACTGGCCGGCATACCTGGTTGCATTGGTGCCATTGACTGCACCCATGTTGAATTGGTGGTCCCACATGCCATGGAGGTACCGTACCTCAACCGTAAACATTTCCACTCAATCAACGTGCAAATGGTCTGTGACTCCAACAGGATCATCACACATTATTGTGCCAGATTCCCCGGATCAACCCATGATTCTATGGTCCTTCGGAACTCAACAATACCACGCTACATGGAGCGACATGCAGGCCCAAGATCCTACCTACTCGGTGAGTCTAATGACATGAGCATGGAAATGCAAAGTGGGTGTTGAATGACGTACCAATGCATATTACATCTGGCAGATACAGGGGGGTGGGTGCAACTAGCAGTAGCCAGATCATTCCCTGTGGCAGCACTGACGTCAACAGAGTAGTGTACACATCATGCCTGACCTAATCATCCCAACATGTGAATGAAAGTGCATCCCAAAAACGACACAACCATTTGCAAGTGCATTGTGCAAATTGTGGCCGCATTGACCCTAAAGAAAAACACCAACATGCACGTCACCATGCACCAACTACTGAAAGGCCTGTCCCCCACAACTGCGCACAAAGGAGGCGCATGACAGACAGGGACATCAATGCACCACTACAAGACCCACAAACTGTCCCCATTGACACCAGTAATGCTCACTGGGGTCATAATGAGCCAGACATCAATGTTGCTATCATGTGAGCCTCAAGCTCACAGGACACGTGCAAGGTCACATGAATGACGTCCTGAACGGACTCAGTGGATGGCCACTCACAAGGCAATCGTCCCCCCTGCATTGTGTTTTTGCATGCAAAACAGTACATGAGAGCCATGAACACATACTGGTTGCACAGTGTAAATCCATAACCACAACTCCAATTGGTGCACAGTAACAGTCAGAATCAAGGCATGGTTGTGCGTCATGTTCACATATCAATCTCGTTCCTGACACATTCTTTTCTCACATTTTACAGGTGATGCGGGCTATCCCCTGAAGAGGTGGCTCCTCACACCAGTGCGGAACCCATCGAACCAGCATGAGGAGGACTACAACCATGCCCATGCACGTACCCGTGTGGTGATAGAGCATGCTTTTGGCCTACTGAAGGCACGTTTCCGCTGCCTCAGCAGGTCTGGCGGGGCACTCCTGTACCGCCATGAGAAGGTTGCAAAGATTGTCATGGCATGTGTCATGCTACACAATATGTGCATCAGACGAAACGTGCCTCTGCCCCCTGACGCAGAACCACAACCACCTGATGATGGGGATGATGATGATGGGGATGGGGCAGCACCTCAGGGAGGCAGCGATGCACAGGAGGGCCATATAATGCGTCAGAATGTCATTGACCGATACTTCTAGCACACACAGCGAGTGTGTGACATATGGATGGCACTTGGGGCACTGTGTGTGTCTGGTATGTCAACACTGTGGACTGTAACAATAAAGCACACATACGCAATGAGCAATGTCCACACTTTTCGTTTGTGAGAAAAGAAAAAGTGTATTGTTCTACTGAATAGGTATAACAGTACCCCTCCACCTCCCCCCTCAACACTCCAACACACCCAATTCCCCCCTCCCACTCCCCCTGAACACTCCAACACACCCAATTCCCCCCTCCCCCTCCCCCTGAACACTCCAACACACCCAATTCCCCCCTCCCCCTCCCCCCTGAACACTCCAACACACCCAATTCCCCCCTCCCCCTCCCCCCTGAACACCCTGCAAACATGTGACAGTGCCCATGGTGAAGTGTGTATAGTTCAGCACACTATTGACTGCCCCCTCTCCCGGAACCTGGGGCCCCCCTGCCTGTGCTCCTCAGGGTCCTGGATGACCTGCAGACGGGAGAGGCTTGTGCTGAACTTGCAGCTGAGGATGTACCGGGCTGCTCAGTACGGCATGTGTCCAGAATTGTCTGGATGAGCTGGCTCATCATCTGCCGCCCTGCAGCAAGTTCGGTGCATATGTCCCTGCTGGCAGTTTGGATGGCAGCCCTGATGCCATCAGCACTCCTCTCCATGGCTGCACTGGTACTTCCACATTCTGCAACATGCTGCGTGAGGAGTGTGCCCAGTGCTTCCTGCCTGTTGGCAATCTGCTCCAGCGACAGCTGGAATTCTGGCCCAATGGAGGGTGCCAATGGGGGACCAATGGGACTACTCCCATCTTCCACAACTCCCACTGGGCTTGGAGTTGCTGGCCATGAATTAGCTGGCGATGGGCCCTGGGTGTCATCTCCATGATGGCTGATTGGGGATAGGTGTGGTGAGTGCAGTTGCGTGTTGTGGTCAAGTCCAGTGTCATCCTCCACATCACTGTCGGAGCAGGCAGCGATGGCTGCAGTCTCCCCAACAGTACTGCTCCCTGCTGACACATTGCCCTCAGTGGGCAACAGTGGGTGTGGTTGGGCTGCAGGTGCTGTCACGACCCCTTCCTCGGGGGACTTTGCTGGCCTGGGCTCTTCAGCCTGGCGTGGATTCTGCCTGGGTCCAGCAGAGGTGGATGCATGGTTCCCTTCTCCCACTTTCCTGGCATTCTTGGCTGGGGTGCTGGTGCTGTCGTCCCTGCCAGTGTCCGATTGCGAGCCTGTGGTGGAGCAGAGGAGGGTGACTGTTATTGATGGTTCAGCGGACATTGAGCAGGCATTGTGAAGAGTGTAATGGATAGATGGTGGAGTTAGTAGCCCATGACATACAGGTTGCCTCCCTTTAGGTTCGGTTTTGCATGTAGGTGTGTGTCTGCCTACTGTACAGTGTACATGCTGCATGTGCGCAGGGCGTGGCTCATCTGCTGATGTGTTGCGTCTGCCACATTGTGATTGTCACGTGCAAGTGTATCAGGGTGTCTTGCAAGGCTGGATATGAGGCACCTACCTGTGTCTCCAGATCTCGGGGCCCCTCTCTCCATCTCGCCGATACCTTCGATGCACTCAATGCCAATCAGAGAGGCACATGTCTCCTCCCATGGTTGCATCTTCAGTGGGGAGTCTGCTCCCCCGCCAGTTCCCAGGGCCAGGTTACGGTTGGCAGACATAATGCCCCGGACCCTGATCCGCAGGTCGTCCCATCTCTTGCGGCACTGTTTGGAGGTGCGTGGGGTGGTTCCAACAACACTGACACGTTGTGCCACAAGTTCCCACACCTCCTTTTTGCGGCCTATGGCTGTTCGGGTCATCTCATTGGAGAAGACAACATCGGCCTTCTCCTGGAGCGTGTCTGCAAGCATTTGCAGTTCCTCTCGACTGAAGCGCTCCTGCCGCTGCCTGTCACATGCCTTCTTGACAACTTTAGGCATGGTTGGCTGAGGAAATGGGTGGGTTATGGGAATGTCAGGGTTTGAGGGTTGGTTGTGGTGTGGTTGGGTAGGATGGCAATGGATTGTGTTTTTTAAGATGGCCGCTGTGCTGTTTCCCGTTCCGCCGCGATTACGCTATTTCCGGTTCCACCTAATTGCGGTCACCGCTAATTACGGTGACCGCTGACTACGGTCGGCGCAATGATGGGTGGCGGTAGGTCACCCTGCGCTGTTAACGAGGGCGGTAAGGGCTGTTTACGGCATGGCGTAGTTTACGTTACCGCCATGGTGTAATGCTCGTGCGCGATGGGTCGTAATATGGCGCTCTTATCGCCATCGGACCATGGCGTTAACGCTCATTACGCCATGGCGGTCATTTCAATCACTTACCGCCTGAGTCGTAATGAGGCCCTATGTGTGCCTGACTAATTTCAGTCCATCTCTTCGCCTATATATCAACCAACTTGTCTAAATCATTTTGCAATTTTGTGGGGGGAGACATTTACGTAACATGTGGTCAAATATAGCTATATTCTGGTCCCAAACTTCTCCTGTCTCTGCATATCCTGAATCTGAGTAATATACGGTGCAGGTTCTTCATCTGTCGTCCTGGTGCAGGCCATAATTGAGTTTATGTCAGGTGTGCCTGGGTATGCAGCCCTCAAAGCTTTCCATACCTGTACTCGACAATTGTTAAATGGTGCTCCATCATGATCATCACAATTCATCTGTACTCCTGGATACCAAGCCTTCTTCCATATTTCATCCGCTTGCTCCCCCAGCAGTACGGCAAAAAACTCTTTGTGTACCCTACAGCTAATGTGATACCTGTTGTCTGCTTTTCTAGTGCATGTATCCACTTGCTTGCTCCTGCTGTGAGCGAGGGTAATGTTTTCATTACGTTTTTCCTATCCATATGAGGCCAGGGCATGTAGTTTGCTCTACCTAGTCCATTGTGCAATGATGGGAATTGCACTCTTATTTTCTTAGCCTTGGATGTTCCTCCTTGCTGATGTGTTCTATGTTTGATCCTCATGATGTCTCTGCCCTCGGTTCTGCCCATTGGTCTTCCCCCTGTTCCTAATCTGTCGCCCACTCCTCCTCTGTGTCCTCCACTTCCCTTTCGGTACCTAAGCTGCACTATTAGAGCATGCAAACTCCTCTTCCGGACTCTCTGGGTCTCCCCCTGAATTGTGGCACCCACCACTTGTCACCACCTGGATATCCTTAATGAGCATGCTATCAATTCTAAAAAGAATCTCCACAGCTCGCCATTTATCTGTGCCTGTCGCCGAGCTCTGCCCCTTCCTTTGTCCCTGCGTCTCTCGCTCTGGTTTCTCTGTGCACTGCTCTTAACTTCCATGATCAGTGGGTCCATGTTGTACCATTATGCCCTGCTGGGGTGCCCTACGTGGGCTCAGTGGGGGGTGCATAATGGGGGTTGGTATATCCGATGTTGGGATGTAAAGGTAAGCACCCACAAAGAGATAGGGCAGTGGGGTGGCAATGTGTGTGCGTTCTGGGTCTATTCTCGCCTTGCTTTTATCAGGGTGTTCTCTAAATCTTCAAACATTTTCCATATATTGAGCCTGATTTGAACTTTTTTCCTTTATATTTTGATGCCAAATATGTATACATGTGTTCAAGGACTGCGTTATCATGCCCTCCTCTGGCCAATATTTAAACATCTTTCCTTCAGTCCCCTGAAGAAATTCACAGTGATGCTTCAATATTTTTGCCCTGTACTGTGGCAGTGCCGCACACGTTTGTTCTAACAGAGTACTCATACTGCTTCTTCAAATACAACTTTATTTAAAGCCCTTGGTGTACCGACCACCGATCCAGCGGCGTCTTTCTCCAGAAAAAAAACAATTCCCGAACAAAAGCCCTCCCATCTCCCACAACCCAAAATCCAAACCCCACCCCCTGTTAAAACCCCCTACACTCACTCAATCACCACAATACAACCCCTATCCACCCAACTGAAAAACCAACGTTGCACACCAAAACACCTCTAAATACATCACTATTAATAAAACCATCAAAAAACACAGATATTTGAACGTAACCTTTCAAACAAACATACATACCAAAAGGAGGTCAATAATAAGTACATGGTGTGTGAGAGAAATTAGTATTTAATAAATCAAAATACAGACAGTAGTGTCAGTCATCCCCATAGAACTGAAAACTGAACCATGCTCAACATGTCCATTTAAAGTTACATCTTTCATAGTGGAAAACCACAAATTAGCATAAGCAAAGCATGTCAGATGCAACATAATCCCATGGTCTCCATGGGCTAACATCTATACAAAAATTTAAACATCCCCTATAGTTCATTACCCCATTAGTCATGTACATCTAAATATAACCCCTTACAAGATTATCTAATTATGCATTCAGCAGAAAATACTGTAGTGTGATTGGTCCATTATACTCAGGCAAATTGTTGCATTAATGGACTCTTCTTATTGGTCGAGACAAATGTGGCCACCTTGTGATGTTCATACCTTGAGAGGACCCAGTCCTGGAGCTAGTGTGAACAATGAGGTCCCCCTCACCTGGTAATACAATGGCTTCCTTATGAGACCAGACAATTTGACACTCCAGAATGTTTTCTTTGACCAGGCATCTGTACTCTCTGGGCATCACCTCTTGCGACTCCCGTCTGAGAACACCTTGCATCACTAGAATGATTCCTACTCTATCTCCCTTGTGAACCAGGTGCTTTATATAAAATACGGTCAAGTCACTGTGCTTGGGGATGGATTTCTTGTATTTATTTGCTCTTATTTAATGAAACGCCTGTAGTTCAAATGGACTGGCCACTTCTCAAAGGGGGCACTATTATTCCAAACCTAGCTTGACACTTTAACCGTGTCTGACACCAGGCCCTGTTCTTATAAGATTCATCCTTCACAGTTCTAGCACTAATCTTATTGTCAGGAACCAACATTCCATTCCCAGCACCTGTGAGCTGCTCATCCTTGCACACGGAACTGCTATCTGCACTGCGCGTCTCCCTTCTTCCCTAGCCTGGGATGTCTAAAAATTCACTGTGGGAAGGATGCATAAACTCTAAATAAAGGGTCAGAGCAAAAGCTCTGAATTATGGCCTTATTCTCTAACTACCGTAAACTGCACTTCTAACGATGTCTAATCCAAAATGGTGAAACTCTTGCTACCACGGCACACAGCCCTCATGTTACAAAAGTACATTTACCCTATGACCTTTTCACCTGCTAACAAAAGCTTTCCCAAATGTAAAATATACCAGCATATTCTAAGATCTCCTTAGTGCATTCAAAGCACAACATCAATCACTACTACTAAATGCTCCTTCTTTCATTGTGTAAGTCTCTGTGATGTTCTCTAAAGTGTGCTAATGTTAGCTACAAATAACACATGTGCTCAACTGCCAAACCAAACAGCAACATTCTGACACTAAATGACCAGCTCTTCTTGCTAATACAATTTACACAGCCTAAGCCACTTTCCACGGTTGGGTCATTACACTTGCATCCCAACAAAAGCTTTGTCCATTCTTAGACACTGGCCCAGATGGCATTGTTGTCACTACTGATTGATGTGTGGCACTATACTGGCTGTTCAATCAAACTATGCTGTTTCCAGGATACTGCTGAAAGCGTGCAATTCTCTACTGGATTGACGCTCCTGTGTGGTCCTAGGTCTTGTTCCCCCCATGCTTCCCCCTTTGATGCTTTGACTCTTGTCCTGCACTGCAGGTCCCTGCTCTCACTCCGAGTGATCATACTTTCCTCTCCTGGCTGTTCATCAGACTAATTTCTAGTCCTTGCTGAAGGAGCAGATCCGACCACTCTTACCATTCCCTCCACCAGTGGTCTAGCCTCTAAATGGTGTACCATGCCGTTGTACCCCACCTCAGAAATCCTTCAAAAGCACAGACCACTTGCACCTGGCGAATCAAAGCTCACTCAGACAACAAACATGCCTCAGACATCTGTCTCCTTCTTGAAGACATTGGGGCTCATTACAAGTTTGGCAGTAGCCTTTAGTTTTTCTAGCCATCCTTACCGGCGCCATTAACCCTTACCGCCGCACTCGGAATGAGGCCCATTGTGTTGGATGTAGTTGTGTAACAATGAAAGTGAAATTCCATACTTGGGATAAAAGGGTTGTGTATGATATCTTAGATTCACTTTAACACAGGTAGCTAGTCCAACTAAATAGTTCTATTAGAAGTTAGATTCATAATAGTCAGCCTTATATATTTGGTACAATTTTATGGCAGTAAATGAATGAATTAACTTTCACCTTTGACAAATAAATAATAACGATGCTCGACACTTTTTAAAGAAGACATTTCCTATTACAGTGTAGTGTTGACAACATACAAAAGAGATCCTGTTTCATTGCTGATATGTCTTATTAAAAATGATTTGAACAAAGTACTTTGTTCAACCCATTTGGGAAGACAGAGTCAAGTCTGTCTATACAATACACCTCTCTTTGTTTTTAGTTTCTTGCTTATGCTGATATTAAGATTGTCTGTCCCTATCACTTCAAGTATCTGGAATCTCATTTGTGTGATCCGATATCCATGTTGGTCAAAGTGTCTAGCTACTGCTGAGAGGGGATTGTGCATTCTGATGTTTGACCGAAGTTCATTCTATCTCACCTTTGTCTTCTGGAATGTCTGTTCCCTTGAATGTACTCCACATTTGTTTGCAAATATCACATTCTTGGTGTCACAAGTGGCATGATGCTGTAGTGTAATGTGTTCACCTGTCATAGGTTGAAATACAATGTTACCCTTAATTATGCTATTACAGCTGCAACAATTAAAGCATGGGAAGGCACCTTTTCTTTTATGCTGATTTTGGGAGTTCGAGCTGGGTGAGTTTTAATTAATACATCTCTGAGGTTGCTGCTTCTTTGGCAAGCAAACATGGGTATCACACTAATTAAGTCACACATTTTGTTGTCACATGAGAACATTTTCCAATATTTTAGTATACTTTTCTTTACACTATTGGATGTTGTATTTGTTCAGAAACACTAGTGTTGAGGATCACGCAATCTTTTTTTTATTGTCAAATAATGACTCACTAGTTTTGGAGTCATCCGTGGTTTATGCTTTCTCAAGTTCTTTTATTGGGTAGCCCCTCTCTAGAAATGTTTCAGTAATTTTTGCAATTTCCTGTTAGCATTGTTCCTCATTGTTTACTATGTGTTTCACTCTGAGCAATTGGCTGTAGAGGAAACTTTTTAAAGTAACTGGAGGTTGGAAACTTAAATGATGTAATAGGTTATTCTGGTCTGATGGTTTGTGATAAATGCTGGTAAAGAAGCTTGGTACACTGTTTGTTACATTACACAAACCGCAACATATGAATTAACATCCCCTTTCTTTTAAGAATCACTCCATTTTATACTAAGGAAGTGATTTTTAATTTCAGCAATTTATTTATGAGTGCAATCCTACACTGTTGATCATTCCATTATACATTTGAGGACACGACAATGCTCACTTTGCAACCATTATAGACAACCACGAGGTAAATATAACATTTGTTCATTTTTAAAAAAACTTTTATACCATCATGGCAACGTTCTACACGCATTACGGCGTGCTGATGTCACACGTAGGGTTAATTCACCCAGAAAATACAGATGAAAAGGGGTACAGAATACCTCTGCTTGTGTTTCTTCACTAAATTCCTCCTCCGATCCTCTGCACACATGGAGCCCTGAGATCTTGCTCCAGAAGACTTCCTGCTTGCCTCCAATTACTACACCATCATCAGCGCTTCGCACAAGTTAAGCGCTCCATTTTTGGTGTGTTTTGTGCCTGATGCGGTGTGCTCAGCATTTCTGCTGCAATATGGATTTTTGACTTGCTGGCATAGAGAAGTGCATGGAGAGCTCTCACCTGGCTCATTTCTACCAATAACCTGGGTTTTTTATCCATTTCTGTTTCTCCCTCATTGGGCCTCATTGTGTTTTTCCGGCCTCCAAGATGGTCACAACATTTTCCTATCTATAAGCTTCCATTGGTTTGCCACGGGTCTCCTCCTCCCCTTGATTGCACTGTTTGATATAGACCAATAGCAGCAACCGGGAGGTGGGAGCTGGCCCAGTGCACCAAGGCCCACACAAAGGACCCTGTCTGCTTCCCTATCCACTGACAGGCCGCTATATGAACCTTCTGCTACAGCCCAACCCTCCTTGAGTTTGCCGTCCCTGGACTACTGGACTACCAAGACTCTCTTACCTCATTCTCCTTGGGTTAGCACCCTCCTCCAGATTGCCCTTTTCTACCTTCCTGGCTCCCTTATCCACTTCTCTGCTAAAATCTGATTCCCACTTCTTCACCATAACTACAGGACCATACATTTAACTTGGTTGTCAAACTGGGTGTGTTCTGCATTTAACTTGATTGTCAGTCTGGGTGTATCTTACATTTAACTTTGGCCATTGAGTGTTACCTGCTAGCCCAGTGACTGTTCCATACCGCTGTATGTACGTTCTCCTCCCTCTGACCTCCTCTCTCTTCTCACCCATGGTGCTTTCTGTTTCTCCCATCTATTCCAACTGCTTTTCTATCAACTATCCTTCCCTTCTCACTAAGACTGGAAAGAAGAAGTTTAAAAAGGATATCCTGGCCTCCAACCCAGGTCTGCCTATCACTGATACCTATTCTAGCACCTCTTCTAGACAGACCCTTCCTGACATCCTCTTTGTTGTTCCTTTGCCAGATCTATGCACCCTGCATATGATCTCTCTGCTCTGTCCTCTCTCCTCCTCTCCCATTAATGGCGGCACTTGCTGGGAAGTCCTCATGGATTCCTTTGACTCCTCCAGAGTCATCCTTAATCTCTACCTAAATGGCACTGTCATGGTCCAAGGCCCTCAGGCCAATCTCCCCTTCTCTTCGATAGGCAGTTCCCCCGCCTTATCAACTTCATTTCATCCCCAGCTGTATCCTCCTCTCATCCCTTGGCTACCTTGCCCATTCTTACCTCCTTCTCTGAACCTCCTCAGGCTATCTCCATGCCTCCACAGAGCATTCCTCTGATTTGTACCCCTCCCCGGAAGGTCTTTAAGGCTGGCAACCTTCTTCATCTTGCCACTCTCAACTCTTGCTCTGCTGGCAAACACTTGTCTGACTTCTGCCACCTCCTTGAAGAACTGGACCTTGATGTCCTCTGTCTTACAGAGACATGGTTCACGGCCAGCTCTGTCACAAGCTTTGACACTCTCGTCACTGATGGCTACAAGATCCTCTACGCACCCAGATCCAGCTGGCCCGGAGGAGGTGTAGCCCTGATCTTTCCTGAGTGGATCCCTGCCACTATCATTCCCACTCAGATTTACTCCTCTTTTGAAAGTCTTGTCTGCAGGCGCTCTCTTTCTCCTAGCGACTCTCTTACTGGCCCCCTGGTCAAATTACTTCTTTTCTCTCTTCGTGGGCTGATCTCTTCTCCTCCCTCCTTGCCTCTACCACTCACTCCTCCTCCTAGGTGACCTCAACATCCACCTCGATTCTCGCTGTTCCTCCTCTGTGCTCTTTCGCGGCCTCTGTGATTCCCTCTTCCTCTCTATCCTCCCCTCTGGCCCGACTCACTTTGCAGGACGCACTTGATGTCTTGATCTCCTCTGGCCTCCCCCTCTCTATCCCTCTGATTACTCCTCTCTCCTGGAGTGACCACTGCCTCCTATCCTTTCATCTCTCCCTCTCTTCCCCTCAAGCCAAGCCTACCACAACATTGCCACCTACCTTCTCGGACATCCGGCCAATGAAGCGTGCGTCAGTTGGGGCTTTCGCTGCCACCTTCTGGCTCCCCCTTCCTCCTCTGACTGACTCACATCCTGACACAGACGTGTCCCTTCTCTACTCTTCTATTTCTGATACTCTTGATGTTATTGCCCCTGTCATGAGGATCTGCTTGAAGCCCAAAGCCAAGTGAACTTCCCGGTATGACTCCGACCTAGGTACACTTAAACGTAAGTGTAGGGCGCTGAGAGGAAATGGAGGGCTTCCTGTTCATCCTCTGACAAACTGGCCTGTCGACTGCTACAAAGGCAATACCGACTCTCTGTCTCCACCAAGAAGAGAGTTCACATTCAAGCCTGTGTCTCTGCAGCATCTAACAACTCAGCCAAACTCTTTAAAATCTGCAAGGAGCTGGCCAACCCTGCTGCAGTCTCTACCCCTCCTCTTGCCACCCAGGCTCTCTGCAATGCCCTTGCCTCTCACTTCATCTCAAAAACAGAATGACATCCTGTCCACTCCCTCCTCCACTCCCCCTCGTCTCCCATCTCCGTCTGTACTTACTGACCCTCCTTCAGCCACCCCCCACCCTCCTTCTCGTCCTTTCCTCTTTTCTCCTCTGATGAGGTTGCTAGACAAGTCCGATCTATGAAAGCCTCATCAAAACAGGTACATCCCTGTTCCTCCAAAACCATCAAGGACCACATTGATACCCTTGCTCCGGCCCTTTCTGATTTTTGCAACCACTCCTTTACCTCAGGATCCTTCCCCTCCCCTCTGAAACACTCCCATGTGCATCATCTTCTCAAGAAAACCACAGCTGATCCTTCTTGTCCGGCCAACTGTCGCCCAGTTTCCATTACCCCCTTTCTGGGCAAACTCCTGGAAAAGCTGCCCATCTCTCAGCTTAAACTTCATTCCGCTTCTGTTGGCTGTCTCCATGACCATCGGTCTGGCTTCAGAGCTGGCAGAAGCATGGACACTGCTCCCCTGAACATCCATGAGGATCTGCTCTCCAACCTTGACTCTAACATTCCCTCTGTCCTCATCCTACTCGATCTTTCCTCTGCCTTTGACATGGTCAATCATACCATCCTGCTCAACCATCTCTGTGATAACCTGGGGATCACTGATCAGGCTCTGGCCTGGCTGACCTCTTTCCTCTCTGATCAACCCTCCCAGGTCCAACTTGGATCCATCCTATCATATATCTTCCTCTCTCCCTGTGGTGTTCACCAGGGGTCTAACCTCTCACCATGACTTTTCAACCAATAACTGGCAACTCTCGCCCACTGCACTGCAATTTTCTGATCTGATCTAGAACTTGAGGAGAACCATCTCTGGTTCCAGAAGCACCTCAAGACCTTCCTCTTTGCTTCTGCCTTTCCCCCCCTTTCCCCGCTGATTTGTTCTCACACGGCACTGTGAACCTGGCCACCCTCTGTCCTCTCGGCCCAGGTACCTGCTCACCCTTCACCCTCCTACACTGCCTCCGAGCCACCCTTTGCACTGGAGTCTGTGTCGGTACCCATAAAGTTCCCCTCGCCCTTTTTCTTCCTGAACTTATCAGACCTACCTCATCTGCTGCCTTAAACCCAGCACTTGCCACTTACTGGCTGCACTACCATTGATTTTTGTCTTTATTATTAATGTATTTATAATTATTTATCTGTTTTCTCTGTTGCTCTGCACTCTACATTTCTCCCTCCTTTCATTCACTTTTTTTTCTTCTCCCCCTGTCCCATGCACTTGCACATTCCCAATGTCACTGGGCCTAGTAAGATCGTTGTTTTGTTACCGCTGTTCCCCTTCCCTTGCCTTGTCGCGCTCTGAAACACTTGTGTATGAGCACGATAGAAATTCAATTCAATGCAATACATTCACACCTGACTGTTCTTTGGAGTAACACACAATACCAAGATGAGGTGAGCCTTGGTTAAATATTTCTTTAATTAACCATAGTCACTTTGACTAGATACCTACATACAGGGTTCCTACTTAATGCAGTCTCTTTTAGCAGATGTTTCTTTCTTTGAAAGTTCCAAGATATTAGAGAAGGTATTTGTTTACACATTTGTATTCCTTGTATTGTATATGTACACTTTGTGTTCCTTTTGGCATTTCCCATCAATGTGGTTTATTTACAACATGAACACATATCTAGTGTTCTTTTTTTCATATATCTTTTTTGTTAGGTGTGAAACCAGGGACACTTGTGCCACAAAAGGAATGTACGAACAAACTATGTCATGTGTTAACGTGTACAATGTTTCAGCATACACACAGAAGAATCACACATTTGTTTCTGTATTGCATGTAGAATTGTCCCAGATGATGGAGTAAAGTTCGAACTGCATTGGCGTTTGGTTCTGGCAAATATTCAAGAAGGCACAGCATGCATCGATAACAGATGTCAATGTGAAAATGAAAGAAATACCTTCAGAATCGTTATTATGTTTTTGTGTGAAATTGCAGTAGTTTTCACTACTTAGGTGTTTTCAGATCTGGTGGTGAACCATCAGTTTGTTTGGATAGTTAACTCTTCTGAAATAGTGCATTTCAGGCTCCTGGTGTACACCAAACACCATTTCAGATCGTTAAGTAACTAGCTAAACGTGTAGTGGTGCACACTCACATAATCTGTTGTGTCAAATATATGGTCCAAAATAGAATATTTGAATTAACATATAAATCAGAGAACCCTGTGTTCGAGCAAATACGTTACCCTGATTCCTATACTTGTTAATGGTTTAAGAAGAAAGTGAACTCTTTTGTTTGAAGATGTTTTCTTCCCTTTTTGAATCAATCAGTGTCAATGGGTGTGTCTACATTATGGAGTGCATTATGTTTTTATATAGAATAGTCATTCTTGATTGTTTTTATATGTGTGGATATTTATGTGAACTCAAATTAAACAGGATCTGAATATTGAGGAAAGCAATTTAAAGATACCAGAAATGAAGCAGAAATCTAAATTCACCCCCAACTTACAAGGAGACAATGCGATAGACATTTTCAGCCAGGCAGTCACAAGAGACCTCCATGCACTAGAAGATCGCCTGAGACGGAATCCCTCAAGGAGAGATGATAACATGACCACTAAGGAAAGACTTGCACTCTAACCATCAAATTGTATTTAAGGAAGCTGACAAGGGCGGCAACGTGGTCATAATGGACAGAGTAGACTACAGAATGGCTACCACCCACCTAACCACTCCAGGTTGCTATGACACCATAAATAAGAACCCTACTAATGAAATCATAACAGAAACCAACAACATGCTGGCCAAATGGCATAAACGTGGATTGCTATCAGACGATGAAATGAAATATTTACAACCTTCACACCCCAGGATGCCAACCATCTACTTCTTACCCAAGATTCACAAGATATTTGACCCTATATCGGAAGGACGACCAATACTGAGCGGAATAGGATGGATCACGGAACCTTTGAATAAATATATCAACAATGTTCTGGCACCTGAGGTACCAAAGATACCTACTTTCGTACGCGACACTATGCACACCTTGCTGATTCTAAAAGAAATTGTATGGAACAATGACTACACTCTTGTCACTCTCAACGTGAAAGCCCTGTACATGTCCATTGATCATGGACTAGCCCTCACGGCCATTGATTTTGCCTTTACTAAAGCATCAGCCTCATTTTGGTCGCACCTGGAACTCACGAAATAATTTCTGGAATTTTCACTAACTAATACCATCTTCCTTTTTGATCAGCAATACTATAAGCAAACTAAAGGTATAGCAATGGGGGCTACATATGCACCCTCCATGGCCAACCTTTTCCTGCACCATTACGAACAAGTGCATGTATTTACCAACCATGACTTCAACAAACTGATCCACACTTGGATGAGATACATTGATGATATTTTGATGATCTGGCGTGGAACAAAAGAGGAACTTGACTCATTCCAACTTTACCTTAACACAAACAACTTTGGCATTGAATTAACAGGCTCCTCAAGCAAAGCAAATATAGATTTTCTGGATATCACCATCACACCAATGGGGACTAGACTTATGACCACAACCTTCAGGAAACCGACGGAAGTCAACTCAGTCCTTCATGCCTCGAGCTGCCTCAAGAAATCGGTAATCAACAACATCCCCAAAGGAGAATTTCTACAAGCAAAAAGAAACTGCAGTGATCTACCAGCATTTGGGACAGAATGCACAACACTCAGCAAACGCTTTCAAGAAAGAGGATACCCGGAACAAGCAATCCAGGCAGCCATAACCATGGCCCATAAAAGGGAAAGAAGTACACTCCTGATCCCAAAAGTACACACAAGCAAAGAGACAACAATGGACAGCCCAATACGATACATCACCCAATTTTGCAGTGATAGCCACCGAGTTCAGAAAATCCTTAAAAGACACTGGCACATCTTAACAATTGATGAAGATATCAAGGCATGGATCCCAGAGAAACCAACGTTAACCTTTACCAAAGCAAGAACACTAAAAAACATCCTTAGTCTGTCTTTCATGGCACCAATCACCAAAACCAGTACCAACTGGCTTACTAACAACAAACCAGTAGGGTTTTATAAATGTGGAACCTGTTCCATGTGTAAATTCGCTACCACGACCAAAACTGTAACTTTTAGTACCTTTGACACACACAAGATTGAACAATATATCAATTGCAAATCCAAATTCTTGGTTTATATTATCAACTGTGTCTGTAACCGCAAATATATTGGAAGCACCAAAAGAGAGCTCAGAACAAGGATTAGGGAGCACCTGAACTCCCTGCATTCTCAGGACAACCGATACCCACTGGCGCTACACTGGCAAGAAAAACACCAGTGGGACAACAAGGAAGACATCACCTTCATGGGCCTGGAGAAAATCCCAATCAATATAAGAGGTGGAGACCGAGAACTCCAACTACGTCAGAAGGAAGCAAAACTGATATGCAAATATCGATCTGTCACCTTTGGATTAAACAGTGATCACGACTTTCATGTTTTCTTATAAAAATGTCAACCTTGTTTTGAAATCTGCATGACTCATTTTACCATTACCTTCAAAGAGTGTGAATGTCAATAGGCAACCCTTATTGGACACATCATACCCCCCAAACCTTAAAACCTGATTTGTGGCAACCTTTGCCCTTCCACCCCACAGCAATACCTCAGCCGCATTATCCTTTGACAATCCTGTCCTCCTCACCAACCTCATTGGCCACCAACTGGTCATTGGACTCCCCCTGTCAACCTAATCAGGGCTTTTTCCATTTCTTCCTTCATTAACTCAGCCACCATAGGCCACTTCATTATCTGCTCTTTCAACACGATTGTCCACCTTCCTTCAGGTTCATATATCCATGTGACGCTTGTATTAACAAACTTACCTCCTTCACCTAACAACCTGGTGATTACCACCTAATACATGCCTTACTAACCGTGCCGGTGCGCCAGTCAGCACCTAGACATGAATGGAATAGACACAAAGTGAATAGCCTATCCTTGGGCGGCTCTCAACGAGCCAATCAGATTGCTAGAATTCGAAACCAATCAGATTGCACCTTCCTTATCTACAGGAAGTAACGTGCATTCCCACCAGACGACCGTCGCCTCCACCACTCCGTGTACCCTCCTGCCTAACCAGACAAGGTAAGCTTCGAGCGCAGTACCACGCGTTCCTTGCAGAATGCAGCTGCTCTAGCCTGCTGATCACGTTCGCTTTCACAAATTGCCCATGCATCCACTCGCGTACACTGGTTTTTTATTTAGATGAGACTGATCACTTGTACCATGCTTCTAAGTCCTTTGTCCACACCGGCCACTATGCACTACCCCTAGGGCGCCGCTCGGCTCAATGGAGCCCGCGCATCACGTTCGCTTTCACAAACTCGCCCATGCATCCGCTCGCGAATGCTGTTCGTTCTAATTAGACGAGACTGATCACTTGCACCATGCTTCTTAGTCCTCTGCCCATACCGGATGCTACGCACTGCCCACAGGGCGCCGCTCGGCTCAATTGAGCGCGCGTCCATGCAAATAGCCAGCCTCCATGCTATAAACCCCCGGAACACGCTGTCATGAGGGATAGGCTTACCCATCCCCCCTCACTCCGCTGAACCCAGACACCTGGGAATTCCCCACATGGGTGGCGCTGCACACACACGCCAGCCCCATTTTTGTAATTAGGCACCAGCCACTTTAACACCAGGAGTAATAACGCGACTAGCAAGCGGGCACTCATGGTAATTAACATGAGCTTGCCCACCTGATAACCTCACAATTCCAAACTCCAGGCACAATTGCACCACGCAAGTCCTAAGGCAACATTGGCCAACTTAACATCCTTCTCACCAGCTAACACTGACCCTCTCGACTCGAGGGCAACAAGGGACTCATTATTATTAATGCAACAAGCATCCCCTTGCCCTCTCAACTCGAGGCCAACAAGGGACTCGTTATTAGTAAGGCTACAAGCATCTTGGTAGCCCCAATCAAATGCCGCGCACACACACGACTCACCCTTCCTATGCCAACCCGCTAGCTCCTTTCTGATGTATCCCCTCCCTCAAACTCTAAAAACCATCTTCCTTTCAGAAACGGCTATCCAGCCCCCTGGCACCCTCACCTGGGTAGGACCAGCCCACCTCTTTGAAGCTCACAAAATAACTCAATTGGGTAAGACCTTGTAACCCTCTTCTCGTTGGGCAATTTGAAACCTATACAGCCCTCCCCAAACTAACTATCAATTCTCATTTTTCTTCTCTTTCCCTTGGTACTTTGTCTCCTTTTCTACTACAAATCATATTACAACTTGGCTTCTTGATTTATAACTAACTGCTATATGATTGTGTCTAAATTACCACACTCTGTCACTATCACTTACCATCATCCAACATGGTAAATCACCTCCCCTGGGTGTCACTATATGCTGTGGTTTCGCATTTATTTTGTCTCAACTGGTTTTGTTTTCAAAAATCATTTTTGAATATATGCATTATGTGTATGAAATGACCATTATCAAATACTGATTGACCTTGAAAATCACCACACTGGGTACACCTTATCACTACCACACCAATTTTTAAAATCACAGCCTTGAAAAAGACTAAGGTTGAAACGCGCATCGGCTGTGTGAAGTGCCATTATGTTTCAAATGTATTTCATGAATGCTGATTAACTAAGGAAATAAAACAAATCACATGAATAACACAAAACAAACTTGACTCATCCATTACCTGTGAAAGTTGCTAAACTAACAAACCTCGGACCATCTAATCCGACCAGCGCCTACAGGTCCACAGTCTGTCAAACCACCCAAATCGTCTTTACAATTAGGAACCCTGGAGTTGGTTCCTTGACAAACCAGGACTCAGGCTGCAGGTCTTACAGAATAATCCAACAAACAAGAAGTGCGCAGGAGAGAGGGAGTTCCGCTTTCCAAAACTCCATCCATGCTCAAATCACAACTCAGGGACCGGTTCCCCCACAGCACTTAAGCCAACATGGCTGACGATTTGGAATCAAGAAAAACGGACACCAAGAATCTTTTTGCACCCAAAGGATCTACAGTGCATGCATTCCCACCAACACCAAGGGCGCCTGATAACTTAAGGCAACATTTTATAAAACTAGAAAGACTTTGTACCAAGGAATTAAATAAATTCTGGGAGAGATTTACCCTCCAAACTTACCTGGAACAAGAAAAAATCCCAAAGGGTTTAAGAATCATCATCTTTCCTGATTTCACTGACCCAGAGGACGCAGACTTTGCTGCTAAATGGGGGGATAAACCTCATTACGGGATCCAAAATAATGATGGAACTACTCTTGGAGCATGCTGACAGAGCACATGTGAGACTGGTCATACTGATAGACCAACTCAAAGATGAAATTGAAACTAACAATGCCCCGGCGGCAACTAAAGAGAAAAATTACAAACCTATGTATAAAATATTACGAATCCACCAAGATGAAGTCAAAATCAGAAAATGCAGGAAATTCGCAAGGGACGAAAGAAATTACCAGGACAACAGAGTCTTTACTTTCCAACCAAAATTCGACAACATACAAGGAAATAATTCAAAAGACAGTTCGGCATCCAGTTCTCCAGCAACATCTGACGCAGACAGTGAACCAGAACAAGGAACAGATGACACAGATGACTGCGACCAAGGACTTGATACAGCACAAGGGGAAACGGAAGGACCAACGAAGTCTTTTGAGAAAGAAAAAGAAAAAGATACAACAACACCGAGACTATCCAGACAACATGATCAGAGTAGAAGCATTGGCTATAACTTTCTGGATGAAATCCAGCGGTACAGAAAAGGAACTAGAGCACCAGAATCAAAACCACAACAACAACAGCAAAACAACAAACAGGTGCATTTTTTAGGCCCTGCCAGGGGCAACATACCACCAAGACTACAACCAAGACTAGATCCAAGAGAGGCAAGAGAGCGGGGTCTAAGAAACGACCAAGAAGAACAAGAAAGCGCTATCAGACTTACAAGATCCAAAACTCAGCAGCAACAACAAGCTCCAAGGTAACATTCCTAGTAACAAACCTTTCAAAATATATCCTATCGGAACATGACTCAGAAATTTTAAACAAAGGTCTTTCCTTTGCACCAGCCAAGCACACCAATTTTGTGAATGATCAAATTGACTTATTTAAATACATCAAAAAACTCAATTTAAACAAATTCTTTTCAAAACAAGTAAAATGGAAACAACCGAAATCTATAACATTGCCCTTGAGCACCTTAGACATGGAACATATAGAATGTACCCATCTTCTGACTAACTTAGACCAATCACCAGACAGAGAAAGTCAGACCATGTCACAGACCATACAGGATCTAAATATTGAGGAAAGCAATTTAAAGATACCAGAAATGAAGCAGAAATCTAAATTCACCCCTAACTTACAAGCAGACAATGCGATAGACATTTTCAGCCAGGCAGTCACAAGAGACCTCCATGCACTAGAAGATCGCCTGAGACGGAATCCCTCAAGGAGAGATGATAACATCACCACTAAGGAAAGACTCGCACTCAAAAAATTACAGGATAACCATCAAATCGTAATTAAGGAAGCTGACAAGGGCGGCAACGTGGTCATAATGGACAGAGTAGACTACATCAGAATGGCTACCACCCACCTAACCACTCCAGGTTGCTATGACACCATAAATAAGAACCCTACGAATGAAATCATAACAGAAACCAACAACATGCTGGCCAAATGGCATAAACGTGGATTGCTATCAGACGATGAAATGAAATATTTACAACCTTCACACCCAGGATGCCAACCATCTTCTTCTTACCCAAGATTCACAAGATATTTGACCCTATACCGGAAGGACGACCAATACTGAGCGGAATAGGATGGATCACGGAACCTTTGAATAAATACATCAACAATGTTCTGGCACCTGAGGTACCAAAGATACCTACTTTCCTACACGACACTATGCACACCTTGCTGATTCTGAAAGAAATTATATGGAACAATGACTACACTCTTGTCACTCTCGACGTGAAAGCCCTGTACACGTCCATTGATCATGGACTAGCCCTCAAGGCCATTGATTTTGCCTTTACTAAAACATCAGCCTCATTTTGGTCGCACCTGGAACTCACGAAAGAATTTCTGGAATTTTCACTAACTAATACCATCTTCCTTTTTGATCAGCAATACTATAAGCAAACCAAAGGTATAGCAATGGGGGCTACATATGCACCCTCCATGGCCAACCTTTTCATGCACCATTACGAACAAGTGCATGCATTTACCAACCATGACTTCAACAAACTGATCCACACTTGGATGAGATACATTGATGATATTTTGATGATCTGGCGTGGAACAAAAGAGGAACTTGACTCATTCCAACTTTACCTGAACACAAACAACTTTGGCATTGAATTAACAGGCTCCTCAAGCAAAGCAAATATAGATTTTCTGGATATCACCATCACACCAATGGGGACTAGACTTATGACCACAACCTGCAGGAAACCGACGGAAGTCAACTCTGTCCTTCATGTCTCGAGCTGCCACAAGAAATCGGTAATCAACAACATCCCCAAAGGAGAATTTCTACGAGCAAAAAGAAACTGCAGTGATCTACCAGCATTTGGAACGGAATGCACAACACTTAGCAAACACTTTCAAGAAAGAGGATACCCGGAACAAGCAATCCAGGCAGCCATAACCATGGCCCATAAAAGGGAAAGAAGTACACTCCTGACCCCAAAAGTACACACCAGCAAAGAGACAACAATGGACAGCCCAATACGATACATCACCCAATTTTGCAGTGATAGCCACCGAGTTCAGAAAATCCTTAAATGACACTGGCACATCTTAACAATTGATGAAGATATCAAGGCATGGATCCCAGAGAAACCCACTTTAACCTTTACCAAAGCAAGAACACTAAAAAACATCCTTAGTCCGTCTTTCATGGCACCAATCACCAAAACCAGTACCAACTGGCTTACTAACAACAAACCAGTAGGGTTTTATAAATGTGAACCTGTTCCATTTGTAAATTCGCTACCACGACCAAAACTGTAACTTTTAGTACCATTGACACACACAAGATTGAACAATATATCAATTGCAAATCCAAATTCGTGGTTTATGTTATCAACTGTGTCTGTAACCGCAAATATATTGGAAGCACCAAAAGAGAGCTCAGAACAAGGATTAGGGAGCACCTGAACTCCCTGCATTCTCAGGACAACCGATACCCACTGGCGCTACACTGGCAAGAAAAACACCAGTGGGACAACAAGGAAGACATTACCTTCATGGGCCTGGAGAAAATCCCAATCAATATAAGAGGTGGAGACCGAGAACTCCAACTACGTCAGAAGGAAGCAAAACTGATATGCAAATATTGATCTGTCACCTTTGGATTAAACAGTGACCACGACTTTCATGTTTTCTTATAAAAATGTCAACCTTGTTTTGAAATCTGCATGACTCATTTTACCATTACCTTCAAAGAGTGTGAGTGTCAATAGGCAACCCTTATTGGACACATCATACACCCAAACCTTAAAACCTGATGTGTGGCAACCTTTGCCCTTCCACCCCACTGCATACCTCAGCCGCATTATCCTTTGACAATCCTGTCCTCCTCACCACCCTCATTGGCCACCAACTGGTCATTGGACTCCCCCTGTCAACCTAATCAGGGCTTTTTCCAATTCTTCCTTCATTAACTCAGCCACCTTAGGCCACTTCATTATCTGCTCTTTGAACACGATTGTCCACCTTCCTTCAGGTTCATATATCCATGTGATGCTTGTATTAACAAATTTACCTCCTTCACCTAACAACCTGGTGATTACCACCTAATACATGCCTTACTAACCGTGCCTGTGCGCCAGTCAGCACCTAGACATGAATGGAATAGACACAAAGTGAATAGCCTATCCTTGGGTGGCTCTCAACGAGCCAATCAGATAGAATTCAAAACCAATCAGATTGCACCTTCCTTATCTACAGGAAGTAACGTGCATTCCCACCAGACGACCGTCGCCTCCACCACTCCATGTACCCTCCTGCCTAACCGGACAAGGTAAGCTTCTAGCGCAGTACCACGCGTTCCTTGCAGAATACAGCTGCTCTAGCCTGCTGATCCCGTTCGCTTTCACAAATTGCCCATGCATCCACTCGCGTACACAGGTTTTTTATTTAGATGAGACTGATCACTTGTACCATGCTTCTAAGTCCTTTGTCCACACCGGCCACTACGCACTGCCCCTAGGGCGCCGCTCGGCTCAATGGAGCCCGCGCATCACGTTCGCTTTCACAAACTCGCCCATGCATCCGCTCGCGTATGCGGTTCGTTCTAATTAGATGAGACTGATCACTTGCACCATGCTTCTTAGTCCTCTGCCCACACCGGCTGCTACGCACTGCCCACAGGGCGCCGCTCGGCTCAATTGAGCGCGCGTCCTTGCAAATAGCCAGCCTCCATGCTATAAACCCCCGGAACAAGCTGTCATGAGGGATAGGCTTACCTATGCCCCCTCACTCCGCTGAACCCAGACACCTAGGAATTCCCCACATGGGTGGCGCTGCACACACACGCCAGCCCCATTTTTGTAATTAGGCACCAGCCACTTTAACACCAGGAGTAATAACGCGACTAGCAAGCGGGCAATCATGGTAATTAACATGAGCTTGCCCATCTGCTAACCTCATAATTCCAAACTCCAGGCACAATTGCACCACGCAAGTCCTAAGGCAACATTGGCCAACTTAACATCCTTCTCGCCAGCTAACACTGACCCTCTCGACTCGAGGGCAACAAGGGACTCATTATTATTAAGGCTACAAGCATCCCCTTGCCCTCTCAACTCGAGGTCAACAAGGGACTCATTATTAGTAAGGCTACAAGCATCAAATGCCGCGCACACATGCGACTCACCCTTCCTATGCCGACCCGCTAGCTCCTTTCTGATGTATCCCCTCCCTCAAACTCTAAAAACCATCTTCCTTTCAGAAACGGCTATCCAGCCCCCTGGCATCCTCACCTGGGTAGGGCCAGCCCACCTCTTTGAAGCTCACGAAATAACTCAATTGGGTAAGACCTTGTAACCCTCTTCTTGTTGGGCAATTTGAAACATATACAGCCCTCCCCAAACTAACTATCAATTCTTGTTTTTCTTCTCTTTCCCTTGGTACTTTGTCTCCTTTTCTACTACAAATCATATTACAACTTGGCTTCTTGATTTATAACTAGCTGCTATATGATTGTGTCTAAATTACCACACTCTGTCACTATCACTTACCATCACCCAACATGGTAAATCACCTCCCCTTGGTGTCACTATATGCTGTGATTTCGCATTTATTTTGTCTCAACTGGTTTTGTTTTCAAAAATCGTTTTTGAATATGTGCATTATGTGTATGAAATGACCATTATCAAATACTGATTGACCTTGAAAATCACCACACTGGGTACACCTTATCACTACCACACCAATTTTTTAAATCACAGCCTTGAAAAAGACTAAGGTTGAAACGCGCGTCGGCTGTGTGAAGTGCCATTATGTTACAAATGTATTTCATTAGTGCTGATTAACTAAGGAAATAAAACAAATCACGTGTTTAACACAAAACAAACCTGACTCATCCATTACCTGTGAAAGTTGCTAAACTAACAAACCCCGGACCATCTAATCCGACCAGCGCCTACAGGTCCACAGTCTGTCAAACCCCCCAAATCCTCAAATTAAAACATTAGCAAGACAGTAGCAGACCAGACCGGTTGTATTTTGATTCAATTTTATAAGCTTCTGGTATTTATTAACTATATTGTGGATGAATCCCCAAACATTGAACGTTAGGGGAATACCTTTAAATCATTGCTTTATCATTTTAAATACAACAAAATATTCCGATTTTAAGAGTCTGTTCGTGATGCATTCTGGAGAATAATCATTTTTCATCATTCTTTCTTTAAGTAGAATCTTTAAAAAATAACTATCTTCCAAAGCGAGAGGTCACTTAATTGACAATGGATTCCAGTGTGACGGTCAGGCTATATGACTGAATACTAATATCTGAAATAGAGTTTCATCCTTCATAAAGTGTCTAAATGTGTATAATTCCATTGTTGTACTAGAAACAAATGATATTTATAATATCAGTTAGCAAACATGTTTTAGAATGAAATGGCCCCCTTGTCGCAGCCATTTCACCACTTTGTTGGTAGTGGGGATATGGGAGAGGGTGGTGCATGTGTATGGGGGACGGTGAGTTGTCCCTGTTGGGAAGGAAATGCACTGATCCCGCCAAATTAGGCCCTTTAGAGTAAGCAAATTCCATAAATACAAGTGTGATGTGTTGGGTGCAGTGGGACATACTAAGGGCCCCTGCACGATTACAATAATATGCAAAATGTTGATGCTTTGACTTAGTGCACGCATATAAACAAGCGCAATTGTTGAGTTATGGTAGAGTTATGGAATAAATGATAGTCCAAAGCGAGGGTAGAAGCCTTGGGTGTGGATAGTGCAATACTGAATGAGTGACAAATGTGTGGGTCAGCATGATCTTAAGCCTCCCCTTTGCCAGTACCCGATCCTCCCAGGTGCACAACCATAATGATAGAGTAGCATTGTCTTACACAGTAACTAATTGCAAATTCGACCTTGGTTCCATGCAGATGATGAGCCTAGCAGACCCCACAAGATGGAAGACAGGTGGACGGGGTTGGGCCAATGCCTGGCATCTCCGATGGAGCAGTCTGACCATGTATAGGGTCTCACCAACCAGCCACATTGGATTTTACTGTATACGTTTGCATCACTGATGATGATTTGTTTCCTTAAAAACATTCTGCATGTACCATTTTTTGGCAGAACATTCTGGAGCAGCAGTTATTTTTTCTGGCATACTTATTTTTTGTGTGATTACAACTTGTTCTCCTGACAAGAATCTCTTGACCTTTTTTCCATGCAGGTTGTATTTTTTCTGCCGTGAATGTTTGTGGGTGTGCCTTCATTTGGTGACCCGATGTGATTACAAAACCCCCCCGTACCTGCAGAGGATTCCAGGCAGCCTCTCTGAAGGGGCCACACCCACCTACAGCGACCAATCCCAAAAAACGCATATTTCTCAGTGGCCGTGCAGGAAATGTCTTTGCAGAATTCCTGTCTGTTCTTTGGAGTGTGGCGCAGCTCAGAGGAAAAGTGCAGGCTGGTGTTGTTCGAACCCCATAAAGTAGGGGTTCGGGTAAACACATGCACATGACTATAGCCTTGTAAGAGATAACAATTAGGGGATAGATGTATGGGAGAGTGTGAACACTGTGAACATGCAGAGATTGAAATTGTAGGCATTGCATGCATGTGGATCATTTTGTTTGTTCGTATTGTTAATTGTTTTAGGAGAATATTAAGGAAAGGAAAATTGAATTGAAGGCATCCTCCCAGAGTGAGGGGAGAAGGTGGCACCACTCATACTGTGCAACAGAGGAAAAAGGAAATATATAGGAGCCCCGCATAATTAGAAGGCTTGAGAATAGTAGTTGTTATTTTAGCTTGTTCTAATGGTGTTTTTATTGTTTAGAGTGGTCCAGGAGGGGCATTGTGTGATTTGCGGTATATTTGAGTGTGTGGAGTGTGTGAGCGATAGTGTGGAGGGAATGAAGGTGGGAACACTTTTTTGAATTTTTTGACAGAAGAGAGGGGTTGAAAAGTGATTGTGTTTTTTGACAAACTATAACATTGTGTGCAGCAAGCATAAGGGCAACAAAGGCGCAACCACCACCACCATGGGAGGAGAAACCCCAATGCAGTATATGTGTATGGCCCTGCCGCTGTATCAAGATCAACTTGAGAAGTAACATAAGCAGTGGGTGACAGAAAGAAGAGCAGGGGGGATGCCCTGCTCATGGGCAGAGCAGGGTTCCCACAATAAGGGCATGTTAGAACACATGTTCATATTCTTAACGGGCAATATAAGGGAAAACAATTGCAAAGAAGGAATGAGATATAAGAACTTTGGAAGACGTTTGAAGACACGGTACACTATATGTGGGAAGACAGACAGGATGATAGCAAGGGCAATTGTCCTCGATTAGAGGGCAGGGCAATGACAGAGCCTGGAGGGATATACCGCAGACAGCCCACCCCCTGCTGTGGGCAATAATAACACTACATAGGTGTCCACAGCAGCGACAGCCCCACCATCCCCATATGTGTCCCTCCAGATGCCCCAGGAAATGCCAGTGTCAAAAAGAGAGATTTAGAGGTTGCACTGGCCTCAGCAAGAGCAGAACTTAATAGACTGTGAACAGTGCAGAATGAAGTGAAAGCTGGCAGACAGGAAGAACAAGCACCAGATGGATGAGGCAGGAGATTTCCTATTCAGGATAGATAATACACCCATAAAAAACAAAATGTGGAAAAGGAGGGAGATAGAAGTGAACAGGCGAACAGCCTAGAATATGTCAATGCTGAAGGGTGGTGTACATTTGATGCGTTTGAAGATGACGAGGATGACTAGGAAGAACAAGCACCCAAACAAACTTCTAGGACCTCATTACGAGAATGGAATGGAGGTAGCCATGGAGCTATTAGCTCCATGGATGCCTCCGTTCCGGGCTCCATTACCTGGTTCCTTCAATGGGGACTTACCGGGTTACTCCGACATAGGAGGACTCGGTAATTCCTCCTTGCAGGACCCATCCCATTCCCATTTCAGCCCCCAGAGGGCTCAATGGGAATGGGGAGGCAGGTAATAATGGGCAGATTACATCTGGCCCGTTATTGCCTCCCTCTTCCCCTCGCGGGACCCGCAAAGCACGCCTGGTTTTACCAGGCGTGCGATCCGGGTCCGGCGATGGGAAGCTCGTAATCGGCACTCCCGAAATGAAGGGGGCCGGTCCCGTACCGGCCCCCTTCATTACAGAAGCGCCAGCTATATAATGAGGCCCCTAGAGTAGAAAGTTTATGGGATGGGAGGTTAAGGAGTAGGTTTGGCTGGATGGCAGTAGCAAGGAAAAAGGGAAGTGAGAAGAAGACAGAGGGGACTAAGGCACAACTGCAAATGCCCCTCATGCATAGTTGGACAGGCAGACCTCATTATGTGCCATGGGCACAGACGGACACAAATAATCTAATAAAAGCGCTCCTGGCCCATACATAGGGTGCGGGGACATGGATCTAGCAATTTGAAAAACAGACAGCAGGAGTGCCCCTCGCAGTCGGAGACATCAAAAGCCCATTGGTAGCTACTATTGGAGACCAAGCTGCCGATGTGTGGGTAAAAGGGGGGTACACGGAAGTAACTCTGGGAAACGACACACATGATGGAGCATCCTTTCATAAGATTTGAGTGAAAATATGGGATGCGCTGCAGCAAGCATTTCCTGATACACCCGACTTACAGTCGATCATGCAGTGTACTATGGACGACAATGAAGACGCTGCTCAATTCAGTCTTAAAATTCAGGAGATGTGGAAAGCAGAAACAGGTAATGCATGGAATCAATCATTACCCTTTTTCGACATCATTGTTAAACAGGGCCTGGCCAAAGAGGTGCAGAAGGCACAAGACACAATTGTGGAGGTTGAAGGAAAGGGGTGGCTAGAAATAATATACCATTGCAGACGAATAAAGGAGCGTGACACGGAAAAGACTCAGAGGTGACAAGTAGAGGAAGCAAAACTAGTACAAAATAAATTAGCTAAGGTCACTGTGGAGGCATCAGTATCAACGCCAAGACAGACAGAAGTGGCAGGATAAACCCCCAGGTTTGCAAACGCCTGAATAGCCACAGTGTGGTCAGAAAGAGGACATGGACAGTGGGGCGGGAACACAGAATACCCCGGCCTGCAGTGACAAGGAGGACAACAGCGAGGAAGAGGTTGGTTCTGAGGATTAAGGGAGGGGAATTTGTAGGACTGGGACCGGGGTTAGGAATGGGGCTGTCACAATGTTGGAAATATGGAAAATTGGGATATTTTTCAAGAGAGTGTATAAGCAGACAGGGTATGTGGTACACATACGGTAAACAAAATTCAAGGGCCGACCCCCAGAATGACCCCCATACCGCACAAAATACACCAAGAATAAACACAATTGCCCCTGCAGATACCAGGCCCTATCCTGTCTCGGGAGGATAGCTCAGCGGCAACGTGCTTACCTTGGAAGCAAGACGACACAGAGAAACACAGGTTCGATCCCCGAAACCTCTGGGTATTAGTTATAAATAACCTATCATATCATATCATACGCCACAGCAGCAACCACAGCAAATGATGCAACAATAGATGCCCCATAACACCTTCTAGCAGACAGGCAACATGAACCCCTTTAACAGAACACCCAGAGGCACAAACGCTCCATTTCAAGGCGCAACACTGGTGGGGGAAACCACATCTCATTTCCGGGGATGAACACGTACCCTGATTAGGACAGTCCACAGAGAGCACTTGTGTGTCCAGTCCTGTCAATGACCCTCAACCCTGAAGAGGAACCCTTGGTGGGGGCAGAGATAGGAAACAAGCAATTCATTTTTATTGTTATTTTGGCGTGGAGAAATCATGCTTCAGTGAAGGGTACTTCCCATTATCTGGCAAAACTCTTGACACACTGGGATTCTCTGGGACTATTTCTACGGTTTCATATACTAAATTGTTGGATGTAAAGGTGGGGGAAGGTGGTGCACGCTCACCTATTATACTCTGAGAGTTCTCTTGTCAACCTGCTTGGCAGGGAGCGGCTTAGCAAGTTGAACATGACAATCTCATTTACAGATCGTGGCATTGTCTGCACCACACCAGGGATGTGGGCAATGAGAGCGATGGTCGTGAAGTGGTGGTCCAAAGAATACCTGTAGACCCAGACATGTTTATCTATAGCATAACAGTACGAGTAGAGGCAGTGCCACAAATTGCCAAAACCTGTTGGAGAGTACAAACAGATTTAACTTTTCACTCTGTGGTGTCCCCAGAATGTGTGGCAGGTAAAATATTGTCCCTAGACTTGGAAGGTTTGGTGGTATTTTCAAAGAGAGTGGTCACCCTTGGAATAGACAAGCAAGGGTGGGAGTGGCGTACTGTACTATGCATAGATCCCACCGTACCCCTCAAGGAAGTGACAGATGTGAAACCTTTCAAAAGCAATGATAATGAGAGATAATACTAGAAATCTGTATCACCTGTGAGATCATGGTGCAGTACAGAAGGGTGCAGTGCCACCTAATGGCCATTGTCACACCACCTCCCTTCATTGAGGCAGACTTGGAGTATGTGTCCACACAGTTCTTGCCAACCAACCCACTTGACGTAGGACTTCTGAAGGAAGTGACCCCACTACACATCACACTGATGGTTGGAGCAGTACTGCCTCGAGTAAATGTTACCCGTTATCAAGAGAGGCAGAGAAGGGAATAAAAGATACAATTCAGGCCCTACTAAATAAAGGGATAATAGTGTCATGCTCCTCGTCATTTAACACTGTACCTATGATCTTAAAAAGGCCACAGGGGGCAATTGGAGAATGATCCAGGATTTACGCCCTCACAATGATGTAGTTCAGAAATAATTTCCTGTAGTTCCAAACCCTGACACCACTTTCTGCAGTATCCCCAAGGAAGCGACCCACTTCATGGTAGTTGATTTAAAGAATGCCTTCTTTTCAATACCGTAGCATCCTGCTTCACAATACCTCACCGCCTTTACCCATGGTGGAAAGCGCTACAAACACACTTGTCTCCCCCAAGGGTACTGTGAAAGCCCGAGCATTTTTAATAGAATACTACATGCTGACCTTGGTAACATCCAAGTACACAGTATGGTCATCCAGTATGTGGATGACTTGCTCGTTTGTAGTGACAGTGAAAGAAACTGCCAAAAAGACTATATTACTCTTCGACAAAGTTTGCCCTGTAAGGGGTACAAGGTTGACAAGGCCAAACTACAATATTACGAACTGGAAGTACTGTATCTGGATGAGCTGATATCAGCGAACAGCAAAAGAATAATACCAGACAGAGCAGCATCCATGCGCACCGAGCCCAAACCAGTTACAGTAAAAGATATGCCAGTATGGAAGTCATAATATGATCAGATAGTGACCACCACCCTCTACGCTGCTCTTTAAGGTTTGATTGGGTTGGGATGAATTTATGTGAGAATAAGAGGGGGAGGAGCTCAGTTATAGTTATAGGCAATTCCAGGCAGGTGGTCAAATGGTCTTCATTGGACCACAGTGTGGTTAAACCATAAATTTATATGAGCATTGCTCCACGCATAGCAGGAATTTGTCTGGGTGACTGGAATCCTCCTAACCCCAGAGAACAATACTGTGAACAATACTAAACAATATTGTGACATGTTGAAGACTCTGTTTTTATACTTCATCAAACCAGCTAGCAGTATTGGGAAATACAATTTGGATAATAAGGGGTGGTTCGATGAAGACTGTTTGCTAGAAAAGAAGAATCTGTTAAATTGTCTGAAGGGAGTGGTTTACCAGTGCAATTTAAAGAACCTGAGGACAAAGTATAAGGCCATAGTGGCAGGGGAAAAGGTACAATACTTTAAAAACAAATGGGACAAACTACTGTCGTATTGCAGTAATGGTGCCAATCTACATTTTTGGAGGTCGGTCAGGGGTGTGAAGCGATCTTGTGGACTGGTTTGTAGCCATATTGCTCCAACCAAATGGTTTAACCATTTTGCAAATCTGTATAAGAAAGGACGGGACAAGCCTTGTGTCTCACTACGGCAGCAGAGTGGTAGCAACCACAATGAGGGCCCACTAAAATGTACAGGTGCCCCATTCATGGTGTGATGCAATTATATTACCATTGAATAAGAAGGGAGATAACAAGAAGCCTGGCAACTACACACCGATTTTGATGCTAGATGCAGTTGAGAAGATATATGCATGGGCACTGTTGACTTGTCTACAGTGCTGGGCTAGCGAAGAAACCACATCAACCATCTACAGGTTGATTTTCAGACAGACATTGGAACAGTTGAGCAATGCCTTCGGTTGTATGTAGTCCTGGCAAAGTATGTGTCGTTGCAATATCATTGCATCTATGCTGTCTTCGTAGACTTACGGCCTGCGTTTGACAGTGTGTCAAGATGTACATTGTGGTATGATTTGCGAAACAAAGGTGTACCAGATGTGTTGCTGTCTTGTATTATATCCCTTTACTCTAATAATGGTGCCTCTGTGAGGTGTTGATTGGGAGTGGAAATAACTGAAACCTTTTCGGTAGAAAGGGGGGTGCTGCAGGGATGTTTATTAGCCCCCCTCATATTCAGTCTGTGCATAAATATAATAATTGAAGAGTTGTTAGCACGTGGTCTTGACCTCCCAAAACTCGGTACATGCATATTCCCAGCACTCTTCAGATATGCGGTATTGTTAGCCACCAGCACCATGGGCTTAAGACACAATCTTAACGTTTTCAATGAAATGTGTGAAGATCTCTCGATGGAGCTTAACACAGAAAATTCCAAGGTGATGGTGTTTGGCTGTAAAAACAGTAAGAATATCAAGTTGAAGATCTTAATAGAAGAGTGTATTTTGGAGCTGGTATATTACTATGATACAATATACTATAAGGTAAACCCAATTTTTACTACCTAGGTAGTAACTCTACCTTTTATCGGGAAGGCAATACTGTTAGACATAGGAGGTAGTTAGTATTTATCAACAGCTTACAGTCAACATTCATTAAATATGTGCTGTAAAATACATGATTCAATCAGTTTTTAATATTAATTTCTATGAAAAACACATGATAGCTTAAAAAAGCGGTGGGTGAATCCTATTCACTTTACGCAAAACAATCGCACATTGTTTAAAAAGACAAACAGCTTTGTTGTGACACTTAAACTTTGCCAGTGGAATTAATGGCTTCTGTCTTGAAGACAGGAGTTTGGTTCAGTGATCAGTGTGGGGAGCTGTAGCTGTCTCACACTATTCACAGGACCTAGGTTAAGGTTGGTAGATCATCATTCTAGTATTGCTTCTAGATGGTACAACTCGACATGTTTCAGTTCTTACAGCAATTCATAGATCGTTCTGCAGTAGTAGTGTCATATTTTAAAACAACAACAACTGGGACAACAATATTAGAGCGTGCTATCATTGCGCATCTCTTGGGTGGATGGTTTCTGTTGCCAGTGTTTAGTAGTGGACTTGAACGTTCTTGCTGTGGCTGTTAATAACAAGAAAGTATAAGAAGATATAAGCTTTAAATGCTAATTGTACTTTGTGGATAAATTTAATTTATCAGACATGGCTAGGTTAAATAATTACCTTGTTTAGTCGGAGGCAAGTGGTTCTTATGGAGGGGTATTCCTGTATAATTCAGGCTTTAAACCTCTAGGTCCGTAGTGGGTACTTCAATAAGGCTACTCGGACCTGCAAGTTTGATTTGCATAAGATAAAAAACTGCTGTCAGTGTAGATTGGCTTTAGTCTCCCATAGCGCATTTAGTGCAATCAGTGGTTGCTTACCTTCAGTGGAGGAGCAATTCTTCAAGATCTTAACAAAATTAGGACCGAGGTTGAAAGGTAATCAATCCTTCGGTGTAGAGCGGGTCTTTTCGTGGAGCAGAGATACTCAAATGGGTCTGAAAAGATATGGTAACTCTTGTGACCTTTGGTTTAATCTAGAAGAAGAGGGCATATAATTATCGACATCGTCTAACAAGCTCACCTTCGTGGTGTCCGTGTAGTGGCTCAAGTGACTGTATAATGGTGGTGGCTTTACTAAATAAAGTCTTCGGTCTCAGCCAATGCGAAAGCCATAATGTGGGTATCTAAAAGTGAGATGACATGTATAATGGCTATTAGTTGTTGAATAGGTATTACAGAAGCAGCCTATATTGTCGGTATATCGGGGTATGCTGTCTTTCTAATATTTACAGCAAAGTCTGTAAAGGGGAAAAGGTAAGCAGTTACCTTTGTTCGTTTAGCTCCGTTTAGCTACCAAGTGAATCTGTGTGGTACAGACTGCTACCAAGTGGGTGTTAGGCGGAAACCTGTGCAGTTCCCTCTGGGACCACTGCAAAAGATTTAGGACTACAGGTGTTTGGCAGTAAACCCACTTGGTAGCAGTCTGTACCACACAGATTCACTTGGTAGCTGTGGCTGAGCAGTCAGACTTCCCTCAAGAAGAGTTAGGCAGTATGTGGAGTATACAACATAGGGCAATTTTTCACAGTAAGACAAGCAAACACGTACAAGGCTTCAGTGTAAAGATATAAAGGCATTTATTTATGACGACACATCTATGGAAAACACTCTGGAGGCGACCCTATGGAGAGGCGAGGATTAAGACACCTCACTCTATCCGGCACAAGGGAAGCCAGGCGGACACAGTACCTTGATTGTGGAGAGACAGCTCTGGCGGGGGCAGTTGTTCCTGGTGGTGGATGCACGTCGGGTCTTTGCCAAGAGTAGAGAAGATCTCGTCGTTGAAGAAAAAGTGAAGTCCGGTGCACCACCAGGGAAGAGACCAGCCGCGGAGTGCTCCGTCACAAAGCACCACCTTTTGGTCGCGGTACAGGGGTACTGGCTATCCGGTTGCCGAAGTGCTCTGCACGGGCAATTCGACCACTGCGTCCTGAGGCGAAGAAAAAGCAAAGGGGACTGGTTGTTCCCACCAGTCAGGGGAAGAGACTCTCTGGCAGGAAGATCTCCTCTGTCGTCGGGAAGTGGTGAGTCGGTTCAGCAGGGCTCCACCGGAGGTGTCGTCGTTGCAGGTCGGCTCAGCTTTACCCTCGTCGGATTCTTAGGTCCTGTGGCGACTTCTGAAGATCCAGTCCCAAAAGCCCTGCTTTTATGCAGAAAACCCCCATTCATTCAGCCTAACTGTCAATCAACACATGCTAAGTGGTGAGCGGGGAGGCTCACCACTTGGGCCAATCACACCAGAGTGCGACCGGAGTTGGCACGGCAACTCGGTCCAGGGTGCCTAAACCCCCTCCCACACCCCTGTGGTAACCCAGACAGAATGGCACCACTTTGGGGGGTCTCTGTACAGAAGCCCGCCAAAAGTGGAACAAAAGGGCTCGACCTTTGGTTTAGGAGTCACAGAGACGAACACAAACGCCATTTTAAAAAGCCGAGTTCTGGCAGAAAATACCATCCGATAGACTTATTTAAGATAAGTAGACCGGAGGTATGTTAGAGATTAATGAGAAACAGTATCAATCTCTAACAATGGGAAGAATCCCATAGGGTTATATTCGGGGTCGAACATAACAAGTAGTTTCCACTGCCGCCAGCCAAAACTCGACGAGGGGGGACGGGACAGTGCCCCCTCGAATAACAGATCCAGCAGTAATCAAATTACCCCTTCTAGTACATCCACAATAGGATGGTTTGTACTAGTTCTGTTAGTAAATTTAGGTCTAGTAAAGCCAATGGTGACTTTACATGCCCGGGGAGACAGTAGTCAGTCCCCGGGTATGGAGTCTATGACGGAAGTCCGCTAGGACGCCCCAGTGTTACGGCACGTAGGGTGCAGTGTAACACACATAGAAAAACATATGAGACCCTATGGAGTAAAAGACCCCATAGCCCATAGAACACATTAACATTCAAAGGAATTACACACCTTCATGTCCAAGAGTGGGAGAAAAAGAGTCTCACTCTTGGCAGGATGAAAAAAAAAAACTCCAGAAATCCAGCAAAGCTGCTGGGGGACTCACAAGGTTAGGAAATTCAGCCTAAACAGAGAATTCTCCCTAACACTTGCCCCCCCAGACTAAGGGACAGGAGGATTTAATCCACTCCTGGATGAATCTCATACCTCTAGTCGATGACATACATCCTAGAGAGACCATCAGCATTTTGGTGGTGACACCCTGACCTGTGCTCAATGGTGAAATCAAACCCTTGCAGGCAGATCGACCATCTCACTAGTTTCGGGTTTTCCCCTTTCATTTGCATTAACCATCTCAAGGGTTGGTGGTCAGTCTGAATGACAAAAGTAGAACCATACAAGTACGGCCTAAACTTCTTCAGAGCCCACACGATAGCAAAGCACTCTCTTTCGATTGTTGCCCACCTTGTTTCAGGATCCTTCAGCTTGCGGCTGATGAAGCAAACGGGGTGCTCCCTACCTTTCCCATCCAGTTGACTGAGTACGGCACCTATTCCTACATTTGACGCATCTGTCTGCACAATGAAGTGTTGGCGGTAATCAGGAGTTCTGAGTACTGGGGCTTGGCAAAGAGCCTTTTTCAGGTTTTCAAAAGCCTGATTGCACTCCTCGTTCCATCTAACCTTTTTAGGGAATTTGGGCGAGGAGATGACATTCAGTGGAGAAGCTATGGTCCCATAGTTCTCTATGAAATTCCTGTAGTACCCAGTGAGGCCTAGGAAGGCTCTCACTTGGGTTTGAGTAGTAGGTGTTGTCCAATTTTGCACAGCTTCAATCTTATTGAGCAAAGGCCTTATTTCTCCACCTCCTACCTCATGTCCAAGATAGACTACCTTACTCTGTCCAATTTGGCATTTACTCGCCTTTATGGCCAGATTGGCTCGTCCAAGAGCCTGCAAAACATCTCTCAGGTGGGTTACATGTTCTTCCCAGGAATTGCTGAACACTGCGATGTCATCCAAGTATGCCATGCAGAAGTCCTCCATCCCATTCAGAACCTGGTTTACCATCCGTTGAAACCTAGCAGGTGCATTCTTCAATCCGAAAGGCATTACCTTAAATTGGTATAAGCCAACGGGGGTAGAAAATGCAGTTTTCTCCTTGGCATGGTCTGTCAGGGCTATTTGCCAATAGCCTGACATCAAGTCAAATGTGCTGAGGAACTTGGCGGCGCCAAGTTTATCCACCAACTCATCTGTTCTTGGCAAAGGGTGGACATCAGTCTTGGTGACTGCATTAAGAGTTCTATAATCCACGCAGAATCTAAGCTCTTTAGATCCAGCCTTTGGTACCAACACAACTGGGCTAGACCATGGACTAGTGGAGGGAGGGCTCTATTACCCCGAGATCGAGCATCTTGCTGACCTCACCTTTGATGTGGGTTTGTACGTTTTCTGACATTCTGTATCCTCTGCTTTTGACCGGCAGACAGTCACCAGTGAGTATGTCGTGCTGGCCCCAAGGGGTCAAGCCTTCTGAAAGGGAGAACAGAGAGGCAAACTGATTCAACATAGATTTGCACTCTTCTTGTTGCTTGGGTGTCAGATTGGAGGAGAGATTTACTCCTTCAATTTGTTCATCCAAAGGTAAGCCTCTGAGGAGATCCGGAAGAGATTCACTCTCTTCTTCTTCCTCGGATGATGCTAGAAGCAGCGCTCCTACATCAGGTCTTGAAACATACGCCTTGAGTCGGTTGGTGTGAAAGACTGTCGGAGCCTCCTTGGGATTACCCAAGTCCACCAGATAGTTGACCTCCCCGAGTTTACCCACAACTCTGAAGGGTCCCATCCACTTGTCTTGCAAGGCCCTCTGCCTTGTTGGGATCATAACGAGAACGAGCTGGTCTTGAGCAAACTCAACCATGTTAGCCTTTTGATCGTGCCAGTGCTTGACCAATGCTTGTCCAGCTTTCAAGTTATCGCTTGCTTCCGTCATCATGTGCGACATTCTCCTCCGGAGACCTATCACGTAGTCAGTCACTCTGACTGGCTTGGGGGAAGGAGCACTCTCCAACCCCTCCTTAATCAGGGCCAATGGACCTCTGATGGGATGACCATAGAGAAGCTCGAAGGGAGAGTAACCTACTCCCTCCTGAGGGACTTCTCTATAAGCAAAGAGAAGGCATGGCAGTAGAAGGTCCCACTTATGCTTAAGGGGTTCTTCTAAAGCACCTATCATGCTCTTCATGGTTCTGTTGAACCGTTCTACCAACCCATTGGTTTGTGGGTGGTAAGCTGTTGAGAACTTGTAAGTAACTCCAAAGGTTTTACACATGGCTTTCATGTAGTGGGACATAAAGTTTGACTCCCTGTCAGAGATTACTTCCTTAGGAAACCCGACCCAATTAAAAATACCAAGGAGGGCTTTAGCCACAGCCGGAGCTGTAACAGTCCTCATAGGAATTGCCTCAGGATACCTAGTAGCATGGTCTACTACAACAAGTATAAACCTGTTGCCTGAGGAGGTTGGAGGATCAAGGGGACCAACAATGTCAATCCCTACTCTCTCAAATGGGACTCCCACAACGGAGAGAGGCACTAAAGGTGCCACATTCTTGGAGCCAACCTTACCAGAGGTCTGGCAGGTGTGGCAGCTCCTGCAGTGTTTTTCCACTTTGGCCCCCATCTTCGGCCAATAGAAGTAGAGAGAGAGCATTTCCTTAGTCTTCTTGAAACTCAAGTGACCAGCCAAAGGAATCTCGTGGGCTAACTGCAAGAACTGTGGTCTGTTCTCTTGGGGTACTACAAGTCGTTTGTAGTCTCCAGGTGCAGACTCGGTCGGTTCACTGTAGAAGAGGCCATCTTCCCAGTGCAACCTGTATTTCCCAGGCTCTTGCCCTTCAGCCTGAGCTTCTGCCTGGTGGCGAAGACCTTCCAGAGTTGGACATTCTCTCTGTCCCTTACTGAAGTCTGCCCTGCTGGGTCCACCTTCTGCCAGTAAAGACTGCAGCTCAGGATGGTCAACAGGATCCAGATCTCCAATGAGTTCCTGGCCTTCCATTAGCTCTTCCTCAGAGTCTAATTCTACCACACAGGGTTGTACCTCCCTCTCAGCCTCAGCTGGAGGTGGAGTTACAGGTGTAAAGTTGGACAAATGCGGGGAAGTCCGTGTTGGCTGCTCTGAAATGCCGGCTGCTGGTTTCGGGGCAGAAGTCTTAGGTTTCCCTTTCGCTTCTGTTTTCTTTGAGACGGCGGCCGATAATTCCAGTGGAGCAGGAGTGATTTCTTTCTTCATCATCTCCTGGAGAGTACTGCACATGGTCCTCTCTCTTGCGGGTCTGGTTAGCTCCTGTAACCGTTTACTAGGAGGTCTGGAAGTATGCGATACAACTCCGAGAGTTTTCAAATCGTTACCCAACAGTACACGTCCTGGTACCTCACTCTGTATGCTGACAGGTATCTTTACAGTCATGTCGTTACACTGGATGAGAACTGGTAATTGGGGAAGCATCTGCACAGGCCCTCCAGCTAACTTGGTGAGGCGTTTGGGTGCCTTAGCAACATCCTCAGCCTGAAAAAACGATTTATCCACCACAGTTATGCTGGCCCCAGTGTCCCAAATGGCAGGGGTCTCCTGACCATTCACTTGGACACTGTCCTTATAATACTCTTTAGTATTATCGGGGATAGAATTATAGACATCTAAATTCTGCTGTTCCCACAACCCCAGAGATACTAAAGAAACGCTGGCTGAGACTCCAATGGGTTCGTCAGCTAGCAGTAGAAAGTTTCCACTTGTCATTTGGACTTCCTCCTCTGGAGCGAAGGCTAAGGAGACAAGCTGGACCCCTGAAGGTTTACCCTTACATCTGGGATCTCCTTTCACGTGGTCAGTCGAGCCACAAACAAAGCAATTACCGAATACTTTTTGGAATGGTGGCTTGAGCTGGCCTCCCTCCGGTTTTACACCAGAAGAAACACTATTCTGCTGCGGTTTTCCTTGTGGCTTACCCTTCTGGTTTGGTTTGGGGCCCTCTTTGGAATTTGAGTTATTAGAATTCTCCTTTGAGTCTTTTTAAGGCTGCTTTCCCTCATCCTTTTTCTGAGTTGCCCCAGAATCCTTATGAGTAGCCCTGTTGGCAACCCACAAGTCAGCAGCCTTAGCTAGCGTCCCGGAATCTAATTCCTTCGAATCAGCCAAGTGCTGTCTGAGCTCAGGAGAACAGGCATCATAAATAGACTCCAACATAAAAAGATTCTTCATACCCTCATAAGTGTTCACTTTGTAACCCTTAATCCATCCCTCTAAGTTTTTCAACCCTTCACTCACCCAGGTAGCCCAAGGGGTACCATCATGCTTTTTGAGGGTTCTAAACCTCTTAAGATACTGGGAAGGGGTCTTCCCCAATCTAGCTATTAAAGCTAGTTTCACACTTTCGTAATCCGTTTTATCCGCCTCCCCCAATTCCATTACCACATCAGTCGCAACAGGAGGGAACCTAGAGAACAACCAGGGAAGTAAATCGTTCCCGGTGATGTCCTGGAGCCCATGATTGTACTCAAACAGTTTTAACCAATCCAACACATCCAATCTCGGTTCATACATACCCACTAATTCCTTCGGCATCCGGGGTCTTTTGGTACTGGAGCTCCTAGAGGAACCAGAGGAGAGAGAAGCATTTTCTATAGACAACTTTTTCATCTCTAACTTGTGATTAAGTTCTATTTCCATGAGTCTTAACTCAGCTTGCTTCTGCTCAGCCTGGGCATTCATCCGTCTGAACTCGAGCTCTTGGTTTCGTTCAGATTGAGCCAAGAACCGTTTGTATTCTAATTCGAGCTTCATTTTTTTGAGTTCAAAATAAGCAGGGTTACTTGTGGGACCTGGTATGGGCCCCTTAGGTACAGCTGGTGAGGCGGGTAGAGGAGCAGGGGAGACAGTTTTGTTAGCCTCTCCTTCCTCTTCAGCCTCTTCATCGCTATCATCAGAACTACGATTTAGATCAACACCATCACTGTTATCTACATTTGCTGGAGAAATTGGTTCCTCTGAACCAGTTCCCAGACTTTGGTTCACCAGCAATCTCTCTATTAGTTCTAATTTCTTGCCTCTTACAGAAAGATTCTCTTGCCTACAGAGAGCTCGCAAACTCTCAGTATTTTTACCTGACAAGGATTCTTGACTGTAAGTTTTCATATTAGACATGTTTTTTGAAAGTTGCTTTTTAGTGCTAAGCTTTGTGGTTAGTTATCCCAAAGTGTCGAAAAGCACTCTAAACTGTATACTCGATACAAATCCCACCGCTGTACACCAGTGTTAGGCGGAAACCTGTGCAGTTCCCTCTGGGACCACTGCAAAAGATTTAGGACTATAGGTGTTTGGCAGTAAACCCACTTGGTAGCAGTCTGTACCACACAGATTCACTTCGTAGCTGTGGCTGAGCAGTCAGACTTCCCTCAAGAAGAGTTAGGCAGTTTGTGGAGTATACAACATAGGGCAATTTTTCACAGTAAGACAAGCAAACACGTACAAGGCTTCAGTGTAAAGATATAAAGGCATTTATTTATGATGACACATCTATGGAAAACACTCTGGCACTATTACGGCAAACAATTCAATTACAATTACTCTACGAAGAAAGCAATTCAATCCCCCTAACAATAGTTCGACAAGTCTAGGTTATACCAGCATCACTTATTTGCAGACAGAGGTGCATGCCTCAACCTAGATGGCACACTAGTATTCGTTAGGACGGGAGAGAAAAATAACTAGGTTACGAAATCAACACAGTTCAATACTTCACGGAAAAATGCAAGGCAAGAAGACAAGAACCACGGTAGATTATAAAGTTCAGAGGCCAGGCCCACTCGAAGAGGGGCGGGGTGATATGTCCCAAAAGTATCTTAGTGGAAATGTGTTCGAGTCCTTGTAGCAAATTGTTATCGGCAGATTGAACCAGTTCAGAACAACACGCTAGAGAAAGCTTGGAGGCGACCCTATGGAGAGGCGAGGATTAAGACACCTCACTCTATCCGGCACAAGGGAAGCCAGGCGGACAAAGTACCTTGATTGTGGAGAGACAGCTCCGGCGGGGGCAGTTGTTCCTGGTGGTGGATGCACGTCGGGTCTTTGCCAAGAGTAGAGAAGATCTCGTCATCGAAGAAAAAGTGAAGTCCGGTGCACCACCAGGGAAGAGACCAGCCGCAGAGTGCTCCGTCACAAGGCACCACCTTTTGGTCGCGGTACAGGAGTAGTGGCTATCCGGTTGCCGAGGTGCTCTGCACGGGCAATTTGACCACTGCGTCTTGAGGCGAAGAAAAAGCAAAGGGGACTGGTTGTTCCCACCAGTCAGGGGAAGAGACTCTCCGGCAGGGAGGTCTCCCATGTCGTCGGGAAGTGGTGAGTCGGTTCAGCAGGGCTCCACCGGAGGTGTCGTCGTTGCAGTTCGGCTCAGCTTTACCCTCGTCGGATTCTTAGGTCCTGTGGCGACTTCTGAAGATCCAGTCCCAAAAGCCCTGCTTTTATGCAGAAAACCCCCATTAATTCAGCCTAGCTGTCAATCAACACATGCTAAGTGGTGAGCGGGGAGGCTCACCACTTGGGCCAATCACACCAGAGTGCGACCGGAGTTGGCAAGGCAACTCGGTCCAGGGTGCCTAAACCCCCTCCCACACCCCTGTGGTAACCCAGACAGAATGGCACCACTTTGGAGGGTCTCTGTACAGAAGCCCGCCAAAAGTGGAACAAAAGGGCTCGAACTTTGGTTTAGGAGTCACAGAGACGAACACAAACGCCATTTTAAAAAGCCGAGTTTTGGCAGAAAATGCCATCGGATACACTTATTTAAGATAAGTAGACCGGAGGTATGTTAGAGATTAATGAGAAACACTATCAATCTCTAACAATGGGAAGAATCCCATAGGGATATTTTCGGGGTCGAACATAACAAGTAGTTTCCACTGCCACCAGCCAAAACTCGACGAGGGGGGACGGGACATTGCCCCCTCGAATAACAGATCCAGGAGTAATCGAATTACCCCTACTAGTACGTCCACAATAGGATGGTTTGTACTAGTTCTGTTAGTAAATTTAGGTCTAGTAAAGCCAATGGTGACTTTACATGTGAGACAGTAGTCAGTCCCCGGGTATGGAGTCTATGACGGAGGTCCGCTAGGACGCCCCAGTGTTACGGCTCGTACGGTGCGGTGTAACACACATAGAAAAACATATGAGACCCTATGGAGTAAAAGACCCCATAGCCCATAGAACACATTAACATTCAAAGGAATTACACACCTTCATGTCCAAGAGTGGGGGAAAAAGAGTCTCACTCTTGGCAGGATGAAAAAAAAAAACTCCAGAAATCCAGCAAAGCTGCTGGGGGACTCACTAGGTTAGGAAATTCAGCCTAAACAGAGAATTCTCCCTAACAGTGGGTTTACTGCCAAACACCTGTAGTCCTAAATCTTTTGCAGTGGTCCCAGAGGGAACTGCACAGGTTTCCGCCTAACAGTCCCCCTGCACCCCCACCCCCCAGCCACCAGGGGCAGCCTCCACCAGGCCCCCACTCATGTCTCACACCACCCCCACCCCCCAGCAGTGCAGGGGCAGCCTCCACCAGGCCCCCACTCATGTCTCCCTGCACCCCCCACCCCCAGCAGTGCGGGGGCAGTCTCCACCAGGCCCCCACTCATGTCTCCCACCACCCCCAGCCACCAGGGGCAGCCTCCACCAGGCCCCCACTCATGTCTCCCTGCACCCCCACCCCCAGCAGTGCAGGGGCAGCCTCCACCAGGCCCCCACTCATGTCTCCCACCACCCCCACCCCCCAGCCACCAGGGGCACCCTCCACCAGCCCCCCTACCCATGTCTCCATGCACCCCCACCCCCCAGCAGAGCAGGGGCAGCCTCCACCAGGCCCCCACTCATGTCTCCCACCACCCCCACCCCCCAGCCACCAGGGGCAGCCTCCACCAGGCCCCCACTCATGTCGCCCACCACCCCCATCCCCCAGCAGTGCAGGGGCAGCCTCCACCAGGCCGCCACTCGTGTCTCCTTGCACCCCCACCCCCCAGCAGTGCAGGGGCAGCCTACACCAGGCCCCCACTCATGTCCCCCTGCACCCCCAACCCCCAGCAGTGCAGGGGCATCCTCCACCAGGCCCCCACTCATGTCTCACACCACCCCCAGCCACCAGGGGCAGCCTCCACCAGGCCCCCACTCATGTCTCCCTGCACCCCATCCCCCAGCAGTGCAGGGGCAGCCTCCACCAGGCCCCCACTCATGTCTCCCACCACCCCCACCCCCCAGCCACCAGGGGCACCCTCCACAAGGCCCCCACTCATGTCTCCCTGCACCCCCACCCCCCAGCAGAGCAGGGGCAGCCTCCACCAGGCCCCCACTCATGTCTCCCACAACCCCCACCCCCCAGCCCCCAGGGGCAGCCTCCACCAGGCCCCCACACATGTCTACCACCACCCCCACCCCCCAGCAGTGCAGGAGCACCCTCCACCAGGCCCCCACTCATGTCTCCCACCACCCCTACCCCCCAGCAGTGCAGGGGCAGCCTCCACCAGGCCCCCACTCATGTCTCCCACCACCCCCACCCCTCAGCCACCAGGGGCAGCCTCCACCAGGCCCCCACTCATGTCTCCCTGCACCCCCACCCCCCAGCAGTGCAGGGGCAACCTACACCAGGCCCCCACTCCTGTCCCCCTGCACCCCCACCCCCCAGCAGTGCAGGGGCAGCCTCCACCAGGCCCCCACTCATGTCTCCCACCACCCACACCCCCCAGCAGTGCAGGGGCAGCCTCCAGAAGGCCCCCACTCATGTCTCCCACCACCCCACCTCCCAGCCACCAGGGGCAGCCACCACCAGGCCCCCACACAGGTCCCCCTGTACCCCCACCCCCCAGCATTGCAGGGGCAGGCTCCACCAGGCCCCCACTCATGTCTCCCTGCACCCCCACCCCCCAGCCACCAGAGGCACCCTCCACCAGGCCCCCACTCATGTCCACCACCACCCCCACCCCCCAGCCACTAGGGGCAGCCTCCACCAGGCCCCCAACCATGTCTACCACCACCCCCACCCCCCAGCAGTGCAGGGGCACCCTCCACCAGGCCCCCACTCATGTCCACCACCACCCCCACCCCCCAGCCACCAGGGGCAACGTCCACCAGGCCCCCACTCATGTCTCCCTGCACCCCCACCCCCCAGCAGAGCAGGGGCAGCCTCCACCAGGCCCCCACTCATGTCTCCCACCACCCCCACCCCCCAGCCACCAGGGGCAGCCTCCACCAGGCCCCCACTCATGTCTCCCACCACCCCCACCCCCCAGCAGTGCAGGGGCAGCCTCCACCAGGCCCCCGCTCATGTCTCCCTGCACCCCCACCCCCCACCAGTGCAGGGGCAGCCTACACCAGGCCCCCACTCATGTCCCCCTGCACCCCCACCCCCCAGCAGTGCAGGGGCAGCCTCCACCAGGCCCCCACTCATGTCTCCCTGCACCCCCACCCCCCAGCAGTGCAGGGGCAGCCTCCACCAGGCCCCCGCTCATGTCTCCCTGCACCCCCACCCCCCAGCAGTGCAGGGGCAGCCTCCACCAGGCCCCCGCTCATGTCTCCCTGCACCCCCACCCCCCAGCAGTGCAGGGGCAGCCTCCACCAGGCCCCCGCTCATGTCTCCCTGCACCCCCACCCCCCAGCAGTGCAGGGGCAGCCTCCACCAGGCCCCCACTCATGTCCCCTTGCACCCCCACCCCCCAGCCACCAGGGGCACCCTCCACCAGGTCCCCACTCATGTCCACCACCATCCCCACCCCCAGCCACCAGGGGCAGCCTCCACCAGGCCCCCACCCATGTCTACCACCACCCCCACCCCCCAGCAGTGCAGGGGCACCTTCCACCAGGCCCCCACTCATGTCCACCACCACCCCCACCCACCAGCCACCAGGGGCAGCCTCCACCAGGCCCCCACTCATGTCTCCCTGCACCCCCACCCCCCAGCAGAGCAGGGGCAGCCTCCACCAGGCCCCCACTCATGTCTCCCACCACCTCCACCCCCCAGCCACCAGGGGCAGCCTCCACCAGGCCCCCACTCATGTCTCCCTGCACCCCCACCCCCCAGCAGTGCAGGGGCAGCCTCCACCAGGCCCCCACACATGTCCCCCTGCACCCCCACCCCCCAGCTGTGCGATTTGCCTGGGTATGTGTACTACGGGGTGCACGGGAAGTTCCACACGCGATTAGCCTGGGTACGCATACTACGGGGTGCGCGGGAAGTTCCACACGCGATTAGCCTGGGCATGTGTACTTCGGGGTGTGCGGGAAGGTCCACACGCGATTAGCCTGGGTACGTGTACTTCGGGGTGTGCAGGAAGTTCCACACGCAATTGGCCTGGGTACGTGTATTTCGGGGTGCGCGTGAACTTCCACACGCGACTGGGCCTGTGAGAGTGGGCTACGTGTATTCCTGGGGAGGGCGGGAAGATTCACACGTTCGCCTACGACGCGCCGAAAAATAAATGGTCCAATCCTGAAACACGTACGCCAGCATGAAGCAGGCGTATGTCGACCCGCGCAGCATAAAAGTGCGCGCAAACAACAAACAAGCTCAGACGCCAGGATGAATATACCGTTCCTAGCAGCAGTGGCCGTGGGTTACCAAAGGAGGAGGAGGAGGATAGTGAGGGCCCAAATTTTCACTCCCAGAACCATCCTTTTTGGGATGCCTGATGACCAGGTTTATGGGAGGTACAGGTTTCCACCACACATAATACTGGACCTGGTCAGTGAGTGGGAGGATGACCTCACATCACCCACCCTGTGCTCCCAAGCACTCAGCCCCCTGGAGAAGGTCCTCAATGTACTGCACTTCTTGGCCACAGGATCATTTCAGCGGACAAGTGCCATAGTGGGTGGGGTGTCACAGGCCACGCAGTCACGTTGCCTACACCAGGTCTTGAACATCACCACTGCACGCCTATCAGTCCGTAGGCACATATACCTGCCAAGGACACCTGCAGAAAGGCAGGCTGCCGCCCTCGATTTCTACGGTGTGGCACAATTCCCAAAAGTGCTAGGTGCCATTGACTGCACCCATGTGGCACTACGTCCCCCCAGGGCATCTGAGCACATCTATAGGAATCGCAAGCACTGGCATTCCATCAATGTGCAGGTAGTATGTAGCGCCAAGGGAATCATCACCTCAGTATATGCCAACTATCCAGGGTCCACCCACGACAGCTTCATTTACCGAATGTCTACCCTAAGCCGGGACCTAGAAGCTGGGCGGCATGGCGATACATGGCTGCTTGGTGAGTATGAATGCCACTGCACATGCATGCATGTCAGATGCAGAGTTATGTCACTACCCCACTAATGATACCCATCACCTCCTCACCAGGGGACAGTGCCTACCCTCTGAGCACCCACATGATGACGCCAATTCGGAACCCCATCACGCCTCCAGAGGTAAGATACAACACAGCCCATATTGCAACCCGGGGCATAGTGGAGCACACATTCGGAGTGCTCAAGTCACGCTTTCGCTCCCTTGACCGTTCTGGCGGGCAGCTGTTATATGCACCCCCAGTAGTGTGCAGGATCATAGTGGCAGCATGTGTCCTGCACAATGTTGCAACACGCCGGGGCCTGGCTGTGGACATGGTGGTGCCCCCACATCCCCAACCACATGCACGCCCGCTGCGCATCGGAGGGGAGAGGGCACGGGGTGAGGCAGCCCGTACACAGCTGGTGGCTAATTACTTCACATAGAAATCACACCCCAGTGGAGTGCACACAGCCCTGGCACATACCATCTGATAAGCAATGATGACTCGACCTGACAATTAAGACGAACAAAGGGACAGTCAACTGTCAGAACCATAGCAGCCTGAGATTGTTCATGTGGAAGTGTCACAATGTGTGCATCCCTACCTACACAAACACCACCAATGCAGTGTCATCAAAAGACACACTTCCATGCTGCAGAAATGAATACCCACTCGCAAAATACTACATGAAAACAGTGCCATGTCACCCAACCCCTCCCCGGCACGGCCACACAACACACCATGGCATGTCATGCAATGTGAGAGGAAACAAATGAATCCCCACAACATGCCCCAAGTGTCACCAGCTACAGTGTCCCTAATGGAAACATGGCCACACATGAAATGCTCACAGTAATGCAGGACCTACAACACACATTCCCAAATACTTACCAAGAATACCAATCACCTACACAACCTCCAACCTACCTTAAACATGACATTACAGACTTACAAATGTGCTAGCCTCACTACCTGATGATGCCAGCCCTCCGAACACTTCCAAGTATACAGTGTTAGCGCCACGCAAGAGTGTAGGTGCACTGCTTACAACATGGACTCCAGTTCCACGGTGGACCGCATTGTGAAGACATGAGGAATGGACCTGCAAATTAGGAGGATGAGATGGATGCAGAGGGACATATCAATACACCATGCAGTGTACAATACAACAACAATATGCACTATGAATGTATACACAGTATTGACTACAGACTGCCCACACATCGAATGGGAGTCCAATGTCACCATGTACGTCAATGTCACTTGGGCACACCCTTTGCAAGACCATGGAAACGGGAAGCAGGAGGGGTGTGTGTCACAAAAACCCAAGCATCTGAACCAAATTCATGACAAGCCAGCATGTGCCCAGCCACAATGCAGCGTATGCCCACGGGAGCCACACAAGGCAACACACTGACCCAAAAAAAAAAAAAAAAAAAAATCAAAAATGGCCCAGGGGGAGGCCACCCAGGAGGTCCGAGGGCAGGGTGCACACCAAAACCCACCTGTGTGGATCTTGCAAAAAAAAAAACACCTCCATGGGCTCATGGCCTACACGGCTACCCTATTGTGGGAGTATCACTGCTGTTGCTCTCCTCACCCTCTGCAGCTGCATCAGGAGGTGGTGGCACTATGGGAGGCAGCCCACGCAAAGTCCTAGTCTGTTCCTCCATGGCTGCAAGCATGCGGGTGTGGTAGGTCTCGTTCTGGAGGATAAGTGTGCGGAGGTCCCCATGCAACAACTCACGGGATGCCCGGACCTCCACCCTAGTTGCCTGCATCTCAGCTGAGAGCATATGTGTGAGACGCTCCAGCTGCTGTTCTGTCCTTCTGTTTGTTGAAGCCTCAAGCTCAACAAGAGTCATCCTGAGGTGAAGGAGTTCCACCCTCAGGGCTTCCCTGTGGCCCTGGGACTCTATGGAAATGGTTTCCTGCAGAGTCGCCAGTGCCGCCCGCCTGTCCCTGTCGGACGCCAACATGTCCTCCCTGTGTGACTGGCAGATGGAGTCGGTTGCCTGCTGTAGTCGCTCCATCAGCCTTTCGGGGGGACAATGGAAGTGGCCACCCTTTCCATGGCCTGAGCCATCATCTCTGATGATGCTGCCTGTTGGGTTGCCATACCATATATGGATTGCTCCCATGCAGTATTGCCAGGTGGCTGACGGCCACCACGTCGGCGGGCACCACACCTGTCTGGGGCAAGGCGAACTGCGCCTTGCTGTGCCGGCACTGCCTGAGGCTGCAGGACTGCATTCCCCTCTGATCTGCTGGCCCAGGAACAGGATCAGATGTCGCGGAGTGTGACCCTGCATCCGTAACCACTGTTAGGCGGAAAACTGTGCAGTTCCCTTTGGGACCACTGCAAAAGATTTAGGACTACAGGTGTTTGGCGGTGAACCCACTTGCTAGCAGTCTGTACCACACAGATTCACTTGGTAGCTGTGGCAGAGCAGTCAGGCTTCCCTCAAGAAGAGTTGAGCAGTATGTGGAGTATACAAAATAGGGCAATTCTTCACAGCAAGACAAGCAAACACGCAACAAGGCTCAGTGTAAAGATATTAAGGTATTTATTTATAACGAAACGTCTATCAAAAACACTATGGCACTTTCACGGCAAACAAATCAAACACAATTACTCTACGAAGAAGAAACGATCAATCCCCCTAACAATATTTCGACAAGTCTAAGTTCTACTGGTATCACTTATTTCCAGACAGAGGTGTATACCTCAACTTAGATGGCACTCTAATATTAGTTAGGACGGGAGAGAAAAAAATAGGCAGGTTACGAAATCAACACAGTTCAATACTACTCAGGTAAGATGCAAGGCAAGAAGGCAAGAACCACAATAGATCATAAAGTTCAGAGGCCAGGCCCACTCGGAGAGAGGCAAGGCGATATGTCCTAAAAGTCTCTAGTGGAGATGTGTTCGAGTCTTTGTAGCAAATTGTTATCGGCAGGTTGAACCAGTTCAGAACAATACGTTTAGAAAAAGCTTAGAGGCAACCCAACGGAAAGGAGAGGATTAAGACACCTCGCTCGATCCGATCGAAAGGGAAGGCAGGCGGACACGGTACCTTGTTGTGGAGAGACAGCTCCGGCGGGGGCAGTTGTTCCTGGTGGTGGATGCACGTCGGGTCTTTGCCAAGAGTAGAGATGATCTCGTCGTCGAAGAAAAGTGAAGTCCAGTGCACCACCAGGGAAGAGACCAGCCGCGGAGTGCTCCGTCACAAGGCACCACCTTTTGGTCGCGGTACAGGGGTAGTGGCTATCCGGTTACCGAGGTGCGCTGCACGGGCAATTCGACCACTGTGTCCTGAGGCGAATAAAAAGCAAAGGGGACTGGTTGTTCCCACCAGTCAGGGGAAGAGACTCTCCGGCAGGGAGATCTCCTATGTCATCGGGAAGTGGTGAGTCGGTTCCGCAGGGCTCCACCGGAGGTGTCATCGTTGCAGGTCGGCTCAGTGTTACCCTCGTCGGATTCTTAGGTCCTGTGGCGACTTCTGAAGATCCAGTCCCAAAAGCCCTGCTTTTATGCAGAAAACCCCCATTCATTCAGCCTAGCTGTCAATCAACACATGCTAAGTGGTGAGCGGGAAGGCTCACCACTCGGGCCAATCACTCCAGAGTGCGACCGGAGTTGGCAAGGCAACTCGGTCCAGGGTGCCTAAACCCCCTCCCACACCCCTGTGGTAACCCAGACAGAATGGCACCACTTTGGAGGGTCTCTGTACAAAGCCTGCCAAAAGTGGAACAAAGGGCTCAACCTTTGGTTTAGGAGTCACAGACACGAACACAGATGCCATTTTAAAAACCGGGTTCTGGCAGAAAATACCATCCGATAAACTTATTTAAGATAAGTAGATCGGTGGTACATTAGAGATTAACGAGAAAAAGTATCAATCTCAAACAATGGGATGAATCCCATAGGGTTATGTCCGGGGTCGAACATAACAAGTAGTTTTCACTGCCACCAGCCAAAACTCGACGAGGGGGGACGGGACAGTGCCCCCTCGAGAAACAGATTCAGGAGTAATCGAATTACCCCTACTAGTACGTCCAAAATAAGATGGTTTGTACTAGTTCTGTTAGTAAATTTAGGTCTAGTAAAGCCAATGGTGACTTTACATGCCCGGGGAGACAGTAGTCAGTCCCCGGGTATGGAGTCTATGGTGGAGGTCCGCTAGGACACCCCAGTGTTACGGCACGTATGGTGCGGTGTGACACACATAGAAAAACATATGAGACCCTATGGAGTAAAAGACCCCATAGCCCATAGAACACATTGACATTCAAAGGAATTACACACATTCATGTCCAAGAATGGGAGGAAAAGAGTCTCACTCTTGGCAGGATGGAAAAAAACAAACTCCAGAAATCCAGCAAAGCTGCTGGGGGACTCACTAGGTTAGGAAATTCAGCCTAAACAGAGAATTCTCCCTAACACTCGCCCCCCCAGACTAAGGGACAGGAGGATTTAATCCACTCCTGGATGAATCTCATACCTCTAGTCGATGACATACATCCTAGAGAGACCATCAGCATTTTGGTGGTCACATCCTGACCTGTGCTCAATGGTGAAATCAAACCTTTGCAGGCAGATCGACCATCTCAATAGTTTTCGGTTTTCCCCTTTCATTTGCATTAACCATCTCAAGGGTTGGTGGTCAGTCTGAATGACGAAAGTAGAACCATACAAGTACGGCCTAAACTTCTTCAGAGCACACCCGATAGCAAAGCACTCTCTTTCGATTGTTGCCCACCTTGTTTCAGGATCCTTCAGCTTGCGGCTGATGAAGCAAACGGGGTGCTCCCTACCTTTCCCATCCAGTTGACTGAGTACGGCACCTATTCCTACATTTGAAGCATCTGTCTGCACAATGAAGCGTTAGCGGTAATCAGGAGCTCTGAGTACTGGGGCTTGGCAAAGAGCCTTTTTCAGGTTTTCAAAAGCCTGATTGCACTCCTCGTTCCATCTAACCTTCTTAGGAAATTTGGGCGAGGAGATGACATTCAGTGGAGAAGCTATGGTACCATAGTTCTCTATGAAATTCCTGTAATACCCAGTGAGGCCTAGGAAGGCTCTCACCTGGGTTTGAGTAGTCGGTGTTGTCCAATTTTGCACAGCTTCAATCTTACTGAGCAAAGGCCTTATTTCTCCACCTCCTACCTCATGTCCAAGATAGATTACCTTACTCTGTCCAATTTGGCATTTGCTCGCCTTTATGGTCAGATTGGCTCGTCCAAGAGCCTGCAAAACATCTCTCAGGTGGGTTACATGTTCTTCCTAGGAATTGCTGAACACTGCGATGTCATCCAAGTATGCCATGCAGAAGTCCTCCATCCCATTCAGAACCTGGTTTACCATCCGTTGAAACGTAGCAGGTGCATTCTTCAATCCGAAAGGCATTACCTTAAACTGGTATAAGCCAACGGGGGTAGAAAATGCAGTTTTCTCCTTGGCATGGTCTGTCAGGGCTATTTGCCAATAGCCTAACGTCAAGTCAAATGTGCTGAGGAACTTGGCGGCGCCAAGTTTATCCACCAACTCATCCATTCTTGGCAAAGGGTGGGCATCAGTCTTGGTGACTGCATTAAGAGCTCTATAATCCACGCAGAATCTAAGTTCTTTAGATCCGGCCTTTGGTACTAACACAACTGGACTAGACCATGGACTAGTAGAGGGCTCTATTACCCCGAGATCAAGCATCTTGCTGACCTCACCTTTGATGTGGGTTCGTACGTTTTCAGATATGCGGTATCCTCTGCTTTTGACTGGCAGACAGTCACCAGTGAGTATGTCGTGCTGGCCCCAAGGGGTCAAGCCTGGTGAAAGCGAGACAGAGAGGCAAACTGATTCAACATAGCTTTGCACTCTTCTTGTTGCTCAGGTGTCAGATTGGAGGAGAGATTTACTCCTTCAATTTTTCCATCTAAAGGTAAGCCTCTGAGGAGATCCGGAAGAGCTTCACTCTCTTCTTTTTCCTCGGATGACGCTAGAAGCAATGCTCCTACATCGGCACGTGAGACATACGCTTTAAGTCGGTTGGTGTGAAAGACTGTCGGAGCCTCCTTGGGATTGCCCAAGTCCACCAGATAGTTAACCTCTCCGAGTTTACCCACAACTCGGAATGGTCCCATCCATTTATCTTGCAAGGCCCTCTGCCTTGTTGGGATCATAAGGAGAACAAGCTGGTCTTGAGCGAACTCAACCATGTTAGCCTTTTGATCGTGCCAGTGCTTGACCAATGCTTGTCCAGCTTTCAAGTTATCGCTTGCTTCCGTCATCATGTGCGACATTCTCCTCCGGAGACCTATCACGTAGTCAGTCACTCTGACTGGCTTGGGGGAAGGAGCACTCTCCAACCCCTCCTTAATCAGGGCCAATGGACCTCTGACGGGATGACCATAGAGTAGTTTGAAGGGCGAGTAACCTACTCCCTCCTGAGGGACTTCTCTATAAGCAAAGAGAAGGCATGGCAGTAGAAGGTCCCACTTATGTTTAAGAGGTTCTTCTAAAGCACCTATCATGCTCTTCATGGTTCGGTTGAACCGTTCTACCAACCCATTGGTTTGTGGGTGGTACGCTGTTGAGAACTTGTAAGTAACTCCACAGGTTTTCCACATGGCTTTCATGTAATTGGACATAAAGTTTGACCCCCTGTCAGAGATTACTTCCTTAGGAAACCCGACCCTAGTAAAAATACCAAGGAGGGCCTTAGCCACAGCCGGAGCTGTAACAGTCCTCATAGGAATTGCCTCAGGATACCTAGTAGCATGGTCTACTACAACAAGTATAAACCTGTTGCCTGAGGAAGTTGGAGGATCAAGGGGACCAACAATGTCAATCCCTACTCTCTCAAATGGGACTCCCACAACTGGGAGAGGCACTAAAGGTGCCACATTCTTGGAGCCAACCTTACCAGAGGTCTGGCAGGTGTGGCAGCTCCTGCAGTGTTTTTCTACTTCGGCCCCCATCTTTGGCCAATAGAAGGTGAGAGAGAGCCTTTCCTTAGTCTTCTTGAAACTCAAGTGACCAGCCAAAGGAATCTTGTGGGCTAACTGCAAGAACTGTGGTCTGTTCTCTTGGGGTACTACAAGTCTTTTGTAGTCTCCAGGTGCAGACTCGGTCGGTTCACTGTAGAAGAGGCCATCTTCCCAGTGCAACCTGTATTTCCCAGGCTCTTGCCCTTCAGCCTGAGCTTCTGCCTGGTGGCGAAGACCTTCCAGAGTTGGACATTCCCTCTGTCCCTTACTGAAGTCTGCCCTGCTGGGTCCACCTTCTGCCAGTAAAGACTGCAGCTCAGGATGGGCAACAGGATCCAGATCTCCAATGAGTTCCTGGCCTTCCATTAGCTCTTCCTCAGAGTCTAATTCTACCACACAGGGTTGTACCTCCCTCTCAGCCTCGGCTGGAGGTGGAGTTACGGGTGTAACTTTGGACAACCGCGGGGAAGTCCGTGTTGGCTGCACTGGAGTGCTGGCTGCTGGTTTCGGGATAGAAGTCTTAGGTTTCCCTTTCGCTTCTGTTTTCTTGTAGACAGCGGCCGACAATTCCAGTGGAGCAGGAGTGATTTCTTTCTTCATCATCTCCTGGAGAGTACAGCGCGTGGTCCTCTCTCTTGCAGGTCTGGTTAGCTCCTGTAACCGTTTACTAGGAGGTCTGGGAGTATGCGATACAACTCCGAGAGTTTTCAAATCGTTACCCAAAAGTACGCGCCCTGGTACCTCACTCTGTATGCTGACAGGTATCTTCACAGTCATGTCGTTACACTGGATGAGAACTGGTAATTGGGGAAGCATCTGCACAGGCCCTCCAGCTAACTTGGTGAGGCGTTTGGGTGCCTTAGCAACATCCTCAGCCTGAAAAAACGATTTATCCACCACAGTTATGCTGGCCCCAGTGTCCCTAATGGCAGGAGTCGCCTGACCATTCACCTGGACACTGTCCTTATAATACTCTTCAGTATTATCGGGGATAGAATTATAGACATCTAAATTCTGTTGTTCCCACACGCCAGAGATACTAAAGAAACGCTGGCTGAGACTCCAATGGGTTCGTCAGCTAGCAGTAGAAAGTTTCCACTTGCCATTTGGACTTCCTCCTCTGGAGCGAAGGCTAAGGAGACAAGCTGGACCCCTGAAGGTTTACCCTTACATCTGGGATCTCCTTTCACGTGGTCAGTCGAGCCACAAACAAAGCATTTACCGAATGCTTTCTGGAATGGTGGCTTGTTCTGACCTCCTTCCGGTTTGGCACCAGAAGACACACTATTCTGCGGTGGTTTTCCTTGTGGCTTACCCTTCTGGTTTTGTTTGGGGCCCTCTTTGGAATGTGAGTTATTAGAATTCTCTTTTGAGTCTTTTTTAGGCTGTTTTCCCTCATCCTTTTTCTGAGTTGCCCCAGAATCCTTATGAGTAGCCCTGTTGGCAACTCATAAGTCAGCAGCCTTAGCTAGCTTCCGGGAATCCAATTCCTTCGAATCAGCCAAGTGCTGTCTGAGCTCAGGAGAACAGGCATCATAAATAGACTCCAACATAAAAAGATACCTCATACCCTCATAAGTGTTCACTTTGTAACCCTTAATCCATCCCTCTAAGTTTTTCAACCCTTCACTCACCCAGGTAGCCCAAGGGGTACCATCATGCTTTTTGAGGGTTCTAAACCTCTTAAGATACTGGGAAGGGGTCTTCCAGAAACTAGCTATTAAAGCTAGCTTCACACTTTCGTAATCCGTCTTATCCGCCTCCCCCAACTCCCTTACCACATCAGTCGCAACAGGAGGGAGCCTAGAGAACAACCAGGGAAGTAAAGCATTCCCGGTGATGTCCTGGAGCCCATGATTGTATTCAAACAGTTTCAACCAATCCAACACATCCAATCTCGGTTCATACATACCCACTAATTCCTTTGGCATTCGGGGTCTTTTGGGACTGGAGCTCCTTGAGGAACCAGAGGAGAGAGAAGCATTTTCCATAGACAACTTTTTCATCTCTAACTCGTGATTAAGTTCTATTTCCCTGAGTCTTAACTCAGCTTGCTTCTGCTCAGCCTGGGCATTCATCCGTCTGAACTCGAGCTCTTGGTTTCGTTCAGATTGAGCCAAGAACCGTTTGTATTCTAATTCGAGCTTCATTTTTTCAAGTTCAAAATAAGCAGGGTTACTTGTGGGACCTGGTGTGGGCCCCGTAGGCACAGCTGGTAAGGCAGGTAGAGGAGCAGGGGAGACAGTTTCGTTAGCCTCTCCGTCCTCATCAGCCTCTTCATCGCTATCATCAGAATTTCGATTTAGATCAACACCATCACTGTTATCTACATTTGCTGGAGAGATTGGTTCCTCTGAACCAGTACCCAGACTTTGGTTCGCCAGCAATCTTTCTATTAGTTCTAACTTCTTGCCTCTTACAGAAAGATTCTCTTGCCTACAGAGAGCTCACAAACTCTCAGTATTTTCACCTGACAAGGACTCTTGACTGTAAGTTTCCATCGAAGACATGTTTTTTGAAAGTTGCTTTTTGTGCTAAGTTTTGTGGTTAGTTATCCTACAGTGTCGAAAAGCACTCTAAACTGTATACTCGATACAAATCCCACCGCTGTGCACCAGTGTTAGGCGGAAACCTGTGCAGTTCCCTCTGGGACCACTGCAAAAGATTTAGGACTACAGGTGTTTGGCGGTGAACCCACTTGGTAGCAGTCTGTACCACACAGATTCACTTGGTAGCTGTGGCTGAGCAGTCAGACTTCCCTCAAGAAGAGTTGAGCAGGATGTGGAGTATACAAAATAGGGCAATTCTTCACAGCAAGACAAGCAAACATGCAACGAGGCTCAGTGTAAAGATATTAAGGTATTTATTTATAACGAAACATCTATCAAAAACACTATGGCACTTTCACGGCAAACAAATCAAACACAATTACTCTACGAAGAAGAAACGATCAATCCCCCTAACAATATTTCGACAAGTCTAAGTTCTACCGGTATCACTTATTTCCAGACAGAGGTGTATACCTCAACTTAGATGGCACTCTAATATTAGTTAGGACGGGAGAGAAAAAAATAGGTAGGTTACGAAATCAACACAGTTCAATACTACACGGGTAAGATGCAAGGCAAGAAGGCAAGAACCACAATAGATCATAAAGTTCAGAGGCCAGGCCCACTCGGAGAGAAGCAAGGCGATATGTCCCAAAAGTCTCTAGTGGAGATGCGTTTGAGTCTTTGTAGCAAATTGTTATCGGCAGGTTGAACCAGTTCAGAACAATACGTTTAGAAAAAGCTTAGAGGCAACCCAACGGAAAGGAGAGGATTAAGACACCTCGCTCGATCCGATCGAAAGGGAAACCAGGCGGACACGGTACCTTGTTGTGGAGAGACAGCTCCGGCGGGGGCAGTGGTTCCTGGTGGTGGATGCACGTTGGGTCTTTGCCAAGAGTAGAGATGATCTCGTCGTCGAAGAAAAGTGAAGTCCGGTGCACCACCAGGGAAGAGACCAGCCGCGGAGTGCTCCGTCACAAGGCACCACCTTTTGGTCGCGGTACAGGGGTAGCAGCAATCCGGTTGCCGAGGTGCGCTGCACGGGCAATTCGACCACTGCGTCCTGAGGCAAATAAAAAGCAAAGGGGACTGGTTGTTCCCACCAGTCAGGGGAAGAGACTCTCCGGCAGGGAGATCTCCTCTGTCGTCGGGAAGTGGTGAGTCGGTTCCGCAGGGCTCCACCGGAGGTGTCGTCGTTGCAGGTCGGCTCAGCATTACCCTCGTCGGATTCTTAGGTCCTGTGGCGACTTCTGAAGATCCAGTCCCAAAAGCCCTGCTTTTATGCAGAAAACCCCCATTCATTCAGCCTAGCTGTCAATCAACACATGCTAAGTGGTGAGCGGGAAGGCTCACCACTTGGGCCAATCACTCCAGAGTGCGACCAGAGTTGGCAAGGCAACTCGGTCCAGGGTGCCTAAACCCCCTCCCACACCCCTGTGGTAACCCAGACAGAATGGCACCACTTTGGAGGGTCTCTGTACAGAGCCCGCCAAAAGTGGAACAAAGGGCTCAACCTTTGGTTTAGGAGTCACAGAGACGAACACAGACGCCATTTTAAAAACCGGGTTCTGGCAGAAAATACCACCCGATAAACTTATTAAAGATAAGTAGATCGGTGGTACGTTAGAGATTCACGAGAAAAAGTATCAATCTCCAACAATGGGACGAATCCCATAGGGTTATGTCCGGGGTCGAACATAACAAGTAGTTTCCACTGCCACCAGCCAAAACTCAACGAGGGGGGACGGGACAGTGCCCCCTCGAGTAACAGATTCAGGGGTAATCGAATTACCCCTACTAGTACGTCCAAAATAAGATGGTTTGTACTAGTTCTGTTAGTAAATTTAGGTCTAGTAAAGCCAATGGTGACTTTACATGCCCGGGGAGACAGTAGTCAGTCCCCAGGTATGGAGTCTATGGTGAAGGTCCGCTAGGACACCCCAGTGTTACGGCACGTAGGGTGCGGTGTAACACACATAGAAAAACATATGAGACCCTATGGAGTAAAAGACCCCATAGCCCCTAGAACACATTGACATTCAAAGGAATTACACACATTCATGTCCAAGAGTGGGGGGAAAAGAGTCTCACTCTTGGCAGGATGGAAAAAAACAAACTCCAGAAATCCAGCAAGGTTAGGAAATACAGCCTAAACAGAGAATTCTCCCTAACACCCACCAAAGGCGTACCTGCCAACACTGACATCCCCATTGAGGTTTCTAACCCTGGTGCAGGTGGGTCGGACAGAACAGAATCCCTCCCAGGAACACTCACCTGCGACGGCACATAGGTATCATCATCTGAATCGACACCTGAATACAGCTCGGGGGAGGTGCAGCCAGAGACACCCCTTGAGAGCACGACCTGCAGCAGTTGTGGGTTCTCACCCACCACCACACCACGTCCCTCACTGGTGGTCGGTCGGCCCTCAGACCCCTCCTGGGTCTGCACCATCTTCACAACCCCAGCAGTATCAAGTGCGTCATCCCCTGCAAAGACATAAAAGAAAACAAATGGAAAAAGGCATTACCACTATGGCACGCAATTAGGGCTGAGAGGCTACAGAAACAGTACTTGATTGACACGTGTCCCACATGACTAAAACCCTCCCATGCATGCACCGTCACTGCGTGTGAAGGGTAGGCAGATGGCACACATTGATGACACCAAGATGGAAGATGAACACATTTGCTGAAGGCTGCCTAGCAGTGGCATCACACATTGGCCATTGATTGGCAGGTCAAATACACATGCCATCACACAGATGGCATGTACTCTAGCCATGAAGTGAAGAGGGAGAGGAGGTCACCAATTGTTCATTCAGTCCAGTTTGCTAATGTAATTGATTTTTTCATTGAAATGGTTCAAATGTTTAACCTGCAGCTGCCAGTCCAAAATGGTCCTATAGCACAGGGACATGTCTAAACAAATCATGTCCAGGAAACAAAGCCAGTCCACTGTACCATAGCCATGTCAGACATGTGACAATAGGACTGAGAAATCCCGAGTAAAAGTGGTGGTATGCAAACAATCTGCCTGAATAAACAGAGGTAAATAAGCAACAATGTTGTGGCAAGATGACACTCCAAGGGCAACTGGCGTGGTGTTGGGCTGGATGTCTAATGTTGGCAAAAGGGATGCTGCTATACCCAAATGCTGGTGCGCAGAATGTATAGGAAGAGGCACATGGGTGACCCAAACCACTCAGGCACACACACCCTCATCTGGCACCCAAATAGAAGCCCTCCCACACACACCATGCACATGGATGACACACACATGCATGTGCATTCACCGGACAATGCCTCGTAATCTGCCAGTTCTCCCACGCCTTGGATCTGTTCCTCTGTGACGTAGGTCCCAGCAACCTGCTCATGTGGAGTGAGTTCAATGTCGTCTGCTGGAGACCCACCTCCAGTCACTAGAGTTGCGGCATAACTTGAGGCCAGCTTATTCTTTGCCCTGCGCTTCAGGTCATTCCAGTGCTTGTAGCATTCAGTAGCTGTGCGCCTCACGATTCCAAGGGCACTTATGATGTCCGCAATGGTCTGCCAGTGTGCCTGACGTTGTGCAGGTGTGGTCTTGGATCCTGCAACAATCACCATTTCGCGGTCATGTGCGGACACATACTCTACACGTGCATTCAGTTCGTCCTCATTGAAGCTGGGCTTCCTTGACGGGCCGGACTGTGTAGCCTTGTCTGGGGCATCAACCTCTACTGGACGAGCACTCTTCCTCTTTCGCTTGGAAGGTGGTGCGGATCCTGAGTGTCCTACGCCGCTCTGGACACTAGGGGCAGGAGCCCCGGTGGACTCTGTACTAGGAGTGTAGGATTGCACACTCAGCATGGGAGTTGGTGCAGGCATTAGCTCAAGTGTGATGGTGTCAGGGGGAATGTCAGCATGATGGACTTGGACTGACACTGTCCTGGCTGGGTGTGTGAGAGGTGGGGCGGATGGAGCCGCAGCTGCCCCTGCAGCCTCCCCAGCCTGCCTAAGCGGGGCAGCAGATGACCTAGCTGCCCCTGATCCACGTGGCCTGATGACACCAACGTTCACTGGCGCACGTGGCCTAGACCTGCTGACCTGGTAGTCAGCCATGGAGTCACCCTATGCCAGGTCTGGTTCCACAGTGGGCTGGTCCAACAAGGGCTGAGCATGGATGGTGTCAGCCACGTTAACCTCAACCAGGGGTGGGAGGGGGCATGGGTGTCCACACATGGGGGGCTAGGGGCACCCTGCAAGTCACGGCCACGTCCCTATCGGATCCACCACGGCCACCACTTGGGGCTCGGCCACCTTTGCCACCCTTATGGCTTGTTCGCCTCCCACCCATGGCACTGATGTTATTGTGCGTATGGGAGTCGATGTGAACTATTGTCCTGGGCAATTGGGGGTCATAGGGGTTGGGTACCAGATGGTAATCATACCCTAGTGCTGTAGCAAGGCTGTATGTCACCCCTCGGGAAAGATGACGGGTCACGCAACGCACAGGCACTCCAAAAAAGGGAAGTAAGGTGCACGCAACCCCTCCTAGACCACGTGCGTGGAAAAATAAACCTGCACTACGCTGTGGCACCCAGAAACACAAGAATGAATGTATGCGTGTCACACGCAGCCTAGAATGACCTCTGAAGGGGTAAGCGACACACGGGGCAAGCACAGATGTGAAATACGTTCACGACTCACCGTCTGCCAGGAACAAAAGCGTGAAAAAAAACGCGTGTGCGCGTTGGCAAAACCCCCACCAAAAGAAGAATTGTACGCTGTCTGAGGAGACAGGACAACAGTAGAAGGGAACACTGTTTGAGGAAACAGGCCCAGGAAAAAGAGGAAAAGAGAAAAAGCTGTCAGAGGTAACAGGGAGTACGAACTGGAAATGTCGTGAAGTAAATTTCGTGTGAACCGACAAGAAGTACAGATTTCACCCACTCTCTCTCCAAGAAAAGCACGTACAAGGAAATGCCGTCCTACACGTACCTTTTATACACACGTCACAGACGCGCATACTCGATGAGGCCATTTCCACCAATTACGCGCTTTGACACTCGGACGTGTATCTATTTTTTTTTACACGCGCCATTCTCTACGGCCATGCGCGTGACGTCACAGCTGCGCATGGGGGACTTTGGGCCAATGAAATCGCGTATGCGTGCAGACGCGCTTACACGCTAAGGGCCTTTCCTCGAATTACACGCAGACGTGCAAGACTTTTCATGTGCCAAATCACTCCGTATCAAGCTGGCCACGCGTAAGCACACGGAAGACCACGCTCCTGCCCACAAAGCCGATTTACTGCCCCCCAAAGACCCGAGCACGCTCCCACCTGCCATCTGCTGCTGCCTGCACATCAGCCAGGGGTGCTCTTGCTGTGACCACCCCTGCTGGAACCGAAGACTCCCGACTGGGATTCCATCGCTCCACAGCCCAGCCCCAGGACCCAGTTGCCCACCCACTCCTGCCTCTGGGGTTGTCATGTCGGGCACTGCAACATCTGGCACCACTGACAACCCCCAGCCAGAGAGGCAGAGGGTTACCAGCTTCAGTGCCAGGGAAGTTTGTGTCCTGGTGGAGCAAGTCCTGGGGCAGTATGATGCCCTCTACGGAAGTGTGCGCGCCGACAAGGAAGGACGGACTCGGATCTGGACGGACATCGTGACTGCCATCAATGCCGAGGGGGTGGCAGTCCGTGACTTCCAACATGTCAAGAAGCGCTGGGAGGACTTCAGGTCCAGGACCCTGAACAAGGCCCGGCGCCTCTTGAAGGCAGCGGATGCTAAGGGGCCACTTGTCGGAAGATCAGATGAGGGTCCTGGAACGCATATCCCCAGCGCTCCACGTCCAGGTCCTTGAGAGGCAGACCCGTCTGGAGTCGAGCGGTAAGTGTACATGCATCATGATTGTAAGCTGGCCGTGTGGTGATGTGCCAGTAGTGTGGCGGTTGCACATCTGTTTGTATGGGGCCGAGTATGGGTCTGGTGTACAGGACCGTGAGGCTAACACATGCAAGCGCTGTCATGTGTGAGACATGGATGGTGCTTGTGTGTGTAGGCTTGCATGCCAAATGCAATTGTGTGGGCACACATGTTTGTATGAATGTGTATTTAAGTAGGCATGTTCGTGATGTCATGCATGTATGTTGTTTTCAGCTGCATGTATCAGCACTGTGTACATGTGCATGTGTGGGTATTTGACAAGGGTGCAATAGTGATGCAACATGGATGCATGTGACAGCGGGATGTGAAAGCCTGATTGGCAGATGTGACATGGATGCCCATCGGAACACTGCGACAGTTGGCTGAGGTGTACACATGCATGCAAGTGTGGTGGTGTGCGTGCATGTGTAGTTCACTCCTTGTGTTGCATGTGATGTCTGTCTCACCTTTGCCTGCTCATGCTGTTGTATGTGTATGGATGGTGCTGGCAGTTGCGATGTGGCTGTGGTATGGCTCATGTGTGCATGTAGAAATGACATGTGTGTTGCCAATTGTGATGCCATGTCTGAGGTTTGCCAATGCCACTCATGTGCAACTGTCATGTGTGTATGTGTCCATTGTACAGTGCCCTGATGCCTGTGTTTTATTTCTCCCTGTCTGCAGCGTCAACTGATGAAGAGGGCGGAGAAGGTGCTGTGGAGCACAGCGGCGGGGATCGCACCGCCAGCCGGAGACGCAGGGCCCGGCTCCCCTCCCAGGTTGTGATCTCGTCGGGGAGTGAGGAGTCCGTTGCTGCGTCTCAGGCCGCAGCTGCCGGGGGGAGGTCCAAGAGGCGGAGGTCGGAGTTGGACTCCTCGGCAGCAGAAGGGGCAGCTGGGACCCCACAGGGCCCAACGGGGGAAGATAGCACAGAGTCATCCAGGTTGGTGGGGGGTTTGGTGGAGGAGGAGGCCATGAAAGCAACAGAGACGGGGTCTGGAGGTGGGGATTCCACTGGTGCTAGTGGTGCAGTGCAGGACCAGGGACAGGAGGCAGCACAGGTCGCCGCGGAGGTGCCTGTGTGCAATCCTGTCCCTGATCCTGTCACTGCATCATCTTGCACCAGCAGGGATGCCTACGTCCAGACCCGTTTTCAGGCAGGGGATGAGCTCACGACAACTGGCCTTTCTCTGCCTGCAGACGTGGCTATCCAGGTCCGGGTTGAGCCTGTCCTGACTGGTGTGGCGTTGCGTCAACGGGCCATGTGAGGTGACCTGCAGTCTTTTCATGAGGAGACTGCACGTCATCTCGAATGGCTCATTGACCGCGTCGCCCTACTGGGACAGGTCACCCAGGCCGGATTCCTCCGTTTGATGGGGATTGCTCAGACCCCCTCCTCAACTGAACCCCCTATGCGCCAGTCGTCCTCCGTGCCATCTTCCCACCTGGGTGCCCTGTGGAGCTGCCTCTGACGGTGCGGCCAGGCTGGTGGAGGAGGCATCCCTGCCACAGTCGGGAGTCGGACGTCCAGCAGAGGTGGCCACATCAACGACTGCACCCCAGCCAGCGGAGGATGTGCAGGCAGCAGGAGGCAGTGCACGGGCAGAGGCGCAGCAGCAACGTGGTGGGAGCCATGATGGCTCGGGGCCTTTGACATCGGAAGGGCAGGCATCGGCCGGAGGGCAGGAGGACCCAGGACGGGAAGTGTCTTCCGCGTGGCAGCGGTTGGGCCACGCCATAGATGCGGGGCGGCAGCGGGCGGAAGAGGCACGGCTCACAATGGTCAGGGCGGAGAACTCCATGCGAAGGGCCCTGAGGCGGGCCGAGTGCCTCGAGGCAATCCGCAGAGAGTTTGGGGGGAACATGTGGACGGCCCTGCGGACCCTCGGGGCCATGGAGGAGGAGCGCCTCCGGGACATTGAGCGGGAGTTCGATGATGCCCTGGCCCGGAACATCCCGAAGTGAGCCGTCGGACTAGCCCGCTGCCCTTGTAAATAGTTCTGTAGTTAGTGTTAGGTTTCCTTTGGTTTAGCATTTTTTTTGGACCTTTTGGACAATGGGCCAGATTTTTGTATATATTATTTTTTTTTTAGGTAGTGTTATTAGATAGGTTTCATTTCTTCTGTTGGGATCATGGACCCTGGATTGTTTATCTGTATATAGTTGACTTTTGGATTTTCATATTTTTTTATGATTTCCCCATGGAGCAATGGTTTTCGATTTTAATTTTCCATTGGATTTACTTTTGTGGACGGTGACTTTGGACACCTTTCGTTTGCATTATGACTTGTGGTTTTGCATTATTTCACGTACCTGCTTGTTTTTTTTTAAAAATAATTTCCATTATGGTTTTTTTATTTTTGGTTCAATTTATGTTGCGTTTAATACATATTTTTCTTCAAACTTCAATGTGTAGTATCATCTCATTGGTTTCATGCATATTATGATATGGGTTTTGACATTCACTGACACCCATTGGGTGTATGTGAGGGACATGTGTTCATTTCCAAACGTGCAATTGTGGTTATATCATGTTTTTGCCATTTCTAAGTGGGTGGATGCAATACTCACGTGGGTGTTTGGCATTTGGAGGCTGACCATAAGGGCCAGGGATCTAGATTGTGTTGACATGTTGGCTGGGGGACATGAGTGTGGGCCTGGTGTAGGCTGCCCCTGGTGGCAGGGGGGTGGGGGTGGTGGGAGACATGAGTGGGGGCATGGTGGAGGCTGCCCCTGGTGGCTGGGGGGTGGGGGTGGTGGGAGACATGAGTGGGGGCCTGGTGGAGGCTGCCCCTGGTGGCTGGGGGAGGGGGGTGGTGGGAGACATGGGTGGGGGCCTGGTGGAGGCTGCCCCTGGTGGCTGGGGGGTGGGGGTGCAGGGAGACATGAGTTGGACATGAGTGGGGGCCTGGTGGAGGCTGCTCCTGCACTGCTGGGGGGTGGGGGTGATAAGGGAAATGAGTGGGGGCCTGGTGGAGGCTGCCCCTGCACTGCTGGGGGGTGGGGGTGATGGGAGACATGAGTGGGGGCCTGGTGGAGGCTGCCCCTGGTGGCTGGGCGGTGGGGGTGGTGGGAGACATGAGTGGGGCCCCTGGTGGAGGCTGCCCCTGCACTTCTGGGGGTGGGGGTGATAGGAGACATGGGTGGGGGCCTGGTGGAGGCTGCCCCTGCACTGCTGGGGGGTGGGGGTGATGGGAGACATGGGTGGGGGCCTAGTGGAGGCTGCCCCTGCACTGCTGGGGGGTGGGGGTGATGGGAGACATGAGTGGGGGCCTGGTGGAGGCTGCCCCTGCACTGCTGGGGGGTGGGGGTGATAGGGGACATGAGTGGGGGCCTGGTGGAGGGTGCCCCTGGTGGCTGGGGGGTGGGGGTGGTGGGAGACATGAGTGGGGGCCTGGTGAAGGCTGCCCCTGGTGGCTGGGGGCTGGGCGTGCAGGTGCAGGGAGACATGAGTTGGAGATGAGTGGGGGCCTGGTGGAGGCTGCCCCTGGTGGCTGGGGGGTGGGAGTGGTGGGAGACATGAGTGGGGGCCTGGTGGAGGCTGCCCCTGGTGGCTGGGGGGTGGGGGTGGTGGGAGACATGAGTGGGGGCCTGGCGGAGGCTGCACCTGGTGGCTGGGGGGTGGGGGTGGTGGGAGACATGAGTGGGGGCCTGGTGGAGGCTGCCCCTGGTGGCTGGGGGGTGGGGTGGTGGGAGACATGAGTGGGGGCCTGGTGGAGGCTGCCCCTGCACTGCTGGGGGTGGGGGTGGTGGGAGACATGAGTGGGGGCCTGGTGGAGGCTGCCCCTGGTTGCTGGGGGGTGAGGGTGGTGGGAGACATGAGTGGGGGCCTGGTGGAGGCTGCCCCTGCACTGCTGGGGGGTGGGGCGGTGGGAGACATGAGTGGGGGCCTGGTGGAGGCTGCCCCTGCACTGCTGGGGGGTGGGGGTGGTGGGAGACATGAGTGGGGGCCTGGTGGAGGCTGCCCCTGCACTGCTGGGGGGTGGGGGTGGTAGGAGACATGAGTGGGGGCCTGGTGGAGGCTGCCCCTGCACTGCTGGGGGGTGGGGGTGATAGGGGACATGAGTGGGGGCCTGGTGGAGGCTGCCCCTGCACTTCTGGGGGGTGGGGGTGATGGGAGACATGAGTGGGGGCCTGGTGGAGGCTGCCCCTGCACTGCTGGGGGGTGGGGGGGTGGGAGACATGGGTGGGGGCCTGGTGGAGGCAGCCCCTGCACTGCTGGGGGATGGGGGTGGTGGGAGACATGAGTGGGGGCCTGGTGGAGGCTGCCCCTGCACTGCTGGGGGGTGGGGGTGATAGGGGACATGAGTGGGGGCCTGGTGGAGGCTGCCCCTGGTGGCTGGGGGATGGGGGTGGTGGGAGACATGAGTGGGGGCCTGGTGGAGGCTGCCCCTGCACTGCTGGGGGGTGGGGGTGATAGGGGACATGAGTGGGGGCCTGGTGGAGGCTGCCCCTGGTGGCTGGGGGGTGGGGGTGGTGGGAGACATGAGTGGGGGCCTGGTGGAGGCTGCCCCTGCACTGCTGGGGGTGGGGGTGGTGGGAAACATGAGTGGGGGCCTGGTGGAGGCTGCCCCTGCACTGCTGGGGGGTGGGGGTGGTAGGAGACATGAGTGGGGGCCTGGTGGAGGCTGCCCCTGCACTGCTGGGGGGTGGGGGTGGTGGGAGACATGAGTGGGGGCCTGGTGGAGGCTGCCACTGGTGGCTGGGGGGTGGGGGTGGTGGGAGACATGAGTGGGGGCCTGGTGGAGGCTGCCCCTGCACTGCTGGGGGTGGGGGTGGTGGGAGACATGAGTGGGGGCCTGGTGGAGGCTGCCCCTGGTTGCTGGGGGGTGAGGGTGGTGGGAGACATGAGTGGGGGCCTGGTGGAGGCTGCCCCTGCACTGCTGGGGGGTGGGGCGGTGGGAGACATGAGTGGGGGCCTGGTGGAGGCTGCCCCTGCACTGCTGGGGGGTGGGGGTGGTGGGAGACATGAGTGGGGGCCTGGTGGAGGCTGCCCCTGCACTGCTGGGGGGTGGGGGTGGTAGGAGACATGAGTGGGGGCCTGGTGGAGGCTGCCCCTGCACTGCTGGGGGGTGGGGGTGATAGGGGACATGAGTGGGGGCCTGGTGGAGGCTGCCCCTGGTGGCTGGGGGATGGGGGTGGTGGGAGACATGAGTGGGGGCCTGGTGGCGGCTGCCCCTGCACTGCTGGGGGATGGGGGTGATAGGGGACATGAGTGGGGGCCTGGTGGAGGCTGCCCCTGGTGGCTGGGGGGTGGGGGTGGTGGGAGACATGAGTGGGGGCCTGGTGGAGGCTGCCCCTGCACTGCTGGCGGTGGGGGTGGTGGGAAACATGAGTGGGGGCCTGGTGGAGGCTGCCCCTGCACTGCTGGGGGGTGGGGGTGGTAGGAGACATGAGTGGGGGCCTGGTGGAGGCTGCCCCTGCACTGCTGGGGGGTGGGGGTGGTGGGAGACATGAGTGGGGGCCTGGTGGAGGCTGCCACTGGTGGCTGGGGGGTGGGGGTGGTGGGAGACATGAGTGGGGGCCTGGTGGAGGCTGCCCCTGCACTGCTGGGGGTGGGGGTGGTGGGAGACATGAGTGGGGGCCTGGTGGAGGCTGCCCCTGGTTGCTGGGGGGTGAGGGTGGTGGGAGACATGAGTGGGGGCCTGGTGGAGGCTGCCCCTGCACTGCTGGGGGGTGGGGCGGTGGGAGACATGAGTGGGGGCCTGGTGGAGGCTGCCCCTGCACTGCTGGGGGGTGGGGGTGGTGGGAGACATGAGTGGGGGCCTGGTGGAGGCTGCCCCTGCACTGCTGGGGGGTGGGGGTGGTAGGAGACATGAGTGGGGGCCTGGTGGAGGCTGCCCCTGCACTGCTGGGGGGTGGGGGTGATAGGGGACATGAGTGGGGGCCTGGTGGAGGCTGCCCCTGCACTGCTGGGGGGTGGGGGTGATGGGAGACATGAGTGGGGGCCTGGTGGAGGCTGCCCCTGCACTGCTGGGGGGTGGGGGGGTGGGAGACATGGGTGGGGGCCTAGTGGAGGCTGCCCCTGCACTGCTGGGGGTGGTGGGAGACATGAGTGGGGGCCTGGTGGAGGCTGCCCCTGCACTGCTGGGGGGTGGGGGTGATAGGGGACATGAGTGGGGGCCTGGTGGAGGCTGCCCCTGGTGGCTGGGGGATGGGGGTGGTGGGAGACATGAGTGGGGGCCTGGTGGAGGCTGCCCCTGCACTGCTGGGGGGTGGGATGATAGGGGACATGAGTGGGGGCCTGGTGGTGGCTGCCCCTGGTGGCTGGGGGGTGGGGGTGGTGGGAGACATGAGTGGGGGCCTGGTGGAGGCTGCCCCTGCACTGCTGGGGGTGGGGGTGGTGGGAAACATGAGTGGGGGCCTGGTGGAGGCTGCCCCTGCACTGCTGGGGGGTGGGGGTGATAGGGGACATGAGTGGGGGCCTGGTGGAGGCTGCCCCTGCACTGCTGGGGGGTGGGGGTGGTGGGAGACATGAGTGGGGGCCTGGTGGAGGCTGCCACTGCACTGCTGGGGGATGGGGTGATGGGAGACATGGGTGGGGGCCTGGTGGAGGCTGCCCCTGCACTTCTGGGGGGTGGGGGTGCAGGGAGACATGAGTGGGGGCCTGGTGGAGGCTGCCCCTGCACTTCTGTTGGGTGGGTGTTAGGGATAATTCTCTGTTTAGGCTGAATTTCCTAACCTAGTGAGTCCCCCAGCAGCTTTGCTGGATTTCTGGAGTTTATTTTTTTCCATCCTGCCAAGAGTGAGACTCTTTTCTCCCACTCTTGGACATGTATGTGTGTAATTCCTTTGAAATGTCAATGTGTTCGATGGGCTATGGTGTCTTTTACTCCATAGGGTCTCATATGTTTTTCTATGTGTGTTACACCGCACCCTACGTGCCGTAACACGGGGGCGTCCTAGCGGATCCCCCACCATAGACTCCATACCCGGGGACTGACTACTGTCTCCCCGGGCATGTAAAGTCACCATTGGCTTTACTAGACCTAAATTTACTAACAGAACTAGTACAAACCATCTTATTGTGGACGTACTAGTAGGGGTAATTCGATTACTCCTGGATCTGTTACTCGAGGGGGCACTGTCCCGTCCCCGCTCGTTGAGTTTTGGCTGGTGGCAGTGAAAACTACTTGTTATGTTCGTCCCCGAACATAGCCCTATGGGATTCGTCCCATTGTTGGAGACTGATACTTTTTCTCATTAATCTCTAACGTACCACCGATCTACTTATCTTAAATAGGTTTATCGGGTGGTATTTTCTGCCAGAACTCGGTTTGTAAAATGGCGTCTGTGTTTGTCTCTGTGACTCCTAAACCAAAGGTCGAGCCCTTTGTTCCACTTTTGGGGGGCTCTGTACAGAGACCCTCCAAAGTGGTGCCATTCTGTCTGGGTTACCACAGGGGTGTGGGAGGGGGTTTAGGCACCCTGGACCGAGTTGCCTTGCCAACTCCGGTCGCACTCTGCAGTGATTGGCCCAGGTGGTGAGCCTTCCCGCTCACCACTTAGCATGTGTTGATTGACAGCTAGGCTGAATGAATGGGGGTTTTCTGCATAAAAGCAGGGCTTTTGGGACTGGATCTTCAGAAGTCGCCACAGGACCTAAGAATCCGACGAGGGTAACGCTGAGCCGACCTGCACGACGACACCTCCGGTGGAGCCCTGCGGAACCGACTCACCACTTCCCGACGACAGAGGAGATCTCCCTGCCAGAGAGTCTCTTCCCCTGACTGGTGGGAACAACTAGTCCTCTTTGCTTTTTATTCGCCTCAGGATGCAGTGGTCGAATTGCCCGTGCAGAGCACCTCGGCAACCGGATAGCCACTACCCCTGAACCGCGACCAAAAGGTGGTGCCTTGTGACGGAGCACTCCGCGGCTGGTCTCTTCCCTGGTGGTGCACCGGACTTCATTTTTTTCGACGACAAGATCATCTCTACTCTTGGCAAAGACCCGACGTGCATCCACCACCAGGAACAACTGCCCCCGCCGGAGCTGCCCTCCACAACAAGGTACCGCGCCCGCCTGGCTTCCCTTTCGATCGGTTCGAGTGAGGTGTCTTAATCCTCTCCGTTCCGTTTGGTCGCCTCCAAGCTTTTCTCATTCTTTGTTCTGAACTGGTTCAATCTACCGATAACAATTTGCGATACAGACTTGAATGCATCTCCACTAGAGACTTTTTGGGACATCGCGCCTTGCCTCTCTCCGAGTGGGCCTGGCCTCTGAACTTTACGACCTATTGTGATTCTTGCCTTCCTGCCTTGCATTTTATCCGCTCGGATCGAACTGTGTTGATTTCATAACCTGCCTATCTTTTTCTCTCCCGTCCTAACTAATATTCGAGTGTCATCTGGGTTGAGGTATACACCTCTGTCTGAAAATAAGTAGTACCGGTAGAACCTAGAGTTGTCGATATTGCTAGGGGGATTGATCGTCTACTTCGTAGAGTAATTGTGTTTGATTTGTTTGCCGTGATTTGCCTTAGTGTTTTTCATAGACGTTTTGTTATAAATAAATACCTTAATATCTTTACACTAAGCCTCGTTGCGTGTTTGCATGTCTTGCTGTGAAGAATTGCCCTATTTTGTATACTCCACATACTGCTCAACTTTTCTTGAGAGAAGTCTGACTGCTCAGCCACAGCTACCACGTGAATCTGTGTGGTGCAGATTGCTACCAAGTAGGTTCACCGCCAACGCCTGTAGTCCTAAATCTTTTGCAGTGGTCCCAGAGGGAACTGCACAGGTTTCCGCCTAACAGTGGGGGTGATAGGGGACATGAGTGGGGGCCTGGTGGAGGCTGCCCCTGCACTGCTGGGGGGTGGGGGTGATGGGAGACATGAGTGGGGGCCTGGTGGAGGCTGCCCCTGGTGGCTGGGGGGTGGGGGTGCAGGGAAACATGAGATGGACATGAGTGGGGGCCTGGTGGAGGCTGCCCCTGCACTGCTGGGGGGTGGGGGTGATAGGGGACATGAGTGGGGGCCTGGTGGAGGCTGCCCCTGCACTGCTGGGGGTGGGGGTGATGGGAGACATGAGTGGGGGCCTGGTGGAGGCTGCCCCTGGTGGCTGGGGGGTGGGGGTGGTGGGAGACATGAGTGGGGGCCTGGTGGAAGCTGCCCCTGCACTGCTGGGGGGTGGGGGTGATGGGAGACATGGGTGGGGGCCTGGTGGAGGCTGCCCCTGCACTGCTGGGGGGTGGGGGTGATGGGAGACATGGGTGGGGGCCTGGTGGAGGCTGCCCCTGCACTGCTGGGAAGTGGGGGTGGTGGGAGACATGAGTGGGGGCCTGGTGGAGGCTGCCCCTGCACTGCTGGGGGATGGGGGGGTGGGAGACATGGGTGGGGGCCTGGTGGAGGCTGCCCCTGCACTGCTGGGGGGTGGGGGTGGTGGGAGACATGAGTGGGGGCCTGGTGGAGGCTGCCCCTGCACTGCTGGGGGTGGGGGTGATAGGGGGCATGAGTGGGGGCCTGGTGGAGGCTGAGTGGGGGCCTGGTGGAGGCTGCCCCTGGTGGCTGGGGGGTGGGGGTGCAGGGAGACATGAGTTGGACATGAGTCGGGGCCTGGTGGAGGCTGCCCCTGGTGGCTGGGGGGTGGGGGTGGTGGGAGACATGAGTGGGGGCCTGGTGGAGGCTGCCCCTGCACTGCTGGGGGGTGGGGTGGTAGGAGACATGAGTGGGGGCCTGGTGGAGGCTGCCCCTGGTGACTGGGGGATGTGGTGGTGGGAGACATGAGTGGGGGCCTGGTGGAGGCTGCCCCTGCACTGCTGGGGGGTGGGGGGTGGGAGATGTGAGTGGGGGCCTGGTGGAGGCTGCCCCTGGTTGCTGGGGGGTGAGGGTGGTGGGAGACATGAGTGGGGGCCTGGTGGAGGCTGCCCCTGCACTGCTGGGGGGTGGGGCGGTGGGAGACATGAGTGGGGGCCTGGTGGAGGCTGCCCCTGCACTGCTGGGGGGTGGGGGTGGTGGGAGACATGAGTGGGGGCCTGGTGGAGACTGCCCCTGCACTGCTGGGGGGTGGGGGTGGTAGGAGACATGAGTGGGGGCCTGGTGGAGGCTGCCCCTGCACTGCTGGGGGGTGGGGGTGATAGGGGACATGAGTGGGGGCCTGGTGGAGGCTGCCCCTGGTGGCTGGGGGATGGGGTGGTGGGAGACATGAGTGGGGGCCTGGTGGAGGCTGCCCCTGCACTGCTGGGGGGTGGGGGTGATAGGGGACATGAGTGGGGGCCTGGTGGAGGCTGCCCCTGGTGGCTGGGGGGTGGGGGTGGTGGGAGACATGAGTGGGGGCCTGGTGGAGGCTGCCCCTGCACTGCTGGGGGTGGGGGTGGTGGGAAACATGAGTGGGGGCCTGGTGGAGGCTGCCCCTGCACTGCTGGGGGGTGGGGGTGGTAGGAGACATGAGTGGGGGCCTGGTGGAGGCTGCCCCTGCACTGCTGGGGGGTGGGGGTGGTGGGAGACATGAGTGGGGGCCTGGTGGAGGCTGCCACTGGTGGCTGGGGGGTGGGGGTGGTGGGAGACATGAGTGGGGGCCTGGTGGAGGCTGCCCCTGCACTGCTGGGGGTGGGGGTGGTGGGAGACATGAGTGGGGGCCTGGTGGAGGCTGCCCCTGGTTGCTGGGGGGTGAGGGTGGTGGGAGACATGAGTGGGGGCCTGGTGGAGGCTGCCCCTGCACTGCTGGGGGGTGGGGCGGTGGGAGACATGAGTGGGGGGCTGGTGGAGGCTGCCCCTGCACTGCTGGGGGGTGGGGGTGGTGGGAGACATGAGTGGGGGCCTGGTGGAGGCTGCCCCTGCACTGCTGGGGGGTGGGGGTGGTAGGAGACATGAGTGGGGGCCTGGTGGAGGCTGCCCCTGCACTGCTGGGGGGTGGGGGTGATGGGAGACATGAGTGGGGGCCTGGTGGAGGCTGCCCCTGCACTGCTGGGGGGTGGGGAGTGGGAGACATGGGTGGGGGCCTGGTGGAGGCTGCCCCTGCACTGCTGGGGGTGGTGGGAGACATGAGTGGGGGCCTGGTGGAGGCTGCCCCTGCACTGCTGGGGGGTGGGGGTGATAGGGGACATGAGTGGGGGCCTGGTGGAGGCTGCCCCTGGTGGCTGGGGGATGGGGGTGGTGGGAGACATGAGTGGGGGCCTGGTGGAGGCTGCCCCTGCACTGCTGGGGGGTGGGGGTGATAGGGGACATGAGTGGGGGCCTGGTGGAGGCTGCCCCTGGTGGCTGGGGGGTGGGGGTTGTGGGAGACATGAGTGGGGGCCTGGTGGAGGCTGCCCCTGCACTGCTGGGGGTGGGGGTGGTGGGAAACATGAGTGGGGGCCTGGTGGAGGCTGCCCCTGCACTGCTGGGGGGTGGGGGTGATAGGGGACATGAGTGGGGGCCTGGTGGAGGCTGCCCCTGCACTGCTGGGGGGTGGGGGTGGTGGGAGACATGAGTGGGGGCCTGGTGGAGGCTGCCACTGCACTGCTGGGGGATGGGGGTGATGGGAGACATGGGTGGGGGCCTGGTGGAGGCTGCCCCTGCACTTCTGGGGGGTGGGGGTGCAGGGAGACATGAGTGGGGGCCTGGTGGAGGCTGCCCCTGCACTGCTGGGGGGTGGGGGTGATAGGGGACATGAGTGGGGGCCTGGTGGAGGCTGCCCCTGGTGGCTGGGGGATGGGGTGGTGGGAGACATGAGTGGGGGCCTGGTGGAGGCTGCCCCTGCACTGCTGGGGGGTGGGGGTGATAGGGGACATGAGTGGGGGCCTGGTGGAGGCTGCCCCTGGTGGCTGGGGGGTGGGGGTGGTGGGAGACATGAGTGGGGGCCTGGTGGAGGCTGCCCCTGCACTGCTGGGGGTGGGGGTGGTGGGAAACATGAGTGGGGGCCTGGTGGAGGCTGCCCCTGCACTGCTGGGGGGTGGGGGTGGTAGGAGACATGAGTGGGTGCCTGGTGGAGGCTGCCCCTGCACTGCTGGGGGGTGGGGGTGGTGGGAGACATGAGTGGGGGCCTGGTGGAGGCTGCCACTGGTGGCTGGGGGGTGGGGGTGGTGGGAGACATGAGTGGGGGCCTGGTGGAGGCTGCCCCTGCACTGCTGGGGGTGGGGGTGGTGGGAGACATGAGTGGGGGCCTGGTGGAGGCTGCCCCTGGTTGCTGGGGGGTGAGGGTGGTGGGAGACATGAGTGGGGGCCTGGTGGAGGCTGCCCCTGCACTGCTGGGGGGTGGGGCGGTGGGAGACATGAGTGGGGGCCTGGTGGAGGCTGCCCCTGCACTGCTGGGGGGTGGGGGTGGTGGGAGACATGAGTGGGGGCCTGGTGGAGGCTGCCCCTGCACTGCTGGGGGGTGGGGGTGGTAGGAGACATGAGTGGGGGCCTGGTGGAGGCTGCCCCTGCACTGCTGGGGGGTGGGGGTGATAGGGGACATGAGTGGGGGCCTGGTGGAGGCTGCCCCTGCACTGCTGGGGGGTGGGGGTGATGGGAGACATGAGTGGGGGCCTGGTGGAGGCTGCCCCTGCACTGCTGGGGGGTGGGGGGTGGGAGACATGGGTGGGGGCCTGGTGGAGGCTGCCCCTGCACTGCTGGGGGTGGTGGGAGACATGAGTGGGGGCCTGGTGGAGGCTGCCCCTGCACTGCTGGGGGGTGCGGGTGATAGGGGACATGAGTGGGGGCCTGGTGGAGGCTGCCCCTGGTGGCTGGGGGATGGGGGTGGTGGGAGACATGAGTGGGGGCCTGGTGGAGGCTGCCCCTGCACTGCTGGGGGGTGGGGGTGATAGGGGACATGAGTGGGGGCCTGGTGGAGGCTGCCCCTGGTGGCTGGGGGGTGGGGGTGGTGGGAGACATGAGTGGGGGCCTGGTGGAGGCTGCCCCTGCACTGCTGGGGGTGGGGGTGGTGGGAAACATGAGTGGGGGCCTGGTGGAGGCTGCCCCTGCACTGCTGGGGGGTGGGGGTGATAGGGGACATGAGTGGGGGCCTGGTGGAGGCTGCCCCTGCACTGCTGGGGGGTGGGGGTGGTGGGAGACATGAGTGGGGGCCTGGTGGAGGCTGCCACTGCACTGCTGGGGGATGGGGGTGATGGGAGACATGGGTGGGGGCCTGGTGGAGGCTGCCCCTGCACTTCTGGGGGGTGGGGGTGCAGGGAGACATGAGTGGGGGCCTGGTGGAGGCTGCCCCTGCACTTCTGGTGGGTGGGTGTTAGGGATAATTCTCTGTTTAGGCTGAATTTCCTAACCTAGTGAGTCCCCCAGCAGCTTTGCTGGATTTCTGGAGTTTATTTTTTTCCATCCTGCCAAGAGTGAGACTCTTTTCTCCCACTCTTGGACATGTATGTGTGTAATTCCTTTGAAATGTCAATGTGTTCGATGGGCTATGGTGTCTTTTACTCCATAGGGTCTCATATGTTTTTCTATGTGTGTTACACCGCACCCTACGTGCCGTAACACGGGGGCATCCTAGCGGATCCCCCACCATAGACTCCATACCCGGGGACTGACTACTGTCTCCCCGGGCATGTAAAGTCACCATTGGCTTTACTAGACCTAAATTTACTAACAGAACTAGTACAAACCATCTTATTGTGGACGTACTAGTAGGGGTAATTCGATTACTCCTGGATCTGTTACTCGAGGGGGCACTGTCCCGTCCCCGCTCGTTGAGTTTTGGCTGGTGGCAGTGAAAACTACTTGTTATGTTCGTCCCCGAACATAACCCTATGGGATTCGTCCCATTGTTGGAGACTGATACTTTTTCTCATTAATCTCTAACGTACCACCGATCTACTTATCTTAAATAGGTTTATCGGGTGGTATTTTCTGCCAGAACTCGGTTTGTAAAATGGCGTCTGTGTTTGTCTCTGTGACTCCTAAACCAAAGGTCGAGCCCTTTGTTCCACTTTTGGGGGGATCTGTACAGAGACCCTCCAAAGTGGTGCCATTCTGTCTGGGTTACCACAGGGGTGTGGGAGGGGGTTTAGGCACCCTGGACCGAGTTGCCTTGCCAACTCCGGTCGCACTCTGCAGTGATTGGCCCAGGTGGTGAGCCTTCCCGCTCACCACTTAGCATGTGTTGATTGACAGCTAGGCTGAATGAATGGGGGTTTTCTGCATAAAAGCAGGGCTTTTGGGACTGGATCTTCAGAAGTCGCCACAGGACCTAAGAATCTGACGAGGGTAACGCTGAGCCGACCTGCACGACGACACCTCCGGTGGAGCCCTGCGGAACCGACTCACCACTTCCCGACGACAGAGGAGATCTCCCTGCCAGAGAGTCTCTTCCCCTGACTGGTGGGAACAACTAGTCCTCTTTGCTTTTTATTCGCCTCAGGATGCAGTGGTCGAATTGCCCGTGCAGAGCACCTCGGCAACCGGATAGCCACTACCCCTGAACCGCGACCAAAAGGTGGTGCCTTGTGACGGAGCACTCCGCGGCTGGTCTCTTCCCTGGTGGTGCACCGGACTTCATTTTTTTCGACGACAAGATCATCTCTACTCTTGGCAAAGACCCGACGTGCATCCACCACCAGGAACAACTGCCCCCGCCGGAGCTGCCCTCCACAACAAGGTACCGCGCCCGCCTGGCTTCCCTTTCGATCGGTTCGAGTGAGGTGTCTTAATCCTCTCCGTTCCGTTTGGTCGCCTCCAAGCTTTTCTCATTCTTTGTTCTGAACTGGTTCAATCTACCGATAACAATTTGCGATACAGACTTGAATGCATCTCCACTAGAGACTTTTTGGGACATCGCGCCTTGCCTCTCTCCGAGTGGGCCTGGCCTCTGAACTTTACGACCTATTGTGATTCTTGCCTTCCTGCCTTGCATTTTATCCGCTCGGATCGAACTGTGTTGATTTCATAACCTGCCTATCTTTTTCTCTCCCGTCCTAACTAATATTCGAGTGTCATCTGGGTTGAGGTATACACCTCTGTCTGAAAATAAGTAGTACCGGTAGAACCTAGAGTTGTCGATATTGCTAGGGGGATTGATCGTCTACTTCGTAGAGTAATTGTGTTTGATTTGTTTGCCGTGATTTGCCTTAGTGTTTTTCATAGACGTTTTGTTATAAATAAATACCTTAATATCTTTACACTAAGCCTCGTTGCGTGTTTGCATGTCTTGCTGTGAAGAATTGCCCTATTTTGTATACTCCACATACTGCTCAACTTTTCTTGAGAGAAGTCTGACTGCTCAGCCACAGCTACCACGTGAATCTGTGTGGTGCAGACTGCTACCAAGTAGGTTCACCGCCAACGCCTGTAGTCCTAAATCTTTTGCAGTGGTCCCAGAGGGAACTGCACAGGTTTCCGCCTAACAGTGGGGGTGATAGGGGACATGAGTGGGGGCCTGGTGGAGGCTGCCCCTGCACTGCTGGGGGGTGGGGGTGATGGGAGACATGAGTGGGGGCCTGGTGGAGGCTGCCCCTGGTGGCTGGGGGGTGGGGGTGCAGGGAAACATGAGATGGACATGAGTGGGGGCCTGGTGGAGGCTGCCCCTGCACTGCTGGGGGGTGGGGGTGATAGGGGACATGAGTGGGGGCCTGGTGGAGGCTGCCCCTGCACTGCTGGGGGTGGGGGTGATGGGAGACATGAGTGGGGGCCTGGTGGAGGCTGCCCCTGGTGGCTGGGGGGTGGGGGTGGTGGGAGACATGAGTGGGGGCCTGGTGGAAGCTGCCCCTGCACTGCTGGGGGGTGGGGGTGATGGGAGACATGGGTGGGGGCCTGGTGGAGGCTGCCCCTGCACTGCTGGGGGGTGGGGGTGATGGGAGACATGGGTGGGGGCCTGGTGGAGGCTGCCCCTGCACTGCTGGGAAGTGGGGGTGGTGGGAGACATGAGTGGGGGCCTGGTGGAGGCTGCCCCTGCACTGCTGGGGATGGGGGGGTGGGAGACATGGGTGGGGGCCTGGTGGAGGCTGCCCCTGCACTGCTGGGGGGTGGGGGTGGTGGGAGACATGAGTGGGGGCCTGGTGGAGGCTGCCCCTGCACTGCTGGGGGTGGGGGTGATAGGGGGCATGAGTGGGGGCCTGGTGGAGGCTGAGTGGGGGCCTGGTGGAGGCTGCCCCTGGTGGCTGGGGGGTGGGGGTGCAGGGAGACATGAGTTGGACATGAGTCGGGGCCTGGTGGAGGCTGCCCCTGGTGGCTGGGGGGTGGGGGTGGTGGGAGACATGAGTGGGGGCCTGGTGGAGGCTGCCCCTGCACTGCTGGGGGGTGGGGTGGTAGGAGACATGAGTGGGGGCCTGGTGGAGGCTGCCCCTGGTGACTGGGGGATGTGGTGGTGGGAGACATGAGTGGGGGCCTGGTGGAGACTGCCCCTGCACTGCTGGGGGGTGGGGGGTGGGAGATGTGAGTGGGGGCCTGGTGGAGGCTGCCCCTGGTTGCTGGGGGGTGAGGGTGGTGGGAGACATGCGTGGGGGCCTGGTGGAGGCTGCCCCTGCACTGCTGGGGGGTGGGGCGGTGGGAGACATGAGTGGGGGCCTGGTGGAGGCTGCCCCTGCACTGCTGGGGGGTGGGGGTGGTGGGAGACATGAGTGGGGGCCTGGTGGAGACTGCCCCTGCACTGCTGGGGGGTGGGGGTGGTAGGAGACATGAGTGGGGGCCTGGTGGAGGCTGCCCCTGCACTGCTGGGGGGTGGGGGTGATAGGGGACATGAGTGGGGGCCTGGTGGAGGCTGCCCCTGGTGGCTGGGGGATGGGGTGGTGGGAGACATGAGTGGGGGCCTGGTGGAGGCTGCCCCTGCACTGCTGGGGGGTGGGGGTGATAGGGGACATGAGTGGGGGCCTGGTGGAGGCTGCCCCTGGTGGCTGGGGGGTGGGGGTGGTGGGAGACATGAGTGGGGGCCTGGTGGAGGCTGCCCCTGCACTGCTGGGGGTGGGGGTGGTGGGAAACATGAGTGGGGGCCTGGTGGAGGCTGCCCCTGCACTGCTGGGGGGTGGGGGTGGTAGGAGACATGAGTGGGGGCCTGGTGGAGGCTGCCCCTGCACTGCTGGGGGGTGGGGGTGGTGGGAGACATGAGTGGGGGCCTGGTGGAGGCTGCCACTGGTGGCTGGGGGGTGGGGGTGGTGGGAGACATGAGTGGGGGCCTGGTGGAGGCTGCCCCTGCACTGCTGGGGGTGGGGGTGGTGGGAGACATGAGTGGGGGCCTGGTGGAGGCTGCCCCTGGTTGCTGGGGGGTGAGGGTGGTGGGAGACATGAGTGGGGGCCTGGTGGAGGCTGCCCCTGCACTGCTAGGGGGTGGGGCGGTGGGAGACATGAGTGGGGGCCTGGTGGAGGCTGCCCCTGCACTGCTGGGGGGTGGGGGTGGTGGGAGACATGAGTGGGGGCCTGGTGGAGGCTGCCCCTGCACTGCTGGGGGGTGGGGGTGATAGGGGACATGAGTGGGGGCCTGGTGGAGGCTGCCCCTGCACTGCTGGGGGGTGGGGGTGATGGGAGACATGAGTGGGGGCCTGGTGGAGGCTGCCCCTGCACTGCTGGGGGGTGGGGGGGGTGGGAGACATGGGTTGGGGCCTGGTGGAGGCTGCCCCTGCACTGCTGGGGGATGGGGGTGGTGGGAGACATGAGTGGGGGCCTGGTGGAGGCTGCCCCTGCACTGCTGGGGGGTGGGGGTGATAGGGGACATGAGTGGGGGCCTGGTGGAGGCTGCCCCTGGTGGCTGGGGGATGGGGGTGGTGGGAGACATGAGTGGGGGCCTGGTGGAGGCTGCCCCTGCACTGCTGGGGGGTGGGGGTGATAGGGGACATGAGTGGGGGCCTGGTGGAGGCTGCCCCTGGTGGCTGGGGGGTGGGGGTGGTGGGAGACATGAGTGGGGGCCTGGTGGAGGCTGCCCCTGCACTGCTGGGGGTGGGGGTGGTGGGAAACATGAGTGGGGGCCTGGTGGAGGCTGCCCCTGCACTGCTGGGGGGTGGGGGTGATAGGGGACATGAGTGGGGGCCTGGTGGAGGCTGCCCCTGCACTGCTGGGGGGTGGGGGTGGTGGGAGACATGAGTGGGGGCCTGGTGGAGGCTGCCACTGCACTGCTGGGGGATGGGGGTGATGGGAGACATGGGTGGGGGCCTGGTGGAGGCTGCCCCTGCACTTCTGGGGGGTGGGGGTGCAGGGAGACATGAGTGGGGGCCTGGTGGAGGCTGCCCCTGCACTTCTGGTGGGTGGGTGTTAGGGAGAATTCTCTGTTTAGGCTGAATTTCCTAACCTAGTGAGTCCCCCAGCAGCTTTGCTGGATTTCTGGAGTTTATTTTTTTCCATCCTGCCAAGAGTGAGACTCTTTTCTCCCACTCTTGGACATGTATGTGTGTAATTCCTTTGAAATGTCAATGTGTTCGATGGGCTATGGTGTCTTTTACTCCATAGGGTCTCATATGTTTTTCTATGTGTGTTACACCGCACCCTACGTGCCGTAACACGGGGGCGTCCTAGCGGATCCCCCACCATAGACTCCATACCCGGGGACTGACTACTGTCTCCCCGGGCATGTAAAGTCACCATTGGCTTTACTAGACCTAAATTTACTAACAGAACTAGTACAAACCATCTTATTGTGGACGTACTAGTAGGGGTAATTCGATTACTCCTGGATCTGTTACTCGAGGGGGCACTGTCCCGTCCCCGCTCGTTGAGTTTTGGCTGGTGGCAGTGAAAACTACTTGTTATGTTCGTCCCCGAACATAACCCTATGGGATTCGTCCCATTGTTGGAGATTGATACTTTTTCTCATTAATCTCTAACGTACCACCGATCTACTTATCTTAAATAGGTTTATCGGGTGGTATTTTCTGCCAGAACTCGGTTTGTAAAATGGCGTCTGTGTTTGTCTCTGTGACTCCTAAACCAAAGGTCGAGCCCTTTGTTCCACTTTTGGCGGGCTCTGTACAGAGACCCTCCAAAGTGGTGCCATTCTGTCTGGGTTACCACAGGGGTGTGGGAGGGGGTTTAGGCACCCTGGACCGAGTTGCCTTGCCAACTCCGGTCGCACTCTGCAGTGATTGGCCCAGGTGGTGAGCCTTCCCGCTCACCACTTAGCATGTGTTGATTGACAGCTAGGCTGAATGAATGGGGGTTTTCTGCATAAAAGCAGGGCTTTTGGGACTGGATCTTCAGAAGTCGCCACAGGACCTAAGAATCCGACGAGGGTAACGCTGAGCCGACCTGCACGACGACACCTCCGGTGGAGCCCTGCAGAACCGACTCACCACTTCCCGACGACAGAGGAGATCTCCCTGCCAGAGAGTCTCTTCCCCTGACTGGTGGGAACAACTAGTCCTCTTTGCTTTTTATTCGCCTCAGGATGCAGTGGTCGAATTGCCCGTGCAGAGCACCTCGGCAACCGGATAGCCACTACCCCTGAACCGCGACCAAAAGGTGGTGCCTTGTGACGGAGCACTCCGCGGCTGGTCTCTTCCCTGGTGGTGCACCGGACTTCATTTTTTTCGACGACAAGATCATCTCTACTTTTGGCAAAGACCCGACGTGCATCCACCACCAGGAACAACTGCCCCCGCCGGAGCTGCCCTCCACAACAAGGTACCGCGCCCGCCTGGCTTCCCTTTCGATCGGTTCGAGTGAGGTGTCTTAATCCTCTCCGTTCCGTTTGGTCGCCTCCAAGCTTTTCTCATTCTTTGTTCTGAACTGGTTCAATCTACCGATAACAATTTGCGATACAGACTTGAATGCATCTCCACTAGAGACTTTTTGGGACATCGCGCCTTGCCTCTCTCCGAGTGGGCCTGGCCTCTGAACTTTACGACCTATTGTGATTCTTGCCTTCCTGCCTTGCATTTTATCCGCTCGGATCGAACTGTGTTGATTTCATAACCTGCCTATCTTTTTCTCTCCCGTCCTAACTAATATTCGAGTGTCATCTGGGTTGAGGTATACACCTCTGTCTGAAAATAAGTAGTACCGGTAGAACCTAGAGTTGTCGATATTGCTAGGGGGATTGATCGTCTACTTCGTAGAGTAATTGTGTTTGATTTGTTTGCCGTGATTTGCCTTAGTGTTTTTCATAGACGTTTTGTTATAAATAAATACCTTAATATCTTTACACTAAGCCTCGTTGCGTGTTTGCATGTCTTGCTTTGAAGAATTGCCCTATTTTGTATACTCCACATACTGCTCAACTTTTCTTGAGAGAAGTCTGACTGCTCAGCCACAGCTACCACGTGAATCTGTGTGGTGCAGACTGCTACCAAGTAGGTTCACCGCCAACGCCTGTAGTCCTAAATCTTTTGCAGTGGTCCCAGAGGGAACTGCACAGGTTTCCGCCTAACAGTGGGGGTGATAGGGGACATGAGTGGGGGCCTGGTGGAGGCTGCCCCTGCACTGCTGGGGGGTGGGGGTGATGGGAGACATGAGTGGGGGCCTGGTGGAGGCTGCCCCTGGTGGCTGGGGGGTGGGGGTACAGGGAAACATGAGATGGACATGAGTGGGGGCCTGGTGGAGGCTGCCCCTGCACTGCTGGGGGGTGGGGGTGATAGGGGACATGAGTGGGGGCCTGGTGGAGGCTGCCCCTGCACTGCTGGGGGTGGGGGTGATGGGAGACATGAGTGGGGGCCTGGTGGAGGCTGCCCCTGGTGGCTGGGGGGTGGGGGTGGTGGGAGACATGAGTGGGGGCCTGGTGGAAGCTGCCCCTGCACTGCTGGGGGGTGGGGGTGATGGGAGACATGGGTGGGGGCCTGGTGGAGGCTGCCCCTGCACTGCTGGGGGGTGGGGGTGATGGGAGACATGGGTGGGGGCCTGGTGGAGGCTGCCCCTGCACTGCTGGGAAGTGGGGGTGGTGGGAGACATGAGTGGGGGCCTGGTGGAGGCTGCCCCTGCACTGCTGGGGGATGGGGGGGTGGGAGACATGGGTGGGGGCCTGGTGGAGGCTGCCCCTGCACTGCTGGGGGGTGGGGGTGGTGGGAGACATGAGTGGGGGCCTGGTGGAGGCTGCCCCTGCACTGCTGGGGGTGGGGGTGATAGGGGGCATGAGTGGGGGCCTGGTGGAGACTGAGTGGGGGCCTGGTGGAGGCTGCCCCTGGTGGCTGGGGGGTGGGGGTGCAGGGAGACATGAGTTGGACATGAGTCGGGGCCTGGTGGAGGCTGCCCCTGGTGGCTGGGGGGTGGGGGTGGTGGGAGACATGAGTGGGGGCCTGGTGGAGGCTGCCCCTGCACTGCTGGGGGGTGGGGTGGTAGGAGACATGAGTGGGGGCCTGGTGGAGGCTGCCCCTGGTGACTGGGGGATGGGGTGGTGGGAGACATGAGTGGGGGCCTGGTGGAGGCTGCCCCTGCACTGCTGGGGGCTGGGGGGTGGGAGATGTGAGTGGGGGCCTGGTGGAGGCTGCCCCTGCACTGCTGGGGGGTGGGGGTGGTGGGAGACATGAGTGGGGGCCTGGTGGAGGCTGCCCCTGCACTGCTCGGGGGTGGGGGTGTTGGGAGACATGAGTGGGGGCCTGGTGGAGGCTGTCCCTGGTGGCTGGGGGATGGGGGTGGTGGGAGACATGAGTGGGGGCCTGGTGGAGGCTGCCCCTGCACTGCTGGGGGGTGGGGGTGATAGGGGACATGAGTGAGGGCCTGGTGGAGGCTGCCCCTGCACTGCTGGGGGGTGGGGGTGATGGGAGACATGAGTGGGGGCCTGGTGGAGGCTGCCCCTGGTGGCTGGGGGGTGGGGGTGCAGGTAGACATCAGTTGGACATGAGTGGGGGCCTGGTGGAGGCTGCCTCTGCACAGCTGGGGGGTGGGGGTGATGGGAGACATGAGTGGGGGCCTGGTGGAGGCTGCCCCTGCACTGCTGGGGGGTGGGGGTGCAGGGAGACATGAGTTGGACATGAGTGGGGGCCTGGTGTAGGCTGCCCCTGGTGGCTGGGGGGTGGGGGTGGTGGGAGACATGAGTGGGAGCCTGGTGGAGGCTGCCCCTGCACTGCTGGGGGGGAGGGGGGTGGGAGACATGGGTGGGCGCCTGGTGGAGGCTGCCCCTGCACTGCTGGGGGGTGGGGGTGGTGGGAGACATGAGTGGGGGCCTGGTGGAGGCTGCCCCTGCACTGCTGGGGGGTGGGGGTTATAGGGGACATGAGTGGGGGCCTGGTGGAGGCTGCCCCTGGTGGCTGGGGGTGGTGGGAGACATGAGTGGGGGCCTGGTGGAGGCTGCCCCTGGTGGCTGGGGGGTGGGGGTGCAGGGAGACATGAGTTGGACATGAGTGGGGGCCTGGTGGAGTCTGCCCCTGGTGGCTGGGGGGTGGGGGTGGTGGGAGACATGAGTGGGGGCCTGGTGGAGGCTGCCCCTGCACTGCTGGGGGGTGGGGGTGGTGGGAGACATGAGTGGGGGCCTGGTGGAGGCTTCCACTGCACTGCTGGGGGGTGGGAGTAGTGGGAGACATGAGTGGGGGCCTGGTGGAGGCTGCCCCTGCACTGCTGGGGGGTGGGGGTGATGGGAGACATGGGTGGGGGCCTGGTGGAGGCTGCCCCTAGTGGCTGGGGGTGCAGGGGGACATGCGTTGGTGGGCAGTAGTGCAAGGTGACATGTGGGTTGGCTGGGGGGCATGGCCATGGTGGATGGGGTGCCTGCAGGACATGTGCAGGGTAGGCCCCTGTGATGTGGGCCACCTGCAGGGGCCGTGGAGGGTGTAGAGGGAACACCTGGGAGGACCCACACGTGCAATTCACGTGTGGTGCTCCCCGCGCACCCCTGTAATACACGTACCCTGCTGCTTTCGCGTGTGATACTTCCCGCGCACCCCTGGAATACACGTACCCTGATGGAATCGCGTGTGATACTTCCCGCGCACCCCTGAAATACACGTACACTGCTGATTTTGCGTGTGATACTTCCCGCGCACCCCAGAAATACACGTACCCTGCTGCTTTTGCGTGTGATACTTCCCGTGCAGCCTGGAATACACATACCCTGCTGTTTTTGCGTGTGATACTTCCCGCGCACCCCTGGAATACACATTCCCTGATGGAATCGCGTGTGATACTTCCCGCGCACCCCTGAGATACACGTACCCTGCTGCTTTTGCCTGTGATACTTCCCGCGCACCCCTGAAATACACGTACCCTGCTGCTTTTGCGTGTGTTACTTCCCATGCACCCCTGATGCACACGTACACAGGACAATCGCGTGTGGAACTTCCCGCGAACCACTGACATACATGTTCCCCACTTGCCGTTTGCTGTTTGCCAGCCCTGAGAACTGGTCCAGGGTTAGCGCAGCCCTTTGCAATGATTTGGGGATTTTGAAGGCTTTTCCTTGCGCGACGGCGTTCTTGGGGGCGTAACTGGCGCTGCTGCAGGGTCGCTGCGCCACTCTGCGCCACGGCTGGTTTCGGAGGCTAAAATCCATGAATACGCTGTGCGATGAAAAGGATTTTTTCGCACGCGGCTGGCGCAGTGTATCGCACAGGGACACTGTGCGCCAGCCGCGTGCGCCATTTTTGTGCGAATTTCTATGAATTACCCTGTTTGTGTGCAAGGTTTTCCCTAGATGGGGCATGTGCAATGTACTGTAATCTGACAACGGCACCCACTTCTTTAATTAACTTTTGAACTCTTGAAGGAGATCACAGCACTACTGGGCATTAAACACTGGATGTGCTCAATTTAACACCTCAAAGCAAACAGTGTTGTTGAGGGGATCAATTGCCTCCTTAAAACCAAACTCTCAAAGATCTGCACCACCTTCAATAAAAACTGGGTGCATTGCTTGTCCTTGGCTTTGTTCAGCTTACACACTCAACCAGGTAAAGAACATCACCTTTCACTCCACGAAATAGTAACTGGCAGATGCATGCATATGCCCATCTCCACTGTTGGGAGGGCATCAGATGCCCATAGGGCTGCAGCAGTTTATGATGAAGAAGTCAAAGATTATTTGACAAACCTAACACTTGCAATTAAATATGTCTCCTGACAGATTGCACCACCCCGCCTAAACGACACACCGAACACTGCAGAACAATCAACTGCAGATCACACGCCCACCCAACTGCTGCTTCCAGGTGAAATAATATATGTCAAAAGCTTTGTGCATAAGTGGAACAACCTCAAATACCATGGCCCTTATGAAATGGTGTTTTGTACCTCCCTTACTGTAAAAGTGAAAGTGCTTTGGTATTGGATTCACCTCTTATGTTCGTAGAGCACCCCCAAATACACCACAATAACCTTAAACATACTACCCATCTACCTCAAAATACCTACCTCAGAAATAATTACATGACTACATGTCACAAATGAGGGGAACATAAAGGGGATTGTATTGCTAAACAGAACCAGTAACTCCACTCTACATATGTAGAATATTTCCCATACGAGCAATAACAGTGTCAACAGACAAACAAATGTACCTGGCCGAATGAGTGTGACCGTGAGTAAAGTATTAGAAAACGTATTTCCTACCATTTTAGAAAAATGTTTTGCAAAACAAATACCAGTAGCAATTTTAGCAGTAGCACACTAACAAAGAAATATATATCACAGTATTATAGAATGAGAAGCCAAGCACGTAGGCACACATATATTGCATACCACTGCCTAGGCCTGAATGCTATTGAAGATATTGGACATCCTGAGCACTCCACCAGCTGGTACACCAACATGAGTGTGTTAGGCAGACAAACAACCAATGGAAGCTACTATGTATGCTCATTAATACCGCATCAATGGGGGCACCCAAGGCATTAGTACCACGGGAAGTTCCAATTATAGAGTCACAATTCCTGGTTCATCTTGCGCTATGTAGAATGAAAGGCACTTTCCAAGCACAGAGTGCGCGATTAGAGCTTATCGATCCAGACCCACTAAAATGCAACAATAACATAAGAAACATCATTGACGGACTCAAGTACGTAAACAGCAAGTGGCAAGAAACAACACCCAGCTGCTTAGCGGATGGCCTTCTGTGGTACGAGGAAAACATAGTGGCTTTAGTGGAAAGGCCCTGTGTAGAAATATGAACATAGCACATCACAAAATTGACATAGATTACAGCAATTGAAAAGCCAGTGAACGTGCAGCGAGAGGAGAGGTATGAACTGTTTCCACAGTGAAGGAACTGTCTTTATCAGCTCTAACAAATTATAAAATAGAACTTGATTCCAGGCTCAAAAAAGGGCATGGCGCAGCAATGGACTATTAATGGGACTGTGGCCAACAAGCGGTCTTGCACCTCCCACCATCATGGAGGGGCTATTGTTCGCTAGCCACGTTGCACTCAGTGCTATTAGTAGTCCCAGAAGAAAACCTGCAGGGGGTCCATTCCCAGATACCGCTGCAGCAGTTCCTCAAACATTCAATTAACAAAATCCACTACCATTGCCTGAGTTCCACATCCTATCCGGAAGGGGGTAGTATGAACAACTGAAAAGAGGAAAGAGGTCAAGCTACTTATCCGAAGACACATCTGCATTGCTAGCCAAAATTCCAGATGAATATTGACTTTGAAGTTCAGCAGAGACTTTATTTGCTTCACTTCTGCTACCCGGTGTACATTAGCAGCTAATGGCAAGTGGTTGCAAATTGCGCGCTTGGAAGTCGTGCATCTGGTAAATGACAGTGAGCACGGATTCAACATCATGAAGGTTGAACTAAAAGCACTAAGGCTGATGACGATCCAGAACAGGTATGTGCTCGACATGCTCATGGCCATGGAAGGATGTGTTTGCTGTAAAATCAGCGATTCTCGCTGCACATTCCTAACCCCAGAAGATGCAGAAAATTGGTCACTATCTCATATTATCACAGCAGCACACAGACTTGGTGTTCACATGCAGAAAGAAGGAGGAATACAAGGGGTCTTGGTTTGATCTGGCCTTCGAATGGACCTTGTCCTGATTGTGATCACTCGTGAAGATGATGGTACTTGTTATCATGTTCATCTTGGCCATCTTCTGCACCTGCCAAATCAGACTCTGCTGTTGTGCCAATGCAGTGCCTAATAGCGCAATGATGATGGTATCAATTGGTGTTTCAAAGTACCTCGTGATACAAAAGAAACTGAAATACAAACTGACCATTTCATTCCCCAAATGCTCCCTATTTACTATAGAGATGAAGTAGATTGTACCACACCATCAGTGTTCCACCACCCGGATCATGAACATTTTAAGGTAGTTTGGGTAGATCTAGCTGGAGATGGGGGATGCATTTATATGAAATGCATACCCAAAGTATATGTGCAAGCAGGGGAAAGTGTACCATCAGTAGTTAAAGCTTAGATGGCAATAAAAGGAGCTCAACCGTATGACCCCGCAGTTAGAAGAGAAATTGTGCACAGGTATGCAGAGGAATTTGTTACTGTGGATGTAATGAAAGGGGGGAATGTTGGGAAGGAAATTAACCTATCCCACCCCCCTAGGTGCTTTAGAGTAAGGCAAAGTCCATAAATACAAGTGTGATGTATCAGTGGGCAGGGGGCCATACTAAGGGACCCTTCACGATTACCTTATTATGCACAATGTAGATGCTTAGACTTAGTGCGTGCCTATAAGCAGGTGCCATTTATTTGTTGTGGTAGAACCATTCAGGCCTGCATGACTGCTCAGTAGACACAGACCCCTAACCTAATGAAGAAACCTGAATAGGTTCAAGACCTGACGATAAAGAGACCAACGCTGCTAGCCTCCATAGAAACTTTCCTTTGTTCCACAACTGCTAATACTTGTTATCCCAAGAAGGATTGTGCCCTGCAAGGCCGCAAGACAGTACCAGGTGCCTCACAGTCCATGTTTATCACAGCCAAGCCAAAGCAGACCTCCGAAACCAACCAAGCCCACCTTCAGTTATAACACCCACAACTGTCCCAGTCCAAGACCCCTACATTTCATGATAGTAGGTGACTCCAGACCACCAACCATAAACCCACTGGTCATAAAAGATCTAAAAGAACACAAACATTATACCTTAACTTATAACAACAAGATTGGTAATGCGAGGTATAGGGTGTAATAAATTATAATCCAAAGCAAGGGTGGAAGCCTTGGGTGCGGATAGTGCGATACTGGATGAGTGAAGAATGTGTGGGTCAGCATGATCTTAACCCTCCTACTGTGCTAGTCCCTGATCCTCCCTGGTGCACGCCATAATGATAGAGTGGCATTGTCTTTCACAGTAACTAATTGTAAACTCGACATTGGTTTCCTGGAGTTGATGATCCCAGCAAACCCCACATGATGGAAGATGGACGGAGAGGGCTGGGAGCAATGGCCCTGCATCTCCTATGGAGCGGCCTGACCATGTATAGGGTCTCACCAAGCAGCCACATGGGTTTTTGTTGTATGCCTTTGTGTCACTGAGGACGATGTGTTTCCTTCTGCTTGTACCATTTTTTGGCTGGTAATAATGCTTCATTTAAACACGTTTTAGCAATATTAAACAGCCTAAGAAAAGAATGCCTTCTTATTCATGCAGGTTTTTTTTTTTTTTATGTGGTGAACATGCATCTGGACTGCTCGCTGCCCTAGTAGCGGACTCCCCCCACCTGGCTTTTTCCACTGCAATTTTGCAGGAGCCCCCTTAGTTTAATCAATGTCCTGACATTGTATCCACTACTCCACCCAAATAACTGCTAATCTTAAAAATCCTCGTTTCTAATGGACAGCTTTTCAAATCCCTCACATTCATCGCTCATCATTCTAACCTATTTGCTCGAGTTACTGCCTGACTGATGGAATCCCTGCACTGATGCATTCACAACCCCCCGGCAGGAAGTCTCCTTTATTTGCTTCAGAACTGTTCAATTTAGAATTATATTCCTGGGAGCATTCATTGTATGCTGATATAATTGAAGTCGGCAATGGAAAACTTGATGCTAACAGGCTGATGTGGAAAAGGAAAACTTCTCCCACCCTGGGGTCAAGACCAAAAAAGAAAAGTGGGAGACTAATCAACATACCGTTGGAATGTGGCGTCATATCATTTCTGAAAAAGGTGGGGGGGCACTCAGTCCACCCACATGTACCCTCGACTTGAGCCCTGCTTGCACCAAAGCACTTATGGTCATATTGACAATGCAGTGATTCTCTGCAGAGCTGTTACTGCATGTTCTGTAAATGATTACCTTAAAAGTTTCTTTTTTTGTATTTTTTAGATAACATATGAGCATGCCCCTCTTTTCCTTAATTTAATATGTGCAATGCAATCAGATTCTTCAGGTATTCGAAACTGGGAAGTGTGAGCCCAGTCACGTAAAAAGGCAATACGCTGTCCTATTTTCTAAGATGTGCTTCAGTGAACATCCTAAACGTTTAATATAAGCAAATGCAATACATTCCAATTTTCTTCAATCCATATTAATGGTATGTCATGTTGACATATGGACTGCTATGTTAAGTTATTGGGCCTTTCCATAGAGATGCTTTGACATTTGCATTGCCTCCTAGAATGCACACATTTATTAAAGCACATACGTATTATGCATAAGGAGCAGGAGAGTGGCATACCTATCCATAATCCATTGTACCTCGGTGGTGCACATTAATCAGCTTTTGATAGCAAAGCATAGGAGCAATACTTACTAGAGCTGTCCTGCAAAAGAGGCATCAATGGGCACACTCATCCCAAAAGGACTAGCCTCAAACCAGTGTGCTGCATGCCAGTTAAAGGTCCTTTGATGCTATTGACAAAGGAAGCGGACAGAGTTATTGTAGACAGAAGGAGCTCATCATAGTTGGAGGAAGACACCACCATCTTGGTTTCTCTCTACACCAATCTTGACATCCTGTCCCCTCCACTTCCTTTAGCAAAAAGTATTTTGGGTAATATGTCAGAAGGCAAAGACCACTTGTCTCAAGCACAGGATTGGACCCCTTGACAGGCTTGCTGTAGTCAAATCACCTGTGGACTTTTGCATTTACAAAAAGGGTCTCCACTGTGTCTGTGATTCACCCTTGAGTAAACAACTGAGGAAGAATTCAATAGATCTCTGTTGGAAGAGTTGACTTTCCATAGCAGTCCACCAGTGAGGTGAAGATTAAGCATCCAAGGAAGAGGTGAACTCTCTTGCCCACCCAGCTACACGGCACATTGGGGGGTGACCGGCTGCTTGAACCATACCTGCATTTCTGCCAGCCACACTGCTGCAAAGGGCCTCATCATAGTGAAGGACTGAATGTGTGTGCCAGCCTCCTTTGCTTTGAGATCCTAAGAACAATGACTACACTTGTCCCTGAGACCCTGGAGTGGGACTCACAGAACTTGAGAGCCAGGTCAGACAGAATTCCTGTGTTTTCACTGTTGTATCAGTGCAAGCTGTGATTCGATTCCATTTGCACACTTGAACCAGTTCACCACTGCACCACACCAGCTAAGAATGTCCTTGCCTTGAAACTCCTCATTGCATCTGCTGCATTCAAACCATCTTTTGAACCACCAGCATCTTTGCTACCAATCTACAATGCCATTTTAAATGACTGTGTTGCTCTTATCGAACAGCAGATATCGAACACTGCATCAAACCGCCTGGTTCAAACTGCGCATCCATTTATCAGCATTTCTGCCATCAAACCAACCATTGAACCGACACTGGTGGCCTCATTATCTGTCTTTTTTCAATCCCTTTCAACCACATCAAATTTACTCGGCCCCACTCAAAACCCATCCCCACTTGGAACAACAGGACGGCCATATTCAAGCCCTCTTCGAACTACATTAACAGCACCTAGAAGGCGTGGTTTGCCATTGTCAACCTGCCAAGACCAGCAAAATAAATGATTGACTGGTAACTGCCCACCTAGTCCCCCTTTGAATTCTATAAACTGGCTGCACCGCTATTAATCACTTCCTGGATAAGAATATGTTCTTTTTTAATTGTGGTTATTTATTGCCTTTGTGCCCCGGTTCACCACCCAGACTGCTGCATCTTTGCACCTTTGCAATTTCTCTGTTCTTTCCCAAGACATAGGGACAAACTGGTATCAACACTTACTAATATGTGTTTATTTATTTTTACTGAATTGCATTGATTTTACAGCGTTTGGTTCAAGACTGTGGCCAGGTCTGAAAATGACTGATCCACAAAGTCTTTTGTTCTGACCTGTGGCCATTTTGTCCCTTGTCTTCACCCATGTCGAGTAATCCAGGTTTTTCCTTATTTGGGCCTGCAGCCTGCTGTGAAAACCAATCTCTTTTGAGTGCTTCTGCCTGTCACATACATGTGTGCCCAGGAAGCAGTTTGGGATTGTCTGATCCCAATTCACACTACTGTTCCAGGATGTCAGAAGTGCCTGAATGACTGAGACCACTGTGGACCGTGATTGGTCCATGACTGGGATGCCTGCATGAAAGCATATCTTCGATTGGAAGTCCCCGATTTTGGCGCCAAGCTAATCTTGGATAAGAGAAGGGTCTCTGCATCCATTCCAGGTCGATCACCTGAGTTCTATCGGAACTACAGAAGGAGCCAAGTATCCTGTATGAAGAAACAGACTTGTGAAACCACCAGAGACAAACTAGAAGGCTTTGTTACCCGTTCCCTTATACTGTCCCTTTGGACCCCTGTTTTCTTCATCGATCAAGAATGTCTGCCAGGGCCATTCAACCTCTTTGTAGTATTAGGCATAACTACTCTCAGCGCCCCCTCCTTACCCACCGAATGAGGCCCTTCGAAGATGTTCCTGGGCCATCCAGTAAACTGTCCAGCTCTACCTAAAGGTATTCTGTAAAACCACTGCCATCTCGAGTTGAAACCCGAGGCTTGGGACATTGCTTGCTTGTGGTCCAATACCCTTTCCCACCTAATTTCGTAGGCCAAGCTCCTCTAGATCCTGAAATAGGAGAGTGCATAAAGATGCACACATCTGTGATTCCCGCGTCACTACTTGTTGGTGAAGGGCGCTGTAGGTTTCTTGCTGACCTGCTCTCCTATACCCTGAAATCTGCTGCACCTGAATTTTCTTGGTATCTCCTTCGGAAGCTGAGAAAAGGCAATTGTCCCATCACAGACAATCATTCTATCCCGCAGCCGCTGAGAGCCAGAGCACTGCGAAACTGCAGGAGTCAAACCTACTAGCGACCTTGACTAAACTGTGAAAGTTTTGTCCGGACTGTGCCGAGGGTCAGTGAGTACTTGCATCACTGGCACAACCAATCTCTTCTACGGACGAATATTCCTGAACTTTTGGCTGGGTTAGCCTGTGCTACCTAGCTATTCTCACCTATATGAAACTGCTCTGCCATCAAGGGCAGACCCTATTTGAATAGTGGGGACCAATTCTTCATCACCTCAAGCCCTTTCCTGACTTGCTTCAGCTCTCCCAATAAGACCCACTTTTTATTCTGCCTGTGCAATTATGCGTTTTTATGCACAACTTTACTGTTGAGCACAGGGCTTCCCACTTCTTAGGGATGGACTCAAAAGTTAGAGAACGACTCCAAAGAATTGTCTAATGCTCCTAGTGTGTTAACTCTTACTTCTCTTTACAGGATGTGGCTGTGTTTTACTCCTTTGTCACATTATGAACCGTATTGTATATGTTCTACAGTAAAGTATTTTGTGTGATAACTGTTTTTATATACCTCAATTTTTATTGTGTCTATTGTTCCGGACGACAATAAATGTATAGATATTTTGCCTGTACATGTGTCTAAGAGTAATTTGTGGTTCGTTACTGTGTGTGCTCATTGTGGGCTTCCGATCACTCTCACTCCTTCCTGAGACTTACTCTTGCCCGTGTGCCAAGTTACCTAAATTGGTCTGGCTTGTCCAGAAGGTTCCGCTGTTTCACTAAACCGAGGGAGACCTCCTAAACTTCTGCCCACCAGGTCACAGTTTAGAAACCCATCTTAACACTGTCTCTATTGTTAAATTACAGAGACAGTAGGTCATGTCCCCATGAGGCTCACCAAACCATCTGCCTATGTGCTCACTGGTAGGGAAAATGTTAAATCGCATATAGGTAATAGATCAGCGTAATTGCAAAGAGCACAGTTTAATCAAGTAAGAGCAAGGTGAATTGCAGTAAAAATCCTGCAAACTATATGCCACATACATCATTTGTTTTGGCCAAATTATCAATATTTGAAACAACATCCAAATCCCTACTTATGTCCTTTCATATTGCATGTGAATTAGGGGCCTCAACCAGGTCCTCTAGCACAATATCAATACTTTTCAAATTATTAAGTGCGGTAGAACGTAAATCTGCTAAAAAAGGATTGGTTTATGCACATATGTATTGGTTAGCCAGGACACAGATTAAACTATTTGAGTCAGAAGGGCAGGTTACAATACTAAGAATGAAGTGCAGCGCTGGATAAGCCATAAAGAACAAACTGATGGTACACCCAGTTTACACCTCAGAGCCTCGACTGGTACCGACTTTGGCATCCCTAGTACAGAATGCAAAAGTATGCCCTCAAACCTTTCCAACCAACTCATCATGCATTCATGATGTATGACCAGACCATGAAGTATCCCTGGCACAATACTCCTACAATGGATTATAATAGAACCCTCTATATTGTGGCCACCCTTCTTGCCAATGTGTCTCTTTAGCAGCAACCATTTCTGGCCTGCTTGCTACTCTATGCACTTACTCTATCAGAATTGTCCCTGGACCTAATATGATAGCAACCTCGTCTGTTTCCTCCACCCTCCCATTACTGTTTTTTTCCTCCCCACCACGCCTCCAGCACTATCTGAAATGTTTTCAGGCCTAGTATGATAGTCGCTTGTTTTGTTCCTCCCCTCCCTTTCTTTACCCCTCTCCGTCACCTTTTGTTTTTCTCCGGCTCTACCAGAAATGTCGTCAGGCCTAGTACGGTAGTCGCCTGTCTGTTTCCAATTCCTTCCCACTCTCCCCCTCCCTTCCTTATCTATGTCTTAGCTCTTGCACTATCTGAAATGTGGTCAGGCCGAGTACGATAGTTAATTTCACATCCTTACTGTTCATGGCCTGTAAGAATGTTGTATTTTCCCTTGTTCCCACCCTTGCCTTGAAGCGCTTTGAAACACGTTGTGTATAGGCGCTATATAAATGAACGATCATATCATAAACGATCAAATCATATCATATCAAGACTTTAGGCATGATGTAATTGCGTTAGAAATCATGAGCAGGAAAGGAACTAATTGGCACTCCCAGATAGCTATATATATTAACAGTTGTAGGGTTATGGTAATGAACTGCCAACAAAATGGTGATTGTGTTGTGTTTGCTGCTAATAATCAAAATATTTCTTTTAGACACATTGGCCCTCATTACGACCCTGGCGGAATTCGCGGTGCTAAATGCACCGCGGAGCACGGCGGAAAGCCGCCGATAGCGCCATGGGGGTTGGCGGATTTACCACCCCATGCCGACCTTGGCGGAGCGGTAAATCCCCAATCCCCATTTTGCCCTTCCCCATTCCCATTCTTGCCCCATAGGGTATAATGGGAGTGGGGAAGGCGTTAATTACGCCACCGTAAAGTACGGTGGCGTAATTAACAACGAGGTCCCTTAGCGCCATGGATTTCTCCGCCCGGTAAAACCAGGCGGAGAAAGGCTCCATGGCGCTACGGGAACTCGTAGTAGGGCGGACGGGTCCGCCGCGAATAACGCTGGCGGAAACCCACTCCGCCAGGGTCCTAATGAGGGCCATTGACACTAAGATGGTTCTTTTCAGAATAGATAGCCAGGGCATCCAGTAAATGTTGCAGGGCTATCGAGATATAATCTAACAAGATGTTATCATCAGCATACCCAATCCAGAATACCACAGTACTTCCAATTCATGGAGGGAAATTGCAGGCTAAACTCATATCAAGTCGGCGACGTATACATGATATAATAGGGGGGCCAAATCACAGCCCTGCTTAAGACCAAGATTGGTAGGTATTTGTTGTGTGGTTACTCCCAAAAGATTTTTACAAACAATAACCAGCGTGTCTGAGTACAAAGTCATGAAAAAATATAATAAGGAAGATTCAATCCCCCCAGTTTCTTAACTTACACCAAGGCAGAAGGCGGGATACTCAAAGGCTTTCGGAAAGTCCACAAAGCAGAGATAAAGATCTCTCTTCACAGAACCTTGACTACCGGCCATAAGACAATGAGGGGCACTGATATTTTATAAAGTACTGTGCCCTTTATGAAATCCAGTCTGCAACCGGGATAATGGGCCCTTATCTGTGTCCCACTATGTAAATTTCTTTAGCAAGATCGCTGAGAAAATCTTTTGGCTAATGTCTAACACTGCCAAAAGCCTGTAATTAGAAGGGTTTAAATGACAACCATTCTTAAATACATGCACCAATGTTGATTTCCACCAACTTGCCAGAATGATTCCACTAAGTAGTATCTTGTGGAGAAATTGATCCAAAACATAAACCCAAAAGTGGGGATTTCCCATGAAAACTGCATTTGCCTAAGAATCAGGTCCAGGGGCTCAATGATACACTCACCTGGCTCCCACAGGGGTGTCGATCTGAACTGGACAGCTGAGTTCTCCACCAATGTGACGCGTAGTGCCGAGATGACGGACTGGACTGCCCCACCTAGCTTCGTTTGCTTGACCCGTAGGAATATTCTTCTGCAAATGGAGAAAGGGAATTAACCACCCGTGGAGTTGAGCGTTTACCCCCACCCACTCCCGCTGTTCTCCCCACTGATCACCTTTGATGTCCCCTCTTGTAGTCCCACCTGATGGTTTGGAAAGATGAGCTCTCCATCCTGCATTGAGCGCAGGGGCGCGTAGATAACCAGTTGCTTCACTGGCTCGAAGGAATTGGTGAGTTCCAGAACAATATTGACTCTGAGATTTCTGGCAAGATGCCGTAAGTATGTAGTTCGTAAGAGTTCAAATGTCTGACTTTCACTCTTGTCCCATTCCTTGCAGGTTGCAGCTTGACCCTAGTGAAGAGTTCCTCGTGGCAACCGGTAATATTCAGGTAAGGATTTGTATTATCCAACACAGTTCGATAAAATAATGTCAGTATGTAACCTGTTGCTTTTTCCCTTATTCAGGCGCTGAGAGAAAGTATAAAGTCTCGGGGAATAATGCCTCTGATGGTAAAATCAGGTAAGTCTATTGTGGTGAGGAGGTTTCCCCTTGTTTGTCCCTTGTTTCACCTGGCTGTCCTTTTGTTTCCCCTTAGGGGCCGGGGTTCGGCGAGGATGCTGTGGAAGCTGCGCCGACCCTTGAAGAGGTATCGTACCCCCGGTGGTAAAATCAGGTAAGTCTATGGGGGGTGACTAATATTGCCTCTTGTTTATTCCCTTGGCTCACCTTGCTGTTCTTGTGTTCCCCTTAGGTGCCGGAGTGCGGCGGGAACATGCAGAAGGATGCGGTGGAATGTGAAGATGCTGTGAAGGCCTGTGAGTACAGCGCGACGCTGCAGCAGGCGAGGTGACGGGCATACAATAACTTCTTTCTTCCAGCTCGAAGGCGCAGTGGATCGGGAATTCAGGTAAGGATCAAAGGTATTGCTCTTGTTCTAACCTTTTCTCCTTCTTTCTCCCTTTTTCTAGGAGCTCCAGACTCCAGGCGGGCGTGGCAGAAGACTGGATGCAGACTTGCAGGCATGGTGAGCGTTACGCTGCTTAAGGCAGAATAACACGAAGCGTGTGCTGCTCTTCGGGCGTGGTTTAAATAGCCTCCAAAGAAGTCCCAGGTAAGTATTCCTCCCCAGCCCCACCCTAGTAAAAAGATAGTCCCTAGGTGAAGTAGTCCCTTCCAAGCATCCTTTGGCTTGGAGCTCTTGCAGCATGGTCTGCATCAGGTAAGTTTGCAGCATGGTCTGTATCAGGTAAGTTTCAATCTATGAGCCTGGCGCCTATGGTGCCAGGACTGACTCTCCATATGAGCCTGGCACCATAGAGGCCAGGACTGCACCCAAATAGCCCCTAGCAGGGGTTGTTGGGCTTGCTTGGAATAACTTGATGCCTGCTTCCGGAGTTGCTGGACTTGGTCTGGGTCCCCGGGGGTAGGCATCATGACACTCAAGTCCCCTTAAGTGACCTAATAATCAAGAGGATGTCATCGCTCTCAAATCCCTCAACCAGGCCCATGGACATTAAATATATACCTGCCCCTTCAGATGGACAATTAGATTCAAAATAAAGTTTCAAAATTGACTCAGTCTATGTAATTTCGCTGATCGAGTTTAGTTCTTGCATGGACAATCTAGTAATGTAACGCCTGACTATGGCCAAAATGTCCTATTGTCATTACTTTTAAGGAGACCAGACAGGAGCTTCCAGTCAGCATAGTGATCTGATGTTTATGGTTTCTGAGATAATCTTTATATTAAGAGAGGCCTGAGCAATGATTTTTTTGTTCTCGCTTGCCGTGAATAACACATTTTCCTTGGCAACAGAAAACATTTTTTTTGATAATTTCTCTTTGCTTGTTGCACTGCAATATCCAATATAACAGGCCTAGTCAAGGGGCAAGCCAAATTTCTACTATCCAGATGCAAGTGTTTTCCCATACATAGCATCAAATTATGCAGATCCCAACCATGCATCGTCAACCATCGCAAGAGGTAAGGTTGATTAAGCACATAAAATCATGAATTCTCATGACATCCTTCCCACTCCAAATTACACCATTTCCCTGTACATTTGTAGTTACATGGTGGTTGATGTAATTAATACTTAAGACATAGGGCCTCATCACGATTTGGGCGGTAACGCCGTCGCTATTACCGCCGGCGCTATTAGCCCTACCGCCAAACCCCCCAGTGCTATTAGCGCCGGATCACGGGTTTGGTGGAACGGTTAGTGCCCATTCCCCATTGGGCCCATTCGGGAATTCCTCATTCCCCATTGGGCCCAATGGGGAAAATTCGCACTGTTACCGCCGGCGGAATTCCCGCCGACGGTAATAGCGCAGAAAATCAGCAATTTTGCTGCAGATTTTCCCCCAGCTCAGAGCTGGGAGGAAATCCGCCGATCTGGCGGACCCTTAAATGCAGTGGTAATAGCGCTACCGCCGCATTTAAGGGTTACTGCCAGACTCGTGATGAGGCCCATAGTCAAGAACAAATGAAGATTTCTGATTTGAGCACCTAGGATGAAATTATACAATGGTGCAACTGTAAGGAAGGCATGATATCAAAGTAAGACAGACACAAGTGACCACAGTTCAAGGGTGTTTATTGAACCTTATCAAGGGTGCTATAAATGCCTATTTAAACCTAAATCTAAAGACACAACCATCAAAGAATAATAATGCAGTGCTAGTGGAGTCTCATCAAATTAAAAGGGCTTATACTAAAACACCTATTGCCAATCCTTACCGCTAATTTACAAATAGTGTAGGGACATTTTCATGAAAAAGAAAGAATTGTTCACAAAATGAAAAGTCAGGATGTTCAGGCCATTGGTCTCCCTTCAGCACGGGACAGGGCAGTTCACTCGAGCATAGCACATTCTTGGGCTTCTTCGGCACAAGGACAAAGTTTCATTACCTTCTATGCCCAAGTCTCTTAAGTTATGAAAAGTCTATTGATTCAGAGGGCATAATTTTTCAAACAAAAGAAAAGTTCCTTTGCAAGTATTCAAGTAGGACGATTCACTCTTCACCCTGGATCCCCCTCAGCCAGGCTCAGATCCCTTATTCAAAGCTTATAGAATATTTTTTTTTGGGTGACTCACAGTTCACCCCAGATCCCCCTCAGCCGGGCTCAGATCCCTTTTCCACAATTAGTCTCCCTTAGACAGGCTTGGACCAATTACAGTTCGTATTAGTTATCAAAGACTGTCAAATGTGCACAGGGTTTAGCTTATCTCATTGCAGGACCACTTTTATTTCACAATTCACAATTTTACACTTGCAGTTTGATACCAAACAGAGACCTTCGAATGTATATGGAATCTACCTTGGTTTCAAAAGTTCAGTCACTCCTTGGATATTCAATTGTATGTGTGTCCCTGATCACATACACTGATCACATACGCCTTACACTCTGTTCTTTGCAGATATCTTCATAAAATGTTGCCGCCTGCAACCTTGGTTCTAACACATACTGGTCTGCTATCAGTCTCCCCGACTGACTGGCTGTGCTGACTTTTCTTGAGCAGCTTTGTTGTAGGAGCCAAGGAGAGTACCATGGCAGCAATCGCTCCTCCCCTCCTCAGCTATCAACGAGGGAGTACCATGGGTACCTTCGACACACAATGCACCTTTATTCAGCTTTAATTCCCTGTTTCTTATGTTTCTCATCCTCATGGGCTCGTGAAAGTAGTGGTCTTCCTCTGAAAAAGGCCACTGGCAATTCCCTCCTTGCAACCCTTTCTGGCCTTGCCGTCTTTCACCTCGTATTAAACTGCCATCTCAGGACTGCTGCTTCTGTGCGTCTTTTGCCTTGCTTGGCGTGTGCTTTCTTTCTCCGCCTTCTATCCATGTGGGGAAGTGTGATGGAAGTCAGGTGTACATATTTATCAGTAATTTCCTGACTTTGCCTGACCCTTGTGTTGGGACATGTCAGGTATACGGCTCTGATGTTAGTCCGTTGTTGCTCCAGTGAACTGTCTGTGAAAAAGTGTTTGTGTTGGAAAAGGTGGGGGGATTGAATTCCTAGGTATCCTACCTGGTAGGATGGGGAAAAGGTGCTATTGGGAAGGGGATACTGCATCTAACCCTCTGGTGTCCCACTTCCACTCCCCGAGGACCCCTCACCCAGGTGATCGTCCCACACTAGTCCACCCTGAGGAACTGGATCCAAAAGCGATGGCTGTATCCTGGCCACCTGGATGACAGATCCCTGGGGACTAGCGGGTGAGACACTTCACGTCCCACACACTTTAGACATAGCAAATCATATAGATTTGCAAGCTTGCCCCATTCCGAGACCACCAATGACAGTGATAAATTATTCATTTCCCAAGATGTATTATCAGATTGAAAAACCAGCCATCAAATGGGGGCTTTCAAAGCACCAGCAATAACAATGCTACCACCAGGACAACAATCAACACATTTAAACACAATTGTTTCTACATAATTAATGATATCTTTGAGATGGAATCCCCCGGGGGGGGATTGTAAATATTGATAATCAGCGTTTGTAGGGGGGAATGAGATAAACCATTGAATATAACAAACAAGACATAAGGGAGACACGATCAACAATAAAGTGTTTAAGGCCATATTGGGATTGAACATCAATTGCTAAGACACCCACCGGGTAACCTTTAGTTCCTTGAATAGCAGTTTTTTGCCCAAGTTTCTTGTATTTCACAAGAAATGATGTTTTCTACACCCAAGGGAGGCGATAAAAAAGAGCAGGAACCTTGGGTGTTCCAACAAATCCACTTGATAGTAAACATTTGAGTCATTTATCAATATTTGGGGCATTACAGAGTATCCAGCATCCAGCGTGTAATCTCCGTAACATTCCTAAAACGACCTTGCACTCAGCCAAATGTTGTCAGCATGCTGGTTTTTTCTAAGACATGATTTGTGTTTCATTTAGGTAAGGAATTAAGGTCAGACTTATCACATGCCCTAACCTTATTGCATACAATTGCATACCATAAGATTAAAGCCCATATTTTGCAGTATGTCACTACAAGTGTTCAAAAGAGACACTACAGCAGAATAGGCAAATTCGATTGGACCCAATTTGTTGGACTATCCAATTTGGGTAGCTCGATGCGCAGCAAATCATCTCTGCTTATGGATGACAAATAGGGTATATTATGCCACAATGCAAGCAGATAAGATTATGGAAAGGACTCTAAGCTTTAGGCCAGATTTCTTCTAGCTTGGCCAGTTTTCCCAGTGGGAACACATCGTTAGGTTTGTTGAAAAGATTTAAGGATCTCTATCCTGGAGATAAGAACATTAAATGTAGGGCACGAGAAAATTGTCCCAAAATATGTATTTTGAACAGGGGACAGGCCCTCTTCCTCACTAGGACTATTACCACTAATAACTTCAGAAGAGGATACCAATTTCTCCAAATCAGGACTTGCAGACAAGTTAGTTCAAATAATGTTATTGGAACTTGCCAATGGGGTTCCCAGTGATTTTCTTTTTAGGTCTAGGCAAAGATTGAGGAATGAACCATTGTTGTCAATAATAGGAGTGGCATGCAAGGTATTGTCAGCCAAGTTACAAGGAGCTTTGGCAACAGAAAAGCTCTCATGCATATTGTTAATTCCAACTTCAATTAGCACTTAAGTGGGATAAAAAAACTGTGATTTTGGTTTGCTTAACGGCTGCTAAATCTAATTTGTCTTTTTCTGAACAAGGAGCATTATTAGTATCCCCACAATGTTTTGGTGGACTACGAGTATTTTTCCTTATATGAGATGACTCGCTTCGTAGTCCATATTATTTATGCAAAGGAGACAAAAAAGTTCTTACTGGCACTGAAGAAAAGAAATGTTGAGAGGTGGCTTCCGATGTCAACAGTAAAAGTGGGGGATAGGATACAACCAGTGACAGCAGGTCCCCAGTAGCAAAATCTGCTGACAAGGGAAGGCACCTCACCCACCTCACCCCAAACACCGATACACTCCATGCACTGTGGGCGCTACCGTGCAGAATACCGTATATAAAGGAAGAAACTGCCTCCTCAAGCAGCCAGTAGATGTAGTTATAAGGCAGACTCAAATCCAGCCAATTTTGCTTGAAGAAAGTCTGCACCAACACCAAGACACTCCACAATCACCCTATTTGATTATTATTACAGATGATGTGTTTAATTAAATTATATATTTTCTTTATAAGAGCTTGATTGGCCAGTCCCTTTATTTTGAACCGTTATTACCATATTGTGCTGTTTGGGTTCCTTCTGGATCAGATTTACACCCCTCTGTAGCGTATAGACTTCCTTTGACCCACGTTATCACAAAAGGTGAAGGAGGTTTATCTCTTAACTGTGCCTGTTTCATGTCTATGATTGGGATTACTCTTGTTTTGTAGAACTAGGAGCGTTGAGTAGGCGGTTTAGCCACTACTCACCCTTGTACTCATGTTGAGAAGAAATATTGTAGTCACACTGTGCTTTAGCACCTTGAAGCATCTCTTGTTCTAGATGGAATTACCAATAAAGATCTCAGACCAAATAACCAGACAGCCGCAAAGAATACTACTTTATTCTCAATTTAATAAAGCAGGGAAAACTGGCAGACATCGGACTGATGCTTGCACACTCACACGCTAACTTGATTACACAGAGATGTTATACTCCAATATAAGTTATCTATGACATCATGGTATATGGCAAACTGTAAAACCTATTGGCTGGCGGTTTTGGTTAGGGATACATATTTACTTATAGAATACACATGGGTTAGTACTTCATTGGCTGTCTCTTATCTATAAGGCATGTAGGGCCTGTAAGGCATGTCTCAGACTGCCTCTAAAAATGTATAACGCTGATTATAGCAGACAACATCGCAGCAAATTGGTCTATGCAGCATTGTATAGCAGGTTGTCCCATAGACCCACTGATTTGTTGGCATTCCCACCAAACCTTGGACTTTCAGCTTGGCTAGCAGCATGTAAGCAAAATGAAAGCCAGGTGCTTGAGTCACGTCAGCTCCCCACTTTCCCAATGAGTCCATCATCTCTTATCACTTTGACCATGAGCCAAAGTTTCTCGTCTGTAGTTGACCTTGTACTCTCCTGTTCTGGGACATTCAAGACGAGTGTAAGCACATCACTTTCTTCATCCATAGCTTAATGTATAGCCTTTGTTTTCAACTTCTGAATCACATCTGAGGAGACTGCAACTGTGTCCATGTCTGCTTCTTATTTACTGCTATTTGATTCAAATATGATGGGCATTATTGCTCCTCTAAGCCTCTAGAGACTTGCTCACTCCGTCTTGTAGGAACCTTATACATTGTTATTGTAATTATTGTTAATGGTCCAATAGTTGGCTTTTGCAAATGTGCAGGGCAGAGACAGGCCTAGATAGGCTGCCAAGTATGGGGTGGAGCTATGAGGGCAGCTGGACACCTACTCAATGTCAGTAGTAGAAAATCGATTTCTGAAAAACTTCCTGGGGTTGCCCGCAAGCACGCCAACTGTGCCACTGTTATTAAAGAGTGGCATACAGGGGATAGTATCCATTTGTCAGATCCACCCAGTGCTATACTGGGTGTGGTTATGGTCAAATGGAAACCTTGTTAAGTATAGAGATGCTTTATTGGGTGAATTAGCAAAACAAGGAGATACATCACTGAAGTGGGATGTGCATGTCAGAAATTGTTCAAGGGAATTGGATCTTGGTGTGAATTGGAGCAACCTGAATGCAATTACTTCACAATCAAAGGGTATTGTTAGCGATGTCACTCTTGCTAAATTACAGCAAGATTCTCTTGAGAAAACTCTTGGCTCAATGCCTCTGGCACAATACATTATTATCAAAACTAAGGCAGGCTATGAGGACTACTTGGACTATGTTACCCCAAAACTAGAAAGAGCATTGTGCATAACATTTTGCCTAGGTATTTTACCAACAGCTTCCCTGAAACATAGTTCGAAGAGTGCTGTTTCACTGATGTTCCCTCTGTGTAAAAGCATTAATGAGGATTTAAAACATTTTCTATTGCTGTGTCCAGTTACATTGCCACTGAGGAGGCGCATTCTTAGACCACTGTTCTGCAATCGTGGTTGTAGAACTAGACGAGGCCATGATGATTTGTTTGAATTCAACTGATACCCCTGCAGTATTTACAACCTGCAAATGTCTTAAATGGGCATGGTGTCTACATTCAAAGATGTCGCTGGAGATCCCTTGATAATTGCATGGTTTTACAGATTGTAATTCTTGTATTATGATGCAAATGTGTATGTGTTGTCGATTTTATTGATGTATGCTTTTATGACATATCTGTCGAAATAAAGCTAGTTGAATTGAATTGAATTGTTAATTGTCTAATACATGGCTTTTGCAGATGTTTTCTTTTTTATTCAAAGCGAAATATGTCTTACATCCATGATTTATCCGCGTGCCTCCTTTTGTGCTTTACAGCTATTCCTCAAATAGCATCCTTGATCCCAGGCCAACATAGAACCCTCTTTGTTCTGCAGACAAAGCTAATTCTCCAACATCTCCTGACTCTGCTCCCGGATACTGTTTCTGGGGTAGCTGGATTAAATCTATACACAAGTCGAGGTCCATTTTGCTATCATGGCTGTCCTTGCCATGTTATATTTTCCTCTGTCTTTCACCTATCTTGCCTTGCTGTGTACGTACACTTATTGGTCAGCAAGTTACTTTATCTTCTTTTTGCATACATGATTACTTCATCATTTCATCCATGTTTCTCTTGTCACTTCAGTTACATCGCCACTCTTTAGTATTTTTATATCGTTTCAGTATGTCCTTGTATATTTTCTCAATGATATCACTCTGTCCATGTCAGATTTCACTCAGCATTACATGATGTACGCTGGTGCGTGCTGATGTACTTCCACATGTTATCCTTCAACTCTTTCACTGTGAGGATACATTTGATTTGTCTGAGTGCATATCGTCTTTCTATTGATCTTTTCTCTAAACATTTGGCTCTCTCCCAAAACTCTACACTGCACACTTTTTGCCAACCTGCTCCCTTTTTCTCTTTAGTCATTTCCTCTCCCCATCTCGTCTGCTCAGAACTCTGAGTGATGTGTTTTCCCTGCCAGAGTATGTTAGATCATTTAAATTCTTGGAGTGTCAAATTAGTCATTAACCCTTCCCGGATAGATGAATTCAATTTCATTACATTTGGGAATAATACCACCTGTAATTACTTAATTGTAGAAAGAAATTTGTCATGAAACACTAAATACAAATACAATGGGCCTCATTACAAGTACTCCGGTCCGGAATTAACACTGCCGGTAAAATCATACCGGCACCGTTTCCATGTCCGCCCAATCATGACCCGCGGCCCCGGTAATAGCACCACCCTCAACCGCCACCGCGGAAATAGGGGTCCCGTTAAGTCCGTGCACGAAGGAGGAAACACCTCCCTTACCGTCAACACGAAACACAGTGAGCATCACAACTAGCGCAGACACGGAAATACGGGGAACAAAATGGCGTAAATACCATGATCACGGTGGCGGAACTGCCGCCACCGCGAACATGGCGTTATACACTTCCTGCTGAACTGAATCAGGGCACAGGTGCACCAAATCAGCCCAGCTGGACCTAGCAGGCCACTGGGAGCCCACAAAAGGGCCACACCCAGCCCAACACAACATAGAACCATGCAGGCAGCAGGTCTAGTAGCACTGGGACTGGGCCTACTCAACCAACAGGCAGCACTGCACATGGTGGCAGTAATGGCGCAGAGGAGGAGGTGTAGGCGGAGGAGGCGCAGGCGGCAACCAGCCAACCCTGCAGCTATGGCAAACCCCATTGCCCAGCCAGCCCGACCCTGCCGCCAGCCACCAATACCACGCATCAGGGCCTCACCCTGGAACCTCACCCTAGGACAGATCCACACACTATACCGGCTGGACCGTGCAACAATCCTGCACATCACCGCCATGATTGAGGACAACATCAGCAGCCAAATTGACACCCCCACCGCCATCCCCCCCCTCCTGAAGGTTGTCTCAGTACTGCATTTCCTTGGCACTGGCGCCTATCAACACACGGTTGGTGAGCTGCACGGCATATCACAACCCTGTTTCTCAAAAATCCTGGTACAGGTACTGGATGCCCTGTTGCGCCATGTGTTGGAACACATAGCCCTACCCCTCACCCTCCCCGAGGTCATTGCCACCAAGTTGGCCTTCCATGCCATAGCAGGCATGCCAAATTGCATAGGCGCAGTTGACTGCACCCACGTTGAGCTGACAGTACCATGTGCAATTGAGGCGGTGTTCCGCAATAGGAAACAGTATCACTCTTTGAATGTCCAGATGGTTTGTGATGCCATGCAACTGATTACACACTGCTGCGCTCGTTTCCCTGGATCATCACATCACTCAATGGTACTGCGGAATTCCACGTTGCCACGGTACATGGAACGCTATGCCGGACAAAGCACATGGCTATTGGGTGAGTACAGCTGACGATGCACCAACCCTGTCGAAGTGGTGTGTGTGTGTCCAGGCCAATGAGCATTGTGAGTGTGCCGCTGTGACCGCACATGCATCACCCCCCTTCCATCTACCAAATACACAGCGGATGCCAAACATCATGAAGGAAGACATGACAGGGCACCACAATGTGCCCGTGCACACGCTGGCACAGCCAATCCCGTCACTGTCCCTTGAACCTTGTGCCACTGCAGACACCCACCCTCAATTGAAACACTGCCTCAAAAGGCACGAGAGGCGTGTAAATGAGACGACGTGTATTTACTACTTCCGTACAGTGAATTCACTCTGCCATGTGTGGACAGCACTGCACCGTGACATGCAAACAAACAAATGTTACCCGCAGGGCACAGTAAACATGCAAGTTAATGTGTAGGCCCATATCCAGTTAGCGACATACATCGTGATGCCCAAAACATACTTCCATACACTGCATGGTACATATGCATGAATGAATGATGACACAAGAATGCACAGCAGCAGATGAGGACATGATGCCACAAACACTGACATGTTCCCCCATCTACATCCCATGTAGGTGATGCGGGATATGCACTCACGCCATGGATGATGACACCTGTACGGAGACCAAGGAACAGGCATGAAGAGGCATACAATAGGGCACATATCCGCACACGTGGAATGATTGAGAGGACATTTGGACTGCTGAAGGCCTGTTTCCGCTGTCTGAGCAGATCTGGCGGATCACTGCTGTACAGCCCAGTGAAGACGGGTAAAATCACGCTCGTCTGTGCCATGCTGCACAATATATGCCTGCGCAGGAACATCCCAATGCCACCAGACGCAGATGAGGAAGATGGGGATGGGGATGGGGATCGAGATGGGGATGGGGATGGAGATGGGGATGGGATGGCACCGCCTCCCCCTGGGTGTCCACATGATGGCCAGAGAGCACGGGATGCCCTGATTCGCATTTACTTTTGAGTCACAGCACATTCACAGAAATGCACGAACACGGTGACGACAATGAATTAATAGTTGCACTGCAAAATAAATGATCAATGTCCACACATGTATGTCTTGATTGGAAATGGTGATGTATTGATGTAATAACAACAGGGAAGGAGGTGCATTGGTTAGGGAAGCTGTACACCCGGGGCCACCCACCACCCAAACGTGCCCACCGCCACCCAGGACCCATTGTTCAAACCACCAAAACTACCTACCCCACCACCCAAACGTGCCCACCCCTCTCACACCCTTGTAGTCCACATGTGTCCTGCACTGCCCCACACACATGCCATCACTTCCGTGTGCGCTTCTGTGCCTGTGCAACCTTGCCCGAGGGACACGTTAGCCTACTCGAGCGCCTCCTTGGACTGGCAGTAGTGGAGCTGGATGGGGTGGTTGTGTTTGATTGCGCAGAATATGGGATTGAGGGCATCCGTGCCAGATTTGCCTGTTGGCCAACCAACATGGCCTCTACAAGCCTGGAGGTGTGGTCGTTGCCCTCCCGCACATGGCATGCAAGGGTTACTATAGTGCTCGCAAAGCGTCCGATGGACCTTGACAGGTGATGCACTGAGGTGCTGTAGCTCTCCCTCTGCAGCCTGGATTCCTCTAGCTGCCTCTCCACCAGCTGGGTGAGGGTAGCCTGCTGGTCCTCCATCCGCTGCATGCGGGCATTCAGTTCAGCCATGGATGGGGTGGGCGACCTCATGGGACTCCCCAGTGATGTGGGGCTGAACCCCAGCTCATGGAAGGAGCCCAGGTCTTCAAATGTGGGCATCTCCCCCTGTGGGCCCGTTTCCGAGTGCTCTTGCGGGGCACTGTTATCACTGCAGGCCGCCCCCTCTGCAGTGCTGCTGCCTTCGGTGTTGTGTTGGGTGGCCATGATAGGTCCCCGTGGCACCTGTCTAGACTCAGGCAGTGTGGAGACGGTGGGGACTTCGGTGGTGGTGGTGGGCGGCACATCTGTAGTGGCTGGTAATGTGGCCAGAGGTGCAGAACTGCCGGCAGCATCCTCCTGTGTGGTGGCGGTGGCTTGTGTACTTGCCGGTGCAGATTGGCTGGCCTGTTGTGCAGCATCACTGTCACTTGAAACGGCTGTGGGGACACAAAGGGCATGCAATTAGTGTTGTTGTGGTGGCAGATGGGTGCATCACATGCGTCATTAAGAGTGTACATTCAATAGTGTTAGTCACATGCATCTGATTGCTGGTGTATGCATTCTGTGATATTGGTTGCCATGCGGATCATGATGGGTCCTTTGGCCCAGTACTCACAACTGCATATTTACATGTGGCATTCATGTTTGGGCACTTACCGGCATCTGCAGGTGGGCTCACTCCTGCCTCAGCCTCCCCGATCCCATGGATTCCCTCTAGATGGAGGACGCTGCTGCAACGCTCCTCCCATGCTTGCAGCCTCAGTGGGGAAAGGGATCCTCCGCCTGTCCCACTGCTGCGTTGGCAGTGCGTGGAAATGAGGTTGCGTACCCTCAGCCTCAGGTCGTCCCACCGCTTGTGGCAGTCCTTCACACTCCTCACTGCCACGCCCACAGCGGTGCACTTGCGTGCAGCTTCGGCCCACACCTCCTTCCTCCGCTGCTGTGTGGCATGCCGTTGGTCGGCGCTGAACAGCATCTCTGCATTGTCCACAATGTGCTCCACCAAGACGGTTAGCTCCGCCTCGCTGAAGCGCTGTTTGCGCTGCCTCTGAGCAGGAATCCTGGCAGACATGCTGGTGGTCCCTTTTGGCTTCTCAGAGTTAGGATTGTGCTGGCTCTGGATGGCAATGGATTGTGCTTTTATATGATGGCCGCCTCTCTGTTTCCTGTTTTGGCGATCATGGTATTTCCGGTTCCGTGTCCGTGGCGGCGGAAACGGGTTTTGCGCCACTTGTGGCTGCGTTATTTCCATTTCCGTGGAGATTTCCGTGACGGCGGTAGCAACGTTTCCGAGTCCGTGTGGTGCGCGCGACCGACAGGGTGTAATCGGATGGTTTTTTCGCAACCTTGCGGACACGGAAACGTTTTTACCGCCGTCGCGGATTTTGCACGGTCCCGGACTGGCAGGTTGTAATGAGGCCCAATGTCATTATTACTCGGAGTACCCAGGAAAAGTTAATGGTGTAATGTTTATGTGGGTGATATACAAACATAATCAAAATGAACTCTAGTGTCTTTCTATTTCTCATTAGAAGCACTACAAACATTGTATAAAATATTCACGAAAAGGAAAGCTATAACTTTGGCATGGTTCTCAATAAATCTTATGAAGAAGTAATATCCCAAAAAACCTTTGAGGTGCAAAAGAACGTAGAGGTTCAGAGTTTCTTTCTTTCAATTTTAACACATCCCAAATACATTTGGTGATCATTATATACTGGAATGTTCAACTTCAGTGAAATGACCTCTAGGTTTAGCTTTTTTGTTGTTGATGGTTTTATTACGCTAGCATTTAAATATGATGCAGCATGTGAATGACAGTCTTTGATATTGCACCCACAAAATAGCAATCAACCCTTTCATACTAAAATTAAAACACGTTTTATTTCAACTTGTGAATGGCCAAAGGTCTGAGCACCATTCCATTGTTGTTACAGACAATGACAAAACTGGCCTTGATAGTAACATTTTAAAGACATTGCTCTTTATCCTAACGCAAAATGAGAAAGTATTCAACATATTTCACAACTTTATTGCTGTCAAAATCTCACTGAGATAAAGAGGAGACAGCCGCCAAAGACTACCTGTTTTGTCACTACATGCCCCCTTGCCATTTAACATAGGTTATCATGTCTGCACAGGCATGCGCTGTACACGGCCCACATGGGTGTACTTTTTCAGACACACGCGAATTGAGCTTACTTTAATAGTAAGAACAATTGTGTATTAGAGTTTACAAAAATAATCCATGTAAGTATACAACCACGAATGCTGGTTTTCAAGCCGCATCACTGGTGCTTACCTTAAACTTAGTTTACATTTTTCTTAAAATGTGATAAACATACTTAGACAAGGTGTTGTTCATCCAGGGGATCTTGTTAGTCTGTAGAATGTGTGGAACAATCCAAACTCATTCACTTACCCAGTTGATCCCTCCAAAGCGAGGAAAGATTGTGGGAGGTCTCACATTGTAATTGAACTGGTTGAGGCGCGAGAATGTAATCTTCTGCCAAAACGCACAAAAGCACACCGAGCAATCCACCAGATGGACAATGCTGTTTTCATTTCTTTGTTATACACACTAATAATGTGAGTGGTACACATCAAATATAGGCCATATCAATACTGTTTTCTTCTAACAATATTATATCTATTATTTCCTCCCACTTTTAAATGTAAATGTATCACTGTGCTTTGAACCTATTGCTTGGCTAACAAGGTAACTCCATGTGTACCCCCCAACAACTTTTGTTGTTATGTCAGCAACTGCTGATTGTTCCATAATATATATATAAAACACAATTTAGATTCTTTTATTTACACTTTTGGCTAGTTTATCCTTTTGTGACAGCAACATAGAATAAAGTGCATACCATATATTAAAATGGAAGATAAATCAATATAAACACTCCATTGCACAATTACATAAAATACAATAATATCCAAAGCTTCCTATGCATTCATTAAAAACATAATTTCACGCATTACATTTGATTAAAATAAAATGTATGTGGTCACTGCGCTGCCCATAATGTTGACTATTAAACTGCCGACTCCCATTATGGCGCGACGCAGTGATCACATAGATCACTGTGCCCTGCATCCCCATTACCGCCTCCACCCTATCCACTTACCTTTTCGGTGGCACACCGTGAAGTGCACCACCGTCTCCCCTCCGACCGTGCAGCGTCCGTTCTCGCCCACCAACATGGGACTGAACTGGGTTGCAAGGTCCTTTTTCTTTTTTTGTCTTTATTTAATGGAAGCGGGGGACAGCACTGCAACCGCCGAGCCCCACTACACCAACAAAGGGGAGCGAGGGACACTCTTCAACCCCACGCCCTTTAGTCAGTGTAGTAATTAACATGTCACAATTTTCGGGGCAACACATTTTTATTATTCCATTGAAATATAGGATATAATGTTTCACCTACAACAAGAGGGCTCACCTTAAAAAAGAATAAGCACTAGACATCCCGTTCTCCTCTAATTTAAACAGTCACATTAAGGTGCATATGCCGGTCCCAGGGGCGATTCAGAGGAAATATCTGGAGTTGTCTTCACTCGCAGCCCCTGGGAGAACCTAGGGGCCTGTGCTCAGCATAGTTTGTATTTGCTACAAAGCACCGCAAATAAAACCTGCCACTGATTTAGTGATATCACTGTTGAAGTCCCCCAGAAGAAGGTACATTGCTGCATTTCTGTTCTCAGTAAAAACCTTCTTTCAGTAGATGGGGTTTAATACTTCTTGACTTTAAGGGATCATATGCAGGACATGTAAAGTAGAAATGGCACCAATTGTCCACCTTCTCCTCACTTAATTTGCACTTTGCACTAAGTACACTGTTCCATTTCTTCAGATTGTTCACCAAGGGGAGGGAAACAGCGCTGGCTAGGGCACAACGTCGTCTGATTTGAGGATTGTACATGGTTAAGAGATAAGGCTGATGTGCCTCCTTTATTTCAAAGATGTCAGCCCATCCTACGTGAGACAAATGCACCAGTTCCTCTTCTTCCATCCTTCTTGTCCTTATCAGTTGAGTGCATTTCAACTTGTATATGAAGACCTTTATGTGTCAGTGGGACGATCCAATTCGTCCAGGATATGCCCTACGCTCAGTATGGTAAGATCGTTTAACAACAGATTCTTATATTTGGAAATAAAGTATTGGGAAAAGTGCACTCTCCATGCCCTGTCCGGCATCTCATTACCCTGTGATTGTACTCTTTTTATCGGATATCTAGCAGGGGGATCCATCGCCCTCCTTTGTTAGCTGTGGAAAACCACTTTGGCATACAAAGCAGCATTCACAAAGCTTTTGGGGAGCTATAGGAGCTGTTTCCAGAATTAGCAATCACAGATGCGGACTCTGGTAAGATACTTATCCCAGCCCCGAATCTCAACCTATATGGTAGCAAGCCTCCAAATTTTGCACCGTAGACCGTTTCAACTTCAGGACCAACATTGTCTGGATGCAAAACTGATGATCACTCTCCCTGCTGCTGACACTTTTCTGATTGAACGCTAGACCTGTTCATTCCAAGAGAGGTTTCATGTTATAACTACACCTAAATAGCTGAAGCATTCCACTACATCTATATGTCCAACTTAACGCAGCATTTTTGTTTCCTGCTCTGATGGTTATTAAGAATCATCACTTTTGTTTTAGATTTACATAGGATTCAATGGCGGTGTTACAATAAGTCCCTAATGCTTGAAGTTCGGCTGTGAGGGCTTTCAGTGTTCTTGCAAAAAGAACTGAATCATCAGTATTTAGTAACATAAGAACAGATGTTCTATTGATAGCAGGAATACCTCTGTCTGCTTTTTCCACATGTTTAGACATGTCATTTGTATTTAAAGAAAACAAAACAGGGTCAAGTAGAGAGCCCTTTTTTACTCCTCTGGCTTTTGGAACTTATTTCGTCAGTTGGCCACAAGTGCAAACCCTAATCTAGACAGACGGAAAGCTAATAATAATAACAAACAATGATCTACTAATTCTCATGTTTGCAATTTAACCCATATCCTTTCTCTGACCACCAGATCAAAAGCTGAAGAAAAGTCAAGATAGGCTTCATATAATCACATCTCCTTAGCTAAATTATATTTGGTCTACAGGTGCCAGACCACAAAGACCTGGTCTGTCGTGGATAAATCCAATCAGAAACCACACTGTGCACAGTCCAGAATGGAATTTGCCCCTATCCAACTATTACGTTTCGACAGAATTATATGTCGATCTTGCAATCAATGTCTATAAGGCTGATTGATCTGTAAGAGGATACCACATTAGTTGGGTCTCTCTTATAAAGGGGTATAATTATGGAATTGGATCATCATGCATGCGAGGCCCCACTACTTACAAAGAGTATAAAGACTACTTTAACCAGATGAACCCGCCATTCACACGCGCACTTGAAGAATTTAGCTAGAGAAATGTTCGTTCCAGGGTCGTTCTCGTTACTTAGATGACTATTAATTTTATGGATTTTATCTTCTGAGAAAAATATAATTTCACCCTGACACTCTGATCCCTCCATAATAACTCCAGCCTTCATTAGATATGATGATGGCATAGAAATAAAATGTCTATTTCTAACTCCCTCTACCACTGAGCTTGCCAATTGCACCTCTGCCGAGCTTGGGGCACCTGAAATAACTGCCCTAAAAATCTTTGTGAAGTGGTGCACCCATTCCTCCTCCGATTTGTTACCATCAACACAGGATCTGTAATGCCTGAGACCCCGGCCCAAAGCCCTCCAGAAAGATTTAAAACTTTTGTAATACGAAGATCTTATTAAATTAATCCAACTCAATTTCAGGTATTATTTCTTTTTTGTATGAGCATACTCTTGTTTTTCCTGAGCATATGAACCATATGCCCATACCCTCCTTGTTTTACTGCTTCTTGTAGTGCACTTTTTATGGTTGCACATTCGTTGTTGAACCAACCCTCGGTATTTAACTCAGGCAAGTGCTTTTCACCTTGAGCACGGTTTTCTTTTGCAACACAAGGTAAAATGGAGGACATCATTGTTTGTACATTTAATATACCCTCTCTCCGTTCATTCTATAAGGTTCAGAGATGGACCTACACTGTTCTAGTATTGTCTGGAGATCTCCTTTTGCTGAAGTCTGGTGTGACCACTGAGATATATTTTCTTCAAGCCTTGGTACCCACCTAATCCACACTTGTTGATAAGGTCAAGGGTCAGCATATCTTCAGTGGTGGTTTTCAAACAACCTACTACCTCTAAAAATGTGTTTAATTTGAGAGCTTTTTGGTCACTTTCAATCATGGCACAAATGGCAAAAATCCCATAAGTGTGCCTTCTACCTCAATCTTTGAATTCATCCCTCTTGCTTTGTATGTAGACTGCAAAGGGGATTCTGTGACTAAATTGTTTTGAGCAGAGAGACTAGGTCAAAATCAGTATAAGAGTTCATCATTCTTATCCTGACTTAGCCTTATTATCGGGGTATACCATAAGATTTTCAATTATCTTGCTGCATGCCATTAATCCCTCCCCACTCTCCCATGTTTGCATTCCAATCGCCACACACAACAACATACTGGTTGCCATTAATGGGCAAAATATCCTCTTCCTCCAATATATCCAAGATAGAGGAAAAATCACAAATGCATTTACAGCATTTACAGTTAGTGTATACATTTATAAATGTCAGATATTTGCCCTTTAGGAGGACCAGAATTACTATCATTGCATGGTTGATGTTGGGTTGATGTTCCACGTCATGCCTGCATGCCCCAGTCCTGTGTGAAATTTGGAGGCTCCCTAGGTTTCTTGCCTAAACGCCCCTTTCACCTTCTAAACCAACATAGTCCCATGGTTCCAAAAATCCACGTTTCCTGCAGAAAAATTATGTCAAAGCCGATAATAAAAGCTTTGACATTGGGATCAACAAGTTTCTGACGGATGCCAGCAACATTCCATTACATAAATGTATCCACCATCCAAGAATTCCTTCTTGCCTCTTCTGTGAGCTTACACCTCATAGTGGGGGATCCATTGCCGGATAGTCACGTCTTTGAGGGCACTTGGGTATTTGACAAATGGAAATCGTTAATTAGTGGGTCCCTATTCTCAAATATTCTCAAATAAACAACTGTTAGAGTTATTTTATTTTGGTGATGAATGTTCGATACTTCTTTTTTAGATCAAGTGATGAGGGATACTCACAAGTTCTAGATAGAAAACAATTCTTACAACATCCTGGGTGATCAGGTCTTGTGACCCTCTGGGCTGGGATATAATTGGATGAGGATAATTTTTGAGTAGGATCAACCAGAGGTTTCTAAGCGTAGACCCGGGGATCAAACCTGTGGTGCTCTGAGTTGTCTTGCTTCCTAGATGAGCGTGATGCCCCTGAGCTATCCTCAGAGTGAAATTACTGCAGCCAACAAGAATAGCCTCTTGGAATGTATCATCTGTGTTTACACACAGCCTTTTAACCACTTTTAGATCAGACCTCATAACAGTGCCATCGCCCTACTTGCTACTTAACGATCTGTTTACCTTTTTCTAGACCCCATTTGGTTCTCTGGTTTAGTTCTTCAGATAATTCAACAATAACATATTTCTTCCATTGCTGAGTAGCTCAGTTACATTAGATCTTTGTGCTGCTGAAACACATTTATATATTGTGCTGCAAAGCCTCATCTCTTCTAATGCATTTTGAGTGGATGAGGGTTGCAATGCAGTCACCCCTTCAGAATCAATCGATGGTGTCAAATTCTCACGACAATCTCTTAAACTTGGCTGTTCTATCTGAAGCGAGGCTGCAGATGGCCTTTTTCACAGGTGATTTGTAAGCCAGCTCCAGGGGTTGAAACCATTACTCAATTTAGTTTGTCTTTTCTTGCAAATAGCTTCTGCTCAACATGATTATTTATAAGAATTGTTGTCTTGGCTAATAGACTAAGTTACTTTTTTTTTTAGTTCTTCCACAGAAATGTTAAAGTGGCTATTCATCATGAGGCATATTTATGGCACAACTACACTGGTCATGGAGACTGTTATCATATTGTGTGCAACAGTAGACCTCGAGGCTCTTCTCACTTCATTAGCCAAACCTCCTTGTAAAGCTAGGAGTGTGTCTCTTAGTACATTGCTAAGATCACTTGCCCATGTTGACTCCTGTTGACTCTGTCTGTTTAAGAGCATGTTTGAAAAACAACAAAATATTGTCCAAACTTTAGACATTCCTGTCCCCTGCACACCACAAGTACGGAATAACAGCCAAATGCTTACACTGGTAATTCATAATTTAATACAGCAAAACTGTTTTACAAATATAGAAATAAACGTATGTTCCGCCCATGCAATGATTATATAGGCTCCTTTAACAATGATGAAATTCTTTCAAAAACAGTCCTTCCCTTGCTTGATGTGCAGTCATTGCAACAACATATCCAAAGGAAGTTCCATTACACATCCTCACTCAGATAGAAAGATACCTCTTAGAGATTGTGCTACCTGTAGATCATATGGAGTAAAGTACAGCATAAAGAGCCCCTGTGGCCTACTTTACATTGGACACACGTCAGGCCAGCTCAAGAGAGATGGACAGAACATAGGTCCAACATACGTTGCATGAATGTGAAATCACTGTTGGCCAGGCATTTCAAAGAATTTAGAGACACTGGTTCACAGATTCAATTTATAATCTTAGAGGTAGTCAAACGGTGCACCAGAGGGGGAGATTACAGCACCCTTCTAGCACAAAGATATATTTATAGGACGCCATTAACCCTAGGGGCATGAATGAAGAGTTCTCCTTGAACTGCTTCATTAAAATTGTTTTCACTCTTGTTGGGGAGAGTAGTCTTATAAGAAACATGGAGCGCATGTCGACACACTCATAGGACCCCCATCTCTTAGTTGAGGAGATCTCGGGTGTTTACACACAAGATCGATGTCTATTGTACAACCACTTACATTGGTTTAATAACTAAGGGTGCTTTTATCTGCAAAGGTGTTGCAATACGTGATCTAAGGTTCTCCAGGGTGAAGTTGGTATTTTTTCCATTAAGTCGTGAAACTTCCTATAGATGTAATTAGGTGGATAACCTAGATACCAATATTGCTGTTTTTTCACTATCACACTTGTTTTGATATTTTTTTAGTTAACCAGTTTTGTTGACACTCAGGGCATATGAGGGAAACTTTTTTCACACTTGTATACTCTAATGTATTGAGGATTACATGATTGAACAAGCATATATCCGGATTGGAGCTCTTCTCCACAACCAATATGGCAGTGGAGTCAACAGCGCTATGCACCAACTCTACAGAGCGGGCGGTGTGCTAGTTGCCATTAAGGATTTAGGTCGCCATGCTGCATATAGTGATATCACGTGATTGATCACGTGACACAGTGTACAAGCTGTGTTTTCTCTTGCACAGATGAAGGAGACAGAGAGACTAGAGTTTGGGAAGTGACCTGGTTTTCCTCACTTTCGTTTATCTGGAGATAAGGATATTTTACATCGAGGCATAGAGGCCTGTTATTTATTTTTAGTCTAATAGAATTTTCATTATGGAGAGGCAAATGCATTCTCTCTCGTATAGGGCACCAAATCTAGGTGAAGATTTTTGAAATGCATCTGTTGTTGACGTGCACATCGCATTCAGAGGAACAACGAGGTTGATTTAGCTTAAGAAGCATTTCCTGGTGACACCGGTATTTATTGTAGCATTGGGCTTATTTTGGCCATAAGTGGAATTTTCTTCCAAAGGTATTTATGGCATATGTATGTGTGTGTTTCATGTAAGAATAAAAGCATACCTCTTCATTTTCTCTGATTTAGATAAGGTAGGAACCTTTCTATTTCTCGAAGTTGGGTGGAACACTTACCTGATTATCATCACAGGTGATTCAATAGGCATGACAATATCTGCATGAAATGAACGGCAGTCTATTTACAATAGAAGGTATAGGGTGTGGATTGGCAATCTCTTTGTATCATCACCTCGCTGTACATGGCTCACTAAAATGTAATTTGTTGCACTGTATACACATGGGTTAGTCACTAATTGTGAATTGATTAAATAAACTACACCCTCGTGGTGAAGGTTACTCCGTAACTGATGACAGAACATTTAATGTGTATTGTGTAAGTGAAGAGTTACAGTATATGAAATATGGACCTCAGTCTATTTGTTTTGTTTATATTTACAGACGTCCACTCCTGAAGAAGGGGTTTAGCACCCCGAAACGCGTTGAGCATGAAGGACTGTTTTTCAAAGAATGTCATCATTGTTAAAGAAGCCTATATAATCATTGCATGGGTGGAACATGCTTTTGTTTCTATTAATTTCTTTTGATGTATTACATTTTGAATTACCAGTGTAAGCATTTGGCTTTTATTCAGTACTTGTGGTGTGCAGGGGATGGGAGTGTCTAAAGTTTTGACATTATTTTGTTGTTTGTTATGTTACGGCTTTGTGCATTGGTAGGTATTTCTCCCCTGTGCCCGAATCTCTTGGTTAAATTCTACAGACTTTTCTTTAAGATTTACCTACTAAGTCTGCCCAGCCTCTTGTAAGAGGAACATCTATGGTTACATGTCTTTACATCAAAGTATTTTTACTGAAAATATGATTCAACAAACATTTTTCATCTAAAACATGTTCTTCGAATGTATATTTATAAAACTAAAAGTGCTTATGTACCGAAACCGATTCACTGAGAACAAAAAGGGTTCGATGAAACAATGAAAGGTATGAGGAAAGGACCCTATCTGAGTGAAATTTTGGAAACTGACTGTTGGAAACAACCGTTCTATGTCATTGACCAGCTGTCCTGTGAGGTGATTGCTGTGAGTGCAGAAGCCAGGTCAATTACAGTGATTATAAATGAACTCAGGTTAGTGGAAAGCCTCAATAATACTGATACACAATCTTTATTTAGTTCGATAGAGCAGATAATAAGAAACTAAAATGATTACAAAGATGTCTCTTGAAGTAAAACATGTTTCTCCCGAATTTTATAGTGCATCAGAATGTCAGATCCAGTGGAGTTTATACCTATTAAAAGGGGCAAAAAACAACTAGTTTTTAAAGGATATACTTATAACAAGGAAAGAGAAGTTAAAGGAAAAAGTTTATTGGAAATGTTCAGATTACCATAATAGCAAATGCAAAGTAAGGCCTGTAACCCATTGAGAAAGTCTAATCCTTAACGCGGAACACAACCACCTTCCGGAAGTAGTAAAATATTAATTTTAAAAAAATGTCACAGAAATGAGAGAAATAGTGGAAAGAAATGTGGATGAACCTAGTGGCTCAGTCATTAAAAGAGTATGCTCCAAAGTCCCTTTTGACGTTGCTGGCCAGATGCCACAGACAAAAGTCTTACACAGACAATTATGTAAACATAGGAACACGAAAAACAACTTTCCGAAAGCACTAGAAAACTTTCGAGACATACAATTGACACCAGAAATGATAACAACTGACAAAAATGAAGGTTTCCTGCAGTTAAATAGAGAAAGTAACAACTAAAGATTATACATTTTTGGAACAACAAAAAACTTGGATTACCTGAAACATTCAAAACAATGGCATGTTGATGCAGCATTCAAAGTATGTCCTAAACCATTTTCACAATTTTACACTGTACATGCGATGATTGAAGAAACACTAATACCACTGATTTATGTCCTTATGCCAACCAAATCAGAGGAACAGTACAACGTATATTTCAATTCATTCGTGAAAACATATACCCTAGTTCCCCTGAAATTACTGTTCTTGATTATGAGATCCAACACATTAAATCGATTATTGACATTTTCCCATTGTGCAAAATCCAAGGATTTTTTTTCATTTTACGCAATCAGTGTGGAAAATGGCATGCAATCAAGATACATAGATGATGCGGCGTACCAACATAACATTAAATTATTGATTTCATTAGCCTTTGTACCAATATATCAGGTGGAAGAATATTACGAACATTTGAAAGAATCAGAATTTTTCTTAAACAATGAACAATACTTAGAATCACTTCTAGATTATTTCCATACAACATGGATGTGCCAATTAACGAGAAGCGGATCAAGGAGAAGAGCCAGATTTGATAAAAAAAAGTTTGGAATTGTTATCATTCAGTAGTGAAAGGACATACAAAAACAAACAATACAATATAAGGGTGGCATAACGGATTGCAACAATCTTTTAAAATGAACAATCCCATTTTATGGGCATTTATTAAACATTTGAAAATGGAACAAGCTCACCAGGAAATGCAGATTGCAAAAGTTGTAGCACGGGAAGAAACACAAACTCAAAGACAAAAATATCGAGACACACAAGAAAGACTGAAAGAATGTGTTTTGGGATTTGAAAAACATTAAAATTAATTATGTAAACAGCATAGTGTTCAATAGCGAATGTTGAATAATGGGCAAATGACTTACCACTGCATTCAGGACACAACAAATCCATTAAGAAATCCAAAACCAAGTAAAGCCACACGACCACAACAAACCAATAATCCATAGAAAAAACAGCATGAAATCCATAAGTAAATATGCAAATAAAAGGGATCCCATGTGAAAAAAGAAAAATAATATGAGGCCGGGAAGCCCAAAAGGAAACACACCAACACAGGTTACAAAGAAACATACAAGTACTTTATTTCAAGCTACAACAGTTACCAAGTCAACTGACAAACGGATAGCTATTCGGCTCTCAGTATAACATAACGAACTTCAACGAGGGTTCGATGTGTTCAGTGAGAGACCGCACATTGGAATACCCGGGCCATTTATAGAATTTGTCCAGCCCTTGGCCAACCCTCTTGTGGGTTAACCATTCTGTGAAATACAATACTGGTCTAGGGTTCCTTGCCAGGTCAACCTTTAATATATGCATTTTGATTAGTTTCGCTGATATAAGTAGTACATTTACATATAGGTCAACAGTAGAACAAGGTCTCAGTTCACGACCCCGTCAAGTAGCCTGCGGGCATATTAATCATTCAGCTGTACGGAGGTCACAACGGCCAGAATCTATTCGAAATGTCATTTGGCCTCCATTTTGATGTTCAGGGTGACTTCTACATAACAAGAGAACCTGAAATGGCCACTTGATTCAAGATGGCGGCTTACATTGATTTCTCTGAGGTCAAGACCTTGCCGTGGAGTTTGTTCGTGCATGATGTTTAGACAACTTGACGTAGGCCAATATACATATAACTATTACAATAGGAGGCATAATATTATTTCTATTCCGACAACCAGAGAAAATAAACAGCCAAGGAACTACAAAACCAGCAAATCCACGGAAAAAGTATCCAATATCCACAAAAAGTGGAGCCGAGCAGGGATTAATCCTTAAAAAAAATCCACAAATGTCCAGAAACCAGAAAGAAATCCACAGCCAAGAAAGAGAAAACCAAGGGAATCCACGGACAAAAAACATCAAAAAATCCATAAAAAGGAAGAAAAACATACAAAAAAACCTCCAGATTGGAACTCCAAACAACACGTCTGAACGTGAAAGTGTAACTTCCAAAATGGTGGAAATGTAAAAACATCAATGGAAATGAATAGAAAAAATGAACCGCACAGCGACCCAAGGTGGTCAAAATATATATCTACAGTAACAGTTGCATTTTAGAAAATTAAGTTAATATATTTAAGAATATTAAGTTGCTATATTTGAAAATATCGTATATTTGACATTATAAATAGTAACATTCGATGTTAAAAAATTCAATGAATGATTTTTACGTATACCAACCTCTGTGAGATCTGTGATCCTACACTCTTAACATTGGCAGTGGAAGTAGATGAAACACACTTTGTGCCTTACACCACTCAAGGGGATATCCAAGGATCCCCACGTGCCTTTGCCTGTCTGTTGATGAGTGGCTTCTGTCCCCGCTTTAGCATGATTGATGTATTTACAAAGATTTTTCATTCTTAATTCCCTCTTGGCTATCGGCTCCTTAAAAGGATCAGGATCAAAGTCTAAATGGACTTTTATAGGCGGGGTACCAACCTCATTTTGGCTGGTCTCATCAAGGACACCAGCACAAGAATGGCTCCTGAGTCAATAGTAATTCCATGGTTGATTCTCCACCCTTCTTTAGCCACCTGTTGGACCTCAGATGTATGTGACCAATGTCCAATTTCCTTATTGGACTGGTGTCTTGCATAATGTTTGAGGGTGTAGGCAGCTTGTGATCCCTTACATGGGCCTCTCCAAGTGACAAAGCATCATATTCATGACCAGACTGGTGATTAAAACATCGGGAGAGGTCAGTGAATTCATAAGATCAAGGTCTAGTTTGTTATTTATCCTATATCTGTCTTTAATGCACCCCATTGCCATTGTTTCACCAGTGTGACCACTGCTAACACCTTAAAAGTCATGCCCTTTAACCTTCGTAAGTCACATTAAATCACATGACTCACCGTTCCCTTCCAATATGCTGCTTATGCACTTTGTACGTCCTTCCTCTGTGGCTGAGGATGGAGCAATAGCAGTTACGATAGGCAGTTGTGCCAAATCCTGATTATGGGCTTTAGCTGTCCCCAGATTGTTGCCACACCTGCTCCTTTGGCAGGTAATGACTGCATAAAATGGGTAAAAGAATTTTGCTTCTGCCTTGTCAATATAGGTCTTGTAAGCTTTTTAAGCTGTCCAGGAGCATTGCTTGCATTACAGGCATTAGTGTTGGTCCCCAGGGGACAGGTCCGTCATTGTGGTCAGATGGTTAAAATGTAGAGGGTTAGTTAGGAGGTTATGTTGGAATAAACTAACACAGTAAGCCAATATATGAACATAATATTATTATTCGAATTAGCCAATATACTTTAATGCAGTAGTATATATAATACCACCACACAGAGGCATGTTTTTGCTAGGCTGTACCTCTTCTTTACCCCGCATAACCCTTGCCAAGAACCATCTGTCCCACCACTGATTCAATGGCTACACAGGCATCTCCAAGGAATCTCAAAGCTCTGATGCAGCTATGCTCCATGCAGGCTCCTGTGCCATTCCCCCTCTGGCACATCAGAGGAAAAAACATAAGCACGCGTGGCAATAGCATCAAGCTACACCGTACAGGCACGGCCGCCTCAAACTCAGTTAGGGATCAGTTAGTTAGCAAGAGGAGAAAGAAGTTGTGCGGTTCTGGATCCTCACCTTTGAAATGCACAACCTCTCGAAATTCATAGGGTGACCACACATGTGATATTTTGCAAAGCAGTAAAAAATATTATTTTTTGTATTTCCTTCTGCAACTATCACTTTTTCATGGTGTCTATGCATCACACATAAAATGAAATGAAATTATAATTTATATATATCATGCTCGTACACAAGTGTTTCAGAGTGTGAAGGTGGATTTAATTTTGGAATGTTGCACATTATTAATTAGGTTAAGATAAACATGCTCTATCTACTCTCTTTTAATAATGATTGTTAATATGTTTTAACTGCACATTATAAAATTGTGGCATTCAGAATCTGACTTCACCTGGCCACAATGTAGAGGCCTTTACATTTTGAAATAGTATTTTCTCAAGATAAAACTGAACATAAACTACATCACAAATGCTCTCTTTTCATCATTTCTGTAGTGTGATCAATAAGTTGCTTTAGACTGCATGCAGTGATCATCAATAAATACTTGCACATGTTCTTTTATTTGATTTTTATGTTGGCGTGGGGAGAATCCAAAAACAGTATATCTGAGTGGTCGATAAATACTGCAGGACACTCAAACTTCTGTAGCAGTTCATGTGTTATCATTTACATTCTGTAGTAAATACGGTAATTAACTTTATGGGTCACTCACCTCATGCACCCATGAATGGAATTCATTTTCATTTAACTCTGCCACAGTAATTAAAAAACAATGCATATAAATCAGAAGTAATATGGAGCATTTGGTTGTAGCTTCATTGTAGGGGATTGTAGGAGTATAATCTCCTAATTTTAACATTTAGGACCTCATTACACGGTAGGCGGTAAGGGTTTACCGGTACCGGTAAGGGCACCGGTACCGGTAAACCCTTACCGCCTTACTATGAGGTCCCTTTGCGGGACCTGACCTTAACGGCTGGTGTAGACCAGCCGTTAAAGTTGGGACCCGCAAAGGGACCTTGTTGCTAATTACGGTACCGCAATTTGTGGTACCATAATTAGCTCCTTCCCCATTCCCATTGAGCCCTATGGGGCAAAAATGGGAATGGGGAAGGGCCATGGAGAAAGGGGAAATTACTGCCCCGCCAACCTTGGAATGGGGTGTTAATTCCCCTTTTCTCCATGGTAGTACCGGTATGGTACCGGCGGCAACCATGGTGCTAATAGCACCATGGTTTACCGCCTATCGTGTAATGAGGCCCTTAGGCTCAGCATTGTAGCATTCACATTTTAGCATGGGGGTGAATCTCATTACTGGGCTCAAGAGTGTGATTCTCAGGCAGAATTAAATAGATGTCAGTGCACAGAGTAGATGATTGAGATTGCATTTTGATCCATGATGCTATTTCAGTGAACTGAGCTGCATTAAATATAATACTAACACAATCTAACCTACTAATTAGCCCAACACCAGTTAACATGTAACGGAATCCCTTAATAACATTTAGTGCAAATTAGTCCATGATGAAATAAGATGGGTGCAGATTGAGAAAATGCATGATGCTTTGAAAATAGGAATTTAAACCTGCAGGCAAAATCTGCGCTGGGTGATAAACTAAACAAATTTGAAGATACATGCTACTGGAAACATAGCATTGTATTAGAGCAGGAAGCGCAAGAGAGATCTATCTTTTTGCTCTTCAGCAATGAAATCACGAGCCATTTCAGTGGAATTATCTGCTCAGGGGAGGTGTTTTCTTTGTCAGAGGGTTTGAGATAAAGAGTTTTGAGACAGAGTAGGATTCATTCCTCTTTGGGCACTGGCAGACAAAGGAGCAGAGGGTTGGCTGGGCAGACAGAGTTCAGTGCTGGCCAGCTGACTGATGCTGAAGCAGTCCTTATCTGGGTTGACCCTGTGCGAGGCAGGCAGAAAGACTGGGGAAGATTTAGACTGGGGAAGATTTCCCTGCCAAACTGAGTCAAGAATACCACCACCAAATCTAGGTAAATATGAGGTAAGTGAGGGGCTGGTGATGTGAATGGTATCAGGTAGCTTAAGCTAAATACTTCAATTCATTTAAGGTGCTGTATTAGAGATTCTATTTTTAACATGCATGTAACACTGTGTTTATATTTCTCAAAGTCGCATTGTGTTTGTTTTTAAAGTGTATTTTTCTTGCCAAATCTCACGAGGCCAAGGACAATTGGCAGGGCTTTGCACAGACAAAGCACTGAACACTACTGCAAAAAGGAGTATACTTGCACTGCGAAGTACAATGTGGGCATAAGTGTCACTGTGTATTTTGCATATTTCTAAAAAACAGACTCAAAAAGTAACTTAGTCTCATTACATTTATTCTGCATTCAGTCCCTTTTATTGAATGTGCTTAGGGAGACAAAATTGCAGTAAGAAATATCTCAAAGTAAAGTACCTGACGTGAGCTGCTTATCTAGAGAGATTGAATGTTTGTTGAATCATATTTTCAGTAAAGACATGTAACCATAGATGTTCCTCTTACAAGAGGCTGGGCAGACTTAGTAGGTAAATGTTAAAGAAAAGTCTGTAGAATTTAACCAAGAGATTCAGGCACACAGAGATTGAATGAATGTGCAGTGTTTCAATTGAATGCTTTACATTTGTTGAAACTCAGGCAAAAGGGCGTAGTACATAAGGTTCCACAGGAGGGCATGAGACATCTTTCCAAAGTGTATCAAGTCCAGTATTTTGTTTGTTGTTAGTGACCCTGGTAAAAATAATTATTAGGCAGCATTCTGAAATCAGTCTCACCACTATAAAAATACCCTAACAGATCACAGAAATATATTGGCAAGGATTATAAAATACCACCAAATACGTCCATAATAAATCAAATACCATGAGGTAATGGATATAATCTCAAAATATATCCAACAGGATTTACCCGCGGACCCAGGGACACAGTGTCAGTCAGGTTTTTGCAAATGATATCTTCTATTATGAAACAGTGTTTTTCTTCTTTGGTTTTGTGACAGTATGAGAACTACCTTCAATAACTATAGCTCTTGCTTGGCCTTCCATAAACCCAACCACTTCGAATTTGAGAGCTTCCTGAGCATGGCTGAAGCCTGCATTTGCATTTTTGCACTTGCCAGGGGGCACACAAGTGCTGGATAGCAGCCTCATTAAATGGTGATAATTCCTTTGAGTGCACCTCTTGTACTGCTACAGTTCAAAATCATTTACCACCTTCACCAGAGGCATCACTGTCACTTAGACAGGAAAGCAACCCTTGCAATTAGCAAGTAACATCTGCCTTTGCCAGTGTGCCACAAGCTATACATGCCTTTTTGCCAATCAGTTGGTTGGGGGGAACCAGCATCCTTAACATGAGTGAAAGTCCCCTTGCCCACGTTGAATACATACACATTACATGCATACTTTGTTGAGCATGTCAAATCTTTGTAAAGGTTTAATTTGATACATGTAGGGAAAAATGCTCAGACCTATGAAAGAAAATAAATGAGAGTTCTGCCAGAGAGGTTTGCACAGAGTGCCCAGTGCTGCTCCCCTTCTTCCAAGTCGGGCATCCAAATCTCCACATGACTGATGCTCTGGTTATAATGTTTGTACACTTGTGTGCAAGTTAAACACAGCATGATAGGTCAGTAGTTGCCAGGCAACCAGTGATCATTTCCTTCATGTGTACAACTACATCAACATAACATAACACAACTGAGCCAAACATATTTTGTTTAAACTGTGTGTTTTCATTATAGGTTCTTTCAAGTCATTGGGCCTCATTACGACCCTGGCGCTAAGTGAAAAACGATGGCGGTAAATGGTTACCGCCATCGTTTTCCGCCAGGTCCGATCATGACCCGTGACCGTTAACTACGATGCCATTAGCGGCATCGTAGTTAACGCTGGCGCTAACTGCACCAAGGGTGCGCGCACGCGACCGCCCACACCGTACTTAGCGCCATGGCGGAAAGGTACGCAAATGCCGACCCAAGCGGACATGCACCTAACGCCATCACCCAGCCCGTTAAGTACCTTACCGCCATGGTGCAAATAACGCCATCGCGAACCAACCGTAAAGGGCCATGTTAAGTGAATGCAGCTGCCACAGGTGCACAGAAACAGCACAGGTGAAGGCAATACAGACTCAGGGAAGCACAAAAAGAGCACACCCCACCCCTTCCCACACCCAGTCACACTCCACAATGATGCCAATACGACTAGCAATGTTGGGGCTGGAGGACCTGATAGCAATGCATGTGCTACAACAGCAACAACAACAACAACAGGCAGCACAGAGGAGACGCAGGAGGAGAAGGAGGGCAAGGCAGGCCCAGCAAGCCCCACCAGCACAGCCAGTGCCACCACGCAGGCAGCCCCCAATCCCACGCATCAGAGCCAATCCATTCAACCTCACTGCTGAGCAGATCCACACCCTGTACCGTTTGGACCGGGACACCATCACCGCCATCGTAGACATGACACACAACGACATCGTCAGCATGATAGAAAGTCCAACCGCCATCCCCCCCCTACTGAAGGTAGTGTCTGTACTCCACTTCCTGGCCACAGGCACCTACCAGCACACAGTGGGGCACCTGCATGGCATTTCACAACCATTATTCTCACGAACACTCATCCAAGTGCTCGATGCCCTCCTCAAGCACACAGACGACCACATCTCATTACCACGGACTGGCCAGGAGATTGCAAACACCAAAGTGGGTTTCCATGCACTAGCCGGCATACCCGGTTGCATTGGTGCCATCGACTGCACCCATGTGGAATTGGTGGTTCCACGTGCCATGGAGGTACCGTACCGCAACCGGAAACAGTTCCACTCAATCAACGTGCAAATGGTCTGTGACTCCAACAAGATCATCACACATTGTTGTGCCCGATTCCCCGGATCAACCCATGATTCTATGGTCCTGAGGAACTCCACAATACCACGCTACATGGAGCGACATGCAGGCCCAAGATCCTGGCTACTCGGTGAGTCCAATGTCATGGAAGTGGGCAGGTGAATGACGTACCGATGCATACTCCACCTGGCATAAAGGGGGGGGGGATGATGCATACTCCTCCTGGCAGAAAGGGGGGGGGATGATGCATACTCCACCTGGCAGAAAGGGGGGGGATGATGCATACTCCACCTGGCAGAAAGGGGGGGGGATGATGCATACTCCACCTGGCAGAAAGGGGGGTGGGATGATGCATACTCCACCTGGCAGAAAGGGGGGGGGATGATGCATACTCCACCTGGCAGAAAGGGGGGGGGATGATGCATACTCCACCTGGCAGAAAGGGGGGGGGGTGATGCATACTCCACCTGGCAGAAAGGGGGGGGGTGATGCATACTCCACCTGGCAGAAAGGGGGGGGGATGATGCATACTCCACCTGGCAGAAAGGGGGGGGGGATGATGCATACTCCACCTGGCAGAAAGGGGGGGGGATGATGTATAGTCCACCTGGCAGAAAGGGGGGGGATGATGCATACTCCACCTGGCAGAAAGGGGGGGGATGATGCATACTCCACCTGGCTGTGAGTAACACAGGGAACGGAGACAGCGGATGGGCACTCACAATGCACACAACCCCTCTGCATACATTGGGTGATGGCATGCAAAACAGGCCATGGGAGCCATGAGCATATACTGGTTGCATTGTGTGAATCAATCAGTGCATGTAGAAGTGAGCCAAAGTAACAGTTGGATGCGAGCCATGGTGGAACATCATGTTCCTGATCAGACAACATGACTGACACATACATTCTCGCCTACATACAGGTGATGCAGGCTATCCCCTGAAGAGGTGGCTCCTTACACCAGTCCGGAACCCGCAGAACCAGCACGAGGAGGACTTCAACCGTGCACATACACGTACTCGTGTGGTCATAGAGCAGACATTCGGACTATTGAAGGCACGGTTCCGAAGCCTCAGCAGGTCTGGTGGCGCACTCCTGTATGGCCATGAGAAGGTGGCAAAGATCGTCATGGCATGTGTCATGCTACACAATATGTGCGTCAGACGGAATGTGCCCCTGCCCCCTGACGCAGAACTGCAACCACCTGACGATGAGGATGAGGAGGGTGCAGATGGGGCGGCACCCCATGGAGGAGGCGATGCACAGGAGGGGCGTGCAATGCGCCAAAGTATCATCGACCACTGCTTCTAGCACACACGGCTGGTGTTTATCACATGGAGACTGCACTTGGGGCACTGTGTGTCTCTGGGACATGCACACTGTGGACTGTACACCAATAAAGCACACATACGCAATGAAAATGTCCACACATTACTTTTTTTGAAAGAAAAAAGTGTATTGAAACTATGAAATGTCGTGTCACACCCCCTCCCACCTCCCCCCTGCACACCCCAACACACCCCCTCCCACCTCCCCCCTGCACACCCCAACACACCCCCTCCCACCTCCCCCCTGAACACACCAACACACCCCCTCCCACCTCCCCCCGGCACACCCCAACACACCCCCTCCCACCTCCCCCCTGCACACCCCAACACACCCCCTCCCACCTCCCCCCTGCACACCCCAACACACACCCTCTAGGTCTCAACAGATGCCTGTGACAGTGGCCACAGGCTGTTACAAGCCCCCTCTCCCGGCCCCCGGGGCACCCCTGGCTGTGGAGCGCAGGTTACGTCCGGAACGTCGCATGGGGCTGCTCTGTGCAGAACTGGCAGTGGAGGATGTCCCTGGCTGCCCCTGTGCATGCACATCCGGTAGGGTGTGGGTGTGCCCAGTGAGCGCACGACGCAAGGCGGCAAGTTCCGCACAGATGTCCCTGGACATGGCCTGCATGGCATCCCTCAGGGTGGCAGTGCTCTGTGCTACTTCGGCCCTTAGGGTCTCCGTGGCCTGTTCAATGGCAGACCTAGCCCCCACACATTCCGCGGCATGCTCATTCAGCATCGTGGCCAGTTGATGCTGCCGTTCAGTGATGTCCTCGAGGGACTGCTGGCCCTGATGGCCCATGGCCAGTGCTGGTGGAGTGATGGAGGGGCTGCTCCCCTCCTGTGGAGTGTGGACAGGGCATGGGGTGGAAGGCCACTCCTCTACCTCTGTGTGCCCCTGTGTGTGATCCTCATGGGGGCTGGCGTCTGAGAAACAGGGGGAATGTAGTAGGTCAGTGGGGCTTCTGACCTCGTGCTCCATGTCTGAGTCTGAGCATGCAGCTGTTGCAGCTGTCTCACCGATGTTGCTGCTGGCCGCTGACCCCGTGCCTTCTGTGGCAGGCAATGTCGGTGGAGGTGGAGCAGCTGCTGCTGGCCTGCTGCCTACAGGGGTGCTTGCCGGTGGGACGTCAGGTATGCTTGCAGTGGGACCTGCTTGTAGTGGGGTCTGCCTCACTGCAGCTGAGGTTGAGGGTGCAGGGACGTTATTGATGGCCTTCTTGGCTATCTTCGGCGCAGGGGTGTCCTGGTCCTCTGGGTGTGAATCTGTGCCTGTGGTGGAGCAAAGGAGGGAGGGCGTTATTGATGGGTCTGCGGACTTTGGAATGACAATGATTGACATTATTCTGGTCAGTAGATGAGGCAGATTTCAGGCAGTGCCATGCAGGTTGTCTCCTATTAGTGTGGAATGTGGATGCAGGTATGCGGGTGCCAGCAGTGCATACAGGGTGGTGCTTGCATGTGGCTATGGGCTGTGTTGATATGTGTTGCATTTACACTCTAGGGCAACCTTGTGCTACACATGATTGGACTGCAGTGACTATGGCATGTCTTGTTTGAGGCACCTACCTTCATCGCCTGATGTCGGAGCTCCCCTTTCCATCCCTCCGACGCCTTCAATGGATTCCATGCCAATCGTGGTAGCACAGATCTCCTCCCACGGTTGGAGTTTTAGGGGGGATTCCGACCCTCCACCGGTACCCAGGGCAAGGTTGCGGTTTGCAGAGATGACGGCTCTGACCCGTATGCGGAGGTCGTCCCAGCGCTTCCTGCACTGCTGTGGGGTGCGGGGTACGGTCCCCACCGCGCTGACGCGCTCAGCCACCAGGGCCCAGATGGCCTTCTTCTTCCCTATGGCTGTCCTGGTCATTTCCGGGGAGAAAACGACACCTGCGTTGTCTTGCAGGGTCTTCGTAAGCATGCAGAGTTCCTCCCGGCTGAATCTCTCCTGGCGCTGGCGGTCACATGCCTTTTTCACAGCTTTTGGCATTTTTGGGTACTTCGATGGGTGGGTGATAGGTTGGGACAGGTGTCAGGGTTGGGTCTGGTGTTGTTCGGTAGGATGGCAATGGATTGTGTTTTTAAAGATGGCCGACGGGCTGTTTCCCGTTCCGGCGCGATGACGCTATTTCCGGTTCTGCTTTTTACGGCCGCCGCAAATTGCGGTGGCCGCTACTTACGGTGGCCGCTACTTACGGTGGCCGCTACTTACGGTGGCAGAAGTGCACCTTGCTCGCTTTACGATGCCGGTAGGGGCCTTTTCCGCCATGGCGTTAATTGCATTACCGCCATGGCGTAATGCTCGTGCGCGATGGGTCGTAATGTGGCATCTTTACGCCATCGGCCCACGGCGTAAACGCTCATTACGCCATGGCGGTAATGACGGACGATTACCGCCTGGGTCGTAATGAGGCCCATTATCCATAGAATAAGCACATTGTGAAAAAATAAATAGAGCGCTGGAAGGGAGGCAAGAAGCCAGCCCCCAGAGTTTCTCCCTTTTTTAATTTTGAGCACTGCACCACCACTGCTCTAGTTATGAAGTGCTTACATATTTGTATAAGCTTAAACTAAGGAAGCATATCACATTGTCCCAGTTACCATGTTGGGGATGGGCGTCATTGCCTGGGCTGCAGTACAGTAGATAAGGCAGCATGTCTGTGATAACAATGATCAGAAATGGGCAATGTTATTGGTGTCTAGTGCTTCACTGTGGAGGGAATGGCAATGTGTGGTTAGTTTTCTTTCAGACATATTGACAATAGCGATAAATAAATACAGTTAAGGGGAATTAAATGGCAATAGAACTAAGGGCATTGCCTGTTTCAGAGAAGAAAACACATTTCCATGACAAGTAATATAATCAAACAAAGCAATAATTTGTAAGATAAACACACATTAATAACCCTTTCGTTTCCACTCCAGAAAGTGCACAAAATAAGGAAGGTAGGAAGGTCTTGGGGTACATAAGAGAGGGGCACATGCACTAGTGTACCTAATAAAGACATAGGGCCTCATTACGACAATGGAGGTAGCCATCCCGCTATTTGCGGCATGGCTACCCCCATACTTCCAGGTTCCCTGAATGGGGAAATACCGGGCATTCCAACCTTGGAGGGCCTGGTATTTCCCCATTCAGGGAACCCAGGCCCATTTGAGCCCCCATAGGGCCCCTTGTTTATTTGACAGGCCTGTTGTTTGCATCCTGGTCTGCTTGTGGGACCCGCTAAGGACGCCTGCTTTTGCCAGGCGTCCTTAGCGGCTCCCGCGAGGAGACCTCTTAATGAGGCAGTAAGGGGTTAACGTGTCCGGCAGCTCTATCGGCCCCGTTAACCCCCTACCGCCAGGGTCATAATGAGGCCCATAGTTGCCAACTGGCTCCATGAAATGTTGGACAACTTCATTCAGTCCTGCATTTGTGCAATACATCTTGGGCCTTCAAGGTTAATGTTTTCCCATTGAATATCTACCAGCATGAATCATGCAAAATGAACAAATTATTATTTTCTGCAGATAAATACAATTGTTATGATAGTAAAGGAGGTCAGTCATTAACCAAAAAATTATGACATTTTCACACAACGTGTTAGCTTTTAATCGATAGGAGTTCACACTATTTGGTACCCCAACATTTCTAACAACATACTATTTGCCTGGTCATCCATATTAGTCTCTGACCAATCTCGACCAATCAAGCATCAGCATTCTTTGACTTTGCATTGTCTTTCTAAGCACATGGTAGGAAATAAGAAAAAAAAAATCCAACACCATATGTTAAGATGCAATATGATATTTTATTTATATCGCACCCATACACAAGTGTTTCAGGGCACAACAAGGCAAGGGAGAGGTACAAGGGGGAACAAAACAACAATCTTACTAGGCTCAGTAACATTGAGAACACACAAGTGCAGGGGAGAGGGAAGGGGAGAAGTGCAAGGGGAAGGGGAGGAGTGGGAAGTGCTGAACACAGGATCAAAATAACAGGAAGTACAGACAGCATGAGGCAAGTGCAAGAATGAAACGCAGACGAGTGTCAAATAAGTGTGGATAAGGGGACTGTAGTGTTGCAGATACAGACCCAGGTGCAGAAGGTTGTCAGGAGGCAGTGCGGGTATGCAGCTGGGTGGGCAGGGATCTGGGCCCGAGTTCAGAGGGTAGCCAGGTGCCCAGTGCAGTAACAGAAGAGATCAGGGGAGAGGAAGCGAGAAGGCAGAAGCAAAGAGGAAGGTCTTGGGGTGCTTCCTGAACCGAAGATGGTTCTCCTCAAGTTTCGGGGAGGCTGTTCCAGAGGGAGGCCCCATCTGAAAAAACAGATCTACCACCAGCTTGTTGCTTGGAGAGGCGATTGCCCCTGAGAGAATTTGAGAAAGAGGAGCAAAGAGCTAGATTAGGAAGGTATTTCCGAGGGGAGAGTTGAAGTTATTTCGGTCCCAGGCCCCAGAAGGCCTTGTGGACAATGCAGAGTGTGGAGTTGAAGATGACCCCGAGGTTCTTAGCCTCACGGGTGGGAGAAGGAAGAGGGTTAAGGGAGGCCGGCCAGAGAGTGATAGGAAATGAAGGTGCAGGAGTGCTGATGAGGAGGATCTCTGTTTTACTGGCATTAAGGTAGAGATTGTTGGCAGCACACCACTACTGGATTGCAGTAAGACAATTAGAGATGAGAAAGGGAGCAGAGGAGGCAGAAGGGAGCCTGAAAACGAGCTGCTTGTCATCTGCATAGCATTGAAAGTTGGAGCAGAGAACAGCAATGTGGTGGGCAAGGGGTGCCAGGTGTTGGTTGAAGAGCCGGGGAGAGAGGTTAGACCCCTGGGGTGCACCACAAGTAGAGAGTGAGATAGAGGAAAGGAAGGATCCAACTTGGACCTGGGAGGGTCAATAAGAGAGGAAAGAAGTCAGCCAGGCCAGGACCAGGTCACTGATACCCAGGTTTTCACATAGTCATTTGAGCAGAATGGCATGGTTGACCGTGTCAAAGGCAGAAGAGAGATTGTGTAATGTGAGGACATAGGGGAGATTAGAATCAAGTTTAGAGAGCAGGTCTTCATAGATGTTCAGGAGAGCAGTTTCCGTGCTTCTGGCAGCTCTGAAGCCAGACTGATGTTCATGAAGGCAGCCGACAGAATCGGTGTGGAGGTTAAGCTGGAAGATGGACAGCTTTTCCAGTTTTCCAAAGAAAGGAATGATGGAGATCCTGCTATAGTTAGCCGGGCAGGAAGGGTCAGCAGTGGGTTTCTTGAGAAGAGGGTGCATAAGGGAGTGCTTTAGAGGGGAGGGGAAGGCTCCAGTGGCAAAGGATTAGTTGCAGAAGTCTTCCAGGGCAAGAGTGAGGGTGTCAATATGGTCCTTGATGGTTTTGGACGAACAAGGAAGAAGCTGTTTTGACAAGACTTTCATAGATCAGACTTGTCTAGTAATCTAGTCAGGGGAGAACAAAGGAAGGAAAGAGAAAGAGGGAGGAGAGGATGCTGCTAGGGGGCCAGAGATAGTGGAGAGAGACGCAGGAAGAGGAGTGGATGATGAGAGAGTGGACAGGATATCCTGGGTTTTAGAGATGAAAAAGAGGCCAGGGCCGTGCAAAAGGCCTGGGGAGGAGGGGAACAGGAGAAGTAGAGACTGCAGCAGGATTGGCCAGCTCGCTGCAGATGTTAAAAAGTTCAGCCGAGTTGTTAGATGCCGCAGAGACACAGGCTTGGATGTGAGCTCTCTTCTTAGTGTGGACAGCGAGCCGGTATTGCCTTTGAAGCAGGCGGTAATCCAGTTTGTCAGAAGATGCAAAAGAAGCCTGCCAAATACCACCCCTCCAGTGGACGGATGATTGCATCAGGTTTTTAATCTTCCACACCCATATTTTTGCAATTTCCTCTACAAAGGAGCAGCAAAATTTCATATAACCCTGTTGTAGTTCATTTAAAGCAAAAAACATGTTATGATTATGAATATTTGGATTTGAACGCACATCTCCCAAAGTCTTATGGTCTTGTGCATTGTCTGCAGGGCATCTTGAACCTACATTTCTGTCCACCATCTCCACACCATCAGCCTCATTTATAAAAGCGTTTTGCAATGTGATTGTGCCATTGTAAAACCCTTTTGTAAATCAGGGCCCCACCAGTTTCTTCTAGAAACATTATTTTTGAAGAACCTACTCCCCTGGGCAAAAGCAAGAAAGAGAATGTTAGTGGTGACCCCTTTTCACCTCTGCCCTAAAATGGTGGAACAGGCTTGAATAAGAACTTGGAAAGCAAACAGGACATTTAGACTTTAGAAAGAAGTGTGAGGTTTTAATTTTATTTTGCTGTGGCATGTGGTCTCTTGTCTGTCAGGGATTTATTAAGGTCTTTTAATTTTGATGCAGTTATTACCAAAACCCTATAACTTCCACCAACGTTTGGCAAATGTAGTTAGTACAAGAAATTCAACATTGCACAGCATAAATGAGCATCTTCCCATAACATGTCTTTCTCTTCTTCTGTTCTATCTCCGTTTGCCAACATGTATCCACCCACGACCCCACAGCACCCTCTTGAGCAACCCCATATGTGGTGGATTATAAGACACTAGGATCAAATATACAAACAATTCTCCAATTTGCAGTATTCGCAACATCCCTGTAGGGTTTACTTTGCTGTCGAAACAGCAGTGAAGTTTTACGAATGGCAGCCACATCTCCATAGTATTTCATATATGGCCTCTCACAGAGTTACATTAACCCAGTGTTGTCCATCTCCAGGCCGCGAGGGCTGGGTCCATGCTGGGTTTTTACAATACCCTGCAACAATATTCATGAGATAAATTTGAATACAATGATTCTAAATGTATGCACATTTTTCCACATGAATATTAATGATGGATAGCCTGAAAACCCGTCAGGATTCTGGCCGCTGAGGCTGGGAGTTGGTTCCTTTCATTCCAATGCATGCATATCTGGTTATTTAATGGCAAATAATACACTACAACGTATCAGAAGTATGGCCCTAAAAACTGTAGCAGTGCTAGAATGGGGAAGCTGCTGGGGATTCTGGTTTCAATATAAAAGGAAGTCTCGCCCGTTCAAAAGGTTTCAGATCCTTGCTATTCAAATGGGTAGATTGACGCGAAATAGCCAGCTGTTACCGATTACACCACTTCCACAGTATAGCCACATATCATTGCTAGAGTCATGCATACACTGAAGGTTATAGGTTTCTCATGGGCCACGCCATCCTAATCCAGAAGCAACCAGTCACCTCTGGGAGAATGCTGAATAGACAGACCAGCTACCTAACTGCAGATGGCCCCCATATTGAGAAGAGCCTGGTTTCTACTTTTGTTCTAGAATATGCAATTTATCTTATGATGAATATATTACGAGCTATGGGGCTTTTGTGGAATGAAAACCATATGTCAAATAATACCGTTACTTGGCAAGCATCTTCTGTTGACAAAAACTGGCCAAGACAGTAGAAATAGTGTAGCTGGGAATTAGAGAAGAGATACGTTCGTTTTCCTCACAAAGGGCTGCGTAACTACAAGCTCTCATTAATCATTCCAGGTAATACAATGGTGAAATATTCTGAGGCTAAAGGTGCATGAACCTATTTTAGCATTTAAAACTCGGCTGCCCAATCTGTGAACAAACTCCTATGGAATGGCGTGGCGAGCAGATGGACTTGTTGCATTCTTTGTATAATTCATTCCAGCGGAAAGAGCCCAGCGTTACTTTGAAGCTGGCGTTTTAGTACGCCTTGGGCAATAGAGCGAGTCGGCATAACTTGCGTGCATTACAATGAATGGACAAAATATGGTAATGTTATTTTATCAGATCATAGAAACACTCAAATGGAGAGACAGAAAGGTGGAAAACCCGGTAGATTCGTTTGGGGGAGTTTCAAGATGGAATCCTTATGATAGTTAACAAGCATACACAATGCAATGTTGGGAAAAATGTACTGCCTCAAATAAGGTATTCTCTGTTTAATGATAATATGATGAAGATGGGCTACAAAAGATTAAGAACTTCATTGATAAATCAATGGTCACAGAAACAACACCTACTGCATTAAAGATATGTGAGATATATAAGGCACACTACTGCCATTTACAAGACTGGGACTACACACAAGTTTGGCAGAGCAGTAAAAATGCAGCGATAACGCTCTGCCGCATTATGGCTCCGCCCAACTATGAGTTGGGCAGAAAGTTGGGGATTCACCTGCAGCTCTGAACTGGGGGTAATTCCGCTGACTTTTTGCCCATGTTGGTGCAATTACTGCAGCAATATTAGCGCCACTGTATTTGCACCAAAAATGCATCATTGGGTCCAATGGACCAAAAATAAATGGGGATTTACCGCCCCACCCAAGTTGCGGTAATGCTAATTGAGTTGGGCGCTATCCTGGCAGATTTGCCTCTGGGATACCACCCAACTTGTAATGACCTCCTGTGTGATTCTGATCAGTATCTGGAATATCGCCTTCCCATTCCACTGTCTAAGAATGTCAGTAAAATGTGATGATATGGGCATTTGGGTTGGTGAAATGAAAAGTGCTGGAAGGGCCAGGGCAATCGGGGGAGGGGGGGAGCCAGATATGTAGTTGCCTTCTACATTTTCAACTGGCCTGCTTGTGTGTTTCATGTGTGAGCCACAGGCTAGTGTTGTCAGTTGGTGCTTCAGGTGAGCAGTGTTGATCGGGAATGACATACATACAACCCCTCCCTCAATGTCCTGTTGTGGTATGATGAGGCCTTTTAAGAGTCTGTATGATCAATGATGTGTGCTGTCAGTCAGGGGAGATGGTAACTTTAGACTTCTCGACCTACTTTATGTAGAACTGGCATTGTTTACATAATAGTTGTCCAGGCAGTGAGTTCAAGTGCCTATAGTCACTCTCTCTCTTACCTGCCCTCCTAGTGACTGTATAATTCATGATCAGTGCTGTCAGGACCTGTGTTTGGGTGGTCTTAAGCCCTCACAGTTCCTGCTAATAAGGGTGGCATTGTTTAGTTCAGAGGGATCCACATGGGTGGTTTGGGTTCCTATAGATCCTCACCATCTCCCAACTGCCGTCTGCATCTGTGCGGGTCATGATTAGACCTTATTAAAGTTCTAATTAGTTGTGCTAAACTCATAAATAGAAAGCTCAAGGGCAGAATTGGTAGTTCTTCTAGATGAGGCCCTCTGTGGGCCAACGTAGAGGCTCTACCAATCCCCACAGTCCAGCCATTTGCATGTGTTCATGCACTGCATACACCAATTGAGGAATACAAACACAAAAACAGGGAGATTATGGAGAACAGTGAGCAGACAATGTTTCACCTAAGTGTTGAACTGTAGTGAAAAGTAGTAGCAAAATCTACACTGAATATGGAAGGGTACAGATGTCTCCTGTCATGAGTGTGGGGGTGGCGATCAGAGAAGAGCATAGGACCCTGTCTCCTGTTGCTGGTATGAGCATTAAAGGACCCCAGGTATCCAGCCATTGTAGAACATGGTGGTAGATAGACAGCAGAGTATGTAAGGATGTTTACTGCAAAAATGCAGCCATGTCCACATGATGAAGAAAGGGACAGACAAAATGACAGGTCACATGTAAAAATGATGAGAGTGGCCTAAGGTTGTGAGGAAAAAAGGGGTGAAGAAAGAGATACACACTGAGTATGCACACCTATGTAACAAATCTATTTGGCTATTTGGAGTAAATCCAATGTTATCATAACTCAGGGTGCAGTGGAGGGTAATGCAACCCTGGCACAAGACTATAAACAATGAGGAAAAGAAGATTCCTAGGATTTGAGGACCATTGTGCCTCCTTCACATCACGGTACTGGAAACAGTCAAAATTGAAATAAATGTATGAGATATATGCAGGATAAGATATCAGAGAACAAGATTTTGAAAGAAACACAATTATTTTAATCAAACAAATTGTTGTCAGTATTAGAGATCTACGCATTTTAGAATTCCACCCTTCCTCATATCTCATCATTCCAGAACCTTTTCTTCCTGATCTGCAAAATAAACAAAATATGTTTTAGGAAGATATATTCTTGTAAGTAACTCAAACTACCAATATAGTAAACCATAAAATACATTATCTAAACATCTTTCCATGGTCAGGAGTCCTCATTCACCGATATTATGTTGTGAACAATGGCCACTTTCTAAAAGGTTCTTTTTGTCAAATGTGTCTGTTTTCCACTTGTCAAGTACAGCAGCGGCTAAACTTCACACTGTAGAAAGATAGATTGGTGGGGTAGAATTAGGATAAGGACTACAAACTGTGACAAATGTCAATGATCTCTGTCAACATTACTCAGAATTAACCTATATAACACCTTGCCTTCTATGGAGAGTTTCAATGATCATGTGTAGGGTAGCAAGCTAGGGTCAAACAAAACTGGGTCTGGCTTCTCATCAGGATTATCAACTCAATAGATCTGTGTCCCAAATGAAAAGAAATAGGGAAGACAAGGTCTCACTCCCTAGGATTAGAACTGATTATTAAATGAGCCTCAAGCAATGGGGATCTCAAGGTATACAGGCTTACCTCATTTTATGTGTGCCAACTTCCCAATGGGGTAGAAGTAGCAGCAGTAAAGTAACAACAACATCAGCAGAGTGCTTGATTCAATGGTTTGGGGCTTTAGCTGTTCATAAAAAAGTGGTAATAAAAATGGGCTAATAAACATATTATCTCAGGCTCCTGAATACAATAATGCCACCAACATTTTGCATATCTAACTCCCTATGGAGCTGAGATTAACTTATCTACATGACCTTAAGCTAACTTTAACCGCAGCCTCTTGCAAAAACGGGTGAGAGCACTGCAAGATGGCCGATCTATGTATTGCATGCCTCGCGACGTCAACAACACAAAAAGGGGTGAACATTGATCACTGGAAAGGAATTCATCGTGAAGGTGCCCTTTGGTTCTAAGCACAGAAGGAATGATAAAGTAGATAGAGCAAAATTAAAATTGTTGTACCAAAGGGAAAGGATTGAACAAAAACATGTGAGAAAAAAACAACAGAAAACAACATAAAAAGGTGAAGAAAGAATGAGTCTGGCAAATGGATGAAAGGTGTGGGCAATGAATATGGAAAAAAGGCAAAAGGTCTGATCTAGGAAGGTGGCTGTGTGGGTAGCTAGTGTTATGAGTGTGTAAAGATAGCAGAGGCTGGAGTGGTAGTAGACTTGCTCTACGAGACTGGTTAATACTAACTCCCTACCTCGTTGATTATGTACGTCCTCCTCAGCCTCCAGATTTCATGTTGTTTCTAAATGCATATTTTTTTGTGGGAACTCTTGTTCACCGTCACACCCTGGAACTAAGTCTGTACACCAACAAGTACCAATCGAAGTGGCAATGCTACTATTTGGTGCAACATCATTTCATGAATAGATATGATTTTTGGACATGATTAGATCAATCAATATTTGACATTTTGCATGTTTTTCCTAAAATATTCTGTGCCATATAAACAAACTCCCATGCACACATAGGATATTTTAATTAAACACAAATACTTTGTTATTAATATACAGACAGGTACACACAAATTCTGCCACACAGAACATATTTGGTCACACAAACACACAACACACATATGCACAACACACACACATGCATACAGACTTGCTAGCAATCAGAATATAGCACACACTACCCAGCATACACTCTCTGTACTAGGGACGTACCTGAACAGCATGTGTTAAATGAGTGCTGGGCACCATGAATATTTGAAAATTCTCCTTAGATTGTGTAGGGGAGTATAAGAATGTGGCCACATTTATCCAACGTACCAAACCTGCACAAAAATATAAGCTGCAAAAGTCACTGTGAGAAAAGTGTGCTGTGACAAAGCGAGCAGCCTCATTTAGCAAAAGGCTTCATGCTTAGGTCAACAGAACATTAGTAGCAATCCTTCAACCAGGCCATAACACACTCTCTGTAGACTAACACAGCCCTGCACCTTTACACAAATGTAATTGCATTTAAGACTAATTAGATATATATAGAAGTAGTGTTTAGATTGATGACTACATGATTGCTATTATTTACATTAGCTGAATACATTACACGTAGGTCTCGAGATTTGGTTAGCCATTCTTGAAACATGAAAATCTCCCCATCAACACAAAGCAGAAAGCTGCAGTCAGACCCTCCCTGAAGGGCACACATTCCCAGTTGCAACATTCACACAGTCACAGGTCGAATTCTGCGCAGCGAATGACTAAAGCAAGGGGAGGCAAGAGCTTTCCCAGGGTTTAGTTTGTGGTAGTGAGATCATGGAAGCACAACAGAAAAGATACTAGCCCCCAGGGTTTAAGGACAAAACTTCGAGCACATTCTGGTAATCGCTGCCACTTCGCGCTACTTTTTTCAAATGTGCATTTTCAGCGTCCTAATATTGCACACGGGCGCTCATGGAAGCCCTGCAATGAATATCCATTGACCAGCACAGAATTGGCCAAAAGGAGCACTTTATGTGCTTATTACCTCATTCAAGTACACGAGGTACCAAACACCTCCAAAATGGCCGTTCATTGTAGCCTGGAGCTTCCTTTGTTAAACTAGGCTCCTAGCAGTAGTCAGTGCCCTCTGCTGATTGGCCACTGAACCCTCTTCACTGCCATTGGCTGCCGGAAGGCGAAGCCGGCCCTCGTTCCCCAAGGCCCAAGGAATCAAGGCTGGAGCCTGTTGTCTGCCTGTTTGATGCTGTTTGACTGCCGTGAGCCAGACCCCCTATTTAAAGGTAACATTTCCCACTCTAGCTGCTGCCCTTTACCGAGCGGCAGCATTCCAGCCATGCACTACAGTCCGTCCTAACACTGGACATCATGCATATCCGATCTACTGATCTGTGCATACATGTGTAACTCACTGTCACATTAACTGTTCACCTACGCTACTTGATTGCCGTCTGTTTGTTCTTACCAAGCCTTCACCCACGAGACATGCATTCCCTTACATTTACACAACACGCCCCCACTCACTGCCCATTGTGCCTGCTTGCCCCTCTACCATCTAACCTAGTGTCATTATAACCTTAAGCGCTCCGTAGCGCTACTGCCTTCGCTTCTCGACTGACTGTGCTTGCTATATGCCCCACAGTGCCTACGTGCACTTTATACCTCATATGGTGCCTATTGCGTTAACTTTATGAATCCACAAAGACTCTATCAGCAAAACGGAACCTGCCTATTGCTGCACCTTAATAAGCAATGTTGTTTTAGCCCGTTTATACTACCCTAGCAAAACGGAATCTGCCTATTGCTGCACCTTAATAAGCAATGTTGTTTTAGCCTGTTTATACTACCCTAGCAAAACGGAATCTGCCTATTGCTGAATTTCACTAGCAATGTTGATTTAGCCTGTCCCACACTGCCTTAGCTAAACTGAACTTGCCTATTAGTGTACGCCATTTGCAAACTGAACCTTCCTATTGTTGCATCTTACTCAGCAATGTTGTCTTAGCCTGCTTCACACTGCCCAAGTAAAACTGAATCTACCCTGGCCAGCACGCTTAGCCTGTGCTCATGGTCTCTCATACAGCGATTAAGCGTCAGTGGGATCCCACCTCCTCCTCTGCCACCAGGTGTGACCTATCTTGCATCAAGGTGTCGTGCACTTCCATCATGCTCCTTAGGGCGCACCTTATACTGCACCACGTTCTGCCCTTTCAAGCAGCCATTGCCACTCAGTTACTCACACCATTTGACACCTTGACTCACCCAAGCCCTCTCCACCTGACTCTGTCCAGTGTGATCCCTACCATGGGCCCTGCAACCACCACCATAGGCCCTCACCACATCAACAACTATAGCAACCTATATTTTAATGAACCGAACTTCTGGTTGGAACACTTCGCCAGGACACCTACGCCGAATCAACTGTGCTCTTTATCTCTTAGAATAAGAGATTACGCACCAGATTCTGCATACGACCTACCCGTAGTAACATCTCCAAGCGAACACTACATACACCACCATGCTCACCCCCTCCAACCACTAACAGCAAACCCTCTACTACAGAGGCTAAACCGCCTCTCATCAAGGGCACCCTTATCAACACCAGATCTCTTCCTGCGCACGCACTAGACATTGCAGACCTCATCACATCTTCAGATCTCGACTTTATTGCCATATCTGAAACTTGGCTACATGCCACATCTGGCCCCTCACTGACCCTTGCCTTACCACCTGACTACGGTATCATGTGATGCGACCGCACCACTACCCAGACCAGAGGGGGTGGCGTGGCCATCATCCATAAAAACACTCTCGATCTTAGAGTGTCGACCAACTCAAGCAAACTTGAGTCAGCTGAATTACTATCAGTCAAACTCTCACTAACGCCCAATCAGACAGCCACCCTTCACATTATCTCCAGGCCCCCAGGCCCTGCACCTTCCTTTGTCGGCGAAATATCCAACCTCCTCCTCAACAACACCAAAACTAACTCTCAAATTATCATCCTAGGCGACTTTAATTTGGGACTTGGCGACCCAAAAGATCATTTTGCACTGGACCTGGAGAACGCTCTAACCAACTTTGGTTTCACCCTGCACATTCAAGAGCCTACTCATACAAAAGGCAGGACCCTTGACTGGTTAGCTGGCTCCAACTGTAATATCAATGTCCTTGCCATCACCCCCTGCCTATGGTCCGACCACCACATCATCACCTTTAATATTGAAGCCACCCCCCATGTCCCGACTCTGATAGCTCCAGCCCTCCCCACTAGAAATAAAAGGAACATAACCAAGGAGAAACTCCTCCCTCTGCTACTCCCATCTCTTAATGCTGCTACTGACTCCTGCAAGGATCCCACCGCCCTTGCAGACATCTACAACTGTAGTATGCTTACCGCTATAGACTCCATCGCCCCTATCAAACTTAGGAAGGCTAAACCACATGCACACCTGAACTCCTGGTTCACACCACAGTTAAGAGTGTTCCGCAAAGCTAAACGCTGTGCTGAAAATTGCTGGAAAAGTCACCCTTCTGATAAACACGCCTTGCATCACTCACATACAAAGAAGCTATTATCGCTGCAAAAAAGACTCCCTTAATAACCATATCTTACAAGCTGACTCCAACACTAAGGAACTCTTTAAAATCCTAAAAGAGCTTAAAAATCAAGCCACCCCCCCTGACACCTGCATTAAAGATAGTAAATGGTGTGCCAACATCCAGGCAGCCTTACTGAATAAAATCTCCATGTTACAATCCAAAATTAAAGACAAACAAGTTAGTCTGAAACTGGACAATCACCCTCCCACCCCTGTAGGGGCCTTCTCTCCTGACTTCCCCAATTCTAAACCTTTTGCCTTTTCACCGCTCACTACTGCTGAGGTGGAAAACATCATCTTGAGGATCAAACCTTCTAATTGCCAAGGTGATCCGTGCCCCGCTCCCATCGTTAAGGAATCTGCCCACGACTTGGCCCCATTCATTACGGCCTTCATCAACTCCTCCTTTAAAACAGGTAATGTCCCTGACAACCTTAAGGACGTATGGGTAATCCCATTGCTAAAAAAACCTTCCTTAGACCCAAGCATAACTACTAACTTCAGACCCATAACTACCATCCCGTTCCTGCTCAAAATCTTAGACCGTGCAGCATACCTGCAGATCCAAGAGCATTTGGAATCTAATAATCATTTAGGTCTCAGACAATCTGGATACCATCCCAGACACGGGACAGAGACGGCTCTGATAGATCTCAAAACACAAATTGAAGTCTTGAAGGACAAGGGTAAACTAGCCATGTTACTCTTCCTCAACCTCTCTGCGGCATTCGATCGGGTCAATCATCAAATCTTATGCAGGCACCTCGACTCTGCCTCCCACTTCTCTCCGTCAGCCATGCCCTGGATTAAATCCTTTCTGAGTAATAGATCTATGCAGGTCTTTTCTCAGTCTGCAGCTGCTGATCCTTCCACAAATCACTGTGGCGTCCCTCAGGGTTCTTGCGTGTCACCCACACTCTATAATGTTTTTACTAAACCTCTCTTTGATGTACTTGACTATCTGGGTGTCTCCTACACAAATTACGCCAACGGCAACCAGATACTCATTCCCATTACTGGAGACTACTCAGCTGACAGCAAGGCCCTCAATGACATCTACTTGGTCATCCAAGCGTGGATGGCACAACACCAGCTTTGCCTCAATGACGACAAGACAGAGCTCCGCATCCTGGGCACTACACAATGCCTCAGCAAACTTGAGCCGTCCTACCAATCATTCATCATTGATGGCAATACATCCATGTTTCGAAAAGACACAAAAACCTTGGGCTTTTACCTTGACGCCACTCTATCCGTATCTCGACAAACAAACGCAGTCAGATCTGCTTCTCCATACACTTGCAAACTCATCACAGACTGCAGGCCTTTATGACCACCCCGAATAGTGTCACACTAGCCAGAACCCTCATTATGTCCAAAATTGACTATGGCAGTGCCCTCTACTCATGAACTAGCCAAGAGAACCTGAATAAATTACAAATCACCCAGAATAGCGCTATCAGAGCTGCCTTAAACATCCCTCGTAACCACCACATCTCTGAATCTAGAACCAATTTACAGTGGCTACCCATCAAACAGAGAATCTCGCTGAAATCTCTAGCCCTCACACACAAATGTTTGGCCAAGAAGGCCCCCCCGTACCTCTGCAGTCGGCTATCCTGCCATGCGCCTACCCAGCCTCAAAGAACCGCCCAGACCTTCTGCTTATCGATCCCTAGGTTCAAACTTCAAAAAGCGGGTGGCACAAGCTTCCCTGTCCTTGCCTCCAAACTATGTAATGCCCTCCCCATCTCCATTAGATCTGAAGATTCCTTTAACCTTTTCAAGTCTAAAATGAAATCATGGCTCTTCAATCAGCATTGAAACATGCTCTGTACATCACTGAGCATCGGCCTACTTATCGCCTGCTGCACACTTTGTCTCTATGCCTCATGTAAAATATTTGATCTGCAAATTATGTATATCGATATGCTCGTTGATTACTAAGTCTGTACATTCGCCCTGTATTTAAAATGCTGTTTATTAAATGCTCTGTATGTAACTCCACACAAGTTGCGCCCTGATGCCTCCGGGCCTGATGGTGCACGTTACAAATAAACAAATACAAATACAAATACAAATACGCTGCACCCTGAATGGCCTGACTACATCAGATTTGCCACGTTCCCATAGCCATGGCCAAAGAAATATAACAGCTTGAGTCCCTAGGCAGAATGACCAAACATAGCTTAATGAAGGTCCCACTTTGGCAAAAGTTAAGCAGTAAGACACGAAAAAGCATGTTTATAGAGAGAGACTGATCAAAGCCCAACCCTGTCTCCTGTAGGATAAATTGTATTTGCAGAACATTTGATGGCGAATAAACAGTTATGGAAAGAAACCGTTATGGACCACTCAGCCCTAATTCGGAAATTAGTGAACAACACAGAGGATTACACATAGCTCACATCATGTGAGTGCAACAATTATAATGGCAATGTATGAAGCCACACCACACATGAACAATATTACTCATACTATAGCATTAACCAGGAACCAGATGTCAGTAAAATAGTGTATATTCAAGTTACACTGCTTGAATGCTTTAGTAAAATAAAGACAGTTTTATGGCAACATACACTGTGTGAACACATACACATTCACACTTGTGCCATTATGAAATATCATATCTGCATCAGGAAGGAAGATAAGCCCAGGCAGAGCCACAGTAGTGAGAAACACACCACAGCCAGAGAGATGTAGCAATTCCTAGAGTTGTGCAATCGCTGCTGCACACGGGTATTCGATTATTCAACATGTTATACCCCTATTACAGGCACTTATGGTAGCCCAGAAGACCAAAGTTACAATTGTATGGACAGAGGAAATTTCAGATAGCTTTGAAGATCTCAAAATAGCAATCAACAGTGTACCTGTGCCAGCAACACCAGATTACAAAATGCAATTACTTTTATTTTCATGCTAGCAGTATTGAAACAACAATCATCACAGACACACAAACCTTTGGCATTCTATAGTGGCCTCCTAGACCAAGTAATGCGAGGACACTTTCCATGCGAACATGCATTAGCAGCAGAAGCATGTGCAATCCAAAAGATTGCCACAATTGGCATGGGGTGTCCACACACCTTGTACATTGAGCATGCAGTCTTCCCCATTCTCGAAAGAAACAAGTCCGGCAGGAGAACGTTTGACTCAGCAGCACCTGCATGAACAGTATCAGATGCACATCGCAGTGCAGATTAGTTAGGAGAATTCCATGTGAATCTCAAGAACATGTCACACTGTGAAAAGATACTTTTTTCACAGATAAACAGCATAACAGAAAAACGTACCCCACTGGATCAACAAGGCACCACAACAGAGGTACCTCTTCAGCAACAATGCGGTAATAAAGTTTATGCAAGACAGCCCCTACACAAATGGTGTGAGCCCAAGTTCATCGGGCCACACGAAGTGGATTTTTCAACCTCAACGTCTGTGGAGTTCAAAGACCGTGTACCTGTGTGCATCTAACCGACCTGCAAAAAGAAACTAGCACAGCACCTCAAAACTGACAAACAACATTCTTCAATACCGGAACAAACAAAGACGTTTGAGTGTGTTTAGTGACTATAAAAATGAATATAAGATGAAACGCTGGCCCTTTGGACATAGCCAAACAAGTGTAACTATCGATATGCAAGAAGCTAAAGAAAATAGTCATAGAAATGTGAAAAATATGTTGATAGAGATATGTTGTCTATTTCTCTCTTCTTCTTCTTCTTCTTCTTCTTCTTCTTCTTCTTCTTCTTCTTCTTCTTCTTCTTCTTCTTCTTCTTCTTCTTCTTCTTCTTCTTCTTCTTCTTCTTCTTTCCTTTTAACATAATTACTAATGCTAGGGCATAGAGGTAGTAGGCAAGATGGTACGCAAATGTAAATGTATTTGCTTTTAGGAATAATTTTATGACTAGGCATAGAAGACAAGTAAGCACAGAAACAAGTGGAGTGTTAGATGAACGTCACTCAGATGGCACCAACTCATCATACAATCTTATGAAAGAGCTCATTAGGGCCCAGGTAATTGAATCATGATATATGTGTGGGCTTATCCAACATGCGGTTTGCACCCCTAAACTGTTCTTATCACAGTAGGTGTTGACTTTAGAGACACAGTGCTTGGCACAATTCCAGGGACACACAGTGTATATTAGAATGGAGAAAAGCTCAGTAGAAGAATGTGAAAAGATGAGAAAGTGAGATGGCACAACTTGTCCTTAAAAACCACTGATGGTAATAGAAGGAGCAACATTTTGCAACAAGAAGTCGGTAAAGGGGCAAGTGATATTCAATGACGAGGGACTACTGGGATTTACAGAAGAAGAAGTAAAACAAACAGATGAACTATCCAGGGATGTGTGGACAATACATGTGAACACATTGACAAGTTTGCATCAACATGAACAACTTGTTAAAGTACAAAAACTCACTTAATCTTCATTTTGGTTCAGAGGCAAAGGAAGTGTGCCTGTTGGCATCAACACAAAGTGCAACCACACTTATCAAATTCCAGCATTGAACGACGGCACAGCCTCGATGATGGACATTCTCTGGCAGTGTGGCAGTGGACTGGAGTCTGCTCTCTCGTTACTCTACATGCACCAGTGATGGTTATCCCCGCAAACAATGTGCAAGTAACCAGAAAGGAATCCCAGTCCCCTCAACAGCCCCCAACACATGTAGCACATTTGTACGCACCTAGCATGCAAAGAAAGAAGAGATCAGGTTATTTCTCAAGCGAAGCAGATGAAGCACTAGAAAAGATGCTGCCAGAATACTGCCTCTTCACCAAAACAGAAGTCTTTTTAACATCATTGCTTGCATCAGGAATATAAGTTGCCACCACCTCTAAATGGCTACAGTTGCTCTGCTTGAACTCGATGAAACTCTCAAATGTAAGTGAACATGGATTAAAGACCATATGTGAGGAACACTATGCACTCTCACTAGTAGCACTACAAAAGTGCATGCGGCTCGACCTGATAATAGCAAAGGAGGGCAGGGTCGGTTAGAAGAGTAGCAACTCTTGCTGTTCATACTTCTCTCCCACTGATACAGAAAACAGTACACTAACTCTAGCACTCAAGCAAATGTTTAGTTTTGTGTATGCCCTGCTGGCTGACCAACCTTTTTCAAAACGTGTTTCATATCCTCATGCCTCTTGATATTATCTTGGTGCATATAAAATCTAATTATCACGTTTTGTGTGTCCCATAACCATAAAAACAATTTATTTGCAGTAATAACAGGTAGTGCCACTCCTTGGTGGAAAGATGAAAGCTGTCAAACAGATGAGCAACCACAGGTAGGAAAAGGTAGGAGCAGGTACTCCACAAACATACACAGCTACCATGAAAATGCCCTTTGTTCCCAACCCAATGACCTTACCAGCTATCTGGAGTGCTATATTGATACCACTCTAGAATTGCCCCGTAGCTATTTACAATGCAGCCCTTTGGATTATATCATGTATGGTGAAGATCTAAGAGATGTAGGGGAAATATGGATACATAGGAGTGTGTATGAGTGGGAAGAAGAAGAAGAAGAAGAAGAAGAAGAAGAAGAAGATTCAGCCATCAAGGGATGAAAGGCGGAAACGTATGGGAGTATGATATTATGGGTATATGTATCCAACATCCTAAACATGCATGAAAATATAAGCTGTGAAAGTTAATGTGAGGAAAGTGAGCTGCGAAGAAACAAGCAGCCCCATTTAGCAAAAGGCATAGCCCTGCACCGGCGCACAAACCCAATTGCATCTAACATAAATTAGAGAACTATACAAGAAGTGTTTAGAATGATGACTACATGATTGCTATTATTTTACATTACCTGAATACATTAAACGTAGGCCTCAAGATTTGGTTAGCCATTCTTGAAACATGAAAATCTCCCCCTCACCCCATAGGGGAAAGCTGCAGTCAGACCGTCACTGAAGGGCACACATTCCCAGTTGCAACATTCATACAGCCACAGGTCGAATGCTGCGCAATGATTGGCTAAAACTAGGCGAGACAAGAGCTTTCCCAGGGTTTAATTTGCAGTAGTGAGATTATGGTAGTGGAACCGAAATGATACTAGCTCCGAGTGTTTAAGGACAATACACTGTGTCCTGACTGGCCAAATTACATTGTATTTCCCAAGTTTCCATAGCCATGACCCAAAGAAATATAACAGCTTGTCTCCCTAGACAGAATGACCAAACATAGCTTAATAAAGGTCACACATTGGCAGAAGTCGAGCTGTAAGACACAAAAAAGCATGTTCATAGAGAGAGACTGATCAAAGCACAACACTGCCCCCTGTAGAATAAATCAAATGTGCTGAGCTCTTTCTGGTGAATAAACAGTTATACAAAGACACTATTATCCACCACGCTGCCCTAATTGGGAATTAGTGAAAAACACAGAAGATTACACATAGCTCACATCATGTGACTGCAACAATGATAATTACACCTTGTGAAGGCACAACACACACAAGCAATATTACTCATGGTATAACATTAACCAGGATCCTGATGTCAGTACAGTTGTTTACATCCAGGTCACACTGCTTGAATGTATTAGCAAAATAAAGACCAGTTTATGGCAAGATACCCTGTATGAACACATACACATTCTTATTTGTGCCATTATAGAAGAGCAATGTTTGCTAGCAGCTAGGCCTCAGCACATCAGGTCAGAATCCAGTCAGATGAACTCATCAGAACCAGGAAGGAGATGAATGTTGCCTTTCAACCTAGAGAGATGGAAAATGAACTGATAGTATATAGTTCATAATGATGGTGCCAACCACTTAGATTATTTAGGATGGAACTTAAACGTTATAATTTTGTGTCACACTGTCACATCTCATATTACGATTGGTTGAGAGTTCTGTGCTTATTCATTCCATATTTACTTCTCCTGGGACAGCCAATACAGACCCAAATTAGAATGTTACATATTTTAACACTCACCATCCAATCATGGAGTGTGAGAAGGAAAATTAATTCACTGGACAAGAGATAGCTAGCATGTACATCAGTGTCACCACATGTTTAGAACAGCCAATGAAGTTGTGTAATAGATAGATAGATAGATAGATAGATAGATAGATAGATAGATAGATAGATAGATAGATAGATAGATAGATGGAGCCATATATACTCTAACACACACCAGCCAATGACTTAGTAGAAAGGTGTAACAACTCATTGCTTTTTGCTTTCTGTAACCACGATAAAACCATGAATTCACTCTACTAGAATTTTAATCTCTGCTAGATATTTCCTTTTCTAGGCCATTATAATAAAGTTTAGTTTTCTCATATCTTGTGCATTGCAATTTTTGGCTCTTTGGATTCCTCATATGAATACATTGTTATAGTTACAAGATCATACATGTAGCAGTGGTTATACAAACAATTGTGAATGTTATCACTAGTGTGATGTTCATTGGCTGTTAGTGTATGCAGTTCATAAACGAGGAGTATTGCTCTTTTTTTAACATACACAGAATGACTGAGTCAAAATAGACCAAATGTTACTTTCTCACAGGATGAGTGCAACAACAGCACTGTAGTAAAAGATAGGACAATACAAAAAGAAAGTCCATTATGACTGAATGCGAAAATGACTGTATTAATGTAGAATAAACCAAAAAACAATTGTAGAACAGAGGATATGATATGATATGACATTTATAACGCGCCTATACACATAGTGCGACGAGGAAAGGGAGGGAAAACAAAGGGAAAACAAGACAACGATCTAACTTGGCCTAGTGACAATGAGATTGTGCAAGTGCAGGGGAGAGGGAAGGGGAAAAGTGCCTGATTAATGCAGGTAAAGGGACTGTAGGGTTTCAGGTACAGACCCAAGTGCAGTGTTTCCAGGAGGCAGGGTAGGTGTGAAACTGGGAGGGCAGAGACCTGGGCCGGAGGTTCAGAGGGTAGCCTGGTGACCAGTGTAGTATCAGGCAGGAGATCAACGGGGAAGAGGAAGAGAGAAGGCAGAAGCAAAGAGGAAAGTCATGAGATGCTTCTGGAACCGGAGATGGTTCTGCTCAAGTTTCAGAGAGGTAGGGAGGCTATTCCAAAGGGAGGCACCAGCCGAAGAGAGAGATCTGCTCCCAACTCATTGCTTGGAAAGGTGGCTGACCCTCATGGAGTTGGAGGTGGAGGACCGACAAGTTTGAGTGGGAATATATTTCCGAAGAGAGATTTGGAGATATTGCAGTCCCAGGCCTGAGAGGGCCTTGTGGACAATGCAAATGGGTTTGAACTTGATCCTTGCAGCCACTGCGAACCAATGGAGAGATTTCCGGGTTAGAGAGATATGGTCCCTGGGCTTGAGGCCAAGGACAAGTCTTGCAGTCCTGTTCTGGATCAGTTGCAGAGGACAGAGAGTAGAGGCAGGCAGATTTAAAAAGAGAATGTTACAGTAGTCAAGCCTAGAGAGTACCAGAGATCTGAAAACAGAGAGCTTCTTGGGGAAATTAGTGGAAATAAGAATACCTCTGAGGAGGTGAGTTGGTAGTTTGACTTCTTAGAGACATCGGAGATGTAAGGAGAGAAGGTGAGTGTGGAGTCGAAGATGACAAAGAGGTTCTTAGTCTCACAGGTGGGTGCAGGAAGAGGGCCAAGGGAGGCCAGCCATAGAGTGGCAGGAAAAAAAGGTGCAGGTGTGCCGATGAGGAGGATCTCCATCTTACTGGCATCCAGGCCGAGACCATTGGCGGTACACCACTCCTGGATTGCAGACAGACAATTCGGGATGAGAGGAGGAGAAGATGCAGCAGAGGGGAGCTTGAAAGCGATCTGAGTGTTGTCCGCATAGCACGGGAAGTTGGAGCAGTTGGAGCAATGCGGTGCCCAAGAGGTGCCAGGTATTGGTTGAACAACCAGGGAGAAAGGTTAGACCCCTGGGGAACACCACCCAAGTTGGACCTGGGAGGATTGGTCTGAAAAGAAAGAAGTCAGCCAGGCCAGAGCCTGATCAGTGATAGCCAGGTTATCACAGAGCCGGATGAGCAGGGTTGCATGGTTGACTGTGTCAAAGGCAGATGAGCGATCAAGTTGGATGAGGACCGAGGGGAGATTAGCATCAAGGCTAGAGAGCAGGTCTTCACGGATGTTCAGGAGAGCAGTTTCCGTCCTTCTGGCTGCTCTGAAGCCAGCATGATGGTCATGGAGACAACCAACAGATTCAGTGTGAAGATTAAACTGGGAGATGGACAGCTTTTCCAGGAGTTTTTCCAGAAAAGTAGTGATGTAGATTGGGCGATAATTCGCCAGAATGGAGGGGTCGGCTGAGGGTTTTCTTGAGCAGAGAGTTCACAAGAGCGTGCTTCAGGGGGGAAGGGAAGATTCCAGTGGTAAAACAGTGGTTGCAGAAGTTGGCCAAGGCTGGAGAGAGGGTGTCGATTTGGTCCTTGATGGTTTTAGAAGAACAAGGAAGAACCTGTTTTGACAAGGTTTTCATAGATCGGACTTGTCTAGAAAGCTCATCAGCGGTGAAGAGAGGAAAGACAGAGAAGGGAGGGGGTGGCTGCAGGGGGGCCAAAGGAGGAGGCTAGAGTGGAGGAAGAAGCAGGAGAGGAGGAAAGGGTCATCAGGATGTCCTGGGTTTTAGAGATGAAGTGAGAAGCCAGGGTTGTACAGAGGGCCTGGGAGGGTACAGGAGAGATAGAGACTGCAGCAGAATTTGCCAGCTCCTTGCAGATTTTAAAGAGTTTGGCCAAGGTGTTAGATGCCGCAGAGATGCAGGCTTGGATGTGAGATCTCTTCTTAGTGAGGATAGAGAGTCGTATTGCCTTTGGAGCAAGTGCCAGGCCAGTTTGTCAGAGAATGTACAAGATGCCAACCATTTCCTCTCAGCCACCCTACACTTGAATTTAAGGGTCACAAGGTCTGAGTCGTACCATGAGTTGCACTTGGTGTTAGGCTTCATGCGGATCCTCATGACAGGGGCAAGTACATTGAGCGTGTCAGAGATAGCAGAGTGGAGCATGCAAAGGGCTGTGTCATGATGTGAGTCAGCCAGAGGTGCAGGAGGGGGAGAGAAAGATGTGGTGAAAGCCTCAACTGACACACTTTTCATGGGTGGAATGACTGAGAAGGTGGGTAGCAGTGTGGGGCTGGTTTGACCTGAGGGGGAAAGAGAAAGAGATTAGAGGAGAGGAGAAGGTGGTCACTCCAAGAGAGAGGAGTGGCAAGAGGGTTAGAGAGCGAGAGGTCTGAGTCAGAGGAGTGTTTGACAGGTAAGTGAGAGTTAAGAGTGGTGAGGTAATGAATGTTGCCATACTTGAAAGACTTCCCTGGAGGCGTACAAATCAGAGGTACTGCCTGCGGAAGTGTAGAAGGAACCCGAGGGTGGGCAGAGGAGGTAGGAAGAGAGGGAAAGGCAGCAGAGGAGCAGAAGAGGGTGCCAGAGAAGTGGCAGAGGGTGGATGAAACTGAAAAAGGGAGAGAAGGGACTGTGGGAGAGGAATGGAAATTGTTAAGGAGCAAGAAGCGTCTATCAAAGAGAAGGAGGTTGGCATGAGGGCCATGGACCAAGGCAGGGCCATTCAGATAAACATTAACGATTACCTTAGAGGTGTGGAAGGAAGACAGGAGGGCCTCCCACAGGGTGCCACCATTAATGGGAGAGGAAGATAAATGAGAGAGCACAGAGACCATATGAAGAGTCCATATGTCTGGTGAAGGAAACAACAAAGTGGATGTTGGTGAGGGTCTATCTGGAGGAAGTGCTGGTGTAGGTATCTGTGATAGGGAGGCCTAGTTTGGAGACAAGGATATCCTTTTTGAACTTCTTCCTACCAGACTTAGTGATAAGGGTAGGATAGTCGATATAAAAGCAGTTGGAGAAGATGAGAAAATCAGAGAGCCCCATAGATGATGTGGTGGAGGGGGAAGAGGAGAGATGAGAGGGGTGTGGGTGGGGAGTGAGAGAAGAACAGAAGGGGGAACTGGGGGAAAACACAGGGGGGATGCAAGCAGAAGAGACAGAATGAGACAAGAACAAGTGGTAAATAGATGTTAACTGAACTCGATGGAGGGATCAGGAGAGATCACAAAAGAACACAGGGCAGTATGATGAACAACAACTAGGTTAGCAGGGCAGCAATACCCAGAGCAGTCAAAGAAGAGAATCTAGAGGAAGGAAGAGCACAGCAGTACACAAGACAATTCACAGCAACAACAGAACAGACGATGGAAGAGGACCTAGAAGAGGGGAAAAAGCAAAGCAGAACACAGAGCAGTACACAGCAAAAACAGCAAAAATAGGATAGTTGCTGATGGACCTAGAGGAAGGAAGAGAGCGCCAGTGACATGGATCAATGCAAGAAGAAAGAGACCATAGAGGGGGGAGACCACAGCAGACATTGAGCAAAATACTGTGGACAGACCAGCGACAGGGGGGATGGCAAGGGAAGGGCAATCAGGGGATCAAGGACAATCAGGGGTTGTGTTGAGGATTGGTGAGTAGGTGAGGAAGGGCACGAGGCAAACACGATTGAGGGATTGTGAGGAAATGCATGGGCAGTTGCACGGTGCAGGCACCAAGGATGTGGGGTGCAAGGAACCACACAATCATGGATCGCGTGGGACCCACAGACTAGGACGTGCAGGTATGAGGTGGCTGAGTATGGATGAGGTGCTGGAACACGCAATCACAGGAATGTGAGGGACAGCACAGGCTGAGGATGCATAGAGATTGCAGGAATGGAATTGAAGGGATGCAGAGGCACAATGTGATTGAGGGATCGCGAGGGAATGTATGGGCAAATGATGCATGGTGCAAGCAAACCAGGGAAGTGGGGTGTGAGGAACCAGCACAATCCTGGATCGCGTGGGACCACCCAAAAACAGGGAGGTGCTAAGGACGGAGTGGGGCAGATGCACACGCACACATGGGAGTGCAAGGGGCCATGCAAGCCCAGGATGTGTAGAGCAAACAGATAGGGATGGAAGGGGCATGGAGGCAATGCGATCAAGGATGCAAGGGACCACGCACATCAAAGACACACACCATGTTTATGCAAAGGATAAATGTTGTGTGGCCGCGCATGCATAAGGAATTCAAGGGACCATGCAGGGAGAGGACACACAGATCAAACAAACAGGGATGGAAGGGGCACAGAGGCAACAGGATCAAGAATTCAAGGGGCCCTGCACGTCAGGGACACGCAGCGCGTGCAAGCCAAGAATGGAAGTGGTACAGACGCACACGCATAAAGGGAATGCGCTGGACCACTCAGGGCGAGGACTGGGAAAGAGGGGGGACAGACTGGAAGGGGCAAGAGGGGAACTCAAGGAGGGGTGGAAGGAGACAGCGCTGGTAGGGAGTGACAGGGAAGGGGCACTCGCAGGAAAGGTAGAGGTTGGGGCAGAGGCAATGTTCCAGGGGACCAGAAAGGAGAATGGCTCATGAGAAGAACTAAGAAGTGCAATGCAAGCTAACTCCCCAACCCCTTACCTGGCATCCGCAGACAGGAGGGTGAATCGTTCACACTCACTGTTTGCGCCGCAGACCCCTTCATCGTCAAACACATGCATTGCTCAATACCGCAGCCTTGTCCTGTGAGGGCTTTGCCACAGAGGGTCCGAACCTCAGATTTTATAGGCTCTGTAGCATGGACGTAATAAACGTGTTACGTGTTGTCGTTGGGCAGCATATCCTGTGAACCTGTGCTACTCAACACTGTGGCCTTTTAACCAAAGTTAAAACATAGAAAAACTAAAACATACAAACCAATAGAGAAAAAAAGGGAAACAAAATAGAAAATACAAAATGCTAGAGAAAATCATAAATGATAAGAAACCAAACATAATGTATAAACACCCTTTATTGTTTGTTCAAAACAAAGCAAACAGAATCTCACACATGAAGCAGCGTTTAGAAACTGTACAATAAGAGTGAGTACCTGTCTCTCTCATTGTTCCAATCCACTTAAGTGTAAGTTGCTTGCTTGCAGAAATTCTGGAACAAAGACATGACCCAATAGAAGTAAGGACCAAAGGCCTCCACATGGAGAAAAACAAATGTAGTATTTCACAGTAAACAGCAGAACAAAGGTGAATCAATTACCTAATTGTGTTGCCCAAGAAGCAAGGATCCACCATACCAACCTGCAAAGAATTGAAAAGCAGGGAACAAAAACAGAACTAAAAAGAGTGTCACAGATTTAAAAATCACCAAACAGGGAGAGGTAACAGGAAAGGCACATTCACATGTTTGCACTGTGCAAACTGTAATAATTTCATTAAAGGCAACATAGTCCATTACCCTAGAACAGTTGAAAAGATTACATTGAGAAATGTTGCTACTAGTGATACTGCTTGTGTGATTTATGCTATCAAATGTCCATGTGGCATCTATTATGTGAGACAGACCAAACGATCAGCAATGAGATAGCATTGGAGATAAAAGAAGTGTCTTTGTCTTTTGCAAGTGTGATGCTTTTTCCACATACTCGTTTACAGGGTGTGTATGAGAGGTGTAATCCAGGGCCATGGAGATGGATTTTGGAGATAGTGTAGTAAGAGGGCAGTGAGAGGAGAAGGGGGCATAAAGAGTAGTGTGTGAGTTAGTGAAGGCTTCTTCAGTGCATGGAAAGGTGCATTCAGCATAGGAGGAGAGATAGTGGTGTGGTCAGAGAGATAGTCACTGAGTCTGGAGAAGGAGAAATTGCACTTAGTAATAGTTGTAGTGGATGGTGAGAGTAAAGGAAGAAGCATGAGTGGAGATTGAGGGAAATACAATGGAGTGGTCAGAGAGAGAAGGAACAATGGAGATTTTAGAGGCAGAGAGTTGAGAGGAGATGAGAATAAGGTCATTGGAGTCTCCATTTGAATGGGTAGGCAGCGAGTGGAGAGAAGAGAGTGAGTGGTTAAGTAGAAAAGATATAAAGTCAGTGGATCGAGCAGCAGAGAGAGAAGGGAAGGTTGAAGTCACCAATGACAATGAAGTGGTAATCGGGAGGGAGAGAGTTAATTAGTTGGGAGATGAGGTTGAAGAATTGACCTACCGGACCTGGTGGCTGGTAAAGAGAGATGATGTGTATAACAAAGGGGGCAGTGAGTGTGGAGATAGTGTATTTGAATAAAGGAGAATTAACAGGAGATAGGGGAGTAGAAGAGATAGGAAGTTTGGAGGATGAAACTAGTCCTGCAGCACCACTCCTGCCAGTGGGGTGGGGAGAGTGAGTGAAAATGTAGCCAGGGTCATGTAGGGTGGCAATGATTGCAGAGTCATAGGGAGAGACCCAGGTTTCAGTAAGGGCAATGCATTCAAGAGAAGGAGAATGAGAAAGGAACAAGTCGGAGAATAAATAGGCTTTATTGCAGACAGACTTTGCATTCCAAAGAGCGATATAAAGAGAGTGAGAAATAGAACCATAGCAACATTGAGTCTGACAAATAGAGAGGTACTGGGGTAGATGCGAGAAGAGGATGTGTGATGAAAGTCGGTTGGAGTAGGTTTTGGGAATAGAGAGAGTAGTGTAGTGAGAAGAGAGCTGGTGTTGAGGAGAAGAGATGAAAGGGATGGGAAGAGTGTAAAGAGGGTTCTGAATGGAGAGAAGTAGGAGGGAAAAGAAGAGATAGCATGAGGAGGGCATGGCAAGGGTCAAGTTTAGATGGAGCAACAATGGGTACTTATGGACAAGTAGCAGGAAACAGCAAAGCAAAGACTCCTAGGTGGAGAGGCGAAGAGTCCGGTCAGCGGCTTATTTTCACCCTTCACTGTTCCACCCTTGATTGGGATGCCCCTGAATTGACACCGTAGGGAGTTCAATAGGGATGACACATACTCTTGTTACCTGATTGCTGATAAGTATTTCAATCCGGCAATACACTCTGGTCTCAGCCTAGTATGCAGCGCACAACTGAAATGCTTATTTTGTTATATGTGTAGGTTCAATATTTGAGAGATAGACCACTTATATCACACCCCTTTTTCAATTACCCCTGGTCATGGTGGACCAGGAACCAGGCTGGTTGGTAAAGGTAATATTTATTTATTTATTTAAAATTCAAGAAAATTATACACTTTTTAATATATGGGACAGCAATCACCAATGTGGTGACAATAACAATTGGAATGTAGGCAATGCACTTAAATTAATCCTTTAGCAACACAGATAGAAAACACCAGAGAAAAGAGACACTTTTGAATTTTTATAAAGATAGCACTCAAGTTAGGATTTCCCCCTGAAATATTCCTCAACCCACAAATAATCAATTGAACGAAGCAGCAGGTCATCAGGGATGTAGAATAAGAAACACAATTAGAATAAAACCTTCCCTTCCCAAACAAGAGAGAAAAACGGATTTGAAACCCATGCAATGTTAAAAAGACACTCGGAAAAGGCTGAATAAAACAATGAATGTGTACAAAAATCCTTAAATAAGTCCAATTCTCTACGGGAGAAACACTGGAAAGTTACAAACAATCATAAGCAATTGATTGAGCATAAGCATACAATTTGAAAATTAATGGAAGGTTTAAAACAATTGACAGTAAAAATAACATGTGTAAAACTTTGCAAAAAGGCTCATTACCGCCTGAAATTAACCAAACGGTTTTTGATAAAAATGGGTGAAATTCACTGATTTGGAGTCTTTTTGTGTAGCTATAGATCTTAGGTACAATCAGGAGGTGAAATGAAGTCTTTAGCTATTAAACTGAAGGAGATATGCAAGGTAGTATGAGAGGTGTTTTGAGAAAAGAGGGACACAGTAAACTCCAGGGTTGATTCATGAGTTCAACCCTAGTGCCCCAGCGCCAGCCTTGGTGGAACCAGTCCTCTCACTCGAAATAGAATTGAATTGATAGCTTAGGATTTAAATTACAAGAATGACTAAATAGATAGTGCTTTACTAGAAATCAATGACAGGTTTGCAATAAGGATTCTGACAATGTTACAAGTTATTAATATACAAATAGGATGGTTTAGAGATTGGGATAGGACAAGGCAAGGCAAGCTATGCTATGGTTTGCTATGGTTCCTATTGATACTCACAGTCCACTTTTAGTTTGGATTTTGGACAGTCAGCGCTCTGGATCACCACTTTTACGCTTTGAAAATTCTAAATTTTTACCAATTTTGCCAGCTGACATACAAGTCTTTTAAAGTTCTTTATAAAATAATCTTAAGAACAAATGGGGGTCATTGGGCCTTATTACGACCTCAGCGGTAGCCATGCCGCTATTGGCAGCATGGCTGCCGCCGAAATCGCGTCCGGGTCAGGGTTCCCAGAATGGGGAATTACCGGGCCATTCCGAGTTCCCTCCACGAACCCGAGCCTGGACCTTCCCCATTCCCATTTCAGCCCCCAAAGGGCTGAATGGGAATGGGGACAGGGAGAAAACCACTGGCCGATTAAGAGTGGGCTGTTGTTTGCTCCCTCTTTACCCGGCTTTACCAGGCGTCCTTACCGGGTCCCGCGAGGGGACCTCATAATGTGGCAGAACGGGTTTAACGGGTCCGCCTCCTTTTGCGAAGCCCGTTAACCCATTGCACCAGGGTCGTAATGAGGCCCACTGTCTGTCATTTTTTCTTCCCAGCTGACACCAACTGCCATTTCCTTTCAAGCAGGATAGGGGGTTGCTTCAGCCTGGGTGAAGTTTTATGGTCTTTGACGCCTCCAGCTCCCTTCCCTGAGAACCACATTGTCTTGGCTTCCAACAGAGACGAAAGTCTGCCTCACCCTATAATTATCAGTGGGTTGGCAGGATCTGCTGGGAGAGATAGCCCTTTTGGTAGAAAACCTGTTTTTCAACTTGGTAACTCAAGCCACCCTGGGCTTAACATCTTTCACTTTTGACCTTAAATCTAGAATTAAATAAGCCTGTTACGTCAAATAACACATGTGATATATTCTCCCAAGTAACAAACCCCTTTATATTTCTAAAGACAAGTAAAACTTTTATTTACCAGTGTACTGTTTTAAAACACAGGCATTTGTTTTTCCTTATTTTGTAAGCAACCTATTTTCACACATGGTTCAAACTGACAATTCTTTCTTCAATTCGGTTTTGGGCAGCTCACTCAGATTTCCACAATGTCCTTGCAGCTAAAGTCATTTTTAGTTGAATGCATGGGTTTTATCTGAACACTGGTATATGAAACTGACCAGGCTCAGATAGTTAAAGTTCTTTTGAAGACAGTTGATGTTTGATACATTGTGGAGCAATACGTGCGCTTTCCCGTGCCAGTAAAAGCAGAGTTGTTGGTTACTTTTTCAAAGTTACTTTTGACAGGGGCTGTCATTCAGGAATTAGGCCTGGTTTTGCTGAGACACAATGGATGATCCTGGGCATGGCATGGCCTTTTTAATCACAGTGCTTTCAAAATTAATGGATGGAATTAGCGTCAACACAGCTTTTACAAAGAGTGATCATCTTAAAAGGGTATTTTGGGGTTTTTCAGCAAGGCAATGCTTCCTATTTACTTAATTCCATGTTAAATATTGCAGAGCACACTGGCACATTCCTGCATTGTGTACTCTGTTCCCCCCCGCCTGAAATGTGTGTGGCTAGGTGGTACAGCCATTTTTCTGGTGGTTATAAAAACGCAATTTTGAGATTCTGGCGCGCACAGGAGTCAGCGCAGCCATTTTGCTGTTTCTTGCACCAATGCAGCACAGTGATGTGGGGCAATGCATTGAGTGGGTCAATATATCCCGCATTGCCTAGCCCATCAGTGGTTGGTGTTGCTGGGATGAGGCGATTTCTTCCTCATTGGTATTCCACAGGAGTCTCTTGTGGCCTTTGGCTGGAGATTGAGCTGATCCAAGATGGCCAAAGGAAGTGATGTTACTGATCCAAGATGGCCACAGGAAGTGATGTCACCAATGCAAGAAGGCCCCTGGAAGTGATGTCACCGATCCAAAATGCCCACTGGAAGTGAAGTTCCAAACAGAAAGTGAAGGCAAAAACCAGAAGGTATGACACACTCTTTTGTCACCTGATCACGTACTCGATCAGTGATTTGTCTCTCTGATTTGGTCCCTGGTGTTACAGGGATGAGGTGATTTCTTCATTATTGGTGTTCCCAGAAGAGACTTTTGTGGCCTTCGTCTGGGCATCATTGACCTGATCCAAGGCAATCTCCAGCCGAATAATAATACTTATATTCATTCTTAATATTATTATTATTATTATTATTATTATTATTATTATTATTATTCATTTGGGGTTCTTGTATAGTGCTCATAAGAGTTTGCAACGTTCACTTTGCGCGCACATCTGGTGGAAGTGCAGTTGGAGAAGTGTGGTTGCTGTCTCGCTGTCTAGCAAGAGAGCGGGAGGCAGTGGCACCACTCTCACGTGAACCGTAGTGCTCGAGGTAACATCTTCCTATGGTTGCTAAAAGATTCACATTGAAATAGGGTATAACGCCTATCCCGCCACTGCGAACCATGTCCTTAGTAATTGCACCAGAGATTGATAATGTTGTAAATAATGATAGTAATCTATGAAATCACTAAAGTCACACAGTTGCGTTTATCATGAAAGAAATTGCAGCGGTCAGTGTCTGTGACGTCTGACATTAGGACATTTTGCAAAGTTCACTGAAGCAGCAATATGAAAGATACACCTGTGATGCAAGAAATGGTGAGCATAAATCCTGTGGAGAGAGCTGTGGAGTTGAATGTTGCAACCCGGGAGGAAGGTATTGCAAAAAACACCACGCTCGAACCATATGCATATGGAAAGGTAACGGTCCCAGAGTCCGTGGGGGAAGTTACAGACATAACTTTGGTGTTGGTTTGTTTAGCGGGGGAATTACTGGCGCCATGTGCCCCTGTGAGATACCCTGATGACATAATGAATCCTGTGCCATGCTCAATCTCAGCACAACAAAAGTTACGCAACGCATATGAACACCTAAGCATGACAGGGGAGATTGATGATGATGCTATTGATTTCATGCAGACATCCAATAAGTCAGACATCGACCTGCAGGATATACTTTATTATTTGTTCAAATACTGAGGATTTAATCCAACTCGAAGAAGAGCAAAGGAGTGAAAACATCTTTAATTATAGCACTGTTATAGCACCGTCTAATCTTACAAACAAATCCGGGCCAGGTTTGACTGCAGATAAATCTCCTGTAGGTACGGAAAGGTCTCATATTCATTTTGTGGATGAATCTCCTTCTTTTATAGCCCCAACGCCAAGGCCCTTGAGGTTCAATGAGGCAGCCCAGGAGACAGAGTTTTTTTATACACACTAATCAACACAAGAGATTCTCTTTTCCAGAAGCCCCAGCACTCATGGAGACTCTGGGCCTCATTACGACCCTGGCAGAACGGGTTAAATGGCGCCGTTAAAGGTGACGGCGCCGTTCAACCCGTTCCGCCACATTACGAGGACCCCTCGCGGGACACGTTAAGCACGCCTGGGAAAACCAGGCGTGCTTACCGGGTCCCGCGAGGGGAAGAGGGAGCAAACAACGGGCCATCTCATTATAGCCTGTTGTTTGCTCCCTCTCCCATTTCCATTCAGCCCTATGGGGGCTGAAATGGGAATGGGGAAGGACCGTGTCCCGGTCCTTGAGGGAGGAATTACCGGGTCATCCAAACTCGGAATGGCCCGGTAAGTCCTCATTCCGAGGACCCGGACACGGATGCGATTTCGGCAGCAGCCATGCCGCCAATAGCGGCATGGCTACCGGCCGAACTCGTAATGAGGGCCTCTGAGTGCTATGAACACCGCATTATTAAAAGTAGCAAAATTATATGAAATCCTAGATGGGAAAGTCACCAACCAAACTATGAGGCTAGAACAATTGTTGACTCTGGCGGGTGTTTGGTTAGACCTGAGCGATTTCTCAGATCTGAAGCCCAGCCAAAGTCAGAACAATACACTCCAATAAGACACATGTGCCCTAAAGCATTAGATGTTAACCCGGCTAACAATCGAGGTTTAAATTGCTCTGAACCAAATAAAAAAAATGACATCAGATAAGGAAGAATCAGGTGATATGAAAGCCCCAGTGGACACTCTACCAATTGATACTGATAAAGTATCTAAAAATCAAGACTTGCAAATACAGTATATTGAGCAAGGGATTAGCCTGGTTGACAATATTGAATAAAGTGCTGGGTTAGAGTCAAAGGAGGACAACGTATTTGATGTCTTCATGTGCGGCACAAAAAAGCCAGCAGCATGTAACCCCAAAAGCAGGATAAATCCATCAAAGATGAAGCAAAAAATTGTGATGCAGGGGAGAAAACAAAAGATAAGACTGATTGAATCAAAGACAAGAAGATTTGTCAAAATGCTCACCACTGCACAAAAAATAGATACCACACCCTCAGTGCATCAGAAAAAAGACTTACTTAAATTGGTATCCCTACATATTATCCCTACCAAAAAAATTGCCATTCATATTGTCGTTTGTCTCGCCATAGGCAATATTTTTTGGGGGATAATTTGTGGGAGCGGGGGTTGTGGGGGTGTCCCCTGCACATTTAAAAATAATGCTGGGGTTGCAGGGGTGTCCACCGCAGGGTCCATGACTCAATATTGCCGCACAAATATGGTGATATTTTTGTATTGTGATATTTTTGCGGGGATATTAATACATGGAACCATTAAATCAAGCAAGATTACTCGATTAATGTATAAACCTTTAGATGACTTAGTAGGCTTAATGGAAAAAAAATGGGTCTGAATAATGCCCCACCTTTTACACTTGATAAGTCCATGTAAAAGCTAATGCCACACAGTCAGACGCAAGATAAGATAAAACCATCAACCCATAGGTTGATAGCTGTTCCAGATGCCTGCATAGGGATGAATATCAGTACTCCACCCACAATGCATTACATAAGGGAGGAGATAAAAGTGTCCATTGAATCCTACATCTCCCAAACTCAAGCCATGTTATTAAAGGCAAATTTGTGCCAAAGTGCGATGAGATTGACAGATGACCCCAAGGCTAGAGTACAAGCTACTAACGTAAATGCACAAGTATTCACTTATCCACACTGCCCTGTGATCATACTGCCTATGATGCAACCGGAGAATGTACAGAACATTATACCCTTGGCAAAGCTCAACCAAGAGATTCAGTCAATCTCACCTCCAATATCTGACTTTGCTGGGCAAACCGCTGCTGTGTTGCCCTCCATGCAGGACCTGAGAGATGAAATCAAGTTGTCGATCGATGCATATCTAACACAAAACCAAATTGCTCCTCAGAACGAAGACAGTCAGCAACAACCCCATAAAACATTTCCCGCAGTCAGTTCCCGTCTGAAGGGACCATTCGGTCCATCTCAAGATGCACGTCTCCATCAAGGCAATAACCAACAATATATAATCAAGTGTATGGTAATCAGAGATGGCAGGAACCAACAAAAGGCAAAGGGCTTAAAGCCACTAGTCAATCCTTTAATACCCAGATGGATACATTTAGAAGCTCCCATCAACTAATCCTAAAATGCAGGGATCATCCATTCAAAAAATATGATCTTAACAGGAGAAGTATCCTAAACATATATGCAGAGATACCAATCCTGGCAAAACTGTACACAGTGGATATTGATGTAGTGCAATTTGTCGATCATAAGGATCATTCAGAAGCACAAATTCATATTCAATCTGCATTAATACTGGCAAGCCAGGGTGGCACTATTTGTCCTGGGTTTTATAATGACACAAGAAATGGCACAAAATAAACAGCTGGATGAGCAATGCAAATTGAGAATATTTAAAACCACTAGCAAAGAGTCTCAGAATCAGATGACCCTTGAGCCTATTCCCCAAAGGCAGGCAGAGAGAGCAAAACAAACCACAACACATGAAGTCATCAGCCTGGTATCTTGGAATACAAGAGGCTATAAACATGTTGTCAATTCACTGATGGATGGATTTGATGATTATGATATTATTGCCCTCCAAGAGACGTGGCTTTTGTCTTCACCATTCTGGGAGTCACATACAATATTGACGATAGTAGCCACAAAGAATCTTACAGGACGTCCGATGGGAGGGCTTCTGCTAGCGGTTAGAAAGAGTAGTGGTTTTCAAAGCTGACTGTGTACATCGCCATCACCTTGCTTTCAAGTGGTAAAGCTATCTTTAGGAAACCTGTCAGTTGCGATAGTCGACATATTCTGGAGTACAAACATTAAGTGCTGATGAATGTTTTAAACATTTTAGGATTATACTAGATAGTCTCACACTAGACTCCAGGATAAATCACACCATTATATTAGGTGACTTAAATCTTCATCTCCATCCAGGCCTAAATAAAGAGTTAGCAGGTGATGAAGGCATGTGGACCGCAATTACGAATGAAAGAAACTACGTCATGTTAAATGGGACTGTCCCAGGCAATAAGCCATCACAGTACACTTGGTATAGAACCCATCAGCAGGCAACACTGGATTACATATTTGTTGACAGGAACTTTTTGGATAAGGTAAAATCAATGAACATTATTTTCTCAGATTTGAGTGATCATAACAAGTTATGGCTGATATTCAATCTCCCATACCTGCTGGGAAAATGCAGATAAACACTAATGTAGCAGACATCACAGTGAACAATCGAGGTAATCGCCTGTATTGGTTGAGATGGAAATTAACACAATTTAACACTACATTAGACAATATATTCCAAATATCGGTCCAGGATGAGCGGGGAGATTATGTTCAAGCAATGCAAATGTTCAGGCAGATTAAATTGCCTGATTCTAGTTGTAGACAGAAACATTGCTATACATTTGATATAGATTTGAAGTACAGAAAAGCACAGCTAACATGAGACATACGTAATTTAAGATTGGATAAAGGTGTAGAGAAACACACCAAAAGTAAACAGCTAAAATGAATTAATAAAAAGTGGCTCAAAGAAAGAAAAGCTATTCAAAACCAGAAAGATGGAGAGAATATGCTAAAACAAATTGCAGGCAAATCTTCAGCCGGCATTTGGGTCCTTTTGAATGATGGAACAGTTAACACACAAGCATGAGTACAAATCAACTCGATATCACAAAAGGTTTGGCAAGTCTATTATCGGGACATCTATCGGTCACCTGTTCCCAATATGTACTTGAATTTCCATATTGGGTCTTATAAGCATGATTTCCTGATAGAAATAGAGGACATTAGGCATTGGATATCCAGATTACGTAAATCCTGTGCCATGGGCCAGGATGGACTACACAACGGCATGATCAAAAAATACCCACAGAAATGGGCTGAGATCTTATATCGAATATATAAGAACATATTCAAAATAGGTAAAATTCCAGACATGTGGAAGAAGTCAATTATCCTTCCTATATTTAAAAAAGGTAACAGAGAGAACCCTTAATCATACAGACCCATAGCGTTACTGGATTGTCCAGGAGAAATGTTTGCTCGACTGCTCCTGAATCTATTTAATAAGTGGCTGGATAGTAAGAACACTTGTGATCCATTTCAAACGGGTTTCCTGCCTGGTTTACGTACAGCCATAGATATCGTAACATTGAACGGCCTAATACAGCAGGTTTAGCACCAGAATGAAGCAATTTACATTGCTTTTATAGATTTCAGGATGGCGTTTGATGCAGTGCCGCGAGAATTACTGTATAAAAAATTGGTAGATGAAGGATGTCCTTGGGAAATCTTGAAATGATTAATTGAGCTGCATACAAACACCACCATCTAAGTAAGATTCAATAATGATGGCCTGCTAACAGAACCGAATAAGACCGAGCAGGGACTAAAGCAGGGATATTTGTTGGAATCCGCCCTTTTTCATTTTTTCATTTCAGATGTGGGTCAATCATTCGAAGAACTTGTTACAGATTCACCAAAGATCATGGGGGTACAAATTTAATGGCTATTGTATGCCAATGACATGGTTTTATTATCCAAAACACCCAAAGGTCTGCGTGTACTGTTGAGCGCATTTGATCTGTATGCACAAAAAAACTACATAACAATTAATATTTCAAAAACCAAAGTGATACCATTAACAAGTTAAACTAAAACTACTCACAGCAGTGTCGCAAGCTCGAGTAATCAAAGCTAGATTCTGGCTTGATTCTGTAAATTCTCTTTAGTGCCGGTGATAGTATATTAGAAGCAAAAAGTAACTCCGGTTATATTGTATGGCACAGAAGCAAAATCATGGAAGCCATACGAGCATTGGGCAAAAATTGAAGGATATTATTGGAAGCATGTGTTAAATTTACCGTTCTCAGAACCTAAACCCATTTTAAGATATGAAGTGAACTTGACCTCATTATGTGCCATATATAAATGGAAATTGTGTTCTCTATACCGAAAGTGTCTCAAGGGCCAAGCTGCGCCTGGCCTTCTGAAAATTATGTCAGATTATCTACTTAATTCAATGGATCCCTTTTCTAAAATATGGCATTTTCAATCGCAGAAAGTCATCGATGGTGCGGATATTACTGATGCATTGCTAATCGGAAACCCGACTAAAGTGAAATCCAAGATATGGGAATATGATTGGCTTAAAACCAGAACTGTATGCCTGCAATATCAAAAATTCATAGTAAATCCATTTGAATTAAAACGGCACAGTGAGCCTGCAAATTACTCATTGAAATTCCCGAACCCACGGCATCGAGATGACTTTTAACGCTTTAGATTAAATCTATGGTTAACTGGAGAGGTGCTGTGTAAGAGAAAGGTCTTAAAAGCAGCAGATTCAAAGTGTTGGTAATGGAAAAATGGAAAACTTAAACCATCTCTGTACAGAATGTGTTGAATTATTGGCGCACAGAATCCTTCATTTCAAGCATCTGTTTGAAGGTTACGAAACTTTGACAAATGAGAAATTATGGAACTTGTTATTCCACACCACAAGAAAAGCTGTAAAATACGCCATACTTAATTTTTTAAACCATTTGGGCCTACCAAACAAAATCGTCTGGGCACGTGAATTTATAACAATGGAGAAATATATATTTGTGATCTGTGTAAATGAGAAAGTGTGTGCAATGTCGATTTATCTGTATATAGAGAGCTGATATTATCAGTTGATCTTTATTTTATTTTGTTTTTAGGTATTTTACTTGGTTTTATATTTTTGGTTTTACAAACAGAAATATTATAATGTAACCACTGATGAATATGCATGTTGAAAGGTCTTGATTTGTCTTGACCAAACCAACAAATAAAAAAATAAAACATGTTTTTTGCTGTTGTATATGGCCATGAACCTACAGTGCAGAGCAAATGTGGCCAGATGCATACATGAGACAGTGTGCACGCTTTGCATGAAGACGCCGGCCAACATGGCTGCTTCAGCTTTACTCAGTTTACAGCGTGGCATCTGACATTTTTCCAGATGTATATAAAGACACACAGGCGCACTTATATAGACAAAATACATTATAAAACACACACACACACACACACACACTATCACGTGGGTACTCTTAGGTACACACAAACTCTTTGTTAAATGCAGTCATATAGATCCAAACATGTGGCTACACAAATACACACATGTTTATGCCCCCGCCACACACATGCTCACACACTTGTTAACCATCAGAATAAAACTCAAACTGCCCACTCCAGTACTCTCCAAAGTCAGTAAGTAGCCGAACAGTCTCCATAATCTGTCCTGTTTTCTTCCAGCTGTGGCATTGTCGACTCTGCCAGGTCTCCAGCTCTGATTGTCATGTTTCAATAAGTTCAGTGCATGGGATCGTCCCAAGTTCTCTTTGTTTTGTGATCCTGTCACTCTAATGGAAGGCAGCACATATGTTCATGCTCTGTGTGAGGGCAATCTTGCCACTGCTACTCCAGATTCTCCAATATAGGAAGATTTTCCAGAGCCCTTGTTTTAGAATGGGGCTCTTTTATTATGGCCCTCACTCCTTCCCAGCCCCCACACCGCCTCACCAAATTTCAGAGTGTCTATTCTTTTCCAACTAGCTTTTTAGTTTAAACATTCTTGTGGGGGTGTTGGCAAACACACATGCCCCATTAAATGTATGGTGCACCAGGGTCAAACCCTCCAACCAATGGTACATCCATGAATTAGCTGAGAGCAAATAACGAACTCAAAAAGCATTGGCACACCATGTACAAACCTGAGGACTTGTTCAACCGTAGGATGCAATGCTCAACACACAGCCAAAGTTTCCTATCACTCCTCAAATCTGTGACAGCTGCTAACAGATGCAAAGCTCTCTTTGCAACAGTCAAACTCTTGCAATAATGACACAATCAGGCATCACATCAATGCCTCCAAATCATCAGTGTGGTGGTTATCTATCCCATTGCAGGCTCCCACACTCTGGAATGACTTCACAGTACTCATGCCCAAGGATCTCACCAACACGCTTGTGTCAATAAAGATAACCAATCATACCAATGAGATCCTACCTCCAACCATCGTAGAAAGGATCTAGGGACACACTGCTTTAAATTGTTAATGTCTCCTCTTAAACAGGGATTTTTTTCCTGTGCTGCTTAAAAACAGAGCTTGTCTGCCCACACTAGACTCAGAAACCCTTGCCAGTTACCAACCAATCATCCGTCTCCCATTCATTGGAAAAATCATTTAAAAGGTAATGGTGAATCAACTGCACAGGCAAATCAACCGGTCTGCCTTGCTCTAGGACTTCCAGTTTGTATTGTGTCCTAACTGCAGTACAGGAATAGCCAACATCCAGGTCATTGATGAAGCTCTCCAGATCATGTATACAAGGCATTCCTGCCTTTTATTCCTATAGTGCATCTCTGATCAGTATCCTTGCACAATGAATGATCTTCACAACAGTTCCCAACTGGTTTTCCTCCTAACTTTTATACAGATTCCAGGCTGTCCAGAAGGGTAGCTTCAGATCTGATAATCTCACAGTTACCTGTTGAGTGCCACGTGGACTCAATCCTCTCCCTGTTGCTATTTGATCTGTACAGGGACCAGCTGAAATCACTCCTTGGTGACCTGAACAGCTTGCTGCACAAGCACGCAGATAACATCCAGCTGTTCCTTCAAGAATCGCCTCTCACTGCTTCACTTGCCTCCAGAAATAACTTGCAACCAGTCAAACGAGGATGACAAGTGCACACATAAAACTTAATCCAAGCATATGGAATGGAATGTCTGCTTCTTGAACACCCCTCTGAACAGAAAAGCATATAAGGACGGCTGATTGAGATGAACTTGGACTGATTCACGCTCCAAATTGCCCTAGTGGCAGAATTTCTCACCTTCACTGTGGACAGCAAGATCTCCTTTCAGCGGCACATCAACAAGAAATCCCAGACTTCATGACACCAGATCATACTGCTATGCAAGTGTAAGGCATTCCCCCTCCTCAGATATTCCAGGCCATGGTACAAGCTCTTCTGATTGCACTAATTGATGGGGGTAATGTCCTTTTCACCAGCCTTTTCGAAAACATTTTGGAACATTGTCTCCATTCTGAGCAACATTCACAGGCTCCCTATCCCTTCCGGGATACTTTTAAAATTGCCTGTATAATGAAAAATGCAACCACCATCAGGACACCCACTTACTTTGTGGACAAAATGAATACCTCGGGTGGTGCGCAATCCTCGAGGAGCCCGACCATTGCTGGGTTGGAAATTAAACTAGCCCACGAGGAAAAGACAAGAAGCAGTACTTCCCCTGCTGTGCCCTGCCATACTGAAATACTATCCCTGCAATCAGGTATACTGATTGTTCAGCTCAGGAAATACCTAAAACCCTGGGCTTCAGGGAATTTTCAAGCGTTACTTAGGTAACTCTGCCCTTGGTTCTTCCACCACTCTTGCCCTCTGGTTCCGTGGAACTCTTGCACAGTGGTCAGTCGCTGTTGAACTAGGTTCACATTACATAAAACACAGATACAAAATATACAAACACAAATATCAAAGACAACGGTCTCTGTGTATAAACATGTGGAATTTACAACATTGCAAGCAAGCTAGGATTCACTAGATGGACTTCCCGTACCTGTTTCTGTTACCTTTTTTTCTCACATATAACTATTAAGTATGTCATGCTTTCTTAAAATATTCACATATGCCTTCAAAAGCACACTTTGCAAAACTAAAAAAAGCACACTTTTCAAAACTAAATTAGTTTCAAGAGACACTTATGAAATACCACTGGTGACCCTGGTCCTCATTATACAGCTTTGAATCCCTCACAACATATTTTCGCCAGCCATGCACTGTCCAAAGTGAGGCAGTAGAAGAACCGACTGCTTCAAGTTAGTGCTTTGAGTAGAAAGAATAGAGAATTTGTTTCAAGATGCCCCAACCTCACACCACATCAATACAGCTTATTTATTTATATATTTATTCATATTTTTAAAGCTCACATCAGCCCGAGGGCATCGTGGCGCTGTTACAAATAATCTTGCTGGTTACAGACAGGAGGAAAGCATATTATTTACAAAGAAATTGCATTTAGTTACAGTTTGTGATTTCAGCTTAGGTGTTACAGAAATAGCAAATAAAATATCTTAGAGTAAGTGGATATATAATATATTGCGCCAGCAGGTGGATGGAATGAAAGGTCTTCAAAGCCCCCTCCCCTTCATTCTGACCAACGTGCAGACTATGGGCCTCATCACGAGTTGGGCTGTAACACCGGCGGTATTACCGCCGGTGGTATTAGCCCTACCACCAAACGCCCCAGCGCTATTAGCGCCGGATCATGGGTTTGGCGGTAATGGAATTCCCCATTCCCCACTGGGCTCAATGGGGAATTTTCGCGCTCTTACCGTTGGCGGATTTCCCGCCGCCGGTAATAGCGCGAACTTTCGGCAGATTTCCCCCCAGCTCAGAGCTGGGGTGAAATCCATCAAAGCCCTGATTTGGCAGACTCTTAAATACGGCGGTAATAGCGCGACTGCCGGATTTAAGGGTTACCACCAAACTCGTGATGAGGCCCTATGACTCGTCCAGCAGCCACCCGTGTGCCTGTGGCCAGGGATGCGGGATGGCTGCGGGTCGACACATCTGGCTGCAACACTCAGCCAGCACCATGGTACCAGACTCCATTTTGTGGCACTCTCAGACTCCATTATGAACGTAATAATTTAAGCCTCACGAACAAAAGTGGTCTGCAGGGCTGCAGCTCTCCCCTCCTGATCACGCACAGCACACCAAGCACTTCCCTCGCCCTCCTCCCCTCGGCGTCCCTACTGCAGGCCTGTTCTCACGGGAGACTAGGCTTGAACAAGTTACATGACAAACATTGTATCTTTCACCTTCCGCAGTCCATCATTGACTTGCAGATGACCGACCGAAGCTGGGGTTTGAGAACAACAAGCTATCTCCATAAAACTTGTCCTGTCCCCTCGCAGACCCCACATTTATGACATATGCTGTGGATAACTCCAAGCCCTGATCCCCGTTTGAAGTGTCAGAAACGCGTACATAGTCCGTGTGCCACCCAGTTTCACCCAAACAGCTAATCCCTCTGAAGGGACTATACATTCACTTTTGTTGTTGTATGCACGAGATTGATTGTATATATATATTGAAATAAGGTGACCCTCACCCATCTCAGATTGCACGAAGAGCCGTGAATTGTATATTTAAGCCTGTCGTCACTGAGCAAAGATTATTGGTTGTTACAGACTAGATGAAGCAATGTATGATATCAATATATACTGAATGATTTTCTAAAATTGTATGATTCCCAATATACTCAATTAGTATCGCAATATGTATGGTTTATTATGATATGTGTCAACTGTATAATAGAGTGTCCTTTGTAGAATGTGTCTAACCCCCCAAGCATTGAAAGCATGCACCCCATATTGCAAGTGAAACTTTGCACACCTCTCAATGTACTTACACATACACTGGCCTACGTTTTCCTCATTCGTATGATTCATGTGTACCCGCCACAAAATGCACAAGATGTGGCACAACAAGCTGCAGAGCCTCCTCTCTGCTCTCGTGCAGTGCCGCACATGCAGCCCCCCCTTTCCTCCCACCTCAGGTCGGGCTGACAACTAAAAGCCCTTATTTCATTGACATTGTGATTTTGTAACTGTAACTTCTGACCCCTCCACTAAGCTTGCACCTAACCAGCACCTTCCTAAGCCCCCAGACTCGGATTGAAAGAAATATGGGTGCCAGGTCTCTCATCCCACCTCCTTGTGATATACCAGCTAGAGTACCCTCTGACCCGATAGTATCCAGGTTCACCCTAACCCCAACTGACCATAGAGGCTATATATTCTCTTTTGTACTAACATACTACAAAGATGTCACCCACCAGATCTAACAAAGAGGAATGATAGATGTATCTCTGCCTGTACCCCCTGATGAGTCACCTAACCCATGGAAGCTGCTAACCTATTGCTCACTTCATGTTTAGGGTTTTCTTTAGAATTATGAAATACTCACACCTAGAGTTATGTGGTATATTTCTTGTGATGTTAGAATAACGATTTGTAGGTTTTACAGGGCATCATGAATTACAATTAACACTGAATGGGTATGCGTGGCCTCAAGGGGAAATGTTAGCGTAGTCAAGATGTATCCATCAACCATCATCTGACCGGAGCTCCACCCTGATGAGTCCAGATGATCTGCATGCATCACCATGACACCCCGAGGAGCCTCACCAGCCCTGAAGATTCACCCCTAAACATCTAGATGGGCCCTTCCACACTGCCCAATCTCATCGATTCATGTAATCCCTAGCTCCCACGTCATAGGTGAAGTGGTTTTGTAACAAAATGGGAATGTTTGCTGATGTTTGGCAGAGCGCTCTCAGAGTTTGCAGAGTTCTCTGCTTGACCTAAATTGGTTTGGATAAACTTTTACTTTTTGACTTCACCTGCACTTGGTCTTGGTCTCATTCCCATCTGGGGTGTGTCCATCATTGACTCTCAATAGGGAGTTGTAAATGCCTTTTTGGGGGACGCTCACTTTCACAGGGTAAATGTATGTGGAAGGCAGGAGGCCAGGGTGTAGTGGGGATATATGAACAGGGTGGTTTTAAGGGATTTGCGAAAGGAGTATAGAGAGGGTTCTGCTATGAGCGCATTAGGTAAGGCATTCTAGAGATTGGGCGCTAGGTAAGGGAAGCCTATGTCACCTGCGTAAGCTCTTTTTATGGGAGGGACCCAGAGTTGGTTCTCGTGCTGGCTTCTTTTAGGATGGGCATTTGTGTTCTTGGTTAAGGATTCTGATAGGTATGATGGTGCAGAGAGATCGATACATTTGTGGGTGAGGGTGAGGATTTTAAAGTCAATTCTTTCCTTGACTGGGAGCCAATGGACGTCGCGTCTGGCTTGAGTAATGTGTTCATTTTTGGGTTTGTGAAGGGCTGCGCGGAGCGCATTGTTTGGTACTATTTGGAGTCTGTTGAGGTTTTTAGTGGATATGCCTGTCAGCAGGGCGTTTCAATAGTCCAGTATGTCTCCTATTGTGGCTCTGGCGATGGAGAGGCAGTTTTAGGTGGTGAGAAAGTGTTTAATAGCATATACAAGTTTGGTGGTAAGGGCTGAGGCAGATGAGATGGCGCTGACCTGTCTGGTCATCGAGAGTGTGGAATCTAAGTAGACTCCAAGGGTCTTGACCTTTTTGCATGTCTGTGGCATTCAGCAATGTCTAACATATCTCCTCAGCTCGTGCAAATTCTTCCTTACAGGTATGATCCATCAGACCGCTGGATTGAATAGAGGTTTTGAGTTTACCATTGATACAAATTGCAAGGAGTTGTCCAACAGCTGGAGGATAAAAAGTCTGCACATCAGGAAATAAAGCTCATCAAAGAAGTTGAAGGTGGCCAAAAATAGTAAAAACGTATGCTATGGACTGAGCTTTTCAGCCAAGTGCTATTCAATGGTATCTTCTTGGGTTACCCACAGGCTCTTTATCTCGGTTCAAGATTGAGACAGAGGACACCCCGCCTACATTTTCTAGTAGTAACTAGGACGTTTTCATTCCATGCACCACTGGATGTATGCTTTGCCTGTTTTGAAAAGCCATGTGACTCATGTTTCCCTTCATCTTGAATGGAATTTTTATTTTTCCTATCCACCCCATCCTACTTGCATGCACTCATGTATTTTAATCTAACCCCCTACTTTCCATAACTTTGTCACATTCTTTTTGAAGTATCATGACACTCATTTGATTTGTTGGGGGTATTGTTGGTTTGAGGCTGGGGGAATGCACAGTGTTTCCTCTATAGAGAACAGTTACATTTTAAACATGTATACTAAATTAAAAGTTTTTGCTCCCCATATAAATGCATTGTCCAATCTACTTTGACACCATTGTGTCCATAAAACCTATGGCCCTTATCCCCAAGTCCATGAATGTCCATCTCCCCACGTTCGTCTACTACATCACAATTCCCACAAGGCTCATCTTCATCCGAATCCAGTGATCACGCAAATCTGTTCAGTTTTGTGCTTAATGACCCATCAACTGTGTGGCCATCTGTAACAGGTCTTGAACTCCCCTAGCCCCCAAAATCTACTCTATGATGTTCTAGGTGCTGATGGGTGCCTTACTGTAGTGATGTTGGGCCTCATTACGACCCTGGCGGAATGGGTTTAACGGTTCCAGTAAAGGTGCCGATGCTGTTAAAACCATTCTGCCCTATTACGAGGTTCCCTCGCTGGACCCGCTCTGGACGTCTGGTCAGACCAGACGTCATTTGCGGGTCCCGCGAGAAAACTAGCATGCTAACAAATAACATTAATGTGCCCATTGTTAGCATGCCCCCCAATCCCATTGAGCCCTATTGGGGCTCAATGGGAATGGGGATCGTCCGGGTCCGGGTTCCCTGAATGGGGAAATACTGGGACCTCCAAAGTCGGAATGGCCCGTTAATTCCCCATTCAGGGAACCCAGACCCGGACCCGAGTTTGGAGGCAGCCATGCCTTATTAAGGGCATTGCTACCTCCAAACTCATAATGAGGCCTGTTGTCTTGGTGTCACAGGCTGCCACTGTACTGGTGTCAGGAGCCACATTCTAATGATGGTATCCATGGTGTACATCAAGAAGCAGTGAAGGGGACTATGGCCCTCATTCCTTAGTTTGGAGGTAAGTAATGTCCCTTACTGGCATGGAGCAAATAGCGTGTCCGTGCTGGCACCAGTCCGCTAATCTGCTAATAAAGGACTAGTACGACTTCACAGGCACTAGCTTTATGCCAGGCTGGTAAGGTACCTATCGCCATGCTGCAAAAGGCTCCCAAAAAAGCCCTTACCGGCATGAAGCATAGCGCAGATAACACTACCAACATTGTCCAATGCGTCATTAGCGGTGACCGTAAATAGCGGTGACCGCTATTTACAGTCACCGGTAATAAGCGGAACCAGAAGTAGCGTCATCGCACAGGAATGGGAAGGAGCACTGCGGCCATCTTTAAAAACACAATCCATTGCCATCCTCAACACACAGGACCTCTGGGACACTACTGATTGTCAGAAAAAAAAACCCTCCAAGACCACAATGCCCAAGGCCCTGAAGAAGGGAGCTGCCCGCCTGAGAAAGGAACAATTTAACGAGGATGAGCTCCAGATTCTTGTGGACACCCTGCACGAGCATGCTGCCACAGTCTTCTCCAGTAACATGAGGAGAGAGGCAGTGCTAAGAAAAAAAGAGATCTGGGCACTTGTTGCCAGAAGGTTACTGCTGTGGGAAACACACCACGCACAGTAAAGGACTGCCGTAAGCGATGGGATGACTTGCGCCTAAGGGTGCGCAACATCCTCTCTGTTAATCGCAGCCAGGCCATGGGAACAGGAGGAGGTCATAGTTCTCCTATAAAGCTCACCCCATGGGAGGACATATGCGCAGGCATGATTGGGACGGAATCCATCGAAGGAGTGGGCGAGATGGAGTGTGGCGCCACAACATCGGCTGATGGCGGTGAGTGTCCAATGTTAACACTGCTATGCCAAATCTGATGATAGTCAACCCCAATGTCAGTCCGAAGAGTCACGCTATGTTCTCCCACACACACCGACTCCCCGTAAAGTAGGCCGATGCATTACAGACACATGCATATGGCTGTTGTAAGGCAAAATCGTACATGACACATACCACACAAAGTAGAAAATTTCACGAGGCGCACAGCGTGCATGTGCAAAATAGTATGCATGTCAGACAACACTGTTCCTGGCCAACATGACTGACGCCGAAATATGCCTGCATTTACCAGCCATGTATCAAATGATGTGCTGGTCAGAACACAAAAGCCTATTACCCCCAATTGTGTGGATGAGCAATCGTCCCAATGTATTATGATGCCTATCAAAACATCACTCTGCCGTCCCTCTCTTCCACCCCCACAGGCACTGACCATGACAGCGATGGGCAGGAAGGCACACTTGCACAGGCCACACCCCAGAAGAGGTCCAGGGAGGACAGCAACTGGCCGTCAACCTTGAGGGGACAAGCCAGGGCGCGCTGTGTACAAGCATCCAAGCCACCTCAGGTACCAGTTGCACCTGTGCCACCAAGGCCCGTGGAAGGCACAGCAACACCACCACCTCCACCCACTGGTCAGCCTGATGACATCTGTGAGCCTCCACATTCGGAGGAGTCGAGTGTGGCTGGTGAGGTGGCAGCCACGGCACCCCTCACTGTGGATGACACAGAGGAGGACATCTGGGGCACCATGGAGGACGATATAATGGATGTGGTCCATGCCCCAACTCAACTTGCATCCCCCCAAGTATCATTGTTTGATAACGGAGGCACCAGCACCCCAGAGAAGTCTGGCCATGACCACACAGAGGGACACTTAAGTCCAGTTTCCAGTGTTGGGGAGTCTGAGAAGGCTGGCCATGACAGCCAGGGGCCCAATACATCCATGGGTGAACCTGCAGGGCCACAGCGGGCCGACCTGCTAACTGCACTCGTGCGTGAGTTCGTACAGGACAACAGGCAGGCCAGAGAGGAGTGGCGTACGGAGTTAGCTGCACTAGGCCGGTCCATTACAGACAACACTGCCTCCCTGGTGAGATCTTTCACGGACAACACCAGTCGCTTCTGCGAGGATGTCTTGGCCCTCCAGCATGTGTTAGGGTGCATCGCGGATGCCATGGAGGCAGGGAATGCCGCCACACTACCTCAGGAGGCGGCCACACCATCGTCCTGCAGTTCCACACAAACAAGCCTGCTCCACAGGTCAGCCCGTACACAGCGCCGACAAGACAAGCCGCCCCCTGGGTCAGGGAGTGCTGAGTAATAGTTATGGCAGCCTCATGTAGGCTACGGGGACTCAATGGGACTTGTATGGGGGAGTTGTGTGGGGAGGGGGAGGGGTGAGGGTGTCTGAGGGAGTTTTGGGGGTAGGAGGAGCGGGGGAGGGTGTGTGGGGGAGTTGTGTGGGGAGGGGGAGGGGCGTGAGGGTGTGTGGGGGAGTTGTGGTGGGAGGCGGAGGGGGATGAGGGTGTGTGGGGGAGTTGTGGGGGAGGGGGTGAGGGTGGTGGAGGGTTTTGTCACTTGCGTTTATATTGTTACATTCAATACACCGGTTGTGTGAAAAAGAAGACCTGAGTGGACATTCATCATTGTGCATGTGTCATTTATTATTACGATTTACAGTGCATAGTGTAAATGTACCCCCACACCCAGTGCCCTCTGTCCAACCATCAAGTCACCCTCTGCTGCCATGTGTGTCAGAAATATTGTGCAATCACTGACTGGTGCACAGCACGTCCCTCCTGTGCATCGGCACCATGATGATGCCCTGGCACATCTTCTTCTTCCCCTTCATCATCATCATCAGGTGGTAGCAGTTCAATGACAGGGGGCAGGGGAACGTTCCGGTGGATGCACATATTGTGCAGCATTACACATGCTATGATGATCTTGGCCACCTTCTCATGCCTGTAGAGGAGTGCCCCACTTGACCGGCTGAGGCAGTGAAATCGTGCCTTCAACAGGCCAAAGTTCTGCTCGATGACCACACGGCTTCAAGGGACAGCCACTATCACCTGCATGAGAGGGAAATAAAGGTAAATGTTAGGCGATTCATGATGGACAGCTGTACTAGTCACACATGCCTGCAGGTTATTGTTGCCCACATGCACATGTCCCTGGATGCATTGACGCCATTTTCAGTCCCTCAATGTGTCCTGTGCCATGGACTAATGGTGTGGGTTGAATCTTCAAGATGATACATGGTGTGCACTGACATCTTGTTGCACATGCATCGTGTATGCATACAGCTGTGTTAGTGTCAAATTAGTGAGGTGTTGTGTTCTGTGAGGTTTACTTAGCGGGAGCATTGGCAGTAGTCTGTGCAATATTGGGCCATCAGCGCTGATCTTTCCCATGGTGACATGTAGCACTCCTGTGGGTGTGCCGGCCCAGTGCCAGACAGTGGATTCCCTAGTAGGTTCAGTTTGATGCACTCTCAGGGATGCTTGTCCTGTGTGGTGATATGATGGAGACAGCAACATGGTGCATATGCACTGCATGGGGCAGGATGGCATTACGGAGGGTGAGGGTTGCTGATGAGTGGTGCACGTGTTCTGGGATGTGGGGTGGTTTCCTGTTAGTCATGTAGTGATAGGTGTCAACCTTACTTCATTCAAATGGGATTTGGGTGTCAGGTACGGTTTGTGATGGTTTGAGGCACAGTGTTCGGTGATGTGCACATCGTGCAGTCACATCAACATTGGCAGAATGGTGGTGTGTGCATCTCTCCCCCCATTTCAATGCCATGTGCCAGTCCTGCTACTTACCAAGCAGCCAGGCACGTCGTCCAGCATGTCGCTCCATGAAGCGTGGTAGCGTGGAGTTCCGCAGGACCAAAGAGTCATGAGTTGATCCTGGATATCGGGCACAACAATGTGTGCTGATCTTGCTTGCATTGCATACCATCTGCACATTGATGGAGTGGTATTGCTTGCGGTTGCGGTACACCACCTCCATGGCATGTGGGACCACCAACTCCACTTGGATGCAGTTGAGGGCACCTACACAATTTGGCATGCCTGCCAGTGCATGGAAGGCAACTTGTGTATCAAATATATCCTGGGGAGTCCGTGGTAGGAATATGTAGTCCCTTGTGTGCTTGAGGAGCGCATCCAGCACTTGGTTCATAATCCGGTAAAATAAGGGTTGTGATATGCCATGCATGTGCCCCACTGTGTGCTGGTGGGTGCCTGTGGCAAGGAAGTGGGGCAAAGACACTACCTTCAGTAGAGGGGGGACGGCGGTGCGTATTTCAATGAGGCTCACTATGTCGTCATGTATCAGGTCCACTATGGTGGTGATGGTGTCCCGGCCCAGACGGTACAGGGTGTGGATCTGCTCAGGGGTTAGGTTGAAAGGACTGGCTCTGATGCGAGGGATTGGGGGCTGCCGGCGTGGTAACGGTGGCTGCACTGGTGGGGCATGCTGGGCCTGTCTCACCCTCCTTCTCCTCCTGTGTCTTCTCTGTGGTGTCGGCTGTTGTTGTTGTTTATTTTATTTAACATTTGTATAGCACAGAAACCACTGACCCGAAGGCTTAAGGGCGCTGACAAACAAATGGTATATATGACTGGGCAGAATACATAGGTGAGAAGAAGATCAAGAAATAAGTAGACTAGTGGTAGATTATTTAAACACATGTGTCTTCAGACTTTTTCTAAATACATGAATGGAGTTTTCTGATCTCAGTTTCAAGGGCAAATTGTTCCAGGCCACAGGAGCTGCAGAGAAAAAGGCACCAGCCTTAGTTTGCAATAGTTTACATGCCGGAATCATAAAATGATATTGGTTGTTGGATCTGAGATTATGTATACTCACTTTAGGTCGTAGTTCCTCACTGAGATAACTAGGGCCTGAGTGTTTCAGGCAATTAAAAGAGATAGATAAGAGCCGGAAGAGGATACGTTCCCTAATAGGGAGCCAGTGAAGTTCCCTTCTCGCCTCAGAAATATGATCGGACCTTTTCTTGTCCAATACAACACTAACAGCATTATTCTGCACAACCTGCAGTCTGTTAAACTCACCATTTGAGAGACCGATTAACAGGCTGCTACAATAATCAAGCCAGGAGCAAATCAATGCTCTGGCAAGTGTTTCCCTACTAGTATGGGAGAGAAATGGTCGAGCATGTGAAATCAACTTAATCTAGTAAGAGGATGAAGCCACCAGACTACCGACCTGTGCTTTCATATTAAAATTACTGTCAAGATAAATGCCCAAAGTCTTGACTTTCTTCTTGACCACTATGACACATTCATCAATAACCAATTTGGAGTATTGATCTTCAAGGTTACGGATCTTGGGGACAGTACCCACAAGCATAAGCTCTGTCTTGCTTGTGTTAAGGGCCAGGCCATCAGAACACATCCAACTTTGTATAACCAGGTAAATTCTGTTTATGTTAAGTTCATCATCTGAGAAGACACCAGCGATGGGTATGATGCAGTGAGTATCATCAGTGTAGTTAGTAAACTCAATGTTGTTAGTGTCCAGGAAATCAAGAAACGGACCGTAAAGAGATTATTCAAAATCGGGGAGAGAGAGACTCCCTGAGGAACCCTTTGCATCAACTCCTTGATATTGGCATCAGCTAAATTGCTGCTCACACTCCAGTGACGGTCTTTCAGAAAAGAGGTGACCCAATCAGCTGCCGACGACGAGAAACCCACCACCTCCCTCAACCTGGAGACCAATAACGTATGGTATACCAGGTCAAAGGCGGCGCTGTTTTGGCAATGCAAGCAAGTCCTCCAGCTCCAGTAATGCTACCACTATTGGAATCATCTTGGTGTGGGAGGGGATGTGGTGTGTGGGTGTGCTCCTTTTGTACTGGGCCTGACTCCATTGCCTCCACCTGTGCTGATTGTGTGCACCTGCGGCAGCTGGGAACACTGCTCAGGGCATTTTATGGTAGGTCGGCGATGCCGATACTTACGGCATGCCGGTAACCACTTTTTCCGCCTTCATGAGGCCGTTATTTGCATGTCCGCTTTACTTGTAATCTACTCCAGTTTACGGCATGCCGCTAATGCTGGCATGGTGGGTTGCGTGTGCGCGCCCAGACCGCTATTAACGGCATCGTAGTTTACGATGCTGCTAATAGCGGTCGGGCTGGTCAGAATATCCCTAAGCGGTAATCGATGCCGGTATTCCTTTACCGGCATCGTTGTTCTGTTACCTCCAAACTCGGAATGAGGGCCTATGAGTTATTTTCACTCTTGGTACATAGGCAGTAATCTGTCCTGCCCTGCATTTTTGGGGGACTATACGTTTTGACTTGTTAAAGGGATAGATGCTTTTGGACGGTCAGCATTTTCTTTTGTAGTGCATCGTCAACTCACATGACCAATTCCTCTTCATGAGGTAGAGATTGCCATGAAAGGGCTTGGTCTGTATCCTGTAAAGAAGTTCTGCTATGGTCATAGCCAGTTCAGCGGGACTGTTCAGTGTCATCAAGGCACCGATCATGGGCCCTTTGGAAAATGTATTGTCATTATTAGGAGAATTAATATGTTTCTGTTGGCATCTGTGATTGTCCTGAGTAACAAAATGTGAGAAAAAGCCGCTGGACAGGATCATTGCGTTCGAGTTGACCCTACGATGAATAAACATGTGTGTAGGATTGTATTATTATTAATAATATTATTATACTTGAGCAGTTGGTGCAAGAATTGCTCTACCACATTTCTTGTAAGAAAAGGCTATAAGCTGGCAAAGTGAAAAATATACAAACGCGAAGGAAGCGAGCTTTCTGAGTGACTGTTATAAATTAAAATGCAATCAAGCTATTTGTTTCTTCCAGCACAGAGTCTGCAATAGTATGGGTGGAGAAATGGAAAAGAGCCAGACATTCATGCAAAGCAGCAATCCTAAAGAAAGACACGTTTTGAAAATAATTGAGTTGTAAGGGCCAGCCTGCCTACTTTCATCATTTCCAGATGGGGCAGCTGTAGTACATTTGCAGCGTACCAACAACATATTGCACTAAAAGACGACGAAGAAAATGTGAGGACAGTAATGGGAAATACATTGCAGCTGAAGACATCAAGAAAACTATTCCAGAGGCCCTGTACTAACTGAGGTTCATATACAAACACTGTTTAAAGTCGTCTGTTCTATTTTGAAGATGAACGTCCAACTTCTGATGCAGAAAATTAAACATTTCCAAACACATGAAATGACAGAAATGCAGATTTAAAAAAGGAAACAACTGTGAAGCGCCAGGTGTTTAACTCGTTATTTTAATGTAGACGTAGCTCCTAGAGGAAGTGAATTAATTTTGAGAACCATTTGACGTAAACTACCTTGTGTCTTTTGAATTAGTTGGGCAAAGAGTGTTTAGTCATCGGGTTTATTGCAGGAAGTGGTGAGTGTACCAGACAGCAAAGAAGTTGTTTTGCCTCCGCTGTCTGATCGGGAATGTAGGGAAAATCTCCTGGGATTCTGATGCATATGTTAGATATGGCTCCATTGAGGCACAACAAAAAGCAGCTTCTTTGAGAAAGAAAAGGTCTGTCTTTTGTTGAAACCCTTTTTTTTTAACCTGCACAGCATAATGAGATTGTGCTGAGTAGGGTTTCCATATGCAGACATTTTCACATACATTGAGGAACAACACCAAACTTGTAGGGCTAGATTTACTAACTGTTCGCGCCTTGAAACACCTGTGTATAGGCGCGTTATAAATGCCATATCATCTCATAAGTATGATTTTCATGTGTGTAAATTATGATCAAAGTCATATAGGATTGCGTGCAGTGTAAGTTACGTCCAATTTGGAAATTCAGTGGATCTCACACCGTGTACAAAATCGGATGTAACTCAAGGCTGATCCTCTAAGAAAAAGCAAGTATTCCCAAATATACCCCACATAACGAACACAGAGCAGCGTAAGTGAACGCATCAAGGAACACTTAAATAAAGAATGACAAGCACGTGCACATACCACCTGCAAATATTTTCCCATCCACCCACACACTTTTACCAAACATCCCTGCCATCACTGTGCGAATCAGCAAATATACCTGCATCGTGCACCACACTCACACCACCAACCTCATGGTTTAACTTAAGACACTCAACACCCATCTCCCAAGAACAGACTTTGCTTAGTAAATACATTCAAGCTTACACGCTTTGGGTGTCACACTCACTGAAACTCACTACGCCTCAAACAGACACACCCATCAAAATGCACCCAAATGAATGGACACACTCACTGACTCACACCGCAGGGGATGGACACTCCCAGCGATAACCCCATCAAAAAGATAAACACACACAATGACATGCCCACAATTCACTTGACACACCCACAGACAGTCCCATACCACATGGCCAAGAAAGGGATAAATAGGGCGGAAAGAACGCCACAGATAAGTGCACATTACATGCAGGCATATCATCACAGACTTTAAGCCAGATGGCACATGTATACTAGAACTGTTCTGACAATGTTCACATAGCCAACACAATGTAAGATAGACACAGCACCCACCAGACATACACATCACACATAACACATCGACACAGAGACATTCCAACACATAAACACACAGAACACACACAGCAACCTCACTACACATGTCATGCCATCAAGAACCAGTGCTCTCACAATCAGCAAAGTGCACATTTGGAAAAGACGTACCTAACAAAAGTCACAAAATCTACGCACACACCTAAGTGACGCAGCACACATGTTCATAATTACAAAACTGAATGACCCACACATTCCAATCAGAGTCAAAAGCTTACACTCCACCCTTGACAAAACATAAATAGCATACACATATGGCCCCAATCGCAGCATAGGCCATGGTGTCCAGCAAGATGGTAGCAGCAAAGGATGTCCTGCACAAGATGAACTTCACAGTAGGTGAGGTGGACCTAATGGTAGAGTTCATCCACATCCACCAGACCGGCATGCTCCAGATGCCAGGACACTGCACCACACAGAGCCAGCAAACACGCACACTGGCTCAGGCTCAGAAAGAAGCTGAACGTCCTGGGCATCAAGCAACAAACCTGGGAGGAAATCAAAAGAAGTGGTTGGACGAGAAGCAGAGGGCCAAATCGAAGTGCACCCAGTTCCACGTTGCCCATGCTTCTGAAGGAGAACAACCAGGCCCCAGGGTGTGACTGATGCCCAGGGAGGAGAAGACAAAGAGCCTGAGAAGGTGTGCACTGTCCTACGGGGAACAGCGGCAGGCACAGACTTCCCTGGTAAGCACATCACATGTGTGCACTCACCCACATACATGGTTCAGACACCCAAACTGCATTTGAACAATCTAACACAAACATGCACACATGCAGCCCATGACCCATGTCCATTGTCAGTATACCACAACATCCTACGGCACGAAGGACACTCCATAGCGCAAAAGTCATAAAGACCTGGACGCACAAGTTCATAGAACGCACATACAACTGCATCCCAGAATCCACAGAAAAAACACACACACACACACACACACACACACACACACACACACACACACTCTCCAGTCACATGGACACACACACACACACAGAAAACACACACACACACACACACACACACACTCTCCAGTCACATGGATGTGTCCATTACCATCAAAGGGAGCATTTTGCCTTGCTACATGTGCCACCTGTGCACTGCTACCAAGCAATACATTCCACACCACCCCTGCATCAGCACCAACACCCTGAACAACTGTTAGATTCAAAGTCATATGGACACAAGGGATACAACTACCACTTGAAATACACCATCATCCGCATGCATAGACATGCATTGAATCATTGGGCTGCCACCATACCAACAGACACAAACACCTCATACATAACCACCTTGCGCATTCGTGCACCACACATCGTCAACAGCAGCTGAAAAATGTTTATGAGGTTCATTCCAACACAGGGGCAACAGTGTGTTGATCTTGCAATGACAAGATGCGTGAGGGCCACATGCATGCCAAAACAGAGACACATGTTGCATCAGTAATGGCACTTATCTGTGCACATCAGTTTTATGCCACAGTCTGACATTTCACCTTTTCATTCGACTTCACTTCCATGACGAGGGAGGAAGGGGCCCCTGCAGAATGCTCAGACAGCAGTGAGGAGGGAGGACAACACCGGGATGGTTGGAGGGTACCCACCGAAGACGCACAGGAGGAATATTGGAGAAACACATCTCCACCAAACACAAGGAGCACTGTGCAAAGTCACCAGCAGCACTCCACCTGTAGAGGAGGTGATGCCGGAGAAGAGGTGCTGGCAGAGGACAGTATGCCACTGACACATGGAGAAGAATATGAGCAGGACACCAGCAGCGGATAATCCATGCACATCACCTCCACTCACCATCACTGAGCCTCTGCTACCTTTGGAGCCTACACTCAGGCAGCAGTACCACCACCAGAGCCTACAGGACCATCTGGGGTGGAGCAACCCAAGGGTCTAAGAAAATTCCTGCAGCAGCAGTAGTGCATGGTCGACACTGCGGCCAGGCAAAAACATCAACAGGAGCATTTTCAGGATGGTGGCCTTTTTTGATATTGTGACTGAGGCACACCTGAGAGCATTGGGGAGGTTTGACCAGGTGCAGTCGGGGCATGGTGCACCAATGAGGAGACCCGAGATGGTGCATAGGGCCATGTGGGCCACTGGCACCCCTTCCGGAGTTTGGGCCAGCACGAGGATGCAGGGAGTGTACCCCTCCTTGTGCCCTTTACGTGGCATGTTTGTGTACTGCAACACCTGCAGGGGGAAGGCTCACACTGCCCATTGCACCAAACAGTCCATCAGTGCTAGCTGCAACTCAGCCACCCATTGAGGACACTGTCTCAGGCCCAGCGACTGCTGGCACTGCACCTTCAGGAGACATGCCGTATGTCACAATGGATCAGGTCCCCATGCCTCAAGGTATATACATGGGGGGGCCCGCACAACCTCAAAGTTTAAAAAAATATATAAACATGTATCTAAATCTATTAGTTGGAGCAAGCAGCAAAATCCTCCTTAGCAATCAGGGGCGGAAGGGGTCCCCGGGGAGCACACGGTACGCTTTGCTCCCCAAGGAGGTTTTGGGCTCTGCACCCGACCAGCGTGTCGGGCTGGGATAGGTTGCACCCCCGTCCCCTTAGGTGATATAAATAGAGGTACCGGTGAAGGTTCAGGTACTTTTGGCACTTAATACTATTCCATGCTGCCTGGACCTTCGCCCGCACCGCTGCTATGGTGGTGTGTGGTTGCTTGGCAGGCACGCAGTTTCTGGCGCAGGTTAGGGGAGCTAGGGTAAGGATTTTTAAAAACAAAAATAAAAAAATAAATATATATTAAATAAATAGTGACTACGGGAGTAGTGTTAGTTTTACACCTTGCCGTTTTTCCAGGTATGCAGGGTGCTCTGTCCCACGGCTGCACTGGGTTTTATAGTCCCTTGATGAAGGGTAGTGAGCAAGGAGCGCTCTCCCCTCGGTCTTCTTGGCTTGTCAGGATAGGGCCTGGAGGTGTGGAAGGGAGCTTGGTGGGGCTGTGACCGTGTTTCTTTGGTCCTCGTCTGGAATTGGAGCAGCGGACTCGGGCAGTGAGCCTGCCTGCAGCTCCTTTATAGAGGCCAGACTGTGGTGCGCATCATATACCAACAGGGGGCAGTGTGGTGCACAGCCCTCCAAGCCCTTGTGGCAGCTATGGGTTTGAGGTCAGGGTGGTTTTGGGAGCTTTAGGGATGGGGTGGGTTTTTAAAAAATAAATAAAAGGGGTTTATAACAATATAAACAGATATTAGTAAAGGAGGGAGATACATACAGTGCAGGGGAGCTATTTTGCGGGGCACTACTGTGTCCTGCATTTTGGCACCAGGCCCCCAGTGTGGAATGGGGTGTTTAGGTGGGGTGTGCTCCCCGGTGGCTGTATCGGGAAGGGCGCTGGGGAAATTGCTGCCCTGCATTTGTGCTCAATCTGCAAACAGGGGCACTACCCATCATTATATGGATGGATGCACCATTCAGGCCGGTTCCAGGGGGTAGAGGTGTGGGTAGCCAGCGGTGAGGTGAAAGAGGGGGTTGGGCCAGAGCAGGTAAGGTGAGAGGGGTTAGCTAGTAGGGTGCTGGGAGGGTGCTTCCTAAGAGAGACCCGGTGAAATAGTGGTTGCCATTGGTTGCCCACCAAGGGTCAGTGGATGCCTGGAAACTGCCCTGCCTTTTGGTGGGGGCACAATGGGTGCCAGGTTTTATGGTTCAAAAGGGGAGGTGGATAACGGGAATTAAAGTGGCAGGTGGTCTAGTTAGGATCAGATGAAGAGAGTAACAGTTGTTATGAGGCGGGGAGGAGGATATTATATGATAAGTTATAACGCGTTTGTACAGTGTTTCTAAGGGGGAAAAGATGAGGGAGGGAACATATAGAGAGGACAAAACAACACTTTTTCTAAGCCTTGTGTTAGTCAGATTGTGCAAGTCATATACAGCCTTTAGTGTGCAATAGACCTGGAAGAAGTGCAGGGTTACGGGTCAAGGGAAGGGGCCTGGTACCCGTGAGACTCTGAGGGTAGCCAGTCTGTCCAGTACACAGGCGGGCTAGCAGGGGAGAGCGAGAGAGAAAAGCAGTACAATAAGAGCAAGGACTTGAGCTGTTCCAGAGTTTCAAGTGGTCTGATCAAGTTTGAGAGGGACAGGGAGGTCATTCAAAGGGAGGTACCTGCAGGGGGGAAAGATCTACACGCCACTATCGACTGGAAAAGAGTCTCAACATCAGAGATTTGGAGGTGTCTAAGGAAAGGCCTTGAGAAGGAAGGAGCGAGAGCATTGAATGTGAAGATAGTTTGGTTCTATTATAAAATGAGAAAAGGGATTGGGTGCTAAGGTAAAGAAGTGATTGGTAAAGTGAGGAAAGGGGGTAGTAGTTAAGGTGAAATAGGGGGTGACCTACTCTATGGTTAGGGGGCATGAGGTATCAAGCCTAGGCCCGGCATAGAGCAAGAATGGGATGTTGTGGTTGTACGGCCCCTCTGTGCCTTATCATTTAAGTGCTTGTTGATACTGCATCCCACCCCAGGGCCTTTGTGCGGCTCGTTATCAGTTGCCCCCACCCAGGACAGGACTTGGGGGAACAGGAGGCACTTGGCATCCAGCAATCTCTGAGAGTGGGGTTGCTGTGGGAGGGCTAGTGGTGACGAGCCGGAAAGGTTTCCTAGAAGAAGGAATAGTGGGGATAAGCATATCAGGTCAAGAAATTGTTGGGGTTGTCTGAACGGCAACACAGGAATAATTTTGTCGTACCTCTGTGTCTCAGGAGGATAGCTCAGCTCGCGTTGGCAGCAAGAAAACATTGAGTAACATGGGTTTGATCCCCAGGTCCGCGCTTAGAAACCTCTAGGTATTAATAGCGTTATAAATAACCTATCAAAGCTGTTTGTTTTGTTCGATTAAACGGATGATGGTTTGTTGACAGTTCATTTTGGTGACAGTTAAGATGGGTGAATACAGGTCAACAAAGCTAGACTAATGGGGAACTCGGAGGATCAAGGAGGGAGAGAATGTCAATTTACTGGAAAGTTTGGAAAGGAGAAAGAAGAGTTGAATGGGAGGGGATGAACATGGTAGTGATGTGGAGTTATACATTCTCGGCACAGGGATGGAGAGGATGGCTTAAAAAAAGAGGAGTAAAGTTAAAATGGTAGGAAAGGACAAGTTTTAAGGATTTATAAAAGAAAGAAAAATGGTGGGGTGCAAAGAGGGGCTATATCAGAGGATGGGTGCTTGGGAGAATGAGCGAAGCAGAGCGGCATACCGGGGATAAAATGGGCAGTGTTGCTGCGTGAAGTAACAGGCAGTAGTGTGGATTGAATTGCATGGATGGGGGTGTACAGACAGTCCTTAGTGCAGTGGAGGTAACAGCAATTATATGGAACATTTCCAAGGGTGAGCATGGAGCACAGCGGCCTATATGGAGGGATGTGGTGTCAGGGCGTGCAGTGTGCAGAGGACATTGAACTGCGCAGACAGAAGATGCAGGTGTGGCAAATGGGCAAAGGGGGGACAGCATGTGAGGTGCGTATCTGAGAGCAGGCGAGCAAGTATATTGACAAGGGTGAACACGGGATAAATTGACAAATGAGGAGGGGGTGGAGTTACTGCTTGGTGGGGTATTAAACTGCATGGACAGAGGGAGCAGGTACAGCCCCCGTTGAAGCGAGCAATAAGGAATGGTGCTGGGTAAGGAGCAGTGAGAAAATGGGTATGGGCGAGTACCCATGCAAAGGTATATTGGTTGGTAGATGGCTAGGAGATGCTGTTCAATATGCTGGCCCCTATCAAAATGAGGTTGGATTTGGTCTAGGGTTACAAGGTGTTACATGGATTGGCAGGGGAGAGGGGCGCAGACAGTTTGCGGTTGAAGTAATGAATAAAGGAAAGAAAAGGGTTTGTTGCAGCAATATTTAGGGGTACTTCAGGGGAGAGCATATGCTGGATAGAGGAGTCCGGGGCGAAGTCCGCAATGATACTTAATGCATTGACACCACACAACCCAGGGCTCTTAGTGGGTAGAAAAAGTAAATAAATAAAGTGAAATAATAACAATAAGGAGAGCATCAGAGGAGGTCCAGGTTTTCAGAACAAATTGTTGGTGATGGCAGTGAACTGGAGGGCAGGTGGTATTGGGGAGCAGTGAGTAGATGGGCATGGGGTATAAGGGCAAGAGGATGTGCCTCCATAAAACAAGTAAATAAAAAGGGGGACATAGGCAATAAGATAAAATGGGCCAATGTGTTGACAAGGACCTGCTAGGGCTCTGAAGAAGTGTTTGCGGGCAAGCACATGGGTTAGATGTTTTGAAAGTAGAGGAAAGGGCTTTGGTGAAGATGAGGGGTTAGTAGGTTAGAGGGGGAGAGGTTAGACAAGTGGGATGAAACAAGTTTTGGGTGTAGGTCTGTGATGCTGGAAATGTATCGGAGGGAAAGGGCCTCCATATCCTTGTCCTTTACTGCTTTTTATCGTGTGTTCTGTTGTGTTTTCCGCACAGGAGTTCATGTGAGACTCCTGGCAGTGCAGTTCTCTCTCTTTTGGTTTGGTGAACGGACCCGTGGGATACCCTTATGGCACCCATGGGTGGGGGTACAACCCTGTGCTCCTAGTGTATGTTTTTGGGCACCAGTGGGTGGCCCGCAGAGCAGGGTATGGGCTGGTGGCAGCTCCATGCTGAAATTGACAGGTGCGCGGAGTATCTTCCATTTTAGGATACCCCGGCCCTGCCATTGGGATCAGTTGATTCCTGATGGAAAACAAGATGGCCCCTGTGGCCTCTTGCTTTCTATTACACATTACCTTGTTTTCCCAAAGTCCTGGGAAGCCCTGACTCTGTCACTTCCCCCTGACTGGCTGTTGGGTGGAAATGCCTTATATGGTGTTGTTGTGAAGGCCCGGCCAGACTAGCTGGAGCCTTCCCGGTGATGTATGTTGTGGGTACCTCCTGTGGGTGGGACCTGGGTGAATAGAGTGTGTGACGAATATGCATTCTGTGTTGTGGGTGTCTAGTATCTGGTGGTTGACCCAATGACTGAGACAACCCTGCCCGAAACCGGTATGAATGCAGCTTGGAGTGTTGAATGGCTCGGTACTTGTCCCAATACACATAACTTGTTGTGAGTGTCTGGAGAGAAGTGAATGGCCTGAATACCTTGTGTGCCTGATTGGCTGCCTGCCTGCATGAATGCCCTTAGTCGTGATTGGATGCTTGAGTGTGACCCAGCGGAATGAATGGGAGATCAACAGTATATCTGGGGACCTCTCACTGCTAGGAATCGTGTTCAGAAGCTGAAGTCCTCTATGACAAGTAACTGGAGTAACTGACGCTTGACCTTGAAGACCCGCTAGACGAGAAGGAGTGCTGTTGCTCTCCCTCGCAATCTGAAAGCTGCTGTGTTTCCAAGGACTGACCCAGAGAGGACCTGGTAAGGCACCCTCTTCCCGAGCTACGAGGGACCATCGTGCACAGCTGATCTTTGCCAAAGCTCCCTGGTAGACAGTCCTTCGACAGGCTGACGACCCGAGACAGGGACTGCCACGGAATCCCAAAGAGAAGCACTCTGACTGTTGTCCACCACTGTCGACGACCACCGTTGCCGACCGGAGCCGCCGTGCTCCCGTTTGCCTAAGAACTTCCATTGATCATCGGACGCTCTCGTCTGCATCGTAACCCGCTTGTCTCCCGCTGGAGAAGGCCTGACCGTCGACGTGCCGAGGAGCATCCACCGGTGGGTTTCCCGCCACCTAAAGACCACAGAGACGCTGACGACTCAACACCTTTGCTGGGCCACAGTTCTTCATCATCTCTTTGCGGTCCAGAACTATCGTCACCAAGGTGCCCCGCACACCTCTTCCTTGCAGGACGCCAACGCTCTGTCGTCGACGAGCACCACTAGGAACAATGCTGCCACTTCCCTGCCGTAGTTCACCCTGTTCCCCTCGGACGTTCGACGACCCGTGACTCCTGCCTTAAAGGGAGGGCACTCAAGAAGGGCCGTCGATGCCCTGACACCAAACGCCGAGGTCCTCGACACCTCTCGACGATCTGTGGCTCCTGCCTGAAAGGGAGTCACTCAAGAAGGATCGTTTGATGCATCGTTGGAGACCTCTCCTCCACCAGGTACATTGGGGGGGTAAAACCTTAATAGGAGGAAGTAAGACTATCGGACAATATATGGACTGGGCTTGTGCTATATATCTTTATTTACAGGTTGCCCAGGTGGGGGGATCTCCACACAGAACTGTGCCTAGTGGTAGGGGTCAGCATTCTGTCTATTGTTTCAACCATCTTACGTTCCTGCCTATCTCTATTGCTGGTTTCCTCGTTATTAATCTGTGTGACATTTTAACCGTACAGTTGATGCACTTTAATGAATTTGGATAACATCAGTGGTACCACTTTAGAATTGTATATATTTATCATTATTGACTTCCGAGTACAAAGTGCGTTATTGTGATCGTGTACAGACCTTTGAATTTTATTTATATAAAGACTGTGTTTTCAGTAATACAGTGTGTGGACATTCCTTTGTGGGGGTTCGGGGACTACACTGTACTTAAGAACCAGCCTGCATCACCACCTGAGAAGCTAGGCCTTGATTGCTCGACCACCTACCAATAATAGAGAATCTTGGCTGGGGTCCTCTGTGCCTCTCCTCTACCATATAGAGAGCGGAAGTACAGACACCCCCTACCAGTCTTTATAGGGTCCATAGGGGGTGGTGCATAATAAGGGCGCTGGTGCAGATTTACAATGGTTTAATTGTAGGAAGTTTGGGTAGGGAAAGTAAATAAATAAATAAAGTGAAATAATAACAATAAGGAGAGCATCAGATGAGGTCCAGGTTTTCAGAACAAAATTGTTGGTGATGGCAGTGAACTGAAGGGCAGGTGGTATTGGGGAGCAGTGAGTAGATGGGCATGGGGTATAAGGGCAAGAGGATGTGCCTCCATAAAACAAGTAAATAAAAAGGGGGGACATAGGAAATAAGGTCAAAGGGGCCAATGTGTTGACAAGGACGTGCTAGGGCTCTGAAGAAGTGTTTGCGGGCAAGCACATGGGTTAGATGTTTTGAAAGTAGAGTAAAGGCCTTTGGTGAAGATGAGGGGTTAGCAGGTTAGAGGGGGAGAGGTTAGACAAGTGGGATGAAACACATTTTGGGTGTAGGGTCCATAGGGGGTGGTGCATAATAAGGGCGCCTGTGCAGATTTACAATGGTTTAATTGTAGGAAGTTTGGGACAAGGACATTGGTATGAATAATAATAAACAATGAATACATAAACCCAATAAATAAGAAGGGAAAGGAAATTATTTGCTGTTAGGAGGAAGGGAGGCACAGTGGTGCCCTGTTAGGAAACAGAACATGGAGCAGACACATACAGAATAAGAATAGGTTGGTTATCTGGTGAGGTGGCAGAATAGGACACCAGGAAAGGTGGTAAGGGGTTGGGTTGCGAGAGTATGAGCTGCACATGAATCATTACGGGGGCAGGGGGAATTTGTCAATCAGGGCAAAAGGTAATGTGAGGTTTATGGTGGCGGTCTTTAGGTATGATACAGGAGGAGAAAAGGAGTGCAGTAAGGTGGCTTGAGTTCAATCACATGTGGTGCTTATTTTGTATTTGCTTGAAGGGGTAATGTTGGGGGTAAAGGAAGGAGGGGGAATTACAGATGAGGAGGACATAAAGAACAATTCTCTCAGTTTGGAATGTTATGTCTAGGAGTAAGGTTGAATTCTGTCTCCAATGAATTCCTTTTTCTTGGACGACCACAGAAAAAAACCTGAACCATATGTTAACAGAAGAAAATAGGTAATGTTGCAAAAATGCAATTTCACCCAAAACTCACATAATGTCATGTCATTCATTGTTGTTGATTATTGTGCAAGTGATTTAATCAGAGAAAATCAAAGAAAAAATCAATCCCATCAAATATTGTTGAATGTAATGCAGGTGATATATCCATATAGAAATAAAGGGAATACAAATGCATGAGCAAGTTAATAATTAGTTCCTGGACATAAGTGATATCACGCTGTGTATTAATATATAGGGTAAGTTACCTTATGCACTGTAAAACCTTGGGCAATGGATAGAAATCAGGCCAATTGATTCACGTCACAATCTTTATAAAACATTATCTTTAGCAAACAAAGTCTTGTTGCAATATTTTTTTATTTATGCTGGTGACTAATATCCCTTTTATAAATTCGATTGATGCTGATGACGAAGTCTACCAAAACACAGCAATTAGTAAGTGTTAATTAAACGTGTTAAAACCTACTAATCCAGCGACACAAGCACTCGTGTATTAGGTCATGGCACTGATAAATAAACACAGCATATTCATACCTATTGTTTCCTACCCTGTGCAAAGTGGTTACAAAATGGTGCAGATGATACCTAATGAAATAATAAAGGGTGTACATATATGTACTGCAAGCTAGTAGAGACAGTTTGGCATCAATAATGGTACTGTCTGCTTGAGAACGGATTCCAATGTCCTGCTTATCCTCAACTGTGTGTTATGGGGTGCATCTCACGTGCAGCGATTCCCCTGACACCAAGTTTCTATACTGGCTGCTGTATAGCACGTCATCTCCCTGTGACATGTATGTATGACTCGTCAAGATTCTAAAATGTGTTGCAGATAAGCACCAAAAGTATCTAAGAGTTGTTTGTGTAGAATATACATTAATCACGTGAACGTGGCAAAAAATGGTGTGCGCTATCTAAAAAACTGAAAATATTTTGTGTGAGAAGAACCTTATACTGGGCGTGCGCAACCTCTCATTTGGTACAAGATAACAAAATAAAATGATTACAAATGTATGTGTGCTGCAGTAATGAGGCGATGGGGAACTTTTCACAAATGCCCACAATAGAAGAGTTAAACAGTAGAGTCACCTCATGTTCTACGCTCACAAAGACTTAAAGAATGTTGGACCAGTTTAATTAGAGCTATTTAAAAAACGACCTTCATTCACCACATCATGTTACACTTACCAATAAAATCATAGCCATGGAGGAAGGACTAGCCAACTCCTGATTGAGAAGTGGATATCATCTAGTCCATTGTGATAGTGTATCTGAAAATAAACCCTGCATAGGTGAGTTTGATGGATGCGGGTGAAATACAAATAAAAACACTTGTGAACTCTCACGCGAATGCTAAATCAGTGTAACCCTTTGTGAGAATGAATCTGCTTGTCACCTGGCCACTAATCTAATTACATATTCATTCACCTAGTGACATCTTTACTTCTTAGGTTAAACCTTCTGAACCATTGACAAAGTTGCTAGATCTGGACAACTTATAATGAAATCAAACCCATCAGGTTGCATGGCTGTTAATGTGATGGTATGTGCTATCACCTAGTGACAAAGTGGCCTCACATAGATGCGTGAGTAAAAAATGCAATGGATAACGCATCATATAACTGAACCCTTAACTATGTGCAATATACATTCATGGATGCAAACGAGATTCCAACAAGGGAGATCGAACTCATTAATATCTCAGATCGTCCACTCTCTCCTAAGGAGACTATCACTTAAGGACGAATTGTTTAAGTTCACACGTAAATTGCGTTTGAAAGTATTCTTTGATGAAATAGATATGGAAGAACACTCAGAAGATGAAGACGTATGCCTTAACAAGGAGTTCAAACCCAAGAGTACATTTGTTCCACAAGTTCCTAACAACACTATTGAGATCATCCATGAGAGGGTATTAACTGAGATTGATAAGATTTCCTTTACACCACCATATCATACAAATCTCACCATATTCTAATTAAAGCTCTTTATAGTTATGAGATTGTTACTATTAGACCAGCAGATAAGGATGGGGCACTTGTGATACAGAACACCACTGAATGTCTCAGACAACTGTTAGACACCAACACATACATATAATTCACATCAGACCCCCGCCTACCATCACGACATAAGTGGCTATTATTTTCTCTGAAGCAGTACATAGAGGTTGAACCAACAATAGCACTAGGAGATTTCTGACCATACTACAACCCAGCACACCACACTTTTACCTACTAGCCAAGATTCATAAGAGGTTGGATAACCCCCCAGGTAGACCGATTGTTAGACTGAAGGGATATTACAACCATTAGGTAAATACATTGTTTCCTTTTTGCAACCTATTATTAAACAAACATCAACATACATTAAAGACACTACTGTTTTTTAAAACAAATTAAAAGGGATCCAGCTGGAGGACACTGACATTTTATTCACAATTGACGTAACTATCTTTTATACCTCAATTCCACATACACCGGGCATAGAACTGTAGAATGGTTAGCACTTCAGCAAGGTGAGAGAGAAGCATTCAAATAATTATTTTTTCTACCTCTGTTTATATAATATAATTCTTATTTTCATATGATGGCATATATGATTTACAGATCACAGAAACATCTATGGGAGCCACTATGGGGCAGGCATATGACAACGCCTTCACGTATCATTTTGAGTCAAAGTAGGTTCTAAATCACAGACTTTGGAGAAATTACATCACCTAATGGGGAAGATTTATTGGTTATAATTTTGGAGTATGGAAAAGTAGTTGGGGAGAGTTGACTGATTTTTTCAATTACCTTAACTCCATCAATGAACACATTCAATGTACTCTTGAAATAGGTGACCGTGCAATACATTTTCTAGATGTAGATGTAAGTCCAGCAAACCACCAGTTTGTCACCAATATTTTCAGGAAAGAAACTGACAGGAGCATCCTCCTACATAGGCTTAGTTTTCATCCCAGATCCACTTTCAAGAGCATACCTTTTAGCCAACTCTTATGAATCAAATGAATCGACAGTGATCCCATCGAAAGCCAGAGACAGATCAACAAGCAATTAGACGATTTTGGATCTAGAGGCTATTCCAGTGAGGAACTGGATATAGCAAATGAGAAGGTGGCAACATATGACAGGGAACAACTACTTACCATAGCACCAGCAAAAATATCACCACCGTTAGTGCTTGTCTGGAAGTACAGTATCCAAAGTAGTGGTATCAGGCAAGCAATTCTGAAACATTGGAATGTATTAGGACAGGAACCCAAGATTGGATCTTTATTGCAGGAACAACCATTTTCTGCTTATCAGAGAAGTGGTAACTTATGTGACATATTAATAAACACAAAGGCCAGGTTGAAGATAAAGAATGTGAGGCCTGCCAAGGGCACAATACCTTGCTTCAATTGCAACAATTGTCACAACATTGCATGTGGTAATATGATTTATCAGCCGAGAAATGGATAGAAACTGTTCATTAAGGTTGCTCCCACTTGTGATTCTACAAATGGTATATATACCATAAATTGCTCATGTCGCATTTATTACATAGGATATAGCACCAGAAAGGCGAATGACCTCTGGAATGAGCATTGCTCGTGTATTCGCACCAAGAATAAGAGATCTTTGGTTGCTTGCCAATTCATGGAAGCATGGCATAATGTGACACAAATGAAATGTCAAATTGTGGACAAGATTTTGGATAATCGGTCTGATTATCATGTTGAGAATAAATTACGACAGAAGGAGTCCCTATGGATAGACCTCCAGGATTCAGTTCAACTGGGAGGTATGAATGAGGACCAGGATTTTACATGTTTCCTTTAATCATTGTGAGCAAAATGTATATACTGCATATAATTAGATGCAATTGTATGTATGCACCCAATATTGCAGAATGTGAATACTTCAATATCTGCATTTGCACATCTGCGGAAGCTCTCCAATGATGAACTGTAATTATATCCAATGTGGAATATTTACATATTCCTTTAATACAAAGGGGTGTATATAAACACAACACATAGCGTTCCATCCATATGAAGTCTATAATGATTATAGGTATAGTGTTTTATAGCATTAGAAACATCAGATTTCTACAGATTTCTCACATTACTTGCACATTGCTTATTGGACGGACACAATTCGTGGCACAATATGCATTTAATGAAATAATGATCGATTACACTATAGATTTACAGAGGAGATATTTGTATTATAAATCCTCAATTTAATTAAGTACCAGTATTTCATTCACTGGTGATGTAATTTTGCACAATAAATAAAATGAACACATGTTGAATTTAGTCATGGTTTAAGTTAAGAAATGCTTAATCCTTCATATATTTTTGCTTGCCATGGAACTATCAGATTATTCATTTGCATTAGATACAGATGAGCAACTAGTACACCAGGTACTAGTGCAGTATCGTTGCATGATAAGTACATGAATGTATATTGCACAAAGTTAAGTGTTCAGTTACACAGTGCTTTATCACTTGCATTATTGACTCACGCATCTATGTGGGACCAATTTGTCACTAGGTGATAGCACAAAGCATCACATTAACAGCGGTGCAACGTAATGGGTTTGATTTCAGTATACGTTGTCCAGATCTAGCAACTTTGGGAAAGTGCAACATCACTACAGCTTCTGTCAATAGTTCAGATGGATTAACCTCACTAGTAAAGCTGTCACTAGGTAAATGAATACACAATTACATCATTCAGTTTCATTCTCTAGAAGGGTTACACTGAATAAGCTTTTGCATGAGAGGTGACATGTGTTTTTTAAATTGCGCCTGCATCCAACAAACACGCTGATGCAGTGTTTCTTTCAGAAACCCAATTACAATGGAATGGATAATATCCACTTCTCGATCAGGAGTTGGCTAGTCCTTCTTCAATGCCCATGATTGTATTGGTAAGTGTAACATGATGTGGTGAATGAACATAATGTTTTAAATATCGCACATCATTTTTCTTCACGTTCATGTGATTGAATATGTATTCTACACGAACATCTTTTAGATAATTATGGTGCTTATTTGCAATGTATTTTAAAATCTTCATGAGTCATACGTACACTTCACAGGGAGATGGCGTGATATACAGCAGCCGGTAGAGAAACATGGTGTTGAGAACAACGAGAATCGACTTGGTGGTGTGACGTATTTGCAGCCGCTCACAGGAGCTAGTGGGGAGCGGGGAACAGTTACTCAGGTGGTGAATAGTAGCAACTGCAGGAGGAGACACTGTTTTTCAGAGACTAGTGCACATGCTATAGTGACAGGGTGACAGGACAGACCTGACTGGGAGTGGGGCAGATTCACAGACAACGTATGGGGAGAGTTGGCTGGTCCTAGGGGGTGGGACCTGGGTGGCCGTGGCCTGACTGCTGTAGGCCTGGCCTCAACTCCCCCCTGCGAGGAGCAGTTTCTGAGGTGGGTGAACTGTTTGCCACCTTGTGGGAGAGGGGTTAGTTCTTTCACAGGTCTGCTGTGGGCAGCACCATAGGGAAAGCCATGGCAGATTGTGGGGTACATATGCCAGCCCCAACAGAAACCCCCTACAACAAAAGCCACATTTCCACATTTCACCCAAAAGAGGCTGTGCTTTCTTTCCCTGGCGCGGAGGTGGCAAGCTTTAAACACTGCCACTACAAAGAATGGCTGCATTTGCTTCTTTCATCTTAATCAAGCAGAAAATGAACTATTCTCAGAACAGCATCACCTTTTTCTGTTCTGTCATGCTGAATACTAAAGCTGCACACATGACACCCAAGATGGCTTCGCAATTTACTCTTGATTTCATTTTTCACAAAGTTGTGCCCTTCATGGAAACCCCTCCTGGCATGTTTTATTTCTGCTGAGTAGCAGGAGTGAGGCAAAAGCAATCCCAGAACAGCTATTGTACTGTGAAATCACTTGAAAGGCAAAGAATTTGGATTTCTACTGAGACACGGCTTGAATTTACTTTTGGAAATAAATGAACACATGCAAAGTACTTCAATCAAAAGATGCTCTCCCTTACCTTGTGTCAGTTACAAAGATACTATTTTCAGCATCTCTCTGTGTTCAGAAACTGACCTGATCTGTAAAAGCCTTTCAGACAATTAATGCCAAGAAATTGCATTTTGTGAAATGAACATGAGGAAAAAATGAACCTATGTAAACCTGCTTTTGCAAAGCAGTGAAATGACACTTTGAAAACTAAATAGGAAATCATACTTTAGCAGAAACACAACTGTACATTTGGGGAGAGGGGCTGCCAAGACATATGTATATTGTGCTCTGTGTTTCCTCCACACCCCCCAAAAAAGAACTTCAACAGCCTAACTGAGGTTCAGGCATTCCTGTCAGACCAGTTTGCTTTAAAGGCCAATGTAGGACCTACCCGTGAACTGATACTATCAGGGCAGGGGCCCTGTTCTTATGGACCTAACAAGTGTGATAATTACAGGTTGACTGTTTAGCCCATTTCCTTAGCTGTTTGCTTTTTAAAAATATGTGTAAAAAAAAAAATGCAACTTTGCCACGTGTGATTTTTGCTGCATTGCTTCCCTTCCCAAAGTCGATTTTCTCAACTGTATTCATTTTGCTTAGTACCGTACCTTAGTACCTTGCACAGTAGTTTGTAAGATTCCTTGCCTCTTTAGTACAGCCACATGAATTCATGTCCTATTCATTCTACTGCACATGTAAACTGACCTCTAATTATCCAGTGAACTCTGAGTGCCATTTTGCTCCTTGTTCAGGGGTTTCATTTTCATTTTGGTCTCCCATTCTGGGGTGGTAGGTCAGATCTAAAATCCGAGTTTTCCCTCTTATTTGTGACTTCTTGCCAATCCTTTCCACCCACACAGAATTTAGTCAGCAGGTGTTTGGGGAAGTGTTGCAGGGGAAGGGCATAACAGTTGTGCCATCTATAAGTATGACAAAAAGTGACCTTGCTTCCATCTCCATTTAAAATGTATGTAATTAATGTCAGAAAGTTAAATTAAGTGTATTATAAAAATTCTGCTGTATATTATTACCACACTGGTGATTGCTGCCCTACATTTGATTTGCTTGATTTTGCATTTGAATTTAAAAATAAATAAATATTTAATTATTATACACAGGCCTGGTTCATGATCCATTGTGACACGGGGTGTTTGTCAAGGGGGTTGTGAGACGGGTTGGGTGCCTTCACAAAGAAGAATCTGAAATAATTAAAGTAAAGTGTTTTTATTGTGCACCACATCCCTTGCCAGTGGAAAGAGTCCTGGTCTGGAGTGTGCCGTGTCGTAAAATCTGTTACAAGATGGTGCTATGCATACTGTGGGGAAGAGTAAGCCTCTGAGCAAAAAGGGAAAGCTCAGTATAGAGGAACTTAGTGGAGGGGAAACAGATAAGTGGGAATGAACAGAAGGTGGTGGAACGGGTGGTAAAAAAGGAAATTAAGGGGGGTGTAGCAAAGAAGTATGTTGGTGGGTGAGGGGTGCAGAAGTAACACTTCAGAAGGTGTTCCTGTGGGAAGCAGTGTCAAGGGGAGAAGAGATGGAGTGCAGGGAGCTGGTACAACAGATCAGTCCCACAGCAGGTCCCCAGTGGATAGGAAGGATGACGAAACTGAGAGGGCAGGAACTGGTCAGCACAGTTAAAGAGCTGATAGCAGGTGCAGAACTGGAGTGGAACTGCTGGAGGCTGATGCAGGGTGGAAAGTGGTCATTAAGTTGGCTAGGCCTGATAAGGATCTTGGAGTAGTTGGCCCTTTTTTATATGAGGATGGTTAAAGTATGGGATTGGTGAGGTGCAGTCTGTGCAGGTGATAGGTGGAGGGGGATTGTTGGTAAAAGAGGTAGGTGAGAAAACTAGGAAAAATGCTTTGGACATAGGTAGCTTTGGAAAACACCATTTAATTGTGATGGAACAGTATGCGTATACATGTAAAGGGGTAATTTACAGAGTCCCTCTAATCATTTATGATAAGGATATAGTGAGTTCACTGAAGGGTATGGTGGTGTTAGAGGTGTGGCAGTTGGGCAGGAATAATGCTTATGGGGGTGCCAGCTCTACGACTGTGGCACTGCGGTTTAAGGGGAGTGAAGTCCTGGAATGTGCATATTTGTAGTATCAAACAATATATACCGTGGCCTCTTCAGTGTTACACATTTCAGCAGTATGGCCATGTGGCACAAACCTGTAGGATGGATAAGAGGTGTAGTAAATGTGGTGGCCCCATGATATTAAGGAATGTGTGACAGAGGATACGCCAAGTGTTGTTATTGTGGTGGTGAACACATTGCTTCATATAGAGGTTGCCTTCAGCAAGTAGAGGAATGGAAAGTAATGCAAACAAAAGCGACACAAAAAATAAGCTATCCTGCAGCGTTTCAGAAAGTAAGAGAGGAGAGGATGGAAGTGTGAGAAGTCCTAAGGTCCCTGAGAGACAGGTGGAGGTGGCAGTGTGGCAGACCCATGGTAGCAATGAGAGACCAGTGTATAATGTCAGCATGGAGGACTTTTGTTTTATCATTGCCACCATTAACAAGACAGCTGAGTGTCAGTCGGAATCTGAGAGATTCCAGGCATTTGTGAGGGCTGCAAAGATGTATCTGAAGATAGGGAATATCACTGACAGGGATGTTCACAGAATGAAGAGTGGAGGTGATGCTACCCGTGATAATTCAGGGGTATGAATTTATAGCAGTGGAATACCAGGAGTTATTGGTGAATGGGCAGGACCTGAAGAGACAGTTATTGAAAGAGAGTGATGTCTATATTCTTTGTATGCAGGAGACTTGGTTGAAAGGCGGTCTCAACCTTCACTTTACAGGATATGTGCTCTTTCAGAAAGTTAGAGCAGTGGGTAGAGGGGGGCGGTGGTGTTGGTACTTTGGTTAAGAGTGGGATTCAATGCTTCAGTAGTTGAGTTTGATGGGGACATGGAACTTAAAGGTGAAGACATTTGCAGTGGGTAATGGAAGGATAGTTGTGCTCAACTTCTATAACCCATGAAAACCTCTTGATATAGGGGCATTACAGCTCACCCTGGGTCGAGAGGGCAAGTGTATATTCTGTGGTGATTTCAATAGTCATAATACCGTATGGAATAGCCTTGTGAAAGACATGAATGGGGATAGACTTGAGGCTATGGCAGAAAAGTGTATTGTTGAACTCTAAAGAATACACAATGACAGATGTGAGTACAAACAAGGGGTCCTGCCTTGATTTGACATGGCTATTGGTGAGTCTGGTGCCTAGGTGTGTGTGAAAGGTGAGGATGGATGTGGAGATGGGGAGCGATCATGGATCTATTGCGCTAGAGGTAAACGTCAGGATGGTACTAGAGATCAGTTTGGCTCCACAAGGTTGTAGCATTAAAAAAATGGAATGGGTGAAGTTTGGTGCAAGATGCACAGGATTGATGGTTGACAGTGGAGAAGATGGAGGGCAGAGTTCGCACTTGCCCTCCACAGTCGGAGAGTTGGATCAAACAATGGAGCATGTCTTTCAGAGTGTAGTGGAGGAACTGGCTCCAACCGGGAGTAAGCAGTTTAGTAAACCAGAGTTCCCAAGGTGGTCATCAGAAAGTTCAGTGGCTGTAAGGGATAGGAAGAGGGAACAGTGGAAGGCCTTGTGAACCAATAGTGTAAAGGATGTGGTGGCTTATAAAAAGGCCAGGGCTCTTGCCCAATGTGCAGGTCACATAAAAGAGATTATTGCAGAAATCTTCTGGGGAGGCAAGTATGGCGCAGGTATGGGTGAGAGTTAAACGTATGTCAGGCCAGGTGAGGCAGAGTTATCAGATCCAATCATTACTGTTGACAGGCGGGAATTGGTCGATGATTGTAGTAAAGCGAATGCTTTAGAGACCCATTTTGTGGCTGTGTACAGTATGTGCAATCATTCCCTGGCAGCTCGACAAGAGATGATAAATGTCATGATTGCAAATGTGTGTTGGAGAATGTGGAGGAGTGGATGCCATGTATGGGCATGCCTTTCTCTAAGTGGAGTCATGGAAAGTCTTGAAGGGGAGTAGGGACTTAAGCCCAGGATAGGATGGTGTTTAATATGTCTTCCTACAGAAGTTACATGATACGTGTTTGGAGGTAGTTTTGAGACTGTATGATATGGTGTGGGCCAGTGGGACAAAGCTGCTTTGGTGGGAAAGGGCTCTCATCCTTGAAAGCAGAGAAACCACCCAATTCCAGTGGGTCCTTTCGAATCATAGCTCTGATGTTTGTCCTTTGCAAAGTAATAGAGAAAATGGTATGTGCAAGACTTGTATACTTTCTGGAATCAGAGAATAAACTGAGTGTGTGTCAGCATCGATTCGGAAACATAGATCAGTTATGGATGCGTCAGGGGTGTTGCTAGGTCTGGAAAAGACCCGGGGCTATGCAAATGTTGGAACTGTCGGGACCCGGGGCTAGCTAGCCTTTTGGCTGTAGCACCTGCGATTCTATCCGGGGCCACAACCAAAAGACCAGAGGCTATAGCCCCCTCTGCCCCCTCCTAGCAACACCTCTGGATGCCGTGATTGCTCTGACTTCAGATGTTGAAGAGGCTTTGAGCTGCAGAGAAATGTTGGGTGCAATCTTTATAAACATGAGGAAGGCTTATGATATGGTTTTGAGAGGTGGTCTGCTCTACGCATTGCCAGAGAAAGTGTTCACCCAAAATTATTTTCCTGAGTGAAGAACTTTTTTGAAGATAGAGTGTTTTATGTGAAAGTGAGGGATACATTATCCCAGGAATTTCTGCTTGGAGAATCAGACTCCTCAGAGCAGTGTTATTGCTCCTGTCCTATTTAATATAGTGGTGGATGGTATCATAGGAAAGGTCCAGGAGTGTGGATGTAAAGTCAGGTTCTATGCGGATGATGGAGTACAATGGGTGAGAAATAAGCGAGGTGGAAAATTCAGGAGAAGTTGCAAATGACATTGGAAGTTATGGAAAGATGGTGCGCGAAATGTACCTTTACAATGTCTAGCTCCAATTAAATTTTTATGCTGTTTCATAGATGGAAAATAAGAGTAGACCTGGACCTTAGACTCTGTGGGATTGTGTTGTAATAAGTGACAGGATTTAGGTTCCTGGGAGTGTCTCTGGATGAGCGTTTACATTGGAATACACATGTGGACATGAGAGTAAACAAGTGTAAAGGGCACCTAAATATGCTAAGGGCAATTTAAGGGCATGAATAGGGGTGGGGGTCCATGTCAAAAGAGCATGACACTGCTGTGAATTGGAATTGTTAGGAGTATGGGATTCAGCTGCATCCTAGTTACAGCAAGACTCCACTTGTTGTGCTGAACAGGGTCCCGGCAAGAGCAGTGAGTATTGTGGCAGGCACAGTAAGGTAATCACCTACTGAAGCTGTACAGGTGTTGGCAGGGGTGTTGCCCTTGGACCTTAGGAGGGTGGAATTGTGGATTAAATACTGGTTCAGATGCCACTCCTTCATTGAGTGGCATCCAGTAAAAAGTGCTTGGAGGCTAACTGGATCTATGTGTTCAAGGTGAAAGCTGGGAGAGAAGAGGGGGGACCTTTGAGTTTCATGCCGTTAGGTTAGTGAAGCCTCTGCAGGTAGAGAAAAAGAAGGGTGATAGAGGGGAAATCAAAAAAATGCTACTTGGGTCTGTGGGGGCAAAGCAGGTGCACAAGTGTATATTGATGGATCCAGGGACCCCCACAGGCACAAAGTAGGGGTTGCTTACTATTTTAAAGAGGAAGAGGAGTTTAAAAGGCAAGGATTTCTGATAATGTTTCCATATGGACGGCAGAGTAGATGGCAGTGTATATGGCACTGGATAGAGCTATGGAGAAACGGCTAGCAAATGTAGTGTTATTTGAGGACTTGTTCAGTGTGTTGCAAGCTATAAAGGAATGGGGTGGCGATAGACAAGATATATTGTTGAGTATAAGACAACAGCTGGAGAAATGTACAGTGGGAGGGATGGGAATTGAATTGGCATGGATTCCCAGTCATTGAGAAAGAGTTTGTGGACAGGGCTGTGTATGAGGCCACAACCAGGTGGTAGTGGATATAGAGATACCCTTAAGTGTGTCTGAGACTCAGGTGGTGGTGAAAGGTGAAGTTAAGGGAGATGGCAAAGCAGATGGGATACGAGCAGGAGGGGGAGACAGATGCAGGCAGTACAAAGAAAGGTTCAGTGTAAGAGATGTGGGGGGAATGCAGAAGTGTCCCACAGACAGGCCACTATCTTGAATCAGCTAAGAATGGGCCATGCCGGTTTAAAAGGATCAGGTTTAAGATGGATAGAATTGTGAGGCGTGTGGGAGCCCGGAAATGTGAAAAGTCCAGACTGCAGAGGAAATTACCAGGATGAGTAGCATCGGAGTGTCAGTGAAGCGGATATCTGACTTGCTTCACCTCAAAATGGGGCTAGAGGATAAGCAGTGTAGGTTTCTCCTTCAGTATGTTAAGGAGACTGGGCACTGGGATGAGCTCAAGTAGAGATGTGCAGCTGAAAAGGGTGACTAACAGCGAACATCATCTCTCGAGATGGAAATTGCTGGCGCCTGCCCTTGAGGAGCCATCCCAAGAAGAAGAGATGTTGTTGAGGGAATCGCTGACTGTGAGATGCACACCATAACACACCGTTAAGGGTAAGCAGTACATTTTAATCCGTTCTCAAACAGACAATACTATTACTGATGGAAAGCTGTCTCTACTAGCGTGCGGTATATATATTTACACACTTTCTTATTTCATTAAGTACCATCTGCACCATTTTTTAACCACATTACAACGGAGTAACACACAATAGCTGTGATTATTCTGTGTTGATTTAGTTGTGACATGACCTAACACACAAGTGGTTTTGACGCTAGAATAGTAGATTTGTACACGTCGATTTAAAACGTTCTAATTGCTGTGTTTTGGTACACTTCAACATCAGCATAATTTTAAATTATAACTGAATGGAAAATGAGTTACCTGCACAAATAACACATTTTGCAATAACACTTTGCATGCTAAAGTTAGTGTTTTATAGTTAAGATTGCGACATGGCTGGATTGACAACCAAGCAAATAAACTAAGCATCCCACACATCCACAGAGCCAAAGCCAGAGGTATTGGCTTTCCACACATCGTTCCTAAACTCTGGAACTCCCTCCCCAACACTCTCAGAGCCGTAACCTCCCTCCCAGCATTCCGGAAAAACTCTCAAAACCACACATTTCATCTAAAAGCATGCCTCCCATAACCAAGCTGTAACATAATAAGTCTGTTTGTATACATGTAATTTGTCTGTATTATGCAACTAAGTTCAATGTCTGCAACAAGCGCCACAATGCCTCCTGGGCTGATGTGTGCTTTATAAATACTAAATAATAAATAAATAAATAAATAAATACATAAATAAATTGGCCTGATTTCTATCCATTGCCCAAGGTTTTATAGCGCATAAGGTCACTTGCCCTATATATTAATAGACAGTGTGATATCACTTATGTCCAGGAACTAATTACTAACTTGCTATTTTTGTTTTTATTCCCTTTGTGTGTTTATATGTGGATAAATCATCTGCATTACATTCAACAATAGTTGATGGTATTGTTTTTTTCCTTTGGGGTTCTGTGATTAAATCTCTTGCACAATAATCAATAACAATGAATGACATGACATAATGTGAGTTTTGGTTAGAATCGTATTTTTGCAAAATTACCTATTTTCTTCTGTTAACATATGGATCAGGTTTTTTCTGTGATCGTCCCTGAAAAAAATGAATAAAGTCCGAAATGCGTTGGGCTGAGAGTTTATAATGTATGTATGCCTTTCTTTCTGTCTTAGGTCCCGATCTCGAGTCGGGCAGAAGTCCTTAAAGGCGGCAGTAATGTTGTTACCGCCACATTTAAGTTCTGGCCCTATCACGAGTCTGGCTTATTTACCCCCAGTTCTGCGATGGGGGTGAAATTCACTGAAAAAATGCCCATGGACCACCTTTAATTTCATGATTCATAATTTCATATAAAACAGAATATTTAGAGTAAAAACAGGATGTTTTTTGTCTAAGATTTTGGTTTGGGATTTTGATTGTGGGCATATTTGAGCAGGGTTATTTCTCCATGAAAACATTCAGAAGTTAGAAATGTAAACATATTCCATAGTGTCACAGGTGACTTCAAGCCCACACCAACTACTGAAGATGGATCAAGGGTTTTTATTAAAATGCTAGATTCAAATAAGTCTTAATAAGGGTTGTTCCTCTCTCCCTCATATACTGTGGGATTTTCCCTCAGTTGCCTAGTCATCCCTAAATCCCAAGGTGGCCACTAGAGAGTGGTAAACCCTACTATCTATGATCTGGCTGGCTATTATCAGGGACTAAATGCAATCGCCTTATCTCTGTTGTCCCCACCAGATCTATCTAACCTGGGGCATCACAAGAAGAAAATATCTCAAGACCTTGTGCTCTTCAATCAACCAGGTCTCACTTGATCTTTACCTCTCACCGCTTAGTATTCTTAACCTGGTGTTCTCTCCATCCTTTGCATTATTTCTACTCCCCTCTTTATCTTTCTTCCACTCTCCTCTTGCTCTATATATCTCTTCCCCTCTCTGGCCTTCTGAAGTTCTTCCATATACTGTTACTGCCCTCCCTCTCTATTGCTCTCCACTTTACTAGTCTCCTCTAGACCAATCACCCTCTTCATTCTACACCTCCCCATTCTACTAGGGCACCTGATCTTGCAACACGCTCTCTCAGCTATACTAGCTGGTAGGCTGACTCAGCCGGTTACGCACTTGTTTCTGTGATCTATGTTTCATCTGCAGGTTGCAGGTTCAAATCCTAGCAAGGTCGACTCAGCCTATCATACTTCCGAAGGTTGATAAAGTGAGTGCCAATTTTGATTTGGTAATAATAATAATAATAATAATAATAATAATAATAATAATAATAATAGTAATGTATGTAAATATGTGCTATGTAAGGCGCTTTGGATCAAAGCTCTTTATAAATATCACATTATTATTATAATTATCGTTCAGCTCTTCACTCTGCTAGAAAAGGGGTGACGTATACAGCACAACGATCTTCGTGCCAGCCTTCAGTCTCAACCACTCTCATAAAATGTACATAGAAAGAGGCTGGACCTTCTCCATTGCTCAAATTGGATCATGGGTGACACATCTGGATGTTCCTGTCTCAAATGAATGGGCCTCTGAAGGCAGAATGGGTTGATGACTTATATCCAGTTGGCTTCCCACAATGACTCTTAACAGGTCGATGATTGGATAGGAGGAAAGCTCAGGGTCAATGAACTTATCTTGAAAGAAGTACAATGCTTAGCAGAATGGCTTCAAAACATGGTCCCATGCTTAGAGACTGGACACCGGCATAAGGCATGATATAAGAACAAATTTTTATTTGTTTTATGGATATTGGTTCAGAATCAATTTCCCCTGAATAAGGATCCTATTTAGGTGGTGCATCTGTGGATACTGCTTCTACTTCTTGCTTGACATGGTCTGTGGGGTTTCTCCACTCTTGGAATGCAAGACCACCCAAGAGGCTTGGCTGACCACTAAGGTTGGCGTGGGATTATCTCAATCTACTAATTCACTCCCAAGCCTGACGTATCTGTTCTAATAGACTCTTCCTTGGGTCCTTCACTAGCATGTACCTGGTCAAGATTCTGTCAGATCCGGCTGAAACCCAGAGTCCTCTCATTCTTCTGGTTGGGCATCGAGAGTAAGGAATCCAGTTCTACTCTGACCTTGCAGATCTCTTGATAGAGGTGTTCAGTGCTTGCAGTCAATCGGAGGTCTCCTGCCTCTGACTTCCCTTCTGTTTTTCTCTTTGTTTGGCAGCCTCTGTATCTGGGCTTGATGAATTCATCGATGACACCATGTGTCACATATGACGTAAAGCACATAACAACTCATATAGATTGTTCAAGGACTTTGGTTAAGATAATCAAATAGGATCTCATTAAGGCTGTGCCCCTCTCTCTCATCTTCCATGGGCTTTTCTCTTCCTAGCTCATTCAACCCTACATCCCAAGTTGGACACTAGACATTGGTAAACCATCTTATGCATGATACAGCTGGCCATTTGTAATGGTCTAAAGGCTATCACCTTATCTCCCTTGCTCCAGCTGGGAATGATTAGATGGGTCCTAACCCAGTGCCCTTCAATCACTCAGGTGTAACTTGGACTTTCCCTCTCAAGCTCTTGGGCTCCTTGCTCTGATGTTCTCTCTTTTCTTTCCATCCTTCGACTCGCCTCCTGTCTCTTCTTCCCACTCTCCTATTTCTCACTCTATCTCTGCAATCCTACTCTGTACTCTCTACTACTCGCCCCTTAACTGGTCTCCACTCTACCACTCTCTCTTCTACTACTCTCCTCTCTGCCGCTTTCCTTTCTCCACATCTACCACTCTCCACTGCACTGCTCGTTACCCTACTACTATCCCCTCTCCACTCTGCTACTCTCCACTTTTCCTTCATAGACTGCTCCCACTATTAGAACAGTGGAAAAGGAAGTTTATCTCCCATTGTTTCCAATAAGAGGAGGTGCAATTAAGGCTTTTCTCGGTGTAGGGATATCTGAGGCATGGGAAAATTATTATTTGAATCCCACTGTCTGTCTCTGTGATGAAGATGCCTGCAGCACCTTTATATCAGAGAGGTACAGCAATGAGGAAGGGCTGTGCTTCTTCCAGTAAGTACTATGGTGGTTTGAGAACAAACAATAGTTTCCCCTTCTAGGCTATTCTCAATCAGGGAGGGGCTTTGAAGGTTGATCCAGCCTTCTTCTGTGTCTAAACTTTGCTGAATCCCATTTATGACCATTCTGAGTTTTCCATTTGGGAGATTAGTGCATTTTGTGCATCCCAGTTGCTGGGTTCTGTGACCATAAAGAAGGTTCCCAGGGAAAAAATGGATAGGGGCACCTTCCTGTTTTTCTAGCCCATATAAGTGCGCTGTGAACACCAAACTAGCCAAGAGGTGCATCAGTGTCAAAATGTACCAGAATAAAGCCTTTGACACATTTCTTTGCAAGTCACATTTTAAGGTACAGCAATTTGTTATTCCCACAGGCATTGATACATCAGCTAATGTAGCATGGCTGAAAATCTGACTGCCTACCTGTTATAATCACCATAATGTTGAGGCAGTGATTCCATGTACTGTGCAGGCGGATGCTGTGTGCAATGAACATGATAACTACCCAGCAGTGTGATGCAACAGTTTCACTTGGCAGAACCCACCACCATTTACTATATGTGTGTGCATGCACAGCTGGTAAGAGACAATTAGGTGCAAAGTAAAATGTCAATATTGCAAACTCATGCCATACAGTGCTTAAATGGTCAATACATACCCTAATTGCATGCAAAGGAGCACAGTCAATGCTGAAATATATAATCCCTGACCATATTTAAATGATTAACTCTATGCAAAGCGGGCTGGTTAAGGTGAATCTTGGAATCACAAAATAGCATGTAGCTAAATATCTCCAAGTTAGGTGTCCTGTCACATTGTGTGTGGACTGTGAGTAGACCCACTACTCTCTTCAGGTAGGAAAATCATGACTTGCCACTACACAGGTTGCGCCAGAAAAGATTTTAATCAATAAAGGGTCCTATGGTTTACACGTTTGCTAAATCAAAAAAAGTATTTCTAAAATAAAATAAAAATGTGTAACAACAGAGAAGTAGGTGTTGGAGGTGGGTACCAATTAAGATGAAATGAGAAAATAAAACAATAATGAACCCCATTAGTAAAGCGACCTGTAATTTGGTCAATATTCAACAAATTTGTTGCAAGTGATATATGGATTTACTAAAATAATTCCATTAGAAAGGCAATCCATAACGTGGTCAGTCACCAAATGAATACTAATCACGTACAACATTGCACATCATTGTATTTCGGGGTCAGTAGTGAAAAAAATGTTCAGATTCAATAATTGTTGTGTGATCACAAAGGCAGGGTATTAGTCACCCCAAAATATAAATTCTTGAAACTTGATAAAGCTGTTCTTGGTGAATCGTGAAGTACCGGGATAATCCCTGTTCCTAGAATATGAACATTATTCATGAAAACTACCTGACAATTGGTGTCTGTCATTACTAGATCTATCCTTGAAGGTATATGGTAACTGAATCCAAAATCTGACTGCCCCCAAAGTAATTCGTCCTAATAGACCTATTCTGCATGTAGCTTTAGCCCCTAATTAGATGTGATTATGTTTGTATTTGTTGACATATCGTCGATCTATAATAATATGTCTCCAATGGTTCATGCTTCCCTCACTCACCACATCAATAACTCCAGAGTGAGAACTGATTGAAAAACTAATCAAACCTTGCTGAAAAGTTAAGATTAAGCCCCTCTATCAGCAATCCATGAATGATGATTTAAATATTAGGACGCTATTTGAGTAATGTTTAGCTCTTAAAATAAAAACATTGGGCCTCATTAGGACCCTGGCGCTAGCCCGCTGGTAATTTTTTTGTGGGCCCAGAAAAGGGCAATAACCGGTTCATGCCGACCTTGGCGGACCCGTTTATTGCCATTTTCTAGGCTCCGGAAAAAAAACATTCCCCATTCCCATTTGAGGCCCATAGGGCTCAATGGGAATGGGGAGGGTGCTAACAACGGGCTCGTTAATGACGGGCCCGTTGTTAGCATCCGGGACTGCTAGCGGGACCCGCTAAGGACGCCTGGTCTGACCAGGCGTTCCTTAGCGGGTCCCACACCAGTCCTCGCAATAGGGCAGCCCGTAATGAACGGTGTCGGTCTTGTACCGGCACTGTTCATTACGTGGACCCCTGCCTCCTAATGAGGCCCATAATGTTTTACCTTTGAAACTCTTGATCCAAACATTCTTAGTAGAATCAGTATTGTGCGTGATTAATGCGTTATAATTGCGTGATTCATAGATAGTAATTCTCCCCATCTAAGTACTGAAAGTGCTGTACATTGTGCAATGGTTGGACATGACATCATCCACTCAGCAAAGAGCATGTGCCTCCCTTTTGCATCCTGCATATGTTTACCAATATGGTGATATATGTACATCCATAGTATCTAGGAATCTGTAATCCTCCCCCGTGAGGGGAAATATTTATGGGGCTACCCAATAAGAAGTATTCTGCTAAAGATTATAAGATCCCAATGAGGCAGGAATTAGTGGAAGATGCAAAGGATGCTCAGGGGGAGGCAGCAACGGAATGCCCAGGGGAGGCTTCTTGAGTAGTAGCAGACGAAGATGCTCCAGAGGTCTACTCTGCAGTCCAGCAGAACCCATTTTGCCCAAGATATAGCTTACTAGCACAATGCTGCCCCCATCCATGCCTACTGCAACTCATTATTAGCTGTGGTTTGTTCCAAGACCCAATCAAGCCTTTCCCTCAGTTCCTTTATTCGGAAGGTGACCTGTGGCTCACCCAGTTCATTCAGATTGCACCTTAACTGTGCTGCTGACCTGCAAGAAGCGGTCCTTGTCCCACACGGAGAAATGTGTGTGACAGAATAGGGGTACTCCGTTATCTTCACGATCCCCTCCAGCAGCATCTCAGCATCCGTCTCATGGAAGTGAGCTTATTATTTGTATTTCATATTAAAAGGATCACTATGCCATCCCAATGTCAACTACATGTGCAAAAATGCATCCACCCTCTCCTGAACACGTCACAAAGAACAGAAGTGAGAACTGCATGCTGTACATTCGGTTTGAGCCTCACAAAATAACCCTTTTTCACTAATTCCATATCATCTGGAACTAGGCTGCCAGATTTATCATTGCCCTGCATCCATGGGACCACAGAACTCCCAGTGTCAGTCAGAAGCAACTTCAGGACACTTATATGTACTCTGTAGGGACTGCAAGACATAGACCTATATATTCTGTCTAATGTAACTCCTTAGATTGCAATACCCTGTGTCTCATGTAGAGGTAATCTTCAGGAATAAATCATTTGGCGGAAGGATGTTGGTTGGCTCAGTAGCAGCTCTCTAGCATGAGCTCCTGACCACGTTTCAGTCTGGAGAAATCACCTCCAGTTTCAGAAAAGACTGAAGATTTTCCTATTAAACAAGGCCTTTGATCTTGATCCGTTGCTCTTCCTGTTATATTTTTCCCAACAAGCTCCCACATTATCGTAATCATTGTGATGCCCTTTCACTTTCCATTATTGCTTTCCATCTGTAAAATATGCCGGTTTGATTGTGTACTGTCCTGTTATGTCACTTTTCCTATGTCCCCATCCAACAACTTAGCTGTGAAGTTAAACTAACTTTTCTGCTGCCTGTCTCCTACCTCCTTATATTTGCACTTAACTGATCCAGAATGTTCCAAATCCCAGAGAGGATTGTACCCCCCTTTCCTTGCCATGGGATATCACAAAGCAACTGTGCTCCGGTTCAAAAAGCAGGCAGGCTGCTTCACCCATCCACCACACCCATCAAAGTCACCAGTCTTAAGCAGCCAGTGAAAGGGCAAATGATCCCTTCACATGCTCCATGTCTTCATCGTGTGTCGTTATTGTTTCTCTAAGCAGTCATTTGTATTTATGTTGGAATGCCACAATCTGCCTTCACTTTGGAAGTCTTTTCTGACCTTACACCCTTGTAGCATATTGGATTTGTTTTTGATCCACACTTGGACCATGGATTTCTCGTTAACCCCCATTGGACCAATAATATATTTTGAACTCCCCCTTGATTTATTTTGGACACTTCATTTGCCCTTGAATGTGCTTTTTCTTTACAAGGCACTTTGGATTTCTTTTTTGTTCTATTATTTTGATCTATGATTTACTGTATGTTTTTTAAGGTATTACCCTTTGATTTGGGGGATATCAATAACTGTTTAATTTCATTTATGGCCGACTGCATAGATCCTGGTCCCCATCCATCACATATTTGCAATAGGTTCCAGCTCAAAATTGTAATTCTGATGTCATCTTGATTAACATGTTTTCACTGCAATTGGTTGCGGGTCAGGGGTAGGGTGCCTAATTTCAATTAAATTGTGTTGAACCACCTCATTTAGAAGTATTTGCGGATAATTTCCTTATGCAGCATTGGTCTATCGATATTGTCTGTGTTGTTGTCCAAGACTGCAATGCTGCTCGCCATACACAAGAGCACCATCATCTGGCACTTTATCCTCCTCATCCTTAGTGGGCAGGAGCATAATGAGCTTGATGTCAAAGTTGTACAGGATACCAAACGTAGGTCATTTTTAATGCATCCTTTAAAGGAAGGGCTTCACTGTCTGGCTGCCATTCCGGGTTAATCTGCTTCCCCCATCTGCTGTCACTGGAGAGGAAACAGCGGAATACATTATAAAATGACGGCTCACCATAAACTCCCATTCCCACCACCTTTACACCAAACTGACTACTCAGGGCTGCAGTATTCTGAAAATCAAGTATACTTTGCATAACTTTGCAACCCAAGCAGACAGCAATACCTCCCATTTAGTACCAGCAGCAATGGCATCAAGGCGCACCATTCCCCTTGGTTGGTAGCACTTCAAATAGCAACATGTAAGGAATTGACCTGAATAAACTTCTGCTGTCCTGGTAGGGTGTAAAATTGAAGAAGGCAATACCTCTGCTGGTTCAAATCAAATGTTGGCAAGAATCAATATGCTAAGAGCACCGATCTACAAAATTGAGACCAAATGTTTCTACAATAGGTGCAACATGACATGCAAACAACTCAAGCTTGTCAATACACAAGCTTTGATTCGTGAGCTTCAGCCACACATAGAAAAATACTTTAGAAGGAGGAAGAGGACAACTGACAGCAAATGTCAATATCTCTGAGGAACAACTCATTTGTCTTCATCGCAAAGGGTAGGTTACAATACTGTCGACCATCATCACACCCAAAACAACTGGATCCATACGATGAACACCAAAGTAGGGCGGAGTATGAGATAGGTAAAGATGTTAGAGGAACCACTCTGATTATGCACGTGCGAGGCCGAGGCAGGTAAACTATCCTGACCCGCTCTCTGAAACTGGAGAGAGTTCTAGGTCGCAGCAATAGTCTTGAACTTAATCAGTAAGCGGTTTTGGAGCTTGTTCACTCAATTCCGAACATGCGCCAATTACGCTCACCGGATTTTCAACTCAACAAATTTTACGATGATGAGTGCCTGGACTCAGTGTCCCTTCACATCACTTCACCAGTTGTCAAAAATATGTTGTTAGATTCAACAGAGAGTTTGTTGATGCTGGGGTTTGACTTGACAAGTACATATTTGGCCGATGAAACCATGTCAAGACAACCTCAAGGTGGACCAACCCTTGAAACTGGGCCCACTAAAGTAATAAGTCAATTCCAGGGGGACCAAGGGTCAGTTGACCCTAGGATAACCCCACCATACTTGGACCCTTTGAATCTGGGCACAGTGCCTTCTGGCCTTGAATTGAAAATAAATGTTACCTTCCAGCCAAACTCCTCCATTCGGCAAGTGGACAGTGTGAAACCAAAAGATTCTTTGACAAGGCCCAAACTTGCAACCTCAGATTGGTCTTGGCTGGCAAGTGCCCTAGCGCCCCACAGTTCATCTTAGCAACCCAGCTGCAACCTTGTGGGACAACAACAGGATCTTCATATGGTTTACACAGCATCTTTACCGGTGTCCCTGAAACTGGTCTCCTGGGATACCATGGGATTTTCCCACCTCCTAAGACCAAGTGACATAAACCTGGGAGAGTACAATCTGATTTGTCTCCAGGAGACATGGTTTCGAGTTGTCTATCATTCCAGCTGTTAAGGGGGCTGTTCGACGTCAATCGGCAAGACTCCTTACTCCTTACTGCAGTGAAATTGTGGTGTTGTTTGAACTTCCTGAAGTTAGCTTCACCAAAGAGGTTGTGATTGGATGGGAGTCTGACCCCTTTTCGGTTGGAGGTAAAAATTTAAGCAAAATCCCAATTATTAATGTGTATTGGAACCCGGCTTTGATCTCGGATGAACTACTTATAGATCAGGTCACCAACCATCTGGACGACACATTTACCACCCAGCAGTCGAAGTATAACATCCTTTGTGGTGACCTAAACTTACTAGACCTAGTGAAAACATATCAAGAGCAAGGTTAGAACTACGATGACCCCCAACAGGTGAGATGCAACCTATGGAACTCATTGATGGACTCCAGAGCGATGCTACTCCTTAACGGCAACTCCAATGGTGATATGCCTTCACAGCCGACATGGGAAAATGTGGGCTATTCATTGACTCTCGATTATATCTATGTATCCGCCAACTTTCTGCCCGTGGTTAACAACTTCCAGGTGATTAAAACAAGTCATCTTGATCACCATCTTCTCCTGCTAGAATGGAGAGCAGCTAGCTCTAATATTCAGGTTTATAAACCCCCAATGGTAGAATTGTGCAACAGGGGACTATGTCTCAGACTGTCAGCCGTAAAGATCTGGACTTTAATATCAACCTTTGTGAAAGCTCCCCCGTTGGTCGAATATTCACCACTGTTAGAGGAGTTTCATTACCAGCTTAAAAATAAAAGTCTCGGTTGGCCACCAGGGGGCGCACGGATGATCTCCTATCCCGTGTGAGCTCTGTCTCTGTATGTCTGCGAGGTGACCTGAGTCCCCACACCGCGACCCCCCCACGGAAGAAAACTCGAGGAACGGACATCGGTGTACCCTCCCACCGCCCAGAAGAAAACCTGATTAAAATCGGACTCAGGAAACCTGAGAAATTTCTGTGTGAAGTTTCACGCCGAAGCCGGCGTGAAAACAAAAGTAAATCAGTCCAGCACAGCCACGCTGGAGAGCGCGTCCATCTGGAGAAGAACACTCAGCCTGAGAGGCGCCAACCAGCGTGTCCTCCCCAGCCCCCAGGCCGCACTTCCGAAGTGCCTCTGACTGCAGCCCAGCGCAGGCCCCTCAGTGACACACCCCAGCCCGCGGACTGCCGGAGCACACAGAGGCCAATGCCGGGAGGTAAGCTGCACCTCTGATTGAACGCAACTCGAGCTCTTTGCTGCGCCCGCGGTGCCCCGGAGCGCTGTGGCCTGTGGATGGGGCCCCAAATACGCAAAGAAGCTCTAGAGGCGCACACTCCAGTGAACCTCTATTGCGGATGCCTTGAGCTCCGCGTCCCGCGGACGCATACTTTGACACGCAGTGTGGATCCACTGCAGGGCCCCCACGCAGTGAACAGCTCCTTCCTTAGACGCTCTGCACACCGCGGCATACAAACGCATGCCCCGACATTTGGAGCGGCAATGTGGGCCCGCTGTGGTACCCCCGCCCGGTGAAGAAACACGGTCCCCAGTGTCTTGCGCCCCACAGCCGAGGCCATCATAGAGGGCGTATAAACCTGAGGTCTGCCTCCCCCTCTGGATACCTCATCAGGGGCAACAGATTACAGGAGCTGTTAACACGAAAACGGACCATCAGGGTAATAACACGATAATGGTTTGATTGAGTGGTCCTTGAAGATTTCTGCCCCTCCGGACCTCCAATAACAAACGGTGTATCCCAGAGCTGCCATAACCCTTTCTTACACCCAAAATGTAATGATGCACCTTATGCACTGGCCGCTATCTGAAAGTTGGAGACACATGGGGCAAAGTGAACACTGACGCCATAAAATCTTCCACCAGCTCCCACCTGTTTTGGACACATTACTGCTTGGCCTCTGCATACCACGTGCCACTCCCAGTGCACGGGGCAAGGGTCATTGGGACTGAGGGTAGGGCCCCGAAACAGGGGCGTGTGCCTCCTCAAGTACTCGGTAGTGAATGGAACTGAAACCAGGGAGACCCCGCAACTTCTGCTCTACATAGGGGTACCTGCAACTCACGATGTCTACCCACAGGAGCGAGTGGACATCACGTCCGTCTTTTAGGAGGTGTGCAGCACAACAGTGTGCATACAAACGACCAAGTACTCTGGAAGCTCGCAGCATGGCCCGAGTGTGAGGCCCTTGCATCCTACCCACGCCATACTCGAACCCAAGACAACGAGGCACAGTTCCCAAATATATGCAAGCCAAAATAAAGCTAGCCACATACGCTTACGCTCCCGCCAACCGCAAACTCACCACCCCCAAGATGGCAACCGAATCTGTGGCACAAGGAGAGACAGCAGCCACGAAAGATGACATAGCAGCCCTCCTCACGGAGATAAAGAATATGGGAGCCAATATAGGTAGCAAGACTGGCAAAATCACTCAACGCATAGAAGACAAGATTGAAGACAGACTGGAGGGAGTGGAAAATAACCAAGCTTCCATGAACACTTTGGAAACACAACTCGAACACAGAATCACAGATCTCAAACAACGAGAGGAGGAATACAGACTGAAAATGGATGATTTGGAAAATCGAGAGAGGCGGAACAATCTACGGTTTTTCGGGATCCCGGAAGAAGACGGGGAGACGGAGGAAGGCCTAAAAGCAAGGCTTCACAATATCATCAAAATCTTGGCAGCCGATGACGAGAATGACAAACCGAGAACTGAGCGGACCCACAGAGCGGGTGGCCCACCAGGGGGCCCGAGATCGGTCCTCACCCGCTTCCACAGATACCAGGACAAGGCGAAGATTCTCGAGAAGGCAAGGCATGGGGGTGTGATCATCCTCAACGGAGCCCAGGTAACCATATGTCAAAACCTATCCGCTATGACATTGGCGCTGCGAAGGATGTGTGGCCCCCTGACGAAATGGCTGAAAGAGCAGGACACCCGATATAGGTGGGGATATCCGTTCTCGCTCTCTTTCGAACATGAGGGCACGAGAATCAGATTATAATCAGAGAGGGAGATAACAGCGTGCATATCTGAACTTGTCAATGCTCGTGAACGAAGGGAAGACAGAGATGCCCCCAAGGCAGAAGGGCGAGAGTGGAAACTCCGAGGACCTAAGAGACAGAGAGTTAAAGGATCGAGAAAATTTCAGAGAGGTAACAACTCACCGGAGGGGGACAAGTGAATTAGACCAGCGGCAACTACCTTGACACTATGGGTGCATTTTAGACAGAAGCCACTTTTGGTCCCATGCAAAAAGTAATATTAGATGGCTGTATGTTGTAGCTAAAGGGGGGGTTGGGGCTCAGACTAATGTGGTGTTTATTGTTAACAAAAGGACCGCACGACGATGGTCCCTCCTGGTGGTTCGCTGCTAGTTAAGTGAAGCTAACTGGACCTGCTCGGATGCCGTCACATGGGGGGAAGAGGGAGCGAGGGAGGGAGAGGGGGGAACACAAAATGCGAGGAAAGGTATACAAGACATGGGAGAAGGAAAGACTGAAACAGTTTTTTCAATTACTGCCGAGGAGAGGAAATCATTGATACTGGTTGGGGGCATAAACCACAGGGAATGGCTGCTTACTATTATGAATGATTTAATGTCACAAATAGATGGCTACCCTTGAAGCCAGCACACGGGACCCCTTGAAAGTGGGGACACTTAATGTTGAGAGGCTTAACTCACCTACCAAGAGGTCACTAGTATTAAGGGAATTCCAGAGAGCCAAGATGGACATCCTATTCCTGCAGGAAACCAAGTACATGAAGGGAGAGGAGAGGCCTATCCAAGGAAAACGTCACGGCCTGGAGTTTTGGGGCTCTGGACCATTGTGCAAAGGGGGTGTGGGAATCCTTATAAGAAAGGGAATTGAATTTCAAGAACTAAATCCTGGTCAGATGCGGAAGGGCGAGCCTTATTGGTGGCGGGAACCATTGGGAGCGTGGAGGTAACGAAAGCCACGATCTATTCCTCTCTAGAACCATCCCCAAAATAATGTTGGAGGCTATGGGACATATTGTGCTGGGTGCGGACATCACATCACACTCTGAGATCACCCCAATAACATGGTCCGATCATGACATGCTCACAGTCGCTATACAGTGGGAACACTTACCGATCAGAGTAGGGAAATGGAGGTGCAATGAGACCCTGTGGAGGGACCCTGTCTTTAGAGAAGAGCTTGAGACAGAGATTAGAGAATATTTCAAAGCTAACGACACGGGGGAGATCTCCAAACGGGGTGTGTGGGAAGCGGCCAAAGCAACCTGGAGGGGGATCCTTATACGGGAGGGGGCGCGAAAGAAAAGGGAAAGGACCCTCATTGAAAATAAGCTTCGGAACAAAATATGTCGATTGGATAGGGAAGCCAGGGAAGGGGATACCACATACCCTGATAAGATCCAAGAAGCTAGAAAGAAACGGGATGAACTTCGTCACCTGGAACAGGGTCAGATAACTCGCAAATTGCATTTATTAAAACAAAAGTTCTACGAAAAGGGGGTTAAAGCTGACACACTGTTGGCTGCTAGACTCAGGATGCAATGGGCAGAACGAAAGGTAAAGGAATTAACACATAATACCCCTGACCAAGGGCAAGACAAACCATCCATCCCTGAACTGTTCGCAAACTTTTATGAATCCCTATACTCTTCTGAAACAGACCCAAACTCACAAGCGATAGATAACTATCTTGCTGACATTGATCTTCCAAAAATAGCTGAGGTAGACGCAGCCCACCTTGAGTCCCCCATAACGGAAGAGGAAGTACACCAAGCCATCAAAAGGCTAACATTGGGCAAATCCCCGGGGGAGGATGGATATACAGCCGGCTTCTATAAGACCTTCAGTGCCCTTTTAGCCCCATTTCTGACTGAATTATTTAATGAGATCCTAGATTCGGGAACCGCTCCCGACTCCTTCGTCCAATCGGTCATCCCCAAAGAGGGTAGGGATCCCAAATGTTGTGGGTCATATCTTCCCATATCCCTGTTGAATCTCGATGCCAAAATCTACACGAGGGTACTGGCTGCCAGGTTAGAGACTTTCATGCCCCATCTTATTCTTCCTGACCAGGTCGGGTTCATAATTGGGCGACAAGGGGCAGACACCATGCGGAAAACTCTCCATTTGGTCGCAGCCTCCCAAACTATGAACGATGAACCCGCCTTGCTTTCCATTGATGCTGAGAAAGCATTCGATAGAGTAGAATGGGAATTCCTTGCTGCAGTCCTCCGCGCCATAAGTATAGGACCAAAATTTAGAAAAGGGATAAAAGCAATGTACACAGCACCTAAAGCCGCAGTGTCAGTCAATGGGGAGTACTCGAGATGGTTCGAGTTAAAACGTGGTACCCGACAGGGATATCCCCTTTGGGCTATACTCTTTGCCCTTTCTGTAGAACCCCTGGCCCAGAAAATCAGGAATGACTCCCAAATTGAGGGAATGAGATTGGGACAGGTGGAATATAAAGTAGCGCTGTACGCAGATGACTTACTTCTCCACGTGATAAACCCCAACACATCCATCCCCAGGGCACTAAACCTAATGGACGCATACAGCCAAATATCGGGTTTTAAAATCAACAGATCCAGGTCGATAATCTTCCCCCTACTGGGATCAATGGAACTGAACAATGAAAGATACTCTTCCCTGGGCCTTACGATAGAGCATGAGAAATTGAAATACTTAGGGATACATGTCACGAGATCTCTCTGAGACCTATATGAAGCCAATTTCCCGGCACTTCTCCAAAAGTTTCATGTAGACCTCGCAAGGTGGGGTAAATTAACCATATCCTGGCTGGGACGCCTAAATGCAATTAAAATGACATGTCTCCCTAGATTTTTATACCCCTTTCAAATGCTCCCCATCCAAATTCCGCACCAATTATTTACAGAAGTCATGAAAGTGATCATAAAGTTCCTGTGGCAAGGGGAAAAAAACAATAATTGCGTATACTGACTTGATGCTGCCTAAAGACAAAGGTGGGGTGGGCCTCCCGGATATTCAGAAATATTATGAAGCAACCCAGTTACGAGTCCTCATTCCCCATCTCGGCAATCAGAAAACACTCCAATGGATTGCCATGGACAACCACTACCTGTCCCCGGCGACAGTCTCTGAGTGGCTATGGTCCCCCAGAAGGAGAGTACTAAAGAAATCTAAAGCACACCTAATGTTTGAAACCCTATGGAATATATGACGAGAAGGGACATGAAAAACATCACTACGTGGCCATCGCCACTAAGTCACCTGTGGTCCCCTGGCATCAACGACCAGAGTGCTAACGTAGAGAGATTTCAATCCTGGTATGAGGCGGGCCTGGAAAGGGTGGGGCAACTTCTAAAAAAGGACTCATTTATCACGCTCCCCAAGCTGGAGGAGGCGCTTGGAATTGGTACTCTATCTGTATTCCACTTTCTGCAAATTAAGGGTGTCCTGACAAAGCCCGAATGGAAGGATAATTTCGAAAGGGACCTCATTCCATTCAAGACGATATTGGATTCTAGAACTGAAATGAAGGGACTGATCTCAACCCTATATAGAACGCTCATAGAGGCAGGGGAAGGATCAACATAACCTCTTAGACTGAAATGGGAGAGGGGCATTGGGGACAGTATTGATCCAGAGATGGGCCAAAATATGTCAGGCTGCACCCAAAGCTTCGATCTCATGCCAATATAAACTGCATGTAATTAAACTACTTAACAGATGGCAATATGACCCGCATAGGCTCTCCAAAATGTACCAATCATCTAGCCCACTATGTTGGAGGGGTTGCGGATCCACGGAGGACTATTGGCACATGTGGTGGAACTGCCCCCGAATTAAAGTATATTGGAGCGAAGTCCTGGGATGGATTAGGGACCAAGATGGGATCCAGAGGATAGCGGACCCCCTCCTAGCACTATTTGGCTTTGAAAAAATTGAAGATGAATGGGGAGGGTCACAGATATAGCTGTGCCGCTGTTACTAGCCGCGAGGGCTCTCTTGGCCATGAAATGGAAATGTCCCACAATCCCATCAAAAGAAGAATGTGTCAATGTAGCCTCTAACATGTGCACCATGGAAAAGATCATGTCATCCATACATGAGAAACCCACACAATGTGATATTTTATGGATGGAGTTCCTTAACAAATACATGCCGGAAACAACACAATAACGCCTACAGATCCACCAGCCCCATGACCTCACATTGCGAGAAAACACCTGTTAATGGAATACACGACACGAGACAACGAAAAACCATGCTAACTCTCCAAACAAGGTGGTCCCCAAAACTTACCACATCTATTATGCAACTCACCACACATTGGAAAGCACATTCCTCAGCGGCAGTCGGTGAAATCTTGTAGGGTGGGGAGAGGAAGGGGTAAACAGGGATTATTGTTGACATTTATTGATATTTTAAATGGAAGTTACATGCGAACGGAAAGTTCACGAAAGCATTGTCGAAATGTAGAATTGGATTGTGATTATCTTTGTTTGGCAACAACACCATCTTTTATTGTTTTTGGTGCTTGTTAATTTCTGATGGAAATGCTGTAACCTGTTTGACATAAAATCAAATAAAAACAAATTAAAATAAATAAATAAATAAAAGTCTCTCGACCGGGACCTTTAAACATTATTTTGATCTGGTCTTGGTGACCAAGAGAAGACTAGCACAAAAGCTGAATCGTGCTGCTAAAAATCAGGTCTGTCGAAGTCTTTGCTGAAGCTAAGTTGGCACAGTTAAGCTACAAAAACTGGCTACGTACATTGAAGCACCAGAGATACCAGAACGACGCGGAGGCCATGTTGAAAGCTTTGGCTGGTAAGGATCTGCGCAAATTAAAGCTGGATGATTCTTCCCCAAAAACAGATCAATCAAATCCAATAAGCGAGGAGTTGTGGATCAATCACTTTGGAAGCCTGTACACCCCGACTATGGCTGTCAGAGCAGATGGGGATTCCCCGCAGAGCACTGGTTCATGGGTTACAAACAATGATAGTAACGAGATTGTAGACCGGATCAGGAGATTGAAGGTTTCTCGAGCACCGGGCCCGATGGGCTAACAAAGTCTATGTTGAAGGAGTTCCCAGAGGATTGGGCGGTTTTCATATCCACTCTGTTTAAACAAATTACCATATTCCATCATTGTTCTGATTTATAAAAAAGGTGATTGGTATGACCCGAAGAATTATCGCCCGATCGCTCTCCTCGATGCAATCAGTAAACTGAATAGTACCATCATCCTGGATCATTTTCATGCTTGGTGTCAGTCAGCCGACTGTTTTGCTCCATTCCAAACAGGTTTTGTGAATGGTTTGGGTATGGCTGTCAATATCCTACTGTTGCAAATCTTGAAGGGAAACTCACAGATTCGGAAGGGTAAGATCTATATGGTCTTTGTGGACTTAGTCCAGGCTTTTGACCAAGTGGACAGGGGTCTGCTTTGAACAAAAATGGAGAAAAAGAATTCCCCCGAGGCAATATTGCATCCAATTAAGGCCTTGCATTCCACCACCTGCTTAAGAGTGAGACTAAGCCAGGCTGGGATCCTGTCCAAAGAAGTTAAAAATCTTAGAGGAGTAAAGCAGGGATGTCCTATTGCCTCTTTAATTTATTTCTTGAAGATATGCCTGATGCCTTTTTGGCAACAAGATCAATTCCCCCCAGGGTGGGTGGACGTCAGCTATCACGATTGTTATATGCTGACAATGTGGTACTTACCGACCAGACCCCGGTTAGCAACTCAACACCCTTCAAGACTACATCAAAAACAATGGGCTTGAAATAAACAAAGGTATAATGAAAACCATGATTTTTGGAACATCGGCGAGGGTGAAGAATCGTTTCTCTTGGCACATAGGCGGCGAGAAGATAGAACATGTAGAGTTGTTTAAATATCTGGGTGTCTGGCTAAGTAATTCAAGACCAGAAGCTCCCATATCACCTCACTTAATGGAAAAAATGAAAGCACTAACTAGCCAGGCTTGTGCGCTAAATCGAACGTTTGGCTGTTTTTCCATTCTCCCAGTCTTACGATTCTACAAAGCAAACGCTACACCGGCCGTGACCTATGGTGCTGAAGCCATGTTTCATATCCTGGAGCCCTTGTGGACTCGACTAGAGGGGATCTTTTGGAAGAGGGTCTTGGGTATTCCACAATCTACCCCCGTAGCCATCCTCCATAGAGAGTTGGGCCTCACCTCTCTGAAGTGTATAGTCAATTGGAATAGACTGGCCTTATTTGGGAAATGTTGTTCCACTCCGAGACCAGCAACTTTGGAAATGATCCATAATGAAATAATGCAGGAGAACAATGTATCCTTGCAATGGTGGCATTTGCAAATGACGACATGCCTTGAAGAAATTGGAAGCTCTTTGGATCAATTGGTGACAAATCCATCACGAGTTAAAGTAAAACTGAAAACCCACGATTGGATTTGAACTTTGGAAACTGCCAACCGTTATCACTCTGTAGCACATATACCAACTGAGGGTCGTAAACTGAACACTGTGTGTACCTATTTGAAAAATTCCTGGATAAAAGGATCAGAGATCAATTCATGAGGGCCCGTTTGAACCTTTATTCAACAAACGAGATCCAGGAAATAAGCGGCTTGTCCCAAGAAAATCATTGTCTATATTGTAAAATCACATCTGAATCTGAATCTCTAGTTCATATGGTTACCGCATGTTCAGGTTTGAGAGACCTTTGCAAAAAGCACCTTAGACCCGTCTTTCGGACCCCTCAATGTGGTGGAACTTGTTAATGCAGGGTCATAGAACAAAAAACATAATTGGCCTTGTTCGATTTCTTGCAGATGTTTTTCCGGAGACAAGTCCTGTTATAGAAACTTTATTTTATTTTATCTAAGGTTATTTTAATATTACTTCACTGTCTAATTTCTTGTGTTACTTTTATTATATGATGAAGATTGGTTTGTATTCTTTTGCAAAAAAAATGTTGATCAATTTTAACGCAAAAAAGTCTTTTAAAAAATGCTGTTGCGTCTCTTTCCTCTCTATTTCTATATTGATAAATATTATATTTTAACATTCCTTAGACATGTTTGCTGTGGGGGATCAGTACTGTATGTTTTTAATTCCCATTCTTGAGTTCTCATTAATGTTCTATTGGCAGTGGAAAAGATTAATCGTGGGTGTGGTAATGAAGTTATGTCCTTCTGATTTAAGAAGTGCATTAACTGTTTTCTTGATGTTGGAAATCTTTCTTATGGGGGTAGAGTATCGTGTGTTATCTTTTTGCCATTGGTATGATTTTATTTAATTTCGTATTGACACTGAAGAGTGTGATAATTGGATTTAGTACCAGTGTTGGGTTCTTCTCAGTTGAGAAATGAACATGCTGCATGTTTGTTTTATTTAACACAAAACCGTCAACTGGACGTACCAATGCTACATTTTGTCTTGGAAGAGGTATTGCAACTGGATGACAGATTTTAGTGATAGAAGGGGCAGGGGTCAGTACACATTACCTTTAAGCTTGGTGATGAAGAATAGTTATAGGGAATTTGAAAGTATAGGAAACGGCACAATACATCATATAAAAGCACATGGCATGATAAAAACAGGCACATAAATCAGAATAACTTTTCAACATTCTCAATGACACATCTGTGGTTCAGGAATTGCAGCAGGAGCAGAATATGGCGTTAGAACCCTGTTCCAATGGCTGCAAGGGGAGGTAATGACCCGGCAGCCTGAATTATAAGCCTGTGCAAAGCGAGAAACCTGGGGTGCTAACAAAAAGCAATTTAATTCCTTCAACAGTGCGCCGCAGGCGTCCCATCCCGTTCAATGAATCAAAATCCTATGTCCATACGGAACCCCTCTTCCATTACCATGGTGGCCTGGAACAGCGAGCAGAAGGGAAGCTGCCGCAACAATCAGGTAAGTGGGGTTGGGGATGGCGGTAGGGGAATAGTTAAAAAAAAGAAACGGGAGGGTGGGGTCGGGGATGGGGATAGGCTAACCGTTTAAAAAACGAAACTGGAGGCTGGGGGGCAAAATGGCAGTCCGCGGGGAAGGCAGGGTGCGGGTTCAGTGAAATGAGGGTTGAGATCATAGATTTCAGCTCACGATCTGCAGAACCTGGTTTTCTGCAGCCCCCACCCCCGGTGCTAATGAGACAGAGAAACCTTTGAAAGAAGACAATGCATTTTAAGTGTTTGCAAAAGTGTCTAGCATCTACTGGGGCTTCTCTCACCACCTCCACTCTCGAAGGTCTTGGTCAGAACTGTGCAAGAAGAAGTGGCATGTGTGCCTACTAAGCAGAAATGTTGCAAGTTTAGATGGCAGAGGATATACACTGCATCATCATGGAAGGGATGATACCTCACATATTGCTGCCAGTAGTCCTCAAGCTGACTACTTCTGACCACCATTAGCCACCAAAAAAGTACCTCTTCCGCCTTGATATGATATTATATGGCATTTATAATGCGCCTATCCACAAGTGTTTCAAGGCGCAAAACCCTGCCCAACCAATCTGACTGCTGAAATGCCATTACTTGTATCTACTTCAAAGCATCACTCATGACAGCATTCACCACACGAACACTCTGCTATGTTACAGACATGTGCACCCTTACACCTTTGCTCCACATCTTTAACCTCTTACCTGCAGATGTTTCCTATGGTAGCATAGATCCTTTACCCATTTACCATGGTTCCTAAATGTCCTGTTGCTTGACTACCATTTGAGAGCCATTACCATAGTGAATGAACTTGGAACAGTCTCTACAATAATTAAAACAATACAAGTTTCTGTGGATCTGATTCTTAATCTTAATATTGTAATTTGTCCCCTCAAGGTGCATAGAGGATCACAGTGAGCAGTGCAAGGAAAGGGTAAAAGAGATACTTGAGCAAGAATCAAAGGAATGCCTGGTTTGTATTGCACACATCCTCCCCATGATATCACAACCTGCCTCGTAATCAGGCATTTATCCACCTCTGAACAATATACATGTATCGTTCATTCAATGACTCTCCCTGAAAACCCCCAGAACAGCTGTGCCCCAGCCCAATCAATGTGTACTTGTTTATTAACTGATGCTCTTTTTAGATCATGTGCAACACCATTTTTGTTGAGCTATTATATATAACTTCTGGTCTGTCTTTAAGCATGCTTGCAGGATGTCAGACCTATGGGATATCATAGAAGATAATGGCCCTCATTACGATACTGGCGCTAAACCATGGCGCTATTAGCACCATGGTTGGTGCCGGTATCGTAGCAAGTCCGCCAATGTTCAATGGGGAATTACCACCCCATTCCAAGGTTGGCGGGGCGGTAATTCCCCATTGAACATTGGCCCTTCCCCATTCCAATTTTTGCCCCATAGGGCTCAATGGGACTGGGGAAGGCGCTAAGTACGGTACCGCAAATTGCGGTACCGTACTTAGCACCCAGGTGCCTTTGCAGGTCCCTACTTTAACGGCTGGTCTAGACCAGCTGTTCAGGTCGGGTCCCGCAAAGGGACCTCATAGTAAGGCGCTAATTGGTTAACGGCACCGCAGCATTTTACGGCGCTGTTAACCCATTAGTGCCAGGGTCGTAATGATGCTCAATGACACTTGGCTGCTGTGCGACGACTCTACTCCTCTACTCCACCCTGTTCCACACCTTTCCAAAGAAACCCTCCTCTTGAGCAAGAGAATGTATGGCACACAAACAGCCTGTTTTCCCCAAAATGTCAGTTTATGGCATTTCTTGAAGCTACTTCATATGCAGAGGCATGGCTCCACAGCTCCCACAAGTGCCACTAGCCCCAGCCAAGGTCAACAAAAGTGATGATGGAGGCTGTAGACTAAAATATCTGGGGACCTTCAGGTTGAGATGAACTAATATTTATGTTAGACAAAGGACTACACATGTAAATGCACTTTATTGTGCTGTTTAAGTCCTCTGTATCGAATCCCACATTAACACCACTGTAAATAGAAATAATACAAACCTACAGTCTGTCGATATCCGCATATAAAACCGAAAGGAAGAAAATGTTAAAAATGGCATTGAAAAAATAAATAAATCCCAATAATGTCGATCAATGGGAGCAGAGGTTCTGGGGATGTCCCCCGTCCTCCTAGATCGACATTCTGTGACTTTGGTGGTTGCAGGGGTGTCCTCAGCTTCCATAAAAAGGAAAGCGGGGACAAGCAAAGTAAAAAAAAAAGAAATTAAAAAAGGAAAGCACCATGCAGCGCTGGTTCCCATCCAATTGCGTGAAGGGAACCAGTGTTGCAGAGGGATGGCAGAGGTGGCAGCAACACACTTCGCTGTGTGCCGCCAGAAGTTGAGTAAGGGGGATGGGGGAGTGGGTTGACGGAAATTTCTGCGGGAGACAAAACAAAAAGTTATTTTCATTCAAATAACTTAAGTCATTTCTCCTTCGAACATTTCCAATTCGATTAATTCATGGACATCCCAATCTGTCTAACTAAGGGACAGGATAAGAGCAATCTTACCAGAATACGAGTAGTCCGTGAGCAGCCGGCAACTTTTTCATTAAAATTCAGCTGAACTAAGAAGGCTAGGAGGATAGCACAGGTGCAATGCATTTGTCTTGTAAGCAAAATTACGCAGAGCCACACAGGTTTGGTGCTTAATAGCTGGTCTCCGATATTTAGTGCATAATAAAGGATTAATTAAATATATAGATGTCGCATTGGCAGCTGCACAAATTTCGTGAAACACTACATATCACTGGCTGGCATGTGAATTCTTAAGCATAGGCAGACCGACAATACCCTATCAGGGAGCTTGTGAGCATTTTACACAGAATATAAGAATGATATTGCGAAGACAGGCATTAGGTGTTCAGTTGGTGCAAAGTCAGTGTAGCACTGCCTCAGAGTAAATTTAGACAATACAGAACATCAAGCCACAGGACATGTGTGCACCTTACATCATTCCAAGTAATAGGGTAACATGGTTCCAGCATGTACCGGAAAACAAAATCAAGTAAAGCACTGCCATTTATATGATATGATATTTTATTTTTCTCCACTCATACACAAGTGTTTCAGAGCACGACGAGGCAAGGGAGGGGACCAAGGGAGAACAAAATAGGGATCTTACTAGGCCCAGTGACATTGAGAACACTGTGTCGGTCCGCCTTTTTCCTTTACCCACTCACTCCCCATTCTTAAGCACTGCTCATAAGACAGACACTGCAAAGAGGTTGCTAAATGCACATGTGCATACATTTTTCTGCAAATGAATTTAATTTTGTGTGTTTGATTTTAGGTATGGATGCTTGTCTAAATGCTGTACGAATGCGCACGTGAAAAAGAGCATGTCTGCAGCATGCATGAGTATGTGAAGGAGTCGTGTGTGCCATATAAGTGAACATGTGTGTCTGAATGGGTGAAGGGGGAGTGGGCTTCTAATTTAAGGTAGGCTGCTGGTGGCATTGCATTTTTGACTGGGCATGAACGTTAAAGCAAACATGTTAAGTGTTATTGTGTGGCATGACTGGCCCACATTGATGGTGCAGCCAGTCTTGACATATTTTCTAATTTGGGAAATAATGGAATTGATCACTGGGCACCAATGGTAAGTTATACATGAGCAGTACTGTTAGGTGGCTAGACTGGCCCACATCGGTGATGAAGCCAGTCTGAATATATTTTTTAACCGTGGCATAGAATTTGTGTACTGGGTATCAAGAGTAAAGGGAACATAAGTGTTATTACATGACTGGACTTGCCCACATTCGTTCAGCCAGTCTGGCCATGACTTCTAACTGTACTATGGCATTATTTGTTAGTGGGCATCAAGGATAATGCAAACATGATAAATCTTATTACTTTAGCTAAGCTGTCCCCCATTAGTGCAGCCAGTCTGGAAATATGTTATAACTCCCCAATGGACTGGATTAAAACAGGAATGGGAATGAGGCTTGTAAAACCAAAAAACAGCTTTCTAACTGTGGATATAAAGTTGGGAGTACTGCCAAAATATCTACAAAAGAACCTTGCTTGGGAATCAAGAAATACATTTCTTAGAACAAGACGAAATCTAATATGCACAGGCGAAATTTTAAGCATCAGAGGACAAAAACACAAAGCTATTATCCTCTGTGAAAGGTGCACAGATCCATGAACCCAAAATTTACAGCATTTGCTCCGAGACTGCAAGGGGACCTGGGAGACCAGAGTAACATATTTCGCTAAGTTTGTAAATACACTGGAAGGTCTACGATCAGAAAACTTCTGGAATCTCCTGATTTCGGGCCACAACACCGCTCTCACAATAGCGGTAGGACAAGTCTTAACAAAGATTGGCCTAATATCAACAGAGAACAGGCAGAATATGGACATTAGTTCTAAATATTCCCAAGAGCTAGTGGGAAAGTGAAAAATGGCTCATCGGCCCCATTACAATTCTTTTCTTTTTTTCTTTTTTTCCTTTCCTTCTTTCTTCTGGGGGGAGTGAAAATTTGAGAAATAGACAATTTCAATGGGGCTTTAGAGCCGAAATGTGTTTCTTTTGCTTCGGAAGTTCCATAAATAGCTTTTTTGTTTGGCTTTTTCTCTTTCTTTTTTTGTGGCAAAAAGGCAACATTAGTTCTTTTGACAAACTTATTTCTTTTCTTTCTTTTTCTTTTTAAAGTTGTAATTTTACCTATTTTGTAAAGATCTAATATGTTCAACACAAATAAAAAAAATATATATATTTTCTAACTGTGGCATGGCAGTTTTTTAACTGGGCATCAAGCGTAAAGCAAATATGCAAGTGTTATTATGTGGTAGGATACCCAACATTTGAGCAACTAGTCTGTAAAAGCTTTCTTTGGTAATGGAATGTCTTACTGCAAAATCAACAAGAGTATTTATATTGTAATAGTGGTCTATATTGGTGTAGCCTCCATGGGCATGTATGGGTTTAGCCAGCATGAACATGTCTTTTATACTGGTATTCATTGTGGTCAAAGGCATTATGAAAACCCACCTGTGTGCTGTTGGTAATTTACACCTATTGTATTTGATCATATACTTCCATACCAAACCGATTTCAAACTGTGTGGCTTTTGTTGTAATGTGCTTACAGAAGGATGCATGCAAATCTGGAATGTGTGATGTCAGAGAGAATGATTAAATGTAGAATGCGCATGGATGAGTGAGAGAATGTTATGTCACTGGCGTTCCACCAACGGCAGCTGGAGGATGTAGTCTGGGTGGGGGAGCCATTGGGTTCTTGTCTTATGGACCTATATTGTAACTGAATAAAGGAACTTACCAGTAACTTAATTGAATTGTCTGAGGATCTTCACAACAATGGTAACGAAGCTGCAACGTTAGAACTAGATTGATTGGTCCAATGCGTGGTGCAATACTCGAGAAGTTAACCCTTTTGCAGGCTTTACAGGTATATCATTGCAACAGCAACAAGTTTGAAGTTTGACGTTGTCCTGGGAGGATAGCTCAGCGGCAATGTGCACGCCTTGGAAGCTAGACGACACGGAGCAACAAAAGTTCGATACCTGGGTCCGAGCTTAGAAACCTCTGGGTATTAAGCGCGTTATAAATACCCTATCATATCAAGTTTGTTTTATTTGTAAAGCACAACCAGGCACATATTCTTAGGAACAAGGTCTCTTAGGGTGAAGGCTACTTGCCAGATTGAGATTATATCACACAATGGGTGCTATATCTATATTTGAGATGGTATTGTGAATTATTGTGCTGCATTATAGTGACAACGAACATCTATGGTTGGTGTGTGGGATGTTGTTGTCTAACAAATGCCAACGTTTGATTTTGAGCAAATGTGTCTATTCTAGTGCATGTAACATGCCATTGTATGGATTGATAGCAAATGCGCTTATTGTGGTGCTGGTGATATGCCACTGGAGGTATTGATAGCAAAAGTTAGTGTAGCACAATATGGTACCAGATGCATGGACTGGATTGGAAAACGTGCACAGCAGTGTATGCAAATATGTCAGCCGCTAAAGAACATTTTTGTTCTTGGAGTTAGTGAGTAATGTCTACACGTGAATGTGGGTCAGGAGGTATCAGTAGGCCTGTTGTTATAAAGCAATTTTGTTTTTGGTCCCATGTGAAGATGGGTCATAATGTGTGATAGTGTGAACGGGTGAATGAGGATGTTATTGTATGTGTGTTTAGTGAGGAAGGGAGGTGTGTTGTGTATGTGTTCAGTAAGGAAGGGATTTGTGTTGTGATGCGTTTTTGGATGAATGCATACACGTCTAGAATACATGAGGTAGGAGTGACTTATGGAATGTAGAATGTGTATAGACGAGTGCGAGAATGTTATGTCGTTGGCGTACTACCGATGGCAGTTGTGGATGCAGCCTGGATGGAGGGAGCCTGTGGGTTCTTGTCTTACAGACGTACATTTTAAATGAATGGATAAACTTACTAGTGACATATTGAGGGGTCAAGTCCTAAAAATTAAAGTGGGGGGACTCATCAACAAACGCAGTGGGATGCGACGTTGCCAGAAATGAGCATATCATGGTGAAATATGCACTTTTCATTAAATTGGCTTTGCATAACCACCCAAATTGCACAGGACGAATGACATTTGCCTTTCATTAAATAAACACACACACAAAACCAAGAGAGGATATTGTCTTCCAATGGTGTATTTGAAACCGTTAAAAGGTGTGCATGTTTTCAACTCCGAGAACCAATACACACGTTTTCCCTGGGACTTACATTACCGAAATGGGACATTTCACCTTTAGTTGTTTATTTTTCATCAGGTTATATAGTGCAGTGCTGAAGTGCTGGCCTGCAAACTTGACCACTGCGGTTGCATCCCTGAGGTCGGCTTTAATTCATAAATTCAAATAGGACATTCAATCTTTCTCATTTTAGCTGGGGGGAACTGAGTCCCCCCTCTGAAAAAAGTGGGTGGACTCCGTCCCCCCGCGTGTTCCCTCAACTTGAGCCCTGGACATATGTAAAGTGCCTGAGCATCTTCTTTACAACAGCTTTTACCCAATTATTCACAGAAAGTGTGGTGTAAAACACACCAATTTACAATATTGTGTAACCCCTGGACTCCTTGACTGGTTCGGACTCCCTCTCTACACTCTTCTCCCCCGGCCAAATCGAGGCAAACATTCCCCCCCCTCCAATTAAACATTCCACCAGCCTCCGCTAGATAGTTCAAGAAACTTTACACCAGGGCAAGTGCTGTCAGCTCTAGGGCGAACATTACCATATTGTAAAGAACATATTCTCTAAAAGCTTTCTTGATTCAGATCAAAGGCCTGTGACTAGGGCTGACTTTGCCTTGGAGAGAAGAACGCATTGGAAAACTATGTTTTCAAGACCATGGTAATGTTTGCTCAAGTGCACTTAGACAGGTGCAAAGTTTCTGAGCACCGTCACTGTCACTCGCTTTCGGCTCTTTTTTCTTATCTAATGTCGCTGTTGACAAGATGAATTGCAAAGTGAACACCATCCTGTTAACACCATTTCTTATATTTTGTATTATGAATGTTCCTCTCCTTGTGGCCCCTCCATTCAGGCAGCATTTACTTAATTCCACGAATCAATTCGTACTTGATTCATCAGCTTTTAGCACACATGAGTGACTCAGCATGAGTGTTATCGTTCATGGCGCAGAAGCCATGAGTTATGATATTGTAATTGTCCATGTGTTCTTAATGTGATGCAGCATCCGGTGGGCCAAAGCTTGACGAGAAAGTAAGATTTCTGACGAATTTCCCAGTCGTCAATTGTACATACTACAATATATGCTGGTTCTGCTGTGAGAGTGCAGTCAGATCGAGAACTGGGATACAACAATATAGTTATTTGGTAATAAGGGAATCATTAACAAAGTAAATATTAGTGTAAAACGTAACATTCTTTTATCTGTGAAATAAAATAAAAAGTAATGCACTAGATCCTTTCAGTGAACAAACTATTTTCAGTTTGTAAACAAAAAATGTGAAAATAAATCTTTTATCGTTGTTTCATGGAATCGAATTTGCAGCACTTTTCCTGGACTTGCGTGGAGTTGGCGCAGGCTCAGCACGTTTCTGCCAGCCGTTGAGGGCTTTGCGCGAGACTCCACGCAGAGCATGGGTGTGGCTTGCGCAGAGGGCTGGGAAGGGGGCGGAATTAAAAAATGGAGACGAGCATGCCCAAAATTGGACGTTCCGAGGGACGGCCTGCAGGCAGTCCATCGCACGCCCACAATTGTGCGCCACAAGACGTATTCATGGATTCGATCAAGTAACCTTTTTGTCAGGAAATGGTCACTTAAGTCTTCATTCGATCCGCCACCTGAAGGCAGCCGTAAGTACACTTGCATGTGGGATTTCGAGCACAGAGGTGGGGTTGCATGTCAGATTTTGGGATGGGTGTACTCAACCGGCATTCCGAACTTACTTAGGGGTGCGCGTAAGCAGTGTAGCGGGGTGCATGAATGGTTTACGGGGGTTCGAATGCAGATTTTCCGAGTTTAGACCGAGTTTTGATTTTTTTATACACGGTTATCGGGATGCCTGCGCAGTGTCCCATTGATGCAAGTCTGCTTGCGGGGGACCCCGCAAACCGTTTGAATGGTGCATCTATTTGTGCCCGGGGGAGCATGCAAACGTAGCTGATCTGGCTGTTTATGCTTTGCGAGTGGGCATGTCGGGGTTGAGATGGCTGCGACTTGTGAATACGATTACTTTGAGCAAACCATTCCATTAATACGCAAGGCTGGTATTTTTTAATCCCTTGCAGGATTTCTGCACACATTTCCATTAATTGGGCCGTAATTGTCAAAGAGCATCTGAAGGACCAAATCTAAGATGCGCTCCTTCAGATGCAATTTTTTTCCTCTTCGAGCATTTGCGCAAATAAGAGGGCACTTCAGGCATTTAATAGCGCATCCCGAATATTTAAACGTGATGACGTTTAAATGCCCTGAAATTACAGTCAACCCCCTGAGCCATTTGAAAGAGGAGAAGAGTGATGCACAAATCATGGTGGGCCATTTCTGACCCTGTCATGATTTGTCTTTTAAGTAGCATTTCCCTCCCAATACTTTTTTTTCCATCATTTCACTGAGGTCTCTGTGAAATGCGCTCCCAGCAACCAGGTGGCAGCTGCTCCTGAAATGCTCATATCACCTGTGTGAATAAAGTGCCCTGATCATTTCTAAAGATAGCACAAATGAAACAAACTCATTCTCTGCACTCCTTTCATCTGTGCTTTTATTTGAGAATCTGGCCCAGTAAAATGTAAAATGCAACACTTTATTATAACCCCAATAGTGATGTCATATTTTATATAACAGTTCATGCCCAATTTATACCAAGTCATAGAGTTTAATAACATGTTGTTGGGGTCCACTCAGAGATCATGTACACTCTGGTTACTTGAAACAGGGACTTTAATGTCAACTTGCACATTAACAGGTTAATGCTTCTTACTGCCCCCTGTGCTGGTAAGTAATTGTCTTATAGGGATGGAGCAGGATGTAGTGTGAGACCAGCTGCATAGCAGGTGCTGGGCCGATGTCAAGAGGAGCGCAGGGTATGCCATGGCACCTCTCAGCTGCCACGCTCAGAATGGCGATTCCCAGCCAGTCTACGCCTTCTGCCGGGTTGCGTCTTCTCGCGAGACATTGGGCACAACTTTTTGCAAGTCCGTCGTCTCCGCATACCTTTTGTTGAGCGACAATAAGTTATTCCATCCCATAGTCTGCAAAATGTCCAAGTCTTCTCTTTTCTCTTTGTGGGCAAGTCCCTTCTAATTCTCCCTTGCATGGCGAGGTTTCCATATCCACTCTTCAGTCCCGCAGTACTTCACCCCTCCTTGGACTGTTCCCTTCTTGAGCTTGGATTCCTTCTAACTGCTCCCTCTCTTATTCTGGCTGCTCTTTGGCTAGTGCCTTGTCCCTGCCAGAACTTCTCTCAGCACTGTCATGTTCCTGAACCATTGGACTGTGCAATTCTGCTCATCTCTGTTCGTATAGAGCTACACGATCCAGGTTCCATCTTCTCCCGTCTTGGGGTGCACATGATTGGTCCCACGCTGATACACTCTCACTGGTTGACTAAAATTGGATCCTCTATGTGACAGTTCAATTTTGATAAGGTCACCCTCTTGGATGGTACTTTGCTGTGGACCTCTCCTCCTGTCATTCCACATTTTCATGTGATCTTTGCTTTTCCTCAATCACCAGACTTATTCCTCCATGTCTACGGTGTCATCTTCCCTTATTTTTGACAGCCATGGTGGGACTAAGGTGGATGCTGCACTGCACCCTTTGAGGAGGTGGAACAGTGAAATGGTTGTGGTCCATTTGGGGGCAAGATGATAGGCTGCCACGGCTTCCTTTACTGTGCTATGAGGGTGATATCCCACTGCTGTGGCTAGTTGCATAGCCCCATTGATGAACCTGTATGTGCGTTCCACCAAGCCATTTGCTTGAGGATGATACATGGCCACCTTTATCTGATGGATATTAATTTCCTTGAGAAATATTTCCAACTTCTTTGGGACAAGTTGGACCCCATTGTCTGTGACCAGTTCCTTTGGTAACCCTTCTCGTTGGAAGATATTTTTGAGGAAACGGAAAACGGTGGGAGAAGTGCTGTTCGGGACAAACTCTACCTCCAACCACTTCGATAGGTGGTCTACCAACATGATTCCATGATTGTGTTCTGGTTTCATAAATTCTAATGGGCCTATAAAGTCCAGCCCCAGTTTTTGCCACACCACTTCTGACACCTCCGTTGGGTGTAATGGAGCTTGCCTGACCTTAGGTTTTTTATCACTGTTGAGGCATTCATGACACATTTCCATCAATGCTCGTATGTCCTGGTCCATGCCAGGCCACCAGTAGGATTCTCTCACTCGCCTCCTCGTCATGTTGCTCCCCAGGTGTCCTGCATGAACCCTGCACATAAACATGGTGCAATTCACTCAGAAGCTTGTTTTAGATCTAGAAATGTTGACAAAATCCAATTATTGATATATAGGGTTCCACAGAACAAGCTGCAGACACATGTATCAATTGTCAGCTCTCTTTTTGCTCTATTGGTTTCCTTGGACCAATGGGCAACTTGTTTGATATCCTAATGACAGAGTGTCTAGTTGGCCCCTTGTAGGCTGACATGTTCTCCAGGCTGTCATCATGAGACATGCACTTGAAGTAGTTTCATGGGCCAACGGCCAGTGGAATTTTCCAGGATTCCTGGTGTTTCCGCCTCCCTGGTACACAGATGGATACAATATGCCTCAAAAATGTAAACAAGCAGCCGCTTTACCTGTGGGGTCTGATGGCCACCAGGTCTGTTTGCAGGCTTCGCCTCAGTCTCAGCGCCAGTTTGAGGCTCATGCACCTGGGTGACCATGAATGGGGCAGTGTAGTTTTAAGGATTTCAATCAGGAGACACACACCTTGGTCTCGATCTAGTATGCAGCGCACGACTGAAATGTTTATCTCTGTATATAGATTCAATATTGAGATGGTACACCACTCATACCACACCCCCTTTTCAAATACTCTGGGTCACAATGGATCATGAACCAGGCTGGTTGGTAAAATACAATAATTATTTATTTATTTTAAAATTCAAAAGAAATCATACACTTTTTAATATGGTGCAGCAGTCACCAATGGGGTGATAATTACAACAAGAATGTAAGCAATGCACTGGGTTTATCCTTCTAGTGCAACATATATACAGCACAGCGGAATAGTAACGCTTTTTGATTTAGAAAACATAGCACCCAAGTTAGAATTTCCCCCTGCAATGTTCCCTCAACCCCAAATAATTGAATTCCGAAGGGATAGAAAGACACAGCACGTAATCAGGAATAATAGGCAAGAATCGGAATCCAAATCTGACCTTCCCTCTCCCAAATAAGAGAGAAAAACGGATTTCAAACCCCTTGCAATGTGATGAAATGACACTGGGAAATGGACATATAAATAATGAATGTGTGTTAAACACCTTGAAGCAAATACAATTCCTCACTGGAGCAACAATGCAACGACACTAACAATCACAAAGAATGGATTACCAAGAGCATACAATTCAAAAACGGAAGGAAAGTTTAAAACAGATTGCAGCCAATTGACGTGTGAAAGTTGCTTTTTTTTCTTTCCCACCTAAAATTAACCAAACAGGTTTTAATAGAAATGGGTGAAATACACTGATATGGAGTGCGGGGGAATAGAGGTACATCTCAGGTACAATATGGAAGTGAAAGTAAGTCTCTAGCTGGTAATGGTATGATATGGAAGGTAGAGTGAGGTTCATTTTTTGGAAAATAGAGCAGTGAAAAGAGGAATTGCTTTTAAAATTGAAAGGCAAATCTTACTTAAACTAGATTTAATGGATAAGAAAAGAGAAAAGCCACCCGTGAATATATGCTCCAGTTGTAACCCTTCATGCTGTGTACCCCTTTTCTTAAGGGAAAATTAATTTATTTAAACACAATATCGCTGAATGATCTATGCAAGACAGAAATGAAGAGAAACGTGGCGCTAACACTAGAAATCAAGGGCAAGGTTGCATGGATAATTCTGACAGTTTTACAAGTTATCAGGATAAGGATAGGATGACTTAGAGTGGGGATAGGGACCAAGGCAAGAGAACCTATACTATGGGTTTCTATGGGATGGTGATCTATACTTACAGTCCACTTTTAGTTTGGGATTTTTGGACCATCAATGGTTCTGGTCACTACACAGCAGCACGCCTGGCAAACAGCGGGCAGTTCTGGTCACTGAATGGCACTTCTGGAATGGCAATTCTGGTGTCTGGATACTAAAGGTCAAGTGGATGGCAAGATGGCAAGATAGCAGGATGGCAGGATGGCAGCGGTTAATGGGCAGCAAGCCAGGCCGGTTGCTTCCCAAAAGAATACCACAGCTTTCCCCTTTGGTTATTTGGGAATTTTAGTGGGATTTCAGATTTGAGGCCTTGCTCAGGATCAGCACTGCTTGGGTTCAGCTATGCTTTGGCCTTGTAGTTGGGATCTGGAATCTGGATGGATGGAACAGCAACACAGCACAGGAACATCACGAAGAGTGTGTGGCCCTGATCACGACTTGGCTGTTACTGCTAATAGCGCCGGATCACGAGTTTGGCGGTAAAGTAATTTCCCATTCCCCATTGAGCCCATTCGGGAATGCCCCATTCCCCATTGGGCTCAATGGGGAATTTTTCGCGCTCTTAGTAGGCGGTAATAGCACGAATTTTCGGCGGATTTCCCCCAGTTCAGAGCTGGGGCGCAATCCGCCGAAGCCCTGATTCGGTGGACCCTTAAATCCTGCGGTATTAGCGCTACCGCCAGATTTAAGGGTTACCGCCGAAGTCGTGATCAGACCCTGTGTCTAGAGTCTTGTCAGGGACTCTTATTTATAAGGCATAGTGACATCATAGACTATATTGCTGGGCCGGCTTAACTAAGTACGCTTCTAAACAACTCAATTGGACAGGGGTACTAGTCCCCGCCTCACTCTTAGCTGGTTGGATTTCCAGACAATTATGTCAGATTTATGATGTGAGTTTTACAATGTCCAAAAACCTCCCACAGTTATTTTATAAAATTCAATTTTGCCACAAACGTACATTTATACAATTGCAATGCCTTGTCAAATTATATACACAGGTTATATATTTTGTGCAGCACATAGCAGTCAATCCTCCAGTCCTGGAGACCTTGTATCGCCCTTCTACCAGTTTTTTGCGATTTTCAATGGGAATTATATTACTCAAAATTATATAACTTTATACATGGGTGTGGATTATCATAAGGGATGTCACATTTGCAACATGGATGCTGTTTGTATAATCCGCAATACTTTGCCATTTCTGTCCCCAAGGTGTCAGTGAATTCTACCTTGTCTTAAAAGGAAGCTCAAAAAATCACTTTTAAACTGCGAAAATCTTACATTTTTACAAAGTCTTGCTGCAGAGATAAACCGTCTTTAAAGTTTATTTATGAAATAGTCTTTGGAAACAAATGGTAGTCCTTTGTCACTGGATCATTTTCTTTCTTTCTTCAACTGCTATCAACTGTCATTTCCTTCAAAGCAAGGAGAGGGTTTCTCAGCTGGATTGAAGGTTTATTGCCCCTTCACACTTCCAATGTCCTTGCCCTGGGAGTTCCATTGTCAATGGGTTAGCCTAGATTAGATCCTTCCCAACCTAGTAATGATCATTTAGGTGTTAGTATCTGCTGAGAGTTTATGGTGTGGCTCCCTTGCTCAGGGGGGAAACTTTTAGCTCTGCCATCTGGAATATCCTGTTTTTGAGAGCTTGGAAATCCACCCCATGTGGTTTAATATCTTCATTTTCTTATTTTGGGTCATGAATTAAAATAAACCTGTGAAATAAAATAGCCCATGTGTATGTTATCACCAACAACACAACCCCTTTACATCGCTAAATAAGGCAAACTATCATTATTTTCCTTTAGTTTGCAAAGGCCGATTTTTACATGTGTGGTGAAAAGTTAGCATTTCTTTCTTTAAATTCGGTTCTGCAGTTCCATCAGATTCCCACACTGTCTTTGCAGCTATAGTCATTTTCTTGAATGCATGAGTTTTATCGGAAGCACAGATACATCGAAACTGATGTGGCTCAGATAGTTAGAGCCTCTTTGAACTGCATAGCTTTGGATACTTTTGTAAAGAAATAAATGCATGTTCCTGTGTGAGTAAAGTGAAGTTCCTTGTTGATTTCTTTCAGAGTTGGTTTGACAGGACCTGTCATTCAGAAATCATGCCTGAAGCACAATGCAATATGTTGGACATGGCAGGGCCTTTTTAATCACAGTGGTTTAAGGATGGACAGATGGAAATAACATCAGAGCAGCATTTTTAAGGGGGATTTTGAGGTTTTGCAGCAAAACAACGCTGCTTTATCCCTTTATTCCATTGGTAGATGTTGGAAAACATTGGCAACCTCCTTCAGTGTGTCCCCTTGTCCCATCATGCCCCAAATGTGCTTGGAAAGAAGGCGCAGCCATCTTTTTGTTGCGGCAAATGCAGTTTTGAGGCCATGATGATCACAGGAGCTAGAAAAGCCATTTTGCTGTTTCTGCGCAAATGTAGCTTGGTGATGTGGGGAAATACTGTTGAGTGGGTCAATATATCCCAAAGTAGATACTTGGTCTGACTCTAGTCTGAGAGGCTGACTGAGGCTCTCTGGGGATGTCTATGTCCTGGGCACACTGGAAAATGGTCACGGTCACAGACCATGGCAGTGGTCACTTTCTGTTGGCTGGGATTGCCAGGGCATGGTCAACGGCACAATGGGCCTATTAAGTTTCTGGGCTTACCTGTGATAGGGCTATAGCCCCAACCAAGGGCAAGACCTTACACCAGGAAAGGTTGCAAGCTAATCAGTTGGCTCACATATGCCTGGGTTAGGGGCAAAGACCCCTGTCAAAGTGACCACAGGGCAAGGCCAAAAACCATGAGCAGTGAGTTTCAATAGTATTTCGGAGGTGCCCATGGCAGGGTCAAAGACACTCTTGATGTCAATGTGGCCAATTCACTTGATCACAGGCTATGGCGATTTGGCCAACCAGGTGACTAGGGGATGTGAGGAAAGTGAACAAATACATTCTCCAGGCAAAGCCAAAATTGCGCATGAGAACAGAACAGTACCAGTGGGCTCATCAGGTGGTTCTGGGGAGCAAGGGGCAAATCCAAACACTCTATCCTTAATAAAGTGACCATTGTTCCTGGCTTGCTGTCATGACCAATGTGTCCATAAGGTGGTTCAAGGGAGCCCAGTGCAGGGCTGCATGCACTGCTGATGTCGAACTGGACCAAGGTCATGGCCTTCCGCCATGACTATTTAGCCCATTGTGGTACTGTTGTGCCCATCGTAGTCAACCTAAAAACGGAGAGGCTTAACAATGCCATGCAATGAAAAAGGATCCAGGCACCATTAAAATGTTCACTGGGTGTGCAGGCAATGCCCAACTAGTCCATCAGATGGCTTTACAGGGAAGTGCCAGGACAAAGGATCTGGCTGGGATGTACAGCTCACTCAGCATGCACGCAAACTATGACCAGAAGCTATTTTCATTATGATAGTGTATAGCATTGAAAGCTAAAAATAGTCTGTGGAAAGAAAAAAACGGGAACATTGATGTCATGATAAACAAAATGAAATGAAATTAAATGGTGTTTTCATATCAAACAAATTAGAACACCTGCAAATTGATTATTTTGTAACCAAAAAAAGTTGATAGTTGGTATGTCAAAGCGCCTGTCTGAAGATGGTCAGTGGATTTTGCTGAGGAAAAAAAATAACTTCAAACGTACGTTTGATGTGTTTAATGGGCACCGTGTGTTAAGAGGTTTCCAGACATGTATGCCATTACAATATGATGAGGGTTGTTGACAATTGTTTAACATCAGTATCTCAAGTTTAAAAATGTATTTGTTTGAAAATCTAGTGAGTACTCTCAGAACTAGGGTTACACCGATTATTGTAAGAGCATTTCAAAAGGATAGCATATTTAGTAAATGGAGTTTACTCCAACTGGGTGGAGTGTGGGGGCCATGTTCCACTCTGTTTCACATTCTGGAAAGCTGAGATGCATTAGACATGGCTTGGTGTTATTTCTTATGCATATATCTCGTTTCTACTCCTTGATCCTTATTTAATATTAATTTGGTGGAATCCATGTTGGATACTTGATGAAAATTAAAGTTCCAATGCATGATGGAAAAACATGTTTTTTATTAAGGGCAATAAGTGGCTGTGCCATTTTATGGAGGGATGAAACAGAAGAAGAATGTGAAGGAAGGTCCCATGAGAGAGCCATGCTTGAAAATTGTCGTATCTAATTAAGATGCTATCTGACCACCTGTCTACTTTCCATGTGCTTGTTGATCAAGGCACTAGTTGCGTATACACAGTACCAGAGGCAGCCTTCCTTCCACCATACCAAAAAATTGCAGAATCAAGACTTTGATCATCAGCTTTTGTGGTAGTGCACAATTCATGATTGATATTTCATGAATAGATTTGTATAAGTGAGCATCTGATAATGGTTCTTCTTTGACTTTGTAGTGTGGTTGCAGTGGGCATAGACTGCTAGCTGGCCTAGAGAGCACATGTGTATACCAGTGTCATAAAATACCCTGTGCAAGAGTTGGGTCAACATCACGAGATGATGTTGTTTCTGTATTGCAGCCCACGCAGGTGTGAACTTGGGGCCTTTGGAAACTGACTCTGAAATAGTTTATTTATTCCATAGTTCTCCATGGTTCTGACATATCTGTTCCTACAATTCTATGATTCTATGATTCTATGCATTGCATTGATCTGTGGGAAACAGAGGTATATTTAGACCACATCATTGCATGCTTCTCTCATTTACAAAGCCATACGGGGGAGAAACTGTAAAATGGGGCAGGGGGGGCTGTAAACTAGTGGGGGGGGGGTGTCCCACATTTTGAAGAAATAGATTTAACAGAGCACAATTCCACTGTATTTGAAAATTCTAAAGTTCTCCTATTATGTTGAGCCAATAGGAATCTATATGCCCTGTGGGAGAGCAAAATTACTACTTGCTCCTTGAATATACTCGAGAGTGCTCATCGAGCCTATGATAACGTTGCAACCCCTCATACTTAGAGGTCTCCAATCTACAAAGTAAAATTGATATAAACCATGTTGAAGATAAGGTGATAGCCTTTTCAACTAAATCGTTTGATTTTCCTGCTAATTATTTGATTGCCAAGGTGAAACAGGCTGTTAAGAGATTGTAGAATGATACAACCATTGTATTAGGCCCTGTGGCAATGGGAGGTTAGGTGGTTATGTGTGTCATTAAGGAATGAAAAGCAGAAACCTTCAGATATTTGGGTGATTCAATGTTTTTTAGAAACAATAAAGCAGGCTTTAGGAGTACTATAACATAAACTATTTCTATTATATTAAAAAAGTGGGTGAGTAGTGGCCTCATAGACCAGGAGTAATATGCTGTTCTCACCAATAGACCTAACCTAAAGCTTTCAAGAGTCTTCAGTCACCATCAGTGAGATGATTGCCACCCTTACAAATGATGTAAACACCCGCTCTTGTTGGTGTGAACAATTCAACTTTCGATTTTTGACATTCATATATTATTGGTATATTTGGCAATTTCTGGTAAAATAGGCACAGTGACCTGCAGTCATTTGGAGGGAGTGAAATTGCCATGTTTGGGTCTGTAAAGGAGATCAATTACTGTTTCATCTGGTAAACTTGTGATGCAAATGGTAATCTCTCTTGTGGATACAGTATTTCAGCGATACTTCTGAATCATGGAAATGTGAAAGAGCAGCCAAGCAGGCAATTATCAAGACAGACGCAGGAGTTCTTTGTGGTGAGCTCTGCTGCTGCCTCTGCTATTGTTTGACTAGGGAGGCTTAGAGTAAAGATGGTCTGCTTGATGGCCCACTAGGGGTGTCAGCATAACTGCTATGAAGAGGAGTTGCATTTGTATGTTTAGGGGGATTTTATATCCTAGCAGATGGCATGTATTGCAATTGTGCAGAACACATTAAGTGACAAGCATGTAAGCATGTATTGAATTGAGGAACAATTGGTCACCAGTAACATGTGTTCACACATAATTAACATATGATGCCTGTGTATGTCCTAAAAGGGTGTGCACTTGCAGTGGTCAAGTTGGCACTAGCGAATGCAGTAGAGAAAAGGCACAGAATGCAGGTCAAAAGCTCTATTTGAAAGGAACATGTGTAAAAAAAAAACTCTTTTTTTATCTCCAGACATGGAATTCTCAAGAGCATATCTCTTCAATATTTTAGTTGAAATGTACCTCTAAAACATGGCACATACACCCATGCTAGATGTTGTTGATCATTTTGCCTCTACTTGTCTTCTTCTCATTCAAGTGGTCAAACCACCTGCCCCTGCATACTGTAGTCAGCGGTCCGCTAATTAGTGCATAATAAAAACCACATACTCAAAACATGGAGCACAAACAAGGCAAGAAGCAACCCTGTTTATTACAGCTGGGTGAGCACAAAACATCCGGAACTGTGGATTCACTCTGATCGAGAGGCAGACATCTGAATGAACTATGAACAGCAGTTTTATAACAAGAAATACAATAGACGGAAGTCAGAAGAAACACTTGCAAGTTGGAGGATTAGTTGTTTCTGTGCTTCCCAGGAATTTGCTTGGTTTGCAGTCTCCTCCTCCTCGATAGTTACATTAATTAGTGAAAATGTCATTAGGGCAAACAGTTCAGTAGTGTCTCATCACCTCTCCTCCCCATGTGGTACCACATTTTATTCACAGCCCACCCCGGAACATCTTGTTATTAATTAAACAACATTTTTGCTGGCCTCCAGCACCATAGGTCAGCACCATTGAGAATGGGACACAAGACACTGTTGGCTGACTGGCTGACTGGCCTGCAGTTACCTCACACAGTTCTGGATGTCTAATTTCCGATATGACAAGTATATTGAAGATCCTCTGCCCTGTCATTGTGGTCACGTGTTTTAAATTGAAAACTTCCCAGATCCAGCCCGCTTCGAACGATTTCCCACTACGTGTATTTATGAATGTGTTATTTTGTCCCTCCTCTCCTTCAGCTAATCATAGAGCAATGTGTTGGACCAAATTTACATCCAATGTACTGTTACACCCCTACCATTCTTGGCGAAGTCCTTTATACAGTTTGTCTGTGGCTCAGAGTACCTGTGTTATTTGACATGTGGCCACCTCCATGGTGCATCTTCTTTACTTGCACAGTTGGTAGGCGCGTCGCCCTATCTGGGACTGAATTACCACCTTCAACACAATACCATGTACACAACACACACTGGAACACCATTCTAAGTTACAAAACTGTTCTCATGAGCATCATAGAGAGATCATGTTTTCTGACAGGTTAGTACACACTTCCTGATCAAATAGAGCAGCTGATTCAAGTGCTGAGATGTCTTAATTGTTACTTAGTTAAATGATGATGACATATCTGTGTGTGGTCTTAACCAGTTAATTGACCAGACTTACAAATAATAATAATAATAATAATAATAATAATAACAATAACAAATGATTCAAATAATACTACTTTTTCCCAATTTAAAATTGCATGTTGCAAAGACGGATCCTCTATTTGAAGGTACTCTTTTCCATTGCTTTTGGGAAGCCCTGCCCGTGTACAAAAAATACATATTATATTATGTGTGCATAGCCCTTTAATTTTCCAGGGTGTTGTAGAGAATTTCCACCCGTGAGTGGCTGCCCTTCTCAAAGCAGTCATCCAAATCTCACATAGATTGCTGGATGGGAAAAAGTATCAGTTTCAACAAAACCAATGTTCACCTTAACTCCCCCTCTTCACATGACAGGGCCTCCCTAGAGGTACAGTATTTATGCAAAAAAGAGCATCAAAGTTTGATTTCATCCCCACAACATGACCCCCATCTCATTTAGAGGAGGTATTTCAAACAGAGAAAAGTAGTCATTTGTATTATACAACTTTTGCTGCCATGACGCTTTTCTTTGTAATACTTAAATGCAATTGCGATTTTCCAAGTTGCAACATGATTGCTGGGTCAAGTCTGAACACAATATTTGACACAACCTAATCTATTAACAGCACTGTGGTCTAAATGACGACTGATAGAATGAGAAATAGTTATACTATGCTACACACGCAGCTAACATGTATGGATAGACCAGCGTTGGGACATGGGGTCAGTGTAATGAAAAGGAAAATACATCAGAATTAGAAGGAGACCATCCACCCACACTCTAATGACATTCCTGTGCCTCAGAGGATGTTAAGAGATGGTGTTCAAAAGGAGCATGGAAAGCTGTCTGCCCAGGTCAAGCAGCAGGGAGAAACACAGGGGACACTGGCATGGGTTATTTCTTTTGATATACAATGTATTGTTGAGGAACAACCCCAGGAGAAAAAAAAACATCACTTCTACCAAGCATTCCATTGCATCCTCCCCAACACCCTGAAATGTATCTGGCAGAGCTGCTGAGATAGTCTAGTCCTTCACACATTTAGCCTTCATTCCAATTCCCCTTATCCCTTCTACACCCTGCCTCCCTAAATTCACTGCTGGACCCCCAAAAACTACTCCCCCATTAACTTTGCACAACCACCCACTACCTGAGCACTTGGTCTGGCTTTCCTACATTGTTACACTGAGCTCTTTTTTAAAGTTTACATTTAGGGCGACTTAATTTGGTGAACCATTTTTTTACAATTTGGTCAATTATCAGGGTAGAGGGCCTTGCTCCCCCACCCCTTTAAAATCAACTAAAAGAGTTGAGCACACCATTATTTAAGAGGGAAATTATAATTTGCACAACTGATCATTTTCTCATATGGCTGGTGAAGTTTGCTATGGAAGAAAGTTTTAATAAAGTGTTAATAAAGCAGTTTAAGAAGACTGATGATAGTGAATAATTAGGAGTCATTGTTCTCCTTCATTGTTCATACGGAAAATAGGGATATTTTAGCAGCATGCTTGTTTGAGTGCGGTGATCCAAGTAATGTTCTGTGGCAGTGACCTTTTCATAGGGTTGCTAGTTATCTGCCTGCATATATGCTGGGTGCTTGAGTGGTGATATCATGAATGGAGTGTTTGGGTATGATTGAACGGAATGCTGTGTGGTGCATGTTCCACCCAGGGCAGTTGAGATGATGTATCAAAAAAGGTGGCAGGCGTGTATGGGGTTGCTGTTGGTATTCTTGTTCCGTGAGGAATTGCCACAGCATTTCAATGCTGGACTGGCCATGTGGGTGGGACAAATACTGATAAAATAATGGATATTTCCCATCTGTGAATGGTACAGTGAGCAAAATGTGTGTGCTGCAAACTCTCATCTCAGAACAGGTTATCATGCAATGTTCTTTCTGGAGAGGAGATGATGTAGCCTGGGTGGTGGGAGACAGTGGGATCAGCTCTGATCCTATACTTAACTGAAGAATCTCCTGATGACATCGAATTAAAGTAACTTGAAGAATCTCCTGGCGCCCAGTGTATCCTTTGACCTGTAGATCCCACTTAGGGTCACAACATAAATTGGCGACGAGGTGGTCTTCAAGAACCCTGGAAAGGAGGTACCTGTGTGTTTGGGGCCAGAGAGAGTGAAGAGAAAGGAAAAATGAAACTGACTAAGGAGAAAGGAGAAAGGAGACTGCTGCGGGGGGTGCAGCACAGGATCAAGAAACTGAGGGAAAAGGGCAGGGAGCCCACTACCCCCATGATGAGTCCCACCACCCAGGGGGCGAGAGGGCGACTTGTATGGGTTCCAGGGGAAGCTCTGTGTAAGGAGTTTGGCGTCCTGGAAAGGCAAAGGGAAGTGTGGCATAAGTTGACAACCATGTACTATGCCCAAAGTATTGTTCCATACGAGACAGTTAGAGCTCTTACGAGTGGAAGGATTCCTGGGCTTTTAGGACTCGGTGTGCAAAGTAGCCAGAGGATGACCCAGAGAGTGAGAATGGTACTATGATTCACCTGGGTTTTCATCCTGGGGCCCTGGGGAAAAGCAGAGTGAGGCTGCTGCCAGGTAATGCATACAATTTGGACTAAAGTGGGTGCCCTGCGATTCCTCGACTGTTGCTACTCTTGCTCGGGGCCAGAACTGAGAGGTTGTGGCCGTACAAGGAGTGTCACTAAGAACAGTTTATTGTGCTTATGTGAACAGAAGGGAGAGTGCTGACTGTTGTGACTGAAGGAGGGAACATGGAGTGATGTTGGGTTGATGGAAGTCCAAGCCCGGATGTGCAGTCAGCAGTTGCGACCATTGGGGCTGCTGAGACCTGCTCTGCTCCCTTCATCGTTCACAATGGTGACGTCATCCGACCCGATATGGCAGTCAGAGAACAATGGAACTCCAAGGCCTGGGAACGTTCAGGTGCTTATGGCGTTGTGTTTTAGGTGAACGTCATGTTTAAAAAAAAATAAGAAAAAAAGGACCTTGATGCGTGAAGGGAAGCGTCATTAACGTGACCAGCAAGCGGGGCGTCATCAGAGGATTTGAGAGCCTGGATTAGTGTGACACTCACCTACATTAACTTGGCCGTGGGCAGGAGTGCGATCAGCAGGGCGTCGTATCGGGCGCTTCTAAGAGGGCGCTTTTCTGCGTTTCTACAAAGAAAAGAGAACGCAGGTACTTTGGGGCTTATTGCTGATGTTTTGCTGACATTGCAAGGAAGTTTGCTCTTGTATTGAAATATGGTTGAGTGATCCTGCTGTCAGAGACGTTATTTGTCATCTTTGGAATTCTGCATTTACTACGGTGGTTTTTGTTTTTCACCCACTTGACTAAATGTAATGGAACTGAAGTGAACAGATGTGCTATCTTTACTAGTTTTATTGAAGTCATTAGTTAGATGTTGAGATTTTATCTTAGTTGTTTGGCACGCTTATTTAGAATGTTGCCATGTTAATGCGAGCGTGGAAAACTTTGCTTTATTGTGTCTGGTTGGAATGACTGAGGAGTTCCAAACAATTCTCGACGTGTTTAAGGGTTTACAAGTGGTGTGTGCGTGTGTGAGTAGTGTTGTGTTGACTATTTTCTAGAGTAACCCTTCTAGGCTTTGCAGGTGTTCAAGTTACTACATGAACTTTAAAGTTCATGTCAGGTTTCTTATATGAGTGTTTTGATGCTTGATGCATGCATGGGTGATTGAGTTAGTGTATTAACATTCTTTGAGGAATTTCAGGTTGTTTAAGTTGCAACCATACGGCAACATGAACTTTTAGGGTTCCATTGGTAAACGCAGGTGTTTAGTTTTAGGAAATGTTAAAATGTTTATGCTACACTTTCAAAAATGTGTGGCTGTTGATGTGTTATGTACCTTGGGTGCATGTTATGAGCATGGGTGTGTGTTGCCCATTTCTGTGTGTTACATTTGCAGTTGTTTAGGCGTGAGGAGTACATGCCTGAGTGTTTGAGCATGGTTTTGTAGTAACTCGTTGTTGTATGGGTATGAGGTTTAGCATGGGTTTCTGATAACCCATTCATGTTGTAAGGGGCATGAGATGCTCGAATCTAGGTGTTGTGGCAGGGGTTAAAGGTAGCCAATTGTTTAGGAATGGGTGTGGGGCAGGACGCTGGCCGCATTGCCACAAGAGTGGTGGGACGGCCTCATTTCTTGTGTCTGATGTTGTGTGTGTTATGGGTGTGGTTCACCCCAAGGTTACCAAGTGGTATGTCATCCAAGTTGTGAGATGGCTTGGGTGGGCATTTCTTGTTGTGTTAAATTCATTTGCAGGGAGTGTCATTGTCGGTGGTACTTTCCTGTGAATTTAGGGCTACGTATTTCCTTTTCCATCTGGTTGTAGGAGGTCTTCGCCGTTGTTAGTTGTGGTGTTGGGTTGAAACTTGACTGCTGATGGCTCAGTTTGGAACGGCCGCCAAGCTGGGATCAGTGTTTGGGTACTTGGATTGGAATTCCTCTGGTTGTTGTGGCCCTTGTGTGAATGAGGTGTGAGTGAGCGTTTGTGTTTGGCAAGTGTGTGCGGTTCTGGTGTCTTAGTAAGATTTCCCGAGTTGTTTGTTTAGTAAGTTGGCTTGTTCCCGCTTAGCTGGGGCAGGACCTGGTTTATCCCGATGTAGGGAGTTTGACCTTGGGGGTGGCAGCTCCATGATTTACCGGTGGCAGGGGTAAATGAAAAGAGCAAAGAGTTTGTTGAGGGTTTATTGTTGTGGATTGTGTGGTTGCCCGATGTGGGGCCGGTTTGTGCTCAAAGGTGGCAGCTTTGAGGTTCCCTGGTGGCAGTGAGGAGAAGAAGGTGATCAGTGTTATATGTTGGTTTGAGAGAATAGTTGAGGTGGTCTGGTCCTGCCCTCTGTAGGTTAGTTATGTTTGAAGTACATCCACCCGGGTGCCTGGAACTGGATAATGTGAGTGTGTGTGTGACTTGTTGAGTGGTTATTGTGTTGGTGGGAAGGGAGGTATTAGGGGTTCTTGGCTGAAGGAAGAGCGGTGTTAGGGTTGCTAGTTATCTGCCTGCATGTATGCTGGGTGCTTGAGTGGTGATGTCATGAATGGAGTGTTTGGGTATGATTGAATGGAATGCTGTGTGGTGAGTGTTCCACCCAGGGCAGTTGAGATGATGTAGCGAGATGATGTAGCCTCGGTGGTGGGAGCCAGTGGGCTCAGCTCTGATCCTGCACTCAACTGAAGAATTTCCTGATGACAGCTAATTAAAGTAACTTGAAGAATCTGCTGGGGCCCGTGTATCCTTTGACCTGTAGACCCCACTTATGGTCACAACATCTTTCTAATATGTACTTCTTCTTGATAATAACACAATAGTTATATTATCTAATGCGAACATAGAGGAAGAGATTACAATTAGCAACCAAGACATCAAGTTTTAATGTATGTTAAAAACAGTACATAATCCAAGGCTGCAGGGCCAGATGGAATCCTAGAAGCATGAATACGAATACATTCAAATGTTGAGAATTAATTATGTCTGTAGACAGAAACTACATAACTAGCAGATGATTTCCTTCTAGAATGCCTCAGGAACATCTTTATGAGGCAACTCTTGAAGTAACTGAAAGAATGTGAAACAGAGAGGCAGATAATGCCTTATAATTAAACAGGCTTTGTAAAGTGGGTGCCCACCGCAGATAATTAGCTAGCACACAAACATAATCTCTAAATACAATGGGCCTCATTACGAGGCTGGCGGCCGCGGAATGAACGGTGCCGGTAAGGGACCGGCACCTTTCATTCCAGGCCGCCACATTAGGAGGTCTGCAGCGTGTCCCGCTCTGGACGCCTGGCCAGACCAGATGTGCAGAGCGGGACCCGCAAGCAGTACAGGATGCTAACAACGGGCCCATCATTAACGGGCCCATTGTTAGCATCCTCCTCATTCCCATTGAGCCATATGGGGGCTCAAATGGGAATGGGGACGTACCGGGTCCGGGTCCCAAGAAAGGGAATTACCAGGCCTGCTAAAGTCAGGATGGCCTGGTAATTCCTGGCTTTTAGCCTCCCCAGCTGATGCATCTGGTTCTCTCTCTCTCTCTCTCTCTCTCTCTCTCTCTCTCTCTCTCTCTCTCTCTCTCTTTTATCTCTCTCTTTCTCTCTCTCGCTCTCTCTCTCTCTCTCTCGCTCTTACTCTCGCTCTCTCTCTCTCCATCAAGGTCTACACAGCTTGGGGCCTTTTCCAACTGACAAACGTAGTCCTCTCTCTCTCCTTCTCACTCGTCTCCCTCTGAATACACTTTTATCCATGTCCTAATCTCAGTGGATTGGGCATTCTGTTTTATTAGTACTCCAGCAGCCATCTTTTTTCTTACCTGCACGCACCACTTGGTGAATTTGCTAGCCTTACATTACCAGTAATTCCTTCCCTGACATTCCATCTTGCACGCACCGGTCCTCTTCATCGATCTTCTATTTTGCGGTAACCATGGAAAGGGAGAAGGGACTACATGTAGTCCCTTCTCCCGTTTCATGGCGGACATTATTTTCTCACTTTTTAATTTTGTTTTCAATGGCCACCATGGAAAGGCAGACCTTCTCCACATTATGTGATGGCCATTTTTGTTTCTTTTTTTCTTTTTTCAGTTGCAAAACTCTAACAGTGTATCGCAACTGAAAAAAAACACTATTACTACTCTGGTGTTACAGGCCGTAGTACTAATAGCAATAAGCCTCTCGTTAGTGGTGCATTACCATAACTCAGTAATGCCCCCCCTGGCTGAGGGCTTATTTCCCAAAAGTGACATGACCTTTTTTCGTCAGATAACAATGTCTATTAGGAGTTTCTTCGTCCAAGTATTTCATAGGGTCATGTGTTATAGTGTCTTTGTCCCAGTCTTGATACTTCATCAGATCTGGTATTGTAACACATTCCATGGAGGCCATTGTATTTACCACTTGAGGGAGTTCCTCATCGGAATCAAAGTCCTTGTCCACTAATCGGGATTATCTCCCCCACAGGGATTGTATTGCATAGTGGGCAATCTCACAGGGGTTGGGGGTGAATTTCGTCAATTCCTCACAGCAGTCTGACTCCTTTGTGTCTGTTCATTTTCTACATACTGGGCTCACTAGCAACATGTTCAGTGAATTTTGCTACTGGCCCCCTTCTTCTTGGCCTTTTGAGTTTACACTTCCCTAACCCACCCCCTGCCATCTGTGCAGCTGCTCCACGCTGTTGCCACTTTTTCTGGCACTGTGTTCTCTGTTTTTGCCCCACTTGCCTCCAGTACCCTGTGCAGTTCTGCCCTTCTCCCACTTTATCTGATGCTCTCTATGTTTTCTTCAGCCCCCATGTCCAAGCCCTCTCTGCTGCTCCTTCCCTCTCTCGTTTTTTTCTTACATTTCTCTGTTTGCTTTCCTCCCTAGCCTATCTTCCAGCCTCTGTGCAGCACATCCTCCTTCCCTTCTTGCTTTTACTAGTGTTTCTATCTCTGTTTTCTTTCTCCACTGGCCTCTGGATGACTCTGTCCCCTACCTCCCAAACCTTACCTCTATCTCCTCTGCTGTTTGTGCTCATTGGCAGTAGGTCATGTGAGGACTTCAACTGGCCATCTTCTGCCTGACCATTGAGACCATCTGCCCACAGCCCTCTGTGCAGTACCTCTATTCTCCAGTCTCACTTATTCTACTATCCATCTCTTTGTTTTCTTCCCCACTCGTCTCAATCACTATGCAAAATTCATCCACTCTTCTTCCTGCTTTTTCTGGTATTTGTTTTACTCTTGTTTTCCTCACTCATCCTACCCTCTATGCAACCCCTCCCCTTCCCATCCCACTTTTAATGGCATTGTTCTTGCTGTGTTCCCAACCAACTCTCATCACTCATTGCAGCTCCTTCCATCCATCTTCCCTCATGTTCTGGTATGTTTCCCTCTTTTTTGTTTCCTCATCTGCCTACATTCCTATGTGCAGCTCATCCCCTTTGACAATTTTTACATGCTTTCTCTCTGTTGTGTATCCCTCATCCACCTCTCACAATCCACGCATTGTCTAGGTGAGTGGTGGCTTTGGGTGATATACGGCATACAGCACATAGAATACTAGCGAGTAGTTGTATGTGTATTGGTCTTTCTTTTTTAGCTCTTAAATGCAGACCTTTTGTATTTGTGAGGGGACTTCCTTTGCTTTTCCATTTGGGCACAATCTCACTTACAAAATTAAGTTAAATACTTACTTTAGGGAAAATTGCAATATGCATTTAAGAAAATGCATTTTATAAAAAGAAATTGAGGCAAATAATCCAAATATATGGAATATACCTGTTCTTAGAAGAGTACATAAGAACAATGAACCTATTGAAGGAACACATTTATTTTAGCTTAGATAATTGGTCTTGTTTTGTTATTTTGCTCTAATGTGAAAGTGTTTCTTAACACCTTTCTCTGGATGAATCAACCAGTTCCTAAAAAAGTGATTGTACTTTTTAGAACTACTATTTTTGAAGAAGGAATTATAACATAACAGTCCAGGTTGAAATTGGCTGTTAAAAATTCCTGTGGTGGCCCAATGCCTTTCCACTCTTTCATCCCCACTTCAACCTTCCACTGGATAAATGCCATGGTCTACACCACAGTTGGACCTGATTGTTTTTTGGAGTGTTTCCCTGTCCTCCTGTGACATTTCCTCACCAGCTGTGTTTGTCACATGTACCACAGCACCAGTCAGACCCTTTCCGCCCCATTATTGTGGGATGCATCAACCCACTCATCAAAGCCCTGCAACTGTGCATTGCTGGCAGCAGAAACATCAGAATAGCCACTGGAAAGCATGCTGCTCGCTCAAAACCAGCCAAAAAAGCGCAGTAAAAATCTGAAAGATAGGCTGTCATCCACTTGTGCCTATCTTAGGGAGCACAGGAGATCACTGCCTAAAACCACCATTGGGCCATCCACAAAGCAGCCTGAAACTACTTGGAAAAATCAATGCTGATTGCCAAAAGCAACACAGAGCTGTTTGGGAATTCATTTTCTTGATTGTCAAAATGTGCTAAAATTATGGCTCACAAATCACCAAAAAGATCCAACCTTCTTGTTGGGTTTTCCACATTATTCTACTGCAAGAATCCACATCAATACAATGTCAGCAAGAATCATATGCTATCAAGCTAAATCTCCTTTTAAAGATAAACAGCTGTCAAAAATGGGTGTTGTACCATTACTCGCCTCCGGCAGGTGCTGGCGATTTAAAATTCTGACAGGAGAGCTGTGTTTCAGAAGCTAAATATGCCAAAGAAGATAATTCCATCAAAATGCCATGTAGGGTGCTACACAGTGATTTCATGTTGAAAAAGACTTGATTTAAAGATATATTGCTTATTTTAAGTTTATAAAATGTATTTCTTTTCACGAGGAACTCTGTTAAAATTGACTAGAAGGTAATCTGATTTAATTAAAACTTCAAGAGGCCTTCTGTCCATGGGAACCCTTCACATCTGGCCTTCCTACCAAAAGGAGAGGATATCGCATGGACATGTTAATTAGAACTGTTGTTAGAGGAGGAGATTTCCCCTGCTGGCAAGAAAAAGAGGCAATAGATTCCTGACTGAATAGAATATGCTGATTTTGGTGTGCGTGGTCAACAACTGCTCTAGCAGGAAGGCAGGCCATGTGACCATCTGACTCACCCAGCTCTGGGGGCGGACCAGACTGGGATGTGGATTTAACATTGTACCAAATATATGTTTAAGGGAAATGGTTCTAAATTATTGTAACAGGCTGACAAAAATTTCAAACTTTGAGACGGTTAATATGAAAAATTCACTCACAATTGAAGACTAAGCTGGACGTCGTGTGATGTTCTGAGACCAAACTCCGGGATTTTTTAATATTGCAGCTGTAGTGTTTTTGCTATAAACATAAGAACTTACAGTAATATGCCCAGGGAGGATCTGCATGCATGTATCAAATTTGGTTCAGGACCAATATTGCAAAACCCACCAAAAGCGCGAATAAGTTGTCATTTATGAACCCAAGCTCGTAGGAACATGGGACTTGAACAGAATGTACCTTAAGTAATATGTGATGTGTATATGTATTATGAACAACTTGTGTATCTGGGAAATGTGTTTGTTATGAAAAATTGATTTTCTAAATAAAAGCAAAGGGGAGTGTTCTTTCCTTAAGCCATAAACATGACACCTGATGACACAGGATGACACACTACTCCCTTCTCCAGTCAGGCGACAGGAAATTCTCTAACCTATGAAATCCTTAATAGGTTGGGCATGTAGAATCAGCCTCCACACCCACTTTGAAAACACATGAAAAGAGACTGCTTAGGACAGATAGGGGACATTCTTTCCACTCGTCAACCGATTTTTTGGCGCAGCACCCTGCCGGAAGACTCCAGATCCAAATAATATCCAGACAGAGACTCCAGATAGATCCAGAGACCAGACTCTAGAACCAAGCTCTAGAACCTGAAGCAGAGGCCTAACCCAAAAGCTGAACTCTTCTCAGCAGGCCTGTAGAATCTAGCAACCTGATTCTCACATTCAACAGCTGGGCTGAGCTGTTCTATTCTACCTAAGAACCCTGTGCTAGAACCAAGATCCTGAGAAAGCAGAGCTGTATCCAGGACCTGCTTGATCCAGTCTAAGAAGCCACGCAGACCGCCGTGCAGTGCTGATCGCAGACCAGGGTGCCTGACCTGTCTGGTGGTGAGAGAAGCGCAGCCCAATCCCTTGACCAGATATTGATGGGGCCCATTTCCATTCCATTCCAAAACTAGGAGTGAGTATCTAGTCTAGAACTGTACAAGACCAATACAATCTTAGTTTAAAGTAATCCTCTTCCATTCATTTCAATATGTCCAGAACTGCATTATAGAATTTTGTGTCCATCCTGTTGTTGGTAAATCTCTAAGGCGCATCTGTCATTCCGAAATCTTGACTTTATTTCTGAAAATCTACCTTCACAAAAACATCCGTATCTTTTGAACTGCATGTCCTAGAAGCGAAACTTAACTGTCATTTTAAAGCTAAGATCTTGGGCTTTCCAACAAACCCACAACAACATTCCAATTCATTATAGTTTGTCCGTAATCATGATTTACGCACGCGGAAGAATTGCTGCGAATTGCAATTTAGCTCCATTTCACCACTTGTAAAAATAGCTGCTTCTTGCTTTCCACTGCTGAATTTCGTTTCCAATTTGATAATCATTCATGAATCATTGCTAGTGTTTACCTGAACCAATCTAAAGTAACTATCACTCATCCTGAATCTCTTTAGTGAATTAAAATCAATTTAGCATATTTTTCCATCCATTGCAATCACATTCAAAAGCATTTTGACCTGTGTTTTAAAATCATTCCTGTGTCTCTCTAAGCTTGCTGGGGAAACTGGAATTGAACTGCATTCTTGATTGTATTCCTGAAATCTCTGTGCCCTCATTTACATCTCTTCATATTGCATAGGGGCGGGGAGTGAGTAGTCACAGGGGAAAAAGTGATCATATTATCTTTTGTTGAACTCATATCAAGTTTATTTCTGGGTTGCATTCTTTCCCATTATTACATTTCCTTGAATTACATAAAGTATTCTCTGCTACAGTACCCTCCATATTCTTACTCCTAAGTGATTAAAGAGAGTGTCAATTTTGTAATATTACCCATTGTTGATTACCGTCCATATTCATAATTGTGCTATTCAAATATTATTTTTGTTCATAAAAGTGTGATATATATATTGTTTAATTATTCAAATAAACCTTTTAATTTGCAAACCAAACCTACTTCTTGGCTCAGTGAGGTCGGGGAGATCCAAAGAGAGGGGTGTTATACAAGGGTTCATCATCCAAATTTAAAGAACTTTGACATAAAAATATATATAAATAAGGGCTTCCATTGGGCATCCCAGACTAGGCATTGACTTAGTCGGAGTCCTGCATTGAAGTCACTTACATTATTAAGCTTAGAGGTCACCTTTAGCTGAACCTCAATTTCAGAGAAGGCCCCCATTATTACATTCAGATGGCAACTTCAGTTTAGCTTCAATTTCACCTGGTTAACTACTAGATCTACTAATATTAGCTGCACCCACTACAGCAGATTGTGACTGCTGCAGTAGACTTTTTGAAATATTTCAGATGTTATGACCCCATACAGATTGGTACTACTGTTTTTCTTGGAGTTGGCACTTGCTTATTCTAGAGGGCATACATTGTGGTGCATTTTTCAGTTATGCTTCCCAGGAACTTGGATCTTGATTGCTTGGTCCACCAACATAGAAACAAGAAAATATATAAACATCTATTCGCAATACATCTGCAGTAGTCGGGGGTCATTAAGAAAAACAGAAATGCAGAGAAACAAATGTTTGCATTGTGAATTTGTTAATAAATATATTACATTGTTTCGAATCTGTCTGTTTTTCACAACCTAGCTGGAACAAAGTTTGCAGAAAAGCTGACATAGACAAATTGCTGATTGCGAACATTCCATGAAATTAAGCATTACCTTAAATTCCACATATTTGTCAGAGTCAGATAATTTGTGGTGCATTTTGATTTAACATTCCCTAAACATTGACAATCTTCTCTACCATCCTCCCTTGCAATTCCTGTTGTTACTACTTTTACTCTGTCGCATTATTGATTTTTAAATAGTAATAAAATGAAAAATATATTCATCACGTAAAAGATATTGTTGTTAGTCATCAATAATAGCCCACATGAATAACGAATTGGAGTAACTCATTGAAAATGCAATGTTTATACACAATATATTAAATAATAAATTAAAAACAATATTGACTTCACTTTTCATATTGCCTTACAAGCTCACTGAAAAAAATGAAAATACATTGTGAAGTATAAACATATCATATACTCCTTTGAATATGTGTTCAACCGTGTTGTAATTTCATTGTGAGCTTATCATTCCCCCAATCCACCCTGGACAGAAAACAAAATGTCTGTTGGAATATAGATTGCAAGCACATTGAGCAAAGAAAATGGTTGATTAAACAAAATGGCTTACCGTTCCAACAGCTCTGTTCAATGAACTCTCCTCCCCAACACTTTGACACTCCCCTGCTCTCCAGACCCACCCTGCCATTGCTCTCCCAACTCTTCCGTTGTGCAGTGTGTGTAGTACATTGAGCATCCTCAAATAAACCATCAATTGCAAAGATTACATCACAATACATAATCATTTCTTGTGCCCCCATGCTCTTCACTCCACCATCCATCACTACCAAAATGCTAAAAGCAAAACAAACATTTAAAAGTTCTAATACATGTGCTTAGAACATTCCTGTGTTTTAGCATGACAAAATGTAAGGATCACAAAGCAAGGAAGCATTCAAGATGTTCCAGCCATGAGGATGAAGTTGATCATCATTCCCAGGTCAGCCACAAGAGACAAATGGGAAGGGCATGTGCTATACTCTGTGTCTTCCTTGCTGCCAGCTGTGCATAACAAGCACATCTCTATAATCCCTCAGACTCGGATGTAATTGGTTTGAAATTATTTCAGAAGTGTTTTGCTGGAAACGTTTGAGGAGGTAAAAGTGAAAGAAAGATAGAGACTGGCGTAATCAGAGCTCAAAATGCTGAAATGGTGCATTGCTGTTAATATATATGGTATGTTTTTTCCAGCTATTGACAGAAAGTGTTGCACTTAACTGCATTAAAACATAATGAAACTCCTCAGTGAAGAAATATGGAGCCTGTGAAATGCACAGCAACATTTTTGATGAATTGATAATAACACCATTCACTGCAAAAAAGTTGAAAGAAAAATGTGAGACAGTGAACAGAGCTGGCATCTGTTTCTACATCGTCTGTAAACGTGCTGTCAGGCACATGAAAAAACCATAGTTTAAAAGATTGACATTACTAGTTTAAAACTATACCAGCCAATGAATTCGCCTGCAATTTCATAAGCCAAAATGTCATACGTTTTTTTAAATGATTAACAGCTTCCTATTACACATGACGAAAAGGACTTCTATTTGAGAACTGACTATGTTCTTACTTATTGTGTAATCTATTTCATTCAAAGCATGTGAATAATATTGAATGTAAAACTAGTTTATTTGCCTGACAATAGTAATAGTGCCCAGTCCACTATTATTGTTGCAGATTAAGGGATATAAGTTGTTGTGATACAACTATAAATGGAGAGAATCATATTTTAAATGTATGAACTGTCTATAATGTCATGTTAGATTGTTAGAATATATAAAAGGAATGTATTATCTTTAATCTGTTATTTGAAAGCGTGTATAGAAAGCCCTACTATAATTCAATATATATATCCTATGGAATTATCTCTCTGCTAAGTCAGTGGAGTGGGTGGATCCGGGGACAAAGGCCACTAGGGAGGTGTTTTCAAAAGGATATTGTAGCATTTTAGTGAGACATCCAATTTGCTTTCTTACTATATTTAAACTCAAGTGAGATCTGATTTCTATAGAACAAATAGCATTTTCCAGTGCACAGTATCTTTAAACCATAACCAACTGAATGCAAGTAGAATGTTGTAGCATGCTACTGTGAAAGGTATCTGCTTTCTGAGCATATGTAAAGACAAATGAAAGGCAGTTCAGACTGGAACCCAATAGTAGCAATTTGCATGGTATGCAGTCCCTTCCCCTGCAACCATAGCCAAGTAAACTGAACCTTGGATGTTTTCACAGGTACAGTCAATAACTGACAATATGACCTGAGGTTTGCGCTTCATAAACTAAGATATAATTTATAAATCAACACCTGCAAAAGCCCAGTCTTTAAAAAGAGATAGGGAAGCTTAGTTAAACCACTTCCATTCCCGTAGGGAATAATGCAATTTCAAATGAACAGTTACATATTGGAAGTGAAATTTATGAGGAAGTGAGAGGACGGGGAAATAGATGCAGCCAAATCATACAAGGGCAATTGGGGGGAATAGTTGCTGTTTTAGATTGATACATAGTTTAGAGACATCAATATTATGTGCATTCCAAATTAATAGCACATCCCCCAAAACACCGGATTGTACATTGTGATGCAACCGGCCAAAGCTTGTATTTCATTTACATGCACCTTCGGTACCCACAGAACCACCTCAACACTGAGGGAAAATTGATTAAAATGTAATTCATATTAATGCTGATTGTAGGTAAAATTTCTCTGAAACTAATGCTTATCATTGATATTGTCTGTGTTAATTGACATCCGCTCCATAAGCTCAACTCAAATACTATTTTGGATGGTGTTCTCCTCCAGGAAGTGCACCTCTATGACTACCCTGCACTATTCCCTTTAAGCAACGACCTGGGCATTTGTTCTCCCCTGATGTTTGTTGGGGTATTTAAGGCTTAAGCAGTGCCTGTGGCACTTTATGTCAGTGACTGTAAATCATGTTCTTGCCCTTCGTCTACGTGCCCCTCCCGTCCCATTTCTTCTGGAGGCTTTGGTGCAACTCACAAACTTCACAACACAAACTAAACTTCTTCTATTGGCTGCATTTACACAAGGTTGCTAGATGAACTCATCAGAAAGAGATGCTGTGGGATGTACTACATTCCCCAGCGGGAAAATCCTGGAGGTGGTTCCTCCACGTATCCACCCGGTAAACAAAATTAACTATGCCTGTCTTCTCAATAAATAGGTCCACGTCACTGAGGACAGACAGTAAATTAGATTATTTACATTTAGAACTGGAAAGGAAATGCTTTAATCAGCAACCCAGATCGGTTTTCCAGTTATATTGTGCCTAACGCTCATCTTAAAACTGAGAGTTAACCGAATAAAATTGTTCCCATTTATAACAGAGTTCTTTATACACAATTCAGTCTGAATATCTTTCCATTGGCAATGTTTTCAGATAGATGGTCTTCTAATTCCACCAAATGTTGTCCATTCTGCCGGGTAGTGATATAAATAGTAACCCATTTCCAACTGGACTGTCCAAGCTACTCCAATTTGCGCAAAATGTGGTTTTTTCGAGTTCTTTGTAAATATCAAGCTTGTGCATTGTCTGATGTAGTTGTTATCTGTAAAATGACCCAGTCGAGAGATGTTTTGTTTGCAGTTTCAGGTTATTTGTCCATGGATGATAATGTCAAAATTAGTAGGTGTATGATATGCTGAATAGAATGAGATGTTATATATTTTACTATTCGTTTGTTGCCAATGTATTTATACAGGTACACACTTTTGTAATTATACTGAATATTCTAAACGTATTGTGATTGAAGCTTTTGATGTTGTATTATTATCTGTATTTGCACTTTTATGGGCTTGTTCCCGAAATAAAGTATCTTATATTGATTGATAATTGAATGATATGCAGTGGGTTCATGTGAATGAGAGTGTGTGTGTTCCCAAAAAATGGTGGGAATTTGCAGGAAGGTTGATTTTCTTCTGCAGACAACCTCTCTATGGAAACTATATTGTGGTGACTTCCCCAGCATACATTGACCACCTTTAACTCTCAAAACAGAGAATACATAAAAAAACTGCCCGTTTCTTTTGCCAGAAATGTTGTGTTGTGATTGTACAATAGGGGGTGCCAACTCAGAGAATGTCCCTTAGAGAATTCAGGGGCCGATTCATGGAACAAATGTGCACCGAAAATCGTGGCGCAAGCTGGCGCAAGTGTGAAAAAGCAAGCGCACGCATGTGATTCATGGAAGGCCTGCGCGTGTTTTCCCCGGGATGTGTGCCAAATACGTGCATGGCACACACGGGTGCACACGTCATTGGAACATCCAGAATGCCATGCGCGTTGTGCACAGCGAAAGCACAAAACGTTAGCACACACACCAAAAAGGGGGCGGAACGCACGGAATGGGGAACAACTCGTGACAATAAGGGCGTAACAGGAGACATACTGCTGGGAAGTACACGGAACACCCACACGCACGCGAACTACACATATTCATGGAATCGAATAGGGGAAACCCACACACGGCCAAAGACATGCACAGGGCCAAACACGTCCGCCACACGAAGGAAGGAGGTAGCATCCCTGCGCATTACAAAAGTGCGCACAAACAACAAACACGTATATACCGCTACGATGAATGTCCCATTCTGTGTCCACCTAGGAGAAATGACGTGTCACGCAATGCTCAGACATCCCAAAAAAGCCAGACAAAGAGATACGTGAGCTCTGTAGCCCACGTGCATGTAAAAAAACACACGTAGTTTGCTGTGGCAGCCAGGAACACTAAAAATGCATACGTGATCAACACGCAGGCTAGTATACCCGAAAAAAAGGGGTACGCGACTAACAGTGACACCCGCAGTAGGAAAAATAGCATGTGCGACTCACCGTCTGCCTTGCATGTAGGCGAAGAACATGGAGCCAACACCCATGTCAAAAGAAGAAGTACGCACTGTAGCCGCTGTGAAGTAATCGCGTGTGAACCCCAGTGTCTGGAAAACACATGCACCGCTTTCCACAAAAAGCACGTACAGAGCGATGGAAACCCATGCGGGAACTTCAACCCGTGCCAGGGAGACGCCCGCGTGCACGTTACATCACCTATGCGCTTACGCGCCAAGGGCCTTTCCTCGGAATTCACGCAAATGTGCTGTTTTTCACGTGCCAAATCACTCCGTATCAAGCTGGCCATGCAACAACACACAGAAAACCACGCTCCTGCCGAAAAAGCTGAATTACGGCCCCACACAGCCCCGAGCAGCCTCGCACAAGCCATCTGCTGCTGCCTGCCTGCCTGCTGCCACTGTGCCCTGTCATTTGGTGCCTGCACATCTGCCATCTTCAGGGATCCAGGTGCTGTGACCACCCTTGCTGGAACAGAAGACTCCCGACTGCTGTTCCATCACTCCACAGCCCAGCCCCAGGACCCAGTTGCTCACCCACACCTGCCTCGGGGTTGCCATGTCCGACACAACACCTTCCGGCACCAGTGGCAACCCCCCAGCAGAGAGGCAGAGGGATACAAGCTTCAGTGAAAAGGAATTTGGTATCCTGGTGGAGCAAGTTCTGGGGCATTATGATGCCCTCTTCACACCATCGCGCACCGACAAGGAAGGGCGGAAGAGGATCTGGAAGGACATAGTGGGTGCCATCAATGCGGAATGAGTGGCACCCTGTGACATCAAACACGCCCAGAAGCATTGGGAGGACTACACATCCAGGACCCTCAAGAAGGCCCGGCGCCTCTTGGAGGCAGAGGATGCAGTGGGACGCTGGGCCCTGCTTACCACTCAGCAGATGAGGGTTCTGGAGCGCATTCGCCCAGTGCTTCACAACCAGATCCTCAGGATGCAGGCCCATCTGGAGTCAAGCGGTAAGTGGCCATGCATTCACGTTTAAAACAGTGCATGTTGCAGTGTGCTGGTAGTTAGCTACTTGGCTGCATGTGTGGCATGGGTCATGTTTGGATGTGTATGTGCAGGGACATGATCGTGTGGCATGTGAGTCCAGTCAGGCGTGACCCACATGGATGGTGTATGTGTTACAATGCATCACGCGGAGCAGCATGCGGAATGCACACATGTATGCATGCCTGTGTCTGTACTTTGACGTGTTTGGGGTGTGAGAGATGTGTGCTGCTGTCATGGACATGCATGATGTACATGTCCATGTGTCTGAGTAGTGTGTGTGCCATGGATGCATGACACATCTCCGTGATGATGTGTTGATTCACTGATACAGCCTACTCATCATTGTATCCACTGTATCTGTGGGTATACAGGGCCAGATGCATGACCCTCAGGTGATGCGTGTGCATGTGATCACCATGTCCCATGATGCATGTGAGTTTCAGCCCACCATTGGATGTTTCTACGGTGCTGTGGACATGGATGCAAATGTTTGTTGCATGTGCCATGCCGGTTCTTGCATGTGTGTTGCCTGCACTGGCCCATGTGTTGTTGGGAGACATGATGGAAGTAACGTTTGACAGTGCCACTCATGTGCTAATGATTTCTGTCTAGGGGACTATTGTACAGTAACCTGATGCTTGTGTTCAATGTCTCCCTTTACACAGTGGTGAGTGAAGAAGAGGGCAGAGACAGCGCTGTGGAGGAAAGCTGTGGGGATGCCTCCACAGGCCGGCGACGCAAGGCCCAGTCGCCCTCCCAGGAAATTCCATCATCCAGGCGTGAGGGGACTGGTGCCGCGTCCACCACTATGGCTGCAGTGGAAGGGGTGGGTGAGCCCCCACAGGGGCCTGCAACGGCGGAAGACAGTGCAGAGCCATCCAGGTTGTTGGTGTGTACAGAGGAGGAGGAGGCCACTACAGAGCCGCACATGGGGCCTGGAGGGGGTGGTACCACTGGTGCAAGTGGTGCAGTCCGGGGGCAAGGGCAGGAGGCAGCACAGGTCACCACGGAGGGGCCTGTGCATGTCACTGTCCCTGACACCGTGACTGCATCACCATGCACCAGCAGGGATGCCCCGTCCCAGGTCCGTCCGCAGGTAGGGGGGAAGGTCCACGTCATCTGGCACTCCTCTACCTGCGGACGAGGGGACCCATGACAGGATTGGGTCCGTCCTGATTGGGGTCACGTTGCGCACACGTGTCATTCGTGATGATGTGCATGGTTCCTGGGTGGATCACGCATGTCATCACGAAGAGCTGTGTGGAAACGTGTCCCAGTTGGGAGGGATGATGGTCGGGGGTTTCCTCCATGTGTCGGCCAGTATTGTGGCCCTCTCCTCCTCTGTGCACACTATACGCGAGTCGTTCTCCGTGCCGTCTTCCGGCCCAGATGACAGCAGGGCCCCTTGTGGACCTCCCCAAACAATGCAGCCAGCCCGGTGGAGATCCCATCCCTGCTACAGTCGGGAGTCGGAGGTACAGCAGGGGTGGCCACTCCACCAACTGGACCCCAGCAGATGGAAGATGTGCCTACATCATCGGGCAGGGCATGTGCATGACAGCGCCAGGGGATTCCATCAGCCCGGAGGCCTTCGTGGTGGCAGAGACAGTTGCGTCGGAGGCATCAGCAGGCTCAGCGTGGGAGGCATCATGGCTCGGGGCCATCAACACCCCGGGGGCAGGCATCGGCCGAGGGGCAGGAGGACCCCAGACTGGGAGTGTCTTCCGTGTGGCAGCGGTTCGGCCAGCATATAGATGCGGAGAGGGGGCGGGCGGAGAGGGCAAGGCTCAGGGTGGTCAGGGCGGAGAACTCCATGCACTGGGCATTGAGGCGGGTGGAGGGCCTCGAGGAAACTCGCAGGGAGTTGAGGGATTCCATGGCTGCATCCCTGCGAGACCTCGAGGCCAGGCAACAGGCCCACCTCAAACATCGATGTGGAGTTCGATGATGCCCTGGCCCAGAACATCACTAAATGAGCAGTGGGACTTGCCCACCGCCTTTTTACATAGTTCTTTAGGGTTAGGTTTCCTTTGTTTTACCATGGATCAGTGGTTTTCTTTTTTGTTTATTATTTAATTCATATTGACATTGGCGATGGACCACTTTTCTTTTTCATGTCGTGGATTTTTGTTTTTCATTGGATTTCCTTTTTTTTGGTAATAGCTTTCATTATTTATTCATTTGCAAGTTTGATTTTCATTAAATATTTTCATTATGTTGTTTAATACATTTCTTTTAACTTCATGATTGGTTTTGTGTACTATCATTGGTTTTGTGCATGTCTCAATGAACATTGCCCCAGTCATGTGTTGCCACTGTGTGGCTCTGTTGGGCATTTATGCATGGCCATGATGGTTCTTTTAAGACTCTCATGGCATGGGTAATTTGTGAGTGGGTGCGTTGGAAGGTTTCATGCTTGTAGCGGGGGGTAGGGGGATTCGAGTTGGCATTAGGGCCATGGGTCTGTTTTTTTAGGCCATGTTGTTTGGTGGGCCATGTGTTGGGCCTGCTGGCAGGTGCCCGTCAATTACATGAGTCGGGGCCTGCTGGCAGGTGCCTGCCAATGGGGGGTGGAGGGACATGAGTCGTGGCCTGCTGGCAGGTGTCCTCAATGGAGGGTGGGGGGACATGGGTCAGGGCCTGCTGGCAGGTGCCCATCAATGGAGGGGCGGGGGGACATGAGTCGGGGCCTGCTGGCAGGTGCCCTTCAATGGGGGGATGGGGAGACATGATTCGGGGCCTGCTGGCAGGTGCCCGTCAATGGGGGGATGGGGGGACATGAGTCTGGGCTCCCAACTGCATGGTGCCATGTGACCTGCCTGTGGGGCATGCCCAGGGGTCATGGCCTGCCTGCGGGGCATGCCCAGGGGTGTGGGGTGGTCCCCTGTGGTGTTGGCTGCCTGTGGGGCATGGGGAGGGGGGCACACACGGGAGGGCACACACTGCCAAATCGCATGTGAAACTCCACCCGCACCACCGGAATACACGTACCCCGCTTGCGCCATGCCAATCGCGTGTGAAACTCCACTTGAACCCCAGAAATACATGTACCCCGCTCATGCCAGGCCTATCGCGTGTAAAACTTCACACGCATGTCGAGGAATACACATACCCCGCTCGCGCCAGCGAAAACACGTGGAAAACTCCACGCGCACCCCGGAATACGCGCAGGCAGTCCATCCGCCCTCCCCATGCCCCGCAGGCAGCCATCACCCCAGTCCATACCCCGCAGGCAGCCCATCACCCCAGTCCATGGCCCGGAGGCAACCCATCACCCTGGCCGTGCCCCGCAGGCAGCCCATCACCCCAGTCCATGCCCCACAGGCAGCCCATCACCCCAGTCCATACCCCACCGGCAGCCCATCCACCCTGGGCATGCTCCGCAGGCAGCCCAATCCACATTGGGGACTTTTCCCATGTGTTTTCGCTGGGACGAGCAGGGTACGTGTATTCCGGGGGTGCGCGTGGAGTTTCACACGTGATAGGCCTGGCACGAGCAGGGTACATCTATTCAGAGGGGTGCGTGTGAAGTTTTACACACCATTTCGCTGGCACGAGCGGGCTACGTGTATTCCGAGGGGTTCGCGGGGAGTTTTACATGTATAAATCCATGAATACGCTGTGCGCCTAAATGGGTTTTGGCACATGCGGCTGGCGCAGACTGACGCACACACACTCTGTGCACCAGCCACGTGTGCCACTTGTGCGCCGAATTCTATGAATTACCCTCAATGTTTCTCCACAATAACAAATCTAACAGTTTATCAGTAGCCAACTTCATTCGCTCTACAGATATAGAAATCTTTAAATGCAGCGGTTTTTGAAGGGGAAAAACACTGCAACACTAGAGCACCATTTATGTTGGTAATAATAGCACATGGTTACGTTAATATCCACAAAACACAAAATGATGGAACGTAATGGCACCTGCAAAGAATGTCACAACTTATTGAAGTTTGCAAATTGCAAGTCACCTCGCACAGCTCTAGAACTGTCAAGTAAACTAAACATTAGCAAATGCAGGCTCGTTAACAACTGATTAATAATCCATTGGTGATGTTTACATGCCAATCAAGATATCGATATCTAACATTGTTGGCATCTTTAACTACATAGATTTGGTTAACGCAAATTCACCATTGTGTCATTTACCTTTGAGAATGCAGGTCAGTGTTGTTTCCAGACCGCAGTTGGCATTACTGCCTTCTAGGCAAAAACATTTTTACGAAGTAATTGTAGAAACAAAGACTAATGCATTAAACACACCTGGTAACTCCACCAAACAAGCCCCTTTTGTAGCTGCAAACCCAAACGTATAATTACTCAATTAAAGGATAACATATTGTGTCGGTCCTGCATTCGTTTACTTTGCAGGTATAATGGCATTGGAGTCGTTGCAGATGCCATGTTTTACAAAGCACAGTTTAGCAAAGGTCAAACAATCCTTTAGATTCATAGGTGGGTGATCACTGAGAATCGGAAATACTGAGAGGAGAAAACCCTCCAAAAATATAGGACTGATAAGGGAAAGTGTGATGAAGGAAAGGACGTTGAAACTATGATACCTTTCTATATGTCAGACAAAATGTGGTAATTTCGTAAACCATTCTAACTTGCTTCAACAAGATTTAAAACATTGTGAACAGATTTGGATATTTTAACTTGGCTTTGTACACCTCGTTCCATCACTGAGACAACTCTTTCATTATTTCACTGTCCACACTCAAAGCATCTCCCCGTTGTTTGTGCCAGACAAATGCATGCTTATTCAAAAAGGGTCATCAAGATATATTTTTCTAAAATGCGCTTTTTCAAACATTGTGTATATATGTGGGGGTCCATACGCACCAGGGGTTTCGCGTATTGGAAAGTGCATCCCAAATTCACAAATGAAAGAAACGTTTTGCATCAACTTGTTCCACTTTCCACTTTTGAACAGGCGCAGATGGGTGTGCGATGCCTCTGAGAGTTATTCTGACATTTGTTTGAATGGTTCTATACCTCTAAAAGGGATAAATATGTATCTAAAAATAAATGTTTTTTAATATTGCAAAGACACGTCCTTGAAGGCCAAGCTAATATGAAATGTGCTGTCAGGATCCACATGGGTGATGGCAGCCTACCATACATAGCGCACGTCTGGCATCAGTGTATGCAAGGAGTCTGGCTAACTCATTATTTGCTCAAGTGAACAGTCTCCAAAAAGTGACGTAGGCATTTCTTAGAGACTTGCAAGTAAAGCATTTGTTCTATTTACCTGACTCTGACAATAATGTCACTGTTGGAAAGGGACGAGTCGCTCATGACAGAATGACAGAAAGGGTGTCAGACGCGATTGGAGAGTGATTATGAACATAGACAAAGACAAACATGTTGGAAAGGCCAATTTTTTGAATATTGGTTAAGTGTGGCATAAGGGAGCATTGCATGATGTCAGTGCTGCTAGACAGAGCTAATGAAGATAAGGGCTCACGTTGAGGATACACGCTTAGGGACGGAGTCCACCCACTTTATTCAGAGGGTGGATTCAGTCCCCCCAGCTAAAAGAGAAACATTGGATGACCTCTTTGAATTTATTAATTAAAGCCGACCTCGGGGATCAAACTGCAGTCGTCAGGTTTGTAGGCCGGACACTTCACCACTGTCTATATAACCTGATGAAAAATAACAAACAACTAAATGTGAAATATCACATTTCAGTACTGCAAGTCCCAGGGAAAACATTTGTATTGGTTCCTGGAGTTTAAAACATGCACACCTTTTAACATTTGCCAAAACACTATTAGAAGAAAATATCTGTATTGGTTTTGTGTGAGTAAGATTTTATGAAAGGCACATGCCTTTCGTCTTGTTCAATGTTGGTGGTTATGCAAAGCCAATTTAATGAAATGTCCACATTTAACCTTGATATGCTAATTTCTGGTGTCATATTCCATTGCGTTTGTTGATGAGTCCCCCTATTTTATTTTTAGGACTTAACCCCTGAGAAGATACATACAAGAGAGGAGCTTTGGTGTTAGCTGAATGGTCATGCTTAACCAGTGCCTTCTGTTCAAATCTCTGGCCTTTTTGTAAGAGTCATTGGAACTGTTTCTGCTGTTCCAATATTTGATGAATGTTTCATTTTTCATGCTATATGTAAATTGCGTTTTAAAAACAATCTTTAACCTTCACACAGAACTGTCTACATTGGGGTGAGATTTGTTGATCAACTTCAAGTTTTGTTTCAATAGTGTACTGCATCTGCTTCAGTTATATTGGAAAGAAATTCAATGACATTAAAGAGTACTTCAGTCCCATTTAGAGTTACCCTGGTGATATTTGAATGTGTACTCATGTTCCACATCTCTGACCCCCCCCCTTCTTTTAGAAGGCCAGCCCAGATAAAAGAGGTTTCCCAATAAATTCCTGATGCAAACATCATTACTGTAAAAAATATCACTGTAAAATGTAGGCCACAGTCTGTATGCCCTAGTACTGCTGATGCTATTTCTATCATTATTTGAAGAATGTTTCAGTGATGTAATTTCCATCACTGCTGCACCTGCGGATTTGAGAAAGAGAAAGAGAGAGAGAGAGTTTTAGTTTATGTAGCTCGTGCTCTAGCAGCAATGCATGTACTGTGACATTTCTCACATGCACTACTATGGACAGCATAGAGCTCCGTTTTTGAGGTAGTATTGTAATCTTCTGTCTGCATGCCCGGTAGGGTGACCTTTTGGGCCCTGCAAAAATCTGAGAGATGTATCCAATATCTCAGCCCCTTCACCATCACTGTGAGAAGGGTGGAGAACACGACTTCATAGGGCCCATGGAACCTGGGATTGTTACATTTTCGCACAATGCTTCTGACATAGACCAATTCCCCTGGAAAATGGTTGTGCGGGGGTGGTGTCAATGTTTTAGGGCAGTTGTTGTTTGCAGTTCCTCTGTCTGTGGTGGCGCCATTTGTTTTGCAATACATCTTATTGCACTTGTCAGTTGGTACATGTATTGTTTGAAGTCTTCCCCCAGAATTGCTGCTAACCTGTGAGCATCGGATGCTCTCCTGACAGGTGATAGGGTGTCTGCATGTGTCTGCCGGTCACTATTTCATGGGGGGACAGGTTGTGGTCCTTACTGGGTTGTGTGCGCAGATGGAACAGAGCCAGGGGCAGGCAATACACCCAATTCTTTTTTAGGGTGTTACATCATTTGGACAGTCTGCTGTTAGGGAGGCCGTTGATCCTCTCTACTATTCTATTGGCTTGTGGGTGGTAAATCAAGAACATGCAGTGTTTAATTTCTAAGAGTGTAGTTATTTCCTTGAAGAGTTCATTAAAAAAGTGGGCACCATTATCTGACCTTAAAATGTCACCACTCCCCAGTGGGGGAAGACCTCTATAACAAGGGATTTTGCAGCACACTTGGCATCTGGGTGGGTGCATGGGCCAGCCTCAACCCATCGAGAAAATGGACACACCAACACAATTAGATATTGTGCCCCATTGCATCATTCCCCCATGACTGCATAATCAATGTGCAGCTCACGGAATGGGCCGACAGAGCGGGGCTATGTTCCTCTCAGTGTTCTCAATGTCATGCCTGTATAGAATACTTGGCACGTTGTACATTGCACCACGATTGTTGCAAGGTGCTCCTGTAAGTTTGGCACAAACCAATCCTCCTGAATATCTGCTGCAATGTGGTGTTTTGAGCCTTAGGACGGTAAATGCAATTGCTTGAAGGCTCTATGCAATAATTCCATGGGCAGGACTACCTTCTCTGTACTCTGCTGTCTTCATAAAAGATCTGTGTGTGATTGCACGCACACACTTTTGAGCCACATGTTTTGTTCTTCTGGGGGTGCCCTAAACTGTAGCTCAATTAGTTGTGTGATAGGAAGAACTGTGGATGCCTCTGCTTCTGGCCTGGTGGTTGTTGTGGTCATGACATATTCTGCTGAGGTTGGTACTGGGAGATAGGCTGCAGCTTTTGTTGCCACATTAGCAGTAGCATTTACCTATGAGATTTCGTCTTTGTTATCGGTATGTGCTGCACACTTGACTACCGCCACCACAGTGGGCTCTGTGAGGGTGGAAATCTGTGTGTTCAGTAGGGCAGCATCCTGTACTGGTGAGCCAATGGCCCTTCTGAACCCCATCCTTCTCCGCCCGACATACCTGCATGCACTGTGGTGACATAGACAGAATCCGAATAGATGGTAACACAGCCCCCTTTAGAGGGCTGCAGGGCTTCTATGAGCACTACCAGTTCAGCTGCTTGTGCAGAATAAGGAATAGGTAATCTTATCATAACCATCGTTTGTATTCTCCATCTTCTTGGCGTATCACTGCAGCTCCAACTTGTCTTTCCCCTGTCTCCTGGTTAATTGATGGTGACCCGTCAATGAAGAGAACTTCTCCCTCTTCTAGGGGGTTGTTTTTGGGGATATTATCATCTTCTGCTTCACAGGATGCAAAATCATGCAGCAGCTAATCCTCAGCTGTGCATGGCTGAGTGAGGAATGTGGCAGGGTTTACTGTCTTGCACCTTATGAAATGGTTGTGGGGGCTAGACAGTATAATCTCATATACTGCTGCCCTTTGTGTAGTGATTATAGACTTGGAGCAGTCTAATATGGCAAAAAGTGAGTGTTCCACATACAACATTACTGAGCACCACATGATAATTGTGGAGCTTTGTTCAATGGCAAAGACTGCAGCAGCAAGAGCTTGTTTGCAGGCGAACTGTCCCTGCATAACAGAATCGAGCCTGCCACTGTAATAGGCTAGTGGTCTAGGATCAATCGTGCTCTTTCGAATGAGTACTGCTGTCATGACTGTGTCGTTTGAGTGGGAGAAAATTTAGAATTCCTGTGTGCAATCATGGGTGGCAAGGACAGGTGCTTTTAAAATTATTTTTTTAAGTCATTGAAACTTTTTACCATCTCTGGGGTCCACTCAATTTTGTTACTCTCCTTCTAAGCCTCCTTAAGGCCTGTAAAAGTGGCCTGGTGTATACTGCATAGTCTAAGATCCATGCCCTGCAATAATTGAATAATCCTAGGAACGTTTGTCCTTCACTGTAAGAGGTTTAGGAGTGGCACAGACTGTTGCTGCCCTATCATTAATTATACTTTTTCTATCTTTAGAAATGAGTTGCTCCAGGTAAAGCACCTCCTGCAGGCAGTATTTGAGCTTCGTCTTGTCCACCTTCTACCCTTTTCTTGCTAACACCTGCAGTAATTCAATGGAGTCCCTTCAACAGCTTTGCTCTCTGTCACTGCAGACCAGTAGGTAACTACGTATTGAATGAATGTGCCAGGTACTTGGCTGTTCTTTTAGTCTTTATGTAGTATACTGTTAAAAATGCTGGGGCTCTCACAGTACCCCTGGGGCAAACAAGTGTGCCCGTTGCACTTTGCGCCCAGGGTAAAGGCTGTGAGGTATTTTGAATCTAGGTGTAAGGGAATTGAGAAAAATGCATTCTTCAAATCCACTACAGTAAAATGGGTAGCCTCTTTGAGGATGCTGCACTTTAATATCCACTGCGCGGAGTAACAGATACAGCGCTTTCCCCTGAAAACCACGCCCACTTAGCTCAGCTTGGCGGCGCAGGGGCTCTGGAGGGGCTGGTAAATGCCCCCTGTGCTTTCCCCTCGCTCCCACTGACTCCCAGGGCTATGCAGCACTTATCTGATAAAGGTGAGGGGCCGAATCGCTGCTTCGGAGGCTCTGGGCCCCTCGCGTGTGATTTCCATGGAGCTGCTGGGCGTACGTCCTCTCTCTCCGGTGTCTCAAGCACAAGCCCCGTGCCTCGGACTTGCGCATGCACATCAGCGCACCATACCCAACACAGCCTTTCTTTGACTCACGGACCCGCAAGGCATGCTGGGTAGTGTAGTCCTGGTGTGCGTTTTGCTGGGATGTGTAGTTTTGGAGTGCTTTTTGCATGCAGAAAGGGCAAAGCAGTCTTCTGTAAGGCTGTAAGCCCTTCAACAAGGGTTTCCCTACTGGCCCAAGTCTGACAGCCCCAATGGTTCTTTGTACATGGCCAGGTCTGTCCCTGACACTCTGTATGAGATGAGGAAGCTGAAAGTGGTGTTGGGATTGGCATTAAGTTTGATAAGTAGAATCGTGTGACCTTCCAGGTTGTCGCAGGGACAGGATCTGAATTGGAGATGATTTTTGGCTATGAGGGCAACTCCTCCTCCGACTGAGTTAATGCAGTCGGATCTAAATATGGTGAAATCTGGGGGAATGGTCAATGTGAGTGCTGGACCCGATGCTGGGTGCAGCCAGGATTCAGTGAGGACTAGGAAGTCGAGGTGGTGGTATAATATGAGGTCATGTATCTCAATGAGGTGGGTGCCTGGGGATCGCACATTGAGGAAGGCTCCTTTGAGTTAGGGCGAGGGGGCTGGAGCGGTGGTGGTGGGGTGGTGAGCATGGAGCTGGGTGGAATGGGTATTGCGGTTGCTGCTGTCTGAGGTTGGGATGGCTGTGCTTAGCATTACAGTTGTGGGTGAAGTAGTGGTGTGGTAGACTGTTGTTTCAAGGTTGGGCGACTCAGTATTTATGGTGTGGGGTGGGCTGCGGCGAGTTTGTGATGAGAGTCTGGTGCATCTGGTGTTACCTTTACAAGGGTAGGTGGTTGCTGGCAGTGCTGGGTGCCGTCTAGCCGCAAGGCAGTGTGTCCGATGGGATCTGCTGCAAGGGTGGGTGTAAGTTTTGCTGGTATGGGTGTAATTGCTGGAGAGAGTAACATCTTTGGTGGGGTTGCTATTGATGCATTTGGGCGTGTAGGCTGTGGGCCATGCTGTTGATGGGTGAGAGAAGGGGACGGTTTTAGGAAGGAAGGGGGTAGCACATAGAATGAGGTGGTGGTGGGGACAACCTAGCTTGAAGAGACCATTGCATGAGGGTAAGAATGCTCCTCCTGAGCAAGATGGTGAGTTCATTTTGATGAGGCGGGATAGTGATAAGCAACAGTTTGTTAGTGATTGTGCAGATTGTCATTTTAGCATGATGGCGTGGATAAGTCCTATGCACAATAGGTAGGTGATCATGGTGGATAAGAGTTGGCTCCAGCTAGCCTTGCTGTGTGGATGAGTACGTAACATGCTGTGGAATTAGGGCTTGGTAAGTGTACGCTTTGGTGGGAGAGATCACCCTCTCAGACTCCATCTACGCTGTGAGTGGTGGTGCTGAGCACGGGTGGGTGGTTGGATACAGTGTACACGTGGAATGGCTTGGAATATCCTGGTGTATGAGAGAGGCAGGTGGAGGGGATCACAGATTGGTTGTGAAAGGGGAGTAGTGGCAATGCTAGTGGTGCTGTGTGCTGCAAGAGCAGGTGTGGATACGGTAGTGGTTTGGTCCAATATTTGAACAGTTATCAGTCTAACAAATTATGTCGAGGGCAAAAGCAGAACATTCACAGTATCGAGCGCTACATAAGCATTCTCTAAATGCGGAATTGGTGCAAGCTGCTTTTTTAGGCAGTTAGCAGTCTAATGAATTATACAGGACAAAAACACAACATTAGCAGCATTGGCAGTGTAATGCGCTGTATAAACATTCTCTAAATGTTGTATTGGTGCGGGCTGGTTTTTAGGAAGTTAGCAGACTAATGAATTATACAGGGCAAAGCACAACAATGACAGTGTAAGGTGTTGCATAAGTGTTTTCAGAATGTCGCAGCGTATGGACAGTAGTCAATCTGCCAGGAATGCGCTGGGGTTGTTCCGGTTATGCAGATTATGACATGGTATATCACAGGTTTGCGGGCATGTACGTTACATTCGGTAGGAGGTAATGTTAATACGAGGATGCAGAATAGTTCGTATTTTGCATCCGTGGTGGCGTAGTAGGTCGCAGGTGCTGTGCTGGGTGATATAAGTAGGGGTGGGGTTTGCTTGAGGATACTGTTACCTCGACCGCTTGTCGTCCCTGCTTCCCGTCTTTCCCGGCTCTGACAGGCTTGGGACAGGAAGGGAGCTTTAGATCATGGCCCTTCGTGAGATGGGCTGGCTTACGCCTGTCGGCAGTGGATTGGTGCAGATAATGCGATAGGCAACCACTGCAGGCATGGGCTGCAGGTCCTCTGGGTAGTTAGATTGAGGATGCAGCGTTGGTGAACACAACTGACATCTTGGGGTGTTCTGAGCCTCGTGGTATTCAATGGTGGATGCGGGCACTCTGTAGAGAATCAGCAAAATATTTTCTAATAAAGTGGCAAATAGCCTCAAACAAACATGTATTCAGTAGCGCGATCCACCACACTGGAGTGAAAGCAAACAGCTAAATACAGCTGCGGGTGTCATGTTAATTCTATTCCAAATGTACTATTGTTGAGATATCTCACATATTGATTGAACTCTTCCTCAGTACCAGCCCATACAACAAAGACATCATCAATATATCCCCTCCACAACTTGATTTTACTCTTATATTCATTGTTCATCAAAACATGTGTTGTTTCGGAATGACCCATGAAAAGGTTGGCAAAGGGGGGGTGAATATTTGGCACCCATAGCAACACTTTTAGTTTGTAAATAGTGTTCTTCATTCAAAATGAATTAATTGTGGTTCAATGTGAATTCCCTAAACTCTTTGATCATTGCATTATTATTATAGTTAGAAGCTGAGTGATTTCTGAATGTGTATTCTATTGAGTTTATAGCTAATTGATGATCTATGGATGTATAAATTGCTTTGACATCCAATGTGCCTAATTGATAATTTGGGCGCCACTCTATGACTTGTAGTATTTGTAACAACTGTGTTGTGTCCATAATGTATGAGGGAGGATTAGTCACCTCCTTTCTGATATCATTATCAATATATTGGGAAAAACCCTGTGTCACCCATCCTATCCCACTCACAATCGGGCGGACCTATGGTAAGCTTTAGAATGTTTTGCATATTTTCAGCGGCTTTTTTTTTCTTCGGTAAGTATCCCCTTTGTGTAGCAATTATCAATAGGATATGATCATTCTTTTACCACTACCTTAGTGGGATTTGCCAAAATGTTTCCATACCACTCGGGGGTGGCCAAATGTTCTTGAGCCATATGAATATAATCCTCTTTGTTAAGGATAACGCTTCCCCCTTTATCTGCTTCCTTTATCGCAATTCTGGTGTCTGTTGATAATACGTCCAGTGCTAATTTTTCATCTTTTGTTAAGTTGTAACATTTGATTGACCTATGATGTTGGTCCATATGTTGGTGGATTTCTTTGAGGTCTACTTTGTGAAACTTTGCTAGAGCACTCTATGAGGTCAGTTGGAGAGTAAATTTGGATTTACTTGTGAGCTCTTTCATTCCTAGATTCCTTGGGTGTATCCCAAGTTCTTTACACATGGATTCCAGACTGGTCTGATTGTCTGGTTCCAATTTCATAAGTAACTGTGTGTTTTCAATGTCTGTAATAATGAGATCACTCATTTGCTCAGCTGCTTCTTGAGGATTATAGGTACTGATTTTATTAGCAAAAAATATTTTTTTCAACTTGACTTTCCTCACAAATTTAAAAAGATCTATTTGAAATTATATAAAATTAGTATGCATCATAGGTGCAAATGAAAAACCTTTGTTGAGGACTGATAGTTCAGATTCTTTCAGGAGTCTGTTGGATATGTTTATGACAAGGTTCATCCCTGTCTCTTGGCCTGTTGTGTCCTGGTTTCTGATCTGGTTGTTCATTTGGACTGGTCTAGTTCTTCATCCGAATCGTCTTCTGACCCATTATTGCCCCCGTTAGGCGACTTTGTGTTAATGTATGTACCACTGTTGGTAGCTGGAATCTGAAATGTTTTGTAACTGTTCTTTGATTTCCCTTCCTGTATCATATTATTTCTTCTAAAGAAAACCTTAATTGATTGACAGCTCCCTCTGCTGTTGTATCTCTATTTGTCAGGTCACCCTCTGAGTCTACATCTGAGCTCCCTGTGGACAAAGCCAGTGTTGATTCTTTAGATAGTGGTCTGCGATTGTCATCATACTTATTCTGAAAAGTGTAGACCCTATCATTTCTATAATCTCAGTCGCCCTTGAAATATTTTCTGAAATTTTCAGGATGAGACCTCATTCCCATACACTTTTAGGATATCATTCATTGCTTTATACATTTTTTTGTTTAGTTGCTTCTGAACTGTCCATTTCCACAATTTCTTGTTTTAGTTTCTCAATGAGTTGTAAGATTCTGCCATGCTCCCAGGTGGCATGTTAGACTAGGAGTTTGATCATGACCTTGGAATTAGCATTTACATTTTCCCACCTTTGCTCCCGCTAAATCTTTGTAGTCATCTTTGTAAGCTAAAAGCTTATAAACGTAGTGCCATTTGACAAACTTAGGAAATATTAATATCCTAAATCCCCTTGGAATTTTGTCATTCTCCAAGTAGTTAATCATTGAGGCTTGTTCCCAATTTACATTTAAAGAGCTGTTCAATAGATGTCTAATAGATTTCTGACGTAGTGTTTCTGTCTGGTGAGTGGTGGCTTTAACAGCATTACCTGTGCTCCGTAGTGGTGAAATTAGCGCCAGTCTGTCCTCATCCTTATTGAGTAAATACTCAGCCATGTTTTATTTTGGTTCATAGTTGCACTCACCCTTTGAACTTAAATTAAAGTATCACAGTTAGGAAATTATCAAGGTGTGTGTGTCTGTGTGCTCAGGATTCTTCAATCTGTAGATTAGACCAGCTGCAACCTAGTTAGGATAGGTATAACCCCACACATATTCTATGAAAACCGACTCAAAAAATTAAACTAGAATGATTGCACTTGATCATAAGTAGTATGTGTAGGTTTATTCCAATTACAAAGTCGTATAGCATAACACATATTTATAAAAATGTTACATAGGAGCAGCCATTGCATTCATGTCCTGCCCTCCTGCCTTTGAGAATCTTGTGTTAGTATGTGTAGTTTTATTCCAATTGCAAAGATGTATAGCATACTACATTTGTAAAACAATGTTACAAAGAAGCAGCCAGCGCATTCATGTCCTGCCCTCCTTAGAGAATCTCCTCAACAAGTGTTTCGACCCACCAGTCTTTATCAAAACTTTAATACAGTTCTAGGCAGTTATTCGGATAGCAATTAATTGACCTGAGTTTGCAAATAATACACATTTTCTTGTATAAATAATGCTTAGATCTGGATAACATGATCATTGGGTAAACATAGTTATAATTCGCATTGACATAATCAAATTGGACAACACACAAATGACACAAAACAGAGAAGAGATGGAGAGAAAAAGGCAGCATAGATTGGTAAATAATTAATTGTACTAAGGCATTATAACCATTTACAAGTTTCTATGTTATTACATCCACTATTAGAATTGCAAGAAATATTCAAAACGACATGTGTACCTACAAGAGCAACATCCACCATAACGGTAACCATGCACCAATTATATGTCACCCTACTGTCTGTCTGTCGCAGTTGCATGAATAGCAGTATTAGAGTGGCATTACTAGAGTGTCCCTATTCTGAATAATCGTAACAGGTCCTCATTGTGAGAAATCACTCACCTAATTTTACGTGTATTGTCTTGAATACAAATGCTGTCTTGTAAATTTCATAGAACCAGGTTCTACAAGACAATACAATCATATAAGAATGTTTTTTTATTATTTTATATTTATTTGCACATGCTGCTTGCCATGGTGTGCCTGGATGAAAATAAGCAAGCTAGATCAGCTTTTGTTTTGTACAAAGCCTAATGCCCAGAATCTTGTGAACGCATGCTAGCATTTTACCAATCACTAGTACAATTTAACAGTCAACTCACTTTTTATCAGCCGGTGAGACTACTTCAGTCTTCCTCTCAAGCTCTCTGAGGTTTCGCAGAAAACCAGCATGGGGACACACCGTTTCTGTACTGACCATGCCACCGCTCCTGCCGCAAATTTGGTGAAAATCCGCCCAGCAGTTTGGGCTGTAGGCATGAGAAAATGTTCTCCACTATGTCTATGGGACCGCCCCTATAACGTTGTCCCCCCCGATGAAACCTCATCAAACTTGCCAAAAAATTCCAAGTGGGCCATATACTTTTTTTACAAAGTTGCTCAGCTCATAGGAAGAGCACTTTTTGGGCGGTTTATAACCTTGCTTCCCGTGGACGAATCCTCACCAAAGTATATGGCCTGCTCTGAATTTGTTTGCCAAGTTTGGTGAGGTTTCGTCAATGGGGGGCAAAGTTATAGGGGGATCCCACATGTTTATTTTTCCATTGACTGAATGGAGAAAAACTTTGCTCATGCCTACAGCCGAAACCAAACCGCTGGATGGATGTTCACCAAATTTATGGCAGCAGTGGCGGCTTTGGTGGAAATCAGTCCAGTAGTTTCTTTTTTTAAATGACCAAAAGTAGTTCCCCAAAAATGTGTGATATCTGGGTTTGGTCAGTGGACCCATTTCCCTGTTCAGTCTGTGGACAGGCATCTGATTGGCTTAGACAGTGACGTGATGGCCGCGATGGTGAAAAGCATGAAGTGCGTCAGATATTTGAAAACACCTGCCATGTTAGATTCGTGGACTTCAGCCGATGTCTGCGGACACTGCGGTAAAAACACAACATTATACTTGTGAAACTTATCAAACAATCTTTGGGGAGGTGAAGTGTGATGTGGATGGGATGAGATATGCCCATAAGAAGGCAAAAACCGGGTGTTTTTCACCATAAATGTCTGCAAACGGTCTGGATGTTCGCGACCAGTCCTGTGAAGTTCAGGGACACTTCAGATGTTCAGGAGCAGTTCTTGGATAGCTTATAATTTTGGCACTACTCAATGAAACTGCATGAACATTTGGAATTCTATTCTAGACCTGGTACTAAAAGGCTTTTCCTAGTTTGGTGGGATTCTGTCAAGAGGGGGCAAAATTAGAGGGGGGGTCCCAAAATATTGTAAAAGCTTATAAACGTAGTGCTATTTGACAAATCTGCACAAAAGTTTGTAAAACAATTTTAAATCTAGATATAAATGATTTTGTAAAGTTTGGTGGGATTTTCTTAAGAGGGGGCTAAATTAGAGTGGGTCTCAACATTTTTAGATGGCTTATAACTTTTTTGCCGTTTGATGAATGTGGACAAACATTTTCAGAAAGATTAAAGACCCAACCTTGAATGTTTGTGTAAAGTCTGACCGGATTTTGTCAAGTTGGTGGGTAAGTTATATGACTATTGTATGTACATATATTTTCACACTTTTGAAAAAAATAACATGGACGGATTTGAAGCAAACTCGTGCGTGTAAGGAGCATTGGCAAGGACCAGAAAGCATGGTTTTGCAAACGTGCATGTGTTTTATTTTTTGACAAGTGTCATAATGTAGGTACAAAACATAGTTATATACCTTTGGGGACTGAAGTATAGCCTGTGGCCATGGGCAGCGGCCAGATTGTCCGGGTCATGGTATAAGGTCATGACCCGGATAATCTGGCTACTGGCCTTGACCACAAGGATGAAAATTGTGTTAAAGTGGCCATGTCCACCTGGGACCGGCTATGTGATAAAGTTATTCAAAAGTAGGATAAGTTTGAAAGGGAAAAAAAGTTGCTGGTGGTAATATGGTCATAGAGTTCTGACTTTGACTTCTGCAGGCTACCATGGAAAGGGAAGAGAGGCTCTGTAGCGAGCCCCACCTTCTTTTTCCATGGTGGCCATCTTGGAAAAGGATTTTCCTCCCTAAAATCAATTTTTTAGCACCCCAGGACCCACTTTGGGAACCAGGGGTACTAATGACCTTTATCCCCCATTGCAGGGTCTGCAATAGAGGATAATGCCCAGAGCCCTCATTATTTACTTATTTAATTATTTATTTATTCATTTATTTATAATGCGCCGAAGCCTGCGGGCATCAGAGTGCACACAGACACACTTCACTTTTTACAAGTGGTATAATGTAGGTACAAAAAATAGTGATATACCTTTGGTGACTGAGGTATAGCCTGTAGCAATGGGCAGTGGCCAGATTGTCCAGGTGATGGTATAAGGTCCAGACCCGGACAATCTGGCTACTGGCCTTGACCGCGAGGGATGAAACATTTTTTAAAGTGACATGTCCGCCTGGGACCGTCTATGTGATAAAGTTATTCGAAGATACTGAGCCCCACCTTCTCCTTCCATGGTGTCCATCTAAGAAAATGATTTTACTTCCTACAGCGGGACGCCAGAGGCGTCCCGCTTTAGGTAGAAACATCTATTTTTTAGCACCCCGGGTTCTTGCTTTGGGAAACAGGGGTGCTAATGGCCTTTATCCACTATTTGCAGGGGCTGCAATGGAGCATAATGGTCCGGAGTCCTCAGTATTTCTTAATTTATTTATAACGCGCCAAAGCCGCAGTCATCAGTGTGCACACAGACACACTCGCTTGGGCTGATAACTTGGGTTGCCGGGTCATTATCCTCAGTTCCAGACCCTGGAACGGGGAATGAAGGCCACATTATTCCCATTAGCATAACACAAAATGCTAATGGAAATGTTGGAAAAACTTATTGAGTCTATGTATGGTCACAAGGCACTGTCCGGAAAGGTCCACAGTGACGTCAGACGTTCGCGGACGCCAACGGAAGCAAAAACAGTGGAAAAAGTATAGAAGTGTTAAAAATGATGCTATAAGGTGGGAAATGGAGTTTTACGGTGAAATGTTGTAAATTGGACACAAATGTTGCTATATTGTGATAAGTATTATATTAGTAAATTGTAGGAAAATAGCATGCACTGGTAAAAACCCATGGAGATCTCTGAAAAAAAACTTTGTTAAAGAGACATTATGGTTAAGTTGCACCAATAAAAACCAATGAAATTCAATTAAAGACATAGTTAAGGGGACGTTATGGTTAAGTTGCACTAATAAAAACCTATGAAATTCAATGGAAAAACATTGTTACAGGGACATTATGGTTACAGGTAAAACCGAAAAACCCTTGAAATTCGCCAGTTATGGTAAGCTAAGCAACCATAACTTGTGCCGCCACTGTGTACTGCTAAGACTAAGACCCAGGATATCAAAGATGACATCACAAATGGCATTGATGTCCAGGATGTCCTCAATTAACCAAAATGGGGGTGTCCTAAGGACACTACACCTATTTGCACTGTCCTCAATCAAGATGGAAGTGTCCTTAGGGCACACAAGATGTCCACCTGTCTGTAATTAAACAAAATGGGGGTGTCATAAGGACACTATACCTGTTTGAATTGGCCGTAGTCAAAATGGGGTGTCCGCAGAACACTAAAGACGTCTGCATGTTCGTAGCTATGCAAAATAAAGTGTCCTAAGAACATTCCCCCTGTTCGCATTGTCCATAACCAGAATGAATAGGTCCATAGAACACATAGCCCGTCTGCCTATCTGCAAAGTTGTAGCACACCCTTGCCCCTACAAACATCGTGTCTGTCTGCAACTGTCCACTGCATGTGTGTCACACTTTTAATTAGTTTGGGGACTGGAACACTGTCCGTACAATGCCCGCACGCATGCGTAGACCCGACCCCGTGCATTTGATTTCCTATAGACAACCGTCCCATTCGCCAATGTGTCCTCGACGTCATCTTGTGACCGCACCTGTGCTAAGCTTAACAAACACTGTCCGGGCCCCCGGGCACCTAAAAAGTTTTGTTTTTTTCAGCAATCCAAGGTATTTTCCTGGAAAATTCACCCTTGCACATGTCGCATACTATGTCCCTGGCAATTTACACATTGTTTAGCCCTTTCTTGGTGTTCGAAATGTTCGGACACAGCGCGGGTGTCTGCTGACATATCGTAAAATCTGAGCATGGGGAATTAAAATTGAAAAAGGGTGTCCCATTTTCCCTTTCAGTTTGGCTTTGAAAAGAGCCTTTTTTTTTGCAGATGCTTCAGAAACACCTTTTATTTTGTATTTGTTTTTTTTTCCTTATTTTCCTGCAAAAATCTTCACATTAGCTTCTCCAAAGCAACCCTTATGTTCCAAAACAGCATGGCAGTTCCCATAAAAGATAAAGGCATGCCATCTTCTTTAAATTAATCAACATTACCAGAGTCAATAGTGTCATTGTTGCAAAAGAACATGCCAGCTCTAAGCATAAAAGCAAACATGCCTCAGTTGATTAAACACCTAGCAATATTGTTTTGAGGACAAAAAACTGAACTATTGTCCCATATTGCCTTAGGTACCAAACCAGAAAAAATGACCTTGGCATTTGGAAGTAGTTTCATTACTGCCTGAACCAAGTTTTTGAGATCTTTTAACAAAGTAGGGGCACTGACATAGCCCAAATGCAAAGCACCACAGTTCATGACAACGACATGTGGATTGTTAACTCTAGCCGTATCTTGGGAAACTTCTACCATTGCCTGCAAATTGAAACCAGGCACAGTGCTCCACACTACCTCCACCTGGGAGGGACATTTCCTCCGAAAAATGGGGAGACAACATTTGTGTCATAAGAATGCATTGGGCAAAGATGTATTTTCGGCGGGAGAACGTGAAAAACATAACAATATTTTTCATAGAAAAATTGTGAGTCTCCCGCCAAAATTTCGGCCATGCACCCAACAATCTAGGCCCTGGTCACAACCACTGCAGGATAACACACCCATAGAAACAAACACCAACCAAATGACCACAACCCAAAAACATAATGCACCTCAAAACTATCAACTTCAATTAACATTCTAAAAAATAAGTACAACAAATGTACAAACTCTTCAATACATACCCTTTTCACCCAATACTCTTCTAACGACCCAAAACCAACATCATACTAAAGTAAAATAGCCAGTACTGCGCCCACTGGTAGTATTTCCGCGGACAACCGCGGTGACCACGGACACCGTGAACACATCAAAGCCTTCTCCCAACTAAATAAACACAGCATTTGACCCATCTCTTACTCCCCCACCCTCTCCAAGCACTCATACACACCAACACACTCCCCAAAATTGGATTCATGATCACTTCCAGCGCATGACGGCGCAATCCAATATGGCAGGTGCATCTAAACAATTTGACGCACCTCATGCCTCATCCTAGCCAATCAGACAGCATGGTGTGTGGCCGCCGACATGACGCAAGCCGATTATCCAATCGGTGTCCTATCCAATCGGTGTCCTGTCAGCGGAGCGAACAGGGAAGTGTGTCTGCGGAGCGGACATAGATATCACTATTTGCCTTACGTTTTGGTCAGTTAAAAAAAAACTACTGAACGGATTTACACCAAATTAACAAAAGCATGCTTTCGGGACCAAGCCGCTGCTCCTGCTGCAAATTTGGTAAAAATCCATCCAGCTGGTTTGGGCTCTAGGCGCAACAGATATTTTTTCCCATTATGTCTATGGGAAAAAAAGAAATTTTGGGACCCCCCAATAACTTTGCCCCCTCTTGGCCCTCACCAATTTGCAAAAACATTCAGAGTGGGCCATATACTTTTTCTGCAAAGTTTGGTGAGGGTTCGTCCAGGGAGAGCAAAGTTATAAGCCGTCCAAAAAGTGCCCTTCCTATGGGTTTAGCAACTTAACCATAACCATACGGCTACTACCGTGGGCAGTGTAATATATATGTAAATTATAGGGCAGCGATAGCCGTTCTATAGGTAAGGTGAGTCGGACTCCCATAGGAACTCCTCAAAATTCTATTGTTTTGATTCGAGTCACATATCTGAACGAAATTTCAAAAGTCATTAAGGACTTGCCGGCCCCCGCCATACTGCAAAGTGTCGTAAAGATTCATTAATAAATAAAAAAAGTTCTTAAGCATCCCAAATATTTTTTGCCAAAAGTGCAGCCTACATGCCTTTAATGTTCCCATAGACAAAAAACGGTACATTTTTGCCAAAGTGCCCAGCCCAAACTGTTGGACGGATTTGGACCAGGTACTTAACAACTTGGACACGAAGCGTTGACTCGTGATCCACACATGGCTTGGGGTTATTCTGTGAAGTAGTTATTTATAAATTTGATGGAGAAGGGTGTGCCCCTTCTAAAAAATGATAGTTATATCTCCCATGGTATATTAAAGGATCATGGTTTTTAGAAATGAAACAACCGCCATCTTGTTTTTCATTCAATGCGAGAGATCCACAGCTATAGCCGAGGATATGGGAAAATGAAATACAGGAAAAAGGCAATTTGCAGAACAAAAATCATGCAAATGCCATCAGGCTAGATGTGGTGGGGGTGGTTAGAGAGCACCAAGTGAAATCTGGAACTTGGAGGGCTCTAGGGACTGAGTTTGCAACACAAAGCTTTCTGTAACCTCGGCTATAGCCTCGAATAGCTGACATGTGAAAGCAAACTGTGTCACAGAAACAGTGTGTGTTGTGGGGAAAGGGAGAGCACAGGGGAGGTCAGGATGCCAACTGGAGAGTGGGGGAGGTGGCACAGATGAGGGGAGCTCTTGGTGATGGCCTGGGGTGGTAGGAAAGCATTGTTTTCAGCCATTTTGCAGATATTTGTGGCTATATTCTGGGCTATAAAGGACTACCGATTACTGCGGATAAGATCAGTTTCATGCCAGCGGCTATACATTTTGTGGTGACAGTGTTTTATTTCTTTTTAAAAGTTATTATTAAAGGTATATTGATGTTGGGGGTCAAAAAACACTGTCCATGGTCAGTGACACAGTAGGTATTTGGGAATCTTATGTATTTTGGCTGTGTGTTTTCAGATTTTCGTACATGTGAGATTGCAGAGAAAAACATAAGAAAATAGTTATAAAAAATGAATACAAAAAGGAGCCATCGAACTCTAGTGTTAGATGCCCCATACACTTTTTTTTGTATGTGTGTTGTCACTCATGCAATTATATCTTGTGCCTATTACATGTCTCCCTACCTAGTTTTTTTTTTTTTTTTTTTTTTTAAAGGTTCAGTTATTTATTTGTGCACAGCAGGTTGATTTTTTAACAATAGCCATACCAATACCTAAGGTGTCAAAAAGGTGACAGATGTATGATAAAGAAACATGTACAGTACAGTATAGTCACCTAGTTTACTTCCATGTATAATTTTCTGCTTTCTTTCTGTTCAGCTACCTTGCATAACTACATGAGCATTGTTGTACTGTATTGATTTTTCAAGTTCTATTGTACTATAAAACCCAAAGTGAGCCCCCGCTTTAAGTAACAATTCATAACTGCAGTTCTAATAAAAGTCAATGAACTGTAGCCACAGGTATAATAAAATAAATCTTTGGGTTTTTATTTTATTGTATTTGTGTATTTATACGTGATAAGTAGTCCTTAAAAGGACTATTTTGGGGTACATTGAGTGTAGTATTTTATCACATTTGGAGTACTGTTTTGATGTTATCTAGGAACGCTGAATTTCCTTCATTGGCTGGGTGTACTCCATCATGTCTGTAGAAATTGGCCATGTAGAACTGTATGTTGTTGTTTGAAATCCATAATTGGTTGTGGTCTCTCATGAATGCTGAAACTACTTTATTAACATTTTTCTGTGATTTTTCAATTTTACCATTAAATCTGTTAGTCCATCTCAATTTTTGCCCTGAATTTCTCAGACTTAACAATTTTGGAAAAATTTGGAACCAACGCATTCCCCGCAATCCAAACCATTTAATTAATTATAAAACCTCTGAAACCTAGGTCCATGTTCATATTTAGTTTATCACAAAAATCAGGCAACCAAAACAGCCAACTGTCTCCGATCAGCCATACAGTTTTCAAACCAGCCATGATATCTGTAGTCTTTATTCCAAGAAAATGATTTCTAGTTTGAATTTCTAGTAGTTTGTTTGAGCAGGATATGTAGGATATTTTTGTATTCGAGTTTGTAAGTGGTTGATGGCACTGTTGTAATTTTCCGTGGCTATCTTGTAGCCACTCATTGTGTGGCATTGCTATCCACAGGTAGATGTGGCACCCTGTGCAGATGAGGCTGTATTGTGGCAAATGGCACGCTCTGTGTTTGTGGATGTGTGGTAGCCACGACTATCTGACAATTTGTGTGGAATGGCATCATCGATGCATCCAATGTTTTGGGGGCGTTGCAGAGACCATGCAAGTAGAGGAGGACCTTGATGTGTAGAGAGGGGGGCTGGTAGGCATGTTAGGGAGTTTGGGGGGTATATATTTGTATTTTTAGATTTTAAGTATAGCCGCTACTCACTGCAAATGGACTTGCCGAGTTTTTCTATAAATGCATATATATAGAGGTATGTGGGTGGACACGTCAATGCTTTCCATCATTCTGTTGGTTGTACGTAAAGGCCTGGTTATACTTAAAGACAAGTCATTCACCATACATTTTCTGTGCAAGAATGATATTGTTATGTGGCGCGTTGAGTGTGGCAGAGGGTCCTGTGTTACTGGGCACCTAATTTGCTTCCTTGCTACATTGTTACTCTAAATAATTGACTGCATTTGCTTTTGGGGATTCTCACGAGTGCCACATCTCTGACTCTGTAACTTTGACCTGATGGCCATCACCGGTGCTGCTATCAACGTATTATGCCTTGTCTCAGGAATTGCTTGCCAAGAACCACCTATTAAATCTCACCTCGAGCGCATCAGCGCACGTCGACTGTGGCAGAGTGTCCTGTGTCTTGGGGTCGAGGAGTTGAGTGGAGAGGGGATCACCCCTTTCTTTTTCATATACCTCACCTACTGTGTCAATATTCAAGGTAAGAGCACTGATTAGCTTCAACTTCCTTTCAATAAGTAATGACTCGTACAGCTACATTGCAATGTGCAACTGCTAACAACAAACGCCATGCAAAGAAAGACATTAGGAAACTGGGTGTGGTTTCTGAAACCTTTCATATTCCATCAGCACAAGTGGCAATTACTACTTTCTTCGAGGCTAAGCTCGCAACCGAGCCTCGTCACTCTTCGATGTCAATAAAGGAAGACTCTGGTCAATCTTTGTTAAAGGCCATTGATAATAACAACTTGCTGTTGAAGTTGGTTGTTAATCTGAAACTGGCCTCTTTGGGAGGCGAGCAGCTTTTGTCAGTGGGAAGAAATCTGGATGACATAATTAACATCAACTTTTCTAACTCCCCAGATATGGCAGCTTTTGCCTCGCACCCCGATTCAGTGTCCACAAATGAATCTAGCATTGAAGATGAAGGTTCTAATTTGAACGTTACGTTTCTGGGAAGCAAGTCAGATGTTAAGAATAACTTGGATGCTTTTGTAGCAAATATTGAAGCACAATCTTAGGCACTTGCCTTATTAATGGAAGAACAATGTGCAGGAAAGGTACTTATGCTGCAAATGCTCGAACTCTTCACTTCTTTAGCTTTGAAAATTTCAGAAACTTTGGAGCGGCAAAATGAAACAAGGGAGCCATCAAAAAAGCATAGTGAAATAGTCTGCAGTACTTGCTTTTGCGAAAATAAGTCTCTTGAAATGAAAGGCCAAAAAGAGATTAACACAATGCATCCTTCTGAACCAACCCAGAAAAAAATCCCATTGGGATAGGACTTAGAGGAAATGCATATTCCTCTTCCTACAGAGCTAAAAAATGTGTTAAAGAACAAACCTCAACCTTTTGATTTACAGTCACATCTTGATCCATCCAAGGTCGCTGTAAAAACAGCAAAGATAAGACAAAATGGAGTTCTCTCACCATAGACGACTCCAGCCAAAAGCGCACACTAAAAGAAAAGCGGCTAACCTTTCAAAATAAAGAACGGGTAGGGAAAGACCCTGATGTAGTACCAACTGATTTAGCTAAGATAGCAACTAGAGCAGACACAAACGTGCAGATATGGAAAGCGTCACCGCCATCGGAGAAACCAACTGCGGATGTGCAGATGAGTATTCCGATCATCCATCCTAACGCCTTGAAAGGACATGGGCACTGATTTATTCTAGAGAAAATTGCTCCAATTGCTTATAGCCCATTCCAGAATAGGTCTGTTCTTTTATCTATATTTCATCAGATTCCATAATTTGAGGTAATGCAATCGACAGGCATTCTGAAAATAGAGTGACCGGCGTGGCAAAGTTCCACGAATTGGGTGTTGGTCGAATTTGAATCTCCTTTAAGGGTGACATTGTTAAAAACTCGCACAGAATTACTCTCCCATCTGTGTTTCACTTTGATTGCCTGCAGGAAGATAAAAAGGAATACTCTACCGCTTTCAGAGCATGAGCCTCAGTTGACCAGACAAGTCGCCCTGTCAAACTCCGAGCAAGAGGCTATTCGAACAGTCCAAATTCAAAGAACTAGAGTGAGAGAAAGCGGGACAGAAACTGCCTTTGGATGCCAGTATGCTCCAAAAGTGGGGCAAATTGACCTACTGAGACAACAACCCGTCTAAAATGGCTATCATGGAACACCAAGGGCTTTCGCTCATTTTTGGTGCACGTAGAGGGACAACAACTTCTGGAGGCTTCAGATGATTTTATCTTGCAGGAGACCTGGTGCACTAAAGCCATTTGTATCGATGGCTGTCAAATTCTGACTCAAAATGCAACCTCCCCAAAGTAAGGGAGAACCAGTGGTGGTCTGGCCATAGGTGCTAAAGCACATTTAAAATTGTTCCTTTTCCTCAACAGAAGAAATCTCATTACATGCTGATGGAATATTGCAGGCTTCCTCTGTTAAATCTGAGGAAATATTGATAATTGATATCTATAACCCCCCCAGGGCGGCCTACAAACGAGAGCTATTCAGAATATCATGATTGATTCTTTTTCACAAGAGTTTGAGAGATCACTGGCTGGTCACGTTGTGATTGCAGGAGATCTCTGGGTCCTAATTCCTGGTTTAATATGGGGGACGTTTTTGATTTAAAATTCCCAGTACCTCTTTTGGTTAAAGACCACAAGTCTCATCACACGTGGTCAAATGGTATTTTCAAAATCCTTTATCGATTATGTTATAAACAATTCTGTTCTGAGTACATCTTACACATAATAGGTTCAGTGATCATTGGTTGGTATGTGAAATTGTAAAGTGCCCCTTTGTTACCTAGGACTTTAAACTACTTAGGATGGTCAGCTGACAACATCAAATATAATAATGAGATCCTGCATCATGATCTACCTGGTCTGGTAGCTGCTCTAGATGTGGTGGAGTGGGATTTGGGAAAAATGGTTACGGCTAAAATACAATCTTTGCTAAGCAAAAATTGGACATCTAGAAATATTAACAACATTGTGGAAACGAAAAAACAACAATGTAGGGATTGTGTGACTGTGAAGGCTGACTTGGAATTAAATCCACAGGAACGATGCAAAGCACTAACAAATTTGTCAACCAAATGTAGAAATTGGTTGAGACAGCACAGCTCTCTATTAGAAACTCAAATTGGCAGAAACTGTTCTTTTGGCTAAAGACACATAATATAAGAAAATTCTTGCAGTGCTATAATGATTTCAGAAGTGCTTTGAGAAGTGTACTGGCTTTTGGGCTGCTACACTGCTGGTGTTCTGATTCAACTGACTTTATTACACTGCCTCTAGTCGCCAAGAGGAAGTCTGCTGGCATGGAAACGCAGACTGTGCTTTTCCCTTTTCCTCATCATACAAACTCCTCCTGCAGCCCAGCCCCTGACACGCCCACCTGCCAGCCTCGTTTGTGATCAGCTACTTCAAATACTCTGGTGCTCGCGAATCACGCGCGCATATCCAGAAGTGCATTGAGAAGTGTACTGGCTGTTGGGCTGACATGCAGCTGGTGTTCTGAATTAACTGACTTTATTACACTGCCTCTAGTTGCCAAGAGGAAGTCTGCTGGTGGGGAAACACGGACTGTCTTTTTCCCTTTTCCTCATCATACAAAGTAATTATTTGGACTGAGCATGCGTCTAGAAGCACCACTGTGCTTTGTGCTTTCTGTTGTCTGCGCTTGTGCCCCTATCTACGACCTGAGTTCATTTTTTTGTTTCTTTTCCCCGCTTCCCTTGTCCTGCAGCTCCTCCTGCCGGCCCACCCCCTAACACGCCCACCTGCCAGCCTCGGTTGTGATCAGCTACTTCAAATACTCCGGTGCTCGCGCATCGCACGCATCCGGAAGTGCATTGCGAAGTGTACTGGCTGTCGGGCTGTTAGGCGTGGGCGTGCAGCGGAGAAACTGTATGATTTTATTAATATTTTGTTTACCCTCATTGGATATATACTTCAGTTTAGCTGAATTGTCATTTAAAGAGGTACGGTTTGTTATAGTGTAAGGGGTATTACTCTTAACTAATGCGCATGGTGCACAGAATTCCAAGCTATTCCCATAAGATTGGGGCTAATATTGTTGACATGGATCCAATGTAATGTAAAAAACGAAGCAGCAGATTGTTGTGATCATGTTACTAGACTTAACCCTAGATTATGGTGCAGTCTCTATGAAGTGAAAAATTTGTTAAATCCTCTGCTGCTCAAAAAAAGTGGTCTTTGCTGGAAAATTTGAATGATAATGATAGCCTTGAAGACACATATGTAATGAGTACAAAGAGTGTACACCAACAAATAACAAAAATGAATGTGGATATTGATAATAGTATGCAGTCTATGCTTGCAAATGAAAAAAGGGAAATAAATGAAGTGGTCTTAACCTCTATACCAACATATAATGGCAATGTAGATTTACCCAATAAGCAAGAATATTTGTATGATTATTCCCCAAAACGTTTTCTGAGTATGCATGAAACCCTGTTTCCTCAGTCCATTGTGAATGTGGAAGAGAGTGGTCTCATCAGACCCCGGGCCGAAACATCCTTGCTGGCTCCTGTCGTTCTGACTGAGCTGGATAGAATGGTGTGGGTCTATAGGGGACCCTCTACCCCGTTTATGGCTAGAGGGGGGGCGTAGGTAATGTGCATCTACATGAAGCTGCTTGCCCCGAGACTTCCCATCACTATATGGATAATTGCTATATCCACAAACAACCATCAGTCCCACTGAAGACCACAGGTCTAGGGCTGTGGCATCTGGGGATGGTGGGACATTGTACACCTAACGTGGACACTCAAAAATGCTCAAGCCCCTCCTCCACTAATCCACCACCTATTCAGGAACATGAAGCATCACGCATCACACATCCCTTTGAGGGACTCAATATGGAAGATACCACATCTACATATGCATCCTTTCCAGTCCTTACTCGAATATTGAATCTTTTGGGCAGGGGCCATGAAAGGACACAAGAATTAAGATTAATATTACTTGAAAGTGCAGAAAAATTTGGTAGATTGGAGGGATATGTTTATGCCACTGAGATCCGTAATCCTCCCTTTGGGGATAGAGGAAAGAATGATCTAAAAATTACACATGATCAGAATACTCAAACTTTACCTGAAAAAGTAAGTGAAAATAGGGGTTTTAAGCATACCCCCATCGAGGTTACACAGCTAATGGTCAAATCATATGCAGAGGTATTGGCACATGGTAAGTTAAGGGAACACCTGTAAATTCAAATGAATTGGAGGAACTAATGAGAATGGTCTCATCCAATTCAGATAACATCAAACATATGGAGGCTCTGCTTGGTTCAATGCTTACATCTTCATGTACAGGGCCGTCAAATCCATCTAACTGTGGCCTAATTACCAAGACTCCACAATACAGGACTAATTTAGACAGTCCATCGGCCCTTTTAGATGTTATAGAAGATGAAGCTAAATTTATGCAGGCCTCGGATGATGGTAAGGGAGTGGACACCACTCCAGAGCATGATGTAGCACCTGAACATGGCATTTCTCATAGAGAGAGGAAAATGCGAGCTGGGGCCCTCAAAAGAAGAGCTAGGAAATCTAATGAACTATTTAAAGCTACAAATAGAAAAACTGAAAATCTACCCTCTCTCAAGATAAAAAACACAAACACAAATATTAGAGACATTTGCGGCCTGTCTGTCGAAGAAGGTGTTTTTGATTTTACACAATTAGATGAGGAGAGTAAAAAGGCTTTAGACTTGAAGGACACTTCACTGCCTGGTAAAAAAAGGTATGGAAGATGTAATTGAAATAGACTGTGACAAAGCAACCGATGGATCGGAGAAGGCCTATGGAGAAGCTGTAAATACCTTTACAGATGCGATGAGCCAAGAGGGAGTGAAATGTACTACAGCAAAACAAAAACTAAAAAAAAATGATATAAAGAAAAAAAGAAGGCACTATTTTGGGGGCTACCGAAATTGACAGAATAACTAGGAGGCCAGAGCTCCAACAATGTTTTGCCTGTAAAACAAAGGTGGTTACAAATAATAAATCTCTGGATATTGGCTCTCTTGATATTATAAATAACCAGAAGGCCATATCCTCATCCCATCCCTCTGAACCTAATACTGAAGATTCTGGGAGCATACTCAAAACTGAGGAAGCAGAGGAAGGGGTGGGCGGTGAGGAAATAAATGGAAACACCAGCTCCAATCTCATTCCTAGTGAGGATATTAAGAATCTAGTCCAGCAAGTGCTAATTAATCTACTTGAACACTCCTCTAAGTTTGGGGTGCAATTGCCTTTACATATTAAGAAGGTACATGAAGAGGAACCTAATAAAGGTAATCCTAATGATACTCATTAGCAAATTCCTTAAAAATCAACCATAGTAAAACTGTTGTTCTCTGTTTAATTGACAGAAAAAACCTAAATAAATTCTCCTGGTTCTTAAATAATGAAAAACTACCAGTGTGATCTGCTATACTATATTTGGGCTACCCCATATTTGGGGATAAGTAAAAGGCTAATTATCGTGACTACCTTGATAAGAAAGTCAATCCACTTATATGCCAGCTGCGGAAAATTGACACTAAGTATGGCAAATGTTCTATGCTTCCCTGCTTACGTATGTACATAAATAAAACAGTGGCACAGTTATGCTATGGTTTGGAATTTGCCCCTCTTTGGTGTAGGGGCGAAATAGATAAGTATGAGTCACAAATTCTAAAATCTGTGGTTAGATGTCTGCCTCAGTGTGTGCCCCTTCCTGCTATTCGTTACGCACTGGGGCTCTTATCCATTAAATGTATAGTGGAATGGCATAGGCATTCATTGTATAGTAAGCTGCTTTCTTGCAGTGCTACTACTCTATACGGAATGATGGGAAGTGGTATTAGGAAGGGTATGGCCTCTTCAAAATACCTTGCTGACATGGAAATGGAAGCACATGGAACTCTTGACAAGTTGGGGGTTTCCCGTGAACTTTTAACCTCTCATCCAATGAAAGTAAAGAAATGACTCCTTCATTATGACTGGAACTCCACGGTCAAAGAAGTACTGAATACAACATTATATAGTCAGCTTGTCCCAAATTTCAAAAAGATGGGTGTTCCTGAACCATATGTGCTTAAATTCCCTGACAGATCCTGTAGGCAACAATTTACGAGGTTTCGCTTCAATGTCCTTGGTACAGGTGAAATTATGGACATTAGGTCAGGAGGTACAGATTCTGTCTCCATGTGTAGATTTTGTAAAATAGTGGCTCTCACAGAAACACTTAAACATATTCTGACAGAATGTGATGAATTAAGATTGGAACAAATTAGATGTTTCTCTGACTATGTATCGAATACTGAACATGTGGATTTGAACCTTTTATTGCTAGTCATGCCACATGGTACAAGAATTAAGTTCCAGTTGGCCGTATTAAGATACTTGAAGATACATTATGAAATGATGTAATTCTAAGTATATCGCTCTCATAGCCTGTAAATAAGGAATTGTTGTGTCTGAATCTATCTAAAAAGAATATTCTGTCTTCTGCCCAGAAATCAAGTGATAACCATGAAGTCTATAAACTAAAAATATTAGGCTAAACTCCTACAAATAGGGAAATAGAAGTCTACGTGTTTTAAGCAGTTATGTGATTCTTCCAACTGTAATTTTTTAGAGATGAAGTACTATTTTTGATAAGTTGTGACGCTGCAAGAACTATTCATTTTAGGTTGTGTTTGTTTTAATTAATTTGTTTAATGATTGGTGTCTTGAATGTAATTCCTGCTGTTTTTTGTTCTTTTGTAAAAAAAAAAAAAAGGGCGGGATTCGATTGTTCATGTATTTTATCTTCTCAACATATTTTGTAAAGGTTACTGTTTAACCAAAAAAATAATTATAATAATAATAATGATTTCCGAAAATACTTTTCTCTGCAAGAAATGAATCCTAGATCCCAGAAGGCATGGTTACTTTTTATTCAGGATCTGTATGACATACCAGCCTCACAGCCCCCTGACCTTAGTATTGATTGCAACAGAGACTGTAAGCTCACCACTGTTATACCTCAGAGTCCATTTAAGTTTGATATTGAAGAAGGAAATTTAGTAAGATTGATTGTGAAATCAAAATCCTCACAGGCCCACAGGCCTGATGGAATCCCCAATGTAGTTTTCAAAGAACATCTGTTGTTGTGGGCAAGGGTATTGAACGCACGCTTCTCTCATTCTGTCCAGATTGGTAATATTCCAGCAAGCTGGCAGAGATCTGTTTTGGTCCCTATTTTTTAAAAGAGCAATAGAATGAAGCCGTCAAATTATCGCCTATTGACAGAGATGGACTCCATTCAAAAGCTTGTTGCCAGTGTTCTTCTTGAGCAATTTATGCTCTGGTTAAAAGAAAAAAAAATAAAAGAAAAAAAAATTCTAGGCATTTTTCAAAAAAGTTTTAGAAATAAGTATCATACTACAACCAATATCCAATTTCTCCTCACCACTTATATGAAATGTAGTGATCATGGCTTGTTTTGTTGTTATGTGAACTTCACTAAGCCTTCGATCTGGTATCACAACCCAAGTTATGGGAAAGCCTGCAAAAATGGGGTATCGATCCGCAATTGCTGTATTTTATACAATCTCTATAGACAAATACATCAATAGCGGTACGTCTTAGTTCCAAGGGCTACTATTTTGAATTTACTTCAACAAATAGTGGACTGAAGCAGGGATGCATATTGGGCCCAAATCTGTACAATGCTTATACAGCTGACTTGGATCCCTATTTGCAAACCATACGAAATTTCCCGCCTAGGATAAATGGCACTATGGTCGTCAGCATGTCTTATGCAGATGGCATTATTATATTTGATCAGAACCGCATAGGTTTACAGCGATCACTTACTACGCTCTCTGGTTACTCTAGGAAAAATTATATAGTGATTCATAAACTTAAAGAATGTAGACCCTTTTCAATGAGATACGCCAACAGTGTTATCTTTTCTACTACATTTGGAAAATCTGGGGGTCCAGATTGGAAAAATCAAAGGCTATTTAGCTGCACTTTCCATACTCAAACGCACCTTGGAAGAGGCATCTTATTTCAAAATTCCCTTAATAATTCAATTCCTTAAAGAAATCGTGAATGTGTTTACTCCTACACCATTACATGTACCAACTTGGGACCTTAACTTAGTTTTAAAGTTTTTAACATGTGCTCCTATCGAGACACTTCACTCCTGTCTCCTAAGACTGTTAACTTACAAAACCATTTTCTTAGTGGCAATAACATCAGCCCTCAGGGTGAGTGAGCGGCAAGCATTATCCTGTTAACCTCCTTTTACCACCTTTTACAAGGATAAAGTTGTTCTTGAGGTAAAACCATCCTTTTTTGCACACAATTGTATCTGACTTCCATATGACACAGAAAATTGTGCTTCCCACTTTCTATCCTCTACCTCATCCTGTCAAGGAAGAGGAAAGATTCCATAGACTCGATCCAAGGAGAGCCCTACATTTCTATATAATTAGGATGGCAAAGCTGAGACAACATGATCAATTTTTCATTGGCTATACAGGGAACAAGCTTGGCATGTCAGCCACTAAACAGACTTTATCCAGATCTATTATACTGACTGTTTCGGAGTGCTACAGGTTAGCTGGGAAAGATCCTCTGGAGGGTTTAAGGGCTCATTCCAAGGCAGCTACATGGTCCTCCTTCCACACGTTCACAAAACGTTACTGTTTAGACACTTCTAACAATGAAGGAAGATTTGTAAAGATAGTACTATGCTCCATTCTGGACAAACAGTAACTCTCAATTCTTACTTCCTCCTCCAAAACAACTTAATATTGCTTTGGGAGGCTATCAAAGATGAGGAATATGTTGGAGGACACAATCCATTCGAAGAACAAGTTGCTTACCACTGGTAATGTTCTTTCGACTGGATGCTCCTCTCACATATTCCTCATCGCCCTCCCAACCTACCCCACTGTAAAATGTACAAGCTTTGGACCTTTTTGCCATTTTAAAGTCTGATAATTTGAAGGCACTTATTAAGGCCGTTAATTCTGCATTTGCTTGCAAAAAAACGCAACTGAAGTCAACGGGCGATGCGCGTAGTATATGTACTCGACAATGATGTCAGCCGAGATGGAAGCCATCAAGGGACACCTAGTTGTGTGTCTCAATGCACAGCATCTCCTGATGACAAGAGAAACATTTTTCCAAAGCAGCTAAAGCTGCAAATGAAGATATCAAAAATGAGGAATACATGGAAGGAGCATCCAGTGGAAAGAACATTACTAGGGGTAAAAAACATTTTCTTCTAGTATGGCCTCTGCCCAACCATGTTCGAGGCAATGGCAGATCCTTTTCCATCCTTGCCACCAAAGCATGGAACTCCCTTCCACAGTCCCAACGACAGGAGGAATCTGAGAAGGCCTTTCGTAAATGGCTAAAAATTATCTTATTTCAATAACCCCCTCTTGCTTTCTCCTGCTTCTTTGGTCCTGTTGTTTTGTTGTCCAAGCGTGTGTTTGTTAGCACCCTGATGCCCTCGGGTTTTGGCACTTTAGAAATAAATAAATACATATATCTCTTCATTTGGCCATCCAACTGCCTGCCCTGCAGCAAAGATTACTGTCAGGGTCTGCATTGTATCTGCCAAATTGGAGGTGGGAGAGCTCACAGAGGAGGAGTACTTTGAAAATAGCACTGGGAGTGTAGAATTGGCTGGTACACTATGGGAGGTATTTAACGTGGTGGTGAGGGGAGCAGCCATATCTAAATCCAGAGGTCTGCCAGGCGGAGTAATGAAGGGGCTGCAGGAGGCAGAGGACAAACTAGAGACAATTATGCGAAGAGGCCCAATCTCCCTTGAAGAAACCCAAACCATACGTCAATTGCAGCTACAATGTGGAGAGCATTGGGAGAGATTATGCAACCTGAACTACAAGAAATACATAGAGAGACATCATGCAGGTGGGACAAGGGTAGGCTGTTAGCCTGGTTAAATAAAAACGAGACACCAAGATAAACAATTAGAGCGATAAGGGGAGAGAATGGACAAATACTTGATACTCAAGAAGGCATGAGCAGTTGGTACTTTGAGTTTTACCAGCAACTATATGAAGACGTTGGAGGGGGGGGGGGGAAGCGCTTGAGATTATAGAAAAACTGGAGGACATCGGCCTACCCAAATTGGAGACCGTGTAGAGAGAGAACCTAGAGGCCCCAATCACATTGGAGGAACTAGAAGCAGTGGTCAAGCTCTTACCTACTAGCAAGGCCCCAGGAGCGGACTGACTCCCCAGCGAGTTCTATAAAACATATAAGGCAGAAGTGCTCCCCCCGTTACTGGCAATGCTAAACAAAGCGTTAGAGAGAGGGATGCTGCCAGAATCTCTGAGAGAGGGGATCATTATCCCACTTCTTAAGCCTAACAAACCGAGCACGGACTGCAGATCTTATAGACCGCTATCCATGCTGAACTAGGACAGTAAGATACTCACGGTTGTGCTTTCGAATAGGTTGAGACCGGTTAATAACAAACTCATACATCCCGACCAGATCGGAGATGTCCCACACAGGAGCATATCCGATAACCTCAGAAGGCTCCATCATGTCATAGAGCAAAGTGAAAGAGACCCGCACGAAGTCGCAATAGTTTCACTAGATGCAGTGAAGGCCTTTGAACTGTTAAATGGCCTTGGCTGATGGCAGCTCTGAAGGAATATGGAATTGGGCCTACGTACTTGAAGTGGGTTAAGCTACTGTATAGTGCGCCACTGGCTTGAGTTAAGACGGGAGCGATCCTCTCAGAACGATGGCAGCTCAATAGGGGCACTAGACAGGGATGCCCTTGGTCCCCGATGCTCTTTATTTTGACACTGGAACCCCTAGATATATATTTGAGGCAACAATACGGATAGGTGGGGATTGACACGAAGGGGGGGCACACCTAATTTCAATGTATGCTGATGATATGGAATTGTACTTAAAGTATCCTGAAGAGAAACTGCAATATATTTTGGAAGCAACAGAGCGGTATGTGATGCTTTCTGGCATTACAGTGAACCCCAAGAAATTGTGTATTTTTCTCCTGGCGAGATATATAGGGATACCACCAGTGTTACAAATACAATGGGAGACTAGAACCTTTTGGTACCTGGGGTTCAATATCTATCACACGGTGAGGGATGAATACAAATACAACACAGAGAAGGCGGTGACCTACACTGAAAACAGTATGAGATTCTTGGCTAAACTCCCTCTGGCCATGATAGGGAGGGTGGCACTGTTGAAGATGGTAGTATTGCCTAGGCTGCTGCACTTTTTTGAGAATATACCATACATGATACCCAAGCAATTCTTCGTTAAGCTCCAAAGCATATGTAGAGGGTTCATATGGCATAATACCAGGAACAGAATAGTGCTCTGGAAACTGCAAAACATGTATTATCAAGGGGGCATTAAATTGCCCAACTTCAAAAAAAAAACTATTTAAGATAACACACTGAGATACTCAAGAATATACAGTGACAAGAATATCCTTTTACATCTCCCACTAATACAGGCATAGAACAGTTCACAGCGCACAATGAAAAGGAATGTACCCAAATTGATACTTTCCTCCCAGCAACCCTCACCCTCAACAATCAATTTGACTTTATTTCTTTTAATGGAAGGCAGTGGCAGGGAGTGGGGAACACAAGGGAAACATCTTTTTTTTTGTGTGGTGCTCACAGAAACAATATGGGAGACAAAAAGGAAAGGGGGAAATGTGTTCTCTGAAACACAATGGTAAAATGTATTTTTAAATTATTTATAACAACTGCTAAGGGAAAGAATAGAAATAAAGGTATTTTGTTTTTCTTACACTAAAAGGACAGGCAGGACTGTGGGGAATCTTAGTCAACACACAATGTGAAAATCGGATTTTGGGTGACTTGTTCACAAAAGAAGAAAGAGGAGACAGAGATGCTATGGGAAAAATTGTTTTGCCACACCTGACAATAACACACAGGGCTTTATAATGTATTATGAGAACAGGATGGGAATATCGATTTTGGGATGTTTAACACAAAGGCAATGGGAGAAATGCAAATTGAAATTCGTTCTTCAGAGCACAATGGACTCAGTGACAATTTTGTTTTTACTCGATGCGCACACACGGGGAAGCAGTCTTTGGGGTTTCATTATTTTGGCAAATCCTTATGACTATACTAACTCACATAACACTGGGAAAAGATTGTTGGTTTCGAATTCCACCAATACAGATTCCGTGGATTCAATGGGGGAATTCATTTATTTGCTTTGATAAATATGCTAAGGATCTACACAGTCAAATGGGGGATTTATTTTCAAGGGGACAATAACTAAAATACACAGGCAACCGGGGGATTGGATTTTTCAATAGGGAAATATCTAAGGCAATGCTGAAAGAATATGGGGTTTATACAATCTATGGCTTGGGGTATTTCTACTTACAGGAGAGTTCTGGACTGGAGGTCAGGGCACACCACTGGGAGAGAAAAAGGGGTCAGTCAAGATCTCTGTTGAGTCCTCCAAGGGGTCCCAAATCAGCTTTTCAATCTCCTGGCTTCTATGCACTCCAAGATTAGGCCTCCCTCTGCTGAGGTGTTTCTCCAGATTTTGGCAGTAGATCACCTCCTGGGATTAGTGGGTAAAAGTCCTGCTCTTACGCAATTTAGCTTAGTAATAGGGCAGATGTCATCACTAATGTGTCATGATTCCAGCAGAAGGGATTGATTGGTTGAGTGTCACTAGTCCACTCCCATCTGTGTGCTGATATGTGGGAGTGTTTTGGGACACCAGGGGAGGAGAGCACTTAATCATCTAACTTCAACAGATGGGCTCGATCTGGTTTGGGGACTTAAAATTAAAATCTCATTACCTTGCAAGTTCCCTTAACTTCCAAAACTTTACAGGTATGAATACATTTTTGACACTTAGATTTTACTGCGAGTCAAATCACACTACTCAGGAGTAAGTATGTCATTCCTGTGCAGAGCTACAATTTTTCTTCATTTAATCTGGAACCATATCATTGAAAAACATGTTCCTTTATGGGCATCATACTGATCATATTCTACATGTTTTATCAATTGTTCGCATCACTGGTAAACACAAGTAGGCCCCAATCACGTTTTCATGCATAACTTTAGTTGTGTTTACCTCACAAAAATCGTTTTGGGATGACCATAAGGGGTGAATTGTCATCTTTCCGGAAATTGTACAACAACCACTATTTTGTGATGTACATTGTCCATTTTATGCGATAACATGTGATTCTCTCATTTAAAAGCAATGGAGCAGTTTGTATTCTGTGCCACTGTGTCCCCCACCTTTGCTAAGGTTTCAATTTCCCTGTTCATGTCTGCGATGTCAAGAGAGGGCTCTGTATTAAGATTAGCCTGCCCCTCCTTAGGCTAATGGACACTAATGGGTTTTCTTTATGGGCCTTGTGACCCGGAGGTCAGAAGTGCGGCAGAACAGACCTCTTATCTAGTCTCCCACCACAAATTTGATCTCACAAATATTTATGATTGTATTTTTAAGGAAAGGCACTGAGGTTTGAAGTTGCAGGCCTAGATCTCCAGGACACCAGGGACCCCTGGAATGCAGTTTCATATCTTGAAAAAAAAATGGCAAGCAGCACAGGGCCTTTCAAACTCAGCCGTTAATTGTCTTTTAATTCACATTTCACTTTAAAATGAACTCTTAGAAGGCAGACAGTTTCAGCATATATAAGTGTCACTAAATGCGAACATCATAATCTTTTAGTGGCTTTGGTGAATTCAGTTTCAATGCAGCTGCTTGAAACACAACCTTGGCATTTTTAATTTAAGATTCTGTGGACTGCTCTTTCATGTTTCATGGAAATGTTAGTAGAGCTCTTCATGGATGTGACAAACATTTGATTTCCACTTGTCTTTTGCTTTCTTCATGCAAGACAGCTCACCAATTTTAGTATCTTCAGATTTTTAGGCCCGCTTTCTCTCCATTTTGGCTATAATTCCATAGACCTTATGTTCCACATTATTTTAGGGCAGTCCTTTTACTTAGGGGCATGTTCCCCCAATGACTCTGGCCTTTTTATTTATGGCATTCATGGATATTTCACCCCATAATGTCCAGCTCTACCAAATATACCTTCTGCAAATTCTCCACCCCCAATTCCCCACACGATGAGTGCTTTGTAGAATGAAACAAACAGGCACTTCCTTGAATACACCCTGCCTCACATGAATTACACATGGAGATAAATTCAATAAAATGCGCTACCTGGCACAAGTCAACATTCCTAAGCACAAAACCCTATAAAACACCCTGGGAATAGGGCCTATCAAACTAACATTCAGTGTTCATAAACCTGAACATTGAGTTGTGCTTTAGGCTATTAAATACATTTATTGAAAGGATCACAGGGGCGGTGTCGGGGCCTTTCAACTTTTTCAGTTGAAAGGATCTCAAGCCTTAGGGGGCCCCTAGCAACTGCCCATATGATGCTAGTCAGCAGTCTTATAACAGGGCAATATATTTCTTTCTATGTTACTTTCATTCTGGCCCTTTAAATATGCTTTTTGTAGAGCTCAACTTACAAGCTGTGCTTGCCGAAGCCCTTTAGACTGTGACTTCCCTGGGGGTATACAGAAGTGTTATCATCTCATTGAACTTTAACACCAGTTTCTCCACATCAGCCACTTGCTGACAAAGAAGGATGTATCGCTTTTCAGTAAGCACTGAATAACGCCCAATGCAATTACTGTCACTGCCACTTGGTACGGCGGTATTACCGCTGGATTACAATTGGTGGCGGCATTGCAAGTCCCCATTCTTTTTAGTCCATAGGACAAAATGGGGCATTTTTGGCTGTATTGCTGTGGCAGTAATTGTGCAGAAAATGGACAGAAAGTCATGGATTTTGCCTCAGCTCATAGCTGGAGGTTAATCCTCCAACTTTCCACCTAACTCGTAATTGGACGGTGCGGTAATGCAGCGGTAACTCTATTACCGCTGCATTTTTGCTGCACCACCCAACTTGTGATGAGGCCCAGGGTTTCAGCTTCCTGCTGGCTGGCTGCCTCATGATGGTTTTGTGGGTATTAACCCAAAGCTGTATTTCTTTAAATCCATTATATTGTATGCACCCTAACAGCGCCTATACTGTTTTCTGCTCTAAGCAAGGGGGCCCCCAACCACCATGTTGAATTGGCCCCCAACATATCTTCATCAGGGCCTGAGGGAACCCATCTTGTCTGTACCATTTTAACACTGCATGCCCACACGTATCACTCTTAAACGATAGTGCCACTCAGATCCAGCACATAGCAATATCTTAAAAGCTATAATTCAGTTATAATTCAGTACAACCCTCCTCCCGCCACCTGCTCCACAAAATATACAATCCAATGCTGTTACTTTTCGCTTATACGGTTTCATGGGGAAAGCAGTTGGAGTGTGCCACTACCTCTGCTCATCTGCTGCTATGGTAGGGTCACTTAGTAAAAGAAGGGGTCCAAAGGGGCAATGATATGGGAATCAGAATGATGAGTGACTGATCACATTTGTCAGCAACTAACAAGTTGCAAAAACATTTCTGCCATTAATGCTTTTCCACCAGGGTAGAATTAAACATGCAGGTGGACGCATCCACCACCTTTTTGAAGAGGGCAGAAGCTGTCCTTCCTCTTCAAGTTATTTTCAAAATAATCTGTCCCACTTAAACTGTGTTGTCGGGGTGCAAACCCAGGTCACATGTCTGGAAGGTCAATCGAACTGCTTGTCACAATGATGCAAAATGGCTTATAGTGATATTCTGCTATACAAGACATTTTTTATTACAAATTCTTAGACATGAAAGGCGCGTACCTTCTATATTTTGCCTGCAATCTTATATGGAAATCAGTCCTCTTGGAAAATGCTTATTTGTGATGTAGCATGGCATGATTTAATAAGGGTCAAGGGTAAAGCAATCACAACGAAGTTGCTAAAGTCAAACAGAAAAAAATCCTATTACACTTTATGATACATTCATTCCGGTGACATCACTACTCATTGCACATGTCAGTCCTCCACTTGTTTTTTAAGACTTGGGCCCTGTTTTGCACATGGAGCTATCTCCTGATAAAGTAACCCAGAAGACCAAATAGGCAGACAATGGCCCTCATTCCGAGTTTGGAAGTAAGAGAAAAACAAAGTAAAGGATTACCGGCATCGCTTACCGCTACGGGCTATTCTGACCAACCAGACCGCTATTAACGCCACCGTAAAGTACGATGCCGTTAATAGCCGGCTGGGCGCGTGCACGCGGCCCACCATGCCGGCATTAGCGGCATGCCGTAAACCAGAGTAGATCACAAGTGAGGCGGACATGCAAATAACCGCCTCATGAAGGTGGAAAAAGTGCCTACCGGCATGGCGTAAATACCGGCATCGCCAACCTGCCGTAAAGAGCCCTGAGCAGTATTCACAACTGCCACAGGTGCACACAATAAGCACAGGTGGAGGCAATGGTGTCAGGCCCAGTACAAAAGGATCACACGCACACACCACACCCCCTCCCACACCAAGATGATACCAATAGTAGTAGCATTACTGGAGCTGGAGGACCTGCTTGCAAAGCCTAAACATAAACAACAACAGCCACCACCACAGAGGAGATGCAGGAGGAGAAGGATGGTGAGACAGGCCCAGCATGCTCCACAAGTGCAGCCACCGTTACAACACCAGCAGCCCCCAATCCCTCGCATCAGAGCCACTCCCTTCAACCTACCCCCTGAGCAGATCCACACCCTGTACCGTCTGGACCCCCTGAGCAGATCCACACCTGATACACAACAACAAAGAAATACGCACCACCATCCCCCCTCTACTGAAGGTAGTGCCTGTGCTCCACTTCCTTGCCACAGGCCCCTACCAGCACAAAGTGGGGCACATGCATGGCATATCACAACCCTTATTTTCCCGGATCCTGAACCAAGTGCTGGATGCCCTCCTCAAGCACACAAGGGACTACATATCCCTACCACGGACTCCCCAGGAGATACTTGATACAAAAGTTGCCTTCCATGCACTGGCAGGCAAGCCAAATTATGTAGGTGCCCTCGACTGCACCCACGTGGAGTTGGTGGTCCCGCATGCCATGGAGGTGGAGTACCACAACCGCAAGCAATACCACTCCATCAATGTGCAGATGGTATGCAACACCAGCAAGATCATCACACATTGTTGTGCCCGATATCCCGGATCAACTCATGACTCTCTGGTCCTGCGGAACTCCACGCTACCACACTTCATGGAGCGACAGGCTGGACGATGTGCTTGGCTGCTTGGTAAGTAGCAGGACTGGCACATGGCATTGAAAAGTGGGGAGAGATACACACCACCATGCTGCCAATGTTGATGAGACTGCACAATGTGCACATCACCAAATATTGTGCCCCAAACCATCACATACCGTACAAGACACACAAATCCAATATGAATGAAGTAAGGTCCACACCTATCACGACATGACTAACAGAAACCTACCCCACATCCCACGACACGTGCACCACCCATCAGCGACCCTTACCCTCTGTAATGCCATCCTGCACCATGCAGTGCATATGCACCATGTTGATGTCTCCAGCATATCACAACACAGGACAAGCATCCCTGGGAGTGCATCATACTGAACCCACTAGGGAATCCACAGTCCAGCACAGTGCTGGCACAATCACAGGAGTGCTGCATGTCACCATGGGAATGCCAATGCTGATTGACCAATATTGCACAGACTACTGCCAAATCTCACAGGACACAACACCTCCCTATTTTGACACTTACACAGCTGTATGTATACACCATGCATGTGCAACTAGACGTCGGTGCACACCATCATCTTGAAGATGAAACCCACATCATTAGACCATGGCACAGGAAACATGAAGGGACAGTACATGGTGGCAATGCATCCAGGGACATGTGCATATGGGCAACCATAAACTTCAGGCATGTGTGACTAGTACAGCTGTCCTTCATGATTCCCCTGACATTTACAATCATTTTTCTCTCATACAGGTGATAGCGGCTATCCCTTGGAGCTGTGGCTCTTCACCCCTGTCTGAAACCCACAGAACAGGCACAAGAAGGACTACAATCGTTCCCATACCCATTCACGTGTGGTCATCGAGCAGACCTTTGGCCTGTTGAAGGCACAATTCCGCTGCCTCAGCCAGTCGGGTGGGGCACTCCTCTACAGGCATGAGAAGGTGGCCAAGATCACCATGGCATGTGTAATGCTGCACAATATGTGCATCCACCAGAACGTGCCCCTGCCCCCTGACATGGAACTGCTACGACCTGATGATGAAGAAGGGGAGGAGGAAGATGTGGCAGGACCTCATCACGGTGCCGATGCACAGGAGGGACGTGCTGTGTGGCAGTCATTGATTGCACAATATTTCTAACACAGCAGAGGGTGACATAATGTTTGGACAGAGGGCACTGGGTGTGGGGATACATGCACAGTGTGCACTGTGAATGATTAAATGACACATGCGCAATGATGAATGTCCACTCAGGTCTTATTTTTCACACAACTGGCGTATTGAATGTAACAATATTAACGTAAGTGTCAAAACCCTCCACCACCCTCACCCCCTTCCCCTCCCCCCACAACTCCCCCACACACCCTCACGCCCCTCCCATCTCTCCACAACTCCCCCACACACCCTCCCCCCTCCCACACTACTCCCCCACAAACCCTCCCCGCCTCCCCCTCCCCCCACAACTCACCCACAATCCTTCATCCCCCTCCCCCCACAACTCCCCCACACACCCTACCCCCTTCTCCCCACAACTCCCCCACACACCCGCATCCCCCTCCCCCTCCACCCACAACTCCCCCACACACCCTCACCCCCCTTTCCCCACAACTCCACCACACAAGTCTCATTGAGTCCACGAAGCCTACATGAGGCTGCCATGACAGTCACTCGGCACTCCCAGAGCCAGGGGGTGGCATGTCCCGTCGGCGCAAGTGCACAGACCGTCCGGTGGACCGGGCTGGTTTGGGTTTAACTGCTGGAGGATGGTGTCGCCTTCTGCTGAGGTGGTGGGGCTGGACGACCTGCCTCCAAGGCATCAGCGATGCGCCGTAGCACCTGCCGGAGGGCCGAGACCTCCTCACAGAGACGGTTGGTGTTGTCTGTAAAAGACCGGCCCAGTGCTGACACCTCTGTACGCCACTCAAGTCTGGCCTGACGATTGTCCTCTACAATATCCTGGATGAGTGCAGTGAGTATGTCAGCCCGCTGTGGTCCTGTGGCTGCACCTGTGGGTGTGCTGGGTATGTGGCTGGCATGCACAGCCTGCTCATCCTTCCCAACTCTGAACACTGGACTGATTGCTCCCTGGGTGTGGTCTTCGCCAAACTGCTCTGGGGTGTTGGTGTCAACGGTATCGCTAATTGCACCTGGGGGGATGCAATTCGGGTTGGGGTGTGGACCACATCCATTGTGTCATCCTCAATGGTGCCCCAGATGTCATCCTGGCTGTCTTCCACTTTGAGGGGTGCCGTGGGTGCCACCTCCCCAGCCACACTGGACTCCTCCGAATGGGGTGTCTGACAGGTGTCTCCAGGCAGAACAGTGGGTGGGGGCGTGGGGGTGGTGTGCCCTCCATGGGCCTTGGTGGTGCAGGTGCTATGTGTCCCTGCGGTGGCTTGCTTGCTTGGACACAGCGCCTCCTGACTTGTCCCTTGGAAGTAGACGGACGGTTGCTGTCCTCCTGGGACCTCTTACTGGGTGTGGCCTGTGCAGAGGTGGTGTCCTGCTCTTCGCTGTCATACTCACTGCCTGTTGGGGTGGAAGAGAGGGACGGCATGAGTGATGTTTGGATAGCATCATACATACATTGGGACAATTGCTCATCCACACAATTGTGGGTAATAGGCATTTGTGTTGGGATGGGCACATAATTTCATACATGGGTGAATGCAGCCATATGTCGGTGTCACTCATGTTGGCCAGGAACAGTGCCGTCTGACATGCTCACTATTTTGGTCATGCACGCTGTGTGGCTCGTGGAATTTGCTACTTTGTGTGGTATGTGTCATGTACGATATGGCCTTGCAGCAGGCATCAGCATGTGTCTCACTTGCTTCGGCATACTTTACAGGGAGTGTGTGTGTGGCCGACCATGGCGTGACTCTTTGGACAGACATTGGCATTGACTTTCATCAGATTTGGCTTAGCAGTGTTTACTTTGGACACTCACCTCCATCAGCAAATGTCTTGGTGCCACACCCCATCTCTCCCACACCTTCAATCGATTCTGGCCCAATCATGATTGCACATGTGTCCTCCCATGGGGTGAGCTTTATGGGTGAACTTGGTCCTCCTCCGGTTTCCATGGCCTGGGTGCGATTTACCAATAATATGTTGCGCACCCTTAGGCGTAGATCATCCCACCACTTACGGCAATCCTTAACCGTGTGGGGTGTGTTGCCCACTGCACTAACCTTCTGGGCAACAAGTGCCCAGATCTCTTTTTTGTGCATCACTGCCTCTCTCTTCATGTTGCTGCTGAACACGGTGCCTGCATGCTCATGCAAAGTGTCCACGAGCATCTGCAGTTTGTCCTGGTTAAATCTCTCATTTGTGAGGCAGGCAGATCCCTTCTTCAGTGCTTTAGGCATTCTTGGCTAGTAGGAGGTACATTTCAGTCGATCAGCAGTGTCCCAGGGGTCCTGTGTGCTGAGAATGGCAATGGATTGTGTTTTTAAAGATGGCCGCTGTGCTCCTTCCCGTTCCTGTGCGATGACGCTATTTCCGGTTCCGCTATTTAACAGTGACCGTAAATAGTGGTGTTCGCTAATTACGGTCACCGCTATTTACGGTCACCGCTAATGTCGCATTGGACTATGTCGGAAGTGTAATCTGCGCCTAGCTTCTTGCTGGTAAGGGCTTTTTGGGAGCCTTTTACGGCATGGCGCTAGGCACCTTGCGGCATGGCGCAAAGCTTGTGCCCGCAAAGTCGTTATTGTCCTTTATTAGCGGATTGGTGCCAGCACGGACACACTATTTGCGCCATGCCGGTAAGGGACGTTACTTACCTTCAAACTCGGAATGAGGCCCAATGGGCATCATTCCGAGTAGGGCGGTAAGTGATACCGGGCACCGGTAAGGAGACCGGTGCTGGTAATCCCTTACCGCCCTACTACGAGTTCCTTTAGCGGGTCCCTCCTCCAATGCCTGGCCTGACCAGGCGTTATGGACGGGACCTGTTAAGGGAAATCAGAGCCAATAACGGTACCGCAATTTGCGGTACCGTTATTAGCGCCTTCCCCATTCCCATTGAGCCCTATGGGGGCTCAAACGGGAATGGGGAATGGTTTGGTGAATGGGGATTTACCGGTCCCGCCAAGGTCGGACTGGACCGGTAAGTCCCCATCTCACCAAACCGGACACGGTACCGTTATTGGTGGTAGTCATGATGCAAATAGTGCCATGACTACCACCAACCTTGTAATGAGGCCCAATGACTGAGATGCTCCATGTGAGAAAGACGTCAGCCAGGAAAGCAGACACTGGCGGCAGGGGTTGGAACCTGGGAAGCTGCAGTAACGGGGGAAGTGGGGTTGGGAAGGGCAGCCAAAGGGTTGTGGTAGCAAACAACGCTGGGGCAAGAGACGCACATAAGGGAGGCAGGAGGAGGTGGCATTGCTGTATAACCACAGAACCACCTACCAACCTTGTGGGTAAAGGTGAGTGAACACTAGCAAACAAACACGCCCACACTGTGTAAGGCAGAAAACATGCTGTTGTGTTCAAAGCAGTCTAAGGAAGTCCATATGGTGCGAACGCTGCCAGCTCGGCAGCTTTACTTTGAAAAGAGCTCATCTTCATGTATCAAAACTCTTGATCGGCACACATTTTATAAAGTAGTCTCTCATTGGTACAGGTGGCGGAGGGGGACTAATATGAACAAGTGTTGCATCAGCCAATGTATGCAAAAGCATTACGTGTTGCTATGCCAACCAGAAATAGTTCATTTTCAATGCCCTTTTCCTTCTTTCTCTTCCCTGTAACAATGGTTTCAGCCCCTTCTGGTGGCGCTAGCGCCATCAAATGCACACACACCAACAACTGCAACGATTCTGAAGCATTTAGGAATATTGATGCAATCTTTTGGATGCAGCTGAGAGGCAGGTGAAGCTGTACATGCTATTCAACATCAATTATCATTCCACAGTCTTCAATTATGTAATTAAAAAAATGTTCTATCCGCACCTTCCTCTCCAATTAACATGCTGTAGCAAAGGTGTTCAGGAAATTAAAAAAGAACATGGACACATTAGCACAGACACTGGAAATCTAAAGTAAGCATCAATTGTCCCCACAAACCCAAACATTCAATTATTCAATTAAAGGATAACAGTTACTTTAATATTCTCCTGCCACTCACAGATCACCTTAACAGTGCACACAACTGTACAAACACTCCTCTGTGCACATTCTGCTATATTTAATTTCTGCTTTTGACGTGGCTGATTACATTCCTTGATGTTAAATACATTTCATGTAATTGTGCATCTGTGCAGTGCAGTGTTTTGCTTCAGGAATTGCACATGTTTAAGACAATGTTTGCCCTCCTGTAATTTCTCGCTATCATAAGCCCATAAGGCACGCGTTATGGCAGTCGACTCTACATTATCAACAAGACACTATATACCGCATACTTTTCTAATTTGTTTTTTTGGTTTTGAACCTTATTTCTCAACGAGGCGTTTTGAATATTTAACTGGAGCCAGGCTCGCGTATCCTATTGAAGAACTTTACAAAGAATGCAACAAACACTGAGTTACAATGAGAAGTTGAAAGGATTACTTAAAAATGCAGTTTGCTATTTTTACACTGTTTATAGCTGCAAGACAAATGCACTTTTTCATATGTAGAGACATGCATTATCTTTCATTGGGTAATGGCCGGGTTGGTGTTGCACTTACTTATTTTAAAATAATTTTCTCTCAGCATTATATGTATGATAAGAAATATGACGTTTACACATGTAACACGTTGCAGCTCTGATATTGCACCTTTAGAACATGTATATCTGTTAATTTCATAAAATATAATATAGCCTATTAGCCATGCATTTCTGACAGGCTATTAGCAACTACTGGAAAAAGAGAGTAGGTTTTGAATTGTATCAGCAAACAGTGTCGGCTGCGGAATTGTTTTAATTGGAGGGTCGTAAATGTTTCCACCTGATATGCAGGAGTGACCGGGCGCAGTGAGGGAGACCACATAAAGATTCAATTAACAAACAGTGCAAAGGAACATTGTTCAATGTATTGTCATAATGCCCTTTCAAAAAACATAATATGCCAAAATAAAACATGTTCATGCTGGCTGTGCTAATACAATTCCTTGCCGTCTGCACCAATATCTGCCAGCATTCACATTTCACAACTTACTCATGTTCGGTTTGCACATAAGGCCAGTAATGATACTTTAATAAAACATGATCATGCTAGCTCTGCCTATATATGCCAATATACTAATTGCAAGAATATACTCCTGCTGGTGTTGTCAGTAAAAATGGCATACTACAATAAGAAAACATGTCAGGACTGACTGCACCAATGTATTCCAGTGTCACCACATAAGAACATTCAGCATACTGGCTTCACTCCACATCAGGAAATATATTCACATTGCTGCAAAGTTGGCCAGGCTAGACATGTAATACTACTTATCGTGTATGCTTTACCCCTGACTCCCAATAAATCATGCCATGCCACAGTAAAAACATATCCAGACTGGCCCACCAGCATCGCCCAGACTTGCCAAGTAATAAGAAAATGGGTATCAATAGGAGAGCATACATGAATCATGCTTGCTTTACTCTAGATGCCTATTAAAACATGCCATGGCACAGTATCAAAATACATACAGACTGGACTGCAAAAGTGATTTACGCTTGCTTTACTTTTAACCATTTAATTTTTATGTAGCAAGACTGCCCAACTTTTACTGTGGAGTAAAAAATATAGCCCGATTGGCCCTCTAACATAGGCCAAACATGCAGCGTAATAACAAAATGGGCCACAAGACTTAAGCAAACATAAATCATGTTTTCTTTACTCTTTATGCCCATTAAAACATTACCTTTTAATGGGCATCAAGAGTAAAGCAAACATGATGCCCATTTTGTTATTATGTGGCAAGACTGTGCTAAATTTACTGTGGTGTAAAAAATATATCCAGACTGGCCTCCAATGTAGGCCAAACAGACTGGACCACAAACGTGGGCAGCATGATTTATGCTTGCTTTAACCTTCATAAACATTATTATGTGTTTATGTGGCAAGACTGCCCTACATTTACTGTGGAGTAAAAAATATATCCCAATTGGGCCCCTAACATAGGCCAAACATGAGAATTAATAACAAAAGGGGCCTCAAGACTAAAGCAAACAAAAATCATGTTTGCTTTACTCTTGATCCCCTTAAAACATTGGGCCTCATTACGAGGTGGGTGGTAAGCGATTACTGGCACTGGTAAGGGCACCAGTGCCGGTAATCCCTTACCGCCCTACTACGAGTTCCCTTTGCGGGTCCTCCCTTAATGCCTGGTTTTTCCAGGCGTTAAGGACGGGACCCGCAAAGGGACTCTGGAGCTAATAACGGTACCGCAATTTGCGATACCGTTAATAGCGCCTTCCCCATTCCCATTGAGCCATATGGCGGCTCTAATGGGAATGGGGAAGGGCCCTGGTGAATGGGGAATTACCGGTCCTGCCAACCTTGGAATGGACCGGTAATTGCTCCATTCACCAGGGCGGAGTCGGTAGGGTTTTGGAGGCAGCCATGGAGTTAATAGCTCCATGGCTACCTGGAACCTCGTAATGAGGCCCATTATCTTTTAATTGGTATCAAGAGTAAAGCAAACATGATTTATGTTTGCAATAATCTTGATGCCCATTTTGTTATTACGTGGCAAGACTGTGCTAAGTTTACTGAGGAGTAAAAAATATATGCATCTCATTAAATATGCCATGTCACAGTATAAAAACATATACGTATTTCTAAAACTTTGTGTTCAAATTAACTATGTGATTTTGGTTTTTGAGTTTTAAAGCAAATAATGTAAATAAGAGCTTGAATTGTTCATAAAACACAACCATGGTCCACTTTAAAACGTTACATTATGGCATCACTAAAACAAACAAACAAGGATGGCACTCTATGAGTTGACATCATCAGACAGATCAAGGACACTACCCTCATGCCATTCTGCACATAGTGAATACTTTGATTAAGGTGTCTTTCAAGCAGCCCAAAAAACGATTAATAGAACCACTCCAAAAAAACGTGCACTACACATAGGCGACATAGTCAACTACCAGCCAATCACTAGCCTTCCATTCACCACTAGAATCATTGACACATGGGGGGTCATTACGACCCAGGCGGTAAGTATGCCAACTTTACCACCATGGTGTAAACTACGTTTACACCATGGTGGATGGCGGATTTACCGCCCCATTCCAAGGTGGGTGGGGCGGTAAATGCCCATTTCCCATTTTACCCTTCCCCATTCCCATTTTTGCCCCATAGGGCATAATGGGAGTGGGGAAGGTGCTAATTACGCCACCGTAAATTACGGTGGCGTAATTAGCACCAAGGCGGTTTAGCGCCATGGATTTTAACGGCTGCTAGAAGCAGCCGTTAAAATCGGAATCAGGCGTTAAGGGTTAACGACGGCGTTAACCCTTAACGCCTGAGTTGTAATGAGGCCCATGGTTGTCCAACCATCTTTATGGTCCAGGCTATTTCATGGCTACCAATCAGGATTCAGACCTTTATACAGTATGGATCCTGCTACTGTTCATTGACAATGCTCTTCAGATCATAAACAAAGGAGCCACCTTCTTCCTCATCCTCCTTGACCCTTCTGCTATGTTCAACATGGTTGATCATGTCACATTAATCAGCCTTTTCACTATCAGAATCGGGTTCACAGGCACAGTCCATAGAAGGTTGCCCTCCTACCTCTCAGATAAATAGCAAGCAGTCCACATGAACAACTCAGGTTGGATCATCATCAGGTCGCATGCAGAGTCACTGAAGGCTCAATTCTCTCCACAGTGGTCTTCAATCTCTCTTTGGAGCTGCTGTTACAACTAAACCAAGCATCTCAGTTCACCAAAATGAGGATGATACACAGTTACAACTTAAAGTGATCTGTGTACAAGACACCTTACAGTTCAGAAAGTCGATTGAATCCAACCACTCCTGTTTACAAGCACCCACATAAAGTTAATTCCTAAAAATCAGCAATTCACTTTTGAGGATGCAGAGTGACATGGAGGAATCCACCCAAGAGGCACACCTACGTAATTTTTTGTTGATGGCCTTCATTTCTCTACAATTAAGGAATGAGTAGCATCATTGCTGGAAATTGTTTTTGAAATTGCACAAAATCCCAGTTTACTGCCAAACATTGTCCGGACAACTATCATACTCGTATTTAAGGAGACCTCCTTTGTTTAGGTTTGAACTGTCTATCCATCAACCAAACTAGAGTGCACGTACCTTGCAGTGTATACATTCTCTGTCTGTAAATAAAACCATTGAGCTTATGGGCCTTTGCAACGTGCATATGTAATGGGTGGGATTACACCAGAGTAATTCTGAGTCCAAATAATGGAACCAACTCTGGAAGAGGGCAAAGTACTATTTTATTAACAATCATCTAAAACAGGGAGGTTACAACAAACATCAAGAGACGTACGCTCAGTCTCTTAATGACCTCCACAACGAAATACCATTTTTATAGTGATAATGCATCAGAGCGACATCATACTACGTGGCAATAGTAAGAAAACATATCCAGGGTCAGGATTGGTTAAGGGAGACATCTAGATATATAATCGCATAGGAACTAGGATTGTTACTGGCTGTCTGATATCAGGTGGACAACTTATGCCTGCCTCTTAAAAAATGTAATTTCAGAAACATTAGATACATGGGGCCTCATTATAAGGCTGGCGCTCACGGAATGAAGGGGGCCGGTACGGGACCAGCCCCCTTCATTCCGTCAGGGCTGATTATGAGGTTCCCTTCGCGGGACCCGGATCGGATGCCTGGTAAAATCAGGCGTCCATTTCGGGTCCCACGAGGGGAAGAGGGAGGTAACAACGGGACACTCATAATGTGCCCGTTGTTACCTACATCCCCATTGAGCCCTATGGGGGCTCAAATGGGAATGGGGAATGGTTCCTGCAAGGAGGACATACCGGGTCCTCCTATGTCGGAATGACTCGGTAAGTCCCCATTGCAGGAACCCGGTAAAAGCGTAATGACGCCCATAGTTTCTCATTTGTCCTACAAACTACAAGGTCCTTCATTATATGGACTAATATAATTGATTTGCATGTGTGTGCCTTTTCTGGAACATTCTGTCCATTTAGCAGCACGTAAACACAGACACAGGTGCAGGGATATAGGACATGATAATACCTCATCGCCCAATTAGCCCGGCATCTCTCATCGCCCATGCCTTCGGCCATAAACATGCCTTTGTACTTGACCTTGTAGAGTAGCATCATTTGTGGGAATGCACGGGAGTGAGCACTAGCTATCATGTCTGGGACTCCATGTTCGAACTCTATTTCTATCCTCGGCTCATGTGACAGGCGATAACGATCTGGTCTATTTTGTACGTTTTTAAAAGCTCTAAATGTATTAAAAACTTGGCATCCTTGGTGTTCTTTCTTACACCTTAATAAGAGAAGATTCATCCCATTGCATGCTTGCTCCTTTTCAGAATAGATAGCTGACCTTGGTTTCTTCAGTCTTGACTTTGGGCCAGACTGCCTCACCACGCAGCTCCAGGAGCTTGCTATTCTGCTGCGACACAATTTTCCATCTCCCTTAATGGTTTTCTGGCTTACTTTTTTAATGATACCAATGTCAAGTTCTGTACAATGACGGCTTTGCATGCATTCTATTTACTACTTATAGCTGGCCTCTATGATGACTTAATCTACCTTACGTTTCTGCATCTGTATAAGTGTTGAACTTCTGTTGTCGGCAACATCTTATTTACTCTGTAGTCTTCTTCTTGTCCCTGTCAATAGTTCATCTGACCTCTTGCAGCATTGTGTGTCAGTTAGGACTCATACTTTGTCATCCCATTTAGCTTATTTTTATACTCCTTCAGGGTTTTCCTCCTGTAGGTTATCATCACATTGAGGGTACATTCAGTAGGGTTGTCTCAACAGGTATCTTCTTTCAAACACACACTTCTGTATTAGTGTTATGGCTGGTGTCAAGCACAGCACAATCTCACGTCTCCAATACAAGGGAGGTATGGGGGCAGGATCGCCTGCAGATGAACACAGCTGCTCCTCTACATCATGTTAACTGTGCAGAAATTAAACTGTGTCTGTCCATCAGTGATCATTAATTCCTTTATGTGAATCGATGATGCAGTGCATCTGCCCTGCAGTGTATACATTCCACAGACCTGTAACAATGCCCTCCAGAGGTGTTCCTATCCTTATCTGAGAATGAAAGAAGTAAATAACAAAACTGACATGATGGAGCAGTGACGCCTTTCATTTATGTCCAGCAGAGATAGACATAAAATGGGAACTGCTGCGTGAGTGTCAGTGTATTATGTGCCCATTATTTTGAAAATTATTAGCAAATAGATATTCTGTTGAGTAAGATCCATGACATCTTTCATGTATATATTGTTAGAAAGGGTAATTGGTATGTCTCTCCCTGGTATTAACTGCCCATGTAATTAAGGACTGTGATGAGGAAGGCAAATGACAAGGTAATTCTCTTTTTTTTGCAAGGTAATAGAAAGTACAGTGTGAAGGTGATGATGGAATAATCCCACCATGCGTCCTTTGATATGATATGGGACCTTAGTTGGGTGATATAAGATGTGTTTCTAAATAAGAGCAAACACTTCAGAGACACTGGATAAGTCTGGAATATTCACCCATTTTTTGAATCCACTAAGAATAAGTGTTAACCAATAACAAATTGAAGTGTTTGTTGCTGGTCCTCTCTGCTTGTGAGAGGCCCTCTGTGGGTACATAAGGAACAAGTTACTTACCTGTAACTGTTGTTCTCCAGCATGGGTCTGGCATGGATTCACATGCTCATGAATATTCCCCATCGTCAGGCTTTGGTAGCACATAAAGTGGCAGTAGGACCAAGAGAAGAGCAGCAGAGGGGTAGGCGGGAGGGTTTGCATGTGAATTCATGCCCGACCCATGCTGGAGAACAACCGTTACAGGTAAGTAACTTGTTCCTTCTTCAGCATGGGGTCTGGCATGGATTCACAGCAGTACACACACGCACAACCACAGGAGGTGGCAAGGCCCAACATTAAGAATCTCAACATTAAGCATCTCTTACTTCCTCACCAGGCTCACCTCAAGCGAACAGGTTGCGCAGTACTGCTTGGCCGACACTGGACTCCTCCCTGGAATCTCTATCGACGCAGTAGAACCTCGTGAAGGTGTGCGTCTACCTCCACATAGCAGCTCTGCAGATGTCAAGCAGGGGCACATCAGACAGGAACACCGTAGTTGCAGCGATCGCTCTGGTCTAGTGGACTCTCGGACAGCCAGGCAATGGTCGGTTGGCCAACGAATGACAATGGGTGATGCAGCCGGAGAGCCACCTGGAAATGGAAGCTTTGGAGAGGGCCTTCCCATGGTTCACAAGGCCAAAGTTCACCAAAAGTTGCAACGTCTTCCGGAAACTCTTTGTGCAGTCCACATAGAACTTCAGTGCTCTAGCCACCTCCAGCGAGTGCAAAGTCCTCTCAGTCGGGAAGAAAACAGGTAACACCAAGGGCTTGTTTAGATGAAAGTCTGACGGCACCTTGGGCATGAAGGAGGGGTGCGTCCGCAGCACCATCCTTGTCCCGTGGAATGTCAAATAAGGTGGTTTACAAGAGAGGGCCTGAATCTCTCCCACTTGTCCTGCAGACGTAATTGCCACAAGAAACGCTGTTTCCACAAGAAAAACTTCAGTGGCACTGAATGCATGGGCTCGAATGGAGGACCCATGAGCCTAGTCAGTACCACATTGAGCTCCCACGCCGGGGCCGGAGCCTTCACCGGCGTGAATGAGCGAAACAGTCCTTGGACAAACTCCTTGACCAAACGATGCGAACATAAGGATGATCGTCCAGGAGATCTGGTGTAGCGGGCGATAGCCGCCAGATGAACCTTGATGGAAGCGTGGCCCAGTCCTGCCTTGGCCAACAACAACAAATACGGAAGCACCTGCAGAAAAGTGACTCGTAGAGGGTCGATCCTCTGAGTACGGCATCAAACGGCGAACCTCTTCCACTTGTGCCCGTAGCATTTGAGAGTAGACAAAGCTCTGGCCTTGGCGAGCACCTCCTGACAATCTGCTGGGAGATTGTAGCCCCCAAATTCTAGTGCTGCAGGAGCCAGGCCTTCAGGTTCAGCGATCCTGGGTCATGGTGCGGAATTGCACCTCCTTCCCTGGCGATAAGATCTGCGCCTGCCAGAAGTTTGAATGGAGGGGACGCTGACATGTCCAGAAGGTCCGGGTACCATATCTGTCTCGGCCACGCTGGTGCGACGAGGATCATCCTACACCGGGACAGTCTGAGTTGATTGACTAGTCGAAGAAGCAACGGCAATGGAGGGAATGCATACAGAAACAGGCTGTCCCAGGGGAAAGAGAATGTGTCCCCCATGCTCCCTGGCTGGGGAAACCTGCTGGCGAACCTCCGGCACTTGGTGTTCATCACTGTCGCAAACAGATTGATCTGAGGATTATCCCATCTGTGGAACAGTTGATCCACTTGGTCCTACCAATGTTCCCACTCGTGGCACGAGCGCAGCTCACTGCTGAAAGAGTTGGCGACAGTGTTCTTCACTCCTGCCAGATGAAATGGGATGAGGAACATTCCCTGGGCTACGGCCCAGTGCCAGAGGTCCTGCGCCTCTTTGGAGAGCAACAGGGATATGGTCCCCCCCCAACTTCCTGATGTAGAACATTGTGGCGGTGTTGTCCGTGAAGACTCGTACCACCTTGCTCTTGAGGGATGGAAAAAGCGACTGATGTGCAACGTCTTCTCATCCGGTAGCCACAGGCCTCTTGCATGAAGATCGCCGGTGTGCGATCCCCATCCTTCCATGGAGATGTCCGTCGTGACCATCTCCTGATGAGGTGGGGTCTGGAAATCCGCACTTGCGGACAGATATGCGTGCACTCCCTACCACTGTATCGCTTGTCCTCTAAGCTTCATGACACTTGTATCCAATGGGTGTCGAGGAACTGCAGCAGATGCATCCGTAGCCTGCACAGCCGAATGAGGTATATGCATGATGGCATCATGCAGAGTAGGGACTTGATGGACCTCATCCTTGTGATGTTCAGGGCCAACAGCTGTTGTACCTTGCCCAGGATGGCCACCATCCTCTCCCCCAATGGTGATGCCAGGCACGACACTGTGTTGAGCCAGGCTCCCAGAAACAGTGCATCCTGTGATGAGTCAAGCAGGACAAAGTTTATCGAGAAACCCAGTTCCATCAGGAGTTGGACTGTCTTCTTCGTATGGTCGCCGGCGATGTCCTTTGAGTTCGCCCAGATGAGCCACTCATCCAGGTACGGGTACATGTGGATCCCTCATAGACGCAGCTGTGCCGCCACAGGGGCCAGGCACTTGGTGAACACTTGTGGTGCCGACTTCAACCCGAAGGGAAGGGCCTTGAACTGGTAGTGTTGTCCTTGAACCACAAAGCGTAGGTACTTGCAGTGTCCCTTGTGTATGGGGATGTGAAAATAGGCATCTTCCAAGTCCTGCGATGACAGAAAATCCCCCTCTTCCAGCTGTCCTAGGATGTGCTGAAGAGTCACCATCCAAAACTTTTGGGACTTCATGTACTTGTTCAGACGGCAGAGGTCCAGAATGGGCCTCCAACTGCCGGTCTTCTTTCTGATGAGGAAATAACGAGAGTACACTCTGGAGCACCGGAGCCTCTTTGGGATGAGCTTGATCACCCCTTTTCTGATCATGGCTCGTACCGCCAGCAGCAGCTGAGGGATGTGGTTTTCCTGAATGGTCACTGATGGTATCCGTGGATACTTCCGTTGGAACTCTAGGGTGTGTCCGTGGGTGAGAGCGTCCAGCTCACAACGATCGGTGGAGATGGTCTTCCTCACAAGCCAGCCGGCCTTCCACCGGGGTGCACAGGTGGGGGCCCGACTCCACGGACGGTTTAAATGTGCTTCAACGTCGAAGCGCTGCCTTGGTGGCTTTGCCGACAACAACGTCCACCTCCAGACTTGGCGCACTCCTGTAGGTTTCCTGGGCAGAAGAGTAGGAGGGCTGGCGGTAGGATGAGACACCTCCTCCGAATCCTTTAGAGAAACTTTGGGATTACACTCCAGAAGTCCGAAAGGGCGGCCATTGGTGCTGAAGCATGCCCAAGGCACGGGCCGTCCCAGTGTCCACTTTGATGCCCTGGAGAGACTCATCCACAGTCTTTCCAAACAACTTGTCCCAGTCGAAGGGCATGTCCAAAACCCTCGATTGAACATCCTGGCGGAAATTGGTGGCACTCAACCACCCTCGCTGACAAAGGCAAACGGTATTGCCCATATGGTCGAATCCTTTTTCGGCAATGTCCGTGGCCACTGTAATGGCGTAGTCCGAAGCCACCTCGCCGTCTTGAAGAATCTCCAATGCTTCATCCCTCTTTTCGTCGGGAAGGAAGTCCAGGAGGAAGGCCAACTTGAACCAAAGTTCCTTGTCGCAACACGCCACAAGGGCGTTAGCAGCCTTTAAGGTTGGCGCCGCCGACGTGATCATTCTTCGCCCCATGGCATCCAACTTCTTCCACTCACCGTCTGGGCGGGGAGGAGGCCACTGACAAGGATGAGCCCGAAGACTTCTTCTTGGCTGCTGCCAAAACCATGGAGTCTGGAGATGGCTGGGACCGTAAGCACTTGGGGTCAGAGTCCGGCACTCTATTTCTTCTCGTAGTGATCCCTCTTCGCCGGAGCCGACAAAGTGTTCTTCATAAGGGACAACCCCTCATCTCAAACGTCATCCAATAATGGGATTGACAGCACAGTCTTCCTCTTCGCCTCCTGGTGCTGGTAGTGGATGCCTTATTTCTTCTTCTGCTCCGGGACGAGCTGTAAAAGCTCTGAGGCCCTGTAGATCATGGCGTGGAACGAGCCAATCTTGTCAGGCGGTGACAATCTGGCTGGTGGAGATGGGAGATCCCCCAGGCTGCCATTGTTGTCTCTGCCAGTGCCCATCGTCGCCGTGTCCGGTTCTGTGTCATCCCTCGGTGGGGGAGACGGAGGTGAGGGGTGAAAAGGCAGAGGGGGATGAACTCTCCTCCTCTTGGGTGGTGCTTCCTCCGATGGCCTAAGCGCCGCGGGCAGAGGAGCCGGCGCAAGGGTCATCCTTGTCCGGATTTACGAGCACAGTGTATGCAGAGCTGTCAGAATGTCCACTGAGATATCCCCAGGAGGCTGCTGCGGTGGAGGTGAAGGGGACCGGGGCAATTGCGGACTAGGCTGGTCCAGTCCATCATCACCACCCTGCTGCTCCTCGTCAGTCTCCTCGTCGTCACCTTCGTCATTGCCCTCGTCGGGATCCCTCCTGTGGGGCCTGCTTTCAACATATCTCCCGTCCTGGAGGACTGGGAGGCTGGTGATCTCTTCCTCTGAGGAAATGTCCATGCCCTGGAGGAATACCATGCCCCCCCCTTCTCTGCGACCAAGGGAGACGGTTTTAGCGAAATTATGAGCATCATCTTCTCCGGAGTCTTCTCAATGGGCTGGAAGGAGGACTCCCTCCTGGCAGGCAGGGATACTCTTGCCTTTGCGAGGGACGCCATTACCACTTCGATTGAAGTGTGGGCCTTCGGTTGGTTTTGCTGGAGATGCTGAACTTGCCCTGGCAGCTGAGGAGCCCGTCACAACGGCACTTGCAGAGGCAGTGGACTCACAGTGCTTAGCCTTATGTTGGACCCCCTCAGAAGGGGCGCCCTCAAAGGTCTTATAAAACCGCACAGGTTTCTTCTTCTGGGCAGGGGAGGCATGCTGCCAGGACTCACCCAGAGCAGGGGCTTTGGCCTGCAGCCACTCGTTGAGTCGCTTGCGTCAGTCAGCCCGCTTGCGCGGCACCATCTTCCGACAAGCCACGTAGTTGTCCTCCACCTGCGTCTGGTCCTAATGCCGGCAGTAGAGGCACAGGGCATGTCCATCGTCCGAAAAGACGTTCCGTAGGTTGCAGCCGGGGCAAACCTTGAAGAGAGGGGCCGAGTCCTTCTTCTCCTCCGCCATGACACACGGTGTAGGCCTCGACGAAGCTTCTGGAATCCTCCAAGAAGAAACTCAACGAAAATCCACTCTTGAGGGGTGCTGAAGAATCCGAAAATGGGTCCACGTTAATCGGAAGGTTAATCGGTGGAGCTTTATGCTCGATTGACCGAAAAAAATAGAGTAAAACTCTTAGAAAAATCGCAAAACACAGTAAAAGCTTGAGAGCTATAGCAGGAGGACTCCCAACACTTGAACGTGCAATAAAAATCTGAAGCTGGCTTCCAGAGGAGGGGCTTAGGTAGAAGGCAGTCATTGGCTGGGGGCAGTATGACCCAGAGACCAGTGATTGGTCGTTAGGAAAAAGACAGTTCAGAAGAGAAACTGAAACTGATTTTTTCTTTACTGAGGATTCCCAGCCTGACGACAGGGAATATTCATGAGCATGTGAATCCATGCCAGACCCATGCTGGATAATGTCAAAGACAAAGATATTTCTGTGCCAAATGAGGAAGCAAGATCGAAATTGAAGAGAAAGTTTAGATATAAATGGGCCTTCAAAACAATAAATACTACAATGCCCTTTCTAAGAATAGAACTACAATTAGTAGCTATAAGTATGATAATTAGAATTAGAAGTGGCTCCTGTTACATTAAAATGAAAGAAGCTAAAGATGGAGACATTCAACATGTATTGAGATCCGAGACGATGGAACAAAAGTCTAAATATTTTGCTGCTTTTAAAATTAGAAAAATACCTTTTTTGAAAAAAATGGATCTAGGTACAATATGGAAGAAATACCATATCCACCAGCATCCAGATATCCAACCAACTGACATCTCTAGTATCTCTAAATGCGCCTGAGACCGGGAAGACAGCTAAGGGGCAATGTGCAAGTCTTTGAAGTAAGACATTGCAGAGCAGCACAATTTTGAAACCCAGTCCCATGCCTATAGATGTGAAGCATGATATAAGAACCCAATATATTCCATTTCTGCAAGGGAACCTTTTTTAGTGACTAGAGTCATTGTTTTGAAATGTAGGATTTTCTCACACTGCAGTGACCTTTGACTTTCCAAAGTTTGTCAAAATTATTTCCTAACTTGGTGAAAGCTCACAATTGATTTCATATAATCCTAAATGCATACCAAATGTCTTTACACCACAAAAAACTTTTTTTCCAGATAGGGTTATTTATTTAACAATAAACACTTGTTCTGTGATATGTGTCCCTCGCTTTGGTAGATATGGCACCACAACGTTGTTTGACCCTAAACTCTTACAGACATTTAAAATTGGCAGAGTCACTCTCAAGACTTGAATAGTCCATATTAAAAGGTTACTCATGCATGTCCATTTCCCTGCACAGCATGACATTAAGGAATCTTTTGAGTAACGGTTTGGGTGGAAAACCTCTTATATTTTATGAAGTGTTTATTCTAACATAGAACACCATGCTCTCCTCCTGAGAGGACTAACTTGGATGTTTTGTTCCACCTCTTACTCCTCTCAAACCCTGAGCATTATGGAAGCTAAGAATCATTCTAACATATGGAGGTAGTCGTGGGACTTAGTAAATGTCTCAGTAAACATCAATTTCTGCCAAAAAGAAATCCATACATGTGTGCAGAGTAGCAAACTATACAGCCATTAACACAAGGGAGATGCAAGAACTCTGAACAATGAGAAAAATCAAAACAAGATGTACAATTGCAAGATGTACAATTGCTTGATGGTATTTGGAAATACCAAAAAGAGACAGATACATCTGTGTCAAACTGGAAGGCAATGAAGAAAAATTTGAGGATGTTTAAACTGCTGTCTCCCCAGTGATTTTACCTCCCAGCTAAACCAAGGACGCAACCCTGTGACTTAAGGACATAGACATCATATCCACAGAGCTTAACTGGCAAATGAGAAGGAAGGTAGTTAGAGAACGTGTCTTGAACCTGGGAAATTAATATGACAGAGAAGGAGAAGGACAGAGCCTATCAGGTGGAAGTGAAGAAGCTGAAGTCTGAAGCTGCTCAGGCAAGGGATCCTTCTGCACCACCGATGGAGAATTCCATGGCCGTCCCTATCTTTCAAAAGATTAGGTTGGAGAGTTTGTGTTTGGTTCTGCTATTTTGTCTGGAACTTAATTTGTGGAGTTAGCTTGTATAATGCACACAACAGCCTATTTACTCAGTGAACTGTTTATAGTACAAGTGATGCAATTCCAGAACTGCACGACTGTGATCAGAAGACAAATGGATGTATGAAGGAGGAATATTTATGCAGGTTTGAGAGGACACTGGCTTAGAGGAATTTCAGTTACTTCCTTAATACAAGATATCTACAAGGTTCTATCTGACAAACGTCTGGTAAATTGAAAGAAATGATGGTGTCAAAAAAGAAAAATCAACATTAAGTGGAAAGAGTTCCATTTGCAATGATGTAAACTTCTAACGATCATATAGTGCACAAAACCTTAATGAAACATTGGAACACTGTCATGATGAAGAAGGATATAAAACAATATTTGGTTAATAAACCTAGGGTAGTGTACAAAAGAGCAAGAATTTTACAGAACAGTTTGAGTCCTAGTTATAAGATGGGTGATTTTGTATATTTAGAAAATGACAAAAATGTTGGATATCTGTGAAAAAAATTATCACATTAATGAATTGTAATTTTGTGATTAACAGAAGGATAGATCAGGGGCAACACGCTTGACTTGGAAACAAGACGACGCAGAGCAAAACAGGTTTTATCCCCGGTTCCGTGCTTAGAAACCTCTGGGTATTAAGCACGTTGTAAATAACCAGTTTTAAATTATAATTATGTAGGTATAATAATGTATGTAGTTAAATGTATGTGCAAGAAATTGTATATACTAAGCACCAAAAGACAACTGAGCACCATGATTTACAAACACATGCAACATCAGAGACATGTACTCATGTAGAGTCCACCGGCACACAATACATAAAGAAGAAAATAACAAGGATTTAAAATGTGTTGAAATTAATCCAGGAAAACAAGATGGAGATGTGGAAAATAATATGTGAATAGACAGGGTTAAAAGAGAATATGTTTTTCAAACATTAAAAAGAGGACTAAACCAGTACAATACATTTCATAGTTATATCATAGATAGTTAATATAATAGCACTACTACTAAAAAGAGATATGTGTAGTTTGAATCTGATAACTTATTTTCAGTTCACCTTTGAGAAACCAAGTATTTGTGACAGTTTTATTGTGCAATTTGATGCAGGTTACTGTTGGAGATAAAACTCTCATGTTAACAAATTGAAAAACGATAGTGAACTTGTTTGCTTAAGGTAGTACACAATTAGGAACCAGTTCTCAATGTACTATCATTGAATTAGTAAGAAGAGAAGCAATGGCCAAAGACCTGTTAAACGTATGATTAATAGTTCCCAGCATATGTTTGTGTATAAAGCTAACGCTGTTACCTTACACTGCTTTCTCTGTTTCTATTGTTGTATCTAAAATGTAATGCAAGGAACAAGAAATTGATTTGAAGCCTACAAGGATTAATAGTAGAACTAAATCTGAAACTTCAAGATGGAGTTTATTGCTGTCAAGTCCACTTTCTAGCTGTAGTTTTTTCCACTATAAATGGACAAAATGATGTCTGCAAATTGATGAACGCCAAAGAACATGTGTATTACAATCCCTTTTGAAACTAACAGGCCCATAGTATCAGAAATTAACTGGTTTGATACTCTGTTTTTAGTGTGTATCTGTAAAAATAAAGATAAAATATATGTGTTTGATATGTGAGATTATACCTAATACATAGGACATTGCAGAAATAATTTACAATTAAAACGACAGAGAGTAATCCTATATTAGAGATAACAGGCAACACTATCCCTGAACAAGGAGGGAATATTGATATTTTGACGAAAACAGACATAATTGTTAGGAATATGAGAGTATCATACACAAATACATTTCTGTTGAAATTATTTTGCAGTTTTGTAAGTTGAAAACCTAAACAAGTTGTAATTAAAAATACGTGGAGGATGTAATTGCAAGCATAAAACCAATTTATTGAAGTAAGTGTTTTGAGGTAAAATTGTCGAACTTTGGCTTTTGTTGATAGATATTGATTTGAATAATTATGACGTTTTGGTTACTAATGGGCTTTTCGGTTTGTCCCTATTTTTCTTTTTCTTCTTCTCTCCCTATTACTGCTATTCTTCAAACTTGTATTTAAAAGTGAGAATAGGTAGGAGGTGGACCTGAAGAAGCTTGCATCACTAGTATAAATCTCTCCCATATACACTGAAACACATGTAGGACAATATGTAGCTATTTTGTAATTTTGACTATTATTTGCGGATAAGGAACTAAAAGCCTTTTTGTAATATGTACAGTGCGTATGAATAATACATACAAATAGGTTCTAGAAGTGTATCGCAGGGATACAATTTATCCAATGGAAGGAACTCACTGATCTATTTTTTATATTTAATATTTTGTATGTAAAGTAGGATTAGGCCTTACTTGTTTTAATGTGAACAGTATGGGTCAGCGCATAAATTGTCTATAGAACTAATTATGCTATTTTCATCGCATAACCAGCACATTATTTTATATATAGACAACTAGTGCAGCAGGGTGACAGTTATGTTCATGCAACAATTCCTTAATATAATTGGTGCACAATATCCCATATTAGTAAGTCACCTGTTGTTGCCTGATATATCCATGAGAGAGAAGGACGTTGAGAAACATGGTTACATTTTGCTATGAGAAACCTGAATCTGCCGAATAAAGGAAAACATTTGAATTCCTATAATAGCATTTTTTCAATTGTATTTAATTGTTTTCAGTTCAGTTCAGTTCAGTGCTTGATTCCGATGTAAAATGCCATAAAAAAATACAATTGACAACACATGTCAATTCATTAAATCAATTTGAATAATAAAAACACACACATTAGATAACACTAAAACACCAATAAAATCCCAAATAGCTGCAAAATATTTGTTTTAAAAACATAATATTGCAAACAGAAATATATAAGATCCCCAAAACAGCGTTTTGCCTACCCATAATAACACTTCAGTCACTGCTCGGTCAATGAGGCCGAAATCTGAGCAGTACAACCTACGTTGGAAAGATATATACCGCACCCTTATGGTGCCACCTTCTGTCTCAGCCTCCAAGCCCACACTAAATATTTTCAAGTTGAGAAGACTGCTAGACCATCACATACAGACATGGTCTCTAGGGTCGTGCGACTGTCGTGAACTCTAAACAGCGACCTAAGGCAGCGTTCCCTTGCTGTCAGGTTGGCTGGACATATCAGCAAGAAACAAACAAAGGTTTCACTGGAACAACCACAGGGTGGACATACTGAAGATACAGTGTTGTTCGATTTATTACAAAGACTTGCAATTGGGACAATCCCTATGCAAAGTTTGATATACAGTACTCTTTCGTATTTTGGATTTACATAGTCTAATTCAACCCTGATTCAACTCTACACTCCAATAGTGAATAAAATGAAAGGGCACTTCTACCTTGGAGCGGATGTCCCGCTCATCCTTTGGCAGCAATGCTAATTTAACTGCTGCCTTATCTGAACTAGTAATGTTACTTGGCTCCGTCCAGTACTCTCCCAAGCCTAGGGTAAGCAATTATTTCTTAATGTGGGCAAACCATGGAAGTGAGGGGCCCCAATCCTGAGATATTACATACAACACTGCTTCTTAAACCTAAACAGGGAATTGTTCGACCATAAGCGTACCCAGTAACATAAAAGCCGCATCCAATAAATTGATTTGATGCATTGAATCCCTATTTCTAAGAATACAGGGAGATTAGGTGCAGTGTAGGATAATCCCAAAATGGTCTTCAAATACTTGTTTTTCACAATAGATAAGGGGACAATACTCTGCTGCCCCCATAACTCTGACTCATAAATTGCAGCCTACATAGCTTGGGCTTTGTAGGCCTCAGACTGCACCATTTCCTTGCTCCTTGGTGAACCTCGGAAGGGTGCCGCTATATCTTGCTAGCATGACTTTTGCCTTGGCCAAGTGCATATTCCAACTGCACAATGACATTACCCTCACCCCAAGGTAGTCATACAAGTCAACCTGCTCAATGGGGCCCTCCTCTAGTTCTAACCTTAGGACTAGAGGTTTCCCCTTTCTTGCAGCACTAAAGAGCATTGATTTTGGCTTTGAGACATTGAGGGCCAACCCCTTTTGATTGCAAAATTCCACAAGTATCCTAAATTGCTTGCCAATGCCCGCAGGGGTTAGAGACAATAAAACTGCTTGTCTCCAAACATTGAAACTGTAATCCTTTCTCCTGCCAACGTAGGGGCATCTGAATGGGATGCTACTAGCTCAGTGATTATTCCAATTCTGAAGATGCAGAAAGCTTGGGAACAAGTGCAAACCCCTGTCAGACTACCTTCTCAATCTTAATAGATTGGGTTGTGCTTCCATCAGTGCCCCACTGTACAGCCGCTATGTTGTTTGAATACAGGTTCTGGATAACTACCAGCAAATGTGGAAGTATATTTCAAGCATGCAGGCCATCCCAACGCCAGCTCTTTGGTACTGTGAATCAATGCTGTCCAAAGATGAAGATAGCATAAATAGTCATCTTTCTAAGCATACTTGTCGCATCGTATTCTCAGCTGAAGGTTTTGATCAATGGTACTCAAACCACCACAGAACCCGACTTGAAAATGATTGTCAGTAATTCATGACTCCAAAAGGGCTTGGATTGCTCTCGTGTAAATGTTACCGCCTCCATCCAGCAGTGAAATTGTACAGTAATTAGCTGGTGAATCTCTAGGACCCTTTCTATGAATTGGAACTATCCCAGCCTGAGTCAATGAGGTCAGAACAATGTTGTAATTGAGGACTACATTGAATCATTTGGTGAGATTGGGATTACAGATCCCTGGTTCTGTGGTCTAGAGGTCTATTGGGATCCGGTCAGGGCCAGGGGCTTTTCCCAGCTTTTGGGTGTGGAGGGCACTTCCAGCTTCCTCATGCGTAAGGTAAAAACTTGTTTGTTCACAATTTTGGGCATTCCATGCAGCATTGTCGATCCCCACAGTTCCCTGTGGAAATGATCCGTCCTCCCTGTACAGCCCCATGAAGTGGTCAACCCAGGTTGCTTCTGTTATGCAACCCTGTTGAATATTACTGTCACTCCGCCCCCATGATTTTCCAGGATTCCCTTCAGTTGGCCTTGCCAATAGCTGCCAGTAGCCCCCTCCAGATCTGCTCTCCCCAAACCTTTTTCTTGTTTATGAGGAGTTTATGATAATGATTTCTAGCTTTCTGAAGAGCTGAGGGACCTACTGCCCCCCGTTTCAGTTTTACCTGGCTAACCAGCAAACCTTTGCCCTGTCTATATTCTGTGTCGTAGCAAGGAGTCGTTGGCTCTGCAAGGTTGCACACGACTTTCTGGGGTGTCTATAACATGCAACTTCCCAGCTAGTTTCTTATGCAGTTCTAATGTAGCTCTGTGGTCCTCAGGATCCATTGCAGCAAATCCTTCTAGGAGTGGAAGAATATCATTATACGCCATGGGCAATTTTTACCCAAATCAAGGTTTGCGCACCGTATGTTAGGTCTAGCATGACCCATGACAGCCAGTGGCATATGGGCTCTCGGTGTAACAGTGTCAGACAAACCCCCAAAAAAATCTTTGATATTCAACACTAAGGGTGGTGACCACTTTCAATCCTGCAATGGATACCAAAATTATTTATATATGATCAGGCTTACACATTTGCTAAGATGTGATCTATTTTGCATGGAGCTGATTAATTGGTGTACGTCAACTTCAACGGTGCATCCCCGGGGAATCGGCCATTGCAGGCCGTAAGGTTGGCCGAAAGCAATAGGATTAACATCTCATTGGCATGGCTGTTTTGCCTTCTTGGTTTTTGCGAGTTTAAGATACCTATCCCCCAGTGACATTCCTCAGCCATGATTTCAACCATAATATCCAAGGGCTAAAATTGTAAATTGAAATCCCCATAACTATCATCTTCAAGGAGTTAGACAGATTTGATCTCCAATCGTTGTTTCTCTCAATCGCTCTCTGGATGAGGGCAATGCATGCCCCAATGAACCCCTGTTGTAAAGATTTATGAGGAGGATCTTGGAGCCATCAGCAAGTTTCAAGTGTATTCGAGCAAGTCAGGAGACCCACACCCCTGCACATGTATAGATTCAAAAAAGGAGATATCCGCCCACGTCAACAACCCCCCTTGGGCGACCCATCGTTCCCTTAACAGTAGGGATTGCAAAAAACAAAAACAGCCCATATTTCTTGAACACTGAGTACCTCATATGCCCTGAGGAAATTGTGCGATTAATTATCCACAAGGAATTCATTTACCCAGCTTTGCTCCCAGATAAAATTTACAACCCAGGCCTCCGATGGTCAGGAGTTTCAACAAGGAGCCGGGGTGCCAGAGTCCCCTGCTTCCACGGGCTCCTCCCCAAGTGGTGACAGTACCTGCTCCTGGCTGGGGTGCCCAGCCCATCAAGCATTTGAAGATCGAACAGTCTCCTGGCTATTTGCCATCAGCCCGCAGTGTAGTGTAGATGGGACATTCTTAGAGAATTGTGCACAATTATTTCCCGAGGCCTAAGACTCAACTCCAGCTACATCAAGTATGATCTGACCGGAGTGCACGTTGGATTGTGCTCCCCCACCTGTGGCAGAGGGAACATCAACAGACCTGCTAGGCTGCTTACTTCCCTTCAATAGCTGCGGTTCACCCCTCCTCCCTCCTGTACCTGGACCCCGGTGGCATCGACATTTGAATTGAAATGTCCAATCCCTTGAGGGGTAGAGATTGCTGCTCCATTAGAAATATATCTTGGATCATCATATGGTCATTCAATTAGACCTTGATCGAGACCCTGCCGTTCGATCCCACCAATGTCAAGCAGACAGATAAATCATCAGGCTGTCTCCTGTTTCATATTTTGAGTGCAATGGTTTAGGGACATTCACAAAATAAAAACAATTCTGTAACAGTTTTGGTCCATAGTGGGTAGCATAGTTTGGTCAGATATTAGGGCACGTTTCCGTGGGGAGCTTCTCATGGGAACTCTGGCCATATGTTTGTGTAGTAGGGTCAATGTTCACCCCAATGTTCCTATAGGATTTAATGTCTTGGTGCAATCATCACACTTGTCGTGTCCCCCAGTGACCCCCCCAACTCAATGTCCATTTGGGCCGGTGGAAACCTAACTAATGTGGTCTCTGATAGGGTCTAGACACGTGTCCCGAGCTCCTCCACCACCCTCTGTAGTGTTCTCAACTCATGTCTCATTATCTTTTTGTAGTTGGGTTACGCAAGATGAGGCATGCTTACAACCCCTGTAACACCATGCACCACAGAACACACTCAAGCCACACACTGGCTCCACCCTATGGGGAACAGAACTATGAGGGACCTCATGATCACTCAGGATCTCAAAACATTTAGAGGTTATTAATTTAGGGGGATACCAAAGAGCCTCATTTGTGGCCAAACAGGCATAGCAACCCTCCCCCAGGTCCCTGTGTTGTTACCCCATTGGAGTGGTCGCTCAACACTACCGTTATGTTGAATGATTTCCCACCCTGTTGCTCATGACAATTTTGGACTTGGTAACCTGGGTGTATTTTCCCCACCTCCACTAGGGTTGTGAGTGGGATTTTATGGGCCCCCGGACTATTCCCGGGAGAATTGCTGCATGTCCTCTAGGAAATGTTACTTCAAAGCTGGTTTCCCTTGTCCAGTGGGGTCTGCAGTGCCTTCTTCCTTACTTACGATAGTAGATACCTCGTTGCTGGCTAGTGTACTACAATTGGAGCCCACTTTTGCTCCCTTATGCCCCTGCCCTCTTTCATCCTTAATCCTGCTGGGGCAATAGGGGCCTCATTATGAGTTGGATGCCGGGATGCTCTTAGCATTACCGCAACTTGGTCTGGTGCTATTAGCGCCGGATCACAAGTTGCAGTGCGGCCGTAAATCCACATTCTATGCTGAGGACTCAATGGGGCATTTTCAGCACAATTTGCGCAGTGCTAATTGCGCCACACTGATTGTTCTGAACATGGGCAGTAAGTCAGCGCATACACCTCCAGCTCAAAGCTGGAGGCGAATGCCCTGAGTTAGGTCAAAACTCAGGATTAGGCAGAGTGGTAAAGCGGCGGTAATAGAGTTACTGCTGCGTTTTTACCTCTCCGTCCAACTCGTTATGTATGTCATGCAAAAGTCTTCCTATTTCATTGTCATGGCATTAGCCTCAACAATGCGAATTTCATGAAAATGGTGGCTCTTTGGCAAGAAATGCAATTAGATGAAGAGCTCCTAGCCATCCTTTGAGACATGTTGCAGAGTCTATACGCAAAATAAGATAGGGCAGCAACACTTACTCAGGGAAAATAAGGGACAAACTCTATACGGATTGTAAAACTAGCCAAGTGCTAAATGCAGGAACCAAAGTGCGGTGGGCAATATTAACCAAAAGCTTAGGTCTATATGGGCTATTAACTTGCATGGATGCAATAATTGCACAAGTTCAAGATACGAAAGGTACAAGGATACAAGACAATTAAAATGCACTCTAACTATAAAATAGTATTACAAATGATAAAATAATGAGGCACCTAATCTAAATAGCAGCTGTTATATCATTAAACATCATGTTGCAAGCAAGCAGTAAAAAAAGGTCTGCAGTCTCATCAAACTGATCTAACTAATCAGCTAGCATGCTAACATGCAAGCACTACAGTCAAACTTAGATTAGGAAGCCAAATAACTTCCAGATAGAATGTATTGCAGGGTGAGGCACGCCCGACAGCTCAAAAGGCCACCAGAGTCCGTCCCCCCCACCATGCCACACCACCCAGAGGATGTCCCCGTGTTCACATTGAAAGAGTCCACAAAAACAATCAGGCAGGCAGTCATACTGTAGTCGGAAAAATGCTCCCTGGAGTTCGAAGCATGTCATTGATGAGCAGGGAATACACTGACAGCAACAACCGGTCTAAGAGAGTCTACACAGCAGAGTCCAAATACATCCAGGAAAGGATTCAAGATCTACGGGGTCAAAGTCAAAATCTTCAAAGCGTTGTCCAGTTTAACTGTAGACCATATATGCTAATAGTGATTGCTCTTCGGCTACATCCACTGTGCTGAACACCTACAGTGCCAACAACTGAGCCCTTACTCTGCCACAGACAGGGATACTGCTGCCTCTATAAGACCGAGCGGGCATGGCCAAAGAGAAACACAGGATCTAGAACGCTGGCATCAAACTCTGCACCCTTACCCTAAGGGATTCATTGTTTTATTATTGAGTATTTTCTGCATTCTTGTCATGCAGATTTACCTCATTATATAGATTACTCCAAAGTGAAAAGCCCTATTTGTTGGTTGTGTCTGCAGACTGATGGGTGTCGCATAGGTTAAACCAGAAGAAAAAGCTTTAGAAGTAGAAAGTGTTTCACAAAAAGCAGCACCCTCACTCTAAACATCTGTCGCCTGTGGACCCCAAAGTAGCACGTGGTAAAAGTCACAGCTATGGGCACCGAAAGCCCAGTTATCCTCTGAAAACGAAAGACGGTAAAGTTGAATGCAAACCTGCCCCAACAATATGTTCACACTGTCAAAAGAGTAATCACTGCAGGGGCTCCCCCAATGTATGGCCAGAAAAGTGAGTATCCAGGCTGTTAGCATATCCAATCTCGAGCCTGTAGATGTCTTTAGTATCCAGGGGTCTGGGAACACTACCAGGATGTGTTTCAAGAGATTACTCCTAATTACTACTGCTACTTAATGACTGTCTTCATTTAAAAATGAAGGATGTCTGCTCGTAAACGACACTGGACCCAGTGTCATGATTCTCGGCCAGATACTGCTCAACCAAGAAGACCTAGTGATGTTTTCCACTGTAGCCACTCAACGGTGCCGTGGACTCACACAGTGTTGCCCACTACCATTTTAAACATCCAGGTAGACATTTTACAGTAATTATATGGAACAATATCCCAGCAAGGAATTTGCTTGGCAATGTTTTGAATATTTTAGCACTAGTTTATGTGGAACCTTTAGGTGCTCTGATCTCCTGAACATAGACAAAGACGTGCCAGAAGTGTATTTCAACAACACAGGAGTTGCGCAAATACCTAAGTATGAAGCAAGACCTGCGACCGAACTGCATGTGGCAGACCATCATGGAAGACTCATCCATGCGGCAAAGTTAATGTCATTTATTTAGCAAATAAAATGACAGGAGTCACACGAGAAAAACAAGTTTGCTCTGGAGTTCTCGTTTTCTAAGCATGTGCCATCCGTTTTAATCCCGATGTGACATCACAAATACAGGTTCCATCCCAGAAACCTATCACACATTTACATTGTTCAGTTTGGGTAGGATACATGTAGAAGATATATGGGTTAGTTCTCCAATTGGATAGCCATGTCTAGGCGCCACTCCTAGGATCATCTCTACTAGCATTGATCTACAATGTTGCCGGGCCGCAGGAAGACCATTGGCCCTTCCAAAAAATGATATCCCCAGTTGAAAAGTGAATCTGGATTGGTCAGATTGTGTCCTCCCATCCCTGGGACTCTGGAAAGTTACAAGACTGAGTATACCGTTTCAAGGCTATTGGACTGAACATGGAGGTGCAAAATGTTCCCTAACGTTACCATCTTTGATCACATAAGTCTGGGAGAGTCCTTTCAGTTAGCAGTTTGTGGGTTGATGGGAAGAGTCCTCTTCGTCTACCTTGGCTGAATGGCAACTGTACTATTCGGCTGGGTCACATGTGTGGACACCACAAAATGAAGCGGTTCTGCTTGTAATTATGAGGATTTTAGCCTGACTTTCTGCAGGCAGTTCATTGTCTTGGTAACTGGAACGTTCCCATCTCTACTTGTGCTTGGCTGAGTGCCCTATTTCTGCTTCCATCTGGCTTTGGCGATCATGTCCGCTTTTCCATGTACTCAAAGCCTGTCCCTCATTTGCCACTCATTTCAGAGACCTATAGCTATTATGTCTTTCCCTATGGCCTCTCAATTTTAGTAGTAGTCAAGCATGTGCAAGCTAAATAGATGAATACTTTGAATCTTGCAGTTTCCGCTTCAGCATACAATATTAATATAGCTATGTATGTGTGTCCAACCTCTACCTACGTGGGTCATAAGCATGTGCTTCATGCCTATATACAATAAACTAGTGCATGTTCGTGTAGTTTCATGAATGAATGAATATGTATTTCATGTATAATGCGGCTATGTCGTGATGTCAGTGATGACATCATTGGTTTCTGGCTTTGCAGTCAGTCAACTTGCTCAGTCGATGTCATTTCCATGTCGTCCAAGTACTGAATCAGGTATGGTCTAAACAGTTGTCTGAGCGGATAACGCTTCTCACACCTGCAATGCATTGATGATTGCAGTGATGGGCATAAAAGTGAGGCACATCTATTGTTTCTCTGCCTTCGTGTTGAGAGTCGTGTGGGGGGGCAAGAGGATCAGATTTAGCCCCCCCATCTGCAAGGGGATGGTCCCAGACGTTATCTGGAATTCAACACAATGTCTAACTTTACAGCACAGAAACATTTGGGTGAGCATCACAGTGTCTATCTTCTAAGTGCTGCAAGTTTTAAGGAGCCAGCAATCACAGTGTCTGACTTTGGAGTGCTTCAAGATTTGAAGCAGGGGTTACGATATTGGGCACCTGGGATCTACATAATGCCTTGTGGCGGTGGCAATCGCAATGTCCAAGTACAGAGCGTCACAAGATTTAAAGCCGTGGCAATCACTGTGTCGGATTTCAGAGAATAGCAACTGGTTACAACACAGTTTCTAACTCCTGAGCACGGTGACAGGGTTCCTATGTGATAAGTTCAGTACAGTGGCAAAACCTTCAAGCGCAGCACGTTTTAAGAGTGGCAGGGCTCCTGATGTCGAAGGGTTCAACACAGTAGCAAACTTCAGAAGACAGCAAGATCTAAATTAATGGCAGATTTCCTATGTGGCCGGATTTAACACAGTAGGAAAATCTTGTGGCGCACCAAGTTTTAAGCAATGGCAGGTTCCTATGTGGCATGATTCAGTACAATGGCAAGACCATTAGAGCTCAGAAAAAATTAAAACACATTAGAACCTCAGAGTGCAGCAAACTTAAAAACGGTGGCATATTTCCTATATAGCAGGGCTCAGCACAGTGGTAAAAACTCAGATAGCAGCAAGATTTAAAACAGAGGCACGGATTCAGCACAGTAGCATACTTCATTGTGCAGCAAGATTTAAAACAGTGGCAGACTTCCTATGTGGCAGGGTTCAACACAATAGCAGGACCATTAGAGCTCCAACTGGATTTAGGATAATGGCAGGGATTCAGCACAGTAGTAAAACCACAGGGTGCTGCAAGATTTAGAGCAAATGGCAGGGATTCAACACTGTAGCAAAACCTCAGAGCGCAGCAAGATTTAAAATAACAACTGTTTCCTGTGTTTCTTGATTCAGTACAATGGCAAGACCTTGGAGCTCAAGAAGAATTATTCAATGGTAGGGATTACACACAGTAGGAAATCTCAGAGCGCAGCAAGGTTCAAACCGTGGAAGACGTCATATGCAGCAGTAACATAATAGCATAACCGTTAGAGCTAAGCAACATTTTAATCAGTGGTAGGGATTCAACATGGTAGCAAACCTCAAAGTGCCGCAAGTTGTGGTGAAATAAGTGGTGTTTGAAAATACTGACTGCACTTCATGACCTGCACATTATAGCAGAAGGCTTGTTTGCTGTATGTGATAGTCCTAGAATTCAGTAAATATGTCTCCTGTTAGATGAAATACCTCACATACAATACTTCAATATTTACTTCCACCCACAAAGTAGGTGCACATGGTTTGTAAGATTCCCTGCAATTAGAATAAACCTTGGCAAAGGAAAGGCACTTGCCAGGCACTATCGTAGAGGTATTATCTGGCTTTTCATGGTAGCAGGTGCAAAATGGTGCGAGGACATGGCCATCTAATAACAGTTCCTTGCAAACCTAATACTTATACACAAGCCAAAACTGTTGGCTTTGCCAATGCTTGTTTTTAACAGGACTTCAGTGAAGGACCTGCATAGTGCTTATAAATAGAGTGGCGGAAGCCAGAACTGGTAAAGACATTTTTATTACAACAGTAAAGAAACAGTCATGCAAACAGATGTGAAAGAGTCTCAAGAGAGCCGCGGTAGCAGGAAGAAGACACTTGTAGGTTGCTGATCTCCAGCACGCACAACAGGTGCACACACGAAGTTCATAACTTAAAAGTTGAAACCAATGCAAATTATAATAATACCTGTCGAGTACTTTACACGTATTTAATGAGCTGCCTAGTGGGCACCGTATGATCCATTATATGCAATGTAATGGGTGGGTGTTACTTTGGAACCATAATACTAGGACCAAACACAAACATAGTATTTGGAGCATTTTATTAATTGCACCCAATTAATTAATTAAAAAGCACCCAAGCCTACCAACACAAGAAGAAATACCAGCACTCCCATCACAAGACACAGGAGCCAACCACTCAACCGGCACCACCGCACAGAGCACCAAAATGCCCCGGACCAGAAAGGGACGCCAAGAAAGGGCACAAGACAAGGCCGCACTGGATACAGGCACACAAATTCAACCTACCACCGAAGCAACAACCTCAAATAGAAGAAACACAACGCCAAAAACCAAAACGACCATAACAAAACTCCAAAGGGAAAATAAAAATTCCTTATCTCACACCATACCTCGCAAACAACCCCAGAACCAGGATACCCCAACGACAGACATCAAGACAGACAACACATCCCGAGACAACCAGAAAAAAGATGGGAACACCCAAGAAGAAGGTGGCTAGAGTCCGACCCCATCACCCCATACATCACAAGAACAGAAGGACACCCTCAACACCTGCGCCATACGGGACATAACGACGATGAAGATCTTATAACCAACAACCCAAACATGAACCTAACTGACCAATTCAACAAAGAAGCAGCCTTCACAGACCTTCACATAACCAGCACAAACGGAGAAGAAAGACCAATGAACAGCCAAGCTTTCAATCTAGCAGACCACTTCAATGAAGATGCAGCTTCCTTTGATCCTCATACGCCCTCCTACAATGAATATACAGCCTTCGCTGATCCTCATCCATCCCCAATCAACGCCAACAATGATGCACCGCAACCAAGCAACCACAAACCAAAACAAGGTACAACCAACAATCAAAACCACACCACTAAGATCCACTGCAACCTCATCAATGCAAGATCAATGTCGAAACATGCCACCGAGATATACGATCTGCTCTGCGACGGAGGGATCGACATTCTATTTGTAACAGAAACCTGGCTAGACAGCAATTATAAGATCCCTCAACAACTGTTGGCCTAAATACTTCAAATGCGTCCAATCAAACAGAAAAACCAAAAGAGGGGGAGGGCTGGCAATCATTCACAAGGAACACCTGGATATCAAACTGGAAGACCCACTAAATGTGAATCCCTAATCATACGTCTAGCAGTAACATCCAAAACAAACTTGAAATTCATACTAATGTATAGGCCACTAACCTACGATACAACCTTCGTAGACTCCTTCACAGAAGCAATCACCGTCCTAGCCATCAAACACAATTACCTAATAGTCCTAGGAGACTTCAACATCTGGTTTGAAGAAAGCACAACCATACACAAATCGCTAACCAGCCAACTAGCAGCAATGAACCTAAAACTACTAGTCAAAGCAGCAACCCACTCAGCAGGGCATACACTTGACACAATCTTCGCTAACAAATTACTCCTCACCACAGCACCCCCAATTCAAATACCCTGGAGCGACCACCTCATCATCCCCTTCGTAATCAAAATGACCAGGCTAACAAACAATCAACCATGGGAAGAAATTGGAGAACCATCAAAAACTCCAACCTGCATGAACTCCTGGAGCTAAACAAACCAAACCCCAACATTCACGGAAGAAGATGACCTGGACAAAAAGGTAACCCTGCTGCATTCCTGGATCATAACTACTATACAACATCACCAAAGAAAAACCGTTCGCTTCTTCTAATAACCGGTCTATGGCAAAATGGTTCATCCCACTACTTTGCATCATGAAAAGAAAAAAACGAAGACTAGAACTTGATTGGAGAAAACAAATCGACGCAGCAAACAAACTGAAATTCCTACAACACAACCGGGTTTACAAAAAGGAAATACAAAAAGCAAAGAGGAAACACTACGACAACCGAATCTTCGAAGCACCAAAAGCCCAAAAAGAGCTCTTCAAAATCATAAACTAAATCAAAAACCCTCCGGGATGTAACAACACACCAACTATGGCCACAAAACTGCAACAACCTTGCAGACCACTTCAAAAACAAAATCACCAACATCCAACAAACTATTCAAAGCAGACCGTCTGATCTGACCACAAACCCAACCTACACCCCGGAGGAGCACCCAAACTACGAAGCTTTCCAGAAATATCAGTGGAGACATTTGTCAAACTGGTGAATGAAAGCAATAACTCAGGGTCCCCCGAAAACTCATGCCCACCAGACATATACAAATCAATTCTTAAACAAGGAACGCCCATGGAATATCACAGGAACGTCCTCAACCATTCCATTGCAACTGTGAAAGTGCCACAAGCCTTCAAAACTGCATACATCAGGCCACTACTCAAAGATACAGCCAGAAACGTAGAGGACCTCTCCACTACAGACCCATCCCCAACATCCTGTTTACAGTCAAGCTGCTGGAAAACGTACATATACAAAATGACCCAATAGTTCATAGAAGAGCATGACCTACTAGACCAGGCACAAGTTGGCTTCAGACCACTGAGAGGAACGGAATCAGCTCTACTCTCAATATGGGACAATCTAAAAATCAACGCAGACTCAGACAACAGCACTGCCATGATACTCCTAGACCTATCGGCAGCATTTGGCACAGTCGACCATGACACCCTCATAACGAGATTACAAGGACTTGGAATAACAGACATCACCCTACTATGGATCAAATCTTTCCTAACAAACAGAACGGAAACTGTATGGATGAAACCCTTCAAATCCAGCCCGAGAAACTCTGCCTGTGGAGTACCACAAGGATCATCCTTCTCCCCACTACTATTCAACATATACCTGTACCTACTGATCAGAATCATCAAAAGCCACAGCCTCACTTGCTACAACTACGCTGCTGATACACAAATAATCTTCAAAATACAAGACAACCCGGAAAGAAACTCAACGCTAGAAAACTGCCTCTGATGTATTCTTCTGGATGAACTCCAATTCCCTCAAAATCAACCCGGGCAAAACTGAAATAATGATCATCACAAAAAATGGAGGAGAAAACCAATTCATCCCTTGGCCAAGGGAACTCGGGACAACCCCAACACCCTCGGCGATTGTAAAAAACCTAGGGGTTCTGATGGACAGTAATCTCACGCTAGAGCCACAAGTAAACACTCTCCTCAAGAAATGCTTCTTTCTCCTGTGAGCGTCAAAGAGAATCTTACCGTTCTTATCGTTCACCAACAAAACGACCATCATCATCGCCCTCGTCATGTCCAAAGTAGACTACGCCAACAGCCTATACCTAGGCATTCCTGAAGGTCTCCTAAAAAAAACTACAACGCATTCAAAACGCGGCAGCCAGACTACTTCTGAAACTACCCCGAAGAGAACACACCGCACCAGCGCTGAAAACACTACATTGGCTACCAATAAAACAACAAATAAAATTCAAAACAATGTGCATTACGCACAGAGCAGTACACAACAAAGGCGCTGAATTCCTAAGAGACAAACTGCGCCTACATCAACCAACAAGAATGCTCAGATCAAGCATGAACATCTGCCTGGAACCGAAGCCATACTACAAAAGAAAACTTGGAGGAGCCTCCTTCTCTCACCAAGCCCCGAAAACGTGGAACGACCTTCCAAAGTACATACATAACACAAACCACCTATTATTCAGGAAATTACTCAAAACCTGGCTCTTCACGTCATAACTAGAAAGACTGGCCACAGCGGCACTGACATAACTAAAATCATCAATGAACGTAGAGCGACTGCGATACACACCGATTAATCAATGGGAAAAGCTGAGGTAAATATCCCACGGCATACTAAAGGGCCTAATGGGAGACAGTCACAATACAACCAAAGACAGTAAACATAGCAACTTAAGACAGAAAGACTAGACCGAATCATCAAGAGGACCATGACCTTAACTATGACCTTCCCCAACAGCCATAAGAACAAAACCTAGAGAGGGAAAGGAAGCACTGCATCACAGGCCCCAATGCAATGGGTGAGAAACAGAATGTTTCATCACTACACGCTGTCCACCAATACAAAACAGAAAGCACAATGCCCCACCACACAAAACTAAAACTAAACAGTCCCAAGGATGTTCACCCCATGGAAATCAAAGAACCAGTCAGGACAAAAGGATATGAACGTCTGAATACACACGCTCCCCAAGACGGATCCACTAGGACAACACTTCAACACGACCCCGACCCTGAAACATTCAAAGCCTTAACCGACCTGGGTCACACTAGATCACCTGATAGTCCCACACCTGAAGATTAGGTTCAGACACACCCACCAATCCAAATTAGACTCAATAGGATACAGTTGGATCTGCGCAACACCACCAAATCGAGATGGCCCACGAGGAACCAGCAACATCAGAACCCACAGGTATACAACTCTAAAGGAATCATAAGTACCTGAACCAGGATACAGACCCCACTAACCCAACCCTCAAACCTCTGCATACTTAAACCCACACAAAACACACCCATCTCTCTTCCAGCAATCCGCACGCACTTTACCACACTGCATCAACAACACATAAACTTCACCCACAGCACTCGAGGCCTTCATCCGATCCAATACTAGCACCAAAGCCCAGTACTCCGAGTATACCGAGCAGAAGCTGCCAACAGCACACCACTTCTCCCACTCTCCTTCTCCCCTCCTCCCGACTAACCCCACCCCCACCCTTCCTTTTTACAGATCTGCCAGAGCGCCTGGGGACCAATTCCGTTGGTGACGGTGCGCTATACAAGTACCGCTAAAATAACATAACAAACCCCTACCAGATAGCATTGCAGGCAGAACACCGCAGGTGCTACAACGGAGCAGCATTTATTTTAGTATGACTATCTCCAAAGCAAAAGCAAAATGCAGGCAGACCCAATGTGAGTATTTTTCTAGGTTTGTAATGCATCCAAATGTACATTACCTCATCCTCAGTGAAAAATGAAATGTTATGTTTCTATTCACCCAATTGACACAGACCACTAATGGATAATGGGGTGCAAGATGACCTCCTGTGTTTCTGTCTTTCCTGTTTACGCTGACAGGAAGCACACCTGCGGCTTGAGTGAAGGAGTGATAAAGATTAGTGGAGGAACTGAAATCCTGTACCAGAGACCTTGGCAGGACCCTATGTATCGACCTTAGATGATTGACTCTGCTTTAATGGGAATGTGAAGTGTTTGCAGGTTGGATGACATCAACAGAGCATCACAATTGAAGCATCAGGTAAAAAGAAACTGTTGAAGATCTGGTAAGGAGATGCTGTTGAGCAATTGCAAAGCTGGTCTGGAACAAATATCTCTCTCTCTCTCTCTCTCTCTCTCTCTCTCTCTCTCTCTCTCTCCCTCTCTCTCTCTCTCTCTCTCCCCAGAGGAGGGAGCCAGCCGAGGAGAGAAGTCTGCCATCAGCTCGAGTTGGAGCCAGAGCAGAGTAAAGATATGGAAGGAAGGTATTTGGTATGATCACTAATCTTTCTTTGATTCAGCCATCTTGACTAGGCTGTTGTACTTCTATTTGGGGGCCTGCAGGTTGGAGGTTACCTTCAGGTGTCCTACAAATACTAGATAACAAGAAGAAGGGCTCTAGGGACCTGTTGAATAGACCAACTTGGTATTACATCCAGTTGGATGCACTGGGCACAAATGTAGTATTTATGTGGTTGCAGACTCTGGGTCACCATCAGAGAAATATGGCCCTCAATTTAAAGAGGTGGTTGCTCAGGTGTAAGGAGTAGGTTAAATGCAGCCGGGAGGCCGGTAAACAGATCTACTGCGCCTCGTTCAGCCTAATGTTTTGGTCCTGCCCTTCCCGACACGCTGCACCGTCTCCGATCACCAAAGCGCTCCGGGACTATTTCATCTGCCTCTGTTCAGCCTACCCAATTCGCTTGCCCCTTCTCTGCCATACAGAGTGGTGCTTGTATGGTCTTGTGTGCTGCTTTGGGGGCCATGTGACATTGCGGATATGTGGTATTCCCTTGGGGCAGCCTTTTTTGGGACAGCAAAGGGAAGGTAAATGGCCACGTGAAGTAGATTCATTTCAGTCTAACTAGCTGCATCCAGGAACTTATTCAGGTACTGTGACTGATAGTTCTCAATTCCAGGATGGATTTCTACAATGCTACATTGAAAGGCTGGACTTAGATAGGACTGTATATTTATAATATGATTTTGAGTTTTATGTGTTGCTGCACTATTATCTATTTTAGTGTTCTATTATGTTGCTGTTCTCGTATATTTTTCTTCTTTCTTTCTTTTCTTTTAGAGGGGGTAGGTGTTCGTATTGCACCTGTTACTTTAATGTTTGTGTTGCTTTTAAATGTGATTCAGGTTTTGTTTTGATGTTAGGCTCCTTAGGGTCTACATGGCTCTTTTTAACTTTGGTGTTTTCTGGTTGGTGATGTCTATATATGATTGGGAGGGGTATTGGGGGTGGCTTGGGGTTTGTTAGTTCTTGTTGACGTTGGATCCATACTTAGGTGGGGGTGGGGGAGGGTTTTTGATCTTTATAAGTACAGTTTTTTTTATTTGGTCTTTTGTTGTCTTCTCTTTTTCATTGCAATGCCGTCTGAGAGGGGTGACCAGTTGTCTGTTTCCTCGTGGAATATCAATGGTCTAAATAATCCGCTCAAAAGGCAAACAATTTTTAATTGTTTGAAAGATATGCACAGTGATGTACATTTTCTCCAAGAGACCCATTTACTGCTAGAGGATGCTAATATGCTGCGCAAAGGTTTGATTGGGGAATTATTTGTCTCTTGCTATTCATCCAGGAGTAGGGGGGTTGCTATTTTGATTCGGAAGAACTCCCCGATTAAGGTTTTGAAATCTCGCACTGATAAAGAGGGTAGGGTCATCGTGCTCTTGGTGGAAGTTCAAGGAGTACAGTATATTCTTTGCAATGTTTATGCCCCTTCAGTGGATGATGGCACATTTTTTGGGACAGTGGCTCAAATGTTACAGGATTTTGCTTGTCAGAATGTTATTGTGGGAGGCGACTTTAATTTGGTTATTGATAATGTAAGGGATCGCAGTGGGCCGCATATTGCTATCAGAAGAGACCCGACTTTTTGTTCCTTTAACTCACTTATTTCTGAATTTGCATTAGAAGACTGTTGGAGATTGCTTCATGGGGATTTGAGAGAATATACATTTTTTGCTGGTGGTACTCTCGTTCCGATTGGAATTGCCATTGTATTTCGGTGCTGGACTGCCCCTGGGCAGGACAAAGACTGATATGCAAATGGATATTTCCCATCTGTGAAAGGCACAGTGAGTAAAAGCAGTGGCTGCGAACTCTCAAGTGGTTAATAACCACTGAACAGGTTATCATGTCTGTTCTTGCGAGAGAGGGGCGCCCGCTACCTTTGTAAAACTATTTTTTAAGGAACCTGGGATTGGTAACCCTAGGTCTCCTGGGGGCAACCAGACGTGGTCTCCCTCTCACTGTGCTTAGAGAGGCATCAGCTTCACCTCACTGATGATCCCAAGAAGGGTGAAACACGTGTATGGGGTTGCTGGTGGTACTCTCGTTCCGATTGGAATTGCCATTGTATTTCGGTGCTGGACTGCCCCTGGGCAGGACAAAGACTGATATGCAAATGGATATTTCCCATCTGTGAAAGGCACAGTGAGTAAAAGCAGTGGCTGCGAACTCTCAAGTGGTTAATAACTACTGAACAGGTTATCATGTCTGTTCTTGCGAGAGAGGGGCGCCCGCTACCTTTGTAAAACTATTTTTTAAGGAACCTGGGATTGGTAACCCTAGGTCTCCTGGGGGCAACCAGACGTGGTCTCCCTCTCACTGTGCTTAGAGAGGCATCAGCTTCACCTCACTGATGATCCCCAACAAGGGTGAAACACGTGTATGGGGTTGCTGGTGGTACTCTCGTTCCGATTGGAATTGCCATTGTATTTCGGTGCTGGACTGCCCCTGGGCAGGACAAAGACTGATATGCAAATGGATATTTCCCATCTGTGAAAGGCACAGTGAGTAAAAGCAGTGGCTGCGAACTCTCAAGTGGTTAATAACCACTGAACAGGTTATCATGTCTGTTCTTGCGAGAGAGGGGCGCCCGCTACCTTTGTAAAACTATTTTTTAAGGAACCTGGGATTGGTAACCCTAGGTCTCCTGGGGGCAACCAGACGTGGTCTCCCTCTCACTGTGCTTAGAGAGGCATCAGCTTCACCTCACTGATGATCCCCAACAAGGGTGAAACACGTGTATGGGGTTGCTGGTGGTACTCTCGTTCCGATTGGAATTGCCATTGTATTTCGGTGCTGGACTGCCCCTGGGCAGGACAAAGACTGATATGAAAATGGATATTTCCCATCTGTGAAAGGCACAGTGAGTAAAAGCAGTGGCTGCGAACTCTCAAGTGGTTAATAACCACTGAACAGGTTATCATGTCTGTTCTTGCGAGAGAGGGGCGCCCGCTACCTTTGTAAAACTACATTTTATTCTAGTTCTCATGGCTCACATTCTCGTATAGATATGTTTTTTCTCGGCTGGTTCAGCAACCCTGAATTTGAAAAGCTGCGAGATTGGTTGTATTGCTGTCACTGACCATGCACCGGTGTTTATGAATGTAGATTTGCAGTTCAGTACTCCTAGATCGTTTTGTTGGAGAATGAACACTTCAATTCTTCGAGATGAAAAGATTGTGGAGAAAATCAGATCTGAGGCTGATCATTTTGTTGTGGAAAACAGGACAGATGGTATGGCTGTTGGGACAGTATGGGAGGCATTTAAATGTACAATGCGGGGATTAATTCTAGGTTTGTCCATTAGAAGGAAGAAATGTATGGTGGACATAAGTATGGATTTGGAACAAAGTATTAAGCAACTTTCACTGGAGATGATTAATGACTCTGGGAACATGGAAAAAAAGAGAAGATTGAGGGAACTACAGAGAGAATTGAATGAAACTTTGAAAATAAGGTCTGAGAAGGATTTGTTTAAATTGAAATGTTCGTATTTTGAATATGGTGAAAAGTGCGATTGCTGGCTTGCCTATAGATTAAGACAACAACAATCAGAAAGATCTATCACTTCTATTAATAGAGAGAATGGTCAGGTGACTTGTGACCCGAAATTGATTAATGAGACTTTTAAGGAGTATTATATGAAACTCTATCAAAGTGAGTTGGGTGTCAATGGATTGAATGGTTCCTTTTTTGATGGATTGGAGATACCTAGAGTGAATGATTTGGAGAATGCAATGCTGAGTGAGGCTTTGACTGTGGATGAATTGAAAACTGCGATTGGGAAGTTGAACTCGGGCAAGTCTCCGGGTCCGGATGGTCTGCCTGCTGAATTTTATAAAAACTTACCTGATTCAGTGGTAGAACTTATGCGGGATATGTTCATAGAATCCAGGGTGGGAGGTTTGCTTCCTGCTTCTACTAGTCATGCCATTATATCGGTTTTTCTGAAAAAGGGTAAAGATGGTTGTTTGACTTCGAATTACTGTCCGATCAGTTTGATTAATACTGATAATAAGATCCTTGCAAAACTATTGGCCCTTCGTTTGCAGAATCTTCTTGGGAAGTTAGTGTACACTAATCAGTCGGGCTTTGTTCATGGCCGGAGGACATCTAGCAATATTAGGAACTTATTGTTGTTGATGACATATGCACAGGATATGGATGATGATGTTGCGGTGCTTTCCTTGGACACGGAGAAAGCGTTTGATCGTGTTGATTGGAACTATCTTTTTTCAGTATTGCGTGCTATGAATTTGGGAGAGGAGTTTATTTCATGGATCGTCTTGCTTTATGCTTGTCCGACTGCCGCTGTCAGAACTAATGGGCAATTGTCATATTCCTTTGTGCTACAGAGGGGTACGAGACAGGGATGTCCTTTATCCCCCCTGATATTTGTTTTGGCCATGGAACCATTGGCGATTGCCTTAAGGAGTGACGTGGGGATACAGGGTCTGAGTTTTCATGGTGCTGACCAAAAGTTGTGGTTTTATGCGGATGACCTACTTTTGTTGTTACGGAATTTAACAGTGTCCCTTCCGGCCTTGCTGAATGTTTTGGTGGCTGGATTTAAGGTTAACTGGTCTAAATCTGAGGTGTTGCCAATTTCAGAATATTGTGACAAGAACTTGATTACTGGGATTGGGTTTCAATGGTGTGAAAGGAAACTGAAATACTTGGGTATATGGCTAACCCCGCTGGTGGATGAGATGGTTGTGGTAAACATGAATGAGGTATGTACTGATTTGAAGCATCCTGAGGTGGTCTTTGCTTCATTTGTCTCTATGGGGCAAGGTGAACGCTATCAAAATGAATGCAGCTCCAAAGATTAATTTTGTTCTAGGTATGCTTCCGATAAAAATTGGTCAACATTACTGGAAAAAAATTGATGGTGTGTTGCAGTCATTCCTGTGGGATAATAAGCCGCCTAGGCTTAAATTGTGGAAACTTCAGTTGCCAGTAGAAAAAGGTGGTCTGGGTGTGCCGAACTTAAGGGCATATCATTTAGCCTTTTCAAGTCATTTTATTGTGCCTTTTTTGACGGATTTGCCTGATAAATGGGTAATTGCAGAGGCAAGTATGTTGGGTCCGCTCCGTCCAAGGGCTATTCTCACGGCGACAAACAAGTCATGTAATAAATCGCCTTTGACGGTTTTTCTGAGAGAGACGTGGAGACAGGTTCATGAATTGTTGGGCTCGGTTGCGTCAAAGACCATTCACTCATCCATTTGGTTGAACCCATTGATTGCTATCGGGGGCAGGTCTTTATTCTGGCCGGATTGGTTTCTAGGCAGGGTGCTTTGGATTGATGATGTTCTGGTGGATGGAGGGTGGATTGGGGAACGTGAGTTACGAGCAAAGTTTCACATTGATAATTTCAGAACTGAAGACTTCAGGAAATTGAAAAGATGTATCGGTGATGTGGCGGAGCTAGGTAGTTCAATGGTGAATCGCTATCTTATGGAGAGGGAGCCAGGTGGTTGTTCCATTGCTAGCAGGATATATAATTGTATTGTGTCTGCTTATAAGGAAAATTCAAATTTGAGAGATGAATGGGGAAGGAGGTTAGGGTGTGAGATTTCGCCTGAGATGTGGTTGGATATGTGTGCGAATGTTAAACTCTGTGCGATTGATATGGTGGAACGGTCAAGACATATAAAGATCCTCAATAGAGTGTTTTGGAGCCCGGAGCGAATGTTTAAGAGGGGGCTGATGGACTCGGATGAATGCTGGTGCTGTGGGAATGGACAGGGAACTCTGGAACATCTGTTGTGGGAATGTGTGCGTGTACGGGGATTTTAGCACAATGTTTGTGGTGCCTGTCTGCGTGTTTTGAATGTGGATGCCGAATTGGATTTTATGACAATGATTTTGGGAGGTGGAGATTTGCTGGATGATCTCTCTGTGTCACGGAAAAAGTTTTTACTCCGTGGAGCTTGTCTGGGTAAAAAGTTGGTCCTCAGGGGCTGGAAATCGCGGAATGCGCCTTCTCTTGATGATTGGGTGGAGGGCATCTCTGCCCTTGCATCCACGGAAAAGGTGGTTTACAAGAGGCAAGGGAAGTTGAGGTTGTACGGAAAGGTGTCCGATGACTTTCTGAGTATTTACTGATTTATTGCAAGTTATGTATATATAATATTCTGTTATTCTGTGTATTTTTGCTGACTATTTATTGTTCTGATTGTTTGATTATATTTGTGTAAACTTTATAAATAAACAAATAAAAAAAAATTTAAAAAAGAGAAATATGGCCCTGAAAATGATTCAGAAATGCCTTTGTGTTGGATCCTCTGCGTCAGGGATCATTATTCAGCTATTTCCGATTGGTTGTGAACCTTGAGAAATTCAACAGATGGATCCATATGCCCCTTTTCAGCCCATTCAAAAAGTATTTCTGTTGATAAGTTCAGGTCTGAAGACAACCTCAGACCCACAGGATGCCTTTCTATTCCTATGGAAAAAAGGTTACTGGGAAAGTATCCAATTTACTGTGTCGTGCAGGTTTCTGTAGAACATCTTGCATTTTGGTTTGACACTATCTTCCAGGATCTTTGTATGGTTGGCTGACCATTGCTTCCACAAGAGATACAGCAATATGTTGCATGGTTAGAATTCTCCACTTGCTTCATCAGGTGAGATCCCGGTTTGATGTTCATTGGAACTAGCATTGGCACAAACATGGGAACCGTATCTATTACACAGGTGATAGCTTTAAATCCTCAACATCATTTAAAGGAACGGACACCACCTGCACTTGTGACTCACCCTTTATTTCCATCTGGCAATGTAAAGTCAGACCCGGATGAGTTACCACTGAATGCTCTGGCCGCACAAATCAGGGCATACATTAATCCTGATGACAGAGAAAGAAAAATTAGTCGCAATGAATTTATGAAATCACATGACGTGCAAGAAATGCAGAAGGTTCTTTTGCGGCTGCAATACATATCCACACAGCCTTTCTCTGTTTTTACTTTATTATCGACGTGTGTTTGTTGTTGGTTGTTCAGTGTTTGAAACTACATGTTTGCTTTACCAAGTCTTTTTCTAATTCTTGTTGAAAGCACAACATCCATGAGAATCCTCTGCATTAGTCAGAGTAAGGGTTTAATGTCATATGTTACCAATGCATCACATGTTTGCAGAGGAATGAATGTGCATTTCAATACATTTTGTTGTGAACTACACAGGGATTGCTACTGTTTCTGGTAATGTGTTTTTCTACTGATGTGATTGTCTGAAGTTTAGTAACATGTGTAGTGGACATAATTGTCTAAACACATTTTCTCTGCATATGGCTCTCGTGTTTTTAGTTTCACAATCTAGGTGATTACCATTCTTCCATCATTTACATTACATTTCGCTGCTACACGTTCTATCTTAATTTTCTTAAAGGTCAGTCCTCAACACTATTACATTTCATTTACAAGGTATCTTTGAAGTTCATAATGGATGCAGTTATGTTTGACTCTGAGGATACCGATGAAGGAATGGAAGCACGAAAATAATCAGCTGAACCAGAACTAAGTGTTATTGATGATGTGTCCATTTGGTGCCAATACCAGCATTGTGAACTCATGTCCACTTTACCAGAAAACACCTGTTGCCAGGAGAACTATATTTGCATTTACCTATCCGTAGAAGAGCCCCCACAACAGTGCATTCGTTTCCAGAGGGAATTTCGCACAGCATGTTATACTCATCCTGTTCCACATATGCTGACGATATTGATGGGAAATATTCATCCGTGGGTCCTCACTAATGAGTATAGCATTACATTAATACATGTATTTAACAAACATTACAATACTTTCAACAGACCGACTGGCTGCATATATTTCTGTGGGAACATGTTTTTTGTTAGTAACCCATATCCTTGTTCATGTGTGTAACTTGACATCCTTCTACCCACCAATCAATACATCCACCCTTCCATCCTCACATGTAATATGAATATATCTAACTTTAGTATGTCTTCTTGTCAATGTCTATTATGTTTTTCAGGTTTTTTGGATACACCCGAGTCTTTGACTATGAGATTAAAATGTGGTCGATATACAATTTAAATAGTGCCACACACTAGGAAGTGTTAAATCATTCCTTTTGAAAAAAAAAAAGAAACTGCTTCCAGTGGATGTTCTCCAAAAAATGCCTTTTTGTGATGTAGATTTATATTAATATGGGTTCATATTAAAAGGTCAAAACTTGTGACTGCAACTCATCAACATTGGATACTTTCAGAAAAAAACGAAAAGCAGACTCACATTAGCATGTTGGCCATGCAATTTCTTCATTGTCCTGGTTCCCCAGATGCCCCGCCCAGCCTTATCCAACCTTGTGGTTTGCAGTCAGAATATATGACGTGGGAAGGTAGGGCTATCAGGCATGGATAATATAGATGATTCATAGCTAACACATAGAAAAAATGCTAAGTTCTTCATCCATTTTATATTTTTTTAATGAAATTGACATTGTACATCCTCTCAGCATATGGTACCACATTGTGGCATACAGAGCAAAATTTGGATCATCAACAACACACATAACTATAAACAATTGTTAAAAGATAAATAAAAATGCACACACATTTCTTTATACAAATATTTATTTTGTGGGATGTGGTTGTGGGTATTCTTTTTCTTTTAGTTTGTTCACATGGTATGTTTTCTTCATTGGCCAAATGGTCTGCATTACATCTATCTATTTTTCTTGTTAGGTCTTTAATGCCCTTTTTCACTGATTGTATATCACTGAAGATTAATCAAGAAGCCTTCAATATCCTTCAATGTATCCATGATTGAATATTTAGGGAAATCCTCAGGTGGCTGCTGCTGAATCCTTCTTCTCACTTGAAGCACTTCTTCATCTGTTAATACATATTTTTGAAAATATTTTAAAACAATTAAAGACATAATTGACTTCAAAGCACTTTTGCTAGTAGCATTGCCATTCCAAAACAGTAAGTGTCAATACCTTACTAACATATTTCACTTTAAACAATATTTTCTTTACCACACTAAGGCATACGTAAAATCACAATCATATCTATCACTAACCTTTATCACATATGTTATAGAAGACCTGGTACTAAATTTGGAACCCAACTGAAACAGGTATCTTAACATTGGTCCCATTACATAATTTGTCTCAATAACTCTTCTGCTCAGGGGTAGTCATGCATATCATGGTGCTGGATGGTTTCTTCTTCTCCATGGAACACACATTAACACATAACTGTGAATTAACCTAAGCTATACTAAAGGATGTAATTGTATCTAATTAATTCAGTCACACACAATGGCAAAGTAAAAAGCACAATTCTCTTTATTATTCAATTTTCATAATTAATTGATAGAAAATCTGGCAGTAACCTATTGATTTTCAATGCAACAAATGCCTTAAATTACCATATGAAATTACCAGGCACAATAATCTCTTCTGCTTTGCAATATTTAGTACTAATATTATGGTGGCAGGTTTCTAACTGGCATTCATGCTAACACTTATGTTGATCCTATAAATATTCTACAGTGCAATACAACATTAAATCTAAATACCTCAGTCATATGTTTCACTTTGAATACTATTTTCTTTACAATGCCTCCCTCCTCTGCCACCCCTCTAGCACCCTCTTCTCCCTCCCTGACTACTCTGCCTTCTCTAACTTCCTCCTCTGTCCATTCTCGGGCACCTTAAACACTTCTGCAGGGTGTACCTCTGGACTGTACCCTCCCTGGAAGTCTTTCAAATGTGGCAACCTGCTCCACATCGCTACTCTCAACTCTCGTTCAGCTGTCTAACACTCATCTGACATCTGCCGCCTCCTAGAAGAGCTTGATTTGGATGTACTCGTTCTCACTAAGACTTGGTTCATGGCCAGCTCTGTCACAAGTTTTGACACTCTCCTTCCTGATGGCTACAAGATTCTCTCTGCATGAGGAAACAACTGTCCCGGTGGGGGTGGAGCCTTGATTTTCCCAGAGTGGATCCCTGCTTCTATCATTGAAATGCAGCACTACTTCTCCTTTGAATGCCTGATATGCAGGCTCTCTATCTCTCCTGGCCTCGCTATCACTATGACCACTCTCTACAGGGCACCTGAGTAGGCTGACATCTCCTACTCCCTCCTTGCTCTACCTCTCAACTTCTCTTCATCAGAGACTTGAACATCCACCTGGATGCTAACAGCCCTTCTTCAGGACTCTTTTCGCAACCTCTGCGATTCTCTCTCTCTCTATTTATCCCCCTGCCCCGACTCATTCTGCAGGGCACACCCTGGATGTTCTGATCTCCCCAGACCTCACCTTCCCTAACCCTTTAACCACTTCTCTCTCTTGGAGTGATCACTTTCTCCTTTCTTCCCACTTTTGTCTCGCTTCCCCACAAGTCAAGACAACTCTAGCACTGACACCTACCTTCTCGGTCATCCAACCCATGGAGCGTGTGTCAGTTGAGGCTTTCACTGCTTTCTCTCCTCCTCCTGCACTTTTGGCTGACTCACACCCTGACATAGCCCTCTCTAACCTTCATCTCTCTATCTCTAACACTGTGTATGTCATTGCCACTGTTATGAGGATTTGCTTGAAGCTCAAATCCAAGTACAACTCTTGGTACAATTCCGACCTCACCATCCTTAAGTGCAAGTGTAGGCCGGCGGAGAGGAAGTGGAGGGCATCGGGTGCACCCCCTCACAAACTGCCCTGCTGCCTGCTACAAAGGCAGTACAGTCTCTCTGTCCTATCTAAGAAGAGAGCCTCCATTTAACCTTGCATCTATGCAGCATCTAACAACTTGGCCAAACTCTTCAAAATCTGCAAGTAGTTGTCCAATCCTGCTTCAGTCTCTACCTCTCCTGTTCCCTCCCAGTTCCACTGTACCGCCTTGGCCTCTCATTTCACTACTAAAATTCAGGACATCCAGTATACCCTCTCTTCCTCTACCGCCTCACTCTCCTCGTCTACCACTCCTGGCCAGTCTGAGGCTGTCTCTCTTTCTCCCTTCTCCTCCTTTCCCCTGTTCGCCCCAATGATATTTGTAGACAAGTCAGATCTATGAAAGTCTTGTCAATGCAGGTTCTCCCCTGCTCATCCAGAACCATCAAGGACCACATCGACATCTTTACTCGAACCTTGCCTGATTTCTCCAATCACTCATTTTCCACTGGAACGTTCCCCTCCCCCTTAAGCATTCCCTTGTGCACCCTCTTCTAAAGAAGCCCTCGCTGATTCTTCCTCAACAGGCTAACTATCACCCAATTTCCATTACTCCTTTCCTGGGCAAACTCTTGGAAAAGCTGGCCATCTCCCAGCTTAATCTACATACAAAATCTGTTGGTTGCCTCCATGACCACCAGTCTGGTTTCAGAGCTGCCAGAAGAACAGAAACCATTTTCCTGAACACCTGTGAATACTTGCTCTCAAATCTTGACTCTAATCTTCCTTCTTTCCTCATTCTCCTTGATCTATCCTCTGCTTTTGACACGGTCAACCATGCCATCCTGTTCAACTGCTTCCTCGACAACCTTGGTATTACTGATCAAGTCCTGGCCTGGTTGACCTCCTTTCTCAATGATCAACCCTCTCAGGTCCAACTGGGGTCTTTCCTCTCTTCAATCTCACTCTTTAATTGTGGTGTTCCCCGGGGGTTTAACCTCTCTCCCTGGCACGTCAACCACTACCTGGCAACTCGTGCCCGCTGAATTGCTACTTTCTGCTCCAATTTTCAATGTTGTGCGGATGACACTCAGCTCTTTTTGAGGCTCCTCACAACTACCTCTGCTTCTTCTCTCACACAAGACTTTCTGGCCATAATTCAGGAATGGTGTGTCATCAATGATCACTGGATTAATGCCAGTAAGACTGAGATCCTCCTCATTGGGACACCCACTCCATGCTTTCCTCTCTCTCTCTTGCCACCCACCCTGGGCCCTCTTCCTGCTCCTTCCTGTGAGGCTAAGAACCTTGGTGTCATCTTCGATTCTACCCTCTCCTCCTCACCTCACATCTCTGACGTCTCTAAGACGCTGCACCTCCTCAGAGGTATTCTTTTTTTTCTCACTTTCCGCCAGAAGTTCACTATCTCTAGAGCTCTGGTTCTCTGTATGCTGGACTACTGCAACAGCTTCTTTATAAATCTTCCTGCCTCTACTCTTTGACCTTTACAACTTATCCAGAACAGGAATGCAAGACGTGTCCTTGTCCTCAAGCGCAGGGATCGTATCTCTCCAGCTCTGAAATCTCTCAACTGGCTCTCCGTGGCTGCAGGGAATAACTTCAGGACCCTCTGCATCATCCACAAGGCTTTCTGGGTCCTGGGACCACTCTATCTCCAACTTTCTCTTCCAAAACATCTTTCTTATCAAGATCTCCACTCATCCACCTCCAACGCTCTGAGGGTCAGACGCTTCTCCAAGAAGAGAGTTGGGGGCAGATCGATCTCCTTGGCTGGGGCCTCCCTCTGGAACATCCTCCCTGCCTCTCTCAAATTTGAGCAGAATCACCACCAGTTCCGGAAGCAACTCAAGACTTTCCTTTTTGCTTCTGCTTTCTCTCTTCCTCTCCCCTGCTGATGCACCTGACTGCTCCACGTCCTAGTCACCTGGTCACCCTCTGAAATCAGGCCCAGGCTCCTGCATGTCCAGTTATACTCACACTTCCTCCAGGTTCCCTAGCACTTAAGGGTCTGTATCTGCAACCCTACAGTCCCTTCTCACTGCACCTATGAGCCACCCGCTGGCTGCACTTGTGAATTAACTGCACTTCCCCGTTCCCTCTTCCCTGCATTTCAATGATCTAAAATACACAAGGCCTAGTAAGATCGTTATTTTGTCCGCCCGTTGTTTCCCCTTCCTTGTCTTGTCGCGCCTAGCAACACTTATGTACAGGTGCGTTATAACGCCACATCATATCATATCATATCAATTCTAAGGAACACCCATATGCTGAATGGTATTTGTTACTTAGACATATTATTGTTTTTCACATTTCAGCTAAACATAAAAAATAAACGTACATACTCCAGAATATCCTGCACTTTCGGCAGGCTGCTGCTCTCCAGCATCCTCTTTAAGTATTTCCTCCTCTGTTGGATAATTTTATCCAAGTCACTCCTGGTAGTTCTCCATTCTGGAGTAACAGCAAAAAGCAGCTTCTGTCACCTCATTTGTTAGAAGGAAACATGGAAATACCTGATCAAAGAAGGTGGGATTGTCTGCATTTACTTTCAGATTGGTACCTTATTGTTTCTATTGTGGGCAGCTACCAATAGGATGCCAAGTAGCTCAGATGCTCTTCAAAATTGAACCTATAAGAGAATGTTATCTTTTTAGTAACGTTTCTATGTACCTATTAAAGCGTGGGTTATTTTGTCTCATGATATTAAGTGTTTTTCTACACTGAACTAAAACATATTAGTATTATGCAAGGTGGGAGGTATTTTTAAGAAATATTTTAAAAAGTTGTGCACCTTCGCTCTTTATTTACGGTCACACTCATTTAACATTTCCTTGCTAGAAATGTCTGTAGACCCACGTCTACAAAGGGAGTTGTTGCTCGTGGCTAAAGTCCAGCCAATGAAACATTGTGCTCTCTCAGAGGCAAAGATAGCCGCGGTTATAACTGCTGTCATAGCCGTGTGTTTTAGGACACCAATTTCTGTGCAATAAACACATTATTTTGTGGATGTTAGACCACACAATTTGACATGTGTTTCTGATTCCATGCCTCTTCCCTCGTGTCATTTGAACTTTGAAACCTTGGCAATATGTGTTTTTCAGTATGTAAACAATTTACGTGTACTCCCGGCTACATGGTGTTCATATCTGAAGGTAGAAAGATATCTGAACTTTGCTCCAATAGCAATATTAGTTTAAACACATTTCATTGGTTATTCTTAGCTGCATTGCGAAAGTTGTTATGACATATTATTATATCCGGAAGCCCTGGCTCCTCAGACATAACAATTTTGGAAAAATCTGGGACCAACGCTTACCTCGCAATCCTAACCATTTTTCTCTAAAATCAGTCAAACCCAGGCCCAGGCTAATGTGCAGTTTCTTGCAAAAAATCAGTAACCAAAAGATCCAACTGCCTCGAATGACCCACACATTTTTTATATCCAGCCCTGATATTTGCAGTTCTTCTACCTATTTCCCAAAATTCTTAATTGTTTTAAAATCAACTTTTACTGAGAGAGGGGCATGGGTGATGACTCTGTTTCAGTGTTTGCAATTGGTTGCTGATATTGTTGCTGTGAAAGGTTGCAGTGAAAATGTGTCAGCCATTTTAGTAGTTATTTTTATTATGGTAGTCCTCTATTTATTGCATTGATAGGCACCATTTTGAATACTTTTGCCATTCTGATTGCACAATCCACACTGTGCAGATGCTGTCTGGCTGATGTGAAAATCATTAGATCTTTTGGATAAGTTGAAAGCGAGTGACATTAATTACTTACATATTAGAATGTTTATTTTCAGTTTTTTTCTAGGTTACTAAAAGTTACAAATTCGACTTTTAACCCTGTTAGTGCTAATGACAGGTCTACTCGTCTGAGGTGCATGAGAAGGAATCTCCATTAATTAAGGGTTTAATTGTCAATTTCTGTATTTTACAGAGAGTGTTTCAGCAGCTGTCTGAATGGCCATGTAGACATGTTAATGGTGCTGAAGTGTAAAAGTAGTTTATCTTAACATTGTGCACTGTAGTTGCTGTGCTATATGAACTTTATAGTTGATATTATGTTCTCAATGTGGGTCTGGTGAGTGTTTCTTATTCCTTGCTTTAATTTGCAGAATAATAGTGGTATTTATTCATATGTAAATGTATGTAGCACCATTTCTTTCTGGAGTTGAAAATAGTTGCTGGTGCTGTTTGTTAAGAAAGGAAACAGATTTTGGTTAGGAGAAGCAGGTCAATTATTGAGAAATATGCTATTGGAAGATTTATTGTGATAGGTGCAATTTAAATCTGTAAATGCATACAAAGCAGTAGAAAATGTATTTTTGGAAAAGGGAAAAGGGTTTGATGGCCACTTTTTGTGTTTGAAAGACATTTGTTTAGTGGCAATCAGAACATGTATTTAGTCATGTTAATGGATTTGAGGTTTGAAAATGAGTTTACCTTGAAATTGCGGATTGGTTTTATATTATGTGTTACATGTGTATTTTATGGTGAATGGAAGGATTTTAGTTTACTGTGCAGAATCTATGTTATCCTTTTTGGTGCATCTCTTTTTTTCACGCTGTAAACTAGCACATAGCTGTACCTAGAAATGCATGAGAAATAGGGTTTAAGGAAATGTAGTTTTCCTTTCTCAGTGAAATGAACAATTAAAATGATCACATAGTAATGGTCTGTCGGTATTTTCAGATTTTAAGTAGCTTTGGCACACTCATGCTTTCTGCAGCATACATGTTATGTTATGTTAAAGGTTCATGTACCATGCATTGTTGCCTCCTGCTTGGTCGCTTGGCGCTGTGGCGGATCTGGAATGCAAGGAGGGAGGTATGGTTTGTTAGTTGGATTGAGCGGGAGAAAGATGTGCTGTTGGCAGCTTCAGCTCATAGAAACCGCTCACTGGGCATTGGTGCGTGTTCGGTCAGTAGCCATCATGTGGTGCTGAGATGAGATTGTGTATGGTTTGGTTTCATGTTGTGTGTTGTGAAGTGAATGCGGTTTGTGGTGTGGTAAAGGTATGGTTGTGCTTTGTTCAGAGTTTGAGGGTGAGTATGCAGAATGGTGAGTTTTTAGTGTGGCTAGTAGCAATAGATTTCCTACCCCCAACAATCCATCTAAGTGTGATACATTAATGTTCGAAAAAATCCACCTTTCTTACGACCAACAATCCATCTAAGTGTGGTACACCTCCCTCCCCAACAATCCATCTGAGTGTGGTACACTTCCAACCCCCAACAACCCATCTAACTGTGGTACACCTCCCACCCCCAACAATCCACTTAGGGGGAAGGGCCCAGCACGATAGAGATGCCACACAATGCCCATCTCATGGAGCCGCAGGGAGCATAAGGCTAGGCTGTATAGTTAGACCAGATGTGGAACGTGGCTAATTTAGGCAAATATGGGTACACATTTTAGTAATTTACACAGTGAGGCTACATGCAGGATAATGCCGATCTATAGAAGCAGACTAAATTCAAGTAGGTATAGGGAATTAGGTAATAAGGGTGGTGGGGGTATTCTGGCATACAGTAATGGCTGTATTCCCTTCCCACACCACACTTACCGTAGCAGCCACTGTAGGTATTCTGCGTCAGGCGTCCCAGGTGAACACGGGCAAACCACGAGTGGAGCTGCTCAGTTGGGGGCTGCTCTTTGCCTCTGGTCCTTGGCCGATGGCTGCCCGGGCAGAGTCTAACCTGGGGAAATTCCTAAAGATGACTGGTTCAGGTCACATGGGACTGGGCAGGTGGATTTGCACCGGTCTGGGAGAGGAATAAGGTGGGGCAGTGGGTTTCAGCTCCAAAAGTGAAGCAGGAGGTTTGGGGCAAGAAGGAAGGGATTACATAAATAAATACTGGTGGGTGGGGTGGATTTAAATAAATGAATATTGGCAGTTGGGGCAGGGATAAATATATAAATAATAGCGAGCAGGATGGTTTTAAATAAACAAATGATAGCGGGTGGGAAAGGGGTTAATGAATTAATAATAGCAGGTGGGATGGGTTTAAATAAATAAATAATAGTGGGTGGGAGAGGGATAAATAAACAAATTATTGCAGGCGTGATGCTTTAAATAAATAAATAATGGCAGGCAGGAAGGAATGAGAACAGAAAGGAGAGCTTTTTTCACTCTGTCACCGCCGGAAAGGGAATTCTCAGGATTCTAGGCAGCTGAGTAACCCACAAGGCAGGACTGCTGTTCCAGTCCCGTGGCACTGGCAGGCCAATCCGCACTGGTCTGGGAGGGGGGAGAGGCAGGAAAGGGAAGAGATGGAGGTTTCTGCTCCAAAAATGAAGCAAGAGGCTGGGGGCAGGCGGGAAGGTGTTAAATAAATAAATAATAGCGGACAGAATGGGTTTAAATAAATAAATAAGTAATAGTGGGCGAGAAGGGGATAATAAATAAATACTAGTGGCTGGGTGGGTTTAAATAAATAAATAATGGTGTGCAGCAAGGGGTGAGAACAGAAAGGAGTGGGAGGAGGAGGCACTTACCTGCAGGTGTTTTCACTCTGGCACTGCACTGGAAAGGGAATTACTAGATTCCTGCCAGAAAAGTGACCCCCAAGGCCAATCCGCAGTGGTCTGGGAGGAGAGGGAGGCTGGACAGGGGGTGGGGGGAGTTTCAGCTGCAAAAGTGAATGCAAGAGGTTGGGGTGGGTGGGAAGAGGTTAAATAAATAATGGCAGGTGGGGCAGGTTTAAATTAATAATGGCGGGCAGGAAGGTGTTTAATACAAAAGTAATAGTGTGTTGGATGGGTTTAAATAAATAAATAATAGTGGGCAGAAAAGGGATAAATAAATAATAGCGAGAGGGATGTGTTTAAATAAATAATAAGTGGCGGTCGGGAGGGGTTTAAATAAATAAATAATAGTGGGCAGGAGGGGATAAATAAATAAATAAATAAATAAATAAATAAATAGTGGGTAAAATGGGTTAAAATAAGTAATGAATAGCAGGCAGGAAGGGGATTAATAAATAATACCGGGCAAGTTGGATTTAAACAAATACATAATAGCTGGCAGGAAGGGGATAACTATGCTGAATCAACTATGTCCTCTAAAATGTGTGTATCATATGATTTGTGCTCTGTGTGGTAGTACTTTTTATTTCATTTTACGGTCAGTGTTTAACCATTTCTATTATTATTGTTTTTTTTTTGTGAGTGTCTCTTGTATAAGTGCACCTATGCATGTGGGTCATGTTCCAGTTCTATAGAAATAAAATAAATAGATACATAAATAACTAGTGGGTGGGATGGGTGTAAATAAATAATATCAGTCAGGAAGGGGATAGACAAATAATAGCAGGTGGGATGGGTTCAAATAAATAAATAATAGCAGGAGGGAAGGGGATAAATAAATAATAGTGGCAGGATGGTTTTAAATGGAACAGAAAGGAGAGGCCAGGTGGGAGGCACTTACTTGCAGGTGTTTTTTAATGTGCCACTTTGCTGGAAAAGGAATTACCTGGATTCCAGCCAACAGAGTGACCCCAAGGCAGGACTACTTTTCTGGTCCTAAGGGACTGGTCAGGCCAAACCTCACCACTATGGAAGGGACGTGAGGTGGAACAGGGGAGTTGAGGGAGTTTCAGCTCCAAAAGTGAAGCAAGAGGCTTGGAGTGGACAGAAATGGGTTAAATAGATAAATAATGACAGGTAGGACAGGTTTAAATAAATAAATAATGGCAGATGGGGTAAATAAATATTAGCAAAAGGGAAGGCAACACATAAAAAATAATAGAAGGCCAGATGCGTTTAAATAAAAAATAATAGCGGGTGGGAAGGGGATAAATAAATAAATAATATCATGCGTGAAGGGGATAAATAAATAATATCGAGCGAGATAGGCCTAAATATATAAATATATATATATATATATATATATAATTATAGCGGGTGAGCTGGGTTTAAATAAATAATAGTGAGCAGGAAGGGGATACATATATACTTATTAGTGGGTGGGATATGTTTATTTATGTATTTGTTTATTTAATGTATTTATTACATTTGTCACTCACCCAGACCCTTGGGTATCACGGCGAGGTTACAGATAGCTTACACAATGCATAAAATGAATGAATCATAATTAGGTTGACAGTAAACACAACACAAGTACAGCAAATATACGAATTAAAACATAGATCATAACAGTATTTACTTTAGACTAAGTTCAGAGACCAAGTTTCCCAAGTGGAGAGGTGGCTAAGTTATTGGCATTGGTTAAATAACCACGTTTTCAGCATCTTTTTGAACCGCGCGAGGGTTTCCTGATTTGTGATGTTGAGTGGGAGAGAATTCCTATGTTTTGGGGCTAGGTATTGGAAGCTAGAGCCTCCGGCTCTGGACTTCTTAAACCGGGGAAGAGACAGTAGTGACTGTTTGTTAGATCTTAAGGATCTGGTGCTCGTTTTTCTAGAAATCGCCTGATTGAGGTAGATGGGAACATTTTCATTGAGGTATTTGAACGTGATGCATAAAGATTTGAAAATAACTCTAGCTTTAATAGGTAACCAATGGTGTTCTCTTCTGGTATTAGATATATGCTCAGATTTTCTCATTCCAAGGGCGGCCCTAAGAGCTTTGGTTTGTATCAGCTGCAATGTATTAAGGTTGGTGGTGGCAGTGCCTAAGAGTAATACATTACAATAATGGACAGATGACGGAATGACAGAATCAGGGCTCTGGCCAGTGTAATACAGTTCGCAGGTGTCAAGAATTGGCGGCTGAGGGACATAAGTTTTGACGTGTAGGAGGTGGAGGTCGAGAGTGCACTGATATGTTTGGTTAGAGATAGGTTGGATAGGTTGGAGTCTATGTAGACTCCCAGTGTTTTCACATGTTTGAGAATAGGGATGATGGTGCCACCTATGTTGATAGCGACGTAATCAGGATGAAGGGCATTTTTTTTAGGTTGGCAGTCCAGGATAAGAACCTCTGTCTTTTCATCATTAAGGCAAAGACTATTTAGGGCCATCCAATTTTGAATAATGGAGTATTTTATTAATGGTTAGTGTGTCTTGGTAGTAGTTCCCTAATAGAGGGATGAGGAGCTGGGTGTCATCTGCAAAATTTGTGCAGATGACACTCATATCGTCCAGGGCTGAGAAAAGAAGCTTAGTGTAGGCGTTGTAGAGTGTGGGTGATAGACATGATCGGCAGTACGCCTATGGGGACAGGTATCGGATCTGCAGCTTCTTTACATATGGCCACTCTCAAAGTGCCTTCTACCAGGAATGATTTGATCCACATGGTGGCATTATTGGAAAATGTAAAACTTTGGCTAGTGTTGTGCAGAGTTTATTATGGTCGATCAAATTGAACACTGCCGATAGGTCTAGTAAGAGTAGGATGCAGAGTTTTCCTGAATCTCTGATGGCGTCCATTTGTATTTTGAGATCCAGAAGGTTTGTCTCTGTGCTGTGATTGGAAGCGGAAACCAGATTGCCTGGTGCCAAGCAGTTGGTTCTGTTCCAGGTGCGCTTGAACTTGATTGTATGCTATTTTGTCAGGATTTTCCATAAGAAGGGGACTGTGGTTATGGGCCTGTAGTTGGTGGGCACAGCAGGGTCAAGGTTGATTTTCTTTTAGCAAAAGGGTAACCCAGGCTTCTTCATGCTGGCTGGCACCTCGTTTTTTTCAAATGAGGCATTTATGAATTTAGTTACAATAGTTGTCAATGTGCGTGCACAGGATTACACAGTTTGGCAGGGACAGAATCACCCCTACAGTTGGATGCTTTAAGCTTGGCTATAGTATTGAGCACTAATTCTTGAGAGACTGGGTTGAACTGCAATGGGGGCTTGGGATTCTCATTAAGGATGGGTAGGCAGTTGTAGGGAACATGTTTCTCACTAAGAGTTTTTTTTTTATCTAAGATTTTGTTTTGTAAAAGGTTAATCTTTGCAGAGAGAGTGTCTTGGATGGTGTTGCACCACTCTTTGCTGGAGTTAGTACAGCTTGTACTAGGCAATGGATTCTCTAGTTCTTTTATGATTGCAAGGAGTTTGTTAGAGTCGGAAGCAGCGGTACTTATCCGGGTATTGAGGGCATTTGCTTTGTAGGTGATGATGGCTTTTTTATAGGTTCTGTTTGCTTCCTGGTAGGCTAAATCAGTGGCTGTTGATGGATGTTTCCTATGGGTGTGTTCTAAGGTGTGTTTCATTCTCCTGAGTGAGACAAGATCTTCACAAAATCTGGCAGTTTGGTTTTCGTGGTAAGTGGGGCTATTGCGTTGATGGTGGCCTTGAGGCAGTTATGGTAGTTTTCTGCCATAGTACTCGGGCTATCGTCCAGGATGGGTAGGGTATTTAATGCCTTAGACAGCAGTGGCTCTAGGTTTTCTGGTGTGAGTTTGCGAGGGTTTCTAGTTTCATAGGTGTTGGAGATTTTGGGGGCAGATGCTGGTGGTTTGTAAGTGTTAATGGTGAGCAGGATGCTATGATGGTCTGACCAGTCAAGTGGGGTTATCGCATTAATGGATGCATCCATGTTAATCGCCAGGACCCAATCCAAAATGCGTCCAAGTTTAGATCTCCCAGGATGAGACATTTAGTTTTTGGTTTAATGCAGGGAGCTAGTAGCAATGGAATATCGATCTCTGGCTGGTTATTAGCGTTCGGGGCTCTGTAAACTACTAGTAGATTGATGGTAGTTTTGCAGTTCATGGGGAGTTTAGCTAGCAGTAGTTTGTAGCCTACAATGCTTTCAATTTGGCAAGATCTTAATTGGAGAGAGTTCTTGCAATGATTGCGACACCGCCTCCATGTGTGTGAGTCCTACCCGTTCTGAGAATGGTGTAGTCAGGTGGGATGGCTACAGTGAGGCGGGGGCCCGAGGCTTGGTGAAGCCAAGATCCTGTGACAAATAGTATGTCTAATTTAGATTCTAAGATAAGTTAGTCTAAGATAAGTTTAACTAAATAAATAATGTTGGGCAGGAAGGGGCGAGAACAAAAAAGAGCAGTCTGGGCGGGGCACTTACCTGAAAGTTTTTTCACTCTGCCACTGCACTGGAAAGGGAATTCCCTGGATTTCAACCAACTGAGTGACTTCCAATTTGGGACTGCTCTTACGGTCTCATGGGACTGGGCAGGTCAATCTACACTGGTCTGGGTGAGCAGGAGGCAGGACAGGGGAGAGGAGGGTTTTTCAGCTCCAAAAGTGAAGCAATGTTTTGTTACAGTTGAGTAAAAAATGGCAGGTGGGTAGGTTTAAATCAAAAAATAATGGCAGGTGGGAAGGGGATAAATAAATAAAGAATAGCAGGCGGGATGGGTTTAAATAAATAAATAATAGCGGTCGGGAAGGGAATAAATAATTGTGGGTGGGATGTGTTTAAATAAATAAGCAATAGTGGCCAAATGGGTTTAAATAAATAAATAAATAAGGGTGGACAGGACATCTGAGAACAGAAAGGAGAGAGCATGGGTAAGGCACTTACCTGCAGGTGTTTTAAGTCTGCCACTCACATGTCAATATAGGGCCAGCTTTTGAAAATCTAAATTAAACTTAACAAGCCTGTTGGGTCTGGATTTTAGGTATGACTTGATTGTGAGGCTGGATTATTTAGAGAGATGTAGGTTTTGAAAGGCTACACATAGCAGAGGAAAAATATGTGTTAGGAGATACCGGTTTTCTAAGAATATTGTATTTACAAGTACAACTACAAATTAGCTTTATTCCGGCCCAAAGAGATAAAAACATGCAACAGTAAAAACATGTTGGCAGTATAAATCATAATCAAGACAAGAAAAGAATACAATATAGCAACATTATTCCCCTAACAACATTACAATCAAATTCCTTGTTAAAAACAATAGCATGGCCTTCTTGTAACTTTGGGTAATGGTCATTTGAGTACATTCAGTATATTCACTCTAAAAACTGACAACGATTGTTGCAATAAAACACAGCATTCAAACCATTTCGATGTTATAAAGCTTTTGAATGTGAGAGGAAACATTTCTTGCAGCCCATTCCATTGGTAGTGTTCTGGCAGATAGCAGAATTACTAACACTAATGGGAAAGACATCCTGCAACCCATCTTTTTATGCAGCATTTATTCAACTGATGATGGCTGCAATTAATTGATATTACCTTTGGAAGGGCATTGTCTTAGCAGCCACGCTCAGTGAATACACTTGGACACCGTATTAACTGTCCCCTGGTTTAAAGTTGATATTAGGAGTGTCTCAGAATGGGTTTTAAATAAGCATCTCTCAATGTTCTCAGATTTGGTCAAAAGAATAAAACATGATTCAATGTTTCTACTTACTGTTGAACAAGTATCTGTATTCCAAAGGCCCCAGTTTTTTAGTAAATGAGGCCAATCTCAAAGTGTCCATCTTAAAGTCCAAGTAGAGACTGCAGGCATATGTTTGTTAGATCTATAAAATCTAGATACATCTCATAGCCACAATCCGATTTAATTGCCAAGCAGGCCTCACCCGATTTCAATTATTGACAATTAGCCACCATGTTTTCACTAAAGGGAGTTTTCACAGCCTTCTTAATTTTTCTCATGGCAGCCTCATCTATCCACACGTAGTTTTCCCAGAGGGCAGTTTCATCAAGATCAAGGAAAAGCTTTTCTAAGTGCTTGACCCATGGGAGATACCCCACCTTGTGATACTATAAGGTATGCCAATTCTTTACAATATGTCCCAGGTTCTGGTGTAGACGTAGCCGCAACCAGCAAAGAAGCGGTTTACAGGTGAGTTCAATGCTTATGGGGCAAACATCCAGCTCCATGAGTTAATGTATTTGGGGTTCCCCGAGATAGCATAAGCATTCCCTTCAAGAATTTATTTTCCCCTTTTTCCAGACCAGACAGGTTCATGTTCCCACAAATTGAACGTTTGCTTGGCCCGGGAAATAGCACCTCTACCATGATGGATGAAAAAGCTCTGCACACCACAACTGTGCTTTTCAAGACTTGCACATGCTTTTGTTATCTGGGTAGCCCAGGACCCATTTTCATGGAACCGACACCCAGATAATTGTAGTACTTAACTTCTATTTCATGGCCCTCGAGAGTGATTGTTAATCTTGCCAGTTTGCAATACTAGCACCTTGGTCTTGTCAGTGTTCAATGTCAATTTTAGTTCCTTACACTTCGTTAAGAATGAACCCAGGGTCGCTCTTAGCCCTTGGTTGATGTGGCAAGAAGTGCAGCATCATCAGCAAAGAAGAGTGCCAGTTATCTTTAAGCCCCCAATGTTGGCGGGTCTAGGCATTCTTCTAGCAGAGCACCAATCACTTTCTCAATGTAAAGGCAGAACAGTAAGGAGGTGAGGATGCACCCTTGCCTCATCCATCTACTGACCTGTATCCATGGTGTTGTTCGTCCCGCCAGCCCATAGCGGACCACTTACATATTGTCAACATATAACAGGCAGACCAGCGGCAATAGATAAATAGGCATTTTTCTTTTGGCAAGAATTTCCCACAGGATGTCCCTGGGGACTCCACCAAAGGCCGTTTTAAGATCTACGAATAAAGTGCATAGTTTGATTCGTTTTAGGATAGTATATTTATGAAGCAAAACAAAAAGTCAGAAGCATAGATCAATGGTTCCCCTGCCTTTATGGAACCCTGCTTGTAGGGTGTGGATAATTTCCCATTCATCCGCCGACTCTTGGATGTATCTTAAAAGGACTTTGGCAAAAATCTTTCCGGTACTATCGAGCAAAGAGATCAGGCGATAGTTACCCGGGAGTTTCTCTTGCTCTTCTTTAATATTGGTTCTATTGTTGCCCTCCGCCATGATTTTGGGCTACAACCCATATTCATGCATGCTAAAAATGGCTTCTATAAGAGGGGCACCCGGATTGCCAGTTTGTCCTTGAACATGTCAGCTGGAATTCTGTCAGGTCCTGGCTCCTTGCCTCCTCTATATAACCGTATGGCCATGGGGACATTATTTATCCCCAAGTTAGGCATGCCACTGCTTGACAGTGCTTCATAATTTGGCTGTCGGATGGGGCTCAACTATTCCCCCTCTGTAGAGAGTCAAGAAATGCTCAACTAACTCATCTGCGGTTACATCGTAATCTAGTTCTCAAATTGTGTCTATTTCGGCACTAGAGACAATCTTGAAGAATCTAACACTATCCCTTTCATCATAGGCGTTCACTAAGCTATTCCACTCATGTTTGAGGAACTCTGCCTACTTGCTTTTAACAGCTCAACCCTATTTAATGCCAGCCCTGCTGACAAACAGCCTAATACAGCATTCTTGGCCTCAACACATTCTTGGTCATACCATGGGTTTTGGCGCAGCGCACTCTTTCTGACTATTCATTTAGAAGTAGTAACAAAAGGAAGAATGTCATCTGCTAATGTCTTAAATTTGCTAAATATTTCAGTGTCAGTGTCTCCTTGTCTACAGACAAGTTTTATATGTAGCAGTATGTCATTATAGACCCCTGATTTCCTTTCTGGGTCCACATTGTTAGACCATTTGACAGCTCTACGGGCGAGGCCCACCACCAAACTTGTTTGGCTTTGATTTGGTGCCAAATCCGTGGACCAGTTTACTCCCCAACGACCCAAAATAATAACCAAGGACTTTGATCACTATCATGCCTTTCCTTGATCTCAAAATCTATGACCCAATTCCAATCACTAGCCAAAAACAAAAATATAGTCAATAAGTGTGGAACTATTCATGCTGAGATAAGTTTTCCTCACTGGTTGATCTTTAAGGAACCAGCCATTAAAGTTCTTATGTCATTGCATAAAACGAGTGGGCCACCTCTATGGCCAGCTTGTGTGTCTCCATTGGGCTCTGGGCAATCAAGGAGGGTACATTCCAAGCAGAATAGTTGATCTTCCCAGAGACCATCCAGATCTGTTATGGGCTTCATTTGCATGTTAAGATCGCTGGCCGTCATCACATGTGTGATGCTCTGGTTTAAAGACTACCATGTCAGCTCAGATTCTTTATCTATAATGGTCATTGTCTTGGGCCTATTAAATATTTTAATTAAGAATATCTGCTGACCATTATTACAAAGCAAGTTCAGAAGTCATCTTTGGAGTAAGTCCTTAAGTTACTTTATTGGGTTGCACATTTACAGGTTACATCAAGAACAACATGTACAGGAGATAGTAGACAGGATATTGAGTAGTACAGGGAGAGCCCACTGGCTCCCACCACCCAGGCTTCATGTCTCTTTAACTCTCTCTGGGTGGAACCAAGCTCAAGGCATAACATTCCAGGCTGCTGCATCAGCATGTATTGTGCATTCTATGACATCACAGCCACACAGGATGAATCTACACAGATGTGCCAGGAGGTGGGGAACCAGGATATAACACACCTCCTTCCATTAGACAACCAACAAAGCAGACTCTTCAAGCACCAAACAAGCAGGGGGAAACACACACAACACACCTTCTCTCATTTATCAACCAGCAAACAGGAAAGATCTGCACAAGATAACACACAGGAAGAACAGAAAGGGAGAAACAAAGGCACAAAACAACCTCCTGCTCCTTCCTGAAAAACACCAAGACATCAGACTGATTAGGGGCTGGTAGATGCACAGATTTCTGAAGGGCAAATGGAGCACCAAAAATGAGACATACCGGGACTAACATGCTAAAGCAGAACATTGCTGTCAACACCAATGTGAGACAGAAATCTACCACTCCATCACAATCACAGTAACCTGGGGGTGACAAACCCAACAAAGGTCCTCCAGGCTGTCAACACCCTGTGCTCAGAGCTACTGGCCAGGCAACTGTGTACCACACATCCAGACACTACCAAATCACACTGTCTCTAAACCAAATCTAATGAGCACCTCAGCAAACATCTGAATTATTAATATGTCCTTAAGTTACTTTATTGGGGTGCATGTTTACAGGTTACATCAGTGAAAGGAAGCGCCCCCAATTTCAGCACGATCCTCCCCGCAATGAGAGACAATAAGGGACTCTCCCGTAGTGGGAATAAGACCAAGACAGAGTGCGGGTGAGCGTAAGTGGGAGTTTATCCAAAGAATAGGGCATGCAAAGAACTCTGCAACCTCCGAGAGCGCTCTGTCTGACAATAGCAAAGACAGGCGTATTTCTAATACAAAAAACGTCATCAGAACCTACACACTATAGGGGGCACAAGTTAATTGGGATTGGGTGGCGTCGACTAACTATAGGTGTTGCTGCAGCGTGGTTGGTCTTGGCGTGAGGACGTCACTGGTCAGCCTCGTGGTTTGGGTTGGGCCTGGCAGGCCAGCTTGAGGTCATCCGAGCGGTGTTGGTATGCTGGGGCAGCCTGTGACAAAGATGAATACCTTTCCTGACTCGTTTGCCCTAGGCCATGCACACTGCAGTTATTCAAGAAACGACATCTAAGTTCATCAATAAATCGCTCGGCAGTTTGTCTTATAAAATAAACGCAACACATGAGGAATGCACCTCTTGAGAGGTCCGGTGATTGTCGGTTGGGGTGAGATTTACCTGTGTCCTATTGACCGGTATTTTAGGTCGAGGGGCTGAGTTCTGGGGCCTGAGCCGACTGGTACATGCCTGTCTGCCGCGTTAGAAGTTATTATATAAATGGGTCTCTGTGTCTTGTCCCAGTGATGGGGGTCGTTCTTGGGGTGGTCTAGGGGGAGGGTTGTGGACTTTACGAGAGGGTGCTGGTAGATCAGTGGATTCAAAACGTGGGTTTATTACCGTGCTGTAAATAACACAGGTGGTGGGCTGTGGCCTTGGGTGCGGTACCGGGGCCTCTGACTCTCTGAAGCGGCTCCAGCTTGGTTGGGGGAGGTGAGGGAGCGCGGCACAGGCCTTAGCTTCCTTATCTGGCAGGCTTGGTAGGGTGGGAGGGAGAATGGCCTTGCATATACTCACAAAGGTTTTTTCCTCGTGCGTTGCTAACTTTTGAATGCAGAACTTTTATAATGTTCCGCCTTATTTTGATGTTATTTAAACACACATATATATTTCCATTTCGTTACACATTTCTTTAATACAGTCGGTCCGAGTACCTTTTCGTTACCTAACATTATATTTACTACATGATGTGATTATTTTATGTACATTAAACGTTACACGAGGTCGTTCTAGGTTATGGCCTACAGAAATTGATGCTCGCTGCTTTAGGTGATTAAGAAAACATATATGAGTAAATGAAGGCTATACATTTGGTCTACATCTTTCTCTGTGGTTGTAGCAGCACTAGTCCAGACCTGGGGTGGTATCATGTAACGTTACATCTTTATGGTTTATTCACAGTTTACAGGATCTGTTTAAACCGAGGTAGTTCGTTAATACCAATACTTGAATTATTTTCTACTTTCTTCAGATAGTGATGCTTCAGCTTTTTTTCCCGTCACCCCGGCCTCGCGGACCAGGTCATGCAGGGTGCAATATTACATTGTGGATGATAAAATGTTACAGTGTTAGCATCTCGGGTTAGCTCATATCCGACTTTCTCATGGGAACGCGCTCGCAGCGGATCTACCAGGGCTACTGCGGCGGCAGAGATGCATGAAAGGCCCTCCAAAGGTGGGGGCCTCGTTACAGTGTGCTGAACTCACGCCATGTTTGCTAAACAAGATGGCTTCTAGGCCTAACTGAATTTTGGTATATGCAGGGAACGGGTATGTGTGGGCAATGTCGTCGGCGGGTGACCCCTCCTCCACCTGGGCCCGGGTGGCATGAGGGGACGGCCACCGAGTCATGGTCCTCACCTGGGGAGAAGGCTGCAGGTGAGGAGGGCCTCGCGGCCAGTCCTTCCCTACATTTCCCCCCTTTCGTTACTAAAGTAACGAATTCTTTAGCTCTTCTAATCTTCTACATTCTTGCTCCTCTATCACTGCGTCATCCCATGCAGGTGTTCCTTTTCTAGGCATCCAGGCTCTGCATACCCCCCTCAAGTTCTCACCTCTTCTAGCATACTCATCTGGGGTACATGTTAAATATATACAGTCACCCGTCCCTTCCAAGTCTACCCAGACCTCCTCATACCATTCCAGTTCCACATCTCGGGGTTCTTTGATAGTGGTGTGCCATAGTTTATCTACTATGTACTTATCACGGCACATAGGCACTAACTGGTATCTGGGAGTGTTATCGGGTCCTGTCTGTACATGTACTTCTTGTGTCGCCTTAATTGTACCACCAGAGTTGCCCATTGTCACCATCATCATCGCACCGTTAGGGACTGCGTTAGCACAACATCGAAGGCCCACCTGGCACAGGCAGAACACCACGAGGAGGACCACCGCAACTGGTATCAATAATTTCATCGTCATTCCAAGCCAGGAGGGAACCCAGGAGAAGATATTGTCGAACCATGAGCTGTCTTTAGCCCCACCTTCCAGCTTCATTTTCTCTCCCAGGTTATGGACTGCTTCAATGACGTGGGACAGGGACCCATTTTCTGCGTCTTCAGAAGGTACGAACGTGCAGCACGCACTTCCTATTTTTCGGCAAACACCTCCATCGATTGCTGTTAGCAGGTCCAGAACATACCTGTTCTGCATGGTCATTAGTCGCAGAGCTCGTAGTTCCACCTTTATTATGTTGAACCCTTCTTCAGTGTCATTGGCCAGCTGAATCAGTTCCCACCGTGTGATCTGAAGCCATTTTGCATTTGCTCTTGCTTGGACACTTGAAACCAGTGAGGCAAAAAATGTTTCCACGGAGCTGAACAGGCGATACCTGTCTGGGATCTGTGCCAATAAATCGGATGACGCTTGTGATATGTAGTTTGATGCTCGCTTGTTCCGTGATAGCTCCTCTTCTTTCCCTCCGGAGGACAGGACATAGAGGTGTGCTTCTGCAGTGGGAGACGTCTCGTCCTTGTTCATGTTTCCTTGCGTCTTTTTATTTTTGTCGACGTGGCTTTCTGGAATCACCATTAGGGCCGAATGCAAAGTGGCCATTGAGCAGCTGCCACTCCATGCCTGGGGAAGGTGCAAGTAAGCCTGATTCCCGCATACCCAGTATGTGTCCATTAGTGCTGCTGTTCCTTTTTTCATGTCTGGGATGGTGAGAGTTTTGTTACAGTTTTTGTTCGTTCCCATTGCCACTTTTCCTTCTCCCTTGAAACATAGTTCGTTTTGTATTTCACTTTGTAGCTTGAAGGGTTTCTCCATCGCTGTTACCCAGGTTAGTTTAGAGATGTGTTCTTTCCATATTGGTAAGCACGTTTTTTCCATCCATCGCAGTTTGTCTGGTTGGACACCTCTCAGTGCTTCCGCTTTGCACAGTACTTCTTCATCTTTCCATTTGTTTTCTGAAAACAGCGTCCCTTGTATTGCAAAGAAAGGTTCTTTAGGACAGACCACTCCAGACGCTTTTGAATAGCACGTTTTGTTGTCCTGTATTATTTTGAAAGAGACATCGTGTGCTTGAAAGGTGTTCTTTATTCTACACAGTGTGAGATGAAGGAGACATTGGGCATCCACAATGGGCAATTCTCTTGGCAACAACACTTTGGGTGTACCTGATGCATGGGGGATGAGCGAACAGACATAGCAGCTTTCATTAGTTGTCTGTTTAGCTGTTGTACTCATATCTGCATACCATTTATTTGCTTGGTGGGGGTGTCGTGGGTCTTCCATCTTGTCTAATCCTAACCCATAATACTCATCATACCCCCTCCTGCTTGTCTCTCTTCTTCGCCTACTTCTCTCCCCCCTCCTATACCTTATAGTTTCGATAGGTGAAAGAATAGGCCCCCCTTTCTCATTCCCTCCCCCCTTTTCCAATTCTTCATATAGGGACTTGTGTTCTGTCATTGTAATTACTTTTCCATTTTCCTCAATAAACAACAAGTCGCTGTTTTGTATCGGGGCGGGAAGGGTAGTGGGGCTGTTATATATTTCAGGTAGGGACATTGTGTCATTTTCCATATCTTTATCTTTTGATCGTGACGGGGCAGCAGTGGGTGGTGCAGTGTAGTAACCCCATACAAGGCGGGATCCATCCCAGATCAAAAAATCACCTTCTTTAATATTCATATTTGTAATTGAATTCGTGCCAGGGGCAAGGGTGGTGTTACTCCCCCCTCCCCCCTCGTTCATCTCAGTAGAGATGAACGCTATGACCCAATGTGTCATTAGGCAAAATATTGAGATGAAGAACACAATAACACACATTGATAAACCGCATTCGTATGAATATGTCAATCTATCTACTAACATTTCTCTAAATCTAACAAATCTATTAGTTGCAGGCTGCCCATCCGATGCCATAGTAAATCCTGTTTGAGACATAAAAGTGCATTAAGTACAAGCATGTAAACATTTAGAACGTTGTGAAATTTTTTCGGCAAAGTATGGGAGTGGGTGAAGGAGGGGGTATGTCCACAGACAAGGTAACTTTACAAATATTACTATCAGTACATTATTTCATACATAAAGAGAAAAGTCGAGAGAGAGAGAGAGAGAGAGAAAAAAAAGAAAACTTCTCCACAACCCAAAAAGGACCACAAAAACCTTCAAAAGTTGTAAAAAATTATATATATATGTATATACACAGGTTTATTTCAGTACACATGTCGTGCGCCATTCGTGTTCAGTGTTCAACACTTAATGCACACAAAATTCCCATCATCCATTCTGCACAACTTCATTGTCCGCAGTTGTCTGTGCCTCGTCCTGTACCTCACCTTCCGCAGCGCTATAAGCTCTGCGTACGTCTGTCAAATGCACCCAGTATCGTAGGCCCCTTACCTTTACTGCTGTGGGTGTGCAAAACACTACCTCATAAGGGCCATGGAAACGTGGTGCATTCCACCTTCGCACAAAACTTCGGACATATATAAGGTCACCAGGCATTAGTTGTAATGGTTTTTCAGGCATTGTCTCTGTTTCTGTTGTGTTCCCCTCCTCTCTTGTAGAGGGGGGGGCTAGTTGCTTTGCAATTACGCGCGCTGCCCGTGTCAGTTTTCTCAAGTACTCTGTGAACTCCTCTCCTAATATCGCTGCACTTCTGTGTGCATCAGAACGTTCACGGAGAGGTGAATGCGCTGTGTGCATTCTCCTTCCCGTGACGATCTCATGCGGGGACAAGTGGTGGTCTTTACTTGGCTGATTTCGTAACTCGAACAAGGCCAAAGGCAGGCAGTACATCCAGGTCTTTTTAAGGGAAAAACACAGTTTTGACAATCTGCTTTTTAACAGACCGTTCATCTTTTCCACTACGCCATTACTTTGAGGATGATAAATTGAATATAATTTGTGCTTTATTCCCAATAGGGTAGTCACTTCCTTGAATAGTTCATTAACAAAATGCGTGCCGTTATCTGAGCGAATAACTTCGCAAATCCCCCAGCGCGGGAACACTTCCCGCACTAGGAACTTCGCGGCGCCCTTCGCATCAGGGCGCGCACAGGGGCCTGCCTCCACCCATCTCGAAAATGGACATACAACCACAATCATGTAGCGAGCCCCGTTACATCTTTCTCCCATGTCTACATAATCAATGTGGAGCTCTCTGAATGGGCCATTTGGTTTGGGTATCGCTCCTCTCAGTGTGCGCAATGTCATACCTGAGTTGTAAATCTGACATGTCGTGCATTCTAAAGCCAGTCTTGTGACGTGTTCATGGAGGCAAGGTGCAAACCAATCTTCTTGTATCTCTGCCATTATGTGTTGCTTTGCGTTATGTGCGGGAAAGTGTAGTTGTTGAAATGCTATTTCTAACAATGTGACTGGCATTACCGCTTTTCCTGAACTTTTTTGTCGCCATAACAAATCAGTCGGCGATTTGCTGCATCCCCTTTTAGTCCACAGCAATTTTTCTTCTGCACTAGCTCCCTCTTGCAGCTCTATTATTTCCTGTGTGGGCATCATGTTGTATCCTGTGGGGACCTCTTGGCTTGCTGTGTGGTGCAACATGTACTCTCCTACTACACCTTTCTGTAAATACGAAGCTTCTTTGGCAGCGGCGTCTGCTGCCGCGTTCCCCAAAGATATAAAATCTGTATTTGTGGTGTGGGCTTGGCATTTTACAATGGCCACTGCCGTGGGGTCTTGCAGAGCCTCAATCAGTTCTTTCAATAGTTCTGCATGCTGAACTGGTGTTCCATCTGCTCGTCGGAACCCTCTCCGCCCCCACCGTGCCAACCCGCCGTGTACTGTCGTTGTCATGTATGCTGAGTCGGTATATATTGTCACTGCGCACCCCTTGGCGGCATGCAATGCTTCTATTAGCGCAATTAGTTCTGCTGCTTGGGCTGAATAGTGGGATGGGAGGCGGTGTTGCACTAGTGTCTCGTATTCATCTTCCTCTAATCGTACAACTGCCATACCCACATGTTTCTCTCCTGTCTCCATATCTATTGATGCTGACCCGTCCACGAAATACACCTCTCCCTCGTTCAGGGCATTCTCAAAAATCACTTGATCCTGACCTTCGTCACCTGTGAACGTAGCGCAGTTGTGGTTTTGCATGTCCTCTACGGTGCACGCCTCTGTGATGAATGTGGCTGGGTTCACTGTTTTACATCTTACTATGTGGATGTTTGCGCTGGACAGTATTATTTCATATGCTGTGGCGCGTTGTGTTGTCAATGTGCTCTTTGATCGCTCTAATATTGCAAAGAGTGAGTGTTCCACAAACAGTGTCACAGGACAGCCCATCACTATCGTGGCACTTTTCTCAATCGCGAACGCGGCTGCAGCTAGAGATTGCTCGCACGCGAAATGACCTTGCATTACTGCGTCTAGGGTGCCACTATAGTAAGCCAGTGGTTTGTGCCCTAACGATGTCTTTTGTGTCAATACTGCTGTCATCAGTGTTCCTTTGCAGTGTGAAAATAAGAGGAATTCGCGCCCATAATCTGGATTTGCCAGTACTGGAGCGCTTGATATCAGCTCTTTTAGTGAGTCAAATGCTGTGTTCATTTCTTCTGTCCATTCTATGTGTTTGTTTTCCTGCTGTGCCTCTTTTAGTGCCTGTAACAAGGGCCTCGTGTATGCTGCATAATCCAATATCCAGGCTCGGCAATAGTTGCACATACCCAGAAATTTCTGCATCTCTTTTACTGTTTTGGGCTCCCCAACCGCTCTAATCGCCTGTGCCCTGTCTGGTATGATCCGCTTGCCATCCTTTGATATCAGCTGTCCCAAGTATAGGACCTCTGTCAGACAGTATTGTAACTTCCCCTTGTCCACCTTGTACCCTTTATTGGCCAATAATGTCAGGAGTGTTATTGAGTCCTTTCTACACTCTTCCTCAGTTTGTGCACAGATCAATAAATCATCAACGTACTGAATCACTGTGCTTTCTACAGACAAATTCCCCAGATCTTCATGTAGTACCCTGTTGAATATGCTTGGGCTCTCGCAATATCCTTGTGGTAGTCTGCAGTGTTCGAACCTCCTCCCCCCTAATGTAAATGCTGTTAAGTACCTGCTCTCCTCTGCTAAGGGAATCGAGAAAAATGCATTTTTTAAGTCAATAACTGTGAAGTGGGATGCCGTTTTCGGAATGTTGCACAGTATTGTTGATGGGTTCGGGACTAAAGGGAACTCCTTCTGAATCACATCATTGAGTGGGCGTAAATCCTGTATCATCCTCCATGAACCTCCCTTCGCCTTTTTAATCGGGTAAATGCATGTGTTGCATGGGGAGTTTGAGGGCACTATTATTCCTTGTGCTAGCAGTGCATCTAGTGTCTCTCTGATCCCTTCTTCTGCTTCGCGTGACAATGGATATTGTTTTACCCGGGGTATAATTGCTCCCGGTTTCAGTTTTATTACCACAGGCTGAACCCCATGTAATAACCCCACGTCATGGGGGCCATTTGTCCATATGTTAGTGGGTACTAACCTCATGTCGTCATCAAAAAATGCATGTGGTGCTCCTACTACTGCCATTAATTCAACTTGAGTTTTTCTGGCTGTAACTACAATGTCACACGGCATTGCTAGTTCCATCACTATTTCGCCATCTGTCTCAGTGTCTGAAAATAGCTCCTCGTCCGAGAGCTCCCTCAGTGGGATATTTGCATTTGTACACAGTACTGTCCGCCACTCACATCCTTCCATGTCAACGCCAATCACACATATTCTGTTTGCTGACACGTGTACTGCGTGTAAATCCAACGATACCACTGACCCGAGAGCAGTGTCGGGGCTTGCTATGGGGCGGAAGAGGAATTCGGCTGGAATCCTCCAATCCATCCTTTTTAGTTCTGGTACTATGAGAGCCAATGTTCTCATGCCCTCAACAAACATCTCCTCGTTTCTTGGTAACCCTCTGATCTCTTGCATAATTGTGTGGCCGTGTATTACTGCTAATATGCGGAGGGGGCATATGCCTGGCGTCGAACATACGATACCGCTCCCTGTGAATGATATTGTCATATTTAGTTTGCTTAAGAGATCTCTCCCCAGCAAATTAATGGGAGAGTGTTCATAGTACAGTAAGGGTGCTTTCACTGTTTTACCCCCCACTGTCACATCCAATGCTTCTGTGTAAGGAACTTCAATTACAGCCCCAGAGAACCCCTGCGTCTCTAACGTTCTATTAGATAACGGGAACCGGCCCTCTCTAATGCATGATTTCTCCGCTCCCGAATCCACCATGAATATGAACTGCTTGTCTCCTATCTGCGCTCCTATCAATGGTTCCTCTGATGCATTGTGGGTCGTAGATAGTACTGGACACGCAAGTGCTCTCTGTGGGCTGTCCTATGCGGGGTGTCTCATTGCCCCCCCTTGATCAAAAATGTTCCCCGAAACTACTGACACCCCGCTGTAAGGTGCGGGAGCAGGTGCTCCGTTAGCTACTGTGGCGAAAGTGTTACCTGGCGTGTATTGCATATTGTCATTATTCTGTGGGTGGTTTTGTGTCCTGTACTGATGTCCGTGTAGTTGTGCGTTACTTCTTTGTCCTACATTTTCTGGTTGTTGGTATTGTCCCATGGGGAGGCCGTAGGGGCTTCCTGGGTGGGGGTGACCGTACTGTTCTGTCTCCTGGAACCCGTTGTTTTGTCTGCTCCTGCACTCTCTTGAGTAGTGCCCCCATCTCCCACAATTCCAGCAGCTCCCCTGTGGACCTCTGGGACCCTGCCACCCATTACCTCCCATTCCTCCATACCCTTGTCCTCCTCTTCGGCCCCGGTACCCACCTCTTCCCCCTCTTGGGGCCCACTCTTGCCACGTTGGACCTCCGTTCTGCTCCTGCTCAGTCCACTGTCGTTGTCCTTGTCCTGCCCAATTTGCTGCTATTCTTCCTTGTATTGCTATTTGCCCCTCCTCTCCTTCCTCTCCCTCCCTCATGAGTGGGAGCCCTGCTACCGCTGCTGCAACCTTCACTAGTTTTGATTGTACCAACTTTGCCTCGTCTGCCAACCTTTTCTGTGCTACTTCCCTCTCTCTCTCTTTGATCCTTTTGCAATGGTGCACTATTATACTTTGGATCTCTGGCCACCCCTTCGCCTCAACGCCCGCTATCTTATCGAGTGCCTTCTGCACCTCTTTTGGGAGCCCTCTCTTAATGATAAAATAAAATAGAGATGTGGATTGGTGCCAGGGCGTGCCCGTTTCCGCTCTCCACATCTCCTGCACCCGGAGAATGTAATCCATAGCATCCTCCCCGTCATTCATTGTACATTGCATTACTGACTGTAAATCAGGGGTATCTGGGAATGTCTCCCGCAGCGCGTCCCACACCCTTGCTCGTACTGTATTAAAGGAAGCCCCATCATGACGATCACAATCTAACGTCACGGCCGGGAAACCAGCCTTAGCCCATACTCTGTCCGCTTGATCTCCTACTGCGGTTACTAGTAGGCTTTTCACATCGCCTACTGCCAACGGTATGCCGGCGGTATGTTTCTCAAATGCATATATCCACTTGCTCGCCCCTCCTGACAGCTGGGGCAATAATTTCATTAAATTAGCCTTATCCATCTGAGCCCATGGTATATAGTTTGGTCTCCCCCCCCCTCTGTGTATCAATGGAAGTTGTAACTTCCCTTTTGCAGTTGCACCCTCCCTTTCCTTAGTCGCTGCTGACTCCAATGACGCCATCTTCCCCACCCTATTTCTTAGTCGTCCCATCCATTCGTCGTCTATAGTCCCTAGCGAACATGCACCGTCCACTTCCTCGCTTTCCCCTCCCACTGCCATACTCAACCTATCACTGTCATCCAACCCTCCTCTGACATCACATAACAAGTCCTCTCTGATCCCTCTCTCTCGTGATACATCACCAATGCTCCCTTCTACTGCTCCTACCTCTATTATTCGTGTCGGCTCTTCCTCAATCCTGAACAGTATTTCCCCCTTTTTCCATCCTTCCTCAATCTGTCTACCTTCGCTCGACGCTCTAGACGTGCGTCCTGATTGTATGGGGGCACACGCTGTGCGCTCACATATGTCTTTTATTCTTGAGAGTTCATCCCTTGCCACAGTAAGCCTCGACTCTAAGTCACTCGTTAGCTTCTCTATATCCACCCTCTGTGTGCTTCCCTGGGCGCGCTCTCTGGTGCTTTCGTATGGCGGGGGGGCTGTTGGTCTTTGTGGTGTACCAGTTGTGGGGGGAGGCACATACGTAGGGTCGCTGTATCCTGCTGCGGGGGCTGGTTTAGGTAATATCGGGTACAAACTAATCACCTCCGCAGGTTGTGCTGTACTTAGCTGTTCCTTTTCCTCTCTTGGAATCATCAATGGATTATCTGTGGTGGAAGGTAGATCAATATTTGGTGCCGGAGCTTTGGGTGGGGGTACCTCCTCAAACAATCTCCAGAGGTCTAATATCTCCTTCCTATTTTGCCATTGTTTCCCCTTATACTTGAGGCTAATGCATGTTCGTACCATATCAAGAACGCTTTTGTCAAAAGACCCTCCCTCGGGCCAAATCTGGGGCAGACCCTCCCCCTTCAATTCTGTTACCCATTGATCGTGATATTTATTTATTCGTTCAGCGTATCCCGGTAAGCTCTTACAAATATGTGACAAGGGAGTTTCGGCCCCCATCCTCTAAATCACTCACACAGCCGTGTCCACCTTCTTTACTTTTAGTTAGGTGTATATATGTGTATGTATACCTTTATGGCACAGACAAGAGCGGACGTCTCAAATATTATCACCCAAGTTTATTCACTGCGCAAATCCTTTCGCACTCACCATAGCTCATCTCCTTCCCATTCCCATACACTCTCATGTGATTCCGCTTGCAACTGATCAAGTACTAGTTATGGTCAACACTCTCTGGCGCCACCTCGCGGTCAACCGATCGTCTCCAACACTCACACGGTGCGCGCACCCATCACAATGCCTTTCCACTCACACCTCGTCTTATTTCCTCCCTTTCCTCCCTGGCCAGCTGTCCCTGTTTTTCTGCTAAGGTTGCTATGTTCACGTCTGTACGTGCCACTACTTAGTCCCCACTCCTCAAAATGTGCTCCCTATTTTATAGTTCTTCTACAAGTATATTTATCTTATACCCTTTTCGCTTTCTTCCCCTGCCCCGTGGAATGGAAAAAAGAAATAGAGAGAGTAGCAATCACTAAAAAATATTCCCGGTGTCTCCTTTTGCCAGACACCAATAACTTATTTCTTACTTCTTCATATATTCCCAGTACTAGTTTAGATAGCACTATGCGGCGCCGCCTTCCACCCCCTTTCGGAGCTAGGTTTCCGTCACTTCTACCACTTCACTTATTTCTTACTCCTAATGGCCATATGCAAAGAAAAGATAAAGAAAGTTTCAAGACCCGTCTTTAGTAGACCCCCGTTATTCTTCTCCTCTACCTGTCCCCGTTCTCCTGTTCACCGTTTCCCCTCCCTTCCCCTTTACGATCGCTCGCACTCAGTACTCACGTGCCCGTCTTGAACCGATAGTCTCCGAAACTGGGTCCGTCCAGGCGGTGTCACCGGTAACTCAACGGTCAGCCCCTGGCTCCGGCGAGCGGCACTCAAAGGGGATTTTTTTCCAATCGGGATCCCGTACCCTTTCTCATTGAGTGCGCACTTCTTATTGTGCCGGTCGCCGTTGGCGGGCAGCCTCCCGGAGCCGGCTCACCGTGCGTATCCCTTCTCGACCGGAGATTCTCGTGCCACAAGGGGGTCGTTAGAAAGGAGTTAGGAAAAATAATTTGGAGATATCACGTTATCGGGGTCACCACTGAAAGGAAGCGCCCCCAATTTCAGCACGATCCTCCCCGCAATGAGAGACAATAAGGGACTCTCCCGTAGTGGGAATAAGACCAAGACAGAGTGCGGGTGAGCGTAAGTGGGAGTTTATCCAAAGAATAGGGCATGCAAAGAACTCTGCAACCTCCGAGAGCGCTCTGTCTGACAATAGCAAAGACAGGCGTATTTCTAATACAAAAAACGTCATCAGAACCTACACACTATAGGGGGCACAAGTTAATTGGGATTGGGTGGCGTCGACTAACTATAGGTGTTGCTGCAGCGTGGTTGGTCTTGGCGTGAGGACGTCACTGGTCAGCCTCGTGGTTTGGGTTGGGCCTGGCAGGCCAGCTTGAGGTCATCCGAGCGGTGTTGGTATGCTGGGGCAGCCTGTGACAAAGATGAATACCTTTCCTGACTCGTTTGCCCTAGGCCATGCACACTGCAGTTATTCAAGAAACGACATCTAAGTTCATCAATAAATCGCTCGGCAGTTTGTCTTATAAAATAAACGCAACACATGAGGAATGCACCTCTTGAGAGGTCCGGTGATTGTCGGTTGGGGTGAGATTTACCTGTGTCCTATTGACCGGTATTTTAGGTCGAGGGGCTGAGTTCTGGGGCCTGAGCCGACTGGTACATGCCTGTCTGCCGCGTTAGAAGTTATTATATAAATGGGTCTCTGTGTCTTGTCCCAGTGATGGGGGTCGTTCTTGGGGTGGTCTAGGGGGAGGGTTGTGGACTTTACGAGAGGGTGCTGGTAGATCAGTGGATTCAAAACGTGGGTTTATTACCGTGCTGTAAATAACACAGGTGGTGGGCTGTGGCCTTGGGTGCGGTACCGGGGCCTCTGACTCTCTGAAGCGGCTCCAGCTTGGTTGGGGGAGGTGAGGGAGCGCGGCACAGGCCTTAGCTTCCTTATCTGGCAGGCTTGGTAGGGTGGGAGGGAGAATGGCCTTGCATATACTCACAAAGGTTTTTTCCTCGTGCGTTGCTAACTTTTGAATGCAGAACTTTTATAATGTTCCGCCTTATTTTGATGTTATTTAAACACACATATATATTTCCATTTCGTTACACATTTCTTTAATACAGTCGGTCCGAGTACCTTTTCGTTACCTAACATTATATTTACTACATGATGTGATTATTTTATGTACATTAAACGTTACACGAGGTCGTTCTAGGTTATGGCCTACAGAAATTGATGCTCGCTGCTTTAGGTGATTAAGAAAACATATATGAGTAAATAAAGGCTATACATTTGGTCTACATCTTTCTCTGTGGTTGTAGCAGCACTAGTCCAGACCTGGGGTGGTATCATGTAACGTTACATCTTTATGGTTTATTCACAGTTTACAGGATCTGTTTAAACCGAGGTAGTTCGTTAATACCAATACTTGAATTATTTTCTACTTTCTTCAGATAGTGATGCTTCAGCTTTTTTTCCCGTCACCCCGGCCTCGCGGACCAGTTCATGCAGGGTGCAATATTACATTGTGGATGATAAAATGTTACAGTGTTAGCATCTCGGGTTAGCTCATATCCGACTTTCTCATGGGAACGCGCTCGCAGCGGATCTACCAGGGCTACTGCGGCGGCAGAGATGCATGAAAGGCCCTCCAAAGGTGGGGGCCTCGTTACAGTGTGCTGAACTCACGCCATGTTTGCTAAACAAGATGGCTTCTAGGCCTAACTGAATTTTGGTATATGCAGGGAACGGGTATGTGTGGGCAATGTCGTCGGCGGGTGACCCCTCCTCCACCTGGGCCCGGGTGGCATGAGGGGACGGCCACCGAGTCATGGTCCTCACCTGGGGAGAAGGCTGCAGGTGAGGAGGGCCTCGCGGCCAGTCCTTCCCTACATCAGGAACAACAGGTACAGGAGACAGTGGGCAGGAAATTAAGTATTACAGGGAGAGCACTCCCTTTTGCCCCAAGGGCTGTCCCAATAGTAGCCATTGGGCACCTCATGTTAGTTACGGGGTGCTCATTAACAGTGGATGGGATAGCCTACCTCTGCTGATGCACCTTCAGGAACATTGCAGTACCTGATGGTGGATAAGTTTGGAAATCAGTGGACAATAAGCCATCCACAAAACACTTGCTCGTGAAAATGATTTGTAAAATGTCATACATACCATCTAACATTGACACATGCCTACATCCTAGTATGTTATCTCTAATTACAGAAATGCATCCCTTGACAACTCTGATCCAGTATGTACATGTATTGATGAAAGATTCCTGGTTTTCAAAGGTGCCATCACGCCATCATGTAGTCTGGGGACAATATACATGGTGATTGTTGGTTTGTCACCTCTTGGTGAGTAACTAGGTGTCCTTATCCCACCCCCTTCCCGTTAATGCGTCCTAGTGCCATTCCCTGATAATATGCTAATATTCTGTGTGGCGGTGGGTTATTGGCACTATGAAGATGAATAATTTCAATAATAGGGCCATGGGTAGGAGGACGATCTTCTTCCATATTTCAGGCACCCTCCCCCCAAGTTTCACACAGGGCAGGGAGGGCCTCCCGAATTTTCCACAGCACCAACATCACTGGCTCCTTCCACACTCCCATGGGAAATCACCTCACGATTTCTTTGCTCTTCTACTTGTTTGGCATTTATTTGTGCTCATCTACAACTGATCTTGTTCTCCACTAGATCTGTTTGTGGAACAATTCACTGTATTGAGGTATTTAATGCTGCTATATCATTTTTGATACCTTTCATCATGAGGAAGGAGGATTGAAGTGCCTTGAGATCATCTATTATCTGTGAAAGAGAAGCTGCGCAACCACAGGTGCTAACACATGGGCCTCTTTCCTCCACCCCACTAGAGCCTACATTTTTACTTTATTCGCTGCCTCTGGTTTTTATTCCTGAACCGTTATCTTGACTTTTTACAATCTTCTTAGTTTTTCTTTTCCCCTGCCGAACATCAATCAGCCCTTCCAGCAGCGGGTATTTATTAGAGAGATTAATTGATGGGTCAACCATGATCACTTCACTCTCCGCTGGTTTGGGCTGTCACCCGTTAGCTGTGACAGTAGGAGCTTGTCTGTCCTCTGTGATCTATACAAAGCACTCTGTTACTTCAATTACATACTTAGTTGCTAATTGGGAGGGCTGATGGGATTTAAACCTTAATCGCCTCACTTGAGGCGTTATTTTCATTAACTTTGCTCACTGAAGTGGAGGCAAATAAAAGATCTCCCCCACCCACCTTGAGACCTGTTTTCTTTCTATCGCATAGTTCAACCGGGGCCTATAACCTGGGAGGTTGGGCGAGGAGTTTTTTAATTTATAACACACTTAATAACAACGAGTGGTTTCTAAGCATGGGATTGAGAGTCGAACCTGTGTTGTGCTGCGTTGTCTTGTTTCCAAGACAAACGCATTAACCCTGAGCTATCTTTTCTCCTCAATTGATACTAGTTCCACTCCAAATGCCTCAATGGACTGCTACCTTCTATGGCGCAATTAGGAGCTGCCCCAATCATACCAAATCTCCTCCGTACATGCCCTCGTGGAAAACTTGCAGATTCTAACCCCTCAATACCTTGGATTATATATTCAATCTCTGATATTAACTCATTAACCTCTGTGATGGGCTCAAACATGCTGTATATTTTCTTCCTCTGTATATTGGGACACAAAGGTGCTACAGTTTTACATTTAGACATTGCACATGCTAGTCAAAGGTTTCACTGATATTTCACAATGACTCAAGTTAGCTCAAGCGATTCAAATGTCCAGTGAAATTAACATTAACAGTAGTGTATTAGTGGTGAATCACAATAATGGGCCTCATTCTGAGTACGGCGCTAACCAATGGCGCTATTAACGCCTTGGTTGACGCCGTACCCGGACTGGCAGCACCTTGGTGGATGGCGGAATTACCGCCCCATTCCAAGTTTGGCGGGGCGGTAATTCCCCATTCACCAAGGCTCTTCCCCATTCCCAAATGAGCCCCCATAGGGCTCAATGGGAATGGGGAAGATGCAAATAACGGTGACCGTTCATTACGGTCACCGTTATTGGCTTGGAGGCCCCTTTGCGCCCTCGACTTTAACACCTGCTCAAAGCAGGCGTTAAGGGCGAGGGTGCAAAGGGAACTCGGAGTATGGCGGTAAGGGATTACAGCCACCGGTCTCGTTACCGGTGGCCGCTATCCCTTACCGCCATACTCGGAATGAGGCCCAATGTCAAGGAGTGGCTATAATGCAAGCAGGGCACATCCGAATGGCTAAGAGGGCAGCCATAGTCCGTCTCTCCCTCCCTGCTTAGCAAAGATCAAATAGCCAATTAATCAATTAAAAATATCCATGTGTGTTTGAGCAATGTTTAAAACAGTGAAAATCCAGCAGTAATGGCTCCAACGCCACCAGTGTGAACAGGGCGTGCCCGATGGGCTTGGGGGGCTGACAAAGTCTTGTTGGGTATTTTGTGTAGATTTGGGACCTAGCAGTATTTTCTTACCGCCAAAAACAAAATAATTTAGTAATAACCACTCCTTGTATTTAGATTGGGTTTGGTATTATAGTGTTATAGTGGCTATGCATTATTTCATTACACAGATGCATTTGGTTGATATACATTTCGTTGTGGTATAGTGGTGAGCATAATTTCTTTGTTTTATTTGTGACCCCAATATACACAACCCCTTTCTTTTGTTTAGACTGTTCTTGTGATCTCTAGAGGCCTCAGGCTTCTACATCATTCAATAACACCACATTTTCATATGGAGTGCCACTTATGGCTGTTATCACTGATTTATCTACACCAGTGAGCTATGCTTCCATACAGTATTCACAATAACATGTGGTGTTATCACTAATTTATTTACATTAGTGAGACTATGTTTCCAGAGGCCTCTCTCTGCTGATTCATATACGCCCAGCAGACTATTGTATTATATTCCACTCAGAAGACACACACATACATATACACTGAGTGGAACCACGCACACAGCTATTTATAATTGCTCATAACATTACTTTATCTACATAGGCAGTTTGGCACATATATTACCTAATAACCTCCCCTTTTATTATGTGATATGGGCTTAATGCACCAGAGAAAGACAGAAGCAAAAAAAAAAACTTTACACAGGTTGTGATTTATACCAGTTTCATTTCAAAATCATACATTACAAGTTTTGTGAGGCAGTCTTTTCTAGAATAAACAGAAGAGAAACAATTGCAAAAATGCAAGGCGTTTCATTAAATTCTTTGCAACAATAAAAAGAACAGTACATCAATTGACTTGCATTTGGATGGCAACATTAGAATGTGGCATTTAAACACAGTGATTCCCCAATAGTGACTATTGCTACACTGCCTGCCAAATAATAAATAATTTGTCCGTCACAGCAAACTCACTACATTCGTATACTTACCAGCTATTTGTAGCTCTCCCACACGCGATCTCCTGGCTGGTCGCCTCCGATCAGTGGCTCAGGGTCTTCTTTTCAAAGCACCCAGCAAGAACACGCAGTTCCCATCTGCAATCTTCTGTTCTCAAGCCGATGCTAATTGACTGGACACCCCAGTCTCCGAAGGTCAGCAGTACACTGGAACAACGCCTCCCAGCAGCCCAGCCAGGCAACCCCACAGCAACTCCAGCCAAGTCTTCACTGAAGCTCTGCAAAATGTCCACCAACTCTCCTTCTCCCCGAGCTGCTTGAAGAAACCTCTGTCACAACCCTTAAAATGACGTGTACCCAATCAAAATACACAATAATCTATCCTCCTTCTTCAACAATGGCTTCGCTTATACAGTTTAGAAACTGTATCTACTCATTTCCTGGCATGCAGATTTTGCATCCAGCTAACACAGTGAACAGAGAAAAAAAAATGAATCCAAGTGCACGTTTAAAATGACTTTCAGAGCCTGTCTTTTCTACCTCATTTTCACATGGAGATCACATTATGATGTTATTTGATTAGTATTAGTGATTAGTATTTGTTAGTTAAGTTAATTAATCAAGTATCTAATGTGTCTCCTGTAATTGAGGCATTTTCAATTGAGAAAAATGGTGTTCTTTTAGACTAAGTATTGAAAAATGGAAAAAATGATGTTCATAGGTAGCCTGTCTTCATATACCTGTCCATATGTTACCCTGGCGACACATGACTTGCTGTACCACCTTACAGCTATAATGTGATCCCATGCAGTGGCGCTGCTCTCCAAAACACGCTAAATTATACTACATATTCCCTCCTTTTTCTGAGAATTTAGCAGTGGTCCAAGCCACAATTGGAAGAAACTCAAACACGCTCCCCTTCTTCTTTTAAAATGTAGCAATCCAACAAAATGAATATTCATATGTGAAAAATGAAAATTGAAAAAATCACTGTTCAATCATCATAATATCAAAATTCACCCCTGAGTCCATCAGTTCCTATAAAATATTTTACATATTTCTTCCCAATGGAAGTGTCCATAGTCCAGTGTCTTACTTTTGTACTTGAAGTCAATCACAAAACAATAAAATAAAACAAATAATTAAAATAACAGATTAAAATAATTAATTAAAATAATAAATGCGTGGAACTCCATACTCCAGGACACTTGTCTGCCTCTGAAATGTCCCGACCAGCAATGTCACATCATTTGGTTCATTCGGGTCCTCTTTCATACTGGCACTCTTTGATCCTTTTTCCATAGGAGTCATCTCTTTTTGGCATTCCGGTTACTTGTCTTCACCTCCACCCGGAGGCAGGAATCATTTGATCTTCATCCAGGGGACTCCAGGACTCCATCATCTCCCGTGTCCTCTGGTCCCGTAACCTCCAAGCCAAAATGTGTTAATATTCTAAATCAAATAGAAAAGAAACAGATTAAGTACATAGCACAATACTAACTTCACCCTTTTGCCAAAAATAAAATTATATATATATCCATGCACTTCATAAATCATTTTGCCCTCTTCCTCTCGCTTTCTGAAATTAAGCACATGTTAAAGAGAAAACAAACATACATAAAATAGCATTCAACATTTAATACATTTTCATTTTGCAAACCAACTCCATTAATTTCAGCATCCATTATTATTATTTTTTTTATATATATACATATATCACAGTATTTATGTTCCATTATAATAATCAACCATCTTTATTTAACTTCTCTGCCACTGCCTTCTGACTAGACCCATTTACCTTACCGTTTTATGTTCAAGGGACTTTATCTGTTTCTACACGCTCAAGTTGTTTAATCTCATGTCTGGGGTGGCATGGTTTAATTTGATTCACATGAACAAACTGTTCTGTTGCTGTTTCACCTTCAGTCTTCAAAATTTTATAAACCACAGGAGAGATCTTATCTACAATTCGGAATGGCCCCTGCCATGCTGCTAGAAATTTGGAATTTTTCTGTTTACTTTTTCCAAAATTAAATTTATACACCTGATCGCCCACACAATACTCTTTCACTGATGTCTTTTTATCATAATATGACTTTGCACTGTCAGCAGCTCTTTCTAGATTTCGCTGTACAAAAGCAAATGCATGTTGTAAATGCTTCCTCAGTTCATCAATGTATTCATGAACTGTGGACGCGCTCACACGTGTCTGCTCATGTGTTCTGTATAGCAGGTGTTGTAGTAGCACCATTTTCCTACCTGTCAAAACCTCATGGGGGCTAATACCTGTTGCTTTGGCAGGAGTTGATCTGATTGCCATCAAAACCAAAGGTAAACGTAAATCCCAGCTGGAACCTGCTTCTGCCACAAATTTCTTTAATATGTTCACAACAGACCTATTACTGCGTTCAACTCCACCTGAAGAAGCCGCCTGATATGCAATACGTAATTTTCTTTTCACTCCCAGTATTTGCCATACCTTGCTCATTAGAGCACTTGTGAAATGACTTCCTCTGTCTGATTCTATTCTTTGTGGCAGCCCAAACCTTGAAAACACATGATTCACCAGTAATGTAGCTGCTGTTTGCGCACTACAATCTGGTGCAGGAATACACTTGATCCATTTCGACATCAAACACACCACACTTAAAATATAACGGTTCCCCCTGCTCGACCTTTTTACAGGCCCTACATAGTCTATTTGCAAATCTGACCATGGAAGAGTTAAGCCTTTTTTCATTAATGGAGCTCTATCCATTGGTGAAGCAGGTTTAAATTGGGCGCATACTAGACATCCACTAGTATATAATTCCACATCTTGGGACATATGTGGCCAGTAAGCATAATCTTTTAGTATTTCCAATGTTTTTGTGAACCTCTGTGGCCTGCAGTTATTGCATCATGTGCATGGTGTAGCATTAACCCTCTGAATGAAAGGGGTACCACCCACTGTATCTATCCTGTTATGGATTCTCTAATCATGAGTCCATCCAGTAGTCTAATTCGTTTTTTATTCTTTAATAGCACCCTCAACTCTTCTTTTCCCAAACAATCATTTTCTGTTAAAGGGTTTCGTTCAGGATCTATCAAATGATTATAATATATTCCCAAAATTAGATCATCCTTTTGTGCCTCAATCAGATCTTGGTCTGGTGTATCATAACTCCTTTGTGCTACTGGTTGATCTACCTCCTTTGGTGCTTTAGAACGTGTTACTGCATCAATTTGCATTTCACCAAGTAAATGTTCAATGGGTAGCAATTCTCCCATCACAGCCCCAATTTTAGCGGGTGATCTGCCTTATCATTCCCCCCCTTATCCTCTCCTGGAGTTTTTAAATGTCCACGAATTTTCCTCCAGTATATTGTTAAATCATTCTCTGACACCAATTTGTCTATGGCTTGTATCATTTTTCCATGTTTAAGTGGCTTTTTTGTTGTATGTAATCATGCCTCTCGCTTTCCAGCCAGGTAAAAATTCCACAAAGCCATTTCGTGCATAGTCAGAATCAGTCACCAGGACAATTTCACTGAATTTATTATCAACCACAGTAGCAATTGCTTTATAAATGGCTGCCAATTCCGCTACTTGACTGCTCCTAGCTTCAATTCTCATCCCTATACTAGGGACACCTTCACATTTCAACCAGACATTTCCTATTCCTGACACTAATTGTTTATTACTGTCATTTTCAATGTGAAAAGCACAACCATTAACATATACAGTTGGCAAATCCTTGCATGTCCTTTCATCAAAAGCTTTGTGTGGTGATTGTTCAAATTCCTGTAAATTAGGTTCCACTTCCATTTCGTTTGATACTTGTTCAGCTGCACAGTCATGTAAATCTGCTAAACCTTGAGCAATTGGGCTTTTTTTTATTTTGGCCATATATCACTTCTACAGGAAAACCCTGTAATGCCAGCGTCCATGAAGTGATTCTGGACTGTGCTAGATAACCTGACCTGATTCTTTTACTCTCTAAAAACTGCAATGGTTGATGATTGGTCTCAATAATTACCTTTTCTCCCTGAACAATGGGGCGGAAATGATGTAGCGCCCACACAGTGGTCAAAAGGGCCTTTTCACATTCACTGAATTTAATTTCAACTTGGGAAAACGCCTTACTTGCATAGGCAATAGTTTTGTGATTCAAATCATGTTTTTGTGATAACACTGCTGACATACAATGTTCAGAGAAACCTATTCCTATAAAGAAATCCCTGTCCTTTATGGGATATGCTAAACATGGTGCCTTTACAAGACATTCCTTTAATATAGCCACATCCTCAGACTGTTCTTTTTCCCATTTCGAGGGTGTATTCAGCTTTAACAGCATAGTTAATGGTTGAGTAATTTCAGCATAATTTTCAATGAACTTTCTGTTATAGCCTGTCATTCCTAATAAACGTTTTACCCCTTTCACATTTTTAGGGTCTTTTAGTTTTTGTATGGCCTCTATTTTTTTCTTTTGTGGATTTAGTCCATGTTCAGTCACTTCATGGCCTGGAAAGTTCACTTTTTTCTTGCACCATTGTGCTTTTTGTAAAGATACTTTCGTGCCTGCTTTCTGCAATTGGCCAAGCACCTGTCTTATTTAATCAAAATGGCTTTTCAAGCTTTCATTTTTTATCAGCACATCATCCACATAAACTATGGTTCCTCTTTCTGCTGCATCAGGCATAGCTTTTCTAAAAAATATGCCAAATTCACTCCCACTATTGACGTACCCGAATGGAGTTCTACCCCATGCGTATTGAGTCTAATCAAACGAAAAGGAAATAAATTCTGTATCTCCTCTGCCAATGGCACGCACCAATATCCAGAGGTGAGATCTAATGTGGTAAATACTTTGGAACCATGTACCTGAGCTAATCCCTGATCAATGAAAGGCAGTGGCCATCTGGATACTGGCACTCTTTTATTTAACTCCCTCAAATCTGCACACAGTCGCCATTGACCATTTGGCTTTAACACACCTAAAATAGGTGTATTGGATATGCTATGAATGGGCCTGGTGATTCCCCGCGACTCCAAATATTTAATAATCTCTGCCAATAACTCTAAACATGCCAGTGGTAATCTATACTGATGCACAAATATTGGACTTCTGTTACACCCTTCCGGTAGCGTGGCCACATGTAAATCAGTTAGCCCGCAATCATAAGCATCTTTTGCAAATACATCTTTAAACTCCATAAAGATCTTCCTCAGTTCCTTTCTATCCTCATCGTTGTCACATGCATCCGCTGATAAAATCTGCTCCTCTACCATTGTGGAGAATTCTGGAAAATGTTCTGGCAGGGGAATCTCGGCTCTTTCCTCTAATTGTGAGGCTTTGTCTGTTTGTAAAGCTGCCACTTTTAAATGTTTTGGCATATCAGCTTCCACTTCAATGGGCTGATTTTCTATTTTATTTCCATTCAAGTTAAATGTTATGCAATCCTCTTGATGACAGCACACTGTCACGCGTGAATCATAAGGGTACACAGAATGAATTTTAAATATCCCTTTGGGCTGAGAGTCCAGGTATTCTGGCAATTCACCCTTAGCATCTACATACTTTTCAGGGATATTTCCAATCACCATGTTATTTAGATCTGCTGTGTAATGTGATTTTTTTATGGCCATTCCTAATGGGGAGATTTCCTCTAAATGAATATCCTGACAACCTTTATTATTCACCATAATTTTTACAGACCCTTCACCCACATCTACCAATGGAATGTATTCATAATCCAGGCCTTGCTCTTTTATGGATTCATTCAGACACACAAATGCATCAGAATCTTTCATCTGCTGTCCATTTTTGCATTTCAGTGTTATTGCAACTGCTTTGTGAATGCAGGGATAATAGTATCTTTCCTCATTTGTAATTCATTTGCATAAGGGACCAGCTGTGCGCAATGATAAGCCCTTCTTTTGTCTTCAAATTCAGGTGCCGGCCCATCTAGGCGTGACCATATCTTTTGATTAAGGAAATCTAACACCATACACATTCTGTGCATGATGTCATTGCCCATGTAAAAGTAATGTTGTGTTCCATTCACTATCCGAACATTATGGTAAATAGTTTTTTGTCCAATGCTAATTTTCAGCATGCATCTACCTGCAATTCGGTTTTCAAAGTCTGGACCGTCCAAACCAGAGACATACTGGTTTTTAATACTACATTTCGGGATCGCCTCCCTTTCCATTATTTTTTGCAACAATTTCTCATTAATGAAGCTCCTTTCCTGTTCAAGTGCTAAAGTGGCTTTTGTTGTTTTAGAATAGTCATTTATACCAATGGGAACCCATGGTTGCTCATCTTCCATGTGTATTTCCGCAAGAGTGGTGATGTGTTTTTCTGAATCTGCTTTAGGAGTAATATTCTGTTTGCATGTTTTCTCTTTTAAATAAAAGCGTAATGTGTGCTCATCTATGGCAGTTTGCCATTCTTTCCTTGGGTCTAAGTATATTTGTACAGGTCATTTTTCATTTTCACTCTGCATTTTGTCTTGACACATTAATATAACAGTGACGCTAGGTATGCAACTATTCTGGAGATAAACCTCCACTGCATCATTTGTTTTGGCAACGGTGTGACATTCATTTATATTGCTGTTTTGTGATTTCAGTTTCTTAGGTCTCAATAGTTTTTTGGTTAAGGACCACAGTACTCCATTCACCCCATCTATGAGAGGAGATAATCTTTTCAGGCAATCTGTTGCCATCAAAAACGGAATTTCACAAATAGATGTGACCACTACCTCCTGTTTCATTCTGTGTTTGCCTATCTTTATGTCAACCTCGGTGATGCCTATAATAGGCACCTCCTCCCCATTACAATTATGCACTAGACCTTGACTTTCTTTCACTGTGACCTGATTCTGTGAGGATCTCCCTTCATTGATACTCTTTACCAATTCTTTAGACATAATTGTGGCCTGTGCGCCAGTGTCAATCATTGCAAATGTATTGCATTTTTCTTCTACAGTGATGGGAGCATAATACCTGTCCTCAACGTCCTCTAACACACATAAGAAGTGTGAATTCTTACTGATTTCAGGGCTCACCTTTCACCGGCCTTTTTCACTTTTGGCTAAGCACATTGGTAAATGGAAAGACATTTTTCCATCCTTTTTGCCCATTCCTGTGTGAGAGACTTTATTCTTTTCCCCATGTTCAGAGGTTTTCTGGAGTGTGGCCACCATTCACCCACCCATCCAGGTATCATCAGAGGTCACACTACAACCCTCCAACTGAACATGTGTAACAACATCACTTGGCAATTTGTCATTGTCTAATTATGTGCATTTGTGATTATTCAGTATGGTACCAGCCCTTTTAACCTCTTCAAAAATATGTGGCTTAAAGAATTCTTCAAGTGATTGACCTGTACCCTCCTTTTGAGCATTTCTTTTTCCTGCCTGTGTTTGGTCATTGTTTTCATTGCCCAAGGAAGTAGTTATAGCATCGCCACTTACTCTCGGTTCACTGGTATTCCCCATGCATGAGTCATTTTTCTTAAATCTGTCTCTTTGTTCTTTTGGATCTTCAGGTTTTCCTATTTAATTTGTACAAATCTACAATGTTTGATTTAGTTCTAGGTTAAACCGTACCTCTCTTTTAGAAGTATTTGCATTTTCTGTTACATGTTCATTTACTGGTATTTTCATTTTTAAATCATTAGGCATCTCAGAGTCATTATGCAAAATTACATCAGAGCAATCTGTCTTTTTGGCACTGCAGGTATCATAAGTACTTAGTCACTTTTCAGAAGCCCCCGGTCATTGCTATGGCCTTCTGCCCCCTGCTTTGATGACTGTTTTTGTGCTATACAGAGCTTTCCTATTTGCTCAGCTAACATTTTCACTTGTGCCTCGAGGCACTCTAACCTTTCCATCTCTCTAGAATCCTCTCTCTGTGGCCTAGGTCGATATTGGTTGTTTTCCCCCTGATTGGATCTATTCTGATACCTCTCAGGTGAGTGATTTCTATTGGGCTGGTTCCTGAACTCTTGATTCATTTGTGTAGGAGAGCGGGGTGCGTCCATCCGTTGGTTGTAGTCCCCTGGTGGGGAATCATTGTACTGACGTGGAGTGTAGTTCATGTTCTGCCTCATGTCCTGTCTCTCAGGTTGTGGGTACTGGCCCCTATGTTGATTCCCATCATCAGCAAATTGATCCACATATCAGGGTCTATCCTGATTACCATATATCATGGTATTGGGATCAAATCTGCTTTGTGTCCCCAATGTCGGATAAGTACCATCATTTCTTTGATCCTGATTTTGTCTCTGGTTATTGTTCATACCTGACATATCAGGTCGATAGCCTGCCCGGGGCTTATCTCCTAAGTGCCTGGGGCTGATGTAGCTCTCCCTATTACTAGGATCATGTGATTGAAACATTGGTGCAGGGTGTGATGACCTTTGTTGATTACCCCTTTGTTCAGGTGCTAAATTATTTTTACTTGGACTTTGAGCAGACTCAAGGGACATTTTGGCTGACCTGATTTCCATCACTGTTGCTGAGGGTTCTTTAGATTTAGGTCTAGTATCTTTCATTTTATCACTTTCTCTACCCTGACAATAGAGTACCTCATATAGTTTTGTGCTTTGGTGTACAATCCATTCCGGGGACTTGTCACGGTCAAATTCACAGACCAATTGGGATATGATGTCTTTCTGTAGCCCATAAAAGTAGGAAGTTTTAAACTCATTGGAATTGGGGTCAAAAGATACATCAAAGCGAGAAAATGCTCTTTTTAAGTCTTGTAAAAACTGGCGAGGGGATGTATTAGGCCCAGCAGTGATTGTGTAAGCAACTTTCTTTGCGTCCTGCAATGACTGGAAAGGAGAAAAATGACGCCTAATTTCTTTTTCAAACTCTGCCCATATCATATTCTGCTGTTCATTCAATCCCCTTATGATACTGGCCGTCGGAGCATCTAAAGTTAAATGAAAATACTGCCTGTAGTGTTCCTTAGGTATCTGGAGGTCTTTAAAAATGTCATGAACTGCTTCTAAGTGATCCTCTATGCAGCATTCCCCTCCCTTTTTAAATGGATGGATCAGGGCTTTAATGGATTTCATTATCTTTATGGGGCTACTTGTTGCAATTCATGGAATTGCACTACTTGGTGACTCAACCCTGGTTCCAGGTGTATGGGATTGGTGGCGGCCCCCAATGGGAGTATCAAATCCCCCAAGGGCACTGCAACCAAGTTCAGTCACCGGCCCATTCATTGGGGCACTAGCTCTTTGGGTAGAAATAGAATTCACCTCAACTCCATTGAATGTGTTTCCCTGCCGCCTCTCCTGGGACCTGGGAATACACATTTGCTTTTCCAAGTCCTTACACTTTTTAAGGAGCCTGTCTGCTTCATTTTGCAAATAGTTGTTTTTTTTCATCACTCATTTTATTAATTACCTCCTGCATGTCGTATATTTGCATTTGGCATTCATTAAATTCTTTATTTCTCTTGTCCCTTTCTTGAAGCATTTTAACCAATTCTTGTTCTGCATTTTGGAGGTCACTTTCTTTTTCAAAATGTTCTTTTTGTAAAACTTGCATTTCTGAAACCATCTCATCTTTATCTTGTCTAATGTGGTCCACCAATGCTTTTAAGTGTACCAATTCTTGCTCACTGTCTTCAAACTGTTTCTTGCTTTTGGACAATTGAATATCAAAATCTCTGCATTTTAACTGCATATCTTTTTGACATACATCCAATTCTGCTCTTAACATTTCCTCTTTCTTACTTGCCCCATCTAAGTCAGTCGTTAACCTGTTAATTAGCTGGGTATCATTTTCCTGCATTCGCAGGGACCTATTCAAAATAAACCAAATATTGGCGTATAGCTGTATCAAACAGTCTTTCTCTGCATTTTTATCGGCTGCATTTAATAACCTTAGAAGGCAGACCTGAATTATGCTGCCTTCTGCAAAAATAGTGTCTAGTTTTTCTTTCTTCACCTCACCATGAATGTGGTCATGCCATTCTGAGGTACTATTAGATGACCACATCCCATGTGCAAATAATTTTGCCTCTAAATATTGCTCTAGGTCTGAGAATGTGGCTTCCCTTTGAGACATTCTGAAATTCGTTTTTAGTGACACACTGCCATTATTCCCTTTAATGTACAGATGGCGGTGTGAGACACACTTGCCACGCCCAGTAGGTGCTCTATGATCACTTTCCCGCCTGCAACGCACCATAAATATGTTGGGTATTTTGGGTAGATTTGGGACCTAGCAGTATTTTCTTACCGCCAAAAACAAAATAATTTAGTAATAGTCACTCCTTGTATTTAGATTGGGTTTGGTATTATAGTGGTATAGTGGCTATGCATTGTTTCAGTACACAGGTACATTTGGTTGGTATACATTTCGTTGTGGTATAGTGGTGAGCATAATTTATTTGTTTTATTTGTGGCCCCAACGTACAAAACCCCTTTCTTTTGTTTAGACTGTTCTTGTGATCTCTAGAGGCCTCAGGCTTCTACATTATTCAATAACACCACATTTTCATATGGAGTGCCACTTATGGCTGTTATCACTGATTTATCTACACCAGTGAGCTATGCTTCCATAAAGTATTCACAATAACATGTGGTGTTATCACTAATTTATTTACATTAGTGAGACTATGTTTCCAGAGGCCTCTCTCTGCTGATTCATATACGCCCAGCAGACTATTGTATTATATTCCACTCAGAAGACACACACATACATATACACTGAGTGGAACCACACACACAGCTATTTATAATTGCTCATAACATTACTTTATCTACATAAGCAGTTTGGCACATATATTACCTAATAACCTCCCCTTTTATTATGTCATATGGGCTAAATGCACCAGAAAAAGACAGAAGCAAAAAAAAAAACTTTACACAGGTTGTGATTTATACCAGTTTCATTTCAAAATCATACATTACCAGCTTTGCGAGGCAGTCTTTTCTAGAATAAACAGAAGAGAAACAATTACAAAAATACAAGGCATTTCATTAAATTCTTTGCAACAATAAAAAGAACAGTACATCAATTGACTTGCATTTAGATGGCAACATTAGAATGTGGCATTTAAACACAGTGATTCCCCAATAGTGACTATCGCTACACTGCCTGCCTAATAATAAATCATTTGTCCGTCACAGCAAACTCACTCCATTTGTATATTTACCAGCTATTTTTAGCTCTCCCACACGCGATCTCCTGGCTGGTCGCCTCCGATAAGTGGCTCAGGGTCTTCTTTTTAAAGCACCCAGCAAGAACATGCAGTTCCCATCTGCAAACTTCTGTTCTCAAGCCGGTGCTAATTGACTGGACACCCCAGTCTCTGAAGGTCAGCAGTGCACTGGAACAATGCCTCCCAGCAGCCCAGCCAGGCAACCCCACAGCAACTCCAGCCAAGTCTTCACTGAAGCTCTGCAAAATGTCCACCAACTCTCCTTCTCCCCGAGCTGCTTCAAGAAACATCTGTCACAACCCTTAAAATGACGTGTACCCGATCAAAATACACAATAATCTATCCTCCTTCTTAAACAATGGCTTGGCTTATACAGTTTAGAAACTGTATCTACTCATTTCCTGGCATGCAGATTTTGCATCCATCTAACACAGTGAACAGAGAAAAAAAAAATGAATCCAAGTGCACGTTTAAAATGACTTTCAGAGCCGGTCTTTTCTACCTCATTTTCACATGGAGATCACATTATGATTTTATTTGATTAGTATTAGTGATTAGTATTTGTTAGTTAAGTTAGTTAATCAAGTATCTAATGTATCTCCTATAATTGAGGCATTTTCAATTGAGAAAAATGGTGTTCTTTTAAACTAAGTATTGAAAAATGGAAAAAAATGATGTTCATAGATAGCCTGTCTTCATATACCTGTCCATATGTTACCCTGGCGACACATGACTTGCTGTACCATCTTACAGCTATAATGTGATCCCATGCAGTGGTGTTGCTCTCCAAAACACGCTAAATTATACTACATTCTTCCTCCTCCCCCCTGATCCACACATTAGGCGAGGATTGGGAAACTATAGTAAACAATTGTCCTAAAAGCAGAGAGGCAAGAGGATTAAGCTTCTTGTTTATTTTCCATTTCTGAAAAGACAATTATGATGGTTAAAACCGTTCTTAAAACGTCTTGACTAAGCACATATAAATTCAGTGCTGCATCCTTTATCTTATACAATGGGCGTGACATGTCGTTGCCTTATTCAATACTGCCAGTTAATTGCCCAGGTTCGATTCTTTTCACCTTAAAGGTGCCTCTCAGGAGCAGTTCAATCTTGGGAAGCAGTTTAACGCATGGTCACAATCCCTGTCACAAAAACCCCTACAATAGCCCAAAGCATTGTGTTGTGCACTGACCAAAATAACAGCACAGTTGTGTATAGCTCCGTAGAAAGTGTTTCCTTCAATGGCAAACAGCGACAAACCAGCGTGTACAGGCTTTTCCAGCCGATGGCTATTAACAGCTGAATGCTGCGCCGGCAATAGTGTAGGCTTCTCATTCTGTACTAAGGGTGTCTCCCAAGCAGCAGATGACTCGCAGGTGATTTTCCTCAAGGTGGAAACTTCCAAATTATTATTTTAAGCTGATCAGAATGACTAAAATTAGAGTCAAAGAAATGGCCCGGCTCGAGCACTTAACTGTTGAGCACTGGAGATGCCTTTGCGCAGGATGAAAGCGCTATTTTCCGTAGCTGGTTTCGTTTGATTTCTAGTTACTCGATTCCTGTAATGTGATGCGAGAGAGGAAAACAATTTTACTGTGCCTGGAGTCCTTGGCAATGTGCGCGCACTGAGCACAGCTGCAGCGATTGCTCGCTGGGGGATTTACCAGAATGTTGTATTTAGTGGGAGCAAAAAGACAACTTGTGGATATGAGGTTAACTTGTTAGGTAGGATTTAGGTTTGCAAACTCTGGGATTTCATTCAGAAGTATGCTGCGGAATGCCTGGGTGTGCCAAGGACCCTTTACATCAATAAATGTTCACAGATCAGTCTTGCATGAGGAGCAAAATGACACTTTCTAAATGTAAAGAGGGAAATGGTTTACCGGTCAACATTCAACCCAAATTTGCAAATGTACACAGAGCAGTGCTCTTTGGGCATTTACCTATGTTAAAGATTGTTGGTTGAGTTTCTCTTGTGGCTGAAGTGCTTGCAGAAAATGTGGTTTTAAAAAGAAGGGTTATATTTAACAGGGAGAAATTAACAGACTTTCAAGTACAAATATGTTGGATAGGAGGAAGAAATCAAGTTATAGGTATGTAAATAACTGGTAGATCGGATTTAGGCTTGCAAAAGCAGGGCCTACATTGAGGTGTATGCTGCAGAAAGCCTCAGTGTGCCAAGACCACTCGAAAATCTACCCACAGAGTAATGCACTTGGAACAGTTAGGCTTTCTGCAGATGGCAACATTGTATATTTGCCTCTCCTTTTGCTAGACAATGTGAACACTCTAGGAGTAAAAAGAGAGATAGCAAGCAGATGCTTTGTTTGTTTTAGTAAATGTTGTTACCACGAAGGACACAGGAGTTTGACAACAGCTTATAGATATCAGAAAGGTGAAAGAAGCGTTTCAGTTTCTAATGAATCACAATGATGTGTATAAAGACAGTCTAACTGTACCAGACCTGTCTATACTTGATGTTGAATCTGCAAGTAAGAGCATTGAAGGTAATTTCCAATGTCTAACTGTTTCAGAAGGGAATAATTTGTATGAACATAAGACTATTCATCCTCTACACTCACGTGAAGCAATGCTTGAATGCTTGACAGTCTGGAATTGTACTAGATCACACAAATAAAAGATGCAACTATCATTGTCTGGGGAAAAAACCTTAGGTGCCTGTGGTTTCCCTATGCTTTTTCTCTCTAGAAAATGAGGCAGATTGGATGAATGGAAAGTTCTGATTTCATCTTCAGAATATTATTGTACACAAATGTATTCTGAAGATTCCAGATCCTGCACCAATTTTCAACACTATGTTATTCTGTTGCCCATACACTTCAGACAGGAGCTAGATATCAAAATGCATGTGAGATGTTGCAACAAGCAAAATAAAAGAATGAAATGTTAGAAGGAAAAATATCCAATATCATTGCCACAATGAGAGGCACTAAGGATTATTGGTTTACAAGACATTCAGAGGTTAGGTGAATGATCAGAAATGTGAGCCCTCCAAATTGGTTTTTGACTTTAAGTTGCACTGAGTATGGTTGGGAGGATCTTGTAGAGTGTATTCGTATAAGTAATCCAAATAAAAAGTAATAATACACATCACACTAGTGGAAATGTGTGCCCTGTAACCTGTAACAGTGTCCCGGTTCTTCCATCACCGATTTATAACTATGTTGCATTGTATATGTTATAATGAAAATGCTCCACTAGTTATTGTTGAACATTTCTTTTGTAGAAAAAAGTACCAGGCATGTGGGGCTCCACATACATATGTTTTTGTGGATTGAAGATTGCTCCTCAATTTGGTAAAGAAACTGATGGCTGTGTGATAGGGTTCACATACAAATATGTTACTTGTTCCATACCTGCAAAGCATGTTACAGAGTACCTGACAGTAAACTGATTTTAGATAAATAGGTCGTCAGAGTTGGAAGATCATTGTATTATTTAGCGGAATGCTACTGATAGTGAAACATTGAAGCACACAATGACAGTGGACATTTTAAAGTACATCGAAGAACAGGTTGTCTAGTGAGACATGAAAATCCAAGTCGCATCAAACACATGAAAATTGTCTTGCCAAACTGCAGAGAAAAATAAATTATTTTATTGTTGCCTTTTGCAGTCGTTCTTTCCATTGTGGGCAGTAAATGATTTGCTTGGAAGTTTTGAAACTTTTGAACAATCATTTTTTGACAAAAAAGAAAATATAACATACCCAACATGTGACAAGTACTTAGAGCTACTGGAAAAAGAAGCACGCCAGGAAAAACTTTTGGCAGTTTCATTGGCAAAAGAGACTCCTGAGGGCAGTCAAAGTTCTGGAGCCTTAAATCCAAACTTATGTGGAGCGCTCCATGGAAGATATAGTGAGTGTAATGCAAGAAATTGCAGTTGCTGAGGAAAATGATGAGACATTAGTAAGCACACTAAATGAAGAGCAGAAAGAAATTAAGGGTAGAATCAAAAATAGGTTTGTACATGATTTGAAACATGACAAGCATGAATGTTCTTGTGTCCAGTACGCACCTCTACTGATGTATGTTAGTGGTCAAGCTGTAGCTGGAAAGACACATTTGATTCTGCAATGAGAGCAATGATAGAACAAGTTACTGTTTGCTCTCTGTCATGTATTGAACTGCTCCTACATGCTTAGCAGCATTCAACATAGGTGGTGTTACTTTACATTGATTGTTGATGCTACCAATGGAGCATGATAATAAACTTGAATATCGAAAAATTGCATCAAAAGAATCACAAGAAGTAGGAAGAGTTGTCAGAAAATGGAATGCTTTGATTGAAGAAGAAGTGAGCATGATGTCTAACTTGATGCTAGCTTTCATTCACTTATGTATGCAAGAGTTTTTGAGGACTGACTATAATGTTTTGTTTGAAGGTAAACATTTAATTGTTTTGGGGGATTTGTTACAGTTAACTCCTATGAAAGGTCAACTCATCTTCAAGATAATGCAATCTAAGGATAGTCAAAAAACAAAGGTAGCATTTGGAAATGTCAACCTTTGGATTTATTTTGAATTCAAGCAACTTACCATTCATATGAGGCAATCTGCAGTTTATGCCACATTTTTGTTTGGGGTGTATCTCTTAAAGATGTGATAAACATGTTTCTTACTCCAACGCCATCCATCTGTAATATATACCAAATAGAACATCACATATATGTAATTGTCCACTAAACTAATTAATATTGACGTGTCTAGAAACTAAACTAGTGCCCTTACATGACTTGACTGTCTGCTGCTTTTACTCTTCAAGTAGGAATGTACTCCTGCACCACTGAAATAGAAATAAATCATCCAATGACTGATGAGTGGAAGGAGGGGGCATTTTGAACCCCTCCTCCCCTCTTCCTACACTTCCTGGGTAGGCCCAGTCACGGCTGCTTTGTGTTCAGGGCCCCGGCCCCGGAGCACTTGTGCGGGAACACCCCTAGGAACTGTGACCCCCTTGTAGCACCCCTTATAACAGCGTAAGACCACAGGTGAATGAGACTCCATTTTGTAAGTTACCAACTCCATTTTGTAATAATAAAACAGCCGTGCAGTCACCGAAACAAACGCAGGCCTGCAGCTCTCTCAGCCAGGGGGTCACAGCGGGCAAGTTCCTCCCCCACCTCCTCCCCCTTGTCGTCTCTGCAGTTGTTCGGTTCACATGAGAAGACTGGCTGCGAGAATGCAACAGAATCCACACTGTATCTTCTGTCTTCCGTCTTACTTCATTGACCCAAGTACAGCCCTGAGCATGGGCCAGAGCAAAAGCCATCTGTCTCTATAAACCTGCCCCATACCCAACAGACCCCAGCCATAAAGAACATAATACCTATACCCGCTAAGATAGAATCAACAGTTAAAAGGGACCTTTGAGTCCGTTTGATCGTTCAAGCTCTAATGTGGGCAGAGCCAACGTGCCTTTTTGCATGCGCGATCATGTAAACCTAATGATGGGGCAATGTGTATACGAGTGAACAATATAACGTGTATATGTAAGTAGAAGCTTGCATCTTAATGTTCAACCAATGAAAGTGTGATATGCATTAACATATGGTACAAAAATGCTTAAAGAAATAGATTGTAACACTGTAAGGTACAACCAGCCTAATACTATACACGCCAGCACCAAGCTACGTCATTCTCACAAGCTTAAATGTTAACATATGTATAGTGTTGTGTAAATATAATGTAAAAGCTAATCACTCTCAACAAACCACAATCCTTGCCAGGGCTGCAGGCACAGACTCCGAGCTGTAAATGGCTTTTTAATGAAAGATGACCATTTATTCAAGGACAATTTTATTACTTGATGAGTTCTTTGTTTCCCCTGTCACGATGGAAGTGTTTAGCCAGACAAGCAATAGGATATACTCTAAACCAGTAGAACCTGAATGCAATGTAGTAAGCCATGCGTAAACGCCTGCATGTAAACTTGTGTTTTAAAGGCCTTGTGTCTGTATGCAACAAGGAACCATACTGCAAAGAGGTTTCAAGTCTTTTTTACCCCTTCGTGGTGTCAAAGTAGCTTAGCAGAGATTTAATGATATTTGTACATCCGACTACTAAACCCCCCCATGAAAGGTATGCCCATGATGATATGTGCCTCTTGTGACCTAGTCGTTATAGTCATATATTTGGAATTCTCTTTGTTGTTATCAGATGGACACCCCAGACCACGCAATTACCCATGAGCTCTACCCCTCAGTCAGTATATCCTGATGTGCCTAGACAACCCGAGCGCAGTATCAATGGATGACGTTTAATCTATGGACAGTAACAAATAACCTGCCTATGAACTATGTTTTTGCAAGTGTTTAAGATACAGGTCTTTGAGTTCACCTGACAAACAGATTATAGTATTGAATGAATTTGAGTGTGTGGCCACAAGGGCAAATGTCAAATGGTTAGTGTAAGAGACGAAACAGCGCATAATGTCAACTCTACATACCAACCTGTTAAACCCAGCTGACCGATTGACCCAAGACACGACGTCAGCTCACCACGTGCCCTCAACCAACCAAGTGCCTACGACCCTATGGCACCTATAGGTGCACACTCTTAGTAACCAATCCCAAGTATTCATGTACCCCCATAGGCCTTCCCACATCCTGATGATGATATTCATGTATAAAAGTAGACTGTAACATGTTTTCTGCAGAGTGCTCTCAGTGCTTGTCCCATTTTAGCTAAAAAGCCTAGCATATCACCCGCACTTGGTCTTGGTCTCATTCGCTCCTGGGATGTGTTTTTATTGACTCCATTGGGAGAATTAACTGCATTTTCACTTAGTCACTTACACTGACTAACCTACAAATATCGTCTCTCACCAAAGCTACATTTCGAATTCCACATGCGTAACACCTTTGCTTACTTGTGTCACCAGGGGACTGCACACATCATTCCTGGTTCCATGTAAAGCCGCTGTTAGTGGAGTTCACATTGGTGATTAATGTCTCTGAGATCTGTGGTTGCCTGGATGCGGGCTTCTGGTGCTTTCACAATGCACAGCGCTGTCTTCATGGGCTCTTACCAACTCACGCTGTAATTGTCCACAAGTCACATGAATGTTATGAACATTGTGAACATAAATAACGTGTATAGGTCCTTTCTTCAAATGTCTCATACATTTCATTAAAGAAATACATAGGTTTGTGCAGATCCTGGGAGTACAGAAATAGTCTGAAGCATACGGATCATCTAAGTATACAATTAACTGCATTCATTATATCTTGTGCCACTCAATACATTCATTCAGAGCAGTCTCATTGCTTTTGATCAGGAATATTAATTCCAGTTCTTTACTGTGTAGATGGGCATTATCTGCTCCATCATCTTTACTACTTTTACACTACAAAGCACAGTCCATCTCAATTCATCCGACTTATGTTGTTTATCTGCATAATGCCCAACCAGGGGTGCTGTCCAAATTCCATTCCTGGGGCACCTTTTGTGCTCTGTGATCCTTAACCTCACTTTTCTTTCTGTTTTTCCAATGTATAACTGATCGCAGGGACACCATATTGCATAGACCACTATGCATGAGAAACAATTAGTAAACTCAAATGTTTCCAATGTAGCTCTCTCGGTTTGTGTGCAACATTTACACTGACCAAATGGGGCATGGCCCCTACATGCATATAGGCCCATATATCAGATAATGTCAATTGGTTTCTCATTTTAATGCTAATATTATTTCTCATGAACTGATCTTTCAGATTTTCATATCTTTTATATGCAAATAATGGCTTCGCAAGTTGAACTTACCCATCTTCCAATATTTCCCAATTTTTTTATAGGATTTCTATTATATCATTTGACAAATTTGATAAAGTACTCAAAACACAATATTTTCTGAGTTTGTATCCTTTTTCCTCTGTTATAGCAAGGCATTTCTATCAATGTGTTTAGCCCTTTTATGTGCTCTATTTACCAGATTTCTCAGCTAGCCTCTTAGTACTCATCTGTCTCTCAATGATTTTGCTTCTTCAAGAAAGACTTCTTAGTTGACTCAAATGGGAGGTTATCTCTTTTATGCTTTGGGTGGAAGTTAGCATAACACAGAGGTGCATTTTTGTATGTTGGTTTTTGGAAGGGCACCACACCAAGCACATGCTGGTTCCTATCTACATGGATGGTAACATCAATAAAATAATGTCTTTAGTGCTCCAATTGCTGTAATTTGTAGGAACATGGCTATTTTGCCATATGATGAAAGTTCTAGCTAATTCCTCAGTACCTCTTCAAATTAGGAGCACATCATCAATATACAGTCTCCATTATGAGTTTGCCGGTATCCTGGCACCGCTACCACCAGGATACTGGCAAATGGTAGTATCGTTACTGGCACCAAGTCCGTTGGAATGTACACCATATTCCAAGTGCTGCTAATGGTGGTAAATCCCCATTCTATGGAGATCCATAGGACTCCATGGGGGGATTGACAGTATTAACCGTAACGGTATTACTGACTATTCTTTTGCCAGTAAGATGGCAGAATGACCTCCTGGAGTTCATTCTGCCACCTCAACAGCAAACCTGTACTTTGCCAGCACAGTATCATGCTGGTAAACTGAATTGCTGCCACGTTATTACCACACCGGCAAAGTTATGATGACCCGCAGTGTCTTTTATACGCAGTAGAAGCACATTGAGAGTGCTCTCATTATTTATGTTTAGCAGTAGTATGTTCATTCTTTTGTAGTAAAGTCAAGCAATGTGCCGTTCCCAATATTATCAGTAATGTAGTTGAATGGAGACCTAGCAAACTCCTCTTCCCCTATGCAGATATAGAATGTTAAAGCAAACAACAACCAATCAGCAATGTGTGTAACCGTTGTTGCAATGGAAAACAAAAAGTTATACTCACAGTACTGCAAGGACTGACGAACCTGGGCCATACCAACTCATTTAAATGTAAAATCCATTACATGGAAATGGCTAAAATCTCTTTTAAATATTTGTGACTTTCAGGGTAGATTCCTAAAACAACCCATGAGCATTCTCACGCTATGGATTCATAATTGCAGATACATTTTTTGTTGTAAAATGTTCGAACAGGTGGCTGAAAGAAACCTCAGAGAGTTAAGTAAAACTGGCGAAGAAACACAAAGTGGCGAAGGAGAAGTCGGAGGAGAAAAAGAGAAGGAACAAAAATGTAATTAATATTAGGGGTACAATATGAAGCAGAATCAAACATTGCCATCATAAACTCGGGTAATGACATCATTGACAGTTATTAAGACAGTTATTGGGCCTCATTACACAGAAGGTTGTTAAGACAGTTATTGGGCCTCATTACACAGAAGGCGGTAAGGGTTAGCGGTCACCGCTGATCGTTAACCCTTACCGCCTTACTACGAGGTCCCTTTGCGGGACCCGACCTTAACGGCTGGTGTAGACCAGCCGTTAAAGTTGGGACCCGCAAAGGGACCTTGGTGCTAATTACAGTACCGCAATGTACGGTACTGTAATTAGCTCCTTCCCCATTCCCATTATGCCCTATGGGGCAAAAATGAGAATGGGGAAGGGCCATGGAGGAGGGGCAATTACCGCCCTGCCAACCTTGGCATGGGGTGGTAATTCCCCTTTCCTCCATGGTCGTACCGGCATGGTACCGGCGGCAATCATGGTGCTAATAGCACCATGGTTTACCGCCTACCGTGTAATGAGGCCCATTGACTCTAAAAAAAAGTCAGATATAATGAGTTGGGCGGTATCCCGACTGGGATACCGCCCAACTGTATCTGCATTACTGCCCAACCATCTGGCAGTATTACCGCTGAATCACAGGTTGGGCGGTAACTGTAAAACCCCATTTCTCAGTTGTGACAGCAAAAAGATTTGGCAGATGCTGCCAGTGAGGGCCAACTAATACATTGCAGACATCCTAACACAGTGGTATTTTCCCAGTAAACCTCTCTCTTAAAAGCCTATTGAGAAGGCTACAGATGCAGAGTTTGTCATACTCACCACTCAGCGCATGGAGTGAACAAGCCAGTGCGAAGTGAATCTTTGAAAGATCTGAAACACTTGAGTTATATGGTGCTTGTCCTTCGCAAATGTAAAAGAACAATAATGAACAAGAACTTGCAAATATGGAAAGGGGATTGTAGCATTTAATGTCACATCTAAAACTTTTAAAAGAACTTTTTAAAATCTTTTTGCCCAACTTTTTTTTCTAAGAGTGTCTGTCTAGCTTGCTGGTTTGTATGATTATTTAACAAGGGGAGTCCTGGGAGTCTCTCTGCCAGACATTAGTCCTGGTTACGAGAGACTTACCCAGAGTCTTTAGCTCACTATCTTTTCACAGAGAAGAAATATCCCAAACATATCAGTCTTTGTCCTGCCCTGGGGCAGTCCAGCACCGAAATGCGAGGCAATTCTCCTCTGAACAAGAGTACCAACAGAAACCCCAGACACGTGTTTCGGTCTGGTTGGACCTCATCAGTAGGGTGGATCTGTGCCTCTCTAAGAATAGTGAGCAAGGGGTCCACGTCTGGATTCCCCTAGTAACTTAGGGTGAGACCCAAAGTTACTTAAATATGCAGATTTAACAAGGGGGGTCCTGGGAGTCTCTCTGCCAGACATTAGTCCTGGTTACGAGAGACTTACCCAGAGTCTTTAGCTCACTATCTTTTCACAGAGAAGAAATATCCCAAACATATCAGTCTTTGTCCTGCCCTGGGGCAGTCCAGCACCGAAATGCGAGGCAATTCTCCTCTGAACAAGAGTACCAACAGAAACCCCAGACACGTGTTTCGGTCTGGTTGGACCTCATCAGTAGGGTGGATCTGTGCCTCTCTAAGAATAGTGAGCAAGGGGTCCACGTCTGGATTCCCCTAGTAACTTAGGGTGAGACCCAAAGTTACTTAAATATGCAGATTTAACAAGGGGGGTCCTGGGAGTCTCTCTGCCAGACATTAGTCCTGGTTACGAGAGACTTACCCAGAGTCTTTAGCTCACTATCTTTTCACAGAGAAGAAATATCCCAAACATATCAGTCTTTGTCCTGCCCTGGGGCAGTCCAGCACCGAAATGCGAGGCAATTCTCCTCTGAACAAGAGTTCCCCTAGTAACTTAGGGTGAGACCCAAAGTTACTTAAATATGCAGATTTAACAAGGGGGGTCCTGGGAGTCTCTCTGCCAGACATTAGTCCTGGTTACGAGTGAGCTAAAGACTCTGGGTAAGTCTCTCGTAACCAGGACTAATGTCTGGCAGAGAGACTCCCAGGACCCCCCTTGTTAAATCTGCATATTTAAGTAACTTTGGGTCTCACCCTAAGTTACTAGGGGAATCCAGACGTGGACCCCTTGCTCACTATTCTTAGAGAGGCACAGATCCACCCTACTGATGAGGTCCAACCAGACCGAAACACGTGTCTGGGGTTTCTGTTGGTACTCTTGTTCAGAGGAGAATTGCCTCGCATTTCGGTGCTGGACTGCCCCAGGGCAGGACAAAGACTGATATGTTTGGGATATTTCTTCTCTGTGAAAAGATAGTGAGCTAAAGACTCTGGGTAAGTCTCTCGTAACCAGGACTAATGTCTGGCAGAGAGACTCCCAGGACCCCCCTTGTTAAATCTGCATATTTAAGTAACTTTGGGTCTCACCCTAAGTTACTAGGGGAATCCAGACGTGGACCCCTTGCTCACTATTCTTAGAGAGGCACAGATCCACCCTACTGATGAGGTCCAACCAGACCGAAACACGTGTCTGGGGTTTCTGTTGGTACTCTTGTTCAGAGGAGAATTGCCTCGCATTTCGGTGCTGGACTGCCCCAGGGCAGGACAAAGACTGATATGTTTGGGATATTTCTTCTCTGTGAAAAGATAGTGAGCTAAAGACTCTGGGTAAGTCTCTCGTAACCAGGACTAATGTCTGGCAGAGAGACTCCCAGGACCCCCCTTGTTAAATCTGCATATTTAAGTAACTTTGGGTCTCACCCTAAGTTACTAGGGGAATCCAGACGTGGACCCCTTGCTCACTATTCTTAGAGAGGCACAGATCCACCCTACTGATGAGGTCCAACCAGACCGAAACACGTGTCTGGGGTTTCTGTTGGTACTCTTGTTCAGAGGAGAATTGCCTCGCATTTCGGTGCTGGACTGCCCCAGGGCAGGACAAAGACTGATATGTTTGGGATATTTCTTCTCTGTGAAAAGATAGTGAGCTAAAGACTCTGGGTAAGTCTCTCGTAACCAGGACTAATGTCTGGCAGAGAGACTCCCAGGACCCCCCTTGTTAAATCTGCATATTTAAGTAACTTTGGGTCTCACCCTAAGTTACTAGGGGAATCCAGACGTGGACCCCTTGCTCACTATTCTTAGAGAGGCACAGATCCACCCTACTGATGAGGTCCAACCAGACCGAAACACGTGTCTGGGGTTTCTGTTGGTACTCTTGTTCAGAGGAGAATTGCCTCGCATTTCGGTGCTGGACTGCCCCAGGGCAGGACAAAGACTGATATGTTTGGGATATTTCTTCTCTGTGAAAAGATAGTGAGCTAAAGACTCTGGGTAAGTCTCTCGTAACCAGGACTAATGTCTGGCAGAGAGACTCCCAGGACCCCCCTTGTTAAATCTGCATATTTAAGTAACTTTGGGTCTCACCCTAAGTTACTAGGGGAATCCAGACGTGGACCCCTTGCTCACTATTCTTAGAGAGGCACAGATCCACCCTACTGATGAGGTCCAACCAGACCGAAACACGTGTCTGGGGTTTCTGTTGGTACTCTTGTTCAGAGGAGAATTGCCTCGCATTTCGGTGCTGGACTGCCCCAGGGCAGGACAAAGACTGATATGTTTGGGATATTTCTTCTCTGTGAAAAGATAGTGAGCTAAAGACTCTGGGTAAGTCTCTCGTAACCAGGACTAATGTCTGGCAGAGAGACTCCCAGGACCCCCCCTGTTAAATCTGCATATTTAAGTAACTTTGGGTCTCACCCTAAGTTACTAGGGGAATCCAGACGTGGACCCCTTGCTCACTATTCTTAGAGAGGCACAGATCCACCCTACTGATGAGGTCCAACCAGACCGAAACACGTGTCTGGGGTTTCTGTTGGTACTCTTGTTCAGAGGAGAATTGCCTCGCATTTCGGTGCTGGACTGCCCCAGGGCAGGACAAAGACTGATATGTTTGGGATATTTCTTCTCTGTGAAAAGATAGTGAGCTAAAGACTCTGGGTAAGTCTCTCGTAACCAGGACTAATGTCTGGCAGAGAGACTCCCAGGACCCCCCTTGTTAAATCTGCATATTTAAGTAACTTTGGGTCTCACCCTAAGTTACTAGGGGAATCCAGACGTGGACCCCTTGCTCACTATTCTTAGAGAGGCACAGATCCACCCTACTGATGAGGTCCAACCAGACCGAAACACGTGTCTGGGGTTTCTGTTGGTACTCTTGTTCAGAGGAGAACTGCCTCGCATTTCGGTGCTGGACTGCCCCAGGGCAGGACAAAGACTGATATGTTTGGGATATTTCTTCTCTGTGAAAAGATAGTGAGCTAAAGACTCTGGGTAAGTCTCTCGTAACCAGGACTAATGTCTGGCAGAGAGACTCCCAGGACCCCCCTTGTTAAATCTGCTGGTTTGTATGAGCCAGAAATTGCTCTTAAGTCTCCAGAGAGCCGCACTGCCCTTTGAATTTGCTTTTTCGTGGGGATGGATGGATAGCTCAGAGGCAACATGCTTGTCTTGGAAGCAAGACAATGTGGAGCATCATCGGTTTGAAACCCGGTTCTCCAGTTAGAGGCTGGTCTCTGGCATAAACCGGGATGTAAAAGCTCAATTTATTTATGTATAGTGAATCGGGCCTGCTGCACCCAAGAGTAGTACCCTAGAGGACAATGGGCCTCATTACACGGATGGCGGTAAGGGTTAACGGTCACCGTTAATGGCAACGGTGACCGTTAACCCTTACCGCCGTACTACGAGGTCCCTTTGCGGGTTGGAGGATTTAACGCCTGCTTCTTGCAGGCGTTAAAATCCAACCCGCTAAGGGACCTCGGAGCTAATTACGGCACCGCAAAATTGCGGTGCCGTAATTAGCGCCTTCCCCAGTCCCATAGAGCCCTATGGGGCAGAAATGGGAATGGGGAAGGGCAATGGCGGAAAGGGGATTTACCGCCCCTCCAACCTTGGAATGGGCCGGTAAATCCCCTTTCCGCCAAGGCGGGGCCGGTATTTTACCGGCGTGAGCCATGGCGCTAATAGCGCCATGGCTCACCGCCTACCGTGTAATGAGGCCCAATGTCAAGAGGCCACTTTGCAATATTCACAAATTGTAAAAACATAAAAATAACCATAAACCAGGAAGCACCTTTTCATTTTGAGTTTATCAATACAATAATACAAGGAGTGTGCTACTGTAGTGAAATGACGTTCTATTGGACCAGCACAACTACAAATATATTCCACTACTTTTAATCGAAACTCCTTTAAACAACATGTTATGTAACTGTGGTCGTGGTATCTGACTACCTGTCTCTTCTTGCACAGTACACGTTGTGGGCACCAGCAGGCTCAGAAATCCGCACTGGCAACGTTTGGATCTGTGATTTGAAGGCTGCACAACTGAGCTATCTTTCATGCTTTTCCATGGCACTGAGAAGCCCATCTTACCACATCAGAGAGTTCGGAGATAATGGAGCATCATTCAGGAACCTAGGGAGAAAATGGTTCGCATTTTTAAGATATCTGTTAATTTTTGCCATCTATAGTGCTCACTAAATTACTATCCTCTATGCCAGAGCTGCTTTTCAAGGGATTCTAAGCCGTTGGCCCTCATTCCAGGGTTGGTGCTAGTCATGGCGCTATTAGCACCATGACTAGCACCAATACCGGTACCGCCACTGACTTGGTGGTATGGGGACTTACCGGTCTATTCCGACCTTTGCGGGACGGGTAAGTCCCCATTTGAAAAGACATTCCCCATTCCCATTTGGGCTCAATGGGCAGGGGGAAGGCGTCAACAACAGTACTGCAAATTGCGGTACCGTTATTGACCCCGGTATCCGGTATCGGTATCCGGTATCCCTTTGCGGGTCCCGTCCATAACGCCAGGCGTTAAGGGAGGGACCCATAAAGGGACCTCGGAATAGGGCGCAAAGGGATTACCGGCACCAGTGTCATTACCGGTGCCCAGTATCCCTTTGCACACAGGTCGTTATGACCCCCATTCTTTGCAAACAAGAACATACAAAATACTGCTGTGTAATCATAGCTGCACAATTCCCAACCTTCTCGAAACAAAGACGCTGCCTAGTCTCCAGCTTTACAATTGTGCTTTCAGCCCCATTGCAGTTATGTGACTTTACCCAGTTTATAGGCCTCATTACGACCCTGGCGCTAAGAGATTACCGGTACCAGTAAGGGTACCCGTACCGGTAATCCCTTAGCGCCTGATTACGAGGTCCCTTTGCGGGTTCCCACCTTAACGGCTGGTTTTACCAGCCGTTAAGGAATGGACCCGCAAAGGGACCTTGGTGCTAATTACGGTACTGCAATTTGTGGTACCGTAATTACCGCCTTCCCCATTCCCATTATGCCCTATGGGGCAAAAATGGGAATGGGGAAGGGCCATGGAGGAAGGGGGAATTACTGCCCCGCCAACCTTGTAATGGGGTGGTAATTCCCCCTTTCTCCATGGCGGAGTCGGTAAGTTACCGGCATGGACCATGGTGCTAATAGCACCATGGTCCTCCGCCTGGGTCGTAATGAGGCCCTATGTTATTAGTGTTGTTCTAGCACCCACATTCTGGTTTATATTGCTTGGCTTGTCCGGAAGTCAGAGCTGCATCATGCATCATAAAATGTTATTTAGTGAGAAGGTGCCCATTTTGCCATTTTGCGAGAGTTGTGTTTTGAGTAGTTATTGACATGTTCTCAGAGTGGGAAATTAGCACAGTAGAGAATACAGTTGAAGGGTTCTGTGAACAAGCGTACCCGAGAAGCATGACACAACACATTGTTTGCTTTACAATAGTTCGCTGTGTTAAGCCACTGATGAAGAAAGCTGCGTGAAAAACACATGTAAAAAGATGTGGATGTTATTGGGGACAACTCAGCCCCTCAACCTCCTGTTGACAAATGATCGAGATCCAATGCATTTGGTAATGCTTAGGATTATTTTAGAGTGTGATATTTTTTGTCTTTTGCAGCTCCACACACTGAATAATTGCTACCGAGCCATTGTAGGAGTAACCTTTCTTTATTGCGCTCTCCAGCTTCTGTCCACAGCTCTAGTAGTCCCTCCTCTTCTTCCCTCATCCCCGTGCCCACATCCTTTCTATCCTCCTTAAGGCCCTCCCTGGTTTTAAGAAGGACTAACCTCATTTACTACACAACATCTCCCTCCTACTTACCATCATTGTGGGATCAGTGTTTTCTGCCTCTTTCTGGTCCTGAATTTGGGGTACCTCCTTATGTCCTCTATCAGAGAGACTCCTCCTTTGGGGTTGTTTCTGTCGATATTCTAACCACTTGTAGCCATTCAGTGTATTCCATGTCCATCTTGTCATTTTCTGTTATATCCCCTCCTACCGGTTTCTGCTTGGCGTCTCTTCTTTCACAGTGGCCCCTTTCCTCTTTGATGCATTATACTGTTCCTGCTGTTGTTCATCCACCTCTTTTACTCCTTCCGCCACACCCTGGACCAGAGACATTCTCGTTTTCCTTGTATTGTTCTGTTTCCTTGCGGTCTTCAACACATTCTTTATTTTGTCCATTTATTTGATTCCTGTTTCACACCCTTCTTTCACCATCTATACTTTATCTACTATTTCCTGTGTCCTCATATTTTTATCTCCCTCTTTTTTACTTTGTAGTCTGCCATGTTCTTTGTGTCAACAGCAACTCTTACATTAGTTATCTTATCCTGCCCGCTCACCTTACCATCTTTGTCCCCTCTGCCCTTTTGTGTTTGACCCATGTCCCTTCTGTCTACTCTCTTTATCAGTATAGCCATCATCTCTGTTTGTTGCACAACTCTCGTTTCCTCAGTGTTATATCTCTCTATATACTGTGTGTTTTTCCACTTCTCTGCCATCCTGTGCTGTGTGCTCAGTTTACTATGTACTAGCCCCCCTTTTTTTTGTTGCAACCTGATGGGCTCCTTCTTGCTTCATTTCCTATTCCCTTTCCACTGTCCCAAAGTGGATTGCTTTCTCTTCCTGCTGTGTTTGGATGTTACCCCCTCAGTCACTCTGGTGGGCGTATGGCCCATCTTTTCCTTCTGTGGGTGGCCTTTCTTCTTTAGTCACCGTTAACTGCCACCCTTGGTCATGCAGCAGGCCGGACTGCCCTTCTCTCTTCGATGTGGCCGGGAAGGGCTTTTTTCCTGGGTGGTTTGCCCTCCCGTAATTCTCTTCCTCCTTCTGCGTGGAGCTAGTCTGGCGTCCTCATAGGGCACACTGCCCTTCTTTCACCTTGCTGTACAGTCCTAAAATCCTCTGTTCTGGGCCGGAATCGGGTGTTAACTGGGGTGCAGAGATCTTTTTTCCTTCATGTTGTGAGCACCTTTGTGGAACGCACGCCGGGATGGGGTCGATGCCAGGATGGGGCAGGATGCCCTCCTCATTGACCCTTTGATACCTGTGGAGCTGAGTTGGCTTTTCACCGGGGCGAAGCACCCTCCTTTCCATGGGCGGAGTGCCCTATTCATTCCTGCCGAGCTAGGATCGACTATGCACTGGGGTGGAGTGCCCTCTTTTCCATGAGTAGATTACCCTATTCATTCCTGCAGAGCCAGGATTGGCTGTGCACCGGAGCGGAGTGCCCACATTTACACAGGTGGATTGCCCTCTTTCCTTTTGTCTCCTTACCGGGGCAGACTGACGACTTTACTGAGAGGTGGATTACCTCTTACTTTGCAGCTTACTGCCGACCCGTTCCTCTTCACACTGGGAAATGTTTCCCTTTGTCGCTACTTGTTTTGTCTTTCGCAACACCACACACTCAATATTTGCTACGGAGGCATTGTAGGAGTAACCTTTCTTTATTGCCCTCTCCAACTTCTGTCCCTGGATCTTTTAGCCACTCCTCTCCCGTCCTCATCCCTGTGCCAACGTCCTTTCTCTCCTCCTTAAGGTCGTCCCTGGTTTTAAGGAGGACTGATCTTATTTACTCCACAATATATTACACAAAACAAGGACAGGTACACGGTTGTTGATTCCCCAATTCCTTTTTCAAAATCTATTATTGTGTTCCCTAATCCTCACCCTCGCCAGAAGAACGCCCTATCCCTCCAGAGTGTACTCACCCTAGGTTATGATTGCGTGCCGCCTATCTAATAGGATAGGAAGAAGGGTAAGCTAGCCCTATCACTACAATGAAAAACACATTCTCACAAAAAAACACAATCTAGGAACCAGTCCCATGACTGAAACAGTGGTAGAATAGTTCACGTGGTAGTATTCGGTAAATGGTACACTGCCATATGATTTATTCACCCTCCGCCAAGTGTGCTCTACCTAACCATAAAAATTGCTTAAAAAGGGGAAGAAAGTGAGAACAGTCTCTCGTCAAAACTGTCCTTTGTATTTAATATGTTAACGGCTCAATTTACTTTACCAAGATATTTCTCGCACAAACCATTATTGCATTTTTTAGGAAGCAATAAGAGAAACAGAACAAATAAAACCAAAACCAATCACGTGTCATCTAGGCACTGGTCGTTCATGATTATTTTCAGGCAGGTATCTCGCCTGACTTAGAGATATCTGCATAATTTCTGATCGACCGGTTTTGATGACATATTTTTAAAGTCATCTACTTTAGGAACAATTTCTTTATCTTTTTTTTTAATTATTTTCATTTAGTTTATACAAACTTTTGAAAAAGGTCTTATCTTACATCATCTTAAAAAGGCAGATAAGAGGATAACAACAGTGACACAAAGCACTCAGCGGAAAAACACAGAGGGGATCAAACCAATTATCTCAGCGATCATCTGCATGCAAACGCCATCACAGTTTCCAATCAGCCTGACAGTTTTTGGATGGTTCTCATGCTTTTAAGTTTCCTGCGGACGGTGTCCATCGATTTCATTTCTCCAGTTGCTTATCGACTACTCTGCCTCTCAGGTAGTTTCCATACCTTGAGTTAGCCTCACTTGATCTCAGATTTCCAGCTTCCGTTCAAGTTCCTGCAAGAACTTTGTCAAACCAAAGACATCCTTTTCTCTTGGATTGGCAGATTTAAGCCACATCTCTTCTCCAGATAAGGTGGCATATTGATATATATTAACTACTTGACCCAAATGCAAAGTTCTCAGGTCCTTTAGGCTGGGGCAAAACAGCGTGAAATGTTTTAGGGCCTCAGGATGTTGGTTGCAGAATCGACAATTGTCTGTCTCAGTTGGTCTTCGGAATATCAGGGGTAAGCTTCTTTTTGTGTCGAACAAATTAAGTCTGAATTTTAGAAGCATCCTTCGGTGCTTGGCATTCACTGTTTTCACCAAATATTGCATCTGTCGTTTCCGATGTTTCCCTTCAATTGCGGCATCCTCCATCAACTTATAACGGTTCCTGTTGTCTACTGTTGCACACCAATCTCGTACCCATAGCTTGTTTTTTACCTGATTTGGGTTAGCTTTTAGAGTTTCAAGGTCTGTACCTATCTCGGCAAGATGGTTGTTGCATTCATTTGCCCATTTTATTAGAAGTGATTCCTGGTTTCCTTTCATCGCGTCTCGTAGTATGGCAAATTGAGGTGTACAATCATTGATGATCATTTTCCTATACACAGACAGCATGTTCCACAGTACCCGCGCGTTCATAGATATTAGATTCAGTTCATAGCGTAGGCACGCACTGGGAATACCTTTTTGAAGCTGCAACACTCGTCTCCAATACTGGTTTTCAAGTTGACTCCAGAGATCTGAGGTTACTCCTAAGGCACATTCTGCCCCGTAGATTATTGTTGGGACTGATTTTTGGTTGAAGTGGGCCAGAGCAGGCAACAGGGAAAACTTCCCATACTTTTTATTTATGAGCATTCCCTGGCTTGCTAGTTGTTTGCATTTTTGTTTGGCATTCTCAGCCCACGAAGCGTCATTTATGTTGCTGTTAATGCACATACCGAGATATTTAAGCTTTTTTACACAGCTCAGGTTTTTATCATTCAGTCTCCATGTAAACTTGTTTTTTTGGCTTGGTTTTTACTTCGAGTGAGGTCTTGGAGGATTATTACTTCTGATTTTGCCGGATTGATTCTCCATTTGTTTTTTAACACGTATCCTTCCAGGGCCTTTAACTTTCTTGCTAGACCAATTGGTGTTAGGTCGAGTAATGCGATGTCATCCGCATATAGCAGCCAACTTACACTCATCCCGTTGATTTGTGGAGGATGAGAATTCACTGCTTCTATGGTTTCCCCAAAGTAAGACAAGAAAAGGCCAAACAGGTTAGCCGCCAGTGGGCAGCCCTGCTTCACACCCTGATTTGTCTTAATTGACTCACTAAGAGTTCCTTTGGCGTCCAGTCTAATCTTAATCTCGGTATCAGTATGAAGTTCTTTAATGGGCTCTAATAAGTTTTCCGGACAATTCCATTTCTTCAATTTGGCCCAAAGCATCTCACGATCAACTGAGTCAAATGCACTTGACAGATCTACAAATGCAATGTAGATCTTTTTGTTTTGCCGTACAGCTTCCATTTTTAGAAAATGTTAGATAGTGAGGTTAAGACTGCAACCAACACCCTTAACAAATCCTGCTGGTCGAGGATCATATCGTCCTGTTTCTTGTATCCATTTCAGCAATTTTCTTTGAAGCTGGGTGGTGAAGATTTTCCCCACCACGTCGAGTACGGCTATAGGGCGGTAGTTCTTTGGATCTGTCCGTTTACCCTTTTTGAAGATTGGTACGATGATAGCACTTCGCCAGGTGGTGGGGATCTTCTTCTCCTGTAGGATCACAAGAAATAAGGAGTGACAGAAGGCCGTCCATAACTCTGGTTGTTGTTTTAAAAGTTGGTTTGTTAGCCCGTCAGCTCAAGGGGCTCTCGACGTGCTGAGTCTTACGATGTTGTGGTGTATGTCTTCCTTGTCGATTGTTATCGACCGCTCGTTTCTTGGGTTCGTTGGATTGCTAGGCTTTGCATTTTTGTTATAGAATGTATCCGAATAATGTTCCACCCAAGCTGATTCCGGAACCATGTTTTTTATCACAGCCCCTTGTGGTATCGATACGTTATTTAGGTAGGCCCAAAAGTCACTGGTGTTCCGTTTTGCAAGTGTTTCCATCATTGCTTCCGCATCTCGTTGTAGCATTACGTGTTTGTAACTGATCAACCAGTTTTTGTATTTTTGTTTTAGTGATTTTTTCTCTCTATCATGGTTGCCATAGGTGTTTTTTCTCGAATTTCATAAGGCTTTGTTCAATTCTTTCTTCTTAACCGTGATCTTAATATCCCATGCATGTACTTTAATAAAGTCCTGCCTCGACCTCGCAGTTTGCTTTTCTCGGTATGTTTCTAAGAAAGTTGTATAGTCAATTTTTTCGTTGACTGAACTTTTTTCCATCGATGTTAGCAGCGAATTTATCTTGTTTTTATTTAGCCGTAGCCGGTTACAACCTGGTGTAACAACCAATTCATTGCATGCAGTAACTGCTTTCGTTGTTGATGAGTATGTGTTCAGATACATTTTTAATATGCAGTGGTCACTTGCATTCGTTTCAATAATTTTTAGGCATGCAACGTCTTGTTGCATTTTTTCAGTTACAAACATGTAATCAATAGTGGATTTTTGATTGTTTCTTTGCCAGGTAAAATGTGCTGGAATATCACCAGGGGTGTCACATTCAGTATTTTTAGGTTCCACGCTTTCATTTCATTAATCCATATTGTGGTTGCTTGGATGTTGCTACTTTCCCCATGTTCAAGGCAATTTATGTTGAGGTCACCGCAAATCAGAATCTTAGCCTCCTTCTCATTTTCTTTCGCAAATCATTTCTGAGATTAGCTCCATAAAATGATCAAGTTGTGTTGCAGCATGATGCCAATAGATGTTAATCAGCATTAGCAGGTTCTCCACTTTGGGCAACACTGTTGGGAGTTTGATCTTGACGACTTGTATGTATGGCGATATACTTTTTGATGATAAAATACGTAGGCCACTTCCAGTTTTTAAAAGAGTCATCAGACCAGACATGGGACGTCCTTTAGTTCCTTTGATAGCTTGATTATATGCAATCTTGTAGCCATCCACTATTAGTGGGTTCATAAGCCATGTTTCTTGTAGACATAAGATGTCTACATCTTCTAAGTCAGATGGAATGTCGCCGAACAGATGCATATGACCTCTAGTATTCCAAGAGGTAATGCATCTCTTTCCCGATTCACAGGGCTTTGGGCATTAGCTTTCTTTGTGACTATTGATGGTTTGGGCGACCCAGGTCCAATCCTGGACATCTCCAGAGGAGAAACTGCACGTCTGAGCTGCACAGTCAGCTTTCGCAACCGTTATTTTAATCTGTTCAGTTTCGTGGGCCAGGTCTTTACTGCAGGTCTGGTCATCGTGTACACTTGTGTTGCGAATAGCCTTGTTTCCTTCCACTTGCTTAGCGGTGTCATTAGGAGCTGAAGATTCAGAATCAGATGATGAGTAGCGTTTCTTGGACTTGTCTTGCTGCTTCATATCGCAGATTTCATTGATATCAAATCCTAAGGAATTCAGGATCGTGCCGCTATTCATCAATGAGTCGCGAATGATTTTCGAGGCTATGTGCAATATTACACAGTCGTTTTTGAATTCATTCTCAAATTCCACAGTTTGAATGTCTTTGGAAACCACAGTTCTCAGTTGTGGTATGTGATGAAAGAGTATCATCACATTCTTCCGGTTTAATATCAGGCCGTCTCTTTCTGTCTCAATGCGCTCCAGCTTTTTTGGGTCAACATAATGTTGATGACCAATTTTTTGGCCAGGGGAAGCTTCAGCCTTTCCATTTTTTTGGGCAGTTTTGATCCTAGGTTTATAAGAGTCGACATTTATTTTTCATGTTGGAGAGGACCATTTGTTTGGATAGTGAGAATTTCCTTCTTGTTTTAACGCCTCGTTGTTCCGCTTTTCTGGTCTGATAGTAGTACTTTCTTGGGTCTTCCCCTTATCGGTTAGGGCTCTTTTAGACTCAAGGGTCTGAAATTTCAGCTCATATTTCATCAGACAATGGTTGTGCATTGCCTCTTCAAGTTCATATGTTTTCAACCGATAGCAATTTGGTTCCTTTTGTCCTCCAATGTGAGAAAACTGACAGACGAGTCAGCTAGATGCTTTGGATTAGTCTCATCCGGTTTGTTGGCTTCAATGGTGACAAGTCCGTGTTCACATGAAGGTAGCTCGTTTCTGTTAGGGACTTCAGGTTTCTACATGATTGGCTCATTTTATTTAGCGTTAGCCAATATCTTTTAATCTTTCTTGGGTGCACCGGAGTCGATGTTTATATTTAAATTGGCAGTGTCCGGTTTGAGGATCTTCTTTGTGTTTGCGGCCCCAGTTTTAGACTGGTCGCATGCATCATCTTCATCATTCTCATACGTTGAGAGATCCAACAGCTCCCCCATACTACTGTCATCTTCAGGTATTGTAGTCTCCTCTGTAGCAGTACATTTTTTTTCCTCGGCAGGTGTGGGTTTTACACCGCTGTTTATGCCGGTCTTTGTTTGTTTTTGGTATATTTAGTTGCAGGTTGTTGTTATGCTAAACCCTTTGATGTTTCTTAAAAATGATCGAACTTGCGATCTTTGTTGGGTCTTTCTTTTTTCTATGTTTTTGGGCTTCTTTCCTGCATTAATATTGTTTGAGCCTCCCTCTTTTGCTGCCTCTTTGTTGCAAGATGCTCATTGCCAGCTGATTGGTGTTCCACACATGTGGGGCCGATGACTGTTTCTGAGTTAAGTAAATCACGGCTCCGTGGGTGCCTCTCCTGACTTTGAGTATGACTCAGAGGTAACAATGAGACCTTCGCAATTGTGTCCGATAGTGGCAACTCCAAAGTGATGTCGACAGTCACGATCTGAAGTTGACTGGTGAGGGCGGCCTCCTTTGGCCCTTCGGGTGTCAGAGCTGCTTTGTCTCCAGTTGGTGAATCTCTTTTCTCATTTTCTCTGCAATTAAGGTCCAGTAAAGTTCCATTTTGTTCGCTTCCACTTAGATGCTTCATTTTATGTTTAGACTTTTGCGGTTGTGATGTATTTGGCTGGTCTGTGGGTGGAAGGACAGTGCTAGTTTCGCCCACATTATTTTGTGCCGCAGCATTTATCACACAAGGTGCCTTTCTTTGATCTTTCCAATTAGACTGGTTTTGGTGGTTATCAAACCACCATCATCTTTCGCTTTGTTAGGCCGATCTGGGGTTGATGTTTCTATACTTTGCCGTTTCAGCAAGGCAATTGCTTCTCGAGCAACTTCTGTGAACAGGCGTTTGTCCATCGCACTGTTCTTAGATTGTTCCAGTATCACTTTCACATTTGCGTCATGCCTTGTGTATTCGTTTGCCATGATTTGCTTATTCGTTGTTAGCTCTTGCTCAACCATTAAAATTTCTTCATCACTTATGCGAACAGTCATCCACCCATCAAATATGACGGGGCAGCCAGCCCAACCTAGGGAATACATTAAAAAAATAACCTATTCTTAGCCAGGTTTTTATGTAGGGAACTCATTTCTAATATAGGCACAATGTGCTAGTATCAATATATTGTTCGAAGACATTGGGCCTCATCACGACCCTGGCGGTAAGGCAACAATGGCACTGGTAGTGCTACAGGCACTGTTATTGCCTCACCGACTCATTACGTGGCTGCCGGACTGCAAGTGTGGTTTGACCAGTCATGCACACCAGCACCTGCGAGCAGACCAAGATGGTAGCAGCGGTACCGTTATTAACGGTACCGCTGCTACCATCCTCCCCATTCCCATTGAGCCCTATGGGGGCTCAAATGGGAATGGGGACGTCCTGGGTCCCGCAAACGGGAATTACCGGGCCCGCAAAGGTCGGAATGGCCCGGTAATTCCCATTTTTCGGGACCCGAGTTTGGGGGTAGCCATGCCGGTAAAAACTGCATGGCTACCTCCAAACTGGTAATGAGGCCCATTTTCTTTTTTGTCCCTCTCCCACATCTACTAGGTACACACCACAACCCGGCATTGCTTAATTGTGCCAGGGGCATCTCATAATAGAGAAACCCGGTCTCCACATTTGTCAGCAAAAAACGCTTCTTACACATCATTACATGCAAGCCCATTATTCTCGCCTCATATCCATTAGCCAGTTACCTTATTTGCGCTTTTTCCGTGTGTATTATGAGCGTCATGTTTTAGAAAAGAAAAACTGTGTGTATTTGTCCGTTTGGTTGGCTAAATGCGGATGCCCAGTTCTATCCACTGGGGGGAACAAAAAGAAAAATATAACTCTCAGTACACAAAACCCGTCTGAATCAGTTTACAAATCACATATCCCAGGGTAACTATTTTACTAACAGTGACTACTAAAGTGTCACTTGTATGCGTGTCAATGGACCCGTATTTTATCGAGTAACCCAATGTGTTTTGTAATGGCGTCTAGGGCATCAACCTCATGCTGGAACACATTTCCCACTTATGTGTAGTGTTTTGTTATTTTGCAGTTTTCGACATATCCGCTCACACCAGTGTTGCTTTCTCTGTAACACCGCAGAGCAGAGAGCTTGTTTTATGTAATTTCTTATTTTAGAGCGTGACCACTCACTAAAAAGGGGTTGTTCTTTACACCATTGCAGACACCAATCTAACCGCATCCAAAGGGGGTATTTTAATCATTATCATCAAAGCCGCTGCAGTTCTTACTTTATCCGCGTACATGTCTGTGCATACTATGCAGCGAGGATCTAACAGGAATCTTGCGTGGAAACCCTATCAAAGGGTTACCATGGTGACTAGCCCGCCCTTTTATACAATCGGCTCGGAGGCACATCCTTGTTCTTTCTGTGACTGCACGGCAACCATCTTTATAGTGTTTTGTTTGATATTTTTACCATGTAAACCCGCTTGATTTATCACAATGAAATGTGACTTTGGTCTTGATGACTCCAATATCCATTGCCTGTAAAAATAGTTCTAATTGGCCATTTTGTTATATACCACCCTGTATTGTTACTACAATTCCAGTGCTCAATAGTGTTGCTATAATGTTATACAATCCCAGCTGCTTCTTGGCTCAGATGCCCATTGCATGTGATTGTATTTCCGATTTGTCATTTGATGTTCTGATTTCTGCGGGTTAATTACTGCAGTTGTAATATTAGATTATGTTGCTGTGTTGTTGCACAATCACATATGGGTATGTATTTACCCACTCCACTATGCTATGCAGCATCACCCTGATAGTATGGTGCAAGGAACTGCAACAATGGCGGCAAAACTCTTGTGTGCGCCAAAAATGTACAAACAATATGTTTTCAAGCACACAAAAAGATGGGTGCGCAACCAGCCACCCATGGTGCATGTGTGGTGGAATAGAGCACACCCTGAAGAAAACATGCCAGTGGGCTCCATGACCAGCAAACAGAGTGCAGAGAGAGAAACAGCGCTTTGCAAATGAAACTTCAAAAGGTGCCTATAAATGACATTTGCTTTGTGCTAAAAACTCCAAAATGCCTATAATACAACACTTCTTAACATCCAAAATCTTGCCTGGTGCTAAAGTTCATGGGATCTAATGAAGCATTGCGAACAATCAAAGTCCTAATGTGAAGAGCAAAACATTCTTCAGAAAAACTGGATTGTATGTAAACTGACAGCCCCGTCAGAATTTGGGTGCAGTACCCTGGGCTACCTGAATGACAGCTGTCAGATGAGATACTGATGAAACTTTAAAGTGATCTAAACTAAAAGGTCTGCCATATCAGCAAGCACACAAAGGATTGTGGCTTAATACAGATCTCAGTTGCTTTCTATCCCACAGAGTTAAAGCTAAGAAAGTAATGCATTTATGTTTAAACTAGTTTGGTTTCCCTGGATCTTTAATTAAGAATAAATTAGCTCGGCTGAGCTGCAACCCTTTGGAAGTGGACAAACAGGTTTCTCCCAAGAGGAGGGCCTTCTTCTCAGCAGAAACTCACTGGGAGGTGCTAATTGTGGGTTAACCCAGACTCTTGTCTACAGAAAGAGAATGAACAATAGCAGGCCCTTCAGCCCAGGAAATGGAGGTGTGAGAGGGTCGTAAATGGCTTCTGGAAGGAACAAACAGGGAGGGGGATGCTGCTAGACTCCAGGGAGAGAAAAAGGGGCGTACCATTTGCTGTTAAGCATGAATAAAGAACATTTTTTAAAGACTCATAACTTGTGATTCAAAATGGTGAAAAATATACCAAGGACATATCTATTAGTCTAATTTTTGGCTGCGCGTTTTAAGAGGCGGCAGAACCGGGTAACGTGTTCCGGACAGGAATGGCAAGATATGTGGTTTTATGTGAAATGTATGAATCCTAGAATTGTGAAAATGTACTTTTACCAACTCCGCCATGGTGAATGGCGGAATTACCTCCCTATTCCAAGGTTAGCGGGGCGGTGATGCCCCATTCACCATTGGCCCTTCCCCATTCCCATTTTTGCCCCCATAGGGCTCAATGGGAATGGGGAAGGCGGTAATTATGGTACCGCAAATTGTGGTACCGTAATTATCTCAAAAGTCCTTTTAAGGGACCTCGTAATTAGGCGGTAAAGGTTTAATGGCAGCGACACTTTTACTGGCGCCGTTAACCCCTTACCACCTGGGTCGTAATGAGGCCCTTTGTGTGTGATTTGTGTAAAAGTGACCAATGTAGAAATGTGTATTCAGTATAAAATCTGATTTTGAGACCAGTAGCTAAAGGGAGGTTTCTAAGAACTGTAAAGTAAACCATAAAATGTGACATCATCTGGCCTTGATCCAATCACTCAAATGCAAGGCGGAGATGAGGTTTGACCCAATCCCAGCTCACAGGGGCAGGCTTAGTTAAGCCGGCCCATAGACCCATTTTGTGATGTCATTTTAAAGGATAAATAGAGACAGCTGACAACACATAGGGACTCACAGATCCACTCACTTTGCTGATTCTGGCCAAGCACTCTGACCCAGCATTCTACATCCAGCTTTAACATCTTTCCAGATCCAGATGCCAAGACTCTTGCAAGCAGTAGAGAACTATTGACTTTCTGCAAGGCCTAAATCTTCAAAATTATTCTTGCAACCCAGTGAAGTGCTATTTTGTGAGAAGGCCTTTCGAACTAGTATCCTGAAATTCTCTGGCTTTCTACCACGAGGCTTGCCTGAGGAACTCGCTATCCAGCTGATTAAAATATCGACAAACAAGAAGGGCAGGTTCCGTGCAAATCCAGTGAACGGCCTAGCTGATCCAATCCCGTGCCTGATGTGCTGTTCTTCCTAGACCAGATCCAATCCATGACCAGAACTGATGGTCTTATTCAATAACTTATTCTGTGAGCATTAATAAGAAGAACTGTGACCCATAGTATATTTTAATTGTCTTATCACAATCTTAAACCGATCCTATCTGTCATTCAGAACTATAGTATTGGTAGAACTATCTTTGCGCTGACTATTTTCTCATCTGAAGAAGTAGAGCATCCACAACATGCGGGTTATGCTGTTCACATGACTGTAAGAACCATCTGTGGCATTCGCTTTTTCATAGTCATAATCTACTGTAATCAACCCATCTGTCAGTTTCAAAGTGCATTTCTGTTTTCCATTCTCGTGCCTATTTTCAAAAATGACCTTTACTAAAACCTCTATAACTCCCTCAGTTTTTATTATAGAAATGAACTTTCAACTCCTACTTGTACCTAGCATCCTTAGCTATATAGAACCCAAAACAGTGGGATTCTCCCATTATAGCAAATATTGCGTAAGGAAAAGTTTGCCGCGATTTTACATTCTGAGAAATTTTATATTTCCCACTTGGACTTTGAGATTTCAAAAATGTTATTCTGACTAAATCATTGATTGTGATTGTTTGCAACTGTTCAAAGCAGCTCCCATGGGAATTTATAATAATTTTAGTATTTTTGACCACATTTGGTGTTTTTGCTCAGTCAATTCCAAAGACAATTTCAAAGCCATTCTGACAACTGCAAACTCAATTCCGTTTTTCTCTTGTGTTTGAAGGGGGAAGGTGGGACTGATATTCTGTTTGATTTGTGCTATTCCTGAATACCTGCTCTCTCCTCCCATCTCTTTACATTGCCTATTGGGGGGTTGAAGGGTGTTGCAAGGGGAACTCCTAACCGTAGTGCCATCTGTTCTACACCAATTAAAAAGTATTCTTTTCTGTGCTGCATTTGTTTTTGTGCTTATTCCTTGATTCCTAGTGTAGTAAAGATACTATTGAGTGTTCTGTCACCCCATTGGTGATTGTTGTTTACCACTTAAAATATATTGTGAAATTTTAAATACATAAAGAAATATTTACCTTTGCAAACTAGCCTGATTCCTGGTTCAGTGTGATCGAGGGGGTTCCAGGAGAAGGGTGTGATATGAGCGGTATATCGTTCAGAATATTGAACTTATAGATAAAAATATATAAGGGTTTCAATTGTGCACTACACGCTGGGCGTGACTTGGGTATATACCCGATTGAAATCACACAATCGCACACATTACAGCTTGGGGCTTGTCTGCAGGATCCTGAATTTGACATACCACTCGTGACAGTCTAACACAGCATGTTAGCCGACGGGGTACATGCACCTTGTTAGGTTACCATACTGTGCTGCACTGTTTAAGCACCCCTCAAACGAAATACTCAAAGGAATTGGGCCTGTTTGCAAATGTAAAAGAACCCTGAGAAAGTCAGAAGGAAATGAATACTTCTGGAATGGCGACCACAGTGGAAATCAATATTGCGAGGGAACCCCTACTGCACAAATTGTTTGTCAGGGGTGAATGGCCAGAACAGGACGAACAGGTATGGCTGCAGGGAATAAAACAGCAAATCAATGAAATCAATCTTGATACCTGGCAGAAAAAGGGGCCCTTAAATCAAGCACTTAGCGAATTGTATATGACCCCTAAAATAAAAGAGGAGCAATGCAAAATTGCCAAAATAGCGGCCTACCTGTACCTCCACATAGAAGTCATACAGGAAAAGAACGCAGACCATGTAGATTTCACAAAGAGGCAAGGGGAAGCACTGCAGAAAATCGAGAGAAATCTGGACTCTGCTAGGCAAAGGCTCCACGGTAGCCAAGAATCTGAAACAGAGGCTTGGCAGTATGCTGCCAAACTCCAAGAAGATCTGGCTCTCTTACTGCAAAGCAAGATGCCCAGGTACAGACAATGCAAAAAGAGTGTCAAGAAAGATTGGATTCTCTACACCAGAGCCAGCAAAATCTGGAGCAGCAATTGAATTATAATAGAGTCTGTGCAGAACAGATAGTCACCCTGCAAAACCACCTAGAATCCTTAAAAGAGGAACATAATAAATTAATTATCAAAGACCTAGAATCCCAAACAGAGTTTGATGAGGAGTACCAGAAAGCTGGTGCCTTTAAAAAACAGAGGGACAACCTGGCTGAGCAGAGGGGCACTCTAAGTCAGGAGAGGGATGCCTTAGGCCAGGAAGTCAGCCATTTACAAACACAGTTGGAGGAAAGTAAGCTGGCCCTTCAGGAATTCGTGGAAATCAAAACTGATTATGAAAAGCTGCTAGAGCACACCAGGTGGGTGGAGGATGCTTTGGCAAAGAATAATCAGACCAGGAAGGACCAAACTCAGGAGGTGAGTCACCTGCAGCAAAAATTGGCCCAATACTCCCAATGCAGGCAGGAAGCACAGAGAGGCAATAAGGCTCTCTGTGAAAAGAATGACAGGCTCCACCAAAAGATAACCATGCAAGAACAAATCATAGAGACCTTTAAGGCCTTAATAGAGGAACAATAGGGTCAGATGTTGGCATGTCATCGGGGAGTAGGGGCTGAAAGAGATGAGGTAAGATGGGAAAGAGAAACCCCTGAGCATAACCTCAGGACCCCTGGCATCAGGGACTTTAATCCCTTCAGTTCATGGACTCTGCCACCCTCAGGTCCACTGGCTCATGTGAACCAAAGGCCACAGGGATGATAGACTTCAACACAATGGGAAATATGGGACTGACAGAACAGCACCTCCCAGAAATGGATGGGCGGGCATCTATGTACAGGTTCCCAAATATTAGGGCCAGCCACTCTGATCAGGGAGACTCCAGTGAGGGGAGCTTCAGAGAACTGGATCCTCAAAAATATCATCTACCAAGAGATCAGTCAGTAATATTTGGTGGGGAATTCCATGAGACTAGGCCCACAAAGAGCATTTTAAAAACCTCTTCCCAGCTAGGACAGTGGGGGGGTACTCAGCCAATCCTGGGAGCAAGGGAGAGTCAGAAGACTCTTCTGAGCCCCACTGGTTTCAAGAGACTAGGCCCCCACATTCTGCCTGCCATTCCCAAGCCTGCAGAATCAGGGAGAGCCTAGAAGATCAGACAGCCACCTCTGGTAGCAGTGCTGCTGAGTCAGAGGATGAGTGGACCAGGGTGACCAAAATTAAAAAGGCCAACAAAATGAAGAGAGCCCTATTGAAAGATCCCCTTAAGCAAACCATAACGCCCTACCATAAAAATTCCAAATATTCAGTTTGGGAGCACCTCGAATTGTTTGAGCAAATGATGGAGACTTTCCACCTGAAGGACAGTCAAAGCTGTATTCAGTATGTCAAATGGAAGTTTTCACCTGAATACTCTTTCTTTGTGGGGCTGGAGGAACAGAACCAATTGAGATGGTCCACCTATCGGGCGGCCATCTTAAAGAATTTCTCAGTACACAGAAACCCTCAAGAGGCCCAAAAGGTGGCCTACAATCTGTAATGTGGGGAAGACCAGGCCCCACAAGAATTTGTCCAAGAGCTGAAACGTGCCTTTTCGCAGACCACCAGGAGGGTGCGCACAAACAGTAGGGAATTTAGCAAAACCTTCTTTCACACCCTCCCTAAATACATTATGACCCAGCTGGTGAGGGACTTTCATGAGAAAAGATCACTAGACTGGGTCATTGAACAAGCAACCCGCATCTACGAAGTGCAGAAGTCAGTAGAAAAAACAAGTGCCAATAAAAGCCCAGAACCAACCAACATCCCTGCAGCTGCTAAAGTGGCAGAGGTGAAGGTTGCCCCAATTTTAGATCTGGATATGGGGGGCCTAAAAACATTCCTGCGCAATATCCCACCAATCAAAGACCCTGAAGGCCCTCGGCCAATCCCAAACAGGGAATCAGGGAGGTAACCCCACAAATGGGACCCCTAACTCCCCTGACTACATCAGCCCCCTCAAAAAGTTCAACAGACCCATCCTGGGCTATGTGTGGACTCCCCCAGCCCAAGGGGGGGATACAACCAGTCAGCCACCAACCCAGGAAACTTCCCTCCTCACTTTCTCCAGGAAGGCAGTAATCCCCCAAACTCCGGGTTGAGTTTCTTCCCCCAGTATCCACCAAACACCAACCCCCAAAACAACCCTTCTTTCTTTCCCCACTTTCCTGAGCTCAGACAGACTAATCCAGGAGAAGGGAGGCCAAGGGTGGAGTGATTCCAAAACTATCCAAACCAAGGGTATTATGGAAGGAGGGACAGTTACCCTTCCGTGATCAACAAAGGGTAGACCAGAGCACCCCGTACCAGGCAGAGTGAGTGTCCCAACTGGAGCACCAGGTCTAGAACTTGGCACAGGATCTGAGTCACATGCTGAGGGCTCCACAGAACCCTCAGATGAGCATGGCCACTCAGAACTCCTCAAATCAGGGGTCTGGTGCTCCAGAGCAATGACGGGGAGAGAACCCCGACAACCCACCGGTTCCCAGGGAGGGGACACAGGGGGAAGGGGGTTTCCCACTTGTGAAAAGCCCTTTTAAACCCAGGAACCGGAACAAAAATCTCCTGCCCACGAAAATCTGCAAACTAGGGAACAGAGGGCGGGTAGGAGAAATAAAGAGCCTAAAAAGGCCCATTTTGTGGAGGAGGTTTGAATCTTCCAATTTGAAGGCGAGGGGTCCTCAGAGGATTATGGGAAAATTAATCTTTTCCTTCAGGGATAGGGGAACTCCTCCCAAAGAAAAATGGGTCCCAAGAGATCCTGATCAAGACTGGGCAGATGTGGGGACTGAGTTTAAACCACCCAACATTGAACCCCAGAATGGCCAGCAAGGAAATCACCTTGTTCAAATCAATTCTGGTGACTGCCTCCAAAAGGGGAAGGGACAGCCCAGAATCAGAGCCTGGGGAGCCCAAAACTCCCCCCATATTCTGCTGTCCTGTTTTTTTTTTTCAGATCCCCAAGATCCCACACAGGATCATGCCCAAACCTATTCTGGGGACTGCCTATAAAAAGGGGGCGCGGCCCAGAACCAGAGGAAGAAGAGTCCCTAACTCCCGAAAGCCCTTCTGAGTACTGTCTCCAAAAAGGGGGGGGTAGCCCCAAACCAGAAAGGGAGGAGCCCAAGACCCCTCAAATCAATGAGTATGAAACTGTGTGCTCAGATATCCAAAACCTCCATCTCCATTCTGGGGACTGCCTCCTAGAAAGGGGGAGCAACCCAGAACCAGCCCAAGAGGAACCCCAAACCTCACCAACCACTTCTATGGACTGCCTCCAGAAAGGGGGGCACAGCCCAGAAACAGAACAAGGGGAGCCCAAGACTCCCCAAATAAAGGTGTGTCAAAATTCTGGGCTAGATTCGTCAACTCCAACAACATCTCTTGACCCAGCTATCCCGTTGTCAGAAATTACCAAATTGACCATCAAGCTTACCCGGAGCATGCATTGCCTTTGCCCTTTGGAGGAGAAGGAAGGTAGATTCTATGCCTCCATCCTGGTGCAAGAGTATTGTGCAATTCCAGCACTCGTGAACACTGGATCCCAAGCAACTTTGCTGTCAAAGAGAGTCTTTGAGCAGCTAAATTCGGGAAGGGGGAGACATACCAAATTCCTATCAACGCTCTTCCTGGACAGCTCCAGAGCTTTGATGGGAAGGAAATTCCTGTTGAAGGGTCTGCAGAGCTGGAATAAAATTGGGTGACACAAAATGAAGCACCCGGTCCTAGTTGTGGTGCCAGAGGGAACGCCCTGTCTATTAGGGAATGACATCTGTCTCCCCTCATAGATTGTGTAAACAAGATCCTCTGGACCCAGACCCACAGGCCAATTAAATTAAAGGAAAGCGTCAACCATGTGAGTCTAAATGGCAGATGGTTGAACAAAAACCGGACCTAATTAGGTTCTACTTTCAAAACAATGACACACCGAACACCACCGTCATAGCTGTTGGACCACCAAACGGTGATGAGAACTCTTCTCCATTTCTGAAAATCAGCCTCCCTTCTAGTCTCAAGGGGCATTCCAACCTGGAGGGAGATACATTGAAATTTTATACTGATTTACAATTCGAAAATCCCAAGTCCACAACTAAACTTGATGTCAAACCAGCACAAAACTTAGCTGGCATTATGAAAAGGGGTGAACATCTCTTCCTCCTGATTCAGTTAAATGACGGGAAGTAGTCTGTCCTCGCCGAGTTGACTTGAATAGCGAAGAAAGCTTCATCAGTGAAGCACTATTAAAAAAAAACTCCCAAAAGACCAGACCCTACCCGCCGTAGAGTCCAACAATGGATACAGGACCTGGAAGCGCCCCACTCTAAACATAATCTGTTTAGCAGTTGTATGATCAAAATTTCTAGGGATGACAAAAGCATAATAGATAATTGTTGGGTTGTGTGAGGTGTTCCTTCTGTATTTTATATGAGCCATGACCTCCTCAACCAATTTGAGATTAAATTGGACCCAAGTTATTAATGAATTTCAGAAATGGAGAAGAGGTAACCATCCCAGGATTCACCTACAGAATCCACCTGTTAAGACCATTAGTGAATATAGATGGGGAATATTGCCAATGTTAACCAATGCAAGTGTCTTTCCCAGTGCTGACATCCCCCCGAAGATGTGTGGACACAATAGTGGGAAAATTTCCATAACCAGCATCTGGACTAAGAATCATCCCAAGAATTACCAAGGAGGACCACTCGGGGACCAGGAGGAAGGACTCAAGGAGCCCGGCGTGCCGTTCCATACTCCCTACCAGAGCCAGCAATACTCCCAACCAGAACCAGCAATACTTCCGACCAAAACTGGCGAGGAGAGTGTGTTGCTCCAGCACTGACGGGAGAAGCGAATGGATTTGTCCACATGAACAGAAAAAAAAGAACATCCCAATCTCCCGACTTCCCCTTGATGGGAGGTCAAAACAAAGTTGGGAGGGGGGGCTCTGTGGGATGTATTGATCAACTCCACTATGCTATGCGGCATCACCCTGATAGTATGGTGCAAGGAACTGCAACAATGGCGGCAAACTTGTGTTTGCCAAAAACCTACAAAAAACGTATTTCCAAGCACACAAAAAGATGGATGCACAACCAGCCACCCATGGTGCATGTGTGGTGGAATAGAGCACACCCTGCAGAAAACATGCCAGTGAACTCCATGACCAGCAGAGTGCAGAGAGAGAAGCAGCGCTTTGCATATTAAACTTCAAAAGGTGCCTATAAATGACATTTGCGCTGTGCTAAAAACTCCAAAATGCCTATAACACAACACTTCTTAACATGCAAAATCTTTCCTCGAGCTAAAGTTCATGTAATGTAATGAAGCTTTGCAAACATACAAAGTCCTAATGTGTAGAGCAAAACATTCTTCAGAAAAACTGGATTGTATGTAAACTGACAGCCCCTGTCAGAATCTGGTTGCAGTAACCTGGGCTACCTGAATGACAGCTGTCAGATGAGTTACTGATGAAACTTTAAAGTGATCTAAACTAAAAGGTCTGCCATATCAGCAAGCACACAAAGGATTGTGGCTTAATACAGATCTCAGTTGCTTTTTATCCCACAGAGTTAAAGCTAAGAAAGTAATGTATTTATGTTTGATGCAACAAGTTTGGTTTTCCTGGATCTTTAATTAAGAATAAATTAGCTTGGCTGACCTGCAGCCCTTTCGAAGTGGACATACAGGTTTATCCCAAGAGGAGGGACTTCCTTTCAGCAGAAACTCCCGGGGAGGTGCTAATTATGGGTTAACCGAGACTCTTGTCTACAGAAAGAGAATGAACAATAGCAGGGCCTTCAGCCCAGGAAACGGAGGTGTGAGAGGGTCGTAAATGGCTCCTGGAAGGAACAAACAGGGAGGAGGATGCTCCTAGACACCAGTGAGAGAAAAAGGGGTGTACCATTTGCTGTTAAGCATGAACAAAGAAAATTTTTTAAAGACTCATAACTTGTGATTTAAAATGGTGAAAAATATACCAAGGACATATATGTTAGTGTAATTTTTGGCTGCACGTTGTTAAGAGGCGGCAGAACCGTGTAACAGGAATGGCAATATATGTGGTTTTATGTGAAATGTATGAATCCTAGAATTGTGAAAATTTACACACACATTCCTATGTTAAACACACCCATTTGCATAAAGTTTGGAAATTGTGTTCATAGCAAAAAGGACACAATTCTGTAGAAAGTTGAGACAAGAACCCTCAGCTACGGGATTTTGAGGAACAGATGCTACATAAAATATGGCATCTTTTTGTGTGATTTGTGTAAAAGTGACCAATGAAGAAAAGTGTGTTTAGTATTAAATCCGATTTTGAGACCAGTAGCTAAAGGGAGGTTTCTAAGAACTGTAAAGTAAACCATAAAATGTGATATTATCTGGCCTTGATCCAATCACTCAAATGCAAGGAGGAGATGAAGTTTTGACCCAATCACAGCTCACAGGGGAAGGCTTAGTTAAGTCGGCCCATGCACCCGGTTTGTAATGTCATTTTAAAGGATAGAGACAGCTGACAACACATAGGGACTAACAGATCTACTCACTTTCCTGATTCCGACGATTCACTCTTATCCAACATTCTACATCCAGCTTTAACATCTTTCCAGATGCAGATGCCAAGACTCTTGCAAGCAGTAGAGAACTATTGACTTTCTGCAAGGCCTAAATCTTCAAAATTATTCTTGCAATCCAGCAAAGCGCTGTGGTGTGAGAAGGCCTTTTGAACAAGTATCCTGAAATTCTCTGGCGTGCTACCACTAGGCTTGCCTGAGGAACTTTCTATCCAGCTGATTTAAATATCCACAAACAAGGAGGGCAGATTCCGTGCAAATCCGGTGACCGGCCTAGCTGATCCGATCCCGAGCCTGTTGTGCTAATCTTCCTAGACCAGATCCAATCCATGACCAGAACTGATGGTCCAATTTAATAACTTATCCTGTGAGTATTAATAGGAAGAACTGTGACCCATAGTATATTTGCATTGTCTTATCCCAATCTTAAACCCATCCTATCTGTCATTCAGGACCATAGTATTGCTAGAACTATCTTTGCGCTGACTCTTTTCTCATCTGATGAAGTAGAGTATCCACAACAGGCGGGTTACGCTGATCATGTGACTGGAAGATCCATCTGTGGCATTTGCTTTTTCACAGTCATAATCTACTGTAATCAACCCATCTGTCAGTTTGAAAGTGCATTTCTGTTTTCCATTCTCGCGCCTATTTACAAAAATGACGTTCACTAAAACCTCTATAACTCCCTCAGTTTTTATGATAGAAATGAAATTTCAACCCCTACTTGTACCTAAGATCCCTAGCTATCCAGAGAACCCAAAACAGTGTGATTCTCCTGTTATAGCGAATATCACATAAGGAAAAAGTTGCCGTAATTTTACATTCTGAGAATTTTTACACGTGTGAAACAGCTTTAATTTATTTCCCACTTGGACTTTGAATTTTAATCTGACTAAATCATTGATTGTGATTGTTTGCAGCTGTTCAAAGCGGCTCCCATAGGAATTTATAATAATTTAAGTATTTTTGACCACATTTGGTGTTTTTGCTCAGTCAATTCCAAAGACAATTTCAAAGCCATTCTGAAAGCTGGAAAGTGAATTCCGTTTTTCTACTGTGTTTGAAGGGGGTAGGTGGGACTGCTATTCTGTTTGATTTGTGCTGTCCCTGAATACCTGTTCTCTCTTCCCATCTCTTTACATTGCCTATTGGGGGGTTGAGGGTCTTGTATGGGGAACTCCTAACCATTGTGCCATCTGTTCTACACCAATTCAAATGTATTCTTTTCTGTGCTGAATTTGTTTGTGTGCTTATTCCTTGATTCCTATTGTATTAAAGATACTATTCAGTGTTCTGTCACCCCATTGGTGATTGTTGTTTACCTATTAAAATATATTGTGATTATATTTTAAATACATAAATAAATATTTTCCTTTGCAAACTAGCCTGATTCCTGGTTCAGTGTGACCGGGGTGGTTTCAGGAGAAGGGTGTGATACGAGCGGTATATCGTTCAGGATATTGAACTTATAGATACAAATAAATAAGGGTTTCAATTGTGCACTACACGCTAGGCGTGACTTGGGTGTATGCTGGATTGAAATCACTTACACACAGCAAGGCTTCTTACACTTAGCCACTCTGATGAAAGACCCAGTATTATGTTACTTAAAGGTTTAGCTGTTCTCTGCACACCTACATTCATCACGTTCTTCAAAAGAGGTTTTGGTTATTCCTCAATTGACAGATGCCTTCCAAATGTATGTTTGTCGAACTGGTTAATGAAGGCCAATAGGCTTTTCTCTGTTGCTCATTCATGACTTCTGCCCAATTAGTAATAGTATTCAGTGGTCGAAGTGCAGGAAAAGAAGTAGTGGAACTATGTTCCCTGCTGGTCTGCCCTGCTCCCCACAAACTCCATCGACATGGCCCCTCCCACGCACTGAAGTGCAGGTTTCAACTGCTTCCTACGCTTGTATTTTAAAAAGAAACCATTCCGGAACGGTTTCTTTTTAAAATAAAAGTATAGGAACAGTAAAACTTAATTTTAAAAAGTATAGGAGCACGGCTCCCAACCGCTCCCGCCCACTTCGACCACTGATAGTATTAAACATTTGCTTATTGCAAACGATATTACAAGGGATACCCCAGGGGTATTACTCTAAGATACCATTTTAGAGTACTTATTTCATTAGGGCCAGGTTGTTCCACTGGATTTCTTCATTCAAACTGTTCTTTACAGTGTCCAAATGGAAAATCCAGTGTTGTTCTCTTTTCAACAGCATCTTGTGGTAAATGCAGCCTCTACGTGGCCAAACAATTTTCTCAAGAAACGTCCATTAAAATTGCTCTGCTGAATGTTTTGACCATTTGATATGAGCTACCAAGGGTGCAGTGATTTGTTGTGTTCTTATGAAGGCCATGTGTTCAATCAATCTTTTCTTTACGGATCGTGAGGTCATCCCCACATATTTTTAATGATAGGGACATACAATCAGGTAGATGACCTCCTTTATATTGCAATTGGTAAACTTTCTTTGCTGCCAATGGGTCTTCCATCCTATGTCAACACTCTTGCTTCTGGCTGTCTGTGTGCACATGACGCAAATGGGCTAACACACTTTTACCTGTGTTGAGAATCGGCCACAATTTTTTAATTTCTCTCTTGGGGTTATTAAACAATGGGGAATAACTCTGAACTGCTGTGATGTTCTCAGGGGATATTTCTTTCCTGTTTGCATGTGTTATTTACTATGCGCTTCGGATAGCCTCTGCACAATGGTTGTTTTTTAAATCCAGATGTCTGTGTTTTGAAGTCTGAGATATTTGTGCATGTTCATATATATCGAAGAAATTGCCCCAATGGCAAATTGTCCCGCAATGCACGTGGATGATAGCTCATATATGTCAACAGTGCATTGTGGTCAATATTCATTTTTATAGACTTTTGAGGTCAAAATACCTTCTTAGAACTTAAGATCAAGGTCCAGAAAACGTGTTCCTTTTTGTCAGAATCTATTGGGAATTTAAGATGCGGGCTGCATCCATTAATACATCGATGGAAGGCTTCTAAATCTCCACTAGTGCCTTCAAAGATCATGAATATATCATCGATATATCTCCGCAATACTTTTAATCGATCGTAATAGGGATTTGTGGTGGGATATGTGCTCTCAATTTCGAAATACTCCACATAGAGTTTGCCAAGAAAAGGGGCAAACTTGGCACCCATTGCTGTACCAGAGATTTTCTTGTAATATTCATTGTCACATACAAAATATTTCTTCGTGAGGGCTTTCTCTGCCAATTCCATGATAAATGCTGTGTGTCCCCCGGACAGGTTGTTATCTGCCTCTAGATGTCTGTGCACCATCTTGATGGTTTTTGCTGTGGGATGCTCGTATAAAGAGCCTCCACATCCATATTGACTAACCATTTTGTTTCTGGGTCAAAGTCAAGGGACCCCAAGAGGATCAGCATCGCTGTCGAGTCCTTCACAAAAGATTTCATCTTCGGGACATTCGGCCTCATTCCAAGATTGGAGGTAGTCATGGCGCTATTTGCGCTATGACTGCCTCCAATAATGGTACCGCACCGGTCTCATTCAATGGGGACTTACCAGTGTAGTCCGGCCTTTGCGGGACCGTTAAGTCCCCATTGAAAAAAACATTCCCCATTTCCATTTGAGCCCCCATAGGGCTCAATGGGAATGGGGAAGTAGCTAATAACGGTACCGCAATTTGCAGTACCATTGTTAGCTCTGAAGTCCCTTAGCGGGTCCCGTCCATAAAGCCTGGTAAATCCAGGCATTGAAGGAGGGACCCGCTAAGGGAACTCGTAGTAGGGCGGTAAGGGATTACCAGCACCGGTCTCCTTACCGGTGCCCGGTATCCCTTACCGCCCTACTCGTAATGAGGCCCATTGTCTCTAAGGAATACATCCACATATTGCGACAGTGGCTTTAGGATTGATTGAATCCCTGATACTATGGGTCTGCCTGGTATCAGCACCAGTTGCTTGTGCACCTTCGGAAGGGCATAGAAGGCAGGCAACCTCAGATGAATGGGCATGAGAAATGCTGCTTCTTGTGCATTGACAAATCCCTCAGACATAGCCTTTTCCATTATTGGGGCAATCAAAGCTTGGATTGAAGCCGGTGGGTCTGCTGGTAATAGTCTGTAGCATTTCTCATCTTGTAACAACCAGTTAACCATTTTCTTGTAACCTGCAAGGTCCATAATCACTGTTGCTCCCCCTTTGTCAGCAGGTTTTATGATGATTTTGTCATTTTGTGCCAGGGAGTCGAGTGCCTGTAGTTGTTCTTTTGTGCAGTTGTTGTGAATGAACGGTAGCCTTCCCTCTAGTTCTTCAAGCTTTTTTAGGAGTGACAGCTCAACAGGTACAGATTCAGAGGTGTTATTCTGCATCGTTGGGAGGAACTGTGATGGCAGTCATAAGCCTGTACCTGCTGTTGTCATGTCTGCTGGTTTTTTGGCAAAAAATGTTTTCAATCTTATTTTGCGCATTAGTCGCGTTATTTCAATATGCGTTTGGAACGGGTCGTATCTAGCCGTTGGAACAAAGGATAACCCTTTCTGAAGGATCTGTTTCTCGGAAATTGACAGAATGTAAATGTTTTCCGATAAATTCATTATCAGGGAAACATTGTTTGGGGGAGACTCTGTCCCCTGCTGCGTATAATCCTGGGGGAGAAGATCTGCCATCTAGACCTGTCTCTGTTGTTGCCGCGCTGGCCTAAAAAATGTTGCTGATTACCTCGACCGCCAAAATTGCCGGGGTGTTGCATTGGTGCATTAAACTTCACCTGCTGTCTTGGATGATAGAATTGGCCTGCTTCTGCTGCAGCTGCTCTTGCATCATCATCTGATCTAGTTCTTGAATTATTGGAAGAGCCAGATCATGCATTGCCGAAGCCTCTATTGCTGCCTTGCGTATTTTGTTGATGGGCGTCTCGTCTGGCCTGTCTTGCTTCTGGGGTATAGTAGTCATCCATTGTATATGGATAGCCATTACTGCGCACAAAAGACATCAGATCCTTCTTCAATTTTATGATTTTTCTTGACGTATTTATGTCCTTAAATTCCATTATTGTTGCATCCAAGGCAGCCAATTTCATTTTGTTGTTGTCCAAGTCCAATTGATCTTTAATAGATGTGAATTTAGATTCAAGTTCTCGCAGAAGATTCTCCGATATTGATTTGGCGGTGTTGATAACCAGAATGAGCCAGTCACGTGTATTTGCAATACATGACCAGCCCTTCTGGAACTGCAGATGTTCCAGAAACATTCTAGGCTCAATTCGTATGATTAAGCCATTTGGTGAAGCATGAGCCTTTAAGTACTCGGTCATTAATGCCCCATGATGTTCTGCCTGTGTATGTTTTTTTCCGCAATATTTCGACTTCATTCCATTCCTCTGTATTGATAAGGCTTGGTCCGGGCATTTCACTTCCCCGGCTGGATAGAACTGCGCATCCGCATTTAGCCAACCAGACGGACATATACACGCGGTTTGTCTTTTCTGAAAAAGGACGCTCATAACACACATGGAAAAGGCAGCAATAAGGTAACTGGCTAATTGATATAAGGCACAAATAATGGGCTTGCAAGTAATGATGTGTACGAAGCGTTTTTTTGCTGACAAATGTGGAGACCGGGGTTCTCTATTATGAGATGCCCCTGGCAAAATTAAGCAATTGTGGTTTGTACCTGGAAGATGTGGGAGAGGGACAAAAAAGAAAATGTCTTCAAATAATATATTAATACTAGCACATTGTACCTATATTAGAAATGATTTCCCTTCATGAAAACCCGGCTAAAAATAGGTAATTTTTTGACTTCATTCCCTAGGTTGGGCTGGGTGCCCCGTCGTATTTGATGGGTGGATGACTGATTGCATAAGTGATAAAGAAATCGGTCCTGAAGAAGATGACTTCAAAAATATTTTGTTGAAACCGGTCGACCAGAAATTATGTAGATATCTGTAAGTCATGTGAGATACATGCCTGAAAATAATATTCACGAACGACCAGTGCCTAGATGAAACGAGATTGGTTTTGTTTTTATTTGTTCTGTTTCTCTAATTGCTTCCTAAAAAATGCAATAACGGTTATTGTGAGAAATATCTTGGTAAGGTAAATTAAGCAGTTAAGAATTAAATACAAAGGACAATTTGGACGAGAAAGTGTTCTCACTTTCTTGCCCTTTTTAAGCAATGTTTATGCTTAGGTAGAGCAGACTTCACAGAGGGTGAATACATCATATAGCAGTGTACCATTTCCCGAATACTCCCACGTGAACTGTTCTACCACTGTTTCAGTCATGGGACTGGTTCCCAGATTGTGTTTTTTTGTGAGAATGTGTTTTTCATTGTAGTGGTAGGGCTAGCTTACCCTTCTTCCTATCCTGTTAGATAGGCGGCAACACCCCATAACCTAGGGTGAGTGCCCCCCGTAGGGATAGGGTGTTCTGCCCCGTAGGGATAGGGTGTTCTGCTGGCAAGTGTGAGGATTAGGGAACACAATAATAGATTTTGAAAAATGACTTGAGAATCAACGTCCGTGTATCTGTCCTTGTTGTGTGTGATATTTTGACATAGATATAACAGGAAGGTCTGTATTCCCATACGAGGTGTATTGTATGTAGAAAATAACTATTTTTCTCTGAGTGGTATGTCTTATTTACTCCTCAACATGTTAGAAAAAGCAAGGAGCTCAGCACACCAGACTTTTCTAATAAACACACTCTAGCTTGTTGTATGAAAATAGGATTTTTGTTTCATACTGTATATATAGGCTGATACTATTTAAGTCACGTATTTAGTACATGAATAAAGCTGTCAACATATTATATCAAAAAATAACCATAGTCTTTCTTTAACAAAAACACAGCGGCCATGATGTCATTTGACACCTACAATAAGGTCAAAACAGTTAGCTTTGTCAACAATTGTTTTCCATTTCACTGCACCGAACTTTTCTTTCACACCCAGATTTCTAACATTTTAGATGTGTTACTTGGTCAGCAAATTCCCATTTCTGCAGACCGTTATCTTGTCAGAAAATAAAATTGATTTGGCAACCAGTGAGGTAACAGCATGAGAAGCCTTAAAACATAAATAATCCTCCATAGACGATAACGTTGCTCTTGCGATCAGAGTGACAGTAAAAACAGACACTAAAGATGGCACTACACGTATCTTAGTCCGAATGACAATGCCAGGGTTGTTGTGGTGATGTCATGACGGGGATCGAATCATATCTTCCTCTTCCGTGCACTTAATAGCAATCGTTTTGGCACAGATGGTGCATATAGGCAGATAAAGTTAAATGAATATTTTGCAGCATTGGGGTGACACTTTTAAAAGACCCCCTCCAATGTGTTCACTTACAAAGTAGAAACCTGTTTTTGGTAGACAAACCTGCAACAGGTGGCAGCCATCCGCATTTTGCAGGGAGCATTCCTGACCACATCAGGCAGGTGTCCACTAAATGATGTATTGCAAGTGTGTCTATAAATAAAGTTATGCTGTTTTTCGCATTGGCTTTACAAATGGAAATCCGTGTGAGGCAAAAGAAACAAGTTTTAATTGTTTAATGTTAACTTCATGAATGTGGTTGCAAGTCAGCTGTCTTTTTTTTATTTACTTAGTGGCAGTGCTAAAGTAAAGATAATACCATCTCTTATTATGATAGCTCAGCAGGTTGAGCGCTCGCTGCTGCAATCTGAGCGTGATCTGCAAGTTACAGGTTCGAATCCCGGCGAGGCCAACTCAGCCTTTCATCCTTCCGAGGTTGATAAATGAGTACCAATTTCGGTTGGGTGATATTGTATGTAAATATGTGCTCTGTAAAGCGCTTTGAATTAAGGAGCTATATAAATAACACATCATTATTTTTCAACAATAGATATAGTGATTCATGAACGGATTACCCAAATGTACTACCAGCACTCTTATACATGACTCTGGATTTCCACTTGGCCTACAGGTGAAGGAGAAATCAGTGGCAGGCCGCTGCCTTTAAGGAGGCTCCCACAGCACATGGGCCCAGTTACAACCATGAAATCACGTGTTCTCGTATTAGGAGAACTGACACCTCTCCTGTTTGAAGAGACTGGATTACCCACAGGGGTAGGCCTAGTTACAGGCACTTCAGGGGAAGCTGCAGCAACATGGTGTGTACATGGAAATTGACAATTAGCTTGGATAACCTTTGATGTAGGACAGACAGGAGAGAGGGGAAGTCAAGGGGTCAATGGTCCAAAAATCTAAAGGAAGAAAGGATGGCCTTCTTGGAGAATTACTGTTTATAATGTCTTCTTAATCCTCCTGTGAGATCCTGAAATAAGGAGTCTGTATTTAACACAGCTGAGAAGGGAAATTCGGTAACAGTGACAAGAGCACTTGCAAATAGCAATAGAAATCAGAGGTAGTGCTACATAAGATCCAATAAGATAACATACCAAAAACGTACATAATTAAGGGGATGAGTTTGTAGAGAAATGTTATTTTTCTTGGCCCACAATTCTGAATTTAAGTGTAAAAATGTCTTACTGATCAGGAAACGGGGAATTCTCCACATGCACGAAAACATGGCTGATCTCCTTCCGAACATCAGCATGACTGCTAACATAGCTTCGGTGACATCACTTGCACATGCCAATGTACCTCTGGCTATTTTGCCACTATAGACTGATCTGTTTGAGGGCTGCTTCCTGGAAGAGAGCCGGGAACCAGAGATAACCCTCATACATAATCCCCTGCAGTTTGATATTTAGGAAAAACGCGCTATGTGCACTTTTATTTCTTCTTTTTCTATTCATTAAAATACACTTCAACCATTAACAAACTAAAACATACAAGTAAAAGGGGCAGAAAAAAAAGAAAAAGAAAAAAGGAAAATAAATAAAGCAAGTCAAAAACTATCGCAAAAGAAAGCAATTACTAAGCTTAAAAAAAAATCACAGTTACTTCAAACAGTTCCGATTAAAACAGATCCCAGATCATTCACAGCAGAAATTGCATCAACAAAAATTAAACTGCATTTACTATTGAAGTCGTTGATCCCGTCAAACGATAATTCCACATGTGCCCAGGTGAAAGGCAACGCGTGTTTAAGAATTTATAAAATGCTTTTGAGCTAATCTTATTCCTATCAAGTGACAAATAAATAAGCAAAATAAAGCTTCACATACCAGCAGTAGGTGCCTAGATGTTTCTCGATGTTTATCATCCTCTACAGAAGTCTGTTTCTACAGTTATCATCCCATGTCGCAGGAGTATTTCCTTGGTCCTGATCAAATTTAGCCTTAATCTCATGTAAGTGGTTTGCACCTGTTTACTCGAATAAATCGATAGGTATGGGGCCACAGTTCCCTGTTTTTAATGGTCAAATTTGAAATGGCTTAACGAAGGATAGGCTTGAAATGCTGTGACTATATTGGCCCAGTCCGCTACGAATAATGCCTTTTTTACTTTGTCTGGATTACCTTTAAGATCTAACAAAGAGCATCCTGACTGAGCCAAAAAGAGATGAGCCAGTCTCTTTATTTCCAACAAAGCTCGAGGTCCTCCAGACTCACATGCGTTTCAAAAATCCCACATCAGTGAGTTATCCGATGCGGTTGACATTTTCCCATAAAATGATAGGTAACGCCAAAGGGTTCTGGCTTTCAGCGAGATGCCCCCCAATCCATACCTGAGGATTGCATGCAGTGTAGGGGGGCTATGGGGTACTCTTCTTATTAAGGCCTCCAAGTGAGGCAAGTAAACTATCAGATCCAGATCATAAGCTTCAATCCCATAAATCAATTTAGGGACAATCTTGCCCCCAAAGAATCTTATACAGGACAGGAAAGAAAACTTTCAGAATTTGAACTCTACCCTCTGTAAATGATTGGCTAGTTTGGTGGCCATAGATAACAGCCATCGCCCGGATTAAGGAATCAGAGGTTTAAAGTCTAGATGCAGAAAAGTGTCAGTCCACTCCACTGGCTTACACTGGACATGTCACTTGAAGATACCTTTTTTCGATGGTTGGAAAATTGCATGACTTTTGTCTTTGCCGGATTCATTGTTAAAGAGTTGTCTTTCACAAAACTGATCATCCATTCAAAAGGCACTGAAGGCCGATGGGGGTGTTGTCAAATACTATTTAGTCATCTGCATAGCCTCTCCATACAGGCCTTAAAGTGGATATTTTTGTAGCTGCCAACGCCATTGGTTGCAAGTATTGATCCAAATCAGCCATATAAATTGTACAGGATGGGGGCTAAAATGCACCGCTTCCTTACCCCTCTGTATGTTTTGATAGAACGAGACAGGAAGCCTTGTTGCTTCAGACTGATGTGTACTTTGGAGTGGCTATACAGCGTGAATATACGACTTGAAAGACCTGGTGTAATGCAATTGTGCCAGAGCAATGTCTGATGAACTGCGCCGAAGGCTGCTGCAAGGTCTATAGGTGCAAGGTGCATGGGATAACGTCCCCTTGTCAGGGCGTGGCCCTGGATACATTTCAGTAGCATGCTGTTCAATAGGGTGCACATCCCTTTCCTGAAGCCTCAGTATTAAATTCTGACTACAGGCCCAAGATTCAAGATGTTGTAGGAGAAGGCATGAGAACAGTTTGGAGTCTGCATCGAGTATTGCTATCGCATGATACTTGCAGGGCAGAGATCTTAATATACTCTTATGAATGAGAATAGTGTGGGCACTACCCCATGTTGGCGGAAAGCACTCTAGTTTAATAACATATAGAAACAGTGTTTGAAGAATTTCTGCCCAGAGTGAAGGGTTCTGTTTGAAGAGCCGATTTGTAAGCCCATTTGGGCCTGGCGCCCTCGAGATACTGATGGAACCAATTAACTCAATCAGATTTTCTTGAGAGAAAGCAAAGTCGTATGGGACTTTGGTGGAAGCTGTGTCATTAGGGGTGCCCCTAGCAGATTCTAAGGACACCCTAGACTTTGCTTAAGGGGTGGGCCAGGCGAAAAGACACTTGGAGTGCTGTACCCAGTCGTCTTCTACTATGCCATTGATCAATCTACACACTTGCGTATTTCCAGATGTATTAATCAGTGACCCGAAGGATTTAGAGTCTTTGTCTACAAGCGCAGCTAACATTGTTCCCGTGTTCATTTGCAGACGGTGGGCGAGCCCGTTTTTATACCTCTGTTGTGCATGCTTAATATGGGCCCCTTTATACAATTCAGAGAGGCGTTGATTTTAATTTGCCTGAGTCTGTGTCTCAAATCTCTTCTTTTTTTTCTTGTATCAAATCTCTTCTTCTAACCACGCCTTTATAATAGGTTTGTGTATGGGGAGACAAACAAGACTTCCCTTCGCCAGCTCTGAGGTTGTTAGGGACAATAACACTGGCCACAAAACACTCAAAGTTCTCTACGGATAACTCAATGCGCATTTCGTGACTCGATTTTAGGGACAGCGCTTAAGCAATGGTTTGACTCACTCATACTGCCATCCGAGAGGTCCAATGAAGGCAATTTCCCCTGTACATTGGGTACCACCTCCCTCCATCCCAAGGTTTTAACAGTCAAGCAAGGCGCTCTGACCCGAGGCTCGAACTGGGCTTCCCAGATGGCATGGTCACTCAGGTCTCACCACTGTATTTTAAAATGGGAGCAATTCCCCTCTAACAAAGATCCTGCAAGCATGTAATCAATTGTGGATGCACTCCGCCCATTAGATCATTTTACAGATGCAATAGTATCTCCTTTGGCCATATCATTAAGAGACGGGAGGCCCAGACCCATCAAACATTCTACCCACACTCTTCCATTCACAATTAGGATCCTTAATTCTTGAACATATTAATTGATGCTCCATAGCAGAGAGACAATCTGAATTTATGTCTCCGACCAGCAGGGCGCGCCCTGCTGGAGTAGTGTTAAATCATTCCACCACATAGTTAAAAATTGATTCAAACATGTCTGTTATTGCCCTCTTTACCCAATGCCAGTAAATGTTGAGCACCAACACATTCACATTCAGACCTAAATCAAATATAATGTGTGTGGCCAACACACCAGATCAATCATCAATGCTAATCACCACCTTGATTGACGGAGATAATTTGACTAGGGTCAGGAGACCACCATAAGGGCAGCCATTCGTGCCCTTCTGTGCTGCCTGAAAAATAACCTTGTAGCCATCAAAGTCTGGCTCTGCTTTCAGCCGACTTTCTTGTAAAGAAATAGCTGTGTGTTTCCTAAGTGTGTTTGCTAAGGAGCAGTTATTAAACAAATGTGTGTGACCTCTGGAGTTAAAGGAGGCCACCAAAAATCAACCAGTCTTCTCTTTTGAGGCCCCGTCCTCACACTTTTTGACCTCAGGTTGAAGCTGTAAAGTTTAATTTGAGGAGGGTACCAGGAGTCAAGACCAGTCCCGATTCCCTTCCATGGCCATGATATTTCTCTTTAATACCGTAACCTGGTCCTCCACCATGGCACTCAGCGCCAAATGTACTGATGTCATACCTCTGGGGCCAAATAAAGTATGCAGCGGTCTGGAAAAAATACTCCTGCCAAATCGCCAGATTGCATGCCACCAAGCAATGGTATTTACTGTAACAGGTACAGAAAATGTGAGTGGTTCAATCCAGTTAATGGTGGAGTTTCTGCTTTAATGTGAGCTATGCGTTCTGGGGCCTTACAAAAAACACACCTGTCTCTTTGCCACTGACTCCTCAAAGCCACCCTGTGCCAATTGTGTCACCAGGGGGATAGTATGTGAGGCCCCTTGTGACTGGAAATTTGAGTATAAAGTCAGAACCATAGGCTGAGTACTTGTTTCCATGATTGGGGCAAAGGGGCATCCTTCATAGGCAGCTGGGGCGGTGATGGACTGGCCCCTCTAAAAGAGAAATCACTTCACATTCAACCTGTCGACCCTGTACCATGTTCAAAGTGGGCTGTCTTGGGGCCAAGTTTGTATCCTGCATCTGAGACAGAGCAGGTTTAACTGCATTCATGGAAAACAGAGATTTTATGAAGTTATGTGCACCTTGTTTTTTTGCATTTTTTAGAGGCACATTTTTCATTTCTTTTCTGCTGTACCACTTGGTGTCTGTTGTGGCTACGGGCCTGCCCCCTAGGCCCTGTCATCGTCATCGGTGCCATGCTCAGTGTTAGGGAGATTTCTCACCCAAGTGCTAAATTCCCTCTACCTTAGAGCACTCCAGCTCTTTTGCTATATTTTGGGACTTTGAACTTTTAATTTTCAGTGTGTTTTACTTTTGTTTTCTTTGGATATGGAGTTTTAAAACAACTTCTTCTACCGAATCCTCGGCAGAAGCTGCATGGTTAGCGGTGTCAGGAATCTCTGGCTAGTGTAATGGTCTTTCTGAGTAATTATCTTGTACTATTTGCACCCTGTTTTGCCTCGTCAGCCTTTGGGCAGGCTGAATTACCTGGGACACTTTCCCAATTGTAGCCTGCCTGTCCTCTGAACAACAGTCGACCAGCAGGGGATGATTCTTCACAGCCTTATTTACCTTACCTGAGGCCAGTGTAACCTGGGATTCTTGTTTCTCCAGAGGGGCCAATCCAGTTAGACCCTCAGTGACTGTCTGTACTGAGGTTACTCGGGCGTCCTCGCTGACTCTGCGACTTAGTCCCTGTATATTCTTTGATGATGATGCAGCACAGCCAGTTTTCTGAGTAAAGAGGAACTCACGTGCAGCAACATGCAGATTAATGTGGTCGAAACTTGAACAGCAAAGAATCAAGCAAAGCCTTATTTGCCTTGGTCTCTCTTTGAATTCCCTGATAAAGAGAGACCAGAATGCATAAGACCTGGGTTTAATTCTGTGAATGAACCGTCTGGCTCCTCTCCCCTGCGGTCCTCAATTCTGTGCATCATTGCCGAGAGCCGTCTGTGGGGGTTGGATTAGGTGAGGAAGTTGGGGAGGAGGAGGAAAAGGTCAGTTTCTGAAGTGAGCTGATTATTTTGATATATAAGGCCTGAACAAGCCATCATGCCCTTGGGGGGGTGTTCACCATCGATATATCTATTGGCTTGTTGTTATGAAATGAGGCATTTGTTCAAAGTACGCACAAGAGTCAGATATTACCTCTGGCTCAGGCCATGTGAGCACTTGGTGGAAGTTGCCGAGGCCACTTGGGGCGAGTCCCCTGCCGTCTATGTTTCCTGTTGAGTCAGTCACCACTGTCTCGCCTGATGGGCGAAAAAAGGATATAATCAAATTCAAACATTGTGTCTTTCATTTTTTAGTTATTACAGTTTTTGTCCTTTTAACATATTGCATCAAGCAGGGCAGCAGTTTCAGTTATAGCAGCCAACATCTTGTCGTCCGTGATTGGTCTGGGGGGCAAGTTATCAGAGCTACTGCTGCAGAGATCATACATTGTTGGTCAAACGGTGTACAAATGAACTGGCATACAGATTGTCATTCACCAGAGACTTAGTTTGGTGTAAGTTTTGTCGTCAACCAGCGTGATGCGGTTGTCTTCTACAGACTGCCCAACTCTGTAGGAGATTTTGTCTTATGGGGTAAATTCGGGATTTGGCAGTATTTTCTTACCGTAAAAATATTGGTGGTAATTTGGCGGTATATTAGTCTTACATTTAGAGTGGGCCTGGTATCATACTATTTTAGTGACCCTACCCTGTTAGCTTGTATTGGTGGTAATTATATTGGTATCATGCTTTGCAGTATTTTCAAAATTATCCTATTCCTGTGGTATGGTGGTGAGCATGGTTCTTTTTTTTATATACTATAAAAACAAACCTTTCCTTTCCATTAGAATATTTTCTATTTGCCTGTAGAGAGCCCCAGACTTTGCACATCTCATAGAACCCAATGAATGTATTCATAGCGCCACCTACAGTTTGTGGCTGGTGTTACTGGCTTATGTACATCCAGTAACCTATGTGTCGAGTTAGACAAGCCCTTCCCATCAGCATGCAAGGAAGGACTCATTCATCACAAAGCACACAACCCTCTACTTTGTAGCTGTTTATTACTAACTTTCTCTTGTTTGTTATTTTAGTTAGAGTGGTAAATTGGTAAATGCACCACTGCACTGATATGAACCTCCCCTTTGTACTTCACTTATGTAAATAATTCACAAATGCATGAATGACACAAAACTCTCAATTGTTTTTACATATGCTTTGCATTACATATCATTTACAAGTCACCGGATCTTACCATGTGTTATTTACAGCATCATCTGCAATATAAAAGAACAAACAGAACAAGAAGGTATTTTGCAAACATGAATTAATGTTCCCACACTATGAATATAGAGGGAAATAAACATGCAATGATTTCTAACTTCTCTGCACTGCAAAAATCTTAGCCACACACACACGGCATACAAATTATTCCTCACTTGGCAGAAATCTCTTACCAAGGCCAGCAATCTGATTCCTGCACGACTTCGCTGACTTTTGCAGTCCCAGTGTCAGCGCAAAACTCCTCCGTAAACTTGTGTGGGGGAGCGCAACTGATTAGATACATTCAGCGCTCAACCCCCTTGAAACTCTGTCTATCTGTCTCCTCAGCCCAGCATGCACTAACTGCTCTCTTTATTTCTTTTTCTTAGGAAAACTTTTACCCATTCCTTTATTGACGTGGCTTGTCTGCCTACATTTTCTACCAATCAGGGTAAAAAGAATGTGCCCTGTGCCAGCCTTCGATTTCAAAACAATGAAAGCTTCAGTTCCAGAGTAAACATTTCATTTTGCTTCCTGCATCTTGCATATTTTCTGTTCTCCACAAGCTGAATAAAACGCTAGTGTGCATTTAAAAATGAATTTTAAATAGTGCAACCAAAACATAGATTTCACCTCATTTTGCAAAGAAGACTACATTCTCATGTTAAAAGTTAGCACTTAGTACTTGAGTTGGAATAGTAATGTTAGTCGGTTATGTATTCTAATATAGTCTTCATACATGAAGCATCCAATATAAATGGTGTATCACATTATTTTCACGTGGCAGCACACTACGTTTTTTTTATGTGTGCTCTGAATATCGGCAGTTTCAAATTGGGCCTGGCCATGTACTTTGTATGCTAGCAATAACACTATATATACTTGCAAAACAAAATGCTATATTTCATACTGGCAAAATGCTATTATATGCCGGCAAAATGCTATTATATGCTGGCAAAAAATGCTATACATATCCTTATATACCCTCCTTTTTCTGACAATTCTGGCTAATCAAACCCACAATTGCAGGAAACCCAAATTGTTCTTCTTTCTTTGTCCATCATACATATCACAAATGAAATAATAGCAACTCAATAAAATGAACATTGAAATATTTCATAATAAACCACTGATCTGTCAAAACAAAAGTAAAACAGATCCCAAATGGGCCCATAAATCCTCATATGAATCTTGTACACGTTTCTTTCCAACCGAAATGCGCTCTGTGCTGGTGTGTGGTTTTTGAAGAGGACTCCACCTTCCAATGATAGGAAGTGTAGACAGACTCCAATTACTCCCAGCAGGTTTAGAAATGCATGCAAGCACAAGCACTGCAGTTCACCTAGCACACTGCACTAACAACGTCGTATAAATCAGAGATGAAGTAGTGATTAATCCATTACTCCTGTCTTAATGGAAGTCCTATGGCATCTTCAGTGAACGATCATTGCTAAAATAAACATTCTTGCATGGCTGTTAGGTGCCTATTAGTTGCATACACAGATGCACCGCATTGTGGGCTCCATACTCGATCATCGTGTCATCCCAAATGTATTTAGGGCCCATCAATGAACACTCAGATATTACATTACTAATGCATAGCTTTCTACAGCCTTTTTTTCCCTAACATATTTTCTCTGTGAAGTAGTTTCCTAATACTCTTACGCACTCATCACGAGTTGCGCTATTAGCACCGGGGCTATTAGCGCTACCGCCAAATCCCCCGGAACTATTAGCGCCGGATCACAGGTTTGACGGAGCGGTTATTTCCCATTTCCCATTAGGCCCATTTGGGAATCCCTCATTCCCCTTTGGGCCCAATGGGGAATCTTCACGCTATTACCGCCAGCGTATTTCCGACCGGCGGTAAAAGCACGAAAAATGAGTAGATTTTCGGCGGATTCGCCCCCAGCTCAGAACTGGGGGGAAATCCACCAAAGCCATGATCTGGCAGACCCTTAAATGTGGCTGTAATCGCACTACCACCGCATTTAATGGTTACCGCCAGACACTTGATGAGGCCCTAGTCATTACGTTTAAAAAAAAACTGTGATTCCTCAGCGTATTTCCTTGGCGTATTTCCCGCCGGCGGTAATAGCACGAGAAATCAGTAGATTTGCGGCGGATTCACCCCCAGCTCAGAGCTGGGGGGAAATCCACCAAAGCCTTGATCTGGCTGACCCTTAAATGTGGCTGTAATCGCACTACCACCGCATTTAATGGTTACCGCCAGACACGTGACGAGGCCCTAGTCATTACCTTTACAAAAAAAACTGTGATTCCTCAATTTTGAAATGTATGCTCAATCGTATTAAATCCATTTTGTTTGTTCTGCTCTCTTCCTGTTGGGGTTATATGTTGGGACCTTTGGCACTGGTAGAAAGGATTGCCGCTATTTTTTTTTTTAAACTTATGTTTATTGATTTTACATTAATAACACAAAAAGATAAACATTGCAACTTAAAACTTTCCCTTCCCCCTCCCCCTTCCCTCCCCTTGGATCAGATTAAATCATATTGTCCCGGGTTCCCATTATGCGTTGAAAATGTCTGAAACTTTAATATTGTGGGGGCACCACTGTTCCATAAAGTCTGACTGGAGATATTGAAGGGCCCCTTCCCACTCTTTAATAAACTTGTCTCCAGTTCCTTGAATTTTGTGGGTGATTTTCTCCATTGTTATATGGGACCATCCCTTCTGTAGCCATGTATATGTTAGTGGGGTATTCTTATTTTTCCAATTTTGTGCAATGGTGGTCCATGCTGCTATAAGCAATCCCATATAGCTTCTCCATTGTGATGTACTATATTGTCTTGCTGTATCATCTCTGATTCCGCAGAGCCACACCTCCTCCCCCATCAAACCCACATCCGGGGAAAATTTTTCCTATTTCGTTTTTCACTTCTTCCCAGAAGGGTTTTATGCCTTTGCAGTCCCACCATATGTGTCTCCACGTTCCTACTTCATTACATCCTCTCCAGCAGAGGTTTGGTGTGTTTGGGTACATCGAGTGTAGCCTCTCAGGGGTGTAATGCCACTGTGTCATAATTTTGACCCACATCTCCCTGGTTTGTGCCGAACGGGTCATTCTGGGGATCTGTTTCCAAAGGTCTGCCCATTGTCTGTCCGATGGTTCATTCCCCAGCGTTCTGCCCCATTTTATTCTATATGCCCATTTGATGTTTTCCCCTTGTGAGTTTATGTATTTGTACAGCGTTGATACCCAAGTTTTTTCCCCCGTGTTGGAAATGATATGTGTCTCGAAACCCTGTAAGATCCCTGGTTGCTGCCTCTGCAATCATTGGGGAGTTCAGCCAATGTTTTAGTTGCTCGTATCTATATCTATCCCTTTTAGGTATATTCGCGCCTGCGAAGCAGGATTCGAGGGATCTGATTTCCTTATCTGCGAACATCTCTCCAGATTTAGTGATACCCACCTTCTCCCAGCTATCGAATGCCCCCTGTTCCATCCCCGGAGGAAATAGTGGATTTCTGCAGATGGGTGTAAAGGGTCCTATCGCTGTGGACATTATGCCTTTTCTTGTTTGGGAATCCCATGCTTCTAGCGTGGTTTTCATAATTTCACTTATTCCTAAATTTGCATGTCTGTGCTGCCTCTGTTTCCAGAGGAGTTCTACCAGTGGGGTCCTCGTGACTGCTAGGTCTTGTTTGGCCCATATCTGCTGCGGGTCCTCCCCCACCACTCCCTCAGGACTTTCAGCTGTGCTGCCTGATAGAATTTTTTAAAATGGGGGAGCGCCAATCCTCCTTCTCTGGTTGGGGCTGTAAGGACCATCCTGGCTATTCTAGGCGTTTTCACCTTCCATACAAAGGACGATATCAGTTTTGTTAATGATTTAAAGAACGAGTCTGGGACACCACCGGGAGAGCCTGAAAATAATACAGCACCCTTGGGAGGACGGTCATCTTGACAGCTTGTATTCTACCCGGCCAGGAAATCTGTAGAGGGTTCCATCTGCCTAGCTCCCTTCGGATGCTTATGATAAGCGGCGGGTAGTTTTCCCCATAGAATTGCTCTATTTTTTGAGGAACAATTATCCCCAGATATTTTATACCTTTCAGTACTATCTTAAGATCCAGTAGCTTCGCTTCCCTTTCTATATTTGCTCTGTCCCTTGCCAAGATTAGTATCTCTGATTTCTTCCTATTAATTTTTAGGCCTGAGATGGCCCCATAATTTTCTAATTCTCTCACTGCAGCTGATAACGTGGATTCTGGGTCCTCTAGGGTTATTAACATGTCATCCGCGTAGGCAATCACTTTGTGTTGCTGACCTGCCATTTTGATATGTTCCAATTCTCTGGCTCTTCTGAGGATCTGTTCTTTCTGTGGCTAGGAGGAGAGAGCCGCTAGGACATCGCGTGGTCTTTCCCCTGGGGCCCCAGATCTTTTTGGTCCAACCCTGTGGATTCTATCAATTCCTATTTCATCCGTGTCTCGGGACCCCAGTATGTCTCTGAACACCTCCTTTACCGCCTCTTTCAGATCTTTGTCTAGCACTGTTTCCGCCATATTCTTGATTCGGATGTTGGAGCGCCTAGAACGGTTCTCCAAGTCCTCGCATTGAAGTTCCAAGTTGTGAGTGAGTGACACCAAGTGTTCTTGCGTTTCGCTTGTTTGTCTCACATCTTCTTCTATACTTCGCATCATTTTTTCCACTGTGTCCGTTCTTTCTTCTAAGTTGTTTATATCAATTCTCATGTCTTGTACCACTTGTTTCATTTCATTTTTCATAGTTGTAAATTGTTCTTGAACTGTGGACATGAATTTTTCTTGCAAGTCCATGAACCAGGTTTGCATATCTTCCCTGGTCAGTGGTTGTAGTTGTTGGGATAGTGACTCTGGCTCCCCCATGGATTCTCCCTGGGTCCTCCCCCTCGGTTGCGATGATCCCTCTGTTGACCACATTTGCAGAATATCTGCACCTTGCTTCGCAGATTGGGGTGTCTGTTGGATGGGGTTCCCCTTACTTTTTGCTCTAGACATGGTAGCTTGATCCGGTAAAATGTCTATGGGGGCTGCTGCGCCTTCTTGTAGCCCTCCGGAGGGCCCTTCTCCCGATCCTGTCCTCTGAAATGTCTCTGTGGGCGGAGGGTCCTCAATTTAGGCAGACGTGCAGTCTGCGTTTCTTCTCCTTTCCCCGTCGGTACTCAGTGTCTATGTTGTTGGCAGGTACTGTTTCCCCTTAGTTGCTGTCCCCCCACTCCTTGCCCCCTGGTTAGTGGGGGAAGAGGATTCTCCAACCTGCATGGGGGGGTCTTGCGTAGTGGATTCTTTCAGACCGGGGGGGATCCCCGATCCAGATAATGCCGGAGCCCTTTCACGTTGCCGGGGTTATTTGTTATATTTTTGTCTTGTTATATATATTTCCCCGCATTCATCCAGCAAATTCTTATTATTTATTTATTTATTTATTTTTTCCTCTTTTTTCTTCTCTGGGTCCTCCCCCTCCGGGGTGTGAAGATGCGGGCAGGTGATTATTCCCCCCCCCCAGTTGGCTCACCTCATCATGTCCTGCACTATGCTTCAGGGTGGCCCCCGCTTCAACACGCCAGCGGTCCGCCCCGATCGCGCTGCTCTCTCCTCTCCCCGGCGCCGCTGTGGCTCCCTCCTCCTCGGTGCTCTTCGTTTGTCTGTGCGGCGCTGGAGGGGGGGGCGAAACTTCTCTCAGGGCTCCACTGAATCCCTGATCCGGCCCCCACACCAGCCGACGCCTCCCGATCTCCCCGCGCTGCGTTGTGCGGTCCTCTGCGGCGCTGGAGAGTCTCCCTCGGCCTCGATGGGGGAGGGGCCGGTCTGCCTTCTCCCCGGATCTCGTCCGCCAATTGATCCGCCGTGGCGCCGCTTCCTCGCCGGGGGGGAGGCGGGGGGGACTTCCAACTGTCGGGGGGGTCGAGTGCGGCCCGGGCAGAGCGTGGATTAGCTGCGACTCCTCACCCCGGCGGCCATCTTGGATCCCTGATTGCCGCTATTTTAACTATTTTTCTTTCATGCACTAGAATTCATGTCTGTAGTCAATGCATAACGGGGAGGCACATTTTTAGAGGATCCAGATTTCCCAGGTGTCAAGACCCTGATATATGCATAAAGCAAACTTGTGACTCTGTTAGACACCCTTTCACTAGTCCTGGCAAGACTCTGATTATTGGTCACATAACTGAAAACCCTATCAGTAAGTTAAGGGCTTCTGCTAATCTTGGCAGCATAACAGACTTAAAGAAACTTCTATTGTTACTTCAAAAATGTGTTTTGCTTTTTTAGGCCAGGCGGATGGAGGTTTTCATTTCTGATCAAAGTTTGTTAATCTGATGCAAACATGTCTACATCAGAAATGGTCTGCCCTTTATGCAAAAAAAAAAAAAACTGAAATGTACAGAAAAGGTGAACAGCAAAGCATATATTGTGGAAACGGAATAGATACTGAGAATGTCCACTGTAATGTCTGCCAGAGAGGCTACAATTCTGTGGTTAATTGTTTAAAGAAAATGCACCTCATTAACAGCAACATGCAATCATTAAAGTCATGAACTCTGTTGATTGAAATGTTCTGGGAAACAACAGACCTTTGCCCTTTGGAATCAACCCATCACTCCAAAAGCAGTGAGACAATGAAAATAATTGCACAAAGTTTAGTGGGCTCCACGTATAGTCCTTCCCATCCCCACCAGTTATGCTGACTCCATTTTTGACCCCCTGTACTATGGTTGAACCAGCCAGTCTAGCATAATCACACACAATAACATCTTGCCTACCTTAATCTGATACTTTCAGCGCTCCCCCTAACTAACCTAACTACATCTGCTAACCCTACATTTTATCTGGGTGTGCCCCCTACATAAAGGGCCACTTTCCAGCTAGGTTTGAACTTTTTTAAATCAGATACATACATAAGTTCATACTGTCACAGATGGCCTCCACATATGTGTTTTTTTCAATTTATAACAACAGAAATTGTGCACTTAATTCACTGTCACAATATTTAGGTTATTCAATGTGTGCTAGGCCACTGTTCAATGTAACGCACCAGGTTGGAGAAGGGGTGGGAAATACACACGTTTGTCCCTCTCTCATCTCCCGTGGGCTTTTACTCCCTAGCCCAGGCATCCCTAAATTCCAGGGTGCCCCACTAGTGATTTTTACACCTACTACCTACGTCCATCTGGTAATACATACCTAAAGGCAGCAGCCTTATTAATTAGGCTTGCAACAGGAATTTATGATAGATTCCCTATCCTTTAGCATCACCAGGATTGTTGATGTGGCTAAATGGAAAAGTGTCAATCTCAAATGCTTTGGTTCAGTCTCACCCTCAGTCAGTCCCTTTCCTTTCTCGTAGCATCTCATCTCCCTTCCCACACCCTCCGGTCTTACTACACCTACTCTGTGGCTCTCCTTCTCTCAGCTTTCTCCTCCCCTCTCCTTATACCACTCTCCTCACATTCATCTAAAACCCCTCCACACCTCACAACATACCCCTCTCCTACCCTTTCACCCACACCTCTCCTGATCTCTCACTAAACCCCACTTCTGAGCTTTCACTACACCCCTCTTATCACCACTAACTACACCCCACTCCTCTATCTAAGCATTACCACTCACTTGCCACCCATCTCTTACCACTACCTTGCCCCTGGTTCACTCTTCCCACACCATCTTACAGTTCTCCATCCTCTCTGCAAATGTGCATTCTCATTAACTTTAGTTCCCTCTCTAATTACCCCTAACACCTTTCCCTCTCTATCTCTATATTTCATTATCTTTGCTCACATTTTACACAGCACCCACTCCTCACTCTACACTACACGCAACTGGTACTACTTTCTCAAAAATATCTCACCTGCACTCTGCTTAATTTCTGTCACCAACCCTACAGCACTCCGCTCTTCCATCCACCCTCCTCCTGATCTCTTGGTCTAGCTTCACACTTCTTGAGCTCACCCCTGAAACCCATACTCTGCCTCACCTTGTTGGATACATCCCAGACACGTTTCTGTTACCACAGTTATGTCAGATTATGGCTCTTTGGTTATATACCAGAAGGCTTTGTACTGCACCAGGCACACACCAGATTCTCGTAACACTGGATACGTTAAAATGAACAGACTCTAGAAACAATAAAACCACCACACATCTCAGACTTTCGTATTGGTGATATGCAAGAAGCAAAATGTAATTTGTATCAGTGCATGGTGTTGGAGAGAAGGAAGACCGTACAATTCCATCCTGACAGCTTTCTTTTGTTTCTGGAGGAAACCTAACTGACATTCATCAATAATGAGTTTAACACAGTATGAAACAAGTTCACCCTTAGGTGTGCCCCCAGCCACGCGTAATATTAATTTATGAAAAAGATTAGGAGGCTTGAAATCCCATGTACCCCCTGCCTTTGGCTAAATTTGGGTTAGTATGGGATTAGATGTTCTGGACTCTCCTGCATAGCAGAGCAACCCCCATATCCAATTTTGATTCAAACAACAACCTCTATCCCAGGTTAACTTAGAAATAATGGGAGTTAGGGATTTTGGGTCAGTTTGACACCTTGCCAAAATTAATATTCACTTTACTTCATTTGTGACTCTGGTGTACTCAGCCCGTCTGGTCTGCCTGCAACCTGGGCCCATTCGGCAGCAGCCCCACCTTAAAGCTGACAGGATCTCAGGACACTGCACTGCTTGGAACTTTGTCACGCTTCCAGCTACCCAGAGGTAGGGTCTCAAAGAAAGCTCTCAGCAACTTTCAAGGGCTCGTTCTCTTGATTGTGCTTGGAATATCAAAGGGACCGTGCGGGCCCATCTTTCTCACTCAAAGCAAACAGAGGTAGAAAAAGATTCCTGGTAAGCTCCAGATCGCTTTAAAAATTCACCACCCAAAAACCCCAGTCATTTCTAGAAGTCAGAGGGCCTCATTCTGAGATAGGAGGTTCCATAGCGCTATTTGCGCCATGGCTGCCCCCAATACCGGGTCCGGCACCGGTCTTGTTCAATGGGGACTTACCAGTGCATTCCGACCCTGGAGGGACCGGTAACTCCCCATTGAACAAACCGTTCCCCATTTCCAATGAGCCCCCATAGGGCTCAATGGGAATGGGGAGGGCGCTAATAACGGGCTTGCGACTAGCAAGCCCATTATTAGCGCCCTGGTCCCTTAGCGGGACCCGTAAGGGGCGTGTGGTCAGACCACACGTTCCTTACGGTTCCCACTAAGGGACCTCGGAATTGGGCGGTAAGGGATTACCGGCACTGGTCTCCTTACCGGTGCCGGTAATCCCTTACCGCCCAACTCATAATGACCCCCAGAGTTTGAAAAGCTCAGCCCAATATTTAACTTTCAGCCAGCCCAAGACAATCCACAGACTTAAGAACAGCCCAAAAGACCAAAGACACAAGTCGAGGACACCACCAGCTGAAAACAGCCTACTTCCTTTCTCGCTCTTTAAACCTTTCAGTGGGCCCTGCCTCTCATGCCATATATCTCCTATATTCCCTTTAACGTCTCCCATCCTCTATTTTGATGTGAGCTGTTACCACCCTTCATAATTCCAGCCCCTTTTATGAAGTCACTTCCATTCTCACCATGTGTCAGAACACTCAAGAATCTTCCAGTGCCTTCTAGCACCCATTGCACCCTCTTTTGGTTCAGCTCACGCCCCCTGGTTTTCGTTAAGCTGCATTACTTCCCATCATTTCTTCCTGCACTAGTATAAGAAATGAAACACCCCATCCTCTCTTCCTGTGCTTCTGCATGAACAGTGAATATGTTCATTGTCCAAGGTCTTATCATTTTGTTAGATGGTACAGCATCTCGTCTTGCAAACTGACTTTTCATATTGAAAATTGAGCTTTTATTTTCTGAGCCAACCCCTTGCAAGCAAAGCTGTTTTGTCCATGCACATGCTGTAATGTTAGTATGTTATGGCCTACAGCCCACAAATCAACCCCACTTGAGTAACCCTCAATACTACATATAAGTACTAATATACTAAATCACACACAGCACATGCTGCAATGATATTACATGTTAGTACTAATATACTAAATCACACACAGCACATGCTGCCATGTTAGTCCCTGCTCACAATCTCGCTACATCTGCCCCATTCTTCTGCAGAGGACACCGATTAAACATGAGGACTCTTGCAGAAGCACCAAACCTTTGGGCTAAAAATCATGTACCCAATTCAACAGTATTTTTCTTCTTTCAACAGCTGTCAATGCAGATGTCATGGTATGCAGTTTTATCATAAGCGTTCATCAACCATATTATGATGGATGACACAGACACAGTGATGATCACCAATCCCTTCTCTATCCATTGCCAGGTCCCCATGCATGAAAATCCCTGTCTGTCAACCCAAGCCATTCATCATGATATTAATCCTTTTGTATGCTCAACTTGATTGTATGTATGTCTTTATGCTTCAATAAATACTCAATGTCAGTGTCTAGGGGAAATGTATTTCTTTGGAATAACTCAAGGTTGTCCACCTTACCTTCCCACAAGTCCCCATACACATGAAGCAATGTTAGTCCCCTGACTGTTTCTACAGTACCCTGGGTATTCTCATATAAAACACATTGGGCCTCATTACACGGTAGGCGGTAACCATGGCGCTATTAGCGCCATGGTTGCCGTCGGTATTTTACCGTGTCCGCCTTGGTGGATGGCGGAATTACCGCCCTACTCCAAGGTGAGCGAGGGCGGTAATTCCCCATTCACCAAGGCCCTTCCCCATTCCCATTTTGCCCCCATAAGGCATAATGGGAATGGTGAAGGCGCTAATTATGGTACCGCAAATTGCGGTACCGTAATTAGCTCCGAGGTCCCGCAAAGGGAACTCCTAGTAAGGCGGTAAGGGTTTACCTGTACCGGTGTCCTTACCGGTACCGGTAAACCCTTACCGCCTAACGTGTAATGAGGCCCATTGTAATGTAATGGTTTGATAACAAATTAACTGTGATTAAGATGTGGAACTGGTTAATTCATTGCACAAGTACTAACCAACCACCTTTGCCTGATAAATTTTGGATGTGTTCGTTTTTCAGGCTTTGGGTTGCTTCTAGACACTGCAAACCTTCGACAGCACCCTGATCCGTCCGCAACCCACATATTGCACTTGTTGCATCAGGCATAAATGGTTTCCCTGGGCATAAGTAGTTTTGCTCTTTGAATTTTATACAAGTATCTAATCTTGGAATACAATATAAATGGTGTTCCCATGTTTGAAACGCTATCATTTGAGGAGTTACAATTTTTACATACTTGTCACTCTGCCAGAAACCCACATTGTGCACCAACTTAGTCTGATAAATTTGTTCTGGGGTTATATATCGAATGCTCAACATAAACCCCATCTCCATTCATTCCACATCTATATACAGAGGATTTGCACTTCCCATTTCAAATGCAATTTTCTCCTGAATTGTTTCTATCTCTCTTTGTGTATTGCGAGCCATCATTTTCCGGATGACATCAGATAACACAAAGAACAAAGGAATGTGACCCTGTGCGATCTGAGACACCCCGTTTTGAACCTCCAATAGAAACTGTGTCAACAAACCTTCCATAGGATTTACCACATTCAAGATGTCCTCTAATACCCCGGCATGCTTGACAATGATATTTATGCTATGACCAATAGTGTTGAATGTTTATTGATGGTCAAAACAATTTGATTTATGTATTGAACTAGCTCGTTCTGATCTATTCTGACTTTTTCCAGTCTCTGTTGTATTCTTTTCAAGTCTTGGCCTAACTCCTGGGCTTTTCATCCAATGTGCTTACTAACTCGGCATTGGCTGTTGACACAGTTGTCCCAACAAAGGCCCCTATTTTTGTGACTTCAATTGCTGCAATCAAAAAACCAGCCATGCTTCGCCCACTTTTGATTTTTACTGATGATGTGGTCATAAAAGTCTTTTCTAATTGTAGCAGGATTTTCCTGACCGCTCTTTGAGCCCCTTCCCTACACTTTTGCACCCATTGATTCACTTGAGTGGACTTAATCTCAGAGACATTAAAATTATTTTCCAAAATTAAATCCGGATTTACACTGGTTTACATTTTCTAATGTAATAGTCTCCAGTTTCCCAAAATAAAACCTGGGGCCTACTCCACCACAATTTCGAATGCTACCCCCGGCTCTATCAGAACTTGCCCATTTGCTGGGGTGACACTGCCTTGCTAATAAGCATGTTATGATTAGCATATTTTTAAACAAAATAATTTGATGCTGTCATCTGGAGTCCCCTTTTTTTCCCGCCAGCCTGCTTCCACCAGCCGGACTCCTCCTCTTTTGGTCCCAGGGACTCCACCTTGCTCCATCCAGAGGTCTCCTCCATGGACATCTGACTCCAGGAACCCCTTTTTTGGAGGAAAGAAAATAAACGTTCAAAACCAGAGAGAGACAGACTGGTTAAGTAGCAAGCAATAAGCAATACTAACGTTTCCTTTTTGGTTTCCTCCTTTCCTCTCCAGTTCCCTAGAATAAACCTTAAAATGTTCTATTTCTTATATGCATATATATATATATATATATATATATATATATATATATATATATATATATATATATATGTGAAAAAAACTTTGTTAAAGGGACGTTATGGTTCCAAGTAAAACCGAAAAACCCTTGAAATTCACCAGTTATGGTAAGCTAAGCAACCATAACTCGTGCCACCACCGTGCACTGCTAAGACTAACACCCACGACATCAAAGATGACATCACTGAATTTCATAGGTTTTTAGTGGTGCAAATTAACCATAACGTCCCTTTAACAAAGTTTTTTTACTGAATTTCATAGGTTTTTAGTAGCGCAACTTATCCATAACGTCCCTTTAACAAAGTTTTTTTACTGAATTTCATAGGTTTTTATTAGTGCTACTTAACCATAAAGTCACTTTAACACATTTTTTTTAACTGAATTTCATAGTTTTTTATTAGTGCAACGTAACCATAACGTCCTTTTCAATGGAGGAAGACCACTAGCATCCTAGGTTCTCCAAGTGGGAACCTGGGGTGGTAAAAAAAAGATTTTTCTTCCCAAACCGGGACGCCGCAGGCAGGCGTCCCGTTTTAGGCAGGAAAATCTTTTACCAAGATGGACACCAGGGAAAGGGAAGGCAGGGTGTATAAAGAGAACACAACATGACATCGGTGGGGGGTCGGGAAGACCAGGAGAGAGACACGGGGCATGAGCAGGGGGTGGGGAAGAAGGGAGACATGGGTCATGAGCAGGGGGTGGGGGTGAACAGGGGAGACACGGGCCATGAGCGGGGGGAAAAGAAGGGAGACAGACACAGAGCATGAGCGGGGGTGGGGGTGAACAGGAGAGACACCGGGCATGAGGGGGGTAGGGCAAGGTGGGGCCCCCACCCCCGCTCATGCCCCATGTCTGCCCTGTTCCAACAGTGCAGACACGGGGCATGAGCAGGGGGCGGGGGGGAAGAAGGGAGACACGGGGCATGAGCGGGGAGTGGGGGGGAAAGGAAGACACGGGGCATGAGCGGGGTGTGGGCGGAAAGAAGGGAGACACGGGGCATGAGCGGGGGGTGGGTGGAACAAGAGGTCAACAAGGGGCATCATAGGAGGGGGACAAGAGGAAGACACGGGGCATGAGCGGTGAAGGGGGGCAACAAGAGAGAGACACGGGGCATGAGTGGGGGCGGGGGGTACAGAAGACAGACACGGGGCATGATCGGGGGTTGGGGCAACAGGAGAGAGACACGGGGCGGGAGCGGGGGTGGGGGGCACAGGAGACAGACACGGGGCATGAGCGGGGGGTGGGGGGAACAGGAAACAGACACGGGGCATGAGCGGGGGTGGGGGGAACAACAGAGAGACACGGGTCATGAGCGGGGGGTGGGGAGCAACAGGAGACAGACACGGGGCATGAGCGGGGGGTGGGGCCAACAGGAGAGAGACACGGGGCATGAGCGGGGGGTGGGGTGGCAACAGAAGAGAGACACGGGGCATGAGCAGGGAGTGGGGGGTACAGGAGAAAGACACGGGGCATGGGTGGGGGGCAACAGGAGACAGACACGGGGCATGAGCAGGGGGTGGGGGGAACAGGAGACCGACACGGAGCATGAGCGGGGAACAGGAGACAGACACGGGGCAACAACAGACACGGGGCATGAGCGGGGGTGGGGAGAACAGACACGGGGCATAAGCGGGGGGGAGGGGGCTAACAGGAGACAGACACGGGGCATGAGCAGGGGTTGGAGGAACAGGAGACAGACACGGGGCATGAGCAGGGTGGGGAGAACAGGAGACAGACACGGGGCATGAGCGGGGTGGTGGGGGGGCAACAAGAGAGAGACATGGGGCATGAGCGGGTGGGGGTAAAAGGAGACAGACATGGGGCATGAGTGGGTGGGGGGAACAGGAGACAGACACGGGCATGAGCGGGGGGTGGGGGGAACAGGAGATAGACAGGGGGCATGAGCGGGGGGTGGGGAGAACAGGAGACAGACACGGGGCATGAGCGGGGGGAACAGGAGACAGACACGAGGCATGAGCGGGGGGTGGGGAGAACAGGAGACAGACACGGGGAATGAGCGGGGGGTGGGGGGCAACAGGAGAGACACGGGGCATGAGCAGGGGGTGGGGGAAACAGGAGACAGACACGGGCAAGAGCGAGGGGTGGGGGGAACAGGAGATAGACACGGGCATGAGCGGGGGTGGGGGAACAACAGACACGGGGCATGAGCGGGGGGTGGGGAGAACAGACACGGGGCATGAGCAGGGGGGTGGGGGGCAACAGGAGACAGACACGGGGCATGAGCAGGGGGTGGGAGGAACAGGAGACAGACACGGGGCATGAGCGGGGGGTGGGGAGAACAGGAGACAGACACGCGGCGTGAGCGGGGTGGTGGGGGGCAATAAGAGAGAGACACGGGGCATGAGCGGGTGGGGGTAAAAGGAGACAGACACGGGGCATGAGCGGGTGGGGGGAACAGGAGACAGACACGGGGCATGAGCAGGGGGTGGGGGGCAACAGGTGATAGACACAGGGCATGAGCGGGGGGTGGGGGGAACAGGACACAGACACGGGGCATGAGCGAGGGTAGGGAGAACAGGAGACAGACACGGGGCATGAGCGGGGGGTGTGGGGGGCAACAGGAGACAGACACAGGGCATGAGGGGAACAGGAGACAGATACGGGGCATGAGCGGGGGGTGGGGAGAACAGGAGACAGACACGGGGCATGAGCGGGGGGAACAGAAGACAGACACGGGGCATGAGCGGGGGGTGGGGGGCAACAGGAGACAGACACGGGGCATGAGCAGGGGGTGGGGAGAACAGGAGACAGATATGGGGCATGAGCGGGGTGGGGGGCAACAGGAGAAAGAAACGGGGCATGAGCGGGAGGTGAGGGGAAGGGGAGAGACACACGGGGAATGAGCAGGGGGCGGGGGGGAGGGGAGAGACACACAGGGCATGAGCGGGGGTGGGGGGGAGGGGAGAGATACACAGGGCATGATCGGGGGGTGGGGGGGAGAGACACAGGGCATGAGCAGGGGTGGGGGGAGGGAGAGAGACACACGGGGCATGAGCAGGGGTGGGGGGAGGGAGAGAGACACACGGGGCATGAGCGGGGGTGGGGGGAGGGAGAGAGACACACGGGGCATGAGCGGGGGGTGTGGAGAACAGGAGACAGACACGGGGCATGAGCAGGGTGGTGGGGTCAACAAGAGAGAGACAAGGGGCATGAGCGGGTGGGGGGAACAGGAGACAGACACGGGGCATGAGCGGGTGGGGGGAACAGGAGATAGACACAGGGCATGAGCGGGAGGTGGGGGGAACAGGAGACAGACACGGGGCATGAGCAGGGGGTGTGGGGGGCAACAGGAGACAGACACGGGGCATGAGGGGAACAGGAGACAGATACGGGGCATGAGCGGGGGTGAGGGGGAGGGAGAGACACACACGGGGCATGAGCGGGGGGTGGGGGGGAGGGAGAGAGACCCACGGGGCATGAGTGGGGGGTGGGGGGAGGGAGAGAGACCCACGGGGCAATAGCGGAGGTGGGGGGAGGTGGAGAGACACACGGGGCATGAGCGTGGGGTGGGGGGAGGGGAGAGACACACAGGGCATGAGCGCGGGGTGGGGGGGAGGGGAGAGACACATGGGGAATGAGCGGGGGTGGGGGAAGGGGAGAGACACACGGGGCATGAGCAGGGGGTGGGGGGAGGGGAGAGACACACAGGGCATGAGCGGGGGTGGGGGGAGGGGAGAGACACACAGGGCATGATCGGGGAGTGGGGGGAGGGAGAGAGACACACGGGGCATGAGCAGGGGGGGAGGGGAGAGACACATGGGGCATGGGCGAGGGGTGGGGGGAGGGAGAGAGACACATGGGGCATGAGCAGGGGGTGGGGGGAGGGAGAGAGACCCACGGGGCATGAGTGGGGGGTGGGGGGGAGGGAGAGAGACCCACGGGGCATGAGCGGGGGGTGGTGGGGAGGGGAGAGACACACGGGGCATGAGCGGGGGGTGGGGGGGAGAGACACACAGGGCATGAGCGGGGGTTGGGGGGAGGGAGAGACACACAGGGCATGAGCGGGGGGCGGGGGGGAGAGAGAGAGACACATGGGGCATGAGCAGGGGGTGGGGGGAACAGTAGAGAGACACAGGGCATGAGTGGGGGTTGGGGGGAAGGAGAGAGACACACAGGGCATGAGCGGGGGGTGGGGGGAGGGAGAGAGACACACAGGGCATGAGCGTGGTGGGAGGGGAGAGAAACACGGGGCATGAGCGGGGGGTTGGGGGAGGGGGAGAGACACACGGGGCATGAGCAGGGGTGCAGGGAGCGTGAGAGACACACGGGGCATGAGCGGGGGGTGGGAGGAGGGGAGAGACACACAGGGCATGAGCGGGGGGTGGAGGGGAGGGGAGAGACACATGGGGCATGAGCAGGGGGTGGGGGGAGGGAGAGAGAGACACAGGGCATGAGCGGGGGTTGGGGGAACAACAGACACGGGGCATGAGCGGGGTGGTGGGGGGCAACAAGAGAGACCCACGGGGCATGAGTGGGGGGTGGGGGGAGGGGGAGAGACACACGGGGCATGAGCGGGGGTGGGGGAGGGAAGAGACACACAGGGCATGAGCGGGGGGTGGGGGGAGGGGAGAGACACATGGGGCATGAGCGGGGGGACGGGAGAGACACATGGGGCATGAGCGGGGGGTGGGGGGGGGGACAGAGACACACGGGGCATGAGCGGGGGGTGGGGGGGAGGGGAGAGACACACAGGGCATGATCGGGGCTGAGGGGGAGGGGGAGAGACACACGGGGCATGAGCAGGGGGTGGGGGAAGGGGAGAGACACACGGGGCGTGAGCAGGGGGTGGGGGGGAGGGAGAGAGACCCACGGGGCATGAGTGGGGGGTGGGGGTGAGGGAGAGAGACCCACGGGGCATGAGCGGGGGGTGGGCGGAGGGGGAGAGACACACGGGCATGAGCGGGGGTGGGGGGAGGGGATAGACACACAGGGCATGAGCGGGGGGTGGGGGGAGGGGAAAGACACACGGGGCATGAGCAGGGGGTGGGGTAACAGTAGGGAGACACAGGGCATGAGTGGGGGTTGGGGGGAAGGAGAGAGACACATGGGGCATGAGCGGGCGGTGGGGGGAGGGAGAGAGACACACGGGGCATGAGCATGGGGGGAGGGGAGAGACACACGGGGCATGAGCGGGGGGTGGGGGTGAGGGGAAGTGACACACGGGGCATGAGCAGGGGTGGGGGGGAGAGGAGACACACGGGGCATGAGCGCAGGGGGGGGAGAGACACATGGGGCATGAGCGGGGGGTGGGGGGGAGGGGAGAGACACATGGGGCATGAGCAGGGGGTGGGGGGGAGAGAGACACATGGGGCATGAGCGGGGGGTGGGGGGAACAATAGACACGGGGCATGAGCGGGGGTGAGGAGAACAGACACGGGGCATGAGCGGGGGTTGAGAAGAACAGACACGGGGCATGAGAGGGGGGTGGGGGGCAACAGGAGACAGACACGGGGCATGAGCGGGGGGTGGGAGGAACAGAAGACAGACAGGGGGCATGAGCGGGGGGTGGGGAGAACAGGAGACAGACACGGGGCATGAGCGGGGTGGTGGGGGGCAACAAGAGAGAGACACGGGGCATGAGCGGGTGGGGGAACAGGAGACAGACACGTGGCATGAGCGGGTGGGGGGAACAGGAGACAGACACGGGGCATGAGCGGGGGGTGGGGGGCAACAGGAGATAGACACAGGGCATGAGCGGGAGGTGGGGGAACAGGACACAGACACGGGGCATGAGCACGGGGTGGGGAGAACAGGAGACAGACATGGGGCATGAGCAGGGGGCGTGGGGGCAACAGGAGACAGACACGGGGCATGAGGGGAACAGGAGACGGACACGGGGCATGAGCGGGGGAACAGAAGACAGTCACGGGGCATGAGCGGGGTTGGGGAAACAGACACGGGGCATAAGCGGGGGTGGGGGGCAACAGGAGACAGACACAGGGCATGAGCGGGGGGCAACAGGAGAGACACAGGGCATGAGCGGGGGGTGGGGGAAGGGGAGAGACACACGGGGCAAGAGCGGGGGGGTGGGGGGAACGGGAGAGACACACGGGGCATGAGCGGGGGGTGGGGGGAGGGGAGAGACACACGGGGCATGAGCGGGGGGTGGGGGGGAGGGGAGAGACACACAGGGCATGATCGGGGGGTGGGGAGGAGGGAGAAAGACACACGGGGCATGAGCAGGGGGTGGGGGGATGGAGAGAGACACACGGGGCATGAGCGGGGGTGGGGGGAGGGAGAGAGACACACAGGGCATGAGTGGGGGGTGGGGGGGAGGGAGAGAGACCCACGGGGCATGAGCGGGGGGTGGGGGCAGGGGGAGAGACACACGGGGCATGAGCGGGGGGTGGGGGGAGGGGAGAGACACACAGGGCATGAGCGGGGGGTGGGGGTGAGAGGAGAGACACACAGGGCATGAGCGGGGGGTGGGGGGGAGGGGAGAGACACACGGGGCATGAGCGGGGGGTGGGGGGGGGAGAGACACACGGGGCATGAGCAGGGGTGGGGGGGAGGGGAGAGACCACACAGGGCTTGAGCTGGGTGTCGGGGGGAGGTAGAGAGACACACGGGGCATGAGCAGGGGGTGGGGGGGAACAGTAGGGAGACACAGGGCATGAGCGGGTGAGCGGGGGTTGGGGGGAAGGAGAGAGACACATGGGGCATGAGTGGGGGGTGGGGGGAGGGAGAGAGACACTTGGGGCATGAGCGTGGGGGGAGGGGAGAGACACACGGAGCATGAGCGGTTGGTGGGGGGGGGAGAGACACACGGGGCATGAGCAGGGGAGAGACACACGGGGCATGAGCAGGGGGTGGGGGGAAGGGGAGAGAGACACGGGGCATGAGCAGGGGGTAGGGGGGAGGGAGAGAGACACACGGGGCATGAGCGGGGGGTGGGGGGTAGGGGAGAGACACATGGGGCATGAGCGGGGGGTGGTGGGGAGGGAGAGAGACCCACGGGGCCTGAGTGGGGGTTGGGGGGGAGGGAGAGAGACCCAAGGGGCAAGAGCGGGGGTGGGGGGAGGGGGAGAGACACACGGGGCATGAGCAGGGGGTGGGGGAGGGGAGAGACACACAGGGCATGACCAGGGGGTGGGGGGAAGAGGAGAGACACACGGGGCATGAGCGGGGGGAGGGGGGGAGGGAGAGACACATGGGGCATGAGCTGGGGGTGGGGGGGAGGGAGAGAGACACACGGGGCATGTGCAGGGGGTGGGGGGAACAGTAGCGAGACACAAGGCATGAGCGGGGGTTGGGGGAAGGAGAGAGACACACGGGGCATGAGCAGGGGGTGGGGGGAGGGAGAGAGACACACAGGGCATGAGCGTGGGGGGAGGGGCAGAGACACACGGGGCATGAGCGGGGGTGGGGGAGAGGGAGAGAGAAACACAGGGCATGAGCGGGGGTGGGGGAGGGGAGAGACACACGGGGCATGAGTGGGGGGTGGGGAGGAGGGGAGAGTCACATTGGACATGAGCAGCTGGTTGGGGGAAGGGGAGAGAGACACGGGGCATGAGCAGGTGGTGGGGGGAGGGAGAGAGACACACGGGGCATGAGCGGGGGGTAGGGGGTAGGGGAGAGACACATGGGGCATGAGCAGGAGGTGGGGGGAGGGGAGAGACACACAGGGCATGAGCGGGGGGTGGGGGGAAGAGGAGAGACACACGGGGCATGAGTGGGGGGTGGGGGGGAGGGAGAGACACATGGGGCATGAGCTGGGTGTGGGGGGGAGGGAGAGAGACACACGGGGCATGAGCAGGGGGTGGGGGGAACAGTAGCGAGACACAAGGCATGAGCGGGGGTTGGGGGGAAGGAGAGAGACACACGGGGCATGAGCGGGGGTGGGGGGAGGGAGAGAGACACACAGGGCATGAGCGTGGGGGGAGGGGGAGAGACACACAGGGCATGAGCGGGGGTGGGGGAGAGGGAGAGATAAACACAGGGCATGAGTGGGGGTGGGGGGGAGAGACACACGGGGCATGAGCGGGGGGTAGGGGGGAGGGGAGAGTCACACGGGGCATGAGCAGGGGGTTGGGGGAAGGGGAGAGAGACACGGGGCGTGAGCAGGTGGTGGGGGGAGGGAGAGAGACACACGGGGCATGAGCGGGGGTAGGGGAGAGACACATGGGGCATGAGCATGGGGTGGGGGGAGAGAAGAGACACACAGGGCATGAGCAGGGGGTGATGGGAGGGAGAGAGACACACGGGGCATGAGCAGGGGTGGGTGGGAGGGAGAAAGACACACGGGGCATAAGCGGGGGGTGGGGGGAGGGAGAGAGACACACGGGGCATGAGTGGGGGGTGGGGGGGAGGGAGAGAGACACCCGGGGCATGAGCGGGGGTGGGGGGGAGGGAGAGAGACACACGGGGCATGAGCGGGGGTGGGGGGGAAGGGAGAGACACATGGGGCATGAGCGGGGGTGGGGGAGAGGGAGAGAGACACACGGGGCATGAGCAGGGGGTGGGGGAGGGGAGAGACACACAGGGCATGAGCAGGGGTGGGGGGAGGGGAGAGACACACAGGGCATGAACGGGGATGGGGGGAACAGTAGGGAGACACGAGGCATCACCGTGGTATCGGGAGAAGGAGGGAGACACACGGGGCATGAGCGGGGGGTGGGGGGAGGACGAGAGACACACGGGGCATGAGTGGGGGGTGGAGGGGAGGGAGAGAGACACACGGAGCATGAGCAGGGGGTGGGGGGGAGGGGAGAGACACACAGGGCATGAGCGGGGGGGGAGAGAGATACACGGGGCATGAGCGGGGGTGGGGGGAGGGAGAGACACACGGGGCATGAGCGGGGGGTGGGGAGGAGGGAGAGAGACACACGGGGCATGAGTGGGGGGTGAGGGGAGGGAGAGAGACACACGGGGCATGAGCAGGGGGTGGGGGGAGGTAGAGAGGCACACGGGGCATGAGCAGGGGTGGGGGAGGGGAGAGACACACGGGGCATGAGCGGGGGTGGGGAGGAGGGAGAGAGATACACAGGGCATGAGCGGGGATGGGGGGAACAGTAGGGAGACACGAGGCATGAGCGTGGTGTGGGGGGAAGGAGAGAGACACACGGGGCATGAGCGGGGGTGGGGGGAGGGAGAGAGACACACGGGGCATGAGTGGGGGGTGGGGGGAGGGAGAGAGACACACGGGGCATGAGCGGGGGTGGGGGGGAGGGAGAGAGACACACGGGGCATGAGCGGGGTGTGGGGGAAGGGAGAGACACACGGGGCATGAGTGGGGGGTGGGGGTGAGGGGAGAGACACACAGGGCATGAGTGGGGGTTGGGGGGGAGGGGGAGAGATACACGAGGCATGAGCAGGGGTGGGGGGGGGAGAGACCCACGGGGCATGAGCGGGGGTGGGGAGGAGGGAGAGAGACACACGGGGCATGAGCGGGGGCTGGGGGGAACAGTAGGGAGACACGGGGCATGAGCGGGGTGTGGCGGGAAGGAGAGAGACACACGGGGCATGAGCGGGGGGTGGGGGGAGGGAGAGAGACACACGGGGCTTGCGCATGCGGGGAGGGGAGAGACACACGGGGCATGAGTGGGGGGTGGGGGGGAGAGACACATGGGGCATGAGCGGGGTGGGGGGAGGGCGAGAGACACACAGGGCATGAGCAGGGGGTAGGGTGAAGGGGTGAGAGACACGGGCCATGAGCGGGGAGGGGAGAGACACACGGGGCATGAGCGGGGGGTGGGGGGGGGGGAGAGACACACGAGGCATGAGCAGGGGGTAGGGTAAAGGGGTGAGAGACACGGGGCATGAGCGGGGAGGGGAGAGACACACGGGGCATGAGCGGGGGGTGGGGGGAGGGGAGAGACACACAGGGCATGAGTGGGGGTTGGGGGGGAGGGGGAGAGATACACGAGGCATGAGCAGGGGTGGGGGGGAGGGAGAGACCCACGGGGCATGAGCGGGGGTGGGGAGGAGGGAGAGAGACACACGGGGCATGAGCGGGGGCTGGGGGGAACAGTAGGGAGACACGGGGTATGAGCGCGGTGTTGCGGGAAGGAGAGAGACACACGGGGCATGAGCGGGGGGAGGGAGAGAGACACACGGGGCTTGCGCATGCGGGGAGGGGAGAGGCATACGGGGCATGAGCGGGGTGAGGGGAGGGCGAGAGACACACGGGGCATGAGCAGGGGGTAGGGTGAAGGGGTGAGAGACACGGGGCATGAGCGGGGAGGGGAGAGACACACGGGGCATGAGCGGGGGGTGGGGGGAGGGGAGAGACACACGAGGCATGAGCAGGGAGTAGGGTGAAGGGGTGAGAGACACGGGGCATGAGCAGGGGGTGGGGGGAGGGAGAGAGAGCAACACGGGGCATGAGCGGGGGGTGGGGTGGAGGGGAGAGACACACAGGGCATGAGCGGGGTTTGGGGGGAAGGGAGAGAGACACACGGGACATGAGCGGGGGTTTTGGGGTTTGTATGTCAGGAGACAAACAAAAACATGGACATGAGTTCATGCGGCAGATCCCGCTCCTCAGCCCTCCGCTGGCCACCGTGTGGAGAAACAGGGGAGACACGGAGCATGAGCGGGGGTGGGGGGGACAGGAAGGACACACGGCGCATGAGCGGGGGTGGAGGGGACAGAAAGGACACACGGGGCATGAGCGGGGGGTGGGAGGAACAGGAGACAGACAAGCTCCTGCTGACCTGACAATGCCTCTCATGCGGGAAAGAAAGATGGCGGGCGTCTCTGAAGCCAGACGCACTGCACGCTTTCACCGCATTCAATGAGAGAGCACGTCAGATGTCCGCGGACATCACGCGAGCTGCTTGCCCAATCACCGTCCTGTCCGCGGAGCGAACAGGGAAGTGTGTCCGCGAAGCGAACACAGATATCGCTATTTTTTTTACCTACTTTTTGGTCATTTTAAAAAATAATACTGGACTCATTTTCACCAAATTTGCAAAAGCGCGCTTTCGGGACCAAGCCGCTGCTCCTGGTCCAAATTTGGTGAAAATCCGTCCGGCGGTTTGGGCTGTAGGCGCGAGCAAAAATGTTTTCCCATTCAGTCTCTGGGACCCCCCCTATAACTTTTCCCCCCCTGGACGAATCCTCACCAAATTTTGCAAAAAGAAATTCAGAGTTGGCCATATACTTTTTTTGCAAAGTTTGGTGAGGATTCGTCCAGAGGGGGCGAAGTTATAAGCCGCCCAAAAAGTGCTCTTCCGATGGAAACAACAACTTAACCATAACTACATGGCCATGTAATATATACATATATATATATATATATATATATATATATATATATATATATATATATATATATATACACATCTCTGTGTGTCTCCTGTCCCCCTCCAGTCTCTTCTCCTCCCTACGAGTTAATTTTCTGATTTCACCAGCATTCAACTGTGATCTCTCTGGGGTTGGCTGTTTGGGTGTTGGGTGTCACTTTTCGGTTGGGCACAAAGGTTCCCAGTTCATTCTTAGTTTATGCTTGATTTCATTCTCCTGGCTCTGCTCTGGGATTTCTTAGTTGCTCCTAGTTGCACAATGGGAGTTGTAGCCCTGGAACAAAAAAAGAGAGTAACTTGGCCAGAAATTGTACTCAAAGACATTGGATAATGAAGAGTTGTGCCATTGATGACATTCGTGGCACAGAGTGTATAGGGTACCCTCACAGCCTCGAGTTGGAGATCTACCAGGGTGGAAGCCAGTGCCAGCCCTATCCCAGAGTGGGAAGGTAGCAATTGGATGGTCCCCAAACCCTGCCTCATCTTGTAATGCCAGTTTGTTTCATAGAGTTACACTGATAATAATAAAATGCCTTTATTGCACAATGCTGTAAAGACTTTTGCGTATCTTCTCCCTTGGAGGGTGGCTCCCCTATCCAACGAGTGAACAGGCCAACAAGGCCCTCACATGAACTGGGATGTGTTAGCTGTAACTCACCACTGCGGGCCTCCATTACTAAAATGTGGCAGACCTGCATATGAGAAAGGGGGGCTTCGATACCCTTTTGCATTCTCTGTTAACTATAGCACCATCCAATTGCGGGAACGATTTACCCAGGGAACCAGTGGGGTGGAGCCACCAATGGGAAGAAGGAGGGAAGTATGAAGGGTGACCTATCATACATTAAGTTGTGGATTGTTTGGGTAAGGTCAGGAGGCAGTGGTGGACCCATGGACCAGGCAGAGGTAGGATGGTGCAGAGGAGGGCAGAGAAGGATAATACAGGCAGCGTGCAAGATGAGGTATTGGGTGGTGAAAGGAAGTGCCGAATGTGTGGATAGTGGAGTGGTAGGTGAGAGTAGAGTGTGGATGATAAGGTGAGTGGGGAAGTGAAAGGGAAGTGAATGAAATAGAAGTGGTGGAAGGAGGTATAGGTGTACGGAGAGGGGAGATTAGCAGTGGTGTAGCGAGGGGAGAATAGTGTTGGGGTAGAGAAGGAGAGAGTACTAGTGGTGTAGAGAGAAAAGAGTAGTAGAGGTTTAGAGAGGGGAGATTAATAGCCGTTTGGAGAGGGAGAATTAGAGGTATGGAATCTGATCAGAAGGCTAGTGGTAGACCTTATTGGGAGGAAGATTAGAGAAGCAGTGAAGAGAGGGAGGTGAGGCGACCGTTGTAAAGAGGAAGGCAACCCAAAACACAAACTGTAAAATATAATCCAAAAGGTCAAATAATCACTCTGCCTCTTTGAAAGAGAAACCAAGGTTTACTACATGCAAAATGATCTCAGGCGGTCCGTAGAACTGAACGAACACAGAGCTTGTCACTTCCCAAAAAGATACATGTTATATAGCGGTAAACAGTAGAATCTGAGTACAAAGATTACAATGTTAATCCACCAGCCTCATTGGCTACCACCTATAGAACATGCTAATAACCCCCTGTCATCCCTGGACCAATTGGCCACACCTTATCTAAACCCAGTCCCCTAGACACAAGGCCCACTACATCATCACTATTGAATCAGGTTGTTTGAACAAATTGACACATTAATAAATCGCGACTGTCACGTGATGTGCACCCCTCCGATCCAGACACGATTGAAGCAAACTGATGAGGCCAACTCTTCTTTGATAAGACAATATGCCTTCTCATTATAGCAGACGCTTGATGCACACAAGCTGCACCCCCGACCTTGTACTAAATTTATTTATGAGCATCACCACTGCTCCTCCTATACCAAATCATAGAACTTTCCAGACACAGTTCCCCCTTTATCTCCTTCAAAGCGCAGATGCCCAGTAATGATGTGTCCACGTGCCACTCTTGTGTCTGAATTTCAGAGATGTGGTTGCTTTAGTTGTGTGTCTCCTTATAATTCAAAAGGGATGACCACACCTTGGGTGGGGTCAGTAGTACACTAAATCATCTCCTTGTCCATTGGCATCACCAAACTTTATGCACTATTCTCATGAATGTGTCCTTCAAAGGGCACATCCCTTCCTTCTCTCCCTGTAGTAAACATTCCATTATCAACACATCCAGGCCCTGCAGCTTAATACAATTAGCACTTATTTGTGCACCACGGGTGCCTCTGACCTCGGCTTCTCTCCTGGGGAAACGGGAAAGGGTATTTGTTTTTTGGAGCTGAGCTAAACAGAGCTGCAGCTCCACATCAGGGCCTGCATTCTATTTTGTTCAATGTGCACTATGCCTTAACATTCAATATAGCAACACTTCTGCCATGTTAACATGCTGAGCTCCCATCTACCACAGAACCTTTCTAACTTTATCTTCCACCTGTTTCAACTCTTTCTGCATACCTCACTGCAAAACATAACTTTGGATACAACATCTAAACACATGGCATGCACTAGTACCCTATCTATAACCTCTGAAACCACAACATGTATGTTTGTTGATCCTTCTATTTCTTGTATATGTGGTTATCTAATATGTGTCAAAACTAACTACAAATGATATATGCGCCTTCTGCCATGTCAACCTCTTTGCCTCTCTGGGATACTGTACATCTCCCCTGCACCTGAGTGATCTCAATGTCACCTGGCCTAGTAAGATCGCTGTCTCTGTCTTCCCTCTGTTCCACCTCCCTTGCTGCACTGCGCCTTGAAACACGTGTATGGGCACATTATGAATTCCATATCATATTAAAGCATAACATATCCTACATGTATCCCAACCTTCCCCCTTTAGTTAATACTCCATTAACTAGCCCTGCTGCTTTCCTTCTTCTATAGCCATCATCCTTGCTTACCCACACCCTACACAGATGTCTTCAACTCTCACCCCATCACGCATATTCTTCCGTGGTACCCATCATAAAGCTACAACCTCCATCTCCTGCCAAATCAACCTAGTGCTCTACGTAATTCTCTGGGTCTAATCGGGGTGTTTTCAAGATACCCGGGGCTCCACAAACCTGCTCTATCTTCACCATCCTTGGTTTTACATCCCTGTCTCATCTATCAGTCTGGGCATACCTATTTTTTGTGATAGGAGATCTACCCACGGTTATTGACATCATCATCATTGCATTCTTCGGCAGGGTCCTGGTACAACATCTCAGGATCAAAGAAGTATGGGCAGACAAATCCTACTGGATCTAACTATTTCTAACCACGGCGGGGAACATCAAATCAAACCAGTCATCATCATTTAATCCTGCTTCTTTTTCCATGGCATTCCTTAATTTATGAAGGCCCCTATCGCATGGGTCAGATACCCATTGTCCACATAATTTGGGAGGAAATGTGTGCAGCAAGACAGAGCAATTTTCTTGCACAGTCCCACCTCCATAGCCATGAGCAAATCCAGAATGTATCTGTTCTGGTGCACCATGAGCCTTATTGCCCATAATTCAAACTTTATCGAATTAAGACCCTGCTCCCTTTGGTTTTCCAACTGAAGCATCTCCCACCTGGTGATCTACAGCCATTTGGTGTTGGATGCAGTTAGGATTCCTGGCACCAGGATGGAGGTAAAAAAAGCTTTGGTTTTGGTAAATAGTTTGAACTGGTCTGGGATTGCCTTCAATTTATCAGATGAGGCTTGGGACAAATAGTTCAATCTTCTTTGGCAACAAAACCTTGTTGAGCGGTGTCACACTTGCTGGATGGGTGCTTAGTTGGTACTAGGAGTGGCTTATTTTTAATTGCCAGATGGAATCAGAACTGGACAAACCTGCTGAGTGCAAGGTGGTCAATGAACATACGCCCCTCCATGATGGTCGGTGGTGTAGGTATGCCTATTGTTTACACACCCAATAGACATCCATTAACAAAGCGGGGTCTTCAGTCAGGTCAGGGATAAAAAGCATCTTATTACAACGAATAGTCGTTCCTACAGGTATAGTACCATTTCCTCGAAAGCAGACCAAATACACTGCTGGTCTCTGTACTTTTTGCTGGGGCCTCAGTTAACTCGATCCAGGTCAATATTGGCACATAAGATCCCCATGTCCTGCCACAGGTCTGATTTACTGATGCTACTACATCTTCCAAAAACCCAAGTAGGCCCCCTGCTGCACAGCTCTCTACCCCTGTCACCCATCTCTCATCTTATTTTACAACATGCTTGTTCTTTCTTCTTGGCACATTATTCATTATCTCCAGCCATTATTACTGCTTGGATGGTGTGCAATTGAAAAATACTTTGAACTCTGCACAGGGCCAGGTGTACTAGACACTGGGCTATGAGAGGCAGCATGTCTTGAGGTATAAAGAATTTGTGCGTGCCCAGCGCATGAGGCATCAAAGTGCATGCATCGGTGCTCTTGTTTGACATCTCCCTCCCCACTTTGCGCATGTGATTATACCACATGGTATCCGATTGAAGGTGGTGCGCACCAGCCACAGTATCCAGTTTTACCCTTTATATTGATTATATTCTATGTCTGCCTCAGTTTCCTGCATGGTTCGTGTCATTACCAAAGATACATCTGCGTGTGCCCCAACAACATAAAATAACCACACAGAAACCCTACGGGGGTAATTCATGGAATAAGTGTGCGCCAAAATCAGTGGCGCAAGCTTGCGCAAGCGTGAAAAATCTAGCGCATGCGTGTGAATCGCACGTGCGATTCATGGTGGGCCCTGCGCGTTTATTTTCTGGGATGCATGCCAAAACCACGCGTTGCGCACACCGGCGCACACGTCACTTTCACATCCCGAACGCTGTGCGCGGTGCTCACAGCAAAAGCACACAACGTCAGCGCACACATTAAAAAGGGGGAAGAACACGCGGAATGGGGAACAACGCATGAAAATAAGGGCATAACTGGGGAAGTACCGCTGGGAAGTACACGGATTGCCCACACACACGCAAACTACACGTATTCATGGAATAGAATAGGGAAAACCCATGCACGTCAAAACACACGCACTTGCACAATTACGTCCACCACACGAAAGCAGGTGGAAGCACCCTCGCGCAGCATAAAAGTGGGTGCAAACAACAAACAAGCATATACAGCTACGGTGATTGTCCCGTTCCTCGCAGCAATGCTTGTGGGGCACCACAGGAGGAGAATAGCCAGGCCCCACATTTTTTTCCCCAGGACCAGCCTTTTTGGGATGCCTGATGACCAGGTCTATGGCAGGTATAGGTTTCCACCACATATCATCCTAGAGCTGGCAAGGGAGTGGGAGGATGAACTCACATCACCCACCCTGTGCTCCCAAGCATTGAGCCACTTGGAGAAGGTGCTCAATGTAGTGCATTTTTTGGCCACTAGGTCATTTCAGTGGACAAATGCCATAGTGGGGGGTGTCTCACAGGCCATGCAGTCATGCTGCCTACACCAGGTGTTGGCAATCATCACTGCGCGCCCCTCAGTCCGCAGGCACATATACATGCCCAGAACACCTACATAAAGGCAGGCCGTGGTCCTGGACTCCTACAAGGTGGCACACTTCCCCAAAGTGTTTGGTGCCATATATTGCACCCATGTGGCCCTACGTCCACCTAGGGTCACTGAGCACATCTATCGAAACCGCAAGCACTGGCAATCCATCAATGTGCAGGTGGTATGCGATGCCAAGGGAACCATCACCTCTGTCTATGCAAACTATCCTGGGTCCATCCATGATAGTTTCATATTCAGAATGTCCGCCCTGAGCCGGGCCCTGGAAGCTGGAAGCATGGTGACACATGGCTCCTAGGTGAGTACAAATGCCTGTGCACATGCATGCATGTCACACACAGACAAATACACAAGCCTAACTAATGACAACTATTATCACCTTACCAGGGGACAGTGCCTATCCTCTGAGCACCTACATGATGATGCCCATACGGAACCCCACCAAACCACCCTAGGTAAGATACAACGCAGCCCATATTGCAACAAGGGCCATAGTGGAACTAACATTCGGAGTGCTCAAGTCACGCTTCCGCTCCCTTGGCTGCTCTGGTGGACAGCTACTATATGCACCCCCAGTAGTGTGCAGGATCATTGTGGCAGCATGTATCCTGCACAAAGTTGCAACACGGCATGGCATACCGGTGGACATGATGGTGCCCCCACATCCCCAACCACATGCACGTCCGCTTCGCATGGCAGGGGAAAGGGCATGTGGTGAGGCAGCCCGTACCCAGCTTGTGGCCACATTTTTCATCTAAATTCCAACCCCTGCAGAGTGCACACAGGCCTGGCACATACCAGGTCACAATCGATGATGAGAAAGGGACAGTCAACTGTCACTACCTTACCACCCTGAGAATGTGTCCACGGAAGTGCCACATTGTGTGCATCCCTAGCTAATTAAACACAACCAATTCCATGTGACCAAAGGGAACACATGAAAGGCACCCCTCCCCCCCTTGCTAAACAGGGCATGAAAGGACTGGTATGCCACCCAAACCCTCACAACACTCCTGAACCCTGACTGCCACACCATACCATGGTATGCAATGGCAAAACATCCAACCATATGCACAACACATGACACAATAGTCATAAAGTGCCACATGAGAAATGTAAATAGGCACCAGACAATTATACCTGACATGGAATCGGAAGAAAGGAGTGGCCAAAACCGCACAAATGCATGCCACCAGCGGTGCAACCAACAAAAGTCAGAAAACCTGTTGCCATGCACATTGGACAATTGCAAATTCCCATATCAAACAGAGCACACTGCACATCACAGTGAATGTGCATTGCATTGGTGAAAACCCTTCTGCATCATTTAAAAAAATTGCATTCAACCAAATATTACCCTGTCATGCATGTACACAATCAATGACTCGGAAGTGAACATGGATTGTCGTGACACAGCATGCATGAGAAGGCAATCTGGGTGCACACATTTGCATGGTTTCAAAGTAGTTGGGGGGGTGTTGCTAAGTGTATTTGTCCGTATGGACATGCCTAGAATACATGCATGTGAAATTAAGTGAATGCCAGTGTCCCGTACACAGCACATATGAACATAGCACCAAGGACCCCCTGTGTGTCAAACCACACCCATCCCCTGACACCTCAAAAGAAACATTGCATCAGCCATTGACCAGCAGAATATATCATGTACAGAGTACCCCACATCGACAAGGGCAGACAGTGACCCATTACTGAATCATAGAAATCTATAATATGACCTACACACAAACTTCATCAAAGCGCATCAATGAGGGAGGGAACAAGGGAGAAGACAGTACATTCCTACATGTCCTTCAAACAGTCCACAGTGTGATAATGAACTGTAAAAGCAAAGTACATATTACAATTGCCTGGACCAATAAGGGAGAGTCTAGGGAGGGAATGTTGGATGACATAACTAGCATCAACATTCCTTTTTCTGACGGCAATAGTCGCAGTGCAGGAGTCACTTAACGAGGGGAGTGATGGAAGAGGAGGGAAGAGGTGAGGAGAGTAACAAAACAAGTGACAAACTGCGGTAGGTCTACAAAGAATCAACATAGTGCTGGGGATGGGGAGAAGAAAGGCAGAAGGGAAAGGGGGGAGAGATGACCTGTAATCAGTGGTGGAGGGACTAATGATCACATTAACTGTTAAAACTATACTTAAAATGGCAAAGGTGGGGTGTGGAAGGACAGAGGCAGAAGGCCAAATGTCTGCAAAGAACAAGCGCCTACGTATCACCATGGCCAATGGCAATTGGGGCAGTGGTTGAAAATAACAGCCAGAGTACAAGGAGGAGGCTTAAGGGTGGTGGAGAGGGAGAGGGAGGAAAGAAGGGAGGAGGGGGCCAAGCTCCAAATGACTAATGGGGAAGATGGTGAAAGAAAGCACACACAGGGGGCAGAGGGAAACCTGACGGTGCAGGAGAGTAGGGGATGTGATGATGATGGACGGGGACAGAGGGACACTGACAGGGGCAGGAGAGACAGGGGGGCATTGACTGAGAAGGCATGTGGACAGGTGTAGACAAGGCCACCTTTGTGGGCTTTTGATAATGGTTGCAGGCTCAAGCATCCGGGTTCGCTGGATTGTCACAAGGGCCAAGTGCAAACAGTGGAAGGGGGGGGGGGCAGGTCCAGGACACAAACAGGAAATTTAAATCACGAACAATGTAGTCATAACTCAGATGTCACATCCAAACACCAGCCAGGGCTGGGAAATGTCCAAAGTGGTGCTAGCAAGAAATGGGTGGTTGTTGAAATGCGTGGTGACAGGGGTAACTCAGTGTGCAGCCTTCATGTGGCATATCAAAATCACTGTAGGTAAACTGTCCCAATTCAACATTCTCAGCACATGGACCCCTCCCACCATCAGAGTGTTGTATGCAGCCAAAGGGTGCATGGTACCAGCTACAGCAGGAAGGGCATCAACATAGACAGTCAATACATAACAAACATCTCAAGCAACATGATGAAATGCACAGTCAGCTTAATAGTCACCAAAGTGAAGTGCAGACATGCATTGGAGAAACCATCTGGAATACTCACTAGGGGTGTACACACAAGTAGAACTGCAGGCTGGCCACAGATATGACCGAAGCCCAATGCCCATGTGTGATGTGCAGTTACACCGAGCCATCCTTGCAAGCCCATGGAAAAGGGAAGCAGGAGTAGCATATGTGTCAGGACCCCAAGCAAAACACATCCACGAGACAAGCTTGAATGGGCCCAGCTGGAACACACAGTGGATGCCTTCCAATGCCACAAAGCACCACACTGTAACATGTATGCACAATAGACAAAATAAAATTAAAAAAAAAAGAATTCTAAAGAAAATACAAACTGACAGGGCAATTCATAGAATTTCGCAGAAAAGTGTCGCAAGCGGCTGGCGCAGAGTGTCCGCTTGCGATTGTCTGCGCCAGGCACGTGCGCTAAAACCGATTTCCACGCACAGCGTATTCATGGATTTTAGGCTCCCAAACCAGCCGTGGCGCAGAGTATCGCAGCGACCCTGCAGCAGCGCCAGTAACGCCCCCAAGAACGCCCTCGCGCAAGGAAAAGCCATCAAAATCGCTAAATCATCGCAAAGGGCTGCGCTAACCCTGGACCAGTCTACAGGGCTGCCAAACAAGGAACGCAAAGCGGGTAACGTGCATATCAGGGGTACGCGTGAAGTTATACATGCGATTAGCCAGGGTACGTGTATTACAGGGGTACGCGTGAAGTTTTACACGCGATTAGCCAGGGCACGTGTATCACAGGGGTACGCAGGAATTATCACACGCGATTTGGCTGGGTACGTGTATTACAGGGGTACACGGGAAGTTCTACACGCGATTCGGCTGGGTACGTGTATTACAGGGGTGCGCGGGAATTCTCACATGCGATTTGGCCAGGTACGTGTATTACAGGGGTGCGCGGGAATTATCACACGCGATTTGGCTTGGTACGTGTATTACAGGGGTGCGTGGGAAGTTCTACACGCGATTGGCCAGGGTACGTGTATTACAGGGGTACGTGGGAATTATCACACGCGATTTGGCTGGGTACGTGTATTACAGGGGTACACGGGAAGTTCTACACGCGATTCGGCTGGGTACGTGTATTACAGGGGTGCGCTGGAATTCTCACATGCGATTTGGCCAGGTACGTGTATTACAGGGGTGTGCGCGAATTATCACACGCAATTAGGCTGGGTGGGTCCTCACAGGTGTTCCCTATACACCCTCCACGGCCCCTGCAGGCAGCCCACAAAACAGGGGACTACCCTGCACACCTGCTCATGTCCCCCTGCACCCCCACCCCCCAGCAGTGCAGGGGCAGCCTCCACCAGGCCCCCACCCATGTCTCCCAACACCCCCACCCCCCAGCAGTGCAGGGGCAGCCTCCACCAGGCCCCCACTCATGTCTCCCACCACCCCCACCCCCCAGCATCCAGGGGCACCCTCCACCAGGCCCCCACCCATGTCTCCCACCACCCCCAACCCCCAGCCACCAGGGACACCCTCCACCAGGCCCCCACTCATGTCTCCCACCACCCCCACCCCCCAGCATCCAGGGGCACCCTCCACCAGGCCCCCACCCATGTCTCCCACCACCCACACCCCCCAGCATCCAGGGGCACCCTCCACCAGGCTCCCACCCATGTCTCCCACCACCCCCACCCCCCAGCCACCAGGGGCACCCTCCACCAGGCCCCCACTCATGTCTCCCACCACCCCCAACCCCCAGCATCCAGGGGCACCCTCCACCAGGCCCCCACCCATGTCTCCCACCACCCCCACCCCCCAGCCACCAGGGGCACCCTCCACCAGGCCCCCATCCATGTCTCCCACCACCCCCACCCCCCAGCAGTGCAGGGGCACCCTCCACCAGGCCCCCACTCATGTCCCCTATCACCCCCATCCCCCCGCCACCAGGGGCACCCTTCACAATGCCCCCATCCATGTCTCCCACCACCCCCACCCCCCCGCCACCAGGGGCACCCTCCACCAGGCCCCCATCCATGTCTCCCCCCACCCCCCAGCAGTGCAGGGGCACCCTCCACCAGGCCCCCACTCATGTCCCCTATCACCCCCAGCCCCCCCGCCACCAGGGGCACCCTTCACAAGGCCCCCATCCATGTCTCCCACCACCCCCACCCCCCAGCCACCAGGGGCACCCTCCACCAGGCCCCCATCCATGTCTCCCACCACCCCCATCCCCCAGCAGTGCAGGGGCACCCTCCACCAGGCCCCCACCCATGTCCCCTATCACCCCCACCCCCCAGCGGTGCAGGGGCACCCTCCACCAGGCCCCCACTCATGTCCCCTATCACCCCCACCCCCCAGCCACCAGGGGCACCCTCCACCAGGCCCCCACTCATGTCTCCCACCACCACCACCCCCAGCATCCAGGGGCACCCTCCACCAGGCCCCCACCCATGTCTCCCACCACCCCCACCCCCCAGCCACCAGGGGCACCCTCCACCAGGCCCCCACTCATGTCTCCCACCACCCCCACCCCCCAGCAGTGCAGGGGCAGCCTCCACCAGGCCCCCACTCATGTCCCCTATCACCCCCACCCCCCAGCCACCATGGGCACCCTCCACCTGGCCCCCACTCATGTCTCCCACCACCACCACCCCCAGCATCCAGGGGCACCCTCCACCAGGCCCCCACCCATGTCTCCCACCACCCCCACCCCCCAGCCACCAGGGGCACCCTCCACCAGGCCCCCACTCATGTCTCCCACCACCCCCACCCCCCAGCAGGGCAGGGGCAGCCTCCACCAGGCCATCACTCATGTCCCCTATCACCCCCACCCCCCCGCCACCAGGGGCACCCTCCACCAGGCCCCCATCCATGTCTCCCACCACCCCCACCCCCAGCAGTGCAGGGGCACCCTCCACCAGGCCCCCACTCATGTCCCCTATCACCCCCACCCCCCACCACCAGGGGCACCCTCCACCAGGCCCCCACTCATGTTTCCCACCACCCCCACCCCCCAGCATCCAGGGGCACCCTCCACCAGGCCCCCATCCATGTCTCCCACCACCCCCACCCCCCAGCAGTGCAGGGGCACCCTCCACCAGGCCCCCACCCATGTCCCCTATCACCCCCACCCCCCAGCAGTGCAGGGGCAGCCTCCACCAGGCCCCCACTCATGTCCCCTATCACCCCCACCCCCCCGCCACCAGGGGCACCCTCCACCAGGCCCCCATCCATGTCTCCCACCACCCCCACCCCCCAGCAGTGCAGGGGCACCCTCCACCAGGCCCCGACTCATGTCCCCTATCACCCCCAACCCCCCGCCACCAGGGGCACCCTCCACCAGGCCCCCACTCATGTCTCCCACCACCCCCACCCCCCCGCCACCAGGGGCACCCTCCACCAGGCCCCCATCCATGTCTCCCCCCACCCCCCAGCAGTGCAGGGGCACCCTCCACCAGGCCCCCACTCATGTCCCCTATCACCGCCAGCCCCCCCGCCACCAGGGGCACCCTTCACAAGGCCCCCATCCATGTCTCCCACCACCCCCACCCCCCAGCCACCAGGGGCACCCTCCACCAGGCCCCCATCAATGTCTCCCACCACCCCCATCCCCCAGCAGTGCAGGGGCACCCTCCACCAGGCCCCCACCCATGTCCCCTATCACCCCCACCCCCCAGCAGTGCAGGGGCACCCTCCACCAGGCCCCCACTCATGTCCCCTATCACCCCCACCCCCCAGCCACCAGGGGCACCCTCCACCAGGCCCCCACTCATGTCTCCCACCACCACCACCCCCCAGCATCCAGGGGCACCCTCCACCAGGCCCCCACCCATGTCTCCCACCACCCCCACCCCCCAGCCACCAGGGGCACCCTCCACCAGGCCCCCACTCATGTCTCCCACCACCCCCACCCCCCAGCAGTGCAGGGGCAGCCTCCACCAGGCCCCCACTCATGTCCCCTATCACCCCCACCCCCCAGCCACCATGGGCACCCTCCACCTGGCCCCCACTCATGTCTCCCACCACCACCACCCCCCAGCATCCAGGGGCACCCTCCACCAGGCCCCCACCCATGTCTCCCACCACCCCCACCCCCCAGCCACCAGGGGCACCCTCCACCAGGCCCCCACTCATGTCTCCCACCACCCCCACCCCCCAGCAGTGCAGGGGCAGCCTCCACCAGGCCATCACTCATGTCCCCTATCACCCCCACCCCCCCGCCACCAGGGGCACCCTCCACCAGGCCCCCATCCATGTCTCCCACCACCCCCACCCCCAGCAGTGCAGGGGCACCCTCCACCAGGCCCCCACTCATGTCCCCTATCACCCCCACCCCCCCACCACCAGGGGCACCCTCCACCAGGCCCCCACTCATGTCTCCCACCACCCCCACCCCCCAGCATCCAGGGGCACCCTCCACCAGGCCCCCATCCATGTCTCCCACCACCCCCACCCCCCAGCAGTGCAGGGGCACCCTCCACCAGGCCCCCACCCATGTCCCCTATCACCCCCACCCCCCAGCAGTGCAGGGGCAGCCTCCACCAGGCCCCCACTCATGTCCCCTATCACCCCCACCCCCCCGCCACCAGGGGCACCCTCCACCAGGCCCCCATCCATGTCTCCCACCACCCCCACCCCCCAGCAGTGCAGGGGCACCCTCCACCAGGCCCCGACTCATGTCCCCTATCACCCCCAACCCCCCGCCACAAGGGGCACCCTCCACCAGGCCCCCACTCATGTCTCCCACCACCCCCACCCCCCCCCGCCACCAGGGGCACCCTCCACCAGGCCCCCACTCATGTCTCCCACCACCCCCACCCCCCAGCATCCAGGGGCACCCTCCACCAGGCCCCCATCCATGTCTCCCACCACCCCCACCCCCCAGCAGTGCAGGGGCACCCTCCACCAGGCCCCCACCCATGTCCCCTATCACCCCCACCCCCCAGCAGTGCAGGGGCAGCCTCCACCAGGCCCCCACTCATGTCCCCTATCACCCCCACCCCCCGCCACCAGGGGCACCCTCCACCAGGCCCCAATCCATGTCTCCCACCACCCCCACCCCCCAGCAGTGCAGGGGCACCCTCCACCAGGCCCCCACCCATGTCCCCTATCACCCCCACCCCCCAGCAGTGCAGGGGCAGCCTCCACCAGGCCCCCACTCATGTCCCCTATCACCCCCACCCCCCGCCACCAGGGGCACCCTCCACCAGGCCCCCATCCATGTCTCCCACCACCCCCACCCCCAGCAGTGCAGGGGCACCCTCCACCAGGCCCCCACTCATGTCCCCTATCACCCCCACCCCCCCGCCACCGGGGCACCCTCCACCAGGCCCCCACTCATGTCCCCTATCACCCCCACCACCCCGCCACCAGGGGCACCCTCCACCAGGCCCCCATCCATGTCTCCCACCACCCCCACCCCCCAGCAGTGCAGGGGCACCCTCCACCAGGCCCCCACTCATGTCCCCTATCACCCCCACCCCCCGCCACCAGGGGCACCCTCCACCAGGCCCCCACTCATGTCTCCCACCACCCCCACCCCCCAGCCACCAGGGGCACCCTCCACCAGGCCCCCATCCATGTCTCCCACCACCCCCACCCCCCAGCAGTGCAGGGGCACCCTCCACCAGGCCCCCACTCATGTCCCCTATCACCCCCACCCCCCAGCAGTGCAGGGGCAGCCTCCACCAGGCCCCCACTCATGTCCCCTATCACCCCCACCCCCCCGCCACCAGGGGCACCCTCCACCAGGCCCCCATCCATGTCTCCCACCACCCCCACCCCCCAGCAGTGCAGTGGCACCCTCCACCAGGCCCCCACTCATGTCCCCTATCACCCCCACCTCCCCACCACCAGGGGCACCCTCCACCAGGCCCCCACTCATGTCCCCTATCACCCCCACACCCCCGCCACCAGGGGCACCCTCCACCAGGCCCCCATCCATGTCTCCCACCACCCCCACCCCCCAGCAGTGCAGGGGCACCCTCCACCAGGCCCCCACTCATGTCCCCTATCACCCCCACCCCCCCGCCACCAGGGGCACCCTCCACCAGGCCCCCATCCATGTCTCCCACCACCCCCACCCCCCAGCAGTGCAGGGGCAGCCTCCACCAGGCCCCCACCCATGTCTCCTACCACCCCCACCCCCCAGCGCTGTGGGGCACCTGCCAGCAGGCCCCCACCCATGTCCAACCCATGTCTCCCACCACCCCCACCCCCCAGCCACCAGGGGCATCCTCCACCAGGACACCAACTTCCCTGGCACTGAAGCTGGTGCCCCTCTGCCTCCTTGGCCGGGGGTTGCCACTGGTGCCAGATGTTGTAGTGCCCGACATGGCAACCCCAGAGGCAGGAGTGGGTGGGCAACTGGGTCCTGGGGCTGGGCTGTGGGGCGACGGAAAAGCAGTCGGGAGCCTTTGGTTCCAGCAGGGGTGGTCACAGCAACAGCACCCCTGGCTGATGTGGAGGCAGCAAATGGCAGGGCACGTGGGCAGCAGGCAGTCAGGCAGCAGCAGATGGCAGGTGGGAGCGTGCTCAGGGCTCTGGGGGCAGTAATTTGGCCTCCTGGGCAGGAGCGTGGTCTTTCGTGTGTGAACGCGTAGACAGCTTGATACGTAGTGAGTGATTTTGCACGTGAAAATCCCACACGTCTGCGTGTAAATCGATGAAAGGCCCTTAGCGCGTAAACGCGTATACGCGTCTATGAAGTCACGTGCACGCGTAGGAAAAAGTTGCGTGACACGTCCGAGTGTCAAAGCGTGTTATTGGTGGAAATAGCCCTACACGCAGAAGTGTCAAAGCGTGTAATTGGTGCAAATGGACATACACGCAGAAGTGACAAAGCGTCTAATTGGTGCAAATGGACCTACACGCAGAAGTGACAAAGCGTGTAATTGGTGGGAATGGGCCTAGCACGTACACGCCGCGTAAGTGACGCTGTGCGTGTGGGCCTGCATATAAGGTACGTGTAGAACACCAATTCCTTGTACTGCTTTTCGTGGAGAGCGAGTGGGTGAATTCTGTACTTCTTGTCATTTCACACGCGATTTACTTCACGGCATTTCAAGTTCGTACTCCCTGTTACCTCTGACAGCTTTTTCTATTTTTTCTCTTGTACTGGTTTACCTGGGCCTGTTCCCTCAAACAGTGTTCCCTTCTACTGTTGTCCTGTCTCCTCAGACAGCGTACATATCTTCTTTTGGCGGGGGTGTTGCCAACCAAACACGCTCATTTTTCACGCTCTTTTACCTGGCAGACAGTGAGTCACGCACGTATCTAACATCTGTGCTTGCCCCGTGTGTAGCCTACCCCTTCAGAGGTCATTCTAGGCTGCGTGTGACACGCATACGTTCATTCTTGTGTTACTGGGCGCCACAGCGTAGTGCAGATTTTTCTTTCTGCACACGTCGTCTAGGAGGGGTTGCGTGCACGTCATCTCCCTTTTTTGGGCCTCCTGTGCGTTGCGTGACCCGTCATCTTTCTCCAGGGGTTACATTCAGCCTTGCTAGAGCACTAGGGTACAATTACCATCTGGTACCCAACCCCTTTGACCCCCAATTGCCCAGGACAATAGTCTACATCCACTCCCATACGCACATTAACATCAGTGCCATGGCTGGGAGGCGAGGATTCCGTAAGGGTGGCAAAGGTGGAAGAGCCACAAGTGGTGGCCGTGGTGGATCCGGTAGGGGACGTGGTCGTAACTTGCAGGGTGAGCCTGTCCCCCCATGTATGGAGGACCAGTCACGGGCACCCATAATCCCCCCCTCCCCCCCTCCCGTTGAGGCTGATGTGGCTGACACCATCCATGCTCAGCCCTTGTTGGACCAGCCCATTGTGGCACCAGACCTGGCTGACTCCATGGCTGACTTCCAGGTCAGCAGGGCTACGACACGTGCGCTGGTGCACGTTGATGCCATCATGCCACGTGGATCTGGGGCAGCAAGGTCATCTGCTGCACCAAGGAGGCAGTGCGGAGAGGCTGCAGGGGCAGCTGCAGCTCCATCGACCCCAGCCCTCACACACCCAGCCAGGACAGTGTCGGTCCTAGTCCATGCTGCTGACATTCCCCCTGACACCATCACACTAGAGCCAATGCCTGCACCAACTCCCATGCTGAGTGTGCAATCCCACAATCCTGATACAGAGTCCACCAGGGCTCCTGCCCCTAGTGTCCAGAGCGGCGCAGGACACTCAGGATCACCACCACCTTCCAAGCGGAAGAGGAAGAGTGCTCGTCCGGCACAGGCTGATGCCCCAGACACGGCTACACAGTCCGGCCCGTCCAGGAAGCCCAGCTTCACGGATGACGAACTGAATGCACTTGTCGAGTATGTGTCCGGACATGACAACGAGATGGTCATTGTTGCAGGATCCAAGACCACACCTGCACAACGCCAGGCACACTGGCAGACCGTTGCGGACATCGTAAGTGCCCTTGGAATCGTGAGGCGCACAGCCAATGATTGCTATAAGCGCTGGAATGACCTAAAGCGCAGGGCAAAGAGTAAGCTGGCCTCAAGTCATGCCGCAACTCTAGTGACTGGAGGTGGGTCTCCAGTAGTAGACATGGAACTCACTCTACATGAGTCAGTCGCTGGGACCTACGTCACGGAGGAACAGATCCAAGGCGTGGGAGATCTGGCTGATTACGAGGCATTGTCCGGTGAGTGCACATGCATGTGTGTGTCATCCATGTGCATGGTGTGTGTGTGAGGGCTTCTGTTTGTGTGCCAGGTGAGAGTGTGTGCGCCTGAGTCGTATGGGTCAGCCATGTACTTCATGCAATACTTCCTGCGCAGCTGCATTTGGCCATAGCAGTATCCCTTCTGCCAACAGTAGACATCTAGCCCAACTGCACGCCAGTTGCCCTTGAAGTGTCACCTTGCCACAACATAGTTGCTTATTTTTCACTGTTCATTCAGTCAGATTGTTTGCATTCCCCCACTTTTACTAGCCATGTCGCTGTCCACTAGTCACATGTCTGACATGGCTATGGTAAAGTGGAGTGACTTTGTTACCTGGATATCATTTGTACACACATGTCCCTGTGCAATTGGACCATTTCAGACTGGCAGCTCCAGGTGAAAAATCTGACCTGTTAGAATTAGAAAAGCAATTACATGCGGGAACTGGACTGAATGAATAGGTGCTGCCCTCCTCTCCATCTTCACTCAATAGCAATGGTACATGCCATCTGTGTGATGGCATGTGTGTTTCACCTGGCAATCACAGGCCAATGTGTGATGCCACTGCCAGGCAGCATGCAGAAAATGTGTTCATCTTCCATCTTGGTGTCATCAGTGTGTGCCATTTGCCTGCACTTCATACGCAGTGAGGGTGCATGCATGGGAGGGTTTTTGTCATGTGGGACATGTGTCAATCAAGTACTGGTTCTCTTGCTTCTCAGCCCTCATTGTGTGCCATGGTGCTAATGCCTGTTTCCATTTCTTTGTTTTCATGTCTTTGCAGGGGAAGACGCACCTGATACTGCTGGGGTTGTGGAGATGGTGCAGACCCAGGAGGGGTCCGAGGGCCGACCAACCACCAGTGAGGGACGTGGTGTGGTGGTGGGGGAGAACCCACAAGTGCTGCAGGTCGTGCTCTCAAGGGGTGTCTCTGGCTGCACCTCCCCCGAGCTGTACTCAGGTGTTGATTCGGATGAGACCTACGTGCCGTCGCAGGTGAGTGTTCCAGGGAGGGATTCTGTTCTGTCTCACCCACCTGCACCAGGGTCAGAACCCTCCATGGGGATGTCAGTGTTGGCAGCTACGCCTTTGGTGGTTACGGATGCAGGGTCACACTCCGCGACATCTGATCCTGTTCCTGGGCCAGCAGATCAGAGGGGGAATGCAGTCCTGCAGCCTCAGGCAGTGCCGGCACAGCAAGGCGCAGTTCGCCTTGCCCCAGACAGGTGTGGTGCCCGCCGACGTGGTGGCCGTACGCCACCTGGCAATACCGCATGGGAGCAATCCATTTACGGTATGGCAACCCAACAGGCTGCATCATCCGAGATGATGGCTCAGGCCATGGATAGGGTGGCCACTTCCATTGTCCCCCCAGAAAGGCTGATGGAGCGACTAGAGAAGGCAACCGACTCCATCTGCCAGTCACACAGGGAGGACATGTTGGGGTCCAACAGGGACAGGCGGGCGGCACTGGCGACTCTGCAGGAGGCCATCTCCATTGAGTCCCAGGGCCACAGGGAAGCCCTGAGGCAGGAGCTCCTTCACCTCAGGACGACTCTTGTTGAGCTTGAGGCTTCAACACACCAAAGGACAGAACAGCAGCTGGAGCGTCTCACCCGTACGCTCTCAGCTGAGATGCAGGCACCGAGGGCGGAGGTCCGGGCATCCCGTGAGCTGTTGCATGGGGACCTCCGCACACTCATCCTCCAGAACCAGACCTACCACACCCGCATGCTTGCAGCCATGGAGGAGCAGACTAGGGCCTTGCGTGGGCTGCCTCCCATAGTGCAACCACCTCCGGATGCAGCTGCACAGGGTGATAATAGCGACAGCAGTGATACTCCCACAATAGGGTAGCCGTGTGGGCCATGAGCCCATGGAGGTGTTTTATTTTCCCAGGATCCACGCAGGTGGGTTCTGGTGCGCATCCTGTCCTCGGACCTCCTGGGTGGCCTCCCCAACCCCCCCGGGCCCATCAATGGCCATTTTTGATTGTTTCTTATTTTTATTTTTATTTTTATTTATTTTATTCCCTATTTTTTTGGGACGATTTGTTGGCTTCCGTGGTTCCTGTGGGCATACGCTGCATTGTGGCTGGGCACATGCAGGCTTGTAATGTATTTGGTTCAGATGCTTGGGTTTGAGTCACACACACCCCTCCTGCTTCCCGTTTCCATGGGCTTGCAAAGGGTGTGCCCAAGTGACAGTGAATTACACAGTGACGTTGGACTCCCATGAGCTGTGTGGGCAGTCTGTAGTCAATACTGTGTATACATTCCTAGTGCATATTGCTGTTGTGTTGTACACTGCATGTTGCATTGATGTGTAACTCATCTTCTGTGTCTACCTCCCAATTTGCAGGTCCCTTCCTCATGTCTACACAAGGACCTCTAGTCTGGAGATGGGGTCCATGTTGGCAGCAGTGCACCTACAACTCTACATGGCGCCAACACTGCACAGTTGGTAGTGGTGGGAGTGCAGGCATTTCCAGGTGATGAGACTACTAATATGTAACATTTGTGATGTCATGTTAATGGTAGTATGTGCTCAAGTATGTTGTTGGTCCGGCATTGCTGTGAGCATTTCAGGTGTTGCAGGTTTCTAATAGGGACACTGTACATAGTGACACTAGTGTCATGTTGTGGGGATTACTTTGTTTACCTGCAAATAGCATGACATGGCACGGTGTGTCGTGTGGCGGTGCTGGGGTTGGGTTGGCTGACATGGCACTGTCCTCTTGTTGCATTTTGCAAGTGGGTATTCTTTTTAGCTGCTTGAATGTGTAACTCCACAAAACTGCATTGGTGGTGTCTGTGTGGGTAGGGATGCACACATTGTGACACTTCCAGGTGAACAATCTCAGGCTGATATGGTATTCACGGTTCATTCTCCAGACATTCAGGATCAGTGTCAGGTTGAGTCATCATTGATTGTCAGATGGAATGTGCCAGGGCAGTGTGCACTCCACAGGGGTGTGATTTCTATGTGAAGTAATTAGCCACTAGCTGTTTACGGGCTGCCTCCCCCCGTGCCCTTTCCCCTCCCATGCGCAGCGGCTGTGCATGTGGTTGGGGATGTGGGGCCACCACCATGTCCACGGCCAGGCCCCGGCGTGTTGCAACGTTGTGCAGGACACATGCTGCCACTATGATCCTGCACACTACTGGGGGAGCGTATAACAGCTGGCCGCCAGAACGGTCAAGGGAGCGAAAGCGTGACTTTAGCACTCCGAATGTGCGCTCCACTATGCCCCGGGTCGTAATGTGGGCTGTGTTATATCTTGCCTCGGGTGGCGTGGTGGGGTTCCGAATTGGCGTCATCATGTGGGGGCTGAGAGGGTAGGCACTGTCCCCTGTGGAGGTGGTGATTGGTATCATTGGTGGGGTTGTGACCTTGCTCAGTATCCAACATGCATGCATGTGCAGTGGCATACATACTCACCAAGCAGCCATGTATCGCCATGCCGCCCAGCTTCTAGGTCCCGGCTTAGGGTGGACATTCGGTAAATGAAGCTGTCGTGGGTGGACCCGGGATAGTTGGCATATACTGAGGTGATGATTCCCTTGGCATAACATGCTACCTGCACGTTGATGGAATGCCAGTGCTTGCGGTTCCTATAGATGTGCTCAGATGCCCTGTGGGGACGTAGAGCCACATGGGTGCAGTCGATGCCACCTAGCACTTTGGGGAATCGTGCCACACCGTAAAAATCCAGGGCGGCAGCATGCCTTTCTGCAGGTGTTCTGGGCAGGTATATGTGCCTGCGGACTGATGGGCGTGCAGTGATGATGTTCAAGACCTGGTGTAGGCAGCGTGACTGGGTGGCCTGTGACACCCCACCCACTATGGCACTTGTCCGCTGAAATGATCCAGTGGCTAAGAAGTCCAGTACATTGAGGACCTTCTCCAGGGGGCTGAGTGCTTGGGAGCACAGGGTGGGTGATGTGAGGTCATCCTCCCACTCACTCACCAGGTCCAGTATTATGTGTGGTGGAAACCTGTACCTCCCATACACCTGGTCATCAGGCATCCCGAAAAGGCTGGTTCTGGGTGTGAATATTCTGGCCCTGACTATCCTCCTCCTCCTCCTTTGGTAGCCCACTGCCACTGCTGCTAGGAACGGTATGTTCATCCTGGCGTCTGAGCTTGTTATTGTTAAAGTGCGCAAATTTATGCTTTGCGCGTGTACTAGGCGAGCGTGTGACCCGCGCACCCCTGGAATCCAGTTCCCAGTCCAATAGCGTGTGGAAATTCCCACGCACCACGGGATACAGGTGCGCTGACGTACTTGCGTGTGTAAGTGCCCGCGCACCCATGAAATACACGTACATAGGCCAATCGCGTGTACGCGCACTTTTGTCCAATTACACGCTGACGTGCAGTATTTCCACGTGTGCTCCGTCATCACGTGCTGAGTGGGGAACACCCGTGCGGGTCACGTCACAGACGCGCTTACGCGCTGAGGGACTCTGGTCCAATAGAATCGCGTATGCGTGCTGACGCGCTTACGCGCTAAGGGCCTTTCCTCGGATTTCACGCTGACGTGCAGGATTTTCACGTGCCAAATCACTCCGTATCAAGCTGGCCACGCGAAAACACACGGAAGACCACGCTCCTGCCCAGAAGGCCGAGTTACTGCCCCCCAGTGCCCCGAGCAGCCTCCCACGTGTCATCTGCTGCTGCCTGCCTGCCTGCCTGCTGCCACTGTGCCCTGCCATTTGGTGCCTGCACATCAGCCATCTGCAGGGGTCCAGTTGCTGTGTCCACCCCTGCTGGAACTGAAGACTCCCGACTGGGATTACATCGCTCCACAGCCCAGCCCCAGGACCCAGTTGCCCACCCACACCTGCCTCTGGGGTTGCCATGTCGGGCTCTTCCACATCTGGCACCAGTGGCAACCCCAGGCCAGAGGGGCAGAGGGGCACCAGCTTCACTGGCACCGAAGTTGGTGTCCTGGTGGAGCATGTCCTGGGGCAGTATGATGCCCTCTTTGGATCGTCCCGCGCCAGCAAGGAAGGACGGGAGAGGATCTGGGCCGACTGTGTGGTTGCCATCAACGCGGAGGGGGTGGCAACCCGCAACGTCCTGAAGATCAAGAAGCGCTGGGAGGACTTGAGGTCCAGGACCCTTGTGAAGGCCCGGCGCCTCGTGGAGGGGGGCCGGGGCCGCATGAGTTACATCCAGATGAGGGTCCTGGAACGCGTACGCCCAGCGCTCCACGCCCAGATCCTTGAGAGGGAGGCCCGTCTGGAGTTGAGCGGTAAGTGTCCAAGCATTACTGTGTGAGACAGGGCATGTTGCGGTGTGCTGGTTCTATGATACTTGCCTGTATGTGTGCCATAGGCCATGTATGCATGTATGTGTGCAGGGACATCATAGTAATGCATGTGCGACCAGTGATGTGTGACCCACATGGTTGTTGCATGTGTTCAAATGCCACGCATGGGGAGCCCTATGCAGATTTTGAACATGAGAGCATGCCAGTCTCTGTACCTGGACATGGGTGGGATGAGGGATGGGTGCTGATGCCAGGTACATATATGGTAGCCATGTCTGTGTGCCTGACCTGCGTGTCTGTGACTTGTGCATGCCATGGATGCATGACACATGTGTGTGACAATGCACAGATTCAGTGAAGCAGCCAAATTACCCTTGTATCCGCTGTGTTTGGTGTGTTTGGGGCCAGATGGATGTGACTGAGGTCAAGTGTGTGCATGTGATAGGCATGAGCCATGATGCATGTGAGTTACATAACATTGAATGTTTCAAGAGTCCATTGGACATGCATGGAAATGTCCATGGCATGCACCATGCCTGTTACTGTGTGTGTTTTGCCTGGACTGACCCATATGTTGTGGAGGGACATGATGGAAGTGTACTTTGACAGTGGTGCTCATCTGCTATTGCTTCCTGTCTAGGGGACCATTGTACAGTACCCTGATGCTTGTGTTCTTTGTCTCCCTCTACGCAGCGGCTAGTGAAGAAGAGGGCGGAGACGGCGCTGTGGAGCAAGGCGGCGGGGATGCCCCCACGGCTGCAGTGGAAGGGGTGGGTGAGCCCCCACAGGGGCCTGCTACGGTGGGAGACGGTGAGGAGCCATCCAGGTTGGTGGTTTGCACAGAGGAAGAGGAGGCCGCCACTGGGGCATACATGGGGCCTGGTGGGGGCATCCCTGCTGGTGCAAGTGGTGCAGTCCAGGGCCAGGGGCAGGAGGCAGCACAGGTCACCGTGGAGGGGCCTGTGCATGTCGCTGTCCCTGACCCTGTGAGTGCACCACCATGCACCAGCAGGGATGCCCCGTCCCAGGCCCGTCCGCAGGTAGAGGGGATGTCCATGTCACCTGACTCCCCTCCACCTGCGGACGTGGGAACCCCTGGCCGTGTGGAGAAGGTCCTGATTGGGGTCGCGATGCGCACAGCTGTGATTCGTGATGCCGTGCATGCTTCCCGGGAGGAGCACGCACGTCATCACAAAGTGCACGGTGCCGACGTGGCCCAATTGGGATCGGCCATGTTCGGGGGTTTGCTGCATGTGTTGGCCAATCTGGCGGCCCTCTCCTCCTCTGTGCAGGCTATACACCAGTCGTTCTCCTTGCCGTCTTCCGGCCCAGATGCCACCAGGGCCCCCTGTGGACCTGCCCCGACCAATGCAGCCAGCTCGGTGGGGATCCCATCCCTGCCACAGTTGGGAGTCGGAGGTCCAGCAGGGGTGGACAACACAGCAACTGGACCCCAGCAGATGGAAGATGTGACAGCATCATCGGGCAGGGCACGTGCACGAAGGCGTCGGTGGTTTCCATCAGCCTGGATGCTGTCGTGCTGGCAGAGGCAGTGGCGTCAGAGGCAGCAGCAGGCTCGACGTGGGAGGCATCATGGCTCGGGGCCATCAAGATCAGAGGGGCAGGCATCGGCCGGAGGGCAGGGCAACCCTGGGATGGTGGTGTCTTCCGTGTGGGAGCAGTTGGTCCAGCGGATAGTGCGGAGCGGCAGCGGGCGGAAGAGGAGCGGCTCACCATGGTCAGGGCGGAGTTCTCCATGCGTCGGGCATTGAGGCGGGCTGAGTGCCTCGAGGAAGCTCGCAGGGAGTTTGAGCTGAACATGGGGTTATCCCTGCGAGACCTCGGGGCCAGGACAGAGTCCCGCCTCCAGGACATCGACATGGAGTTCGATGATGCCCTGGCCAGCAGCATCACTGAGTGAGCCGCAGGACTTGCCCGCTGCCGTTGTATATAGTTATTTAGTTAGTTAGTGTTATGTTTCCTTTATTCATTTTTATTTTTTTGGACCGCTCGGACAATGGCCACTTTTTTGTAGATATTTTTTTCATTAGGTAGTAGTAGGTTTCATTTATGGTGTTGGGCTCATGGACCCTGGAATATTCGTGTATATAGTTTGCTTTTTGAAGAAACATTTTTTTTATTGATTATTGTGTTCACCATGAGGAAATGGTTTTTCATTATTTACCTTCCACATGACATTGCTTTGGACAACATGTGTTTTTGGATTACTTTGTTTTTTTTATTTTTACATTTGTTCTCGGACATGGACCATTTATTTTGTTATCCCCATTGTTGTATGTTTGATTTGTTTACTTATTTTTCATCTTTAATACATGTTTTTTAACTTTCACTTGTAGTATTTTCTCATTGGTTTCATACATGTCATGATATGGGTTTTGACATTCACTTGCACCCGTTGTGTATGTGTGTGTGACGGACATGTGTTCATTTACATACTTGCCATTGGGGTTGTATCATGTAATTGTATTCACTATGTGGGTGGATGCAATCCTTGCCTGGGTGTTTGTGCTGGGTATGCTGCCCATTACTGCCATGATTGAGTATCGTCAGGGCCTGGGGGCAGGGGGACATGTGTGGGTGCCTGGTGGAGGATGCCCCTGCACTGCTGGGGGGTGGGGGTGGTGGGAGACATGGGTGGGGGCCTGGTGGAGGGTGCCCATGGTGGCGGGGGGTGGGGGTGATAGGGGACATGAGTGGGGGCCTGGTGGTGGCTGCCCCTGCACTGCTGGGGGGTGGGGGTGGTGGGAGACATGAGTGGGGGCCTGGTGGAGGGTGCCCATGGTGGCAGGGGGGTGGGGGTGGTGGGAGACATGAGTGGGGGCCTGGTGGAGGCTGCCCCTGGATGGTGGGGGGTGGGGGTGGTGGGAGACATGAGTGGGGGCCTGGTGGAGGGTGCCCCTGGTGACTGGGGGGGTGGGGGTGGTGGGAGACATGAGTGGGGGCCTGGTGGAGGGTGCCCCTGGTGGCGGGGGGGTGGGGGTGATAGGGGACATGAGTGGGGGCCTGGTGGGGGCTGCCCCTGCACTGCTGGGGGGTGGGGGTGGTGGGAGACATGAGTGGGGGCCTGGTGGAGGGTGCCCATGGTGGCAGGGGGGTGGGGGTGGTGGGAGACATGAGTGGGGGCCTGGTGGAGGCTGCCCCTGGATGGTGGGGGTGGGGGTGGTGGGAGACATGAGTGGGGGCCTGGTGGAGGGTGCCCCTGGTGACTGGGGGGTGGGGGTGGTGGGAGACATGAGTGGGGGCCTGGTGGAGGGTGCCCCTGGATGGTGGGGGGTGGGGGTGGTGGGAGACATGAGTGGGGGCCTGGTGGAGGGTGCCCCTGGTGACTGGGGGGGTGGGGGTGGTGCACTTCCTCCCCTTCTTCATCTTTAATACATGTTTTTTAACTTTCACTTGTAGTATTTTCTCATTGGTTTCATACATGTCATGATATGGGTTTTGACATTCACTTGCACCCGTTGTGTATGTGTGTGTGACGTACATGTGTTCATTTACCTACTTGCCATTGGGGTTGTATCATGTAATTGTATTCACTATGTGGGTGGATGCAATCCTTGCCTGGGTGTTTCTGCTGGGTATGCTGCCCATTACTGCCATGATTGAGTATCGTCAGGGCCTGGGGGCAGGGGGACATGTGAGGGTGCCTGGTGGAGGATGCCCCTGCACTGCTGGGGGGTGGGGGTGGTGGGAGACATGGGTGGGGGCCTGGTGGAGGGTGCCCCTGGTGGCGGGGGGGTGCGGGTGATAGGGGACATGAGTGGGGGCCTGGTGGGGGCTGCCCCTGCACTGCTGGGGGGTGGGGGTGGTGGGAGACATGAGTGGGGGCCTGGTGGAGGGTGCCCATGGTGGCAGGGGGGTGGGGGTGGTGGGAGACATGAGTGGGGGCCTGGTGGAGGCTGCCCCTGGATGGTGGGGGGTGGGGGTGGTGGGAGACATGAGTGGGGGCCTGGTGGAGGGTGCCCCTGGTGACTGGGGGGGTGGGGGTGGTGGGAGACATGAGTGGGGGCCTGGTGGAGGGTGCCCCTGGTGGCGGGGGGGTGGGGGTGATAGGGGACATGAGTGGGGGCCTGGTGGGGGCTGCCCCTGCACTGCTGGGGGGTGGGGGTGGTGGGAGACATGAGTGGGGGCCTGGTGGAGGGTGCCCATGGTGGCAGGGGGGTGGGGGTGGTGGGAGACATGAGTGGGGGCCTGGTGGAGGCTGCCCCTGGATGGTGGGGGGTGGGGGGGGTGGGAGACATGAGTGGGGGCCTGTTGGAGGGTGCCCCTGGTGACTGGGGGGTGGGGGTGGTGGGAGACATGAGTGGGGGCCTGGTGGAGGGTGCCCCTGGATGGTGGGGGGTGGGGGTGGTGGGAGACATGAGTGGGGGCCTGGTGGAGGGTGCCCCTGGTGACTGGGGGGGTGGGGGTGGTGGGAGACATGAGTGGGGGCCTGGTGGAGGGTGCCCCTGGTGGCGGGGGGGTGGGGGTGATAGGGGACATGAGTGGGGGCCTGGTGGAGGCTGCCCCTGCACTGCTGGGGGGTGAGGGTGGTGGGAGATATGAGTGGGGGCCTGGTGGAGGGTGCCCCTGGTGGCTGGGGGGTGGGGGTGGTGGGAGACATGGGTGGGGGCCTGGTGGAGGGTGCCCCTGGATGCTGGGGGGTGGTGGTGGTGGGAGACATGAGTGGGGGCCTGGTGGAGGGTGCCCCTGGTGGCTGGGGGGTGGGGGTGATAGGGGACATGAGTGGGGGCCTGGTGGAGGGTGCCCCGGCACTGCTGGGGGGTGGGGGTGATAGGGGACATGGGTGGGGGCCTGGTGGAGGGTGCCCCTGCACTGCTGGGGGGTGGGGGTGGTGGGAGACATGAGTGGGGTCCTGGTGGAGGGTGCCCCTGGTGGCTGGGGGGTGGGGGTGGTGGGAGACATGGATGGGGGCCTTGTGAAGGGTGCCCCTGGTGGCGGGGGGGTGGGGGTGATAGGGGACATGAGTGGGGGCCTGGTGGAGGGTGCCCCTGCACTGCTGGGGGGTGGGGGTGGTGGGAGACATGGATGGGGGCCTGGTGGAGGGTGCCCCTGGTGGCGGGGGGGTGGGGGTGGTGGGAGACATGGATGGGGGCCTTGTGAAGGGTGCCCCTGGTGGCGGGGGGTGGGGGTGATAGGGGACATGAGTGGGGGCCTGGTGGAGGGTGCCCCTGGATGGTGGGGGGTGGGGGTGGTGGGAGACATGAGTGGGGGCCTGGTGGAGGGTGCCCCTGGTGACTGGGGGGGTGGGGGTGGTGGGAGACATGAGTGGGGGCCTGGTGGAGGGTGCCCCTGGTGGCGGGGGGGTGGGGGTGATAGGGGACATGAGTGGGGGCCTGGTGGGGGCTGCCCCTGCACTGCTGGGGGGTGGGGGTGGTGGGAGACATGAGTGGGGGCCTGGTGGAGGGTGCCCATGGTGGCAGGGGGGTGGGGGTGGTGGGAGACATGGATGGTGGCCTTGTGAAGGGTGCCCCTGGTGGCGGGGGGATGGGGGTGATAGGGGACATGAGTGGGGGCCTGGTGGAGGGTGCCCCTGGATGGTGGGGGGTGGGGGTGGTGGGAGACATGAGTGGGGGCCTGGTGGAGGGTGCCCCTGGTGAATGGGGGGGTGGGGGTGGTGGGAGACATGAGTGGGGGCCTGGTGGAGGGTGCCCCTGGATGGTGGGGGGTGGGGGTGGTGGGAGACATGAGTGGGGGCCTGGTGGAGGGTGCCCCTGGTGACTGGGGGGGTGGGGGTGGTGGGAGACATGAGTGGGGGCCTGGTGGAGGGTGCCCCTGGTGGCGGGGGGTGGGGGTGATAGGGGACATGAGTGGGGGCCTGGTGGAGGCTGCCCCTGCACTGCTGGGGGGGTGGGGGTGGTGGGAGACATGAGTGGGGGCCTGGTGGAGGGTGCCCCTGGATGGTGGGGGGTGGGGGTGGTGGGAGACATGAGCAGGTGTGCAGGGTAGTCCCCTGTTTTGTGGGCTGCCTGCAGGGGCCGTCGAGGGTGTACAGGGAACACCTGTGAGGACCCACCCAGCCTAATCGCGTGTGTAACTTCCCACGCACCCCTGTAATACACGTACCAAGCCAAATCGCGTGTGGGACTTCCCCGGCACCCCTGAAATACACGCGCCCAGGCTATTCGCATGTGGAACTTCCTGCGCACCCCTGAAATACACGCGCCCAGGCTATTCGCGTGTGGAACTTCCCGCGCACCCCTGAAATACACGCGCCCAGGCTATTCGCGTGTGGAACTTCCCGCGCACCCCTGAAATACACGCGCCCAGGCTATTCGCGTGTGGAACTTCCCGCGCACCCCTGAAATACACGCGCCCAGGCTATTCGCGTGTGGAACTTCCCGCACACCCCTTAAATACACGTACCCTGCTGTAATCGCGTGTGGGACTTCCCGCGCACCCCTGAAATACACGCGCCCAGGCTATTCGCGTGTGGAACTTCCCGCGCACCCCTGAAATACACGTGCCCAGGCTATTCGCGTGTGGAACTTCCCGCGCACCCCTGAAATACATGCGCCCAGGCTATTCGCGTGTGGAACTTCCCGCGCACCCCTGAAATACACGTACCCTGCTGTAATCGCGTGTGGGACTTCCCGCGCACCCCTGAAATACACGTACCCTGATGGAATCGCGTGTGGAACTTCACGCGCACCCCTGAAATCCACATACCCGGCCAAATCGCATGTGAGACTTCCCGCGCACCCCGGTATACACGCCCACGTATTTTTTGTCAGCGTGTCCGTGTTTGTGGGTACCCCTTTGCACGTCATTTGTCCTGGAGGGCCACAGTATAGGACATTCATCATGGCAGTATATGGGTGCTATTTGTTGGCGCACCTTTTGGCGCACATTTCTTACAGCCGCAGAGACGCTACCGCCTGCTTTCTTGTGGCGGTCGTGTTTGTGCCTGTGCGCTGGTTTGAGCGTGCGCTTTCTTGCCCTATTCTATTCCATGAATACGTGTTGTAGGCGAGCGTGTGGGCGTTCCGCGCACTTGTGCCCTGTACTTCCCCCGTGACGCCCACGTTTTTGCAAGTTGTTCCCCATTCCGAGTGTTACGCCCGTGTTCCGCCTACTTTTGTTGCGTGCGCCGCGCTATGTGCGAATTTCGCTGTGGCCTGTGCGATTTTCGCTGTGACCTGGCGCACGCTGTTAGATGGCCTGTGCGCCAACGTGCGTGGCGCACTTTTTATCGCACATCCGCTGGTTTTCTCGTGCACGGACTTCCATGAATCGACGTGCGCTGCTTTTCGTGCGATTTTCGCACTTGCACTGCGATTTTCGCTATTCCACTGCGATTCGCACGTTTTTGCCCACTTGCGCCGCGCTAATTATTCCATGAATCGGCCTGTAAATCAAATAATCAATTGAAATAAAAAAATGAAAAGAGTAATGAAAGAAAGAAAAGCAAAATCAATAAAATTGAAGAAAACCATAAAAAAACATAACAAATAAAATGCAAAGTGAAATCATTGAAAAAGAACAACAAAATAACGGGAAAAATGACAAATGAAAATAAAAAGATAACATACTTACCAAAAACCAAACAATTTGGATGAAAAATCAAAAATATTTGCAGAAAAAAAACTGCTGGAAAAAAAAATGTGCAGGAAAAAAAATGGCCATATATGACCTGGAAGGTTTGGGGGCACCCAGGAGGGGGGAGGTACAGGGTGCACCTCAACACCCACATGTGTAGATGTCGAGGTAAAAACAAAAAAACCCTCACTGGGCTCAGCGCCTGCACGGCCCGACCTATGTGGGAGATAGGTTGTCATCGTCACACACTGGATCTGAATCAGAAGGTGGATGTGGTGCAGTTGACTCACCATGCCTAGCCGTGCCTTGCCCCTCAATGGCAGCAAGTATGCGGGTCTGGTAAGCCAGGTCCTGGCGGGCAATGAGACTGAGGTCAGCATGAATTACCGCACGTGTCACACGTGCTTCCTCCTGCAGGGACTGACGTGTGAGTCAGAGTTCTGCTTGCATGGCCTCACATGACAAACAGAGTGACTTCTGGCTTGCATGGAGTTCAGCCGAGATGGTTCTTTCAAGCTGTACCATCCTGTCATCTGTCCGCCTACTCTGATCCATCATGAGGTCAGCTAGAGTAGATTGGAGGGCTTGTTGTTCCACCCTCACAGCCTCATAGTGTGCCTCTGCTTGAGCATTAAGTATTTCACGCAGAGCCACCATTTCAGCCCCGGCGTGCCCTGTCATACGCTGCCATGCCCAGCCTGAGTGAGTGGCACGTGGACTGTGTAGCCCGCTCATGGAGCACCATTTGCCTTACAGAGGGGAGGGTGGAATGGGCCACACTTTCCATACCTTGAGTAATCATCTCAACTGCTTGCCCCTGCTGCTGTGCTATGGCAATCACGGAACGCTCCAACTCAGTTGACCCCGGTGGCCCACGGACACCAAGTTGCTGGACACCACACCTGCTGCGCCCAAGGAGCCGTGGTCCTTGCTGGGTTGGTGCCGCCCGCGGCTGCAGGACTGCATCCCCCCATTGACCTGATGCCCCAGGAACATGGCCAACTGGTGTTGAGTGTGACTGTGCGCCCGTAACCACCACAGGTGGACATTCCAACCCTGCCCTGCCCCCTACTGTAGGTGTTGCAGACAGAAGACCATCCAACACAGGATCACCTACTAGCGACGACACGTCATGATGCGGATCCGGCTCAACATAGTGGTCAGAGGATACATCAGAGCCTGACTCAGAGTCAGCTCTGGACACGATGGCCTGGAGCACCTGTGGGTTCTCGTGGGCTGCCACCCCACGACAACCACTGGTGCTTGGTTGGTCATGTGAACTGACCACCGTGTCTGGGATGACATCTTCATCCTCTGCCACCAGTGCGTCATCACCTGCAACATAAAGAAAAGAAACAAGAACATGTCAGTAGCACATACCACACACATACAGTTCACAACATTGACAACCAAATAATGAAACAGCCATGTCACAGGCAACTCAAACCCCAACATGCATCCAGTGGCATTGCAATGCAGGGCCATCACAAAAGCAGAAAAGGATGTGTGAAAAATGTGAATGCAACACATTTATTGCATGTTGCACGTCACCTGCATCACACACAACCTCTAGAAGGCATATATCCAATGCCAAAATGAGAGAAGGGACCAAATAGTCAGCACCTAGCATAAGCACAAATAGACAGAGCTAGAAATGTAACCGAACACACCATGATACATGTAACATGCATGTTCATGTGCAGCACTCAACTACAATCAACTATGAACAGTACATATATCATAGGAGGCAACTACACTAGTGCATTTCCATAATGTGAGAGGAGGACATGGGTACATACATGTCAGGTCAACATCACACAGCACCATCATGATTGCATGTTGAGGGGCTTAACTTGGCACAGGAGTGGGTGTGTGCGTTGCAGTGCATGTGTAGCCCCTCAATTTACAACATCAAGACGTACGTAGTGATGACAATATTCAAACATTATGGCAGTGTAACGTCAATTGCAGCCATCATGTGCAAATGGCATGCACCAGGTAGCATGGTTTCTGTGAAACACCCAGCCTCTGGCCAATAGCAGGGAGGCACTGCATGGCAATGACATGTTCCACGCCGAACTGTGCATTGCCAGACAGTGTAGGCGTGCGTTTATTGCATTTCGTCAGTCAAATGTCACTACAGCCGATGAGAAGTGGACATGATGGAGGAGAGGTGAAAAACCATCCATAGTACATCCATGCATGTAGAAGACAACACCAGTTGAAAAGTGGTCATGGGCCTGTAACTGGGGGAGCCATGGCCATGATACAGATTTGCACAGCCTAAAGTCATGCGTGATGACACACAGACCTACAGTGAGCATGACATGGCTGTCCAAATGAGATGCCACTTGGATCATCCTGGACAAATACAACAATGAGCAGGTGGTCAAGGACACCTAGGGGCATACATGGAATACATATGTAACATGATCCTGCACATATGTGCATGGAGAGCAACTGCCATCAGCACACTCAGAGTGAGCCACACTGCACCAAGGACAAAGGATGTATATGACATGATGTGACATCTCATCAAGATTGCACTCACACACAAGTGGCTCAGAGCACAAACAAGCAAAGGGAGGGGAACAAGGGAGAAAAGTAATTCAAAACAACTATCATACTGGGCACAGTGACACACAGAACACGCTAGTGCATGGAGAAGGGATAAAGGGTTGAAGACCCAGGAAGGGGGAGAAGGGGAACGTGCCAAGCAGAGGAGACCAAAGAAGGAAAATGAAGTCCAATGATAGAATGTCCATTCAAAAAGTGGTAGTGCAGCCAGCAAGTGGCAAGTGCAAGATGATTGGGACAGGGCAAATCTGATGAGTGCGGACAAACAGTGCTGGACTGTATGGGGACACGCACTGGACCCATTGATATGAGAGGCCTGTAGGCAGTGCAGCAGGAGGCAGGGTGTGCAGGTACCTGATCCGATGGACACAGTGTGTGCAGGGGCACAGTGCCAACAGTGGAAACTGTTCAGCTGGGTAGAAGAGTGGCAAATGCAGGAGCAAGTAGGAAGGTGTTGAGGTGCTTCCAGAAGCAGATATATCTCTCCTCAAGATTCAACGTAGCCAGTTGGCTGTTCAAAAGTGAGCTCCCAGCTGTACACACAGATCTACTCCTACCTTATTTATTCAATTCATGGCTGACCTTGAGGGGTAGAGGAGCAAGGGAATCAAGAGGGGAGGAATTGTTAGAGGGATTGTTGAAGGTATTTTATACTCAGTCCCAAAAAAACCTTGTGCACAATGCAGAGGGTCTGAAGTAACATTCTTGCATCCACTGGTGGCCAATGAAGGGGTCATGGAGCTGGAAAGATAGGATCCCAGGGCGTGAGGCCAAGGACAAGTCTTGCAGTTCTGTACTGGATTAGTGGTGGATGGTGGAGTGTGGAGGCAGGTCGAATATTGAAAGAGACTGTCACAGTACCCCAACATTGAGTAAACCAGAGCTTGACAGACTGTGAGCATGTAGGAGAATGTAAGGAAAGGCACAGTATCCTTGAGGAGGATGAGCAAGAAGTTAATCCATCTCAAGCTACGTCACAAATGTGTGTGTAAAAGGGATGTGTTGAGTCAAAGGTGACCCCGAGGTTCTTGGCCATGCAGGTGGAGGCAGGAGGAGGGCCAAGTGGGGCTGGCCAGAGATTGATGGCAAAGGATGGCAAAGGTGTATAGATGAGGAGGATGGCAGTCTTGCTGGCATTCCAACAGAGACCGTTGGTAGTACACCAAAAGCAAATGGCAATGAGGCTATCAGAAATAAGGAAGGGACAAGAGGTGGCCAAGGGCAGCCAGGAGATGAATTGGTTGTCATCAGCATAGCACCAGAACTTGTACAAAAAAATGATAATGCAGTAGTCAAGAGCTGCCACTTGCTCTCCATGAATTGGGTACGAGAGGCCAAAACCCTGGTGAACAACACAGGTGGTGAGGGAGACTGAAGATAGGAAAGAGCCTACTGGGTGGGTCACACATGCCAAACACACATGCCATTGAGTTACACGCATCAATACTCACCAGATGATGCTTCATAATCCATCCTCTCTCCCACTCCACGGATTTGTTCTTCCGGAATGTAATCTGAAGCGATCTCCTCATGCTGAGTGAGTTCATCCTCCTCTGGTGGTGGCTCACCAGGTGTAATTGGAGGCACGCTTTTGCTTAGCACTGTGTCTGAGGTCACTCCAGCGCTTGTAGCAGTCCTGAGCTGTGCGCACCTGGAATCCCATGGATGTCACACCATCTGCAACATGCTGCCAGTGGACCCAAAGCTGGTGATGCGTTGTATGGCACTGTGGGCCCACAAGCATATCGAGTATGGTGTTCCAACACGTATTCTACAAGGAAGTCCAGTTCCTGATTGCAGAAAGGCTTCTTCCTTGACGTGCCAGAGGCCGGAGCTGTGTCTGGGTCCACCTTTTGGATGGTGGTACTGACCCTGAGGGGGCAATGTGGCCCTGATCAGTGTGGATAGTGGCGCTGGTGGACTGGACCAAGGCAGTGGGTGTTGATATGAGGACAGAAGGTCTGGTTTGGGTCTGAGTCACTGCTGGGGTAGTGTTGGCTGCATCTGAACATGCAGTTACCACCATGCAGTTACAACCACCCGGCTGCTTGGGGCAGCAGATGTCATAACTGCTCCAGATATGTGTGCCACAGTCACAGCCACAGTGGACGCACATGAGCCCAACCTCCGGACAGGACGAAATCGTCCTTGGAGTCCTTGTCACACAACGCAACATGCGCTGCCCGGGTGGAGGTGTCCACAGGTGCTCCCGCAGCTACCACCACCTGTGGGCCTGTGACAGCAGATGTAAATTGCTGTTGGGTGATATGGGTGTCAGGTTGTGATGCAACAGCTGCATCACCAGGAACCACAGGGGGTGGTGGCATGTCTGCACCAGCACGTGGCTGGGCATCCTGTCCTGGAGGGGCACTCCTGCCTATTCCCCCCCTGTAGCCACCCTGGCCACCCTGGACTTCCCATCCTCCCTGATCTCAGCACCCACATGCCTGACCACATCCAGCCCTGGGAGGATGCCCATCTTTGCTGCCCTTAGCCTTTGGTGGCCTCCCAGCCATGGCACCAATGGAAAATGGGCTATGGGAGGTTCACTCAACAATTGTCCTGGGAAATTGGCAAGAAGGGGGCAGGGTACTTGATGGAATAGGCACCCCAGTGCCCCTGCAAGTCTGTCTGTGATCCCTGGGAAAAAAATGATGGGTCACGCAATGCTCAAGCACCCCCAAAAAGAAAAGAGAAAAATCAAATAATCAAAAATGAATTTTTTTTTTATTTAAGCACAGGTAATTGGAAGAAAAAAAATGTTGTGCATGCGACCCCGGTAGCCCACATGCATGAATATTATCTCCAGCAGTTCGGTGTGGCACCCAGGAACACAAAAAACACGTACGTGTGGAACACGCAGACTACTATGACCTCTAATTGGTACGCATGCACAGGGGGAACCACAGGGGGAAAAAAGCGTACACGACTCACCGCCTGCCTTGCTTGGAAAAAAAAAAAAAACATACGCGCTTCTGCATGTAGGCAACACCCCACCAAAATAAGAGGTACGGACTTCAGATGCTGTGAAGTAATCGCGTGTGATTCCAGCAGAGTAAACACATGCATCGGTCTCCACGAAAAGCATGTACAGTGTTTTGCTGGCCCACACTCAACTTTAACCCCTGCTGAAGGCAACACCCGTGCACATAACATCACTTAGGCACTAAGGGCCTTTCCTCAAATTACACGCATCCACACATGAACGAGATTTTTTTGCACGTGCTGAATCACCATGCTCCTGTGACGAGTGAGCGCATTCGCGTATCACGTCACATACGCGCTTATGCGATAAGGGCCTTTCCTCTTATTACACGCTGACGTGCTGTTTTTTCACATGCCAAATCACTCTGTATCAAGAAGGCCACGCGACAACACACGGAAGACCACGCTCCTGCCCAGAAGGCCATTTTCCTGCCCCCTAGAGCCCGAGCAGACTCCCACCTGCCATCTGCTGCTGCCTGTCTGCCTGCTGGCCACATGCCCTGCCATTTGGTGCCTGCACGTCAGCCATCTGCAGGGGTCCCGTTGCGGTGACCACCCCTGCTGGAACAGAAGACTCCCGACTGAAGTTCAATCACTCCACAGCCCAGCCCCAGGACCCAGTTTCCCACCCACACCTGCCTCAGGGGTTGCCATGTCGGGGGAAACACCATCAGACACCACTGGCAGCCCCCAGCCAGCGAGGCAGAGGGCTACCAGCTTCAGTGCCACAGAAGTTGGTATCCTGGTGGAGCAAGTCCTGGGGCCTTATGATGCCCTCTACAGAAGAAGACACGGCAACAAGGATGGACGTGAGGGGATCTGGAAGGACATCATGGATGCCATCAACATGGAGAAGGTGGCAGTCTGTGACATACAACACGTCTGGAAGCACTGGGAGGACTTCAGGTCCAGGACCCTCAGGAAGGCCCGGTGCCTCTTGGAAGAAGCCGGTGCAGTGAGGCGCCGGGTCCACCTTACCACCGACAACATGAGGGTCCTGGAACATTATCGCCCAGCGCTTCAATGCCAGATCCTCGAGAGGCAGAGCAGTCCGGAGTCGAGCGGTAAGTGTCCATGCATACTTATTGGAGGCAGATATAAATATCAAAAAAATTAGGATGAGAGATCCTACAAGCGGTTGTGTGGTTCTGAACATATACATTTATTTCAAACACACAGAATGTTTTGAATGAATTCTCCATTATTTTACAGAACTTTCGATAAGCACGAAAGTAAGTGACAACGGAGAGGTGTGATTATATACAGTGGAAATACAGGGTAAATAGCAACCTCTCTAGTGTAGAGGTAAAAATCCACATAGGGGCACAGTCACATATGATAGTAGGATAGACCTATAGTTGAACAAAGGGAACCCGGGACGGAGAGTAGTCCAGGGTATAATTAACACAGGGTGTACACAATATAATCTACAGAACAATCCAGGACCGCGTTGAGCATGTCCTAGCAGCGGTGACGTTGCGTCAATGTTGTATTTGTGATGACGTGCAGGGTTCTCGTAAGGACAATGCACGTCATTTCAAATACCTCATTGACTGCGTCAGCCTACTAGGACAGGTCACCCAGGCAGGGTTCCTCTGTGTGCTGGATCTTATAGCGACCCCCTCCTCAACTGAACCCCCTATGCGCCAGTTGTCCTCCGTGCCATCTTCCTGCCCAAGTATCACCTGGGCACCCTGTGGAGCTGCCCCTGAACCAGCCAATAGGCTGGTGGAGGACACATCCCTGCCACAGTCGGGAGTCAGAGATCCAGCAGGGGTGGCCACCCCAACAACTGGACCCCAGCAAGAGCAGGACGTGCAGGCATCGACAGCAGGGCACATGCATGGCAATAGCAGGCTCAGGGTCAGTGGGCCATCAGATAGATGGGGAGTGGCGGTGGGCATAGGAGGCATGGCTCACTATGGCCAGGGTGGAGAACTCCATGCGCAGGGCATTGAGGCGGGCTGAGTGCCTCGAGCCAACCCCCGAGGCAGGTGTGGATGGGCAACTGGGTCCTAGGGCTAGGCTGTGGAGTGATGGTACTTCAGTCGAGATTCTTCGGTTCCAGCAGTGGTGGTCACTGCAACTGGACCCCTGCAGATGGCAGATGTGCAGGCATAAAATTGCAGGGCATGGTGGCAGCAGGCAGGCAGGCAGCAGCAGATGGTTCGTGGGAGGCTGCTCGGGGCTCTGGAGGTCAGTATTCCGCCATCTGGGCAGGAGCGTGGTCTTCCGTGTGATGTTGCGTGGCCAGCTTGATATGGAGTGATTTGGCACGTGAGAAAACAGCATGTCAGTGTTATTCGAGGAGAGGTCCTTAGCACGTAAGCGCATCTGTGATGTAACATGCGTGCCCATTTCCCTCACCACGGGTTGAAGGTCCCACGTGGGTTTCATGGGATGTGGTATGCATATTCCGGGGGTGCGCATTGTCTTTTACACGCGTTTTTTCTGGCGCGAGCAAGGTACTTGTATTCCGAGGGGTGCGCGGGGAGGTTTCCACACATTTTCGATAGCATGGGCGGGCTACGTGTATTCCGAGGGATGCGCGTGGACTTTTACATGCGTTTTTGATGGCGTGAGTGGGGTACGTGTATTCCGAGGGGTGTGTGTGGACTTTTACACTCGTTTTCGCTGGCGCAGGCGGGGTACGTGTATTCTGAGGAGTGCACGTGGACTTTTACATGCGTTTTTAATATCATGGGTGGGGTTTGCGTATTCCGAGGGGTGCGTGTGGACTTTTACACGCGTTTTCGATTGCGCGAGCGGGGTACGTGTATTCTGAGGGGTGCGCTGGGACTTTACCACACATTTTCATGGATGGGGGGCTGTATAATGGTCCACTGGCCTTTGCGCCATGTAGGGGATTTGTGTGATGTTTTTGGCACACAGGGCGGGGTTGGGGTCATTACTGGCTCTGCGCCATGGCTGTTTATGGATGTCGAAATCAATATATACGCTGTGCGTTGAAATGGGTTTTAGCGCACACGGATGGTGCAGACTGCCGCATGCACACTCTGTGTACCAACCGCATGTGCCACTTGTGCACGAAATTCTATGAATTACCCCCAAAATCTTTATACTTTTTGTTAACTCACCCAAAACGCCTGCTGCCCTGTGAGCATCTGATGCTATGCGTGTAGGAGTGAGTGGTGTGTGCATTCTTCTTCCCATCACTATCTGGTGTGGGGACAAGTGGTTGTCTTTACTGGGCTGCATTATCAGGCTAAACAAAGCCAGAGGAAGACAGTGCAGCCAGTTCCTCCCTAATGTAGTACATATATTTGAAAATGTACGCTTTAATAGTCTGTTCAGTTTTTCTACAATCCCTTTTACCTGAGATGATATATACAGCACAGTTTGTACTGTATCCCTAATAGGGATCCACTCTCTTTAAACAATTTATTAAAAAATTGAGTTCCATTATTAGATTTTAGGACCTCACATACCGACCAGCGAGGAAAGAACTTGAGTACCAGAAACTTTGCTGCTGATTTTGCATCGGGTTGTGTGCAAGGAACAGCCTCAACCCAACTGGAGAACAGACATACTGCAACAATAAAGTTAAGGTATTTGCTGCACCTGTTAAGCATGTCCACATAATCAATGTGCAGTTCCCTGAAGGGTCCAGTCAGACTTGGCAAAGTGCCTTGCAGCATCCTCAGAGTCTTTCCAGTAAAAATGACACATCGTGCAATTTGACACAAACTTGTTGACATATTCCTGCAGATTGGTGACAAACCAGTCCTCCTGAACATCATATGCAATGTGCTGTTTTGAAATATGTGCTGTGTAATGCAGTTGCTCAAGAGTAACCATTAGCAGTTCCCATGGCAATACTACTGTACCTGTAACATTTTCTCTCCTCAGTGTCTGTGAGCACCCCATTTTAACCCACAGCTCTTTCACTTCCTGGGATGCCTGACCTTATAACTCAAATATTTGGGTGAGTGGTACTGCAGTGTATGGAATTTCTAGCTGTAACTGTTGATTGGCAACCTCAGGATATACAGTGATGTCTGGTTCCCTATGATTTTCTGCTTCTTTGGTGGCCTTGTCTGCTGCATCATTGCCAAATGAGACAGGGTCTTTATTTTGGGTGTGGGCGGTGCATTTAACCACTGCCACTAGTGTTAGGTTGAACAAGACATAAATTCATCTTTTCAACAAGGCTGTATGCTACACGGGCATGCCATCTGACCTTCGAAATCCCCTCCTTTTCCATCTGATGACACTGAGGGGATCATTACGAGTTTGGAGGCAGCCATGGCGCTTTTAGCGCCATGGCTGACTCCAAACTCATGTCCGGGTTCTCATAATGGGGACTTACCAGGTCATTCCAACATTGGAGGACCCGGTAAGTCCCCATTCTGAAAACCATTCCCCATTCCCATTCGAGCCCCCATAGGGCTCAATCGGAATGGTGAAGGAGCTAATAACGGGCACATAAATTACAGGCCCGTTATTAGCTCCCTGGTCCCTTAGCGGCTCCCACTAAGGGACCTTTGAATGCAGCGGTAAGGGGTTAACAGCACCGACATCCTTACTTACCGGTGCCATTAACCCCTTACCTCCAGTCTTGTAATGAGGCCCTGCATGTACGGTGGTGGTCATAGAGTAAGAATATAGTCTCTAAGCACTGTTGGGTTGCTTCATTTAGTGCAATAAATTCTACTGCCTGGGCCGAATAGTGTGTTGGCAGCCTCTCTTGAACTACAACCTCATATTCCCTATCTACAAGCCGCATCTCTGTGTGTCTCTGGCCAGTCTCCTGATCAATCGTCGATGACCTGTCAATGAAAAGAACTTCCTCTTCTTCACTTGCATCCTCTCTTGCTCTTACTAAATCATCTTTGGGACCTTTGTATGGAACACAATAATGCACTTCCTCCCCTTCTTCAACAGGAATTGTAATAAACATAATAAACATAGATGGATACACTGTGTAAAACCTTACAATGTGAATGGACAGGCTTGACAAAAAAAACTCATACGCCAAGGCTCTTTTGTGGTTAAAGTGGCGTTTGATCATTCAAGAATTGCAAACACTGCATGCTCTACATATAATGTCACTGAGCAACCCATAGGGGTATTTCTGGATATTTCATTGGCTAAGGCTGCAGCAGCCAGTGCCTGTTCACATGGGAATTGACCCTGCACCACTGCATCTAGTATACCACTGTAATAGGCTAGGGGTTTGTGTCCTAAGGATGTTTGATGAGTCAATGCAGCAGTCATTATTTGACCTTTGGAATTTGAGAACAAATACAATTATTTCATGTAATCAGGAGTTGCTAGTACTGGTGCAGCACGTATGGCATTTTAAAGTTTCTGGAAACATGTTATCATTTCTTGTGTGGCTCGTTGCTTCTTTGAGTCACTGCAGTAGAGGTTTTGTGTAATTAGAATAGACAAAAATCCATGTTCTACAATAGTTACACAAACCCAAAAATGGTTGCATTTCTTTAACCATAGTGGGCTGTGGTGTTTTCTGTACTGCAGCTACTCTTTCTTTTCAATCTCATCAGCTGTATCAGGTACTAGGTCTTTATGAGCCTGACGTACAAGAAACACAGTGATTTTACTGTATGCTAGATTTGAAATGGATCGATTACTGGCAGCCTCTAGGTCAAGTGCCTCAATGAGGGATCATACATTTTTACTTCCTTGAAGACCTCACCACACCTCAAGAATGACCGCTAGGTGGCCTCCAGTTTAAGACCAGGACTGTAGCCATGTATGGTGTTCTTGTCACCTCACCACCCACCGCTACATCATAACTGCACACTTAGTGTCTGTAACTGTAACCTGTACAGCCCCTTGCCACCTTGCACTTACCTGAGCCACATTGCCCGGGCTTCAATCACTCAGAGCATTGCTGCCCTGATTGCACTTCCCCTCCCTTCTTGCTGGCACGTCCCCTCTCTCCCTTCCCCCCGCACTTTTACGCTGTCGCACTTGCACAATCTCAATGCTTAGTTTTTAAATAAATTGAAGGTATGGACAAATTAGGGGGCGTGACAGGTTGAGCCAGATTTGGCTGAATCCAAAGGCCTGTAAGAGGTAAGGTCCTAAATTCAGTAGTGAGGAGATGTTTTCTCGGATGTCACAACAATTCTAATAACATCCCACTTGGAATTTGCTTTATCTGGTAATCTTTCCACCTCCAGCTCTTCTTATGTCTTAGCCAATGCACCCATTTATTCTTGAGCGAGTTACCCCACTCTCGTCAGCAGTCATTTTGGTTATGTGGTCATCTAGACTGTTCTTCCTTTTTGTGATTTCATTAGCAGTGAATGGTTGTGTGTTTTCTTTAAATGTTGATATCAGCATACTTGTCTCTCCCCACACCTTAATTGGACATTTACATTCGGTAAATTGCTTCTTGTCATACCAGGATCTTCAGGCTTCCCGCAGGTACCTGTTTTCTGAGTCCCCAGCATAGTTTTTCTACCTATGTAGATTTTATGTTAGCCTGTTCATAGTGATATATGTATAACTAAATTGTCCTAATTGGGGTAGCAACTTTACCTTGGTGTATCGACTTATATCCACTCTTTGCTTATACTACACATTTGTTCCAAACATAACTCATCCTTTTAAGCTAGCTTGTTCAAATGTTAAGGTTTTCAACAAAACTAAATAATCTAATAAATGGAGGCCTCATCTACATAGGTCTTGCATTACTTTGGTTTGTATGGTTTGTATTCTATGTAGGTTTTCCATATTCTATTTCACATTAATAGGCAATACCCGCTTCCACAACTTTCTGGCTGAGCTGCAGAAGATCTATGAAATGCTTGAAAACAAAATAAGGCTTGAAAACAAAAGGCCATGAAGAAGTCACCACCCACACTACACATTAACAAGCAGGGTGTTGTTGACAAAACATATTTTGCCTGTGCAGTTACATTGCTTTTATTGAACCTTTGGGTCTATCATGTCATAATCTAGATGCTTTCAATCTGCATTTTGCTGTAAACATGGATGGTTCTTCCAATTGTTTATATTTCTTAAGTTAAATTCAAGGGTTCAAGAACATTTTTCCCATCCCAGTGCCATTCCACCTTCTTGTTCAATGGTGATATGAATGAAATGTTTCAGAACTTTCAGAAAGTTTACCATGCTTGTGAAGTGTCTTCAGATTGTTGTGCCATGTTTCATTCACATCAATTGATGTGCAGCTATTCTTCAACAGTATCCTAACAACTCTGGATCACTCGGGGGTACTGAAATGCAGCACATTTAGCATGGGATTGGCTTCATCAGGATCATTGTTAGACTGGATGTATTTGCTGTCTTTGACTGTCATGTGCACACATCTGGATCTGGGCATCATGGGGTGCCTAGCTGAGGTGTGTGTGGTGTTCAAGATGACATTGTGGGTCTTCCACATCATTTCTCCACTGTCTCAGATGAGCAATTAAGGAATTCAGAAGGGTGAATATATGTAAGGCATTGCTAGATCAGCCTGTTCTACGATATCCACCATGGTAGCCCTTTTCTCTATCCAGAATCTCTAATGGTAGGCCACTTCCTTGTTTTGGCACCTGGTTGTAGTTCAGCATCAATTTGTGATTTAAGAATGGTTTTGGAATGAGAGTGCCTCACAATTCTCTTCATCCCCATGGTTGATGCACAATTACTCACATCTTCTTTGTTGTGGATAGATACATCACAATTGCATTTGAGCCAGTACAGGACAGTACCAAGGCAGCAACTTTACTCCCCAAATAATTAGCAGGCAGAAACAGTGAGGGCAGCAAACCATGTCCTCTTTATACCATATTGTCAATGATCTACTGGAACCATTAGCATTTCCATGCACTATTTAACAGCACAGAACTACTCAGGAAACCTAATCAATCTTTTGCTATTCCTGCAGCTGTAGAAACAGAAGTATGACCCTTCTTCTATAGAAAGAATTGGATCTCAGAAATCTTTACAGGCAAAAGGGGATTAGCTGCATCACAGGACTTGCAGACCCATTATATGCAAATTCTCTGATTGAAAGATGAATTTTACAATTAGGTTGGGCAAAACACCATAGATATAGTTCTCACATTTGATTTGCCTTCTCTGTCTGGATTTTATTGTGTTGATAGTAACCAGGGCAACGTAAATATTCTGCAAGCAAATGTACCAAACATTTAAAAAATGTATTGATAGCCCAATAACAAATAACCCTTCAAGCAATGCTAGGAATATGAAATATCCTGGCAAGAAATGTACAAGCCAATTCCGGAGCAAAACACAAATGCAGAAGCCACTTCCACCAAAAGAGTGAAATATGCCATGTTAGGAGGTATAAGCTGTAACCATAATAACTAAACGCCCCACTGGTAAATGCACAACACAATTAGTTGCAATTGTATACCATGCTTATACAACTATCTCTAAATGCCTTAACAATCCCATTGTGTTATTGATATAAACAATAATTCAGATCACAAGAGGAACGAGAGGTAAAGTTCTTATGGGCACACACAGATAAAGTCTGCACATAAAAGAGTAACCAAACCAACTCAGCATCAGATTTAACCCTTCTATGTCCTGCAGGAGAAGTATCAAAACAGTGGCTCAGAACATCATCTTTAGCTCACTTTTAGGTCTAAATATTTTTTATTTTTTATTTTTTTATTTTTTTTGATCAAGTAGATCTTTACAAAATATAAAAACCAACATTATGCCAATTAGGTCTAAATAAAATATATAATACAATGGCCCTCATTACGACCCTGGCGGAAAGGGGTTTAGGCCGGCGTAAACCATGGCGCACCTTTCCGCCTGAGTACGAGTTCCCGTAGCACCATGGTGATTTTTACGCCTGCTTTTTGCAGGCGGAAAAATCCATGGCGCTACGGGACTTGTTGTTAATTACGCCACCGTAATTTACGGTGGCGTAATTAACGCCTTCCCCACTCCCATTATACCCTATGGGGCAAAAATGGGAATGGGGAAGGGTAAATGGGGATTGGGGACTTACCGCCCCGCCAAGGTCGGAATGGGGCGGTAAGTCCGCCAACCACCATGGCGGAGTTGGCAGCTTAGCGCCATGGACCATGGTGCAAATTGCACCATGGTTCTCCGCCAGCGTCGTAATGAGGGCCAATGTGTCCTTCTTAATTAGAGTATAGTAGCCAAAGACAAAATTCATGAAGCCACAAACAATGTGGTATTCAATTCGTGCAAACAAATAGGTGTGTGTCAATCTGATATACTCTTCTGGATCAAGTATTGACTGCGAAGGAGCAGGTGTCTAGGGCAATTTTGGGATTTGAGAGTGTGTCAAACTCTTTTGTACTGCTGACCTCTCCTTCTTTGCTGGTCCCGACACAAAGCATACCAGTGATAATCAGGATAACGTTTCATTGTTACTGTATATTCTTGAGGTCTCAGAACCTTTTATCCTACTATGGAGCAACCAAAATGGGGTTGCTTTAAAAGTCTGTGTTTCTTGCTTTTACAGACCTATCAAGCACTAATTTTGATCAAACATCTACCATTGTCACAATGTCTCTCCAGAATCCTTAACCACATAACTGAAGAGGGTTTAAGCCATATCGTTTAAGCCACTTGAACATTATTGCCATTGGACCCTCTAAAAAAACTTGCAGCATCAATAGAGCAACTTCCCAGTTCATGCTGATCTGCTAATCTAAAAACTAGAACTGGACATTACCATGTCACCATCAAGTAGACCACAATAAGCCCAACATCCACATCACCATTTCTCATTCTCTGTGCTACATCCTTGCTGAGCATTTTGAGAAAGAAATATTAGGACTTGTATTAATATTGTGCTGAAACCTTTCTATTCCTTGCTATTGCACCACTTCAAAATCGTTCAATATCATTCTGCTTCCTCCCATCTTGACTGCCAAGATACGCCCAAAATATGTTGGACATCTGGATCCTATGCATATTGTGACCTATCAATTTCTTCAATGAAATGTTCTCATTCTTTTAAGTGGCAGACTTGGAATGTGCACTCTTCTATAGTTCGTTTGAACTTGTGTTTTTGCAAGCTAACGTGATAGCTACATACATCTAGCCTCAACTGAAGAAGCCCCGCTGAATGGCCAGAGCTACAACACCTCCTCAGATGGAGGTCTCACATGCTAGGGTGACACTTACAGGGCAGTTTCTCTCACTCTTCTCTGTCACTCTGCCATCATTGTTGCAGTACACTGTACAACACGACCCAATCAGTGATCTCTCTCTGGTGTGTGTCAAAAACAGTATATTGACCTAGAATCCGTTTTTATTTTCAGAAATATTCATCTTCCTCATATTCAGTACACCCCCCACTCTACTCCTCCCAATATTTCTCTGGATGATACCCATTTCCACATCTCTAGAACTTTAATATTAGTCTGCTTACTCCCCTGATTTAATAACTTGGCCTTATCAATTACAATAGTAAACTGGACATGCAAATCTCTTTCATATGACAAAGAAACCAAGGTCAACCTCAGCCAGTGTTGGCTCATCAATCATATATGTCTGTGTCTGATTCACCTATACCTTATTGCTTACAAGAAAGAGATCTTGACTTTGAAACAGGCCGGTCTCTGGACCAAACCTCCTATAGCCTGTGAAGCTTAGTACCCAACTTAAACCACCTAAAATTGGAAAGGGCCTAGTTATCATTCTTAAACAGTATCTCTCTTTATCAGAACTGATCAACCCCATGATTAAAGTAGTGTCTTGTCTGCTCATGCAGCAAACTCTCAGATTTGTGTACTTCTCCCATTGTATATGAGCTAACATACATCGGGTTCTTTCGAGCATTGAATATTCAAGCTCTTTATACCTAGCTGTAAAGTTCTTATGGGCATACACAGATAAAGTCTGAAGAGTAACCAAACCAACTCCGCATCAGATTTAACCCTTCTATGTCCTGCAGGAGAAGTGTCAAAACAGTGGCCAGAACTATGGCTGAAAAACAGTTTACGAAAGACAGAGCATTAAGCATTTAAAATCGGTCTACAACATGCCTGCTGTGGCCACATTCCACTTGTGCTCAATGCTTTACATCCATCAATGGCCAAATACTGAATATCGTTTAGGACACTCTGCATGTTCCACATGCATGGAATTTGCACCACAGTCCTGTAATCGAAACTACGAGGATAGAAAACTAGATGCTGCCTTTACTCTAAATGGCAACTATGTATCAATCTCTTTGTTTTTCACTACCACCTTTGTGGTGACGCCTTCATAGTCCCAGCTGTCAGCAACACTCTTATTGATAGATCTTCAAATATTGTTTTTGCTTAATCAGTAGCATCTGTACCCTTTTGAAGAAAATATGAAATTGTATCTCCTCCCCAAATCCGGTACCGAATTCCCCATTAGGCAATGATGGCAACAGACAGCCCAACCCCTTGCTTTATATACTCTTCTCTCTCCACTTAAGACGTTACCTCATATTACTCCTTTAAACTCAACAAAATACCACACTTGTGCCCATTTTCCTCCCCTACTTCTCTTCTCCTCCCTGCAACCCACCATCCTTTCTATGGACCTCATTACGACCTTGGCGGAGAACCATGGTGCTATTAGCACCATGGTCCATGGCGCTAAGTTGCCAACTCCGCCATGGTGGTTGGCGGACTTACCGCCCCATTCCGACCTTGGCGGGGCGGTAAGTCCCCAATCCCCATTTACCCTTCCCCATTCCCATTTTTGCCCCATAGGGCATAATGGGAGTGGGGAAGGCGTTAATTACGCCACCGTAAATTACGGTGGCGTAATTAACAACAAGGTCCCTTAGCGCCATGGATTTTAACACCTGCTAAAAGCAGGTGTTGAATCCGCCATGGCGCTAAGGGAACTCGTTCTCAGGCGGTAAGGGTCGGCGATGTTTACGCCGGCGTAAACCCCTTACCGCCTGGGTCGTAATGAGGCTGTATATCTTAACTCTCTCCTACGTTTCCTACTTAGCTGAAACCAATATTCTGTTCCGCCAAACTATCCGGCATTCCTATCAATCCACTCACTCCCCAAATGATCAAAGAATTTGCTGCAGTTATCTGTGCTCACTTGTATTCCATCTATAATCTCTCTCTATCAGGTATCATCTTCTCAGCCTTCTGCAAGGTGGCCATGGTCATAACAATCTTTAAAAATAATGGGCCTCATTACGAGTTCGCCGGAATACGGATTTACGTTAACGCCATGCATTGGGCAGCATCTGCGCCAAATTACAAGTTGGTGGGCACATGTACACTGCAATGGCGGTAACAGTAAATCTGCATCATGGAGTTACCACTGAAAACACTGTGGTGCAATGTAAATCCATCTATATTTTGCGGTATTACAGTTACCACTACGGCGGTCTGCAGAAATTCATCTAGTGATCATTAAGTGTGCGGAAATTCGTCATCGCTATAAAAGGAAGTTCCACAGAAGCCATTTTGAAGAACACAATCCAACAAAAATCTTGACATAGGAGTGCCATCCAGACACACAGCTAAGGGCAAACATGTCCACAGGAAATGGCAAATTCAGGGTGCCCAATATGAGGCAACATACTCAAGGGTAATTCCCTACTCTGTCAAGGACTGGGATGTCAGTAAAAGAAAAAATGCAACAATGTCCTGACAGGTTCACTAAACATACATATAAATTCAATTTATAGTAATCTCCTCAATGCCAAGGGTATGGCTCAAAATATCTAAAACAGCTCCTAGGTATGTATTTATTATTAACAAGTCCACCTAAGTCTTCGTTGGGATCTTTTAAAGTCTTTCAAAGACTTTTGAAGACTTTAAAAGATCCCAACGAATACTTAGGTGGACATGTTAATAATAAATACATATCTAGGAGCTGTTTCAGATATTTTGAGCCATACCCTTGGCATTGAGGAGATTACTATAAATTGAATGTATATGTATATGTTTAGTGAACCTGTCAGGACATTGTTTCGTTTTTTCTTGTGCCCAATATGAGGCAGTGGAAGCCAAAATTCTAAGAGCAGGAGCTCACAGTGATGGCAGAGCAAGTTGTTGTCAACTCAGATGAGCTAAATGGCCCATCTCACAGGAAGACCAGCCAACAGTGCAAAAACCACATATGGGCAAATATCATGGATAAGGTGGTGGCTGTAGGGCACATCCAACGTTATGTTGAGGAAATGAAGAAGAGGTGGAATGAACTCAAGTCCAGGGTCAGGACCCTCATCGCCAATCACCACTGGGAGACCAGTGCCACTGGAGGTGACACAGTAGAACCCCTGCTGCTGACACCGTGGGAGAAGATGGTCAGTTGCATCCTGCACATAGTTCGAACCAAGGGCATGGGCACAGAAGAGCTAGGAGCCAGCAGCCAAGCCAAATGTGGTGTGTACCAAAGTGGTGCATGCAACAATGAATGCATAACCCTGCAGGCAGAAATCAATCACCACCCATGTGAGGCACCAGGCCCCATTGACGCAAACATTGACCACCGGACTCTCCTCATATGACACCCATGCACTGCCAACATAGCCACCATGAAACCATGTAACTTAACCCTGTCCATGGATGCACAACAGTTGACTGTTGCGTCGCAGCCACATTCACCTCTGCTACCATAGGCCATGTAAAGACACATTGAGGAGTACACACCTGACAACATGCCCACCTGACCCACACACAACCAAATGCACTGCAACCACCTGACTGCATCACCAGATAGATGCCACCAAGAGTACATAGGCACAACTGCACATGATAGCCCATGGCCCAACTAATCCCTTATATGCACCTCCAAATCTAGAAGGCCAATCCACACCTGACCATCCATATGCAATTTATGCCTTGTACACAGTGGCCGACAAGTGATGCCAGCCGCCCCCAGGAAGCACAGCCTGCAGTGATGACAATGTACAAGTGACAGTGAATGTTGCTTTCCAAAGCACATCAGCAACAATGTGATAACGCAAATGTCAAATTTCCCCCAACAGGAACCCTGGAAAATGGACCATCTAGGACACCAGTAACAACCACTGGCAGCAAGCAGCCAGTCGAAGGCAGTTCAGGGAGTGGAAGTGGGCCAGCCAAGAAGAGGCACCAGTCCACCAGTACACCAGGCCACCGAGAGACACTCCGACCATCCCCACAGACAAGTCCACGGGGAAAACACAGACCCCAGGTGTGGAATCTGTGCCATCAAGAAGAGTCCAGAACAGTGCCACAGCAGGCCCAAATGCCGACACACAAGTGGGTCAGGATGATGATGAAAGCCAGCAATCAGAGAAGGCCCCAGAAGGCACTGATGAGGCCCAACAAGGCTGAAACACATGTCTAGAGTTGCTATTGGTACTCTTGTTCAAAGGTGGTTTGCCTGGCATTTCGGTGCTGGTCTGCCCTTGGGGGCGGGACAACGACAGATATGCAAATGGACATTCCTCCTTTGTCAAAAGTACAGTGAGCAAAAACCGATGTCTGTGGACTCTCAAAGTGGGTAAAAACCACTGAACAGGTTATCATGTCATGTTCTTTCTAGAAAGGGGCGTGTGCTACCTTTTCTGTATTTTTGCAAGGAACTTGAGGTTGGTTACCATAAGTTACATGGGGGAACCCAGACGTGGACCCCTTTCTCACTGTGCTCAGGGAGGTACAGCTCCACCTCACACATGAGGCCCAAAAAGGCTGAAACACATGCCTGGAGTTGAAGTTGGTACTCTTGTTCAAAGGAGGTTTGCCTGGCATTTTGGTGCTGGACTGCCCTTGTGGGCGGGACAAAGACTGGTATGCAAATGGAATTCCACCTTAATAAAAAGTACGGTGAGAAAAAAGCGATGTCTGCGGACTCTTAAAGTGCGTAAAAACCACTGAACAGTTTATCATGTCATGTTCTATCTAGAAAGGGGCGTGTGCTACCTTTTTTGTATTTTTGCAAGGAACTTGGAGATGGTCACACTAAGTTACCTAGGGGAACCCAGACGTGGACCCCTTGCTCACTGTGATCAGAGGTACATATCCACCTCACTGGTGAGGCCCAACAAGGCTAAAACACTTGTCTGGGCTGCTGTTAGTACCCTTCTTCAAAGGATGTTTGCCTGGCATTTTGTTGCTGGACTGACGTTGTGGGCGGGACAAAGACTGATATGCAAATGGATATTCCTCTTTTATGAACTTGGGAATGGTCAACCTGAGATACCAGGGGGAACCCAGACGTAGACCCCTTGTTCACTGTGCTCAGAGAAGCACAGCTCCATCTAACTGATGAGGCCCAACAAGGCTGAAACACGTGTCTGGGGCTGCTGTTTGTACTCTTGTTCAAAGGAGCTTCATCTGGCATTTCAGTGCTGAACTGCCCTTGTGGGCAGGACAGAGACTGATATTCAAATGGCTATTCCTTCTTTGTGAAAAGTACAGTGAGCAAAAAGCGATGGCTGCAGACTCTCAAAGGGTGTGAAAACCACTGAACAGGTTATCATGCCATGTTCTTTCGAGAGGGGGGCACCTGCTACCTTTTTTGTATTTTTGCAAGGAACTTGGGGATGGTCACCCTAAGTTACCTGGGGGAAGCCAGACATTGACCCCTTGCTCACTGTGCTCAGAGAGGTACATCTCCACCTCGCTGATGACGCCCAACAAGGCTGAAACACGTGTCTTGAGTTGCTGTTGGTAATCTTGTTCAAAGGAGGTTTGCCTGGCATTTCGTTGCTGGACTGCACTTGTGGGCGGGACAAAGACTGATATGCAAATGGATATTCCTCTTTTGTGAAAAGTACAGTGAGCAAAAAGCGATGGCTGCAGACTCTCAAAGTGGGTAAAAACCACTGAACAGGTTATCATGCCATGTTCTTTCTAGAGAGAGGCACCTGCTACCTTTTTTGTATTTTTGCAAGGAACTTGGGAATGGTCAACATAAGTTACCAGGGGGAACCCAGACGTGGACACCTTGCTCACAGTGCTCAGAGAGGCACAGCTCTGTCTCACTGATTAGGCCCAACAAGGCAGAAACACGTGTCTTGGGTTGCTGTTGGTACTCTTGTTCAAAGGAGGTCTGCCTGGCATTTCGGTGCTGGACTGCTCTTGTGGGCGGGAGAAAGACTGATATGCAAATGGTTACTCCTCCTTTGTGAAAAGTACAGTGAGCAAAAAGCGATGGCTGAGGACTCTCAAAGTGGGTAAAAACCACTGAACACGTTATCATGCCATGTTCTTTCTAGAGAGGGCTGGTGCCTGCTACCTGTTTTGTACAGATGTAGAGCATTATGGGTTTACCTTCCCTGCATCCAGCCACCTACATTCCCCCGAATGAAATGTTTCACCTGAGTCATCCTCCGTACCCAGCCTCTCACCACTGCACACACCACCATCCCAGCGTGATGTCTGCCATGCCCTGCGCTCTTTGGAGGAGTCATCAGACGATCAGGGCAGGGATGTTCAGTGTCATGGACAGCATGAGGAACATTTGAAAATGCTTACTCTACCGCCAGTCCCTGCCCCCACACTCTAGGCCATGTGGGATCGTCTGGACCAGATTGAACAGAGGCAGGCAGAAATGCGAAACACAGCTCAGGAACTCTTGGGGAATGCCAAGTCCATATGTGACTGCCTCCAGGGGTCCTCAAGGCAGTTGGCACATTTAATCTACTGTCTATGCAGGAGCACAGTCACCGGTAATGCAAGCCTATATCTCACCAGTCAGAGGGTCCAGGAGCTGGTTGAACAAATGTCCTCATCACATGAGACCATGGTCAGAGCCACACATCTGAGCGTAGAACCCCTACGGGGAACATAAAGGTGAGCTCACAGTCTGCTTCCCTGCAGAATTGTCACAATGTTGTGCTGCAAATGCTGACAGGTCTACAAACAAGGGTGATAAGTGCAAGCGCTAATGCAACGGGTAGTTGTTGGGTGTTGGGTGTGGTGGTTGTTGTTTGTGGTAGGGCTGGAGACGTATTTGTAGTAGGGGTCGGGGGTGGTTGTAGTATAGGTTTGGGGTGTGGTGGTTGTAGTAAGGGTTGGGGTGGTTGTAGTAGGAGGTGGGGGTGAGTGGTGGTGGTTGTAGTAGGGGATGTTATTGTCTTATTGCCAGTATTAAACACACTTGAATCTTCTAAATGTTGGTAGTATAAATATAATGCAATTTAGACTGATGCATTCATTGCATGCATGTCCCTAGTTTAAAAAAAACATTTTTTATGAGCTTAAGGAGGACCTTCCGTCCTTCCCTTGCTTCACCACGTAGAGCCTGGGGTGTGCAGTGTACTCCTCCAACCTCTTCCTCATCATAGCTAGGGGAATTATTGTCCTCATCTGCAGGCATCGCCACATTCCTGTGTATGCACATGTTGTGCAGCATGGCGCAGATCACTATGATCATCCCTACTTTTTCTGGGCTGTATATCTGTGCACCACCTGTGTGATGTAGGCATCTGTATCAGGATTTCAGAAGGCCGAATGTCCTCTCAATGCAAGATTGTGTTCTACTCTGTGCATCATTATAGGCCATCTCCTGTGGTGTGCCTGGGTTTCACACGGGAGTCATTAGCCATAGCAACTGCGGGTATCCAGCATCACGTACAAGACATGTATGGACTGTGTGAGACATGGCAGTGTGTTGATCATGGTACAAGTTCATGGTCATGACGTGCATGCTCCTATGTTCTCGGTCGATGGGCACAGGACACCTTGTGTGCATAGGGGTTGCTGGGGCATGGTCAACATGGCTACCTTGCATTGATATGCAGTGATATGCATTGTGGGAGTTGACAGTCATGTGTAGTCTGTCAATGTTGTGACATTGGCAATGGACTGATCAGCTATGGCTTGGCACTATGCCATGTGGGTTACATGGATACGCCTACATGGATTGTACATTGTCTTGATTGCGTGGTGCTGCCTAGCATGGCTGGATGCCATGATTTATAACATATGTCAAGTCTGTGTCCTGGTGTGGGTCAGTCAGTGTGCCTGGCCTATTCTGGGTGTTATTATTATAGTTGCTTCATGGTACTTGTGGTTCATTCACTTCACTACAACTGATGTGCCCCATGTGCATGTCAGTGCTTTTGCCAGTCAGGTCTGAGTTCTACTTACATACGAGTCAGGCATGCTGTTCTCTGTGCTTCACCATGTCCGCAGGCAGGGTGCTGTTGCAGAGAATAAGTGCACCATGTGTTGCACCAGAATATCGGGCACAACAGTGACTGACTGGTGAGATCAGCATCAAAGGTCATCTGCACGTTAATTGAGTGATATTGTTTCCGGTAGCAATATGCCTGTTCAGTTACCTGGGGTGGTACCAGCACAGTCCGATGCCGCTATTGTGTTGGGCAAATGTGCAATGTTATAGAACCTTACCTTGCTTTTGTGCCTGGGTGACAGGCACGGACATGTGCTGGGTGCATGCATCGTTAGCTGCATAATTAGCCTTTGCAAAATGGATGGCTAAACAATGTGACACCACCAAGCTTGCCTTCAAAAACATTGCTAAAGAACATAAAACCACCATCATCTCAGCCGAAGCCAATTCCTTCAACACAAGGATAGCAACGCTAAATCAGGATCCAGAGACTTTTTGCTATCTTCAGGGAACTGGAATCTGCTGCACCCACTCCACCCTCCATAACCAAAGATGAGGACTGTTGTAACAAGATTCAGGATGCCATGCTCGACAAGCTGAACACCCTACAAGACAAAATCATCAGTCACCAAAAAGCACTAAAACAACAACTATCCAAACTACACCTGGATCCCGTATGCAAAATCACAGCCTTCTCATTTGAAGAGATGAAGGAACAGGACGTACTGGCAATCCTCAACTCTATCAAGCCATCAAACTGTAAGGGTGACTCCTGCCCAGCACAGCTCATCAAAGACAGTGCACCCACCCTGTCACCTTTTATAACAGCATTCATCAACACCTCCTTCAAACCAACTGTGTCCCCTCATGCCTGAAAGATGCCTGGGTGCGTCCACTGCTGAAAAAACCTACACTGGATCCTAAAATCCCGAAAAAACTACAGACCTATCACAACGGTCCCTTTCTTGCTGAAGATTCTGGATAAGGCAGCCTACCTACAGGTCCACAAATACTTGGAGACTCACCTACTAGGTCTCCGACAGTCTGGCTTCTGTCCAAAACACAGAACGGAAACAGCATTATTGGACTTAAAAAACCAGATCGACAACCTCAGAGATGTAGGTAAACCCGCCCTCCTGCTACTCCTCGACTCATCCACGGCCTTTGACCTTGTCGACCATGATACTCTTTGCCACCACCTCTCCACAGCCGCCAACTTTTCGCCAACTGCCACTGCCTGGATCTCATCCTTCCTCAAGGAAAGAGCAATGAAGGTCTTCTCAGACCAAGCCAGTGCGAGGCTCAAACTAATCAAATGCGGAGTGCCACAAGGATCTTGTATCTCACCCACTCTTTACAACCTTTTCATGAGATTGCTATTTAATTATCTGGACTCCCTAGGCATCACATATACTAATAATGCTGATGATAATCAGGTCCTCATACCCCTACCAGGAGAATATGAGGCTGACCAGAAACCCCTTGACTCTATCATGTAACTCCTACTCATTGGCTCACCTGAAACACTCAAGAAATTGGATGCAAAATACAACTCCTTCCGGATCGACAACACACCTATCCTTGTATCACAGGCTAGTAAAAACTCGGGGAGTCTACTTAGACTCGAACCTCACTATGGTCAGGCAGGTTAACGCCATCTCTTCCACACCGGCCTATCACTCAAAACTAATCACAGCAGCCAGACCATTCCTGACACAACAAAACTGCCTCACCATCTCCAAAGCAATAATTGGGTTCCAACTTGACTATTGTTACGCACTGCTGTTAGGTACCTCTGCGAGAAACATCAGGAAACTCCAGATGGTACAAAACAATGCCCTCAGATCAGCCACTGGCATCTCAAGAAGAGGCCACTAGAAAATCTGTCCACTGGCTCCCCATCAAGGCGTGTTTTATTTTTAAGACTCTGGCACTCACCCACAAATGTCTCCATGACGCAGCACCCCTCTACCTCGCTCAGAAATGTACCCCACCACACACTGACAGACCCACAAGAACACCCTACTCTAACCGTTTGGCCATCCCCAAAAGCATCAGGGCACGGGCAGGCGGTTCAAGTTTCCCAGTCATCACGGCCACCAACTGGAACATTCTACCCCTCTCACTCAGGAGCATCGAGACTCACACAGCATTCAGGAAAGCAATGAAAACACTGTTGTTTGTGTAGGTTCCTAACACCTGCTGTCGTATATGTATAATATATGTATAACTGTATTCCTTAAGATAGATGCTCTTTCTGTAACCGAGCAATGCCTACTGTTCACACAACTAAGACATCCCTTGTATGTATCATATGAATATGATTGTATTCTCCAAGGCACTTGCTCCCTGTAACCTTTGCAATACCTCTTGTTCACGCAACTAAGACATGTTCTTGAAACAGCGCCTCAATGCCTCTGGGCTGCAGGCGCTTTACAAATACAAAAAATAAAAAATAATAAATTAGGGCATCCAGGATTTGGTCCAGCACCTTATAAAATGTGCGCTGAGACATGCCATGCAGTGCCCCTACTGTGTGGTAAAAGGCACTTGTGCCACAGAAATGTAGGACGGACACAAGCTTCAGCAGGGGTGATGGCTGTTCTGATGGTTAGCAGGTCTGCGATCGTTGGACGGTCCAGTCTGAATGAGGTGACTAGTTGCCTGTCCGTCAGTGTCCATGGGGATGGTCGGTCATGCAGGATTGGTGCCCTCCGCTGCAGGCATCCACTACACCTTGGTTGCGCCTGTCTCATTCCCTGCTTTTGCTTAATGTGGAGTAGCCAGTTGTGGAGCCCATAATCTACGTCTGCTTGTGGCTGCATGTTTCTTGGATCTGGTTTGGGGTGGAGAGGGGCCTTTTATACTCTATCTGAGTCGATCTGGTGAACCTGGCCGTTGATTTTGACACCTATTTGTATTTACCTTCACCTTTTTGGTGATGGTAATTGTGATGTGTTTTTTGCAGAATTACCTCTGATTTTTGTAGTTAAATCCACAGTTTTTTTACTTGTAATATGGTGGTAATTACACACATGGAATTACCTCTGGCTTGTATTCCGCAAGTTTTTGTCAGAGTTATCACTGAAGGTGATTCTGCCTGTGGTAACTCTGCATGCAGTGTTACCTCCAAATATTCTGAAAGTAATAATTTAGCATAGTGGTAAAGTTGGTGGTAACAGCGACACTGCCAACTTTACCACTTACTGCCCAAATCGTAATGAGGCCCAATATACTGTCAGCCCAAAAGATCCTGAATTCTACAAATCAGTGTCACATTATCTGTCTCACAACTTTTACATTTATAAATGTCCTTAAGTGTATTGTGTTCATCTACATTGTCAACTATCTGGAGGTTAAATTCAAGTGTCTTTAATACTACTCACCATTTCCGCCTCTTTTGTACTATCCATTGACTCATTATCTATGTCTTTGGCATTGTGGCTAGTCCCTCCCTCCGCCCCACGTGTCGGGAGGATAGCTCAGGGGCAATGTGCTCGCCTTGGCAACAAGACGACACAGAGCACCACAGGTCCGATCCCAGGGTCTGTGCTTAGAAACCTTTGGGTATTAAGCGAGTTGTAAATAACCTATCATATCATATCATATCATACCCTTTCCTCCCTTTGTTTTAAGGACACTGTACTCAATGTCCTTATTGTACCACTCTGACCACACATTCTCCATCTCCTCAAACTCTCCCTAACTCTTGGCTGATGACGCACATACATTATTGTCCTTTCCCTCCTTCACAAGTGAATTTTTAGTGAATCATCACATGTCCCTCCTCTATCAGTCATTTGGTGGCATTACATGGTTTGCTGAAGTCCATAAAGACTGAGGTAATCCCTCTATGACACTACAGTGCTAACCCATGCTCTCATCCACAATCATATTTCACCTTAAACTCATTAAGTCATCCTCCAAGTTTTGAAAAGCTAGCATCCTATTTTACAGTGGATCAAATTACATCACTTCCTGCCTGACTTCCTTCCTCCATGCAGCACACGCTTTAGGAGCGCTCACCCAGGGAGAACAACAAAGAAAATAATTGGTTTCTGCAAAAAAGAAAATATGCTTTACTATTTTTTTTAAACTGTTCCTTTCATGAGTGCCGACCTCCGTGTGCAGTATATTTGCATTTTACTGCCCACCAGCACCCCCTGGCACTTTCACTGGGGCAGAGGGCTGAAATTGTAATGGTGTGCCTTTCCTACCTGCACCTTGTGGCATTTTAATGATGGCTGGCACCTTCTCCATACTTTTGGAGTCCTTCTCACTCGACTCCACTATCCCTATTGGCTACACCATCTACTTCTGCCCTATTGGGGGACCAGCAGGCTTTAGCCAGCCCCTCTTCAAAGCCCCAACTCTAAGGCCCTACCTGTTCCCTCTCCGTTGCATGGCTGCATCTGTCGATGCCCTCTACCCCCCCCACAGGAGCACATGGAGGCTGAGGAGAACGTGCACTCCTTCCAAGACCACTTAAATCATCAGGACATCTATCACTTCCCTGAAGGTTAGTTCCCTCAACTAAAACACTCATCCACATCCTCCACATATTTGACTGTCCCACAGCTCACTTTATCTCACCTGGACTCCCACTTTCAAAACCTTCAAATATAAAATTGTACTTAACTGTGCCCAGTGGCTGCATTGTGTTTTCATTCTGTCCTGCTAAAATTGAACTTAGCTGTGCCCAGTGGCTGCATTGTGTTTTAATTATGTCCTGCTATAATCGTACCTAGCTGTGCCCAGTGGCTGCATTGTGTTTTCATCCTGCCTTGCTAAAACCGTACTTAGCTGTGCCCAGTGGCTGCATTCTATTTTCATTCTCTCCTGCTAAAATCGTACTTAGCTGTACTCAGTGGCTGCATTGTGTTTTTATTCTCTCCTGCTAAAATTGTACTTAGCTGTGTCTAGTGGCTGCATTGTATTTTCATTCTGTCCTTCTAAAATCGTACTTAGCTATGCCCATTGGCTGCATTGTTTTTACTTTCTGTCCTACTAAAATTGTACTTAGCTGTGCCCAGTGGCTGCATTGTGTTTTTATTCTGTCCTGCTAAAATTGAACTTGGCTGTGTTCAGTGGTTGCATTGTGTTTTCATTCTGTCCTGCTAAAATCGTACTTAGTTGTGCCCAGTGGCTGAATTGTGCTTTCATTCTGCACTGCTAAAATCATACTTAGCTATGCCCAGTGGCTGTATTGTGTTTTCATTCTCTCCTGCTAACATTGAACTTAGTGTTTTGATTATGTCCTGCTAAAATCGAATTTAGCTGTGCATAGAGGCTGCATTGTGTTTTCATTCTGTCCTGCTGCATTCTGTTTTCAGTATGTCCTGCTGCATTGTGTTTTCATTCTGTCCTACTAAAATTTGAACTTACCTGTGTGCACTACCCTCTGTCTCCCTCCCCACCCTCATTCCCCCATCCTCCTTGTGCCTTTGTACTTCAGGTTGGCAAATGTCCCCCTTACCACCGCAGCTAGCTATGTCACGATCTATCTCTCCTATCTTCTCTAACTGCTTTGCTATCTCCTATCCTTCTCCTATCACTACATCTGGCCAGTAGAAACTTAAGGACATACTTGGCTTCAACCCAGGCCTTCCTATTGCAGACACCTATGTCATGGCTTCTGCCGGAGAGACTCTCACTGAAATCCTTTTCTTCGTTAACACGTCTAACCTATGGATTCGCTACATGGTCGGCTTTCTCTCTCCTATCGCCTCTTCTCCCATTAATGATGGCACTCGCTGGAGGTTCTCCGTGACCTCTTTGCCATTTCCAGAGTCATCATTAATGTCTATTTCAATGGAACCATCATGGTTCAAGGTCCTCAACCCAACCTTCTTCTCTTTGACAGGCTCCTCCCTCACCTCTCTAACCTTACCTCTCCCTCACCGTGGCCCCCCTGCCTTTTGTGCCTTCCTCCTCTTCTGCACAGGCTCCCTTGCCCATTGTGCCTAACTCTTCCTCTGCACAGGCTCCCTTGCCCACTGTGCCTTCCTCCTCCTTTGCACAGGCTCCCTTGCCCACTGTGCCTTTGTCCTCCTCTGCACAGGCACCCTTGCCTTGCCGTACTGTCCTGGCTCCCTTGCTGGCCGTGGCTCCTCTGCCATATTCCAATATCCCAATGACTATTTTGCCACCCATGGGAAGGGGCACCACGGAAGACCTTCAAAGATGGCAAGCTACTCCAAATTGCCACGCTCAACACTCACTCTGCTGTCAAACACTTGTCTGACATCTGCAATCTCCTCAAACTCATGGATCTTGATGTGCTTGCAAACACGGAGACATGACTCAAGGATAGCTCTGTCACAAGCTTTGACACACTCCTCCCTGAAGGCTGCAAAATCCTCTCTGCACCCAGGCCAAAGAAGACAGGTGGGGGAGTGGCACTGAACTTCCCAAAATGGATACCTGTGTCCATCATCCCTACTCAGGGCTACTCCTCCTCCGAGTGTCTAATCTACAAGCTCTCACTCTCGCCTAAATCTTCTCTCCTTCTGGCCACCTTCTATCAGCCACCAGGACAGTCCTCTATCTTCCTCTCGTAATGGGCTGACCTGGCCTCCTCTCTACTTACCTCCTCTTCTCAACTCCTCCTGATGGGTGATCTCAACATCCATCTGGACTCTCCTGACTCCTCAGCACCTTTCCGCAATCTATATGACTCTCTCTCCATCTCTATCCTACCCTCTGGCTCCCGCACACCCCGGGCCACACTGTAGATGATCTCATCTCTATTGACATCCCCCTCTCTATCCCTCTCACTACCTCTCTCTCTTGGACTGATCACTCTCTTCTCTCAACACACATGAAGCTCCCCTTTCCTCTTGCAGCGGCACACTCGGCACCACCACTCGGCTTCAAAGTCACCAGAACCATGAAAAAAGTGACAGTGGCTGCCGTTGCCTCCATCTACTCTCTTCCTCCCATTCCTGCAGCTGACTCCCACCCTGACACAGCCCTCACTAACCTCAATCTCACTATCTCCAACATTCTTGATACTCTTGCCCCTGTCATGAGGGTCTGACTGAAGCCTTCCAAAAAGTGCAACTCTCGGTACGACTCTGATCTGGCTGCCCTTAAACGCAAGTGTAGGGCAGCTGAGCAGAAATGGAATGCATCGGGTGGACCCTCTGACAAACTGGCCTGCCCCCTCCTTGAAAAGCAATATCGATTCTGCATCTGCACCAAGAAAAGAGTCTTTATTCAAAATCTGTAAGGAACTGGGTAAGCCTGCAGCAGCCTCTTCTTCTGTCACACCCACTCAGGACTTTTGCTTGGCCCTGGCTGCACACTTCATCACGAAAACCCAAGACATAATTTCCTCACTCTCTTCCACACCACAGCATGCACCAACACCTGACCCTCCCATGGCCCCCTCTCCACTTCCCCTTTCTTCTCTCTCACCCATCACACCCAATGAGGTCACCAGACAAGACTGGTCTATGAAGGCTTCATCCAAACAGGTGGACCCATGCCCCTCCAAAACCATTAAGGACAACATTGACTCCCTCGCCTCAGCCTTGTCTGATCTCTGCAATCTTTCCTTTTCTACCAGATTTTTTCCTACTGCTCTTAAGCACTGCCTTGTGCACCCTCTGTTCAAGAAACCCTCTGCTGACCCCTCCATTCTGGCAAACTAACGCCTTATCTCTATCACTCCTTTCCTGGCCAAACTCCTTGGCTATCTCTCAGCTGACCCTCCACACTGAATCTACTGGTTGCTTCATGACCATCAGTCTGGCTTTAGAGCATCCAGAGGCACAGAACCTGCTCTTCTGAACACCTGATAAGACCTGCTCTCAAACCTTCACACTAACACTCCCTCTGTCCTCATTCTTCTTGACCTCTCCTCTGCCTTTGAAACGGTTAACCAAAACATCCTGATCACACGTCTCTGAGAATCCCTGGGAATCATAGGTCAGGGTCTGGCATGTTTAACCTCCTTTTTGTCTGACCAGCCATCCAGGTGGACCTCAGAGACTTTCTATCTACTATCGCTATCTCAACCTGTGGTGTTTTCCAGGGATCTAACCTATCCCCCTGGTTCTTCAACGTCAATATGACTGCCTTCGCATGTGTGATTGTCACTTTCAACTCTAACTTCCATTGTTACACAGATGACACAGAACTATCTTTCAGGATACCCTCAACCGCCTCCTCCTCCCCACTCGTATCTGGCTCAATGTTCACTCCTCAGTCATGGTGTGCTGCAAACGACCTCTGCCACAACGCCAGTAAGACCGAGATCGTTCGCATTGGGACCCCTGCTCCCGCTTTCCCACTTTCACTATGGCCAGCCTCCCTGTGCCCTGCGCCCGCCCGCTCTCCCCTGCGTGGCTAAAAACCTTGGGGTCATCTTCGACTCCACTCTCTCCTTCACCTCTCACATTTTGGACATCTCTAAAAAGTATAAATATCAGCTACACCTCCTCAGAGGTACTCTACCTTTTCTCACTTTCCCCCAGCGGCTCACTGTCTCCAGAGCGCTGGTTCTTCATAGGCGGGACTACTGCAACAGCCTCTTCCTCAACCTCCCTGCTGCTGCTCTGCACCCTCTGCAACTCATCTAGAACAGAGCGCAAGACTTATCCTTGGCCTCAAGCCCATGGACAGCATCTCTCTCGCACTGGAATCCCTACACTGGCTCCCCGTGGCTACAAGGATCAAGTACAAGACCTTCTGCATTGTCCACAGGGCTTTCTGGGGCCTGGGACCTACCTATCTGCAACAATGTCTACCTAAAACTGTCCCTCCCGAGCCCTCTGCTCAGCTACCTCCAACCTTATGCAAGCGAGCTGGTCTCCAAGCAGAGATTTGGAGGGAGATCTTTATCCTCAGCAGGGGCTTCCCACTGGAACAGCCTCCCTACAGCCCTCCATCTTGAACCTTATCTCATTATGTTCTGGAAACTCCTCAAGACGTTCCTCTTCTCCTCTTCCTTTTCTCTCTCCCTCTACCCTGCTAACCTATCCCCCTTTTCTTTCCCTCTCTCCCTCCTTCTTTCGTACAGCTTGCTGACTGACCGCCTGGGGCACCTCAGAGTGTCACAGGCCCCTGGCACCCCCCAGTCATCTCCCACTCGCCTCCGGGCCCTGCACTCACCTCACCATCACTGCACTTGAGCAATGACCCAAGAGAGTGGCTCTCTCTGCACTTAACCCAGTCTCCACCGACTGGGTGAACTTGGATCCCCCCGAACCCTTAGGACTTAGCCCCTCCTTTCCACCTCCCCTCTCCTTTAACTGTGGTCTCACACTTCCCACATAGGCATTGCTATTCTAATAATGCAACAGGTGCAAGTGGATCTAGGTCACCTGGCCTAAGCCCCAGCCACCTGGCGCCTTCCAGGTTGCCGCACATTTTCTCCACTTAGCAAGCCCTGCCCACCTGGTGCCTTCCTGGTTGCACTCTTGTTCCCTACTTTAGGAGCCCTCCAGCCTCTTTTCCTTTGCAGACGGGGTGCAGGTGCAAGTGGATTTATGTCACCTGGCCTAAGCCCCGGCCACCTGGCGCCTTCCAGGTTGCCACTCTTTTTCCCCACTTAGCAAGCCCCACCCACCTGGTGCCTTCCTGGAGGACGCTCTAATTCCCTACATAAGGAGCCCTTCAGCATCTTTTCCTTTGCAGATGGGGAGCAGGTGCAAGTGGATCTAGGTGACCTGGCCTAATCCCCGCCCACCTGGCGCCATCCAGGTTGCCACTCTTTTTCCACATGTAGCAAGTCCTGCCTACCTGGTGCCATCCTGGTTGCTGCTCTTTTTCCCTAGCTAAGGAGCGCTCCAGCCTCTTTTCCTTTGCAGATGGCAAGCAGGTGCAAGTGGATCTAGGTCACCTGGCCCAAGCACCACCCACCTTCTTAGCCCTGTCTCTTAATTCCTGCTCTTAACTCTTAGATCAAGGGCATCTCTCGCCCGGGCATCCGAAGCGAAGAGCTGACGAAGATTATTCCTGTTTGGACCTGTTCAGGCCAGGAGGACCCTGGTCCGCCCGAACCTCTGCTCAGACAGCAGGTAAGCATGCACCAACATGTGTTTACTCCCCCTGTCCCAACAGGCCATACCCACCCACTCAGGTCCCCATGTGATGTTCCCTTGTTCCCCCCTCCCTTCTCGCACACAGTTGTTGCCTGTTTAGCTTGATTATTCTAACCTGCTTCCGCTCCGCCCTGCAGCCTACTTCTGCAGGAGTCTGTCCTGATATATTCTGGTTTCACCATCACCGTCTTGTGGCCAATGCTAGATTCGACTTTTATGGACTTCATCAATTCACGGTGCGTCACCCTTTCTCAACTCTCATGCTGGACTTCCTTTGCATATTGTACTCATGGTGGCCCTGAATCATGCTGTTCCCATCTTCATATTGTATCCTGGCTTGCAACAATATGTGTTACTACTGAATTCTGCAATTGTATTCGCTCTCCCCTCTTGCTTCTCCACTCTTTTTGACTGCTTACTTGCTGTTCTCTCCTCCTCTCCTGTTCTCCCTTTTCCTATCTCCTCCACTCCTCCCCTTACTTTCTTCTTTTTTTAAAAATTTAAGTTTATTAAGTTTTCAGAAAATAAAAAAAGAAACAGTACAAAACAGAGCTGGAGATTCATCATACTTGTATGCAAATAGTTAGTACATATTCTCTGACAGCATAAACTTAAAGTGTTCAAAAAAGTTTTCCCTTCCCCCATCTCCTCCCTCCCGATGAAAGTGGTCCTCTTACAATTATGCGTGTATGTGTGTTGGATTGGATCTCATTTGGAACATAATGAGATTCCTATAGCAAAAACAGTTAGCTTGGTAGCCTTTATATGGTTTTCTCAGGGTCATAGTATAGTTCTCGTGGAATGAGCAGTTTGGCGTCCTTCTGCCTAAGAAGCAGACAGGGTTTATCGTTTTTTCCTTCTGCAGGTCAACAATTATCTCCAGGCATGTGTTTGCTTACAAAATCCATCCAAAGTGTGTCACATTGCGTAGATTTTCCATGTAGAGACAAAGTTATTTTCTCCATGATACATATATTTGAGGCTACATTTACGTATTCGCTTTTACTTGCCACATGTTGTAACTTCCACTTCATCACCAAAATGGTGCATGCTGCCAACAGTAGATGGGCTTCCAGGGCCCTGGTTCTATTCCAATCATCCTCGCATCTTTCAAACCCAAATAGAATGAGATAAGGGTCTGCATTTCTCTGAATGCCATTGAGAACTTTGATTCACCCCAAGCCTCATCCTAGTAGACTCTGATCTGGGGACAACCCCACCACATGTGCCAGTAGTCGGCGACTTCACCACATTACGCCAGCACAGTGGGCTCATCAACTTAAACATCTGGTAGAGCCTGTGTGGGTCGTATTGCCACCTGTGCAATAATTTGATCGCATGGAGCTTGCATTGACTGGACGTAGAGACTTGGGAGGCGGCCCTGCACATTCTTCCCCACATGCCCAGGTCGATGTGATCTCCAAAATCCTTCTCCCCTCTAGCCTTCAAAGGCACAGTGGATCCCATCCCTGCCCCGATCAACTCCCCGTACATGGCGGATATCAGACTCTTCATTTTGGTTCTAGAATTCAAGAGCATTTCAAAGGGGTGAGATCTCTGCTTATCTTATCCTTCCACTCGGTCCTTGTCAGTGTGCTCTTAATCTGCAGGAACTGAAAGGACAGACAAGGGGCCCAGATCCAGTGCATCTTCTAGCTCTGATATTGCAATGAAGGAGCCATTTTTCCATAATTGGCCCACTCTCTCCAACCCTGCCTGAAACCAAAATTGGAATCTCTCCACGTTAGGAATGTGTTCTCTAATGCCCGGGGCGAATAGGTGACCTAGGGGGGATGGCCACGAGGTAACTTTCCGCATGTCACATCTGTCCATCCATATTTCCCAAATAGTTCCTAATATGGTGAGGTCCCTCAGCCTGTTTAAGAGTTCATTTCTTGGTACCCATAACCATTCGGAGACAGTTGCCGGAGCTAAGTAATAATTGTCAATAGCAATCCATTGGGGTTCTTTGTGATTTCATAGGTGGGGAATCAGGATTCGTACTTGGGCGGCTACATAATATTTCTGCAAGTCTGGGAGGCCCACTCCACCCTTGTTCTTAGGTAACATCAGGGTGTTGTAGGCAACCCTGGCTTTCTTTCCCTGCCAGAGAAATCACACTATAGCTCTTTTGACCTCATTGAAAAAGAGTTCCAGCATTTTAATGGAAAGCATTTGATAGGGATAAAGTATACAGGGGAGATAAACCATTTTAATCGCATTGAGCCTTCCCAACCAGGATATCGTCAATCCGTTCCATTTGGTGAGGTCTGCATTCAACTTTTGGATGAGGGGACGGAAGTTGGCTTCATATAGATCCTTTATGTCCCTTGTGATCTGTATACCCAGGTATTTCAATTTGACATGTTCTACCATAAGACCCAGCGGTTTCCTTCAGGGGGAATACAATGGCTTTGCCTTATTTATTTTAAAGGCTGAGAGTTCTCCACATTCACCCATTAATTGGAGTGCCCTGAGTATTGACGTTGTCGGATTAGAAACGTGGAGAAGTATGTCGTCAGCATATAGAGCCACCTTATACTCGGTACCTCCCAATCGTAATCCTTTTACCTGAAGGTCCTCCCTTAATTTTTGGGCAAGGGGTTCTAGTGAGAGGGCAAAGAGAATAGCTGAAAGGGGTCATCCTTGTCTTGTACCTCTGGCTAGCTCGAACCAGTGGGAATATTCTCCATTCACAAACACAGAGGCCTTGGGGGATGTGTACACTGCTTGGATCCCTCTCCTAAATTTCGGGCCTATCCCCACCTTGCAAAAGGACCGCCATTAAGAAACCCCATTCAACACTGTCAAAGGCCTTCTCTGTGTCAACCGAGAGTAGGACAGGATCACCGGCCATTTTCTGGGATTCATTAATTGGATGTAGGGTCTTTCTCATTGTATCAGCCCCTGTCTGCCCACTATGAAACCTACTTGGTTGGCATGTATTAGGTGAGGCATGAATGTATCCAACCTGGTGGCAAGGACTCTGGTGTAAATGTTGGCAATGCTTGGGGTCCCTTCCTTCCTTGAATTACTGAGACAAGGGCTCAAACAAAAGAGTCTGGGGCCCTTCCAGTATCTAGGATCTCGTTAAAGAGTTCAACCATAAAAGGGTGAATGGAGGCAAGGAAGGATTTATAGAATCCAGCAGTATAGCCGTCCTCCCCAGGGGATTTACCAAGTGTTAATCTCTTAACTGCATTTTGGATTTCTTGTTCCATTATCGGGCTCTATAGGAAAAGCGATTCATCGCGAGAAAGCCTTGGCATATTGACAGAAGACAGGTATCCTTCCTGCCCGGCTAACTATCGCCCAATCTCCATCACTCCCCCCCTCCCTCCTTCTCTGCCTTTCCACTTTTCTCTGCTGATGAGGTTTCCAGACAAGTCCGATCTATGAAAGTCTCATCCAAACAGGTTCACCCCTGTTCCTCCAAAACTATCAAGGACCACATTGACGCCCTGGCTCCTGCCCTGGCTGACTTTTGCAACCACTCCTTCGCCTCTGGAGTCTTCCCATCCCCCCTTAAGCACTCCGTTGTGCACCCTCTTCTTAAGAAACCCTCTTCTGACCCCTCCTGCCCGGCTAACTATCGCCCAATCTCCATCACTCCCTTCCTGGGCAAGCTCCTGGAGAAACTGGCCATCTCCCAGCTTAACCTCCATGCTGAATCTGTTGGCAGTCTTCATGACCATCAATCTGGCTTCAGAGCTGCCAGAAGCATGGAAACTGCTCTCCTGAACATCCGTGAGGACCTACTCTTGAACCTTGACTCCAACACTCTGTGTGTTCTCATTCTGCTCGATCTCTCTTCTGCCTTTGACACTGTCAACCATGCCATCCTGCTCAACCGTCTCCGTGATAACCTGGGTATCACTGGTCAGGCTCTGGCATGGCTGACCTCTTTCCTCTCCAATCGACCCTCCCAGGTCCAACTGGGGTCCTTCCTCTCTGACATCTTTTTCTCCACCTGTGGTGTCCCCCAGGGATCAAATCTCTCCCCCTGGCTTTTCAACCAGTACCTGGCACTCCTTGCCCACCGCATCGCCGCTCTCTGCCCCAACTTTCAGTGCTATGCGGATGATACCCAGCTCATTGTCAGGCTACCCTCTGCCTCCTCCTCTCCTTCCCTCATCTCTGACTGTCTGTCGGCTATCCAGGAATGGTGTGCCGCCAATGACCTCTGCCTTAATGCCAGTAAGACTGAGATTCTACTCATCGGCACACCCACTCCCTCCTTCCCTGCAGCTCTCTGGCCGGCCTCTCTTGGCCCTCTTCCTGCACCTACCTGCACGGCAAAAAACCTCGGGGTTATCTTCAACTCCACACTCTCCTTCTCTCCTCATATATCTGACGTCTCTAAGAAGTCACACTACCAGCTGCACCTCCTCAGAGGTATTCTTCCCTTCCTCTCCTTCCCCCAGAAGCTCACTGTCTCACGAGCCCTGGTTCTCTCAAAGCTGGACTACTGTAACAGCCTCTATCTTAATCTGCCTGCCTCCACTCTCCGCCCTCTGCAACTCATCCAGAACAGAACTGCGAGACTTGTCCTTGGCCTTAAGCCCAGGGACCGTATCTCTGCAGGACTGAAGTCTCCACACTGGCTCCCAGTGGCTGCGAGGATAAAGTTCAAAACCCTCTGCATTGTCCACAAGGCCTTCTGGGGCCTGGGGCCTAAATACCTTCAACTCTCTCTTCCTAAATATCTTCCTTCCCGAGCCTTTCGCTCATCCGTCTCCAACTCCCTTGGGTCAGCCGCTTCTCGAAGCAACGAGCTGGGGGTAGATCTCTCTCCGCGGCAGGGGCCTCCCTCTGGAACAGCCTTCCTGCCTCCCTGAAACTTGAGGAGAACCATCTACGGTTCCGGAAGCACCTCAAAACCTTCCTCTTTGCTTCTGCTTTCTCTCTCCCTCTCCCCTGCTAATTCTTCACTGAATCTGCACCGAATCTGCAACTGGGCCACTCTCGCCGACCTCGGTCCTGGGCCCAGCCACTCTGCACTTGCACTGCCTCGCTGGCAACCCCTGCTCTGCGGGACTGTCTCTGTATCCCTACAGCCCCCGTTCCCAGCACTTGTCTGCACTTACCTTGCACTTGCCACCAGCTGGCCCTATTCATTTTATTATATATACTTACCTTGTACTGCACTTGCCCCTTCCCCTCCCCTTGCGCTTTGTCCCTTCCCCCTTCCCCTGCACTTGCGCGATCTGAATGACACGTGGCCTAGTAGGATCGTTGTCTGTCTTCCCCCGTTTCCCCCTCCCTGCCTCGTCGTGCCTTGAAACACTTGAAACGCTTGTGTATAGGCGCGTTACAAATGCCATATCATATCATATCATATCATATCATACCCGGCAGGTCGGGGTCTACTTCTGATCTCTACAGAGTCTCATAGAAGGTTGCAACAGCTTCTGGGATTTCAGCCTTCGTTGCGGTTTGGGGGTTCCCCTTCATCTCTATTTCAAGACTTTCCGTTCTGCCCGCTGTTCCCTTAGCCTAGCGGCTAACAGTGCATCTGCTTTGTCCCCTTTTTCATAAAACTTCTGTCTCAGAAGTCGCAGCTTGCAAACTGTCTGCTCATATTCCAGGAGACAGAGTTCCTCTCTTTTCCTTTTCGCCTTGAGGATTTTATCAATACTCCCACTTTCGTCCCTCCTCACTTCCCCGTCTATGAGGCAAATCTCTTTTCTGAGTTTATTTTCCACTAACGTCCTCTCCCTCTTTTTGCTAGAGCCCTCTCTCATAAGGATACCCCGCCATGTTGCCTTCCCTGCTTCCCTCACTGTCAATTTGGAGACCTCCCCGGTGTTATTGATTTTGAAATACTCACTAATTTCGGTTCCATCTCTGTTTTAAAAACGGGGTCCCTTCAGAGAGCTTCATTACACCGCCATCGACCCCCTTTCATGGGTAAATTATCCCATTCAATGTCAGCGATAACCATGGCATTGTCAGACCCGGTGACTGGGACGATCTCTCATCCCATCGCAGTGTTATATATTTCTGCAGACAAATATATATATAGTCAATTCTGGTAAATGTATCATGGGGGGCAGAGTAGAAGGTGTAGCCCCGCTCATTCGGATGGAACCCCCGCCATGCGTCCTGCAGACTATATACATTCATCATATTTGCAATCTCAATGCGGCCTCCCTGAACTGGTTCTCTCGCATCAGGATTACCTGTCTTCCTATCCAAACGGGTCAGAGAATGAATTAAAATCGCCTCCTAGGAGGACGTGGCCCATGGCTTCAAGGATAATTTTGGGGATTGTTTTGGCAAGAAACTGGGATTGTCCTGTATTGGAGGAATATATAGTAGCAAATGTAACATTTACCCTTCCAATGAGGCTGGTCACTAGCAGAGAACGCCCCTCTACATCTGCTCATACATTAACAGCCCTAAAATCTAATCCTTTCCTGATGAACATCCCTACTCCCCCCTTTCTCAATGGCCCAGAACCCCAGAACTCTGTCCCCGTTCACGTCGTAATGATTCTCCTTTCTTCTCCTTTGACATATTTTGTCTCCTGCAAGAGAAGGGTGTCAAGTTTTGTCCTACGAAATTCTCAACCTACCAGGGATCTTTTGGTTGGGGGATTGAGATATTTGACATTTAGCATCCCTACCCTGAGGAGGTCTCTTTCCCGTGGGTCAGAATTCACTGCCATTTTTAGTTGTATGTGTAAATTGACGCCTCAACTGGGATCGGCAACTCAGCAGACCATTATGCAGCACTTTATGTTCCAATCTTTGACCTAATGAGTATTTTGTTCCCGCCCCTTCCACTCCATCCCCCCTCTATCCCTTCATTCCCAGTTGATGGCGTCCGACCGATTCCAGTTGGAAGCACTAGTTCAGTCTCGTACCACCAGTGGCGACCGTTACCTTACTGTCCCCGTAATGTAATGACCGCAATGACATTTGAGCCCCCATTGTATGTTCCCTGTCCCACCATCCCCCAAATCAAAACAGTAACATCTTAATAAATTATAAACTCGCTTCTAACTGTGGGATGTTTTAACCCACTAGTCTAGGCCCTGCAACATCACTGTGCGCTGCTTGCATCAGAAACAACAGAGTGGCCGCCAAAAAGATCTTTGCGCTAAATATTTCTGAAAGGGTGCAGGAAAACCTGAAAAATAGGCCGCCAATCCATTTTGTCTATGTCAGTGGTAACACAAGAGACCACTGCCAATACCTATCATTTGGCGTCCCACAGAGGAAAATGAAACTACTTGAAAAAGCAGTGCTGCATTGCAAAGGAAAACCCAGAACTGCTTTAAAAATCTGTTTTTCCTTGGCTGTGGAAAGTGCAAAAATCATGGTTCCCAACCATCACAAAAGATCCAACATCCTTGTGGGGTGTTAAACATCACTTTATTTAAAGAATTCACGTAAGCACGATGTCAGCAGAAACATATTTTATCAGAAGAAAATCCACTTTCAAAGATGCTTAAAAATGGGTGCAGTACCGCCGCTCGCCTGTGTCAGAAGCCAGCATTTACTTATACTGTTATTTAAACTTGTGCCTTAAAATCAAAGTATGGAAAAGAAGAAACTTCCCATCAAAAGCAATATAGGGTGACAATTCAATCTCTATATTTTATAAAGGCTGGAATTAAGAGATTTGTGGCTATATTTGTAAACATGTAAATTGTATTTTAGAGAAAGACTATTTTAAATATTGTTTTAAAAGTAAGTGAAAGCCAGCCACACTGAGCTTCAAAGACATTCCACAGTTTCTCCCAAAGAAAGTAATCTTCCCCCCTGCCCTCTGCTGAAGAACTGGCAGGGAGGTGTGAAAGGAAATGGGAGCGGACTTTGGCCTGTTGCTCTGACAAGAAACAAAAGACTCCCTTGAATGAAAGGAAATGCAAATTCAGGTGTGACAGAAAACTGGCAGGAAGAAGCCTGGGACTGCTCTGGCCCAGCCAAAACCTTGGGGGCGGAGACAGACAGTTTTGTTTATTCAGAGAGCACAGAAAATATCTTTTTGAAAAAGACTCATAGACAATTGAACAAAATTGGTCAAAATCTGTAAATATAGTGTTGTTAAAATGAAATTTCTGCTCACGTTTTAAAACCACTCTGGAATCTGTGCGACATTCAGAGAGTGAACCACAAAAATGTTGACTTTGTAGCAGTTGTGATAATGCTAAAAATATGGAACTTCACAGGAGTATGCCCAGATGTTATGTGCATGTATCTGGAAAAATGTGTACAGATCTGACACTGGGGGCCTCATTACACGGAAGGCAGTAAAGGTTAACGGTCACGGTAATGATACCGGTGACCGTTAACCCTTATCGCCTTACTATGAGGTCCCTTTGCGGGTTGGTACTTTAATGCCTGCTTTTTAGCAGGCGTTAAAAACCAACCCGCAAAGGGACCAGGGTGCTAATTACAGTACCGCAATTTGCGGTACTGTAATTAGCACCTTACCCCTTCCCATAATGCCCTATGGGGCAAAAATGGGAATGGGGAAGGGCAATGGGGAAGGGGGAATTACCGCCCCGCCAACCTTGGAATAGGGCGCTAATTCCCCTTTCCTCCAAGGCGGTGCCGGTATTTTACCGGCATGGACCAAGGTATAATAGCACCTTGGTCCACCGCCTACCGTGTAATGAGGCCCTGGGTAACCAACCAAAAGTGCGAAAAACTGTCATTTGTGAACCAAAACTCTTAAAAAGATGGGACTTTGATAGATACGTGCCTTATTTAATCTGTAATGTAAATATGTATTATTAGCAAGTTGGTGACATTGGAAATATGTTTTATATGAAAAACAGATTTTCTATGTAGGAACAAAGGGGAGGTTTTTCCCTGGATTGTAAATTGCAGCATCACTATGACACATTATGACACACTGTTTCCTTCTCAAATCAGGAGAGAGGGAAGACTTTAACCAATAGGCTTCTTGGAGGGTTGGGCATAGTATAATCAGACTACCCACCTCTTTGGGAAATACATAAATAGGGACTGTTAAGGACCTAGACACAGGACATTCACCCATCAACTGATTTACTGGCGAAGCGCTCTGCAGGAAGAACACAGATCCATACTCCAGAACTCTGAAAGCAGAAGGCCCAATCCAAAGCTGAACCCTTCTCAGCTGGCCTTTAAAATCTTGCAACCTGATTTTAACCCCAAACTTCCAAGGGGCATAACGAATTGAACAGCCGGGCTGCAATGTTTTCTGGTTCTTGCCAAGAACCCTTGCTAGAACCCAGAGATCCAAACCGGTAGAGCAGAGCTGTAACCCAGAACCAACCCATCAGATCCAGTCCAAGTGGCCATGCAGAGACCAGAGTGCCTTGCTGAGTGCAGAACCAAGTGCCTGAATCCTGTCCGGTGGCAAGCAGATTCCAGCCCAAAACCCTTGACCAGATCTTTGACGGGCCTATTCCTAAACCATAGTTGTGAGTATTTAGCATAGAATTGTCCATAGCCAATCTCTCATCCTTAAGCAATCCCATCCAACCCATTCTATCATATCCAGAACTGCATTGTAGAACCTCTTTTGTCTGTCCTGAATCCTTCTTTCATCCATATAATCCTGTGATAATTGTAGTGATAAATCATCTTTGCGCTAATATATATTTGCTGAAGAAAGGCAAGTGTCGCAGTGGGCAAAGATCAGACAGAGGCGCCTCTGGACTGGTCACTGTACCGTTGGTATCTCGCATCTTCATAGCCCCTTATTGTAAAGCTAATCCTTGTTGTAATCTTCAACAGCGCATCTCTCATTTGAAATCTTGACTCTTTTTGAGAAAAATCAACCTTTACTTAAACCTCTGTAACTTTTGAACCGTACATGCTAGAAACGAAATGTAAGTGTCAAATTGAAGCTAACATCTTCAGCGCATTCAAACTCCTTATGGTTTTGCCGCAATCATGTTTCCCGCATGCAGAAAAAGTTGCCACGAATCTGCATTTGGCTAAATTTCAACATATTTAAAACAGCTATTTCTTTGCATTTAACCTCTGAATTCAGTTTCCTATCTACCAGTTATCCCACCACCATTGCTAGTGTTTACCTGCAGCTATCCAAAGCAGCTCCCACTAGTTCTGAATCCTATTTAGCGAATTAAAGTCATTTTTTACCATTTTTTCCCATTCATTACAAAACCACATTTAAAGCATTTGCCCTGTTTTAAAATCATTCCTGTTTCTCTCTAAGCTTGCTGGGGGAATTGGGATTGAAACTGCATTTGTAGAGTGTTTATTTCTCTAACCTGTTTTCTCTCCTTCCATCTCTATATTGCATACTAGGGGGGGATTGAGTAGTATCAGCGGGAAAGAGTGATAGACATTGCATGTGATTGAATTCATATCAAGTTTTATTTCTGTGCTGCATTAATCTCATATCATTGCATTTCATTGAACCCACACAAAGTTTATACTATGCTACATTATTCTTCTCATCTATACTCCTATTGATTAAAGAGATTTTTGACTGTAATATCACCCAACGCTGATCAATGTATAATATTAATAGTTTGATATCCAGATATTGTTCCTAATTCATAAAGGTGTGATATATATATATTGTTCAAAACCATCAATAAATCTTTTAACTTTGCAAAACAACCTTCTTCTTGGTTCAGTGAGACCGGGGGATTCAAAGAGAGGGTCATGATATAAGGGTACATCATCCAGAAATGAAAGAACTTTAGACATAAAAAAATGTGATTAAGGGTTCCAGCTGGGAATCTCACGCTAGGCATTGACTTAGGTGGAGTGCTGGGTTGAAACTACTTACTTCACACAGATTCAGATTCAATCAGATATTTGGTGAAGTGTCGGCGCAATTTAGTTATCTCGCTCAAGTGATATATTGCCTCTCCAAAATGTTCTCAACACATTGACCCATCTTCTCCTTGGGCCTTGGTCGTCCCAATCTTTTCCATTCTGTCCTGCTTCCTCCTGGTCACCTCTCTCCCCTTGAGGCTCCACGAGTTCGGAAATGCTTCTCCGAATTTCTTTCTCTGACCTCAGCCGTATTTTCTTGCCTTCATGTTCGAAAGAAAGTGAGAAAGGATAACTCTATCTGTATCTGATCCTGCGTTCCTTCAGCCATTTCGTGAGGGGACTACACATCCACCGCAGGGCTAAAGTCAGGGAGGATAGGTCCTGGAAGATCATTATCCGCGCGCCTCCAAGAGTAATCGGTCCGTCACTCTTGGCCTTTTCTAATACCTGGCCTTGTCTTTATAGTTGTGAAAGTGAGCAAGGACCGACCTCCGCCTGCCTGGAGGGCCCCCTGCTCTGTGGATTCTTTTCTGTTTTGGTTCATCGATCACTTCGTCAGCAACCAAGAGCTTAATGATATTGTGAAGTGTCTTCCTGAGGTGGCCTTCCGTTTCCCCATCTTGTTCCAGGATACAAAAAAGCGCAAATTATTTCGTCCCTCACAGTTTTCCAAATCGTCCATTTTGAGTCTGAACTCCTCCTCTCTCTTTTCTAACTTCGCAATTCTATGCTCCATTTGTGTCTCGAGAGTGTCTATGGAGGCCTGGTTGTTCTTGAATCCTTCAAGTATTTCTTCGATATTGTCCATTTGCTGTGTGATTTTGTCAATCTTTCCTCCTATGTTGGCTCCCATATTCTTGATTTCATTCAGGAGGGCTGCAATATCACCCTTTGCGGCAGCTGATTCTGTTCCGGAAGTTTCCATGCTTGAGATATGGGAGCTTTCATTAGAGGGAGGGGCCGGGGAGTAGGCGAAATTTGCCAGTTTCAGTCTTATGTCCATATTTGCGTGAGCAGATTTTCCACTAGATGTTTGGAGCCAATGATTTGTAGTGGGAGTGGTGGAGGGGGTTTAATACCACTGTGCGAGAAGCATGACTTTACAGTGGTACACCTCTTGTCTGGTCTGCTTCTTTCTATCTCGAGGATCTCGTGGAGTCTGGAATACTGCCAGTGGTATGGTGTCTCCTGGGTTTGCTCACTACGCCTGTTGCATTGGTGTAGATACTCGTCTTGTTCCAATGAATGAGTAGCTGGGATCCAGAGGAAGGCACACGCCCCGAAGTTGGGGGCCCAACCCTCTAGAGAGTGTTCTCTTTGTGAGTCCCAATTTTGCCCATGGTATTCAAGGTGGGTGGTATGGTTGAATTATCCAATGGGGTGTAATCGACCTGTGGAAGTCGGTCAACTGTGACCTCTTTTTAACAACTTTACAGAGGCAGGCAGACGACCCATTAGCAGGGGCTCAACCTTTAATTAGTAACTTCAATTGTTCACCTTTTGTGTCAGCTATGGAGTGGGGGAGCCGGCTGTTCTGTTGCAAGTTACTGGTCCGTATCTACGATATGGTCCCTCTGACCTCTGTGTGATTAACCTCTCTGTCAGGGTGGTGGGGGGTATACTTGACCCAGGGAGGGTATGAGTTCACTGTTTCCCCAGGGAGGGGTTTTCACTGGTGTATTGCTGCTGCTCCTGGGCAGGGAAATGAGCTGCCCAGTGTCGATAACCTACCATGGGAGTGACAGGAGATCTTTTTATTAATGGTTGGTGTCTCTAGGGTCTGACTTGGATGCTTTCAGTATGATTCCAGGAATCAAAGGGTGTCGTCATGGGTACTCACATGTTTCTATGTCTTCATGGAGCTATTTCTTCTCCTCACATTCCACCACATACGTCCATGCTGCTGCCCACTACATGTCCCCACTTCCCTCTTTCACTGCCCCACTCTGTTTATGTTTAGCTTCACTTGTGTAGGAGTTTCTTAATATTTTTTTGTTTCAAATTGTGCAAACGTTTTGCAGTGGGTCTGGGGAGTTGTTGATCGCCTCTCAGGTGGCTTGCTTGCCCTGGGACTGGGAGTTGCATATGTTTCTAGTTTCTCTGGAGCTCACTGGGAGGGGAGGTATGATGCAATTCGTTCTTTGTGTAGTCTCATTTGGTCGCATCCCAGTAGCTTCTCCCTTCCACGTTTGTGCAATTTCCGTGTGGCACCGCTGGATTAGCTCAGCTATATAGCCTGGTATTAAATATGGTGACAAAGTTGCAGGCAGACCGTGTGCAGCGGGGCGTGGGGCCTGTTGATAATACGTGCGCACTCGCTTAGTTCCCTTGGATCAGCCTGCTTTCTCCAATGATCCGGCCGTACATCAGGGGTGGAGTGTGTGCGTTATGACATGCAGAGTGTTTGCCTGTTACGGATTGCAAGCGCTCTTGTCCTGGTGCGTAGGGTGTCTTCGCCACTCACGGTGAACATGTCGATAAGCTCCACTGCAGTCTTTTAAGTTAGTTGAAATGCACTTCCTCAGGTCCGGTGAAGTGCTCTATAGTCAAGGCTATTCAAAAGTCGGAGCGCATGGAATTGCGTGAGGGACGCTCAGAGGCTTACCCGGGAATCATGGCTGGGGGGGTAGTGCCAGAGCCCAGTAGGCCCGCAGTCTCTTGTGATCTCTCTCTGGGTTCGGCATCGGCTACACCTTGATGGATCAGCTCCGCTGTCGTTTCCTTCATTGAGGGCCGGATGCAGTTGAGGGGAGGGGGTCCTCCTCTACGCTGTATTTCTCAGCGTGTCCTTATCCAATTTTAAACAGGTTTTCGCTCATTCGAGGGGGCCACCTTCCCATTCAGTTTAGTCGAGTTTTCAGGGGAGGGGAGGCTGCAAGTGGGGGCTCAGTTCACCTGTGGGGCCTCGGCTTACGGAGCTCACACCGGAGAGGAACTCATCTGTGTGCCCCCTGGTGGCCAGTCTCCCCTTTACTTTCTTCTATGAACTTACTCTATTAGAATTGTTCCTGGACCTAGTATGATAGCAACCTCGTCTGTCTCCTTCCCCTTACTTGTCCCCCCCGCCCCTCCATCACTATCTGAAATGTCATCAGGCCTAGTACGGTAGTCACTTGTTTTGTTCCTCCCCTCCCTTTCTGCACCCGTCTACCTCACCTTTTTGTTTTTCTCCGGCTCTACCAGAAATGTCGTCAGGCCGAGTATGGTAGTCACCTGTCTATTTCCATTTCCTTTCCACTCTCCCCATTCCATACTTATCTTATCTATGTCTTAGCTCTTGCACTATCTGAAATGTCATCAGGCCGAGTATGATAGTTAATTTCACATCCTTACTCTTCATGGCCTGTATGAATGTAATTGTATTTTCCATTGTTCCCTCCCTTGCCTTGAAGCGCTTTGACACACATTGTGTATAGGCGCTATATAAATAAACTATCATCATCATTATCATTGCTGGAAGAAGTATGTAAGGAATCCGGTGCTTCATGGCCCCTTTATCTAAAGGGCCATACAATTAGAGAGGAAAGGACACAGACTCAAACAGTGAGAAGCAGTTCTCATCGCTCAGAAATTACATTTGAAGTCGGGCTATTTTACTCATCCAATGTTTTGCAAGTAATGTGTAATGTGTCCCAAAACTTATCCAATAATAAAGCAGCTTGAAAAGCAAAGAGCAAAGAGCTTTGACAGATATGTATATGCAAAGGTTTAAGTGATATGACCTTAGTGATATGTGATGCAAAAAAAATACAAACTGATTGATGAATTTTAAAAAAGGAAAACCAACTAGACTGTGGAAAAATGGGTTAGCTTCCATGAAGCATATCAATTGAAATGCTTTTGGGACCTCAACTCTGGAGTGGATAATTCTCAGAAACCACATTGAACCCTATGCCTGAATCTGTTTGGGTATGTCATTTGAATATGTTGTTCATTCTGCCCATTGAATACCATGCTTCGGGTGAACACCTTGAGAGTCAATGAGTTGACCATATAGAAGGGACATTTTGCAAACCAGGGTAAGAGATGTAACCAATGTCCTGAAGTTTCTGGGGCGCCTGTCCCTGACTAATTGGCTAATATCACTATTCAAGACAATCAGTATGCATAGAAAGCTATATACTATGTCTTATAGGGTGAAACAGCTATGTCATCTAATCTACTCACTACATTGCACTATGCAAATATTGCCCAATTTAAAAAAAAGGTGTGATAGTTCCAATCCATTGAACTACAGGTCCATCACTTATTGGGCATTACTAGTAAAATAATGTCAACGCTAATATACAAAACAACTCACTAACTCACTAAGTCAGCAAACAGGAACACTATTAAAAAAAGCTTCTATGCGAATATGGGTAGAGCATCAATGGGCTTATAGTACAACTTTTAAAGATAAAAGCCTTCAGTAAAGCAACTATCCCCACATACATGTAGTATCATTAGATTTGACCACTACCTTTGATTGCATGAATAGAATTGAGTTATGCAAAATATTGTATGATTGCTTAGCTGAGGGACCTTTAAAGCTTATTATGCTGCTACACACAGACACTGCAGTGAGAATATGATTGATTGCTGCGGGGAGTTTGTCAAAGGCTGCTTATAAGAGTCCTTAAGCGGGGATGTGTCTGATCCCCCTGCCATTTGCCATCTACATATCTAGCATGCACCAAAAAGGCCCAGGTTCTTCTGAATGAGTTTGAAACTGATAGAATATGTTTCAAACTCTTTGGATCTTGCCTATGTGCATGACATAGGGTTGTGAGTTTAGGGCTCTTCGGTAACCTGCAAGCAATGGATGGGTTCACAGAACAACTCTGACTCCAAACAACCAAATTTCTCTCAGCAATCTTTTCACAAAACATACACTTTAGAATGAAAATACGTCAGAGGTGACATCATACTATGTGGCAAATAATGAAAAACCTATTAGGGATTATGATTGGTTTAAGGGGAAATTCTAAGTATATATTACATAGAAACTGGGATTGTCATTGGCTGCCCACTGTCAGGTGGGCAATATATGCCTACCTCCAAAACATGTCATCTTCAAAACCATTAAGTACACGGTTTTCAATTGTTCTTCAAACAATACTGCCCTTCGTTATACGGACCTCTACAACTCGTTGGCATGCTTGTGCCATGTCTGGAATATTTGGTTCACTTAGCAGCACATAATTCCAGACCCAGGTACAAGGAGGTCGACCTGACTTTACCTCCCCACCTAATTTGCCCAACATCTCTCATTGCCCATGCCTTCTGCCATGAAGATTGTCTTGGCCTTGCAAAGTGTCCTTGTCTCTGGGAAGACATGGGAGTGCAGGCACTCACTATCGTTGTTCTAGAACTTCAAGTTCAACTCTATTTTCATCCTTGGCTCTTGTGACAGGAGACCACAATTTGGGACATTTTGCAGGTTGTAAATGTCTTAAATGGTATATCACTGCCTCTATTGTAACTGGTTTTACCTATGTACTCACTGTAAATACTGTACAGCACTGTAACTAAGCTGAAAATATCCTTGTCTGCTCCTGCGCCCTCTTACCCTCGGGTCCGGCACGCAATATAAGTGAATAAACAAACAAATGAATTAAACTTGTCACTCTTTGTGTTTTTCTCTGCACCTTAACAAGAGATGATTCATCCTTCACACATTCACGACTTTCAAGAATAGATAGCTGACCTTGGCTGCTTCTGTTTTGATACCAGGCCAGACAGCCTCATCAGCAGCGTCAACATTCCAGCTTATTCTTGCGGTGACACAATTCTCCCTTTCCTCTCCATGGGTCCTGGCCTACTAAAATTCAGGATACTGATGTCCAGCTTCTATGCAGTGCCAGCTTTGCCTGAATTATATTCACTACATATAGCTAGCTTCTATGATGACTTAGTCTACTTGCATTTCAGCATCTGTACAATTATTGAACAGTTGATTCTCTGCAGAACCTTGTGCACATGTAATCTTCTTTTTCATATTTAAAAGTTCACTAGTTTCTGTTGGCTCCATGCATCCACTTCAGCCAGTATCTCGGGATGTTGCACATGTTTCTTGAGACGTCATTAGCTTATTTCTTTGCTCTTTTTCAGATTCTTATAGGGAGTTCCTCCCTCAGATTGTCATCTCTTCTGGGATACATTCAGTAGGGTTGTCTCAATGGATATCTTCTTTCAAATACATGCTGCGGTATTAGCACAACTGCTGGTGTCAAATACAGAACAATCTCAGACTTCAAACATATTGGAGGCAGGGGGGTGGGATTTTCTGCAGAGGCATGTAACTGCTCCTCTACATTCCCCCCTCTAGTCGAGTCCTCGACCACCTCCTCAATCGTTTCCACATCCTCGTACTTTCTCTTGAAGAAGTGCTTCTTTGGAATCCATATCTTCATCACCCCCCCCTCAGGGTGCTGGGTGATTTGACATGTTCATCTACACTCCAGGTCATGTAGTTACATTCCCCATTCAGATTACAATAGACCCATCATTCCATGTACTTCTTATGATTCTTCAGATACAGGAACCTCATTCCTTCAGGTGGTATGATGCTGGCCTCTATATACTCTGAAACACTGTGGAATTGTATAGGGAACATATGCAAAGCCACACACCCACAAATGTTCACTTTAATATATAGATAGCGCCTGTATGCAGACAACACTTTCATTTTGTCATTAACTGCAGGAGGGCTTGATCGATGGAGCAGTTTAAGCTAAAGCGTAATACAAATAAAACAAAAATAATGTTTTGGGGTAAACAGAGGAAACTATAAAGGTGGCACATATAAGGAGGATGAATTTAAATGGTTCATTCTTACATGTATCGGGGGCTCATATTTTCTAGGAAAGGTTTGTAGTCTAAACATATAAAGTTCCAGGCACAGAGTGCTAAGCACATATTGAAATGGCTCCTTGGGTTTTTTTTTAGCACAGGGTTCTTGGATTTGATAAATGTTAGGAATGTTCAAGTTGAAAGTGTCTTCCATTATTTGATATGTGAGCGTAATTTGGGGTTTCAGTAATTGCAATACCCTGAAGTTAGTCCAGGGTACATTTCTACAACAGTAGATGGGTCCCTGAGAACCAAACTAGTGTTACAGAGCATAGAATCATTAGCCCAGACAAGAGATCTTTATTGAATTTCTAATGAAAAATCTCAGTTTTTCAGTTAACCCTAATACAACAGCAAGGTTCACAGAGATGGAGGCTTCCATGTGTATGGATAGAAGTAGGGGTAAGTGCCAACGTTCTTGTTGTCGGGCAGCCTGTCTCGTGAGGTACAAATCTGTTAGAACATAATGCAGATGAGAACAGACAACCGCACGCTTTGACACTGTTAGGTACTGCTAGTGAACCACAGTTTGACAGACATATTAATTAATCTGCCCTTATAGTCACAATCTGGTAAAAAAAATGTTTATTCATAATATAACAAAACGCCAAATTTAAAACAGGTAGATCAAAATCTAACAACAATTCTGATGAATTCAACTTGTATAAACACTTTAAGGTTGAACAAACATCAATATTGTGAGGTTAGTACAAGTGACTTAGTGTGTTGTATTATTTCAATAAGTCACCTAACAGTGTCAAAGGGTGGGGCAGCCTGTTCTCATCTGCACTATGTCCTAACGGCTTCCATGTGTATAAATACAAATTACTGTATAATGGAGGCTCTAGTCTTTCTCATGATTTTGTTGGGTCCAGCAGGGATCCCACCACTCTAGGTTCCCTAAACCAATTTACATCAGCTGCAAAAGCCTGGGTTATAAAAAAGGGCAAACTAGTTAGATGTACTAAATGTCCACTCTTTACCCATTTTGAAAATGTGAGTGGACCTGAAGATGTACACCATGAGTCCTGGTGCTATTTGCAGGATAACATTACCTGCCAGCAGTAGATTGTTGTTAAAGCTGTGACTGATTCAACTCCCTCTTAATAAGCGTTTGAGTTGGTTGAATGACTCATATGTGGTGCCTGAGGCATGGCCTGTGGCAATGACCAGTGGCCAAAACACTGGGACATGGGCTATGGAGATTTTTTTAAGCTACGCAAAGCAACCCATAGTAGACATTGGGTCTGGCCTACAGCGGAGCCGTGTAGTTACTAAAGATAAATAGCAGACCATTATTCCTCAATAATGGGGCAGTGGACCACTGTTCATGGCTTGCAATGGACACAATCCCTGGGGCATGGGCTTCAGCCATGTTGCAGCCCTGCTAGCCATCTCAGAGTACACAATGGGAATTGCTGAAGACCAGTCCCAGTATCCACTTTAACCCCATAGCTGGTCCCATGGAGGCCATGTCTCAGGCGACAAAGGTATACCACTATTTCTTTGGACCTACATTTTGACACTTTTGAAAAAACAAAACATTGGACAGATCAACTCCAAATTTGCAAAAGCACCCTTTTAGGAGCTGTCCAAGGTTCCTTACTCAAGAATTGTACAAATGTGTTCAGTGGTTCGGGCTGTAGCCGTGAGCAATATTTTTTTTCCCCATATTTAAGTCTATCTGGATTTTTAACATGTTGGGAGCCCCTGTATAACTTAATGTGCACCCCTTGACGAAGCCACACCAAACTTTGCAAAATGATTCAGAGTTGGGTCACAATATTTTCTGCAAAGCTTTGTGTGGATTGGTTGAAAGGCACTAAAGTGATGTCCGCCAATAACTGCTTTCGCAATCAAAACAAAAGAAATGATGTGGGGTCGTCACTTCAAAGAAGCAAAGGATAATTTATGTCGCTTCTGTCATAACGAAATAGAATCCTTAGAACATCTGATTACCAAATGCACAAAGACAACCTCAAAGAGAATGCAACATCTAGGAGAATATATCCCAGTAGATCATAGCACACGAGACTGGTGGTCCTACGTAGCAGCCGGTCACAGCACAAAATTAAGCTGTGCGGTAATAGACTACATAGACGCCTTGAATCTTGAAGATCCGTAAATGATTCTCCGAAATTGAATCTTTCTTTCCACTTAAAATATCGGCTACAATACCATGAATTGGCTTTTGGCTGGACGATTCTCGATGAATGATGTTATTTTGTAATAAAAGTCTGATGCCACATTGCTCGCAATGTGGTACTTTAGGCTGATGTTTCAATAAAAAAAAAAATAAAAAAAAATAACTGCTTTTCACAGACCCTGCAATCAATATTTATATATACATATGCATGAATGTCCTCGAACACTTGTCATGTTTACTGACATAACAGCAATCTGCCTGAAACATCTTAGTTGTTCGTGGACATCAGAGAAGAAAAAAACACACAATTCTTGGCAGCATTTTCTGGACATTTTCCACCCCATCCTCACCACCCATCACCTTTCAGGGATTGCTTAGTTTGTAACGCATGTGCAAAGTTGTGTTTTTTAATGTGCTCTCACCACGATGATTGCATACTCCTGGTACAGTTTACAAACCCAACATGGCGTGCATTCCAAATGTTTTGACGCACCTCATGTTTCTCAAGTTAACCAAACAATGCCTTTACGCAAAGTCTGCAAAGGTTATGTGGCTTCCTGATTGGTCCAGATGTGTCTGCAGACATTAGGAAGCGAGTCTGTGGTCCATACTGAGGTATCACTCTTTTTTGTTTACCTCCGTTTTGGGTATTGTAAATAAAATGCACTGGTAGCATTAACACCAACTTTTCAAAAGCATGGTTTCGGGACCAGGCCACTGCTCTTCGTGCAATTTTTTTCTAAATCTGTCCAGAGGTTCGGGGTGTAGCTGCAAGCAGCATTTCTTTCCTCTTCAAGCCTATCCAGATGTCAAAAACATTGCAACACCCCTGCAACCGTGTCCCCCCTTGGCGAAATCCCATCATACCTGTCAAAACAATTCAGAGTCGGGTCTATATTTTGTATTAGTTTTGTGTGGACTCGTGAAAGGGCGCAACAGTTATAAGCCGCACCAAATCTGCTCTTCCTAAGGGATAAGCCAACTTAACCATAACTGCACGGCCGCTATCACCTACCTCGTAATGGTTCCGGGTGATTAAAACGAAAACAGGAATAATGAAAACTGTTTTCACGACCCTAAAATACAATTTTCCCTAGGTCCATAACCCCACCCAAACCCCTCCCCACATGTTTTATTCCCTTAGCCTGCCCCCATATATATTATTATATTTTACATTGAAAAATAAATATTTGTCGTTATTTTAGGGTCGATTAAAATGTTGTTTGTTATTCCTAATTCTTCATTATCACTGTATACCCCCCGTACAATGTACATTGTTAAAGTTAATGTGTGCTCACACGTAAGTGAAATTCATAATTATTTATAAAATACACATTTCACATTCACTGAAGCCATTGTGCATTTACGCTATTCGATTTCTACGTAATTCACTACAAAAGAGTGCTTCATAAGCACACAAATGAAGGGGGCTCTGAAGACAGAGCCCTATGGTGCAAGCTGAGAAATACTTCATTGTTCTACCGAAACTGCTGCAGGATTGACGAAGCCATTGCAGTTGGGCATTCCTTCAACGTGTGCCAATTATAACCGTTTTAAGGACTCTCCGATTTTATTAAACTCTCAAACCAAGTTTGTGTTTAAAGATAAACGTCTAAATATGCTTGATAGGATTTGCATTGCTTTCTGCCACATCACAGCTTAGAATCCTAATGGAGTCTGGGCTTCCATGTACATTCTTATTAATTATGGGGAACAATCGTATGCCCGCATAGATCATAATGTTGCAAGCCACTGTATGTGCCGACTAAAACCTAACAACTCTAGGGTTCAAAAAAATACTTCACAGGTAAAACACAACAACATTCTAGAACGTGCAGAGTTCATGCATTTCAGTGGAATACATTCAGCGAATTTGCGCTTGTTGAAGTAAAGTGTCTCAAGCATGCAGGAGATGGTCGGTAGCTCCTTCCACAGGTCTGATAATAAGACCGTAAAACACACAAAGGTCCCACTGTGCAGCTGGTTTTCTCAGTAGCCTCATTGTGCCATCCTATATGAATGCTGGCATTAATAGAAAGACCTGTGAGCTGTACATGGGGAACGTGGTGCCCTACACCTACAGGGGACCCCAGCACTACAAAGGTCTAACTGCACCTTTGCACCCACAGGAGATTGTGTAACTGATACTGTAAGTGACGTTTTCTCCAAATGTCAACCGTGCACAATCCTTTCCTGTGACACGAAGAGCAACGCTGCATTTTAGCTGAGGAGGCCAAGGGGATATTTCTTCAGTTTAAAATGAATCTTTGACTTCTAAAATAATTCCTAAGGAACTCAGCTCTTACTTCTGTAAAGCTTAATATTTCAAAAATGTGACAGCAAGTTCATAAATTGTCAGAGAGTTTATCTATAATTTATGGAGAAAAAAAATCTTTGTATTCGGCCCTGCAAGAATTCGGTGCTATCGAAGCTTTTTCAATGGAAAAACGTGTGGTCTTTAAATATATATCTTTTTCCTCCGAGCAAAGAAAGTTCTCCATTATGCTAGCCCATATATATGGAGATGAGAAGCATTTTAACCAGGGGAAATGCTGTATTTTAAGTTAAAATAAACATGTGTTTTTTCGTCATGCAGTGAATTCATGTTTTGTTTTGCTGAATTATATCACCTAGTATCACCTAGTATACTTCAGCTAAATCTGTCATATTATACAGAGAGTGGATTAAGAACACCTGAAACGGTTTTATATCTGAATAAGATACACTTCGAGGGACGCACATTATTTTGATTCTGATCATTTAAAATCTGTAATCAGAGCAGGTGCAAATATTGCAACAGGTGCATGCATGTACCTACTAGCAGCATTCCGGTGTGCAAAGAGCAATAGAGTGCATTTGTGATTGTATAACAATAATAATGGTTTCACAATCAAAGATTTTAAATACAGTTGCATTAACTGGGATTCTGATTCATTGTACAAGTTTTTTATGTCATCACAGCACCTGAACAACAAAATGGCTCCCCTCACACAGTGTATTCCATGTGTATTACACATTGGGCCTCATTACAAGTCTGGCGGTAACCCTGCCAGTGCTACCGGTGGTTTACCGCCGGCCTTGCAATATTTACTGGTGCCTGGATTGCCGGAAACACTGGGGGATTACGAAGTCAGACGCCAGTAAATTGTTAATCCCCTGTCCCTTTTGTGTCACATAGAACTCAATGGGAATTGGGATCATGGAAGCACCGGCACTGTTAATAACAGTGCCAGTGCTTCTGTGAAACTCTGCGGGCGGGTGCCGTTCCGCCCTCCCGGTCTGACCCTGGCGGGCAGGACGGCACCCGCCCACAGAGTCGTACTATGCTGGTCCGGTAACAACGGTGCTGGTAGGCTTACCGGCACCGTTGTTATTAGACCAGCATGATCATAATGAGGCCCATTGTCTTCAAATATATGTTCCTGGCCCCACAGTAGCCCGGCAGAAGAACAGAATATGAACCATACATTCCCTTGCTAGTCGTACCAGACATGAATAATCTCCAGTGCTATCCCACAATCTAGTATGGCATGCCAGATTCAATTGGTGTAGCCTAAATTTCGTATAGAGGCTGCAAGCAAGCTTGGGACTAACCAAATCTAAATATTTCCAACCCCAATACCCACTGCATGCATTGAACAATTCAATCACAGCAACCTCCCGTGAGATTCTCTTAGCTTTTTCCACATCACCCTAAGTGCTCCTAACAAAATAGGTTTTGGAGTTGTGGTGCTTAAACAAAAAGTCTTAGTTTAATAATAAGTTAAGTAAATAGACAGAACATGTCCATTATTTAGATGTTCTACTTTGTAGCATTTTAATAACAAGGTTAAAATGCAAACTTGGTTGAAGTGAACAGTGTTTTAATAAGCTTGCATTTTGTTTATGTTAAAGGGTCGGTTTCTTATACAGCAAACTAAAAGCATTTTTGCGTTATTCAGCTTTCACTTTAAGGTATTTGGCCTGATTTAAATGCACTTTTCAATGGGATTGCACCATTTTAAAAAACTTTAGTAAATCAGGCCCATTGTATTTTATGTGTATGACCTTTTGAAGATATATAGAGAAAATTCTACCCTAGGGAGATTTGATGTAATGGGCGACATGTTTTCCTGAAGTGAAACAGTTGCGAGGTTTGTCACTGGTGAAGGATTTCCCTGTGTTTCCGAATGAGTGGAACATAGTTATTTAGGCAAGTGGTAAATTGCATTTTTTTATTTATTGAACTGATTTATTTTTTGTGTATGTGTGGGCCAAGGTGTTGCTGGGTCTGGAAAAGATCAGGGGCTTCTGTGGCTATGCTAATGTCGGGACTGTCGGAACTCAGGGCTAGCTAACCTTTTGGTTGTAGCCCCTGAGCTTCTATCCTGGGCTACAAACGAAAGACCCGGGGCTATACGCCTCTCAGCCCCCACCCTAGCAACGCCTCTGTGTGTGGGTTGTTCTGGCTGAGGAGAATATGAAGAGAACTGCTTTCTGCTATTTCATTGTCTGCTTATGAAGCCAGTATGCCAAGAATGCACTGAATCACTGTAATTGAATGCACCTTTCAGATCCTGATTGACTGAAAGAAGATCAATGATGATCTCCATGTGCTAATATAGCCCTAAATCCTACGAGAGGCTGGATTCACTGCTAATTGGGGCTCGTAACCCTGACTTACTCTTCTCGAGCAAATGTATGCCACTAATGGTGGGTAAAGGGCACTTTATGGATGTGAAAACTACCCCATCCAAGGGTGGTTAGACAATTAGCACCCATTTGTAGGTAGGGGTGGGCTGGTGGCTGAATGTTTTTTGTGAAAGAAAAAGGACACAGAGAAGTGAATACTTGGATCAGCGTTGTTATGGCAATGCAGCCCTGTGCACCAAGGACAGAGTGAATGTGTCATGGACAAAGTGTAGCGTGGCTGTGGCAGAAAGATGAAGAGAGCTTACTGGTATGGATGCACACACAGTGCAGGAGGATCAGAGAGGAGTAGAGTGGTACAGGCCAGCAAAGAGCAAGGGCTAGAGGAGTGACACGGGTTAACCAAAGATGTGCTAGAGAGAGCACAGAACAGGTGGATACAGAGGCGTTGCTGGGGGGCTGGGCTGAGGAGACTGTAGCTCGGGTCTTTTGGTTATAGCCCCAGATAGAAGCTCAGGAGCTACAACCAAAATGCCAGCTAGCCTCGGGTTCCGACAGTCCTGACATTAGCATAGTCTCAGATCTTTTCCAGACCTAACAACACCCCTGGGTGAACAGACACAATGACATCTGTGGGAAGAAAGCTGAGCCGGAGCAGGGGCTGGTTGATAGGGGAACTCCACGGTGCACATATGGTCAGATATGATATTATGTTGCATTTATAACTCGCATGTACACAAGTGTTTCTAGGCATGATAAGGCAAGAAGGGGGAAACAAAGGGAGGACAAAATCACGCTCTAACTGTCATGATCTCTGCTTCCAAAAGGTCAGGGTTTTCTCAACTCCCTTGGAAGCAGATCCATAACCCAGGTTCCGAGGGCCAACCAGTCCCAATTGGGACCTTTTGGACCCAGTCCTGGCGCCAGTGGCACCAGGCTCATAAATGTGTCCAGTCCCAGCGCTGGAAGCGCCGGGCTCATAATGCTTGGGTGGACTTACCTGCAGCAGACCATGCTGCTTACTTGCCTGCCAGCTGAGCCTCTGATCCTCTTCTGTTTGGAACTACTTTTCCTGTTGGGTGGGGCAGGAGCCACTCCCTAGATTCAGAACACTGGAACTCTTCTGGAAAGCAGGAACTCTTTTCTTACCTAGGCGTGGCTGTGGAAGGAGACACCTAAGCACTACAGGAGGCTATTTAAACCACACCCGGTGGATGAATCTTGCTTTGCGTTATTCTGCATCCTCTGCAGCAGAACGCTCATCGTGTCTTCTGTATCGGATCCTGGGCCTAAGGAAAAAGGCTTACCATCCTGAATCCAGTCTTCAGCAACACCTATAAAGACAAGAAAGAACAGGTTAGCATTCCGGCATCTGAAAGACAAAGGCTTACCTACTCTTCGTGCGCTCCGGAGGTCTTCACACTGCATTCCGGCATCTGAAAGACAAAAGCTTACCGACTCTTCGCACTCTCCGGAGGCCTTCGGCGCTGCATCCTGCATCTGAAAGACAAAACAAGGTGCGTTTAAAGACATTGGGGAACTTTAATACTCACGTGCCATTACTCCTTTCCACATCAACCCCAGTGGGTATTCCGGCACCCTGCAGCCGCTCCGAACTCGTACCTGCAAAATAAAAGACAGTTAGAGCGCATCGTGAAGCAGGCAACAAGCGCTTACTTACGTGCTTCCAGGCGCTTCCATTCATCATACGGACTCCATCTTCAACTCACTTCAGCCCGTCATCCGCCATCGCCGGAACCTGCAAAATAAGAGACATCATTGCTAAAGACTTTAAAGACAATAGAATTACTCGAAACTTACCGTTCGTGCAGTAAACGACGGACAGCAGTCCTCTGAAGTCAAGAGGCCTGCGCTACCGATCCAGTGAAGAAACTGATTACAGCACCCTGCCCCGAGGCAGATGGAGAGCTCGGCATTCACTTACCTAAGGTGAGAGCGTTAACCTTTGGGGGTCTACAGGAGAGCAAAAAGGGAAGAGATAGGGACACCCCCAATAACCCCAGTTCATTAATCCCATATTTTCTGTCTGCAGACATCTTACTCTTGAAGTCAGGCATACAGTGCACAGAGGTCCAGCCCAAAGAGCCAACCGGGTGCTACACATCACCTTTGAAGATACGGTAGTCGCCCAGTCAAGACCGGCGCCTCTGCGAGAATCAGGTGAGCGTTACACTAACTAGGCCTTGTGTGATTCAGATCGCGCAAGTGCGGGGAAGAGGGAAGGGGAGACATGCTGGGGGAAAAGAAGTTAACTTACAAATGCAGCCAGTGGGTGGCTCATAAGTGCAGAGAGAAGGGACTGTAGGGTTGCAGATACAACAGACTCTTAAGTGCTGGGGAGACGGAGGCAGTGGTAGGGCAACTGGACATTGTAAAGCACCAGAGGGGGCGTCTGTACTTCTGCTCTCTATATGCAGAGGAGAGGCACAGAGCACCCCAGCCAAGGTTCTCTATATTGGTATAATAGTCGATCAACCAAGGCTTAGCTCTCAGGAGGTGATACGGGCTGGTTCTTAAGCACAGTGTAGTCCCCAAGCACCCACAAAGGAATGCTCACACACTATGTTAGTGATAACACAGTCTTTATATAAATAAGGTTCAAGGTTAAATACACAATCACAATAACACACTTTGTGTTCAGGTTAATCGACAATGGCAAATATATACAGTTTCAATGTGGTACCACAATTATGCTTTGATTCTATTAAAATGCATCAACTGTACTCAGTTCAACTGTCATACAAATCAGTTAATAAAGTGAACTAACAATAGACATAGGAGGAAAGGGTATTACTCAAATTGTTCGAAAACAATTGTTCGAATAACCGAATTGACCGAAAGTCAAGTGTCCGAATTGACCTTTGCACAATTGACAGTATATATATATATATATATATATATATGTCTATATATATATATATATATATATATATATATATATATATATATATATATATATATTTTCAATAAAAAAACATTGTTAAAAGGACATTATGGTTACAAGTAAAATCCCCCAAAAAAATGAAATTCGCCAGTTATGGTAAACTAAGCAACCATAACTCGCACCACCACCGTGCACTGCTAAGACTAACACCCAGGACATCAAAGATGACATCACAAATATCATTGATGACATCACTGATGATGTCACATGTCTAGCCCCTTCTTTTTTGTTCACTGCCATATCTAGGCCAGGTGGGTTTATTTACTGACAGTCAGAAACGTAACTTTCTGAAGGTATTACATTTATAGATATTGCTATTCTCACATGTTCTTACACTACTTTCCTTAGAATGTAATCGCATTTTATGATGTACATATATAGGGGTAGAAGCAGGCCTGAAACACAGCAATCATTTTTGTGCGTGAATACAATCATGTAGATTATACACAATTGCTAATGGTACTGCCTCTTGTTTGCTTACTTTACTCTCCATATATAAGCCCCATATTTGTATGCATTGTAGTCTATTTATGTTTTGTGTGTATTAGTAGAAATATGTAGTAAGTGATGCATTATTAGCTACTTAGTACATGTTTCACAGTATGGAAAAGTCTGATACAGAAGCATTCACCGTTTTATTATATAACTTTGGAAAATTAAAAATATAGCACCCCTGTGGTGTATGCTGCAGCCAATACCTACATTTCTGTATGAGTAGGTTCCTCTACTAGAAAGAACACTGCAATGGAATGTTCTTTAGAATGCTACATTGCGTGATGAAGTATGTAATTTATTACACATCTCCCGATAACCCCTGATACTTTTTTGCCAACATTACATTCACAACCCCTTGTATGAAAAGTAAATGCACATGTGATGTCATCAGTGATGTTATCAATGATATTTGTGATGTCATCTTTGATGTCCTGGGTGTTAGTCTTAGCAGTGCACGGTGGTGGTGCGAGTTATGGTTGCTTAGCTTACCATAACTGGTGAATTTCAGGGGTTTTTCGATTTTACTTGTAACCATAACGTCCTTTTAAGAATGTTTTTTTAATGACTTTCATAGGTTTTTATTAGTGCAACTTTACCGTAACGTCCCTTTAACAACGTTTTTTTTTTGTGAATTTCATGGGTTTTTACCAGTGCATGCTATTTTCCTACAGCTTACTAATATCATACTTACCAAATATAACAATATTTGTGTCCAGTTTACAAAGTGTCACGTTAAAACTCTGCCATTTCCCACCTTCTAGAATCATTGTTAACACTTCTATACACTTTTTGCAACTATTTCAACTGGTTTTGCATCCTTAGATATCTACAAACATCTGACTTCATTGTGGACCTTCCGGACAGTGCCACATGACCATACGCTGGCGCGCGGCATGATGACGTGTCAGAGAACCCGTCTGCCTTCACGATAAGATCCGTCCTTTGCGGACAGTTCAGAACTGAATTTTCTACTGATCTAGGAACTTTCAACTTCACACCTTTTCGTACTCATTATCCATTACCAATCTAGTACACAGTACTTTTATCAAAACTGCTATTTATCTTTAAAATGGCATCAGTTATTGCCATCCCTCATCCCCAAGAGCCACCACCACCAGCTGGAGGACCTTCACAACAAAAAAAGCACAGTACTTTCAAAGACAATGAAGAGGACCAAGAAGATGAGGTAGAGGAAGTTCCTACTTCTAGCACCAAGATCGAATCATGGGTGTTCCAGTTCTTTGCTACTGTTGGGAGTGTACCAAAGGCTAAAGCTACCAAAGTGAAATGCACTGAGTGCAGTTTTGTACTCAGTCGCAGACTACCTGGACAGTACTCCTACAGGACCACCTCCATGCGCCGCCACACCGAATCCAATGACCGCAATGCTCTCAGAAAGGTTACTCCTTTCTCAGCAAGTAGTAAGCTGTCTTCCTCCACCTCATCTTCCTCAAAAAATACTGTAACCACACAGTCGGATGTCTGCGGGCATTGGTGCATTATGGTGCGTTATAAATAAATAAATAAATAAATAAATAAATAAATAAATAAATAAATGAGGAGGGCTACGGAATATTATCGTCCATTGCAGCCCCTGAAAAGGGGCATAAAGGCCATTAGCACCCCTGGTTCCCAAAGCGGGAACCCAGGGTGCTAAAACATAGATTTTTCTTCCTATTATATTTGTGATGTCATCTTGGATGTCCTGGGTGTTAGTCTTAGCAGTGCGCGGTGGTGGCGCGAGTTATGGTTGCTTAGCTTACCATAACTGGCGAATTTCAGTTTTTTTTCGGTCAATTGTGCAAAGGTCAATTGTAATTCAAACAATTGTAGTTCGAACAATTCGTATACAACCGAGGAAAGCAGGTTGGTTAAACAATTGGCAGAATTCTGGGCCCCTACCGTCAGGCACAGTTCTGTATAAGGATCCCCCCTCCTAGGCAACCTGTAAATAAAGATAATGACAAGCCCAGTCCATATATTGGGCCTCATTACGAGTATGGAGGTAATGAAAAAAGGAAGGCGGAATGGTAATACCGGCATCGAGTACCTGTCCGGGCCATTATGAGCCTCGAAACCCGGCATTACCGCCACCGCCTGTACCGTGCCCCTACTTACCGGCATGCGCGCATTCCGGCACCCTTGGCGGTGGCAATATCGGGATAGCGCTAACAGGAGGACATCACAAGTAAGGCGAAAATGCACCTACCGGCAACCAGCGTTAAAAAGTGTCTGGACGATGGCGCTACTACAGGCATCGCGGATCACCCGTAAATAGCAACTTGCTGTGTACCCAACTGCCACAGGTGCATTCAATCACCACAGGTGGAGCCAATGGAGCCTGTATGAGGGCAAAAGGAGCGCACCCACACACCAAAATGATTCCACTTGCTGTAGCAATACTGGAGTTGGAAGACATGCCTGCACTGCTACACCAGCAACAACAACAACTACAACAACAACAACAGGCAGCACAGAGGAGACGCAGGAGGAGAAGGAGGGTGAGACAGGCTCAACAAGTCCCACCAGTGCAGCCAATGATACCACGTAGGCAGCCACCAATCCCTCGCATCAGAGCCAGTCCATTCAACCTAAACCCTGTGCAGATCCACACCCTGTACCGTTTGGACCGGGACACCATCACCACCATAGTGGACATAATACACAACAACATTGTCTGCCAGATAGAAATCCGCATTGCCATCCCCCCTCTACTGAAGGTAGTGTCTGTGCTCCACTTCCTGGCCACAGGCACCTACCAGCACACAGTGGGCCAGCTGCATGGCATATCACAAACACTCTTTTCATGCATACTGACGCAAGTGCTGGATGCCCTCCTGAAGCATGCAAGCATCCACATATCCCTACCACGGATTGGCCAGGAGCTCGCTGACACTAAAGTAGGCTTCCATGCACTGGCAGGCATGCCCAATTGCGTTGGTGCCCTCGACTACATCCATGTAGAATTGGTTGTCGCTCATGCCAACGAGGTGGTGTAGCGCAATCACAAGCAATACCACTCCATCAATGGGCATACGGTATGTGAATCCAGCAAGATGATCACACATTGTTGTGCTCGATATCCCCGATCCACACATGATGCCATGGGGCTGCGTAACTCCTTGCTACCCCGCTCCATGGAGCGACATGGTGGACGACGTGCTTGGCTGCTTGGCAAGTTGCCTGACTAGCCCACGGCAGTGCTATGTGGGGTGAAATTGACGGGGGGATGCATAGTCCACCTGGGTGAGATTGGGGGGTGCATACTCTACCTGGGTGAGATGTGGGGGATGCATACACCACCTGGGTGAGATTGGGCCGTGAGTGGACAATGCACATACAGCTAAACACTGTTGCCCTGAACATCTCAACCTGAACATGACACATCAATGCCATACATAAGACCAATGCTGCACAGCAATGACAATATGCTAGACGCACAAGCAGGCCACCATTAGGAATGCCAAGCGATGGATGACAAAACATGATTACACCTGTGGCAATGCTGCCAGTGGAAATACATATAGAGTACCATACATCGACCAATATGGGTGGCAAGACATTGTTCCGCATCCACAGTACATCTGCATTAGCATGTAAGTGAACACCCTGCATCATCTGGATAATGCAATCCACACCAGCAGACCATAGTACAGTACACATTGCATCAAATTAACCTGTGTGCATACATCCAGTGATTTACACATATCTCATTGTGCTCCCATGCAGGTGATGGTGGCTATCCCTTAAAGGCGTGGCTACGTACCCCTGTACGGAACTCGCAGAACAGACACGAAGAGGAGTACAATCGGGTTCAAACCCGTACCCGTGTTGTGATTGAGCAGACATTTGGCCTGTTGAAGGCATGGTTCCGCTGCCTCAGCAGGTCTGGTGGAGCACTCCTTTACGGGCCTGAGAAGGTGGGAAAGATCACCATGGACTGTGTCATGCTACACAACATGTGCATCCGGAGAAATGTACCACTACTACCTGACATTGACCTGCATGCACCGGGTGAGGATGATGATGGAGGAGAAGCAGCACCCCTGGCAGTTTGCGATGCACAATATGGCTGAGCTGTGCAGCAAACACTGATTGACGATTTCTTCTGAACCACAGGGATGCTGATGGTTCTGTGTTAGTACTACACTGGGCACTGGGATCGTGTGGACATGAACACAGCGTGTGTGGGTAGTTGGGCACTGTGCGCTGTCATGAATTGAATAAACAACCACGAAATTAACAATTTCCAGTCATGATATGATTACAACGGGTGTATTGGAAAATTAACAATATTGTGCTTCATCCCTCCACCTCTCACATGCCTTTCCCCTTCTCCCCACCCCTCAAAACCCCCAACACCCCAAACCCCCCAAACACCCCAAGTTCCTCAAACCCCCAAACACTACCAAAACCACCTCCCCCTCACCCATTGTCATCCCACACATGATGTGCCATTCATGATTATCCCAAGAGGGCAGTTAGCACATGCAGGGTGGACCCGTGTGGTGTGCGCTGCACCTGGTCATGCGCACAGTGCTTGCGGTAGTTGAGCTGGCAGGTGTGGTTGATGGGGTGGAGGTAGATGGCTGTGCGACCGCCGGTGCAGGTTGTGCCTGCTGCATATGGTCTAGAATCCTGCCAAGGACCTGTGTAACCGCAGCTAAACTGTCTCAGATGACAATGGTGTTGGAGTTCATGGCCATTACGGCGGGTCTGTTCCCCCTCCGCCACATACTGCTGGACCAGTTCAATCATACTGTCCTGGTGGGCCTCAACCCTCGTCAGGCGGGCCTCCATGTCAGTGGGGGCTGTGGAGGTGGACGGTGCAGTGGCAGGGTGGCCCATTGCTGGACTGCCCTCTGATGTGGTCGACAGATGCAGACTCCCCAGTACAATGGCATGTTCCTGCATGGGTGCATACTGGTGTGCCCTGTGTGGAGTGCTGGGGAGTGGGCTGGGGGCTCGGGGTATGGGGACATACAACATGGATGTTGTTGTCCATGTCTGAGAATTCCTCAGCGTAGACCTCCATATTGCTGTGTGGGGCAGTGGCTGCTACCTCCCCTATGGAACTGGTGGCAGCAGACTGCGTTCCATCACCCTCTGCAAGAGTTGCTGACTCCATAGTGGCAGTGTCGTTGGCTGGTGTGGTATCCTCCACTGCTGGCCTGGGCTGTACAGCTGCCCTGTGTTGCACTCAGGGGGCTGGGGGTTCTTTAGCAGCATGGCGGTGCAGCCATTATCGGCATTGCCGTTCGTGTGTGCTCGCGCTCTCGTAATCAGCCGATATTTGCAGTGTCAAGGGTACACGGATGCGCTAATTACACCATGCCGGTAATAACTGCGTTTCCCCACGATTCTCGTAATGACGCCCATTGTATATTAAGTCTTATTTCCCCCTAGAACGGTTCTACCATCCCAATGTACCTGGAACAGAAGAGTTTGACGTCGGGTCGATCAACCAAGGCTTAGCTCTCAGGAGGTGATGCGGGCTGGTTCTTAAGTACAGTGTAGTCCCCAAGCACCCACAAAGGAATGTTCACACACTATGTTAGTGATAACACAGTCTTTATATAAATAAGGTTCAAGGTTAAATACACAATCACAATAACACACTTTGTGCTCAGGTTAATCGACAATGGCAAACATTATGCTTTGATTCCATTAAAATGCATCAACTGTACTCAGTTAAAATGTCATACAAAGCAGTTAATAAAGTGAACTAACAATAGAAATAGGAGGAAAGCAGGTTGGTTAAACAATTGGCAGAATACTGGGCCCCTACCATCCGACACAGTTCGGTATAAGGATCCCCGCACCTGGGCAACCTGTAAATAAAGATATTGACAAGCCCAGTCCATATATTGTCTATTAAGTCTTATTTCCCGCTAGAAAGGTTCTACCACCCCAATGTACCTGGAATAGCAGAGTTCGACATCGGGTCGTCGACGGATCCTTCTTGAGCGGCTACCTTTAAGGCAGGATCCATGGATCGTCGATATCCCACGAGGAAAAAGGGTGAACACTGTCATTGCAGCAGCAGCTTCGCTCCTTGTGGTGCTCGTTGACAGTCAGTCAAAAACGTTCTGCAAGCTAAGGCGTGCGTTGCACCTCGACGACGAGTGTTTGTTGCCGCAAAGAGTCAAGGAAGAAATTTGGCCCAGCAAGGGCGTTGAGTCGTCAGCATCTCTGCGGTCTTCGGGTGGAGGGAAACCCACCGGTGGATTCTCCTCGGTCGTCAACGGGCCTTGACTTTCTCCGGCAGGATGAAAGCAGTTGACAAGAATGAGCAAGGGAGTCCTTGTTTCAAATGTCTTAGGCAAAGGAGCGCTGCAGCTCCGGGCGGCGACGGCAATCGTCGACGGTGATGGACTTCAATATCCGAGTGCTTCTCTTTGTGATTCCACGGTGGTCCCCGTGTCCGGTCGGTAGCCTTTCGAGGGTCTGACGTTCAGGGAGCTTTGGCAAAGATCAGCTTGTGCACAATGGTCCCTCGTAGCTCAGGAAGAGGTCTCCTAGCCAGGTCCTCTCTTGGATCAGTTCCTTGACAGTCACGCAGCTTTCAGATTAGCAAAGGACAGTAGCAGCAGTTCTTCTTCTTCCAGTGGGCTTCAAGGTTAAGCATCAGTTTCGACTTTAGCTTCTGAACAATTTCTAGCAGTGAGAGGCCCCCAGATATACTGTTTGGTCTCTCATTCTCTCTGCTGGGTCATACTCAGGGAACCAATCATTAAGAAGGGCATTCAAGCAGTCAGGCAGCCAATCAGGCTCTCAGTGCATTCAGGCCATTCTCCTCCCTCTCAGACACTCACAACAAGTAATGTGTATTGGGACAAGTACCCAGTCATTCAGCACTCCACACTGCATTCATACCAGTTTCGGGCAGGGCTGTCTCAGTCATTGTGTCACACACCAGATACTAGACACCCATAACACGGAATGCGTATTCGTCATATTCTCCATTCACCCAGGTCCTACCCCACGGGTGTACCCACAACATACAGTCATTGGGAAGGCTCCAGCCAGTCTGGCCTGGAATTCCCCACACTACCATATATGGATCTTCCACCCAACAGCCAGTCAGAGGGAAGGAACAGGGTCAGGGCTTCCCGGGACTTCGGGAAGACAAGGTAACAGGCAATAGAAAGCAATAGGCCACAGGGGCCATCTTGTTTTCTATCAGGAATCAACTGATTCCAACAGCAGGGACTTTGTATCCCAAAATGGAGGACACTCCGAGCACCTGTCAAATTCAGCATGGAGTTGCCACCGCCCCATACCCTGCTCTGTGGGCCACACACAGGTGCCCCAAAACATACACTAGGAGTACAGGGTTGTACTCCCACCTATGCGTGCCATAAGGGTATCCCAAGGGTCTGTTCAACAAACCAAAAAGAGGGAGAGCCGCACCGGCAGGAGTCCCACATGAACTCTTGTGCAGAAAAGAAGACAGAACATACATGATAAAGCAATAAAAGACAAGGATACGGAGGCCCTTCCCCTCAAATGCATTTCCAGCATCACAGATATGCTGAAGCCTGGGCCCGAGTTCAGAGGGTGACCAGGTCATCAGTGCGCAGAGCAGTCAGGTTCATCACCAGGGGAGAGGAAGAGAGAAAGCGGAAGCGAATAGGAAGACCTTGAGTTGCTTCCGGAACCAGAGGTTGTTCTGCTCAAGTTTGAGAGAGGCAGGGAAGCTGTTCCAGAGGGAGACCCCAGCCGAGGAGATAGATCTGCTCCGAACTCTCTGCTTGGAGAAGCGTCTGACCCTCAGAGAGTTGGAGGTGGATAAGCGGAGAGCTCGAGAAGGAAGATGTTTTGGGAGAGAAAGTTGTAGGTAGAGCGGCCCCAGGCCCCAGAAAGCCTTGTTGACGATGCAAAGGGTCTTGAACTTGATCCTTGCAGCCACAGGGAGCCAGTGAAGAGATTTCAGAGCTGGAGCTGGAGAGATATGATCCCTGGGCTTGAGGCCAAGAACAAATCCCGCAGTACTGTTCTGGATAAGTTGTAAAGGTGGAAGAGTAGAGGCAAGAAGATTTAGAAAGAGGCTGTTGCAATAGTACAGCCCAGAGAGGAGCAGAGCTCTGGAAACAGTGAGCTCCTTGGGGAAAGTGAGAAAAGGAAGAATACCTCCAAGGAGGTGCAGCTGATAGTTTGACTTCTTAGAAGAAAAAGGGGAGAGAATAGAGACCATGGGCCTCATTACGACCCTGGCGGTAAGGGGTTTACGCCAGCGTTAGCTGCGCCGACCCCTTACCGCCAATTACGAGGTCCCTTAGCGCCATGGCGCTTTTAACACCTGCTTTTAGCAGGTGTTAAAATCCATGGCGCTAAGGGACCATGGAGTTAATTACGCCACCGTAATTTATGGTGGCGTAATTAACGCCTTCCCCACTCCCATTATGCCCTATGGGGCAAAAATGGGAATGGGGAAGGGTAAATGGGGATTGGGGACTTACCGCCCCCGCCAACCTCGGAATGGGGCGGTAAGTCCGCCAACCACCATGGCGTAAACGTAGTTTACGCCATGGTGGTAAAGTCACGGCCCAGGCGGTAACTTACCGCCTGGGTCGTAATGAGGCCCCATATGGGGGGGGTTCATAGGCCTGGAGAGGGAACAACAACAGAATGTCTGTAAGTTTCTGTCTGGAGGAAGCACTGGTATAGGTATAAGCGAAAGGGAGGCCTGGGTTGGAGACCAGGATGTCCCTTTTGAGCTTTTTCCTGCCAGACTTAGTGAGAGGGATAGGCTAGTCGATAGAAAATCAGTTAGAAAAGATATGTGCGACAAAGCGCACCATAGGGGGTGTGGGGAGAAAAGAAGGGCGGGTAGGGAGAGGGGAGCCCAGGCAGGGGAGGGAAGAGGGGAGGTCACACAGGGCGGCAGACAGGAGGGTGGCACGGGGGGACATGAAAGGGAACGGGGCACAACAAAGAACAAGAACAACAGACTTACAAATCAGATGCAGCACAGAACCATCAGCAAAGAAAAAAAGCACAACAGGGAACCTTGAAGTAGAGAATGCAGATGTAGTACAGAACCAAGGCAAATCACACAGCACAACAGGAAACCTGGAAGTAAAGCATGCAGATGCAATACAGGACCAAAAGCAAAACACAGGTGTCAGCAGGGAACCTGGAATATGAATGCAGGCAATTGCAATGTGATGCCACAAACCTTGGATAGCAACACAATATCAATACAGTCAACAAGGCCCAGAATACAACAGGCACTAACAATAGACAATAATAATGCAGGCAATGCAAAGTAATGTCAGAAAAACAGTGGAGCACGAGACAGTGTCAAAATAGTAGATAATAGAGCGAAGAGGGAAGGGCTGAGATGTGTGAGGAAGAAAGGAAAACGCAGGAGGGGGTAATGGAACAAGATGCAGCAACCTATGATGTGAGGGAGCGCACACAGCTAGAGAAGGAAGGGATTGCACAGGACCAAGTTGTGAGGGAGTGCAAGTACGTGAATAGGATGAGGGGGATCTATGATGCGAGGGAGCGCATGCGGCTAGGAAAGCAAGGGAGCACACAAGCCTGAAGTGGCGGGGGAATGCACGCAACCTGAGTTGATGAAAATACCTGAAAAGGTGAGACGTAATGTGTATGCAAGAGGGGAAGTGACGCAAGGTTAGGGGGGCTGCGTGGAGTGGAGTGAAGCTTACACTTCCCGAACCTTCTTACCTTGCAGTCGCAGACAGGAAGGTAAGGCTGCCCATGCTCACAGTCTGTGCCACTACCTCTTTGCCACCAAACACCTGCATCACTCAACACTGCGGCCTTGTCCTGCCGCAGAGGGTCCTTATCTAGGTTCTTATAGACACAGAAACATGGGCATAGCGAAGCATGCTATGTATAATTGGGGCGCATCTCCAGTGCACCTGCATCACTGAACTCTGCGGCCTTGTCCTGTGAGGGCTTTGCAGAATAGGGTGTGAAAACACCTAGATTTGACTTTCCCAGAAGGGGGAAAAAAGGAAGGTTTTTGAGCATAGCAAAATACAACACACCCAGTGTTGACTTACCTGAACATTTGCAGCATTTTTGTGGCTGCAGGCTACGTGCAACTATGGCAGACACCAGTGTAGCTGTCCTTAGCCTGTGTTCCTTGGCCGAGGGGGCTGCCACGGTGTGGCATGCCTTGGGTGGCTGATTTAAAGGGCCCATCAACCAATGGGAGCACTGTGGAGAGATGAGGGTCAACAAACAAGGAAGCAACCGGGACAAAGGGAGGGGGGAGCCGGCACTCATGCATTATGGTGTGAGATAACACTTTTGCAAATGCACAACTTACTTTGCCACGGAGCACCTGCCCTCACCCCAGCACCGGAAAAGTTGACGTTGGCATTGCCTGATGATGGTGGGAATGGCCTGTGGGGACAGAGAGAGAAAACACATGTTGGTGCATGCTTACCTGCTGTCTGAGCAAGGATTTGGGCCTAGGTCCTCCTGATCCAAACAGGTCCCAACAGGAATTGCCCTTTTCTTCATCTGCTCTTCGCTTCAGACACCCGGGTGAGAGACACACTTGATCTAAGAGTTAAGAGCAGAAAGGGCTAAGAAGGTGGGTGGAGTTTAGGCCGGGTGACCTCGATCCACTTGCACCTGCTCACCAACTGCAAAGGAAAGAGGGTGGAGGGCAGATTAAGTAAGTAAAAAGGCTGTTATACTGAAGTAGGATTCAGACCATTGCGAGCAAGAAAAACTTCAATCCTATTTCTTTGGGATGACCTAAAGGCCAATGCACATGCTAGAGTCAAAAGCGGCTGTCTGTGCTTGTGCATTGTGAATAGCGTTGAGCATTGAGCAGCGCGGCATGACTCTTCTGACGTTTGCACGTTTCATAGCATCCTCTTGGGTCCTTTCCAATACTCCTCTGGGGAGGAAGACGAGGCGATTGGTGAGGCGTGGCAAATGTTTGGAGGCAGTTCGGCTGGGACTTTCCTGAGCTCCCCCTGGTTTCTGGAGGCCCGTGACTTTCGAACCGCACGTGGTCCGTGGCCCATAGTCCGTGCAGCGCGGTCAAGCGCAGGGTGGCTGGAGGTGGAGGTAAGCTAAGGGAAGTGACGTGGCTCGATCCGCCCCCCTCAGAGTCCCTCTGCTCCCTGCAGAGCTTCTCTTGGCTGTGGTGGAGCAGTGGAGGACAGCGAGGCCCCCATCTTTCCATCGTATGGTGTAGTCAGTTAGCGGGCCAGCTAGTTAGCCAGGGAGAGCACCTTTAGGACTGTCGTGTGGCTGCTTGGCTGCTTACTGCGGCACTTGGAGGTCTTTCCCCTGCATTTTTGCTGGTTGGCTCTTTTGGCAAATCGAGAAATCCAACATGTTATCCTATTTTTAGTCTCCTTTTCTTAAGCAGACATTATAGAGACTGTTGGGAACTATTGGGAGTTAGCATCAAACTCAACGGTAAACACCCTTTTCCCTATTTTTCTTTAAAATCCACCCCTATCCAAGGCGTGTGTTTTTAAGAGTAACTATAAACAGAAAAATCAGCACAATCTCTGCCGTTGCCAAAACCTTTCTTCTGGGGCTGGCTGGGGCCTATATAAATACATAAAAGAGGACAAGGGGTGCAAGGTGACTCAAGTAAAGTTTTACTACAGCTGGTCCAAAGTCGTGGGGAGGGAAAAGGGGAAGGAGAAGGAGGAGAGGAGGGAAAAAGGGAAGGAAAAGAAAATGGGAGTTGATCTACCTTAGAAACATGAAGTTGCGCAGCAAGGCACTATTGGATGATCATAGATGCCCAGAATGGGATGGCTCCTACGTAGAGGAGATGGGAACCCAGGCAATACAAACTATGCAACACAGCTCACCGAGCCCAAAAACTACTCCTACTATACTCACAACAGCACAGGTGCACTCCTCACAAACATTTCAAACTGATTTATCCTCTGAAATTACACACTCCTGGATGTGGGGGTTACAGTATACTGTTACAACTAAAAGAATTTTTTAAAAAATAGAAGATCACTTTGGCGTAAAGAAGCGAGCAAAAAGTTAGAATGATCTCCAAAACGAGACACTTGTAACACAAATAACAGACGATCAAGAGTACCAGGACTGTCATGTATCCCAACTTCGAAATACTGTGAAAAAAGCTAGCAGTTCAGAAGGTAACACCGTACACCAAGTAACGGGGGTTGCTGGGACAGAGCTGTACTTAATAGAATAGAAAACCTTGCTACTCAGGCAATTAATAAAATTCAATCAACAAGGCCAGTTTGTCACGCCAGACAGAATGGATAACGCACAAACAGAAGCAGAAACTCTTTCAGCTTTAAATTTTGTACTCAAGTCCTTGGTGACGGTTTTTGAACACCTCAAAACAGAGGTTCAAGTGCAGACAGAACACTCCTGGAACTAACCAAAGAGACAGCTAACATAGAGACAGCCCTAGTGGGATTGAGCACAACATTCAACACAGTCACTATACCATCATTAAAAGACCTGAGGGTGGAAACAGCAAAGCAAGGTCTAGACCTCTCGGCAATCCAGAGGATTCTAGAGGAGAAAAGAAAAGAAGAGGTCAAGCAAATCAATCTGCTTCTAGAACTCCACCTCTTATTGAAACCCCCAAACGGAGCAAATAATGGATACCAGATAGATCTGGGAAAGGAAGAGAGTAACAGTAATCCCTTTGATGATACACCACACTTGGAATCAGTTCTAGAAGGGTTTAGAAGGTTGGCACAAGCAGTTGAAGAACCAGAAGATGTAGCAGCTGAACCCTGGCAATCTGTTCCAGACGCCCTGTCCCAGAACCAAAAGGCTCATAATTCCGAATGGACAGAGGCTCACAAACACTTCTCTAAAGGAAGAAGAAGAGCAAAAAAAAGAGAAGGCAAAAGGACAAGTACTACTGCCTCCCCCATTGCTCTTAGAAAAAAACAAAAAAATCCAGAGAAAAAAAGAAAGGGGGTTTGACACGCTCCACCAAAAGTCAAACATCAAAATAAAGGACTTTTCAATATAAACCAGGAAGGCACCAACAGTTTAAAGTGATTGACAGTTGGGCGGGGAGTATGCCATGTGCCCATAGTGAATCAGGACACACCGTGAAGTGGGGTGCAGTACCATAGCAGAGAAGTGAGCAAAAAAGTGTACCAGCACAGCAGACCTTCTTTTTACAGCGTTCTAACAGGAAGGAATCCTCTGAACATAACTCGTTCATGGCGCTCAGAATTTGCTTGAAATTCTCCTTCTTAACAAAACATTCTTATTTTTACGAATGTCCTGTTTAGATGATGTAGCACTTCTCACCAACAACTAATGGATCATGCTATTGTTCAGCACTCAGCGTCTCAGATAGTTGCATTTTTAAAACCCCTTTCAATAAATGATACATGTGTATCTGTTTTTAACATGATTATTGTACAACATCGATAGTGCCTATGGCCCTTTGACAGGATATTATTTTAATTGAATGATGTATTAGGGAAAGGAAATCCAAATCCACACTCAAAATGGTCTACTTATTAAGAAAACATTTGTACGTTTATGGTAGGTTTAATGAGCAAAAGGTGGGACTGATCTTGTGTTATCAGAAAAGAATTATAGATGGATAACGTTGGTGGTCTCACTCTTTGGTTCAAGACATGTGAGATTGATGCTGTAATCAAGATGGCCTCCAGAAAAGTTCATAAAATCGTGAATACATCTGCTATTTCTGGACATTCCTACTGTCTCATTTGAATTACATGTTAAGCCTGACAACATGGTCCTAGCAACATTTTCTCTGATGTCACTCGTGCCTCAAATAATGTCATATTCATATTATGAATACGCCTGGACGAACTTTCTTAAAAGTGGTCTGTGGGCTGTCTCAGTTCTTATTGTGATATTCTGGTATGATTATGCTTCCTACAGATTTTTCTTCATGGATGTTTGGGAGAAGGTGATGCAGGTTCAGGTTGATTCTTTGTAAAACACTGATACAAAAAATGGCTTAAAGTCCTTCAGGAAGGTAGACGAAGTTTATGGGAAAGGGGGATGGGGGTCAGCTGAGGCTGGACACAGGGTTGCAAGTGGAAATGGAGTCCTGTACATCTGGGAATGTTATCCAAGGAGGACAGTACATTAAACTCTGCAGAAAGATATCACAGTAGATAAATTAACATACTGCAGAGATCTATGTGTAACCTTCATGTCCAAGGTTTGAATTTGGATAAGAAGATATCAGCCTTTCCTTCTTTTGAAGTTCGTGAAACTGGTATGGTTGAAGTGGGGAATTGTAAGATTACATGTTAGACCAGCACTGTCACTCACATATCAAGCATGCCTGGGTCTTCTTTTCATCATTTGGAGGTTTACACATTCAGGGTCTTTTCATAAGGGCTGTGAGGTTTAAACACTAGGCATGACAATGATGTAAGCCTCGATTTTATACTCCGCCCAATAATAGTGAAAGACTGAGTGTGCCTTAGACCTCAAGAACGAAGATAAAGCCTTGCCTTGTGTTTACACCTAAAAAGCAATGCATGAACAAATGGCGTACGCCTCATCTTTTCGTATGCCTGAGAATTACACCTCATATTTGTGCTTCAATCCCATGATGTAATTGGTTTACATGCAGCGTTCCACCCAACTTAACTCCTTCAAAACTGCACATGCTCAGGACCAGGTGCAATTAAGGACTAAAGTGCTCTGCAGTACAAGTGGCCCAAATTACAAAAACATCCCTTTCAAATGGAAAATATGCCGCCCATAGGTGAAAAACAACCAAATTCAAGGTGTGTAGCAGCACATAAACAGAGGGAAACCACTTTTAGCAGCAACATGGAGAAATCAGTATCTTACTGTGTGCATCTCAGCATGCTTCACAGGCTGCTAGCACAGGCACCTATAGGGCACCAGCAACAACAGCAGGTACCCAGCAGGTTGTACTGCATTCCCGTACACAGGGAGCCCATCAAGCTCTCTCACAACCCCTCCCCACCCCCCACACTCAGTCAGCCCATCAGCCTGTACCACAAACCCCTCGAAAGGCAGACCATTAGCCTGTGTACTTCACAGATATATGATATGATATGAAAAGTCATTTATAACGTGCCTGTACACAAGTGTTTCTAGGCGCGGTAAGACAAGGGGGCAGAGCCAGAGGGAGGACAAGACAAACGATCTTACTGTCATTCAAATCGTGCACGTGCGAGAACAAGAAGTGCAAGGCGAAAGGGAGGAGGGAAGTGTAAGGGAGAGGAGAGGGCAAAACATGGCAGCAATGAACCAGGGCAGCATGGCTCTAGGTAGTTCAAGAAGAACACAGGACTGTAGTGTTACAGTTACAGCCCCTAAGTTTGTGATAGGCCTGGAGGCAGTTCCAAGGGTGACTGATTAAGAAAGATCCTGGTACCCAGTGAGACTCTGAGGGTAGACAAGCAACCAGTCGATACAGCAGACAGGTACGTCAGCAGGGGAGACAGAGAGAGAAAGCAGAGGAGAAAAGCAACATTTTGTTTGAGCTGCTTCCTGAACCTCACATGGTTTGTCTCATGTTTGAGAGGGGCAGAAGAGGCCATTCCAGAGGGAGGCACCTGCAGCAGAGAGATATCTACCCCCACTCTCTGCCTGGAGAAGCGTCTAACCCTTAGAGAGTTGGAGGTAGCTGAGCGAAGGGCTCAATTAGGAGGGTATTTTGAAAGAGAGCGTTGGATGTAGTGTGGGCCCCTGCCCCAGCGAGCCTTGTGGATAATGCATAGGGTCTTGAACTTGATCCTTGCAGCCACCTGAAGCCAGCGGAGAGATTTCAGGGCTGGAGAGATACGGTACCTGGGCTTGTGGCCAAGGATATGTCTAGCAGTCCTGTTCTGAATTAGTTGCAGAGGGCGGAGAGTAGAGGAAGGCATTTAAAGAAAGAAGCTGTTGCAGTAGACCGGCCCAGAGAAAACCAGGGCTCTGGAGACAGTGAGCTTCTGGGGGAAAGTGAGAAGGGGAAGAGTCACTTTAAGGAGGTGCGGTAGTGGAACTTTTTGGTACCATCCGAGATGTGAGGAGAGAAAGAGAGAGTGGAGTTGAAGAAGACACCATGGTTTTTTGCTTCACTGGAAGGCGAAGAAAGAGGGCCCAAGGTGGACGGACAGAGAGGGAAAGCAGGGGGAGGGGTCCCAATGAGTAGGATCTCCATCTTACTGGCATTAAGGCAGAGATTGTTGGGAGCACACCAATCCGGAATCACGGATAGATAGTCAGGAATGCGCAAGAGAGGCTGAGGGGAGCCTGAAGGAAAGCTGGGTGTCATCCACATAGCACTGAAAGTTAGAGATCAGGTAGGCCAAAGGGGCCAAGTAGAGGTTGAAAAACCAGGGCAAGAGGATAGAGGCAGAGAGAAAGGGACCAGGTTGGACCTGGGAGGGACGGTGCAAAAGGTCCAAGAGGAAGCAGGTCAGCCACTCCAGGGCCTGATCCATGATGCCCTGGTTCACACAGATTGGATTGATCAGGATAGCATGGTTGAACATGTCGAAAGCAGAGGAAAGAACAAGGAGGATGAGGACAGAAAGAATGCTGGAATCAAGGTTAGAGAGTAGATTAGCAGGTCCTTACCACCTACTGCCTGTGCATGTATACAATCTGCAGTTTTCTGACAAATGAAATCTATATACAGCCGAACAGGCAGAGCAGAACAGCTATTCCCCCCTGTTGAAGATGTTGACATGTCTCCTTTTCGGTGCCCAGGCACATTTCAGTATACCCTGGTCCTGCTGTATGGCATTACTGAGCCTTGCGTCTGCTTCTCAGACATCCTCACACAAGTCCTGAATGCAATGATGAGACACCTTCACAACCACCTATCCTTCCCCACCAACTCAGCCACCCCCACACAATCAAATCCAGAGTTATATGCCATTGTAGGCTTCCCCAATATGGTTGGTGCTATTGACTGCACACATGCCGTGTGGAGATTTTTGGGATCCACCTATGACTCTTTAATCCTGGATGAGAGCAACCTGCCACACATCATGGAGGGACTGCAGCAACCGTGTGTGGATGCCTGTTAAGGATTTCATTCGGGCAAAACACACCTTGGTCTTAGCCTATGATGTAGCGCACAATTGGAATGCTTTCTCTTTATTTTATGCAAATTCAATTTGAGATGGCACACAACCTGTCTCACACCCCCCTTTTCAAATACCCTGGGTCACAATGGACCATGAACCAGGCCGGTTGGTGAAAATGCAATATTTATATATTTTAAAGTTCAAAGGAAATCATACAAATTTTAGTATTGGGCAGCAATCACCAATGGGGTGATAATTACAATGGAAACTGAAGCAATACACTGGGTTAACCTTCTACAAGAACATATACAAAGCACAAATTAATAGGAACAATTTTCTCTTTGGGTAGATAGCACCTGAGTTAATATTTCCCCCTGCAATGCTCTCCCAAACCCCTATGAATTGAATTTGGGATGGACAGAAAGAATCTGCAGGGTATCAGGGATATTGTGCAACAAACAGAATCAAAATCTAACAGTCCTTCATAAAAAAAGGAGGCAAAAACGGACATCAAAACCTTTTGCAGTGGCATGAAATGGCACTTAGAAATTGACAAATAAATTATGAATGGGCGGTTACATCTATGGGGCAAATATGATTTCTCGCAATAGCAGGAATATCTAAACACTGGCAATCACAAGACAAGTCCTTAACAAAAGGCCTACAGTTCAAAAACAAGTTGGAAGTAAGAACACGATGCAGCCGAATCACACTTTGGAAAGCTGCATTTTTTCTCAATTGCCATTTTAAAAGACACAAATGTGTCCGGTGTGTGTCGAGAGGACAGACCACTGCATTTTTCACGCTTCTTTCCTGCTTGTGGACGGTGCCTTTTGGAGTCAACTTTCCATCTCTACTAGAACTCCAAGGACTTCCTACTTCTTATTTAAACACCGCACAGGCGTGGGGCACGGCGTGGTGTGCGAAGCAGTGTGTCCGGTGCCAGGTGCCGGGGGACGGGTGGCGAGGTAAACTGCCCCCCCCTCGACTGAGTGAGTACCGTCCCTTCTCCACGGCAGTACACCTGACCATTTGCGCACCAAAATTCTCCTATCCAAACAAAACAAAAACTCTGAAATCACATGGCGCCTGTCTCCCCCATTGAAGACGACATAAGCCGCCGTCTCCGTAGCAGTAAACTGCCCCAAGAACAACGAGACCAGCAGGATCTGCAAGAACTCAGGGAGGCGGCTAAGAGAAAAACAGGGAAAGCTGACCCCTCCCCAGCTTCACAGACAGTGCCTGTCTACACTAAAACCGCCCTTCGCCGCACACCTCACTCGATCCTGTCGCTCTCTGGAATCCAGCTCGAGGGCGCGATCCCATGCGTAGCGGTGGACAGAGAGAGTGAGGTCCTCGGAAAAATCGTACTCTCCCCCCCGGGATCAGCGGTGGGGCAGGGCGGAGGAGAAGACACAGACGCGACCCCTCACTTGAAGAGCTCCTAACCCGCGGGAGCGCCGGAGCTAGTGGTCCGATTGACGAGCAACGCTCCCGGCCGTTCTACCGTCTGGACGACAGAGGGCAGGCACGGCGGGAGTCTCAACGGTCGGGTGCAATGCACCTGAGCGGACCACCCGACGCTGTCACGCCAAAGCGGCGCTTCACAGCAGGCATGCGCTTCCACGCCGCAAATCGTGAGACCTGCGTCGGCGACCCAAATACCCGCCAAACGGCACTACCCCCCCAAGGGAATGAAGGAATTGAAACCGTAGCGCAAATTCACCAAAGCGCAACTTTAACAAAAAACTTAACCAAGCGCTCAAAGCATCATACGCACAATGTTATTCCCACTGAAAGTAACATGAATGACTCTTGGGACACGGATTCAGGAGACGGGCGATCCTCTCCATCTAGGCGATCAGAAGAAGACTCTGTCTTTGAAGTATCACCCGGGGGAAACTCCCTCCTCGACCTACCGATACCAGATTGAAATGAGTCGCCAGTCCAAATCGCAATAAGTGACGGGGGTAAGATAGACAAGGTACCACCCCAGGCTGGAACAGCCCAGAATTCAAACCCTAACCCAGCCACGGACTGCACCGCAGGCACCAACGAAGCACAACTGAGGGCCGGGGAGTTCCTGGAGACAGCGCCAACAATCTTGAATCAGGCCGAAAAGACTCGGCTCATAAAAGGGAACGCCAAAAGCAAACCTAGGGCTGAAAAAACACTGACAAACACCAGAAAACACCAGCCAAAACCCAGCGGGGCGCAAAAGGCATTTCAGACCCGCTGCTATCTACCTCCTTGAAAGAATACTTCATTAAACAACATAAAAGAAAACTAGATTAGGACCCAGAACTCTCAGACGCCGAAATTTTGGAAGCCATCAGAGAAAAATCTCCAAGGATGAAAGCACGAAAAACGGACTCAAATTCCCAAGGTCCCACTCCAAGCCAAAAATCCTTGCTGAATCAATCCACGTCCACGGGTCCGAGCCCAGAGACAGAGGACTCAGTTCCCCTCCTCAACAATAAGCCCAAAGAAACCAGGAGCCCACAGATTGAAATGTGCACTGACCATAAATCCACAGTGCCACCAAAAGAGGTCGCAGACATCGACTTAACATACGAAGGAACAGCCGCCCAGCTCCCTGGCCTCGCTCCTAGGGTCAGGGCAAGAGCGGACTGTAAGACGCCTACCCTGTAGACCAGCATGCCTGGACTCATCCTCATATTCAAGGCAACTCTAGCAGATTTTCGGGGGAAACTCAGTCCGCCACCCAAAAAGAACTATCTCACGCAGAGAGAAGATCTTTGGATAGATCGGCCCAGTATCAACTTGATTAAGGTCTAAATACATCACCAAAACCTAGGCAGATGAGCGAAATCCCAAGTATGTCACAAAAAGAGACTCCTTCAAAAAAAAAAGCGGACTTGCTGTCAATCATGTCGACTCTCACGATAGCTCTTAACCCATTCGGTAAGCTCTATGAGTCAATTCACGAAGCTCTCAAAGACAATACCTCAATGATAAGCTCCATGAGAGATAAATTGACTTTCATAGAAGGATACATAACTGCCGTAGGGCATAACTCAAATAGGATTGAATCGAATCTGGAAGAAAAAATAGAAAAACTGGGAGCCGAATTGCTGAAACACTGCAAGAGAGCATCACAATCTCCTTACCGATCTGCAACAAGATCCACTCAGACTTCAGAGAGTGAGAAGCAGAAGGACATGGCCCCAAATGTTCGAAAAATGACCAACAAAATCCGCTTTAGCAACACCAACCCTGGACATTGAAGTCCGACAAAACGGACCAGCCACACAGACTAAAGAGAAAAACGTATCCAAGACTCGCCCTCTTACTCAAGAAAAGCCGCCAGAAGCCGGACCACCACCTGGCTCGGGCCCTACAGCCGATATGCCTCCAAAGCTGCAGTTAAACAACAGATCCAAAACGACAAGAACCGAAGACAAACTGGGCCAAGCCCCCATTCTGAGATCGGAAGTGGACCGGAACCTATCCCAGGACCTGTTGGAAACTTCTCAGCACCTAGGCACTGAAGACGCGACTCCTACACCTCTAGGAAACCCAATGGCGGCAGCCAAGACATCCCAAACAACGCCAACCAAACAACTGATGCAAGCCCCTCTGGAGGGGAAAAAACGCAAGGAGGAAGATCGCACCTACAGACCACGCTCAAATTCTCCAAGCGCTGCCCTTGAAGCACTAAAAGAGCTAAAGAAAAGAGAAAAGTAACCCGGCTACAGATCTGACAGGGAAAACAGCCCAAGACGCGTACAAACGCATCGGCAGGGCAGGCACCGAGCTCTTTCTCACAAAGAAAATAAAAGAGCAAATAGGGCAGTGGCCAAAGAGCCTATCAATTTGAAGAATCGTCACTCTTCAAAGTGGAACAGATTTCAGCAAAGGACAGTTATATAGTCCTCAACTGCAGAACAGTGTTAAAAATACTGGGAAAAGTCGACAAACTTCAACACTTAACATCTGACGACTTCATACTTGTCGAACCCTACCATCGGGAACACAGAGCTAAAGCTTACCTCCATATAAGAAACAAGGCGATCAGTGATCTCCCTGCAGAAGTAACAAAAGACCTGCACCATCTTGGTCTAAAACTACAACAGTTACATAAGTCCATATCTGCCAAGTCGCCCCATGGGGGGGAAAAAGAGGGCGCTCAGAGGCCTTACCGCACAAAACTTAACTCTGAAGCGACTTCTAACGACACTGGACTGACCGGTCATAAAAAAAGACGGCTCGAGGAGTGGTCAAGAAATTACGGTGACACTAAAAAGAACTGGGCTCGCTGAATCCACACAGCTCCTGACAACCCGCATAACAATGAGGAGACCCTCCAGGCAAGACAACGCACGAAAACAAAGGCATCGCCCCCTAGGAGAGGCCTGAATGAAACCCCTGCATCCAATCCATGGAAGTGGATTTCCGATACTTTTTCACGTACCCAAAAGAAATGATCTCTGTGTTCCACTGTCAACAAGAGCCAGCAGGAGAATTCCTCGACCCAGCTCAAAGAAAGTACCCTGCGAATGGCATCAAGGAACACGAGAGGCTACCGCCACCTAACTAAACCGAACGAGGCATGCTTGAGCTCCTTCAACCTCGTCTGTCTGCAAGAAACTTGGCTCCTGGACAAACCATCATTAGACGGTTATGACATCGAAGTCTCGCCAGCAAAAAAGTCTATCGTGGGTCGACCATCAGCAGGCATACTGACTGCTATCCGCCTGGGTTCAGGGATCACCCCGAAGGGGGAAATTGCAAAGGGCTACGGTACACTCGCCACTCTCACCTCATGGCACCACTACGATCAAGACAAAGACTGCTGGGCAAACACAGACATGGCCATAATCAACTTGTATTGGAATCTGGCGAGAACAGCAATCAAAGACTTTTGCAACTCCATAACCACCATCATCGATGAAATAACAGTCGACCGAAGCGTCACAAATATGATAATATGCGGCGACTTGAACGCAAAATGCGGGGTCGAAACTACTATTAGCAAAGGCAACACACCGCGGCCGTTGATGGACGACCGAGGTCGAGCATGGACTAAGTTAATGAAGTCAAGAAAGCTCTACAACATAGCAACATTACAAGACCAGAAAAATCAAATCCCTACGTGGGAAAGACCACATCTACATTACAGAAGGCCTGATCCTGTACTTTATGGACTTCACAGTGATAAAAAACAACCAACAGCGACAACAACCTCCTCCAGATGTCATGGGGTGGTGCAGCACAGAAAAGACTCTACTATCTACCCAATGTTGACCCCAATAAGCAACAAAATCGTCTCCGGCTGTCATCTGAAAATGTAAGATGCTTCTCGACCAACCTAAGGTCGAAACATGGTGGGGCAAGTAGTGACTCGGGATCAAAAAGACTTGAGTATACGTCGCTATTAGTCGCCCACAAAGTGAGCTTCTCTGGCAAGACTCAAAACCTACCGAATCACACCCACACATTCAACCACGTGGTGGTTGAAAAACGGCGAGAGGTGAGAAAGTTAAAAAAACTGGCACAAAAAGATGGAACCACAGAATCTTGGTCCGCATTCTGTACAGACGTGAAACTTTATAAAGCATGGCTCAAGCAGCAGCGACAGATTTTATACCAGAACGACGCAGAAGTCATGCTAAACACCTGGCTCTCAAGGAACACTAGAAAATTCTGGTCACTGCTCAAGAGCACAAACAGCCAAAAAACTCCCTTACTATCAACCTCGGTATCGGAACAAAATTGGATTACACACTTCTCAGAACTGTACCGGCCACCTCCATCCTCAGCCCGGCAGATGCCATCTCTGACTGTGGAACCATGGATTAAATTGACAGACACACAAGATATCTCCAGAACAATTTTGAACCTAAAATCGTCAAGGGCGCCGGGACCTGACGGGCTGACAAACCTGGATCTCAGAAAACACCCTGAGGCCTGGGCTTATGCAATTGGTGAACTATTCAATCTCTGCCTCAAGTTAAAGCAAATCCCGAAAACTTGGACAGACGGACCCTGGTCCCAATTTTCAAAAAAAGGGGACAGAAGTTGTCCGGCAAACTACAGACCAATAGTGCTATTAGAAATTATCGGCAAGATCTTTGCATCTATTCTGCTGTCCCACTTCAAAGAATGGGCCAGAAACTCGCCAGCGACTGATATCTTCCAAACTGGTAGCACGATAAACCTGCTAATTCTCAATATCATCAAGGAGAAAGTGAAGAGTGGAGTGGTGCGCCGAAGGTCTACACGGCGATGGTAGACCTATCCCAAGCTTTTGATATGGTGGACCGAACTAAATTATGGCTTAAACTAACATCTTGGGACTGCCCGGGTCCAATACTCGAACCGATAAGGGCCCTTCATACATCTACATCCCTGAGGGTGCGGCTCAGCCGACAAGGCATTCTCTCAAATCAGATCCACACAGACCGCGGAGTCAAACAGGGCTGCCCCCTGGCACCCGCCCTGTTCATAGCCTTTTTCGGTGACTTCCAGGAATTCGAAAAAACAGTGAGATCCTTCCCGCCGAAAGTGGGAACTCACAAAGTGTCAAGACTATGTTATGCGGACGACCTGATCCTCATGGATCAGACAGCAATAGGGTTACAAAGACAGCTAACAAACCTAGCTGCATACATGGCAAGCAACAATCTACAAATCAACATAACAAAAACCAAAATCTTGGTCTTATCCAAAACATTGAACAAGGGCCACTCCAACAACTCGTGGTTTCTGGAAAAGACAAAAATTGAAGTGGTCAGTGATTAAAAATACCTAGGCGTGATGCTTGATAACACACTGAAAGAAAACTCACTCAAAAATTCCCTTTGGGACAAAATGAGAAATCTAACTGCGCAAACACAGGCTGTGGACAAAAAATTCGGAAAATTCTCATGGATTCCAGTCCTTCAGTTTTACAAATCGAAAGTAGTCCCACCAATAACCTATGGGATGGCGGCAAACTTAAACCTGCCGACCGAGTTTTGGTCCAAGCTAGAAAGCTTCCTATGGAAATCGGTCTTGGGCTTGCCCAAATCAGCTCCAATGCCAGCAATTCGGCGTGACCTTGGCTTACAGTCCTTAGCCTCCATGGTGATGCAAAGTGCTACCCAACTCTATGGAAAAATATTGACGCCAAACTCACTTCCCATTTTCCAGATTGTAGCCTCTGATATCTGCAAAAGGCCTTGCAAACCTCTAACTAACTGGGTTGAAAAAATCTAAGCCAGCTTAGAGGAAGTGGCATGTAACGAAGAAACCCTAGTCTCAAACCCAGGCCGGGTAAAAACCAAGCTTCAACAACTAGACTGGATAAACACAGTCGACAAAAGCCAGCTCTACAAGTCACTAAAGGATCTTCCGCCATCCCACAATCGGCTGAAGGTGCCATTAAAATACTGCGAAAAATTCCCAGAGAAAAATCTAAGAAAGACCTTCATGAGTGCCCGCCTCAACCTGCTTCACACCAGGGAAATTCTAGCCTCCAGAGCACTTACGCTTGTGTCTGACTGTTGTCTGTGTGGTGTTCAGGAACAAGTTGAAACAGTACGCCACCTCCTCATGAAGTGTCCAGCCTTAGCACGTGAAAGACAAGTCTACATGTCACCACTTATCGCCGTCCGTCAGCATTAGGGAAGAAACATGCTGGTTTCGATTGACAGCAGGGGACTCAGATAGATGGTCCAGAACGGCAGCAACGCAAAAGACGCCAGTGGACTCCTTGCTGCCCTTCCACCTGGGTTTTAAAGTCTTAAGCCTAGGATCCCTACCGCCCCCGTGATTCGATTAGACTCTAAGTGGTGTCGTAATGTAGCTCACAAACAGTTTAACCCCACCAACGTAGAAACTCTTCTTTTTTAAAAACCAAAAAGGTTAAAAGCAAAATAAAATAAAAAATAAAAATAAAAAAAATTACACAAATGTTTTTTTATGAAAAATGGGTGAAATACTCCGATATGGAATGCGGTTTGTGGGCTGGGGGATAGATGTACATCACAGGGACAATATAGAAGTGAAAGGAGGGATGTAGCTGAAGATTTGGATGAGATGTGCAAGATAAAAGGAGGTTTGGTTTTGGTAAAATGAAGCTGTGAAAGAGAGAAAATCAGCTGGGATAGAAAGACAAGTTTTACTTAAGCTAAATTATCAAATCTAGATAGCGTTGCCTATGAAACAGGGTAAGTCAGCGCCATTTACCTGCTCCACACAGCGTTTCTCTTAGCATGGAAATTTATTAAATTATTCAAAATATTGCTAATGAGTGACAGGATGGGGTGAATGAAAGAATGGCGCTAACACTAGGAAATCACGGAAAAAATGCACAGAGAATTCTGACAGTTGGACAAATTACCAAGGCATGGACGGGATTGCTTAGAGAGTGGAATAAAGACAAAAGGGTCAAGAGGAAGTAGGCTATGTGTTTCTGCGGGATGGGGAAAATACTCCCAGTCCATGGTTGAATTTGGGATTTTGGAACAGTCAACCGGGTTCTGGTCACCGCATAGCTCGGGTCACCAGGTAGAAAACAGCTGGGCAATTCTGGTTACTGAATAGCAAGGGCAGCTGGATGACAGGGGTATGGCGGGCATGCAGTTAGTGAGCAACAATCCTGTCTGGTCTCAGGATGCCCCCCAAAAAGGGTACCACAGTTTTTCCCGTGGTTACTGGAATTTTAGAGGGATTTTCTCAATCTAGGCCTTACTGGGATGGGCCAGCTAGGCTTGGCCTTGCAGTGGAATCTAGAATCTGGCAAGATGCATGTAGAAGATCAGGAATGCAGGCCCTGTAAATTGAGAGTCTGTCTAGAGTTCTGTCAGCCACCCTTTATATAAAGCATGGTGACATCACAGACTGATATGGTAGGGCAGGCTGAGCTGAGTATGCCCCTAAACTACTGGATTGGACAGGGGTGATTGTTACCGCCTTCTTGTTAACTGATTGGACTCTTAGAAACCTGACATCAGCTTTATAATGTGGGTTTACCATGTTCAGAACCTCACACAGTTTAGTTTGCCACAACCCAGTTTTGACATAAATGGCACATTTTTACAGTTGTGGCATCTTAAAAAAATCACATGGGCAGATTACATATTTTATGTAGCGCATGGCAGTCCAATTCTCACAGTTGTAGGACTTTGTTTCATCTGTTTAACAACTTTTCATTGTTTTCAGTGAGAAATATTAGGCCTAGAATTCTATAACTATATACATGTGTATAGATTTTTATTAGGCATATCATTATTGAACTTCACAGTGACATCATGTACACTTCCTCAGAATGTCCATTTCTCTGCCATTTCTGTTCTCAACATGGCAGTGAAGGCTCCATTTTTTGCGAAGTCCTGTTGCAAAGATAAAAGTCTTACAAGTTTTTTCTAAAATAGTCTTTTGAGGCAAATGTTCAGCATTGTTCCCCATATATGGGCATAGCTTACAAGGCTGCTCTTGAGTTGGCTTTGCAGCTCCCAGCAGAAGTCGCGGGGAAGTGTGATTTCATTTTTCACATGTCTGTGTCCTAGAATTTCTATTGTAAGAGGCGTCAGCCCAGACAAAGGTCTGCCGTGCCCAGGATGTTTAGTGCTGTTGGGTCCTTTCAAGTTTTCAAAGGTGGCGATTAGCATGCATGTGTCCTAGAAGTTTATGGTGGTTTCTTTGTGTGGGAAGGCCTCAGTTTGGCCAGCAGAAACCAGTTCAGGAGCTTGCAAAACCCAGCCAATACATTTTAATTCTTTATTTTCTTTATTTATCAAGCCTGTTAAATAAAACATCTCATGTATGTTCCCCAGCAAAAACCCCTTTATATTGCTAGGCAAGGACAAGTTTTTATTCACCATTGTGCTTTTAAAACAGGCATTTTTCTCTTTGGTTGGCAAAAGCCCATTTTGACACATGGTGAACGCTGCTGGGATTTCCCTTTTAAATTTGGTTTTTCCATCTGAATTTCCAATATTGTTTTGCAGCCATAGTCAGTTACTTTTAAATAGCAATTTGTTTGAAACACAGATGCATTGAAATTGACATAGCCCATAGAGCTAGGATTTCTTTGAAGCATTCATCTTTTGACATTTTGCGACTCAAACATCAAACGTTTTCTGCAGCTGAAAGTGAAGTTTCTTTTGCCCTTTTTTCAGATTTGATACAGGGATCATGCTTTCTTCTGCTGAAGCACAATGTGGATATGGATGGCCTGGCAGGGCCTGTTAAATAAAACATCTCATGTATGTTCCCCAGCAAAGACCCCTTTATATTGCTAGGCAAGGACAAGTTTTTATTCAACATTGTGCTTTTAAAACAGGCATTTTTCTCTTTGGTTTGCAAAAGCCCATTTTGACACATAGTGAACGCTGCTAGGATTTCCCTTTTAAATTTGGTTTTTCCATCTGAATTTCCAATATTGTTTTGCAGCCATAGTCAGTTACTTTTAAATAGCAATTTGCTTGAAACACAGATGCATTGAAATTGACATAGCCCATAGAGCTAGGATTTCTTTGAAGCATTAATCTTTTGACATTTTGTGACTCAATCGTCAAATGTTTTCTGCAGCTGTAAGTGAAGTTTCTTTTTCCCTTTTTTCAGATTTGATATGTCATGCAGGGATCATGCTTTCTTCTGCTGAAGCACAATGTGGATATGGATGGGCCTGGCAGGGCCTTATGAATAAAATCACTGTGATGTGGAATAGATGAAAATAGCGTCAGGGCAGCATCCTTTTCAGTGTAAAAGATTCCCTTTTCAATGGGAACCTTTTGCAAGCAGCAGAGCAGCACTGCTTTTATTCCCTTCTTTTGAGTGCACCAAAGAACACACAGGCACCTTTCTCTGTGTGCCACTGTTTCAACTCATCCAATATGTGTTTGGCAAGATGGTGCAGCCATCCTTTTGTCGCTGCAAATGGTGCTTCAAGGTGCCAGCGCAGCCATTTTGCTGTTGACTGCAGAAGCGCCACTTGGTTATGGATGGGAATTCAGATGAGTGGGTCAAATTATCCCACAGGCCAATATCAGTGTAGAAGAGGAAGAGAGGGTGAACATGCAAAGAGAGCCAGAAGATAGGTACAGTAGTGGACACAAGCATGAGTTAGCTACACACACCAACAGAAACCTAGAACTGCCCAGAGGATAGGTGCTTGTCATTCAGCTTGCAACACCAGTAACAGAAGAAGGGCAGTGCAAATGTAAAACACTCAAACTTACAGCAGGGGTAGTTGGGCTTAGAAAGGGGGATGCAACCCACTAAGAACACATGTGCATCCGAGGTGCCATATCACATAACAATACATCAGGGAGTAAAGAGTTAGATATACAACCATAAGAGTATGTCAGCAGGCTGGGTATGAGAGTAAGGCAAGGAAAGGCAAGGTAGACTAGGGGGAGTACATATAGGGGTGCCTAAGTTGAAAAACAAGTAGTACCTAGCAGCACCATGTATGCAGCAGTAAAAGGAAAACACCACAGGGAGCACCTAGGCAGTTTTGTGTCTTAATGGGGCCATTATGATGAGAGTGACAGCCATTCCTCAATAATGAGATATGCAGCAAAAGAAAACAAAAGAAGCTGCAGGAACAAATGAGATGCGGGTCAATTAGCTAGATAACAATCTGGAGCAAATTCCAGGATTTGTTGTGGGTATGACAGAACAGAATGACACCAACATATATGGTCCAATACAATCAGGACAACAATGTGCACAATGAATGTACAATGCACAGGCAATGGGGGGAGAACTGCTATAGAGTGTCAACATGCAGGAATGTATATGTAATGTCTAGCTAGGATGTACACAGAAAGCACTGCATCTCCAAGGGAAACAACTCCTTGTATACAAGAAATTGTTACTGTTGATACAATGCAAGGTGCAGCCATACCAGGGCATATGTAGGAGGCATGGAAGCAGGATGGCCCACCCACAGGCCACATTGAATGGAAAACTAGTGTTAAACCGTAATTATATAGTGCCTCCTTATTCTGAATATTGGCCTAAACCCATTCGTGCTACACGGAAAACCGCGTTGCAAAGTTCTGATTTTGGGTTAACGTCACCGCTATTTTAAGATTCACCCGCCATTTTTATTTTCACTCATGTTCCATGTTCTAAAATAGTGGACTGTGTTTTCAACTTACAGTCGAGCCTTACGACCTTTGAGTTCTGTTAATGTTTAGGTTGTCCGAGAGCCGACTGTTTAAACTGGGCAAAGAAACCTTGCGCTTCATTTGAACTGCCATTCGAATGTTGTCTGCACTCACAGGCCTCGTCCTTGTATAAACATTGAAACAATGAAGATCAAACCTCGAGTGCATGCTTTAGCTGAACTACATTGTAATGACTCTTGAAATAAGGCTTACCACAGATCTGAGAACCAACATCACTATTGTGTTTTCATGGAAGTGCAAACCTGTGTAATCCTTTGCATAATATTGTAACATCTGTTATGTGAACTATGCATGAACTCTAGCCCACAAATTATTAACGTGAAGAGAGGCTGGACAATATTGCAGGAATTGTATAAAAATGCTAGTGTTTAGATGTCGAGCATACTCTCTCCTCTCTGTGTCGGCTGGTACACACTGCGAGGTGTTGGGAGCCAGAAAGCTGTCTATTTTGCTTTGTAAACTGTTCATTAATAAATGATACTTGTATCTTTTCAGCCACTGATTGGTGTATTTCTATCGTGGTACTCAGCCTCGATATTGCTTGGTTCTTTCACTAGAAACACACCATTGGGACACATAGGGGTGCACACTGGCAAGAAGAACCCCCATTTGTCCTGGGGAGAACACCCACAGACCGATATGCTTCCAATGGATCCGACCATCACTTGCATGAACAACTGTCAAGCACCATATGCCTCGTAAATGCCCGCCATGCCCCTTATGGACATCTCTATTACATAGTAATATGATAAGCACGCTGAGAAATGTGTTACACATCACCCTGCATGAAGGAAGATTCAGACACAATACATTGCAAAGGAAACATGTGGATGATTGGACAGCATCACTCCTAAAGCACCAATCCTGAGTGCTGGCAGGTGAAAGCCTTTTAGCAAGGCCCCTCAGTAAGGCTCCTTTCTGAGCCTGTCTGGCCTGAGAAGACGCCGGAGAGCCCCTCCATCTCCCCCCTCAATAAGTCACACTCCAAAACCACTCAGCAGCATGGAACACCCACCCAGCATGCAGCCAACATCCCCACAAACGTTTGCCTTTGGATCTGTGTTCTCCCACCACGACTACCTGTAAGTCATGTCCTGGACATTATTATGCTTTTAACTAACTCACACAATGATTGAGCCTACTTGTGCCTATGCCATTCTGCTTTTCTATGCCCTAATATATCATTTGTGCTTAATGCATTTCTGTACCTTTTTGTAAATTCAAATCATGGTGTGTTGTCAACATCTCTTCACCCCATTTTGCAATGCATTTTGTATCTTTTGGTAAATTCAAATCCTTGTGTGTTTTCACCATCCCTTCACCCATTTTGTATTGCATGTTGTTCCTTTTGGTAAATTCAAATCCTGATGTGTTTTCAACATCTCTTCACCCCATTTTGCATTGCATTGTGTACCTTTTATAAATTGGAATCATGGTGTGTTGTGTTTCTATTGCATCCATTCTCTCATTTCTTGGCTACTTGGCCGCCTGGTGAGTTTGTTCTAGTTCAGTCTCCCTATATCTTTCATTCTATCTCTCCCCCACACCCATGGCACTCACTATATCCCCTATCTACCCCAACTGTTATACTATCATCTATCCTCCCTCTCTTATGAAGTCTGTAAGAAAAAAGTTTAAAGAAAACATCCCGACCACTTACCCCAGTCTACCTATTGCAGACACCTATGTCAACGCAACTTCCAGACAGATTGTCAGAGATATACTTTTTTCTGTCCCCATCTCAGATGTTTGGAGTCCTCATCTTATCTCTACTCTCTCTCCTTTCACATCTTCTCCCATTAATTGTGGCATTAGATGGGAAGTACTCTTGGTGGGCTTCTCATCATCCAGGTGCATTATTAATGTCTATCGCAATGGCACTATCATGGCTCAGGGCCCTCAGCCCAACCTCCTCCTCTTCGACTGGTGCTTGCCACTCATCATCAACTTCCTATCTACACCTGTTACTCATTCTTCCTCTTTCTCTGCCCCCCCTTCCGACTGTTGTACCACGCACATGTACTCCTCATCAGAAAACCTTCAAAGGCAGTAACCTTCTGCATATAGCCACATTTAATGCTCGCTCTGTTATCAAACACTCTGCCGACATCTGCCTCCTCCTTGAAGATCTTGACATCTTACCGAGACCTGGTTCAATGCCAGTTCAGACACTGCTTTTGACACAATTCTCCCTGATATGATACAATATCATATGGCATTTATAACATGCCTATACACAAGTGTTTCAAGGCGTGATGAGGCATGGGTGGGGGTACAGAGGGAAAACAGAGACAACGATCTTACTAGGCCATGTGAAATTGAGATCGCTCACATGCAATGGAGAGGTGAAGTGGAGACGTGCAGGAGGGAAGGGGGAGGCAGCAGTGCAGTACATAAGATAACTGTAAAAATAAATAAAGAAGATAAATAAAATAGATAAAGCCAATAAATACAATAAATAAACATGCGACCAACTGGTAGCAAGTGCAGGGTAAGAACAGACATCTGGAGTCAAATGCTGGTAGGGGGCTGTAGGGATACAGTCCCCAATTGCAAGGGTTGCCAGGGGGGCAGTGCAGGTGTGCAACTGGCTGTTAGGGCACCTGGGCCCGAGATCAGAGGGTAGTGAGGCAAACCAGTGCAGTTTCAGTTAAACCAGGAGATCAGCAGGGGAGCAGAGAAGAGACAGAAGAAGCAAAGAGGAAGGTCTTGAGGTGCTTCCGGAACCAGAGATGGTTCTCCTCAAGTTTCAGAGACGCAGGAAGGCAATTCCTGAAGGAGGGCCCAGCAGACAAAAGAGATCTTCCACCAACTCATTGCTTGGAGAAGCGTCAGACCCTGAGGAAGTTGGAGGCGGATGAGCGAAGAGCTTGAGAAGGAAGATATTTAGGAAGAGAATTGAAGGAATTGAGGCCCCAGGCCCTAAAAGGCCTTATTGATGATGCAGAGGGTTTTGAATTTAATCGTTGCCACCACTGGGAGCCAGTGCAGAGATTTTAGTCCTGGAGAGATACGATCCCTGGGCTTGAGGCCAAGGACAAGTCCTGCAGTCCTGTTTTGGATGAGTTGTAGAGGGCATAGAGTAGAGGCAGGCAGAATAAGAAAGAGGCTTTTGCAGTAGTCTAGCCTAGAGAGAACCAGAGCTCTGGGGACAGAGAGCTCCTAGGGGAAAGAGAGGAAAGGAAGAATACCTCTGAGGAGGAGCAGCTGGTAGTGTGACTTCTTAGAGACATCCGAGATGTGAGGAGAGAAGGAGAGTGTGGAGTCGAAGATGACCCCAAGGATTTTTGCCTCACAGGTGGGGGCAGGAAGAGGGCCAAGAGAGGCCAGCCAGAGAGTGACAGGAAAGAACGGTGCAGGTGTGCTGATGAGGAGAATCTCGGTCTTACTGGCATTAAGGCAGAGATCATTGGCAGCACACCACTCTTAGATAGCAGACAGACACTCAGAGATGAGAGAAGAAGAGGTGGAGGAAGGGAGCCTGAAAATGAGTTGTGTGTCATCCGCATAGGACTGAAAGTTGGGGCAGAGAGCGGCAATGAAGTGGGCAAGAAGTGCCAGGTATTGGTTGAACAGCCAGTGAGAGATGTTAGACCCCTGGGGAACACCACAGGTAGAGATATAGATAGAGGAGAGGAACGACTCAAGTTGGACCTGGCAGGGTTGATCGGAGAGGAAACTAGTCAGCTAATCCAGGGCCTGATCAGTGATAACCAAGTTATCACAGAGATGGTTGAGCCAGATGGTATGGTTGACAGTGTCAAAGGCAGAAGAGAGATCAAGTAAGATGAGGACAGAGGGGGTGGTGGAATCAAGGTTGGAGAGTAAGTCTTCACGGATGTTCAGAAGTGCAGTTTCCGTACTTCCGGCAGCTCTGAAGCTAGCCTGATGGTCATGGAGACAACCAACAGATTCAGTGTGAAGATTAAGCTGGGAGATGGCCAGCCTTTCCAGGAGTTTGCCCAGGAATGGAGTGATGTAGATTGGGTGATAGTTAGCCGGGCAGAATGGGTCGGCAGAGGGTTTCTTAAGAAGAGGGCACAAGGGAGTGCTTCATTGGGGAAGGAGTGGTTGCAGAAGTCAACAGAGCAGGAGACAGGGTGTCAATGTGGTCCTTGATGGTTTTGGAGTAACAGGGGTGAACCTGTTTTAATGAGACCTTCATAGATCAGACTTGTCTGGAAACCTCGTCTGGGGAGAACAGGTGAAAGGCAGAGTAAAAGGGAGGAAAGGTGGCCAAAGAAGGGCTGGAGGAAGAGCAAGGAGGAGAGGGAGTGGGGAGAGGAAGAGAGAGAGGTCAGGATGTCTGGAGTTTTAGAGATGAAAGGAGAAGACCAGGCTGTGCAGAGGGCCAGGGAGGGGACAGGAGAGGTAGAGACTGCAGCAGGATTGGCCAGCTCCTTGCAGATTTTAAAGAGTTTGTCCGAGTTTTTAAATGCTGCAGAGACATGTGCATGGATGTGTGCTCTCTTCTTGGTGTGGACAGAGAGCCGGTATTGCCTTTGAAGCTTTCGGCAGGCCAGTTTGTCAGAGGATGTACCAGAATTCTGCCATTTCCTCTAAGCCACCCTGCACTTGCGTTTAAGGGTGATGAGGTCAGAATCATGCCAAGAGTTACACTTGGCTTTCAAGTGGACCCTCATGACAGGGGCACAAACATCAAGAGTATCAGATATAGCAGAGTGGAGCATGGAGAGGGCTGTGTCAGGGTGTGAGTCAGCCAAAGGGGGAGGAGGGCGGGAGAAAGTGGCAGCGAAAGCCTCAACTGACATACACTTCATGGGTCGGATAACCAAGAAGGTAGGTGGCAGTGCTGGAGTTGGTTTGGCCTGAGGGGTGGAGAGGGTGAGCTGGGAGGAAAGGAGAAAGTGATCACTCCAGGAGAGGGAAGTGGTGAGAGGGATAGAAAGTAGAAGGTCTGAAGAGATCAGAACATCCAGGGTGTGCCCTGCAGAGTGAGTTGGGCCAGAGGTGAGGATAAAGAGTGAGAGAGAAACACAGACGTCGCTAAAGAGTGCAAAGGTAGGGCAGGAAGTATCCAGGTGGATGTTAATGTCTCCAAAAAGGAGGAGTTGAGTGGTTGAGGACAGGAGGGAAGAGGAGAGGTCCACCCACTAAGAGCCAATGGAGGAGTTCTCACCAGGTGGCCGATAGATGGTAGCCATAGTAAGGGAGGAGAGAGAAAGAGACTGCAGACGAGGCATTCAAAAGATGAGTAGGCCTGCGTAGGAATGACAGAGGCAGGAATCTACTCAGGGAAGATCAGTGCTACACCCTCCCCCCCCGGATCGGTTGGATCTGGGCAGAGAGGAACTTGTAGCCAGCAGGGAGGAGAGAGACAAAGCTTGTGACAGAGTTGACTGTGTTTAAAGAGGAGACAGAGCTATAGTGTAGATGCCACACATATAAAGAGCTCCCATTGGGAGAGCCACAAAAGGACCAGTCGTGGTTAAAATGATAAACATCAGATTTAATAGAATTATGACCTAAAAAGTGATTAAATAGTGTGGTCCACAGTACATACAATTCATAAACATTTAAACATATATCAAACAGTCGTTACGTGATAAGCTAGAATTAGCTAATTGACAGTGTATCAAAAACAGGGATACACTCAACATCAAGAGGTACGGTTTACAGAAAGTGCAACGTACTCTACAGTAATTAGAATCAGTATGTCAAAAAACTTAATAACTCTGGTGCCAGTACAGAGTATTAGCTTGACATGTTTCAGTTCCTACAGTTATTATGGAACATTAATCAGGAGATATACAGGTGACCACGTAACCAAGACAACATTTAAAAACGAAATGACATTTGAAGTATTCGTAGCATCTGCAAAGTAAAGAACAAAAAAAGCGCAAAATATGAGCTTCAAATTAGCCATTATTGTTGCATGTTCAAAATACATGAACCAAGGCATCTAAATAGAGGGAAATAAATACCTCCACTGATGCCTATGGGTGCTCTCTACTCGAAAGGTAGTAGGCGGTGTAGAACTGACGGTCGTCTCTACCTAGGATATAGAAAAAACATCCAAATGAGCGCTGAGTAGTAGCTCACTAAAAAAGCAGGATATGTGCTTAGGCTTAGCAAATAGCGAAACTAGTATCGCATAAAAAACATATGAAAAGGTGTCCGGGTGAGAGAAACCCAGTGCTGAGAGACAAAACGAATTATCCACAGTGTGCCCCATATAATTCCAGAAGTTGAGAAGAAGTCGGTGACTAGAACCTAAAGAGGTAGTTCAAGGTATAGTCTCTAATCTCGTGTGTTTATAGGAGACAGAAGGCGGCTAGTAACACTCAAAAGTAAACAACTACCCCACAGGCAATACCTTCAAGTTGGCAGTAAGAGTGTCAGTCGTGACCAAATCCGACAGCCCCAGGATATAATCCTGCCGCCAGCGCTAGTGCTGTGTGGATAGTACGGAGAGTGCCGTCTGTTATGCGGGCAGCAGTGCAGCAGGACTGGGCGACCGATGTGCGAGTGGTAGTCAGGGAAATACAGTAGTCCTACAACTATGTTGGAAGAGAAAAGAGATGTAGAGCAATGTGGTTAGTCATGGCAGCCATCATGGAATGGCTCAGACCGGACAAGGAATTAGTACACTAGGTAGCACACAGTCTACAAAAAACGATGGTAAGGGATCAAGTGAGTGTAAACGATTATATGTTGTACCATTCAATAGATTCGTTAAGACCCCTGATGTCACTCTGCAGAGTATATATCATCTTTTGTTCCATATAAAGCAATTTTTTCTCCCGGGTGGCATAGTTGGATCCTTTAAGTGATAACAATATTGTCCATTTGAAATCCTCGTGATGATGCTTCAGAAGATTGAAATGTTTCACCATGGGGGCATTTTCAGTTCTGTTCTTGAGACAGCTCCGGTGTTCCATGATACGAGTTTTGGCTTTGCGGGTTGTTTTCCCTACATAGTGCAGTCCACATTTACAAGTGATCAGGTACAATTAGTCAAGTTTTTCTGTGTCCAGAGCTTTGACAGGCCAACATCTACATTTTTAGTTATAGAGGTCAATTTACAGACCCCGCACGAGCCACAAGGATAGTGACCGGTAGGTTCAGGTAGACCCCATAGGGTGGTTAATCTGGGTTCCTGGATAGGGATAGGTTTAAGTTTGCTGTTACTAACCCTGTTACCTATCGTCGTGCTCCTTTTATAAGCAAAGATCGGCACACTCATAGAGGGGGAGGTCGTTTGAAAGATTTTCCAATTCTTCTTAATGATGTTGGTGATCTCAAAGCTCCGGTTAGAAAAGGTATTCACACACACAATACGATCATCTTTAGGTTTAACAGGTTTTGGTTCCAATACTGCTTCTCGGTTGTTATTAAAAGCCCTTTTGGCTGGTTTTTTCACCAGTTTATTAGGGTACCCTCTCTGTCTCAGTTTTTTCACGAGAGTGTTCGCCTCCGCCTCGTATATTTCTTTCGTAGAACTATTCCTTTTAAGGCGTAAAAACTGGCCAAAGGGAAGATTATCACGAAGATGTTTAATGTGATGGCTGGAATAATCAAGAAGAGAATTTTTATCGGTGGGTTTATGATAAGGCTTAATTTTCAAGACTCCATTGGTTGCAAAAATGGTTAGGTCGAGAAAATTAATAAACTCGTTACTAGACATCATAGTAAACTGAAGGTGAGGATTAAGATTGTTAAGCCAGTTGAAAAAATTGTTAGCTTCAGTCAAGGTGCCTCTCCATATGACCAAGATGTCGTCAATGTAGCGACTCCACTTCACGATGTTATTACTATAGGGATTGAGGTTGCTGTAGACGTTGCTTTTCTCAAAGGTCTCTACGTACAAGTTAGCAACACTCGGAGCCATAGTGGCGCCCATCGCGGTCCCTTCAACTTGTTGGAAAATCTTACCATTGAACTCAAAGTAGTTACGTTTTAATGCTAGTTCAACGCACCAAAGGATAAACGAAGTAGGCACCGGATCATTATCAATGCGGCCCAGAAGTATTTCTTCAATCGCATCAAGGGATGCTTGTTGGGGGATATTGGTGTAGAGGGATACGATGTCAAAACCTAGTAGCAACTGGGTATTTGTATCGAAAGCCAAGTTTTCATGACTGTTAATAACATCTCGAGAGTCTTTTACATAGGATAGCATGTTTTGCACAAATCCCTTCAAATAGTGGTCCGCAAAAGTAGAGAGGGGTTCAAGTACAGAATTAATCCCTGCCACAATGGGTCGACCTGGAGGGTTCACCAAGGTTTTATGCACTTTGGGTAGAGTGTAGAAAGTGGGGATGCTTGGTTTTTTATTGATGAGGAAATCCGCCTCTTGTTTCGAGATCCACTCTCGGTCTTTAGCTTTAGAAACTTTATCTGCAACGAGTGCCATGAGTTCCGGTGTCGGGTCCAGAGCGAGAGGGCGATAATAGTGGTTATCACTAAGTTGTCTTTCGCATTCCGTGACATAATCGGTGCGATTAAGAACCACAATACCTCCACCTTTATCTGCTTTCTTGATGAAAATTTGGGAGTTTTTGGCCAAAGAGTCGAGTGCTTTAAGTTCTGAATTAGAGAGATTGTGGAAAGGTCTAGATGGTTTATTTTCCAGGGTTTTAACTTCTGCGATCACTTTCTTTTCAAAGACTAACGTCTCAGGAGAAAAACTCTGAGAAGGAGGGTAGAAAGTGGAAGGTTTACGGAGTCCCGTGCAGTTGAGAGGTTCTTCCAAGGGGATAACGTTATCAGCAGAGAAGAATTCTTTCAGGTGGATTTTCCTCATTAGTTTTTTTAAAGGATCATGTAGTTTCGTCATCACGAATCCCAAACCTTTGTTGAGGACTTGTTGTTCTATATCTGTGAGAGTATAATCAGATAGATTAATCAAAAGCGATTCCCGCTTCTGGTTTGTTTTGTTCCGTCGTCCCAGCTGCTTCTGTTTGGGGCCTGGTGTAAAAAACGTGAACCATGTATCAGTGAGACCGAAGACATCAAGGTCAAGTTCCTCGAGGCGACATATGTCAGAGGAGTTTAGAGTGGCAATATGGAGAAGGTTGCCATCCTTGAAAGCCTTCTGAGGGGGGTACAAATCAGAGGTATGCCCTGTGGAGGTGTAGAAGTAGCCCGAGGGGGGGCAGAAGAGGAAGGAGGAGAGGGCAAGGTAGCCAAGGAGGAGACAGCAGGAGGAGGTAAGGAAGCTGAGGAAGGGAGGGAAGGGACAGCAGGAGATGACAGGAAATTGATGAGGCACGGGAAGCATCTATCAAAGAGGAGAAGGTTGGCCTGAGAGCCTTGGACCAAGACAGTGCCATTCAGGTAAACATTAATGATGACCTTAGAGGTGTGGAAGGAGGCCACTGGGAGCTGTTAAGGAGAATTCTCAGAAATGTGCTAATTCCCCCCACCTTAGAGACACCCAGCAACTTTGCTGGATTTTGAGGACTCATGTATTTTAATGTGATATCTATCACTGGGTTTCTTTTGGTTGTGGAGTCAGACAAACTCCATAGGCATCATCTTTTACATTCGGCCTCATTACGAGTTTGGAGGTAGCCATGGTGCTATTAGCGCCATGGCTGCCTCCAAAATCGTGTCCGGGTCTGTGGTCCGAGAATGAGGAATTACCGAGTCATTCCAACCTTGGAGGACCCGGTAATTCCTCATTCACAAAACCAATCACCATTCCCATTTGGGCCCCCATAGGGCTCAATGGGAATGGGGATGGAGCTAATAACGGGCCCATCAATAACGGGCCCGTTATTATCTCCTTGGTTCCCCTCGTGGGACTCAGAAAGGATGTCTGGTTTTACCAGACGTCTGTTCCGGGTCCCGCGAGGGAACCTCCTAATAGGGTGGAATGGGTTTACCAGCACTGGCACCATTACCGGTGCTGGTAAACCCATTCCGCAAGGGTTGTAATGAGGCCCATTGTCTCACACAGCACCTTCAGTGCAGTGGCACAGGGAAGTCTTTCAGAGTTCCCAAAGGTTTAAATACTTTCTCTGGGATAAACAAATCTTTCCCAGAGCAGTAACGTGAAATTGACTTTACTTACATTGTAACTTTCTAGACCCAGCACACACTATCTTTCACTGTGGTGCTGGACGGCTTACATAGTATCCCCTTTGTCTAGCTTCTCATGTAAAAATTGTATTTTACCCTTTCCTCACAGAATGGCTAGTGGTGGTTTCTTTTTAACTACCGTGGTGTGCATTTACCGCGGGCTGCATTCGCAGCTGCAGTTAATCACCCAAGGGTGCAATTTTTGTCAAAATGGCCCCATTTTCCTTTTTTTCGCCATTTCTTTGTGGAAAGGTCCAGGTTTGGTCCCATTGTTCGGCTTTGCCTTTGGCGGGATTCACGAGTGAAGCCCGCCTCTGGGTTCAGGGTGTCTGGGGTGGGCAGGAAGTCAGGGAGGTGCCCAAAACTCCCTGTGCTTAGTCTCCTAGGAGACCCAAATGCACTCTGTAGTGATTGGCCAGCTGACTATCTGGCAAGGACTGCCACTCTGCTGGGTGACTAACAGCTAGGCTAGAATGAATGGGAGAGAGCAAGGCTTTTGGCTTGGAAGGCAGAGTCGACCACTGGATGAAGGACCCAAAGAAAAACTTGGAGAGGACGCCTGCTGCAACTCCTGGACCGTTGGTATGCCCGGTGAAACCCTGCTGCTGAACTGAAACTCCAAATTTGTATCGACAGAGAAGCCCCTGCAAGGAAAACTTCTCCCCTTGAGTTGGTGGGACCAATCAACTCCAAAGTAAGCCACCTGAACATTCTCTCAGAGCTGGTTGTATTTCCACAGAGTTGCTGCTGGAAACCGAATAGCCAGGCAGGAGAACAGCAGATTGTGTGCATTGCTTTTAAGTTGGCCAAGAGCTCCAGGAAGATACCCGGAATCCCAGGAAGCAGGACTGACAGAGCCTGAGCTCCCTCGACAGAGTGTGGGACCCCAGAAGCAAGGAAAGTCCACCTCGACAGCCAGGAACCGCAGTATTGCTATTTGCGGTAATCGCGAGGAGCTGAAACACCAAAGTGCCACTTGTTCGAAAGATTGCCGGTTGCGAACAGTGACCATCCCATTGCAGTGCCGGAGTCCCCAGAAGACCTCCCTCTTGTCCCCGCGACTGAGGCCCAGGAACAGTGAGATCAGGAGAGCTACTCAGGAACACAAGTCATCTGCTGCACTTGTTCTTCAATACAAAGGTACTATAAAAATCTGAGAAAACTTACCTCTCATTGTAGAGTTGCTTGCATCTTCTACCACTCACAAGTCTAAACAGCTTGTGGTCCTGCATTTGATTCTTCTTTTCTTCAAAGACTTAAAAAACACTGTGCAAAGACTTTTCTACTTACCTACCAGAGGTGCTTTACCCTATATAAGACTTTTCCCCATTGACTTTGGCCTAGCCTACTATACTGAATGATTCTGCTTAGGGGATCCAAAAGGATTTGCCTTCTTAAGAATATTTGTGGTCTCTTATTTGTTCTACTGATCTTTTCCTTTTACCAACTTCTAACAGTATTCTAAATGCAAACAGTAAGATACTCATTTCCCCAGCACCCTAGCAATTGATGTCACCTGAGGGTGTAGGTTGTGTCTGTGGGCCATCCTAAAGGGGTCTTTACGGATTTAGAAAATAACAGTGTATAGTATTGAAGTATATTTGTGTGCTGATTTCTATGTTGCTCCCTTCTGAAGAAGGCTTGCTAACTGACTGATAAATAAATAATTGTTTATTCAAGAAATACTTGTCACTGTAAATCTCTGTGTAACTCTCCTACAGCTCACACTGACCCCTCTTGAGATCAGCCTGGCTGCTCAACATGCTACCAAACTGTGTAGTACAAGCTTATACAAAAGGTTGGGTTTCCTATTACCTGTAGTCAAAGTTGTTGTATTGCACCCTAAGGGTACTGCATACAACCCTTGCTTAAAAGGTGCCACCATTAATGTGAGAAGAAGAGAAAGGAGAGAGCACAGAGAACATATGTAGAGTCCATAGGTCTGGCGAGGGAACGACAAAGAGGATGTCTGTGAGGGTTTTCCTGGAGGAGAGCACCGTAGAGTAGGTAGGGAGAGGTGAGAAGAGGAAAGGTGTGGGAGGGGGTGGGAGAACACTAGGGAAAGACGCAGGACAGGGCACAAGCAGGTGAGACAAGCAGACAATTGGAAAGGTCAACAGGAGTTTAGTCTGAGAGTCCTGAAGTGGGGAAAAGGGCCTAGGTTAACATTACAATTTTAAATACAATCACAGCGTAATTGTTAATACTGGAGAAAAACAGCAAAGTCTGAGAGTCCTTTATGGTGGGGGAAAAGGCCTAGGTTTTGAATGCAATTTAAATACTATCACAGTGCAATTTTAAATAATATCACAGTGCAATTTTAACAACTGATGAAAAACACACCTATGTCTGAAAGTCTGTGATGTGGCCAAGTTTTCTGGGTAGAGTGAGACTCTTTTCCTCAGCTGGGCCACTCCTACCTTATTAGTCATTGCTGACAACTGCAGACACTTGCTGGAGCCGTCCCTCATAGGGAGCCACCCTTTGCCTTGGTGCCCTTAGCCACAGGGGGCTGCCAAGCATGGGGGCTGGCGTGGGAGCGTCAGTTAAGACCAGGGAAATGGCCAATCAAGGGTGGCGGTGGGACGGCCGGGAGGTGCGAGGAGGGAGGGGAAGGGAGAATGAGAGGGTCGCTGAACAAGTGTGGGCTTGGTGGGGGGGGCACAAGATGGTAGAAAATAATATACTAGGCCCAGGAGGGTCCAAGAAAGCTGCACTCACCGCATGAAAAATGCCAGGGAAAGTGGCACACTCAACTACGGTGGCAGCTGCTATCCTAGGCACAGTGAGGACACTGTGTCCAATCAGGAGAGGTGGGAGGGCTGGGAGGCAAGAGGAGGGATGGGAAGGGAGAAGGAGATGTTCGCTGAACAAGCATGGCCTCCGGGTCCTGGGGGCACAAGATGGTAAAAAAATAATATTCTAGGCCCAGGAGGGTCCAAGAAAGCCGCAAAAGGGGCACACTCAACTACGGTGCTGGCTGCTAACCCAGGCATGAAGAGGACACTTTGTCCAATCAGGGGAGGTGGTAGGGCTGGGAGGCGGGAAGAGGGAGGGGAAGGGAGAAGGAGAGGGTCACTGAACAAGCATGGGTACCGGGCCTGGGGGAGCCAGGATGACTACAAGATCATCTCCAAGGCCCACCCTAACATTGCTGGTGGTGGGGTTCCCTGATCTTCCCTGAGTGGGTCCCTTCATCCCTCATAACCACGCAGCCATACTCCTCCTTTAAGAGCCTCATCTGCAAGATGGTCATCTCTCCCACGTCCTCCCAGACCATTTCCAATATCTACAGGCTACCCGGCTCTACCAACCTGTGCCTCTCAGGATGGACTGATTTCTCCTCCTCTCTCCTCGCATCTACCTCTAAACTCCTTCTCCTGGGTGACTTTAAAATCCACCTTGACTCCTCTATCATGTTGTCCACTCTATTCTGTGACCTCTGCACATCTCTCTCCCTCTCCATTCTCGCCTCTGGTCCTACCAACTTAGCTGGAGACAATCTTGATGCCTTGATCCACACCGATCTTCTCCTCTCCACCCCACTTTCCACCCCACTCCCTGTCCCTGAGAAGCTTAGGAAACTGCAAGTGCATCCTCATCTGTTGACCTCTGTGCACATTCATTGTTATGGTACTTAAGCATTTTCTTGTACTGGCATATGTATTTTTGAATTACTGGGGAGTTGAATGCAAGTCAAATGATTCTCTCAATGTACCATGTGCATTTGTATCCTCCCCAGTGTGTACCGATAGTGCAGCTTCAGGATTGATGAGCCCACGAGAAGAATGTATCCCCTGCCTCTCGCTCATTTTGATTTTGGACAAGGTGTGCGATATGTGTCTAACAGTGTATCCCCCGCCTCCTCCTTGAATCTCCCTAATTCAGATGAGTTTGACTCTCCCACGGGCTGGCCACAGGAATTCCCAGGTGTTCCTCCTCCAGGGTGAAAGCCAATGGCATGTGTCTCATCAATGTGCCTCAAGAGATAGATACTGCTTGCCATTTAACCTACCTCTCTGAATCCCTGCTACTCCCCCCAGGCAAAATGGTGTGTGGCACTTCCACAAGCTGCTCTCATTTATAATGTTCTCCTCCCACTCCTCTACACAGTTGTTATTCAATGGCAAAAAGAGATAAATGCTGACTGGTGTATCACCCACCTGCCTGAATCTCTGCTGCTCCGTCCCAGCAAAATCAGGTGAGTGTGACTATCCCACAAGCTGCCTCCAGGGCTTCCTGGCTGCTCCCACTCATCATCATATTGCTTGAAGATAAACACGCTGACTGGCTTGTCACCCGACTCCCTGGAACGCTGCTGCTCCCTCACAGCAAAATCAGGTGAGAAAGACTCTCCTATAAGTCTCCTCCCAGGTGTCACCCAATGTCACTTGTCACATCCAATTGTTTCACAAGAAGAACACTGACAAGCTTGTCTCCCACCTCCTTAAATCTCTCCCCTCCCTCCCAGCAAAATCAGTATGGGTGACTCTCCCACAAGCTGTTCCCAGAATTTACCAGCTCCACCCACTTATCCTCTAAGATGTTCATCTGACACTTTCTGGTGTGTCACCAACCTCCATGAATCTCTGCTGTTCCCTCCCAGAAAACCCAGACAAGTGTGACTCTCCCACAAGCTGCCCCCAGTTATGTGTGGCTCCTTCTACTTCTTATCCCTGGTGGCGCCTGATGGCATGTGTCTCAACACTTTTTAGCATGTCATCTGCCTCCTAGATTTGTTGCTGCTCCCTCCCAGGATATTCAAGCATGAGTGACTCTTCCACAAGTTGCCTTCAGTTGTTACTGCCTTCCCCAGCTACTCCATCCATGTGTAGCCTGATGGCATATGTCGATTCCATGCATATTATTTAAAACAGAAGACATGATAAAATGCAAGCAGTATATACAAGATTTACAAGAGTGTATGTGGTGATTACCAGATAAGCTATGGTAAAACACAAGCAGAGTCTAGAAAGTATGCTGCATTGTATACGGTAGAATATGAAGCAATATCCAGAGAATACGTATAGTGAATATGGAAGTTAATAAATTGGCATTGCTTGATCATTTTCTTCATAATATAAAGTGGTTTAAAGCATAGATGTTGCTATCATACGGGTAATATCCACACATTTTGACCATCTGAGGCAGGTGAGTGTGTGTTGCCCCTAGAGAGCCCCCTGGCCATTCCACCTCCCCTGATTGGCTGATTTCGCCGGTGCCAACAAGCCTAGTGACCTGCTTTCCGCACCGCTCGCCTCTTGACCATCTGAGGCAGGTGAGTGTGTGTTGCCCCTAGAGAGCCCCCTGGGCCCTTATTCTTCATATTTAGCTGGCCATATCAGCACTTGCAGCGCCGTTGTTGCTCACCCCCTCCCAACCCCTCTTACAACCACTTCCCGTTCCCTCCCGTCTCCCGGACCTCGCACCTCCCCTGATTGGCTGATTTCTCTGGTGCTAGCAGGCCTAGTGACCTGCTTCCACGTTGCTCACCTCTTGACCATCTGAGGCAGGTGAGTGCGTGTTGCCCCTAAGAAGCCCCCTGGGCCCTTATTCGTCATATTAAGCTGCCTGTATCAGCGCTTGCAGCGCTGTTGTCGCTCACCCCCTCCCACCCCTCTTGCATCCACTTCCTGTTCCCTCCCACCTCCCGGCCCTCCCACCTCCCCTGATTGGCTGATTTCTCCGGTGCCTGCATGCCTAGTAACCTGCTTTCCACACTGCTCGCCTCCAGACCATCTGAGGCAGGTGTGTGCGTGTTGCCCCTAAGGAGCCCTCTGGGCCCTTATTTCTCATATTTAGCTGCCGCATTTTGCACTTGCAGCACCGTTGTTGCTCACCCCCTCCCACCCCTCTTGAATCCACTTCCTGTTCCCTCCCGCCTCCCGGCCCTCCCACCTCCCCTGATTGGCTGATTTCTCCAGTGCCAGCAGGCATAAGGGACATCCCCAGGTCAGCCCCTGTGGCTAAGAGCCCTAAGGCAAAGGGCGGCTCCTACAGAGGTGGCTCAAAGAGAAGCGGCTCCAGAGAGTGTCAGCAGGTGTCCACAGAAGAAGCCAGTGAAGCCAGCGACCAGCCGTCAACCAGCAACTACTAGGACCAGCACGGTAGGAGTGGCCCAGGTTGGGAGTAGAGCAATCACTCTACCCGGAAAGCCTAGCCACTCACCAAACTTATTTAAAACACTATGATTATTTTCCTTCGCCCACACACTGTCATTACTAGCTGTGTTTGGCATCCTACTCTACTCTTTCAACTGACCCTCAAATCTAACTGTGTTTAGTTCTGTACTCTATTGCACTGTTAGGCATAGGCCTCTCTCCCACTAAACAGGACTCTCAAATCTAGCTTTGTTTGGAATCCTACTCTACTGTTTCAACTGACCCTCATATCTAACTGTGTTTAGTTCAGTACTCTATTGCACTGTTAGGTATAGGCCTCTCTCCTACTATACAGGACTTGCAAATCTAGCTTTGTTTGGAATCCTACTCTACTGTTTCAACTGATCCTCAAATCTAACTGTGTTTAGTTCTGTACTCTACTGCACTGTTAGGCATAGGCCTCTCTCCCACTATATAGGACTCTCAAATCTAGCTTTGTTTGGAATCCTACTCTACTATTTCAACTGACCCTCAAATCTAACTGTGTTTATTTCGGTACTCTACTGCTCTGTTGGGCATGGGCCTGTCTCCCACTGGGCGGTACTCTCAAATCTAGCTGTGTCTGGTATCCTACTCTACTGTTTCAACTGACCCTCAAATCTAACTGTGTTTTGTGTTGTACTCTATTGCACTGTTAGGCATAGGCATCGCTCCCACTATACAGGACCCTCAAATCTAGCTGTGTTTGGTATCCTACTCTACTGTTTCAAGTGACCCTCAAATCTACCTGTGTTTAGTTTGGTCCTCTATTGCTCTGTGAGGCATAGGCTTCTCTCCCTCTATACAGGACTCTTAAATCTAGCTTTGTTTGGTATCCTACTCCACTGTTTCAACTGACCATCAAATCTAACTGTGTTTAGTTCGGTACTCTATTTCACTGTTAGGCATAGGCCTCTCTACCAATATACAGGACTCTCAAATCTAGCTGTGTTTGGAATCCTACTCTACTGCTTCAACAGACCCACAAATCTATCTGTGTTTAGTTCAGTACTCTATGGCTCTGTTAGGCATAGGCCTCTCTCCCACTATACAGGACTCTCAAATCTAGCTGATTTAGTATCCTACTCTACTGTTTCGACTGACCCTCAAATCTAACTGTGTTTATTTCGGTACTCTACTGCTCTGTTGGGCATGGGCCTGTCTCACACTGTGCGGGACTCTCAAATCTAGCTGTGTCTGGTATCCTACTCTACTGTCTCAACTGACCCTCAAATCTAACTGTGTTTTGTTTTGTACTCTATTGCACTGTTGGACATGGGCCTCCCTCCCATTATGCGGGACTCTCAAATCTAGCTGTGTTTGGTATCCTACTCTACTGTTTCAACTGACCCTCAAATCTAACTGTGTTTAGTTCTGTACTCTATTGCTCTGTTGGGCTTGGGCCTCTCTTCCTCTGTACTGGACTCTCGGATCTAGCTGTGTTTGGGACTGTACTAAACCAGTCAATCGTTTCTCAAATCTAGCTTTCTGGACCCCAGACTCAATTATACAATTGTCTCTCAAACCTAGCTGTGCTCAGTGTCTTATCCTAGTGCTTCAATTGACCCCAATCTAGCTGCGTTCTAGTAGCGCCCGGGCTCGAAACGAAGAGCCTGCCACTACTATTCACCCTCACCGGTGGAACCAAGACCACACCACGCCAGCACTTAAAACCCATCATTACCTACCTTTTGTCCTATACCACCCGACCACTGAAAGCCTACAACCAACCCCGACAGTACACTCTTAGTAAACCCACCCTATCCATCGACAGAAACGACAGATTGAGCCGGAGAGCATCCAAGCGTATCTAGAGAAGAAAGCATAAATAAATAAACAAATAAAAAATAAAAAAACAACAATACTGTGCCTACACAACACAGCACAGAAGACCAACTACCCTACTACGTCTACACCTTAAACCGAAAAATGGCCCTACCCAGAAAGGGACGACGAGAAAGAGAGCAAGATCGTGCAACAAGGGACACAAACACACAACACCAACAGAACCCAGAAGAAGCAGCCTCACATGCAGGAAACAACACGTCTAACCCGGTCATCACCAGAACAAACTATGTAAGAGAAAAATCCTTATATTTCACACCCTATCTCGCGACAACCACAGAACATTAATACCTCAACACAGAAACCTTGAGACATGCAAAGAATCCCCCAAAGCACCCGGAAAAAAGACGTGAGCACTCAACAAGAGAGTGGCATGACATTAACCCTATTACCCCATACATCACAAGAACAGAGGGGCACAATCAATTTCCACAACACTCCACACAATACGTCTAAGCCCCGACAACCAACAATCCCACCTTTAACCTAACAATCTGACTCAATGAAGAAGAAGCCATTGCTGAGCCTCAACCAATCATCATCACAGCAGAAGCACCACAATTGAATAGCCCTGCTATCAACCTATTGGACCGCTTCAATGAAGAAGCAGCTGCCGCCGTTCTTCATCCAACCAACATCAATATGGAAACACCACGACCGGACAACTACAAACCTGAACAACGAATAACCACTAAACAAAATCACACCTGGAGAATTCAATGTAACTTAATAAACGCAAGGTCAATGTCCAAACATTCAACCGAAATATACGACCTCCTATCAGACGGAGGCATCAACATCCTATTTGCAACCAAAACGTGGCTAGAAGACAATTACAAGATCACCCTCAACAGCTGCCTGCCTGAAAACTTCAAATGCATCCAAGCAAACAGGAAATCCAAAAGAGGAGGGGGACTAATGATCATCCACAAGGAGCAACTGACTATCAAAATGGAAGATCCAATAAACATTGATAAATGCGAATCCTTAATACTACTGCTATCAGTAAACCCCAAAACAAACCTGAAATGCATACTGATATACAGACCACCAACCTACGATGCACCTTCATAGACGTCTTCACGGACGCAATCACCATCCTAGCCATCAAGCACAATCATCTGATCATCCTCAGAGATTTCAACATCTGGTTCGACGAAGAAACCACAACCACACAAAAATCCTTAACCACCCAAATAGCTACCATGAATCTACAACAACTAGTCAAAGGAGCAACACACTCTGCTGGGCATACACTTGATGCAATCTTTGCCAACAAGGATCTCATCACCACAGCACCCCCAATTCAAATACTCTGGAGCGACCACCTCATCATTCCATTCATAATCACAAAGGCTGTTCCAACAAAGAAGCAACAAGAAAAACCACCGATCATGATGAAAAGAAATTGGAGAACCATAAAAAACTCCAACCTAACCGAGCTCCTGGAACTCAGCAAACCACAAGCAACAACTATGGAAGAAGCTGACCTCTACAAAAAAGTTGCCCTGCTCCATACCTGGATCGTAACAACCCTAGACAACATCGCCAATGAAAATCCTTTCACCCCTTCGCGTAAGAAAACAACGAAAAATGGTTCACCCCACTACTCAGCGCCATGAAAAGAAACAACTGCAAACTAGAATCTGAATGGAGGACCAACAACAACACTGCAAATAAATTGAAATTCCTGCAACAGATCCACTCATACAAAAAGGAAATACAAAAAGCAAAGAGGAAACAATAGACAACCAAATCTTCAAAGCACCAATTACCCAAAAAGAGCTCTTCAAAATCAAAAACGAATTAAAAAACCCAACGGGTTGCAACAACACACCAATTCCATCAATGAAACTATGCGATGACCTGGGAGACCACTTCAAAAATAAAATAACTTCCATCTAACACACCATACAAAGCAGACCGCGCAAGCACACTTTAACCCCACTGACACCCACAAGGAACACCCAAACAAACTACAAAGCTTCCCCGAAATATCAGTGGAGACTTTCGTCAAACTGGTAAATCAAAGCAACAAATCAGGGTCTCCAGAAGACCCCTGGCCTCCGGACATATACAAATGAATTCTCAAAAAAGGAACCCCCATGGAATACCACAGGAATCTCCTCAACCTCTGAATCTCAACAGGTAAAGTACCACAGGCCTTCAAATCGGCATACATCAGTCCGCTACTCAAAGACTCAACAGGAAACGTAGAGGATTTATCCAACTACAGACCTATTTACAACATTCCTTAAATAGCCAAACTGATAGAAACGTATGTTTACAAAATAACCCAAGAATGTGTAGAAGAGCACTGCCTAATAGACCAGGCACAAGTTGGATGCAGACCAATGAGAGGAACAGAATCAGCTCTCCTCTCAATATGGGACGACCTAAAAACAAACGCAGGCTCGGACAACAGTACTGCCCTGATTCTCCTTGACCTATCTGCAGCATTCGACCCTGTCAACCATGACATCCTCATAAAGAGATTAAAAGGACTAGGAATAACAGATACCACCATACTATGGATCAAATCATTCCTAACAAACAGAACCGAAACTGTATGGATGAAACCTTTTAAGTCCAAACCAAGAAACTCCACGTACGGAGTACCACAAGGATCATCTTTTTTCCCGCTTCTATTCAACATCTACCTGTACCTATTAATAAAAATAATCAAAAGACACAGCCTCACATGCTACAACTACGTCGACGATACTCAAATAATCTTCAACATACAAGACACCCGAGAAGAAAACACAACGCTAGAGAATTGCCTTTGTGATATATTCAACTGGATGAACCTCAACCACCTCAAAATCAACCCAGGCAAAACAGAGATAAGGATTGTTACAAAAAAGGGAGGAGACATCAGCTACATCCCCTGGCCAAGAGAGCTCGGCACCACGCCAGCGCATCATCGATTGTAAAAAACCTAGGGGTCTGATGGACAACAACCTCACTCTAGAGCCACAAGTAAATGGTCTACTCAAGAAATGTTTCTTTCGTCTGCGAGCGGCAAAAAGGATCCCACCGTTCCTGTCATTCACCAACAAGACACTAACCATCATCGCTCTAATCATGTCCAGAGTAGATTGCGCCAATATCTGATACCTGGGCACGCCTGAACAACTTCTAAAAAAACTGCAACGCATACAAAACGTGGCAGCCAGACTCCTCCTCAAGCTACCCAGAAGAGAACACATCACACCCACGCTAAAAATACTGTATTGACTACCATTAAAACAACGAATAAAGTTCAAATCAATGTGCATCACGCACAGAGCAATACACAAACAAGGCGCAGAATTCCTGAGTGATAAACTCTGCCTACATGAGCCGACAAGGACACTGAGATCAAGCACCGACATCCACGTGGAACCAAAACCCTATAACAGAAAAAAAGTCAGAGGATCCTCTTTCTCTCACCAGGCAGCGAAAATCTGGAATGACACACCAAAGAATATATGGAATACAATAAACCACCTAGTATTCAGAAAACTCCTCAAATCCTGGATCTTCACAGCGTAATTACAACAACCGCACACAAGAATGCCCACTCCCCGAAACAACGATGAATAAAGATACCGACCTTGGTCGCCCCCAAAAAATTGACATGCACAGAACCCAAAGAACGGACCCCATGACAAACCATAAGACATTATGAGAAATAGCCACAAAAGGAGGACACTAAACACTGATCACATACTCAGACCGAGACGAAAGCCCTTAAACAACTCATCCACAGCCTCCCAGCCTGTACCATATCCAAACTCCCAGCGGACACATTCAGATAGAAAGTATTGTAAGAAGACACCACAACACCTGCTCCAACACCCAAGGAGGAGAATCGACACCCAACCCCACATTACTTACTCCATCAGAATTAGAACACCCACAGAGCATGTTAGAATAGAACATTGAGCATGTCGCACCATCCTAAACCCCTACCCCACAATACTTACTCCATCAGAATCAGAACACTTACAGATCATGTTAGAATAGAACAGCGAGAGCGTCACGCCAAAACCTAACCCATATAACCCACTAACCAAAAAAAAGCTCCAAATTTCTGCAGACTTATCTCACTCAAAAATCTCATACAACCATCTCTCGCACAACTTCCCGCATGCACTTCACAACACAGCAACAACACATAAGCAGCACCAACAGCACTCGAGGACTGACATCGATCCGATACCCACACCAAAGGTCAGCACCCGGTGTATACCAAGTTCAAGCTGCCAACAGAACACCACTCCTCTCACCATCCTACTCCCTCTCCACCTTACTAACCCATCCCACCTTCTCATTTGTAGATCTGCCAGAGCGCCTGGGGACCAACTCTGTTGGTGACAGTACGCGGTAAAAATACCTTTAACCTTTAACATTTAACTTTTACCATTTAGCATTTGTGCCGTGTCAGATTTAATTGCTAGTTAACATCCATCTGGAGTTTGTCAGCCAGTCAGATTGCTCAGAACCAGGATATTATCAGGGAGAACATGCCTGAGTTCTGAGTGATCTAATGGTTGCACCTACCTGCATCCTCACCTGCCACCCACTCCCTAAATTATGCATCAAATTAAACATATCCGCTGCTTCTGTTCTTTTTGTTATTAGTGTTTTAAATGTAATAATCAATTGAGGGGTGTCTCTAACAATGGGGTGAGGCGTACATATTTAACAAAGAGGGCTGGGCAGGAAGTGGTAGTTTTTTTTAGAAGAGGTCAGTGGGAAAGGCAGCCTCATCGTTAATTTTCTGCAACTTTCTCTCTTTTAGCTTAATCTGCACCACCGACACCTGCAGTCAACCCTTTCACTGCACACATCTCCCTACAGAGATGGTCATAGCACCACAGATTGAAATACTGGAGGAGAGACGGCTGCAGCAAAAGCCAGTATAACAATGCACTCGCCTCTGCAAACAAGGTGATGCTAGCCCGCAAAGTCTTCGATGAAAAGTGGGGTTTATGGAGGGGCAGCAATGGCCCTGAAAGAGCGTCACCATTAGGAGGCTGCTTCGTGAGCCATGGGGCCGGGGGAGGCTACGTTTCACTGGGGGGGAGAGGGGTTTCTGGAGGGGCAAAGAGTTTGGGGCTCAGAAGCAGGACAGGTGAGTGGCTGCCTTACCTGAATTTGGTGAGGTCAGGGTATTTAAGGCAGGCAAGCCCACGCATCTACCACTTTCCTGCCACCATCCTGCGCCTTCAGGACAAAGTTAGCCCACCCACCGAACCCCCTTTATGCTGGCAGTTGTTGGCTGTGAACTGGTTTATTGATCTTTTCCAAATGATTGGGAAGATCTGCGTGCAGAATTTATACTGTGCGTTTATTTGAAAGTTGCATTTTATTGGCACTGTTGACAGGGACCCACACAATGGATTATGAAAAATGTTCGGATCATGACCAAAATCTTAACCTATGGCGAAGTATGAGTTTGCTACCCAGGTTGTGGCGTCCACTCACGTCCAATAGGCCAAGCAGGCATGGTTGGCGTGGGTGTCCCCTCTGGTTGCCCAGTGGGTGGATATTTAGTACAGGCTTGGCCGTTGGACTGTCCGGCTGGACATTGGATTAGGCAATTAACCTTGGCACAGCTCAGACAGCCAGTAGGCCAATCAGGCAGCTGGTGGCTCCACAGGACTACTAGGGTCAAGGTCATGGTACCCGATGATGGATGATGTGAAAGACCTGTGGGGTCACTGGCAGAATCTTTGTGGATTTTTCTGTAATAAAATGTGTCCTGCTTATCTCCAAAATCAGTGTAATATCATTTCTGTATAATACAATGTGTGTTTTTTGAAGACATGGGCATATTCGAGTGCACCCATACGGAGAGGACCCTGACAGAGACCCAGTTTTGGAGCATTTTTCAGAGACTGCCAGGGCTCTGTCCCAGCCCACATGAAGCCATGCTTCCTCTCCCTGGCGTGCCAACAAACGTGTCTTTCTGTGGTGAAAGATCTCTCTCCATTTTTTCATGGAGCCATGTTTTTTTGCCATTTTTGATGGACACTTCATGCAATGATAGCGCTTGGTTTGATGCTTGAAGCAGCTCTTCCAAAACGAAACACCTCACCGTTAGCCCTGCGGATATTGGAACACTGTGCTTGCTGCCTGTCGGTAGGCCTTTACAGGTACTTACTGGCAGCGAGCATGCTCATCGTTACCTGATTACAATAAGAAAGTCTTTGGCTTAAAGCGCTATATAAATTCAATAAACATAATAAGAAAGTCAAGGCTCATTAGCAAATTATTTGTAACACTATGGAATCTATTTGATTGTAAATAGCAATTGAAATGCCTGCCATTCTTTTTCTGAGCTATTCTTCAGCAGAGTCCTCGTCCGTCTTCAACCAGACGACACGCACAGCCTTTAAACGCAACTCATCTGATTATATTATCTGTGCGCGATTCTCTTAAAATACGTGGGCATTTTGAAATGCACATCTGCTGGAAAAGGATGGGAGTTCATCTTTGAAAAGCTGCTTAGCTCGGTTTATTTCCCATTCGCTTCCGAACAGCTGCTCCTGCCTCCCCAAACGCGAAGGTGACTGCACGGGCGTGTGCAACAGGAACGGGCAGGCCTGCAGTGCACGGTCGGCTGTAGACCGCCACATACCTTGCGCTCGCGCTCCACTTCAAATAGGACACACGCTGAAGTAGAAGCAGGCGGCTTCCAGGTGTTACTTCAGATTAATGGGTTAGGAGAATTACGAGGAAATCAGGTGCACTGCATCCTGTTTTAGTGTGGAATGTTTTTTTTTTTTTCCTTCAAAGAAGAAGTGTTAAATATAGCAGTGGGGAGTGTCTTCTATTCCTCTTGCTAACCCTACCCGTGTAGGCATTGCACCACATCTCTGAATGTATTTTACTGGTAAGAAGGACTTTCACTTCGGAAACCAGTTAAGAATTTCCTGTTTTGATGTTTTCTGTCCCTGTATCAAATACGATTATGGTACGCTCTAAAAAGAAACCTACTTTCTAACCTTAAAGTGCATTATTTCTCAAATAGTTAATATGAGTTTTCGTGCACGTGATGGAACACCGTTGTATGAATCCGCCCCATCATCTCCAACCCATGAAGCGCCCCCTGGTGCAAAGTCACACTCTAAGCGTTTTCTTTATTACATTTTGAACATTTTATGATCATTATTATTATTATTATTATTTCACTTAACTATTTCGGTTGCGTTAATCTGCAGGTCTCTACTAACCACATTCACAGGTCTGACTGATGCACAGATATAAATTGTTTCAATAAAACTAATGTTTAACGTCCCATGTGCTACGTTAACATTTTAGCGTGTGGACTCCTTTTTATTGCAGGTGGTTCACTGCTGTGTATTTACTCAATTTATTCCAATCAAATTCTCGTCTCCAAGTTATTCTCGAAAGTGCCTAAAAATGCGTACGGCGCGGGAAAACGGACGGCAGATCCAAGCAAGAGCACAGCAAATGGCCATAACGTAATTCATAAACATTTCAATCGAAACTCCCTCATGGTTTGCGCAAAATGGTGCACCACGCGCGTGCGTGCAAGTCCATCTGAAGCATCTTCATGAATAAAGCCTCACATTCTGCACATATGATGTGGTGCACATGAACATGTGAAAAGCACACACATGCCACTCTGCATTTAAAGAATGTGTGAGCATATTCCTAAAGGCCGAAACTCGGAGTCAGAAGGCATTGCCATCGTGATGGAACACATACCATTGAGTAGGTAGGCATGTGCTACACCCAGAACCACACACACACAGGTGTAATGAAGGCAAAACACACAGGTGAACCCATTCCACAACTCCATGAATACATACATATGAGGCCAACACGCTACACCAGACAATGGTGCAGGGGGGATGTGGGAACATATTGCTGAAGGACAGCAAAAGGAAGTCCAATTACACAGAGGTGGAGGCTCACTTGATAAAAAAAAAGGTTCTGCATCAAGCACAATGATACCTTCCAGAGCCTGCATGGTCACAATACCGCATCAACAGAAAAGGTTCACCTGTGGCAGAAACTCACCAACCAAGGGGGTGTGCAGAACTGCACAGTCACTGAGATCAAGACGTGATGGCAAGATGGCAATGGAAGGTTGATGAAGAGGCTGATGGCCAGCAAAGCTGCAAAGCATCCACGGCTTGGAGCAAGTGGCTTACCACCACCACTCACACCAGAATAGGATGCACTGCGTCATCCACATCAGGTACATGATAGCCAGGAAATGTCGATCGCATTCAATTACCATTAAGATGGGTGGGACAGCTATGCTATCCTGTTGTGGACATCAAAAATGTGTATGCACCCTCAAACATAAATGAATGCAAAACAAAAGAACAGGTACATATTGCAAAAGAATGCAGTCAAACAGGATGGCTGACGGAGACGTAGAATGTACACTTCCAGAGCCTTAGCAAGGCACCCCCAGTGAGTGTTGGACTAAACAGATTAACGTCCCAAGGCAACGCCGCAAGGCAGACCTAAAAAAGCTCCTCAGAATTATCACTCAGAAATACCTACCAGGACCCAATTTTCCTCCTGGATTGTCATATTAGGACACTACCTTTTTATCCCCTCCACAGCATCGATGCATGTTCATTCTGCAAACAGAATTCTTCCTCACAGAAAACTATCAGTTTCTAAACTCAATACACCTATGTCCTGACAGCATGAACTCCAATTAAAATTAACTAAGCATGCCTTGAGAAAGACCCAGGCAGTTCAAAACATGTGTTGGCTGGAACTTTCAATAAAACATCTGTTATGAACACAACTATTACCCAGGGTGAATCCTTTGACAATATATACAAATTCTGCACTCTTTTCACTTTAACAGCACAGCGCCATTGTGAATAAAGTTCTACCCCCAGTTCTACTGGACTAACAGTGCCACACTCGCTGCTCCAAATCAATCCACCAACACATATCAATGCACAGAAACCCCTTCATTACTACGTAAAAAGGGGACATCCATGAGAGCTGCCCAGACGTGCACCCCTATGAGGAACCTACCTCCAATTCAGACTGGACAGACCTGATCAATACCATTAAATAGCACACCCTCTGCATGCTAAACTACCAGTATCGCTCCACCAGGTCTCCGCAAAGGACAAGGTACACAACCTTTCCACTTTGAATTGCTACACTCCTACATGCACCTCTGACACTTGGTACACCACCATTATGGTATCTCATTAAGCTAATTGTGTGACCCTGTTGGGTGTCCTGACCCACGTTTGGACTAATATGCTGCAACAATTGGTGCTGTGGGCTTAGGAAATCCAAGAGGGCGGAAAAGCCCACATTTGCGCCAGAATCCTGGAGAACCGTGCAGTTTTGCGCACAGCAAAATTGTCCCCTGACCTGCCACCACCCACCAGTGCAAAGAAAGATGGTTCTGTTCAAAACCCGTTTTTATTAATGTAAAAAATTGCTAAGATCATGGGCCCGGAACCACCAAACAATAATCTAACTATGGTTGAGTGTTTTACTTTACTCTACTACAGATCCACATCAATGCCATGTCAAGCAAGCATCATATACTATCAAGTAAAATCCTTTCTTTTGGCAATGTATTAATTCAAGACAGATCCCAAAAATAGGTGCAGTACCAGCATTTTCCACAAACCGGTGCTAGCGGTCTAAACTCTGACTGGGGACCTGTATTGCAGAAGCTAAACAGCATCCTGAGCTAGCTGTGACTTCAAAGGTTTGTTCCCAGGAGGCAGCCTGATTCAATTAAAAGTTCAAAGGGGTTGCCTTTCCTGAGAACTCTTAACACCCCAGAGACCCACACCAGAAGGCAGGATATCACATGGCCCTGTTGATTGGGAGGGAGGGGGTTTCCCCTTCAGCCTGGAGGAGAGAGACAATAGACCCTTTCCATTGAATGGGGTATGTTAATTTTGGGTGTGGACTGTAAACAGAGCTCTGCCTGGAAGAAGAGACATGTGATCCCTGACTCGCCCAGTTCCTAGGGGCGGGCCAGAAACTTTTTGTGAATTGAATTGAAGGCAAATATATGTTTTATAAAAACACTGATAACTAATTGTAACCAGATGACAGGAATGTACAATTTGGAAATCCTTAAAATGGAATATGTACCTACAATTTGAGTCTAAACTCAATTCCGTACGATGTTCTGAGGCAAAACCCCATGAATTATGGAGATTGCAGATACAGGGTTCACGCTAGAAAAATGAAAATTTACTGGAATATGTGTAGAAAGGCGATGTACATTTGTGCCATTTTTGGTAAATGTCCGATATTGGTAAACCAACTAAAAACGAAAATAAGTTGTCATTTTTGAATGCAAGCTCTTAGGAAGATCAGAGTTGAACAAGAATGTACCTTAAGTCATCTGCAATCTGTACATGTAATGTCAACTACTTGTGTATCTGGGAAATGTGTTTAATTATGAAAAGGATTTTTTAAGGTAAAAGCAAAGGGGCGTTTCTTCAATAGACTGTAAGACTCTGACTCACTCTGACTCACTGCTCCCTTCTCAAATCAGGTCAAAGAGAAATCCCTGACCTATCAAATCGTGAGTGGGATGGGCAAAGAAAGTTAGCATCCACACCCATTTTCAAAAGACATAAAAAGAGCCACTGGAAGCCAGACAGGGAAATTCACTTTCCACTTTCTTGCGGGACGCTTTGCCGGGAGACTCCAGACTTCAAATCCAGAGAGACCAGAGATTCAGAGAGACCAGACCCAGACCAGATCGCTGAGAGCTGACCCAGATCGCTGTGCGCAGAACCAGTACCCAGTGGCGAGAGAACCGCAGCCAATCCTGACCTGATCTGTGATGAAGTCGCATTCCTGTCCAAAATATAGTGTGAGTACTCAGCCAGAACGGTGCAAAACCAATCTCTTAGTTTAAAATAATCTAATTCAAACTATTTTAACCTATTGAGAACTGCATCATAGAAATCGTGTCCCTCCTGTTGATTCAAAGCTGAAAAACTGTCATCTGTCATTCTGAGCTTTACTTTTATTTTGAGAATCTACCTTTCTATTCATTATACTTTTTCCATAATCACGCTCGACGCACTCGGAAAAAGTGCAGCGATTTGCGATTTGGCTCAAATTTCTTCACATGTCAAAATAGCAGCTTCTTGCTTTCCTTTGCTGAAATTCGTTTGCAACCTGACAATCATTCATAGAGCATTGCTAAAGTGATCCTGAACTAATTTAAAGTAGCTATCACCCACCCTGAATCTCTTATAGGGAATTAAAATCATTTTTAGCATATTTTTCCCTTTTCTGCATACCACCTTTAAAGTACTTTGCCTGTGTTTAAAATCATCCCTGTTTCTCTAAGCTTGCTAGGGGGAACTGAATTCGTATTGTACTGTGATTATATTCCTGAAGACTGTGTGTGTTACTTCCATCTCCTTACATTGCATAGGGGGGGGAGTGAATTGTCAGAGAAAAAGTGATTATATTATCTTTTGCTGAAATCATATCAAGTTTATCCCTGTGTTGCTTCTTTTCCACCTTGCATTTCCTTGTACCATATAAAGCATTCTCAGCTACCTTATCCTCTATACTACTCCTAAGTAATTAAACCAGTGTGCTAGTATAACATCATCCATTTTTGATCACTGTCATATGTCTAAGTGTGATATCAAATATTAATTTATTATAAAAGTGTGATATGTATCTATTGTTTAATTTTTCAAATAAACATTTTCAATTTGCAAATCAAACCTACTTCTTGGCTCAGTGGGGTCAGGGGGATTCTCAGAGAGGGGCGTGATACAAGGGTTCATCATCCAGATTATAACTTGTCATAAAAATATATAAATAAGGGCTTCCATTGAGCAATCCCAGACAAGGCACTGACTTAGTGGGAATGCTTGATTGGAGTCATTAACAGAGTGGGGGGAAGTAGCCGGGGATTCTGGATTAGACCTATCACTTGTGCAGATTAATACAGTGTGCTAACTGACAGAATATGTAAATTCTGTTGGATCACCAAGCCGTGTTACACTGTAAAAACACCCCACAAAGGAACGCCCTAAGGAAAAGGTCTGTTTTGCAAAATAAAATACAAACTTCTGTAAGTCAGGAAGGTAATCAAGTTCCAGAATGACGACCTTGGTAGATATCAAAATAGCCAGAGAACAACTCTTACATAAGCTATTTGTGAGAGGTGAGTGGGCTCATCAGGACCAGGCGGTCTGGTTGCAGGCAATCGCACCCCAGATCACTGAAACAGGGTCAGATATATGGAGAGATCAGGGTCCCTTACATGTGGCCCTGAGTGAACTATATATGGCCCCTAAGGCCAAGGATGAGCACAACAAGATTGCCAGGGTAGCAGCATATTTATATTTACATATGGGAGCCATACAGGACAAATGTGCTGAAGGCCAAGATCTGGCAAATAGGCAACTGATGGCATTAGAGAAGGCCCAATCTGACCTGGTCTCTTCTGAGCAGAGGCTGCAGAGGAGCCAGGAGTCAGAAAATGATAGTAGGCAGTATATTATTAAAATAAAGGAGGAAATGGATATCCTGCAACAGGAAAAGTCTGACCAGGATACCAGATTTCTGGCCTTGCAGAAGGAGTACCAAGAAGGTTTGGATGCCCTACTGCAGAGCCAGAAAAAGCTGGAGCAACAACTAGACTTTAACAGGGCATGCACAGAGCAGGTAGCCATCCTACAAATCCGACTAGACAGAGAGAAAGAGGAAAGCAATAAATTGATTTTGAAAGACCTGGATACCCAGGCAGAGTTTGATCAAGAATGCCAGAAAGCTGGTGCCTTTCAAAGGCAGAGGGACGACCTAGCGGCACAGTTGCAGGCTCTTAGTCAGGAAAGGGACACCTTAGGCCAGGAAGTCTGCCAATTAAAAGAAAAAATTGAAGGAAATCACCTGGCCCTCGAGGGGCTGGTTGACCTCCAAAAAGAGCATCAGAACTTGTTAGAGCACACCAGGAGGGTGGAAGATGCTCTGGCAAGAAAGGAGCAGGCGAGTAGGGATGGGACTCAGGAGGTAACCCTCCTGCAGCAAAGACTGGCCCAGTATTCCAGGACCAATCAGGAGGCACAGACAGAGAATGAGGCTCTCTGTCAGCACAATGATAGGCTCCAGCAACAGGTAGCCATGCAGGAGAGACTGATAGAGTCTAGTAAGGCCTTAACTGAGGAACTGAAAGCGCAGGCTCTTGCATTGCAACAGGGAGCAGGGGCTGATAGAGATGAAGTTCGCTCGGAAAGGGAAACCCGTGAGCATAAACTCAGGAGCCCTAGTACCAGAGGCCTTCATCTCTCCCAGTCCTTGGACTCTGCCACCCCCATGTCCCCTGGCGCACATGAGCACAGGGCCACTTGGAGGGCAGATTACTATCCGGCCAAAAGTATGGGCTTCATAGGCCAGTACCTCCCAGGAATGGATGGGCATCCAGGTATGGGCACCCAAGCACAGTGCAATTTAGTGGGGAACCCCAGGAAAGTAGACCCACTAAGGTCATCCTATAAACCTCTGCCCAGTTAGGTCAGTGGGGGGGTACCCATCAAATCCTGGCAGCAAGGAGGGATCTGAAGACTCCTCTGAGTGGCCCAGGACACAGGTGACCAGGCCCCCACATTCTGCCAGCCATTCCCAGGCTTGCAGAATCTGGGAGAGCCTGGAAGATTAGACGGGCACCTCTGGGAGCAGTGCCTCTGAGTCAGAGGATGAGTGGACCAGGGTTACCCGAACCAAAAAGGCCAATAAGGCAAAAAGGGCCTTGCTTAAGGACCCCTTAAAGCAGATCAAGGCAATAAGGAGTGTCATCACGCCTTATCACAAGAACGCCAAGTATTCTGTTTGGGAACACTTGGCGCTATATGAGCAAATGATGGAGACTTTCAATTTGAAGGACAGCAGTAGCTGCATTCAGTATGTCAAATGGACATTCTCCCCAGAATACTCCAGTTTCTTTGCAGGGCTGGAGGACCAAAACCATTCAAGATGGTCCACATATAGGGCGGCCATCTTGAAACATTTTTCTGTTCACCGGAATCCCCAAGAGGCTCGCAAGGCAGCCTACAATTTGAAATGTGGGGAGGATCAGGCCTGACAAGAATTTGTGCAAGAATTGAAGCGTGCCTTTGCACAGACCACCAGAAGGGTGCGCACGGACAGCAGAGAATTCATCAACACATTTTTCCATGCACTCCCCAAATACATAATGACCCAGCTCGTGAGAGATTTTCACGAGAAAAGATCTTTAGACTGGGTCATTGAGCAAGCCACCCGCATCTATGAGGTGCAGAAACCAGGGGAAAATAAGAATCAGCCCAAAAACCCAAAAACCAACAGCACCCCTGCTGCTACCAAGGTGGCAGAGGTAAAGGTTGCCCCCATTTTAGATTTGGAAATGGGGGGCCTAAAAACCTGCCTGCACCGAACAATTCACAGCCCAGAAGGCCCTCGGGCCAGTCACAGACAGGGAGTCAAGGAGGTAATCCCACAAATGGGGTCCCTCGCTCCCCTGACTATGTAAGTCCCCGCTACAAGGGAAACAGACCAATCCTGGGTTATGTGTGGACTCCTCCAGCCCAAGGGGGGGGATCCAGCCAAGCACCTGACCCAGGGAACATCCCTCCTAACTTCACACAGGAGGGCAGAAATTCCCCAAACACTGGGCAGAACCTTTTTCCCAGGTATCCACCCAACTTCCAGCCCCAAAATCATCCATCCTTCTTTCCCCACTTCCCTGAGCCCAGACAACCTAATCCGGGAGAGGGGGGCCAAGGGTGGAGGGGTTCCCAAATCTTCCCAACCCAGGGTATTACCAGAGAAGGGATAGCTACCCTTCCCGGGATCAGCCAAGGGGAGAAAATATAACACTGTATCAACCTGAGCGGGTTTCCCAACTTGAGTACCAGGTCCAAAATATGGCACGGGATCTGGGTCACATACTGAGGGCTCAACAAAACCCTCAGATGAGCATGCCACTGCAGAATGCCCCAAACTCTGGGCCTGGTGCTCCAGAACAATGACAGGGGTAGCACCCCGATAATCCACCGGTTCCCAGGGAGGAGGCACAAGGGGAAGGGGGTGTAAAGCCTTGGAGGAAGCTTCCTTCCCAACTTGTAAACAGCCCCTGGAAAACCAGGAACCGGAAACAAAATCTCCTACCCCTGAAAGTCTGCCAGCCAAGGAGCAAAGAGGAGGTAGGAGAAACAAAGGACCCAAACAGACCCATTTTTTGGATGAGGTACAGGTCTTCCAATTTGAGGGAGAGGGATCCTCAGAGGATCCTGGGAAAAGGATCTTCTCCTTCAGAGATGGGGGAACTCCTGCCAAGGAAAAATGGGTCCCAAGGGATTCCAACGCAGACTGGGTAGATGTGGGGATTGAGCTATCGCCGCCCATCATTCTATCCCAGAACCAACAAAACCGAAAACCTCTGGTTCAAACCCATCCTGGTGACTGCCTCCAAAAAGGAAGGGGGCGGCCCAGAACCGGAACCAGGGGAACCTAAAACCGAGTCAATAGACTGGGTAGATGTGGGATTGAGCTGTCGCCGCCCATCATTCTATCCCAGAACCAACAATACCAAAATCCCATGGGTCAAACCCATCCTGATGACTGCCTCCAAAAAGGGGGGGCAGCCCAGAACTGGAACTAGGGGAACCCGAAACCATTTCCAGTTGCCAACTTTTTCTTTCAGATTCCCAAGGCTCTCCACAGAATTCTGCCCAAATCTCTTCTCGCGCAATGTCCAAAACTAGAAAATTAGCCCACCAGTTGTCCAAAAATTTGCATTATCTGTGCCCCCTTGAGGAGAAGGAGGGAAGATATTATGCCCCGGTACAAGAACAGGGGCAGGGTACAATTTTGGCACTGGTGGACACTGGATCCCAAGCTACCCTTCTGTCCAAAAGGGCCTTTGATGAACTAAATGCAGGAAGGGGGGAGAATTACCATATTCCCCTCACCTCTCTGCCTGGACAACTCCAGAACTTTGACGGGAAGGAAATTCCCGTCGAGGGGACTGCGGATTTGGACATCAAAATTGGGTGACACAAGGTGAAACACCCGGTCATAGTAGTGACTCCAGAGCGCACCCCTTGTTTACTAGGGAATGACCTCCTGAGAAGGTTGTCACCCCTAATAGATTGTGTAAACAAGGTCCTCTGGACCCAGACTAGCCGACCAATAAAATTAAAGCAGAGTGTCAACTATGTTAGCTTAAACGGCACCTACCACATGGTTGAGCAAAAATCTGACCAAGTAGATTATCACTTCCAGAACAACCAAATTCCAGACCTGACGGTAATAGCAGTAGGACAACAGACTGGTGATGGGGGGTCCTCTCTATTTCTGAAAATCAACCTTCCTTCCAGTTTAAGGTGGTATTCCACACTGGAAGGAAATACTCTGAAATTCTTTACTAATCCACAATCAGACATTCCCAATCCGATAGTCCAGAAAGATGTGAAATCAGCTCAGAGCCTGGCTGATATTCAGCAAATTAGAGAGCAGTTCTTCATCCCTGTTCAGTTAAATGATGGGAAGGATTCTGTTCTCGCCCGAGCGTGTGTGAACAACGGTAAGAGCTTCATCAGCGAAGCCATGTTCCGCCAACTCCCAAAAGATCCAGCCATTCCCACATTCAAACTGATAGACAAATGGGAAATGGATCTGGAAACACCCAATTCGAAACATCTCCTGCCAAGCAGGTGTATGCTCAAAATCTCCATTGGCAACAAGAGCATAGTCCATAATTGTTGGGTCATGCGAGACGTCACTGCCGCCTTTTACTTAGGCAGTGACATTCTCAATCGCTTTGCCATTAGTTTGGACCTAATAAACTTCAAAGCTTAGTCCAGATTAACGGATAATCCCATGGGCTTTGATGATCCAGAAAGAGCATTTAGGTCAGCTCAATTGCTACTTTCCAGTTGAAATTCAGATTAAAGAGGAAGTCACCATCCCAGAAAGGACCCGACAATTCTTCCTGGAAGTGAAAGTTAAAAGAGGACAAAAATTGAAAAACCCTGATGCTTATATTCATCTAAATGCTTTCCTCCAACAGCAAGGGTTAGGGGTAAACCCAACACCATTAGTCAACATAAAACATGACACCATTCCAATAGAGGTGGATAACAGTGACTTAAAGAGTATTACTCTAGCCGCAGGCACCATTATTGGAATGGCGGTTGATGACCGACATTTCTCCATTGATTTAGGAAATGAACTGTTAGGACCAATGCCCAAGGACTCTTTTGGCAGTGACAGTGATGAAAATACAACACCAGACAGGATCTTTACCTGGCATGGGGGGAACTTCCTGGTGTACACTTCTTGCCCTTATGGTAAGGAAGATGTGACTTGTGACTTCAGAAGGGATGAGGTGATTTTCCAGGTCCATGAGGGCTGCCTTTCCCACCTGAAGCCTCCAGTCCAAATCAGCACTCTGACCAGGTACTTCTCCACCCAGCTGGAGGAGGCCGCTGAGATAGCAAAACCAGAAGTCTTTCCAGGCTTCAGGCAGATGGTGGAAGAGAGTCAACCTAGCTGATGCCTGCGTGACTCTGGAACAGAAGCAAAAGTTGAAACAGGTTTTCTTGGATTTCCAAGATCTCTTTGCGGTAGACTCATATGACTGTGGTCGCACCGACATCCACACAACAATAATTCCCACAGACCCTGGCATGACTCCAGTGTTTGTGAAGCAGTATCGCTTGCCTCTCGCATCAATGGAGTCCCTTACTGAAATAATTAAGAACCTTGAGTCCCGGGGAATAATCCGTCCAGTACACAGCACCTTCAATAATCCGGTGCTGGGAATATTGAAGCCAAACGGCCAGTGGAGACTCTGCGCCGACCTTAGGGAGCTCAACAAACGGGTCCATACTTCCCAATGGCCTCTGCCCTACATTGACCAACGGCTGGCCCAGATTCAGGGGTCACAGGTATTTACTGCAATAGACCTGACCAATGGATACTGGACCGTGCCTGTCAGTAGGGAGGACCAATACAAACTGGCTTTTACCTTTGGGGGCCAGCAGTACACATGGACCCGGACTCCCTTCGGATACCTCAACTCCGGCAATGAATTCAACATTTTCCTACACAAGGCCATGCCCGACCTGGGTGCAAGGGGTAACTTGGCTTATGTAGTTGATGTCCTCATTAAAAGCTCAACTGTTGAGGAACACATAGCGGAGATCCGTTATGTCCTGACCCAGTTGAGGGCCGTCGGAGCAAAACTTTCCTTCCAAAAAGTACAGTGGTGTAGAACACGTGTTAATTTCTTGGGGCATGAGATTACTCCTCAGGGTCTCTGTCCCCAGGAAAAGTAAGTGGAAGCACTCCAGAAACTAAAGGATCCCACAACTCTGTGGGAAATAAGGAGCCTCCTTGGACTGACTAATTACAGCAGAAAGTTCATTGAGGGCTACGCAGAGATCACTAGACCCCTGATTCATCTTTTGAAGGGGGAGGGGTGTCAAGTGGGAATGGGGTCCAGAACAGTAAGGCCGTCAAGAGTGTCTGACCTTCAATGTTTCAGATGGACACATTCAGTCCCTACAGACACACATCCACAGACCATCATGCATTTGTCCATACAATCTACACCTAATGGCCTTTTTCAAACACAGCATGCATTTACCGCAGGGAAGTAGACTAGTTCACTTACAGAACTTTACTTACCAAGTACTTCGTGTGCAGACCACAAGTGTCAAAACCACAGTTTCACAACACATCTGTGCCTATCGGATTGTACTACGCTACTGTCTGAACAAGCCAATGCAGGAATAAGAACTGTGGCATTAAATCACATGATGGGTAAAAGGGAAGGCGTGCCACCTGTGTGTCCAGATCAAACAACAGGGCAGTGCCAAGCTTTCGCACTTGGGATGTGTGCTGCACAGAGTCCTGGATGCCTTTCAAGCACACTGTTATTGCATTGAATTGATGACTGAATGTTATGGCCATCATTAGTCAACAACACAATATTTCCTATGACAATGCTCATGGAATCACTGATTTATATTCTCGTGTGGGTTCTGTGACCTTTTGAACAATATGCATGTCAAGAACGATAACAGTGCTGAGAGACACAGTACAGACAAAGCAATACTAGCACAACTTAGACATTCATTTCAACAGATCGATAGGGATATCATTGGTTAGAGATGTGAACATAAAAGGTTGGGATGCACCATCTAGGTTTTATGCACATGTATTCTGTTAAGGCAGTTTCTGTACCACAGTCTGTTGAGGATGATACAACCTCTATCCCTAGGTAGAAGGCTAACACACACGACAAGAACTGGAAGCCCAACCTCTCTTTGTGTAGGTAACATGGACAAAGCGGCAAGGCTTAAATGGTAGTTAAGGGAAGTAGGTTGAAGGCAAAACTGGTTCACAGACATAACTGTAGAAAATGAACTACTGTTATACACTGAAAATATACCCTTTAATAAAGTAGCACATATATAACTATCATTTCAAATAAGTACTTTGGGTATTAATACATATAAGTACCCTGGCGTTATGCAAAGAACTTACCTTCTGCATCCCATTGGTTGCTTCTCAGGTTTTAGCAGCAGGTAAATCCCCCCTTCCACCACGCAACTCTCAAGATGCATGTCAGCCAATCCTGCATTCCATTCTCTTCCGTTTGTATCTCAGCCATTTTCTTGCCACTTCCACATCTCTGTCCCCGTTATAGGAAATGCGGTTTCAATGCATGCCTCACCGTTCCTCTGTAATTGCCTTCCTGACTAGACCGTGAATTTCATGAACAATTTGGATTTATTGCAGCCATGTTATATTATACCTCCAACATGGGCACCGTATATTCAAACTATTCACGAAGTGAACGGTCTAGCCTCTCTCCTAATGATGTGCGTGGCCCTTTCGAGGCAGCGCTCAGCATCAGGCTTCCCGTTCATGTCCCCGACCGTGAGCCTGTTGCAATTAGTATCCTGGGAAATACAGCCGGGATACTAAAAGCAATAAACCCCGAACTGGGGGAGCATTACCATGTCCGGTAATGCCCTGCGGCCCCAGTTACAGGCCTGAGCGATAACAGCACATTAGAAAACCATTCATGCCTATGGAAGTATTCAGCTAAGCTCAATGTTTATATGTGTGTCAATTACTAAGGACAAACATTCAACATAAAAAGACAGGGTGTGGGGAGAACCAAGGAACCTCAAACCTAAAACACAGATCAGTCAAGGAGGGTCTGGATCATACAGTATAGTGATCTGTAGATACATCCCAACCCTTGTATATGTGGAAGGCCCTAGACCTAGTGGTCAGCAGCTAACATGCATAGGTAGGTTACGGGAAAAGACGGGAAACACAGTGTTAGCAACAGGAAACATGCTGTAAATCCCTGAGGCCTAAAATGGTACTCACTATCCAATTCAACTCTTTAGGGCATTATACAAATATCAATTCCCCGGCACAAATAATAATATATAACAAGCAGAGAGAGAATGGAACAAGTGTAAACCCTAGCTAGCCAAAGGCTTCCAAGAAATAACAGAATATGTTAGCAACAGTTACCTGATTCGTACACTAAAAGGGAAGTTTTAGAAATCGTCACAGTGTTACATTTACAGTCCCATGAAAGAATACTGAAAAATCACAGTTAAGTACCAAAAATACCAAACTTAGTAAAGAGCTCACTGAATCACTTGTGGAACCAGTAAAGGTGTCCAGGAGCAGGGAAATAAGCCAGAGTCAATTTTAGGATTGTTCCAGGTAAGTTCACAGTTCCATCAGAATGAATGAGAGAAAGTGTTTTAGGGCTATCCGCTGTAGTAGAGTAAGTCTTTTGACCTCACAGGTGCCGATTCTGTTGTACAATGAATCCAGGCCCCAGAGGAATTTGCAGCAGAAGAGGACACCTCCAATAGAACTCCATCGGAAATGCGGTAAAGACTTGTCTCCAAGGAATCTCTACTATGCACCTGATGAAAACTTGGGGTGAGTATCTCAAATTATCTCCCACACAAGGACCCACAGTTAGGTACTCACATCAGTAGTTTTAGCAAAAACAGATCAAGCAGTACAAAACTACCAAGTGAATAAACGATTTGCTGTGGTTTGCAGGATTTTCTCTAGGACTTAAACTTTGGGTCAACAAGGATCCCAGCAACCCATCAAAGAAACAAAGTCTCCTCCCAGGGTCTCTGCCTTCCAGAAGGGAGTGAAACATCTGATGAGGGAGATTTCAGGTAGAAGAGGGAATCCCAGAAAGACAATCCCAATAGCAGGATGAATAAGAGAAGGCAGCAGCACGGCAGCAAACTGTCACAGGCAGATACACTAGCTGGTAGAACCTTCAGAGGTGTCAAGCTGAAGATCCTGTGAGTAGTTTAGACTTCACCAACTTCCTGGACTTCTGCAGTGACCCTCCAGACTATCGAGGATTCTGATGGCAAATGACAGGTGATGGCAGTGAAATGACCTAGAAATGGTTCTCACATGCTTGCCCACCAGATGTGGAGAGACTACAAGATACTTCAGGGGGCCAAGACTGGACCTTCAGAGGCAAATATTTCAAACGGGGATATTCACAAACCACTGTACTTAGTCTATATGGCCAGATAAGGATTAAAAACAGCGAAACATGCGGGAACCACAGCATGCATCTCCTCCAGAGGGCATGGTGGACTGGCCTATAGGGAACTCTGGAGATTTTCCCTGTGGGTATCTGCACCCTGTGTCTCTTTTGTTTGGTAACTTATTTTATTTCCACATTTCTAGGGCCTCTTTTGGTTCCCACTCCACCTCTACCAGCAGGTCAGCAGCACAGGAAATCAAGAGAGTGCAACAGGAGCAGGACAAATCATAAATACCCTTTGCACAAATGGCCTGGAGAGTCAGTACGACTGTTACTCAGCCTTTTCCGCCCTGAAAGGAGGTGAGAGTGATAGTCCAGGAACCTCTACTGGCCTTAACCAGTTAGGACTAAGAAGCAGGCTGCCATTGTGGACTCACATGATCAAAAGGGCCATTTGAGCCTACCTCGTGGTCACCTAGACAAGCAAGAGCCCTGAAACACCAAATGCCAGAGAGCAGGATTTAAAAAAAGAAACATTTGTACTGCACTGGCTTTCAAAAGGTACATTGGCCTACCAATGCAGTAAAAAAAATTGCACCAGAGTGAAGCTAAAACTAAATTATAGCCACCAGCCTACTCCCTAAAACCTGTGGAGGGTGATCAAATTCCCCTAGGAAACAACTTGGCCACCTGTGAGGCACCCCTGGTACTGGAAACCTTAGAGGCGACCCAATACCATATAGTTTATATGGGGGAAACAGGGATGTAATGGCAAGGGATCTTTAGGCAAAGTCCCTATATTCACAAAAAGAGGTCAAGGAACCTAAAAGGACATAGGAAAAAAGCAAAAGGTTGAGGCCCCAAAATGTGGCACTAGAAACCCCAAAAATAGGAATTCTGGTTTAACATATACCTCATCTGAATTTCTGATACAATTTGGTTTGAACACCTATGTAACTGGCTGTTAATGTTCTGAGGGGTGAGCACACATTTCAGGCAGTATCTCATTTTATCCACCAGACATATCAGAAATCCTGCCCTCTCATCACCAATGCTCCTACTTCATACAATCGGAACGACATCAGCTGTATGCTTGAAACCCAACCAAGCTTACTACAACCACAGCCCCACATCAATCCCACAACAACACAGGAGGCAGAAGAAGAGGAGAAATATATGGATGCACAGGAAATGGATGTCCCCACTGATGCATTAGATAGTGACAGTGCATGGCCATTGCACATTTAACAATCACATAGACCCAGGTTACAACCATCCCACAGATGACTACACACTGTCCTAGACAGAAAGGCCTAAGGATGTATATTGGCTGCTTGTCAAAGACACTGCTACATTTGGAAACCTATGTTTTACACCAGCAGGAGATAGCACAAGGCAGCCTGATAACCAGGCAGGGTTCCCTGGAACAGTTGGCTGAGAAGACAAGAAGGGGGGAGGAAAAGTGGAATAAGCTGTGGCTTTGATAACTCAGTTTGTTCAGGAAATAAAGGAGCACAATGAAGCCAGTAGGGCCATGATACACCAGGTCACATAGAAGGGTATCGACAACATGAAATTACTGTGAAGAAGCACATGGCAGAAATTTAGAGGCAAGTTGAAGCAAAGACACAAAGTGAGAACTCCATACACATAACCTGTTTGAGCATTGCAGATGCCATCAGGGTGGCCAATTTGGTTTGTAGGCTTCTCTGTGCCCCTAATCACTTTACGGGGGCCCACATCTGTTAAGGACAGGGTAAGCCCTGGCAACTGATTCTATAACACAACAACTAGGGCTAAAGACCCTGTACTATTTAAATTGCAACTGACCACACATACATACATTTGTGAAGAGATAGATCAGATCCCGCCTGTTTCTGAGATCCGGATTCAATTGTAGAAATAGAAGACAAGGAGTGGTTCTATGCTTATCCATGCCTATGTGAGTGCTATACCTAGTGAGCACACGCGCATCTGCCATAATTCCTACCAATTATAGACTCAAAATAGGGTTCTTTCTAGCATCTTTCCTCTATAGCCTCTATGTAGCGAATCTGCATGAAGCATTCATTGACTAACAACTCCCCTCCTCAAATCAACTTGCAAAGGATCACATGACTGCCCTACGAGGACAACACAGTCATCTTAGATAACTCCCCGTTTGGCCTCCACAGATCGCTGTGTATTGTTTGAATACTCTAAAGTGAATAGCCTTCTGATTATCAACTCCAAGAACAAGATATTGATTATTGGGAGGAAACTATATGAAAATCTAGTATGGAAAATTGCTACTTGGCATACCCCTTTGCTTTTCCAAAATTATTGGATAATTCCATTGTTAAAAAGGTCCTAGAGAAGTTCAATGCGATTAAAAGCTTCACCCATACAAAAGGGAACAGTTCGGTTGAAAGCGAACCTAAAATATATAATACCAAGTACACTCTCTTGTTTAGAAAGCTTTGTTGCTTGGTTGAAGAATCCAGAAGGAAAACTTTGGCACCCAGTGTTGGGCCGTGCTTCCACCCATATACAAGCTACCAGAAGTGAATTGGGCCTTACGTCATTGGTAACTATTTTTTTTTCTTTTTAAAATGTATTTGTTACAGTTGGCGAACCAACTTTTCAAATGTCATTGGTGACGCATCGGAAAATTAAATGTAATACCTTGTACAGCAGAAAATAACGATCCTCATTCATTACTAGTTTTTATTGCCAATTTGGGCACTAAAGGTAACTAACCACACAATAAAGGGATATTTTCGTTTGTGCAATGTCCTCCTCGAAGAAATCGAAATGACAATAGATGTTTTCATTAATACATCTAATATATGCCAATGTCTGCTATGTGTGTGTACTTATGTATTCTTTGAGTAGGAGATGTGTTGCTGTGTCATATATTCCAGTGTGTGCAAGTCTTGGAATTGATTTGTGATTATACTTGCTAACTCATGTGTAGTATGCAGGGTGTGCAACTTACGTAGAAGTTGCATGTTGTGGTGCCTCGACTTGTGCTGCCACTTTTGACTGGCTCAGTACATGATAGTCATGGGTTGATCCTGAGTAGTTTGCAAAGACATTTAGGGGAACAACACCTTGGGATCGCAGATGACATGATCATTTATTCAGTGCCAACAATGCCTGTTGTGATACAGATGTTCAGTTTGACAAGCAATTACAGGGCCATGTGAGTGCTGTCTATTGCCCCCAGCACAGTGGAAACATGTTATGCAGTAAAAGTCTGCTTCTGTCCATTGCATTTCGGCCTGAGTGCCCGACATGTATAAGTACTGCCATGCACAAGCAGCACAAGCAGCGGTGCAGTGTAGTGTGACTTAGGCATCACTGTGAAATCCCTGTCACTAAGCCATGTGTCCACTGGAATGGCCTATTATCAAGGAAGGACATGGCCATCAGTACCTTTACATGCACTGGAAGGGTTCCCCATAATGGCCCTGATTCATGGAATTATTTGCATGCAAAACAGGGATTTATATGCCATTCTGATGCGAAAATCCCTGATTGAAGAATAGGGATTTGCGGGCAGAATGGCACGCAAATCCCTGTTTTACACACAAATAATTCCATGAATCAGGGCCAATGTGTGGAATCCTCTGAGTCTCAATCTGATTCATTTACATTTTCAGTAGGTTCTACTCAAAAGATCCACCTTCAGCTCCAAAACCTCATTGAACACGGTATGTCCTGGATGGTAAAGTAGATAACATGGTGGTCCGACCAAGCGCAAGGCTTGTTGGACAGAATATCGGTTTTGCAATTCATATCTGCTAACCAGTCCAGGGTTCTGCCTTTGCTATGTGTAGGGGTAGTTATTATGTCAATGTTCTTTGTTCTTGAGGAACAGGTCAGACCTACTTCAGATTCCAAGCAGGGTCTCACAATATCTGTGGTGGACCTGCAAGGACATACATACACGTTTTTGAGGTTGCTTGTCCTCATGGCATCGTGCATTTTTCTGGTGCCAGAGGTTCGCTTGAGAATGAGATCCCTGCAATGGACTCTCAGAACTCAATGGTCTCAGTTCTCGGGCAACATGTCAAAGCTACTTCAGATTCCAAGCAGGTTCGCAAAAGATCTTCTGTGGTCGACCCACAAGGACGATATTCTGAAGGGAGAACCTTTTTGGCAATCATAACTGGAGACAACAGTAGTGATGGACACCTCACTCACGGAGTGGGGAGCCACCAAACGATCTGACAATCAGCGGTTGTTGGTCTCCATCGGAGTTCAAACTACATATCAGTCTTTTGGAGCTGGGGGCAATCAGACTTGCACTGAAGGCCCTTTTGCCCTCTGTAAGGCGAATGAATATCCTGATAATGACGTACAACACAGTGGCCATGTCCTACCTCAACAAGAGCGGAGGTGTAGGGTCACAACCACTGTGCAAAGAGGTAATGCAGCTCTGGTTCTGGGCAATACAAGAAGGAGGAGAACACAGCGGCGGATGCTCTGAGCAGGCAGAGCACCATTTCCCACGAGTGGGAACTAACTCAAGAAATCCTGCAAGAGATTGTCATCCTTTGCAGAACGCCTCAAGTGGGTCTGTTTGCGACCAGTGGCAAACAGAAGTGTGAACGGTACTGCTCCATGGAATTTCATCCAATTTCATGGTTGCTGAGTGTTTTCTGACATCCAACCAGCGACCGACAGGCTTTAGCCGACCCTATCAGCAAAGGCGCACTTCGAAGGTCCCTGTCTGCTCCCTGTCCGCTTCCGGAATGCTAATTGGGGTCCTCCCTGCTCCTTAACCACAATGATGCTGCCACCTCACTCCACTAAGAAATCTGACTGCCTTGACATAGTCACCTCCAGAATAATTGTGTCAGTTCCCTCCTTCGGGACTTACTCCTACCACCTTTGACTATCACTGTTCTTTCTGCTTGTTACTCCCATGTTGTCATCCTGATGTGCAGTGCTTCTTAAAACCTTTTGCTAACATCTCAATCCCTGATTTGAAAGTCAAATCTTGTTGTTTTTGCTTTTTGCAAGAAAGTCAAATCTTGCTATTTTTGCTTTTTGCTAGAAAGTCAAATCTTGCTGTTTGTGCTAGAAAGTCAAATCTTCCTGTTTTTGCTTTTTGCTAGAAAATCAAATCTTGCTGTTTTTGCTAGAAAGTCATTGCTAGAAAGTCAAATCTTGCTGTTTTTGCTAGGAAGTCAAATCTTCCTGTTTTTGCTATTTGCTAGAAAGTCAAATCTTGCTGTTTTTACTAAATTCTCTGTATTTTGCTTGTATACTGTTGCTTCTCTGTACTCACCACTCTCTTTTGTCCCACACCTACCTGCCTTATCCCCCCCCAGTTTCTCCATCCTCTCATTGCTTCCAACCCCCATGGTTCTTTCTGCTTCTCCAATCTTTTTCAACTGCTTCTCCATTGACTATCCTTCCCTTCTCACCAAGTCTGGTAGGAAGAACTTCAAAAAGAATATCTTGGCCTCTAACCTGGTCTTCCGATCACCGACACCTACTCCAATACTTCCTCCAGACAGACCCTCACTGACATCCTCTTTGTCGCTCCTTCGCCAGATCTATGGACCCTTCACATGATCTAAGTGCTCTGTCCTATCTGCTCCTCTCCCATTAATGGTGGTACTTGCTGGGAAGTTCTCATGGCTTCCTTCGACTCCTCTAAAGTCATCATTAATGTCTACCTTAATGGCACTTCATGCTTCAAGGCCCTAAGGCCAATCTCCTCCTCTTTTATAGGCGCTTCCTTCACCTCATAAATTTCCTCTTATCTACTGCTGTCCTCTGCTCTCCCTCCTTGGCTATCTTGCCCTCTCTCTCCTCCTCCTCTGCCCCTCCTAGGGCACTTTCTCCTCAGCGGGGTATACCTCTGATCTCTACCCCTCCCCAGAAGGTCTTTAAGGCTGGAAACCTTCTTCATATTGCCACTCTCAACTCTCGCTCTGCTGTCAAACACTCGATAGACATCTGCCACCTCCTTGAAGAACTAGACCTTGATGTCCTTGGTCTAACTGAAACATGGTTCATGGCCAGCTCTGTCACAAGCTATGACACTCTCCTCCCTGATGGCTACAAGATCCTCTCCGCACCCAGATCTTCCCTGTCTAGTGGGGAGGTAGCCCTGATCTTTCCTGAGTGGATTCCTGCCTCTATCATTTCCACTCAGACCTACTGTATTTTTAATGCTTTGTCTGTAGGCTCTCTCTCTCTCTTGCACATTCTCTTACTGTGGCTACCATCTACCGGCCTCCTGGTCAAATCAGCTCATTTCTCTCTGAGTGGGCAGACCTCTCCTCCTCCCTCCTGGCCTCTACCACTCAACTCCTTCTCCTCGGTGACCTCAATATCCATTTAGACTCTCATTGTTCCACCTCTGTACTCTTCCATAACCTCTGCGACTCGCTCTCCCTGTCCATCCTCCACTCTGGCCCGACTCATTCTGCAGGGCACACACTCGATGTCTTGATCTCCTTTGACCTCCCCCTCTCCATTCTTCTGACCACTCCTCTCTCCTGGAGCAATCACTCTCTCCTCTCATCTCTCCCTCTCTTCCGCACAAGCCAAGCCTACCCCAACACTGCCACCTACCTTCTCGGACATCCGTCCCATGTAGTGTGTGACAGTTGATGCTTTCACCACCACGCTCTCTCACCCCCCCTCCACCTCTGGCTGTCTCACATACTGACACAGCCCTGTGTCTGCTCTATTCTTCAATTTCTGATACTCATGATGCTCTTGCCCCTGTCATGAGGATCCGTTTGAAGTCCAAAGACAAGTGCAATTCCTGGTATGACTCTGACCTAGCTACACTTAAACGTAAGTGTAGGGCGGCTGAGAGGAAATGGAGGGCTTCTTGTTCATCCTCTGACAAACTGGCCTGTCGCCTGCTTCAAAGGCAATACCGACTCTCTGTCCTCACCAAGAAGAGAGTCCACATTCAAGCTCATGTCTCTGCGGCATCTAAAAACTTGGCCGAACTGTTTAAAATCTGCAAGGAGCAGGCCAACCCTGCTGCAGTCTCTACCCCTCCTGTTGCCTCCCAGGCTCTTTGCAATGCCTATGCTTCTCAATTTATCTCAAAAACCCTGGACATTCTGTCCACCCTCTTTACCCCTACCCCTCCTCTCCCCTCTCCATCTGTGTTTGCTGACCCTCCTTCTTCCACCCCCACCCTCTTTCTCCTCCTTTCCTCTTTTCTCCCCTGATGAGGTCGCTAGACAAATCCGATCTATGAAAGCCTCATCAAAACAGGTTCATCCCTGTTCCTCTAAAACCATCAAGGTCCACATTGTCACCCTCGCTCCGTCACTTGCTGGTTTTTGCCTCAGGAAATGTCCCCTGCCCTCTGAAGCACTCCCTTGTGTATCCTCTTCTCGAGAAACCCACAGCTGATCCTTTTTGTCTGGCTAACTATCACCCAATTTCCATTACTCCCTTTCTGGGCAAACTCCTGGAAATGTAGGCCATCTTTCAGCTTAACCTTCATTCCAATTCTGTTGGCTGTCTCCATGACCACCAGTCTGGCTTCAGAGCTGCCAGAAGCACGGAAACTGCTCTCTTAAACATCTGTGAAGATCTGCTCTCCAACATTGACTCTAACATTCCCCCTATCCTCATCCTCCTCCATCCCTCGTCTGATTTTCGACACGGTCAACAATACCATCCTGCTCAACCATCTCTGTGATAACCTGGATATCACTGATCAGGCTCTGGCCTTGCTGACCTCTTTCCTCTCTGATCAACTCTCCAAGGTCCAACTTGGGCCCTTCCTATCATCTATCTTCCTCTCTTCCTCTGGTGTTCCCCAGGGGTCTAACCTCTCGCCCTGACTTTTTCAACAAGTACCTGGCAACTCTCGCCCACTGCATTGTCATTTTCTGCTCAAATTTCCAGTGCAACGCTGACAACACTCATCTCCTTCTCAGGCTGCCGTCGGCCACCTCCTCTACCTCTCTCATCTCTGATTGCCTAACTGCCATTCAAGATTGGTGTGCCGCCAATGATCTTTGTCTGAATGGCAGCAAGATGGAGATCCTCCTCATCGGCACACCTTAACTATCCTTTCCCCTTGCTCTCTGGCTGGACTCCCTTGACCCTCCTCCTACCCCCACCTGCGAGGCTAAGAACCTCGGGGTCATCTTTGACTCCACACTTTCCTTCTCCTCCCACATCTCTGATGTCTCTAAAAAGTCAAACTTCCTACTGCACCTCCTCAGAGGTACACTGCCATTCCTCTCCTTTCTCCAGAAGCTCATGGTCTCCCAAGCTCTGGTTTTCTCTAGGTTATACTATTGTAACAGCCTCTTTCTGAATCTACCTGCCTCTACTCTCCGCCCTCTGCAACTAATCCAGAACAGGACTGCAAGTCTTGTCCATGCCCTCAAGCCCTGGGATCATATCTCTCTAGCTCTGAAATCTCTCCAGTGGCTCCCAGTGGATGCAAGGATTAAATTCAAAACCCTCTGCATTGTCCACAAGAGTTTCTGGGGCCTGTGTCCAAAATACCTTCAGCTATTCCTCCACAAATACCTCCCCTCTCAATCTCTTCACTCCTCTACCTCTAACTTCCTCAGGGTTAGTCGTTTCTCAAAGAAACAAGCTGGGGTAGATCTCTGTCTTCGGCTGGGGCCTCCCTCTTGACCAGCCTCCCTGCCACTCTAAAACTTGAGGAAAACCATCTCTGGTTCCGGAAGCACCTCAAGACCTTCCTCTTTGCTTCTGCCTTTGCTCACCCTCTCCCCTGCTGTTCTGTTCTCTCTTGGCACCATGCTCCTGCCCACCCTCGGTCCTCCAGGCTAGGTACCTGCTCAGCCTGCCACCCTCCCGCACTACCTCCGGGCCACTCCTTGCACTGGGGTCTGTATCTGTATCCAGCCCCACCCCTTTTTCTTCCTGCACTTATCCGACCTACCCTGTCTGCTGGCTTAAAGCCAGCACTTGCCAATTGCTGGCTGCACTACCACTGTTTGTTGCCTTTACTATTTATTATTATTTTCTGAATCTCCATGGCTCCGCACTTTCCACTTCTCCCCCCTCCATGCCCTTTTCCCCTCCCCCTCTCCCATGCACTTGCGTGTTCTCAATGCCACTGGGCCTAGTAAGATCGTTGTTTTGTTCTCCTGTTCCCCTTCCTTGCCTTGTCACGCTCTGAAACACTAGTGTACGAGCGTGATAGAAATACAATATCAATATCAATATCAAAAGAGGAGTTCTAGGAGACACACTTGTGGTGGACTGGGAGTTTCAATTCCTGCATGCGTTTCCTCCAATCCCCGTCATTCCTCACTTGATCAGGAGGTTGAGAAAGTTTGGGAAATATATGATCCTAATTGCCCTGGATTGAGCCAGGAGGACGTGGTACCCGGACCTTCTGGAGATGTCTGTCTGCCCTACAATGCGTCTCCAACAAAGGGAGGACCTTCTCTCGCGAGAGGAGAGTCAGGTTCTTCATCCAGAAGTCAAGACACTCAGCCTTCACACATGGTTTCTGAGAGGCTGAGATACAAGGATTGGGACCTCCTGGAGGATGTAATGGAGATGTTGCTTTCGGCCAGAAGGCCAGCACCGAAATCCTTGTACCGGTGCTGTTGGAACAAATTCTGCAGCTGGTACAGGGACAAGAATGTAGGCCCTTTACTATACAAGACACCAGAGGTGATATCCTTTCTACTGTACCTAGCCAATCTGTGGCTCCAGGTTGGAACAATTAAAGGCTATCTGGCGGCGCTATCCCTCTTTAAGCACTCGTCTGAAGAAACTTCACATTTTAAGATACCACTGGTGATAACATTTCTGAAGGGACCCACCAATGGGGTCCCTCCATCTCCTTTTCAGGCTCCCATTTGGGACCTTCATTTGTTGTTAACATTTCTGATGTCTCCTCCATTTGAACATCTATATTCATGTCCATTAAGGTTATTAAAGTTCAAGGCCATTTTGTTAGTAGCATTAACTTCAGTCCTCAGCCCTTAGAGTGAGTTAGTTGCAGACGCTACCATCTAAACCACCTTATATAGTATCCCACAAGGACAAGGTTGTCCTGAGCGTTAAGCCTTCATTTTTGCCTAAGATAATTTCAGATTTTCATGTAGGACAAAAAATTGTGTTACCCACTTTTTTACTGCAAAAAACAGGGGTGTCCCTCTACCGGACATTAGTCCAGGTTACAAGAGCCTTACGCAGAGTCTTTAGCTTACTATCTTTCACAGAGGAGAAATATCCAAAAAATATCCCTAGGGCAGTCCATCACTCAAATGCTAGTAAATTCTCCTCTGAACAAGAGTATCAACAGTGACCCCAGACACGTGTTTTGATCTGGTTGGACCTCATCAGTAGGGTGGAGCTGTGCCTCTCTAAGAATAGTGAGCAAGGGATCCATGTGTGTCTTCTTCTAGTAACTTAGGGTGAGAACCAAAGTTACTTAAATATGCAAAAACCAAGGAAGGTCCTGGGAGTCTCTCTGCCGGACATTAGTACCGGTTACAAGAACCTCATCATGAAGGAACCCCATCCTGGAAGAGAGGTTACACAGATTGAATCCACATAGAGCTTTAAGCTTCTGCATTTCTAGATTGTCCAACCTTCATCTGGATGATCAACTGTTTACAGGTTATACAGGTTATAAACTGGGTCAGGCGGTAACAAAGCAGACCTTATCAAGATGGATCATTCTAGCAATTTCAGAATGCTACAGGCTATCTGGCAAAGATCCTCAGAAGGCCTGAGGGCCCATTCCACTGGGGGCATGGCTACCTCTTCGGCTCTGCAAAAAGGTGTTCCTATTATAAACATTCATGAGGCAGCAACGTGGTCTTCAATACACACGTTCACAACGCATTAGTGCCTTGATTCTTCCCTCAGTCAAAATGGAAGTTTTAGAGAAGCAGTCCTCCATTTGTTCATGGAAACCATTGATAAAATGATTACTCCCTTCAATAAAACAAACACTGCTTTGAGATTCTATCAAAGATGAGGAATACATAGGAGAACACAATTCATTCAAAGAATATGTTTTACCCCTGGTAACGTTCTTTTGACTGGATGTTCCTCATCGCTCTCCCATTTTACCCCACAGTAGTATTTCCCATGCTTTAACAGCTTTTGCTCCTTCAACGCTTAGTACGGTCAAACCTGTGTTTATGCAGGTAGTTCTACTGAAAGAAAAAACAGAACTGAAGCCAACGTGCGCTGCGTGTGCTATATATACTTATGATGACATCATCCTTCAAACGGAGGCCCTCAAGGGACATCGAGTTGACTGCATCGACGCACAGCACCCTCTACAGAAAATACATTTCCGATGCAGCTGAAGCTGGATATTGAATATCAAGGATGAGCAATACGTGGGAGGAACATCAGGACGAACATCCGACCGTTACACTAAGCATGATAAGTGTTTATTAACTGCCTATCCTGGCATTTGTTTGGAGCCAGTCGAGCCATTTCTTTTTGTGCATTGACAATTTTACATGGTATCTCTAAACAAGAAAGCATGATAAGTGTTGTTAGCTGTTTCGACTGACATTTGGGTGCACGCAGGCTGACCGTTTCTTACTGCGCCAGGGCATCATTTTCTGGGCATCTATAATGATGTAAGCATCATAAATATTACTGTGTGTCTAGACTAGTATTTTGCTGCAGCTAGACTAGCCATTTCTTACTGTGACCTAACATTTAGTTCTGGTCATCTCTGATAAAACAATCATAATAAGTGTAATTACCTGGATAGATTGGCACTTGTGGCATTGTATATTTTTCTGGACAGCTATGATAAAGTAAACGTGATAAGGGTTATTGGGTGGTTAGATTGCCATTTTTGTGCTGACAGTCTGGGTATCTCTTACTGTGGCATTGAATATTTTACTGTGTCATCAAGGCTAAAGCAAACATGATAACAGTTATTATGTGTCTGCCCTTCATTGTGCATCCAGTTTTGGCATGCTTTCTTATGGTGGTATTGCATTTTTAATAGCAATGCTGTAAGATAGCTCAGTGGGTTGAGCACCCACTGTTGTGATCTGTGTGTGATCTACAGCTCTCAGGTTAAATTCCTGGCAAGGCCAACTCACCCTTTCATTCTTTCGAGGTTGATAAATGAGTACCAACTTTGGTTGGGATGATAATTGTGTGTAGATATGAGCTATGTACAGCATTTTGGTGAAAGTGGTAGTTAAATACAATAGAGAAGGGTTTAACAGACCTTAAAGAAAGGGAGGTGGCGAAGACTCCATCTGCTGCAGAGGGTGGCAGCTTACTGTCCAGCGGGGCGCTATCCCATGCACCTCCACAGGGAGAGAGAGAAGACGTGCATTTTCAATCATTACACAATGTCTCCCCTCCCCTTTTTTCCAAAGTAGAGGCCAGACCTATTCCAATTACTGGGTCCCTTTGCCTGTCTCTTCTACAACTCCCAAAGGAGGCAACAATTACGCCCTTTAGTAATCCTACTTCTAACAGGCCAAATCATTTCTCTACTTTTTTGGTGGAACTTCACTCCCCTGCATTAGGATCTAGGACAAACACAGAGGGGGAGAGGCCAAAGGCTGGCCCACTTGGGGCAAGGGAGCCTTTGGAGCACTTGGACCCATAGCCCCCCCCAATGCCAGCTTTGAACCATTCCATGATATTGGATGATTCATTTGAAACACTCTGTGTTTAGAGGGAATTACTACCAGAGACTATAGGTCCCAACTGTTGGGGTCTAGACCAACTGATCATTTGAAGGCCCTCCTCTTAAGTCTGCAAACTTTATCAAACATGGCTAATCCCATCACAAAATCCATCCTTAAACAGCCTTGAAATGGTGACTTCTTCACACCCAGAAACATGGAAACGAGGAGGAATTTGGCAGTATTACCACAGATTGACTCGTTGGGTCAGCATCGATTTTGGCACTTGACTTGGTGCTTGAATCCATGCTTAGGCTATACAACAACATTAAGGACATTACTCAGGACAACGCAGGAAAGCTGGGTAAACTTAATTCTAATGTTGCTCTACTCCTGGAAGGGCTCAAACCTCCACGGTGTGCTTCTATCGCTCCTGAGTGCGTATGCATCGATGAGGAAATCTGGGAAGACCATGTACCACTTGTTTCGGAACAACTATCATCTTCCAACTTGAAACATAGTGCCACTCCAGACACCCCAATGATGCTCGTGGACCTGCACCAATGGGAGGAGGCCTTATCACAGGTTGCAGGTGAAATTCAAGAGGATGTCATTGGGGTGGAGCAGCAGGACGCTGCGGACTTGTATTTTTCGAACATCCACGAGGGTCCCCAACAACAAAAGACAAGGAAGCCACCCAACAAAAACAGCAGAAAAAAATGAAAAAACCTTCCGGCTGCTAATTTGAACAAGCAGAAAAAGACTTCAAAATTCTTAAATTCACTCTCAGGCGAGGACACAGTCAAGGACCTGCTTGTTTATCTCTGACACCCACCCTCACGGCTCAGGACATACCTGAAGATGCCAATCACCAACCATGGAGTCCCAAGAGGAAGAAAACCACCAAACAAAGCAAGATGACATCATTTCTGAGCAAGTCTATTCCATCTAATCTTGCCCAGGATCAAACAAGTTATGTGATTCCCATGGCTACAAATTTGCTGGACACTCAGCAAGGCACTCTGGAAGCCATGGTACTGATGTTGCAGGTGCAAATTTCCCACATCGAAAGAGCCTGTCCTGATGCCATCCAAGCACACTGCCTCACTAAATACAACTAGGGCTAATATTTTCCAGGGGATCATCATGGGGTGGGACTTTGTCTTACAGTCCAATGGACAGCAATCAATGACAACAATCTATGAATAGAACACAAATGCCAAGGGGCTTTCAGGAAATCCTGTCCTTGCGCTCTCTGTGTTCTGATGACTTCACGTGTGTGATCTTCCACAAATCAGGAACTATTAGATCTGTTTGTCACTTCATGTCAGACCTGAATGCGCAAATAGTGTGGAAGGAACTAGAAATGTTGAAGGTGGTAGGCTACAACCTTTTTGATCTTCATGACCCAACAACGTTAGGTGACTTCATGACTCTCCAAGCTATTTCCTCTAATTTCTACCACTCAGAGCACAAGTCATGGCTGGAGGCCGCGGTACAGATGTTTTCCAAGACAATCAAAGCATTTGCTCTACGATGGGAAGTGCAAATCTGTGTCATGGAATGTTTGTGGTTTTTCCAACTTAATCAGGGTGGCCTCAAACATGGGTCGGGAGACTAACGTTTTGTTCCTCCAAGAAACCATGGCCATGAATTATTTTGTGCTTTAGAGCTTTCACAATTATTGGAAGAATGCAACTATGGTGTCTAGAGGCTGCCCTTTGGGGGGCTTGCCATTGCTATTGATTTAGGGATTAAGTGGAAGGTTTTCTGGCAGTGAACGTTACATTCAAGGATAGCCCCAAAGACCTTCTAATTGTTAATCCATATTGGAACACTGCAAAGTGTGCCTTCAAACCTTTTCTAGAATTCCTGGATGGGTTTCTGGAGGGGTGGTTGGCAAAGGCCACAGGTACTATGATTATCTTGGGGGGGATCTCAACGCCCACTGTGCAAAGGGTTGTAGCCCACAAGATTAAGATAGGTGGTCCTTCAGTCCTTTACTGGAGCTTTCAGACCCTTCCTCCAATTTGTCTTAATCATCTGTTCAAATGTGACCTGGGTACCTGTTTGACTTCACAGGAATCATTGAGTTCTTTTTCTACTTTGTCCAGGGGTACTAGAAACTTGTGGATCAACCATTTTTTTTCTCTTCCCACTTGTTGGCTTGCTTTGAAGAGCTCATGAAGGGCTTGCCGTGAGGCAGCAAACACTTGCCTGTGTCCCTTACTCTGCAGTTATGTTTGGAGCTCACTCCAATTGAGCTAGCTACAGCATTCACTTCACCAGCAAGAGGTGGCCTGACTGTTAGATGGAACATTTGAAATTGTAGTAAATTCCTCAATATTTTCACACAAATGATAAAGTCAGAGGGATGTTTGGTGAGCAATTTTGGAGTGGACTCTTTCAATTCTACACTACACATTTGTCTGGCCCATTTGGCAGTTAAGGGTAAATTTAAGTGGGACCAAAAACATGCTCACCAATATGACAGCTCCATCGCTCGGGCTAAGAACCTTAAAAGGAAGGATTTGTGACTTCTTTAATCGGCCCCTCTCTCGACAATACAGTACAGGGATGGTAAGAAACTAATCCACGCCTGCTACAACTCTACGATCACCCATTGCAGAAGAGAAGCCCATATAGCAGCCAACCAGGTGATATTAAAACTCTGGTAGGAAATAATCATGTACATATTTGGTAAACTGTAAGGCAAACCTCAAATGGTTCAGTTGTTGACAAGGGTTGTAATATACCATTACACATTTGGGTGGGCTACTTACAGAACAAATTTCCTCGAACTAGTGATGAGCGTGAGTGCTCATCCCTTAACATGGGTGAGAAGGATTGGGGGGTTTGTCGCTGGGTTGAGGGAGACGTACGATGGGCTATCGGCCCGGGCGGTATACCGCCAATGCTTCTCAAGCAGGAACCGTAGCTATGAGTGTGTACTTTGTTGACTCTTTATAAGAGTATCTATCTGGAGGGTACTATTCCAACTACTTGGAAACAATCCATCATTATTCCAATCCATAAACAGGGCGATGCGTCAGAGCCGAAGAACTTCCGACCCATCGCCCTTTTAGATGCATCCAGCAAAATCTTTGCTTTGCTTCTACTTAGAGACCTCTCCCAACACGTAAAGGAACTCAACCTTCTGTCTAAACACCAGGTGGGTTATCGTTCAGGTACGGGGACCTGTTTAAATGGCACAATTATTTCAAATCTCTCTGCAGCTGTAAAAAAGGGGGTGATGGGCCTTGTTTACATGGCCTCTATAGACATGTCCGGTGCCTTTGATATGGTCAGTCGGGAGACCCTGTGGAGCAAATTTATAAAATAGAAAGTCCAACTTAGAAAGGTACAGTTTCTGGCATTGTTGCATAGTGCATACTTTTTAAGGGTCAGGTTGACGAGGGAGGGGGCACCCAATCTTTACCTTTGTGGGGCTCAGGCAGAGCTGTGTGGTTGCGCCAACTCTCTTCAACCTTTTTGTCTCGGACATAGCAGCCTTGTGGGAGGTGGGAAATACAAATCCAGTAAAGATGGGCAAACTAATTCTAAAGTGGTTGGCCTTTGCCGATGACATCATTCTTTTTTACAAGACCACAATCGCTCCACAGGAAATTGACCTTATTCTATCACTATGCTGTTCAAAACAATTTGAAAATGAATGTTAAAAAATCCAAAGTCTTAATTTTTACCACCAAAAACATCCTAAAACCTATAGCTGGGTGGTGGGAGACCGGGCCTTGGAAAGGGTGTCAGCACTGAGGTATATGGGATTCAACCTTGCTAATAACATCTCTAGAGGGGCTTGGATAAACCTTTTCAGAGGGGAATTCACTACCTTATTGGCCAAAATGAAGCGAATATACTCACAACTGTGTCACTGCTCCTTGGTACCCTTGATCAGGTTCTATCTCTAGAATATTGAGTCCGTAGTTCTATATGGCCTTGATGTAGTCCCCTGAGGCACCACTCAATTCACTCCAGGGGCTTCTTTGGAAGAGAACTCTGGGACTGAATAACTCTGTCCCCAATGCTGTCATCAGGCATGAACTCGGACTCCTTTCTCTGGCGGCCAGAGCCTTATGGATAAAATTGGCTGAATATGCTAAAATGCTAAATCCCCTGATCGACTTCTTGTACCAAACCCTGGATGAGCAATCTCAAACACAATAGGCTTCTACCCTGACCCAGTTTAAAACTATTATGTGTGTGATACTTAGTCAGATGGGTGCTCTGCTGAGGAGTTAAGGTGCTGCCTGGCGTCGAAAAGTGTAAACTATTTGCAGCTTATTGGGCCGAAACCTCTGACCTTTGGGGCAATGTTTCTGTTTATGGGGAATATGCAAAGTTTAGAAGGAAGCGATCAGAGTGTTTGATGTAAATGTCCCTTTTTCTTTGCTCAGAGATTTGGGGAGTATACCTGCACTTTTGCTTGAATCAATTTGCAACCCTTGAAAGGAGGTCAAAGTGGGACAAATCCGTAACAAATACTAACTGTAGATTTTGTAAGACCACCACAGTAGAAAGCCTGAAACATATTGTTCTGACTTGTCCCATGTTTGGGGAACTGCGGCTGTGCTATTTGGTTGCAGAGTTATAGACTGACATGTTCTGGGTCAGGCTCATGATATGATATGATATGGCATTTATAAAGTGCCTATACACAAGTGTTTCAAGGTGGGACGAGGCAAGGGAGGGGGACCAAAGGGAGGACAGACAACAATCCTACTAGGCCATGTATCATTCAGATTGCGCGCAAGTGCATGGGATGGGTGATGGGGGAAAGTGCGGGGAGGGGGAGGGGGAGGGACAGTGCAGTACATGGGAATAGAATAATAACAATAAGTAAAAGTAACGGCCAGCAGGTGGCATGTGCAAAGGTAAGTGCCGACATCAGGTGTCAAGTGGTGGTAGTGGAACTGTAGGGATGCAGAAACAGTCTGCAATTGCAGGGGTGGCCAGACAGGAAGTGTAAGTGTGTGTGACTGGCGGGGGAGGGACCTGGGCGCAATATCACAGGGTGGCCAGGTAACCAGTGCAGTTGCAGTTTCAGCCCGGAGGAACAGCAGGGGAGAGAAGGTGAAAAAGAGAAAGGTTTTGAGGTGATTCCAGAACCGGAGATGGTTCTCCGCAAGTTTCAGAGAGGCAGGGAGGCTGTTCCAGAGGGAGGCCCCAGCTGAGGAAAGAGATCTACCACCAACTCGTTGCTTGGGGAAGGCGGATTAGCGAAGATCTTGAGAAGGAAGATATTTAAGAAGAGAGAGCTGAAGGTATTGAGGTCCCAGGCCCCAGAACGTCTTGTGGACAATGCAAAGGGTTTTGAACTTAATCCTCGAAGTCACTGGGAGCCAGTGCAGAAATTTCATTCCTGGAGAGATACGATCCCTGGGCTTGAGGCCAAGGACAAGTCTCGCAATCCTGTTCTGGATGAAATGCGGAAATACGGTGAAAATGATCTTGGTGTTGCATGTTTTTCTATGTGTTTTCTGGGTAAAATAGAAGCATTTAAAAAAAACAAAAAAAGAAATGTTGGTTCGAGGATGAATTTAACGAATAGTTTGCTGTATTTTGATGAAATGTTATGATGGATGGGCAATTAGCGCCATGGCTACCCCCTCCGCCGTCGGAGTCCGGGTTCCCGGAATAGAGACTTACCAGTCTATTCCGACCTTTGCGGGACCTGTAAGTGCCCATTCTGGGAACCATTACCCATTCCCATTTGAGCTCCCATAGGGCTCAAAGGGAATGGGGAAGGAGCTAATAACGGTACCGCAATTTGCGGTACCGTTATTAGCTCTGAGGTCCCTCAGCGGGAACCGTCCATAACGCCTGGGCAGACCACACGTTAAGGACGGGACCCGCTGAGGGAACTCGTAGTAGAGCGGTAGGGGATTACCGGCACCGGTGCCCTTACCAGTGCCGGTAAACCCTACCACCTACCGTGTAATGAGGCCCATTGAAAATGAAAAGTTCAAAGCCCCCCCAAAATATAGCAAAAGAGCTGGAGGACACTAACAAAGAGGGCATTTAGAACTTTTGTGAGAAATCTCCCTAACACTCGCCCACCACCCCCCAGACTAAGGGACAGGAGGATCTAATGCCCACCAGGATAGATCTCCTTTTGCAAGTCGGTTAAATGGCCTGCTGAATACACCAGCAACCTTTTGTAACCCCTGATAAGAAACTTTTTATCAGTGGTTTTCATTTGTAAGCTATAGGACCTACAAACCTGTTGTGGTACATCTCTCTTTCTTAAGGTATAGGGGATCTGATCTAACAGACAACCTCTGAACCTATAATAGGCTTTTTCAAGGGGTCCTTAGAAAGGAATACCTTAGATATAGAGGGGCCTCCATAGTTCCACACCACCTCTCTCACAAGAGCAGGTTGGGTCTCAGATATCTTGGTTGGAGGGGCTGTGGTCAAGCAAGGTACATGCTTCCACTTCCTCTGAGATCTGTCCTTACCTATTTTAGAAGTTTTCCTCCTAATACTAGGATTTACCTTGGAGTCTTCAGTAGAAGTTCCAACAGTCTTAAGGTGTTTAGCCTTAGACCTATTGTTCCTGGGTTTCCACCAGCTTTGAGAATTACCAGTTCTCACAGGCCTAGAGAGGGGTCCAATGTTTCTATCCATCTCTTCCTCAGAAGCAGGAGGGATCAAAGACTTTACAATTGGATGGGCAATGATGGAGCTTGGTTGGGGCTCCTGTTTCCCTACTATACTAGCCTCAGATTTCCCTTGGTTAGAGGTAACTTTACTAACCCAAGGGCTTACAATGGTGGTCTCTGTAGAGGTTCCCACAGGCTCAGAGTGGTCTCTTAAGGTCACCTCTCTTGCCAATTTGGTTTGGTTCTGTTTCTTCTCACTGGGAGGCCTGGGGTACTGGATACTACTCCTAGAGTTTTTAAATCATTCCCCAACAGGACTCTTCCAGGCGCCTCATTTGGGACACTGACAGGAATCCTCACTGTCATATTATTACACTGAATGAGAGCTGGTAGAATTGGAACCAACTGCACAGGGCCTCCAGAAAATTTAGTGGGACCTTTGGGTGCCTTAGCAACATCCTCAGGCTTGAAAAATCTTTCATCCACAATTGTTCTGCTGGCCCCGGTGTCTCTCATGGCAGCGCTGTCCTGACCATTGACAAGAACACTGTCCATATAATACCCTTTGGAATTTTCTGGAATGGAGTCAAACACACCCATATTCTGTTTCTTACCCAGACCCATGGACTCTAAGGATATAGTAGCTTGAAGACCCAAGGATGCTTCAGCAAAGAGTTGAAAGTGGGCACTAGCCATTTGTACTTCTTCTTCTGGGGAGAAGTCTAAGGAGGCAGTGCTGACCCCTGCCGGTTTACCCTTGCATCTGAGATCTCCTTTCACATGGTCATTTGACCCACAAACATAGCATTTACAAAATGCTCTCTGTAATGGTGGTTTCTGCTGACCTCCCTCTGGTTGGGCATCAGAAGATTCACTAGCCCTATTCGGTTTCCCTTGTGGCTTACCCTTGTTATGTTTGGGGCCCTCTTTTGGAGTGGAGATATTGGAATTCTCTTTGGTATCTTTCTTGTGCTGATTCCCCTCATCATTCTTCTGAGTTACCCGAGAATCCTTGTGAGTAGCCATGTTGGCAACCCACAAGTCAGCAGCCCTTGCTAACTTCTTTGGATCAATTTCCTTAGAGTCAGCCAAGTGCTGTATCAGCTCAGGAGAGCAGGCATCATAAATAGATTCCAACATAAACAGATTTCTCACACCTTCATAAGTGTTAACTCTGTAACCCTTAACCCATCCATCTAAGTTTTTCAAACATTCAGTGACCCAGGTAGCCCAAGGGATACCTTCATGTTTTTCGGGGGTTCTAAACACCTTAAGATACTGAGAAGGGGTCTTCCCAAACCTAGCTATCAAAGCTAGATTCACAGTTTCAGACTCCTTTCTGTTTATATCCTCAAACTCCATTGCCACATCAGTTGCAACAGGGGGTAGCCTAGAAAAAAGCCAAGGAATCAGCTGATTCCCTGTAATGTCTTGAATCCCATGGTTATATTCAAAAGCAGCCAAACAATCCAAAATATCAACCTTAACCTCATCAATACTTACTGCATCTTTGGACATGTGAGGCCTCTTAGGACTGGAAGACCTAGAGGATTCTGGGAGAGAACCAGTTTCAAGAGACAACTTTTTCATTTCAAGTGCTTGATTCAACTCAATTTCTCTGAGTTTAAGTTCTTGATGTTTGCTTTCAGTTTGAGCTTGGATTCTTTTAAATTCTAACTCAAGTCTCATTCTTTTCAAAGAGACACATTCAGGACTTAGTGTTTTACCTGATGGGGTCCCTGGGGTCAAAGGTTGAGGCCTGTAAGCAGGTAGAGATAAAACAGGGCCTACATTTTGATACTTTGATCTTTGATTGGTCTTTCATTGGTTATTTATAATGCGCTTAATACCCAGAGGTTTCTAAGCGCAGACCCGGGGATCGAACCTGTGTTGCTCCGTGTCGTCTTGCTTCCAAGGTGAGCACGTTGCCACTGAGCTATCCTCCCAAGACTCTTCTGCCTCATCTAACTCATCCATAACATTAGAGCTGGGCTCTGACATAATATCATCCTCATCAACATTTCCCACATTTGCTGCAGGGGTAGGTGTTTCAGACCCACTCCTCAGACTTTGGTATTCCAACTTTTCTATCAATTCAACCTTTCTGCCTTTTACAGTGAGATTCGTAGCTTTACACAGATCTCTCAATTGATCAACTGTTAAAGTGACTAGGGTCTCCTGTCTGTAGCTTTCCATATCAGTCATGATAACACAATTGCTTCCCTAGTGTTGCTTAGCCTTGTGAGGGTTAATTGAACAAAGGTAAGAGTAGCACTCTAAATGTAACAAGTATACTTTATCCTCACCACTGTACACCAGTGTTAGGCAGAATCATATGCAGTACCCTTGGGGAACACTACATGCAATTAAGACTGTTAAGGGGAGCTGAACTTGTTCAGTAATTTATTGGTTGTGTATTTGTAGTATATTAGTATATGATAGTGAGCTGCTCTTGCTAGTGTTATGTTTTCAAACTGACTGTGTAAATAAATGTATATTCTTTTACCAAGAAACCTTGAATAAGTGTTTGTTTGAACCACTGTATTTGTTGGTCCTGTGTGTAACTTGTTCTACTTCTCAATCAACTCTGAGATAAGTCTGGCTGCTTCGCCACTGCTACCACATTACTGTGTAGTACAGACTTGTACCAAAGGTGAAATTGTACTGACACTTGTAGTCTTAATTGCATGTAGTGTTCCCCAAGGGTACTGCATGTCATTCTGCCTAACAGTGATAGGGTAGCGTCAAGGTATACTCCCAAGGTGTCCACTGCTGGGGAGACAGTAATCTGGGTACTGTCGATTTTAAATGCTTAGTACCTTGGGTGGAGCATCTTTAGCACTGTTGAGGGACCGACGAGAAGGAGTTCAGTCTTCTCATCATTTAGACAAAGGCCATGCATTGCCATCCAGGTCTGGATGGTCGCGTAGGCTGAGCTCAATGTGTCAGCACAATTAGAGTAGATTTCAGATAGAGGCAGAAGAATGTGCGTGTCATGGGCATTGATCAAATGGCACATCTGGCCGAGATCTTGAGCTTGGTCTGTGGTACCTATGTGTAAGGAAGGGGTACTTTGTGGGGGCATTTGGCCAGTTCCTAACCATGGCTCATTGAATAAGGTGGTGTGGTAGCTCAGCTTGATTCATTAAGCTTACAGCCACTCTCCCAGTTCTTTCCTCACAGCTTCTTGAACACTTTTGAAATCCCCAGAACACAGCCTTTCTGCATGTGGCCAATTTCTCTGTCTCTGGTGAATCCCCAAAACATATCCCTCACACTATTAACTAGCTGATTATTCTTGGTGCACACCCCAGAACTAATCCTTACTTCCCACCACTTTGCTAGTCATCAGAACCAAATCTTCCAATATCACAATAACTTGTACTTGTATTACTTTTACAGTCATGTTCCACTTTTTAATTACACATTCTCTGTCCTTATGCTGATGCCCTGAGCCCATTCTGTCTACAGGTAAAGGTTCTTTGTCCATCAGTAAATCCCATCAACACATCATTCCTATATATTTGACTGTCTTTTCATGGGTGAATACCCAAAACCTCTACTTCATAAAAGAGAAAAGTTGTTTCTGCCCCGAAAAAAATCCCAGATCCAACCCTCTCTGTGGGGGGAGGGATGGGGGTCAGATTATCTATTCCTCAATCCATAACACATCACATTTCTCAAGTAATGCTTCATAACTGGGCCCTGAAAACCAATTTTTACAACAGGTTTGTTTGAATTTTGTTTCTTTGAATAAGAACATGTCCAGAATCTAACAGGTGAAATGTAGTGTTTTGTCCTTGCAACAATGAGCAAAATTGATACTTTCTAGAGGTGCAACATAGTGTTTTGCCCAGGGGACAATGAGAAACCATCCAGCCATCACTACACGTGTATAGTAGCTTGTCCATGAGAAAATCTCTAGAACCCACCCCGCCATGGGCAAACCTCTAGATCCCATCAATATTTCTGGTGACAGTCAATCGGTAGTGATAAATTCCCTTCACTCATCTTTCCAAAACAGCTTATCACAAAAACTCATCCTTTGTACATAAATGGCTGTCCACACAGGATCCAATCTCCCTACACAGGCAGGTCCTTTGTTCCTTCCTCCCTGCAGGCTTCAACCATGTTATCACTGTACACAGCTTATTTTCCGTGCAACCATTATTTCTGTGACAAAGTCAGGGCTTTGACTATGTCAAGGGGGAACAAGGACTTCTCCTGATCAGGGGCAGGAGGCCTTCCACGGTGTAAGTCAGATCCAGTCCTACCACATAGGTGGAGTGATGGAGTTAGGATGGCCCCAGTCCCTGAATCCCCTGAATGTGCCTTGACTACTAAGACAGGTACCACATTCAATCACCCAATACTATGCACCCTCAAATCTAGCAGAGCTTGCTTTTCTTTATTTCAGAAGTAACGGGACCATCATTCAATCCAGCCGACCGCTTGAGATTATCGACAACCTCCATGACAATTCTGTTATTCCGATGCCTGTCATAGAAGAGAAGCAGTACTAAACACACCTCAAATGGAGCACAAGACCAACCCGTCATCCAGCAGATGAAAATCCAGAGATTATTTAAAAAGTGTGTCAAGAGGGGACAGGGTAAGATTGTATTTTATAGCATTGTGCTATGATGACCCATCCCCAGGGAAAAACAGCTTTAAATTGCCTCACAGTGCCAGCTGAAACATGGGACCAATGGAGGGGGGAGGAAGGACAGAAAAAGTGATCACGGATATGAAAGACCCAGAGGGATAACACAGAGATAATTGTGTCCGGATGAGGTCAGGAGATGAGGTGGTGGACTGAGAGACCAGGAGGGGGACAGGAGAAGGAGCCAAGTGCTGAAGAACCTGTGGAGGAGTTGTATAGGAGTGCAGGTGAGGTTTTGTATGTGAGAGAATTGTACCTAGTGGAGAGAGTGAAGATGTTATTTTGAGACTGTATGTGCTGGTTGCAGTAGAGTGTCAAGTAAGAGGTAGAATAGGGGTAGTGGGAGAGTGTGGACGGTAAAAGCACAGTAGAAATTGAGAGTGAGAGAGATGTGAATTGCAACAAGAGAATGATGGAGAAGTGAGATGCAGGAGTTGTAGTTGGAAAGGTTGCAGGGTGGGGAGAGTGGTTGCTGGAGGCATGAAGTGATAGACATAGAAAGGAGAGGAGTGTAAGAAGATCAGTAAAATGGAGGAGCAAAGAGGTGGGATGAAAGAGAGAGGAAAGAAAGGGAGAGCAAAAAAGAAAGAGCGGGATAGTGCGCACTGTGGGGCCAGGGACGTCATTTGGGGATCGCCAGAGGTCGCAAGTGCAACCTCTGAGGTCTCCCTTGCGAACTCTGTGGTCTCCCTTGCGACCTCTAAATGCAAGCTCCTGGACTGTGGCCAGCACCATGTGGCTCTTTCATTATGGAGTGGCTAGCTTTCTTGCACAGGCACCTTAAAACAAGAAGAAAAATAAGAACATGAGGGCCACAAGTCTAACACTTTCAGCACTGAACCTAAATAAGAAAGAATAGGAATGCAAAAAAATGTGTCTTCAGGCACACTTTAGGGGGTGAGTCACTGATTTAGTCTGTTCTCAAATGCCTCAACTCAGCCTTTGATCCTTCTGAGGTCGATAAATGGGTACCAACACAGGTTGGGTGATATTGGGTGTATATTTCTTCTATGTAAATCGCTTAAGTGTTAAGTGCTATATAATAACACATCATTATCATTTGGTCATGGACGTCTGCTTGCAATCACAGTAATTTGGTAATATGGGCCTATACACACTGATCTTAACAATACATATGGCAATCCATTCAGGTATGAAATGTACATCACATTATAGTGATATCGTAACCATATTTTTCATAGTGTACAATGCTATGTGATGCCACTTCCTGTTTTGTCAACGGGTGAAAGGTCATGTTCCTTTGCTTCCCGCGATAGGATTTGGGGTGGGGTCAAATGACTTCACTTCCTGTGATGTCATCAGAGGTCAAGGGTCGGGTAATGTCACTTCCGCTACCCCTGGCATTTTGGTGAAATGACCTCCCTGTGTGGGGCAATACGACTGGCAATGGTAGGAAGTGTGAATAGAAGTGGGGAGTAGAAGGGAGAAGTCTAGAGTGGCTAGGAAGGGAGAGACGAAGGTGGGAGAGCAGAAGGGAGTAGGACGAGAGAGGAAGTAGCAGTGTAAATTAGTCAAACATAAGGAGGCAAAAGACCAAGAAGAGGAAGAGTGAAAGGGAGGAAGAGATAGAGAGAACAAGATAGTGTTTGATGAAAAAGGCACCATCTCAAAGAACATTAAGACCATCATATTGGGGAACACTGGAGTAGTCCCAGAAGGAGGCTTGTCCTTCCCTAAACATTTGTCAACATTTCCGCCTAGCCATATTCTCCTACGATCCGTGGCAAAGACTTAACCATTTACTACCAAACTGTGCTATCCTATACAAGACTCTGAACCATTGACTTTGGCCCAGGCCTTTTGAAATGAATTGCTAGTTGTAGTGAACTGAAACCCTTTGCCCTGCCTATGAAAGTATTTGTGTTTTTGATTCTTATAACATATTCTTTTTACCCCTTTTAAATGAGCTGAAGTGCCATTTTGCTCCCACTTCAGGGGAGCTGAACTTGTTCAGTAATTTATTGGTTGTGTATTTGTGGTATATTAGTATATGATATTGAGCTGCTCTTGCTAGTGTCATGTTTTCAGTCTGTATAATGTATATTCTTTTACCAAGAAACCTTGAATAAGTGTTTGTTTGAACCACTGTATTTGTTTGTCCTTTTTGTAACTTGTTCTACTGCTCACTCACCTCTTGAGATAAGTCTGGCTGCCCAGCCACTGCTACCACATTACTGTGTGGTAGAGGCTTGTACCAAAGGTGAAATTGTACTGACACTTGTAGTCTTAATTGCATGTAGTGTTCCCCAAGGGTACTGCATGTGATTCTCCCTAACAATCACTCACCTGCAAAGTGAATGCGATCTCCTCATCAGCAGCATACACAACTAAATTGATAAATGCTGCCAGACCTTTCGTATCTATTAACAGCTGTCTAATGATTATACGGGCAGTGGTAGCTGCCAGGCTAGATTACTGCCATGTACTCTTTGCTGTACACAACATCCAGATACTTCAGACAATCCAAAATAATGCCCTTCGAGCAGCTCTGAACATTCCTAAAATGGAACACATCTTGGCTGACACGAGAGCCATTCACTGGCTCCCAATCCAAGAAAGGATTATGTTCAAGACCCTCTCTATCACCCACGGATGCATCTCCAAATCTGCCCCGGCCAACCTATCCCAGAAAATCTCTAAGACCCTCTCGTCCATGCCCACCAGAACACCTTAGTCACATTGGCTGGTCCAGCCAAAATTCAAATGCTCCATAGCAGAAGGCTCCAGCTTTCCTTCCATTGCAGCCAAACAATGGAACTCCTTACCACAAGTGCTGAGAACGGAAAAATACTACTTCGTCTTCTGCAGGGCCCTTATAACCCGGCTCTTTACATAGTGGACGACCCCATGCCTTGCCTGATCCGCCGTAAACTTACTATGGTGGTTCACCCTGTCTGTATGTTGCTGCCTTTTCCTGATTTTCTTTTTTTCTTTTTTTACCTCTCTCTCTTTTCTTTCTTTGACTGTAAGCATAAATGGCCAAATGGCCACATGTAACAGGTTCCTGTAACAACGCTTCAATGCCTCTCGGTTTTGTGCGCTTTACAAATTAAAATATAAATAAATAAATTGCTTTATTGTCAGACCACTCTTTGGGGCTGTGAGCATTTTCTGGGCTATGAGTTTAGGGAGACCCTGGGAGAAACGTGAAATGAAAATCAAGAAAACCATACTAAAGAGAGGAACATGGTCATCTTTGGTGTTTGGACCTGTGAGACTCTATTAATGACTTTCTTGAAGGCATGGACATCTAGGAAGAAGTAGTTTGCAGAGAGATTGTGTCTCTCTGAGCTTTATTTCCTGAAGTGATCCTGCAAATAGGTGGGTCCAAGTCCATTGAAGGCTTTATGGGTGATTCAGAGAGTGTTAAACATTATGCATGAAGCAACAGAGTCTGGTGAAATGGCTTCAAGATGGTAGTGGTGTTTTCTTAAGTGTTCAGTTGGAAGGTGAGCTTAGGGGTTTTGGCCTAAAAGAAATTGGGGAGGCTGATGTAGGGATCGTCGACATCTTGAAGGATGGAAGAGTTGACAGTTCTTATTAGTGATGCTTGTTGATAGCTGGATGGAATGGGGCTATTTGTGTGTGAATCTACACTGATAGTTGCAATTTCTGGCCACCAAATGACAAGGCTGGCAAGCTTGTCTTCATAAATGACTTCAAAGTTTCTAGTAGATGACATGAGGATTGGAACACATCTGACATCTCTAGGACAGCTGAAAGGAGCTTTAAATGGTTTTTAGAGCCTAGGCTAGGGATTCTGAGGTGCCAAGGTTTAGGCCAGTTTATCATTGTTCATCCAGCTTTTAATATCTTTGTGCAGGTGGGATAGTTTTGGTCTTTGTAAGGCAGGATGATGATGGACTGAAGGTGAGGAGACATAACGAACTGTTGACTCTTTTAGGTGTACACTTGGGAATGCAGGCCAAAACATCAAATGAAGGTAGCCAAGTTGTGGTTGTAGGCATTGCAAAGAAGGAGGCTGGATGTGCATGGGGCAATCCAAAGCCAGAGATTAACAAGTGAAACAGAAAGACTCAGTTTGACCTGTTGCAATCTATGGCCAAATCAGACCAGTGATTTAAACCAATGTTTCAGGGGATCCGTATGGGTTTCGTGATCTATTATATCAAATACGGAAGATTTGCCAGGAGGAAATATGATAGCAGATTAGTGGGCATCTCAGTGTTCCAGGGTTTGTTTCCTGAAGTCAGTCATTGCCAATGGTTGGGCTGAAGCCTGGATGATACATTTATTAAGAGACACACATTTCCATAGCTTTGTTCAAGCAATGCAGACTATGGGCCTCATTAGGACCCTGGCGGCAGCGGAATGAACGGTGCCAGTAAGGGACTGGCACCGTTCATTCCGGGTCGTCCTATTACGAAGTCTCCAATGAGTCCCGGTCTGGGACGCCTGGTCAGACCAGGCGTCCTTAGCGGGACCCGCTAGCAGAACCAGGATGCTAACAACTGGCCCATCATTAACAGGCCCGTTTTTAGCATCCTCCCCATTCCCATTGAGCGCCCAAGGGGACCTCGTAATAGGGCGGTATGGGGTTAACGGCTCCGGTGCCTTTACCAGCACCGTTAACCCCTGACCGCCCACCTCATAATGAGGCCCTTTGTATTTTATTCAGTGTTTTGTCCCACCATATGTTGTATTCACAAGAGGCATTCAATTTGACAGAAGCATCTTTTAATATATGTGTTTGTTACGAGGTGTGGCACGTTTTGAAGGGACTTGAAGGCTGTGATGAAATGATGGAAATCAAGTCTGAGTAGTTGATTCCTGTTCATGATGGGGTCTTTAACTAAGGGTATGATGTTTAAGCAAACGGCTTACAGTTTGACAGTATCCCATGGCCTGAACATTGCAGTGATGCAAATATTAGCAATGTTGTTGTAGAGGAACAATGATTGAAGCCAAGAAAGGACAATTCACTCTAATGGAGGAAATTCGCTTGTCACAAGACCCCAAGCATGCACTGAACCTGTTACAATATTAACCATCTGTTTTCCTTAATCAGGTACTGAGATGGAGTCCTTGAGCTGTTCTTTATCTAGGTAAAACCAATTAATTTTTTTATTCATGTTTTGTTTTGTTTTGTTGATTTGACTGCTGATCCGGTATGAAGATGCCATTGCAATACATGTCTTTCATTGGCTCATCCAGAACACACCCAGGCAGGCTGATAACCTGGATGCCTAGCACTATTCTCTTAGACATTAAGGCAATAGTACTAAGGGAGACAGAGATGACAAATTAAACATTCAGCAACTCTCAGAAGGGCATACGTCAGTTTTTGGCCTTGGATATAGGAGCAGGGTCTGACTTTCATTAGAGTAACTTGTACCATAACTACCTGCGGTACCTGGAGAATATTGAAGTGGACCAAGCTCAGTTTGCTTTGTGCACGTCACACCTCTCTTGCTTTGGCTCTTCCCACATCTTTTCTGTGGCTTCACACATGTTGTTCTTGGTTTGTTCCTTTCTTTACCATCTTTACAATGTAAGACATACTCATTTAGGTCCATCTACAATGCATCAATGTATGTTCTCTTTCATCTCTCGTATTCAAGTCAGACTGTCACTCGATGGTGCATACTTGCATCGACATTATTTAACCTTTTTTTGTTGGATATAGGAGTCTCTCTTGAAGATGCCGTGTCTGATTCTCCGAAATTGGGTTTACAAAAGATCATATGGCTTTTATATGCCGATGATCTTGTATTACTCTCTCAAACACCTAAAGGCCTGCAAGAATTGCTAAATAAATTAGATGCTTATGTCTGCAATAATAATCTCACCATCAATGTGGACACAACGCAAATAGTGATGTGTCAAAGAAACAAGAATTCAAAAATGGTAAACTATCAGTGGTATCTTCAGACCACGCCATTAAAGGTTGTCCCCCATTACAAAAATTTAGGTTTACCATTTGCGGGGTCCGTGAAAAATCAGATATATGTTAGACACTCTGAAGGTCAAAACAATGACACTGATATCCCAAGCAAAGATTATACTGCACAAGTATGGCGAATTCACATCAACCCACGTTGTTACCTTTTTCAATCAGAAAGCAGTGCCTATACTTCCCTATTGAGCGGATACCATATTACCGAAACCAAGACAATTTTGGGACCTCTTGGAAGGAAAATTTTGGAAGGCAGTGTTCTGTCTACCCTCTTGTACTCCCATTTGCCTTCTCAGATATGAACGGGGCATGATTTCCATGTTTGGGCGGGTACTTTGGAAGATGTGCAGTTTCTATCGAAAATGCTTATTGGGAGTAAACACAACCAACATCTTAGGCTCAATAGCGGTGTATATTTGCTCACTAAAAGATGAGTTTCCGAAAAAATGGGTTAGGGTCATCCTGAATGCACTTGTTGATGCTGATATATCAATCGATCTGTTACTCACTAATCCTGAAAAAGACAAAATGTAACTATATCGTTATGATTGGATTATGACTCAACAGATTTGTGCAAGTTATGTAGATTTTGATCTAAATTTGTTTCCACATAAGAAATGTAAACAAATGGGTCATTATCTCATAAAATGTCCATCAGCCGTTGTTCATTCTGAAATGCTGAGATTACGCCTGAATTTATGCCCGACAAATAAAATTCTGGCGAGGCGAGGTATAATCTCTAAAAAACAAATTTTCTGTCGATTTTGTAAAAATCTAAGGCAGTTAGAGACTCTATCTCATTTAATAGTTGAATGTCCTGCACTCTCTGGTTTACGAGAACACTACTTTCGAAATGTATTGCAATTCTTCTGTGCTCGTTCATCTTATGAAATATGGAGCTCTTTAATCACGAGCAATAGAACTGTTATACATATTGCGCTTACGCAATTTATAAAAACAATTTTGCCGTGTGAATTTGCTTCTAATGAAAATTGAGAAATCATATTTCATATGTACCGTGTAACAGATTCTGTTCAATTTAAATATGATTCTACACATTTTATGAAACAAATTGTTTCTTTTACGCAAACTGTTTCTATGTCAATGAAATGTTGCTGTTATTTGCTTTTTAACATGTATGAGTATGGTGCAGTGTTAATAGTGACTTTGTTTTTATGGTTGCATCAAAACAATGTAATGTATCTTATTCTGTTTTCTATTTTTCTTATTATTATTTCTCTTTATCATGTTGTAACTAAAAGGCGAATTCTGAAAGGTTGAATTTTTCAGCCAAACAAAATAAAAAATAAAATAAAAAAAGTTTAAGCAAACGGCTTACAGTTTGACAGTATCCCATGGCTTGAACGTTGCAGTGATGCAAATATTAACAATGTTGTTGTAGAGGAACATTGATTGAAGCCAAGAAAGGACAATTCACTCTAATGGAGGGAATTAGCTTGTCACAAGACCCCAAGGATGCACTGAACCAGACCTCTCATTTACAATATTAACCGTCTGTTTTCCTTAATCAGGTACTGCGATGGAGTTCTGGAGCTGTTCTTTATCTAGGTATGACCAATCTATTTTTTTATTCATGTTTTGTTTTGTTTTGTTGATTTGACTGCTGATCTGGTATGAAGATGCCATTGCAATACATGTCTTTCATTAATTAGCTCATCCAGAACAGACCCAAGCAGGCTGATAACCTGGATGCCTAGCACTATTCTCTTAGACATTAAGGCAATAGTACTAAGGGAGACAGAGATCACAAATTAAACATTCAGCAACTCCCAGAAGGGCATACGTCAGTTTTTGGCCTTGGGTATAGGAGCAGGGTCTGACTTTCATTAAAGTAACTTGTACCATAACTACCTGCGGTACCTGGAGAACATTGAAGTGGACCAAGCTCAGTTTGCTTTGTGCACGTCACACCTCTCTTGCTTTGGCTCTTCCAAAATCTTTTCTGTGGCTTCACACATGTTCTCCTTGGTTTGTTCCTTTCTTTACCATCTTTACAATCTAAGACATACTCATTTAGGTCCCTTTACAATGCATCAATGTTTGTTCTCTTTCATCTCTCCCTCGTGAATCCATTGCTCCCGCTCTTCAGTCTCTTCGCTGGCTATCCTTTGAATATTGGTTATTGGTTCATTTCCTCTGTATTTATTTTCAAAATAATGGCACCTCTCTATCTGTCATGATCTCTGCTTCCAAAAGGTCAGGGTTTTCCCAACTCCCTTGGAAGCAGATCCATAACCCAGGTTCCAAGTGCCAACCAGTCCCAATTGGGACCTTTTGGACCCAGTCCTGGCGCCAGTGGCACCAGGCTCATAAATATGCCCAGTCCCAGCGCTGGAAGCGCCGGGCTCATAATGCTTGGGTGGACTTACCTGCAGCAGACCATGCTGCTTACTTGCCTGCCAGTTGAGCCTCTGATCCTCTTCTGTTTGGAACTACTTTTCCTGGTGGGTGGGGCTGGAGCCACTCCCTAGATTCAGAACACTGGAACTCTTCTGGAAAGCAGGAACTCTTTTCTTACCAGGAACTCTTTTCTTACCTAGGCGTGGCTGTGGAAGGAGACACCTAAGCACCACAGGAGGCTATTTAAATCACACCCGGTGGATGAATCTTGCTTTGCGTTATTCTGCACCCTCTGCAGCAGAATGCTCATCGTGTCTTCTGCATCCGGTCCTGGGCCTAAGGAAAAAGGTTTACCATCCTGAATCCAGTCTTCAGCAACACCTATAAAGACAAGAAAGAACAGGTTAGCATTCCGGTATCTGAAAGGCAAAGGCTTACCTACTCTTCGTGCGCTCCGGAGGTCTTCACACAGCATTCCGGCATCTGAAAGACAAAAGCTTACCAACTCTTCGCACGCTCCGGAGGCCTTCGGCGCTGCATCCCGCATCTGAAAGACAAAACAAGGTGCGTTTAAAGACATTGGGGAACTTTAATACTCACGTGCCATTGCTCCTTTCCACATCTAACCCAGTGGGTATTCCGGCACCCTGCAGCCGCTCTGAACTCCTACCTGCAAAATAAAAAGACAGTTAGAGCGCATCGTGAGGCAGGCAACAAGCGCTTACTTACGTGCTTCCAGGCGCTTCTATTCATCACACGGGCTCCATCTTCAACTCACTTCAGCCCGTCATCCGCCATCGCCGGAACCCTGCAAAACAAGAGACATCATTACTAAAGACTTTAAAGACATTTGAATGACTCGAAACTTACCGTTCGTGCAGTAAACGACGGACAGCAGTCCTCTGAAGTCAAGAGGCCTGCGCTACCTATCCAGTGAAGAAACTGGTTACAGCACCCTGCCCCGAGGCAGATGGAGAGCTCGGCATTCACTTACCTAAGGTGAGAGCGTTAACCTTTGGGGGTCTACAGGAGAGGAGAAGAGGAAAGAGATAGGGACACCCCAATAACCCCAGTTCATTAACCCCATATTCTCTATCTGCAGACATCTTACTCTACACGTCAGGCATACAGTGCACAGAGGTCCAGCCCAAAGAGCCAACCGGGTGCTACACATCACCTTTGAAGATACGGTAGTCGCCCAGTCAAGACCGGCGCCTCTGCGAGAATCAGGTGAGCGTTACAGAACGCAAAGCCTACCGCAAAACTCTCGCCCAGGCGCTATGGAAACCTCGGATACTGACCACCTAGCCCGGTTACTTGGGGAACTAAGGGCAGAAGTGCATGCAGCTCGTCTGGAAACGAATGCTCTAAGAAGGGAACTAATTATTTCCAAGGAGAGAACAGATGATCTTGCTAGACAATTGCTACAGTCACAAGCCGGACAGACCCCGTTACCCGCATCAGGGGCAAATCTTCCTTCAACATCCTTTATGAATCCAGTGCAGATCAACCTACCTGGGAATGTACCTCTGGCTCCGCCCGAACGATTTTCTGGTGACCCAAAGAGGTTTGCAGTATTTATCAATCAGTGCCGGTTGCACTTCTTATGCCGGCCAGCAGCCTTTCCAACTGATCAAGCTAAAGTAGCTTTTGTACTTTCGTACCTTAGTGGCAATGCGGCAGACTGGTCGATCCCTCTAGTTAATCAAGATGATCCGGTTCTCCATGATTTTCAAGCCTTTCAGCTTAGTATGGAAAAACTGTTCGCAAGACATTCACAGGGGCAGGCCTTGGACAAGGAGCTTCTTTCGTTGCGACAGGGTAATCAAGACCTTTTGGCTTATATTGCATCTTTCAATAGACTAGTAGTGGAAACTCAATGGCCTGAGGACAAAAGGATTACGCTGTTTTATAGAGGTCTACGCGGAGAGCTCAAAGACGTTTTAGCCCAAGTAGTGAATCCCCCACAAGACTGTTCGGATTATATAGACTTGGTCGTTCAAATAGATCACAGACTGCAGAACAGGAAGGCCGATCGTTCCAAGTTTGATGCTCGAGTATTTTCCAAACCGCCAACTCCTTCCAAAGGAGTAGACTCCGGGGAACCCATGCAAATAGGGGGTCTGAAAGGTCCTCTAACACAAAAGGAGCGAGAAAGGAGAAAACAGTTGCAATTATGCCTCTATTGCGGAAACTCAGGGCACTTTCTTCGAGACTATCCGGTGAAACCTGCCAAGAAGGCAGTAGGAGCTGCAGTTACAAAAGTTACAAACTCTGAGCAGGGAAACGACCTCGCCCGACAAGAATAGAGGTCCTCTTGCCGAGCGTGAAAACCAGTTCCGTGACCTCGCATTTCGTGATCCCTATGGTCCTCATTAGCCCTGATAATCCGGATCGATTACATGCAATTGAAGCTTACGTCGACAGCGGTGCCATCGGCAATTATGTGGATCATGAAATGGTTTCGAGGATGAATCTAACTCTTTGTCCCAAGGCTGTAAAGGACGTCATTACTACGGTGGATGGTACGGAGATAGCCTCCGGGCCAGTAACGCATACCACTCAAGAGGTGACGCTAGTAAGTCAAGATGGACACCATGAGAAGATCGTGTTCGATGTGATCAAGGCCCCTCAGTTTCAGATTATTCTAGGAATACCTTGGTTAGAGAAACACAATCCTCTGATCGATTGGCGAGCAAGAACGGTCCAGTTTCCAGAATGTGTCTCTACTTGTCACCCTCCACCTGGTGTTGCACTGGCCGCAATTTCTTCAGAGACTCCCCAGGTACCTCCCGAATACCTAGAATACCAAGATGTTTTCCGGAAGGATCAGGCTAACTCTCTACCTCCTCATAGGTCTTATGACTGCCAGATAGACCTGATACCTGGATATACTCCTCCTTGTAGTAGAATTTATGCCCTCACCGAGCCTGAGAACCTTCACCTTCGACAATACCTGGATCAATACCTGGCAAATGGGTTTATTCGTCCTTCCAAGTCCCCTGCTTCTTCAGCTTTGTTCTTCGTTCCAAAAAAGGAAGGAGACCTTAGAACTTGTATCGATTATCGCTCCCTGAACCAGATCACCGTTAAGAATAGATATCCGTTACCTTTGATCCCTGAACTCCTGGACCAAGTCAGAAAAGCATGCATATATACAAAGCTGGATCTTAGAGGAGCTTACCACTTGGTACGAGTAAAAGAGGGCGATGAATGGAAGACGGCCTTCCGCACCAAGTATGGGCTATTTGAATATCAGGTCATGCCCTTCGGACTTTGCAATGCCCCGGCCGCCTTTCAATATTTTATGAACGATGTCCTCAGAGAGCTCATAGATGTGTGTGTTGTTGTTTACATTGACGACATCCTCGTTTATTCTTCATCGGAATCTGAACATCGGAAACACGTGAAAATGGTCCTCGAAAGATTGCGTCAACACAAACTTTTCGCTAAGTTGGAAAAATGTGTTTTCAACGTGACTGAAGTTGAATTCTTGGGATTCATATTATCACCTGGCGGAGTGCGTATGGATTCAAAGAAGGTCGATGCAGTTCTCAAATGGCCATCACCATCCTCCGTAAAAGGTGTGCAAAGCATGTTAGGCTTCGCTAACTTTTACCGCAGGTTTATCCCCGAATTCTCTCGAATAGTCCAGCCCATCACTGCCTTGTTAAAGAAAAACAAACGTTTTGAATGGTCTACCGAGGCGGAACAAGCTTTCCAGGATTTGAAGACTAAATTTATCTCTGCACCAATCTTAAAACACCCTCGCCCCGAACTCCCCTACATCGTGGAAACTGATGCTTCAAGCCTTGCCATGGGGGCAGTTCTATCACAAAAGGACCCGGTAACCAATCAGTTGCATCCTGTGGCATTTTGGTCCCGCAAATTCTCGCCTCCTGAAATCAATTACACGATTACTGACAAGGAACTTCTGGCTATCAAGTCTGCCTTTAAGGCTTGGCGGCATTATCTGCTGGGGGCCCGACACACCGTTACTGTGATTACGGATCACCGAAACCTGCAATATTTGAAAACCGCAAAAGCCCAATCCTCTAGACAACTCCGTTGGGCATTATTCTTTGCCGAGTTTGACTTCATAATTACCTATCGACCTGGTACAAAGAACGGTAAAGCTGATGCCCTTTCTCGGATGGGAGTGGAAGAACACTTGATCAACCCTAAACCTGTACCAATCATTCCTGAACAAAGAATTCTGGGTGTAATCGCCACAGAATCCATAGAGGAAGTTAAGGATAAAGCCAGGCAACTTGTAACTCCAGCAGACATACAGAATTGGCATCTGCAGGGAAAGGACTTTGCAGTAAAGGACAACTTATTGTATTTCCAAGAACGATTATACCTACCCAGCACAGATTTACAGAAAAAAGTAATCTCTTGTTATCACGACTCTTTAATGGAAGGTCATCCCGGTATGGCCAAGACCTCAGAAAAGATCAAGCGCTACTTCTGGTGGCCGTCTTGGAAAAAAAATATCAGAGACTTTATAATGTCCTGTGGAGTATGCGCCCAAAACAAGAGTCAAAAGGAAAGACCAGCAGGCCTCTTACGCCCTATTGACATCCCACCTCGCCCGTGGCATACGCTTTCTATGGACTTCATCACCGATCTACCTCCATGCTCCGGATACAATACGATTCTAGTAATCGTGGACTTATTCTCCAAGATGGCGCATTTCATTCCGCTCAAAGGCTTGCCAACAGCAGCAACTCTGGCCCGAGAATTTCTCGAAAACATCGTCCGACTGCACGGTTTTCCTTCGGTTCTAATTTCAGATCGAGGTAGTCAATTTATTTCTCATTTTTGGCGAAGTTGCTGTCGGTCGGCTCAAATTGATGTGAGACTATCGACCAGTCACCACCCTCAGACCGACGGACAAACCGAGAGGACCAATCAAACTCTGGAACAGTATTTACGCTGCATGCTGCAACAAACTGAAAAAACTTGGAAAGACATCCTTTGGATAGCCGAATATGCCTACAATAACTCTGTCCATTCGGGAACTGGGAAAACCCCGTTTTTTCTTTTGTACGGCAGTCACCCTCGAATCTCGGAGTTGGATCCCCTCCAAGATCTTGAAACACCAGCAGTAGACTACCTGCATTCTATAATTACCCAAGCCTTTAAGGAAGCTGTTTCTCACCTTCAAAGGGCTAAAGAACAATACAAGAAAGGAGCAGATCAACATCGGAAGGAAGCCCCTCAATATCAAGTACGGGATCAAGTCTGGTTATCCACCAAATATCTACCTCTAAAAGGGCCACGCACCTTCAACCCAAGATACCTTGGTCCCTATTCCATCACTACCATAGTAAACCCAGTAGCGGTCAAGTTGGACTTGCCCCCGCACATGAAGATACATCCGGTCTTCCACGTCTCTCTATTAAAACCCGTGCAACCTCAAACCCGACTAACTAAATCTCCAAAACCTATCCTAGTTGATGGAGAACTCGAGTTTGAAGTCAAAAGCATTCTGGACTCCAAGATCTCCAAATCTAAACTATTCTACCTAATTGACTGGAAAGGCTACGGCCCCCAAGAGAGATCCTGGGAACCTGCTGAATATGTCCACGCTCCTCGCCTAATCAAAAGATTTCACCGAACATTTCCTGACAAGCCAAAACCCCCGGAGAAGCCCGGTTTGGGAGGGGCCTTGAGGGGGGGTACTGTCATGATCTCTGCTTCCAAAAGGTCAGGGTTTTCCCAACTCCCTTGGAAGCAGATCCATAACCCAGGTTCCGAGTGCCAACCAGTCCCAATTGGGACCTTTTGGACCCAGTCCTGGCGCCAGTGGCACCAGGCTCATAAATATGCCCAGTCCCAGCGCTAGAAGCGCCGGGCTCATAATGCTTGGGTGGACTTACCTGCAGCAGACCATGCTGCTTACTTGCCTGCCAGTTGAGCCTCTGATCCTCTTCTGTTTGGAACTACTTTTCCTGGTGGGTGGGGCTGGAGCCACTCCCTAGATTCAGAACACTGGAACTCTTCTGGAAAGCAGGAACTCTTTTCTTACCAGGAACTCTTTTCTTACCTAGGCGTGGCTGTGGAAGGAGACACCTAAGCACTACAGGAGGCTATTTAAATCACACCCGGTGGATGAATCTTGCTTTGCGTTATTCTGCACCCTCTGCAGCAGAACGCTCATCGTGTCTTCTGCATCCGGTCCTGGGCCTAAGGAAAAAGGCTTACCATCCTGAATCCAGTCTTCAGCAACACCTATAAAGACAAGAAAGAACAGGTTAGCATTCCGGTATCTGAAAGGCAAAGGCTTACCTACTCTTTGTGCGCTCCGGAGGTCTTCACACAGCATTCCGGCATCTGAAAGACAAAAGCTTACCAACTCTTCGCACGCTTCGGAGGCCTTCGGCGCTGCATCCCGCATCTGAAAGACAAAACAAGGTGCGTTTAAAGACATTGGGGAACTTTAATACTCACGTGCCATTGCTCCTTTCCACATCTAACCCAGTGGGTATTCCGGCACCCTGCAGCCGCTCTGAACTCCTACCTGCAAAATAAAAAGACAGTTAGAGCGCATCGTGAGGCAGGCAACAAGCGCTTACTTACGTGCTTCCAGGCGCTTCTATTCATCACACGGGCTCCATCTTCAACTCACTTCAGCCCGTCATCCGCCATCGCCGGAACCCTGCAAAACAAGAGACATCATTACTAAAGACTTTAAAGACATTTGAATGACTCGAAACTTACCGTTCATGCAGTAAACGACGGACAGCAGTCCTCTGAAGTCAAGAGGCCTGCGCTACCTATCCAGTGAAGAAACTGGTTACAGCACCCTGCCCCGAGGCAGATAGAAAGCTCGGCATTCACTTACCTAAGGTGAGAGCGTTAACCTTTGGGGGTCTACAGGAGAGGAGAAGAGGAAAGAGATAGGGACACCCCAATAACCCCAGTTCATTAACCCCATATTCTCTATCTGCAGACATCTTACTCTACACGTCAGGCATACAGTGCACAGAGGTCCAGCCCAAAGAGCCAACCGGGTGCTACACATCACCTTTGAAGATACGGTAGTCGCCCAGTCAAGACCGGCGCCTCTGCGAGAATCAGGTGAGCGTTACACTATCTTTCTTCTCTGGTATCCTTCTACTCGTCTTCCCTTTGACTTCATTCCAAGACCCAATTTTTTCTCTGTGCCCCATCCCCTTTCTGCTCAGTTCTGCTTTTGCTCATTCTCACCTTTCAATATTGGAATAAACTCCTGCTTGATATTCAATCCTCTCCCTCTCTCTCACTTTTCCACACTCTCTTCAGGCTTACCTACTTTCTTTTGCATTGTTTCACCCCAGATTTGTTATATATTTATTTTACGATTTTTGATATGGTGTAAAATGCTATAGAAATTCAATAATATCAAGCGCATGATATCCCCCTGTACTGAATACTGTTGCCATAAATATTCATTTAAAAAATGATGGCTCTGCTGAAATTGTTATTCATATTTTGTGAGATCGCCCTTTCTTTCTGACATAAAAACAGTTAGATATATATCAGATTTCTCTCAAAATGGAACTCTACTTGCATTCGGATATCACAGACAGCACAATCAGCCTGCTGAAGTTAGTTATCTAAAAGGCCTTTGAACATAATTCAAATGTACCCCTACTTCCATCACAATCCTGCAGACACAAGGTATATTAAGAGGTAAAGATAAAACTGTTAGATGTATGTACGTTGAGCTGGTCTAAGATGACCAAACTCATGAATCTTTTTTGGGGGTAATATGTTTGGGGAAATAAGGTATTTTGAAGCCAACATGTGGTTGATCATTGGGATTCCCTATTTAGCAGAGCCTTTCATCATTTGCCTAGATATAGAAACAGTACAATTGGAACCTTAGCTATTAGTTTGATGACTACTAAATTGAAAACTCTACGTTGGGTGAGATAATATATGGAACAAAAATACCGCGTACAATGTGCTTCAACCTCGTTACTTTATTTTGTCAAAGAATTCCTCATTGACTTGCAATATCCTTTTACACACAATAGATTTTTTATTTTTTAACTATACATAATATGTGGTGACACACCATCACCCCCTTTAATAACTTTCCTCTTGCTTACTCTAATGTAAGAGATCTTCATTTTGCAGATCCATATAATCAATATAAAATCTGTTTGAATTTTAAAAAGCTAATATGAAGCTTTCAATGTGTTGCAGAAAAGTCACTTCAGCATTTTAATGATATGCATTGAAAGCGGAGGGGACAGTCGAGCATGCATTTTTATTGACAGCCTGTTTTTGAATCTGTGAATGTTAAAGATGAATCACTTCATATTGTTTCTGGTGATTTTATGACATCATTTGATACTCACGACAGAGGGAAACTGTGGCAGCTTTTAAAGGATTTAGGCATATCAATTCTGTTATTTAATGCACTTCAGTCACTTTATTCAGTCACTTTATTCTGAGACAAATTCCAGAGTAAGATTTGAACAAAACATTGAGAGAATTGATCTTTTGCAACAAACAGACGGGAGAGACAAGCACGTGCCCTGGCCCCTTTTTTATGTGTGATGTATATACACCAATTGGTAACTATAATTCAAAACCTCACTGTGACGTCAAAATAGTCATCTTGTTATGCAGGGACCACATTTTGCAAACACCCACTGCAAACACCCCCTGGCATAAGAAAGCAGATACAGTTACTAGAGCACTCTGGTGGTGGACAAAAAACAGTGGCAATGGTTTGTCAACATCCCAATGCCATTGTTGATGACAAAAGTTTGCTTACATATACTTCCCTTGGCTGCTCTTACGTCCAAAAATGTAATTAAACTGTTGCCCATCTTATATTTTTTTGCCCACATTATTCTGCTCCAAGTGAAAAAAGTATCAAACCGATATTAAAGACAAATGCGCTTAGGCAGATGAAGGATGCATTGATGTTAGTGTCATTCAAAACACACATATTGTTTTTGCTGTTATGTATTGCATTTTGAATAATAAATCTCTATTTCAACCAATAATGCAGAGGCTGTCATTTAATGCTTTTATACTATGACATATACCCAAAATAAAAAGTGAATAATAGGCTGCTTTTCTCATTGAGGTTTGCACCTTTGATGTATTTGAATGTATTGACTCAGTGTTTTTATTTTATTTTAACTATTACAGAGGCTCTTTTGAATGCATGAATTTGTATAATTGCACCATGCACTTGATGGTTTTCAGTTGGATGACGTTTGTTTGTTGCTGTTGTTGAATACTAATGGGGTACTGTGATGAGGAAGAGAGAGCTGAGGGTTATGCAATGGATTACGATTGTGGTACTCCATACATCTTGTTTTACTCCTCTTCGCCCCAGTGATCTCTTATCCTCACGTACCTCTTCCTTGTCTGTATACCCTAATAGTAATCCATTATACATAACCACCACTTCCCACTTCCATGTCCTTTACTCCAAAATCCATGGCGCGTGAGTCGAGTAGGAGTCCCGTCATAATCCAGTCTCTGATCCGTTGGATGTGTGTTTTTTTGGAGTGTGCCCCTTAAATCACAAAGGACCTCCTTTAAAAACTCCTCACAGGCGTGTACCACCACACTTGAGTCCAACTAGGAGTGCAGTCTTACTGCAGTCTCTGCAGTGAACAGACCTGTTGATCCGTTGGACCCATGTTTTTTTGGATTGTGCTAGTGCCCCTTTAATCACAAAGGACCTCTTTTAAAATCTCCTCACAGGCGCGCAGCGCCGCTCGTTGGTGACCGAATAGGAGGCCAGTCTTACTCCAATCATAGTCCAGGAATGACTGGAGTGACTGAGAATATGGACGTGGCATGCCAGCGAAACACAAGAGCATATCCCCGTTTCGGGGAAGTAGCAGAGATGTAAACAGAAACAGCAGTGAGAAAACAAAGGCCAGCATGCGTCACACGTCCAAGAAACAGCTGACCAAGTAAGTGAGCAACATGCTTTTGGAAGAAGCGAGGCATTGCCATGTGTAACAGCGAACACGGAAGATACACCTACCCTATTGAGAGCGCTGTGGCGCGAATATGGAGGTGACCGATGCAGAGCTGCTGGAGGTCGATTCCTTCAGTGAGCAGCCTGCATCGGCATATCCAGAGAGTGTGAATGGGAGCGGGAGTGAGGGGCAAGTGGGCGCACCACTGTCTGTCACGGAAGATGACTCGTACATCTACAGTGCTGGCTGTACCGCGGGAGGGTTCCCAATTGGGAAAGACACAGCCAACCGGCGCAACCTGCGAATGGTGAGAAAGAAACACAGTAAAAGACATGTCGCAACCAGGCGTAACTAAGAACAGTGACATAACAGCACACATTGACTCTTCCGTCATAGATGACACGAGACCCGACATAGCCACACTAGTGAGTACTCTTATGACGAACGCACAGAGCAACCTGGATGGCAAAACTAGTTCAAACAAAAACACAAGTACAAGCACGGCTCACACAAATGCCAGTAAAACAAACTTAAAAAACAACAGTAAAACAAAGACTGGAAGTAATCTACAGGTACAAGATGGGATACATCCAAGCTTAGAACTCAAAAAGAACAACCCATAAGGAAAGCGGCAAAGAAAGTCGATGTACGAAATTGGAAAAAAGAGGTACAAATAATACAGGGACTAATGAAGCAAGTGTAGATATGGAAATAGAAGAGGTTGATAATGCCTGAACAAACGAGGCACAGCTGAGAGATCTTCCTGATAACGACCTACAAACTAGGAACAACAACAATGACTCACTGACTAGTGAAGACGAATTTAAAGAAAATTACTACAGTCACCTCAAGCAAAAGACACGATAAGTGACCATAAAGACCTGGGAAAAGCTACCACTTGCAAGGAATTCAAATGTCAACACCGCTGATTGGCAAAAGGAGGAACACAAGATGACAAAACTTGCATGAGACTTCAATCACCGATGAAATTAGAGAAATTGAAAAATGTTCAAGCTTTATAGAGAAAATGAAACTTGGCGATACTTGGATGCCAAGAAGTCAAGCACACAAAAGTACTGTAAGAAACCAACTACAAGGAAACAATCGCCTACCCGACTCGGTAGACTTAACAAAAAAAACAGATGACATAAACAGATCATTAATGAGAGAATACACCTGAAGGAAGCAAGCACAGTAAGCCCAAGCAACACCAAAACGGTGTATACTGAACAAAGGACAAACGTAGGTCAAGCAACATTTGAAGAAACCAGTAAAAACATACAAAGAATAAATGCTGATCCCAACAAATCAAAAAGAGATGAGCACATGGACATAACAAATGGGCATAACGAAGGACTCACTACAAAAGAAGTAGATGAACAACTTGAAGCATCAGAATTACGAGATGAGAATAAAACAGCAAGTATGGTCACAAAGAAAAAGAAATCCAATACAAAACTACTTGATAAAACCCAACAATCCATTGTAGCCAGGATACAGATTTACAATAATGTCATGGCTGCCATGACAATTTTTTATCACCATACACAAAGCTATACGAAACGATCAACAGCAATGTCAAGGACAATTCAACCATGCTTGCGAAGATACACAGCAAATTAATACAGCTGCAGACATTTACACTAAACATTGAAGATCGACTTAACCTAGAGGCAGAAGCCTCTGCAATGTGACAACAGAGACTATGTGATCTGGCAAGTAGTGATCTAGGGGTAAAAAACTCATCATGTCTGAACTAATGGACACAATAAAATGGATGAGGAAATCAACAGAACAAAAAGAGAGAGAACTTAATAAGAAACACATGGTACACATGACATATGGAAACAGAAGGGAACAATTGAACACAAAATGTTGACGAAAAACACCCACAGGTGATAATTATAGCCGACTACCATCAAGAACAACAAAGACTCACAGGAAATTAATATAGTGAGAAACACATGAGTCGGGAAACAGAAGGAAACCAAAAGCAACCCTGGCCAAACACAAGTGAACAGAGTATGAGTCAACCAACAAGAGGGAGAAAACCACCAGGAATAACTGAGCAAGCCAAACCCGAGACAGAAAATCAAAAGGAGGGGGTAGAGACAAAAAACAAAGAAAGTATTAAAAGAACATGCATGCAAACCAGTAAAGGCATAGAAAAGAAGCCAGAAAAATAAGATAGAAGAAATAAAAATGACGTTTACTCCGTTTTTCAAGTAAACCGGGATCAGCCAACAAACAGTCAAAAACTAGAAAAGAGCATAGATCAATGACCAAGAAATAAAAGTAATAAAGAGGACAAAACAAATGGGACAAAAACAAAAAACATAAAGAACTTACCCAAGAGGAAAGTAAATGGGTCCTGGGTGATCCTGCAAAACCTTCAAACATGACCTAGACAAACACCAGATAAGAGCAACCAACAAAAAGAAGGGAATAAATGGGCAGAAGACAGAAAACTAAGGAAAGAAGCAACAACACCTCACTTACCATCCAAAGAGAGTGAGACACACTTAGATGAAAACGAACAAGACGCAACACACGACGTGATCGTCGACGCGTCAGATTACATAGAAATAAATGAATCATGGTAAGAAAGGGATGAAATAGAAGAAAAGTATGAAGATCAAGACTTACAGATGGAAAAGCGAAGCAGATTAGTTTCCTCATCAAGGACAGACAGTGAAGACGAAGAAAAGGACCTGGAGGTTTTACCAGAAGAAGTACAATTCCTCACACTGTCGCAAAAACGTAAAGCCCACAATAATATAGCAAAGGTGGCCACAATAAATGGGCAAATGAAAGAATCAAAGAAACAACCGATTTGGAACCCAAAGCATACGACAGAAAGAATACAAGATGGAAGATCGAAAATGGCAGACGCTAAACTAATAAAAGAGCATACCAAGAGGGCCATAAAAGTCAGGTTAGAGAGTACACTTAGGGAAAGGAGAGACACCAACCTAAATCGGAACAATGTCATATGTCTACTAAATCGCACACCAATCTTAAGGAGCATCTCATCTAATGACATTGCGATCATCGAATACATCAACAAGTAGACAAAGTGATATTACATTTAAACTGAACAAGGGTGAAAAACCAACGTTTGAGGGGAAGTGCAGAACTGATCGGAGTAGGAAATGAAGTGAGTGATCAAGTGTAACCACAAGTTGAAACACCAACACCAAGACATGATAAGACACGAAATACAAAAGAAAAGCAAAGGTTGAAGTAAAAAATGAGTAACATGGAACAAATGAGACGGAACCCAATAAAAGTGACATTTAGCAACAAAAGAAAGGAAAATAAAATCCTTAGGTCTGTGAATGTTGTATCAGAACAACAACAAAAAAAGAAAATGAATGGGCATGGTTAGCAAGAGCATTAATCAACTCTAATAAGCATAAAAAAATACAAGAAGAGGATAAAGGGGAAGATACGCTTATTTCCTGGAACACAAAGGGGATTCAGGCATTAATTTAATCAACTGGAATGTCACCTGAAGAGTGCAACAATAATATGCCTACATGAAACATGGCTACAGAAAACATCGATTGTGAAAACCATGAAGTACTAATAAACCCGGCATTAAAAGGAGTAAACGGAAGACCATACGTAGGGCTGATGATTTAGATTAAGCAATCTACAAAAGTTAAGCTAATCAGCCATGGAAACCCAAACTCCTAGGTACAATGGACTCTAATACAAGTAAACGACAGACAAATAATGGTAATAAATACTTATGGAACCCGTAAAAATATGCACAACAAAGTTTCTAAATGCAATAACCAAAATAGTTAGAGAAGCACAGATACAAGGGAGACATCCAACAATAGGTGTCTTTTGAGACTTAAATCTAAAATGCCTAAACAAACATGGAACGACAGGCCTTGAACAGTTAAAGAAAGGTGACAAAAATGACTCAAAATGGGTGTAGATTGGAGCCACCCAAAATCTATTCATGTTCAACGGACACATACAAGGGGGTATCCCAGGCAGAGAAACCTAGCAAAATGGAAATCAAATGTCCATAATAGATCATACATGGATATCTAAGAACCATCTACACCAAGTCAAACGTCAAGATATTTTACCTCAACATGCAAGTGACCACAACATTCTAAGACTAACATGGACAAGTAGAAAAGAACAGAATACAAGTGAAAAACGTGTATTTTTAGAAATAAACCATGCAGGTAACCGAGTGAGATTAAGAGAATCGGACATAATGTCATTAACAAACAAATATATTGAACAAATAAGAGGGGGAGACAACACTTCACATGAATCGCTGTTAATGGCATACAAAATAAAGAAAATTGGAATGAAGTTGACCCTAATGGAGCCAAAACAGCAAAACAGCGAGTTGGTTGTTAAAAGAAGAAAGAGACTACAACAGGAAATATCACAAATAAACAAAAACGGTGAAAACAGCCCTCTGCAACTAAGACAAATTAAAACCAGAAAACAACATTACAAAAACTGGTTGACTGGGTTTAAAGTACAACAGGAACAAGAACAAGGGAAACTGATGCTAAGAGCTATGAGACAAGCCACTACAAGAGACATGTGGATGTTACTAAATAACCAGACCTTGAGCCAGCAGAGCCGACTAAATGACGGAGTAACAGAAACCAACTGGATAGCTCATTACTCCAAGGTGTTCGGCAGTACAGATAAAGATTCAACAGTCAGAGAGAAGAAGAGTTGCTAACAAAAGACCATGAAAATAGAAAAAGATCAAATAGAAAACATGATAAAATGTTTGAAAAATTCCTCTGTGGCAGGACCTTATGGGTTAATGAATCTGGAACTAAAAAAAGATCCAACTAGTTGGGCAAACCTCTTCACAATGATCTTCCAAAACATTGAGGAGTGCAGGAGAATACCTATGTCCTGGACAACCAGTATCATAGTACCTATCTTCAAAAAAGGCCAATGAGCAGACCCATCAAACTACTGGCCGATAGCGTTACTTGATGTTATCGGCAAAATATTTGCGTCAATTCTGCAGAAAAATCTTTCCGACTGGGCAAAAAAACAAGAATCATCGATCCAAGACAGACAGAGATCACGAAGGGGACAGGGAGGGAGCTCAACTTTTTCATACTGTCAATACTAAAGCTAAATGCCATGAGAGCAAAGGATAAACTATACTTAGCCTTTATAGATCTAAGGCAATCTTTTGATGGGGTGAATCGACAAAAACAATGTAAAAAACTACTACACTGGAATTGTCCCGAAGAGATTTTGCAACCCATCAGAACCTTACATTACAACACGATAACAAGAACAAGAACAAATGACAAAGAAGCTTTGATGCAGTGATAAGAACGAAAAGAGGTGTTAAGCAAGGTTTTCCTGTTACAGCAACTCTTTTTAAGCTATACATAGTAAACATACTGGATGCACTGAAAGACTCAAAACATCATCCCCCTAAAATAAACAACAATGAGATAGTGGTCATACCTTACGCTGACTACCTGGTTCTGGTAAACCAGATACAGCTAGGGCTACAGCACCTCCTGGATAATCTTCGAATTTACATGGAGCAAAATGACCTGATCATCAATACTGGCAAGTCAAAAATCCTCACGGATGGCGGAAACTGCAGACTACATGCTAAAGCGTTCAAATGGAAGATAGGGACAGATACATTGGAAACAGTAAACAAAATTTGTTACCTGGGCACAACATTCAATTGATCAATCGCTGAAGACAGATGGGAAAAGAACTTCAGGCAAAAATAAAGATGTTATGCTCACAAGGTATAATATTGAATGGCTGCTATGGAAAATGTTCACTAATACCACTACGGGCCTTCTACATCCAGAAAGTCCTTCTGATACTCACTTATGGAGGTGAAGCCGGCCTTAACCTATCATGGAAGATCTGGGACAAGTTAGAAAGTAGGTTCTGGAAACCAATCTTAAAGCTGCCAAGAAGTCTGCCAATAGCTGCTATAAGAGTGGAGCTAGGCCTCCAATCTATGCAGTCGATAATATGTTGGAAGTCACTCGCCCTACTGAGGAAAATTACACTAGACGGCCCGGTGATCGGCTACAAAATTCTTGCTGTAAAGAGGGAAGGCAAACACGCATTACTACTAAAATAGTGGAAAGTAAAATGGTGTAAATACATAGAGAACAGCTTGACTCGACTACAGAGGAAATAATTGAGATCCTGAGAAAGTAAAGGAAAAATTGAAGAGAGTCGATTGGATACACACAAGAACAACAAAATTATCTTACAAACAAATGAACACAGAAAAAGAGACACAACGCCACAATACTTGATGAAATTCCCCAGTAAGTATCATCGAGAGAAGCTGTTACAAATAAGTTTGGACGTCTAGCTGAAAAATGAATACTTATACACCATAGGATGCCGAGGTGTGAACAAGGGTCAATGCAGATTCTGTAACATTGGTGATACATTAGAAACAGTAAAGCACTTGCTGTTTAGATGTAAAGCCATAAACACTGAAAGAGACGAAGTACTAAGTAAGCACCTAAGAAAGTACATGTCAAGATCGGAGGGAGAGTGATGGAGCAAATTCTTACTAGGAAAAGACACACGATTAATATGTGCAGGAATAAACTTGCTCGAAAAACTAATGAGACAACAAGAAAACAAATAGGAGAAGACGTTGGCGCGAAGAGACATCAATAAAAACGGACCAACGCAAAACATATTTACAACAAGACTGTTGATAGACTGGGACCAAAAGGAAAATAAGAGACGTAAATACAGCGTTGTATACACATGTGAGATACAGAGGAAATTAAATGTGCAAAAAGTTTTTTTTTAATGAAACTGTATCACAATAAAAAAAAAACATTGCAGTACCCCCTCCTCCATCTTCCTTTTAGCATTACCCCAATTATAAGCTGATGTGTTAACCCCAACTCCCTCTTACTTTTCCCCAAATTCCCAATACACCCATGGCTCTCTCTTCTATGTCCCAGTTCCTGATTTGCAATCCATACATTACTGTCACCTCCTTAATCCTCTTCTCATTATCCCCAATAGTAATCCATTGCATTACCTTAAACTCTCGCTTGCGCGTCCCAGTACCCATTTAGTAATCCCTTACAGAACTGACAACTCCCTCTTCCTCATTAGTAATCTCTTACATTACCCACTACTCCCTCTTCCTCATCCCAGGACTCCATAACCCTGCTACTTTCTTCCCTTTTCCAGTACTCAATTATTTAACTATTACATTTTTGCCAGCTCCCTCTTCCCCATCCCATAACCCCAGTTGTAATTAATTGCACTATCCCGACCCCTTCTTTCTGTCTCTGTACCCCTTTAGTAATCCATTACATTACTGCCACCTCCATCTTCCTCACCCCAACATTACATTAGTGATTCCTTACATTACTCCCACTTCCCTCTTTGTTGTAAAAAGTACTACATCACCTCGTCCCTCAGTTCCTCATCCTAGCAAACCATTCACCCTACGTCCCTCTTCCTTGCCCCATTACCCTATCAGTAATCATTGTGTTACTCCCATCCTCTTCTTCCTGATCACAGTACTATAATAGCAATCCACTGAATTAGCACTACATCCCTCTTCCTCATTCCAGTATCCCATTAGCAATCTGTAACATCACAACCTCCCTCTTCCTGATAGCAGTACTCCATTACCTGTCTACCTCCTCCTGCATCTTTAAGTTAACACATACTGTTCTATTTTGCCAAATGCGCTTCGTGAATTTTTTTGGGGGATTTGTGTTTAGAAATCCTTTTGGAATTCCATTTATCACAATCTGCTAAAGTTGACTAATTCACTCTACAATTTGTCTGCAGTTACTTTATTTCCAAAATAAGTGTTCAATTAGTCATTCTTGCAATTTACTTACAAACCTCTTAGCGAGTTTAACTATTCTTATTTATTTAAAGATATTGCCATATTCTCTATCTTTACTTTGTCTCATAATTTATGTTAATTCAAAGTAGTTAAAATAAGGCCTAGATTTATAATACCTGTACTTCCAATGGTTTGTACACTATATTTTGGTTAGTTGTTTCAAAAACTGGTGTGAACTGTGATAAATCACCAAAATAGAATAAAAAGTTTTCCACCATATATATCATTGTCATTCCTTTTTAAAGAAATATAATTGCATGCATACTGTTAAGTACAAATTAACAATTATTAATACATTCATTTGAAAAACAAATATTGGTTGGTTTCTTATCTACTGGTAAAATAAATAGTTTATGTAGTGTTATACCACCAACATTAAACACAGCCAGACAAGTAGGAACTGTTATAACAGGATCACCATGAAATCTGCGAATCCGAAATGACCAAGGGAGAAAAAACAAAGGTCATTTTTTTCAAAAATAACTTTCGGTTATGTATCCTACAGACATTTCGGACCACCCTCTCATCCACCCCCTTACTTCACTTACCTTACCTTCTGGTGGCACACAGCGAAGTGTGCCACCACCTCTGCAACCTCCCTGCAACACTGATTCCCTTCATGCACTTGAAAGGGAACTGTCGCGATAGGGTTCTTTCCTTTTATTTGTTTTTTGTCTTGTGATTGCTGATCAAGGGGAGTGCCCCCTCACCCCGTTGATCAATATTTATGTAATTCTTCTTTTACCAATGCCCTTTTCTGCATTTTCTCCCTTTTGATTTTTTTTTCTCGTTTATTTTTTCAGATTCCGTTATGACATATGCTAAAGGATTAGTAAATGTATCAGCCACACATTTTGATACAACTTTGATTATACTGTTGCCATAACCATCTTATCAACTAAATCCAGGATCAATGTTTTGTTGCAAATTTAATTTAGCAGACAGTATATCTTTTTTGTTAACTTAGACTCACCTTTAAGCTGGACCAGGCACATTAGACACCACGACATTCCACTCATCTAGCTGCATTGATGCACGTCTTGAGTTAAAATCTACGTTCCATCTGCTTGGGCACTGGCCTAGATGTACCCACCCGATTATTTTTGATACTGACAAACAACTGTGCAATGTACATGTCACAGGTGTCGGAGTTACATGTTTGCCCAAGAATTACATCCATCAACCTTCGGTCCTCCCATACTAACAGACAGGAGTGGTGGGTCGTGTCATGTCCTGTGTTCTTCTCAATGTATGTACACCATTCATGTTGGCTACATCTCGAATGTCAGATTGCTTTGGAGTGGGCACACACTTCATGGGCCGGATGAGCGAGAAGGTTGGTGGAAGTGCGGGGGTAGGATTCACCTGGGGGACAGAAAGCTTCAGGTGGGAGGAGAGCAGAAAGTGGTCAGTCCAAGAGAGAGGAGTAGTGAGATGGTGATGATGCCGAACAGAGGCACACATGGAGACAGGCATTAGATCCTATGTGAGGAAACAAGTCCCATGAACCATATAGCATTTGGCACTCAATAGCCCATGGCCCATAATCCAACTAACGCTGTTCACAGAGACACTTGCGAACAAACTGCATACTCCTGCATGTGCCCACTCACAGCCACTACAACCCCTCCATGTAGTACAGAGAGTCAGCCCTACACACATTTGAGCACACAAAGGTCACCAGCAAAATAGTGAATGAAAATAACATTGAGAAGAAAAACGGTAATGTTGACCACTCCCCGTCCTACCTGCTGTAGGTGACTCAGGCTATCCGCTGCTACCATGATTGTTGACCCTGTTGAGAAACCCAGGTACCCTGCAGGAAACAACCTACAATGAGGGACACATAAGGACCAGGACATGCGTAGAACAAACATTTTGACTACTTAAGGGAATGTTCAGGTGCCTCTACCAGACAGGTGGGGCAGAAAGGTAGACTCCAGAAAAAGTGGCTAAGATTGTGGTCACTTGAGCTATACTTCACAAAATGTGAATATGCCCGAATATACCTATGCCTCCAGATGAGGAATTTGCATGGCCTGACTCATTTGATGAAGAAGATGCAGTTGATGACGGGGCCCCTCAAAATAGACATGAGGAATTGAGGGAATGATATATTGTCCATCACGACATAATGGACAACTATTTCTGAAAGCACATATTGACCTGCACTGTACATGTATCTGCCACTGTATTCACGCTAATGAAATGTGCACTGGATCAACTGGCTATGCCACAAAGTGTTTTCTTGTACAACTGCGCACCTCTTCCCCACAGCCTCATCCCTAACAACATGACACTCCACATACTGTCATCCCCAACACCATGACCCACCTCACATTCTCCTCTCCAACACCTTTGTGGTCTCCAGTCTGTCCCATTGATGTGTCATCTTGTTCCCTTTACATATTGGTGTGGTTGCACGACTGGTGTGGTGCTGAGAGTGCCTTAGTGGCATGCATGCCACTGATCCCTCAGTTCTGGTGGCCCACATGGAACTGGCACGGCCACTGACCCAGATGTGCTGCATTGTGAGGGTGATGGCCCTGGGCATGGTCTCATGTGCGGCAGGCATATGCTAAGCCAATTCCCATACCCTTTGGCTTTTTAGGGTGTTGCTGGCGGTGGTGTCTGCCGCACGTCAACATAGATGGCTCATGGCAGTGGTCACCCACCTCTAGGCACCCAGCACTGCATTGCCTGAGTGTGTTCTAGGGTTCCATGTCATTTCATCGCGGGATGTTTTTTCGCAGGGTTCTTTACCGCTGATTTTTTTCCCCAAAAACATATCACATTTTTTATTTTTTTATTTTTGGGGGGTTACCCCCAAAACCCCTCATCCCCTTAATTTTTTTTATATCCCTGTACACCCACACCCAATGTATAGAATTATTTTTTCCGGAAAAAATTCTGCCATAAAAAACCCAGCGAAAAAACAACCGGCGATGAAATGACATCGTACCTGTTCTACTTGCTTCTGGGCTATCTGCTGAATTGCCTCCTGGCACTGCACAAGCTGGGTGAGACTCTCCCAGATGGCATTGAGGGTGTGTTTCTTCACTGGCTTGGGAGATGGATGGTGGCAGCTTCCCTCGACTGCCCTGCTTGCTTCTCATCACCCTGAGGTGGGAAATTGTGTCCTTGGGATTGTGGGATTGTGTGATGGTGACACAAGGAGGGTGGGCAGTGGTGGATGAATCAAGTGGCATCTACCTCACAGGGGGAGCTGCAGAGATTGAGGCAGTGGTGGCTGACTAAGGTACCGCAGTGTCAGCAGGATCCTGATCCGTTGTCTGAATGTTGTCAGCACCTGGGTGGGTTGGTTGGACAACAGACTCTGGAGCAGTGGTGGGAGGAGGCTCAGTGGTGGGAGGGCCTACAGTCGCCTTAATGGCCGGAGCTGGTGCCACAAGCATGGCAGGTATGCCTGTGCCCCAATAGGATGCAGCAGCAGTGCCCTTGGACAGGGGTGCCTTTGGGATCTTCTGGATACTTCCCTTCCTGGGTGCAGCATGTCCTTGATGCCCTTTGCAACATCCTCAGGGATGTGTGCCAGGTGTGCTGTTGCCTTCAATGGGGTCTTGGGTGTCTTATGTGTCTGTTGGGAGGCACCCTAAGTACATTAATACCCTTACTGGAATATTGTAGGGTGTGTTCTCATGTAGTGTCCGATGTACCATGGGTCCACAGGGTTCTATGACTCCTTTGGGCCTTCTTCATGTGACAAACAGTATGATGGCTGACTTGATGGTTGGGTGTGCATATGGACAGTCCAGAATGTCTGCCTTGCTTGGACTGTTATGTCATGTGCTTCAAAATTGTGCAAGGTAAATGGGTGCCCATGTAGGGCTTGCCCAAAGTTCTTTGCTTATCCTGTACTACTGTCAGCTTGGGGTGCCCTGCTAGCTATGGTGGTGTTGGTGACACATCGGGTGGGAGACAATATTCCTGGAGGCCCTGCTGCTACTGGTCTGTTGTACTTGTCAGTTTGAGCCAGAGGTTTTGATTCAGTACCATACATACTTGTGTGGCAGCTGTTTGGCTGATGTATCTGAAAATGGGTGCTTGGCATGCTGGCAAGGGGTGGTGGCAATGTGACATGCAAATTGGGTGACTGTCCATGATACTTGCTGTTCCAGTTGTATGTGTCCTAAATCAGGGCCTCCTCCTCCTACATAGTGAGTATTTTAGGGGGTTCACACCTTCCATGCATCCTGATGTACTATCCTGATGTGTCACATTGATTGTGCATTGTTTGGGTTAGTTTCTGCTGGATGATTGAAAGTATCTGTATGTTGACATACTATCGGCATGGTTGTGAAATGGACCCATTATTCACTCATACCCTCACCGGGGTCTTCATGGCTGCTAGCTCTGACCTCTGCCGTTGCCAAACCCTGAAGTCCTGCTATGGGGAGGATGCTGCTCACCATCTGCTCGCAGGATGTCTGCTGCAACAGGTCAACAGTTCCTCCACCAGCGGCTGCTGTCTCCCGATGGTGATTGGACATGAGGGTGTGGACTCAGGTTCTGAGGTCTTTCCACCTTTTGTGCAAGTCTTCACAGTCCTGTGGGACTTGTCCTATGGCTGCCACCTTGTCCTGGATTTCAGCCGAGGTGGCATTCTTTCGCTGCTGGGCTGTTTTATGATTTTGTGACCCAAACAGCTCCTCTGCATTTCCCATCACCTACTCTGCACGCACACTGAGCTCCTTCTATGTGAATTCTGACTTGTGTAGCCACATTTCAGGCACCTTGCCCGTACCTTTGCCCCAGACATGATTTTCATCTGTTCTGGGGTTGGATGACACTTCCTTAAAGGTGATTCTGAGTGGATTGAGTTTTTAAAGATGGCCACTGCTGAACTACCCATTCCTGTGATGACGACATCCTGCTTGCGCCTAAGGAAGTACCATACAGTAATTCCCCCAATTTCCATCAATAACAGTAATTCCACTGAAATTTGCCAGATTCACCGTTGGGGATTTACCATTACCACTGATGGGTGGCACACTCTTACCTCTACTCATGATTTGGTGGAAATTCTTCCAGGATGCTCGGCGGTAATGGTTATTCTTCCTGGCATAATAACCATCATTTTTTCCACCAAACTCGTAACGAGGGCCATGTATTTTGCAGTTGACATGTTTCAGATGCTTTTGCAGAGGTTTTACAAGAAACATTCAGTAAAGTGTAGTCCCTATTATTAAGAGAAGAACACACAAGATAATGGTCCATTCACTAAGTGGTAACAAGAGTCAATGGCATTCAACTACAGAAGAGACAGCATGGCAGTGAGTGATACGTTACAAATAGAGCATTCTCAAGTAATCAGAAAGGTGAAGCCTTGGCACAGTGGTTAGATTAGTGTATTCATGTGTGTATATACACACATCTCCTATCCCGAGGGAAGGCATCAACACATTACGAGCGTATTAAAACGTATTAAAGACTTTCTTTCATTGTGGGATTGATGCTTTCATTCAAATCAAACCTTCGGTAGTAATCATGTTCCACCCACACACTCCAGTCCACTGTTTAGGGATGCTGTTATTCAAAGTGTGCTACTGAAGAATGGTATTCATATGTGCCAAGGATTGGCATAATGGGTTGGGCAGGAACATTTACATACAGAAAAGTGCACAATAAATCTCATTCATTTGCATCTTGCATTTTGGTAACGTGTTTCACGAATCAGCGACGTCCACAAGTCGTTGCCAACAGGATAGCATAAGCGAAATCTAGGCTACCCCATGAGGGTGGTACTGTTTTTGACCAAATAGTTCACCATGCACTTAGCAAACCATCTTTCATGAAATATAGCGTAGTGCAAAGGTCATTCCGTCGCCTTTTCAGACGGATGTTTAAATATGTAAACGCAGAATACATGAAGACTCTGCTTTTGAAAAAAGTTTGAATATCAAGTGCTTAATTGAAATTGGTTATTGAAGTTGTATATGAATAGTAGTATTCACCTACAGAGAGCAGACAACAAGGGTCTGCAGACTTGAATGTTTGAAGTTTGATGTTTAGTTTATTTATAAAGCGCAGCCAGGCCCAAGTGCAACCGGGTGCATATTCTTAGATGCAAGTTACAATATATACAAGAAATGCAAGTTACGAATTTTCAGATTACAATACAAAATACAAGAAATTACATATATACATCAGTGACATAAATTACAGAACGGTAGCAGAACTTAGGTGAGAGGAGCCTCATAGAACCTGCGTAAACAGCCAGGATTTGGTATTATTCTTAAAAGTTAGGAATAACGGCTCGGTTCTGATGGAAATAGGCAGTGTATTCCAGAGTTTCGAGGCTAGGACAGGGAAGCTGCTACCACCCGCTTTTTGGAGTTTAAATCTGGGCAGGATTAGGCTGTGAGTTTGAGCTGATCTGGTAGGTTGTGAGGGAGTGTGGAGTGTAAGGCGAGAGGAGAGGTAAGGTGGGGCATTATTGTCCAAACATTTGTGGGTCAATAAGCCAGCGTAGATCAGATCTGACGTTGGAGATGTGTGATCATCTGGGGATATTAAGAGCTGCCCTAATGGCGTTATTCTGGATAGTTTGCAGTTTATTGAGGTTAGACTGGCTGGTCCCTAAATAGAGGGTGCTGCAGTAATCGATTTTGGACATAATGAGTGTTCTTGCGAGTGTGATACAGTTATGAGGGTTCAGAAAGGGTCTGCAGGCGGTGATGAGTTTGCATGTATAGGCCGATGCCGACCTTACTGCATTAGTTTGTCTGTTTAGGGAGAGTGTGGAGTCCAGATAGACACCTAGAGTTTTGGTGTCTTTGGAAACCTTGATGTCATTACCATCAATGATGAAAGACTTGTAGACTTGGTCAAGTTTGTTAAGACGTTGGGAAGATCCTAGTAAAAGGAGCTCTGTCTTGTCATCGTTGAAGCAAAGTTCATGTTGCGCCATCCAGGCCTGAATGACCAGATAGACATTGTTCAAGGATTTGGTGTCGGCTGTATAGTCATTAGTGATGGGAATGAGTATCTGGGTGTCATCTGCGTAGTTGGTGTAGGAGACACCCAGATAGTTAAGCACCTCAAACAGGGGTTTGGTAAACACGTTGTAAAGCGTGGGCGATACACATGAGCCTTGAGAAATGCCACAGTGAATGGGCAAGGGGTCTGCCGACGCTGTGGGTGAGAAGACCCGCATGGACCTGTTACTAAGGAATGAGTGAATCCAGGCATTAGCAGAGTCTGAAAAGTGGGCCACCGATTTAAGATGCTGGCAAAGTATTTAGTGGTTAACCAAATTGAATGCCGTGGAGAGATCAAGGAGAAGGAGTAGCGCTAGCTTCCAATTGTCCTTTAGAGTCTCCATCTGGGTTTTCAGATCAATCAGAGCTGTTTCGGTACCATGTTTGGGACGGAAGCCTGATTGTCTTAGCCCCAGGAGATTGTTGGATTCAAGGTAGTCTTGGATCTGCAGGTAGGCTGCACGATCAAGGATCTTGAGCAGGAACGGGACCGTCATGATTGGTCTAAAGTTAGTTGGTATGTTGGGGTCGAGGGTTGGTTTTTTGAGTAGTGGGATCACCCAGGCCTCCTTGAGGTTGTCAGGGACAATACCCGTTTTGAAGGAGGCATTTATGAAAGCTGTGATAAAGGGGGCAAGGTCTTTCGGTAGAAGGCCTGAGGGAAAAGGCCCTGTTCCTCCCCAGTGAGCCCCACTCTGCTGCATCAGCTCACCTAGAAGGGTGAGAGGGCTGGAGCCCTCCCCTGCCCCTCACAAGCATACCAGAAGAATCAATTGGAATCCCGCACTCGTGCTGCCTGATCTACCTGAAGCAGCACCCACAAAAGCAACTGCATTGGTGAGGCAATCGTATGGCTGAATAGCCTCCTTCACCTCTACTGGGCCTGCCCTCCGAGCCCTATTGCACACTATAGCCCCTCCGGCGTACCTGCATACTACCTTTGTGCTGATCCTCCATTTTGTCTTTCCTATGCTGCCTGACCCTAAAATGGCGGGCGCAGTGCGGCCCGAAAACGAGGCTGCCATTGGTTACTAAGCAACCTGCTTGATCTTCAGCCAATCCCCTACACCGGTAGGCGGAAGCCGGCTTTCGGGAGAAGGCCCGAGGGAAAAGGCCCTGTTCCTCCCCAGTGAGCCCCACTCTGCTGCATCAGCTCACCTGGAAGGGTGAGAGGGCTGGAGCCCTCCCCTGCCCCTCACAAGCATACCAGAAGAATCCATTGGAATCCTGCACTCGTGCTGCCTGATCTACCTGAAGCAGCACCCACAAAAGCAACTGCATTGGTGAGGCAATCATATGGCTGAATAGCCTCCTTCACCTCTACTGGGCCTGCCCTCCGAGCCCTGTTGCACACTATAGCCCCTCCGGCGTACCTGCATACTACCTTTGTGCCGATCCTCCATTTTGTCTTTCCTATGCTGCCTGACCCTAAAATGGCGGGCGCAGTGCAGCCCAAAAACGAGGCTGCCATTGGTTGCTAAGCAACCTGCTTGATCTTCAGCCAATCCCCTACACCGGTAGGCGGAAGCCGGCTTTCGGGAGAAGGCCCGAGGGAAAAGGCCCTGTTCCTCCCCTGTTCGACCCGGGATGCTGCCGCTAGGCGACGCCATGATGCCCGACACCTACATCCTCAAACTACTGGCACTGCCTGTACTATGATCCAGACCTGCAAAGCCGTCTGCCCGGTCCCCTGCCCGTCTCCTATGCAGTGCTAGCGCCGCCTTGCAGTACACCACAGGTACTATTTCATCTGACCTATTCGCCACACTGGTGACAGACATTTTGTAGATTACCGCACTGCACAGCTTCACTGGTCCCGGCGCCCTGACATTTGCTTGATCACACCACTCGAAACGCAATACCTCACATTTGTTACTAGCTTATGCCAACTGCAAGCACTATCTGTGTTTATGTGCCCCGATAACCAGTTCATTTTGTATTTTGTATATAGCATGCTTACGCTATGACGGTGCTGCCCATGCTAGTTAACCTGAACTGCCTACTGAATAGCATGGTCACTGCGCTACTTTGGCCGCCTGCCACTCTATGTCTGCCGCATTTGTGCCCTGCCAGCCATATTGAACTGTATTGACTGTGCCACTATTGGTTGCTTGCCATCCCCCTGCCTGCTGCATATTGCCCATGCTAGTCATTTAGCTTATCTGAATTGCCTCTTGTTTTGCCTGGTCTCCGGGACTCCTGTTCGGTTAATACTCTAGGCCTGTTGCCCATGTGCCTGCCCAACCAAACTGATCTGTATCTACTGTGACCTACGAATCATCTGATTCGGACATTGCATAGCCTACTAACTGCACATCTACTGGCCGCCTCTTTATGCTGGCACTTGTACCTACGTGCCAGCCTATCTTACCTCTTATTGCTCTCCTGCCCAATTGGTACTGACCCACCGTCTAGGTAGATAACTTTGGTTCCTCCCCTACCTCACTTCACCTTGACCTAGCCCGTAAAATGCATTGCACCTTTGACACTCACCATCACCACTTACCCTCGCTTGCTAATGCACCAAAGCATGCACCCCAGTCCACTCGACATCTGATCACGTACTTATTGTTCACCTTTCAGATCCTAATCTGGTCACCCCTTCTCACCTTCACCACACAGCTCTACGCCTCGCCCACTTCCACAATTAGTATACCATCATCTCTTGAACTACCTTTCACTCTCATCATGACAGGTCCTAATCCCTATTTAAACTGGCCAGCCCTCTGGCTACTACATTTCGCCACCAAACCTACCCCTAATCAACCATGTCCCACTATCTTTAGAAATTCCAGGCTCGGCTCGCGCCTGCGCCACCTACCTCACCACCATCCCACAACCATCAACAACCTGGTTACATCCGCCAGACACCACACTAGGCCTGACATAGGCACAGTCAATCCGGTTGCGAGTTCCTCTCTATCACAGGCACACACTGTTGCCAATTGTCCACCATTGCCTCATCATGCCATATCAACCTCACCCAACCATTCCAGTCAATCATGTGCCTCATCAGTTAGAAACCAAAGATTAGCTTCCAGATGTCTTCACTGGTCCTACCACCTGAACAATCCCACGCTTGTCAATATCTCAAACTCCAGCGATAACAAAACCACGGCCCACTCGGCTCCTAAAATTGACTCACCTCCTCCTGTTCACATTGCCATCACTGCCCCTAAACTCAAAGGCACGCTCATTAACGCACGCTCCATCCCTGCACACGCCCTAGATATTGCAGATTTCATAGTCACAGAAAACCTCGACTTTCTCGCAATCATGAAAACTTGACTGCATGCAGCATCCGGCCCTTCTCTGACCCTGGCCATCCCAGACAACTATTCCATTATCAGGTGTGACAGGGACACCAATCAAACTAAGGGGGGTGGACTAGCCTTCATATTTAAGAGTTTGCTTAACCTCAGAGCTGCCAACAGCCTGCAGCTGCCATCAGCAGAACTACTGTCTATTAAACTGCCGATCTCTCCTAATCACACGGCCACTATACATCTCATTTACAGGCCCCCTGGCCCGACCTCTTCATTCGCAGAGGACATTACATCTATCCTAGCTACCAGTACTAAGCCCAACTCGCAAATCATTATATTGGGAGACTTCAATCTAGGCTACCAAGATACGAATGACACCAAAGCCTTTGACCTAGAAAGAGTCCTGGCAGACTTCGATCTCACCCAACATGTCAATGAGCCCACCCACATCAAGGGTCGCACTCTTGACTGGGTCTCTGACTTGAACTGTGCGCTTAACGTCACCTCTGTGTCGCCATGTGCATGGTCTGATCACCACAAAATATCATTCTCCATTAATTCCACTCCACCCACAGATAAACCCAACCTTGCCCCTCCCACTTCCACACGCAACAAAAAGGATATTACGGCTGAGAAATTACTCCCACTTATCCTTCCTCTTTTGAACTCGGCGTCCACCACGTGCTCGGACCCCACAGTGCTAGTAGACACCTACAACCGCGTCATGCTAAAAGCCCTCAATACCATTGCCCCCCTCAAACTGTGCAAACAAAAACCGCGGGTCCACCTTAATTCCTGATTTAACCCGCAATTACGCAACCTTCGCAAAGAAAAAAGAAAAGCTGAGGCTCATTGGAAAAGCTCACCTTCTCTAGTCAACAAAAACAACCTCACCACAGCCTCCCTTACCTACAAAGAAGCCATCCTAGTTGCTAAAAAGGAAGTATATAACAGAAGGATCACTCAAGCCCAATCAAATACCAAGGAACTCTTCAAGATCCTTAAGGAATTGGAGTCCCCTGTTGCCCCGCTTGATACATGCACCCCGTACACTGAATGGTGCTCCAATATTCAAAAGGCACTGCTTGATAGAATTACCTTGCTCCAAGACAAGATTAACACTAAAGTACCTCGCCGACTCAACGGGTAACACCCCATCATACAAAACCCTTTCTCCTAAACACTCCGTCAAACCTTTCAGCTTCTCACCCCCCACCATTAAGGAAGTCGAAAATATCATAACGAAGCTTAAGCCTTCCAATTGCCAAGGTGACGCCTGCCCTGCACCGGTCATAAAGGAAGCTGCAAATGATCTTGCCCCTTTCATTACCTCTTTCATTAATGCCTCTTTCAAATCGGGCATTGTACCTGACAACCTTAAGGATGCTTGGGTCATCCCATTAATCAAAAAACCTAATCTTGATCCCAGTAATCCTTCTAACTACAGGCCCATCACCATGGTGCCTTACCTTCTCAAAATTCTGGACCGCGCAGCCTATCTCCAAATCCAGGACTATCTTGAAACCAACAATCTTCTAGGGCTTAGACAATCTGGCTTCCGTCCCAGACACGGTACTGAGACATCCTTAATCGACTTGAAAACCCAAATTGAGGAGCTGAAAGACAAGGGCAAACTGGCACTCCTGCTCCTCCTTGATCTTTCAGCTGCCTTTGATTTGGTCGATCACCAAATCCTCTGCCACCACCTCAAAATTGCGGCCCACTTCTCTGACGCAGCCACATCTTGGATTAGCTCTTTTCTGGCAAACACAACCATGAGGGTCTTCTCTCCCATAGCCGCAGCTGATCCAGCCCACGTCCCGTGCGGAGTTCCACAAGGATCTTGTGTATCTCCCACACTTTACAACGTGTTTACTAAACCGCTCTTTGATTTACTTGACTATCTGGGTGTCTCCTACACTAATTATGCGGATGACACCTAGATACTCATCGCTATCACTGGCGATTATGTAACAGATGCCAAAGCTCTCAATACAGTCTACACTGTCATTCAAGCCTGGATGGCTCATCATGGGCTTTGCCTTAATGATGGAAAGACGGAATAATCATTCTTGGATCTCAATACAAACTCACTAAACTTGACCCCAAGTTCAATTCCTTCATTATTGACGGGAACGATATTAAAGTCTCCAACGTCACTAAAACACTTGGAATATATCTCGACTCGACTCTATCCCTCAATCGACAAACCAACGCAGTTGTCTCAGCATCATCCTATACTTGCAAATTGATTACAGCATGTTGTCCCTTCTTGACTGCGGAGAACTGTCTGATTCTCGCCAGAACCCTCATCATGTCCAAAATCGATTACTGCAATGCCCTCTACCTAGGGACTAGTCAAAGAAACATTGATAAACTCCAGGTCATGCAGAACAACGCCATAAGGGCAGCTCTCAACGTTCCTAGGCGTTCCCACATATCTAACACGAGACGCAACTTGCACTGGCTACCCATCACTCACCGCATATCCCTCAAAGCACTTGTTCTAACACACAAGGCCCAGAACAGCGCAGCCCCGGCTTACCTTTCCACGCGCTTCATACAACACACAGCAACTAGACCACTAAGACCTTCTCAGGCTCATACGCTGACTATTCCCAGTTTCAAGCTACAGACAGCCGGAGGCTCGAGCTTCCCTGTCCTCGCGGCTAAGCTCTGGAACACTGTTCCCAATGCTCTCAGAAACGTTCCTCACATCTATGCCTTCAAAGCTAAAACTAAACTGTGGTTACTTGAACGGGATGCCCTAGCCTCCTCTTTATAAGACTTACATCTGTCAATTTCATTAGCGACTGCTCATTGTACATATGTGTAAAAATATATTGTGTATCTATTTGCTGTAACTTGTAACCACCTCCTTAAACATGCGCCCAGATGCCCCGGGGCAAGGTGCGCACTATAAATAAACAAAATACAAAAAAAAGAAATACAAATGTGAGGTTACCTTGATAATAGGCGCCGGGCAAGGGTCACCTTGGCAGTTGGAAGGCTTGAGGTTATTTATGATTCCTTCTACTTCAAGAGAGGTAAGAGGGGAGAAGGGAAATGGTTTATAGGCCAGGTTGGCTTGGTAGGTACTAGATGTCAAAGCGGTCAGAGGTTGGTTTGATTGTAGGGATTTTTTCTTGTCTCTAATTTTCGTTTGGAGGGTGGCAATTTTGCCCAGGAGTGCTGTTTGTATATTAGTGCACCAGTTACTGTCTTTGGCGCAAGAGCAAGGGGGGGCTGCAGGTGTCTCAAGTTCCTTAAGAATTTTGAATCATTCCTTAGTATTAGATTGGGCTGACATGATGCGGTTATTGTAAGATTCTTTTTTCACCTGGAGTATAGCCTCTTTATAGTTGAGGGTGGCTAAGAAAAGTCTATCCTTGTGGGCGTCAGAAGGGTGACTTTTCCAGCGTGACTCCGCGCTGTGTTTCTCTTTCCGTAGTACTCTGAGATGTGGTGTGAACCACAAGTTGAGGTGTGCATGTTGTTTGGGTCTCCTGAGTTTGAGCGGGGCGATGGAGTTTATGGCTGAAAGCACAGTCTGGTTATATGTGTCAGCTAGGATGGTAGGGTCTGCGCAAGAGTCAGTGGCATTATTAAGGGTAGGAAGGATGAGGGGGAGTAACTTGTCAGTGGTTATGTTCTTTTTATTTCTGGTAGGGATAGCTGGAGCAACGGGAGGCGTGGGAAGAGGAGCTGCTTCAATGTTGAAGGTGATGATGGGTGATCAGACCAGGCGCAAGGTGAATTAGAGAGTATGCTGATGTTGCAGTTGGTGTCGCTTAGCCAATCTAAAGACCACCCTTTGATGTGGGTAGGTTCTTGTATATGGTGTGAAAAGCCTAGATCAGTAAGGGTGTTGGCAAAGTCAAGTGCCGCAGGGTTATTGGGGTCTAGGTAGCCCAGGTTGAGGTCCCCAAGGATGATAGTTTGAGAGTTCGTTTTCGCTTTGTCGAGTACTAAGGAGGTGATGTTGTCAACAAAAGTTGTAGGGGGACCATGGGGTCTGTAGATTAGATGAATGGTGGCCGTTTGGTTGGTCGTTGGAGGAGGTTTGACTGAGAGTAGCTCAGCAGATTCCAGGTTAGAGGTCGGTAGGGTACTGAGCCCAAATGAATTTTTATGGATGAATGCAATTCCGCCGCCTCTACAGGTGCGGTCACACCTAGTAATGGAAAACTCTGGGGGGATACCCAAGGAGAATGCCGGGCCCGAGGCAGGGTTTAGCCAAGTCTCAGTGATGGCAATGAAGTCGAGCTCCTGGGTCTTAATGAAATCAGCAATGTCCAGAGCATGAGCTGCTAGGGACCTTGCATTGACAAGCGCTGCCTTGATCAGACCAACGTTACTTGGTGATGCAAGGTTAGTCTGGCGGCACTGAGGAGTGGGTGAGTAAGGGGACTGTGGGGTCAAGCTAGGCATCAGTGGTTTCGAGTATGCGCTTGGGTATGGAGGGTGTCCCTTTGTACCCATAAATCTAGAACGTAATCTTTTGTTTCAAAGAAAGGTATTGCATGGTTGGTTAGGAGTAGGTTTTTTGTGAAGTGGTCAAGTCATAAGGCAGAGGCATTGAGGTAGATATTAGGATGATGTGGCTCAGTGCTCTGGTAGGTGTCTGAAAGTTTGTAGGTAGGGGCAATGGTTCCGGTGCATAAAGCGCTAGGTATAGCTAGGCTGGCTGATGATAGGTATAGCACACCGGTATGCCCACAGTAAGAGGGGTACACTCAGTAAGGAGAGCAAGAGCCTGTAGGAGGGTAGGCCCGGTAACATGGTACCAGTGTTGAGATAGTAGAGGGGCATCAAGTGGGTGTAAAGGTCACTAGCTAGGGTTACAGTCATTAGGGTTCGCACAATACTCACAAACAAGTGTAATGCACAAGAGGGCCAAGTTCCACATCAGATAAGATGCATGAGCTAGGTTCCACAGTCTTAATACAATGTGAAGATAAGTGGGCAGTAGGGTCACCTAGGTTCTAAATCATACTGGTAGCTAAAAATACAGAGTGCAGGCAAGTAGGTGCAAATAGGCAGTAGGGGTCACCTAGATTCAAAATCACAGAGGTAGCTAAAAATACAGTGTGCAAAACAAGTGTTATAGGGTATCAAATAGCATTTGGGAGCCAAACCAAGAAATGGCATGAATACTATCGCTTTGTAGGAAACCTGGTTCAGTTACATTAATGTAGACTAAGGCAATGCTTAGCACGGTACAGTGGGCAGCAATTAGCAGGCAGTAGCCACATAGGTAATCAAACAAGCAGGGGGCAAGGTAATATCGCCGACAGTAAGGCTAATAAGCAGTATGTTGCAAGGAGTGGCAGAAAGACAAGTATTCAAGAACTACGGGAGTTTTCAGTTCTTCAGAAGAGGCTGTGGCGTGTCCCCTTTGGCACAGATGATGCTGCTTCGGGTCAAGAATGTGAGTACATTTTCATTATTTACAACGGTGTCCAGCAAGTCAGTTACTCGCATAAAGTATGCATAAGTTCAAAAAGGCACATGGTAAAGGTCAGAGGAGAAATGCACGTGACATATTAAGGTCTAACCTCTAAGGGTTAGAGAAGGCTTATATTAGTACATGTGTCAAGACATGTTCACCTTTGAGAGGGGGGGGGCACATGAGGGGCTTGTGATTGTGTTAAACCTATTTCTCATAGCCTTGGAGCCAGTTGTTTTCTCCAAAAAGTAAATTACAGCTTTTTCAAAAAGCAACAATGATGATATTTAATTTGTCAACATTAGCACTGAAACTACTTTTAGGGGTAGCAGTGAACTATGTGTTAAAGTAAGATGCATAATGAGCAAAGGAAAAACGTGTGCTTGTCATAAAAACTTGTACCAGAAAATATATCTTTGTTTTTTGTTGATCGTGTGATTTAAAATATAGAAGGCCTGCATTTGGATGTCCCTGCCTAACTGTTTTCTGCTGCACAGTGCCCTTCCAGCGCCCAGATGGCAGCTCGTAGCTCTTGTACCTAGAGCCCGCGATAACCGAAACACTTCCACACTCTGCAGTCCATTTCCCACGCAGGTATGACGCAGGTATTCATGGTAGCTGAGCATTCTGATACTGCGCCATGAGGCACACTTCACTTAATCCTCAAACAACATGAGCACCTCGTTTCGACTGTGATTCCTGATAGTGCAGCCTAACAAACTATCGGTAAATCATAGAAGAATATATATATATTTTTTTTCTTCTGCCACCTGGCAACTTCTCATCTTGCTTGCCTCACCTCCGTCTGAATTCCACACTCGGACATTACCACTGACTGTCTAGGATTATGTACTCTGAAGAGAATTGATCTTTCTGTCAAGCAAGCATCAGTCCATGATTCCGCCACGGATGTCCTTGATGATACTATTTGTGATGGTATCTGTGATGCCATGCGTGTCCGTGTGCGCAGTGTATTATGGGAGCTTCAGCTATTGCCGCGTAGTTTACATTCACTGGCAAATCTCTATGGTTTTTAGATGTTGTGCTGCAACCATAACTCACATTTAGCTAAAGATTTTTTCACTGCATTTGCATGGTTTTTAAAGTGTAAGATAAGCCATAACTTCCACTTTCTGAAGATTTTCATTCGATTTCGAAGGGTTTTCAAACTGTGCTGTACATTGCTCGTGAACTCCACCTCACTTTTTAAAATGCCCTCTTCTTCCAAAGGTAATTTAACCATAAAGGTATTTTACTGGATTTCAACGTTTTTTTGTTATTGAAATTGTCGTATAATGTTCAAGCACTGTTTACAAATTATTAAAGATTCATATGTAACGTGTGAAACAGCTGAAATATCTCTTTAACAAAAACATTTCTTTTTTTTTTGCAGTGCACGTTGCTGTGTGTTGGTCTGAGCACTGCATGATTGGGGCACAAGTTGTGATTTCATTGGCTGGGGCCTGAAAAGTGGCCATCGCCCACAAAGCCACCTGAGGTAACCTTTTGGCAAGCCTTGCAGCCAGATCAAGTGGCCACTTTAACCCCATATGTGGGCCATCGGGGCCACTGGCCACATTGCCCAAGCCAAGCAAAGTAACCACTGGGATGAAAATGCCACTAGCAATCAGTCTGAGGCAAGTCCCACTTGTACCAAGAAGCAGATGAGATATGTGAGATATCACACACCCCCGCCCTAGCCTGGAACATGTGGTGCACATACAAGTTATGATGGAGCTGATTCATGGAATTTGTGTGCCGAAAAACGAGGATTTGTGTGCCATACTGCCCGCATATCCCTATTTGTTAAACAGGGATTTGCAGGTAGAATGGCGCACAAATCCCACTTTTTCGGTGCACACATTCCATGAATCAGCCCCAGAGTGTCAAAAGAGTGGTTTCCCCATAGGCAAAATGTGCCGTTTTTGCCACAGCTCAAACTACGGGACAGATTTTTGGCAAATAAGAAACATGTTGAAAGCAAAGCAATCGAAGGGAATGAGTTCTTTGTTGGGTGTAAATCTGTCAAGTGTTTCTGGTGAGGACGGGGTGCCTTCGGTAGCCAGAGATGTATATTTATCTTCCATGATGCATTGCATTCAAGGTTTTTTTCTTTCAGAAAATCTGCCATATCGAACATCTCGATTAAAGAGAGCAAAAGATCACGATTCTTTTTTTTGAAAATGCGCCGAAAGTGATATAAAGGGGTGGTAAAGCCGTTTTTATGCTGGAGAACATGTTCACAGATTTAGTGAAGCAGATGTATTAAGGTTTGCTGGCCCACGTATAGTGTATATGTGCCTTTTTCTGAGCATTTACCCAAAATCCAGGATGTGGCAGGCACAATAAATGTGTGTAAAGGCAGGAAGTATTTTAAGTTAATTTTTTGAAGTGATATTATAAGTGCAGGGAATTACTCATAAATTCACTGTTTGGGGGATGTCATTCGGGGAATGTTTAGCTTCTGTGGTGTGGGATGGGGATAACTGCTTAAATTCTTCTTTCATATTGAAAATAAAATGCTCCACAGCCTCTCAAGCAATGTTCAATTGGTGTTTTTATTATCCTTTGATTTGATTGGACATTCTTTTCACGTGATTTAACAATGAAGATCTCGATCTCAATGGCACATCAATGATGAAGATCAAGAACTTTGTATAAGGCCTATGTATTTAGGTACTGTGGCAAGGCCAACTCTGTGCCAACATGTGTGTTTGCAGACCATTATCTCCAGGCTTACCTCGTGAAGCAGATTCTGGCCACTGTATGTCTTTACTTTCAGTAAGCTACAGAATAATGCTAAGAGATACCAGAGAAGGCCAAGAGAGATAACCATGATCAGCACCCATGGTTCGAATGAGAAAGAAGGGGCAAAATTAATGCCATAGCTCTGCCGAGACCAGAGCACTGTGTACACCTACTTCATAGAGAGAGAGAGAGAGAGAGAGAGAGAGAGAGAGAGAGAGAGAGAGAGAGAGAGAGACACACAGCTGCTGCCGCCACTCACCAGAGCAGCATGGAAACCTTTGTCACGATATTGGCAGAGTCTGCTGGAAACAATACACCATCAATGCAAGGTTCCCTAGACTACCAGGGACATACAAGAGGAAGTGACAAACCCTGCCCTGAACTTCTCGAGCTGGCCCACAGGAATGAGGCCCAAACCACGTGCTAGGGTATTGAATTTCCTACCCACCATATTCACATAGTGGTGAGCCCCATGTAGAAAGTGGTTGGGGCTTAGCTCCCTTTTCAAGATTGTCCCTGCAAATATGCACACTGGGAGGGAAAGAAAAGGGCAGATTGATTAAGGAAAAGTGTCAAATCGTCGCAGTGGGGTATTTAAAAGGGTGTTGTCAGAGGTGGAGGACAACCAAAAGACCAGCAGTATGGATGGAGAGGGATCATTGGCTTGTGGTGGCGGTTTGTGGAATAGTTGAGGTATTGGCTTAGGAGTGACAGTATTTCTGCAGTGTGAATGTGTGCAAATGAATAGCTAAGGTGCTGTTAGGAGTGAATGTGAAGCAAAGGGTTCAGGGTGAAGGAACAGTGATTGAGTAGTAGTGGAGGGTGGAATGGACTAGTGAGAGTAGTAGTGGGCAGAGGATATTAGTGATGGGATGAGAGTAGCAGTGGGCAGAGTAGAGTAGTAGTGGGGTGGAGGAGAGAATTAGTTGGTGGGGGAGAGTAGTAGTGGAAAGAGGAGAGTAGTAGTGGGTAGATGCGAGTAGCAATAGGCAGAATATAGTATTAGTGTGTAAAGAAGAGTAATCGTGGGAGGAGAAAAATAGTCGAGGGAGGAGAGAGTAGCAGTGCGGAGGAGGGGAGTAGTAGTGGAATGGGAGAAGTAGCATTGAATTCTGAGGCAAGTAGTAGGAAATCTTAGATGGACAAACGAGTGGTGGGATGACTATTAAGGATGGGTACAGCAGCAAGAGTAGAATGGAAGAGAGGGATGCACATGAATGAACCAACTTGAAACTAACAGAGTAAGTGGAAGGCACGTTCCAAATCTTAATTACAAAACTAGCTCAGTATGGAGATTTAGGAAGTCCCTCATGGAGTTTAGTCTGCTTTTATCTTAAAACATAGGGGTCAATATTCAGTAGTAATAAGCAGGTGTTACAGGCCATGCCTTTTGTGGCAAGACTAGAGAGGGAGGAACGGCCCTAAGCCACTCAAAGAAAATAAAAACCCTTGAACTATCACAAAGATTCAGTCTTTTCTGTGCCATCTGTGACAGAACATACACACAATCAATTTAAAACTGATCAGATTTAGAAAAGACCTAAGGATCAAGAAAGAGAAGAATGGGTCATGTCACATTGGAAACTGATAAAGCATGAAGGGAGAAAAAATATCTCTCTTCGTCTGGTTTCTTGGTTCAGGCTGCACAAAGATTGAGATACTTGATATGACATCTCAAGATTCATGTGCAATCCTTATGTAGAAGTCAGATAGTACACAACAATTGAAAGTTTTTGGAGGTGAAGAGAAAATTAACGGAAAATGACAAGAGGTTTGAGCTGAGACATTGCATGCAGTTTAAAAACAGTTAGGGAGAAATAATGCACTCTGTTTTAAAAACATCTTGAGTTGTATCATAGTTACCGGGTATAGCTTTAAGATTGAGATCACAGTCCTTTATTTTCAGCAAGACAATTTTTCATTGGAGTACTTTTTTGGGAAGGTCGCAACCCGAATGACAGTAATCCATTTAAATAAGAATAAACAAAAAGTGGAAATTAAAGTTTCGTTGGGGAAAGACACTATGTAAGAAACCTAAGAAGGGAGTTTGCTGGAGTTATTTTATGTAAAGCACAATTATGTAAGAAGAAAATGAAGAACGTTTTTTCTAAGATCTCTTTTCTTTTTTTTCCAAAGCACATGCTTTACAGTCGAGATGTCTAATCTCGATCTTCAAAAAGTGAAGAAAGGAAACATCACACTTCTAAGTGCAATTAACAGGTCACAATCTCAGTTCCCTATTGTCATTCTTTTTAAAAAGAAAAAAGTGAATACTACCAAAATATTGAACAGTAGGTTCTGGTAGTTGTGTTATATTTCCAATGTAAGTTGATAAATGTTATGTTTAATTAGCACCTCGGCTAGAACGCAGGTATTCTGTGACGCTTGTCAGGATTCCATTGTTATACATATCAACCAGTAAACTGCACTCCCTGCTCCCCATCCCCCCACTTGTCTGCAATGCCTTCTCTCACAATAATAAAGGTATGAAAGCCGTCATTGAGTGTGGCTGTTTGTACAGAGCTGCAAGCTAATGTCAATGGTTAATAGCTGCTATCTATTAATAACAGTTTGAACGTATATCCTGCTTACATTTTCGAAGGGATGATGACATGTGTCCTCTCTAGCTGTTCCTTTCTTGTCTAGCAGACCGGGATTTATGTATTCTGTCATTCTCAATTCCGTGTGGTCTTTATGATGTGTAAATGTTGAAAGGACTTTACTTGCTCATCCACCTAGGAAGCAAAGTATTTTCTTTATTTCCATGCCACTGAGGTGGTGTCAAGATGAGCAAGCACAAAGACAGATGTGCCAGGGCCACCTCTTGCCTACCTCGCTTCTGGTCGTGGGTTCTTATAGCATTATTGCCTGCGCTAGCAGTGTAATATGACCTCGTCTTTGACTTTTAGGCCTCCTTATGGGCTCACCATTCAGTTTGATCCATAAGTCAGGTTTGCAGGCACATATATTGCCTTTTGGCATGGGCAATGACATTTATTTATATTTAGGTACATTATAGAAGGCAGCATAGGCGCAGAAGTAAAATGAGTTGAAGGAAAGAAAGTGGCAAGGAAAATGTTAGAAAGGGAAGGTGATTTGACAGGTTAGGGATAGGAGAGACATAGTAAAGGAAGTATTAGAAAATAAAGGTAGTAAAGAGGCAAGAATGCGAACATACAAGATTATTAGGAAGGTGGTGGAGACTAGTAGAGAGGATGACAGGTAAAAAAACAAATGTGAAACTGAAATTTCATAATCAAGACTTGAATTGTCTAAAACGGTATCTCAGGACTAGTTTGTATGGTGTATATATCTTGATTTTTGTGCAATTTGAAATGAAGGAGGTCAATTACATGGACCGACAGACTTTCTTTTACAGATTTTCAATTATTAATTGAGTTGCTTGGAAAAGCCTATAATTTTTCTAATATTGTTTTACATGCATTTGTTCCCGTTCTACTTCAAATATAATGTTTCATACATGTGAAACCTACCTATAGCTTCATTTGATGTTCTGCACCTTCTTATTCGATTCTTTCTTCAGATGGACTCTGAGTGATATTCCATCTGTTATGTGATGTGATTTTTAAAAGAGGTTTTGGTAGCATGGTTTGTACCTAGTTTGAGACCTTTTAAAATAGGATATTCATGAAGGGGTGGAAGAACTTTCTTTTGCAGCTTGCAATATGAATATATTATGACATCGTTTACATTGTTTTATAGTAACTTAAAATATACATATTATGAATAATATAACTCAAATGTACAACTTGTGAATGCATTTGTTTTTTTTCAAATGTAATTCTACATATTCTGATTTCATTGGCCTATAGTCTAATGATGATGCATAAATGGTGACAAGCTTTTCTGGAAGAGAAGTATTTTTCAAGTTCCTTACTTGTTATGTTGTTTATGAGGAGAGTTTAATAAATAGTATCTCCTAGTTGTATTTTCTTCTTAGGGGAAGCGTGAAGAGGTGGGATAGTAAATGTTTAAGGTGTATTAGCCATCTTTTAATTGGAAGTGGTACTAAATAACCTATACAAACACTGGTACATCAGTAATTCTTGCACGTTTTACCAATGACACAATTTTTGTTCTGAGTGATGTGTGTTTGGACCAATGAAAAATAAGAGTGCTTAATTCTCTCTTAATTTTCTACCATATATTTATTGGTCCAATCGTGAGAGGTATTATCTTTCAAGAAACCAGAAGATGCTTTTTAGAAATTGGTGTACATGTAAAGATACTTGGTTTTCTAAAAGCGGCGTCCCTGGACTTTTTTTAATAACCTCTATTTTCTTGGGAAATTCATATTTCCATCATGTTGGTTCTGTGGTTATAATTATGATTTATTTTAGTTCATGGAATCAGAAAACAAACGAGTGTTAGTTTATGGATTCAGAAAACAAAACAGCCTACAAGTGTTTTGAGGTGTGTTCTTCTTCAGAGCTCTTAGAACATCGTGTGCAGAGCTTCTAAGCCTCCAAAAATATCCCTGGATCTTTATTTTGTAAAAATGCAACTCCAGTTAAATAAGCTTAATAATACGTTGTTTGTGATGTGGCTATTCAGCCTTAGGCTGTGTTTGCGATGGAAGGGAACTATTGTGATACCTGGATATGGCAATGATTGCAGCCATCCTCCATCTGGATCACTCTTTGGACAAACTTTCCTGCTGTTTAGACGTTCCCTTGCTGAGTCAATAGAGTTGTATTTCACAGGATGGATAACTATATGGTAACTAATGGAGAGACTTTCTAACCTCTTTTGATGGAGACACTGAAGGTTTTGGATTGTGTGGTAGTCCAACATATCATCCTATTACAACAGGATTTGAGGTGTTGGAGGTTATACAAGATGTCAGTAGATTTTTAAAAAAAGTTTTAAAATTGCATTATGGATGTTGAGCAGAGGTTATTTTGTGAAGAACAAATTGGTGTGGACTTTAAAGAAAAAGCATTCACAACTAATTTTGTCTATGGACATGCATGTCAGGAATAGGTGTTGGGGCAAGAGAAGGTGTGTAATGGGTAAGAAACGGCTTTGAAATGGCTTTGCACTAGAATTCCCTGCAGGCTGTGGGATATTGTGTAGTTTAGAGCAGTCGCGCGGTGAGCCAGCTGTGCAATCAGATGACTTCTTAAACCGTCAACCACCCATGCTTCGGTGCGGATAATTACCTATGATCAGCACGGGCGGCGGCGGTGTGTTCTGTGGGTGAGTAGTATTGCGGCTATTGAGACGCCGGAGGTATGTTTGCTGAGGAGACCGGGCCGCGACAGTGTTTATGAGTGGCTGTGGCGACATGCTAACTCAGGAGCCTGGGTTGCGGCGGTGAACAGTGGCTGCCCCTAATATAGTCCACGCCATTCTCCAAGGTCCAGGTGTCCTCGTGAGGCACCCGGACACATAGATGAATGCCTTAATATCTATTACCCTGTGAGAAACTGTGTGCTCGCGTCTATCTTATTTGTCAATTGGAAAATGTATGTGTGTGCCGAGAGTATGCTATGTTAAATTATAAGGAAAAAGTGAGAGAAGTTAAGGTCACACTTCTCTGTTTTTCAACGTTTGTGGCCATGAGGTTTAGGAGCACGACTTACAAAGAACATTAAAGATACTTTATTTTCGAATATTACATGCCATATAGGGGTACTTCTCCAGACAAGGGGAGAGGGGCACAGCTAAATGTAATGATTTGCAATGTTTGTTTTTGCATCTGTGTGCCCAATGGGCCAATTGTCTTGTGTTTTCATGAAAGGGACTGTCCCTTTGTTTGTGCCATAACGCTTACAGTTAAAACCATGTCCTGCGTCATGACACTATACGTTTGTTGTGTGGTGCTACCTTCTGTTATGCTTTTTGTACCTAACACATTGTTGAATGTGCATTTATGTTTTGGCTTGGCTACTCAAGTACATGCTGTGTTACAAAGAATACAACTAGAGGCAGGAATAAGGTTGGAGTTGGACTGAACAGGTTTTAGAGGTCAGGTTTAGGAGTACAGGTTTAGGTGTCCATGTTTAGGAGTATGGGTTGTCAACATAATTGCTTGATATGTATATGCATGCTTTCTCTTCCCCCTACCCATTATCATTCCCCATCCTTTCCCTAACTCCGTCCTCCCCCCATTGGCTGCCACGTGGTTACCTGTGTTACTAATATCCAGGCGCCCGTGCCAACCATGGTGGGAGGTTCGATCTATTCGGCTTCTGTGGTTCAGGAGGGTGGGTCGATACCCTTTCACCCCATATGATTTTTGACAATGCAACAGGTACAGTCAATAAATAAAGGCTCTTTTTAGAGCCACCAATGCATTTTGTCATTTGTACATATTTTTCATATTTATTTAATAATGTACATACGAATCTTTGGAATATTGATTTTGAGAGACAGAGGCAAAGACCACGTTCTATGCCACTCTTTATAGAAATCTTGATCGTAATGTGTAGTTTAAATAAAGGAACAGCCAATATTCAAAGGTCCATTATAGATCTACCAAAACATGTAATCATGTAAAGTATTTAGGTGCCAATATTTCCAAATAATGTTGATTTGAATTGTGATTTTTAGAATCAAAATGTTCAGCCTGATCAATAGAGATTGCAATATGTAGAAATCCTGATCCTAATTTAATGTTTCGGGTATTATTCAAAACTATAAGAAAGATATGAGTCAGAAATTGGCTAATTTGTGAAGTACTTAATGTAGAAAAAACTTTGGTGACATTTTTACTTGATTTTTTAATGTTTGAATTCGATTTGTCTCTCCATTTTCTTTTCTGTATTTGGGCAATATTTGAAAACAGTGAATGAAGTGTGTGAAAACATTTCTATTTGTTTAGCGATATCGTTTTTTATACACAAAGTTTGGTACATTCCTTTGAAAAAAATGATATCATTGCATCTGCAAAGGATTTGTTTCTATCCACTCTTTTTGAACAAATCTGGTAATACTCGATGGCACATCATGCCACATGTTAATAGCACATTTATATTGCAGTTTGGAAGATTTTGATCAATGTTTTATTTCTGTATATGTTTTAAGCTGTAAGTAAATTAATCCATGCATCTCCAGTGTGGTCAACTGTTTTTCTTTCTTGCTTCATGCCTTCTCTGTGGGGCATCACTTATGATAATCCCAGCAAAAGGCTGAGGTTATAAGGTATGTCTTTGTTTTGGGGGGACACATATTGTAATTTGATAGGTTAAATGGTGTAGAGGTCAGTTTTAAGCATCCATTTTTATAAAGGTAGGACACATGTTAGGTATTTGCTATTAAAGTAATGGAGGCAGCCATGCCATGCTGTTGTTTTTTTTCTTGTCTTTGTTCTATCCTTGGCATTTTGAAAGTGATCTTATGTTGCCGGACTATTTCAATGGCTTTTTGGAGTGAGCTACTGCTTGCTGAAATTGTTACATCTGTAATTATTGGGAGTGAGACACTTTCTAAAAGGCATACCTGTTTTGAAGACCTTTTCAACATAGGGAGTGAGCAAAGACTTTGGACTGTGAACATTTATTTTGTTTGCTTTATTTATATGTAAACATAGGTTATCACAGTATGTGTAATAGTGGTTAATAGATTTGTGCTTTGATGAATGTACATATACATGCAAATACATAAGTTCACTTTGGAGTACTATAGTTAAAGCAAGATGAAATGAAGAAGAGGCAAAATGGAAACAAGAAAAAAAAATGATGTTCTCTGTGCTGCTGAATTATGTAATCCAGTGCCATCCAGTGCTAGTTGTTATGAGGAATCACATTTACATTGACCAAGGAGAGATATTGTAACTTGTTATTTCTTTTTGCAATAAGGGAGTTGCAATGCTATTATTATAGTTGGAGGTGCCAGCATGCCTGTGAAAGAGAGAGAGAGAGAGAGAGAGAGAGAGAGAGAGAGAGAGAGAGAGAGAGAGAGAGAGTGTGTGTGTGTGTGTGTGCGTGCGTGCGTGCGTGTGCGCGTTTGTGCGTGCGTGTGTGTGTGTGTGTGTGTGTGTGTGTGTGCAACTTCCTTTGTTCTACAGTATATAAAGAGTTGTGGTATTCTGCTATTCTGTGGTATCACTGCCTGACACATTTTTCTATCTAGTTATTCAGACAGGAGGGCATGTATCTGATCAAAGTATTGAAATCACAAGAAAGCGAAAGCAGCAGAAGGCGGGGGTGAGGAGAAGTCAATTAATTGTATAAGTAAGAACAGTATAATGATAGAGGGAAAAAATATTGAAACTGAATGCACCAGAGATAATTACATTTGCAGCCAACTGAAACAGAAGGGAACATGGTAGAGTATGATAGATCTAGATTGCATATCTATATGAGGGATAGATAAGAGAACAAGACAGCAAGGTTGGTATTCGAGAGGAGGGCCTCAAGAAGGGAAGATTCATGTGATGATGAACAGAGAGACAGAGAGACAGTTGACACAGACTTTACAATGACGCAAAGAGAGAAAAGAAATACTATTAAGTAGAGTGCAGGAGACATTGCATATATTATCCTAGGGGAAAGTTGGACAGTATACAATGGAGAGCATAACTGTGATTGTAATGAGATATAATACAGAGGAGAGAGGAAGAAAAAAGGAAGGAAGAATACTAAATAGCATTGGAGGGACACTAAATTGACAGATGCAGGGAGACTGTACCAAATGAAATAGAGCTGGAGAAAAAAAGGTATTGTAAATAGTGAATCCTAATGAAAATCAGTTTATGGACAATGATATGTCATTCCTATGTACAGTTACTCACCCCTCCATGGTATAGGTTTTGAAGATGTGCTTCTTCTCACCCTCCCTCAGGAAAGCAGCATAGGATTTCCAGATCATGCCCTGTTGTTTTCCATGTCCCTTTAAAAGCATAGACACATTGCACATGTTTGATATCATTGTTGAGTGCTTGTTTGTAGATCTGGGTGGCCTGTGGTGAAATATTATCATATGAAAGTTAGACTTGCTACATGTGCTTTTAATATTGACCATTCTTTTTCTATCAAGATTAGGGGTATGGTGGTTAAGTATTCACTTAATGTAAATGTCATACAACCAGAGACGTTTTTATGGGAGGGCAAAAGGGGCACTTGCCCAGGGCCCCCACCTTGGAGGGGGCCCCACAAGGCCGCATGATCTAAAGAAGTAAGATTCCTTTGTTCACCAGAATTAAATAGCACACATCAGGAAATGTTATGGCATGGTGCTGAGGCTCTAAACCTTTATTGCCTGTCTGTTTTGACAAGTACATTCTGCCTCCATCAATTCAGCACATATTGTTTTCTATGTTAAGTGTGGTATATATAGTGTGTTTGTTCCTTGTGGCACAACTCCTGTAGCATTCTTTCTTTCCTGTGGGAATTATGTTGATCGTGTGCAATAGCCAAATTTTAAATGTATATTGGTAAATTGAGTGCCACGATGGTTCAGAAGTTAGCTCAGTGTGTTAAGCACTCATTGCAAAGATATGTGTTCCTATGCAAGATTAGAATAGCAGATTCCTGTAAGGCTGGCCTTTCCTATGTCTGAAGTTTATGAATCTGCCTGTGTATGTACTTGGTCTTGCAGCACAACAGGTGCTATTATTAGCAATGTACCTGCACCAGATAGGGGTTGCTATAAAAACGAACATGTCATCCTTATGGTGAAGGTCTAGAAATTGGTTTGTTCAGATGGGGTGTTGTAAAACCTAGGCAATCACCTCCAAAGATGTGCATAAACTGTTCATCTAAGAGATTAATAAGTATCCAAATTTGGAACCAAAGCATTCATGCTTGTATCCTGGCTTTGCCAGCAGACAATACAGGGATCCTGGTCAAATCATCTAATATTGCATACATTACTGTACTGTCTTCTGCTGGTGGCATCGTTTCCCCCATTACTTGATAGGTCTTCTTATGTAGGCTATTTGAGTGGAATGGGTGATAGACAGAAGGGAGCGGACCAGATGGTTCAGGACTCGGGCAAGCATATTTGAAAGTCTGCTCGCTTGACACAAAAAAACGATTTGCATTTTTGTAAAAGTAAACGTTTTTTCTGCACTTTTATAAATGACAATTTCACAAGCCAGTGTTTTGGAACTATGTAAAGCTTTCAAATACAAAAGACCAACCCATATTAAATCTGTTAAATCACGCTGATTGGTATGCTGGAAACTTATATACTTCTCTTGATGATGGAGAGAATGAAGCTAGAATCATTCTGTGTTACCCCTTCTAGAATATTTTGTTTTTCAAAATTGTCATGTTTGGTAATGTGATTAGTGTACTTTCCAAGTCAGTTTTATAAAATAAGATTATTTTAGTTAATGGTAAGAATTGGTAATGAAAGTGTTCAAATGCAGAAATTGCCATATCCCAGATTCACCCGTTAACCAGTGTGTGTTTAATGTTGGGCATTTAGTTTGATCTTGTATTGCCTAGCCTCTCGAAATTGCCAGTCACTAAACCTTTCAAAAGTTTCAGCCCTTCAGAGAGATTTCCTTCTCAGGGCATGATCTTCAAAACAGCCTCCCTCGTGGTTTCACTAGTTATAGTGTTGCTTGCACTGTAATAGTGAGCATTGATATATTGCACAACACAGGCACTTTATTCTTTTGATCAATAATAGCAACTCTATTTGAAAACCATATCCTGCTTCCAATCTCAGTCGGTCAGGATCCAGACATCTCTTTGTAGCTTCTCATCTGCATCCACTATCCATGCTATGGTATGTGTAGCTTTCTCCTTCCTACCAATTGGCCTCTCTATCAATGCTTGCGCACATTTACGTTCTGAGAGGCAGCAAATGTGAGTTCTCTGTCTATTCTGGATTACCTGTACCTTTTACATACAATCCTGTATTAATACTACAGGTTGCATACCTTCCTGGATTATATTGATAAACAGTCTCCTGAATCTAATCTATGCTAGAACAGAAGTAACCTCCTCGTAGACTGATAATGTTGGCCTTCAAATGGTACATGTTTTTCATTCTGATTAGAGCAAGAATGAAGAGGGTAAGAGGATTTAAAGGGAGTAAACATCTTTATTATTAATGCTGTGAGGCAGCATATCAACCTATGGGTTGTGATTGTGTTGGGGGAGGGGCAGGGCAGATATTCTTGATCACTTAATTCCTTTGGTTTGGTGGAGGGGGGCCCCAAATAGGTCCATGCCCAGGGCCCCAAAAGTGCTTAAAATGGCCCTGCATACAACAAACTACTATTTATACTAAGAGGATTTAATTCGGAAAATTCCAATTCACTACCTTAGTCGTTATTAAAGAATAATTCAATTTTTTTCATGAAGACAGGAATTTGCAGCATGTTTACATATCTCTATCTTCAGTCAACATATTCCTAAAACATTGGTGATACATTTTTGTGAGTCTTTGGGGTCATTACGACCTGGGCGCAAAGGGATACCGGGCACCGGTAATGACACTGGTGCCGTTGATCCCTTTGCGCCCTATTCCGAGGTCCCTTTGCGGGTCCCTCCCTTAACCCCTGCAAAGGGATACCGGGGGCAATTTGCGGTACCGTTATTGACGCCTTCCCATTGAGCCCTATGGGGGCTCAAATGGGAATGGGGAATGGCTTTTCAAATGGGGACTTACCGGTCCCGCAATGGTTGGAATAGACCGTTAAATCCCCAGAACACCCAGTCGGTGACAGTACCGGTATTGGTGCTAGTCATGGCGCTAATAGCGCCTTGACAAGCACCAACCTCGGAATGAGGGCCCTTATGTTTTGCTGCTAGGTGTATTCTTGCCCTTGAATAGTTCATGAACAGTCTACGCTTGCATTTCCTAATTTGACATAAACACAGTATACTCAGTGTCCTGATTTCAAATGGTTGGAGTTAATATTACATCTACAGTTACTGAATTAGGGAAGATTATCCGACACTGGGTGATGAGGCTTTCATTAATGCTTTGTTTACATTTACCGGTGGTCTTCAGGCAGGGGGAGCGGGATACCATTGCAATTGAGTCTGCCATAGACCATCATATCATTATGCATCATCTTTGTTTTTTGTCAGGGACTGTGTCATTGGAAATAAATCATGAAGTCAAGGAGAAGATACTCACTACTTTGTAGACTACAGTTTAGTGAATGTTTGTTGTAAGTGAATGCTTGTATTCATTAAGAGAGCAAGAGAAGTTTAGGTGATAGATGTGCTTTGGGAGAAAGACTTGAAAACGTTGAGGCCGATTCATGGAATTAATGTGCGCTGAAAATTCCCACGCAAGCGTGCAAAACCGTGCGAATCGCAGTGCAAGTGCAAAAATCACAGTGCAAGTGCGAAAATTGCAGCAAAACCTGCGCACATCGATTCATAGAAGTCCGTGCGCGAGTAAAATCTGGGATGTGTGCAGAAAATCTGCGTGGCGCACGCCGGCGCACAGGTCATCTAACGGCGTGCGCTACGGCCACAGCGGAAGCGCACATAGCGCGGCGCACATAACAAAAGTAGGCGTAACACAGGGTGTGACATGCGGAATGGGGAACAACTTGTGAAAATGTGGGCGTCATGGGGAAAGTACAGGAGGCAAGTGCGCAGAACACCCACACGCCCGCCTACAACACGTATTCATGGAATCGAATAGGGCAAACCAGCGCACGGGCAAAGACGCGCACAGGCCTAAACATGTCCGCCACGAGAAGGCAGGCGGTAGCGTCTCTGCGCATGAAAAAAATGTGCGCCAAAATGTGCGCTAACAAAAAGCACCTATATACAGCTCTGATGATTGTCCCATAGTGTGGCCCTCTAGGACAAATGACGTTCAAAGGGGTACGCGACAAACACGAACACCCGCTGTGTCAAAAATAGCGTGTGCGTGTATTTCAGGGGTGCACGGAAGTTTCACACGCGATTTGCCTTGGGTGAGCGGGGTGCGTGTAAATCTGGGGTTCGCGGGAAGTTTCACACGCGATAGGCCCTGTGCGAGTGGGGTGCGTGTATTCCTGGGGTTTGCGTGAAGTTGCACACACAATTGGCCTGGGTACGTGTAAATCTCGGCTTTGCGGGAAGTCTCACACACGATAGGCCCTGTGCGAGTGGGGTGCGTGTATTCCTGGGATTCGCGTGAAGTTTCACACTGGATTGGCCTGGGTATGTGTAAATCTGGGGTGCGCGGGAAGTTTCACACGCAATTGGCCTTGGGCGAGTGGGGTACGTGTATTTCGGGGGGGCGCGGAAAGGTTCACATGCGACAGGCCCTGTGCGAGTGGGGTACGTGTATATCTGGGGTGCAGGGGAGTCCTACACATGAATTGGCAGTGTGGGTCCTCCCTGGTGTTCCCTCTACACCCTCCACGGCCCCTGCAGGCAGCCCACACCACAGGGGACTACCCTGCACCCCTGGTCATGTCCCGCAGGCAGCCCATCCACCATGGGCATGCCCCCCAGGCAAGCCACATTTCAGCTTGCACTACAGATCACCAACGCATGACCCCCTCCACCCCCACCCCCCAGCAGTGCAGGGCACCTGCCAGCAGGCCCCCACTCATGTCCCACTCATGTCCCCTTGCACCCCCACCCCCCAGCAGTACAGGGCACCTGCCAGCAGGCCCCCACTCATGTCCCCTTGCACCCCCACCTCCCAGCACTGAGGGGCACCTGCCAGCAGGCCCCCACTCATGTCCGCCAGCACCCCCACCCCCCAACACTGAGGGGCACCTGCCAGCAGGCCCCCACTCATGTCCCCTTGCACACCCACCCCCCAGCACTGAGGGGCACCTGCCAGCAGGCCCCCACTCATGTCCCCTTGCACACCCACCCCCCAGCACTGAGGGGCACCTGCCAGCAGGCCCCCACTCATGTCCCACTCATGTCCCCTTGAACCCCCACCCCCCAGCAGTGCAGGGCACCTGCCAGCAGGCCCCCACTCATGTCCCCTTGCACACCCACCCCCCCAGCACTGAGGGGCACCTGCCAACAGGCCCCCACTCATGTCCCCTTGCACACCCACCCCCCCAGCACTGAGGGGCACCTGCCAGCAGGCCCCCACTCATGTCCCACTCATGTCCCTTGCACCCCCACCCCCCAGCAGTGCAGGGCACCTGCCAGCAGGCCCCCACTCATGTCCCCTTGCACCCCCACCCCCCAGCAGTGCAGGGCACCTGCCAGCAGGCCCCCATTCATGTCCCCCAGCACCCCCACCCCCCAGCACTGAGGGGCACCTGCCAGCAGGCCCCCACTCATGTCCCCTTGCACACCCACCCCCCAGCACTGAGGAGCACCTGCCAGCAGGCCCCCACTCATGTCCCCTTGCACACCCACCCCTCAGCACTGAGGGGCACCTGCCAGCAGGCCCCCACTCATGTCCCACTCATGTCCCCTTGCACACCCACCCCCCAGCAGTGCAGTGCACTTGCCAGCAGACCCCACTCATGTCCCTTTGCACCCCACCCCCCAGCAGTGCAGGGCACCTGCCAGCAAGCCCCCACTCATGTCCCACTCATGTCCCCTTGCACCCCCACCACCCCAGCAGTGCAGGGCACCTGCCTGCAGGCCCCCACTCATGTCCCCTTGCACCCCCACCCCCCAGCAGTGCAGGGCACCTGCCAGCAGGCCCCCACTCATGTCCCACTCATGTCCCCTTGCACCCCTACCCCCCAGCAGTGCAGGGCACCTGCCAGCAGGCCCCCACACATGTCCCCTTGCACACCCACCCCCCCAGCACTGAGGGGCACCTGCCAGCAGGCCCCCACTCATGTCCCACTCATGTCCCTTGCACCCCCACCCCCCAGCAGTGCAGGGCACCTGCCAGTAGGCCCCCACTCATGTCCCCTTGCACCCCCAGCCCCCCAGCAGTGCAGGGCACCTGCCAGCAGGCCTCCACTCATGTCCCCCAGCACCCCACCCCCCAGCACTGAGGGGCACCTGCCAGCAGGCCCCCACTCATGTCCCCTTGCACACCCACCCCCCAGCACTGAGGGGCACCTGCCAGCAGGCCCCCACTCATGTCCCCTTGCACACCCACCCCTCAGCACTGAGGGGCACCTGCCAGCAGGCCCCCACTCATGACCCACTCATGTCCCCTTGCACACCCACCCCCCAGCAGTGCAGTGCACTTGCCAGCAGACCCCCACTCATGTCCCCTTGCACCCCACCCCCCAGCAGTGCAGGGCACCTGCCAGCAAGCCCCCACTCATGTCCCACTCATGTCCCCTTGCACCCCCACCACCCCAGCAGTGCAGGGCACCTGCCTGCAGGCCCCCACTCATGTCCCCTTGCACCCCCACCCTCCAGCAGTGCAGGGCACCTGCCAGCAGGCCCCCACTTATGTCCCACTCATGTCCCCTTGCACCCCCACCCCCCAGCAGTGCAGGGCACCTGCTAGCAGGCCCCCGCCATGTCCCCTTGCACCCCCACCCCCCAGCAGTGCAGGGCACCTGCCAGCAGGCCCCCACTCATGTCCCACTCATGTCCCCTTGCACCCCCACCCCCCAACAGTGCAGGGCACCTGCCAGCAGGCCCCCACTCATGTCCCCTTGCACCCCCACCCCCCAGCAGTGCAGGGCACCTGCCAGCAGGCCCCCACTCATGTCCCCTTGCACACCCACCCCTCAGCACTGAGGGGCACCTGCCAGCAGGCCCCCACTCATATCCCCTTGCACACCCACCCCCCAGCACTGAGGGGCACCTGCCAGCAGGCCCCCACTCATGTCCCCTTGCACACCCACCCCTCAGCACTGAGGGGCACCTGCCAGCAGGCCCCCACTCATGACCCACTCATGTCCCCTTGCACACCCACCCCCCAGCAGTGCAGTGCACTTGCCAGCAGACCCCCACTCATGTCCCCTTGCACCCCACCCCCCAGCAGTGCAGGGCACCTGCCAGCAAGCCCCCACTCATGTCCCACTCATGTCCCCTTGCACCCCCACCACCCCAGCATTGCAGGGCACCTGCCAGCAGGCCCCCACTCATGTCCCCTTGCACACCCACCCCCCCAGCACTGAGGGGCACCTGCCAGCAGGCCCCCACTCATGTCCCACTCATGTCCCTTGCACGCCCACCCCCCAGCAGTGCAGGGCACCTGCCAGCAGGCCCCCACTCATGTCCCCTTGCACCCCCACCCCCCAGCAGTGCAGGGCACCTGCCAGCAGGCCCCCATTCATGTCCCCCAGCACCCCCACCCCCCAGCACTGAGGGGCACCTGCCAGCAGGCCCCCACTCATGTCCCCTTGCACACCCACCCCCCAGCACTGAGGATCACCTGCCAGCAGGCCCCCACTCATGTCCCCTTGCACACCCACCCCTCAGCACTGAGGGGCACCTGCCAGCAGGCCCCCACTCATGTCCCACTCATGTCCCCTTGCACACCCACCCCCCAGCAGTGCAGTGCACTTGCCAGCAGACCCCACTCATGTCCCTTTGCACCCCACCCCCCAGCAGTGCAGGGCACCTGCCAGCAAGCCCCCACTCATGTCCCACTCATGTCCCCTTGCACCCCCACCACCCCAGCAGTGCAGGGCACCTGCCTGCAGGCCCCCACTCATGTCCCCTTGCACCCCCACCCCCCAGCAGTGCAGGGCACCTGCCAGCAGGCCCCCACTCATGTCCCACTCATGTCCCCTTGCACCCCTACCCCCCAGCAGTGCAGGGCACCTGCCAGCAGGCCCCCACACATGTCCCCTTGCACACCCACCCCCCCAGCACTGAGGGGCACCTGCCAGCAGGCCCCCACTCATGTCCCACTCATGTCCCTTGCACCCCCACCCCCCAGCAGTGCAGGGCACCTGCCAGTAGGCCCCCACTCATGTCCCCTTGCACCCCCAGCCCCCCAGCAGTGCAGGGCACCTGCCAGCAGGCCTCCACTCATGTCCCCCAGCACCCCACCCCCCAGCACTGAGGGGCACCTGCCAGCAGGCCCCCACTCATGTCCCCTTGCACACCCACCCCCCAGCACTGAGGGGCACCTGCCAGCAGGCCCCCACTCATGACCCACTCATGTCCCCTTGCACACCCACCCCCCAGCACTGAGGGGCACCTGCCAGCAGGCCCCCACTCATGACCCACTCATGTCCCCTTGCACACCCACCCCCCAGCAGTGCAGTGCACTTGCCAGCAGACCCCCACTCATGTCCCCTTGCACCCCACCCCCCAGCAGTGCAGGGCACCTGCCAGCAAGCCCCCACTCATGTCCCACTCATGTCCCCTTGCACCCCCACCACCCCAGCAGTGCAGGGCACCTGCCTGCAGGCCCCCACTCATGTCCCCTTGCACCCCCACCCCCCAGCAGTGCAGGGCACCTGCCAGCAGGCCCCCACTTATGTCCCACTCATGTCCCCTTGCACCCCCACCCCCCAGCAGTGCAGGGCACCTGCTAGCAGGCCCCCGCCATGTCCCCTTGCACCCCCACCCCCCAGCAGTGCAGGGCACCTGCCAGCAGGCCCCCACTCATGTCCCACTCATGTCCCCTTGCACCCCCACCCCCCAACAGTGCAGGGCACCTGCCAGCAGGCCCCCACTCATGTCCCCTTGCACCCCCACCCCCCAGCAGTGCAGGGCACCTGCCAGCAGGCCCCCACTCATGTCCCCTTGCACACCCACCCCTCAGCACTGAGGGGCACCTGCCAGCAGGCCCCCACTCATATCCCCTTGCACACCCACCCCCCAGCACTGAGGGGCACCTGCCAGCAGACCCCCACTCATGTCCCACTCATGTCCCCTTGCACCCCTACCCCCCAGCAGTGCAGGGCACCTGCCAGCAGGCCCCCACTCATGTCCCCTTGCACACCCACCCCCCAGCATTGAGGGGCACCTGCCAGCAGGCCCCCACTCATGTCCCACTCATGTCCCCTTGCACCCCCACCCCCCCAGCAGTGCAGGGCACCTGCCAGCAGGCCCCCACTCATGTCCCCTTGCACCCCCACCCCCCAGCACTGAGGGGCACATGCCAGCCGGCCCCCACTCATGTCCCACTCATGTCCCCTTGCAACCCAACCCACCAGCAGTACAGGGCACCTGCAAGCAGGCCCCCACTCATGTCCCCTTGCACCCCCACCCCCAGCAGTGCAGGGCACCTGCCAGCAGGCCCCCACTTGTGTCCCCTTGCACCCCTACCACCCAGCAGTGAAATGGCGATCTCATGACACAAACCAAAAGTCAACTATGTACATCAACACATGTCCGCCACATGAAGGCAGGCGGTAGCGTCCCTGCGCATTAAAAAAATGCCTGTATAGACAGCTCTGATGAATGTCCCATACTCTGGCCCTCTAGGACAAATGAAGTGCAAAGGGGTACGCGACAAACACGGACACCCGCTGTGTCAAAAATAGCATGTATTTCGGGGGTGCGCGGGAAGTTTCACACACGCGATTGTGCCTGGGCGAGCGGGGTATGTGTACTTCAGGGGCTCGTGGGAAGTTTTACACGTGATTGTGCCTGGGCGAGCGGGGTACGTGTACTTCAGGGGCGAGCGGGAAGTTTTAATGTGATTGTGCCTGGGTGAGCGGGATACGTTTACTTCAGGGGCTCACGGGAAGTTTTAGACGCGATTGGGCCTGGGCGAGTGGGGTAAGTGTATTACTGGGGTGGGCGGAGAAGAACAGGAGGCAAATGCGCAGAACGCCCACACGCACCCGCCAAAAAAGACGCGCTAATCCGGAAACACGTATGCCAGCAGGAAGCAGGCGCACGTGAACCCGCGTAGCATAAAAGTGCGCACAAACAACTAGCAAGCTCAGACGCCAGGATGAACATACCGTTCCTAGCAGCAGTGGTTGTGGGATACCGTAGGAGGAGGAGGAGGATAGTCAGGCCCAGAATTTTCACACCCAGAACCAGCCTTTTTGGGATGCCTGATGACCAGGTGTATGGGAGGTACAGGTTTCCACCTCACATAATACTCGACCTGGTCAGTGAGTGGGAGGATGACCTCACATCACCCACCCTCTGCTCCCAAGCACTCAGCCCCCTGGAGAAGGTCCTCAATGTACTGCACATTTTGGCCACCGGATCATTTCTGCGGACAAGTGCCATAGTGGGGGGGTGTCATAGGCCACGCAATCACGCTGCCTACACCAGGTCTTGGCCATCATGAATGCACGCCCATCAGTCCGCAGGCACATATACCTGCCCAGAAAACCTGCAGAAAGGCAGGCTGCCATCCAGGATTTCTACGGGGTGGCACAATTACCCAAAGTTCTAGGTGCCATTGATTGCACCCATGATGCTCTACGTCCCCCCAGGGCATCAGAGCACATCTATAGAAACTGCAAGCACTGGCATTCCATCAACGTCCAGGTAGTATGTGATGCCAAGGGAATCATCACCTCAGTATATGCCAACTATCCAGGGCCCACCCACGACAGTTTCATTTACAGAATGTCAACCCTAAACCGGGACCTAGAAGCTGGGCGGCATGGCGATAAATCGCTGCTTGATGAGTATAAATGCCACTGCACATGCATGCATGCCAGATACTGAGTAATGTCACAACCCTACTAATGATACCCATCACCACCTCCCCAGGGGACAGTGCCTACCCTCTGAGCACCCACATGATGACGCCAATTCGGAACCCCACCACGCCACCCGAGGTAAGATACAACACAGCCCATATTGCAACCCGGGGCATAGTGGAGCGCACATTCGGAGTGCTCAAGTCACGCTTTCGCTCCCTTGACCGTTCTGGCGGGCAGCTGTTATACGCTCCCCCAGGAGTGTGCAGGATCATAATGGCAGCATGTGTCCTGCACAACGTTGCAACACGCCGGGGCCTGCCGGTGGAAATGGTGGTGCCCCCACATCCCCAACCACATGTACGCCCGCTGCGCATGGGAGGGGAAAGGGCACGGGATGAGGCAGCCCGAACGCAGCTGGTGGTTAATTACTTCACTTAGAATCACACCCCTGTGGAGTGCACACAGCCCTGCCACATACCAGCTGACAATCGATGATGACACAAGGGACAGTCAACTGTCACAACCATACCAGCCTGAGATTGGTCACCTGGAAGTGTCACAATGTGTGCATCCCTACCTACAGAAACACCACCAATGCTGTGTCATCAAAAGACACATATGCTGCTAAATGCATTACCCCCTTGCAAAATACAACATGAGAACAGTGCCATGTCACCCAACCCCTCCCCAGCACCACCACCCAACACACCATGGCATGTCATGCTATGTGAGAGCAAACAAAGCAATCCCGAAAACCTGACACAAGTGTCACAAAGTACAGTGTCCCTAATTGAAACTGGCCATACACAATATGCTCCCAGTAATGTTGAACTAACAACACACATGACCAAATACTTACCAACAATACTATGCAGCTACACAAGCTCAAACATAACTAAAACATGACAGTACTAAGTTAAAGTAGTCGTAGTCTTACAACCTGAATATGCCACCACATAGTCTTGCAGGCTTCAAAACATGTATGTGTACTGCATACAACATGAACTCCATCTCCAAAGTAGACAGCCATGTGAAGACATGAGGAATAAACCTGCAAATTCAGAGAGAGACATGGAAGAAGAAGAATACATAATTCCAACATGCAGTGGACAATACAACAACAATATACACAAGGAATGTCTACACAGTATTGTCTACAGACTCCCCACACAGCTCATGGGAGCCCAACATCACTGTGTACATCACTGTCACTTGGTCACACCCTTTGCAAGCCCATGGAAACGGGAAGCAGGAGGGATGTGTGTCTCACGAACCCAAGCATCTAACCCAAACTCAGGACAAGCCTGCATGTGCCCAGCCGGAATACAGTGGATGCCCACGGGAGCCACACAAGGCAACACACTGTTAAAAAAATACTCAAAAATCAAAAAATAAAAAATAAAAAATAAAAAATGGGCATGTGTGGGCTGGGGGGGGGAGGCCACACCCAGGAGGTCCGAGGACAGGGTGCGCACCAACAGCCGCCTGTGTGGATGTTGGGAAAAAAAACACCTCCATGGGCTCATGGCCTGCATGGCTATGCCAATCGGTGAGAACTGCTACTGTCGCTCTCATTACCCTCTGGTGCTGCCACAGGAGGTGGTGGTGCTATGGGAGGCAGCCCACGCAAAGCCCTGGTATGGTCCTCCATGGCAACAAGCATGCGGGTGTGGAAGGTCTCGTTCTGGAGGATTATAGTGCGGAGATCCCCATGCAGCACCTGACGTGATGCCCGGATCTCCTCCCGAGTTGCCTGCATCTCAGCTGAGAGCGAACATGTGAGCTGTCCAGTTGCTGTTCTGTTCTCAAGTTAGTGGAAGTCTCAAGGTCAACAAGAGTCTCCCTTAGGTGATGGAGTTCTACCCTCAGGGCTTCCCTGTGGCCCTGGGACTCTATTGATATCGATTGGCGTAGCGTCTCCAGTGCCGCCCGTCTGTCCCTGTTGGACGGCAACATGTCCTCCCTGTGTGATTGGCAAATGGAGTCTGCTGCCTGCTGTAGTTGCTCCATCTGCCTTTCAGGGGGGGCAATGGAAGTGGCCACCCTCTCCATTGCTTGAGCCATCATCTCAACTGATGCTGCCTGTTGGGTTGCCATACCGTACATGGATTGTTCCCATGCGGTATTGCCTGGTGGCGTACGGCACCATATCGGCGGGCACCACACCTGTTTGGGGCAAGGCAATCTGCGCCTTGCTGTGCCGGCACTGCCTGAGGCTGCAGGACTGCATTCCCCCTCGGATCTGCTGGCCCAGGAACAGGATAAGATGTTGTGGAGTGTGACCCTGCACCCGTAACCGCCAAAGGCTGACTAACCAACACTGACACCCCCATAGAGGGTTCTACCCCTGGTGCAGGTGGGTTGGACAGAACAGAACCCCTTCCAGAAACACTTACCTGCGACGCCACATAGGTCTCATTATCCGAATCAACACCTGAATAGAGGTCTGGGGAGGTGCACCCAGAGACACCCCTGGACAGAATCGTCTGCAGCAAGAGTGGGTTCTCACCCACCACCACATCACCTCCCTCACTGGTGGCTGGTTGTACCTCAGGTTCCTCCTGGGTCTGCACCATCTCTTCAACCTCAACAGCATCAAGTGTGTCATCCCCTGCAAAAACATGAAAGACAAAAAATGGAAACAGGCATTAGCACCATAGCACACAAATAGGCCTGACAAGCTACAGAACCAGTACATGATTTACACATATCCCACATGACTATAACCCTCCCATGCATGCACTGTCACAGAGTTGGAAGGGGAGGCAAAATTCAGACACTGATGACACCAAGATGAAAGAGCAACACTTGTTCTGCATGCTGGGTAGCACTGCCATCACACATTGGCCTGTGAGTGGCATTTCCTATACACATAAATGACACATGCCATCACACAGATGGCATGTACCATAGCCATGGTACATTCCACAAGTACATCCATATGTCAGTGAATGAGTACTGTCACCCATCCATGTGAGATGGACATGAAGAGATGAAAAATGCACATAGTGTGAAAAGATATGCCATGTGCCACACACTGCAACACATCCAGTGTACAAAAATACAGTGATTGCAGGGCCATGTACACATAAATGGTTGTGCACTTCAACATGACAGGAAACAACTAGCATGTTCCACATTCAAAAAGGCCCAAAAACATCATGTGATCAGGACAATACTCATTCAGCCTGAATGGTCAAATCATTCAACTACCAAGGTGACACATGTGGGCAATGTGGGGTTCTTCAATGTCAGAAGCATGTCACATATGTCACAAAAGGGCTGAGGAATGTGTTGCAAAAGTGGGAGAATTGAAACAATCAGCCTGAAAGAACACTGAAAAATACAAACAATGTTGTTGCATGATGCCACTTCAAGGGCAACTGCCGTAATGTTGCGCTAAATTACTACTGTGGGCAGAAGGGATACTGTCACACCCAAATTCAAGGCCGCAGAATGTTTTGGATGAAGCACATGGGTGACCGATACTACTCAGTCACACACACCCTCACCAGCCACTCAATCAGAACCTGTCACCCAAACAACATACACATGCATTACACACACACGCATGGGCACTCACCGGACAATGTGTCATAATCGGGTAGTTCTCCCACACCTCGGATCTGTTCCTCTGTGACAAAGGTCTGTTAGGGAGAATTCTCTGTTTAGGCTGAATTTCCTAACCTAGTGAGTCCCCCAGCAGCTTTGCTGGATTTCTGGAGTTTGTTTTTTTCCATCCTGCAAGAGTGAGACACTTTTTCTCCCACTCTTGGACATGAATGTGGTTAATTCCTTTGAATTTCAATGTGTTCTATGGGCTATGGGGTCTTTTACTCCATAGGGTCTCATATGTTTTTCTATGTGTGTTACACCGCACCCTCCGTTCCATAACACTGGGGCATCCTAGAGGATCCCCATCATAGACTCCATACCCTGGGACTGACTACTGTCTCCCAGGGCATGTAAAGACACCATTGGCTTTACTAGACCTAAATTTACTAACAGAACTAGTACAAACCATCCTATTGTGGACATACTAGTAGGGGTAATTTGATTACCCCTGGGTCTGTTATTTGAGGGGGCACTGTCCCGTCCCCCCTCGTTGAGTTTTGACTGGTGGCTGTGGAAACTACTTGTTATATTCGACCCCGAATATAGCTCTATGGGATTCTTCCCATTGTTGGAGGTTAATACTTTTTCTCATTAATCTCTAACATACCAACGGCTTATTTATCTTAAATAAATCTAACGGTTGGTATTTTCTGCCAGAACTCGGTTTTTAAAATGGCGTCTGTGTTCGTCTCTGTGACTCCTAAACCAAAGGTTGAGCCTTTGTTCCACTTTTAGCGGGCTTCTGTACAGAGACCCTCCAAAAGTGGTGCCATTCTGTCTGGGTTACCACAGGGGTGTGGGAGGGGGTTTAGGCACCCTGGACCGAGTTGCCTTGCCAACTCCGGTCGCACTCTGGTGTGATTGGCCCAAGTGGTGAGCCTCCCCGCACACCACTTAGCGTGCTGTGATTGACAGCTAGGCTGAATGAATGGGGGTTTTCTGCATAAAAGCAGGGCTTTTGGGACTGGATCTTCAGAAGTCGCCACAGGACCTAAGAATCCGACGAGGGTAAAGCTGAGCCGACCTGCAACGACGACACCTCCGGTGGAGCCCTGCGGAACCGACTCACCACTTCCCGACGACAGAGGAGATCTCCCTGCCGGAGAGTCTCTTCCCCTGACTGGTGGGAACAACCAGTCCCCTTTGCGTTTTCTTCGCTCCAGGACGCAGTGGTCGAATTGCCCGTGCAGAGCACCTCGGCAACCGGATAGCCACTACCCCTGTACCGCGACCAAAAGGTGGTGCCTTGTGACGGAGCACTCCGCGGCTGGTCTCTTCCATGGTGGTGCACCGGACTTCACTTTTCTTCGACGACGAGATCATCTCTACTCTTGGCAAAGACCGGACGTGCATCCACCACCAGGAACAACTGCCCCCGCCGGAGCTGTCTCTCCACAAACAAGGTACCGTGTCCGCCTGGCTTCCCTTTCTGCCGGATCGAGTGAGGTGTCTTAATCCTCGCCTTTCCATTGGGTCGCCTCCAAGCTTTCTTTAACGTGTTGTTCTGAACTGGTCCAATCTTTCCATAACAATTTTGCGATTAAGACTCGAAGCGCATTTCCACTGAGACGCTTTTTGGGACATATCGCCTTGCCTCTCTCCGAGTGGGCCTGGCCTCTGAACTTTGTGATCTGCAGTAGACTTTGCCTTACTTCCCTTGCATTTGTCCGAAAAGTATTGGTACCGAGTTGACTTCATAACCTGCCTTATTTTTCTCTCCCGTCCTAACGAATACTAGAATACCATCTAGGTTAAAGCATACACCTCTGTCTGCAAATAAGTGATGTCGGTGAACCTAGACTTGTTAAACTATTGTTAGGGGGATTGATCTTTTTCTTCGTATAGTAATTGTGATTGAAGTTGTTTGCCGTATTAGTGCCAGAGTGTTTTCCATAGATGTGTTGTTATAAATAGATACCTTTATATCTTTACACTGAAGCCATGTTCCGTGTTTGCTTGTTCTACTGTGTAGATTGCCCTATATTGTATACTCCACATACTGCCTGACTCTTCTTGAGGGAAGTCTGACTGCTCCTCCACAGCTACCAAGTGAATCTGGGTGGTACAGACTGCTACCAAGTGGGTTTACTGCCAAACGCCTGTAGTCCTAAATCTTTTGCAGTGGTCCCAGAGGGAACTGCACAGGTTTCCGCCTAACACACACCCGTCTGGAGTCGAGCGGTAAGTGTACATGCATACTGATTGGAAGCTGTGCGTGTGGTGGTGTGCCAGTAGTGTGCAGGTTGCCCATGTGGTTTTGTAGGGCCATGTATGGATGTGTATGTACAGGGACGTGAGGCTGACACATGCAAGTCCTTTCTTGTGTGAGACACATGGATGGTGTATTTGTGGGTAAGCATGCAGGCCAGATGCAGATGTGTGAGCACACATGTTTGAATGATTGTGTATGTCAGTTGTCAAGGTTGTGGTGTTACACATGGATGTTGGTTCCAGCTGCATGTATCTGCACTGTGTACATGTGCATGTATGTGTATCTGACAAGTGTGCAACTGTCATGCAACATGGATGCATGTGAGAATGATATGTAGAAGACTGATTGCCAGATGTGACATGGATGCCGATCTCATCACTGCGACACTTGGTGGAGGTGTACACATGCATGTAAGTGTGGTGGCGTGTGTGCATGCCTAGTGCACTCCCTGTGTCTCATGTGATGTCTGGCTCACCTTTGCCTGCTCATGCTGTTGTATGTGTATGGATTCTGCTGGCTGTTGCGATATGGATGTGGAATAGCTCATGTGTGTGATTTAAAATGACATGTGTGTTGGGGATTGTGATGCCATGTCTGTAGTTTGACAATGACACTCACACTCGTGTGCAACTGTCATGTGTGTATGAGTCCATTGTACAGTGCGCTGATGCCTGTGTCCTATCTCTCCCTGTCTGCAGCGTCAACTGATGAAGAGGGTGGAGAGGGTGCTGTGGAGTACAGCGGCAGGGATCGCACCGCCAGCCGGTGACGCAAGGCCCGGCTCCCCTCCCAGGTTTTCATCTCGTTGGGGAGTGAGGAGTCCGGTGCTGTGTCCCAGGTCACAGCTGCCGAGGGGAGGTCCAAGAGGTGGAGTTGGACTCCTCGGCAGCAGAAGGGGCAGCTGAGACCCCACAGGCCCCTACGGAGGAAGATGGCACGGAGTCATCCAGGTTGGTGGGGGGTTTGGTGGAGGAGGAGGCCGTGCAAGGGACAGAGACCGGATCTGGAGGTGGGGATTCCACTGGTGCTAGTGGTGCAGTGCAGGGGCAGGGACAGGAGACAGCAAAGGCTGCCACGGAGGTGCCTGTGTGTAATCCTGTCCCCGATCCTGTGACTGCATCATCCTGCACCAGCAGGGATACCTACGTCCAGACCCGTTTTTAGGCAGGGGATGAGCTTACGACAACTGGCCTTCCTCTGCCTGCGGACGTGGCTATCCGGGACCGGGTTGAGCCTGTCCTGGGTGGTGTGGCATTGCGTCAGCAGGCCATGCGAGGCGAAATGCAGTCTTTTCATGGGGAGACTGCATGTCGTCTCAAATGGCTCGTTGACCACATCGACCTACTGGGACAGGTCACCAGGGCTGGATTCCTCCGTTTGCTGGGCCTTGTTCCGACCCCCTCCTCAACTGAACCCCCTATGTGCCAGTCGTACTCCGTGCCATCTTCCCACCCATGTGTCACCTGGGTGCCCTGTGGAGCTGCCTCTGAACCTGCGGCCAGGCTGGTGGAGGACACATCCCTGCCACAGTCGGGAGTAGGACGTCCAGCAGGGGTGGCTACCTCAACAACTGCACCCCAGCCGGAGGAGGATGTGCAGGCAGCAAGAGCCAGGGCACTGGCAGAGGCACAGCAGCAGCAGCAACAAGGTGGGAGCCATGATGACTCGGGGCCTTCGTCATCGGAGGGGCAGGCATCAGCCAGAGGGCAGGAGGACCCAGGACGGGAAGTGTCTTCCGTGTGGCAGCGGTTAGGCCATGCCATAGATGCGGAGCGGCAGTGGGCAGAAGAGGCACGGCTCACGATGGTCAGGGCGGAGAACTCCATGCGGAGGGCCCTGAGGCGGGCCGAGTGCCTCGAGGCAATTCGCAGGGAGTTGGAGGAGAACATGTCATCGTCCCTGCGAACCCTCGGGGCCATGGAAGAGGACCGGCTCCAGGACATTGAGCAGGAGTTCGATGATGCCCTGGCCCGGGACATCCAAAAGTGAGCCGTCGGACTAGCCCGCTGCCCTTGTAAATAGTTAGATAGTGTTAGGTTTCCTTTGGTTTTTTCTTTATTTTGGTTGTGCTTGGACAATGCACCACGTTTCTGTACATAGTTTTTCATTAGGTAGTATTTTTGATAGGTTTCATTTCTTCAGTTGGGATGATGGACCCTGGATTGTTCATCTGTATATAGTTCACTATTGGATTCATCTCTTTTTTTGGATTTCCCCATTGAGCAATGGTTTTCACTTTTGTTTTTCCCTTGGATTTGCTTTGTTGGACTGTGACTTTGGACACCTTTCCTTTGGATTATGATTTCTTGTTTTTCAATATTTTACGGACATGCAGCTTTTCTTTTTTTATTCCCATTGTTGTTTGTTTGATTTTAATTCCATTCATGTTGCTTTTAATACATTTTTTTCTTCATACTTCGATGTGTGGTATTATCTCATTGGTTTCATGCATGTCATGATATGGCCCATGATTGAGGATCGTCATGACCTGGGGGCAGGGGGACATGTGTGGGGGCCTGCTGGCAGGTGCCCTGCACTGCTGGGGGGTGGGGGTGAAAGGGGACATGAGTGGAACATGAGTGGGGGCCTGCTGGCAGGTGCCCTGCACTGCTGGGGGCTGGGGATGCAAGGGGACATGAGTGGGACATGTGTGGGGGCCTGCTGGCAGGTGCCCCTGACTGCTGGGGGGTGGGGGTGCTGGGGGATATGTGTGGGGGCCTGCTGGCTGGTGCCCCTGACTTCTGGGGGGTGGGTGTGCTGGGGACATGAGTGGGACATGAATGGGGGCCTGCTGGCAGGTGCCCTGCACTGCTGGGGGGTGGGGATGATGGGGGACATGTGTGGGGGCCTGCTGGCTGGTGCCCCTGACTTCTGGGGGGTAGGGGTCCAGGGGGACATGAGTGGGGGCCTGCTGGCAGGTGCCCCTGCACTGCTGGGGGGTGGGGGTGCTGGGGGACATGTGTGGGGGCCTGCTAGCAGGTGCCCCTGACTGCTGGGGGGTGGGGGTGCAGGGGGACATGTGTGGGGGCCTGCTGGCAGGTGCCCCTGACTGCTTGGGGGTGGGGGTGCTAGGGCACATGTGTGGGGGCCTGCTGGCAGGTGCCCCTGACTGCTGGGGGGTGGGGGTGCTGGGGGACATGAGTGGAACATGAGTGGGGGACTGCTGGCAGGTGCGCTGCACTGCTTGTGGGTGGGGGTGCTGGGGGACATGTGTGGGGGCCTGCTGGCAGGTGCCCCTGACTGCTGGGGGGTGGGGGTGCAGGGGGACATGTGTGGAACATGTGTGGGGGGCTGCCTGCAGGTGCCCCTGACTGCTGGGGGACATGTGTGGGGGCCTGCTGGCAGATGCCCTGCACTGCTGGGGGGTGGGGGTGCTGGGAGACATGAGTTGGTGATCATATTGCAACGTGACATGTGGCTTGGCTGGGGGGCATGCCCATGGTGGATGTGCTGCCTGCGGGACATGACCAGGGGTGCGGGGTAGTCCCCTGTGGTGTGGGCTGCCTGCAGAGGCCGTGGAGGAGTGGGTAGAGGGGACACCTGGGAGGACCCACACTGCCAATTCACATGTAGGACTCCCCGCGCACCCCCGAAATACACGTTCCCCGCTCTGACAGCAAAATCACGTGTGAAACTTCATGCGCAGCCCGGTAATACACGTACCCTACTCCAATCGCGTGTGAAACTTCCCGCGCACCCCTGAAATACACGTACCCAGGCCAATCGCGTGTGAAACTTCCCGCGCACCCTGAAATACACGTACCCAGGCCAATCGTGTGTGAAACTTCCCGCGCACCCGTGAAATACACGTACCCAGGCCAATCGCATGTGAAACTTCCCGCGCACCCCTGAAATACACGTACCCAGCCCAATCGCATGTGAAACTACCCGCACACCCCTGAAATACACGTACCAAGCCCAATCGCGTTTTAAACTTCCCGCGCACCCCCAAAATACACATACCCAGGCCAATCGCGTGTGAAACTTCCCGCGCACCCCTGAAATACACGTACACAGGCCAATCGCGTGTGAAACTTCCTGCGCACCCCTGATATACACGTACCAAGCCCAATCGCGTGTGAAACTTCGCGCGCACCCCTGAAATACACGTACCCAGGCCAATGGCGTGTGAAACTTCCCACACACCACTGAAATACACATACCCAGGCCCAATCGCGTGTAAAACTTCCCACGCACCCCCGAAATACACGTACCCAGGCCAATCGCATATGAAACGTCCCGCGCACCCCTGAAATACACGTACACAGGCCAATCGTGTGTGAAACGTCCCGCGCACCCCTGAAATACACGTACCCAGGCCATTCGCGTGTGAAACATCCCGCGCACCCCTGAAATACACGTACCCAGCCCAATCGCATGTGAAACTTCCCGCGCACCCCTGAAATACACGTACCAAACCCAATCGCGTGTGAAACTTCCCGCGCACCCCTGAAATACACGTACCCAGGCCCAATCGCGTATGAAACTTCCAGCGCACCCCTGAAATACACGTACCCAGGCCAATCGCGTGTGAAACTTCCCGTGCACCCCTGAAATACACGTACACAGGCCAATCGCGTGTGAAACTTCCCGCGCACCCCTGAAATACACATACCCAGGCCATTCGTGTGTGAAACTTCCCGCGCACCCCTGAAATACACGTACCCAGCCCCAACGCATGTGAAACTTCCCGCGCACCCCCATAATACACGTACCCCACTCGCACAGGCCCTTTCGCGTGTGAAAGTTCCCGCAAACCCCGTAATACATGTACCCTGCTGAAATCGCATGTGAAACTTCCCGCGAACCCCAGTAATACACGTACCCCACTCGCACAGGCCCTTTCGCGTGTGAAACTTCACGCGCACCCCAGTAATACACGTTCCCCGCTTGGCGTTTGCTGTTTGGCAGCCCTGTAAACTGGTCCAGGGTTAGCGCAGCCCTTTGCGCTGAATTAGGAATTTTGATGGCTTTTCCTTGCGGGAGGGCGTTCTTGGGGGCGTAACTGGCGCTGCTGCAGGGTTGCTGTGCCACTCTGTGCCACGGCTGGTTTGGGGGCTAAAATCCATGAATACGCTGTGCGCGGAAATCGATTTTAGCGCACGCGGCTAGCGCAGACATTCGCACGCTCACACTGTGCACCAGCCGCGTGCACCACTTTTGTGCGAAATTCTATGAATTACCCTGTATATCGGGGTTGAAAAGAGTGCCAGCAGACCATGCATTGATGTTTCGTTAAACAAAAGATAGCAATTGGTTGTATTGTATTTGGCACAATGAAGGACAGATTCTGTATTGTGCACTATTGTACTGAGATATCTTTTATGATTATAAATCAAGTCTATACTAAATATTCTTTAAGCATTTCTGCACAAATGGTAAGTTCACAGGCTTTGAATATATATGTTAAGATGGACAAGTTAGTATGTGCCTTTTCTGTTCTTTAAGCTTTCATTTGTTGTCACTGGTGTAATGTCCATTGATTCTGTCCATTTCGAGTTTGATATTTTCTGTATTGGTTTGAAAAAAAAGGATTGTTCTTGGGTGATGTTGTCCTTGTTTTATGCATTCTGCAACCACTTGATCTTTCTTGCATAACTCAGCCTTGTGTATTTCCACAGTGCTTTTACTTTTCTATATTTTGTTGAGTTGTTCTTCCAGACCTGTATGGATGATTAGTTTCTTCTTATGCACAGACTAATGGTTCAACTTCCAGTTTTATGGACTGGTTCTATAAGTCAGCTTTATTTTGTAGTTTTGTAATCATTACACTTTCTGTTCAATGTCCTTTTCTGCTAAGGTCAGCGATGCTAACATATTCAATCAATTTACAATGGATATGCAATGTAAAACATTGTTAATCTTATGTAAAACCATAAGTGTGACTAGATAACCTCAGTGAAATATTTGAAGAGGCACCTAAAAATGGGTCCTTATTTTTACATGACAGTTTGCACATTATACATGTAAATGACGATGAATTTTAGTACTGCAAGAAAATGCTTGATACTTCTTTTGCTATTGTTTTCTTCACTCATGTAGAAAGGCTTGGAAAGTGCATGAGTTTGGAAAAAGGACATGTACTAATTTGGAGTAAGTAACACACATAATGTGTATTCTTTTTTTTCTTTTTTCCATTGTTTGGGCTGAGAAGTCAAGACGGCAACAAATAAGTAGAAGAATGTGAAATGAGGTGTGAGCACTATGTTCAGGAAAACATTGATCTTAGTTATAGTTCAGAAAGTAATTTCCATTTCCTGAAATTATTTATAAGATCAATTTTGAAGAATCTGATAGCAATTAATACATTAGCGTTGAAACAATCAGATCAGAATAAGATATTGGTGGAACCTCATCTATGCCAAAGCAGCCTAATAATATTAAGAAATAAACACATGAAGGAATATAAGTTCTAGTAAACAGTTTGATGGTGTGGACAGCTTTCAAGAAAATCCGTTTGTCGGAATAGCCATCATTTAAAATCAATGTGCCACAGTACATTTTATCATCTAATTTTTTTAAACCTTTGGTACATGGTAAAACCAAACTTTTCTTGAATGACTTAGACAGACAACGTTCCTTGAACATTTGAGAAAGCTTTTATTTGTGAAAATAAATAGATTATTGGGGAAATTAAGCCATCTACAAAATAACCATCCACGACAAGTGGACACCTCAAATGTTTGCAACATTTTTGAATGGAGTTGGTTGTACACTTCTCAAACTGAGTGGTTTTACATTAAAGTTCCCACCAAAAATGCACAGTAATGTTTACTTTAACCAAGTTAGGAAGCAGTATGAAGTAACAGACAACATTTGTGTCAAAAGGAAAAATGTAAAGATCATGTGATTAAAAAAGAGTTGGATGCAGGTGTCCCAAATGTTTCAAGCAGAGAGCCTGTGCTGCAGTGGAAACTTTTTTCCATGTGCAAAGTAGGCAGTTGTGTACAGTCTTGTACATCCCTAAGGTCATACTTGCTTTAACACTACTAATAGCATAGAGAAATAGACTGGAATGCTGCAATTTATGCATCAGTCTGAAATACAATAATTACTGGATTTCATGGCCACTCTTTAGTATGCTAAACTAAAGCTCAATGTATGAGTACTTTTCGAAAAATATGTAGCTGTGTATAACACCAGAATGCTGCACCTTGTTACTGAGGCCCCGATATCCCAGTGTTTAATCTGCTCTCTGGTATGAAACTGATTAAGTTTGAATCGAATATATAGAGATCAGGCTTTTTTACAGGGAAAACACTGTAAGTATGTAAATCTTATATTCCTGATACAAACTATACTTGCTAAGTGCCTCAATGGTGCAAGCCCAATCAAAACAGTATATTTTGTTCTTCACAAATTCAGGACGTAAGCTTAGTTCTAGTTCCTCCACACCTATCCTTGCAAGTAGTGTTCGCATTCTCACATGAAATTGGATCAGGGACGGTGGAGAAGCATCATTTAACATGTAAGCTAGGTCTACACACAGCAAATTGTTGGCAGGGTTGAGCATTTTAGAGTAATTGTTCAATACTCTCCATTGATATTTGGAGGAAAGTAAATTTAACCCCAATGTGTGCCTAATGATTGAATTAGGCAATGAATGACCAAGTCCCAGGGTCTCCCTCCAAATACGACCCTGCAATTGGTTAAGGAACTTACTAATGTCCAGAAAACACATATCAAGGCCGTATAACAGGATGGATTCGACTTTTGACAATTCTATAGCTGGAATTAAAGAGAACTGACAGTATTTTTTATATAATATTTTCATTTGTGAAAGCAATGGCCTGAATTTGTGCATGAGAGAATTTCTCCATATACTTGCAGAGGAAGTATCACACAAGTAGTAGCCTAGATATCGCAGATGCATAACACGTTCAATTGCGTTACTATCCATCGTCCGTTTCAGTGATCTGATTTTCTTTCTACCAGCAAATGCAACAATCTTGGATTTCCCTGCATTTGGGTGTAGATTGAATGTGTGGGCATATGTCCAAAAGATTTGTAATTTGCTCTGCCGGTCCGACAGTGTTTTGTCAAGGAAAATTAGATCATCGGCAAACGCCATCCAGTGGATGCGAACTGTGCCTAGTTTGACTGGGAATGTGCTGTGTGGTTGCCATATGCCATTAAGTTCACTCAAGTAAAAGTTAAACAGGGTTGAAGCCAAATTACATCCCTGTTTAACTCCTATAGATGTGGGATTTGGTTCTGTTAATGCACCTTCCTGATTAATTCGGACATGGTAGCTTGTATTCTGGTGTAGCATTGAAATAATCAGAATGGTGCTGGCAGGAATGCCATACATTGCCATGTTGTGCCATAGGATATCGCGAATGACACAGTCAAATGCTGATGTCATGTCTAGCGATTCCATATGTATAGGCCCATTAACTGGTTTCTTTGTCATTTCAAGAAGGTGGGATAAGATGGTTGCGTTAAGAGCTTTGCCTATATTCTTGTGAAACCCTATCTGAAATCGCGATAAAATGCCATATTTCTGCATGTAATTTTCAAGACCCTTAAGAATCAGAATAGAGAATATTTTAGAAGAGGCAGCCATCAGGGGATTAGGCCTGTAGTTTGAAGGATTCAAAGGGTTGCCTTTTTTAAGGGTGGGTATTATTATGGCTTGAAGCCAAGATTCAGGGCCCCGTTTTGATTTAAAGATATAGTCATATTTTATTTTTAGAATTGAGACCCAAAGCTGAGGATTCAATTTCAAAACGCAAGACAGAATGCCTTCGGGCCCAGATGCTTTGTTAATCATGGAAATGGCCCACTCCACATCCTCGATAGACCATTGACACATGCCCAACATTGAGTTATCATGAACCAAACTCATAGCGCCTCATTAGGACCCAGGCGGTAAGGGGTTTACGGCGGCGTAAACAGCGCCGACCCTTACCGCCTGATTCCGAGGTCCCTTAGCGCCATGGAGGATTTAACACCTGCTTTTGCAGGTGTTAAAATCCATGGCGCTAAGGGACCTTGTTGTTAATTACGTCACCGTAATTTACGGTGGCGTAATTAACGCCTTCCCCACTCCCATTATGCCCTATGGGGCAAAAATGGGAATGGGGAAGGGTAAATGGGGATTGGGGACTTACCGCCCTGCCAACCTCTGAATGGGGTGGTAAGTCCGCCAACCACCATGGCGTAAACATAGTTTACGCCATGGTGGTAAAGGTACAACCCAGGCGGTAACTTACCGCCTGGGTCGTAATGAGGCCCATAGTGTGGGTATATGCAAAAGGCATTAGATAGGTTTGTGTAAGATGACTCACCCATACCTCAGCTGAAACAGAGGAGTCCATAGAGACAACCTTGGGATTAGAGGCTTCCCTCATAAGCGCCCAGATATTTTTTGTATCGTGTTTGCATACATGTTTGATCATAATTTAATTATCAGCAATGTGCATCCTAATTTTGAAAGATTTAATTTTGTTCTTGTAAGTCTGAATTATCTGGTTTTTACAATGAAAATATTGTACAGCTGGAAATGCACAGCCACAAAGACCCTCAGATTCTTATTTTTTATCCGTTTTGCGTCTGCTATGTCTAAGTTGTAATTATGCTTTTTGCAGGCATGGACAGCCTTATTATCTTTAGCGAGATTGTTCAGAGCACTTCTAATGACATGATTGTTGTACTTCTCAGCTTGTTGGAGATTTAACTTACAAGTGTGTGCCCCAACCTCATACATTAAATGTCTCCTCAGTATGGTAGGCAACTGATGACATAATTTGTTGTTCCACCGAAGAGCTAGTCCAGAACGCTCATTAATGATAGAACAGGCACTATTTCATGTGTTGTACATAGGAAGTTCACATTGATTTTAGTGATCGCCTAAACGCGGAGTAAATATCGTCAACTTGGCACAACTCTTTGCTTGTTGATAGGAGACAAAAAAAATGTCTATCTAAGATTTGAAAGGCCCTCTTTGGCAGGTAAAGTTATATTCTTTGCCAAATGATTCCACCAGATGGATGTCCCATTCCAAGAAGAAGGTTCCCCATATTTGACCACTAGTTTTAGAGACTGAGTCACACTTTGCAGAACCTAAAGGGTTCCCAAAAGTGAGACTGCTTGTACAGTTGCAAATGAAGTCACCACCAATGACTACCAAGTAGTTGGGATTACGAAGGAAGGCATCCGCAAGGATGGTATCAAGATGTGCGAAAATCACAGATAAGGATACCTTAGTGGGATTCCTTTACAAACTGATAACAAGAAAAGGGTTGTTTTCAGCATTCTGTATAGTTAATTCTATCACCAACAATTCCTCGAATCATCTTGGTTTTAGCTTTTAGATTATTATCTATTAAAACTGCGAGTCCCCCAAAAGGTCTACAGAGGTGACCCATGTTAGCTAGTGAGATGAAAATGTTGTAATTTCATGGATTCTTGAATGAGCATTACCATGGGTTTATCGCTGTATTCCAGCAAGTTAAACCAAGATTATAGATTCTTGGAGCTGCACTGCTCGACCCAGAACCAGCCCTGAACAGCACTGACCAAAGTAGATAACTGGTTAAGCATATTTTCATTTGGAAGTATTGGCTCTACTTTGTTTGCTACTCTTGAGTTTGGCTCCACAATTTCTGTTTCACAAGTCTCAATGAATGTGTGTGCTTCTTCCTTGGAGTTCAGCAAAGTGAGAGGCAGTCCTAGTTGCATGAGGTCAATATGGTGTTCCCAAATTAGTTTAGTAATGATGATAGAATATATTTGGCATAAAATGCAATTTTTATTTTTTAATGACAGTGCAAACTACTCTATATCATCAGCATTTTAGTATTCTTAATGATGGAATTTGCTTAAAAGAATTGAGAATGTATGACCCGTTTTATTCTGTGTGTTCTGTTTATTTTAATATCACTCTCCCAGCCAATAGTTTGTGAAGTCAAAGGGGGTGCAGATGAAGGTCCCAACGCAATCATCATAGCAATAGCTGGTTGATATGAGTCTTTTTAGGAGACCTCTTCTTTTGCAATATCATTAATGTTGGTAATCAATTGAGTGACCAATGCACTTACGCTGTTCGTTGGCGATTTGAACTGCGGGACTGAGTCTGCTGAAATGTTGTGATTGGGATGGTTTGTCACAGAAACACCTGCAGATGGGAAGAAACTGGACAACTCAGTTTGTTTAGAGACATTGCCCCCCCTCAAAAGTCAGAAGGTTAGAGGCATTGCATCTACTGATTTAAAGCTTGATTGTGCCCCAGATTCAATCTCTGTCGCAATGCATGACTTAATCATGCGTGTTTTCTTCTTTTTTTTACTCTTTGAAGTTGTATCAGTCTCTAAGGGCCTCATTACACGGAAGGCGGTGAGCCATGGCGCTATTAGCGCCATGGCTCATGCCGGTAAAATACCGGCACCGCCTTGGTGGAAAGGGGATTTACCGCCCCATTCCAAGGTTGGAGGGGCGGTAAATCCCCCTTCCGCCATTGCCCTTCCCCATTCCCATTTCTGCCCCATAGGGCTCTATGGGAATGGGGAAGGCGCTAATTACGGCACCGCAATTTTGCGGTGCAGTAATTAGCACCAAGGTCCCTTAGCGGGTTGGTTTTTAACACCTGCAAAAAGCAGGCGTTAAAGCACCAACCCGCTAAGGGACCTCGTAGTAAGGCGGTAATGGTTAACGGTCACCGTTACCATTAACGGTGGCTGTTAACCATTCAGTCTTTAGACATTGGGCCTCATTACACGGAAGGCGGTGAGCCATGGCGCTAAAATACCGACACCGCCTTGGCGGAAAGGGGATTTACCGCCCCATTCCAAGGTTGGTGGGGCGGTAAATCCCCCTTCCGCCATTGCCCTTCCCCATTCCCATTTCTGCCCCATAGGGCTCTATGGGAATGGGGAAGGCGCTAATTACGGCACCGCAATTTTGCGGTGCCGTAATTAGCACCGAGGTCCCTTAGCGGGTTGGTTTTTAACGCCTGCAAAAAGCAGGCGTTAAAGCACCTACCCGCTAAGGGACCTCGTAGTAAGGCGGTAATGGTTAACGGTCACCGTTACCATTAACGGTGGCCGTTAACCATTACCGCCTTCCGTGTAACGAGGCCCATTGAATCTGACATTTCCTGTAAATGGGATCTACTTTCTTCATTTAACTGATTCAGATCTATGATCTTGTCTTCTTTGGACAAGTTACATACTTTTTTTTGTCCTATAATTTTACACATCGGCTGATTTTTAAATTTTTTCCGTTTGGTTAGTTCAGCTTGCTCTTCTTTTCTTGGCTCTGATTTCTAGGGGATTCGTTTTTGAGAAAATAACTTGTATGGACCTGTCAAGCTTAGTGCAGCGTTTGCAAGAGGAGAGTCAATGGATGCAGTCTGAGCCGAAGTTTTATCAATTTGTTCTATCAGATCCATCAAATGAGAGGGACTGTTGGGATTGTTTGGAATATAACACAACACCTCATTGTTCATTCATGCTACCTGACAGCTATGCCTTTGATCGATCCCAACAGACTCATGTAGAGGTTTTAAGTTAATTTCAAGTTCCATAATTTTATCCAAGTTAGTATTGACCGTTATCCATATGTCATTAGAATTAAAACCGAGCGTGATGTTAGAGACTTGGTCAGAATCCCTGATGCTGTTCTCTCTCTGTGGAGTTGCTAGTACTTGAGAGGAATGAGCAACTGTCGTTTGAGATTATTGTGTGAGTGTGCATCTGTTGTCTGTTTGACAAGCTCTAGAAACTAAGCATACCTGTTGAATGTCGGGGTTCCTGTCACATTTTGATTTTATGTTAATCTCTTGGGCCAAAATGAAACCCTCTAGTTCATGCATTTTAGCAAGTATTTCCGACAGTGTTGCCTTAATTTCACACATCTCATGGTGAGTTACTTGATATCCCTTATCAAGTAGATTGAGAATTTGTGTAAGAACGGGAAATGAATACATATCCGGAGGGTTCATGTCTTGGGATAGATTAACACCAGAGGTCGATGGATTTGGACTTGAAACTTTACGCAAGTCAACTTGTGTGTGCTCCTTTTTGATGTGGGAGTGGGAGTGCTCATCAATGTCGTGATTTGACATGAGGGACTTGTGACGTATATTGATTGGTGATAGAAAAGAAGAGCTAGGCACAGGTAACTCAGAGACGTGATTATTGGCCACAGCAGAAAAATAAAGATCAACCATAGATGAGGATTGATGATTAGTATTGTTGTAGAGACATAGGGCTTCATTACGAGTTTGGAGGTAGCCATGGTGCTCCAAACCAGGCTCCATTACCTGGTTCCTGCAATAGGGACTTACCGGGTCATTCCGACATAGGAGGACCCGGTAATTCCTCCTTGCAGGAACCATTCCCCATTCCCATTTGAACCCCCATAGGGCTCAATGGGAATGGGGAGGGAGGTAATAACGGGCACATTACAAGTGGCCAGTTATTACCTCCCTCTTCCCTTCGCAGGACCCGGAAAAGACGTCTGGTTTTACCAGACGTCTGATCCGGGTCCCACAAAGGGAAGCTCGTAATCGGCGCTCCCGTAATGAAGGGGGGCGGTCCCGTACCGGCCCCCTTCATTACGGGAGTGCCAGGGTTATTATAATGAGGCCCTTAGTTCATCTATTGACCTCGGCAAAAGGGCTCTCAGTGTAGGAGGACCTAGTGAGAGTCTAACCCATTTGCCTATCTCAGCCATAACAACACGAGCCAGCATACAGACATCCGAAACTGTAGAGTTCACACATTGACGATTTGATTGCGGGGCACCAGGTTCACTGTTACATCCAAATGATACAATTTATGCAGTGAATAAGAAAATTGATTAGTCTTAGGAGAACAGGGTTGGTGGATTTGTGCATGAGCCTCTAGGTGTGCCGATGCTTGACAATCTGGGTGAGGAACAATACAAGTGACATGTTCATCCAATTGTGGGGAGTTGTGAGGCAATAACAGAGCTTTACCTTGAATAGGAACTTTTTTCTCACATATTACTCTGTTGGAATTTGGGGAGTGAGCTAGATTGTTCATTGTAGAGGATTTAATTACTATGATCTCAGAAATGCACCTACCACTTCTAAGGGCAAAACCTATTAGTGTGAACAGAGCAGAAACCACCTCTCAGATGGAGGAGTGTTACCACATATGAAGTTTATATTTCTTTTTTTTTTCTTTTTCCCTTTTTTGCAGTTGTGAAGTCTTAAATAAAATTAAAGAAACTGGAGATTTTGACAAACAATAAACAAAGTGTTTTTAGAATTATTAACTCTCCTAGTATACACTCTTTTAAAGAGAGAGGAAATCCATAACGATATGCAGAACCTAAGCAAGTGTGGCTCAGTGACACGAGACCTAGACGCAATTACCTGAGAACCTGCGGGACTCGCACAGAGCCAGGGGCGGCTAAGGGGGCTATAGCCCCTAATCTTTTGGTTGTAGCCCCGGATAGAATCTCAGGAGCTACAGCCAAAAGACTAGCTAGCCCCCAGTCCCAACAGTTCCGACATCAGCTTAGCCCCTGGTCTTTTCCAGACCTAGCAACTCCCCTGCACAGAGCCCCCCTTGGTCCACAATGTATAAAGAAATACAATTGCAATTCAACAACCCCCGGGCATTGCAGTGTAACCAGCATGAAGTCCAGTGCTGAAATAAGGCTATAGAGTATTATAGCACGCTCAGTGCCAAGACCAGGGGCATACGGTAAACAAAAGGTAAGTGGTCACCAAGGTTTTGCCCCGATACACAGGAGACCCCAGCATACACCTGCAAGAGCAAGTTCCTGTGGTAATAGGTGGATACAGGTGAAGACTTTGCGCCTGAATTTTATTATGTTTTGTCATGTCAGGCAGCCTTTACCACACTGGCGAGTGCCATAAGTGTTGCATGTCACCCCTGTAAGGGGACATGGTATCGTCCAGTGTGTTCGTCTTGGTCACGTGGGGAACCACGTGACCAAGCTAATAAAAAGAACGAGCCGTTTCCGGGCTCGTCAGTCGAGACCCAACTGACTCCGCGTGTGTTTGTGTTTGGGGGGCACCATGCGGGTGCCCCACCACGTGTGCTGGGCCCAAGGATGGGGCCCAGCTTGAGGATGGTGCGTGCCCCTGCCGGGCAACGCCATCCGGACGGTGCCCCTGCCGGGCAACGCCGTCCTTGTGTGTCCCCCAGCCATGTGAGGCGGGCTGGGGTGGCGACCCCGGCCTGGGTACACCCCGGCCCACGTGTGCGGAGCTCCGGTGATCCGGAGCGGGGTGTGCTGAATCCCCACCCGTCATCAAGCTGCGTGATCGCCGCACCTTTGTGTGTGCTGTCGGGTGCTACCCGACACCAGTATGGGGCTGCCCGGTGGACCGGAACAGCCCCCAACAATGGCGACGAGGAAGTCGTCCCCGTGTGCCTGGAAAACGCATGCGGTGGCGGGCCTGTGTACAACTGGGCCCGCAATGGAAGGCTGGCAGGCTGCCCGCCCGTCCCCCGACGGAGACGGAACGGGTCGGCGGCTGTGCCGCATGGAGGGATGCGGGCCCAGCTCCAACGGGGCCCGCGGAGGAGTTCGAGTGCCGCCCACTGCCCCCAGCCTTGTGGGGGAGGTATGATCTGCGGTCTCGGCCGCATGAGGAAGTGATGCGGGCCCATCTCCAGCTGGGCCCGCAAAGGTGCTGCCTGCCCTGGCGTCGGCCACAGTGCGGAGGTGACGCCCCGCCCGCGATCCACGGGCCGAAATGTGAGCGGCGAGGGCTGCCGCGAGAAGGAGGCCGTGGTGGCTGCGGATGGCGGAGCAGCGGGGGTGGGGAGCTGCCCCCCCTTCCGTGTGAGGGGGGCTGTTCCGCGGCCTCAGCCGCAAGGAAAATATGGAGGGAGAACTGTGTGGCGCACGCGGCAGTGAAGGGTCGCCCCCTCCCCCACCGGGGGATGCCGGGCGGCCCCCCACCCTGCCGCAACAAGGAGATGGAGCGGCGCTCGCAGCCTGGGAGAGCTGTGCTGCCCCGCCTGTTGGCTGCGGCGGTCGGCGCCACTAGAAAAGATGTGAAGCGGGGCAACACCAACTGGGCCCGCGAGAACAATAAAGGGCCCGCCACGAGGAGCGGGCAGAAGAGACGTGGCGGCGGCGGCCGCAGAGGAAGGGTGAGCTGCCCCTGCCCCGGGTGATGTGCAGCGAGGGCCGCTGCATGGTAACAATGGAGGCCTGCGGGGGGGTCCTCACAGTTAATGAGGGGGCGTGGCCTAAACGACCCGGGGCGATAAAAAAAAAAAGGGACAGTGAGGCCTGCGGCGCACAGGAAGCAACAACACTGGTTGCTTCCTTCCAGTCACATGGGCCATTTACCCCAGCATATCCTGTCTCCCCCAAGGCAGGTAGAGGCATTCACCACCCAGCCCCGGGGTAGCGGCTCCCTAACGGAGTGCTCGTGCGCCCTCAAATGAAGACCAGCCAACAGGGCCATGCAGAGGAAGGCCCCTGGCTGCCCCCGGTCTGCCTGTGCCGGGCAGGCCCACACAGGGTACCAACACCCGGAGCCAGGCATCAGCGTCTCTCAACGGAGCAACCCACCATCCCGCTACCGGTGTTGTCCCGACACCTGCCCCACCAGGGAGAGGAAGTGGAAGGAGGGGCCGGCCGCCAACGTGCCAGCAGCGCATCACCGGCGCCACCAGACTATGCATCACCGGCGCCCCCAGACTATGGACATGGCCGATGTGGCCCCTGGGCCTCCCCTGGTGCGGCTTTGCCGGGTTTTTGTGTGTGACTGTGTTGTGACTGTCCTAAACGAACTCTGGTGAGGATGCGAGCTGGTTTCCGGTGACTCCATGAGTGCGGAAGATGGACATCATAACTTGACATTCCCCCGAAGACTGTGAGCCCGCAAACACAGACTTGCTTAAAATGGCCCAGTTGGTGGGCAATGTAGTGTGGTGCACACCTGTAGACGTGGAGTGCTTTATGTTGTGCCAGTAGTTCTCAGTGGTGTTCTTTAGTGACATGAGAGCCACTCACCCAGGTTAATAAAGGGTATGCAAAGTAGTAGAGTGGCTCAAGTAGTGGTAGGGGTGGTTATGTTGGGACTTGGGGTTTTTGTTTTGTTGTTATGAAAAAGGAGGAGTGTTGCATGTCACCCCTGTAAGGGGACATGGTATCGTCCAGTGTGTTCGTCTTGGTCACGTGGGGAACCACGTGACCAAGCTAATAAAAAGAACGAGCCGTTTCCGGGCTCGTCAGTCGAGACCCAACTGACTCTGCGTGTGTTTGTGTTTGGGGGGCACCATGCGGGTGCCTCACCACGTGTGCTGGGCCTAAGGATGGGGCCCAGCTTGAGGACGGTGCCCCTGCTGGGCAACGCCGTCCGGACGGTGCCCCTGCCGGGCAACGCCGTCCTTGTGTGTCCCCCAGCCATGTGAGGCGGGCTGGGGTGGCGACCCCGGCCTGGGTGCACCCATAGCCGGGGCCGCGGTGAGCCGCCTGCAACCCGGCCCACGTGTGCGGAGTTCCGGTGATCCGGAGCGGGGTGTGCTGAATCCCCACCGGTCATCAAGCGGCGTGATCGCCGCACCATTGTGTGTGCTGTCGGGTGCTACCCGACACTAGTATGGGGCTGCCCGGTGGACCGGAACAGCCCCCAACAATAATGATACAGCGGCACAGCATCAAAACCTGTAACCGTTCCTGTCTACTCAAACAAGAAAAACTAATAAAACCCCATAAGCGATAGTCGATGTGCAAATATCTGCGAAAGTAAAATACACTTGCAAATCGCAACTTACCCTGCTTTTAAACAGACTGCAGCAGAAACGCGAGGCGCTATCAGTAACATACACAACCAGTGTCTCGCACCAGGTTGCAGGCACAAAAATCGAGACATGCTGGAAGTAGCACTGGTTGCGCTATTGCAAATTACAAAGCACAGCAAAAGACACATAGAAAATTATAAACATCAGAGCCACAAGATTAACTCACCAAAGTACACCGCCCAAATGCCCACAGCCGAACAGCCAAACTACAATTTCCAGTGCACTTCTCCATGCGTGAGTGCTGGTGTGTGCACACTGTTTTTATGGCTGATGATGCAGACTAGGGGGCTGGGCCTCAATCTATGTGACAACCAATTATGAGAATGCATCAGAAGTCCTTAAAGAAAATGGATTATTAAGTCCAAGTTGGTCCCAGTTGGACTATGATAATATCACACAGTTCATGAGGAGAACCCACCATAAAGGACCCAAGTAAATTAATTCAATCTGCAGTTTTCTGCGATATGGCGCAGGGGCAGCAGTCAGGAGTCTCCCAGCACCAAACAGCACTTCCTGTGCACACCTTTGGCTTTTCAAAACCTGAATATGTTTGATGCAATTCCTTCACATACAGTTAATCAATTTCAGTTTATAGTCAGGTTAGAGGCCAAATCCTCTTGGCTTAAACGTAAAGCCTGAATGCAGGGAAAGAAGTGTTACATTTGCCATTAGATTTGAACAGGTGGGCGTCAGATGGCAAACTTTTGATTCTCTGTTGATTTCAGAGTTTGCTGTAGCTGCAAAAGAAAAAGCAAATGTTAGAAATATATTAAAATTAAAAAAAGGGAAATCATCACTGGAATATGATAGCGCAAAATGAGTTGCATGCAGATCTTCAGGCTAAATAAGAGATTCCAGCTGATGGCATTCCTTCAAACATAGCCTCATTGCGAGTCAGGTGGTCCAGAAATAACGGTGCTGGTAAATCCGCCACCACCGTTGTTTCCGGATTGCCTGATCTCGAGTCCTGCAGGCGGAGGTGTAATTCCCACCACGTCTGACCTGGCGGGTTTAACACTGCCCGCCTGCAGATGGACGTGGAAACACCGGCATCATAACGAAATGGTGCCTGTGTTTCCATGGTCCCCAATCCCATTGAGTCCGATGGGACTCAATGGGAATGGGGATTTACCGAATTCCACCTCTGGAATTCCCCGGTCATCGGGGTTGTAATGCCCCAGTAATTCCGGGAATCACTGAGGCAGAATGGTAATACGAATCTGGCAGTAACCGAGCCGGGAAAACCGGCAGGTGACCGCCGGACTCGTAATGAGACCCATGGTCATTTTTTTCATTGTATAAGTTATGCTGAGGCTAGTGGCCTATTTGTGCACTTTACCATTCATTTTTTGAATTCTCCTGAGGTAATGTGATTGTAGTATATCAAATGAAGACAGTAAGAGGTAAATCAATTACTATGTGGGAAACGAGTTTAGAAGCTCAATGCTTTTTCCCTCTGGAAGAGACAGCCGATTGAATAAACATCCTACACTGATCTGCATCAGAATACCATTGTACATGCATATATTGTGAGTAGTGATGATACAGGTCTTACATATAATACATTTTCCACTTTCTGAATGAGAGTGATTTCTCCACTCTTTGCTATTCAGTTACAGATGCATTGATGACTGGCACACATTTTCAGAATGTCACTTCAAGTGAGATGGTGCAGAAGGTGAAAGTAAAAGGATGAGATTTTAGAAACCAATACTACAAATATCGTGCTAACATGGGTGGAACTAAAGAGTTCAAGTACAGGGGTCATTTTGAAGTCTGTTGCATGTGGCAAAATCTAAAACCTCCCACTTGCTTTATAACTCTGAGGTGTGCAGAGTATAGATTTGATGATCTGGCAGATTTCATCAATGAAATAACCCCCAAAACATGGGGTATAGCATATGACACCAACTAAATTATTTGCTTTGGACCCCATTCTTATGTCATGTTTATTTCACCATTGTCTTTTTGCGAAGCTGCATTTCATATGCAGCCAAGCGAATGCTCTCCTTGGTATTATAGAAATGTTTTTGGAGGAATGAATAACAGGTTCTTTGAACATCCCACTTTCAAATGCTTTTGTCAGTGAAAAATGTTGCACATTTTGCGAAAGATCCAGACTGTTCTGTATTGAGAATATGTTGCATGCTCACTTCCCAAAGTAGCTGATAATGCAGAGGTGTTGGTCAAGGCAATGCATTTCTTTTTAAATGCAAAAGTGTGGCACATATTGTGGTAGATGGTACAAGTGCAAAGGGACACTTTGTAAAAAGAAAACATTTGATTTCCCAATACATCAAAGTGCAGCTGAACAGGTGAACAGTATTTTGTTTTCTCAGACCACATAGAATTGAGCTAATTGAAAAGCTCAACAGGCATTGCTTATCACAATATATGTTATTGCAGAACAAAGCCTCAAGAAACCCGGTAGCCTACACAAAAGGGCATTTTTTTACTCCACCCCTGCATACAGTGCACGTGTTATTTTTTTCTGTTTGCCACAATGTCACTAAAGATCACCCTAAATGTCCCACAGCTTCAAGCGAGATAAATTGCCCGGGTTCATGAATGATGGCAATCCTGGCAATGCTCTGCTTTAGTATGTAGATTTCAACATCACTGGAGTTGCACAGTATGTTCCAGCTCATTTATCCAAAGCTGAACAGATTGAAACAATTAATGTTTGGACTGATTTGACATCTGATAAGAGCTTGAGTCAGAAGGTGTTCCATTTTGGCATCAGTATCTCTCTCTCCATGAGTATGGTGCCTGTCAAGCTTATAATAAATGATCTAGCGGACTGTTGTATGAAGTGTCAACATTTTGTGGTTGAACCTTGGACTTGCTATTTTCAGACAATTAATGCTAAACCCTCTTTCTAAAATGGAAGATGTGTCCAAAAGGAGGCATTACGCCTAATAGTAAAGAGTTTTAAAAAACAATGTTATTGACACATATTATCTAAAGAAGACTAGTGTTACAGGAGACCTTACTTATATGAAGTAGCAGAGTCATAATCATACCAAAAGGTAGCAGTGAAAAGATTAATTTCAAATTGTGTGCTTGTTCAGAGAGACTCAATAGTCCATATCACATAAACATATGAAGGCACTAAAACGGAGAAAACATGCTCTACTTTTATTTTGCAGTAGTTCTTACCTTGGCATAGTGGGGAAGAATTGCTTTGTAGTTTTGCAAATCATCAGGCAGCTTTTAAGCACAATGAAGGGTAGTTTGTTAATTGCAAGTTCAAACATATTTAAAAATGCAATAGGAGGAAATACCCCAGGAGGACATTGGAGTAGCAGAAAATGCAAAGGACACTCTGAAGGGTATTCATGAGTAGCCAAAATGCTCTTGCCAATCCAGTTTTGTACTGGGAAGTTGCCATGTGTGAAGTGGAAACTATAATGCAACACACCATTGATTCTGATCTAAGTCTTCCAGGTTTAGTCTCAAAACTAAGCAATGAGCAGCAAAAGAAATTCTTGAGAATGTAAAAGAATATGTTTTTCACAGATATCATCTTGCCTGGTGCAAAGAAATGTTTGTAATTCATGCCCTGCACGCTGTTGTCCAGGAAAAGACCAGTTGCTTTTCATCATATATATTGTCTGCTCCCACTAGTTTGGCAGAATTCAGATTAAGATGTGTCACTTTGCACCACTTGTTAATCTTACCTGTTGAACATTTCAGGAAAAGGAGAAGCTGCCTATAAAGTTGGCAATATTCTTTAAAACAAAAAATCTCCTTTGAGTATGCAAGATCTTCTGAAGACAGACTGTGTGGAACTATTGGAGGACAGCATGTGATTGTTTGTGGTGATCTGCATTTAACTCCTGTGAAGGGACATAATAAAGATGCTCACAAAAGTATTGTCGGTATACGAAATGTAAATCTGTTGTGATATTTCCACTATCATGAACTAACTTCCAACATTAGGCATTCTGCAGTTCTTGAGAATGAAGAAATGCTGAAAAACATTTGTCTGAGAGCATTAAATTGCTGTGGGCAAAAAGCATTTCGAAATAGATTGATTCCCAACATATTACATGAATGATGTACTCCTTGCAAGGTCATGTTGCCTGTTATGCTGGGATTAGAGCAAAATAATTTTGAATGTGTTTGCTGACTACATTCCTGATTGTGAGAAATGTAATTCTGCAATGATGGTCTTTGAGAATGAAGGCATTGTACAACTGGAATCCAGATGTAGAACCGGTGGATGTAAGGCCCACTGTCCTTAAGGAAAGCTTGTTTTATGTGGTATTTTCCTCTGTTAGAAATGCGTTAGGATTATAGTTATTAGCATTTTAGGAGTCTAAAGCTGTTGCTATTGTGAACATAATGATACTGTTAATATTAAAATTGTCATTGCCACTTACCTTATTATTATTATTTTAAGCAAAATAAAAATGAAACAAATGCAAACATCAATTAGAAAAGCTAAACTTTAAAACATTATTACAATTGTAATCACCAGATTTACTGATTCATTGTATAATGACATGTCATATTTTTATCCAACCCTTCAGAAGGAAACTCTGGTACTTATTTTATGTTGTTCCATAGGTCTTAAGGGATACTAGATGCCCATCAGAATCAGAATGTTCAACATTTGTTTATGGCACTGCTTTTTCTGCTTCTTCATTGCTATTACATACAGCCTTGATTCACAGTAGGATGCAAAATAGTGCATATAATGAGGGTAATTCATAGAATTCAGCGCAAAAGTGGCGCATGCGGCTGGCGCACAGCATGCGTGTGAAAATTTCTGCACCAGCCGCGTGCGCTAAAATCCATTTCCGTGCACAGCGTATTTATGGATTTTAGATACCAAAACCAGCCGTGGCGCAGAGTGGCGCAGTGACCCTGCAGCAGCGCCAGTTATGCCCCCAACCCCTCCCTGTGCGCCATGCACAGCACACAAATCCCATACATGGCGCACAGGCCTCCAACCACGAAACCGCCTGTAAAACTCCCCATGCACGGGGAGTGTCACACGCGATTGGAGCGGGGTACGTGTATAACAGGGGTTCGCGGGAAGTTTCACATGCGAAATGCCCTGTGCGAGTGGGGTACTTGTATTCCTGGGGTGCACGGGAAGTTTCACATGCGATTGGTGAGGGGAACGTGTATTTCGGGGGTGCGTGGGAAGTTTCACACGTGAAATGCCCTGAGCGATAGGGGTACATGTATTCGTGGGGTGCGCGTGAAGTTTCAAACGTGATTGGAGCGGGGTACGTGTATTTCGGGGGTGCGCGGGAAGTTTCACATGCGAATTGCCCTGTGTGAGTGGGTATGTATATTCCTGGGGTGCGTGGGAAGTATCACTTGCGAAATGCCCTGTGCGAGTGGGGTACGTGTTTTCCTGGGGTGCGCGGGGAGTTTCACACACGATTGGAGAGGGGAACGTGTATTTTGGGGGTGCACGGGAAGTTTCACACCCGACAGGCCCTGTGCGAGTGGGGTACGTGTATTCCTGTAGTGCGCGGGAAGTTTCACATGCAAAATGACCTGTGCGTGTGGGGTATGTGTATTCCTGGGGTGCGCAGGAAGTTTCACACGCGAAATGCACTGTGTGAGTGGGGTATGTGTATTCCTGGGGTGCGCAGGAAGTATCACATGCAAAATGCCCTGTGCGAGTGGGGTACGTGTATTCCTGGGCTGCGCGAGAAGTTTCACACGCGAAATGCCCTGTGCGAGTGGGGTACGTGTATTCCTGGGATGCGCGGGAAGTTTCATACGCGATAGGCCCTGTGCGAGTGGGGTACGTGTATTCCTGGGGTGCGTGGGAAGCATCACATGCGAAATGCCCTGTGCGAGTGAGGTAAGTGTATTCCTGTGGTGCGCGGGAAGTTTCACATGCGAAATGCCCTGTGCGAGTGGGGTACGTGTATTCCTGGGGTGCGCGGGAAGTTTCACACGCAAAATGCCCTGTGCGAGTGGGGTAAGTGTATTCCTGGGGTGCGCGGGAAGTTTCACTTGCGAAATGCCCTGTGCGAGTGGGGTACATGTATTCCTGGGGTGCGCGGGAAGTTTCACACGCGAAAGGCCCTGCGCGAGTGGGGTACGTGTATTCCTGGGGTGCGTGGGTAGTTTCACACGCAAAATGCCCTGTGTGAGTGGGGTACGTGTATTCTTGGGTGCGCGGGAAGTTTCACACGCGACATGCCCTGTGTGGGTGGGGTACGTGTATTCCTGGGGTGCGCAGGAACTTTCACACGCAAATGCCCTGTGCGAGTGGGGTACGTGTATTCCTGGGGTGCGTGGGAAGTATCACTTGCGAAATGCCCTGTGCGAGTGGGGTACATGTATTCCTGGGGTGCGCAGGATGTTTCACACGCGATTGGAGAGGGGAACGTGTATTTCGGGGGTGCGCGGGAAGTTTCACATGTGATAGGCCCTGTGCGAGTGGGATACATGTATTCCTGGGGTGCGCGGGAAGTTTCACACACGAAATGCCCTGTGCGAGTGGGGTACGTGTATTCCTGGGGTGTGCGGGAAGTTTCACACGCGAAATGCCCTGTGTGAGTTGGGTACGTGTATTACTGGGGTGCACGGGAAGTATCACATGCAAAATTCCCTGTGCGAGTGGGGTACGTGTATTCCTGGGGTGCGCAGGAAGTTTCACACGCGAAATGCCCTGTGCGAGTGGGGTACATGCATTCCTGGGGTGCGCGGGAAGTTTCACATGCGATAGGCCGTGTGCGAGTCGGGGACGTGTATTCCTGGGGTGCGCAGGAAGTTTCACACGCGAAATACCCTGTGCGAGTGGGGTACGTGTATTCCTGGGGTGCGCGGGAAGTATAACTTGTGAAATGCACTGTGCGAGTGGGGTACGTGTATTCCTGGGGTACGTGGGAACTTTCACACGCGATTGGAGAGGGGAATGTGTATTTCGGGGATGCGTGGGAAGTTTCACACGCGATAGGCCCTGTGTGAGTGGGGTATGTGTATTCCTGGGGTGCGTGGGAAGTTTCACACGCGAAATGTCCTGTGCGAGTGGGGTACGTGTATTCCTGGGGTGCACAGGAAGCTTCACATGCGAAATGCCCTGTGTGAGTGGGGTACATGTATTCCTGGGGTGCGCGGGAAGTATCACATGCGAAATGCCCTGTGCAAGTGTGGTACGTGTATTCCTGGGGTGCGTGGGAAGTTTCACACGTGAAATGCCCTGTGCGAGTGGGGTACGTGTATTCCTGGGGTGCGCAGGAAGTTTCACACGCGATAGGCCCTGTGCGAGTGGGGTACTTGTATTCCTGGGTGCGCGGGAAGTATCACACGCGAAATGCCCTGTGCGAGTGGGATACGTGTATTCCTGGGGTGCGCGGGAAGTTTCACACGCAAAATGCCCTGTGCGAGTAGGGTAAGTGTGTTCCTGGGGTGCGCGGGAAGTTTCACTTGCGAAATGCCCTGTGCGAGTGGGGTACATGTATTCCTGGGGTGCGCGGGAAGTTTCACACGCAAAAGGCCCTGCGCGAATGGGGTATGTGTATTCCTGGGGTGCGTGGATAGTTTCACACGCAAAATGCCCTGTGTGAGTGGGGTACGTGTATTCTTGGGTGCGCGGGAAGTTTCACACGCGACATGCCCTGTGTGAGTGGGGTACGTGTATTCCTGGGGTGCGCAGGAACTTTCACACGCGAAATGCCCTGTGCGAGTGGGGTACGTGTATTCCTGGGGTGCGTGGGAAGTATCACTTGCGAAATGCCCTGTGCGAGTGGGGTACATGTATTCCTGGGGTGCGCAGGATGTTTCACACGCGATTGGAGAGGGGAACGTGTATTTCGGGGGTGCGCGGGAAGTTTCACATGTGATAGGCCCTGTGCGAGTGGGATACATGTATTCCTGGGGTGCGCGGGAAGTTTCACACACGAAATGCCCTGTGCGAGTGGGGTACGTGTATTCCTGGGGTGTGCGGGAAGTTTCACACGCGAAATGCCCTGTGTGAGTTGGGTACGTGTATTACTGGGGTGCACGGGAAGTATCACATGCAAAATGCCCTGTGCGAGTGGGGTACGTGTATTCCTGGGGCGCGCAGGAAGTTTCACACGCGAAATGCCCTGTGCGAGTGGAGTACATGCATTCCTGGGGTGCGCGGGAAGTTTCACATGCGATAGGCCGTGTGCGAGTCGGGGACGTGTATTCCTGGGGTGCGCAGGAAGTTTCACACGCGAAATACCCTGTGCGAGTGGGGTACGTGTATTCCTGGGGTGCGCGGGAAGTATAACTTGTGAAATGCCCTGTGCGAGTGGGGTACGTGTATTCCTGGGGTACGCGGGAACTTTCACACGCGATTGGAGAGGGGAATGTGTATTTCGGGGATGCGTGGGAAGTTTCACACGCGATAGGCCCTGTGTGAGTGGGGTATGTGTATTCCTGGGGTGCGTGGGAAGTTTCACACGCGAAATGTCCTGTGCAAGTGGGGTACGTGTATTCCTGGGGTGCACAGGAAGCTTCACATGCAAAATGCCCTGTGTGAGTGGGGTACATGTATTCCTGGGGTGCGCGGGAAGTATCACATGCGAAATGCCCTGTGCAAGTGTGGTACGTGTATTCCTGGGGTGCGTGGGAAGTTTCACACGTGAAATGCCCTGTGCGAGTGGGGTACGTGTATTCCTGAGGTGCGCGGGAAGTTTCACACGCGATAGGCCCTGTGCGAGTGGGGTACTTGTATTCCTGGGGTGCGCGGGATGTATCACACGCGAAATGCCCTGTGCGAGTGGGATACGTGTATTCCTGGGGTGCGCGGGAAGTTTCACACGCGAAATGCCCTGTGCGAGTAGGGTAAGTGTGTTCCTGGGGTGCGCAGGAAGTTTCACTTGCGAAATGCCCTGTGCGAGTGGGGTACATGTATTCCTGGGGTGCGTGGGTAGTTTCCCACGCAAAATGCCCTGTGCGAGTGTGGTACGTGTATTCTTGGGGTGCGCGGGAAGTTTCACACGCGAAATGCCCTGTGTGAGTGGGGTACGTGTATTCCTGGGGTGCGCGGGAAGTATCACGCATGAAATGCCCGGTGCGAGTGGGGTACGTGTATTCCTGGGCTGCGCAGGAAGTTTCACACGCGAAATGCCCTGTGCGAGTGGGGTACGTGTATTCCTGGGGTGCGCGGGAAGCATCACTTGCGAAATGCCCTGTGCGAGTGGGGTACATGTATTGCTGGGTTGCGCGGGATGTTTCACACGCGATTGGAGAGGGGAACCTGTATTTCGGGGGTGCGCGGGAAGTTTCACATGTGATAGGCCCTGTGCGAGTGGGGTACGTGTATTCCTGGGGTGCGTGGGAAGTTTCACATGCGAAATGCCCTGTGCGAGTGGGGCACGTGTATTCCTGGGGTATGCGGGAAGTTTCACACGCAAAATGCCCTGTGTGAGTTGGGTACGTGTATTCCTGGGGGGCACGGGAAGTATCACATGCAAAATGCCCTGTGCGAGTGGGGTATGTGTATTCCTGGGGTGCGCAGGAAGTTTCACACGTGAAATGCCCTGTGCGAGTGGGGTGCGTGTATTCCTGGGGTGCGCGGGAAGTTTTGCATGCGATAGGCCCTGTGCGAGTGGGGTATGTGTATTCCTTGGGTGCGCGGGAAGTATCACACGCGAAATGCCCTGTGTGAGTGGGGTACGTGTATTCCTAGGGTGCGCAGGAAGTTTCACACGCGAAATGCCCTGTACGAGTGGGGTACGTGTATTCCTGGGGTGCGTGGGAAGTATCATTTGCGAAATGCCCTGTGCGAGTCGGGTACGTGTATTCCTGGGGTGCGTGGGAAGTTACACACGTGAAATGCCCTGTGCGAGTGGGGTACGTGTATTCCTGGGGTGCGCAGGAAGCTTCACACGCGAAATGCCCTGTGTGAGTGGGGTACAAGTATTCCTGGGGTGTGCGGGAAGTATCACATGCGAAATGCCCTATGCAAGTGTGGTACGTGTATTCCTGGGGTGCGTGGGAAGTTTCACACGCGAAATGCCCTGTGCGATTGGGGTACGTGTATTCCTGGGGTGCGCGGGAAGTTTCACACGCGAAATGCCCTGTGCGAGTGGGGTACGTGTATTCCTGGGGTGCGCGGGAAGTTTCACACGCGAAATGCCCTGTGCGAGTAGGGTAAGTGTGTTCCTGGGGTGCGCGGGAAGTTTCAGTTGCGAAATGCCCTGTGCGAGTGGGGTACGTGTATTCCTGGGGTGCGTGGGTAGTTTCCCACGCAAAATGCCCTGTGTGAGTGTGGTAGGTGTATTCTTGGGGTGCGCGGGAAGTTTCACACGCGAAATGCCCTGTGTGAGTGGGGTACGTGTATTCCTGGGGTGCGCGGGAAGTATCACGCGTGAAATGCCCTGTGCGAGTAGGGTACGTGTATTCCTGGGGTGCGCAGGAAGTTTCACACGCGAAATGCCCTGTGCGAGTGGGGTACGTGTATTCCTGGGGTGCGCGGGAAGCATCACTTGCAAAATGCCCTGTGCGAGTGGGGTATGTGTATTCCTGGGGTGCGCGGGAAGCATCACTTGCGAAATGCCCTGTGCGAGTGGGGAACATGTATTGCTGGGTTGCGCGGGATGTTTCACACGCGATTGGAGAGGGGAACGTGTATTTCGGGGGTGCACAGGAAGTTTCACATGTGATAGGCCCTGTGCGAGTGGGGTATGTGTATTCCTGGGGTGCGTGGGAAGTTTCACACGCGAAATGCCCTGTGTGAGTGGGGTACGTGTATTCCTGGGGTGTGCGGGAAGTTTCACATGCAAAATGCCCTGTGTGAGTTGGGTACGTGTATTCCTGGGGTGCGCGGGAAGTATCACGCATGAAATGCCCGGTGCGAGTGGGGTACGTGTATTCCTGGGCTGCGCAGGAAGTTTCACACGCGAAATGCCCTGTGCGAGTGGGGTACGTGTATTCCTGGGGTGCGCGGGAAGCATCACTTGCGAAATGCCCTGTGCGAGTGGGGTACATGTATTGCTGGGTTGCGCGGGATGTTTCACACGCGATTGGAGAGGGGAACCTGTATTTCGGGGGTGCGCGGGAAGTTTCACATGTGATAGGCCCTGTGCGAGTGGGGTACGTGTATTCCTGGGGTGCGTGGGAAGTTTCACAGGCGAAATGCCCTGTGCGAGTGGGGCACGTGTATTCCTGGGGTGTGCGGGAAGTTTCACACGCAAAATGCCCTGTGTGAGTTGGGTACGTGTATTCCTGGGGGGCACGGGAAGTATCACATGCAAAATGCCCTGTGCGAGTGGGGTATGTGTATTCCTGGGGTGCGCAGGAAGTTTCACAGGCGAAATGCCCTGTGCGAGTGGGGTGCGTGTATTCCTGGGGTGCGCGGGAAGTTTTGCATGCGATAGGCCCTGTGCGAGTGGGGTACATGTATTCCTGGGGTGCGCGGGAAGTATCACACGCGAAATGCCCTGTGTGAGTGGGGTACGTGTATTCCTAGGGTGCGCAGGAAGTTTCACACGCGAAATGCCCTGTACGAGTGGGGTACGTGTATTCCTGGGGTGCGTGGGAAGTATCATTTGCGAAATGCCCTGTGCGAGTCGGGTACGTGTATTCCTGGGGTGCGTGGGAAGTTTCACACGCGAAATGCCGTGTGCGAGTGGGGTACGTGTATTCCTGGGGTGCGCAGGAAGTATCACTTGCGAAATGCCCTGTGCGAGTGGGGTACATGTATTGCTGGGTTGCGCGGGATGTTTCACACGCGATTGCAGAGGGGAACCTGTATTTGGGGGGTGCGCGGGAAGTTTCACATGTGATAGGCCCTGTGCGAGTGGGGTACGTGTATTCCTGGGGTGCGTGGGAAGTTTCACACGCGAAATGCCCTGTGCGAGTGGGGCACGTGTATTCCTGGGGTGTGCGGGAAGTTTCACACGCAAAATGCCCTGTGTGAGTTGGGTACGTGTATTCCTGGGGGGCATGGGAAGTATCACATGCAAAATGCCCTGTGCGAGTGGGGTATGTGTATTCCTGGGGTGCGCAGGAAGTTTCACACGCGAAATGCCCTGTGCGAGTGGGGTGCGTGTATTCCTGGGGTGCGCGGGAAGTTTTGCATGCGATAGGCCCTGTGCGAGTGGGGTACGTGTATTCCTGGGGTGCGCCGGAAGTATCACATGCGAAATGCCCTGTGTGAGTGGGGTACGTGTATTCCTAGGGTGCGCAGGAAGTTTCACACGCGAAATGCCCTGTACGAGTGGGGTACGTGTATTCCTGGGGTGCGTGGGAAGTATCATTTGCGAAATGCCCTGTGCGAGTCGGGTACGTGTATTCCTGGGGTGCGTGGGAAGTTTCACACGCGAAATGCCCTGTGCGAGTGGGGTACGTGTATTCCTGGGGTGCGCAGGAAGTTTCACACGCGAAATGCCCTGTGTGAGTGGGGTACATGTATTCCTGGGGTGCGCGGGAAGTATCACATGCGAAATGCCCTGTGCAAGTGTGGTACGTGTATTCCTGGGGTGCGTGGGAAGTTTCACACGCGAAATGCCCTGTGCGATTGGGGTACATGTATTCCTGGGGTGCGCGGGAAGTTTCACACGCGATAGGCCCTGTACGAGTGGGGTACTTGTATTCCTGGGGTGCGCGGGAAGTATCACACGCGAAATGCCCTGTGCAAGTGGGGTACGTGTATTCCTGGGGTGCGCGGGAAGTTTCACACGCGAAATGCCCTGTGCGAGTAGGGTAAGTGTGTTCCTGGGGTGCGCGGGAAGTTTCACTTGCGAAATGCCCTGTGCGAGTGGGGTACGTGTATTCCTGGGGTGCGTGGGTAGTTTCCCACGCAAAATGCCCTGTGTGAGTGTGGTACGTGTATTCTTGGGGTGCGCGGGAAGTTTCACACGCGAAATGCCCTGTGTGAGTGGGGTACGTGTATTCCTGGGGTGCGTGGGAAGTATCACGCATGAAATGCCCTGTGCGAGTAGGGTACGTGTATTCCTGGGGTGCGCAGGAAGTTTCACACGCGAAATGCCCTGTGCGAGTGGGGTACGTGTATTCCTGGGGTGCGCGGGAAGCATCACTTGCAAAATGCCCTGTGCGAGTGGGGAACATGTAGTGCTGGGTTGCGCGGGATGTTTTACACGCGATTGGAGAGGGGAACGTGTATTTCGGGGGTGCGCGGGAAGTTTCACATGTGATAGGCCCTGTGCGAGTGGGGTACGTGTATTCCTCGGGTGCGTGGGAAGTTTCACACGCGAAATGCACTGTGTGAGTGGGGTACGTGTATTCCTGGGGTGTGCGGGAAGTTTCACATGCAAAATGCCCTGTGTGAGTTGGGTACGTGTATTCCTGGGGGGCAGGGGAAGTATCACATGCAAAATGCCCTGTGCGAGTGGGGTACGTGTATTCCTGGGGTGCGCAGGAAGTTTCACACGTGAAATGCCCCGTGCGAGTGGGGTACGTGTATTCCTGGGGTGCGCGGGAAGTTTCACATGTGATAGGCCCTGTGCGAGTGGGGTACGTGTATTCCTGGGGTGCGTGGGAAGTTTCACATGCGAAATGCCCTGTGCGAGTGGGGCACATGTATTCCTGGGGTGTGCGGGAAGTTTCACACGCAAAATGCCCTGTGTGAGTTGGGTACGTGTATTCCTGGGGGGCAGGGGAAGTATCACATGCAAAATGCCCTGTGCGAGTGGGGTACGTGTATTCCTGGGGTGCGCAGGAAGTTTCACACGTGAAATGCCCCGTGCGAGTGGGGTACGTGTATTCCTGGGGTGCGCGGGAAGTTTCACATGTGATAGGCCCTGTGCGAGTGGGGTACGTGTATTCCTGGGGTGCGTGGGAAGTTTCACATGCGAAATGCCCTGTGCGAGTGGGGCACGTGTATTCCTGGGGTGTGCGGGAAGTTTCACACGCAAAATGCCCTGTGTGAGTTGGGTACGTGTATTCCTGGGGGGCACGGGAAGTATCACATGCAAAATGCCCTGTGCGAGTGGGGTATGTGTATTCCTGGGGTGCGCAGGAAGTTTCACACGCGAAATGCCCTGTGCGAGTGGGGTGCGTGTATTCCTGGGGTGCGCGGGAAGTTTTGCATGCGATAGGCCCTGTGCGAGTGGGGTACGTGTATTCCTGGGGTGCGCGGGAAGTATCACACGCGAAATGCCCTGTGTGAGTGGGGTAGGTGTATTCCTAGGGTGCGCAGGAAGTTTCACACGCGAAATGCCCTGTACGAGTGGGGTACGTGTATTCCTGGGGTGCGTGGGAAGTATCATTTGCGAAATGCCCTGTGCGAGTCGGGTACGTGTATTCCTGGGGTGCGTGGGAAGTTACACACGTGAAATGCCCTGTGCAAGTGGGGTACGTGTATTCCTGGGGTGCGCAGGAAGCTTCACACGCGAAATGCCCTGTGTGAGTGGGGTACAAGTATTCCTGGGGTGTGCGGGAAGTATCACATGCGAAATGCCCTATGCAAGTGTGGTACGTGTACTCCTGGGGTGCGTGGGAAGTTTCACACGCGAAATGCCCTGTGCGATTGGGGTACGTGTATTCCTGGGGTGCGCGGGAAGTTTCACACGCGATAGGCCCTGTGCGAGTGGGGTACTTGTATTCCTGGGGTGCGCGGGAAGTATCACACGCGAAATGCCCTGTGCGAGTGGGGTACGTGTATTCCTGGGGTGCGCGGGAAGTTTCACACGCGAAATGCCCTGTGCGAGTAGGGTAAGTGTGTTCCTGGGGTGCGCGGGAAGTTTCACTTGCGAAATGCCCTGTGCGAGTGGGGTACGTGTATTCCTGGGGTGCGTGGGTAGTTTCCCACGCAAAATGCCCTGTGTGAGTGTGGTAGGTGTATTCTTGGGGTGCGCGGGAAGTTTCACACGCGAAATGCCCTGTGTGAGTGGGGTACGTGTATTCCTGGGGTGCGCGGGAAGTATCACGCGTGAAATGCCCTGTGCGAGTAGGGTACGTGTATTCCTGGGGTGCGCAGGAAGTTTCACACGCGAAATGCCCTGTACGAGTGGGGTACGTGTATTCCTGGGGTGCGCAGGAAGTTTCACACGTGAAATGCCCCGTGCGAGTGGGGTACGTGTATTCCTGGGGTGCGCGGGAAGTTTCACATGTGATAGGCCCTGTGCGAGTGGGGTACGTGTATTCCTGGGGTGCGTGGGAAGTTTCACATGCGAAATGCCCTGTGCGAGTGGGGCACGTGTATTCCTGGGGTGTGCGGGAAGTTTCACACGCAAAATGCCCTGTGTGAGTTGGGTACGTGTATTCCTGGGGGGCACGGGAAGTATCACATGCAAAATGCCCTGTGCGAGTGGGGTATGTGTATTCCTGGGGTGCGCGGGAAGTTTTGCATGCGATAGGCCCTGTGCGAGTGGGGTACGTGTATTCCTGGGGTGCGCGGGAAGTATCACACGTGAAATGCCCTGTGTGAGTGGGGTACGTGTATTCCTAGGGTGCGCAGGAAGTTTCACACGCGAAATGCCCTGTACGAGTGGGGTACGTGTATTCCTGGGGTGCGTGGGAAGTATCATTTGCGAAATGCCCTGTGCGAGTCGGGTACGTGTATTCCTGGGGTGCGTGGGAAGTTACACACGTGAAATGCCCTGTGCAAGTGGGGTACGTGTATTCCTGGGGTGCGCAGGAAGCTTCACACGCGAAATGCCCTGTGTGAGTGGGGTACAAGTATTCCTGGGGTGTGCGGGAAGTATCACATGCGAAATGCCCTATGCAAGTGTGGTACGTGTACTCCTGGGGTGCGTGGGAAGTTTCACACGCGAAATGCCCTGTGCGATTGGGGTACGTGTATTCCTGGGGTGCGCGGGAAGTTTCACACGCGATAGGCCCTGTGCGAGTGGGGTACTTGTATTCCTGGGGTGCGCGGGAAGTATCACACGCGAAATGCCCTGTGCGAGTGGGGTACGTGTATTCCTGGGGTGCGCGGGAAGTTTCACACGCGAAATGCCCTGTGCGAGTAGGGTAAGTGTGTTCCTGGGGTGCGCGGGAAGTTTCACTTGCGAAATGCCCTGTGCGAGTGGGGTACGTGTATTCCTGGGGTGCGTGGGTAGTTTCCCACGCAAAATGCCCTGTGTGAGTGTGGTAGGTGTATTCTTGGGGTGCGCGGGAAGTTACACACGCGAAATGCCCTGTGTGAGTGGGGTACGTGTATTCCTGGGGTGCGCGGGAAGTATCACGCGTGAAATGCCCTGTGCGAGTAGGGTACGTGTATTCCTGGGGTGCGCAGGAAGTTTCACACGCGAAATGCCCTGTGCGAGTGGGGTACGTGTATTCCTGGGGTGCGCGGAAAGCATCACTTGCGAAATGCCCTGTGCGAGTGGGGAACATGTATTGCTGGGTTGCGCGGGATGTTTCACACGCGATTGGAGAGGGGAACGTGTATTTCGGGGGTGCACGGGAAGTTTCACATGTGATAGGCCCTGTGCGAGTGGGGTATGTGTATTCCTGGGGTGCGTGGGAAGTTTCACACGCGAAATGCCCTGTGTGAGTGTGGTAGGTGTATTCTTGGGGTGCGCGGGAAGTTTCACACGCGAAATGCCCTGTGTGAGTGGGGTACGTGTATTCCTGGGGTGCGCGGGAAGTATCACGCGTGAAATGCCCTGTGCGAGTAGGGTACGTGTATTCCTGGGGTGTGCGGGAAGTTTCACATGCAAAATCCCCTGTGTGAGTTGGGTACGTGTATTCCTGGGGTGCGCGGGAAGTATCACGCATGAAATGCCCGGTGCGAGTGGGGTACGTGTATTCCTGGGCTGCGGCGGAAGTTTCACACGCGAAATGCCCTGTGCGAGTGGGCTACGTGTATTCCTGGGGTGCGCGGGAAGCATCACTTGCGAAATGCCCTGTGCGAGTGGGGTACATGTATTGCTGGGTTGCGCGGGATGTTTCACACGCGATTGGAGAGGGGAACCTGTATTTCGGGGGTGTGCGGGAAGTTTCACATGTGATAGGCCCTGTGCGAGTGGGGTACGTGTATTCCTGGGGTGCGTGGGAAGTTTCACATGCGAAATGCCCTGTGCGAGTGGGGCACGTGTATTCCTGGGGTGTGCGGGAAGTTTCACACGCAAAATGCCCTGTGTGAGTTGGGTACGTGTATTCCTGGGGGGCACGGGAAGTATCACATGCAAAATGCCCTGTGCGAGTGGGGTATGTGTATTCCTGGGGTGCGCAGGAAGTTTCACACGCGAAATGCCCTGTGCGATTGGGGTGCGTGTATTCCTTGGGTGCGCGGGAAGTTTTGCATGCGATAGGCCCTGTGTGAGTGGGGTACATGTATTCCTGGGGTGCGCGGGAAGTATCACACGCGAAATGCCCTGTGTGAGTGGGGTACGTGTATTCCTAGGGTGCGCAGGAAGTTTCACACGCGAAATGCCCTGTACGAGTGGGGTACGTGTATTCCTGGGGTGCGTGGGAAGTATCATTTGCGAAATGCCCTGTGCGAGTCGGGTACGTGTATTCCTGGGGTGCGTGGGAAGTTTCACACGCGAAATGCCGTGTGCGAGTGGGGTACGTGTATTCCTGGGGTGCGCAGGAAGTATCACTTGCGAAATGCCCTGTGCGAGTGGGGTACATGTATTGCTGGGTTGCGCGGGATGTTTCACACGCGATTGGAGAGGGGAACCTGTATTTCGGGGGTGCGCGGGAAGTTTCACATGTGATAGGCCCTGTGCGAGTGGGGTACGTGTATTCCTGGGGTGCGTGGGAAGTTTCACACGCGAAATGCCCTGTGCGAGTGGGGCACGTGTATTCCTGGGGTGTGCGGGAAGTTTCACACGCAAAATGCCCTGTGTGAGTTGGGTACGTGTATTCCTGGGGGGCATGGGAAGTATCACATGCAAAATGCCCTGTGCGAGTGGGGTATGTGTATTCCTGAGGTGCGCAGGAAGTTTCACACGCGAAATGCCCTGTGCGAGTGGGGTGCGTGTATTCCTGGGGTGCGCGGGAAGTTTTGCATGCGATAGGCCCTGTGCGAGTGGGGTACGTGTATTCCTGGGGTGCGCGGGAAGTATCACTCGCGAAATGCCCTGTGTGAGTGGGGTACGTGTATTCCTAGGGTGCGCAGGAAGTTTCACACGCGAAATGCCCTGTACGAGTGGGGTACGTGTATTCCTGGGGTGCGTGGGAAGTATCATTTGCGAAATGCCCTGTGCGAGTCGGGTACGTGTATTCCTGGGGTGCGTGGGAAGTTTCACACGCGAAATGCCCTGTGCGAGTGGGGTACGTGTATTCCTGGGGTGCGCAGGAAGTTTCACACGCGAAATGCCCTGTGTGAGTGGGGTACATGTATTCCTGGGGTGCGCGGGAAGTATCACATACGAAATGCCCTGTGCAAGTGTGGTACGTGTATTCCTGGGGTGCGTGGGAAGTTTCACACGCGAAATGCCCTGTGCGATTGGGGTACATGTATTCCTGGGGTGCGCGGGAAGTTTCACACGCGATAGGCCCTGTACGAGTGGGGTACTTGTATTCCTGGGGTGCGCGGGAAGTATCACACGCGAAATGCCCTGTGCAAGTGGGGTACGTGTATTCCTGGGGTGCGCGGGAAGTTTCACACGCGAAATGCCCTGTGCGAGTAGGGTAAGTGTGTTCCTGGGGTGCGCGGGAAGTTTCACTTGCGAAATGCCCTGTGCGAGTGGGGTACGTGTATTCCTGGGGTGCGTGGGTAGTTTCCCACGCAAAATGCCCTGTGTGAGTGTGGTACGTGTATTCTTGGGGTGCGCGGGAAGTTTCACACGCGAAATGCCCTGTGTGAGTGGGGTACGTGTATTCCTGGGGTGCGTGGGAAGTATCACGCGTGAAATGCCCTGTGCGAGTAGGGTACGTGTATTCCTGGGGTGCGCAGGAAGTTTCACACGCGAAATGCCCTGTGCGAGTGGGGTACGTGTATTCCTGGGGTGCGCGGGAAGCATCACTTGCAAAATGCCCTGTGCGAGTGGGGTATGTGTATTCCTGGGGTGCGCGGGAAGCATCACTTGCGAAATGCCCTGTGCGAGTGGGGAACATGTAGTGCTGGGTTGCGCGGGATGTTTCACACGCGATTGGAGAGGGGAACGTGTATTTCGGGGGTGCGCGGGAAGTTTCACATGTGATAGGCCCTGTGCGAGTGGGGTACGTGTATTCCTGGGGTGCGTGGGAAGTTTCACAAGCGAAATGCACTGTGTGAGTGGGGTACGTGTATTCCTGGGGTGTGCGGGAAGTTTCACATGCAAAATGCCCTGTGTGAGTTGGGTACGTGTATTCCTGGGGGGCAGGGGAAGTATCACATGCAAAATGCCCTGTGCGAGTGGGGTACGTGTATTCCTGGGGTGCGCAGGAAGTTTCACACGTGAAATGCCCCGTGCGAGTGGGGTACGTGTATTCCTGGGGTGCGCGGGAAGTTTTGCATGCGATAGGCCCTGTGCGAGTGGGGTAGGTGTATTCCTGGGGTGCGCGGGAAGTATCACATGCGAAATGCCCTGTGTGAGTGGGGTACGTGTATTCCTAGGATGCGCAGGAAGTTTCACACGCGAAATGCCCTGTGCGAGTAGGGTACGTGTATTCCTGGGGTGCGCAGGAAGTTTCACACGCGAAATGCCCTGTGCGAGTGGGGTACGTGTATTCCTGGGGTGCGCGGGAAGCATCACTTGCAAAATGCCCTGTGCGAGTGGGGTATGTGTATTCCTGGGGTGCGCGGGAAGCATCACTTGCGAAATGCCCTGTGCGAGTGGGGAACATGTATTGCTGGGTTGCGCGGGATGTTTCACACGCGATTGGAGAGGGGAACGTGTATTTCGGGGGTGCACGGGAAGTTTCACATGTGATAGGCCCTGTGCGAGTGGGGTATGTGTATTCCTGGGGTGCGTGGGAAGTTTCACACGCGAAATGCCCTGTGTGAGTGGGGTACGTGTATTCCTGGGGTGTGCGGGAAGTTTCACATGCAAAATGCCCTGTGTGAGTTGGGTACGTGTATTCCTGGGGTGCGCGGGAAGTATCACGCATAAAATGCCCGGTGCGAGTGGGGTACGTGTATTCCTGGGCTGCGCAGGAAGTTTCACACGCGAAATGCCCTGTGCGAGTGGGGTACGTGTATTCCTGGGGTGCGCGGGAAGCATCACTTGCGAAATGCCCTGTGCGAGTGGGGTACATGTATTGCTGGGTTGCGCGGGATGTTTCACACGCGATTGGAGAGGGGAACCTGTATTTCGGGGGTGCGCGGGAAGTTTCACATGTGATAGGCCCTGTGCGAGTGGGGTACGTGTATTCCTGGGGTGCGTGGGAAGTTTCACATGCGAAATGCCCTGTGCGAGTGGGGCACGTGTATTCCTGGGGTGTGCGGGAAGTTTCACACGCAAAATGCCCTGTGTGAGTTCGGTACGTGTATTCCTGGGGGGCACGGGAAGTATCACATGCAAAATGCCCTGTGCGAGTGGGGTATGTGTATTCCTGGGGTGCGCAGGAAGTTTCACACGCGAAATGCCCTGTGCGAGTGGGGTGCGTGTATTCCTGGGGTGCGCGGGAAGTTTTGCATGCGATAGGCCCTGTGCGAGTGGGGTACATGTATTCCTGGGGTGCGCGGGAAGTATCACACGCGAAATGCCCTGTGTGAGTGGGGTACGTGTATTCCTAGGGTGCGCAGGAAGTTTCACACGCGAAATGCCCTGTACGAGTGGGGTACGTGTATTCCTGGGGTGCGTGGGAAGTATCATTTGCGAAATGCCCTGTGCGAGTCGGGTACGTGTATTCCTGGGGTGCGTGGGAAGTTTCACACGCGAAATGCCGTGTGCGAGTGGGGTACGTGTATTCCTGGGGTGCGCAGGAAGTATCACTTGCGAAATGCCCTGTGCGAGTGGGGTACATGTATTGCTGTGTTGCGCGGGATGTTTCACACGCGATTGGAGAGGGGAACCTGTATTTCGGGGGTGCGCTGGAAGTTTCACCTGTGATAGGCCCTGTGCGAGTGGGGTACGTGTATTCCTGGGGTGCGTGGGAAGTTTCACACGCGAAATGCCCTGTGCGAGTGGGGCACGTGTATTCCTGGGGTGTGCGGGAAGTTTCACACGCAAAATGCCCTGTGTGAGTTGGGTACGTGTATTCCTGGGGGGCATGGGAAGTATCACATGCAAAATGCCCTGTGCGAGTGGGGTATGTGTATTCCTGGGGTGCGCAGGAAGTTTCACACGCGAAATGCCCTGTGCGAGTGGGGTGCGTGTATTCCTGGGGTGCGCAGGAAGTTTTGCATGCGATAGGCCCTGTGCGAGTGGGGTACGTGTATTCCTGGGGTGCGCGGGAAGTATCACTCGCGAAATGCCCTGTGTGAGTGGGGTACGTGTATTCCTAGGGTGCGCAGGAAGTTTCACACGCGAAATGCCCTGTACGAGTGGGGTACGTGTATTCCTGGGGTGCGTGGGAAGTATCATTTGCGAAATGCCCTGTGCGAGTCGGGTACGTGTATTCCTGGGGTGCGTGGGAAGTTTCACACGCGAAATGCCCTGTGCGAGTGGGGTACGTGTATTCCTGGGGTGCGCAGGAAGTTTCACACGCGAAATGCCCTGTGCGAGTAGGGTACGTGTATTCCTGGGGTGCGCAGGAAGTTTCACACGCGAAATGCCCTGTGCGAGTGGGGTACGTGTATTCCTGGGGTGCGCGGGAAGCATCACTTGCAAAATGCCCTGTGCGAGTGGGGTATGTGTATTCCTGGGGTGCGCGGGAAGCATCACTTGCGAAATGCCCTGTGCGAGTGGGGAACATGTATTGCTGGGTTGCGCGGGATGTTTCACACGCGATTGGAGAGGGGAACGTGTATTTCGGGGGTGCACGGGAAGTTTCACATGTGATAGGCCCTGTGCGAGTGGGGTATGTGTATTCCTGGGGTGCGTGGGAAGTTTCACACGCGAAATGCCCTGTGTGAGTGGGGTACGTGTATTCCTGGGGTGTGCGGGAAGTTTCACATGCAAAATGCCCTGTGTGAGTTGGGTACGTGTATTCCTGGGGTGCGCGGGAAGTATCACGCATAAAATGCCCGGTGCGAGTGGGGTACGTGTATTCCTGGGCTGCGCAGGAAGTTTCACACGCGAAATGCCCTGTGCGAGTGGGGTACGTGTATTCCTGGGGTGCGCGGGAAGCATCACTTGCGAAATGCCCTGTGCGAGTGGGGTACATGTATTGCTGGGTTGCGCGGGATGTTTCACACGCGATTGGAGAGGGGAACCTGTATTTCGGGGGTGCGCGGGAAGTTTCACATGTGATAGGCCCTGTGCGAGTGGGGTACGTGTATTCCTGGGGTGCGTGGGAAGTTTCACATGCGAAATGCCCTGTGCGAGTGGGGCACGTGTATTCCTGGGGTGTGCGGGAAGTTTCACACGCAAAATGCCCTGTGTGAGTTCGGTACGTGTATTCCTGGGGGGCACGGGAAGTATCACATGCAAAATGCCCTGTGCGAGTGGGGTATGTGTATTCCTGGGGTGCGCAGGAAGTTTCACACGCGAAATGCCCTGTGCGAGTGGGGTGCGTGTATTCCTGGGGTGCGCGGGAAGTTTTGCATGCGATAGGCCCTGTGCGAGTGGGGTACATGTATTCCTGGGGTGCGCGGGAAGTATCACACGCGAAATGCCCTGTGTGAGTGGGGTACGTGTATTCCTAGGGTGCGCAGGAAGTTTCACACGCGAAATGCCCTGTACGAGTGGGGTACGTGTATTCCTGGGGTGCGTGGGAAGTATCATTTGCGAAATGCCCTGTGCGAGTCGGGTACGTGTATTCCTGGGGTGCGTGGGAAGTTTCACACGCGAAATGCCGTGTGCGAGTGGGGTACGTGTATTCCTGGGGTGCGCAGGAAGTATCACTTGCGAAATGCCCTGTGCGAGTGGGGTACATGTATTGCTGTGTTGCGCGGGATGTTTCACACGCGATTGGAGAGGGGAACCTGTATTTCGGGGGTGCGCTGGAAGTTTCACCTGTGATAGGCCCTGTGCGAGTGGGGTACGTGTATTCCTGGGGTGCGTGGGAAGTTTCACACGCGAAATGCCCTGTGCGAGTGGGGCACGTGTATTCCTGGGGTGTGCGGGAAGTTTCACACGCAAAATGCCCTGTGTGAGTTGGGTACGTGTATTCCTGGGGGGCATGGGAAGTATCACATGCAAAATGCCCTGTGCGAGTGGGGTATGTGTATTCCTGGGGTGCGCAGGAAGTTTCACACGCGAAATGCCCTGTGCGAGTGGGGTGCGTGTATTCCTGGGGTGCGCAGGAAGTTTTGCATGCGATAGGCCCTGTGCGAGTGGGGTACGTGTATTCCTGGGGTGCGCGGGAAGTATCACTCGCGAAATGCCCTGTGTGAGTGGGGTACGTGTATTCCTAGGGTGCGCAGGAAGTTTCACACGCGAAATGCCCTGTACGAGTGGGGTACGTGTATTCCTGGGGTGCGTGGGAAGTATCATTTGCGAAATGCCCTGTGCGAGTCGGGTACGTGTATTCCTGGGGTGCGTGGGAAGTTTCACACGCGAAATGCCCTGTGCGAGTGGGGTACGTGTATTCCTGGGGTGCGCAGGAAGTTTCACACGCGAAATGCCCTGTGCGAGTAGGGTACGTGTATTCCTGGGGTGCGCAGGAAGTTTCACACGCGAAATGCCCTGTGCGAGTGGGGTACGTGTATTCCTGGGGTGCGCGGGAAGCATCACTTGCAAAATGCCCTGTGCGAGTGGGGTATGTGTATTCCTGGGGTGCGCGGGAAGCATCACTTGCGAAATGCCCTGTGCGAGTGGGGAACATGTATTGCTGGGTTGCGCGGGATGTTTCACACGCGATTGGAGAGGGGAACGTGTATTTCGGGGGTGCACGGGAAGTTTCACATGTGATAGGCCCTGTGCGAGTGGGGTATGTGTATTCCTGGGGTGCGTGGGAAGTTTCACACGCGAAATGCCCTGTGTGAGTGGGGTACGTGTATTCCTGGGGTGTGCGGGAAGTTTCACATGCAAAATGCCCTGTGTGAGTTGGGTACGTGTATTCCTGGGGTGCGCGGGAAGTATCACGCATAAAATGCCCGGTGCGAGTGGGGTACGTGTATTCCTGGGCTGCGCAGGAAGTTTCACACGCGAAATGCCCTGTGCGAGTGGGGTACGTGTATTCCTGGGGTGCGTGGGAAGTATCATTTGCGAAATGCCCTGTGCGAGTCGGGTACGTGTATTCCTGGGGTGCGTGGGAAGTTTCACACGCGAAATGCCCTGTGCGAGTGGGGTACGTGTATTCCTGGGGTGCGCAGGAAGTTTCACACGCGAAATGCCCTGTGCGAGTGGGGTACGTGTATTCCTGGGGTGCGCAGGAAGTTTCACACGCGAAATGCCCTGTGTGAGTGGGGTACATGTATTCCTGGGGTGCGCGGGAAGTATCACATACGAAATGCCCTGTGCAAGTGTGGTACGTGTATTCCTGGGGTGCGTGGGAAGTTTCACACGCGAAATGCCCTGTGCGATTGGGGTACATGTATTCCTGGGGTGCGCGGGAAGTTTCACACGCGATAGGCCCTGTACGAGTGGGGTACTTGTATTCCTGGGGTGCGCGGGAAGTATCACACGCGAAATGCCCTGTGCAAGTGGGGTACGTGTATTCCTGGGGTGCGCGGGAAGTTTCACACGCGAAATGCCCTGTGCGAGTAGGGTAAGTGTGTTCCTGGGGTGCGCGGGAAGTTTCACTTGCGAAATGCCCTGTGCGAGTGGGGTACGTGTATTCCTGGGGTGCGTGGGTAGTTTCCCACGCAAAATGCCCTGTGTGAGTGTGGTACGTGTATTCTTGGGGTGCGCGGGAAGTTTCACACGCGAAATGCCCTGTGTGAGTGGGGTACGTGTATTCCTGGGGTGCGTGGGAAGTATCACGCGTGAAATGCCCTGTGCGAGTAGGGTACGTGTATTCCTGGGGTGCGCAGGAAGTTTCACACGCGAAATGCCCTGTGCGAGTGGGGTACGTGTATTCCTGGGGTGCGCGGGAAGCATCACTTGCAAAATGCCCTGTGCGAGTGGGGTATGTGTATTCCTGGGGTGCGCGGGAAGCATCACTTGCGAAATGCCCTGTGCGAGTGGGGAACATGTAGTGCTGGGTTGCGCGGGATGTTTCACACGCGATTGGAGAGGGGAACGTGTATTTCGGGGGTGCGCGGGAAGTTTCACATGTGATAGGCCCTGTGCGAGTGGGGTACGTGTATTCCTGGGGTGCGTGGGAAGTTTCACAAGCGAAATGCACTGTGTGAGTGGGGTACGTGTATTCCTGGGGTGTGCGGGAAGTTTCACATGCAAAATGCCCTGTGTGAGTTGGGTACGTGTATTCCTGGGGGGCAGGGGAAGTATCACATGCAAAATGCCCTGTGCGAGTGGGGTACGTGTATTCCTGGGGTGCGCAGGAAGTTTCACACGTGAAATGCCCCGTGCGAGTGGGGTACGTGTATTCCTGGGGTGCGCGGGAAGTTTTGCATGCGATAGGCCCTGTGCGAGTGGGGTAGGTGTATTCCTGGGGTGCGCGGGAAGTATCACATGTGAAATGCCCTGTGTGAGTGGGGTACGTGTATTCCTAGGATGCGCAGGAAGTTTCACACGCGAAATGCCCTGTGCGAGTAGGGTACGTGTATTCCTGGGGTGCGCAGGAAGTTTCACACGCGAAATGCCCTGTGCGAGTGGGGTACGTGTATTCCTGGGGTGCGCGGGAAGCATCACTTGCAAAATGCCCTGTGCGAGTGGGGTATGTGTATTCCTGGGGTGCGCGGGAAGCATCACTTGCGAAATGCCCTGTGCGAGTGGGGAACATGTATTGCTGGGTTGCGCGGGATGTTTCACACGCGATTGGAGAGGGGAACGTGTATTTCGGGGGTGCACGGGAAGTTTCACATGTGATAGGCCCTGTGCGAGTGGGGTATGTGTATTCCTGGGGTGCGTGGGAAGTTTCACACGCGAAATGCCCTGTGTGAGTGGGGTACGTGTATTCCTGGGGTGTGCGGGAAGTTTCACATGCAAAATGCCCTGTGTGAGTTGGGTACGTGTATTCCTGGGGTGCGCGGGAAGTATCACGCATAAAATGCCCGGTGCGAGTGGGGTACGTGTATTCCTGGGCTGCGCAGGAAGTTTCACACGCGAAATGCCCTGTGCGAGTGGGGTACGTGTATTCCTGGGGTGCGCGGGAAGCATCACTTGCGAAATGCCCTGTGCGAGTGGGGTACATGTATTGCTGGGTTGCGCGGGATGTTTCACACGCGATTGGAGAGGGGAACCTGTATTTCGGGGGTGCGCGGGAAGTTTCACATGTGATAGGCCCTGTGCGAGTGGGGTACGTGTATTCCTGGGGTGCGTGGGAAGTTTCACATGCGAAATGCCCTGTGCGAGTGGGGCACGTGTATTCCTGGGGTGTGCGGGAAGTTTCACACGCAAAATGCCCTGTGTGAGTTGGGTACGTGTATTCCTGGGGGGCACGGGAAGTATCACATGCAAAATGCCCTGTGCGAGTGGGGTATGTGTATTCCTGGGGTGCGCAGGAAGTTTCACACGCGAAATGCCCTGTGCGAGTGGGGTGCGTGTATTCCTGGGGTGCGCGGGAAGTTTTGCATGCGATAGGCCCTGTGCGAGTGGGGTACATGTATTCCTGGGGTGCGCGGGAAGTATCACACGCGAAATGCCCTGTGTGAGTGGGGTACGTGTATTCCTAGGGTGCGCAGGAAGTTTCACACGCGAAATGCCCTGTACGAGTGGGGTACGTGTATTCCTGGGGTGCGTGGGAAGTATCATTTGCGAAATGCCCTGTGCGAGTCGGGTACGTGTATTCCTGGGGTGCGTGGGAAGTTTCACACGCGAAATGCCGTGTGCGAGTGGGGTACGTGTATTCCTGGGGTGCGCAGGAAGTATCACTTGCGAAATGCCCTGTGCGAGTGGGGTACATGTATTGCTGTGTTGCGCGGGATGTTTCACACGCGATTGGAGAGGGGAACCTGTATTTCGGGGGTGCGCGGGAAGTTTCACCTGTGATAGGCCCTGTGCGAGTGGGGTACATGTATTCCTGGGGTGCGTGGGAAGTTTCACACGCGAAATGCCCTGTGCGAGTGGGGCACGTGTATTCCTGGGGTGTGCGGGAAGTTTCACACGCAAAATGCCCTGTGTGAGTTGGGTACGTGTATTCCTGGGGGGCATGGGAAGTATCACATGCAAAATGCCCTGTGCGAGTGGGGTGTGTGTATTCCTGGGGTGCGCAGGAAGTTTCACACGCGAAATGCCCTGTGCGAGTGGGGTGCGTGTATTCCTGGGGTGCGCAGGAAGTTTTGCATGCGATAGGCCCTGTGCGAGTGGGGTACGTGTATTCCTGGGGTGCGCGGGAAGTATCACACGCGAAATGCCCTGTGTGAGTGGGGTACGTGTATTCCTAGGGTGCGCAGGAAGTTTCACACGTGAAATGCCCTGTACGAGTGGGGTACGTGTATTCCTGGGGTGCGTGGGAAGTATCATTTGCGAAATGCCCTGTGCGAGTCGGGTACGTGTATTCCTGGGGTGCGTGGGAAGTTTCACACGCGAAATGCCCTGTGCGAGTGGGGTACGTGTATTCCTGGGGTGCGCAGGAAGTTTCACACGCGAAATGCCCTGTGTGAGTGGGGTACATGTATTCCTGGGGTGCGCGGGAAGTATCACATACGAAATGCCCTGTGCAAGTGTGGTACGTGTATTCCTGGGGTGCGTGGGAAGTTTCACATGCGAAATGCCCTGTGCGATTGGGGTACATGTATTCCTGGGGTGCGCGGGAAGTTTCACACGCGATAGGCCCTGTACGAGTGGGGTACTTGTATTCCTGGGGTGCGCGGGAAGTATCACACGCGAAATGCCCTGTGCAAGTGGGGTACGTGTATTCCTGGGGTGCGCGGGAAGTTTCACACGCGAAATGCCCTGTGCGAGTAGGGTAAGTGTGTTCCTGGGGTGCGCGGGAAGTTTCACTTGCGAAATGCCCTGTGCGAGTGGGGTACGTGTATTCCTGGGGTGCGTGGGTAGTTTCCCACGCAAAATGCCCTGTGTGAGTGTGGTACGTGTATTCTTGGGGTGCGCGGGAAGTTTCACACGCGAAATGCCCTGTGTGAGTGGGGTACGTGTATTCCTGGGGTGCGTGGGAAGTATCACGCGTGAAATGCCCTGTGCGAGTAGGGTACGTGTATTCCTGGGGTGCGCAGGAAGTTTCACACGCGAAATGCCCTGTGCGAGTGGGGTACGTGTATTCCTGGGGTGCGCGGGAAGCATCACTTGCAAAATGCCCTGTGCGAGTGGGGTATGTGTATTCCTGGGGTGCGCGGGAAGCATCACTTGCGAAATGCCCTGTGCGAGTGGGGAACATGTAGTGCTGGGTTGCGCGGGATGTTTCACACGCGATTGGAGAGGGGAACGTGTATTTCGGGGGTGCGCGGGAAGTTTCACATGTGATAGGCCCTGTGCGAGTGGGGTACGTGTATTCCTGGGGTGCGTGGGAAGTTTCACACGCGAAATGCACTGTGTGAGTGGGGTACGTGTATTCCTGTGGTGTGCGGGAAGTTTCACATGCAAAATGCCCTGTGTGAGTTGGGTACGTGTATTCCTGGGGGGCAGGGGAAGTATCACATGCAAAATGCCCTGTGCGAGTGGGGTACGTGTATTCCTGGGGTGCGCAGGAAGTTTCACACGTGAAATGCCCCGTGCGAGTGGGGTACGTGTATTCCTGGGGTGCGCGGGAAGTTTTGCATGCGATAGGCCCTGTGCGAGTGGGGTAGGTGTATTCCTGGGGTGCGCGGGAAGTATCACATGCGAAATGCCCTGTGTGAGTGGGGTACGTGTATTCCTAGGATGCGCAGGAAGTTTCACACGCGAAATGCCCTGTACGAGTGGGGTACGTGTATTCCTGTGGTGCGCGGGAAGTATCATTTGCGAAATGCCCTGTGCGAGTGGGGTACGTGTATTCCTGTGGTGCGCGGGAACTTTCACACGCGATTGGAGAGGGGAATGTGTATTTCGGGGGTGCGTGGGAATTTTCACATGCGATAGGCCGTGTGTGTGAGTGGGGTATGTGTATTCCTGGGGTGCACGGGAAGTTTCACACGCGAAATGCCCTGTGCAAGTGGGGTACGTGTATTCCTGGGGTGCGCAGGAATCTTCACACGCGAAATGCCCTGTGTGAGTGGGGTACGTGTATTCCTGGGGTGCGCGGGAAGTATCACATGCGAAATGTCCTGTGCAAGTGGGGTACGTGTATTCCTGGGGTGCGTGGGAAGTTTCACACGCGAAATGCCCTGTGCGAGTGGGGTACATGTATTCCTGGGGTGCGCGGGAAGTTTAACACGCGAAATGCCCTGTGCGAGTTGGGTACGTGTATTACTGGGGTGCGCAGGAAGTTTCACATGCGATAGGCCCTGTGCGAGTGGGGTACGTGTATTCCTGGGGTGCGCGGGAAGTATCACACGTGAAATGCCCTGTGTGAGTGGGGTACGTGTATTCCTAGGGTGCGCAGGAAGTTTCACATGCGAAATACCCTGTGCGAGTGGGGTACGTGTATTCCTGGGGTGCGCGGGAAGTATAACTTTGCGAAATGCCCTGTGCGAGTGGGGTACGTGTATTCCTGGGGTGCGTGGGAACTTTCACACGCGATTGGAGAGAGGAATGTGTATTTCGGGGGTGCGTGGAAAGTTTCACCCGCGATAGGCCCTGTGTGAGTGGGGTATGTGTATTCCTGTGGTGCGCAGGAAGCTTCACACGCAAAATGCCCTGTGTGAGTGGGGTACGTGTATTCCTGGGGTGCGCGGGAAGTATCACATGCGAAATGCCCTGTGCAAGTGTGGTATGTGTATTCCTGGGGTGCGTGGGAAGTTTCACTTGCGAAATGCCCTGTGCGAGTGGGGTACGTGTATTCCTGGGGTGCGTGGGTAGTTTCACACGCAAAACGCCCTGTGCGAGTGGGGTACGTGTATTCTTGGGGTGCGAGGGAAGTTTCACACGCGAAATGCCCTGTGTGAGTGGGGTATGTGTATTCCTGGGGTGCGTGTGAAGTATCACACGTGAAATGCCCTGTGCGAGTGGGGTACGTGTATTCCTGGGGTGCGCAGGAAGTTTCACAAGCGAAATGCCCTGTGCGAGTGGGGTACGTGTATTCCTGGGGTGCGCGGGAAGTATCACTTGCGAAATGCCCTGTGCGAGTGGGGTACATGCATTCCTGGGTTGCGCGGGATGTTTCACACGCGATTGGAGAGGGGAACGTGTATTTCGGGGGTGTGCGGGAAGTTTCACATGTGATAGGCCCTGTGCGAGTGGGGTACGTGTATTCCTGGGGTGCACGGGAAGTTTCACATGCGAAATGCCCTGTGCGAGTGGGGTACGTGTATTCCTGGGGTGTGCGGGAAATTTCACATGCAAAATGCCCTGTGTGAGTTGGGTACGTGTATTCCTGGGGTGCACGGGAAGTATCACATGCAAAATGCCCTGTGCGAGTGGGGTACGTGTATTCCTGGGGTGCGCAGGAAGTTTCACACGCGAAATGCCCTGTGCGAGTGGGGTACGTGTATTCCTGGGGTGCGCGGGAAGTTTCGCATGCGATAGGCCCTGTGCGAGTGGGGTACGTGTATTCCTGGGGTGCGCGGGAAGTATCACACGCGAAATGCCCTGTGTGAGTGGGGTACGTGTATTCCTGGGGTGCGCAGGAAGTTTCTCACGCGAAATGCCCTGTACAAGTGGGGTACGCGTATTACTGGGGTGCGCGGGAAGTATCACTTGCGAAATGCCCTGTGCGAGTGGGGTACGTGTATTCCTGGGGTGCGTGGGAACTTTCACACGCGATTGGAGAGGGGAATGTGTATTTCGGGGGTGCGTGGGAAGTTTCACACGCGATAGGCCTTGTGTGTGAGGGGGGTATGTGTATTCCTGGGGTGCATGGGAAGTTTCACACGCGAAATGCCCTGTGCGAGTGGGGTATGTGTATTCCTGGGGTGCGCAGGAAGCTTCACATGCAAAATGCCCTGTGTGAGTGGGGTACGTGTATTCCTGGGGTGCGCGGGAAGTATCACATGCGAAATGCCCTGTGCAAGTGGGGTACGTGTATTCCTGGGGTGCGTAGGAAGTTTCACACGTGAAATGCACTGTGCGAGTGGGGTACGTGTATTCCTGGGGTGCGCGGGAAGTATCACACGCGAAATGCCCTGTGCGAGTGGGGTACGTGTATTCCTGGGGTGTGCGGGAAGTATCACTTGCGGAATGCCCTGTGCGATTGGGGTACGTGTATTCCTGAAGTGCGCGGGAAGTTTCACATGCGATTGGAGAGGGGAATGTGTATTTCGGGGGTGCGTCGGAAGTTTCACACGCGATAGGCCCTGTGCGAGTGGGGTACATGTATTCCTGGGGTGCGCGGGAAGTTTCACACGCGAAATGTCCTGTGCGAGTGGAGTACGTGTATTCCTGGGGTGCGCGGGAAGTATCACACACGAAATGCCCTGTGCGAGTGGGGCACGTGTATTCCTGGGGTGCGCGGGAAGTTTCACACGTGAAGTGCCCTGTGCGAGTGGGGTATGTGTATTCCTGGGGTGCGAGGGAAGTATCACACGCGAAATGCCCTGTGCGAGTGGGGTATGTGTATTCCTGTGGTGCGCAGGATGTATTACATGCAAAATGCCCTGTGCAAGTGGGGTACGTGTATTCCTGGGGTGCGCGTGAAGTTTCACACTCGATTGGAGCGGGGTATATGTATTCCTGGGGTGCATGTGAAGTTTCACACGCGTATCGAGCAGGGTACGTGTATTTCTGGGGTGCACGGGACGTTTCATATGCGAAATGTCCTGTGCGACCGGGGTACGTGTATTCCTGGGGTGTGCGGGAAGTATCACACGTGAAATGCCCTGTGCGAGTGGGGTATGTGTATTCCTGGGGTGCGCGGGAAGTTTCACACGCGATCGGAGAGGGGAACGTGGATTTCGGGGGTGTGCGGTAAGTTTCACACGCGTTAAGCCCTGTGCAAGTGGGGTACGTGTATTCCTGGGGTCTGTGGGAAGTTTCACACGTGATTTTGCTGTCAGAGCAGGGTATGTGATTTTCGGGATTGCGCGGGGAGTCCTGCACGTGAATTGGCAGTGTGGGTCCTCCCAGGTGTTCCCTCTATACCCTCCACAGCCCCTTCAGGCAGCCCACACCACAGGGGACTCCCCTGCACCCCTGGTCATGTCCCGCAGGCAGCCCATCCACCATGGGCATGCCCCCCAGCCAAGCCACATGTCACCTTGCACTACTTTTTCACCAACTCATGTTCCCCAGCACCCCCACCCCCCAGCAGTCAGGTGACCTGCCAGCAGGCCCCCACTCATGTCCCACTCATGTCCCCCATCACCCCCACCCCCAGCAGTGAGGGGTACCTGCCAGCAGGCCACCACTCATGTCCCCAGCACCCCCACCCCCCAGCAGTCAGGGGCACCTGCCAACCGGCCCCCACTCATGTCCCACTCATGTCCCCCAGCACCCCCACCTCCCAGCAGTGAGGGGCACCTGCCAGCAGGCCCCCACTGATGTCCCCAGCACCCCCACCCCCCCAGCAGTGAGGGGCACCTGCCAGCAGGCCCCCACTCATGTCCCCCAGCACCCCCAGCACCCAGCAGTCAGGGGCACCTCCCAGCAGGCCCCCACTCATGTCCCCAGCACCCCCAGCAGTCAGGGGCACCTGCCATCAGTCCCCAAGCATGTCCCCCAGCACCCCCACCCCCCAGCAGTGAGAGGCACCTGCCAGCAGACCCCCACTCATGTCCCTCAGCACCCCCACCCCCCAGCAGTCAGGGGCACCTGCCAGCAGGCCCCCACTCATGTCTCCCTGCCCCCACATCATGACGATCCTTAATCATGGGCCTTATGGTCAGCCACATCACACCCCACGCCACCACAGCCCAAAGACCCAACCAAGTATTGCATCCACCCACATAGAAATGCCCATTACATGATACAACCCGAATGAAAAGTATGTAAATGAACACATGTCCGTCACACACACACACAATGTGTGCAAGTGAATGTGAAAACCCACATCATGACATGCATGAAATCAATGAGAGAATACCACCCATCGAAGTATGAAACAAAAATGTATTGAACCCAAAATGAATGTAATGAAAAGAAAACACACAATAATGTGAAGAACAATTAAAACGCAGTATGTCCAGAAAATAATCAAAAAATATGAAATCAGAATCCAAAGAAATCCAAATGAAAATGTGTCCAAAGTCTCAGGCCAACAAAGCAAATTGAAGGGAAAAAAATAAGTGAAATCCTTTGCTCCATGGTGAAATGAAAAAAAATAAAAAGAAATGCACTGTTCAACTATATATAAATCACCAACACAGGGTCCATGGCCTGCCCGCCTCATCGCCCGACGCATGGAGAACTCCGCCCTGACCATGGTGAGCCACGCCTCTTCCGCCTGCCGTGGCTCTGCATCTATCCGCTGGCCCAACCGCTGCCACACGGAAGACACTCCCATTCCTGGGTCCTTCTGCCCTCTGGCCAATGCCTGCCCCTCCGATGTTGATGGCCCCGAGCCATCATTTCTCCCACCTACAACCTGCTCCTGCTGCTGCTGCTGCTGTCTATGTGCCCTGTCCAATGGTGCCTGCACATCCTCCATCAGCTGGTCTCCAGTTGTGGTGTCCACCCCTGCTGGACCACCGACTCCTGACTGTGGCAGGGATGTGAGCTCCACCAAGCTGGCTGTGTTGGTCGGGCCAGGTCCACAGGGGGCCCTGGTGGAATCTGGGCCAGAAAACGGCAGGGAGAACGACTGGCAAATAGTCTCCACAGAGGAGTAGAGGTCCACCAGAGTGCGCGACAAATGTAGGAACCCACCGACCAGGGCCCCTCCCAACAGTGCCACGTCGCGATGCTGCTGTTTGTGATGTGTGCAGGTGTGCAACGTGACACCAATCAGGACGGAGCCCATACGGTCATGGGACCCCTCCTCCGCAGGTAGTGGAGAGGCAGATGACATGGCACTCTCCCCTACCTGTGGACGGGCCTGGGACGGGGCATCCCTGCTGGTGCATGGTGGTGCAGTCACAGGGTCAAGGACAGGGACCTGTGCTGCCTCCTGGACTGCACCACTTGCACCAGTGTTACTACCCCCACCAGGCCCCATGTGCAGCTCAGTAGTGGGCTCCTCCTCCTCTGTGGAGACCACCAACCTGGATGTCTCTGTACCGTCTTCCGCCATTGCAAGCCCCTGTGGAGGCTCACCCGGCCCTTCCGCCACAGCCGTAGTGGCAGACGCGGCACCAGCCCCCTTGCTCCCAGATGATGGCAAGTCCTGGGAGGGTGGCTGGGCCTTGCCTCGCCGCCCCTTGGAGGCATCCCCACCTCTTAGCTCCACTGCGCCGTCTCCGCCCTCTTCTTCACTTGACACTGCGTAGAGGGAGACACAGAACACAAGCATCAGGGTACAGTACAACATTCCCCTAGACAGGAAGCAATAACACATGAGTTGCAGTGTCTAACGTCACTTCCATCCTGTCCCTCCACAACACATGGGTGAATGCACGCAACACACATGCATGAACAGGCACAGCGCCTGCAATCAACATCAGCATCCATGTACAAGGGCCTCTATTAACCAAAATCTTGCCTTCAAACTCACATGCATCATGGCTCACACTGATCCCATGCACACACATCACCGGAGGGTCATGCATCATGCCTTGCACACCACAGACACAGTGGATAGACACAGTGCATACAACGGTGACCGCACTGCATGAGTGAATGTACACATCATCACAGACATGTGTCATGAATCCATGGCGTACCTAAGTCACACACACACTTCTCAGACACACACACACATGTGCACCATACATGTACATGAAAGCAGCACCCATCCCTCACACCGCTACCATGTGCAAGAACAGACACTGGCATGCTTTCATGTGTGCATTTGCCATACAGCTACCCATGTTGCATTGTAACTCATGCACCAACCATGTGGTTCACACATTACCATGATGTCCCTACACACACACATCCATACTTGGCCTATGTCACACATACAGGCAAGTATCAGACTACCAGCACACTGCAACATGCCCTTTTTCACACACCAATGCTTGATCACTTACCGCTCAACTCCAGACGGGTCTTCCTACGCGTTCCAGGACCCTCATCTGGATGTCACTCATGCTGACCCGGCCCCCCTCCGCGAGGCCTCAGGCCTTGTAGAGGGTCCTGGACCTCAAATCCTCCCAGCGCTTTTTGACATGCTTGATGTTGCGGGTTGCCACCCCCTCCGCGTTGATGGCAACCACTACATCGTCCCAGATCCTCTCCCATCCTTCCTTGTTGGTGCGTGATGTTCCGAAGAGGGCATCAAAATGCCCCAGGACATGCTCCACCAGGACACCAACTTCCTTCACACTGAAGCTGGTGGCCCTCTGCCTCTCTGGCTGGGGGTCGCCAGTGGTCTCAGATGGTGTTTGCCCCGACATGGCGACCCCCGAGGCAGGCGTGGGTGGGCAACTGGGTCCTAGGGCTGGGCTGTGGAGCAATGGTATCCCAGTCAGGAGACTTCTGTTCCAGCAGGGGTGGACACAGCAACTGGAACCCTTGCTGACGCGCAGGCACCAAATAGCAGGGCACGTGGGCAGCAGGCAGGCAGCAGCAGATGGAAGGTGGGAGCATGTTCATGGCTCTGGGGGGCAGTAATTCGGCCTTCTGGGCAGGAGCGTGGTCTTCCGTGTGTTGTTGCGTGGCCAGCTTGATATGGAGTGATTTGGCACATGAAAATCTTGCACATCAGCGTGTAATTCGAGGAAAGGCCCTTTGCGTGTAAGCGCGTCAGCACACGTATGCGGTTTCATTGGACCAAAGGCCTTTAGCGCGTAAGCGCTTCTGTGACGTGACTCGCAGAGACGTTTCCCTTATGACGTGGGCATAGTGGTTCAGCGCACGTGAAAAAACTGCACGTCCGCGTGTGGATGCGTGTAATCCGAGGAAAGGGCCTACGCATGAAAGTGACGTGATGCGCGCGGGCGTTTCCATCAACACGGGTGCACAGTTGGTAAATGCATGCCCGACTCACCCTGCTCCGCCTACTTTTGTTGAGTGCGCTGCGCTATGTGCGCTTAGCGCACGCCGTTTGGAGACGTGTGCGTCAGCGTGCGCCACGCAGAATTTTAGCGCATATCCATGGATTTACACACACAGACTTCCATGAATCGCTGTGCGTGGGTTTCGCTGCGATTTTCGCACTTGCACTGCGATTCGCACGCTTTTGCACGCTTGCGCCAAAAATGTCAGCGCACATTAATTCCATGAATCGGCCTCAATATATGAACATATAATAAAAGTAATACTCAAACGGCATATCCATTTTCTTTTTACATTTTTTTATGATTTAGTTTATTTATACACTTTTTCATCTGTTTCTTTAAAATGTGAAGAGATAGTGATAGAAATATGTCTCAGGAGGTTCGTCCATTAAGTGCTGAGAAAAAGAGAGATTGTGCATGTGTATTTGTTGTTTTGCCCACTGAGTCAGGCAGCCCATCTTATTTCTGTATTAATTTGTTGGGATGAGAGTTCAAAGAAAGCCCCAAATTGTTCACGTTGGGATGAAAGTGACTGGCATTCCATCACCAGATGGAATATGGTTAGGGTTTCTGGCGTTGAATAGATGGAATAGATGGAATAGGAATAGGATTTCTGGCGTATTTCGACTTTGCAGAATCAACAATGCTTATTTGTAGTAGCAATCTGCCTCGTTGTTGCCAGGTATGAGTTTGTGGGTAAGATGTTCAGACGTATTCTGAGAAATGTTGTTCTAATGGTTTGGTCTGGAAACATTTGGAGATATGGAGGTGGTTCATGTATTTTTCTGTTGTCTTTGGTGCATTGGAGGGTCTATTTATAAGCATTTTTCATTTTGATCGTTTTTATCCAGTCATTCCAGAGAAGTTTGATTTTGGTGTGTTGTGGGCGAAGGGTGAGGAGTTCTTCTGTTATCTCTTCGTTTTCCATTTCCTTCATGATAGGCTGTTTCCATTTTTGCAATAGCATGTTGTTGAAGGTATTTGGCTGGGCTCTCAGAATTTGGATCGCTGGGGTTTTCTTGTCGGAAAGGATTTTTCAGAAGATATCTAGCCTTTTCCAAAGTACAATGGATGCAATTGATTGGGTTGCCATTTCGTGACGTAGTCTCGGCATTGGATTTGACTGCGGGAGGTGGAGAATCTTGCGCCAAAAGATTGCTTAGAATTTTGTCCAGTTTACTGTGCCAGCATTCATCATCGCTTCTGATCCATAGGTTATTATAGGAATGTATTTTTGTCTATAATAAGTGACGATAGGTCTGAAAGAGAATTTTCCATATTTCCTGTGAAGTAGACATCCTTGTCGTGCCAGGGTTTGTGATGTTTGTTCTATTGTATCCAGCCATTGTTCTTCTGATTTAGATTGATTTATTAGTAATGTCAAGATATTTGAAGGTTGTCACGTTTTCTAGTGGGGTTCCACTGATGTTAAATGTTGGTTGTTTTACTTTTTTTGTTTGTGATTTGGTTATATTATCTTGGTTTTTGAGGTATTGATTGCTAGTTCATTTTTGTTCATGTAGTTGCTCAGCGCCGTCAGGGCTGCTTGTAGTCCAGAGGGTGTTTTCTCAAGCATGATGATGTCGTCTGCATATGCCATAGCAGGGACTGGTGTTGAGTTTATTTTAGGAGTGTTGGTTTGATTGCAAATCAAATGTTCCTAAATGTATGCTGTGTATATCCATTTTATTTTATATTTACTAATATGAAAACACCTGCTTCAAAACACACCAATAATACAAAAACATCAGTTTTAGATATTTGCCAAATGAACGATTTTAGGGAAATCATTCAAAAGGCCCTTTACACAAAGGTGTAATCAAGAAGCACTTCAAGATCACTTAACTAGTGTGTATATAGAAATGGGCTCTGTGCACACATTTAAAACTATTTTCTTCCACAGTTGTTGAAATGATTCATAGGATGAAGAATTAATGTAACCATGCAGTTTAAATCCTAATTCATTTTAAATTAAACATTAAGTTACAGCTAGGGTCTGTCCAAAAAACTCAACATAGTATATCTTTATCACTAAATACATACTCATATCTGTGCTTCCCATCATGAGAACTATTCTAGATGGGACAAAACGGTACAACCTGAATATCACTAGGAATCATTACTATAACTATTCAAATGTAGACCATGGATTACATCAAGATAAAGAAACTGAATAATGAAGAATGTTGTGGTCAGAATAATTCCTTTTTGCATTTTTGGAAAAAACGTTTATGAATGAACTGACGTTAGATGTGTTATTCTACTTAGTTTGCACCCTCAATATGCTATATTCAAATATTGCTTTATATTACTATAAAGTATTGCTTTATACTATTGAAATATGTTTTTAATATTAGAGAAAACATCTAACTTCACTTTCTTTTTAATTCATAGTGTGTTTACTTATTAGGAAGGTTTTATTACATACTGAAATGTATTCTTTAAAATGCAAACCGGATCATAGATAGCGTTCAGAATGTCTGTATTGATCTTTGACCCATCAGTTCTGTGTCATTCCAACACTGGTTACAAATATTTCTGACACTGATCATTTCTGATTGAGGGGTACAAGTAAGCACATTGGGTGTTCTGGTATGTTTTGGTATTATGGTTACAACAGTGCACAGTTTCTTGGTCAGACAATGACAGGTACATAAACTGTTCCAAATGTTATCTGGACACAATTTGCGGTTGACCACCTAAGCAAACGTGTAGCCACTCATATGCCAGTTCAATGGAATAATCCACACTAAAATGTTCTCTCCTCTATCTCACTCTCCACCTGTGGCAACCCTCAGGACACTATCCTCTCGCTGTGGAGCTTCAACATTTACCTTACCCCTCTCGCTCACCTGATCTCCACCTTCTCACCTCCTTTTCAATTCTATGCTGATGACACACAGCTCCACTTTAATTTTCCCTCCTCTTTCTGCCCGACTGTCTGACTGGTATTCAGGCATGGTGTGCTTCTAATGATCTCTGCCTTAATGCAAGTAAGACTGATATCCTTCTCATTGGGACTCCTGCCCACTCTTTTACTCCTAGATCTGGCCACCATCCTTGGGCCCCCTCCCCTCACCCTTTCATGAGACAAAAAACCTGGGTGTGATCTTTGATTTCTCTCTCTCCTTCTAACCTCACATCGCTGACCTTGTCAAGAAATCTCATTTCCCGATTCACCTCCTCACAGGCCTTCTCCTTCTCCTCACCTTCCCCCACAATGCAATGTCTTCAGAGCTCTGTTTCTCTCCAGGCTTGACTACTTTAACACTCTCCTCCTTAATCTACTTTTCTCCTCCCTCTGCCCTCTTAAACTAATCCAGAATAGGACTGCAAGACTAATCCTTGGCCTCAATCCCAGGCACCGTATCTCTCCAGCCCTGAAAATCTCTCCATTGGCTCCCTGTGGCTGCAAGGATTAAATTCAAGACCCTCTGTATTATCCAGAATGCTATTTGGGGCCTGGGACATCCCTCCATCCAACTCTCACTCTGTAAATAACTCCCTGCTAGAGTTTTCCGTTCTTCTAGCTCTAACGCTCTGCAAGTCAAATGCTTCTCTAAGCAGAGAGTGGGGGGTTCAATCTCTCTGTTCGGCAGGTGCACCCCTCTGGAATGGCCTTCCTGCCCTTCTTCGTCTTGATCCAGATCTCCCTCAATTCCAGAACCGGAAGCTTCTCAAGGCCTTCTTCTTCTTCCCCTCCATCTCCCTCCCCTCTCCTGATAGTTCCACCTGTCTCTTGTCTAGTTGCTTATCACCCTCCTCAGCTTACCCATCCAGGCAGGCCCTTCATCGACCAGTCTCCACCTCTCACCCACCAGCACTTGCTTTGGCACCCTTTCCTGACTAGCCTACTGAGTCTGGTCTAATGCCCCTCACACTAATCCTCTCTTCTGAGCTCCCCCCCTTGCCCTCTGCCTGCATTTACCATTATTGCACTTGCATGATTTGAATGTCACAAGGTCTAGTAGGACTATTTCTGTTATTTATCTTTTGTCCCACCTCCCCTTTTTTATCTTGTGGCTCTTGGAAACACTTTCTGATGTATAGGCATGATACACATTTTCAATAAATAAATAAATAAAAATAATAAAATATTTATTATGTGAACACCACAGGCTGCTATTTCTCTTCCTCTTATGGACCACTTTTCTCTCAGAGGAGAAACGTGAAATAGATGGCATACTATACTGTTTGCTGGATAAGAGAGTTGCCTGTGGAATTTTCTTTTACTGTATAAGGTACCTTCTAAGACAGTTTCTTTTCCAACCCCGACTATGGGCAGTTGCCATGGGGTCTCCACGTACTACCCAAGTAGTGAACGGAGCTGTTGCAGGCCACGCTGTATTGGGCTAGTAAATTACCAAGATATTAGGCTTTGCACCTGCTGCACAGATATTTTGCTTGTGTCCTACATCTCTCACATTCCAATGTATGTGGGTTCTGCCTGTGCTCATCATGTGTGCCTTCAAAAAACCTGAGGATAGCTCCTCTATGATTTATGCCCATTAGAGGCTGTGCACAAAAGCCATCTTGAAGCCTGTAGTAAACAATTACTACAAGTAGCTGACCTTTTCATGCAGTCTTGTTGTGTGTCTAAGTCTTGAAAGTGCGGTTGAAAAACACAGATGATTTATTATGCCAAAATCACTTAACCTTCATGTGTTTGTAGACTTCCATTCAGTAAGGAAAAATAAAACTATAATCTCTCTTTTTGATTAGCATAATGTTATAAATATATACATATAAATGTATTGCATGGCCTGCGGTAGCGGCCATGTAGTTATGGTTAAGTTGCTAAACCCATAGGAAGAACACATTTTGGGCGGCTTATAACTTCGCTTCCCATGGACGAATCCTCACCAAGCTTTGCAAAAAAAGTATATGGCCCACTCTGATTTATTCTGCAAAGTTTGGTAAGGTTTGGTCAAGGGGGGCAAAGTTATAGGGGGTCCCAAAATGTATGTTTTTCCCATAGACATAATTGGAAAAAACTTTGCTCATGCCTACAGCCCAAACTGCTGGACGGATTTTCACCAAATTTGCAGCAGGAGCCGCGGCTGGGTCCCAAAAGCGTGCTTTTGTTAATTTTGTGTAAATCCTTCTAGTAGTTTTTTTGAAACAACCAAAACAGAAGGTTAAAAAATTTGTGATATCTGTGTCCGCTCCGCGGACACACTTCCCTGTTCGCTCCGCGGACAGGACACCGATTGGCTAATAGACTTGCGTCATGTCCGCGGACACACAACGTGTTTGCCGATTGGTTGGCGTGAAGCATGAAGTGCGCCTGTTTTTTGGAAACAGCCGCCATCTTGGATTCGCGGACATTGGCCGGTGTCCACGGACATCGTAATAAAAACATTAAAAAAACACAACATTGCACTTGTCAAACTTATCAAATAATCTCTGGGGAGGTGAGGGGTGATGAGGATACGATGGAGTATGGCTGCAAGAAGCAAAAAAACAGGTGGTTTTTGCCGTGAAAGTCTGCGAACAGTTCAGTTGTTCGAGAACAGTCCTGAGAAGTTCAGGGACACTTCAGATGTTTGGGGGGCAGTTTTTGGATGGCATATAGCTTTGGCACCACTGAATGAAACCACATGAAATTTTGCAATTATATTCCCGTCCTGATTCCGAATGTGTTTGCAAAGTTTGGTGGGATTCTGTCAAGAGGGGGCAAAATTAGACGGCGGTCTCAAAATAATGTAAAGGCTTATAAATGAGGTGCCATTTGACGAATGTACACTTAATTTGGCAAACTGATAATATAACTAGATATTAATGTTTTTGCGAAGTTTGGTGGGATTAGTCAAGGGGGGGCAAAATAAAAGGGGGGTTCCAATATAATGTAAAGGTTTATAAATGAGGTGGAATTTGACGAATCTACACTTATTTTGGCTAACTGAAAATAGATCTAGATATAAATGTTTTTGATAAGTTTGGTTGGATTTTGTCAAGAGGGAGCATAATTAGAGGGGGATCCCAAAATATTGTAAAGGCTTATGAATGTGGTGCCATTTGACAAATCTACACAAAGGTTTGCAAAAAGATTATACATCTAGATAAAAATGATTTCATAAAGTCTGAATGTATTTTGTTTTTTGACAAGTGATGTAATATAGGTACAAAAAATAGTGATTTACCTTTGGTGACCGAGGTGTAGCCTGTGGCCATGGTCAGTGGCCAGATTGACCAGGTCATGGAATAAGGTCATGATCCCGACAATCAGGATACTGGCCATGACCATGAGGTACAACACATCGGGTTAAAGTGGCCATGTCTGACTGGCTTTGTGGTAAAGTTATCCGAGATTAGGATCGGTTTGAAAGGGAAGAAAAATGTGCTTGTTTTAATATGGTCATAGGGTTCTCTTTTTGCCTTCTGCAGGCTGCCATGGAAAGCAAAGAGGGGCCCTGTACGGAACCCTGCCTTCCCTTTCCATGGAGGTAATCTTGGAAAAGGATTTTTCTTCTGGCGACCCGGTGTAGGAAGAAAAATCCTTTTTTTAGCACCCCGCGTTCCCACTTTGGGGACATGTGGCACTGTCCGGAAGGTCCGCAATGAAGTCAGATGTTCATAGACATTATTAATAAAAACCTATGAAATTGAATGAAAAAACTTTGTTAAGGGGACGTTGTGGTTAAGTTGCACTAATAAAAACGTATGAAATTCGATGAAAAAACTTTGTTAAATTGACATTATGGTTAAGTTGCGCTACTACAAACCTATCAAATTCAGTGAAAAAACTTTGTTAAAGGGATGTTATGGTTACAAGTAAAACGGAAAACCCCCTGAAATTCGCCAGTCATGGTAGGCTAAGAAACCATAACTCGCGCCACCACCGTGCACTGCAAAGAATAACACCCATGATATCAAAGATGACATCACAAATATGTCCACTGCACCAAGTGGTTACTTGTTTCCCTCAGAGTCTCACTGGGTACCAGGCTCCTCCACAACCGGTCCCCTTTGCACTGGAGGCCTACCGCCCACTTGGGGCTGTACATGTAACCCCTACAGCACCACTGCCTCCTTGTAATTACCCAGAGCCCTGTTGCCCTGACTGCACTTACTCGAGCCATGCCCTAATTGCACTTCCCCCATGCTCTCTCTTGCACTTCCACCTCTCCTTCCCCCTAAACTTCTCGTTGTCGTACTTTCATAATTTGAATAACACAAGGCCTACTAGGATTGTTTGTCTGGTCCTCTGTATCTTCCCCCTCCTTTGTTTTGTGGCTCCTAGAAACATTTTTGTACAGGCGTGTTATGAATGTCATATCATATCATGGCTTATTAATGACTTCAAGGCAGGGTGTGCAGCCTACTGTCACAACAATGGAAGGAGTCACTGTCCACAAGAGGTGGCACCACAGTGCGCCTCGTCCAGATCCTATGGGTGGAGAAGGCCAGCTCCTTCCTCGACATGAAGGGAATCAAGGGAGTTGGTTGAGCCAAGGCTGGAGCCTGCAGCCAAGACCAATCGGGAGAGTCCGAATTCCACCCTTACCCTGACAATGCACTGGGGAGTGAGCATGAAATCAATATTCCCAGTGCGCTGTCAAGGCCACTGTCGTCACTGCATGCAGGGGTAGGTGGACAACTGTAGATGTAACCATGCACTGTAGTATGAATGTGCATGGGTGCACCTGCAACCATGTGCACCACCAGGGCTGGCTTCAGGGCCAGGGTGCAACATTAGTCCCCCATAGGCTACCCTAGCAAGGCAGCTCAGGGGAATCATACAGCTTGCATGGCAGGTGAATGCACCCATTGAACTGAAATGTTCCCCGCTCTCACCCTGTTGCTCGGCATACCAGCACGGGAGAAGGCCACATGTAATTGTAAATTTGGTGTAATGCCGTACAGTTATTTTTTAAAAGACCGCCCAAAAGTAGGTAAAAACAAATTAGTGATATCTGAGTCCGGTGCGTGGACTCACTTTCCTATTTGGTCCACAGACACTCCCCTGAACTGATTAGGGTCCGGCGTGATGTCTGCAGACATTGGATATGCCTGCTGATTAGATGGTTAAAAGCATGATGGGTGTCATATTTTTCACGACGGTCGTCATGTTGGATCCGCGGACAGCCACTGGTGTCCATGAATAGCACGGTGGGGAATAAGTCTGGAAAACTCATTTGAGGTTATTTGGTGGTCGAAAGAGGGTCTGGAAACTGTGGAGGGCTGGAATAAAGTTGATATGGAGCTGTTCTGGTAGGTGAAGAAAATGGGTGCGGGTGCCGCCAAGTCTTCCGACACTGTGGTAGTCTGTGGACATCGCTGAGAACAAACAGTTTGGAAAACACATTTGGGCTTATTTGATGGCTGAAAGAGACCATCGAAAGATTAGGGGAGTGGAATGAAGATGATATGGAGCTGTTTTTATAGGTGAAAAAGTGGTGTGCAGGTGCTGCCGAGTCTGTGGTCACCTCCTACTGTCTGCAGACATTATATCGATGGCAGCAGGTTCTGGGTGAGTTTTGTTATTTGAAGGTGTATGGTATGTACTTATATGGTTGAAATCTATTGTTGTGGCTTGTGGTTGGTGCCAGTGGCCAGATTCTTGGGGGTATGTCCGTAGTATAGTAATAGTCTTTCTTCTTTTCTCATTTTCAGTGTTATGTGAATGACACACAGCTTTCCTTAAACTTCCATGAACAAATGTGTTCTCCTAATTTTTTATCCCTGAATGTCTGACCCTCATTGATGTATTGTGTGCAGCCAAAAATCTCAATAGTGTATATGGTATTGATGATTGTAGTACAATTGAGGATAGTGCTCCTTGATGACTCCACCTTTCACACAGTGAGCCATTGTATAATTACTAAATGGTTACATGATACCTTTAGCATCATGGACCAGACACTGGACTCACTCATCTGTTATCTTCACTAACTGCCCTTCCCAGCAGCAACTGGGCTGTTTGTACTCCACCACCTCACTGTGTATCTGCAGAGTACCCCAGGGTTGTATCCTATCGTTGTGGCTGTTACATTTCTATTTCCTCCCTCTGGCTCACCTGATGTCTTTCTTCTTTTCTCAATTCCAGTGTTATATTAATGACACACAACTTTCCTTGAACTTCCCTGAACTAATTTATTCTCCTCATTTTTGATCCCTGATTGTCTGACCATCATTGAGGCAATGTGTGTGGGCAGCAATATCTATCTCAATGGCAGTAAGACAGAGATCCTTCTTATTATGACACATGTACCCTGTTTTTCTCCTACCTTGTGATTGCTGTCTTTGGGCTGTGTACTCTTACCATTCTGTGAGACCAAAAACCTTTGGTTTGTCTTTATGTCGTTTTCCTCTTTTCATCCCTACACTTTGGAGCTTGTAAATAAAGCCCAGAGTTTAAGCTTGACAAGGTTACATGCATTCATTGTAGCGTTCCTTACTTTCTCCCAGAAGCTAAACGTCTTTAGAGCACTGGTACTGTGTGGGCTGGAATACTGCAACAACCTCTTCCCTAACCTCTCTATTTGTTGTCTATACCCCCTTCGGCTAATATAGAATAGGGCTGTAAGACTTATGCTTGGCCTGAAGCCCAGGGATGGCATTGCTACAGCCCGAAAATGTGCACATTGGGTCCTGCTAATTGTAAGGACTATAGTATGTCCAACATTATTTCCCTAAATACTGCCCTGCTACAGACCTCTGCTGCTGTAACTCCAATTCTCTGCTTGTCAAATGCTGTTTGAAACAAAGAGCAGGAGTCATGACTTCGGCCGGTACCTCTCTTTGGAACAGCCTTCCTGACTTGAGCTGGACTTCCTTGAGTTCCGAAAACCTCTGAAAATAGTGTTTTTATGTTCCTGTTTTACTTAATCCCTTCCCTGCTAACTCATAAAGAGTCACTGGTGGCTTGGTCCCTCAAACACCTCACAGGTTCCAGGCCCTATATCTACTCGACACCAGTACACCCCTCCAGCCTTCAACACTGCCCTTGCTGATCTACCGCCTGGCGGCTCTGTACCACACCCATGGGACTTCTTTCCCCCAACAGGTAGTTAGTGGCCTCACATTTTTGCATGTCTTGGTACTTTTCTTCTGAGCTTCTGTGAGGACTTGGTATTCCCTACTCCCATTTCCATTCATGCACCTCTTTTACTGCACAATGCAAGATATTGTGCATGCATTAAGTCTAAGGTAGGGGGCAGTGTTTCTGATGCTCCTTGATTGCAGCCTCAAAAGCACTTGCAAAGTGCTCACCCTGCAGAGTAGTGTTTGCACTTCCTGAGGAAGGAACAGCTTTTCTCAAAGCATCCCGTTGGTTGGATTTGCTGTGGCGGCACAAGGAGGTGGTCCTGTAGGCGTACTGCCCAGGTTGTCAACGACTGAGTAAAACATTGCACTCAGTGCATTTTTCCTTGGTAGCTTTAACCTTTGGGACACCCTCAACAGTGGTAAAAAACTGCCACACCCATGATTTACTCTGGTGCTAGAGGGAGGCATGTTTTCCATCTCATCTTCCTGGTCCTCTTGATTGTTTTCTGTATGATTGTGCTTCTTCCCTTGTCTAGGCCCTCCAGCTTGTGGTAGCAGTAGTGGTGGTGGTGGCTTCTGGGGAGCAGGGATGGCAATAGCTGATGCCATTTTTGAAGATAAATGGCAGTACTGCTAATACTTTGTTAAAGGGACATTATGGATAAGTTGCAGTAATTAAAGCCTATGTAATTCAGTAAAAAAACATTTTCAAAGGGACGTTATGGTTAAATTGCACTAATAAAACCTAGGAAATGAAGTGAAAAAACTTTGTTAAAGGGACGTTATGGTTTCAAGTAAAACCAAAACCCCCCAGAAATTCATCAGTTATTGTAAGCTAAGCAATCATAACTTGTGCCACCGCTGTGCACTTGTAAAACGTATTTATTTATTTATTAGAATGTTTATATTCCGCACGACATGCCCATAGACCTCAGGTGACACAAAAAATAGGATGAACGAAATGGTTAGGTGGAACAAAATGTCCTAGTCAGAAATTGCGAGTAGCAGTGGCGTCATGGAATAAAATTCAGGCATAAGTGTCAATCAGGGGAGATGTTGAAGAGGAAGGTATATAGCCTTTTATTTCAAATCAGTGGTCGTTATGGCTGCTCTAAGGGAAATCGGAAGTACATTCCAAGCAGTAGGATCGAAAAAATCAAACCTACGGCCACCTGTTTTAGCCAGCCTAAACCGGGGCTGCACAAGTCTAAGTTGATTCTTAGACCAAAGAGTACGCAATGGGGTGTGGTGCAGAAGGTGGTCAGTGAGGTATTTAGGAGCAGTGTTGGGAATACACTTATGAGTCATGTAAGGAGAATGTGGGTAACTCTGAGCATCAGTGGGAGCCAGTGAAGTTCCCATCTATAGGCTGGTATATGCATTCATTTGGAAAGACCTGTGATAGTGTGAACGGCACCGTTATGAGTTATCTGTAGGGAAAATAGATTTATGTGAAAGCAACGGCTCAAGAGACTGCTGCAGTAATCCAAGCAGGAGTTAATAAGGGTGGAGGCTAGGATGGCTGCATTCTCATATGACACAAAAGGCCGAACATTACTGAGTAATTTGTTGACAAGACTACAGGAACCCCGAATCTGGGCGACGTGCTGGTTCATGGTTAACTTAGCGTCCAGAGGGAGCACTGAGGATGGTAAAGCTGTCATATTCCAGAGGTAAGGTTTGGGGCTAGAGGCCACGTTCAGGAGTGCAGTCTTTTTTGTGTTCAGTGCCATCCAATCATGGATTCTAGTATAGATATTGTTAAGGTTGGTGACATCCTGTGCATACCGGCCGGTGAGTTTCATGACAACCTCAGTGTCATCAGCATAATTTATATACTGGACAGCCAGGCCATCTAACAGTCTCAAGAGGGGATTGATATACATATTAAACAAGGAAGGTGAGATACAGGACTCCTCAGGGACCCCACAAGTAATGGGAGCATACCTGGAGCAGGCCTCTCCTGTGGAGACTCTGCCGTTCTGAGGCCCAATAAAAGAAGCAATCCGAAGAGAAGCCAGACTAGAGCAACCAAGTATAGATTGTAGTCTCTCAACCATGAAGTTGTGGTCCACAAGATCGAATGTGGAGGAGAGATCCATAAGAATTAGAAGTTCTGGTTGGCCTTGATCGACAATGTTTAGAAGATTAGCCTTAAGATCAAGCATGGCTGTCTCTGTATCATGTTGGGCTCTGAAGCCTGACTGGTGTGTGCCAAGAATGTCGTTCTGCTCAATAAATCGCTGAAATTGGCAGTAGGTGACTTTGTCAAAAATTCTGAGGAGAAACTGAATGTTTGTTGTTGAACAATAGTTTTCCGTAGCTAAAGTATCAAGGTTGTCCTTCTTTAGCAGGGGAGTGACCCAAGCCTCCTTGAGAAAGAGTGGAACAGAGCCCTCAGCAAATGACAGATTGACTAGCTTGGTAACCCATGGGCAAAGCATGTTGATACATACGATAAAATGATTAGAGGGGCAAACATCCCCCTGACGTGAGGTGGGTTTCATGCTAGTAACAATCTGACGGATGGCGGTCTCAGTGCAGGGGGTTAATGCGAAAGAGGGAATATTGGGAAATATAAGTAGTTCACAAACAGGGACAGCCAAGGTGGAGTCTTTTGTTCAATTGAGTGAGTACCTGGATAGAAGGATGGAAATTTGATGAGATATGACCTTGTCAAAGATGGCATTGTGAATGGTTTGACACCAGTCACTGTTCTTCACTGGACCAGTGGTAGTGCAGGGTTTTCCCTTGAATTCTTTTAGAATTGCAAATAATTATTTTGAGCTAGATTTATAGACTGCAGAATTAGCCTGTATAATTGCTTCCTTAAACTGTTTGACCAGATATTTGTAGATAGCCAAAGTGGATGAGGAGTGGTTGGTGCGTCAGCAACATTCAGTAGCCTGTTTCTGATGTCTAAGGTAGAGGATGCTGTCATTAAACCAGCATTTTTCCAATGTTTTTCTTTTTACATGTCAACTTTCTTAGGAGGGCTAAAGAGTTAATCGCTCCGTCCAGAGTGGCAGTGAGGTGGCGGGTGTAAGGGAGGAAGGTTCTCCCAGGCCCCCATTCATTCCTATTGAATGCATATGATATGCTCATTCCGCGGTTGACAACACACCTCTGGCCAAGGTGTGCGGTACCCATTGAATGACACATAACTGTGCATGGAATACAAGCCACAAGACTCCATTTTGTTTAGTTATTGACTCCATTTTGTATTAGGCCACACTTAAACGCTAGAATCCAGTCTGCATTTCTCCCCTTCAATGTCCGCGCAGTCATCAAGCCAACCCTCCACCTCCTCCCCTCTGCCTTCTCCGCGGCTGTACTGTTCTCATGGTAGCTTGGGCACGAGAAGCATCAAACTAAACACTGTATCTCTCGCCTTCCCTTTTACATCACTGCCCTGTGAATGACCGGACCGGAGCCTGGTCCTACTATTTGTCTCCACAAACCTGCCTCTGCACCAACAGACCCCCTGTAAAAGAAATATGGACCACAAGCCCCTTCACCCCAAAGTCTTTTGATATAACAGTTGCATGCCCCTTGCCTGTGTTTTACCCAGTTCACCCCCTTAGCACTAATCCCATGTGTGGCTATATATTCTCTTTGTACTAACAAACAATAAACCACCCTCTCAATAGATCCAAGGGGATATCTGATGAATGCGTCATTGAAATATTGTGTTAGATTGGGCACCTGAACCCATGTACCCTTACTTTTACTGCCCAGGTTAAAATTTCACTGATACGTCTTACATGTAGAGATTTGTAAATAATGTGTGTGTGGCCAAAAGGGTAAATGTCAGATAATCTACATTACCGCAACATGGACATCGCCTGATGCTGCACCCCTCATAGATGAGCCCAGCTGACCTGCGTGATCCACGAAATTACAACTTGGAACCAACCAATCATGGAACACCATCCATATGTGCTACACATTGCCCCACCCCCTTTGTCCAATGAATACTACTGAATGTATCCTCTATAGCAAACGTCATAGGTGACGTGTTTTGTAATATAACATGTATTTTCTGTTGATTGGGCAGAGCGCTCTCGGAGTAAGCAGAATCCTATGGGTGTCCCATTTTACTTTATATAAAGACTTGTCTTTTACCTCACCTGCACTTGGTCCTGGTTTCATTCCCTACTGGTGTGTGTCCATTAGTGTTTCTTATTTGGTTATTTTACTATAACTGTGGGAAATGCCAGCTTTCACAGGCTAATTGTCTGCACTCCAAAGTAATGAAGAGAACCCAGCTGAGCACCGAGTGCAGGTGATAGTTTATCCAGAGAGACTCTTTTCCAATTCCTGGTTAGAATTACCACTCTGGGATTGGTATCGAGACTTGCCGGTGGCCCTGGAGTATTGACACAAACGGTAAGCAAATGATGATCAGACCAAATACAGGAGGAGATGGTAAAATTGGAGACTGTGAGATGATGAGCTGTTAAACCATAATCATAGTGCCTCCTTATTATGAATATTGGAGTAAACCCATTCTCGTTACGAAGAAAACCACGCTGCAAGGATCCAATTTTTGGGTTAACTTTACCACCATTTTAAAACTCGTCCGCCATTTTGATTTCAACTCATGTTTCACGTTCTAAAATGGTAGACTGTGTTTTCAATTTGCAGTCGAGCTGAGCGACCTTTGAGTTTCGTTAATGTTTAGGTTGATGGAGAGCCGACTGTTTAACCTATGCAAAGAAACCTTGCGCTTCATGCGAACTGTCATTCAAGTGTTGTCTGCGCTCACAAGCCTCATCCTTGTATAAACACCGAAACAATGAAGAGTAAACTTTGATTGTATGTTTTAGCTGAACTGCATTGTAGTGACTCTTGGAATAAGGCTTACTGTGAATTCAAGAACCAATAGTTCCATGAATGTTCATGGACATGTAAATCTGTTTTAATCCTTTGTATAACATTGTAACATCTGTCATGTGAACTAGGCACTAACTCTAGCCTGCAAATTATTAACATGGGGAGAGGCTGGACAATGTTACAAAAATTGTATAAATATGTCTGTGTTTAGATGTCCAGCACTCTCTCTCCTCACTGTGTCGGCTGGTACACACTGTGAGGTGTTGGGAGCCAGATAGCTATCTGTTTAAACTGTACAGTAATAAAACATACTTGTATCTTTTCAGCCTGTGATTGGTGTGTTTCATTTGTGGTACTCAGCCTCGATATTTGTTTGGTCTTTCAGATTGTGCCCGAATAGGGACCCTCAAGATTGATGCCACCTCGTTGAAGAGAAGACGTGGCTATTGGACCGGGATTGGACGGTGAGAAAAAAAGGGGGCCCCTTCATATGAGACGCGATACCTCGACAGTACTGCACGATCCGAACCCTGGACGGTGAGCACACAGTCCGAGAAGGCATCTTGACGAGGGTACATATATGAAGGCGGGCAGTTTTGCCAAAATCACCAACCACAAGGGTCCTTTGTCTTTTGTAATCCGATCGGACCTCCTCAGTCCTTTGTAATCAGGTGAGTCGTCCCTGATTCCTAAGTATCCTGATATTTGGTTGCAGTTTTGTCCTCATGAGGACAAACAACGCCAGGTAACACCGGTGATCTGACATGCCTGGCATATTGTCTGGCTGTTTCAGAGGTTTATTCCGCAGAGACAGACAATATTTGGAATTTGGCTGACCAGCACCACAGGAGGGGTCGCCGGGATGTACTATGTTCTGTAAGTACGGCATTGGTAATATAGAATTCAACGATATTTGGCACAGACAAACTAGACATGCTTCCAAATTCCAGTGGCCAGTCAATGTTAGTTTTGAGATTGCCCGTATAGAGTATTTAGAGTTCATATTGTTAAAGAAAAAAACTAGACCTGCAGCATTTGATGTAATTCATAATTTGAAAAAAGAAGCTATGCAACAACTTAAGAGTAAAGAGAAGCATGCACCTCATCATATGTCTAATTCAGAAAAGGCATTATTATATGATCAACAAAAACAGTCAGAGTCTGTTACAAACATGGACAGGGCATTTCAACTTGGTGTACAGAAAATATATCTGTCAAAAGATTTTCATGTCTCAGATGAACTAATTGATAAGCTTTTAAATGAACATAGGCCTGGTGCCTTTGCACCACCTCCTTGTGTACATCGTCCTGATGTTGCACCTCCACCCATAGTTGTTCCTGTTCTTCCTGTTGTTCATCTACCACCAGCTGTTGCTCCTCTTCCTATTGTTGTTTCACCTTCTGTATCTCCACCTTTACCGACTATTATTGTTCCTGTGATTCTGTCTGTGTTGCCAGCGGTAGTGTCTCTACTACCTGTTGCACAGGATTTGTCTACTCTTTCTTTCCCAAGCGGTTCTGCTCCGCTTGTAGCCGATGAAGGGGCGAGTATTGAATCAAAAGTAGTGACTCGTGGTACAGTTTCTAAAGATAAGAAGAGATAATTGTATGCATGGGCTAAGAAATGTATAGAGAAAGGTGAAGTATCAGATGTCTTGGCTACACTTCTTAATCTAGAAAGTATTCCAGAACAGAATGTTTTTATTGAGGGAATGGGTATACACTTGGCTGTAATGAAGAATATTTTGACAGACATGCATGTCCCACAAGGGCTAATGGATTTGCATGTCTTAGCTTATTCAAGGGATACTGCAGAGAAAGTAAATGAGCATGTTGAGAGGGTTATGAAGGGAGTTAGAATGTTTACAGAATGATAAAGTAGATGGTGATAGATTAGATGCTTTGTATGTCAGAAACGGTTCCTTCCTCCTAAATCAACGAGTGAAGAGACACGAATTTGCACAAGGGATGCGCTTAGATGGATGGATGTGTCGATATCTCCCATAGTAGTATATGATACGTTTAGTAGAATACCTGCAAGATGAGTGTATGAAGAAAAAGATTTGTTGTCCCACAGATCTGATGATTATTTGTAAGAGAACCTTTTTTGCCCGATATTGCCTCGACCACTTTAGCACTCGATCTGGCTTTATTGCTTAACAAACGTTCGGAGTTGCCTTCTACTCAGTTGCCTATGAGAGAGGTTCCTCCGACATTTGTTCCTAAAGTTGAGATTCCAGCTAATGTTGCAGCAGGTACAGGAGCCACTACCATTGAAGCACACTATGCATCACAATTTGTTCATGTCCCGTTCTCCAGACAGGAAGTGAACACTATTAAGCAGTAAATTCCAGACATTAGGAACAATCCAACAGGGTTTTATAAAGAAATAGAATCTGTCTTTCATTTGTCAGTTTTCACCTTAGGTGATATAGACTTGTTGTTCCCTGTGATCCTACCTGCTGATTTCTGGAAAATGATTAGGACTGTAGATGATAAAGCAGGACTGGGTGACACATGGGTTAACTTGGTGCGTTTAGACGGAGAAAGGAAAGCTGGTGAGAGACCACCGCAAGTGATACTGACTTTGTCAGACAGAATAGTAATGAAATTAGAAACTTTGGTTCCTGAGAGAAGGATTGTTTGGGACAAACTCACTTCTTGTACCCAAGGGAAATCTGAAAGTGCTACCAAATTCTTTAATTGGTTTGAACAAGTATTTTCACATTTTAGCGGACAGGATTTAAGCACTGAGTCAGGAAAAAGGTTGCTTGTGGATACATTTGTGGAGAGGATTGAAAAGAAAAAGGGAGACTTGAAAACTAAAGTATGGTTCCAACAAATAGAGGAACCAGAGGTGGGAGTACACAGTTTAGAGGCCAGTTTGTCCACAAAGTAATATACAGTTGGGTCTTGCACACATGAACCAATGTGCTTGTTGCAGACAAGGGGTCATTGGTGAGCCCAATGCCCGATCCTTCAGCAAAGATCGAATAACACATATAGTATCATGGGTAGACGATCCAGAGGCCGCCCTGGAGTAGAGGGTCCTGGTAGAAGCAAGCTCGCTCAAAATCCACAGTCATTATCGCAAGATAATCAGCAACCTACTGTAGATAGCAGAAATGTTTTTGATAATCCTTCAACTGCCTATCTTTCTGAAGATCTTGACTTTGATGATATATTGTTTCATTAGGACAGCCCAAAGCATGGTCTAGAACCAGTACCTATTCCCGTCGATCAGAAAGGGCCCTACGCTGAGATGAAGGTGGCGAATAGGTAACATCTGTTTTTGATAGTTACAGGAGTACAGAAGTGTTCCATTGATCATTCACGGGTTCCAGATATTCCATTGTCAAGGCAGAGTAACATTTCTGTAGGGTTTTCTGGCACGCCGGTGCTTAGTCCGGTTTCTCAGACGGTACTGATTTCACTGGGGCCATTCATGGATCACTGTCCATTTCTTCTAAAGACGAATTGTGGTGAGAATTTGTTGGGGTTGAATCTGTTGAAGGAATTAAATGTGGTAATTCATTGTTCTTCGGATGAAGTACTTTTGACGATTTCACCCCAGCAATCTTCTGCCTCACAGTTTTTGACTAGACCTTTACCGCCTGAATGTTGTGAAGTTCCGACATATTTATTGGCGGTAGACAACAATGATGTCGTTATTTTGCAAATTGAACCTGTTAAAATTGTTTTGAAGCCAGGAGCTAAGTCGCCACGTATTCCACAGTATAAGATTTCAGTCGATGGTGAGCAAGCTCTGAAGAGAATAGTTTCTGATTTTGTCCATTGTGGGGTAATCAAGCAAATTGCAGGAAGTTTGTAGAATAGCCCGATTTTAACGGTGTATAAGAAAGGGGATAATGCAATTCCTTTCCGTTTTATTATTGATTTACGTGCTATCAATAAAATTGTAGCTCCACAATTCCCAATTGTGCCTGATGTAACCACGATATTAACAAGGATTCCAGCTTCTGCTCTCATTTCAGTGTGGTGGATCTTGAGAATGCCTTCTTTAGTATTTCCGTACACGTGGATAGTAGATATTTGTTCGCCTTCACTTTAGGGGGACGCTCGTTTACATTCACTCGTGTGCCACAAGGGTACACAGAGAGTCCGAGCATTTATAGTAGGGCTTTGAAAGAGCAGCTTGATACACTTGAGTTGCCTTCCACTTGTACATTGTTGCAATATGTTGACGATCTTCTCATAGCTGCAGACTCAGAAGTTGCTTGCAAAGAGGGTACTGTGTTGTTGCTTATTCATATAGCAGAGCATGGGCATAAAGCTTCACTGAAAGAGTTTCAGTATTGTCGACAGGAGGTCACCTATCTAGGCTATCTTCTGTCAAAGGAGGGAAGACGATTGACACCTGAACGGATAAAAAGCATCTCTGGCATGTCTGTCCCAAATACACAGAAAGAGGTCAGAGCCTTGATAGGAATGGCTTCTTACTGTAGACAGTGGATCCCTAATGTTTCACTAGTGGTAAAACCAATGTTGGCATTGACAAAGAAGTACATTTCTTTGCCATTACCGTGGAACTTGGAACACCAGAAAGCTTTTGATCTGCTCAAGGCTGCACTGTGTTCAGCACCAGTTTTGGGCACACCAAATTATGACAAGGTCTTTTTGTTATATGTGCATGAATTTGATGGATGTGTTTTTGCTGTGTTAACGCAGGAACATGGGGGGAAGAATAGACTGTGCAGTTATTTTTCCTCTACACTTGATCCTGTTGCATGCGCTTTGCCGAGATATTTGAGAGCTGTCGCTACTGCTGCTGCATCCAAAAAACAATGTGAGGGTATGGTTTTAGGTCACTCTTTAACCGTGATGGTACCCCACTCCGTAGACGTTCTATTAAACAGAACGCAAACGCAACACCTTACTTCCGTACGATTAACAAGATACAAACTGATCCTATTTGCACCGCATATTCAAATTAAGAGGTGTTGCGTATTGAATCTAGCAAGACATTGCTTGCAGTGACGAAATTTCACATGACTGCCTCTATACTACAGAGCAAGAAACCAAAGGCAGAATTGACTTAAATGATACACCATTGAAAGAACCACAAGGGGAACTGTTTTGTGATGGCTCCTGCTTCAAACTTCCAGATGGTACATCCACTGATGCTTATGCATCACTACATTAAGCACGATTGTGGAATCCAAGAGAATCTTGCATAACTCCACGCAGGCCCCAGAGATTATCGCGTTGACTCGAGCTTCTGAACTCTCCGAAGGGCTTAGAGTAAATATATTTACAGATAGCCAGTCTGCTTTTGGGGTGGTTCACAACTTCAGTAGACTATGGGCAGAACAAGGTTTCTTGACCTCACACGGAACTAAAATCCAGCATGGTACCTTGATAGTTCATCTACTCTCAGCACTTGCACTTCCTACTCAACTAGCAATCATGAAGTGCACCGCACATCAGAAAGTGACAGACGATGTAGGGAGAGGAAAAGCTTTTGCTGACAGGATAGCTAAACAGACTGCTACTGATTCATATGCAGAAATGTATATAACGAAAGAAGCCACAAATACCTGTACAAAAGACGAAGGAATTGATTTGATAAAACGTATTCAAGCTGATGCCACTCCAAAAGAACTTGAACACTGGGCTGAGGATTTGGCAAGTTTGGATGAGCAAGGTTGTTGGGTGGACAGTGAAAGAAAAAGATGGATGCTACCCGATGCTTATGTCACCACTATGGTTACAATGCTGATGGTCCGACTCATATATATGCTAAGACAATTTGTAAATTACTGGAACCTGTTTGGGTAAATGAAAATATCTCAAAGACTGCTGAGTGTTTCGATCAAAATTGTATAGTATGCTTACAGGATAATGTGGGGAAGGGTACAGCGACAGCGAGGGGTAGTTTTGGTCCCCCTCAGTGCCCTTTGGGGTAATACATTTCGACTTCATCAAAATGGAACACTGTTACAACTACAAGTATGTTCTGGTAGTCATTTGTGCCTTTAGTAAGTGGGTTGAAGCCTTCCATGTGAAAGATGCCACAGCAATGACAACGGTGAAAACCATGCTTAAGGAATATTTTCCCAGCTTTGCTTTGCCGAGAGTCATCTAGTCGGACAATGGTCCACATTTTATTGTTGCTGTTATCCTGCAAGTATGTGTGGGATTGCAGATCGATAAACGGTTCCATTCGGCTAGACACGCTCAGAGTGCCAGACTTTTAGAACGCCATAATGGTATCCTAAAGAACAAGCTAGCTAAAGTTTCCCATCTATGAACGGTACAGTGAGCAAAAAGAGTGTGCTGCAAACTCTCATCGCAGAACAGGTTATCATGCTGGAGAGGAGCGCCTGCTACCTTTTTTGAAATGTTTGCAAGGAACTTGGGGTTGGTCACCCTGAGTTACCTGAGGGCAACCAGACGTGGACTCCTTGCTCACTATGCTCAGAGAGACAAAGCTTCACCTCACTGATGAGGCCCAACAAGGCTGAAACACGTGTATGGGGTTGCTTTTGGTACTCTTGTTCAGAGAGGAATTGCCATAGCATTTCGGTGATGGACTGCCCATGTTGTCGGGACAAAGACTGATATGCAAATGGATATTTCCCATCTGTGAAAGGTACAGTGAGCAAAAAGCGTGTGCTGCAAACTCATCTCAGAACAGGTTATCATGCCATGTTCTTTCTTGAGAGGAGCGCCTGCTACCTTCTTTGAAATGTTTGCAAGGAATTTGGGGTTGGTCACCCTGAGTTACCTGGGGGCAACTAGACGTGGACTCCCTGCTCACTGTGCTCAGAGAGACAAAGCTTCACCTCACTGATGAGGCCCAACAAGGCTGAAACACGTGTATGGGGTTGATTTTGGTACTCTTGTTCAGAGAGGAATTGCCATAGCATTTCGGTGCTGGACTGCCCATGTGGGCGGGACAAAGACTGATAAGCAAATGGATATTTCCCATCTGTGAAAGGTACAGTGAGCAAAAAGCGTGTGCTGCAAACTCTCATCTCAGAACAGGTTATCATGCCATGTTCTTTCTGGAGAGGAGCACCTGCTACCTTCTTTGAAATGTTTGCAAGGAACTTGGGGTTGGTCACCCTGAGTTACCTAGGGGAAACCAGACGTGGACTCCCTGCTCACTGGGCTCAGAGAGACAAAGCTTCACCTCACTGATGAGACCCAACAAGGCTGAAACACGTGTATGGGGTTGCTTGTGGTACTCTTGTTCAGAGAGGAATTGCCATAGCATTTCGGTGCTGGACTGCCCATGTGGGCGGGACAAAGACTGATATGCAAATGGGTATTTCCCATCTGTGAAAGGTACAGTGAGCAAAAAGTGTGTGCTGCAAACTCTCATCTCAGAAAAGGTTATCATGCCATGTTCTTTCTGGAGAGGAGCGCCTGCTACCTTCTTTGAAATGTTTGCAAGGAACTTGGGGTTGGTCACCCTGAGTTACCTGGGGCCAACCAGACGTGGACTCCCTGCTCACTGTGCTCAGAGAGACAAAGCTTCACCTCACTGATGAGGCCCAACAAGGCTGAAACAGTGTATGGGGTTGGTTTTGGTACTCTTGTTCAGAGAGGTATTGCCATAGCATTTCAGTGCTGGACTGCCCATGTGGGCGGGACAAAGACTGATATGCAAATGGATATTTCCCATCTGTGAAAGGTACAGTGAGCAAAAAGCGTGTGCTGCAAACTCTCATCTAAGAACAGGTTATCATGCCATGTTCTTTCTGGAGAGGAGCGCCTGCTACCTTCTTTGTAAAGTTTGCCCTAGCAGTAACTTGAAATGGCCAGGTGCCTTACAAGTAGTTTTATTGTCCATGCAAACAACCCCACAGACTAGAACTGGACTCTCCCCTCATGAGATTGTGATGGGGGGCTAGCTAATATTTGGAACTTAACTAAACCCAAAATACTTTGCTTCTTGCTGAATACTGTGACCAGTTAACTCAAAACTTGTATTTGATTTATCAACAGGTGCGAGAATCCCTCCCAGTCAAATACGAGGTACAGGTCATCGCCTTTGACCTGGGGACTGGGTGCTTACCAAAGTTTTCGAAAGAGCATCCAGCCTCGCACCGCATTGGAGAGGTCGGTTCCAGGTCCTGTTGGCCACACAGACCGCTGTACAAGTAGCAGGAAAGCGACACTGAATACACGCGACACACGTCAAGAAAATACCTTTTCCTTTGCCACTCGATGAAGAAGATAAGAAGGAAACTGTTTGTTCTGATTCGTATGATAAGTGTGTCTTGAACAACACCAAGGGTGTCTCTGAGATTCTTCCTGAGCATGTGGGGCCTGGGGAGACTGCTGCTTTGCCTTTGAATTCTTCTTCGGATCTTTCTGCACCCTTGAGCAATCTTGCTTCTGTTTCACCACTTCCATCAGGAAGCAACAATACTTTGTTCGCAGATCACACCGTACCTGTAGTCTTAAGGTACGATCTGTGTCCACGGCATTAGACTTACAGCACAGCACATCTGTGCCCATGAGGAATCACTATTGAACTAGTCCCTTGCCACTCTCTCACTGAAACATAAGTAAGTGGCCAGGGCTGGCAAAGTTACCGTCGAGCAGATAAGCCACCGGTCAGGAGATCACCAACGAACGAACTAAGGAGTCTGTCGCAGAAACTTTTTGAAACAAACATTGAGGAAGAATGCCTGTTGTACAAAGGAACCGATCGATCTTGTGGCTGACAAAGACATTGAGCATCGAAAATCATGGTCCTTGAGGACTTACTGTTTTCTTGTGATAATGTTAACTGGTCTAACAGTTGTATTTGCATTTGGGTTTTGGTATATTGAGGGGGTGCATACACTTGAGACTTTGTTACCTACCGAGAATGTTCCCACTATGTCTTCACCTTTCGTGCATCTGCACACTCTACCATCAAGGGATTCCTAACACAGACAGAGTTACCACAATAATACACTTCTATTAATTATGAATGCGACCCATGCGATTCTGAATAAAACAAATTGTTGGATATGTTCGCATTTGCCACAGCATGGGGAAAAGGGTTGGGCTGGTATATTCATCAACTTCCTTTGACTACTGCATGCTAAGCCTCTCTAAGGGCACTATTCTTTGGTCGTTGGAATGATAGCATCTCTGGGAACTTCGATGGGACTAATTTGAATGAATTTGAAAGGCGTGTCCTGACGCCTCTGGGATGTTCCCTTTTTGCAAATAGGAGCAAACTCAATGTTGCTTCTATTAGGCCTTCCGTTAGATTATCTAGACCTTTCCAATCATTGATTTCTTTTAAGATGGCTCCCATAGGCACCTGGGATGCTATGCCTCCTTCTTACTCTATCAGTCATAGCCGCATCTCTGTTTTCCTTCTGTATACAAAGGGATGATTCTCACTCAATGGGTACTTTTGAGGGTTGCACCAATATTGCAAATCTGACTAGTGAGGACAGACCTTTGTATTTAGGTGATCCCGTTTATTTTGTCTGTGGTGATGAAGCTTATCCTTGGCTACCTAGAGATTGGCAGGATACTTGTTATTTGGGTATCTTGCTACCAGGGGTATTTGTAGCCAGCACCTCTGAGGTCTCTAGAGCTCGTCCAAGGCGGGACGAGAACGGTGATACTCCTTCACAGGTCATGGGTGATGTAGCAAAATCCTTTGTGCCATTTTGGGGACAGATCATGAACTCCAAGGATATTAGGAGACTGACGAGAGTATTGGCGAGAACCATCAACAAAAACCGCCGATATATTATACAATATGATGTTGGAACAGAAAGCAATTAGATTAGTAGCTCAACAGAACAGGATGGTGTTAGACGTCATCCTAGCTGAACGTGGTGGAGTATGTAAATTGGTGGGATCTGCTTGTTGTGTTTTTCCGCCTGACTCCTCCCCTACCATATTCAAGGCAATACAAAATCTGCACGTCCTAATTACAGAAGTACATATTCCCGAGGGAAATTGGGATATTAGTGCTTGGTTCTGGGACTTGCTACGGTCTTGGGGATGGAAGTTCTTTTCAGTCTTTGTGGTAATGCTTGGTATTCTATTGTTCCGTTGTTGTTGCATACAATGTCTTCCTGCCATATGTTCGATGTTAGGGAGATGTTGTGTGCAAACTGTAAGTACATTGGGACCAAAAATACATGCACCAAAGGAAATGACTAGTGTTTTTGTAATGAAGGATCTAATGGTGATTGATATATCTGAGGAATGTGATTCAGGATTTACGGACATTGAGACATGGGGTTTTTAGTAAAGCGAATGGTTGAATAAAGCTCTTGGCTTAGGCCAAACTGAGGGTTTGTTAAACCGTAATCATATAGGGCCTCCCTATTATGCATATTGGACTAAGCCCATTCGCTTTACAAAGAAAACCGCGTTGCAAGGTTCTGATTTTTGGGTTAACTTCGCCACCATTTTAAGACTCGTTCGCCATTTTGATTTCAACTCATGTTTCACATTCTAAAATGGTGGACTGTGTTTTCGATTTGCAGTCGAGCTGAGCGACCTTTGAGTTTCATTAATGTTTAGGTTGACCGAGAGCCGACTATTTAACCTATGCAAAAAAACCTTGCGCTTCATACAAACTGTCATTCAGGTGTTGTCTACGCTCACAAGCCTCATCCTTGTATAAACACCGAAACAATGAAGAGTAAACTTTGATCGTAGGTTTTAGATGAACTGCATTGTAGTGACTCTTGGAATAAGGCTTACTGTGGATTTGAGCTCCAATAGTACCATTGAATGTTCATGGACATGTAAATCTGTTTTAATCCTTTGTATAACATTGTAACATCTGTTATGTGAACTAGGCACAAACTCTAGCCCGCAAATTATTAACATGGAGAGAGGATGGACAATGTTACAAAAATGGTATAAATATGTCTGTGTTTAGATGTCCAGCACTCTCTCTCCTCTCTGTGTCGGCTGGTACACACTGCAAGGTGTTGGGCTATCTGTTTTGCTTTGTAAACTGTACAGTAATAAAAGATACTTGTATCTTTTCAGCCCGTGATTGGTGTATTTCATTTGTGGTACTCAGCCTCGATATTTCTTTGGTCTTTCAGAGTGAGGACCCAATCAAGACTGTGCCTGGCAGTAGGTGTGGGGCCAGATGCCCACTTCATCCAGGATATCAAAGATGACTTCACAGATGCAATTTTTGACATCACTGATTACATCACATATCTAGGCCACTTGCTTCTGTTCACTGATATATATAGGCCAAAAGGCTATGCAGCCACAATCGAAGTTATAAGCAGTGAAGTTATAATCCACCATGGGTGTGATATGGTGTGATGGTTGTGGGTGTGATATGCTGCAGTGGTTGTGGCCAGGGCCTAGAGTCTTGGGTTCACGGCCAAAGGCCATGCACCCAAGACTGAAGTTATATGCACTGAAGTTATAAGCCAACATAGGTGGCTTATAACTTCGCTCTCCCTGGATTAATTCTCACGAAACTTTGCAGAAAGTGTGATATGGGTGGGCCCATATAGACAGTTAAAATGTTTGATTATGGTGATTAGGGTGTGATCTATGGGTGTGATCTATGGGTGTGATATGCTGCGGTGGTTGTGGCCAGGGCCTAGAGTCTTGGGTGCATGGCTACGGCCTTTGGCCATGCACCCAAGACTGTAGGCCCTGGCCACAACCACCACAGCATATCACACCCATAAATCACACCCATAGAATCAAATATCTATCAAATGTTTGCAAATCTACAGTTTGTGTACTGTTTGGTTTGTATGTGAAGTTTTGGCTATGTTATGTCATTAAGATTGTAAAGTTTGGTAACAAGCACTGTAGTATAACAGATCAATGGAAGTGAACATTTTGTATTGTGGTGTATGGTTAGATGTTTGCTTCAATGGTTCTGGTATGCAGCAGTATTTATGTGTTCTATTAGAATTTATTTACTGTTTGATTTTTTGAGATTGGATATATTTTTTCATGAGTTGGGTAACTGGAGCACCTATTCTTTTTCAATTTCTGTGATAAAAGAAAAGAGCATGTTAGTGTGTATATTTTATAAAGACTTATTACATTGCATAATAGACATTTCAGTTTTTTTTCAACCCTCATATTTAGTAGTTTACAAACCAGTGTACTGTGCAATTTGCTCAGTTTCTGTGTTTGTTTTTCAAATCATTGGGTCTGTGGGAAAAAAAATTCATGTTGGATTAAAAAAAAACTTTTTTGTTATGCTACAGTCTGTTTGTTTTCAGTGTTCACTTGTTTCTGGCTAATGTTCTATCTTTTGGCTTGTTGCAGATTTTTGGAGCAGTTATATACCTGTTGGCGTATTCTAACTGTCTATTTTTTGTTATAATTTAGTGGTATTGATTTATCTGTGTGGTTGTTGCAAAATCTTGGGGCAATTAGATACCTGTTGGCATATTCTAACAGTTTTTTAATTGAAGTTTTGTTAATGTGTAAGTACACATTAGTTATTAAATTTTGGTTTTAAGAAGATTAAATAAGTGTTTGTAAGATTTGCTGGTGATCTCTGCTTTAGAGTAATGGTGCTATCATTACATTCAAACCATCCACATTTCTTTTTTATACATGCAATGTAGTGACCTGCATTGGTTGTGGCTCCTGCGTGGTAGATTATACCTATTGTTGTGAAGGTTTTCTTACCAAGTGATACTTGACCATGTGTGAATCCAGTCAACTTGCAGTTGTTTTTGGTACCATCTGCATTGTAACGTAGAAGCATTAGTATTACGTATTTACTATGTGTTTGTATTAGTAAGGTGTAGTGATTATCTGAATTGCAGGTAGTACATAATCTGCCATGGTTTTCATTTTGTACAAGTTGCTGAAATGGAATGGATTCACAATTAGGTATGGATACATACACAAAGAGCTCATTAGGGATGTGTTCCTATGTCACATTGTTGCAGAGAGTGCATGTATGTTTCCACATGTATGAAATCTGGAAGATTTCATTTATAGGTATGTTTTTGTTTTCCAGTACTTGTAGTAAGTACATTAGAAATTCTTGTGGATCTTCTTGTGAGTTTATAGTGAATTTCACCATTCCAGCAGAGTAGTCCAATTCTTGTCTTATTCCATGAACACTATACGTGTTGTCAGGATTGTTTGTTGTGTTTCTATGAAGTACTAACATTTACAAACACAATTGGTCTGTACTGTGTAAGTAAATGTTGTCAACAATTGGTGGCAATGTAAATAGTATATTCATTGCTAAATTTGCGTAGCAACTTACACCAGTTATATTTGAAAATTTGAATGGACCAGATAGTGCTGTGTACAAGTCATTTTTTCAGAGTGTGTGTTGCTTCTATGAAGAAGTACCTGAGTTATTTTGAGTAATAGGTTCTTCTTTGGTTGTGGTAATTGATGAAGCATTAGCTTCCTTTACTCTCTTTGGAGGATTTACAGTCAGATCCTGTTGCATTTCTGTTTGAATTAGTTTTCTTGTAAAATGTTTTTCTTTTTGTGGAACAGGATATGTTTTTAGATGGGGGTTGTTTAGTGAACGTAGTCTATTGTATTCTAAACTGCAAAGAATATCAGCATTTAGTTTACTTGCATCAAAGTTGATTAGAAATAGACCGTCAAGTGTAAGTAAGCGTGATAGTGCTACGTAGCTCATGCCTTCTTTAAAGACTGTGTTACCAATATCTATCAATGCTTTGTCGAGGGTAAGACCTTGTGATTTAGGAATGGTGACTGCGTATGCTAGAGTTAGAGAAAATTGTTCTCTGTGTACATACATGTCTTTGAAGAGAAGGAATCGAGCTGTTGAGCGACCTATCCTTTTTACTTCTGAAAGTTTGTCAAAGAGAATATTGACAAATTGAATGTTGTTGTCACGTGGGTAAGTTTGAAAGCCAACAACTATACCCAGTGATCCATTAACTAGTCCTTGCTCCACGTCAAGGTTACGTTTAAGCATTACTCTACAGTTTAAGGATAATTTTAATATTTTCTCCAAACCAGCTGTGTTAAAGATTGCATTTTCTAAGGTATTTAGACTTGTTGTGGCTTGTTGACACAAGGGTAGTGTCATACCATGTACGTGCAGTTTGTCTGTGGAGCAAATTTCAATTTTTGTTTGCATTTCATTTTTCAAAATTGTTTCATTGAATTTGAGTTAGCATTAAGGACATATAATTGACATTTGTGTGCGCTAATTGTTCCATAAAATCAGTAGCACATGAGTTATGGCCATAAAGTGCATGGATGTGCTGGGTTTTTAATATTGATTGTGTGTGCTTCTTCAGATAGTACACCAAATCTAATACTTTTTAAAATGTTGGCGTAAGTGAGGTATGCAGATTGGCGCATGTTTTCTGTTAATTCTCTGTATTGGAAATGTAGCCAAAGGTTGACATTTCCTATGATGCCAACAGTTTTATGGCAGAGTTTGTGTCCTAAGGTTTTAAAAATAGGTTCACCTTTCACTGGTGTCAATTGAAGAAGATCTCAGAAAACAATAATGTGTTTTCCTCCAAAGAATTCTTCGTAGTTTGTTTTAAGTACTTCTTGCAATCTGAGGTGAATCAAAGACAACATTAGGTTGGAGACCATGCTCACTTCATCTATTAGTAGCATTTTCATTTGTTTTAACACTCTGCATAGTTTCATTGCAGCTTCTGTAGAAAGTTTGTAATATTCCAATTTGTTTTGGTGTTCTACTGAAATGAGTAGTAATCGATGTAAAGTGACACCGCCTATGTTGTCGGCAGCTAAACCTGTGGGGGCAGTTACAACAGCTGACAGTTTGTTGTTCGTCAATTGTTGAAGGAACTTGCTGATGATTTTGATTAAGAATGTTTTGCCTGAACCAGCTTCACTACTGACGTATAGTAGTATAGGTTTGTATTTTTGGCAGGTACATTCTTTATTTTCATGTTGTACACCATGTGCAATTTCTTTTGTTACTTCTTGAAAAATGGTGCGCTGCTCTTTGTTCAGTTTTGATTGTAGTACAGTTAAGTCTTCTGTATCTTCTTCATAGTTACACATGGTGTTCTCTTCTTCTGTCATAGCTAATTCTGCCTCATTTGCTATTAGTGGCTGTCCCAGTGGTTCTTGACTTCCTGTTACAGAAGGTTGATTACTGTCGGGAGTGTCCTTATCTAGTTGGGCCTGGAGTTCTTCTTCGTGTTGCTGTTCATTGTGCAACATTGTTTTATACTGCGTAAAGTTTATATTGGTGATAGTGCTTCCATTTGCTTTGAAAGCGTCTTCATAGGAGTCATAGTTTTCTAGTATCTCTTCTTCTTTTCTCCATGGTTTGAAATGTTGTAGCAGGGACATGTAATATAGTTCTTTCTGTTGAGGAGTTTTTAATGACAATTTGATATGATTAATTAAGCTTTGTTTGGTAAGTTTCACTAAGCTGCCTTCACAATCTGTCACTCTATATCTACCTTTTTTATCATCAGGTTTTATATTATTTTTGTATGTGAGTTTTGGGCTATGTGGTATAGACACATGGTTTCCAAAGTGGTACTCTTGTTCGGGTAGTTGTGTCTAGTAAATTGTTTTTCAAAATGTCTTGGCTGTTGGGATCATTTTTGGCTATTGTTTCTATGTCCTCACATGATTTGAGAACTCTTTTTCTAGATTTAGCAGGACCAAGACTTAGCCATAATATATTTTCAGATTTTCCATACAAAGCAGTACCGGTTAAATGATCTGCAGCTTCATAAGAGCCACATTCTCTATGAGAGAGCATTTTTATGCCTAAACTGTACAATTTCTGAGATAGTGTTTTGTCTGATGTTAGGTCATTCCAGAGGTCTTGAAGCTCTGTTTTTTCTGCTTTGTTAAGTAGGCTGTAATATATCGTGCAACTGCAGTGGAATGTACTGCACATCTATGTGTGCATTCCATAAGAGGGAAATGATTGCATTGTAATCATTGATATATTTTGATTCTTTTGTTCTTTTTATGTAATACTTGTTCTTAGGTGATTTACCTTTAACATTATGTCTAACTGAAGACATGAAGTTGTTCACTCCACCTGTTTCTGTAACTGGTCTAGGGAAACCAAAGCAGCATTTGGTGTAGTATTTCCCTTTGTTTTTGTATTTGCGACGACAATATTTGCCACATTTGTGTCTTTGAAATTGTAAATTTTGTGCATGAAGATCACTATTTGTTGCTTTTGATGGAGTTTCACAAGTGACATATCTTTCAATAAACTGTAAAACAGGGGAATCACTGTCTTGACTAAATTTAGGAGCATCTTTAATCCATAAAAGCATGTGGATATGTGGTGCTCCTCTGGCTTGGTATTCTTTTCTCCAAAAGAAGTGTTGCACTTCTCCGAGGGCAGGAACAGTTTTATTACAAATAAAGTGTAGCATAGCAATGAAACGATGATGGAAATATCTTGAAACATTAACAGGATCTAGAGAGCAAAGTTCTCCAGGTGTTAGTATATGCATGTTTGTTTGGTTTTTTTGATATGTGTAGGAAATCATGTAAATCTTCCCATGCATATTTTGCACAACTTAATGTAACAAACCAAGTGTGTGGGCCAAGGTTTCTTATCATGCAATGTACATCTCCATGACGTCGGAACCAGTACTCTTTGTACCACTCATGTTTGCTAACAGATTTGCTTGATTTTAAAACCTCATCTTTTTCTTGCACTTTTTGTATTAATTGCGTTGCTGACATATTTTGAAAGTGGGTTCCTGATTTCAATATGTGTGCAACTCCATAACATAGAGTTGCTAGTTCACTTTCAAAGAGTAGGTGGAATATGTATTCCAAATTTTGTTTAAATCTGGGATTTTCAGAATACATTCATAATAAGCGGTATTCTGATGCTGTTATCTGAGTGGTTCTATCATCGTACCTTCCTCCTTTGCCAGTAGGAAAGAGTAAAGGAAAAGCATGTGCTTCTATACTTTTTTCCAATTTTCTGATTGGTGATCCTTTGGTTTGTCGCATTTGGTACGTTTCTAGTGCATCATCTATGGTGTCATTAGAGTGTAATGGATGAATTGTATAATGGTCTAACATATTGGATACTGTAGCAGTATCTAGAAGTTCAAATTGACCAGTTGACTCTTGAATAATTTCAGTTGTTTCCCTTAGGTTTTCTTCAATATTTATTTCTTTGTAGTATTCATTATTGTCGTTTGGATATTGCAAGGCTTGTCTAACATTATGTAAGTCTACGAGTTGTTGCCTTTTTTTTGTCTTTTGTTGGTACAGCATTTACTAAGACAATTAAAGATTGCTCTGTTGGACGTTGCCCTCCCAGAGTGTGCACATTTTCTTTCAGATCTAATGGTAAATAAACTACTTTGCCACAAATGCCTTTCACCAATTCAGAGGCAGGTAATTTTGCTGTTTTGGTTGAAGGCGTATTATTGCTTGAAATGGGTGCACTGTTTGAATTATGATGCTCTCATATAAATTGAGTTGTTGCAGGGGTTTTGGTAGTGGAAATAATTACAAGTTATTTGTGATAGCACGTGAAGGAGTTTGGTTGTTGTCAAGTTTTTTAGTGCAGTAACAGCAAAGTATTAAGGGGTCAGTTATTTCGTATTTGTTTTCTGCTATGAGGTAGAGAGCTAATTCAAACCATTTGGAATCTTTATTGTCTTCTATTTTGTATGTTACGTGTGTAGTTTTTTGTGATACTTTTATAAAAAGTTCTGCGGCATCACACACACACATGGTTTGGTACTTCAGCGGATGTACGTTTAAATTTTAGTATTTCTTTTTTGTATGTGTGTAGTAGAAGGTTGTGTGCAGAATTGTTGCTAGTCTTCTGTAAAGCTATTGCATTTTGTAAGTGGCTTTCACTTCCCAAATATTTTCTCTGGATATGGTTGATTTCTTTGAGTAGGTCTTTGGGTGTAC